>NC_136057.1:1417873261-1420604511 GCF_964261635.1 Lissotriton helveticus
AGATTGTAGTATCCAGAGTTTCTCTCACTGGAAGATTGTAGTATCACGCATTTCCCTCACTGTAAGATTGTAGTATCTAGAGTTTCTCTTACTGTAAGATTATAGTATCTAGAGTTTCTCTCACTGTAAGACTGTAGTATCTAGAGTTTTTCTCACTGTAAGGTTATGGTTTCTAGAGTTTCTCTCACTGTAAGATTGTAGTATCTAGAGTTTCTCTTACTGTAAGGTTATAGTTTCTAGAGTTTCTCTCATTGTAAGATTGTAGTATCTAGAGTTTCTCTCACTGTACGGCTCTAGTATCTTGCATTCCCCTCATTGTAGGATTGTAGTATCTAGAGCTTCTCTCACTGTAAGAATGTAGTATCTAGAGTTTCTCTCACTGTAAGACTGTAGTATCTAGAGTTTCTCTCACTGTAAGGCTATAGCTTCTAGAGTTTCTCTCAATGTAAGACTACAGTAGCTAACCTTTTTCTCACTGTAAGATTATAGTATCTAGCCTTTCTCTCACTGTAAGATTATAGTATCTAGAATTTCTCTCCCTGTACGATTACAATATCTAGAGTTTTTCTAACTGCAAGATTACATTATTTAGCCTTGCTCTCACTGTAAACATATAAATCTATAGTAGTTAGTGTTTCTCTCCCTGTAAGATTACTGTCTGTAGCATTTCTCTCATGCATTTATAGTATCTAGGAATTCTCTCACTGTAAGGCTAAAGAATCTTCACTTTCTCTGATTGTAATTTGATAGTGTGAAGCCTTTCTCTCACTGCAGGTTTATACTAGCTAGCCTTTCTCTCACTGTAAGATTACAGTACATAGTTTCTCTCCCTGTAAGAGTACAGTAACCAGACTTTCGCAATAAGGTTGCCATATCTAGAGTTTCTCTCAATGCAAGATGACAGTATTTAGCATTTATTTTACTGTAAGTTTAAAGTATCTACTGTTTCTTTCCCCGTAAGATTAAAGACTCTAGCCTTTCTCTAACCATAAAAATGATGTTTTTCTATCGCTGCTATTTATTGTCCGGTTGTCACTTGAGTCTCGCTCTTAGCGGTGAAGCCTGGTACTTACCCCAACATTAGGTCAAGGGTATCGGACTAGACCTTCCCATTGAGGGTACCATGGTTCCTCCCCTCCCACCTTGTTCAATCTAAATACGCATCCAGTGGGCATGACAAGTTCCAGACTACTTCTGGCCCGTAATATAACAATTCTCCAAAGAAACTTACGACAGTAGTAGCCTCTAAGGTTCTACGTGGTTATTTGACCTGCTGAAAACGTGTCTGTTCCAATCCTAGTGAGGCAGCTCAGCAGTTAATGCACCTGTTACATAACTTGCAAGCCACAACTTCCAAATCCCAAAGACACTTCCATAGGCTACAATGCCTGCTGCACAAATCTGTGCCTTACCTAGAGGTCCCAAGTTTGAATCTTGGTGTTATAACTCATCGGATGAATGCCCCTGCTGCAGAGCAATGGAATCCTTGAAGGGAAGACTCACTCTCGCACTGAGCATGGTGGGTGGTATGAGTTCAGTTACAAAGTTTGAAAAGCGGCCTCCGCATGACATCTTTGGCAGTTTGCAAAACATCCCCATCAGGATAGTAACTTGTTTTTCTTTATAGAGCGAGACACGGCATTTCTGCTGTTTCTGAGTATGGTGAATAACAGATGTCACTATTATGCACTTTAGGATACCTAGATTACTCACCTTGGAAGGCTAGAAAGGTGTCTTTGCTGTGCCAGGATCCAATCACATCTCCTGCAGAGCCCTTGGTGAATGTTTAGTACTTGAGCCCTCCCCTCCTGAGGCTTTGCAAGTGCCATTGGTTGCTGAGCAGGATTTTTTTGTTACTACTACAACAATGATGATGATTATCATTACTATTACGACCAAGGCCACGATTGTGAGTGTGCTGGATTTTGGTGCAGGAGTGCAGGAGCTCGCGGGTGGAATCTTCTATTCCAACCCAGTACCCTGCATTAAAATTCACTCATTATTATATGTATCCTCTAGAATGGGGATTAACCACATGGACTCAGTGGTTAGTCCCCCCACCCCGCGCCCCTGACTCTGGGGCATAACCGGCCGACATTGGCCACAAGCTTAGAGTAGTGACGATTGTCAGCTGGAGGGTTGGTGAGGGTCTGGGGGGGAGAACAGAGGGTCGAGCAGACCAGTTGTTAGGGTGGAGCTAGACCAGGGGGCTGTGTATGCGCTCTCCATGGTGCTGAAGTGCCACAGCGCGAGCCGGACCTTGCTCCTGGCCGCAGCCCCTTCCTCTGTCATTGGGTGTGCGTCTGCATCCGGTGACACCGGAACCGGAAACTCCAGGCCCAGAATCATCAGGACTAAGACACATGGCTCCTTGGAATGACCCGCGGTAATCTCCTCCTTCCTCCCACCCCTGAGTTAACGCTCCAAAGCGAATACCCCCAACGGTGATGATGGGGGCCCGAGTGTGTATCTGTCGTCAGGTGAAGAAGGGTTTAGGGCCCCTACAGGCTGTCCCTAACCTTTCAAGAGTGCAAAGCTGCCAGGAAACCCTCAATTCGCCTCTTCATTGCCGAATCCAGGACGCAGTGGCACACCCTGTAAACTTCTTATTATAATCTAGTCTGGCAAGGATTCTCTGCGCAAGCTCGTGTCTTTAAGTAACAGAAAGAAACCATTAAATCCCTTGTAGTGCGGCATTATAGAGTCAGGTGCCATTGGCAGATGTGGAAATGACACAAGTAACGATTCCTTATTTTATCAGTTCAAAATGGACAATAATTGTGCCCCGTGGATTGGGAACCTGTGACCTGCGGGCTACATAGCAGTGCTTATTTTGTAAAAATATAAAGTGCTTTGGTCTCATTTAGGAGGCCATTGCAGCTTGCACCGACCGCTACCATTACCAGATGTGGTCCTGCATCCTCCAGTATACACACAGAGCTCTCTATTATGGACCCTAATCCACAGGGATATACTATTAGCATTTGAAAAAAGTGAGCAGTGTTTTAATATTCTCACCTGCGGCTACACAGCTTTCTGCAAACAATATATTAAACCCCAATTTAGATTCCCGCATTTGAACCCTGTGATCTATAGGTTACATTCAGATCTCCATAGCATGCACATTAACCCAGCGATCTGAATCACTAAAGGTTACACATCTGTGACCACTCAGTTACACACAGATTTCTGTAAGCAATATATTAAACCCCAGCCTAGATTACCGGCCATGAAACCTGTGATCTACAGGTTATATTCAGATCTCCATAACATGCACATTAACCCATTGAACCAATCAAACAGTCACACCCAGTCCATCACCACCCCCTTTCGGGCTGGACTGTTCCCATGAGGCACAGGGTCAGACTGATTTGCATATAGCCATGTCTGAACTGGGGTGCCAGAGTGGGCTAAAGAATGGTGATGGATCAAACCCAGATCTTTTGACTGGGTGTGAGTGTTTGATTGGTTCAGATGCTCCGTCCAGGCTATAATGCCAGAAACCGGTCCTCGGAAGCTTGTTTCTCGTCCAGGGAAGGCATGGCTTGGCAGTTCGGGCTGGACTGTTCCCATGAGGCACAGGGTCAGACCGATTTGCATATAGCCATGTCTGAACTGGGGTGGCAGAGTGGGCTAAAGAACGGTGATGGATCAAACCCAGATCTTTTGACTGGGTGTGAGTGTTGGATTGGTTCAGATGCTCCGTCCATCATCACCCCCTTTTGTACAGCTTACATCTCTACAGCAAATCCAGTAACTCTAAGGAAGAGAGGGACAAAGCCCACAGGACAAGGGGAACAGAGCACACAGGAGAGAAACTCGCTGGTGAGAAGGAGAGACACAAACCATGATAACCTAGTGAAAACATAGGGAATATACCCACACCAATGAAAATGATACAATAATGGTACAGTGGGAATACGTCTACATACTATACACTTACACTGAGAAAAGGCCTACATGCTACAATTCTGCAGCAAGAGAAAGATCCTGAGGCTGCAGGATGGACTCTAAATAGCTTTTTTAGTCATTGTACATGTTATTTATTTGGGCAGTGGTCTTTCAAATGCAAAGCAAATAAAAACAGGTGTAATAAAATACATGTAACAAATAATATAATCAATACAATAGTTTATTAAGACATAATATTTCAAAATGATAGGGCACATTCCTTTTGAGCAGCCATTACAAACCGTGCTGAGGTTATTGCAACAAAAATAAAGCTCATTTTAACCAATATTGTTTTAGCTTGCTAACGAGGCCAGGGTGGTGTATTTTACAAAAATGGGCCTTAAAAGGCGGCCATGACAAGAAATGAAAAGGACCCAATCTAATACAAAATGTGTACATTTCAACTGCAGAAAACACCAAAACACACCTCCTGAGAGCTTCAGTTTTGCTGGATCAAAGGGATTCAAATTAAATGGATTTTTAGTCCATTTCTAAAGGTAAGAATTAATTGACCATAATACCATCAGGGAGCGAAAAAGCACGTTTTAACACAGAGTCGGATCCCAAAGAACTGATTGCTAAGCTCACTGAATTCTTTTTTTCGAGATACAATTCCTCCGTTTGAGTGGAAGTGTTTACAGATTTCATTATCCTTTCCTCTTTGATAACCTCCATTATGATGGAGACATTTTATATTCCGTATTAAAAGTATATTTAATTGAAATAATTTGCTTTCTGGTTTCCCTGGCAAATTGCAGCTCACTACAATTCAAACAACTCCAGCATAAGGCTGAATTTTTACTTTGATCACATTTTGATAAGTAGTGTTAGTAGTGCAGGGCGTAGAGACTGTCTCTAATCTTACTGCTTGTCTCATGGTATAAGACGACATACCTGGTAATTGTTTCATGTAGCTCCATAGCGCCCAAGAAACTCTGGGGTGCAAAATAAAAAGTTTGGCCCTATATGAAACCTGTGGAGGAATCTTACTTTTAAAGGCCTTTCGAAGAGGATCAAGTAAGAGCCCACTTAAATCTTTCATGTTTAAGAAAGCACAAAGCAATTAAGATTGTACTGGCTTGCTTAGTTACTCGAATTAAATCATAGGCCAACACCTTGGATTTGTGATGGACTAGACACCAAGAAAAACGGCCATGCTTTTTAAAAAAAAGCTTGCTTGTAAAACCTGGCCCCGTGGACTCACATTCACATTTAAAAAAAATAATTTTGGTTGTAAAACCATAAAAGATACACACATATTCTTACTTGACAGTGGAACCCACACTACACAAACGTGGACTCATGTCAGCGGACAAACGTTGGCATGCACCCATCAATCCTAATGAATTTAACTACACACCCTTATTAGGCCTGTGAATATGACGAAAAAACTCAAAACCAATCAAGATCATTCGGAATCTTGCAGTAATTGTCAAATCATGAACAAATGGTGGTTTATGACGATTTGAAATTGTGCATGGATCCCCAATTGTTTTTCCATGTGGTTCCCTCATATATAGCAGATGAATGTGTACAGAGAAAACATGCATAAAGGCGGAAGTCTGCATTTATAAAGAAACACTCGGAACTCAGATTCCCCTTGCATCATTGCCCAGGAGCAATGCGTCAACATGGGACAATGGCGTTTGCTCAGGGGGCTTCGCAGAGTGCAGTCCCCTGCACCTCAGAATGAGGGGCCCAGGATTTCAATCTAAAAACGAGGAAACATTACCCACCAAAGGTTGAATTCATAAGAAACAAGCTGTTCACAATAAACACGAGCTAAGGCAAACAAAAGAAGAAGTCCCAAAGGCACATATAAACACTTCCAGGACAAGGACCCAGTGGTTGTTCGGTGCTGCCGAGGGAGAAACGGAAGTGATGTATTGGGAGCACCAACCAATGAGGAGCCAGCAAAGAAGAGTGAAGCAGGAGTGAACCAATGGCAAGCTGCAGGCGGGATTACCTTACTAAACTGATTACAGCAGGTCTTCCAGCCAGCGCATGCGCAGCCTAGGCTCGACCTAAAAAGTAAGACTGAAATGAGCAGGAGTTTCTAGTACAGTATGCCGTACCTTATCCAGATCCTAGCACAAGCTGGACTAACATGCACATCAAATGTGATGTTGGTGGCCTCCACTCACCAGGGCAATGAATTCTCGGGCCTTATTCACAAAGGTAAACTTACACATTTGTGTAAGTTTACAATTGTTTGCTATTCAGAAATGGATTGACGAATAGTGTCTTTATGAGTGCCGAGTCTCCACATGGAAAAAGATCTATCTGTCTATGTGCAGCGACACTTGTACAGATACTATTAGTAAATCCCTGTGTGAGTAGCAAACAATCGTAAACTTACACGAAAGTGTATGCTTCAGTTTTGGAATCAGACCCTCTGTCTGGGATGGGTCATGTGCCTCCCAAACACCATGGACTCTCCGGGTAGTGGAGGGAGAGCAGCCCAGTTCTAGCTCAAAAGAGGTGGCATGAGGGCTGAGTCAAGGGACAGCACAACATGAATATCACCGATAAAATAAAGATGCACATTTTCAGCCAGTAGACAAGACTTTAATAGCGTCTCCTAATGTAAGTACTTGGTTAGTAAAAACAAAGATGGGGTATTACCAATCGCACAAATAACAACACACAACAAAACGGCAGTGCCACACAATATTAAAACCAGCACACTTGATACAGACACTATGCATTGTGAGCGATCGACTAAATAGTTGTGAATATCGGAACACAAGAATCCCCTCCCCAAACAATTGCTGGGCATCACAGGCTTTCAGCCCTGGAATGGGGAACAACTTGTGGGACCCGGATTTACTGGGTCTAACATAGCTCGCTGTGCACGGGTCAAGGCGGGTTTCTGCACACATGCTTTCATCAGGGAGAATTAGGTTTTAGGCAGCAGGTGTGCTCCGTATCCAGTAAAACCTTTAATCTTCCGACTGTACCACTCTGCTCGACTTACAATGGCCCCCCCGTCGACTAGGGATGGAAGATGCCGAATGTGAAAATGATGAGCCAGGCTGAAGAGACCCCTGAGGCAGTGGCGTAACCATGGCACCCGCATCCCCGTAGTGCGATGGGAGGGCAAGGGACCCCCTAAGTGCAGTATCCTAGCCTGAGAGCTCCTGAGTATGTCCGGAAGGTTGCCCCTCCAGTGCTTGAAATGGAAAAATAGAAGTGCAGGTACTCTGTGGCAGAGTATCTGCTTGTTTCTGAGAAGTGGCGGCACTCTCCAATTTAAAGTATTACGGGGCATATCATCAAGGCTCCGCGATAAAATTATCGCCGCTTTAGCATCCGTTTTTGGGCGAAAAGCAGTGATAAATTTATCGCACTATCAGCATGGACACGCTAACGCATGTTCCAATGCCTCAGCGCCGGTTTCCCTAACGCCCATCTTTGCATCGCCAATGAGATGCAAAGTGGGCATACCCTGCTAAACTAATGTGGAGAATGTCGCTAAATGACATTTCTCCAATTAACAATGTAATCGCTAACCTGCTTAGCGATCATAAAAGTAGCGCTAACTGCGCTTAACACAGGTTTCTTTACACCTGCTTACAACCTGACTAAGCCATAATATCCAATGGAAGGTGGATATTATGGCTAAGTCTGCCCTGTCCTGTCATCAAGCTATCGCCGTTCCCTGTGCGATTATCACTGGATTCCCAGCGATATTCACAGTCAGCAGCTATCGCTTGGATTTTTTTCACTTTGGAGATAAGCGTCGCTGATAGCACGCAATCTCAGCGATAAAATCCACCGATAGCCGGCGATAATTATCCTCGCGCTGAGCGATATTTATCACCGGCCCTTGCTGATATGCCCCTACGTCTCTTGTGAGAATTGCCGGTCCTCTCCCTCTCAAAATAAAAAAATGCCGGTACTCAGTACCGGGAAGTACTGGCCTAATTAAAGCACTTGGCCCCTGCATGTAGGAGGGTGGGGCTCAAGTTTCGTTATGCCACTGCCCTGACAAGCACTAGGCCAGATGTAAGGAGAGGAGAGAACAGAGCCCCTGCCCTGTCACAGCTCGATAAAGTTTCGGAAACAAGCTATGACGTGTACAGAGACCACGAGCCACAGGCGAGCTCCCCCAAGGGACAGTCACTGTCCTAAGTTGAATCCAATACTGCATCTCATTAGTTGGATTCCAAAGGAGGCCTCTGAACTTTATCGGAAAGCGAACCTAGCCACCAGTCACCCATTATGAAAACTCAAACTGAAATTGACAATCATGCTTGTGGCAAAATAAATGTAAAAAGGAAGGGGGGAGGCGAGTCCTCATGGTAGGAGCTGATTCGCTGAATGAGAGTGTTGCTGCTAGGGCACGGGGGGGGAGTGTGTGAGATATCCCCCTTGTGATAATATGTACCAGGTTGGGCCTGTTCATGCTCACTGTGGGGTGCTTGTGATGTTCTGTGCTGGAAACCCTTGACAGTCGTAAGGACGTGCTCGCACAAGCCCCCTGTGCCGCAGTGTGATTAGGCTATGATTAAGTTCAGTACACGTTCTCATTATATCTCCCTGCCTCATTTTTGGGAGTATCTGAGGTGACTCAGAGAATGCATGTACTCCTGCCTTGTGACTTACTCCTCTGAGGACTTGCTGGAGCGACTCAATGTAGATGAAGGTGTGCTGCACTGACAGCTTGAACCTAAGCCAGTACCACAATGACTGCACAATGGTTGCGACTGCAGCACACGAGTAGGGCCTCTGGCCTTATGTGGCAATGGAAGACGAATTTATCCGGCATGGGTGAGTAAATTATGAGGCGAGAAAAGGCCAATAATGCAGCACAAAACGGCAATTCTATGGCAGGATTATGTTGCTGTGTTTTTTTATTTAACACACATTAATACTATCTGGGCAAAGGTTGCCCTTCATTTGTACCAATGAAACACCTGAATACTGCAATCAGCAACAAAAATGTGGCCAGTTGAGCTTTATAAATGGTCTAACAGGTTGGATAGTCTTGATATGTCCTGCTGGCGCTCTTTCCTGGAGATATATATAGATGTGGAACCATTCCAAGATGGCAGACTCTTCTACTGGACTCTATGGAAAAGCCCAATCTAAGCCAGCAGGCTAGGAAAACCCTGGAGATCGAGAGGGATCAGAACAGCTGGTTGCCCTGACATAGTTTAAAAACTGAAAGTAAAGAAGGACTCATATTCTGGTGGTTTATTTTAAAGCGCAACAAACCGTCAGGTGATAGCCTCAGAGTACTGTCAGACAGATACAACGAAGCAGCAATGAGATCACAAGATACACGGAATAGCGACAACAAGAGTAATTGACATTCATGCTGAGAACAAGATGTAAAGACCTAGGAGAATTAGAACAGACTAGATTTAATCCTTGGCCCAGAGGAAGTTAAAAAAAACTGATTTTCGGAATCTAGCCGTGAGCCTGGATTGGAGAAGGAATCCGCATCGACTGGTTCAGGGAATGGTCGATCCATATGCATTTGCTTGTAGAGGAGGTTTTTTCAGGATCCTTCTGAATCTGAGAGTGGCAGTTATTAGTCTCATGTGGACTAGGAGAGAGATACATGGAATCCCTTGTGTGTGAATGGCTCTTCCTCCAAATTCCTTATATCTGGAGGACTGAGTAGACAATTAGTTGAGATTTTCAGATCTTAGTCTCCAAGATGAACGGCGAGTGTCAAACAACTTGGTCAAGTAGAGCGGTGATCGACCGCGTGATGCTGTATGGACAATGCAGAGGGGTGTGAAGATATTTCTTTCCTTTCCAGGGAGCCAATGGGGAAGGTGTGATGTGGGCAAAGCGCCTGAGGGCGAACAGAAGATGGGCGACAAGATCCTGGACACTTTTAGGTTTAGCGATCGATTAGTTGGGTAGGCTCATGTCAACACTGTTCCAATAATGAAGGCGGGAGATCACCCCTCCAAGAATTCTAGAAATTCTGAAATATGTAACATTTCAGATTTTTTCAATTTGTTATGTCTCTGTTCTGGGTAGTTATTTAGAACTTTGTGGCGCCACAGAAAATGCTGCAACGTTTACAGAAATATCTCAGGACGCTTTGAAATGGGACCCACCTATTGAACAGAATTCTTCACCTTATTAAAATCCTGTTTTTCATGCTTTTATCGTGACCCAAAGTAAGGAACCATATTTTAAACTCAAGAAAATCATTACAAAATTGCTAGGAAGGACTGCTGTGAGCACAAAGATTCATAAGGCCATGTGCGCCATTTTGATGCCTCCTTTTCAGTAGCACATCTCAGAACGAAGGAGATTCTGTAAAATGATGACGCCATCTTTACCTAGTATTGGCAAAGCAAAGAGATCTCGCCTTTGGAACCTATTGGCTTTGCCAATGGTTTTTAGTGGTGCAGTACAGCATCCCTGATGCTGTGCAGCATGGATTAAGAATTTAAAGAAGCCTACAACGCCACCACCCATGTCATTTTGTAGGTGCGCACACCACAAATGCACACAACCACCGAATGAGACAGGCACTTTTTGATACTTTTATTTACCAATGCTAGTCAGACTAGTAAATAAAAAGAAGAAATAAGCCAATGTATCTATTTTTTAATGCACCATTTATTATTTAAAGCAGGTGAGCGATAGCAGTGGGGGGTGAAAGCAACACAGGGGGCTGAAACAACAGAGAGGGTCATGGGGCAGTAGCCACACTGGGGGTGCGGTTGAGCAGAAGCCACATGGAGGGAGTAGGTGCAAGGTTGACACAAGCAAACAGAAGAGGGAAAGAACAACAGAGATCTGGGGAAGAAGCACACAGGCAAGAGAGCAATGCCGGAAGAGAGCACACAAGGGTTGGCGCATCACGGAGGGGAGTGGGGGAGGCACATGGGCGAGAGAGAGCAATACGGAGTGTGGAGAGAAGGAAGAGAAGCACACTCGGGAGTCAGCTGGAAACACATGCACTCACATAGAGTGCTTAGAAAAAAATGGAAAAAAGTAGTTCCCTAAAAATGAGCAGTGGAAGGACACAAATAAATTGGAGATAAAAGCTCCAGGGGAGGAACAGATACAAGTTGGACAAGGCAAGCAACCAAATAAAAAGCAGGAAAATGAGAGTGACAGTAAAGCCAGCCAATGACCAGAACTGGGCGGACCACAGCCCCTCTGTGTTCATGGGGGCAGATTTACAAGTCCCATGCACCGCTGGTGCATCACTTTGCGTGACAAACCGGTGGCGCAGCATACTAACGGATATTTACAAGCACAGGTAAAGTCACCCTGCGTGACTTAACCTGTGCTTGTAAATATTGCCCCTGTTCACGCAACACTTTGCATGTTAGGGGCGGGACATGGGTGTTGCTGTGGGTGTTCCATTGCAACACCCATGTCCACTGAGGCAATTCCAGATTTATTAGAAATCGTGAACCTGGAAATGCATCAGTTTGCTGTGCCACCCTAGGGGGGGCGTAGCCAAGCGAAACAAGGAGAAATGTCCTTGTTTTTTTCTCTTTCAATGCGTGCTGCATTCTACAGCACGCATTGAAAGAGGAAAATGCCTGCAGTGATTGCTTTTGTGCAGAAAGGGGCCCCTTCCTTCACAAAAACAATCTCCCCATGGCGCAGGCATCCTTGCACATGGTGCAAGGGAGCCTGCGCCGGCGCATGGCAGCTGTTTCTGCGCCAGCGCAGGGGAGAGCACAGGAATGCAACATTGTAGATATGTCGCATTCTTGTGCTCCTAAAGTGCCGCAGAGTGGCGCAGCCAAAGGGCTTGCAGTGCAGCGCTGCAGCACTTTCTTGTAGATCTGCCCCAGAGTACGTCCACAATTTGTCTTTAGCCACCAGACAGGGTCACGGACTGGCAGACTCGACCTAAAATGGACAGCGATATAACACGACGCGTCCCAAGCTCACCCAAGTGACAATATTCACAAACTGGGAGCGCCTTGATCTGCGATAAAGCTTTCAGACTCCTAATAAAGACACAATTTTTCTGCTTTTTGGAAGTGAAACGACTTAATGGATTCAGCTGTAGTGTTTTCAGAAAAAGAGGAGCAGGATTGATGACAGAAGGCTTGTTTTAACCTTGGCAGGCCAGCGCAGCTCTTAATCTGGATGAGAAGGCTGCAGGGACAGCCAATTTCTCGTTCCCCAGCTGTTCGGCGCTCTGCTGGGATTTCTTAACATATTGGCGGAGTTTCTCTCTATCGGGAGCGGAAAGAACGGGGTCCAGGGGGAGCTATTTCAGTTGAGTGTTGGGGAAGCCAGGGAGATCTTTGAGTAACCTGCTGGCCACAGGTTGGCATGGAGGCAAGCATGGCTGCCAAGTTTCTCAGGCCTATGTGCGATGAACTGCTCAAGTACAGGGGTTTTTCCTTCCAATTCTGGGACATGTAGTCCCGGTTATTAGCAAGACTACAAGTTTCAGAAGTCACAGGAAAAACCTGGATTGGAGCAGCTAATCACGCATGGACCTGGGAAACTTGACAAGGGCCTACTCCATCTTCCATCCTTGTGTGGCCGATAGCATGAACATTATTGTGTTGAGAGGGAAGAGCACCTAGTGGCAAGCATCTGACAGGTAATTCTAAGAGTCTGGATTCAAGCCTGCAAGTGCACACATTTCTGCAGCAGGTGCATTAAACTGAAGAGCTATTTTACCCGATTGCATTATGTGATCTACAGGTTTCAAATCTCTGTTGCTGGCACATTAGCTCACACCTCATTCTGAACTCTAGAGCTATATAGGTGACTAAAAATCCCTTTGAAAATCCTTTACAGCATCTTGCATTTTCCCCCAGTGGCTTTTCTGCTCTAGTGGGATTTTTCGCGGTTAAAATAGGGAATAACGTGCAGTGGTGGTTTTACTGCCCACATTTTCCCCGTTACTGACTTGTTTTCCAGGTCAAATTCCTTCAGGTTATAATTTATAATAATTTTGCATGGGAACTAGTTTGTGTGTGACCAAGGACAATCCGTGGGTAGAGGGATTCAACTCAGCCAGCCAGACTCTGCTACCTCTGGTGTCCTCCAGACTCTACTACTCTACTACTACTGAATGCGAAGTGAGCACCAGCACACCCCTTTAGCACTTGACGCGACAGCGCAGCCCAAAGCTTACCCCGGGAGGCGGTGTGGTGAAAAACGCAGCCCTACACAGGCTACCAACTCTACCGGGTCTTCTACCTGACACAGAAAGGCAGTTCCATCTACCCATGCTGCTAAATGGTACAAGTTGAACAATGCGTAGTATGTTGACATTACACTCAGATCCAAGGTTGTCAAAAAGTTCATCCTGTAAAACTTCTTCCTACTGTCTTTGACAAAATATTCACCATAAAAAGCACTAGCCCCTCAATCTTCTTGTAGTGCTCATGAACACCACGCTATTAACGAGCTTTGATCGCTGCTCTCCTTCTCGGTCCAAACTTACTGAGCATGAGCATACTCAGTTAATCACAAGGTGGATACTCAGTTCTTCAAGAAGGCGTTGCTCAATTGAAGAGAGTGATCATGGACTTACGAAGGTTTTTCTGAAGGTTCAGGAAGATCACACATTACACCAACATCTCCCGAATAGGACCTGGCTTCTTCACAGGGTCTTCCTCAATCAATCAATTAGTACATTTGTAGAGTGCGCTACTCACCTGTGAGGGTCTCAAGGCGCTTGGTGGGGGGGGGGGGGGGGTGGTGCTACTGCTCCAAGACGTCAATCAAAACAGGGGTAACCCAATAACCCAAAGGCATCTGGGAACAATATACTAAGTGAGAAAAAATTTATGCCTACGGTATAGTTTTTTTTAGAATCAATCCTGGGACAGGTACCATTAATTACCTTTCCCTGACACACTTAGTTGTTTTTAGAATTCAATCAAAACGTATTTTATTAAAGAAAACAAACTCTATTCCTATATATGTATTTCCATCTGGTTCATAAATTGGAAAGAAATTGATTTAGAAAAGAAATTTCTTGAAAATGTATTTATATATTTGTTATATCTTTTCTTATTTTATCTTATTTAGAAAACACATATACATACAAACATATATATATATACAATATTTATACAAAATACAGACGTATACAAAAATTCTAAATCAAGAGGACATAGAAAACAGTTTACACATAAATCATGAACCTTATTTTCTGGTTCAAAAGCCCACTAGTATTTCAAGTCAGGGATGTTAATCCAACCATTATCTCCAAACATTCCCTGTACTCGGGTCACCAACTATAAGTATATAGGAGTTATTTAAGGATCAATTATTTCTCCCTCCATTGGTATCAAACTCCTTTTTTATACTTTATATCAAATTTCATTTATCTTATGTTGATGCCGTAACCATGCAGTCGACGCGTTTCAGCCTCTGTTGAATTCCAGGCTTCTTCAGGACTTTAGGGCAATTTAAAACATATAATTCCTCTTTTCCTTTATTTAGGTTGAAATCCACAATTAAATCCAAGGATTCTTTCTGTACTTTAAGTACCACTTAAAAATGTCAACCGTGTTCTTTCCGGGAGACTCAAGCCATTTCTGTCAGCTACCACGTATCCAATTCGTAGTGTGACCGACCGGATTTCTCCTTCCTTTCGCAGGACTCGCAACTCGCCCAGCAGTCCAAACTTCATTAAGACGGTCTCTGACTCCAAGAGCCAGGTCTTGAGTAGCCTCCTGAAGGTTAGTAGGTCTTTGGTCTGCCGTAGGCGGATGAGGAGGGTGTTCCAGGATTTGGCGGCGAGGTAGGAGAAGGATCTGCCGCCGGTGGTCGCTCTTTGGATGCGGGGTATGGTAGCCAGGGCGCGGTCGGCAGAGCGGAGCTGGCGGTTCAGGGTGCAGAAGGTGAGTCGTCTGTTGAGGTATGCTGGTCCTGTGTCGTGGAGTGCCTTGTGTGTGTGGGTGAGGAGCCTGAAGGTGATCCTCTTGTTGACGGGGAGGCAGTGCAGGTCTCTCAGGTGGGGTGTGATGTGGCTTTGGCAGGGATGTCGAGGATCAGGCGTGCAGAGGCGTTCTGTATGCGGTGGAGTCGTTTCAGCAGTTTGACCGGGGCTCCTGCGTGGAGGGCGTTTCCGTAGTCCAGCATGCTGCTGACGAGGGCCTGGGTGACCATTTTCTTGTGTCAGTGGGGATCCACCTGTAGATCTTTCGGAGCATGCGGAGGGTGTTAAAACAGTAGGACGAGATGGCGTTGACTTGCTTGGTCATGGAGAGTGTTGATTCGAGGATGAATCCGAGGTTGCGTGCGTGGTTGGTGGGTGTCGGTGCGGTTCCCAGGGCAGTCGGCCACCAGGAGTTGTCCCAGGCTGAGGGGGTGGAGCTGAGGTTGAGGACCTCTGTCTTGTCTGAGTTCAGCTTCAGACGGCTGGTCTTCATCCATTCGGTGATGGATCAAGCCCTGATCTTTGGACTGGGTAAGAGTGGTCTGCTTAATTCAGACACTCTGTTCATCACCACCCCCTTTTCTGAATAATTTTGTCCACCATAAGCGTGGAAGGGTATACTCAGACATGAGTCCCTTGCTCACTGCTCCATCAGGATTCAAGCAAGCCGGGCCGACGAGGCTGAAATGCCAGAAACCGGTCCCCGGTAGCTTGTCTCCTTTCTGGTGAAGAATTGGCATGGTAGTTTGGTCTGCCCTGTTCCCATGATGCACTGGGCCAGGGACAGACTAATTTGCATATATCCAGGTTCTGAGCTGGGATGGGGCAGTGAGCTAAATAACGGTGATGGATCAAGCCCTGATCTTTGGACTGGGTAAGAGTGGTCTGCTTAATTCAGACACTCTGTTCATCACCACCCCCTTTTCTGAATCATTTTGTCCACCATAAGCGTGGAAGGGTATACTCAGACATGAGTCCCTTGCTCACTGCTCCATCAGGATTCAAGCAAGCTGGGCCGACGAGGCTGAAATGCCAGAAACCGGTCCCCGGTAGCTTGTTTCCTTTCTGGTGAAGAATTGGCTTGGTAGTTTGGTCTGCCCTGTTCCCATGATGCACTGGGCCAGGGACAGACTGATTTGCATATAGCCAGGTTCTGAACTGGGATGGGGCAGTGAGCTAAATAACGGTGATGGATCAAGCCCTGATCTTTGGACTGGGTAAGAGTGGTCTGCTTAATTCAGACACTCTGTTCATCACCACCCCCTTTTCTGAAACATTTTGTCCACCATAAGCGTGGAAGGGTATACTCAGACATGAGTCCCTTGCTCACTGCTCCATCAGGATTCAAGCAAGCCGGGCCGACGAGGCTGAAATGCCAGAAACCGGTCCCCGGTAGCTTGTCTCCTTTCTGGTGAAGAATTGGCTTGGTAGTTTGGTCTGCCCTGTTCCCATGATGCACTGGGCCAGGGACAGACTAATTTGCATATAGCCAGGTTCTGAGCTGGGATGGGGCAGTGAGCTAAATAACGGTGATGGATCAAGCCCTGATCTTTGGACTGGGTAAGAGTGGTCTGCTTAATTCAGACACTCTGTTCATCAGCACCCCCTTTTCTGAATCATTTTGTCCACCATAAGCGTGGAAGGGTATACTCAGACATGAGTCCCTTGCTCACTGCTCCATCAGGATTCAAGCAAGCCGGGCCGACGAGGCTGAAATGCCAGAAACCGGTCCCCGGTAGCTTGTCTCCTTTCTGGTGAAGAATTGGCTTGGTAGTTTGGTCTGCCCTGTTCCCATGATGCACTGGGCCAGGGACAGACTAATTTGCATATAGCCAGGTTCTGAGCTGGGATGGGGCAGTGAGCTAAATAACGGTGTTGGATCTAGCCCTGATCTTTGGACTGGGTAAGAGTGGTCTGCTTAATTCAGACACTCTGTTCATCACCACCCCCTTTTCTGAATCATCTTCATCCATTCGGCGACAGCTTTCATTCCTTCGTGGAGGTTGGTTTTGGCGGTGAATGGTTCCTTGGTGAGGGAGAATATTTGCTGTGTGTCTTCGGCGTAGGAGATAATGTTGAGGTTGTGTATTCTGGTGACGTGGGAGAGCGGGGCCATGTAGATGTTGAACAATGTCGGGCTGAGGGACGATCCTTGGGGTACGCTGCAGATGATCTTGGAGGATTCGGATCGTAAGGGGGGGGAGGCAGACGCTCTGTGTTCTGCCGGAGAGGAATGAGGTGTTCCAGTCCAGTGCTTTGCCTCGGACTCCTGCGTCGTGGAGGTGAGTGCGTAGGGTGTGGTGGCAGACAGTATCAAAGGCGGCTGACAGGTCCAGGAGGATGAGGGCCGTGGTTTCGCCGTTGTCCAGCAGGGCCCTGATGTCATTGGTGGCGGCGATGAGGGCTGTTTCGATGCTGTAGTTGCTGCGGAACCGGGACTGGGATGGGTCAAGAATGTACTTCTCCTTGAGGTAGCGGGTCAGCTGTCTGTTGACGGTCTTCTCGATGACCCTCGCCGGGAACAGAAGTAGGGAGATGGGCCGGAAGTTCTTGAGGTCCCTTGGATCCGCCTTGGGTTTCTTCAGTAAGGCGTTGATCTCGTCGTGCTTCCAGCTCTCCAGGAAGGTTGCGGTCTCAAAGGAAATGTTGATGGCCTTGCGGAGATGGAGTGTGATGGTGGAGCTGGCTTTGTTAAAGATGTGGTGGAGGCAAGGGTCTGACGGTGAGCCGGAGTGGATGGTGCTCATGAGTTTGATGGTGTTGTCGTTGTTGATGTTAGTCCAGGCGAGCAGGGGGTCACTGCGGGTGGTGGTCGTGGGGTCTGAGGTGTCGTTGGGTGCCATGGTGGTCTGGTTGTCGAAGCTGTTGTGGATGTCTGCGATCTTGCAGTTGAAGAAGGAGGTAAGGGAGTTGCACAAGTCTTGCAATGATGGGATGTTGGCGTTGGAGCTGGGGTTGGAGAGTTCCTTCACAATGTTGAAGAGCTCTTTGTTGTTGTGTGTCTTGTTGTCTAGGCGGTCCTTGAAGGAGGTCTTTTTGGCGGATCTGATGAGGTGATGGTATTGGCGCATGGCATTCTTGTGGGCTGTTTGGTTCTCTGGTGTCTCTTCTTGGCACCATTTCCTCTCCAGTTTCCGGCAGTTTTGTTTGGAGATCTGGAGGTCCGCGGTGAACCATCTGGCATTCTTGTTGGTGCGACTGTTGGAGGGATTCTTGATCGGGGCGAGGGTGTTGGCACAGTCGTCGATCCCGCGTCTGAGGTTGTTGGTGGCGGCATCTGGGTCGGTGGGGTCAGTGGGTGTGCTTCTTGCGAGGGTGGTGTTTAGCTGGTCTTCATGATTTTGCTTCATCTGTGGTGGGGATCTGTTGGGTGAGATGGTGCGTGGTGGGTTTCCGGAAGGTGAAGTGGATGCAGCAGTGGTCGGTCCAGTAGAGTTCGGTGGTGTGGCTGAAGGAGACGTGGGGGCTAGCGGGGAAGATGGGATCAAGCGTGTGTCTGACGATGTGGGTGTGTGTTGTCACGAGCTGTCTGAGTCCAAGGTTGTCGACCAGGGTGGTGGAGTTGATGTCGTTGTTGTTCTCGAGGTGAAAGTTCAGGTCTCTGAGGAGAATGTAGTCTGTGGAGGCGAGGGCATGCGTACTGACGAAGTCGGCGATGGAGTCGCTGAACTGTGGCCGGGTTCCCGGCAGTCTGTAGATCAGAGTTCCTCTGAGGGTGGTGTTGGGATCGGTGTGGATCAGAAAGTGCAGGTGTTCAGCGGGGCTGAGGGTGTCTTCGGAGTTGGTCAAGACCTTGAGGGTGGACTTGTGGATGATGGCGATACCCCCTCCTACTCCATTGGTGTGGTCTCTGTGGGTGATCTTGTAGCCGTCTGGGATGGCTATGGCGATGTTGGGTGCCGAGGAGTCGTTGATCCAGGTCTCAGTCAGGAAGGCGACGTCCGGGGAGGATGTGTCAAGCAGGTCCCAGAGTTTGACGTCATGTTTGCGTGCGGAGCGGGTGTTCAGGAGTATGCATCTGAGGTGATTGCGATCTATCTTGTGGAATGGAATGGCGGGTTGGATGCTGGTGAAGTTGCAGTTCCGGCAGGTGAAGGGTCCATGGGTGCGTTTCGGTGCGGCCAGGAAGCAGGGGTGAGTTTGTCCGGTGTTGAGTGTGTGGAGGGCGCTGGCATCATAGTGGACACGGGTGTCGTGGTGTTCGCTGGGACCAAGGGTTCTGGTGCTGGGCGCGGACGGACGCAGACGGGCTTGCCTTAGGCACGCGTCCACGCAGCCGCCACCATATGAGGGGAGGTGGGAGGGAGGAGCAGCTGGGAGGCGGGAGCGGGTTGGCGAATGGGAGAGCAGGGGGTGGGGCTACAGGGGATGCAGCGGCAGGAAGAGCGAAGGGGGAAGCGCATGCGGGGGTACAGAAGGCAAGAACGGGACAAAACGGGCACAACAGAGACAAAGATACAATAAAATACAACGGGAAAAAGGTACAATAAAGCAACAGGGAAAGCAGAAACAAGAAGGCTATGCGAGGCACAAACTTACACGAGCAGCAGTAGAGGGCTCAGGGCAGCGTCACACAGGTGGTGCTGTGCGGTGAGGGGAGCGACCTGCCTGGTAGCAGGGTCAAGGGTCGCTCTCTTCACCGCGCAGCAGCTGCTATATGAGGGGAGGTGGGAGGGAAGAGCAGCTGGGATGCAGGAGCGGGGTGGCGAATGGGAGAGCAGGGGGCAGGCCGCAGGGGACGCAGCGGCGGGAAGAGCGAAGGGGGAAGCGCGGGAGGGGGGTACAGAAGGCAAGAAGGGCACAAAACAGGCATAACAGGGACAAAGATACAATAAAATGCAACGGGGAAAAAGGTACAATAAAGCACCAGGGTGTTTGCGGGTGGGCAAGTGAAGGAGATGCGAGGAAGTGCATTCAAGAGAGCGTGTAAAGAGGACGCTGAAGAGGAAAGAGATGAGGTATAAGATATGCAGATGGATGAGAAGTGGAGAGAAAAAGGGTGATCATGTCTAACACAAAGTGAGCATAACAGGGGTGAATGAGACCCTCTGAAGACCGCTACCCCTTCCACAGGCCTTAGTAGTGATTCATTCACAATCTCAGAATTGAAAATATTTAAATATTAATTATTTACAACAAAACCCATGTTGTTAATGATTTATCTTAGACAGCTAATAACCATTGACAAAGCCAGTAGTTCGGGCTGGTTTTAGGAGTATGCCAGATGTTGTGTTATATGCATGGATGCAATCCCAGAAAGCTCAGAGTGGAGCCAAAGTACCGGTCGGGTGGCACACTATGAGAATCACAGAAATATAATTTATGTGTTTAAGCTACGCCCCTATTTAAGTAAGCGACAGCTCTTTTAGAGATCCGCACTTTTTTTCATACCACTTAAAGACATTTGGTCATACAAGTGGTACGATAAAGGGGGACAAAGGCCGCCATATGTGCCTATTGGGGGGAAGTTTGGTCCTAGCGCCCACATGTTGAATGTGGATGTGATTGTGCAGCATCGAATGTTTGAGTAGTACACAACCAGCGACGTAGCAAAGGATCCTTGGCCTTAGTGCAGGCAAGGAAAATGGCCCCCTAGGCTGTTCTGTTGATAGTAAAATACAGCAATGAACAGGATTCAGTGGGCCCAAGTACAGCGGCAGCTGCCTCACATTAATAACATTGTTCCTGTGCAGAACTCATAAACCGCTGCTCACGCTCAACGTTTTCCCACGCGGGCAGGGAGATGGTGGTGGGAACAAAGCTTCACACAGACCGGAATTTTAAGAAATAATCATTCTGCAGCCACCTTGTGGATTTGGACTCAGTTGGCGGGGTTCTGCTCAGCAATTCTACTTTACCCATACTCCTCCAGGCCAAAGTGAGGACCATGGCGATGTTGTGGTCCCGTTGGAGGTACAGGAGAGCTCACTGGTGGTGCCAGACCGTCACAGAACCCTAGCGCTGATCCTTCCCCTCAGCCTAAGTCAGAGACGTTTTAAGGCATGGGCAAAGTTTACAAATGCCCAGGCCCCTCACCTTCCAAGGGGCCCCTGGGAAAGTACACTATCTTTCTCTGGCTCACCTCTGTCTTTTTCTGTATCTGAACTTCTGTTCTTCTCTCTGCCTACTTCTACCTCTGCCTCTCTTTGCTCACTGTCATCGTTAGGAATTTGGGGGTCCTCAAGAAGACATATTTAATCTGTTTTTATGTGAAACCCATTTCTGCAAGTTCGACATCATGCGGGCTACAATTAGTGCAAATGTGGGTAGTAACATTCAAAGGCGTTATGGACAACGGCCCTCAAAATATATCTTGCCCTGCCTGGAGTGGCCAGAACATTTAAATAACCCCCACTTTGAACCAAAGCTTTTATTGCTCCAACAAGCAAAGCAGGTCATTGCAACTCTCCCCAGAAGAGCTTGCTTATCTCTTCCATCCAAGCATCTGTCCATTCATCATTTCAGCCTTCCGTCCCCCCGCTGATATCCACCATTTCACCTTTACATTCTGTTATCCATTCAGTCTTTCATTCAGCATTCAGTCTGTCACCATTCCATCCACCCATTCATATGCACACCTACCCATTTATCTTTATACCTATCAATCAAATATAGCCATCCTTTCACTCCATCATCCATCCTTTCACCTTTCCATCCCATTCATCATTCATCATTGCAGTCATCCATCATTTCGCTCATCCATCCAACCTTTCACTCATCCTTCCATCCTATCATTCCATCTATCCATCCACCCTTTCACTCATCTACCCTTTCACTCAGTCATCCATCCTTTCACTCATCCATCCACCCTTTGAACCTTCCATCCACTCATCCATCCATCCATTTACCCTTTCACTCATCTATATATCCTTTCACTCACTCATTCATCCACCGGTCACTCATTTGTCCATCCACTCACAATTTCACTCATCCATCTGTCCACCCTTTCATCCAGCATCCATCTAACCTCGTTGTCATTCAGCATCCATTCTTATGCTCATCTTTCCTTACTTCCATCTATTCACTCATCCATCCACCCTTCCACTCATCAAGCCATCCTTTCACTCACCCATCCAAACTTTCTTTCATCATCCATCTATCCACCTTTCACTCACCCATCCATCCAACCAGTCTTACCCCCTTTTACTCATCCATACATGCATCTATCCATCCATCCATTTACCCTTTCACTCGTTCATCCATCCTTTCACTCACTCATCCATCCACCCATTCACCCTTTCACTGATCCATCTGCCTACCCTTCCCCCAGCCATCCACCTATCCTCACTTCCACTCATTCATTCATTCTTTCATGCATCCCTCTTTACATCCATCCGTTCATTCATCCTTCCATCCATCCAGCCTTCCACTCTATCAATCAACCAACCATTTCACTCATCATCCATCAATTCACTCACTCACTCACCCATCCATCCTTTTTCTTACCACCCATTCATCCACCCTTTCACACATGTATCCATCCTTCCTCCCTTCACATTTATGCATCTATCCATCCATCCCTTCACTCACCCACCCACCTTTTCACTCACACATCCATCCTTTCACGCTCTCACCCGCCCACCCTTTCACATTAATTATGAACCTTTGTCTGCTGAGCTGCAGGCAGAAGAGGCCCATCAAAAACCCCACCCCCGCTGTAGCTGCTAAAGCAGGGGGGTTGATGACGCCCCTGTACCCAGGGACGAAAAAAAGGCAACACTGGCATGTCAGTATATAAATTGATGGCTTCTGGTGCTTCCTGCACATTAAGTTGGTCTATTGCAAATATTGGGGCACATTTGGTAAACCTATATATTGGTTAACGTTGCTAACCATGAAGTCCAGAAACCTGTGAAAAAAGCTGAAAAGTGCACTTTGTGACACTCCCCCTGACACTGCTATAACTCCCTGGTAACTGCCAGAAGCCAAAAGGTATAGACTATTAAGCATCCAAAGCCTCCTCCTAGCTCGAAAAAAAGAAGACAAATTCAATAACAAGAATAAATCTAAATCCTTCCCTCTTCTATCCCTCTATACTTTTCAATCCAAATAACAGACTAACATATCCACCACTCAAATTACTTTCATATTTTACTATACTAATTCACCACTAATCCTTTATGGGTTCTGGAGTAGCATGCTACTTGCCGAAAAAGCTCTTTGACGCCTCGTCAGGGGTAGTACGTGCTATGTGAATGCAATTACAATACATATTGCAGTCCAGCCGCTAGCCTTTCAGTCTCTTCTGCCAGGTAGCTTCCACCTGTAGGGGCGCACACTAGCCCCCTTCACAGCAAGAAAAGCCCCTTCTTCAAGGCAGGTCTCCGCCAGCACTTCTAGCAGGATGCAGGGCGTCTGGTTTAGTTCCCAACCTGAGTGGGAAGCCAGCTATGACAGATGACAGCCCCAAAGCACAGCCATCTTTTGGGCCTCCACACATATGTGGGCCCTAGCTTTGGTAAAACAAAACCCTTAGCACCCTCCTTGGGCATGAACATCCAGACTTCCTGCTCCGAGGCCGGACAAAGGACCTGGCAGCCTGGCACAAAAGCTTTCCTTTTGGAGTTGACAATCACACAGAGGAATCCCACAATGGATTCCTGCCTCACCCAGTCATACACAAACCTGGCCGCCAGACTCACCCAACATCACACATACAAAGTGCACATGCACCGTCCATCTTTGGCCACACCGATGAAAGTAGGACCCAGGTACGGGAGACCCAGGTAAAAGACCAGTCCATCCCACTAACATCCAATGCCGCCACCGCAAACATTTACCCCAGTACAGAGATCTGGGCCTAAATCCATCATTTTTCTACTCTCCATGCCATTTCAGTTTAGACCTAGCCATGTGCAAATCAGTCTTGACCCAGTTCCTCATGGGAACAGTCCAGCCCGAACTGCCAAACGCTACCAGGCAATGGCAGGTGGGTAGTGGCAGCAGGGCACTGCCAGGCACTGTGTGGGTGTGGCACATAAGTAAAAGCAGCATCAATCAGTAGCTATTCATTTTTAGAATAATGTCATTTTTAATTTATCCTACATTTTGAACACTAAAACAATGTTATCTACATATACACATATATTTAATTTACATTTCAAAATAATGTAGTTTATTTATTAATATTTACTGTGTGTGGCGTTATGTCCCTGCTTCTGTTTTTTTTTCTTTTGGAGTGTGTTGCTGTACTTGTGAGTGACCATGTGTCATGCTAGATTTATTCCGGGGCTGAACTGTAGAACATTTACTATCGTTTTGGGACATTTTTGTCTGTAGCAACTTTAGCAGTGTGTTGTGAGAATATCTATGGGCTGTTCCTTCGTGAGTTGTGTTTCTATTTGCATGCCCTCCTTAAACCTATCCTTACCCTTCCCTGAGCCCTACCTTTTCATGAGTATATATTCCATCATTTCCAGACACTCCTCCTTGTCCTTCCCACCGTTATTACAAAATGTATACTAACATGTTGCAGAGATCTCCACAAAGAAAAGATAGGAGTGGCAGAGGTGGAACTGCTCTGGGGCATTTTTTTAGTGGGGCGACTGTCCTCCTCCCTCACGGAGAAGCCGCTACTGGTAGTACTATCAAACATACTACAAAATGAAGTTGCAAATCGGGCCTTATGATTTTACATTTATCAAAGACGTCTACTCCAGCATTTCCCATCCTGTGGGTCGTGACCCACTGGTTGGCCGAAAAAGTCCAAGCAATAAATAAAGATGCCTTTAAATTCTATGTTTATCTTGTCACATTTGCCTTTCTTAAAGAAGAGGTCAAATTTCAGGCTTTGTCTCCTGATACATTGCTACTTATTCTTTTAACATGAGATGGGTGTTTACCTGTTTCTTCTCTGACTGCAAAGTGAGAGTTGTTTTTAAAGCGAATTGTGTGACAGTCTAGCTGGAGTGCAAAAGGTGTGAAAGAAAGGGCTGCAGGGTGTATTTGTTGTAACCCACAACAAAATGTAAATATATTTTCGCAGTTAGGAAAGCAAAAATTAGGCACATTTTTTAAAAGTGTTAAGGGTGTTGGAAACAAGCAATTTAATAGGACCGGAACAAATCAAAACACTTTACTTGGTGATGCACAAATCCATACTAATATTATAAAGAGAGAGCCCAAACCTTTGAGGCGGGTAATCTCAGTAACCACAGCACCAATCACAACAGCCAATACAGCGTTGGAAAGGGCAGTTGCAGCAGAAGGACATAGGCTATGCAGACGGCCACCATATACATTTAAAAGGTAAAAGAACCGCGCCAGCAAAGTAGTCCCTTGTGGGCGTGTCTGCATTCTGCTGTGGGCGTGTGCTGGGGGCGTGACAAATGCTGGGGGCGTGTGGTATGTTCCGCCCTTCATGCCATGTGAGTCGTAATTGCGCTGCATCAAATGGCACGCTGCAGGCGTGACACACTGGGGCCGTGACAAACGCTGTGGGCGTGTGACCGTGCTGTGGGCGTGTGTCCTGCCTTCATGCCATGTGAAGCGCCAATTACGCAATTGCGCCGCATCAAGGGGCACGCTGGGGGCGTGACAAATGTGGGGGGCGTGTGCTACGTTCCGCACTTCATGCCATCTGGGTCGTACATTAATCAGATCGTCTGCTGTGGCCGTGTGCTGGGGCGTCACAAAGGCGTTCACCTCGAAGCATGGTAAGTAACCATTCGCAAGACTCCCTTGGGGACTGCCCATTGTCTCACACATACTGGGGGTGCCGAATGCAGTGTGTGCCTTGGCCTGGGTGCGTCTGAAAGGGCCTGTGGGGAACTCTGAATCCTCTTCTAAAGCAGTACACTTGCTACTCTGCGCCTTGACTATTTCTTTAGGGATAGGGATAGGTCTTGGGTGGTGGAAGTTAGTGATCAGGAGGGATCCCTACAGACTACAAGTTTGGCAATTGCAGACACCTTTGATTCCTCATACGAGAGTCTCTACATGCCAATTAGCAAGAGGTCAAATACTGACTATGAGGAGCTCCTGAGTGACTTCATTATTCCTATGCTATCAGGTGATGCAAAGGATTCCTTGCAGTCTAGTGAGGCAGTGGGGCCTAATGACCTGCCTGTCGAGTTGTACAAGGGGCTGTCGTGCAAAATCAAAGAGCAAATGCTGGAGATGTAGCAGTAAAGGCTAGATCCCTGCCGGAAGACCAATGAACTGCCACAAAAGTGGTCATCCATAAAACTTGTAAGCCCCCTAGGACTTGCAGCTCCTACAGACTGATCTCCCTCCTGAATGTGGAGGTGAAGGTCCTTGCAAAAGCCCTGGCGGCTAGACTTACGGCGGTCCTCCCGACATTATTCATATATATCAGTTAGGCTTCATGGCACGCAGGAGTACCAGCCTCAACTTGAGCAGAATGTACAGAGTTCTTCACATGACAAGTGAGCCCTCAACTCAGCAGGTCTGCTGAGTTGAGGGCTCACTTGTCATGTGAAGAACTCCGTACATTCTTCTCAAGTTGAGTCTGGTACTGGTACTAATGGCACTGGATTCCTCCATGGCATTCGATAGTATAGAATGGCCCTACCTCTTTGCCGTCTTAGCTAGACTGGGTTTTGGTCAGAAATTCTGTGCTTGGGTCAAATTGCTTTACGAGGCACCACTGGCCAGGGTGCAGGTCAACTGAGAGCTTTCTCAGGTCATTTTACAGGGCAAGGGCACCAGACAAGTAGGCCTATTGTCACCCCTGCTCTATGCCTTGGCCGCTGAGCCACTAGCAGTCTATATATGTGGCGTCATGCTAATATGGGGCATTCTATCGTCGGATGGATGGGAGGAACGCATCTCCCTATATGCAGACGACATACTCCTCTATTTCTCCAGACCATGTGTCTCCATTACGCGCATCCTACATATTTTTTAACTGTTCCGGAGCTATGCGGGATATTAAATATACTGTAAAAATCACCAGTTTTTTCCCCTGTCGGTCACCCCACTGAGACGACCATTGAAGTGTGTGGTACCAATAGTGTTGGATGGCTTTAAATACCTTGGGATATTTGTAACCAGGGGCCAGCGCTTATTCATGCAGAGAAACCTCATCCCACAGCTGCATTGCCTAAGCGCTGACAAGGAACATTGGCGCAACCTCATCCTATCATTAATGGGTAGGGTGGCATTATACAACATCTTATTGGGTACCACAAACCTTCTTCAAAGAAATTGCTCAAGAACTCTGATCACTGCACGTTGAGCCCTGCGCTAGTTACCAAGAGGGATATATGACATCGGACTGGCAATTCAAGACATTAAAAATTACTACTGGGCCTCACAACTCCTGATGGTTCATGACTAGGGGTGGGCGGAAGTCACGTAAGGGACTATCACGGAGAGGCACGGAGATTGAACCAATCTCTGTGCCTCTCCGCGATATTTCCGTTATGCGACGCCCGCCACCCGCCTTATTAAATTATATGTAAAAGTCTAAAATTAAATTTAAATAAAACTTACCTTACTGCATTCGCATCCTTGCCCATCGCGGCTTCACCTGGAAACTGCGCATGCGCGGGAGGAGTGGGGCGGCCAACTTCCGTTCCGCCCCCGAATGTGCGGAGATTTGCCGCAAATTTCTGCCTTCTTTGCGCAAGGGCGGAAGGGAAAATCTCCGCACATTCCGTGGGCGGAAATGAGATGTCCGCCCACCCCAATTCATGACTGGGTATATACAGACCGGGGTGAGACGTCTTATAGGGTCTACCAAGCAGCCATGCAGGCTGGTAATCATGAAATCAGCATATATGCTTGCAAAGGGAAGATAGTGCTACCAAAACATACAGAGACAGTGGTAAGGAGCTGGACTGAAGCCAATCGATACCTGGGATGGCATTCTAGATTGACAGCCATAACCCCACTCTGGCACAGCGACCAGCTGGGGGAAGTGACCGGACTGCAAGGGTTTGCACAGTGGGCAAATATAGGAATTGAACATCTGGGAGATGTATGGAGAAATGGCTCGCTACTCCCCTTTGAGGCCCTTAGTCAGGAGTATGACCTCTCCCCCCCGCAGGGACTCCACTACTTCCAGCTTGGGCACGCCCTCTGGAAACATATCAGAGAAGACACACAACTCCCCAACTTTTACCCACTGGAGGACCGATTGTTGACTGACCTCATCCCAGAAAAGGGAATATCAGTAAGCTATCAAAAATTGTTGAACAACTCCCCTGGCCTGATGGGACAACTCAGACGCACTTGGACGGATGACGTTGGTGATATTGATGACGAAGAATGGGTGGAGGCCCTGCAAAGCCCCGACGCATAGTGATCCAAGTTAGATTTAGGCTAATACAGCTGAATGTCCTACATCGCTCGTATTATTCACAAATCCTGCTGCATAGATTAGGAGTGGTAGAGACACCCCAGTGTGTTAGAGGATGTAAACAGGAGGGGTCCTTCTACCATATACTCAGTGATTGCCCAGTAATACTAGGGTATTGGAGAGAGTTGAAGGACATAATGGCCGAGGCTTTGGGGCTGAGGGTACCCATGAGTGAAAAGTGGTTAGTCTTGTTTACCCAGGGAGAGGAAGAGTGGCCACGACATACTAAGATCTGGCTGGCACAGGCAGCAGTGAAATATAACAAGGACATAGGGCGCCTCACATCAACCACCGGTAGTGGAGTCGGAAGATGATATGGACTGGTGCCAGAGGGCAGAGTAAGTTATTTATAAGGCAAGAGGGTGCCCCAGAAAATGGGAGCAAATATGGTCCCCAAGGAGGAATTACAGAGGAACAACATTGGGGTCATGATGTACCCGGGGATAGCAAACAGGACACTAAATAACAAAATAGAGACACAGGGGCACCCCCGGAAAAGCACAAATTGGGGGGTTAAGATGGAGGACTAAGACTCCTTTGCTCACCATGTAGGACTACTCCCATGGGAAGACAACACATTATAATGTGAGATGACGTTTATACTGAACTTTCAGCTTGTATACTGTATAATGAGCCAGTTTAGTTTAATGAAATGATATTAAAAAAGGCAGGTTGGTCATGAATGTTTGCTGTTCTAAAAAGTGGGTTGTGGGTCTAAAAAGTTTGGGAACCACTGGTCTTGTCAATTTTGACTAACCCTGATTCTACAATGAACTCCAACTTAAAAATGAGCCCTACGGCTTAAATTGAAGAACTATCCATAACCTCAACAGGTAACCCTGGCCCGGCTATTAATCGCTACACTAAACATAGCTCTAACACCAGCAGTTTCTCATAACCCTAACCGTATCCTAATTAATTCCAAGAAGTTCTTTTAGGCGAGAAGTCTATGCCACAAGATTGATTGGCATAAAGATCTCAACACTGAACTGTACTTTCAATATTATAACGGTTGTGAATAAGTCATATCCTGAGCATGGTTTCCATGTCTGGCTTTTCTCTGTGGGGAGATCACTTGTAAAGTTGCATGATGAAATCATATTTGCCTAGATCAGCTGTTCTTAACCTGTGGTCCATGGAACCCTGGGGGTCCACAATGCCTACTCAGTGGGCCCGTGATATTTTACAAAATGAAATATAACAGATTTACAAAGCAGATATATATAATAAAGCAAAATGTAAAAGTAAGTGCATAGGAATTTGAAATTGGAGGTTAAAGAAACAGCTGCTATCCTTAACTGGAGACATGGAAGCAATGCAAGTCCAGCAGACAGAATCCAGTATGGGTGAATGATGGCCTCACTTGAAGCACTGGTCGGGGCGACACAAAAGAGAGCTTACAGCTGGAGAAAAAAGACAAAGTGCTGCTATAGTATATCGCTTTGTCATTTAGAAATACTTTCGAAATTTAAATAGAGCCAATCTTCGTACTAAAATTAAAATGTCGATGTTTGTGTATTTTTTTCTTTCTGAACTAAATAAAGCTATTTTATAATTTGTGCGGTATGTTTGACACATACCGTTTTTTGTACTTTTTTATATTGTTTTGAGATTCAAATTGTCAAAATAGCTCAGTCCACAGTCCCCTGCTCCCAGTAGTAATTCACTGGTGTTCCACGGAAGTAACCGGGTTAAGAACCACTGCTAAAGAAGGATAATAAATGAACTGTTACTTCTTTTGTCTTTTCGAGTCCTTTCCTGACAGAAAGGTAGGTTTTTTTCCGAAGTGTCCTTGAAACGATCTCGGATGCCGTCCTAAGAGTCCTGTCCTAATCACATATAGAGGGCATCAAACCATTGACCGTAGGAAGGTCAAAGGCCACAGGGACATGATGGATGCATCACAGAGTGCGCAAATGGGATGCTCGACCCCTCAGAGACATGCCTTCCCTCCTCGTGTGTGATATTGGTTATTTCAGGGGACAGGCGTGTATATGTAATGTGTGCGCTGACACAGAGTCACCTTATCCTCCAGTGAACCAATGTGTCTTCCAAGCCCAGAGACCACAAGGGTTAATGTCACCTGACCCGAGACAAAGAGGCGGTAATTAGAATGCAGGAACTCTCACCATCAGCAGCAATGGTGGTGAAGCTGCTAAAAACCAAGACAGAGCCCCACCCCGCCCCTTCAAAAAGTAGACCAAAACGTTCCTAATGAGCAAATTCCTCTCCTAAAGTTCACGTTACAATCAACTCCGTAACCTGACTTTACCTATCGTTACGGCATTATCCCTTGGCCTCCTCTCCTTATGTTACCCACCTGGCACTTCCGAACAAACCTCCAGGGTGCCGAGACTGCTTTTCTAGCTTATTGTATCATTTTGTTCCTATCCCAAAAGGTAGTCTGATATTATGATTGTTTGTCTTGCCATATACTGTATCTATATCTACTTGATCCCTATCTCTTCGGCTCTCCTCCCCCTTGTGTCCTGTATCCCACCTGATACTACTGTAAAGCACTCCGATACCCTCAGGGGTCTGGTTCGCGCTCTATAAAACACGAAATAAATAAATAATAAATCAATAAACAAGTCAAGATGGCACGGTCTAACTAACGTGGAATGAGGCATGGAACACTTGCCGCAATCACTCTATCTGCTGGAGGGACTGGAAGAAGAGACTGGGGGTGGGAGAAAGTAAGAGAGCGAAAGCATGGATGGACGGGGGAGACAAAGAGGAGAGAGGGCACACCTGATTGAGCTGGCTTGTAGATCACCGCTGGAGATGTACAAACAGATCTTTTCCTTGTTTGAGGCTGCCTTCATCTCACCTCCCAGCTCCCGCCTTTGTCCATGATCGTGCTTGCACATATGGTGATCTCTGATTCTGGCCATGTCTGATTTTATGCCTTTTGGCCCGAGTCAGCACTTATCAAACTCCACCCATGTGGTCTCTGGACAGTCAGGCCTCGATGCACTCAATGACCAATCCCTCTCATGCGTCAGGGCAACCTTTCCGTACACTAGGCTTGGGGACACTAGTATGAATTTTGGCCAGTTGTGATTCCGTTGCTCTTTATTGTATAACTTGACAGTTCCAAAACGACTCTGTGGGCTGGCAAGAAGCGGAGAATTCTGGGAGTCCATGAAGATGGCTGGTGGGGATACCTTTGAGTGACAGCTGGTTTCGGCAACACCCCCCCAATTTATTGCATTCCTTTTTCAGTAACAAAATGAAAACATTTTGACTTCTAGAAAAGGCACGCCTGGGTACAGGACAGCTCCAGTGAAGTAGAAAAGATTGTGTCCAAGGGGCGCAGACTAATTTAACATGGCCGCTGTCAACATCTCATTCCTGAGAGGAGCAGATTTGAATTTCCACTTGTTGCACACCTTTCCCGCTGAATGACCACCACTCTTTTTAATAAATATCAAATAAAGTGTGCCCGTAGAAGATGGTGGCAGGTAGGCATGACCAGCCATATCTTACCAGTCCATCAGGCACAAGCTATACCCTAAGTTTAAAAAAAAGGGGCCCTGCATCCAAGATAAACTTGCCAGCCGCAGGGAAAATACTAATTGGGAAAAAAAACGTAGGCAAACTACAACATACAATCATGTGCAGGCATAATTTAAACGGAACAAACAAGTTACTACTCACATAGTATATAGCATGTCTGACACCTTATATTGTTGATACCAAATTACTTTTAATTATTATAAATTGTAACATTAAAAAAGATAATAAACAATTTTATTTACACAAAACACAATGGTTTTCATCAATGTCCTATATTACAATAAATACCTGGAATAGTACACAATAAATTATACATTTATTACATGTTTTACTTATTATACTTGGTTTTTGGATGTGCATGCCATTAGTTAATCAAACCAGGGCACAATAATTAGAAAAATTCAAGGTGTGAATATCTAATATAGTAGCGAAGGCTGGGGGTATGTTGACACACTATAATTTAGAAGATGGTGGCATGTAGGCATGACCAGACATATTTTACCAGTCCATCAGGCGCAAGCTATGCCCAATACATTCAAAATTATTGTATACCTCCCTAGACTTTAACCTTCTTTCTGTTTTTACATGCGCATGTCCTACACCAGGGGATGAGGCTGTTTCACAAACCAACTGCTCTACTCATGAGGAATTTTTCGTCAAGGCTCAATCTTGGGCTTAGATTTAGGAGCTCTATGTCAGAATGGCCCACACGATGCCAAGTCGTGTCACTAAAGATGCCGACCATGAAACCCAAAATGGCGAGCACACTTTTGACAACTTGTTACAAAGTAAATACCTCTCAGGAGTCCAGGTAGTTATTCCATGAAGTATATTTATTCCAGTTGAAGTACAGAGGTGGTAAGTAGATAGTACAAGGTAGTTGGTAGGACAAGATGATGATGGTATGAAGGCCCCATCGGGAGCTGTTACTTCAGCTCAGCCATGAATCAACTGACTCACATGAGTCACATCCGATTCTATGACATCATTGAAGATTCTAAATGTCCCCAGACTAAACAAGAAGGAAAGACAGGGTGGAAAAAAGAAAGAGGAGGAAAGACCTTATAACACAACTCTCCTAAAAGATGAGGACCATGCTCTGTGATTCAAAATGGCAGTCAGACTGTTGAGAATTGTCAACCAAGATTGCCACCAAGCAGTTTATCGCGGCCTAAAGGGAGTTAACACACTGCTAAGAAGTGCCTTTCAAGATGGCATCTAGTGTGTTCACTGTGAATTGGAAAGATGGACACTGTGGAAAAGTGCCATCCAAGATGGCCGCCACTCTATTCATTGTGATCCAAAATGCTCAAATCACCGAGAGCAAAATACAGAAACAGTTGACACGAATTGCAGATCTCAAATACCATTTTTCAGCGTCCTGGTTTTGCGCTTTCCGACTGACAACGGAAAACTGCAGACACCTTTCTGATGAGCACATCGATTCTTTGCCCTCTGCAAGTCGCCTGTCATGGATCTTGTCACTTCTCCGATGGATTAATTTCATTTAGTTGAGTTTCTCGCTCTTTTTTCTGGGCTTGTCGCAGAGTTGGGCTAATTGAGTGTCATCTCGTTTTAAACATCTTTGTTATGAAAAGAAGGAAGTGCCAGCCCAATAAGAATAGAAATTAAAATTGGAAATCAGTGATGGAAATTTCCAGCCCTTTCAAAAATAGCACAAGGCGCATTCAGTCTGATGACAAAGGCTGACATGTAATTGGAAACCGAACAAAAAAGCAAAATCTGTTCCCTCTGAAAAGGGCTTCTGTGCACTGTAGAATCAGGGGGATGAGAGATAGAAGATAAGTAGTCGATGATTGGCCCGGGATCCTGACACAGGCCTCTGGCAGTGCACCTAAGGCTGGACATGCAGTGCAGACACACAGCTCTGTCGATGCACCTCAGGCTGGACATGCAGTGCAGACACACAGCTCTGTCGATGCACCTCAGGCTGGACATGCGGTGCAGACACACAGCTCTGTCGATGCACCTAAGGCTGGACATGCAGTGCAGACTCACAGCTCTGTCGATGCACCTCAGGCTGGACATGCAGTGAAGACACACAGCTCTGTCGATGCACCTCAGGCTGAACATGCAGTGCAGACACACAGCTCTGTCGATGCACCGCAGCCTGGACATGCAGTGCAGACACACAGCTCTGTCGATACACCTCAGCCTGGACATGCAGTGCAGACACACAGCTCTGTCGATGCACCGCAGCCTGGACATGCAGTGCAGACACACAGCTCTGTCGATACACCTCAGCCTGGACATGCAGTGCAGACACACAGCTCTGTCGATGCACCTCAGCCTGGACATGCATTGCAGACACACAGCTCTGTCGATGCAGTTCAGGCTGTACATGCAGTGCAGACACACAGCTCTTTTGATGCGCCTGAGGCTGGACATGAAGTGCAGACAGACAGCTCTGGCGATGCACTTCAGGCTGGACATGCAGTGCAGACACACACAGCTCTGGACATGCACTTCAGGCTGGACATGGAGTGCAGACACACAGCTCTGTCGATGCACCTCAGGCTGGACATGCAGTGCAGACACACAGCTCTTTTGATGCGCCTGAGGCCGGACATGAAGTGCAGACAGACAGCTTTGGCGATGCACTTCAGGCTGGACATGCAGTGCAGACACACAGCTCTATTCATACACCTCAGCCTGGACATGCAGTGTAGACACACAGCTCTGTTGATAGGCCTGAGGCTGGACATGCAGTGCAGACACACAGCTCTATCGATACAACCCAGGATGGACTTGCAGTGCAGACACACAGCTCTGTTGATGCACCTCAGGCTGGACATGTAGTGCAGACACACACAGCTCTGTCGATACACCTCAGTCTGGACGTGCAGTGCAGACACACAGCTCTGTCGATACAACCCAGGATGGACTTGCAGTGCAGACACACAGCTCTGTTGATGCACCTCCGGCTGGACATGTAGTGCAGACACACACAGCTCTGTCGATATACCTCAGTCTGGACGTGCAGTGCAGACACACAGCTCTGTCGATACAACCCAGGATGGACTTGCAGTGCAGACACACAGCTCTGTTGATGCACCTCAGGCTGGACATGTAGTGCAGACACACACAGCTCTGTCGATGCACCTCAGTCTGGACGTGCAGTGCAGACACACAGCTCTGTCGATACACCTCAGCCTGGACATGCATTGCAGACACACAGTTCTATCCATACAACTCAGGATGGACATGCAGTGCAGACACACAGCTCTGTCGATACACGTCAGCCTGGACATGCAGTGCAGACACAGAGCTCTGTCGATGCACTTCAGGCTGGACATGCAGTGCAGACACACAGCTCTATTGATACAACTCAGGTTGGACATGCAGTGCAGACACACTGCTCTGTCGATGCACCTCAGGCTGGACATGCAGTGCAGACACACCGCTCTGTCGATGCACTTAAGGCTGGACATGCATTGCAGACACACTGCTCTGTCGATGCACCTCAGGCTGGACATGCAGCGCAGATACACACAGCTCTGTCGATGCACCTCAGTGGTGATGCCTAGTTTCTTCCGATATTGTAGTGGTAGGACTCACACACTGCTCTGCCAGTGCACCTCAATTCTGAATTTCAGCAGCTCTCCTATTCCAACAATCAGGGTGAGGCTTGGATACAAAAATAGGCACAGGCACCAAAATAAAAAGTGGCCTACATTAACTGAGCTTATAGTTAAAGTAGTAATAGATGGAAATTAAACAGTAAAAACCGGCCCACCTGGGCATAAAGCCGGTCCAACGCAAAAGAAAACTGGCCCACACACACTGACCTGTCAGACTAGCCCATCGGACACTGCCTGAGTGCCCGGTAGGCCCCTCCGACCCTTCCCGCAATTACATTTTCAAGCCTTTGGTAGTGCACAGCAGGGTTGGCATGGAGCTGAGCCCAGTGCAAGTAATGGGGGATTCACGCATCTCTGCCAGTGCACCGCAGTGCTGGCCTGCACCCCTGGTGCTGTTTTCCAGGAATGGGACCCAGCCACAGTGTTTTCAATGCACATCTCTTCGTCTGACCCTGTCTGAGGCAGCTCCAATGAACGGATTCTTTTTAGTTGCCTTGAAATGCCCGTTTGTCTTGTATTTTTGCTGTGATCCTCTAAACCCAAAAGTCTTCGGGGACCCACTCTAGAGCACGCTAGTAGAGCTGAAGGCCTGGAAGACAAGGGAGATGTCCTCTGCTTTGTCCACAAGAGTGATCCCTCCTGCCTGCTTGTGTGTGTGTGGGGGGGGGGGCAAGTTGGCGATGGTTTACCAAGTTTACCAGCCATTGTCCTGTCCTGTTAGGGTGATTATGTAGTAATCAGGTAGACTTGCATGATTGGCCTCTGCTTTTACTACAATGTGCAGTAAGATACTACGAAGAATGCGTTATTGAGCATTTGTAACCCAAACCACTGCCAAGAGTATACAGTGTCCGAAGCGGTTGTAGGTACGCCTGTTCGGTTGGTTGGAGATAGTTGAGGTCTCTGATTGTTGCATTAATGACTCCATCATAGTAGTCCCACACTTTTAAGAGCCAGCTTGTGGCTATGACCCCTTTCAGTCTCCCCACTTTTGGAAATGCTATGTGCTTAAAAGAATCTGTTCTTCAGATGTCTGGCTATGGGCTGGAATACACATTCCGCCTTGCCAAGCCCCACGTGCCACAAGTGTGCTGCCTACTTCTGTCCAGTTGAAATCAAGCTGAGACACAGCGTGAAATACTTCCCTGCCAGAAAGAAAGAAAGTCTTGAGTATTGACCAGAAGCATTCTTTCCCGATAAAAAGGACATTAGCAGCCTTTCATGAGCAGCCTGCCTGTGATCTTGGAGCACTGGCCAGACTGACGAAGAGGACTATAAGCGCCAGTAAATGAACTTTTTTTGGGACAAAAGCCCCTGACCCAAAGACTACGCAGTCAATAGGCTCACCTCGTGGCCAGAATACTCCTCTCCCTTGCTATTCCAGTACTGGGACCCACACACAGCTCTGTCAGTGCAGCTCAACCCAGGTCTAGCAGGGCTGGGTTCTGTCAGTGCACCCCAATCCTGACTCACAGTTCTACTGGTGTATGCCAATCCCTGTCACTGAGCCTCAGTCCCAACCTGTAGACCCTTGACACACCAAGGCCACACCACCTGGTGGTAGTAAAGATTCCAGTACTGGGACCCAGCGGCGTAGCGTGAGTTGCAAGCACCTGGGCAACATTTTTAAAGACAGTATTGCGCCCTGTTGCGGGGGCGCAATACTTTCATTTTAAAATCTGCGCCGCTAAGAATTTTGAGCCGTGGGGCCACCGCCCCTGTGGACCCCCCCCAAGCTACGCCACTGCTGGGATCCATGCACAGCTCTGCCAGCACACCTCAATCCTGGCCTACAGCACTACTTCTCTTCCAGGACTGGTTTGATGTAGACATAAGCTAAATACACAACTCCCATGCGCGCCCGGAAGGTTTCCTGCTATCTTCTTAATGTCTGTGAAGTGTTTTCCTCCAGCAGAAGAGTCTCCAAGGGGCTCAAACCTTCTTGTGTGATGACAAGAGCTACGATCCAGAATTCCCCATTCAACAGAACTACTCAGCTGCCCAACAAGCAGGAAAGGACGAGAAAAAAATAGAATACTAATATGATTGCGCATTCATATAGCTCCAATCCAACCATACATTGAAATACCTATGGCTCTTTTATGTCAGGTGTTACAGTGAGGACAGTTTGGAACAGCTCCTGATTGACCCCATGCATTTTGTGATTCCCTGAATCAATCCTGAGTGATCAACCAAAAGTAACTTAGTGTAATACACTCTATCCAACCACCACACATCTGCTCATGAACTACATCTTACCTGCTTGACGCGAGAGGGCTTCCTGGACAAGAGGGAAAACACATGCAGATTCACATTGACACTGCTAAAATTGTTGTAAAAACTTCAAGGATCTGATAAAGGTCTAATATGGATATTGAATAATCCAAATCCCAACCAAAAACATAAAGCAAAGTGAGATGTTGAAATCCAATTCGCAACCAGACATATTCAAATAAAAGGATTTTCTGGAATCCCAACCACAGTTGGACGCTATCAAACAAAGGGCATTCACAATACAAAACTGTACTAGACATCATCAAACAAACGTGCATTGTAGAATCTAAAGACCAGTCAGACACCAGGAAAGAGACATTCCGCAATACAACTGGATGTATTTAAAGTGGCCTTCCAGAGAACAGACAAAATCTCGATTTTCCCAGTCAGTGCTGCCAACAACAGGTATTCCAGAGTTTTTGTTTGTTTGGTAATATCCCTTTGGATGTTGAGCCCTATCGCGTCAGCCTTCATAGGATGGTCACTTTGAAAAAAGGGAATTTTGGCTTCCAGACTCAAACAAATGTCATCAAAAGTTATTGTTTTTAGACTCCATAACCTAAATTAGTTATTATCATACAATCTAAAACCCAAATAGGCAACATTGAACACAGGGGCATTCCGGAATCCATATTTTACAAATGGTGTTCAGGAATCCAAACCTCAAGCAGATGCCAACCAACGTAGTGCATTTAGAACCCAAAGCCCAACCAGACCTCATCAAATAAAGAGTCATTTTGAAATCTACAAACCATATGTGGCCATCATTCAAACAGACATTCTGGATTAAGAAACCAAACCAGACACTTTCATTCTGGAACTTAAATACAAACAGGTATCAGCAATCCAAAGCCATTCCGCAATACAAAACCAAACCAGACATTATCAAACAAAAGTGCGTACCGGAATTAAGAATCTAATCAGATATCATGAACCATAGGTGCATTCTAGACTCCGAAGTCCAATCAGACATAGTAAAAAAAAAGAATATTCTGGAATCATAAAAACAACTAGGCATCAAAGAAAAATATACTTTGTCGTCCAAAATCCAAAATAACTTGGCAAAAGAAAGACATTATGGAATCTAAAAACCAAGCAAATGTTGCCAAACAAAGATACATCCTGGAATACATAATCAAAAATGCGAACAAACATAATCGAACAAATGTGAATTTTGGAATCCAAAGCCCAACCAGATATGAACAGAAATGGATCATATTGATGTCCAAAACCCAATCATTGGTCTCAAAACAAAGCACCAGCATGTAAGGCAAAACCCAACCAGATGTTATCATCCTACAATTCAAACACAACCAGACATTGTCAAACAACACACATTCTGTGATACAGAAACGAATCAGACATCATCAAACAAATGGGGCATTCTGGAGTGTAAAACCCATTTACACATCTAAACAAAGGTCCATTCTAGAATTCCAAACCTAATCAGACATGTCAAACAAAGAAACATTTTGCAATGCCAAAAGACAACAAGATATCATAAAAGAAATAGACATCCTGGAATTCAAAAGCCAAACAGACTTCACCAAGCACAGTACCATTTTGTTATCCAAAACACAGCCTGATAAGATCAAAGAGAATTATCTGTGATTGTCAGCAATGCTGGGTTTGGTTATATAAACAAGGTATTCTTTTCACAGAATCAAACCGAGCTCAGACTCAAAATCTCTAGGCTCTAGACTAGGCTGTGTTTTCAAGTCCTCCCTCTCCGAATAGAAGGTACCAACAGCTGACATAAAGATTATCCATTGCTACAAATGATATACATTTACAAGTATGGGGCAGTGTGCCAGGCATCATTCAGCTTCCCACAGAGGTGAATTGAACCTCACCACTACCATCTGCTTGACTGGGCGCCAGGCCGCCATGACCTAGCCATGCCCAGTTGGATCCCGCTGGCAACGCCTTTCAAATTCTGATTGAATTCCCAGCCTGCACTGCCACGACCGCTGAGATAATGCCTGCTAGAGATCAGCAGGCGCTCCTGCCGGTGCATGGTAATGGAGATGGAATATTCCAAGCCTGGTGCCCGCGGGAGTATGAAAGGACACAGCAGTAGGGACAGTGGAGTTCATGGGTAATTAGCGCTGTGCCAAGTAGAGCAACACCGGTGCCTGGCTTGCCTCTAAGGCTGCTTCTATCCTGCACCACAGGTCATTAATTACCATATTATATTGTATTTAAGTAGCGCAGAACCCCATAGGCACACTAATGCCTGAACAAACTCATTGCGCATTGCCAGCAGACATCACGATCGCTATTGACCTTTTGCTTAGAGCAGCCACAACCTCACATTCATTATTCGAAGCATCTTCTGCAATGGATGGGACAAACCTACATGAATTTAGATAGCTCAGAAGTGAGGACATCAACAGCATCGGTCTGCCTTTGGTTTATTAACTTAAAACAAGATCACTTTTTGAGACCTCTTTTATGTCCCTCCACATCATGTCACAGTCAGCCTTCCATATGGCCTTTCATTTCAGTATCAGTATATGATAGATCAGTCTCACATTTTATTAGGTCGAGCCTGGGCAGGGAATGGGCTGCTCTGCGAGGCATGCTGTATTCAGTATATGGGCTATCAGGGCTTTTAGACACGCCCACAGCTTTTGGTTGGTTAGTTGGGCTGCTTTTTAAAATTCCCTTTCTCTGGTTGGTTAATATTGTGCATCTGTCCCGCTTTTCGGTGCTCGATTCCCTCCCAGCAGACAAAATTAATTCTTTTGGTTGGCCAGCTCGGACCATTTCTTGACTCCTTGCTCTTACACCCTTCCCCCTCCCCTCATGTGCAAATGCAGCGTCCATCAATGTTGTTATCTGGAGGGAAACATTTAGGCCATTTTCTACAGACCACTGGCCTGCTCAATAATGTCATGGGATACCGGCGGTAAGATCAAGATTTAACAAGCATTTGCAATGTAATAGGTCTCACCTTACTTGAAGTTTGCCCTATTGGCCTTGCAAATAATAGTGCAATGCCAATAGCTCAAACTTTCTGTAATGTGAGACCTATTGCAGTGCAAATGCTTGTTTTGTTTGTTATGATCCCGTTGTGGAGATGCAACATTGGATCACCAAAACACGTAAGACCCGCCCTCTTTAGCCCCACTAAAATGTGTATTTATGGAGGAAGCCAGGCTTACTGGAGCCTCACCTAATCATCCTGTGTACTGGAAGAGAGGGAGAAATGTAGAGTCAATCAGAAAAACAAGCATTGCCAAAGCCAACAGGATGAGCCATTTAGACCTATTGGCTTTGCCAATTCTGTGTGCCGATGCCATGCAGCGTCAGCAGACAGCAAAAAGCAGTTTGCTGATGCTGAATGGCATCAGCAAAAAAAGGGGGGGGAAGCCATGATTATAAGGCTGCTGTTTCCAATTATATATGAACAAAATGATGCAGATGCAATTTCATTTTTTTATTGACCAGTCTAAGATGGTGTACACCACAAGATTGGTCAATAAAAAAAAAGAAATGCTAAGTGTGCAAAATCGCTTTTGATGAAGCGGGGCACATGGCGATAAAAGGGCAACAGTTGAGCCCTCAAAAAATAGGTCCAACCCAAAAAATTTAAATATCCACCTGAAACGGAGATGCAACGATGGAGCGAGTGAAGGTAAGCAGGTCAGGGATAAAAATAAAAATAAAGGTGGATGGGGGAGGAGGGGAAAAGCAGCACACCATGGAAACCGCAACACAAAGTCCAGGGGTGGTGGAGAAGCAGATGAGCGAAAGGGCAGGACACGAGGGAGAGAGCAGTGAGAAACTTAAGGGTGGTGAGAAGCACACAAGAGAGAGAGTAGCACATGAGGGAGAGCACTAGAAAACACATTCCACCCACGGAAGTCCACCTTGTGATAGTAATTACACATGGTGCCATTCTGCCTCCAAACATACTTACTTCCCAAACTTTTTTTCTTAACAAAACCCCTTGCGCCACTTTCTTATTCCTGTTGTGGGTGATGCTCTTTGCTGCTGGACTACAGGGGACATATTTGCAGGTCTTCCTGCGGCGCTGCTCTATGGAAAACGAAAAAGGTAGGAATGTGCCGTATCTATCAGATACAGCGCATTTCTGTAATCTTCCCCTGCGCCGACGCACATTGGGCTTCCATGCGCCAAAGCAGGTGCTTTTGCGCCATGGTGCAAGGGTGCCTGCGTTGCAGGGATGATTGTTTTTGTGTAGGAAGGGAAATCTTCCTGCACAAAAACAATCACAAGAGGCTTTTTCCTCTTTCTATGTGTGCTGCAAAATGCAGTAAACATAGAAAAAGGAAAAACAAGGAGAAATAAAGGTGTTTCTCCTTGTTGCGCCTCCCTTATGCCTCACCAGGGGAGTCGTACATTTTTGGCATTGCCCCAGAGTTACGATTCCTCGTAAATCTGAGGCGGTTTCAAAAAGACATGGTTGTTGCTGGGAACGCCCACTGCAACACCTGCGTTAAAGGAAACAATATTCACAAGGCCACATTAACCCACGCAAAGTGGCTTAGTGCGGCCTGGTAAATATGGAGCAAGTCCCTAGACCACAGGAGCGTTGCAAAAAGTGACTCTCCGGTGGGGCAGCCTCCTTGTAAATGAGACCCCAGGTAGGTGGGGGGAGGAGTCTACTTATCGGGCCTGCCGTAGTGGTCCTGTTTCCTGTGCCTGCGGCTTCCATCGGGCTTCTCGCTAAGGGGCAGCAGTCGGGGTGGGAAGCATTGTTTGATGTTTTGGGCCGTGCTGGGAGCTAGCAAGGTTTTCGCATAGCTTCTTTTTCTGTCGGCGCTCATGCACGCGCGGATCAGTGAAGGCGTGCACGGGGCGCCCGGTGCAATTTTAAATGCCTCCAATGGAGGTTGATTGTTTAATTAGTTGATTGATTGTGACTAGGCACCCTATACATTTTCAGTTGCATCTTGTAACGCAACCTCAGTTCTAGATGGAGCCTGTTCCTAGCACTTCAGCCGCCTGATGAGGCGTTGACAGTCTCCAGGTCAGACCTCCAAGTGATGATCGATGAGGCTGTGGCCACTGCAGTGTCTCAGCCATCTCCTAAGAAGCAATGACCATGGAGGAGGAGGAGGAGGAGGAGGAGGAGGAGGAGGAGGAGGAGGAGGAGGAGGAGGAGGAGGAGGAGGAGGAGGAGGAGGAGGAGGAGGAGGAGGAGGAGGAGGAGGAGGAGGAGGAGGAGGAGGAGGAGGAGGAGGAGGAGGAGGAGAAGAAGAAGGAGGAAGAGGAGGCAGATTCTACTTCTGACGGCAGATATGTTCAAGGGGCACAATTTCAGGAATTATTAAACCACATCAGAGAGTTGTTGGGTTTTCAGCCCAAAGTGCTTTCTCAAGAGGAGTTTTTTGCCTAGTATACTATAATATTTCTGATGATCTACCTATGCACGAAGTGATTGAGACTTTGGTCCCACAGGAACGGACGGACATCGATGGACGCCTTTTCCACGTTTTCTTTTTCAACTCTATCCTCTGGAGTGGTATGAGGAGAAGTGCCCACAGGTTCCTAAAGTATATACAATACCTGCCAGTATGACGACTGCTGCATCTCAGGGGTCAGAAGAGGCATCTTTAATTGATTCTGCAGATAAGAAAGTGGAGGGTTCTTTGAAGAGGGTTTATGCAGCATAAAATGTTGCCCTTAGGGATGCACCTTATGCAGCCTATTCTTCTCAAACTCTCTTGAAAGACTTTCAGCTCTTTTTTGATTTTCTCCCAGGACAGAAGGATCTTGCGGAGAGCTTGGCCAACATGGAGCTTTTAGCGCAATTCCTTTCAGATGTTTCATTTGATTTTCTTTGGTCATATTCAACTTTGGCAGGGGCATCCTTTGCAGCTCGGCGTCTTTTATGGTTAAAGATGTGAAAGTTGGAGCAAGCTCAAAAATCTCTCCTTTTGAAACTTCCCTTCACGGATGATAGAATTTTTTCTCCCCAACTCGATGAACTGGAAAAAAAAAGCCACGGAGAAGAAAAGGCTGCTTCAGCCTTTCAAACCTTTTGGGAGTAAGTGTTCCTTTGTGAACAAACATTTTAATCAAGCTCTTCAAAATAAGCAGCCCTTTCAAGGCCGGGCTCGAGGTCAAGGAGCTGCATCAGCTGGAAAACTCCAGCTGCAACAGACACAGAGCCTACAACAATCCCAAACAAAGCAATGGCAATTACTTTCTTACAGTGGGAGGAAGAATAAACCTCTTGTCCAATCACTGGCGAAGAGTGGCGTCTGACGGATGGATGTTGTCAGTGGCGGATCAGGGATATTGGACAGAGTTCCTTTCTTGGCCGCCAGATCCCTTCTAACTATAAACACCAATGCCCAAGGATCATGTGAGGAACCCCGGCTTAGACTTTAGGCGTCCAAATGCCTCCTCAGGTGGGAACGATATGGCCAGTTCCTGAGTTGGAAAGGGGAACTGGGTGTTATTCCTGTCTCTTTTTGGTTCCAAAGGTGGACAAAATTTTCCGTCTGGTCCTGGATCTGAATTCTCTCAAAGGAGACGTGAGGAAATGTACATTCAAGATGGTGACTTTGCAGAGCATTATTCCTCAGATATATCAGTGGGACTTTCTCATGACTGGACTTGCAGGATGCTTACTTCCACGTACCAGTTCACAAACTCTCATAGAGGTTCCTTTGGTTTGCTTTGGGGGAAGATCATTTCCAGTTCAGGGTGCTGCCTTTCGTCCTTTCCTCTTCACCTCTGATTTTCACACAGGCACTGGCACTAGTGGTGACACATTTGCATTTACTTAGGATGCAAGTCTTTCCCTGCCTGGATGGTTAATTGTGGCTTCCTCTCTTTCCAAGGTAGGGGAAGATGTGGTCTGAGGGTGCAACCTTCTCAAGTCCCTGGCTTTTCTGGTGAAAAAAGTCAAAGAGCAGCTGTGCCACACCTGCCAGAAGAAATTCATTGGAGCTCTCTTCGATACGGAGCATGCATGAGTCTTTCTACCGGAGAATTGGATGATATCTCTGCAGCATCATCTCCAGTCCCTTCTTAATTCTCAGTTGGTGCCAGCACATCAATGGTTAGGGGTTCAGGGTCTCATGTCAGAGTGTACAGCGGCAGTGCTTTGGGCCCGTCTCTATTTGAAACTGTTGGCTCAGCATGTTCTGGCTCATTTGGTTCAGAGTTACAATTTCACTATATCAGTATCTTGCACAGTTGCTCAGACTCTCCAGTGGTGGCTGTCTCCTTCAAATCTCATGAAAGAAGTTCCATTCATATAACAATTTCCGTTGATTCTGACAACAGATGCGAGTGAATGTGGCTGGGGTGCAACCTTAGGGGAGAAAGTGACGCAGGACAATTGGTCCAGGTGGGATGCCGACAATTCGCCCGATTGGTGAGACCTAGCAGCGTTTCGCAGGATTCTGATCAGGTTTGCACCCAAGATTCGAGGTCATGCGGTTTTTGTGAGGATAGGTAATCAGGTGCCGAAGTCTTACGTGAACAGGCAAGGGTGCAGGAAATTCCCTTTTCTAGCAGAGTTAGCCATCAAGATTCTATCTTGGGTGGAAGTTCACCTCACCTCCATCAACGCAATGTATTTCCCAGGAGTGGTCAACCAGCACCTTCGTCTGTGGAATTTCATCTCAGTTTTCGGACTTTTCAATTGCTAATACCACACCTGTTGTTCCCTTTCTGGACCTGTTTTCATCCCCGACGAACACGCGGTTGCCCCGATTTTGCACAGAGAAGACATGTCCAGAGGTGTGGGGAATAGATACCCTGGCAGTTCCTTGGACTAAGGAACTCCTGTATGCCTACCCTCTGATTCCCCACCTACCGAGGGTGCTTCAGAGGATTCGGAGGGAGGGAGTGACAGTGATTATGTTGGCCCTTTTCTGGACCATGGGTCCATGGCTTCCATTGTTAGATCTCCTGGCAATAGAGCCTCCTCTTCATTTTCCGGGAGGGGAAGGGTTTAGTTAAAAAAGGTAAATATACTTCGCGAATGGCTGCGGCAGAACAGCCTCATGTGTAATTTCTATGACAAGGAGGACTACCTAAGTGTAATGAAGATTACCGGTAAGTAACTAACTCATGCTCTCTCATTGGGCGCTGAAAGAAAAAGAAAAATGAAGTTTCCTAAATGTGAGCGGCAGAAGATTACAAACCCTCCAGGCAATAGGACGGTAAAGAGGCCATGCTTCACAGGAGAGGCAAACGGAAGAAGGGAAAGGCAAGCCATAGAATCAGAAGCTGGGAAATGAAAGTGAGTTTAACCCCATCGATGCTCATGACGGAACGGTTCCGTCATGAGCATCGGTCGAGCTGTGCTGATGACGGAACCGTTCCGTCATGTCCACGCCCGTTTTCATTAGGGCTCAGCACCGGGGGGGGAATCGGGGCCGCACAGAAGAGGTTAAAGTGAACCAATGGATAGTGATGGGAGGTTCTAAGATCACTGTAGGATTTTGGTAAGCCCGTAATGGGTCTTTTGCAACCAGACCTCTTGCATTGTCTAGTACCGAAGACCTAATAAATGGCAGAAAGGGCTAGCCATTCAAGAAGTTGCTGGCATCTCTTACCTGCATGAGATGAATGGTCAGACCAAGGTCCTAGGCAGCATAAAATCTTATGAGATGTATTGGCTCACAACAAGAGGTTACCTTTTAGTTACATGGGGACAATTCGCCCCTGAGCTCTGCATCCGGCTTTCTGTAAGATCCTGTTGGTGAAAAGCTTCGTAGAGCTATCTCCCTGTACATATCATCAGACCTGGAGTAACTAGGGCCGCGCTTATTTCAATTAACGTTTTTTTTTGTAAGTAAGCATTTTCCTGTCTTTGTCTGTTTTGTGTCACATATATAGTTACAAAAACGACAATCGAAAATTAGGTTATTGAGAAATAGGCCATAATGAAGTGAAGTACATTTGTCTATCTAGAAATACTGAGATGGGCATATAATGATGAAAGCCTATAGAAAAAAAGGCATTTACATAGATAGGCATATAGATCTTTAAATTCAGACAAGCAATAAAGACAGAAAGATACAGTGTTCATAGATTTATTGATAGAGGACACAACACAGAAAACACAAAATCAAGTTTCCAAAATACCACAAGGAATATCGGCATAAGGACACCTCAAGCCAGCTTAACCTAAGCGCGAGGTGCAGTATTGCCATTCATAAAGAACAATTGATGGACAGAATGCAGAACAATGTCATGCATTCACCCCAGTACAGAGATTTGGGCCTAATTCCATTGTTTCTTTCCTCCCCATGCCATTCCAGTCAGGGCCGGACTGGGAACCGAAACCGGCCCTGGCAAAGTGCTTGGCCGGCCCCCCTCCCCCCCGGGGGGTTGGGGGGTGCGACCACGCTCTTTGCTAGGGCCGGTTTTCGGCCGATTTTGTTACAGTGCCGTTTTTGCAGCTATGCTGCAAAAAACGACCCTGTAACAAAACCGGCCCCCACTCTCGCGGCCGACCGGGGGATTGCCCGGTGCCTGCAACGGCCAGTCCGGGCCTGATTCCAGTTTGAAACCAGCCATATGCAAATCAATCTTGACCCTGCACCCAATGGGAACAATCCAGCCCGAACTGCCAAGCCAGGTTCTCCCTGAACTGGACCTGTTTCGGGGTTTCAATAGGAGTGGGCGGAATTTGCGTAGTCACACTACGCAAAGCTCAGCGAAATGGTAAAAAAATCCGCGAGCACGCAAAAGTTCTGCAAACACGCGGAATTGCTTGTTCCGCCTGTTTGCGATGCTTGTTCCGCCTGTTTGCGATGCTTTTTTCCTGTTCGCGAATGCTGTTTGCGTGCTCTCTGAGAAGTATCTTGCGAACACGCATTTTGAAAGCGCAAACAAGTAAAAAATTCCATGAAGCCGCAGAATTTTTGGCAATTCCGCGTTCTCTGCGGAATACGAAATTACCCAAATTCCGCGAGCAGAAATGAATTTACCGCCCAGGCCTAGGTTTCACCCATCATCAGCCAGGATAGCCTGACTCCAGTGGCATGAAGAGCACGGACTTGCCATTCATTGCACCAGTCTACTAGACACAAAAGAAGGACAGAGCTGGTCTGGTCAGGGTACAAAAGAGACAGTCCATTGCAATAGGATGGAAAATGGGCAATTTATGGTCTAACTATCAGGAACAGATCGCACAGTGGTGTCCTATACTGGACAATAAGCCTTGCTCGGACAGCATCCACCTAGACCCTCCATTCCTGGACACCCAATGGTAGCGCAGTTGCCATGGCTGTCAGCAGGTTGGCTGAAGGAAACATTGCCCCGCCCCCTGCTTCAAAGGGCCTCAAACTGTGCAGTAAAGTTAAACAAAAACAGGACACATTGCAAGCCTGGCCATCATGAGTGACCGACATTCGCCCTGATAGCAAAGTTTGCTCCTTTGCTGCTCCTTCTAGCAAGAATACATTTGGAACAAACATTGTCAAATGTAAATCCGGCTTGAAGGACATTGACCACTCTCAACAATTTTATGTTAAGGGCGTAAGAAGGGGGTTAAAAAGAAGGACACTGTGTAAATGATAGGAAGTCCCAGAAGACAGCACTGACATAAGCTGAAGTCCTTGAATGCAGTGTTCCTTCCTGTTTAGCTCCATTACTCAGAGGATGGAAACAGGATTGTTTTTACAATGTCTATGTAGGTGTCTGAATGCACTAAACAAATAAAACACAAACAACGATGTAGTAATTATAATATGCCTGTGTGTATTCCTCTGTGTGTCTGCTTGTGTAAAGCATGATGTAAACAGTGTAGAGTGAGCTGTATTCCCTTTTGTCTGGCTGCCCATATCAGGGGACACTGTGCAGCGGTTTCAGCCTGTACCTGGCTACTCTTATTACACCCCACACCAGGGCAGTGCTACCATGTGAGTGGCTGTCTGTGTTACTTCTGAAATTTTACAGAAAGTACAAAAAAAAGCATTGTATACAGCCTGTACCTGGCTACTCTTATTACATCCCACACCAGGGCATTGTTTACAATGTGTGTGGCTGTTTGTGTTTCTACTGAAACTTTACAGAAAGTGCAAATAAAGCATCACATACAGCCTGTACCTGGCTACTCTTATTACACCCCACACCAGGGCAGTGTTTACAATGTGTGTGGCTGTCTGTGTTTCTTCTGAAACTTTACAGAAAGTGCAAATAAAGCATTGTGTGCAGCCTGTACCTGGCTACTCTTATTACACCCCACACCAGGGCAGTGTTTACAATGTGTGTGGCTGTCTGTGTTTCTTATGAAACTTTACAGAAAGTACAAATAAAGCATTGTGTGCAGCCTGTACCTGGCTACTCTTATTACATCCCACACCAGGGCAGTGTTTACAATGTGTGTGGCTGTTTGTGTTTCTTCTGAAACTTTACAGAAAGTGCAAATAAAGCATCGCATACAGCCTGTACCTGGCTACTCTTATTACACCTCACACCAGGGCAGTGTTTACAATGTGTGTGTCTGTCTGTGTTTCTTCTGAAACTTTCCAGAAAGTGCAAATAAAGCATTGTGTGCAGCCTGTACCTGAGTGAGCTGTATTCCCTTTTGTCTGGCTGCCCATATCAGGGGACACTGTGCAGCGGTTTCAGCCTGTACCTGGCTACTCTTATTACACCCCACACCAGGGCAGTGTTTACAATGTGTGTGGCTGTTTGTGTTTCTTATGAAACTTTACAGAATCTGCAAATAAAGCATTGTGTGCAGCCTGTACCTGGCTACTCTTATTACACCCCACACCAGGGCAGTGTTTGCGGCTGTCTGTGTTTCTTCTGAAACTTTACAGAAAGTGCAAATAAAGCATTGTGTGCAGCCTGTACCTGGCTACTCTTATTACACCCCACACCAGGGCAGTGTTTACAATGTGTGTGGCTGTTTGTGTTTCTTCTGAAACTTTACAGAAAGTGCAAATAAAGCATTGTGCGCTGCCTGTGTACCTGGGTACTCTTATTACATCCCGCACCAGGGCAGTGTTTACAATGTGTGTGGCTGTTCGCGTTTCTTCTGAAACTTTACAGAAAGTACAAATAAAGCATTGTGTGCAGCCTGTACTGAGCCACTTTCGAAGTATGTTGATTCTTTTCTATGTCCACTTACCCGTACTTACACCTCCTTCATTCGTGACACAGGTGACATCATTTCGAAATTGGAGGGTATGCCATTTGACCCACAGACAGAGATACTGGTGACGCTTGACATTGAGGCGTTATACACTAACATTCCTCAATGTCAGGTGTTACAGTCAGTGGCTGACCTCCTAACCAGGACTCCAGGGGATAGACCAGATGGATTCATACTGGAATGCCTGGAAGTTGTTTTATTTAACAACTTTTTTTAATTCAATGGGGCACTTTTTCAACAAATAAAGGGCACCAGTATGGGTGCTTCCTGTGCTCTTAGTGTCGCAAATATCTACATGGGAGAGTGGGAGAGGAGAAATGTTTTCAATGAGGTGGCACCATTTTTCGATCAGGTCGTTACGTGGAGGCGCTTCATTGACGACATTTTTTGGAGAGGTAATGATGACTCCCTAAAAGAATATCTACTCTGGCTTAATGCTAGTGACTGTAATCTGACTTTCACTGCTAATAGCAGTTCTCAAAGTGTCGAGTTCTTGGATATTTGTATATCCGGTACTAATTTGATTCTGGAGGTGAGCCTGTTTCGAAAACCGACAGCCAAAAATACAATTCTCCAGTACCAAAGTTACCATCCTTGTATACAGAAGGATTCAATCCCGTTTGGAGAATTTCTTCGAATTCGAAGAAACTGTAGTACGATGGCAGAATTCCACAAACACGGGGATGCTCTAAAATCTAGGTTGTTGGCCAGAGGACATCCGAACCGTCTGGTTCGTCATGCTTACAAGAGGGCCAAATACTACAACAGAGACGCCTTACTGGAAGGCAACCAGCGTGCAAAGAATGACCAAGTGGTCTGTGTAGTAAATCACTCTCCTTTCAATTTTAAATTGAAAAACATTATCCAACGAAATTGGAAGATATTGAATGTAGGAGAAGAAGAGCCCATTCTAGAACAACCCCTGGTAGCATTCCGCAGGAATCGTAACTTACGTGACATCTTAGTTCACACGAGACTTGAAAGTTCCAATAAGATTAGGCAGAGCACCATTACGGGGTTATCTCCTGTTCTTGGCAATCACAGGTGAGGCAGTTGCCACGCATGTGATACAGCGTGCATCACTGATTGCCTTGTCTATAAAGAGAAACAAATTCAACTCAAGGATTTTACCAACTGTCGGAGCAAAAATATAATTTATGGTATTTTTTGCCCCTGCGACTTGATTTACATTGGCGAAACATCGCGTGAATTCCGTGTTCGATTCAGTGAGCACAAATCCGCTATTCGCAACAGTGGCATGGAAGCACCACTTGTTAGACACTTCCTGGAAAAAAACCACTGTGAGACAGATGCTCGGTGGTGTATCTTACAAAAAGTGAAGGGTAGTGCTGGTATTCCTATGGACATTTCTCGAAAACGACGTGAGTGCTTCTGGATATTCTTTTTTGATTCGGTTCGACAGGGACTGAACGAGGAGATACATTGGTTCATTACCAATCCTTGGTAATTTACAGTACAAGGATAAGATGACAGTATTGGTACGGTGCTGATGACAATGTTCTAACCCTGATATAGGCGACTATACTATTGAGGAATGATCTAACTCGTATATAGAGCATAGATGTAATAATGTGTTTTTACTATGTGTACTCGGTGTGGTCGCTAGGGTGCTAGATATCATAGATCATCCATTTTTTTGACTCGGGCCACTAAAGAGAAAATACTGAAATACCTTTCTCTGTTGTGGAAGTGGCATCAGATTTTTCTGAGCTGCTAGAGATCGTGTGCTGCTGTATTGACTTTATCTAGCTAAACACACGGTATGTGTATAGAAATATTTCAGTTTTTCCGTATGTTGTGAAATTCAATTACAACATTGCGATGGTTGTAAGTACGAACCTATTACAGGCTGCAACTATGTTTGTTACCCATTTACTGTTTAGTAGGTACGTAATGTGTACCTCGTTTAAACATCACTCCAAGATGGCGGCGTGTGTCAATTCCGCCCTTTATGCCTATTCTCCTGACTCAGAGTTAGTTCCGGTCATGTGGGAGCATCGGCATCTCACGTACACAGGTGCGCCTGGTTAAGTTCTAGCCCGCGGTATATTTAAGGAGGTGTATTTCCACCCATCCGACATCGTGGATTTAACTGCGGTCGTAGGCGGAGGCGGCTTGAGAAGGGGACGAGGAAATTTCTTTTAACAGAGACGTAAGTTTGATGCGGCAACGATGTAGTACTGGATAGGTGATGCTTGTTAAGGTGACATACTTCTACTGAAGGCGGTCACGACTGTGCTTATGTTCGGGGGAGGACAAGGAAAGGGTGCGGTTAGATTGTAGTCATCTCGTATGCTTAGTATTAATTGTGCGGGTTTCCGCGATGTCAGTTCGTTTACCTGGCAGGCTTGCTCGGAGTGCGATACTTATGTTACATGTCCGGTTTCTTAAAAAAAAGCTACATATTTGAAATCAATGTATCTATAACCATAAGCACTCGTTCTTGACTGGTGTAGGCAGTCTCTCTTTAGGGCGCCCTCCATGTATTTGAAACAACTGGTCCCCCTTCTTAGCGTATGAATGTTCTCTTTTTCTTAATAGGTTCCTACATTTTTACGTGACTCAAAAATAAGATGGTGTAAAGGACATACTAGGTGTATTAAGATGAGATATTTCAAATGTAAGTAGACTTCTGTGATCGCCTACAATGAGCTTAGTAGTAGAAATATATTATAGACTATTATATATTCATATACCCCAAAATTTTCTTTTTAGATGTGGCGTCCCCTCCACATTTTAATAGAAGGACAAGTCGAATTTAGAGCTTTTGGATAAGTCGTCCTCAGTCCCGTTCTACGCCCTGTGCAATAGTTACAGGTAAAAGGCTTTCCCTTGGTTCATCACCTACCATGTGTATTAAAATATTAACTAGGGCTAAACCGCTATTGTTTTTGTTGTACTTTTCAGAAAATTCTCACCCTGCGCTTTGAGGAAGAATATAGAAAAGGTCCAGATAGTTGTCATATTTAGTAGAAACCCTCAGGTAATTGAAAATGGCATCATTTCCTCATTTACATAGTAATAACTATTAAATGCAGTGAACAATAGGGTTGTATATGTCTTTTCCATAGTAGACAATGCTGGGGTTGCAACTTAGCAGGATCATGAATACCTCTATGGCAAGATCACCAGTATTTGTACTATAAGCCTTTCAGCTTGAGAGTTGGGATGAGGAATATTCTGTGAATATAAGGAATCTTCTCTCTGAGGCAGTTGGGAGAATACACCCTGCTTCTGGGTTATAAGGTAACACTATGGGATGTGAGATTGCGTGAACTTGGATGGGTGTGTGGGTCCAGGCTGTTGTCTCAAATGTAAATGTATTCAAACAAATGTTTTGCAGGGCATACTAGTAAAAAAAAATTCTTTCTGTTGTGTATACTTTTTCAGACTTGAATTCCAGGTGTAGAGATCCTGTATTGAATTGTCTCTGGCTGGTCCTGATGAAGGTGGTCCCTACTGCTGTTTTCCCACCGAAACGCGTCAACCAATTTTTGATCAATGTTCCTCATTTTGTAGATCTAATGAGTCTGGACAACAGATACAATGTTATAGGATGTCTATGTTTGTTTTGAAATGGAATGTATGTTTAGTAAGTACGTATGTGGTTGTATGCATGGTTCTCTACCTGGTCTTGTTTAATTTTGTATTTTACATAATTTAGGATAATCAATGAGAAATAGTTATGGCTTCAATGCACTGAAAGAATTTCTCTTTTTGAATAATAATCAATTTTTGTAACTACTGTATTTATATAAAAAAAATGAGATAAAAAAAGTTTTGATACGAAAAAATGAAATAAAATAACTAAAAATTCAGATATAAGTGTACATATATTTGTATATGCCCTGTGTTTGTGAGGTATCTGCCGTGTTAAAAGTACTTATAGGTCAGGAGGGAGTTTTCTAGTCTGTTTTGTAGTGCTCCTTCCCCTCTACTCCCTGACCTGAAATTACCTGAAAGAGGGGGTCCCCCTGTTCTATTCAATTTACTCTTATTACACCCCACACCAAGGCAGTGTTTACAATGAGTGTGGCTGTTTGTGTTTCTTCTGAAACTTTACAAAGTAGACAAATAGAATATTGTTTACAGCCTGTACTTGGCTGCTCTAATCACGTTTTACAACAGGGCATTGGTTACAGGTGTTTCTCCTGAAAGTTCACAGAGGGTGCAAATCGAGCAATGTTTTTCCAGCCTGTCCCTTAAGTACATCTTACAGAAGGGGCGTGATTAAGGCTGTGTGTGTATTCACTCACATTGTAAACAATACAGTGTAGTGTGTGTAGTCTTTCTGAATATCTGCCTGCACTAAACACGTGATAAAAACATTGCAGTTTGTTTTAATCAGATGCTGCAGGGCTTACACCCAGTCTGCTCGTATGTCTGAAAGAAGCACTATACACGTGCGGTACAAGGTATCTAAGCAATACCACAGCTGTTGGCTTTGGCAGTGCCCAGCATCTCCCCGAAGGCTTCAATGTTTTACAAACCTTACTTTACAGGGTTTATCTAAAGACTCCTGGCTCCTCTCAGCCAAGCTGTGATATTAGTTCTGGCTTCCCACCCTATTCGTTCACCCACCCTACACCCGGCTCTAGGGTGGTGCGATCAGTGCCACCGCACCGGACCCTGACTTGGGGTGGGGGCGTCATTTTTGCAAGTATATTTATAATTTAAAAGCACCTGCTGCCATGTTCCTTGCATCCAACAATTTTAAGGCGTCAGTTAAAATGTCAAGATAACTTCAGTGATTAATTGTCTTCCTGGAAAGCGGCCAGATGTTTGTCTAGTGGAAGTTTTAACTCATCGAAGGTAGTGCAGAGGGTTAAAATGCCTCCTGCTAAGAACATGTACCATGCAGATAACGAAGCGCACATAATGTAAATAGGTCAGTTGGTTACTGCTTGTGTAAAGGAGCTCCTTTGTTTCTTGTCGCTTATAAGTCAAAATCATAATATAGAACATTGAGCTATTAACTGTCATCAAAGAGCTGCATGCAAACTGCAAGGTATATGTTAGAGCTGTATGTCTTTTTGCCCAGCCTTTCATATTCCTAACCTTGCCAAAAGGGTTCATTTGGCTAGAAAACAATTCTTTTTATTACATTTAATGAGAACCCCTTACAATGATGTTGTGTTTTAAATTCTGAATTGGTGCTTTTCTAGAATAAGGACTCTCAAACTATATAGCCTACCAGTATCGATGACGTCACTACTCCACTACACCTTGTAGTCCTGTCTGATGTAACATTTACTATACACTGATTTACAGACATATAATTGTCTCTGTGCAATGCGTGTGTGATGTAAAGAGATCTGACACCTTACACTGGTATGAGTGGTGCTATAAAACTAAATGAATCTGAGAGACAGTGGTTATGGAGACTTGAGGGGCTCTGTTAAAGGGTGGCAGTGAGGGAATCCGTGGCAGGGGTGGTCACTGGGGGGCGCCAACAGAGGCGCAACAAGAGGCAAATTTCAGGGGGGCTACTAAAAATGTCAGGGGGGATAATTCTTTCAGCAATAGGCAGAGTGGAGATGAAGGGGTGAAAATGCTACAAAGCCTCGTTAACATGTAAATGGTCTTTTAAACACCTGTGAAGTACTCTGGCCAGACCAGCCAGCCTACAGCAACTCAAAACTATCTGTGTGTGTGCCCGGGAAGCTTTGAGTTCTATGGGCATTGCACGCCTAGGCATCAACAAACATTGTAGCACAGGGCGCCACCAGTGTTAAAGCCGGCTCTGCCTACACCTTTACTGACAGAGCCCTCCCCATGATGGCGCACAGTCTTTGAAAAGCATCCTTGATTTTCTCCGTTGACTGAATCCTCTTTCACTCATGGATGCCCGCGTGCACCCCGCCATGTTTGCATCTATTCAACACCAGGACACTCCAGTCGCTAGAAGACAGGGTTGCGGAGAAGACAATCTCGGGGCGTCTGAGTGATTTCACGCAGGAGGAATAGCCTCTTTGCTGTCAATTTAAATCACAGGGGAGCCTGCTTCCGCGACGCAGGAACATGCACATCAGCTCTGCCTTATTTACTTCCAAGCGTCTGCCTAATAGATTCTGATGCCATTTTCTTCAAGGCTTCAAAAGGGCTCTTATTTGCTCAGATTTCAAGCAGGCTGAATATAGAACCCCGGCGTGTCTCGCGCCAAGCGCCCGGGGAACCATGCGCGCGCAATTGGTTATTCCGTTCCAGGCGCACCTCGGCCACTTTAGAGAGGCTTTCTGCACGATTTACTCCTCATGCTTTTCCGTTTAGGTGAGTTAGGGCATCTTGCGTCGAGATGGAACACAACATTGCTCCACTTTAAAATAGCTCCAGTGCGCTACAGGTGGGGAACAACCTCACATATGCGTCACTTCTTCATAATCCATATAGAGTTGCCGACTTTGGAACTGGGAAACAAAGTTCCAATCCCAGCGTCGACTCAACACCGTGTGTAACTGGGCAATTGCACTATGTAAAGAGGTACATGAGTGACGCAGCGCTCTCATAACCCCTTCTGTGCTCATGACAAGCTCAGCTCGTCATGAGGCACTGTGCTCGTGTGCTCATGACGACACCCATTTCTATTATGCTCCAGCACAGCAGGCAAATATCTCAAGCAGCCAAGGTGATAAAGATTTATGAAGCCACGCAAAGCCACACTGAGTGGCTGTGAGTGGCCTCATACATCATGAGTAAAGTGATGCATCACAAATCGCTGTTTCGCCTTACTTAGTGCCTGGGAGGCGTTCGTGGGTGTTGCAGTGTGTTTTCCCACGCAACACCCATGGAATTTGACGCTGGATAATTTTACAAACTGATGTAAACCTGGGCAAGTGTCAAATCCGTTTGCCTCTCGAGGTGAGCCATAACGAGAGAAATATGTTAATTTCTCCTTGTTTTTTCCTCTTTCTATGTGCGTTGCAATCTGCAGAACACATAGAAAGAGAAAAACGCCTCATAGGATTGTTTTTGTGCAGGAAGTTGCACCTTCCTGCACAAAAACAATCCTACCTGCAATGTAGGCACCCTCGGACAGTGGTGCAAGGGTGCTTACATTGGCGATAGACTGCCAAAATGGAGCCAGTGCAGTCAGAACAGTGGCGGAGCTAGGGGGCAGTCGGCCCCGGATGGCACTCTTTTTTGGGGCAGCGGAGGTCAGCAAGTTGTGTCTGTCGACTACCACCATCCCCCCGAGAACAAATCATCATCGGCCGTGACCCCCATCCCCCCCAGAACAAGTCGCCCTCGCTCTTACCTCCACTGGGCGGCAAACTTAGTGGTCGCACCGGGTGGCAGTAGGTCTAGCTATGCCACGGAGGCAGAAGGGGCAGAAATGCACCATATTGCTTAAATACCATGTATTTCTACCCTTTCACTTTGGTGTAGGGCGGCGTAACAAGGTGGCTGCTGCGCTGCCCCACGTCACAATGCCATTAATGAGGCCCTTAATCTCCCCGTACCTCAAAATAAAAATGAAGCTGACCTTGTGAAATGTAATCTGGTGATGATGTAAAGTGCTCTACTGCCCTTTAATGTTCGCGCTGTATAAAACTAAACACCCCATACATATTTTAAATCAACTCTGGACCATTTCCAGTGCTGTGCATTAATGTCTCACACAGAGCTTTTGTTTACCGCAATACATAATTAATAAAATAACCAATATGAAAGATTCTGCATATTTACTATGACTACAGATGTTCTCGCTCGATGAAATGGGAGCAAAGAAAGATAAAATAATAATAAAAAATGGAAATGAAAGTCTTACACAGAGTTATGTTTCAGAAAAGTGCTCACAAAGGGCTAACAAATAATGTTGAATATATGTACGTCATACAGGATTAATTAAATTGTCTCGTGGAGACTGCATGTTATAATGGTCAACCAAGAGATGGAGAAAAACACTCGATGAATGAAAATGGCCACTCGTCAGCGTCACACTGTCCACACTACACAAACCACTCAAATAAACATAGCCAACGGTAATAACACTTTTTTTTAACTCAGGGTCTAAAAATTGAAAAGCCCATCTAAAAAGTATTACAGTTATCCATTGTCTTACTGGCACAAAAAACACAGCACCACATCCCAGACTTTCGGTACTGGGAAAGTTAAATTGCTTTATGGATTTTGAGGGTTTTAGTCAAAGACAATGGTTGAAATGGGTTTTGAGGGAAACAGTTTGACTGATCAGGTAGTTGGCACATTACTGCGTACTTCTGGTCAAAAGTATTTCTTTCAAAACATGTACTGGACATATTATCTACTCTGTACTCCACAGTTTATGGGACAAGATTTAATCCTTCAAAATCAGACCCAATAAGTGCAGTGCTCATCAATATACCTGGGCCACTGGAATTTTGCAATTGTGTGGCCACTGCGATTTTCACATGATGTTAGATTAGCTGCATTTATCACATAATCCACCTTCTGCCGCATAATCTGCAGATTTCAACAAAAAAATTTAAACAAATCTAGCTCAACGATTAAAAAGTTACCTAAACTGCAGCGACACATGTTCCAGCGCAGTGGGAGGCCCTTTTCAAAACTTGACTGGTCAGCTATCTGTTCCTTATTGCTCTATTTGGTCTTAAACTGGTACTAATGGGGTGTGACCAATGCCCAGAGAGTAGTACCTAGCTTAACAAGCACTTACAGTGCAATAGGTCTCGCATTTCCGAGAGTGATCTATTGGCATTTTAAATGATACTGCCTTTTATTTATGCGTTTATAAAACCTGCACGCATATATTAAAGGCATCGTCATTTACAATTCTAATAGATCAAACTCTAGCAAATGCGAGACCTATTGCACTGCAAGTGCTTGTTTTAGGTGGCATTGGTTTTCGCGCTCAGGTTTGAAGTTGCAATGCTCGCTACCAGCACAGGTCTAAAAAGCCAGCCGTGTTTTGTTGGGTCCATACCCAAGACAGACTGTCCATGAATAAATGGACTGCCTAAAAAAGTAATCATGAGGCCATTAACATCTTGTAAATCTATAATTTGTTCACGGGCATGCATAACGTCTGGTTATTATAAGGAAAAATCAACGTGCCTTTGAGCTCCAAAAACAAAAAGAGGAAGAACGACACTCTCTGCAGTGACCACCGTGGCTGCCTCCGTAAGTCTCCAAACCAAACAAACTCGGTACAAAAAACCACATAAAAACTCTATTGAAGCATTCTCCTCCTACACGCAGATAAGCTATATCCACTGCTCAAACACTGAGAAAACAAGTCCCCGCCGGGCCGCCGCGCTGCCTGCGACGACCCGGAAGCGGTTGGGAAGCCGGCCAATCACAGCGCGGCCCCAACCGGAAGTCCCGCCCCATCGCGGCGAGAGACAGAGAGAGCTGCCCGAGGAGCCACGAAGGCTCCGCATTGAGTCCCGGTCCCGAGATGGGGGACCGGGTGAAGAGCGGCCGGGCGCATGGGGAAGGCGGGGCTCTCATGTGGTGAGAGAGCCCCGCAAAGCGCTACCGCCGCCCGAGATGCAGATCCACCGCCGAGCACCGCCAGAACAGGTGAGTGTGTTGAGTGAGAGGAGGGGTGAGTGGGGGTGGGGTGTATGCGTGTGTGTCTGTTTGAGTGTGTTTGTGCGTGCGTCTGTCTGTCTGTGTGCGCTGTGTGTCTGATTAAGGGGGGGTGCGTGTGTGTATATGCAGTGTGTATGGCTTTCTTTGTGCGCATGCGTGAGTGACGACGTGCGCGCTCACGAGGTACAATCTCCGAAAGAGAAAGCGCGTGCAACATTGCTGTCCTCATTCCCCCAGAAGTAACAACATAAGTCGTCTCGCCCTAGACAGCAGAGCTTCGCTTTGCTTTCGTCTAGGCGAGACCTAAAAATGAAGAATTAGTAAAGTAATACTATTTCAAAATGTGCTGCATTATGCCCAAATACATGCCTTTTCATGCAGCATAACTTGCTCAAACCTGCCACATAATTTGGCCCTCTCCTGCTGAATAATTCCAATGCCACTGAATATACCACAATTTAAAACTCAAAAAACTAAAGAGGGTCCATGAGATTCTGAGTATAGGGAGCGGAGAGCAGGGAATAACCAGAAACAAAGACAGAAACCTCTCCCTAAACATTAATTAGCCCATAGGTCATAGATCCTACATGAGAAAACAGTATAATTGTCCACAGAGCAGCTATTTATAAAGTTATTTTTATTAATATTATTGTATCAAAATATATCATGTTTAAAAAATATATATGTAAATTCATTTATGTAGAAAGAACAACATTCTTGATTCAAAAGCTGAAAGACCCCAAAGAAAGAGCAATACAAAAAATATACAAAAACAATTTAGCACCACACATCACACAACCATCATTCATACCATACACATCCCAACTGAGCAAGACATAGTTTGATCATAACACAATACCAAAAAACAGAAAACAATTACCATATACATTATACATAAATAATTGCCATGTACAAAATACAAAAATAATTTCAAGACTGAGAACAGAGCCGAAGCGCGTTTCAGAGTAGAACCTTTTCCAACAGTTCCTTTGTCAGGGTGCAGCTGATACAATTTTGCTTTACAATCAGAACTCCCTCAGTGGATCAAGAACAATTTATATAAGGCGCTGGAATGGGGTCTTTGTATGGGGTCTTTGTATCATAAAATTAAAGTATATAGAATTGTATAAATGCAACACTAAAAAAACTTGACAATCGAAGGAATCTCGAATTCATGAGACCATAAATTAGTAGAGTTGTTCTCTTGGTAGAGAGCTTCGCAATCCCCAAATATATAATGCTTATAGGCGAGGACAACACCACAGGAGGGGCTTCTCACTGTAGTTAAAAAAAGTGCTTAAACGGCCAAAGTCGTGGTGTTAGATGAATCAAAGGACAACGGAAATAGTAGGGAATGGAATGTCAAATATCGGGGAACGTCCTTTACAACGGAACTTTTACAACGAAGTATCGTTACGATGCAGGTTTAACAACGAAAGTCATTACAACGACTTTCGCTGGAGGGCGCTCTAGGATAGGTAATAGTTTAATTTACTATCCAACACCTTCCCTACTATCCACGGGGACTGGAGTTGGAATAGTAAATTAAACGATTCACTATCCAGCGCACCCCAACGCAAGTCGTTGTAACGACTTGGGTTGTAAAACCTGCGTCGTAACGGTACGCGTTGTAAAAGCACGCGTTGTACCGTCATACATCCTCAAATATCATGCAGAAGCTGGCACTGTGTGCGTCCTGAGCTTATCAGTTACGAAAATTGTGTGCCATATGGGAAATAGAAACCAGCACTATACCACAATTTAAAAGTGCAGAATACAATAGAAATTTTTAAAACACTTGGTCACTTGCATTTTTCATGGTTCCAGAGCCCAAAATAAAAATGATGTCTAACTTGAAAAGGAATACGAGAGTACGTGAGTGAAAAAGGCCACAAAAGAAGTAAAAAGAAAAAAGACCAAGGTCAGGTGTAAAGAAGGCGAAGAACCAATGTTAAGAACGGTCAAACAGAAGAGGTGTGTTTTAAAAATATTTCCAAAAGGTGAGGTTATTTCATAGCAGGTCCAAGTGCAAATTGACTCTGAGTTGTTCCAATAGTGAAGCAACAAAACCATGAAAAGGGCCCTCCGTTGTCGGGCATGCCTCAAATGCTGTTCCTGTGAGATGTGATGACTGGAGTAGAGGCCCAAAAATTATATATATATGTATATTCACTGAAAAAAACCATAGGTTTCAGGCACGTTATAGTTAGGAATTAGCATTTAAAAAACCTTTGAAATTCACTGAAAAAAACATAGGTTTCAGGGGCGTTATAGTTAGTTGGGCATTTCACTAGTACAAAACCATTGAAATTCCCCCGTTATAGTTAGTTCAGCTAAATATAACTCGCGTGCTCGCAATGCACTGCTGATGACGTCACATATTACATCACTCGTGACATGGTCAGTGACATCACTCATGACATGGGAATTTGTTCCCCATCTGCAAATGCGCCAAGGGGATGCGTTTGCAGAGTGCTGCAGGAAGGGGGCGGGGCCCCAGGCACGATGCCGGTCTTTTTTTAATTGTATTTTTTAAGAAGGGGCTGTGTGGCCCCCCTTCATTTTCTAATTTATTGGCCCTGGGGACCCCATCCCCCAGGGCCTGCCCCTAATTTTTTATTTCTTTATTTTAACTTTTGAAGGGTGCCGCGTGGTCCCCCTCCCAAGGCCTTAATCGGCCATGAGGACCCCATCCCCAGGGCATGGCCTTTTTTTATTTTATAATTCTTTTGGAGGGGGCTGCGTTGCCCCCCGCCTCAGGCCACTTATGGCCCGGCGACCACATCCCCCAGAGCCGGCCTGTTTTAAAAATGTTTGTAAATTTTTGGGAGGGGGAACGCATGGCCCCCTCCCGGGACACTTGTAGCCCAGGGGACCCATCCCCCGGGGCTGGCCCTCTCTGTTGGGGGCCTTGGGGGAGTACCCAATCCCCGCACGGTCCCGCCGTTTCCCCGCGTCCCTCGGGAGCCGGCATTGCTTTTCCACATGGGGAGCTGCTAAGATGTAGCTCCCCATGTGGAAAAGCAATTTGGCTTGCATTTTGAAAGAGAGAGCAGGTTCCCCTGCTCTCTCTGTCAAAATGCAAACCAAGTTTGCTATGGCAAGGCGGGAGCCGCGAGGCTCCCGCCCTGCCATAGCAAACTATAGTGTCCCGGGGTGGGCACCCGGGACACTGCAGGAGCCGGCCCTGGGGGGTGGCAGTCCCCAGGACCATCAAGGGCTCTAGGAGGAGGGCCACGCGGCCCCCTTCCCAACATTTTCAAAGCCCTGGGGTCTGGTGGTCCCCGGGGCTTGGGGGTCCATAACTGACCCCCAAATCTAAAGACTTACTGCCCTGGGGAGGTGGTGGTCTCCGGGTGTGTGGAGGGGGCTCAAGCCCCCCCACAGGTTTATTTATACAAGAGCCCCAGGAGGCGGCGGTCCCCGGGGCAGCAGGGGGCCGTGTGTCCCTGCTACCTATGTTTTCTTTATAGCCCCAGGGGTGGCCGTCCCCGGGGCTTGGCGGGGGGGTTTGGATGACCCTCCACATTAAAATTTAAAGCCCCGGGGGCGGCGCTCCCCAGGACTGTGGGGGGCCGTGAGCCCCCCGCATATATTGACACAAAGCCCCGGGTTGGCCGTCCTGGGGCTTGGGGAGGCCTTTGAGCCCCCACTCTTGTATTTTGAAGCTCCGGGTGGTGGTGGTCCCCAGGGCTGGGGGGGCCCCTCTGGGCCACCCATTACATTATACATATTGCCCCCAGGACTTGGCCCCCCGGGGGCTAATTAGCAACGGAGCGTGGGAGTCCGAGCTTCGTTTTTTTCTTTTTCGCGGCTGGATGCGCAGATCCTACGCGCATCCCGTGATTTAAAAAAAGTGTTTTTTTAGCCTTAATTTCTCAAAAACTTCTGAACAGATTTACACCATTTTTGAAAAGGTCGCTTTCTGAGCCAAGCAGTACCTTTTTGCCGAGGCACAAGAAACCATGAAAGAAACCATGTTAGCTGCTCCCCCATGTGGAAAAGCAATGCCGGCTCCCGCATGAGGCGGGGAGCCGGCGGGACCGTGGGGGGTTGGGGACCCCCCCACGGCCACCAATGGGGAGGGCCAGCCCCGGGGGATGGGGTCAGCGGGGCTACAAGAGGCCCGGGAGGGGGGCCAAGCAGCCCCCCTTCCCAAAAGTTAAAAAAATGAAATCAATAAAAATATAGAAAGGCCGGCCCCGGGGGATGGGGTCCCCGGGACCATAAGTGGCACGGGAGAGGGGCCACGCGGCCCCCCTACCCAAAAGTATAAAAAAGAAAAAAAAGAAACAGGCCATGCCCCGGGGGATGGGGTCCCCAGGGCCTTTAAGGCCTTGGGAGGGGGGGCCACGCGGCCCCTTCCACATTTTTTTAATTAAAAAATAAAAATTAGGGGGCAGGCCCTGGGGGATGGGGTCCCCAGTGCCAGAAAATTAGAAAAAGACGGGGGGCTACACGACCCCCTTCTTAAAAAAAAAACGGGATCGCGGACGGAGGCCACGCCCCCTCATTGCACCACTGGGTGCGTTTGCAGAGGGGGAACAAATTCCCCTTGAATACTGGGGGTCCCTGGGGGTCAACTAGCCCACCAGGTACCTCCAGTATGCGCCAGGGAGCTGCGTTGCAGAGAGGTGTTCTGAGGGCACGCCCCTTTTTACAACACTGTGCAACGCAGCTCCATGGCGCTTACTGAAGGTACTGAAGGTACCTGGTGGGCTAGTTGCACCCTAGGGACCCTCAGTATTCAAGGGGAGTTAATCCCCCAACTTAAAATGCGCCAAGGGGCATGTTTGCACAGTGGTAAAGGGAGGGGGCGGGACCTGAGTTCACATGTGTGCAAACACGCCCTGTGGAGCGGTTTAAGTTGGGGAATTAATTACTTGTCAATACTGAGGGTCCCTGGGGGCCAACTATCCCATCAGTTACCTCCAATAAGCGCCACAAAGCTGCATTGCAGAGTGTTGTAAAAAGGGGCGTGGCCTCTGAACACCTTTCTGCAACACAGCCTCCAGGCACATACTGGAGGTACCTGGTGGGCTAGTTGGCCCCCAGGGACCCACAGGATTGAGGAGGAATTAATTCTCTAACTTAAAACGTGCCACAGGGTGTGTTTCCAGACATATCACCTCAGGCCATGCCCCCCTTCCTTCACCACTGTGCAAACGCGCCCTGTGGTGTGTTTTAAGTTGGGGAATTAATTCTCTTTCAATACTGAGGGTCAGGTGTTCAGAGGCCACACCCCTTTTTACACCTCTCTGCAACGCAGATCTGTGGCTCTTACTGGAGGTACCTAGTGGGTTAATTTGACCCTAGGGACCCTTAGGATTGAAGGGGACTTAATCTCTCAACTTAGATCGGAGGGGACGGGGCCTGACGTGATGTGTGCAAACACGCCCTGTGGCACGTTTTAAGTTGGGGAATAAATTCCACTTCAAACCTGAGGGACCATGGGGGCCAAGTAGCCCACCAGGTGCTTCCAGGAAGCGCCACTGTGCTGCGTTGCAGAGAGGTGGTGCAGGCCATGCCCCTTTTTACATCTCTCTGCTACGCAGCTCTGTGGTGCTTACTGGATGTACTACGAATTTCGATTTACTCACCTGTTATCAGGAGAGACCTCAGTGCTGCATCTTTGAGCCCAGTACTGATCCGGAAAAGTATTTCTAACTATACTTACCAGTAACTTGAATTTCCTTCCATAGGCTAACATTGACTAGTTTCACTTGGAAATTGTTCTAATTGTGGAGTTTTGGAACTTTAAAATATTCATATTTGAAACCATTGACACACCAATACCAATTTCTAAAAACCCACTCAGTGATTCCTACATCTACACACACATCCTAAACACTTACCTATAAATTCACTCATACATGCTAACAAAGATCAATAGAATACTATTAAATATACGTATACACCTACATCGACATTACACACCAGCACACATACTATTCACTTATGCAGTCATCCTACTCAATTATGCAAACAATTGATCATACTTACATTTACTAAGCTACACACTTATACAAACACCACTTTATTGATTCATATAGATAGTAACTCATACTTAGTGTGTTATAAAATCACTATTACAAGTATACACTTTTCGATACAGTCACTCATACAATCACTGAGTCTTATGTGTACTTATTTATAAACAACAACTGTCACATACACTGCCTTTTATATTTCTACTTTGTTGGACATGTATCATTGAGAAATATATTGACTCATCACCACAACCATAAAGAGATTCACTCACCCAAACAACTGTTTCCCCATACAGTCTTAACCTCATATACCTACTAAATCAACTATTTATACATCTTTGGACAGTCGCACACCTCCCACCCAACCACACACACATTCACTATCCCATACAAATACTCACTTAACTAGTTAATTCTAATATAGACTTTCACATAGCTAGTAACCAACTTAGGTAGTAGTTTACACAACAAGAGATAGAGTGATACAGGTATTCACACAGTTTAATCACTATTAACCCTGGGCGGGCGGCTACGTTCCGTGCACGGAGTGTGCGTAGTGCCGGCTTCTACGCATTTTGCGTAGCAGGCGTAGAATCCGGCACTATGCACGCTCCGCAGACGGAGCGTAGCTGGCCGCCACCCGCCTCCCTCCCGCCCTCCCTAAATACTTTAAATTAATAGTGTACAAGAATTAAAAGGCACTTACCTTGCCCGCCGCTGCCCGCCGCGTCCCCGGGGCTCGCTATCTTCATTGCTTCCGTCTTGTGTATCTAATGCGCATGCGCGGGCGACCGCGCATGCGCATTTCTCACGAGAAATGCGCATGCGCGGTCGCCCGTGCATGCGCATTAGTACACAAGACGGCAGCCATGAAGATAGCGAGCCCCGGGGACGCGGCGGGCAGCGGCGGGCAAGGTAAGTGCGTTTTAATTCTTTTCCACTTTTAATTTAAAGTATTTAGGGAGGGCGGGAGGGAGGCCTGCGGTGCGTAGTGGGGCTACGCGGAGTGCGGAGGTGGGCGTAGTTTCTCGCCCACTTCACGTAGCTCCGCGAAGCCCCACTACGCCCACTACGCCCAGGGTTAATCACTATCCCATATATTTAGTGAGATACTTTAAATTAGTCACTTAAACAGTCAATCACATTGCTACTAAATCCTCCATTCAGACAGTTATATATCCACTCAATCTTCAATACAGATTGGTATGTATATAATACATATTTAAATTTCAAACCAAACCACATTCACTGGAGGATGTCATCAGTGATGTCATTTGAGATGTTATAAGTGATGTCATCAGTGATGTCACTCACCATGCCATGAATGATGTAATATGTGACATCATCAGTTATACTTAGTACAACTAACTATAACGGAGGAATTTCAATGGTTTTGTACGAGTGAAATGTCCAGCTAACTATAACACCCCTAAAACCTATGGTTTTTTCAGTGAATATATATATGTCATGTTTATTAATATTGTGAGGGTTTTAATGTATGGCAACTAGATACATTGCCCCTCTAACTCCAGTCCAAGAATATTTGTGGTCAGGGACTTCCTACAGATTCCAGGCATGATACTGTTCACTACATCATCACACTGAATGATGAAATATGATGTCAAGTTCATCAATACTGGTCTTGTTTCAATAAACTAAGATGAGAACAATTACTATCCGAATCGCATTCTCAGTGAGTTGATGCAAAGGTGATTTCCACAGAACCTAGGGCCAATAACCTTCCCCAAGCTTTAATGTACAACAAAACAAAAGTTATTAATATTTTGATAGTTTTGAGTCTTATCACGAAAAGGCACTTCTTCCAAAGATGTTTACCTGCTTTTTTTCAAGCAGTTTTTTTAATCAGTTGGTTTTCTTCCACTAGTTTTACAGCAAAAGATCTAATAAGGCTTTCAATTGCTACATTAATGACATACAAGCTCAATCCAAGAAGCCCATGTCACCTGAAAAGCCATATATTTCAGTCATGCATTTAAATCAGTTTGAAGTGTTTGCTGAGCATCATCAGTGCCACAAAGGCAAGCAGCGCTGCCCATAACAAGAAAAAACACTTACTGTCTTTTAAGGTAACTTTACTCCAATGTTTAACCCTTTCTGATCATATTATACTGTTCAATTAAGGTTTAGGGTGACAACCGGCGGCATCATTGTGCAATATGTGCAGTGGGATTTCTTTTTTAATTTGTCCATGGACTATGACAGTCTACTAGAACTAAAGGGACTCAGTCCTATTGTTTACGCCTGGGAGCAAGTTCACACCTCATTCACGCCTATTTAAATGCTAATTATTGGCTGGCGCAAGTGGGAGGGCAAAATGCAGATTTAGCCCTCTGGGAGCTCAGTCTGGGCAATTGTAATTTGTCTGTAATATTTAGAAAAATACAACTTCACACCTGAATTGGATTTTCCATAACTATGAACATAGTTATTCAATTGTTTTCTAGCTTGTCCCATTCCCGAGATTATTATTATTATGGGCTTTTATAGCGCGCTCTGTTACTAAAAAAATAGTATCCTGGCGCGAAAAAGGTAAGAAGCAGGACATTGGAGGATCTACAGTAATAATATTTCACACCGCATCCCAGTGTTTTCCTGTAAAACAGCCAGCCTTGCTACAGTGAAAATAGCTTTGAGGTGCTAGTCACTGTAAGGGCATGTTGAACATTAATTGTTTACACGTCCTACTCTTAAATACAATGCACCCTGTCTTATGGAAAATAAGGTCCATTTAGGTGTGACCTATCAAAATTTAAAGAGCCAGTTTATATTTGTCAAAAGGCGTTAAATTGACATGCCACATTTGCAGTTAAAACCTGCACAGCCAGGCTACCGGTGGCAGGCCTGCAGTCATGTTTATATTGTCACTGTAGTCGCACAATGGGTGCTGCAGGACACTTGTGTCATTTTACTTATAGGCCATGAGTACACCTTGGTATCATATACCGGAGACATATAGGTAAGCCGATCAGGTGCATACCAATTCCATCAAGCTGAAAGGAGGAGCATAAGTACTTTATCAACAAACAGAAAAATAGGGTTCAGCAAAAGACAAAAAAATATTCCCTGATGGCCCTGCAGAAAGTAAAGTTTTCCAACACAACGTATGTTCAGTAATTTTGCATTACGCTTGTTACACAAAATTCTAAAAATTCTGCTACGCTGTTCGCAGCAAAAGTTTAGCATGCATGCATGAAAATAATCCAAACAATCAGAATGCAAGCGACTGCTGTTTGTGGTGCTTTTGTTTTCTCACAATTTTATAGTGTGAAATGAGTCCTTGTGTCCAACATGGACATGTGGGCACACGTTACACTAAAGTATAGACCCAAATGCGTGTTTTGCGTTTTGCATAATTACTTGTAATTTTATTTCATATAATTTTCCACATATTTCACGTAATTGATCAAATAGATATGATGCACATTTCACATACCCCTATTTATTTAACATACACATAAAACTCTCAGCAGAACTAGAAGTTTCCCTGTAGTGTGGGCTGGGCCCTGTTGCGCACATTGTTTAGTTAGCATAGGCTTATTAGAAGTGTAAACGCCATTTTACCTTTTTGCCGCTTTTGCAAGCGACACTGCATTTAATTGTTGTTGTAAGTTGAGCTGCGTGAAATGCTTCATATGAGAAGGGCTTGTTTTCAGCATCCCTAGACTTACATCATGACTCTAGTCTGCACACTGAGTTCTAAAGCCTACAAGGTCATCAAAACAAAGTAGCTGTTGTTCGAGCTGATCGGCTCACGTTCTAGCCATAACATATATGCAGCTGCAAGACAACGTGATTCTGTCTCCTTTAATATCACACTGTAAGCATGATTTCAGACACATGGAAGAAGCCAGTTTTTCCAGACAGACAGAGAGCTTTCTGCAGATCCTGATGTGATTTACGCCTGCTGATCTTGGAGGTATGGGGTCCCCCAAACAAGCCTAAGAGACCTACCATATTTTATAAAACATAGTTCCTAGCTAGGGAGGGTGATTCACTAGGCGCTATAGGACCTATTTTCACCATCATTGTCATATGATTTCTCCCTTTGTGATTTATGGAATTGTAACAATGCTGATCATAATATTTCTAATAATATGTCTGCTTATGTTAGCAAAGATACTGCATCTTAGAGCACGTCGTTAAAATAAATATTTTAACCTTTCTGTGTCTCATTTTTACTCCTATTGTGGACTGGTATGAGAGTATAACGAAAGAGTGTTCTTGCTTCCCACCATTCCTGAGGATAACCTAAGTCGCATGTTCTGGGTTGTCTAATCATTCGTTCCTTTGCTATAGGACAAAGAGCTAATGTGACACTGATCTAGCTGGTTAGGGTTTCTAGCCACTAAGGTGAGTTTTTTGGTACTTTTCATAAACATAAGGAATCCACGCACAAGGCATTAGGTGAAACCCAATGTACGATCTCAAGGGTGATGTGGTTCTTACTGTGGTGGGAAGCACATTGTGTTTTTTGGTACACCACAAGTCACTGAGGTCCTGGGTCTCTGTGCACAGTTCTGTGTAGGAGCAGAATCCCTGCGACATGGCGCACCTAATGTTATGGTCTTATTGTGAGACTCTCGAGTAGTGCTTATATCAGTCCACGACCCCCTCACTATTGTTTCCGGTTGACAGTGGTGACGGATAAACCTACCTATAGTTACGTAGGTCTTTTCAAGCTTGATAATATAAAAAAGGTTTCTAATTGAATTACTACCCAGTTGTGCTACATTACTTTGTATTGTACTGTTTTCTTTCTGTGTCCTTATGGCGGCCGTTGATATTATTATTATTATTATTATTATTATTATTTCTGAGTTTCTAAAGCGCCTGGTTACACTTGCCAGTGTGTCCCCGCGCTATCAGTGGACTACGCAGCACCCGGGCAGACAGGAATAGCCCTGCGTGGAAAAGTTAATATCCCACATCACAGTAGATTGGCTAATCGCAATCATCTGCAGGGTTTCAACTTTGCCTTGGAAGGCATGGCAGTCGTTTTTTGTTGTGAGTGCTGACGCAGCTTACTCTTTGAGCTTTTCTACTCATGGGTTACGTTTCCGGCAGTTAATGCGGATACTAATGTGTTTCATACATACACTCCCACTGCCGTGCCTGCAGAGTACACTCCTTATAAGACACAGGAGCTTCTGATTTCTACTTGGCAGCACCGCGTTTGATTTGATGATGCCCTTCCCCTCCCTCTAACGACAATTAGATTGGGTCCTTTGTCCATTCCAGGCTCTTCTTCGCCTGTTTTGGCTGGATTTACCCCGCACCCGCGTGCAGGGGAATGTTCCTTACTTGAATTGAGGCCCCTTTATACCTCTGCAGTAGCGGTTATTAGGGTTTTGGTTCTTTACATTTCCTGCAATATGCCAGGTGGGGGCCCTGGTGTTGCGGGGCATCCAGTTGGGCCGAACGGGTTGAAGCTTAGTCCTGTTTTGGTTAATGCGGTTATGGGCAAGCGTCCCCAAGATAAGGATGAAATGCCTTTTTGGGCTTGCCGAGAAATTTGACCAACTGGAGGCAGTATTTCCTAACACGACTCCTGTGGAGAAACACAGGATTCTTACAATTAGTTTGCAGAAAGACTTAGTACCTGAAGTGACAGACTGTACCACATGGGGTATGATTTTTGCGGCAGTCTATACGAGATGCTTCGGCACCCCGTCAATGTCTGTCCTACCCTCCGTCATTAAGCGTGTTCAGGATGAGCATGGGCCGGAGGCAGCTGTTGAATTGGAAATGAGACTCGTTGGAGTGTTTGACGTAGTTTCCGATCTGGTCCTTGCTACTGTTAAGAGAGATGTGGTAGGCTTTCAGGTGTTGAATGCTTAGCACGATATCCCTGATGCAGAAAAAACCGGTCAGTTACCGAGAAATATCACGGCAGCTTATAAGACCATTGGGTGTAATAGTTTAGGTGTTAAGCCTTTTGCCAAGACAGCGCAAAAGCAAACACAGGCGGAGAAGTTTGACAAAGATGATCGCCAATACCTGAGTCTACTGAGCGCACTTATGAATTGCGCGAACGTTCTACGATTAAGTCACCTGATTGTTTTCAGGTTCCTGATCAATGTTCTCCTTGCTCTTTGTAGGATTCATCTGTCTCACCCACCGGTGGAGGAGATGGCAGCAGGGGGAGGGGTGCGAAGCAAGACCCACCCCGCAAGGCTGACGGTAAAGGCAAGAAGGATGATTCTCCACGTCAGAGACCCCAGTTTCAGAAAAAGAAAGTTGCTGCTGTAACAGCAAGATATGCCACAGATAGTGAGAATGCAGCTTTGGAATGTGACATGGGCGCTGACGCTGTTGGACAGCTCGGCGGAGATTACCATAGTGCGAGAGGCCCTGCATCCACTACTGAAGGTGACAGCGACTGACAAATGTGTTGTAATTGAGAAGGCTGACACTAGAGTGGCACCCCCTGAAAGAGTTTTTGAAATTGTCCTTTTAATTGAAGGTGACATACAACGTACCATAAAAGGGGTATTTTGGGAAAATCTAACTACTACCTATGACATTTTGTTGGCGGAGGTCGACTGGTCCCCACCTATTTGTTTTAGCAGCTTCACAAGGGGAGGAGGTAATCCTCCCTAGTTTCGCGCACACAGTGCCGAAGGAGCAGGCCATGCATTTTGCAGAAGATTGGGCTAAGGCGCTTGTGCCGGCTATGTACCGTACTCACTGTGGATGGGACAAATTTTCCCCCAGACATGAGATTCCCTTACGGTCTATGCCACAGCCTCAACCCCAGTACTCCCCCCAATACCCCATATGAGAGTATAACGAAAGAGTGTTCTTGCTTCCCACCATTCCTGAGTATAACCTAAGTTGAATGTTCCGGGTTGTCTAATCATTGGTTCCCTTGCTATAGGACGAAGAGCTAATGTGACACTGATGCTAGCTGGTTAGGGTTTCTAGGCACTAAGGTGAGTGTCTTGGTATACCACAATTCACTGAGGTCCTGGGTCTCTGTGCACAGTTGTTCTGTGTAGGAGCAGAATCCCTGTGACAGCCTGTGTCTTTGAAGGGCACCGATAGCTGAGGATATTCAGCAGATGGTTGCCATTATACCATTCCATGCCATAATCGGTTTATAACCATCCTCTTTGACAAAGACCAACAGTAGATCATTTAATCAAATCAACCACAGAAACCACCGGCTTCCTTCTCTTTGATTGCTGGTCTTTACCCTCAACACCTAATAATGTAAAGATGTCTTACATTTTACCAACAACCAGGTGGTATGTCTCAGACAACCTGAGACTCTACGCTTCACCTCAAACACCACCACACTCTATATTGAAACAACCACAGACACCAACAACTACAAACTGCTCCATCTATGCATGGGGAGAAAACCGTACAAATAAAGATGGCTGCTCAAAACCAGGTCCTACCGAGTCGGTAGTGTGGGTTGTTCACAGATATAATTGTATGGACAGAAAACTGTTTGTTCCAGCGGTGGCCAAGTAAAGCGTGATGAACACCTGCACACTCATGTATACTGGTGCTCCAAACAGTTTGCAGTTTGTTGTCCTTCCTGAAAATTCATGCAAAACTATTAGTATAAAAAGCAGGAGTAACATCCATTTCGCACTGGCAAAGTATGTGTTGCATCCTATTTTTCATGGAGACGCAGAGGAAAGTTTTTCACGGTGTAATAACTTTGCCTTGTCCAACATCTAGAGCACTCTACTGCATGGTCTGACTGGATCCCATGGTACAGACACCAATCCTTTCAGATTTTATCATATTTATAGGGACATCCTCTGGCTATGTTGATTGGTCTTTCCAGCCTCATCCAGCGGTTGATCCCTCCCCTCTAACATGGCTTTGTATCTTTCCACACCATGGCGATATCCCTCTTGGCTACTGTCAATTGAGCCATAGCAGGGACATTTTGTATCTATTACATTCAACATATGTAGTAATTTGTAGTGAGGTGAGTTTAGGTTCTCTAGTGAGACTCCAGCCCCGTACTACTTCTCTTAGGTATCCAAGGACCAATTCACAAATTCCAAACAATGTGTAAGAGAAATCCCCATTGGGATGAGCACTGGCAATACAGTTGTGAGGTGATCGCACACATTTTCCACAGTAATACAGCCTGTGTAGGTACTGTAGCTGTCTCGCCCAGAATTGTGATGCTATCCCAGGGCTTCATTGTCAGTGTCGGGGCATATGACACACACCCACACTTTCTGCAAGATGTGGAAGAAATCCAATGTGTTAAGTAAGAGAGATTTGTGGATGGCAGAGATTTTGTGGTCTGTCCATTCCTCAAGAATGACTGTTTTCTTCCAAGGGACTATAATGAGGATGCTCCACTAAATCGGAAGCATAGGGCGTCAGGGCGTGTCTGAGTTGCAGGTATCTATAACCCCAGAACAGTGGAGATCGTACTCTTCCTATAAATCTGAGAAAGATGTAAGAGCTGTCCCCAACAGGCGGTCGCCCAATTAAGAAATACCAATGACATCCCAGCGATTGAAGCCCTGCAAGTTTGAAACCTTCTGGAGCCAGGCCCCACACCCCAATAGGGTTTCCTGCATCAGACGCCGAGTCCACCCCAGGGCCCCAAGTGTCTCACACCAAATTTGAAACACAATTTTCATGGCAGGAGGAAGGGATATGGGAGGAGGACCTCCATATAGCAGGTGCGAAATCTGCGACTCCTGCATTGTTCATAGTTCAGAGACATGCGCGGGATCGTCAAGGTTATTGAACCACCATTCATTAAAGACAACTAGGTGGTAGGCTCTGTAGTGAGAGACAATGTCTGGGGTCTCTAGACCCTCCCGCGAAGGTTGACCCACGTATTTCTGGGGGGCTAAAGATTCCACAAGAACCTCCTCAGGGGACCATTAAGTTGGGCAAAGAACACACGAGGGAGATGGTATGGGAAATTCTGTAGCTGATACAGGAAGAGTGTTAAAGCAATCATTTGAAAGATTGCCAAATGTCCCAGGAAAGATAATGGGAGCACAAATCATACCCCAGGTTCGGGAGATATACTGCTCCAATTGTGGTTGCAGGTTTCAATTCCGAGCCAGCTGTAGGTTCCTCGTCACATACACTCCCAGGTACTTAAACCCCAAGTGGAGCACCAGGATGCCCTCTGCCCATGTCAGTGATTGCGGGGGGGGGCGGGGGGGTAAGAGGGGAGGGCACCAATTTGGTATACAGAAGATTTGGACTCATTGATGTGGAGCCTAGAGAAAGACCTAAAGATTTGCACTGGGGCCAGCTAAACCAAACAAATCAGGACATCGTCTGCAAAGTATTCTAGCCCCTTCATTTGTGCATTGATCCTCATCCACTTCACCAAGGATTCAACTGGTCAACTGGAAGAGCGAAACGTAAGGGCAACAGCAGAAAGCATGTTGAATGCTTTGTGGACATCAAACAGGAGCAGCACCTGGAAACCCGACAGACGAACCAACAAGGCCAGAGTATTTTGAACTCATCAAACATTGTGTCTGGTGGCCTGAAATGCCAGAACCCGGTCCTAGGAAGCTTGATTCCGGTCCAGGGAAGGCATGGCTTGGCAGTTCGGGATGGACTGTTCCCATGAGGCACAGGGTCAGACTGATTTGCATATGGCCATGTCTGAACTGGGGTGGCAGAGTGGGCTAAAGGACGGTGATGGATTAAACCCAGATCTGTTGAAGGGGTGTGAGTGTTTGATTGGTTCAGATGCTCCGTCCATCACCACCCCCTTTAGTGCTCTTTACAAGTACAAATTTCATTTCATCACAATACAAACAATATGCAAGAAAATCAAACATAATTCACCCTTCCACCACCCCATACTTTTAGAACATGAAATATATATTGTGGAATTAACTAAGGGTGATTGCTAACTGGGCAAATGTACTCCAATCCCATCCTATTGCACCAGCACCCCCAAATATAATCCTATATTCTGTCTCAAAAACAAATATTTCCCCCCAAGGAGCATGCCCAACCTAACTTGACATCCCCTACCATAAATGCAGCATATAATAAAAAAGAGGGGCACAGATGACAATGATCATGGCAGCAGGCATTCACATAAGAGTACAGGACAGAAACATTAAATTCAGTAGGTCACGGTCCTTTCCTGTCTGAGGTTGGGCAGTGTTGTTCAGAGTTACTGCAGAAGGATCTTCAGAGTGCTGTCTACGTCTAATCTTTTTGGTCCTGTGCAACAGTTGTTTCCAGGTGCGAGGGTCCCTCATACTCCAGGGTGAGCGTCTACTTTCAAAGCTGGGACGTTCCTCCACCCAGTCCCAAGTCCTTCCAGGAGTGTCAAAGAAGAGCGTCTTGTCTCCAAAGAAGAGCTTTGATAGGCCAAGAAAGGCAGCACATACTTGATTTTCATGGCTTTCATTTCCTGCTTCTCCTCAAAGAAAGAGTGGCATTGTTGCTGTACCTTTAGAATGTAGTCAGAAAAGACCATGACACTTGAGGAGCCACACAACAGTGTGTGAACATAATGGGAGGCTCTCAGGATAGCATCTCTCTCTGAAAAGTTGAAGATATGGGCAAAAATGAGTGGTAGTGGTGCCTCAGGATGGGGCTGTGGGGCAAGACACTTCCTTGGCCAGGACCCACAACTTCAGCTGTGACATGAACTGTGTAGGAGCCTTCCTCTCTCACCCTTTATGTATGCCCACTATACGGATGTTGTTGTGCCTGGAGCGATCCTTGGTGTCTTCCAAAGCTGCACCATCTCTACAGAGGCTGGAAGTTTTAGTTTGAAAGCCATTGATGGTGACCTCAGGGTCTGGCATGCACCCACCTTCCTTTGAGACTCTTTCTAATGTGTTCTGCAGATCATGTTGGAGCCAAAGCAGATCTTGGTTAAGTTCTCTGATCTCACTCTCCAAAGATGAATGCGAGTCCTGGATTGCCTGTTAAATCAAAGCAGTAGGGTTTGCAGATATTTCTCTATATTGCAACATAGCCCCTGCAAGACCTTTGCTCTGGTCATTGGCCGTCTTTGGGAATTTATTGATCCGTCCCTGAGTGGGCTTGAATGCTTGTTTAGTTTTCCCCATTGGCATACTTAGGAGGGTGCCCGGTGTTCTCTAGAGCCAGTCAGGGGTGGGAAGCAGCATACCCCTAATGAGAAAAGTGGTCGACTCACAATCCATGCTGTACGAGGTCTGAAGGGAGAGCACTGAGGCGGGCCTGTGCCTCAAGCGTCAGCACTATGGAACTCGACATGACTTCAGGATGGTCGGGGGAGAAGAGGAGGTGTCTGATCTTGATCGGGGGGAAAGTTCCACTTGCTAATGTACAGTTTATTTTGATACCTGACCTCTAGTCTGTGTAAACAATGTTCGGTGTCTCGAGATGACAGCGCCACCCCATATGAGCTGCTGATGGGCTCTTCTGCTTTGTGTCTCACAGCGGGAACCACCCAGCTTTGCGACTGCACGGTGACTCTGCACCTGCTTCACGGGATGGGAAGTACCACACTGGGCCGGAGGTCTCCCAGCACAAGTGATTGGGCCTGCTGGGGTCCTCCGCTGCAGCCACTGATTCTTAAGTGAGGACCCCTCTCCAGGCAGCACCATCACTCCTTCACTCCTGCCAGCACTGGGGCACCCGCGGCATGCACTAAAGTCCCGGGACCACCACACCGGAGTCCCTCCAGCCACAGTCCCCATAGGGAGATGAGGCATGTAGAGACGGGCCAGACCCAGAGAATGGCCAGTTCAAGGCAGGCCACATTGTAGGAGAGGGGGCCAGGGTACATTAGTACATGGCTACCGCTGTGGGTCCCACGTAGACCTCCATCCCAAGATCTAGCTGGTGGGAGGGGTTCTTCTGCGTCCCCCACTCCCTCTGTTGGTGGCTGATGAGTGCAAGCTAGAAGGCCTCTGTTGCTTTCTCAGGCTTCGAACGTCCACCAACCAGGTCACAGTACGTTACCCCAACCAAGGGGTTCAGAACCAATTCCAGCCGGCACTTCAGGAGATGTCTTCTGTGCCCAGGTTAGTAATGGATGACAGTAGGGAAGGTGGCAGAAATCCTGTAAAGTGCCCGCCATCTTCGGTGGCTTGCCCATGCCCCCGAAGATTCCTGTTTTGAGCGGCGATGCTGCAGATATCTTCAGTTTCCCTGATCCATCCCTGAGTAGCTAATCCAGTCCAGGATTTTTGCTTTGGCGCCTGTGACTTGTCTCATCCAGTCCCACCTCCCAACTTTTTGAAACCAGGAAATATATTTTCTTCTTTCGAAAAGGAGATTGCCAAACAGTTGACATTTTTTAAATAAACCTTTATTATAAACACCCCCGAGTAATCATTCAAGTTATAAGAGCAAGGCTGCACTATTCCATAACAGAGAATATGAACCTTCCCAATGGCCTACTTTCCTCCAATCAGACACCACTAAACAACCTGTGGTGTTAGCTGTTCATTAAGATCCACATTAGAATGTGTAAGCTTAATACTCTTCCCAGAAGGTCATGGTTCCATAATATGATCTACAGTAGAGCAACAGCATAGCTTACAAGGTAATGAACTTGTGTCAGATGTGCAACTTAAGAGACACAAGGAAAGAATTTCAGCAGGGTCTTTAATAACATTTGTTATTGACAGTACTTTGAGGCTGCAATCCCTTGTCTGTGAAAATGATAAATGTTATGTTATTTCTACTTAATGTCCTTAACCTGTTATTTGTAGTTTTCTCATTACTAATATTAGTAACTGATATTATTATTTTTAACTAGAATTCACTATTATTATTAATAATAATATTATTGCAGTTAATATTGTTATCACATTTGAGTTATTACTATTTTTTATAATATTTTGATTATTACCATATTCAATGTTATCCTTGCTATCCTCAAATTTCTTAATATAAAAATGAACACTGTTAATATTATAAACATATTATCATAATCATATTACCACAAATAATATGATGATTAATGAACAATAATAGCAATAACGTTATTAGTACTGGTAGTGATGTATTATGATCATTTGAATTATGCAGAATCATGATCCTAGCTCCCTCTGCTGACCCTGAACAGTGCACAAAGGTGATTGATAGACGTGGCACCATTGGCCTGGGTCTCGCTTCCATTTTTGTTACTGTTGCCTCATGCGTTTTGCTGGTGTTAGCTGCTCAGAGCACTGTGCCACTGTCAATCAGTGCCACAGTGCAAGGTCTCCCTGTATAAAATGTATATGGTGATTGGATTCCATGATTGGTTATTTGGTTTACAGTCAGACCCCAGTAAAGTGCACCAGGAGTGCCCAGGGAATGTAAACCCAAATGCTGCTAGTGGGCCTGCAGCACTGGTTGTGCCACTCACAGAAGCAGCCTGGTAAAATGTGTCTAAGGTCTGCCATTGCAGAACCTGCGTGCAGTCTGGTACTGTCATGCTGACTGGGCAAGTGCACCTACTTGCCGGTCCACAAACCTTCCCTTAACTTCATATTAGTCACCCCAATGGTAGGCCCAAGGGCAGGATGCATTGTAAGTATAAGGTAGGACAAGCCCTGATGTGTGTGGCATGTCCTAATAGTGAATTACAGCCATTTTCGTTTTTCACTATTGTAAGGCTACCTGTTCTCATAGGCTAGAATGGGCTGTTGGAATTGTTACATTCTATGATCCCAACAGACTCAGGAAACATGGTAGAAATTTGAGTTTGGTATGCCTGAACTTAGGATAATAAAATACATCTTTCAGTAAAGGTTGTTTTAATATTCTGTGTTTGCAAATACCACTTTTAGAAAGTTGGTATTTGCTTGCCTAACCTTTTCAGCCCGCCTCTGCTAGGATGTGTATCTGCTGTCTGGTTTCTGTGAGTGACAGGGCTGGAGAATTGCAGGAGACAGGCTGGGGCTGCCAGGTGGTGAATAGAAAGATTACAGCCAGATGGGTGGGAGGAGTGCACCTAGACTCTGAATAGGCCTGTGCTCTGCCACCACAATACTGGCTCCACCTCCTGTGGAGCGTCTGATGTCTCTGCCCTGCACACTGAAAAGACAAGCCAGAGTCCTGTAAACAAAGTTCTCCAAAACTGGGCTGAACTGGTCAAAGGCCCCCTGGCCTGAAAGAACAAAAGAATTGTGGTATAAATATGGGAGCCCTGCTCCTAAGAAATTAGATCCTGCTTGAACCAAGAAGAACCTCTGTCCAACGAGAAGGAACTGGTAAAGCTGCAAGTAGGAGTACTGTCCCTGACCTGGGGGATTGGCCTGCAGTGGTTGCCTTGCTGCGAGAGGAGAGGAAAAGACTAAAGAGACGTTTATCAACTTGTGCTTTCAACAATCTCCAAGGGCTTGTGGGTGAGCTTGCCCCCTGAACGGAGTCCCAGGAATATTGGACTCCTACTGCCTCAAACAGAGCCGCTGGACATTGCCAAGATTTGCCCTGCCGCTGGAGCCGCGATCCGAGTGCGACTCGTACCCCCCTGTCTGCTTTGAAGTCCGTGCCCGCCCGCCCCGCACCGTGGGACTCCGCTCCAAATTCGAGCCGTAGCTCATACCGTCCAAGAAGGGCCGCCCGCAAACCGCTTCACCCTCCCCCCTTCAAGCCGCACTGACTCGCCGCACTCCTGCCGCTGGACTCAGGGATCGGAGTGCACCGCAAGGCTGAGTACGGCCCGTATACTCGCAGCGTACCGGCCGCCTTGCACTGCGCTAGTGAGATCCCCCGGTAGCCCCGCACTCGAAGAGTACGGCCCGTACGTACGCCACGTACCGGCCGCCTTGTGCCGCGCTGCTTTGCATCGAAAAGGCATCCCCGCTCTGAGGCACGACGCGCATCACACCTCGCGCAGTGAACGCCGGAAAACCAGCGTCGTCCGCCTCGCTTCTCGGGGCCCCCGCTCTATGCCTCTCACAAGACGCCTACAGCCAGCCGGGGTCCGCACCGCAGAGGGGCCGACAACGTCCCTGGTTCACCTTCACTCCTGCCAGTGCCTCATCCGTGTCGGACGCATTTCAAGGTAAACTGTACGACTCCCACTGTGACTGTGTGCGCACCGGACCCGAGAGTCTGCGACGCTGATTTTTAACTCTTGCAAGATACGATCATCCCCGAGAGAGCCGCACAGGCAGCGCGAAGCACATGGAACTTAAACTACGCATTTTTAAAGAACTCTTATTTGCTAAATAGTATTGTGGCCTAATCTTAAACGTTATTTGGATCTTGTGCTAAGCCTTACATAAAAATACTTATTTTTATACAAAAATTGTTGTAGTGTCCATGTGTGGTGTTGTCACTGAGTTATTGTATGTGTTCACAAATGCTTAACTTATAATGCTCTGAGATAAGCCTTGTCTGCTCGCGCCACACTGCCTAGAGGATGAGCAGGGGTTATTTTAGAGGGTAATCCCCTTATCCTGACTAGAGGAGAGGGTCCCTGCTTGTTACAAGGCCTTACCTGTGCCAACCAGAGACCATCAAATCTAACAGTGATTATGCTCTTCAGCACATCCTGACAGATGCCCTGAGCAGGAAAGCTCCCTGATGCCTCCCTGGTGTCTTGTGTGTGGCTGAAGATCAATGAGTGCTATCAGGTGATTGCAGAAGAGTGGCAGGTGTTTACTGTACTTGTCCGCAAAGGTATTTTTTTTACTCTCTTAGAGATGCGGCTGGAGACGGAGTATTAACTGACCGGCGCTTGTCCTCTTCAGTGTTGGTTTCTGCAAGATCCCTCTCAGCAGACTGAGATCCCGAGAGGGTGTAACAGACCGATCAATCCGTGGAGTGATAAGGCTACATCACGCACAATGCTGGGGGTGACTGTATTGTATATAGTATTGTATATAACATTTATAAAGCGCAACAAACACCCCACGGATACCCTGGCGGGTACCGTCAGTTGGTTATAGCCACGGGAGCGGCCCGTGCAGGTAAGAGCGGTGTGGCGAGGGTGGGGGTGTGGGGGGGACTCGACAAACGACGGCGAGGGAACATTAAATAAATAATTCATTTTCCCTCGTCGTCGTCTGTCGAGTCCCCCCCACCCCACCCCACCTTTTTTATCTGCACGGGCCGCTCATGCAGAGCCATGTTACTAAAGGTGAATCGGTGTGGGTCTGCTCTTTAAGTGACATCTGAAAATTGCTGTCTTACAGCCCCAGGTCCCTGCACGAGCTAGAAATCCTATTTGAGGGCTGAAGGGAGACAAAAGGCATAATTATGAATCGTTTTGTCCCAAATAGGCCAGCATCCCAAACCTGGAAGCCAGGCCCACCAGCTTAGCCAAACCTGCCTTCCCAGATCATGCTGGCTGGCATGATAGGGTCATTGCAACAGGTACTGCTTGTAACTCTTGGAGGTTGGCACATGGAGAAAAAAATAAAAAATAAACGTACCTTCTGTGCCGCACGTCTCTTCTCCGTCCCCACTCTGCAGCACCGGATCACCCAGGCTCCCGGACTCTCCCATCCAATCACGACGCTGCATCAGCAGCATTATGATTGGTCTCAGTGGCCTGTTTGGCCGCTAAGGCAGTACATGGGAGGCCGGGCATGTTCTCCATGGGCTGTGCTACAGAGCCCATGGAGAATATGCTAAGCTGTCATGCACACTTAAGGAGTGCAAACCACTCCTCCTCCCACTGATGGCGGGGAGCCCAGCCCAGCACCTAACATGGTTTTGAGTGGCACAGAAAAATTTAATTATAATAAATTCTTGTTATCGTTTTATTTTTATTTTGCACTGCCCAACTAGCAGTAGGGCAATGCTCCTCTGCCTTAGCGGAGGAGCCGCCACTGGTATCAAGAGGGGTCGTGAGAGGAGGCCAAGAGAGAGAGGGCTGACTGAATAAGAGGGCACCTACAGAAGAAAGCCTAGGAGGTGCCATTTCTCACTTAACTCGCACTTCCTGGGAGTGACAAGGATTGACGTATTCGCTAACATCCTACCGGGAGCTGTCGCGGCTTTCAGAGACATATTTCTGCGAAGCGCCACAGAACCTGCCAGATTTCTCAGTCTACGTTATTCACCCCAGAGAGATGCAGGCCTGGTGCATCCCCGGCTCCCTGAACTCATTGAAAGGTTGCCTCATTCTCAACAGGAACCTCGTGGCATAGTGTGAACTGAGGAAATATCTGACTAGGGTATTGATGAAAGATACAGAAAACACCAGCAAAAAGAAATACACTTTGAAACCAGTAGAATTAGTACTGAGCCTGCCTTTTTTGCACTGGAGGAGGTTTCTGACATGGAGGACGGAGCATTGGAATTATACAGTAGGTTAGGACCAAATTATGCGGCAGCGTTTACTAAATTATGCAGTAAGAAAAGTGCAATTACATGGGGTATTGTAGCACATTTTTTTTTATAGGGTTACTTCATTATTTTGTCATTTTTGTACAGGATAACACTGTTTGGGCAAAGGTTTCACTTGACTAATACCTATCGTTTAACACCCAAATACAGCATTATGTAACAGACAGGTTACCAGGCAAACTTTTCAAAAGGCCTTCCACTGTGAGGAAACATGTGTTGCTCTGTTTTTAGTAACCTATGATCTACTTGGGCTAGAAACAAATTATTAAAATCTGCAAGTTATACAGTATATGGTGGATTATGTGGAAAATGCATCAAATCCATAATTATGCAGAAAACACCACAGCTGCAAAATCACATAATTCCAGTGGCCCTGGCTGAGGGTAAATACAACAATGAAGCTGCCATATTGGTTTCACACTCAGCCAGCAGTCGAAGTGCATTAAAAATAGTATGGAAACTATGATGCTGCGTGCAATGGGGGCGGGGTCAGTGAGAATGGTGGCGGGGTCAAAGATGTGGCTAAAAAACGAAATATTTTGTAACTTATTTGGTATTTCTCCTTCAGGTAATTACCTATATAATAACACACAGGTCAAATGAAAAATAAATACGAGTTAACTTAATCAGTGGGTAATGCTCCATCATACAACCTCTATTAGTTAATGCACTGCAGGGGTCAAACGAATTCTGACTGGTGCAGCGGAGGAATAGTGACTAATGTATTTTTAGTGCTACAAGGTCCCAGCCTGTGACAGAAAGCATTGTGAATGTGCAAGTCATTATTTTAAACTTGCTTTACACACAGTATAAGATAGGCTGCCATGAAATTAGCAAAAAGGTTTAAGATAAAAAATGCACTGAAAAAAATAAAGAATTTTAGTAATGTTCAGACTGTACATAGTACAGTTTTCTTCTAACTGTCCTTTAGAAACACAAACTTCACAGGAAAGCTGGCAATACCCTTGCATTATCACTTAAAAATCTGTGTCATCAGGAAGCTTCAAATGATTGAAACAATTAAAGACATTACCGGCTTCCAAGCAACATTTACATTTGCAGATTAACAGAATTCGCACATTAACATTTCTTTCAGTCAGGCAGACACCCTGGCAAAAAGGCTTGTTTCTGGTTTAGCTCTCAGTCTCACTTTTGGCTTCACAGCACAGGAGACTCCCTCTCTCACACTTGAGCTGAAGCATTTGTACTGTCGGAATTAACCATCCCGGGATGGTTGTCTTTTGCAAAGCCAATAGGTCTTGGGAATGCCTGAGCTATCGGCCTTGTCAATGTGAATGTGTGTTAGCCACATTGTGTAGCAGCACATCTCCTGTCCAGCGTGGACCGGGATGTTGATCTGACGCCGAGTCTCTTCGCCCCCTGTTTTGAGTTTATTGTCCTGCCCCTGCTAACAGAAAAAAAGCACTGTGACGTGGCCTGCACTGGCAGCATCATAGCACTTTTTTCAATGACTTTCAGTCATTCTGGGCAGCAGATGTGCTGCTAGACAACATGGCTACAAGGCATTCACATTGACAAGGCCAATAGCTCTGGCATTGCCGAGATCTATTGGCTATGCTAATGCTTTTTCTGGTGTTGAAGGGGAAAGTGATTGCTGAGCAAATGTGAAAGTGATAGTGAGAAACAGTTGAGGAGTTTTGATGTGTAGTGAGGATGTGGCGAAACGGCCAGAGATGCTAACGGAGGAACTGGGTAACCAGGTTAAAATCCCAGAGGCTGGACCATTTGTGATCCTAGGCAAATCACTTATGCTTCCCCTTGTCTATGACAATTAATGTGCCACTGTGTAATGTAACTGGTGAGCACTTAAGAGGCATTGATTTATGTATTTGATGTTGGTTATGGTGTTGTTTGCCATTGTGTCCTGGTCTATCTTTAACTTAAGATATACCTGCCATTCTAAGTCATTTTTGGAGAAAATACTTTGGTAATTAATGTACCTTATAACGATCCTCCGTGTAATGATCACCTGGCAGCATTATTTTGAAACTCCTTTGTGACTAACATTAAGTTATCTTACGCTAGGCCCTTTGTAATAACGGACTGTACCAGTTATTTATGCATTTGATGTTGGTTATGGTGGTGTTTGCCGATGTGTCCTGGTCCATTTTAACTCAAGACGAACCTGCCATTTAAAGTCAAGTTTCAATACTTTGGTAATTCATGTACCATGTATGTCACTATCCTCTGTGAAATGATCATTTGTTCTCCACCTTCTTCTGGATCCCCCAAGGACCCTCTTAACTATGTTTTTATATGCTCCCCTCTAGGAATCTGCCCAATCCCCCCTCCCTTTTCACCGTCCTGATGAAGACCCGCATGTAAGGGAACACTTACCCTACACCGCTCAGGGTCGAAACGTAGACTACTACTCCCCGTTCCAGCTTCTACCCCTAGCACGAACTAAACTGCTGATTCCGGAAGCCTGGTTGTTCGAAATCTTATGAACATTTGTGATACCAATGTCCGGCTCCTGTGGGAAGCCAATACAAATCCTGTCTGTCTGTAAATAAGTATGTTTTACCTGTACCACGTTCCCTACCCGACAACACTTCCTACCACTTCGCGTTTTCTATCCCACCCCTTTCCCCTTTGGGCACCAATATTAACCAATTGATGATCGCATGCAATGTATACTAATGTGTGGTTGAGTACTCTGTGAATAAATAACATTGTACTCTTGAAACTTTACCGAACTTGTTCTAATTCTTTTTTCAATTTGTGAATCTATCTGTCCTCCCGTTCTGGGACCCCTCTGACTATAATGCTGCTTACCCAGGTCTCAGTGACCCCTTTTGGGTTGACCCTATTTTGTAACGTATGTACACATGCATGCATTTTAGTGGTATGTGTGAATGTGTACAAGGAAAACAGCCTGAAAACACAGGTTCTCCTATGGAGTGCTTGAAAACAGAGAAAAAAATAGCTCTGCAAACCGGGAACAGTGTAAGGAGACATGTACTTGGTGCATGCACTATGAGAGGGCCAAACATAAAAACAGGGCATTACGCCTGCATGCCATGACAAATGGCATCAAAGAAAACTAGAGTGACGCTGATGTTTACCAATGGTAGGAGATGTGCGATCTGTAACCCCACAGATAGAACACAACACATCTCTTCCAGACAGCTCATGCACTGTCTAGCCAAAACCTAAAAAGTAGGGGAACTGTTTTTCTTAAATTAGAAAAGTATGGGCACGTCTTGTCCCTCAGATCCCGTCCACTCAGCCTCTGCGTTCAGCTATATATTTTCCTCGATACTGTCACAGTACTCCTTGATATTTGGTCTCTCCAAAGGTTCATGTCTCGAATTTAGGCGAAACTTTTCCCATACTTGTGCAGATTGGAATACTAGCAATAATAGTGAACAGCCTTCAAAGAGTGCAAACCGATGCCTCTTCTCTTAGGCCGAGAGAGTAGAGCCGGCCACTGATGTTATGCCATTGGTTGTCTACCAAATGACAGGTTCATAGGTCATCCATGGTGGCTCACCATGTCACCTCTCAAATGTATTGACAATGTGCATACCAACAAGAAGACACTTTAGGCCAGCTTTCCAGAGGACTCCTCTTTGACTAGACATGGATAAAACATTGTGGGGAAAAACGGTACTCATGCTAACCTTCTCACTGTGAAATGTACACCTCTAGCCATTTGCCTCAAAACCAACTTCCAAAGGTTGGAAAATGTATTTGTTCCATAAGATCTTTGGATCAGTCCAGAGTTTGTTTTTCTGAAAGAAGTGACCAACTGAGAGTTTTTGCTGTAACTGGTGATGACTTTTCCCTGTAATTCCATCTCGCCCTCATTAAGTGCTTTGAAGCGACCTTGTTGCAGCATTTTCACAATGTAAACAATAAAAATCTAATAATCAAAAAAATAATAAATGGGCTGTATTTCTGAGTCAAGGTGTATATGCACTGTAAAATGTAGAACATGCATCCTTTTTATACTCAAATCTTTTTATTAAGGTTTTTCAGTCGGCACAGATCAATACAATCAGCATGGAGACATGATGAGAGCTGACAAGGACGAGCATGGTGGTACTTGAAGCAATACCTGGGCACTCAAAAAGGTCTCATAATGTGTGATATAATGCCCAAGATAAGTCACAAGCTCGAGATCACTTTTTTTTCAGACATGTTTTCTTTGAGCCCTTTGGCTGATTGTTGTTGAAGAGCCCTTGAGACTTTCCACATTCACTACATGTATTCCAGGGCTTTTAAAAACTCTGGTGATGACTAGAATGAACTCCATTGCTGAGACAGGACGCAGTAAGATGTGTTAAGTGTGTGTGTCAATAGCACTGAAAAAGATATGGCAAAATTAGATATTTATGCTAAATGTGTATGCGTGTGCACATGTGTCTTTTCTGTACCACTCCCACAATTAATTATTTTGTGGTGTGATGTCAGCATGTGTTTGGTGGATGTAGGTGATTGATGCTTACATCTATCCTAAGACGTCCAAAGTAAGACAAATTGAGTGCTGTTGTAGGTGGATGTATACATATGTGTTTATGTGAATCTGAGGTTGGTGTGTGCACTGTACAACTCCCAGATGTAGTCCTTTATGAGGTGTGTTGTAATAGAGAGGCTTGTAGAGTGCTCAGCTGCCCCAGTCAAAGGCGCCCCCATGACAGACTAGGTGCTGATCGCAAAAGGGTTAGGTAGAGTAGAAAAGGAAGGGTTTAAGAAGTCTCTGAAAGAAACAATGGTTATGATGACCACGCGATAAAGGAACAAGCTGGTTCCAGGACGTAGCCATGACCACTAAAAATGGCATGACCACGGGAACGTGAACATTTGAATCCGGGTACAGTAAGGACAGCCATGTTTGTAGAGCGAAGAACCCACAAATGGTTATTCGAAAAGGTGGAGCATGGCCATACAGGTTTATGGCAAAGGAAAAGGGACTTTAAAAAGGTGGCTCTTGTAGACAGGCAGCCAATGAAGTGCCTTCAAATGGGATGAGATATGTAAGCCACGGTTCAGACAAAGTGTCAACCACGCTGTCACAGTCTGTGTTTGCTGGAGTCTGAACACCAACGCCCAAGGAAATTCGCTACAGAGGGAGCTGCAGTATTTTAGTCGTGAATAGATTAGCTTGCAGCTTTGCTTCCTGGGAGTATGCAGGAAGAAAAGGAAGGGCCTTGCAAATAATATTTGAAAGAATGAAGCTTGTAGCAATCTGCTTGCTAGTTTGAGCTGAAAAACAAGTCACTGGTGGTCCATGAGGATGCTTAAATTGTAAGAAGAAGAGATTGGAACAGGTGGAGAGCCGAATTTTGAGGATCACCATGAGGGGTTCCAAGAAGATGACATGCCAAACAAAAGAAACTTGGTTTTGTCTGAGTTTAGACTTAGTGAACTGGCACTCATCCAAAAGTATAAGGCACTCATGCATTCAAAGATCAGAAATTGTTTTGCAAGGGAATCTCACCTCGCTGTTTCCGGGTTTGGGAGTGCGGTGCCTCCCTTCTAGTTGCAGGGGTGTGTCTTGGTTGTCAGGGAAATTGGTGACTCCGTGGCAGCCACGTAGATTACAGAGTTTCTGCTTTGGCTATTTTTGGGGGGGGGGACTACGGTTTTTAGGTCGAGCATTCGAGACCTCTTGTATATACTTTAGTATATATTTATATATGTGAAAGTAACTCGCCACCAAGAACAAGGCTCCTGCCTTAGTAAGAATGACGAAAAGCAGACCCGAATTCTGTGCTTCACTCAGAGTGCTTTATTTTTCAGCCAGCCAGCCGCCATAACGCGTTTCGCTTCCACCGAAGCTTGATCACATGGCATGTTGCGTTAGGTGGTGACCAGTATTTAAAGTGCTAGTGCAATGATTAGGTAGAGCCAAACAATGAACAACATAGAAAACATACTTCCTCGTAGCTATAGAGACCTGCAAATTAGTGCAAGATCTGATCGGGCTAATATAAAATGAATAAAAATGATAAAACCATTTACAATTCATAATATTAGTACAATTTTTTAAAAATCCCATTTTCGATTTTAAAAAACACATGTATCTGCAGATTCATATAAGTTGCAAGTGCAAGATTCAAACTCATGCTGCAGCCCATTTAACTACAAATATTTTCTTTTAACAAATTAGCTACTTTAAATGGAAAATTAAATAACCATGTTGTTCAAATTATTGATATTGCCCAAGTGGGCTATAAACCAATGTATCTACAGTATGGCTCTACCACAAGTCACATTGATATCCTACTGGTCACCAGGAGTCTTTATGTGCAAATAAATTTGTAAAGTGCATGTGCAAGTGCTAAACAAAATATAATCAAAAAATAATACTGACAATCCCCCCATCTTTAAAATAACATAAGTTAGACGCGAGACACATCATGATCATCTAATCTAGAAAAATCCGCAATTCATTAACAATCAGTACAATAAATAAAAACGATAACCCAGTTGTATAATTGAACCCTGCAATGAAAAGCCCCACTCTATGGCTATGCCTACCCAGCAAAAATGATGCACTGGGCCAGGGACAGACTAATTTGCATATAGCCAGGTTCTGAACTGGGATGGTGCAGTGAGCTAAAAAACGGTGATGGATTAAGCCCTGATCTGTTGACTGGGTAGGAGTGTTCTGATTAACTCAGATACTCTGTCCATCACCACCCCCTTTTGAAATTACCCAGCAAAAAGGCCTCTTTATAGACAAGTATACAAATCCTCACTCGCATTCAATCCATTCGGATTTTTGCTGTCTAATTCCAGAATATATCTTGTTTCGAGAAGTCAAAGCCTCGCTTCCCTGTCACCACCCCGTTTAAGAGGCCACACAGTGTCGATGACATAATACTGGAGGTTAGTGGGATTTGCCTCATGCACTTCCTCAAAGTGTCTGGCCACCGGATAGGCTTGATCCTTACCTAATATTGCCCTTATGTGCTGAAGTATTAGTTTGTGGGCCGCTAGTCTGGTACTTCCCAAGTACCTCAGTCCACACGAACACTCCAGCACATAAACCGCGAAATCTGTTTTGCATGTAAGTCTTTTAGTGATTTCCAGCGGATGTTGTTTGAATAGGCTAATGTAACTACTCTTGTTACATCCATACCAGCAGGCCTTACACTGAGTGCATTTTTTGAAGCCTTTGCTGAGGGCCAACCATGTACTGGACATCTGTGGTTCTAGCGTATTTTTGACTAGTGACTTGGCCATAGATGTACATCTCCTAAAAGTAAGCAAGGGTTTTTCCGGAACCCTCTGACCTATAACTGGATCCCCTTTAATGAGATTCCAATTACGATAAATAATCTTTCTAATGTCAGAGTGCTGCCTACTGAATGACAAAATCATGCGTGACTGTACCTTTCCATCCTGAGTGGCAGTGGATATACCCAGAGGCTTAGAAGTTAGGGCCTCATCCCGGGGCATCTGTTGAGTCCTTGTAATAGCCGACTCAACAATATCTTTGGAATAACCCCTTGCCAAGAATCTCAGTTTACTGGCTTCTTGTGCAGCCACACATTCAGCCTCTAAACTACATATCCGTCTGATCCGCAGCATCTCCCCATAAGGGATGTTGCGGATCAGATGGTGCGGGTGATGACTAGCCACATGTAGGACAGTATTGCCAGCTGTAGGTTTCCTATAGAGTTTAGTGGCTAGGATGTTATTATCCACATAAACTTGCATATCTAGGAAACAGATGGAAGTAGCATGAATGTGAGAAGTAAACTTTAAGTTCAAAGTATTGACATTCAACTCATTGACAAACTCACTAGCTGCCGTCTCAGTACCCCGCCAAACAAAAAATAAATCATCAATGTAGCGGAGGTACATAACGATGTTTTGCTCCATGATGCCACTGAGTTGCCGCAATAGGACCTGTTCCTCCCACAGTCCCATGTGTAAACATGCGTAACTGGGGGAGAAACAGGCCCCCATCGCGACACCCCTGGTCTGCTGGTAAATTTGATTGTTGAATACGAAATAATTTTGTTCCGGACACATTTTTATCATGGACAGTAACATCTTATTGTGGACTGCACAATGCATGGGGCGTTTGTCAAGAAAATGTTCTATGGCCTTCAACCCATCCAAATGTCCGATAGAAGTGTAAAGGACTGACACATCTAGAGTCATTAAAAGCATTTCTGGGCACCATTGAACACTGTCAATTTTACGAATAAAATCAGAGGTGTCCTGGACATAAGATTCCAATCCTCTGACCCAATCCTGTAAAAAGAAATCAATATACTTTGATACATTTTCAAGAGAACTGTTTATCGCTGAGATAATGGGTCGCCCAGGGGGATTTTTAGAGTCCTTATGTATCTTGGGGATCAAATAAAAGGTGGGGGTCACCGGATGTTCTTTCTTTAAAAAACAAAATTCATCTTCTGTAAGTAATATTTATATATGTATGTACTTTGTGGGCTCTAGGGATCAGCCCTAGGACTTGTCTGTTTCCGCTTAGGGACTTTTTTTTTGTTCAACTGACTCTATTTAACTGTCTTGATAGAAAACGACCAGTAGAGGTCAGTAAAATACTAGAATTGCTTTCTGCTTGTTCAACTGCCTCCTTTTAACTGTCTTGAAAGAAAAGAACCGGTAGAGGTCAGTAAAATACCAGAATTGCTTTCTGCTGAGGGACTTTCAGTTTTTCTATTTTTCTGGCAACTGCTTCTATTAAACTTATTTGATAGAAAACGACCAGCAGAGGTCAGTAAAATACCAGAATCACTTTAGCATTCTCTAGATACCAGTCCATAGAAATTGTCTTCCACTAGTACCCGGAGACAATAATATATTTTTTTTAATCTTGTATTTTCAGTGATATGACCACCAAAGGCCGTGATTTTATATTACGAACAGAGCTTTGGACTATACCATTTCCCACTGAAAGGCAATATTTCTCTCCATGTGTTCCCATTCCTGGCATGTCACGCAGTTTGGTTATTACTTTCCCACCATGTTAAAGAACAGTAGATGTTTCAGCACCCAGGCTAATGTGATGAACAGCTAAATACATATAAGGTCCCAAAGGTGAGGCTGATTGCATTGCAAATGCTTGTTTAACTTGTGACATTTTCTTTTTTTGCTGGTTATTTTGGATTGGAGTACTCAGAGATTTACATGGTGATAGGTTCTTATTTTGGGGGGAATGTTTATCCAATAGGACAAATGTCTTGATTGTTTAATATAGGCATGAATTCAAGCAAGTTAATATATATGCGATACAATGGGGGTGAGAAGAGCTTCTAAAAGACGGAGTTCCCAGTCTCCTTCTTCTACTGAGGAGGATGAACGTAACCAGGATGTGCAGAGTAGGGGTGCGGCAAGTACCCCAACTGTTGGTGCAGTATCACTGTTGGTGCTTAATTCCAGGCTATGATAGATGCGGAAGTGGCTAAGGCTTTGGCTGTTAAGCATAAATCTAAGAAGCCCCCCTATCAGTCTGACAAACTATATACAGATCCATCTACGGAGCTGGGACCTGAAAGACAGGTGGCAGCTGGTGGAAAATGTATATCCAGGGAGGAATTGGCTGATATTTTGTCTCATATCAGAGATAACCTGGATATGGCACCCTCTCCAGTGGAGGGAGTGGCTGAGGGTCGCTTTCTGCAATTCACAAAGCCTGCGGCATTGGCATTGGCATTGCCTTTGCACCCTAAGATAAAGAATGCCATCTTCCGGTCAAGGGAGGAACATGAGCAGAGCCAAATTCCACGGTTTCTTGAAATCTTACGCTTTTGAGGATGGGAATAAGGAGTTACCCCACACCATTAAAGTGGATTCCATCCCGGTCCCTCTGATTGGCTGATCATCTTTGAATCTGGATGACTGTTTTCCCTTGGATCAGGTAGAATGCAAAGTTGATGGTGTCCTCAAAAAATCCTTTGCAGCTTTTCATCTGTTTTTGAGAGCTTTTTTTATGGGCCTTGACTGTGCAGTTTGTGGTGAAGGATTTTGAGGTTCTGGCGGAGGCCATGCAGGAAGGTTCAGATGTGGCTAATGTTCTGATAAACATAGAGCAGCAGTCTAAATTTCTGGTGATGTGTCAGCAAACCTTCTCAAGGCAGCGTCAGTGGCTTCTTCTTATGCAGTCATGGCCAGGAGAAATCTCTGGTTGTGGGATGGGAGGGCAGATCTGGCCGAAGAATCATCCTTCCTGAAACTACAGTTTGAGAGGGGTCACCTGTTTGCTGAACGTTTGGATGAGCTTATCAAAAAGTCCTTTAAAGACAAGAAACATACCAGGTCTCATAGGGCATCCTCAGGGAAATCTGCTAAGTTTTTGAATCTGATGGATTCTAGGTACTCCAGAAACTTTTCTCAGAAGGATTCCCACTCCTATTCTTATAAGAGGAGGTTTCAGTCCTGAAGGGGTAAGCAACAGGATGTTTCAGCTAAGGCTGGGCCTTGAAATAAGCGCTCCTGACTATGGGAGTTCTTCAACTCCATGTCCCGTGGGAGGAAGAATAGGAGACTTTCTTTGAGTATGTGATCCCCCTGTTACAGACAATTGGGTTCTGAATATCATTTGTACAGCTTATCGAATGGACTTTGTCCCTCTTCCTTCAGATTCCGAGTGCATCCCTACTCCTTTGCCAAGGAATTCTTTGAAGAGGGAAGCCCTTTTGGCAGGAGTTGCAACCCTGCTGAAGAAAAATGCAATAATCCCAATGTCTCTGGATCAAGTCGGTCAGGGGGTGTTTTCTAGTCTCTTCTGGTCCAGAAGGCGTTGGGGGAGTTTCAGCCTGTGTTGGATCTAAACAACTCAATCTCCGAATAGCTATAATTCCATTCAAGATGCTGTCATTGCAGCAACTCATCCCCCGGGAGATTTTATGACAAACATCAACCATCAGGATGGTTATTTGTATGCCCCTATTCATCTGAATCATCAACGGTTTCTAAAGTTTGTGGTGCGTCCAGCGCATTTTCAGCTCCAGGTGTTTTCCTTCAAGTTGAAATCGGCCCCTCATGTTTTTGAAAAGGCACTGGCTCCTTTAGTCGCCGTTCTCCTTCTTCAGGGGATTTCCATCTTTCTCTACCTCAACGACTGCCTGGTCAAGGAGGCGTCTCTTCTCCTGACATCTTCTCATGTGCTTAAAGTGCTGGATCTTCTGTCATCTCATGAGTTGAAAGTCGTAGCCGACTGCGGCTCAGGGTCGCATTTTTATTGGGTCCCGGTTCTAGACGTCTCTGGGCATTGTCATTCTGCCAGACTCCAGGGTGGTCAAGATTCACTCTGATCTATGGGACCTGATGTCCGCTTTGTTTCAAGTGGTCTCACTCTGGGTGAGGATGCAGGGGGACCAGATGGCACCTCAATAGCCTCATGAGATTCATTCGGAGTCAGTGGGTTCCCAATGTGCAGGATATGTCTTGTCTACTTCCAGCTACAAAGGTGATTAAGCAGGAGATTGAATAGTGGTAAGTTCCTTCAAACTTCTTCCAGGGTGTGCCTTTGACTGCTCCTGTATCAGGTGGTCATCACAACAGGTGCAAGTGAAAGTGGTTTGGGGGCATGGTTAGGGGCTCTTCAGGTCAGAGGCTTATAGGATGTCAACCAAGGTTGTCGGTCTTCCAATTAGAGGGAACTGGAGGTGATTTGGCTAGCCCTTCTGCACTTTTCTCCCCTGATTGGGGGCAAGGACGTTGTCATCCAGACAGACAATACCACTTCCAAGTCCTATGTCAATCATCAGGGGGGAACGAGAGCTCTACCAGTGTCAAAGATTGTGGATCAGATTTTTCCGTGACCTCAGTCACATTTGGGTTCTCTCTGGGCCATTTATATTCAGGGAGTTCCCAAATCTCAGGCTGATCCCCAGAGCAGGGAGATTCTGTCCTCCCAGGAATTTTGTCTCTCTGCCCTGGTATTTGCCAGGAGTTCTCAGTTGTGGGGATGCCCCACAGTGGATTTGTTGTGCATGTGGTTGCAATGCCCTTCTTCCCCAGTTTTTTTCAAGGGGGAGGGAGGAGTTGACTTTCGGAGTGGATGCCCTGACATGTCCTTGGCCATCCGGCCTGATATTTCTTTCCCTCCATTTCCTTTAATCCAGAAGTTTCTGATTCGGATACAGAGGGAGAGGGCTGAGCTAATTCTGGTGGCTCTGGCAAGGCTGTGCTCTGTCTGGTTCTCTCTTCTGATGGTGATGAAAAGGAGTCAGGAGATGCAGTTTTCCTTGGTTCCTTTCCTTCTGATTTTGCGTTTCTCCAGGACAAGTCTCTGATGCGAATCAAGCTGACGGCTTGAAGTTTGAACGGGGGGATTGATCTTTCAAGGTCTGTCTGACTCAGTATCCTATTCTATTCAGGCTTCCAGGAGGTTTCTCGCCATGTCTTTGTATACCAAGCACTAGAAGACTTTTCAGCAGTGGTGTGTTTAGAAGCGGCTGCTTGCCCTTTAAGTGTCTCTTCCTTAAGTCTTATAGTTTCTTCAGGATTGGTTTCCTTCGGGCTCAGTCTGACCACTCTTAGAGTTCAGCAGGTAGCCATTAGAGCATTTTGGTCTCCTTGGAGTGGGGTGGCTGATGATCAGGGGCTGGTTTCCCAACTTTTTAAGGGATTCTTGAGTTTGCGTTCTACCCCACAGATAGAGTGCCCTTCCTGGGACCCGCCTTTGGTGCTTCAGGCCTTAAAATATCCTCCATTTGAACCTCTGTCCTCTGCGGATCCTCGTCTTCTGACTCTGAAGGTGTCTTTCTTGGTGGCCATCAATTCTGCTTGCCGCTAGGGGGAGTTGGGTTCACTACTTGGGGCATGTCAGCCTCCATGAGAGAACTTCAGGAGCACTGGCGTAACGAAAAGTGAGGGGGCCTCCCTGCACGGTACTTAGGGGGGCCCCCTTCGGGCTCAATCAGGAGCTCTCCCGGCCAGAGTTCAGTGCCGAGGGGGCCCTTTGGAGCTAGGGGCCCCCTCGCACCGCATGGTCTGCGGGGGCCTGTGTTACGCCCCTATTCAGGGGCATTTTTGCAAGAAATTTGTCGGGAGGCCACTTGGTCGGTTCCGTCTACTGTTGTTACCCACCATCGTGTAGTACATGGTCAGGAGGTGCCTGATCTTTTGAGTTACAAAATGTTAGCATCTATGTTGTAACAGTTGTTTTTTCTGTCTGCATAAAGTTTAGTCTCTGCATAATGATTTAATTTATTCTGGTCCAGTTGTTGGCTTGGGTACATGTCATGGGGAGAGGGACAAGAAGGCAATGCTTCGATTACTTACTAGTAATTGCATTACTCTGAGTCCTTCTCTTGCCGTGATGAATTCGACCATCCTTCCCACCCAGTAGACCAGTCTGTATGTATATCAGTATGTTAGCATGGGCTTGGTATGAACAGGAAGTAAGAAAGGGACCTTTATAGCGCTGAGGTTTGTGAAGGGAGGCACAAGGGACTCATATTTGCAATTCATCACGGCGAGAGAAGGACTCAGAGTAATGTAATCAGTAATCGAAGCATGTCTATCTGTGCATCTGTCTAGCCATCTGCCTAACCAAGCTTCCTTATAACCAGGACTTTAAGTGGGCTGGGTCCTGTCGGTGCTCAGCACCGGCAGCTCTAAAAAGCTCTATCGGGCTCTCCATTTTTGCCCTCATCCTCAGGGTGGAAAAAAAATCTTAACTCTGCAGCAGTACCACTCTTCATTGCCTTAGATGTAATGTCAAAGAGACGTGTTATAGTTTTATCACTCTCATAATTTCAGAACTGAAGCATTTTCAATATTTTATACAGCAAAGGCATAGTTGTTGCTTATTCAGCTTATGCAATTAACAATAATTGACAAAGCTAGTCCTGGTTTGTTGAAGGTATAATGTTGTTGTATTATGTATCTGGGCGCACTGACAGAAGCAGCAAAATACCAGTCGGGCAACACACTATGCCAAGCACAGATTGCAGCACACTTTGCCAAGCACAGATTTGTAGCTTACATGTTTTTAAGCCACGCCCTTAATTATACAGGAGAGACCCCCCCAATTTTTTCATTGCACTTATAGCCCTGCTTATAATCATCCATGTACCTATGTAACCATCTGTCTACATATCCATCTGTCTTCCCACCGCTATAGACGATATGTCTTACTATTTATCTATGCAATTATTTATGTATCCCTGTACCTGTTTATTCACATATCTGTGGGTTCTTCCATCTAACTGTCCTACCTACCTGTTCATCCATTTGTCTGTGTACGTAGGCCCTTTCCATGTATATTTGTAGCAATCTACTGATTTGTCTATCCAGCCATTCATCCATCTTTCCATCCATGTCTGTCTCACTCTATGTGCTGTGCTTCTATATATACACCCGTCCGCCTGTCTTTCTCTCCGTCCACTGCTCTGTGTCTGAGGCAGCTTGAGTGACAGCTTATGACCACACTCGCCACTGGATGCAGTCGGAAGCGGCGCCTGCGGCCGGCCTGAGAGCCCCTTCATCCCTTGCGGCGAAACAGTGGTTTTGACACCTTTCTCTCCTTGCTAAAGTGGTTCTTTGTCTGTAATTATGAGAGCGAGAGGCGGCACTAAACATTTGCACATATGTACCGCTTAAGCACTAAACGCTGCCATCCATCATGGCTGCCCTGCGTGAAGCTGTGGGATGGGCGTGCGCATGCGCAGAAAAAGAGCGACGTAGAAAAGCGGTGCAGGAAGGAATACAGCCAGAAGAGGAGGAAATGAAAAGAAAGAGGGAGACGCTGGTTTAAGATACAATGCAGGGCAGGAAGGGTCGTATGGGACGCAGGGAATATCCCGGGCACACTGTGGAACATAGGGCTGCTTTCAGGGGCGAATGAACAGAGGGATCATTTTTTTAAAATTATATATATATATTTTTTATTGCATATTTTATATAGCGCGAAACTCGACCCGAAGGTATTGGAGGGTGGGGGTGGGGGGGGGGGGGGGGTTTGGCTGTGCCGCCAAGCTCTTTGCCGGGGCCGGTTTTCGGCCGATTTTGGTACAGGGCCGATTTTGCAGCAATGCTGCAAAAAAGGCCCTGTAACAAAAACGGCCCTAGGGACCCAAAACCGGCCCCCACCCATGCGGTGCACCGGGGGATTGCCCGGTGCCCGCTATGGCTATTCCGGGCCTGTTTACATGAGCACTGTATTTACATTACACATTCAGGCACAGGGAGATTAAGTGATTTTCCCAGAATCACAGGATGTGGACGCGACCTTGAGGCTCAAACACTGGTTTCCAGCACCAGAGTTGGCAGTTTAAGCCGACAGACCAGTCGGACAAACAGTGAAAAAAGACACTGTTCTTTCTGGAGACGGTTGTACCGGTGCTCTATTTGGGCCAGTGGCTGCAGGTGGGACGGCGCTTATTTTTCCTGAGCAGATTGTGTCTCAGAACAAAGGAGGGAAAACACACGAGAATGAAAGGAGGAGGGAAACAAAGACTGGGAAAATGATGTGAAAGGGAGAAAGCAGAAATCTGCAAGAGGATGATAAAGGGGTAGAGGTGGCTTAAAGAGGCATGAGGCAGAATCAAGACTATGCAGCGTTCGTATTCGACACTTCCAACAAGTGATTCATTTGAGCCGGTGGTTTCCAGTCGGTGTCAGCACAGACACCTAATTGTCGCACCTGTACCTATGACAGTCTGCCACACGGTGTACAGATGAGCCCAACAACAGCTGTTTACTAATTCAATATGCATAAACATGATTATATCTGCCTGCTAAGCCATTGATATAGTGTTGGTTGGCCTGGTAGAGTCAGAATTGTCAGACTTGTATGATTGCGATGGGTAGTAGTTGTGTTGGTACTGTCACTGGCAGCGCAGGAAGGGGCACTGGGTGGCGCAAGCTGCACTAGACACCTGACAAGGGCGCTGTCACTTTTGTTGTTTCCATGTTGAAGGTGTACTCTAGCACCAACGGGGTGGTACTATTTGCCACCAAGTGGAAGATGAGGTTTGACTGCAGAAAATTTCCTCTAGGGAAAGTAACGCTGACAACACCAGGGCCTATTCTATGCCAGATTTCTAGGACAATCATGTGAATGAATCTACATATAATGACCTAAATGGGAATCGTTCACATTGGCAGTGGATATCCTGAATATCTGGCATGGCTCAGCAACTCTCCTGAAGTTAGAGGTATATATGGGAAACATCCTTTACAACGCAACTTTTACCACGCAGTGCCTTTACGACGCAACTTTTACAACGCAAACCATTACAACGCATTGCGCTGGGGGGCGCTCTAGGATAGGGAATAGATTTAATTTACTATCCAACACCTTCCCTACTATCCACGGGGACTGGAGTTGGAATAGTAAATTAAACTATTCACTATCCAGCACCCCAAAGCACTATGCATTGTAAAGGTATTCGTTGTAAATACCGCGTTGTAAAGGCATGCGTGGTAAAAGCATGCGTTGTAATGTCATACATCCGGTATATATTGAGCAATGCATCTTGCAACTGCTGGCCTTCTGGCCCACAAATCATAACAGCTGAACATCTAGTCATATTATAGAAACTTTATCTTGTGGGAAAACATGAAAGCAGGGCAAATCCATGTATGCCATTCTTGCTGTTTTTGTAACAGGTAACAAAGCGTAAGCCATGGAGCAAATTCATTTCACACCGTTTTTGCTGTTTTTGCAGAATAACAAATGGAGAAAATAAATGTTTTCTGCTTTTCATACGTAAAATATAAGACACCGTTTGAGGCAAAATCAATTTTTGTCTTTCTGAACTTTGTTTTATTGAGTTTCTTGCAAAAACAAAACAGAAACATGTAGTGCAAATGATAGGATACAAATTATTGGGAATAGAATTTCTTTATACCTGGCATAATTTGTTTTATTATATATTACATATGTGGCAATGTATTGTACACAACCTATTTCATTTTGCCTCATATATGTAACCACATATAGTGCAAAATCAGTTGGCTCCTTTTTTTTAAAGCAATGCATGAGTGGATTAGGCTCTCTTTGTTGAAGTCTCTACTAAGCTATGATTTCTAAGAAATACAAGTGTTATATGTGGTTATCAATTGTTCCAAAACCAATTTCGTTTTTTGGGGGCTATTGAAAAAATCTTTTTGCACTATGAAGTGGAGCGAAATGTGTTTGATCTAGTCCATATTACTCAAGCAACAAAATAATGCAAAGTTAGGTTTGCCTTTTTTTTTTTGCTCCAGAGTAAAGTTTCTGCAGTAAAGCCTAATTCACATCAACGTCAGTCAACTTCTTTCCTGACATGATTGATTATATTTATATATGTATATATGTATATAGATATATGTATGTGTTATTATGTAATAAACAGATTTTTATGTATGCTTTATTTTGTGTTCTCTTTTCACTTGAGGTACATAGCCTTGAAAAAGTTCACAGGCAAAGAAAAGCCTGAGCGAAACAGGTGTCCAGCTCACAGACTTGCAAGCTTAAACAAAACACTTGTTGGTTAAACATTGTCTGAATTCATACCTTTAGACCCAGGGTGCTTTGATAGAGATGAGTCTAATAAAAGAAAATGTGTCTGATTTCAAGACATTCAAGAACGTGTTATTCAATAATCCTAAAAGCAGAGTGTACATAAAGCCATAGCGCCTCAAAGGCCCCCATTACAAGTCGGGTGCAATAAAAATCTTGTATGGAATCCCGCTCCACCTGATCACAAGTGGTCTGAGGTTCCTGCTGCTGGATTTACCAAGTGCGGTAACACAGGCTCGAATTTGCTGGCTGGTAATTCTAGTCAATGAAAGTGCGTGAGGCTTTGGCCACAACAGCAGACAATTCTCATCCCCAGCCCCTGCCAACCTTTTTCTATAGCATCCTCACCCTTGCCAGAAGGATACTCTACTGCCCTCCCTCTGCCTCTCTCCAAACCTGGCATCCACAGAAGCCACTGCACACTTTTACCACTTGCTCAAAGCAGGTGTTAAATCTATCCATGAAATCTATCAGAACAGAGAATAATGTGTGATATTCCACATGGCAATTCAATGCCCATTTCCTCGCTCCGAGGGCTTTAACTTTTAATAACAGAATTCCATACTGAGATACTGGCCAGTAGCAGTAAGTCAGGCCACCTGGACTTTCCTTATGGAACTCATATTTGGGCTCTTAAATGACTGAGGCATGATTTATATGTTGGTGGTAAGCAACCCCCGTCGCAATGGTGAAGGAGTATTCTTATCGCTAACATAATGGTCCGCCCAACAAATTAAGATGTGGGTGGACCCTTGGTTTAATCACGGGGGAGACTACTCTGTCTCTGCCGTGATCAAACCCCTCTGACGGCCCCGTGGAGCAAGGGCCATCGGAGGCAGACCTCTAATTTCACCCACCTAATTTAGATGGCCAGAATTAGAGGTCAGTTTTCACTGTTTGTCACTGCGAAGAAAACCCTGGTGGTAAGGGGCAGTGAAAACTGCTAAATGTCAGCCCCCCATGCCATGGGAGAGGACTTCCACGGCAAAGGGAGCATTTTCTTTTTTTCCGCTTGGGGATTTCTTTGATAGAAGGCTTTGTCATGTTGACAGAACTCTGAACCAAACTGCAAATAGCAATGACAGGAACCCCCATGACGGCAATTCCTGGCAATTGTTTAAGGAATGACTGCCTGCTTTGTGGACATATCTGAATCTGGTGGACGGTACCTCTATCAGAGCAACAGAGTATTTAGCTCCCTTGCCATGTTGGAGAAACTGGCAGTCCGCCATACAAAAAATCTGGCCCTTACTGCTTATTCAACCAATACATTGGCAGTTATAGCTCACCTTCTGGCCACTGAGCATAAGAACATCTATACATCCTTCCTTGCATTTCCCCCCAAAAAGAATAATATAGAAATCACTTGATTTGTTTACCAAAAGATGCCTAGGTCATCCTACCTAAGTATTAGGATTACATTGTAATTTAATGCAGCAGCTTTTTTCCGTCCAAGGTTGTGAGGGCTCTGTCCCCTTAACATTTACAGTAAAAATGTATGTTGCAACCATAGCAATGCTAAATCTGATTTCATTTTAAAAAAATGCACACTTGTACGTTGCTAGTACTGGGGCACTGTCTGCCCCGCTCACCGCGTTGTTGCTGCGATCGATAACAACACACACGTGACTCACACTGCTTGCCTTGCTCCCCCTGGGCAGGTCCAAAGCCTTTTTATTTGCTGGGCTTACAATTTCATAGCCCTGAGAATGATCTGCGAGGTCATCAGCTCGGCAAAGACTGAGTATCAAGGCCCAGTCTCAACCCCCAATTGACGAAGTGGTAAAGTTAGCCTCGGGCTCATCAGATGCAAGCCTGGTAGCTCGAAGCCTCCACATCAATCAGGGAGTGGAGAGCATTGTCACTCCACCCTTTCCCAACTCGTCACAGAGTGGGGTGGGACAGAGGCTGCAGGCAGGAAGGCAAGAAATCTAGTCTGCGCAGACTCGACTCGTGGTGAGACAGACTGCTTCCAAATGTTAGTTGCACCCAGTAGCGGTCGGCAGTAGGTGTTTCTGTAGGGCGGTGACGTGGGCAGGGGGAGGGGCAGGGTGGGGGGTAGTAATGTATGGATTACGGAGTTTTACAGGTAAGTAAACATTTAAATAAATAAAACGAATTTCGTTGCGCACACTGCATCACATTTGATCTATACATCCCGGTCCTGACGAAGGGGCATGTCGCCCCGAAACATGTTGACCCACACAGGAGAGCAAGACTAGTAACCCGATCTTGCACTCCGTCTCACCCCTTTTAACGATACCAGCCAGTGCCTATTAAATAATTTTTTCTAAACACCAGGCCAGGTATTTTTTAATTTTATTTCACTATTTATCACTTTTGACCTCACTGACACTCACTTCATTATCACTCACATAGTACTCACAATTGAAAAGGTGCTCCGGCGTAGCCGCTTGTCGCAGCACTGCCCCGTCCCGCAGCGGGGGCGGGAAGACCCCGATGATGAAGCATGACACCAAGGGCCCTTTTGGTGTGTGAGGGGTATTTTAACACACTGAGTGTATTCCAACACCATCGGAATATGTATTGTATATTTGTTTGTTGTAATTGGGCCAGTTTCAGGCTAGGGTCTACTGTTTGGTCCTGCTGGGATAGAGCTGAGTCAGAGAGCAGAGAGCAGCTGCACTGGCGGCAGGGTTGGCGTAATCCAGCCCAGTCTAAGAGTGCCGGGGACAGGGCGATGTGCCCAGACCAGGAGGCTAATACACAGGGCGGCCTGGTCTGTTTAACCGCTGATGCGTGGACACGGGAGAAGGCCGCGTGCCTCGTCTGGGCCCGGCTACCCGGGATGTGAAGAGCCTAGTCTATATTTATCCTGTCATTATAGGCAGATGCCAGCGACTGTAAAATGCGCTGCACATTGATGCTGTACATGATAAGGCTCTCTCCACCTAGCCCTTGTTGGCTCAGTGCCTTTCATCTGAGTGAACCGCGGTGCACCTGCTCCTGCTCAGTCACTTAGCATAGGAGCCAAGGCCGAGCATAGCTGCAAGGACTGGCGACTGCCATGGTATGACCGCCTCATAAACGGAGGAGTGCAGAGAGGGGTGCTTCACACAGAGAGCCATCCTCAGCTGCTACTGACAGTGCTTGTGCCTTCCAGAGTGACACTGTCTAGCTAAGGCCCTTACTGAGGATGTGAGGCTAGTCCCAGTTCATCAGTAATGAGCAGGATGTTGTAGCAAATCATTTTTAACTTGGTGGAATCTTGGGGAAAAAACAGAAAAGGCCTTTAATTACTCTCTTTCATATTAATCGAGAACATGGTTTAAAGTTGTCGGGTGTTGTGGGCTGGCCTGCATGAAATGTTTAGCCAGTTCTGAATATTGATTACGAAAAGTTTTTAAAAAATCAGGATTGACTAAAAATCTTTCCTGTTATGGGATGGAGAGTTTACAGTCTGTGAAGTGACATGTGGCTAGCTTAGTCTGAGTCCAATATAATTAATGTTGTTTTGCAAAATTGGAGACCGTGTTAGAGGGATGCCCGGCAGGGGATGGTTCCAGCCTGGTCCCTGAAGGAGACATGTTGGATGGGCCCATGATGGAGGAGGCCCACTGTGATGAGGAGCTCTGGTGATGGTGAAGAGCTCAGCTCCAGAACAGTGATGGATGGGTGCAGTATGGAGAACACAGTGTGGAGATGCAAATAGTACCTCCGGGGGATGCAGCCCTGCCAAGTACCACGCATCAGGCTCTAGACTAACGCATTTCAGTGAGGTCATCTGCATCACTGCACTGAAATGTGAGGTCCCGAAAAATAGCAACTCCTCAGAGCTAAGTAATCATGCACCAATACTGCCTGATTGAAACAAAAGCTGGTGTGGTCTAGAGTGGCGCGCACTGCATTGCATTTGGGGATGCAGTGCGGGCAACGAAATTTGTTTGATTTATTTAAATGTTTACTCGCCCCGGCAGGTACTCCCCTACCGACCGCGGCTGCACCCAGTGCGGCCATCCATACGGGAGGGTGCATGCTCCCTGCTCTCCACATCCGACCTAGTCAGCATTTTGCTTGTAAGACCTGAACGCTTCTGTTTTTATAAATGCCAAAAACAAAAACCCTTTCTGAAAAACAGCATGAAAACGCAAAAGGGAGGAATGGTCTCTTAAAAAAAAATCACACTTGGACTAGTCACAGTTCACATTTAATAGTTCTAAACATTATTTCTTAATTGCCATGATTGATATCATCTGTGTGCAATTTCTATCTCCATGGAGTTTTAAAATACAAGCTGGTTGCTAGCCTGAAATATGAAATGGCTCTTCTTGGATCCCCTTCCTGTAATCATCATCTTAGGAAGGGTAAGTTGGTTAGTAGTGTCTTTGTATCTCGGGTTTAGCAGCAGCTTGAAAGTCCTTCCAAAGCTTATTGTTGTTTTAGAGGGCAACATTTCTCGGAATTACCTTTTTCCATGGACTTAGGTGCCTGGTTTTATTTCGGGGGAAAAGTCTGTCTCCGGTTAGTGCCCTTCCATTTCTGCTGCTTTTCTGCAGTTTTAAGATCTTCTTAGAGTTTCTTGTTGCTCAAATGGGTGTAATTTCTGATATTTATCTGTTTCCCTCGTTTTCATTGCTTGATTTTGCTCGCGAGAAAGAAAGTGTCACTCATAGTCATTGAAATGTCACTCATAATTACACTGACATTATGAAAATGTCACACACAGCAATCTGAAACCTTGGCAGCTATGGGGATGTGACAGGCCAATATGGTGACAGCTCCTAGTACCATAAATAGTCAGAGACACGCTGAATATAATGCGCACAGCCCCTTATGACTGGAATATTGTGTGTGAGAGTGGGCCAATAGCTCTGCTGTCTGAGACCTGCTTGAGCTATGCGAAGTGCTGAATCATACTTGAATGTGTAAAATCCGTGTAATGTAATCTGGAAGATACGTTTACGGCTTGATTCTGTGAGACTGTTGTAGAAGGATAACTCTGCTGTCTGTAATTTTTTAATCATATATCCAAGCTAGGGACTGCATAAATGGCAAAAAAGGTAATTTTTTTTTTCTCACAAATAAACAGAATTTTGGGATCCATGCGAATTTTGGAAAGTTTAGAAACAGTTCTATATGTTTGGGAAATTTCTTATACATTTTGGAAATTTTCTAAAGAACCCATAGGTTTTCCCTGCATTTCGAGAGAGAGCATGGGCCTGTTAAAGGTTCAGAAATAAAGGTGGGAGGATGGTGGTCGAAGAAAAGGGCCTCTGCAGGAGCTAGGAACATATTTGCATTTGTAATTATAATTATTAAGCGCAACATTCATCCCAAGGGACATCATGGTGCTAGGAAAGCATTATCCTGAAATGGGGAAGGTGATTGTGGACAGTTTAAAGGGGTGAGACCTCAGCCAGGATGACAGTAGGTATCTTTGGCTATTTTCTAGGGAACATCCATGTTTTCAATTTCTTCCCAAAAGACAAATATTCGTCCGTTAGGCAAAGGTCTAATGGTAGTTTGTTCCAGTGAATGGCCGCCAGTTTAGGGAAGGATCGACCTCCTGCTATAACCTTCTTGATCCGGTTGATATTGGCCAGGGCATGATGGCAAGATCTCAGATTTCGTGTGGGAGTATAGAATTCTATTTTATCTTGCTGGATGCGGGGGCAACTCTGTGTGCATAACACAGGCTCTTGAACTTAGCCGATTATCATACGGACAGCCAATGCAGTTCCCTCAAACTTTTCGGATGTCGAGCTGTATTTGCTTTTTTTGCAGACCAGTTTAGCAGCAGCATTCTGGACCACCTATAGTCGGGAAAAAAGATACTCTGGAATGCCCACATAGAGCGCATCCCAATAGTCAAGTCTGCTAGAAAGTAAACCTGGGTAATGGACTTTCTACAGTTTAAGGGGATCCATTAAAAAAGTCTTCGTAGTAGTTTCAGCATAGCAAAGCTTTTACCGCACAGCGCTCGAACTTGATCTTGCATTGTCAGTGCATTATCGATGAGTATGCCCACATTTTTTACAACTCGGTTGGGTTCTGGGCGGTTCCTAGTGCCCGGGGCCACCAGGTGTTGTCCCAAACTAATTGTGCTCCACTGAAATGGAGGATCTCAGATTTTTCAGCATTCAATTTCAAACAGTGTTCCATCATCCAGGTTGTCTGTGAGACAGTTAATTAAATTATTTTTAGTATCCTCATGCTTTTCTTCAAAGGCAATTAGCAGCTGCGTGTCATCCGCATAGCAGCAGCTATAAAAGCACAATTTCCTGCTAATCTCAGCTAAGGAGGAGGCGTAAGCATTGAAATGGGTGGGGCTCAGGGAGGCCCCCTGCTAGACTCCGTATTTGATAGTTTTTGAACTGGAAGAAAAGGGGCCCATTTGGATTTTTTATGTTCTATTTTGTAGGAAAGAGGTGAACCACTGAAGAACTTTCAAATGTATTCCCTTTTCCTGTAAGATACGCAGCAGGTGGTCGTGAGATACAGTATCAAAAGCTACCATTAGGTCCAAAAGGATCAGTACAGCAGCTTTACTTTGGTCCACCAAGGATCTGATGTTGTCTGATACTGCAATTTAGGTGGCTTCTGTTTTGTTAGCAGTTTGAGAAGGATCTAAAAGTTCATTAGTTTCTAAAAAATTGACAAGTTGTTTATTGACCAGTTTCTCCAATACTTTGGACAAGTATGGTAGTTGAGAGATTGGTCTGTAGTGTGCAGGATTCTAGATTTCCAAGCCTGCTTTTTTTAATAATGGAAATACAATGGTTTCCTTTCATATGACTGGGAATGATGCTGAATCCAGAGATTTTTTGAAGATACGGGTAACATGCGAGTTTAAGACCGATACAAGACGTGAGAAGATAAAGTGAGGGTTGGGGTCAAGCGGAGATCCTGCTTTAACCTCGGTCATGCTTTTTTCAACCTGTGCTTCCGAGAAAGGGGCCAGATTGCTTAGGTAAGCATGCGCTTTTGGGTGTGGCACTAATGTTTCCCAGTCTGTGTTGTTAGCAGTGGGTTGGTGTAACAAAGAGCCCAGGTCAGCAGAGGGGAGTGTGTCCGAGAAGGAATGGTGGGTCTCTAACACGAGTACGCCTCCCTCTTTACGCCCTCAGAACGAGTGGTCATCAGACGGAGAAGAACTATGGCACCTATACAAGGAGGACGAAATCGAGGATGACCCCCTTAAGAGTTCAAGCCTTCCCTATAGGTTCACGTCCCCGGATGACACAGGCCTTACCGGATTGGAGAAAAAGCAGGAAGAAGAAGCATCAGCGTGTGATGTCACCGAAGAGCGTTTCGTTTGCCTCGGAGAGCCGGTGAAACTACGAGCTGAAAGAGAAGGACGGTTTCGAGACCCTGTGGATCTGAAGACGGAGGTTCCGGTGCCTGGAGGCCAACGTTTCCATGCTTCGCCCAGCCACACTCAACAAGGAGGAGTGTGGCTCACACAGGTGCGTCGGCGTGTGTCGGGCTGGTTGGGGAGGCGGGGAGAGGCTGTGACCGAGAACCCCTAGTGAAGCGCAGAGAGCGCGTGTAAATACTTGTACATATCGTGTTCACTGGCATTCCCCCCTCCCGACACTACCCTCACCTTTCCCCACTGGACCACCCTGTGAAATTGAGTGTAACATAGCGTTATATACACTTGTGCACTGGTGATTTTTTCCTCCGCACTACCCGGGTCCTATAGTGGGAACCAGAAGTCAGTATCGCATCCTGACATCGTGTTTTTTTTTTTCTTTTCTTCGCATGTCCCACGGAGGAGAGCCTTCCTATATTCCTTGGAGGACCAAGGGCACACCAGAGGAACCAGCAAACACGGATCCCACTTCAGTGGCCCGGGAAAGACTGACCTTAAGAAAGAAAAAACCCTTGGAAAAATAAAACCATATATTCCCCGATCTAGTCTCCGTGCCCTTCCTTCTACCCCGCCACAACTGGCTATTGATGGAGGAGTAGATTTTGGAGACTTTATCGGTGAAGCAGTTGTTAATTAGCTGACAATTTTCAATTGAAGGAGTCATAGTATTGGACGTACTAGTTGGTTTACAGAGTTCCTTCACTATTTTATATAATTCTTTAGATGAATTACAGTTATCTTCTATTTGTTTTGCATAGTAGTGTTTTTTGCGCTTTTTAGTGCATTATGGTAGATTTTCAGCTCCCCTTTATAAAGCTGTCTATCATTGCTTTCTTTGGATAGTCTCCACTTATGGTCCAGAGATTTACATCTCCTTTTTAGGTCTCGCCTGTCGATGCGCATGCGCATCGAGCTTGCGAGACTATTGGGGCTTAAACAGTCTTTAACCAACTTGCAAGGAATCGTGGCGATTCCTTGCAGTGCCCGTGAAATTGAAGCTTAATGCGCATGCGCTTAAAAGCACGTGCACATGCCCCCAGCCGCCTGCCTGCCCCTGCTGCTTTCACACCCTCTCGCCGTCTGTTCCCCCTGCTGCGTCATCAAAGGCTTTCACGGCGGCCGGCCATGCTTTCAGTTTCACTGCCGGCCGGCCGTGTAAAGTGCACTTCAAAGGCCGCTCTCCCTGCTCCGCCCCCTGTAAGTGCTCTTGTTTTACTCGTTTACTTGTTTTTCGAACATTTCTCCCACCCGTCTTCCTTCTCTGTAATCCATCCCGCCCCCTCCAGCTACACGTTCTTTGTTTCCCAGCCTCTTGTTTAACTTATCCCATCCCCTTACTGTTTCTTCTACCCTGTCCCTGTTTTTCCTGCCACCTCCTATACGTGCCCCATCCCCCTTCCCCACTACAGAGCGCCCAAAGCAAAGAACCATTTGCCACCCCCTCCCTGCTGCTGCTCTTCCCAGCGCGTGCACTACACCCCCTTCTCCCAACGCTCTCAGCTCCTTGGCGCAGGTCACGGCTGAGCACACAAGCAACAGACCCTCTGTATTGTCCGTTTGATGCTGGCCTCTGGCTTTCCGTCTCACTTGTTATGTTTCATTGCCTGCTTACTCCTGTTTATTTAATCTTTTAAACTATCTACACTTCTAAACTCCTGCTACATTAACGTTTTAAATTACAAATTAAAGCGTGCGCTCTGCCTCAGGCATCTGAGCCGTCCCTACGCTCCCCACCCACCCCCATCCTTCACACCCCCTGCTTCACAGCCATCTGTTCCTCTCTCCCCGCACACAGCCTCTCCGACTTCCCCTCTCTGCTGCCAGCCTTAGGGCCGCCTCTGGGTTCCCATCCTCGGCTCTGCTGGCATCTCGTCTCCTCTCGCTCCCACCGCTCCTTTCCCCCACTCCTTGTTACTTCTGAATTCCCCGATATTACTGCAGCATAAAGGAGGTGTCTGTCACACACAACCATGAAGGGGCTCACTCATTTTTCACTTGTTTAACTTATCCCATCCCCTTACTGTTTCTTCTACCCTGTCCCTGTTTTTCCTGCCACCTCCTATACGTGCCCCATCCCCCTTCCCCACTACAGAGCGCCCAAAGCAAAGAACCATTTGCCACCCCCTCCCTGCTGCTGCTCTTCCCAGCGCGTGCACTACACCCCCTTCTCCCAACGCTCTCAGCTCCTTGGCGCAGGTCACGGCTGAGCACACAAGCAACAGACCCTCTGTATTGTCCGTTTGATGCTGGCCTCTGGCTTTCCGTCTCACTTGTTATGTTTCATTGCCTGCTTACTCCTGTTTATTTAATCTTTTAAACTATCTACACTTCTAAACTCCTGCTACATTAACGTTTTAAATTACAAATTAAAGCTTCCCCGTGCGTTTTAACCTCTATAGAATCAGAAAGATTTGCCTGCCTGTTTCTTTTATGTTTTCACCTACCTCTCTGTTTATTAAATATCCTCCTTCCCCACATGGTTTCGCAGGTTTGCTGTTAATATAGTTTTACATCATAAATATTTGCTTTCCCGTCCTGGTTCATTTGTGTCCTCCGGCATAAAACCTTTGTCTGCATGTTTCTCTTTAATTTCCACTGCAGCCAGGTAATTTCTCATGTTTCCTGTTGATTTAAACTTTTACATTATAAACATTGTATTTCCGGTTACATGTCCTCCTCCTCACAATACCAAAGCAGTGCCTGCATCTTTTCTTAACTTTGAAGCCTTTGCTGCATCTTTTGTTATTGTTTTTACTACTCTCTGGGCTCTTCAACCACCAATCTGCGCCTCTTCTGTTTATCACGTCATTTGTGCCCTACATATTCATTAAAGATGGACATACCTGCTATGTCGTACGCCCGTTTACTCCTAAACATAACACATTATAAATCACAGCCCTTGCCGCCCGGTTTCCACTCCATCCATCCCTCCCCCCCACTCCATCATCCCCCCCACTCCATCCATCCATCCCCCCACTCCATCCATCCCCCCACTCCATCCATCCATCCATCCCACTCCATCCATCCATCCATCCATCCATCCCACTCCATCCATCCATCCATCCCACTCCATCCCACTCCATCCATCCATCCATCCATCCCACTCCATCCATCAATCCCCCACTCCATCCCTCCCCCACTCCATCCATACATCCCCCCACTCCATCCATCCATCCATTCCCCACTCCATCCATCCATCCATCCCACTTCATCCATCCATCCATCCCACTCCATCCATCCATCCATCCCACTCCATCCATCCATCCATCCATCCATCCATCCATCCCACTCCATCCATCCATCCCCCACTCCATCCATCCATCCCCCACTCCATCCATCCATCCATCCATCCATCCATCCCCCACTCCATCCATCCATCCCCCCACTCCATCCATCCATCCCACTCCATCCATCCATCCATCCCACTCCATCCATCCATCCCCCCACTCCATCCATCCATCCCCCACTCCATCCATCCATCCATCCCCCCACGCAACACCACTCACACACGTAACACCACTCACACACGCAACGCCACTCACACACGCAACGCCACTCACACACGCAACGCCACTCACACACGCAACGCATCCACGCAACCCCACTCATCCACGCAACCCCACTCATCCACACAACCCCACTCATCCACGCAACGCCACTCATCCACGCAACGCCACTCATCCACGCAATGCCACTCATCCACGCAACGCCACTCATCCACGCAACGCCACTCATCCACGCAACGCCACTCATACATTTGCAAAACGAAAAACGTCAAACTCTTCTATTGCGAGACCTATTGCATTTTCAATGCTTGTTAATAGTTTCAGTTCTAATGAATATAATTTCTCTGATTGTGTTTTTCTGCTAGATTTATTTTCTAGTTTAGAGGCGCACTGATCCAGTGCGTTTATAATCTCATTATTCAAGAGGTCAGCCTCTGCCTGAGCAGACAGTGTTCTGGCAATGCTTGGGTCACATGGGGAGAAATGTGAAACAAACAAATCGGGGTTGATAAGATTGCATGGTCTTTTTACCATTGCTGATGGTGTGATCACGTGGGTTACCTTGATTGGCAGGTTGAGAGAGGAGATTAAGGAGCGGTCAGTCCAAGGCAGAGGTATAACTAGGCCTGGGTGGTGAATTCCGTTCCATTCGTGGAATTTGGGTAATTTCGCGTTCTGCGGAGAACGCGAAATTGTCCAAAATTCTGCATTCCGCGACTTCGCGAAATTTTTTGCTTGTTCGCGTTCACATAATGCGTGTTCACGAGATATTTCCCCCCGAGCACGCAAACAGCGATTGCGAACAGGAAAAAAGCATGGCAAACAAACAATTCCGCGTGTTTGCGGAATTTCTGCGTGTTCGTGGAGATTTTTACAGTTTCACGGAGATTTGCGTAACGCGATTACGCAAATTCCGCCCACCCCTAGGTATAACCTTGGAAACGTTAACAGTCTCTATGTTGGAGAACAAGAGGTTTAGTTTATGCCCAGCCAGGTGGGTTGGCCCTTTAATCCATTGTTTTAGCTACAGTATCTGCACATCACTTTCTAAGTGTTTGACTACCGGGTCCATAGAATTTTCAAAGTGAACACTGAAATCTCCAATAGCTAGGAAGTGTTAATGTCTTAGACAAGGGGGGAATAGTTGGGACAACAATTTGGTGCTAAAATCTGGCTTGTATCCAGGGGGATTGTAAATTACTGCTCCCCCAAGTAGTTTGTGCTCACCATTGGACACTGAAAATGCTAAGATCTCATGTTCACCCAATTTGGCCACTGACTCAGGAACGCAGGTAAAGCTGTCTTTGAACAGGACAGCTATACCCCCTCCCTTCCATCCTTTTCTATCCTGTTTTAATAGCTTATATCCAGTCGGTAGGGCAATATCGGGGGAATTATTATCATCTAGCCAAGTTTCTGTAATAAATGCTAGGTCCGGTTTTATGTTGGCTAAGATATCCCAGATCTCATGGCAATGTTTAGGCATTGACCTGGAGTTAAAATAAATTCAGGTCATTTGAAGGCTATCCAAACTGATAGCTTTCCTAGTGTGTTGTTCGGATGTTGCTTAGCAGCCCCATTTACAGTGGAGGAATGAGAATGGACCGTCCGTGTCCCAGGAGCTGTGTTCACACAAGGTACTTTGGTATGTTGATGTGTTTTGGCCAATGTCACTTCTCTGGAATATTGGTGATCATTACTAAGGTTTTGTAAAAAAAGGGCAGGGTTCCTGGCCCCTGGTCCCATTCGGGCGTGGACAGGCGCAGACGGGCGTGCCTTTGGTGCGCCCGCTGTGTGCGGCCACAGTGGGGCCACACTGCGGCCCTGTTTTTGTAGTCTCCTATGTTGAAACAACTAGACTGCTGCCCCTCCTCCAGCACTACTTCCGGTAACTTCCGGTTTGCGCTGAGGCTTGAGTGCGGTTTTGCACCTTCCCAATTGAACTAAATGCGGGCGAGCCTCAAGTCAAATTCAATCAAATGACAGTTTAGAATTCCAAACATAGGCTATCAACACAGTTGGCAATTACTGAGTTACTAATTTTTTGCAATACCAACTCGAGTTGCAGATGGTCGAGGTGTGTGCACTTGCATAGGGAGTTTTGAGGGAATGATGTACGCCAATAACGTTTCACCCCTGAAGATTCTCTTCTGTCCACTATAAGTAAACGTGCAAGCACTTGTGTGCAATTAGGGCCAGAAAGACTCAGAAGGGGTACGAGGCATGGCGTAAGAGGGTGCAAACCAGTGCTTTAAATGGAAATATAGAAGTACAGGTACTCACTATTTAAAGTACTTGTTTCCTGGTGAGATGTGATGGTACTGCCCCATTAAACGTATTGCAACAATGCTGAAAAGTGCAGGTACTCTCACTGTCAAGTGAAAGAAGTGCGGGTACTCAGTACCAGAGGATACCTGTCCATTTAAAGCACTGGTGCAAACACTCCTGTATCAAAACATATAGACTGACAAGATTTGCATGAGGGACAGATATCTTGACATGACAGGCCTGACAGGACACATGTGTGTGAGACTGATACCCTACATATTTCAAACACGAAGGCTTTCTACGCATTTAGCAATGTTCAAGATAAATACATTCAGTGAGAGACATTTGAAGTAGTCTATTTGGTTATTTTTGGCCACAGCGAGAGACTTTGTTTCTCTAGATATGTATAACCTTAGGGATAGATCTCACGTGTGAGGCTTAAATCTACTCTCTCTGTATAACCTTAGGAACAACTCTGCTCTCTGAGTTGCATGTCAGTATGGTCTGTTTAACAAGCAGGTGGCTTTCTATGGCTTGAACCTGTAAGATCTGTGTATCCCGAGTGATAGTTCTGCTGTCAGAGGCATGGCTGTGCAAGATTTGTTTGATGAAAACAAATGCTTCTCTTTCTGGGTTTGTGGAAGTAAGATCTGTGTAACATATGGGGCAGGTCTGCTCTGATAGGCATACGCATGCACTATTTGTGTATCCTGAAGGCTAGCCCGGCTATTTGAGACACCAGCCTGTAAGACCTTTGTAGAGCTGCTCTCCAAGACAAGACTTTAGATGATCTCTGTAACTAGAGGTATAATTCTGCATAACGTGGCCAGATGCAGAAAAGTCTAATCTGAGGGATAGACCAACTGTAAGAGACCTAAGACTAAAATCTCTTTAAACCAAGGGATAGCATGAAAGTCAATATCTTAAGTATGTAAGATAGCCAAAGGTTTTTTCTGATGCTGGATACCCAAGTGGGTAAAGTCTTTAACTTCCTTGAAGGGTAGCTCTGCTTTTGAAAGTCTGACCTAGCAAGATAAACCTAAGTGATAGTTGCTCTATTATTATTATTATTATTATTAGTAATATTTCTAAAGCGCGAACAATGGCCCATGGGCGTCTCGGCGCTAGTATTGTGTATATATTGTGATCAAGTCTAGGATAAATGTATTCACACTAAATGAGACATCTGGTATGGGAATGCCCATGTACAGTTTAGCTGACTCAAAGCTATGAGAACCACCCAGTAGCCTTTTCAGTTCCCATCAATATATGCTGCTCTAGTTTTGTCCAAGCTGCCTGGTTCTGGTATCATTCGCAGAACTTGTTTAAATACAACCAGTTCTAGTCTTGTTAAAACTGGAACACCTGAGCCCCTGTGATGAAGTATGTATGGCCTTGTTTTTTTCATAGCGGGTGTGTGTATACCCCGTTATATGCCTGAATCAGTTCTGAATAAAATAGCCTGTTCTGCATTCATTTGGGTTCATGATTCTGGTATTTCTCATAAACTGTGTTCGGGTTTTAAGCATGTAGACCATTTGAGTGTCATTGTCAATTCTTTTGAACAGTGTCTCCGATCTTGTCAACTCATTGTGTCCAGGCTGATAATACATTCTGTTGACATGTAAGAACATAAAATAATTCAGCTTTTTATTCCATTTTTGTTAAATACGATTTGAACAGGAAATGTCGACTAAGCTACCGAAAAATGATGGGTCTGTCTGTCCACTAGGATATCTACCTTGGGCACCCGCACCCACCCCTCATTATCCCCCCACCAAGGTCCTGTGCCAGTTTGGCACCTGTTGCACGTGTACAGAGATTGGCCAGAAGGGCCTATTGGCAGCGAGCACTCCCACACCCATGCGCCTGCACCCTTTAGCTGACTAGATGCAAGCATCCTCTGGAGGTTCCCGTGGGACCACTGTCCCGCTTATCACAAGGAAAAAGATGCTTTCTACGGACTCGTACTGACCCACCACTCATGACCTCACCCACCACAAGCCAACATAATTCACCTATTATTGGCCTCTACCCCAAAAAAACGGTCATGTCAACGTGGTCGATGAATTAACCGCGCCAGACAATTCTCAAGAAAGATCTCATTGCCAATTTTGGACAAGTGATCACTGTCACACATGAAGAAACCTTTCCCTTTTATGCAGCCATGTGGGATGACTTGCAGCTTCAGTGACCTTAACAGCTTATCCACCGTATTATCAATCCGCTTGACGGAGTGAGTGAGGGCCCTGGTTGACTCACCCCCTCGCCATTGCAACCTCGGGATGATGTGAGACCATGCTATGACCGCCTGAGGAGCCTCTTTGCCAATCAGCCACTCTAAGTAATGAACAGCTCAAAGAGCCCCCTCCTGCCACTGTGCACCAGATCATTGTCACCAAGATGCACTACCAGAATCCCAGGGGGCTGTCACCTCTTGAGCAACCATGCGTCCACTGCGGGCCTCCAATGTGCAAAACGCAGCCCTGCTTGCCCATGAAAGAGCACGCTCTAGCCCGCCTGGCGGGCTCAATCATTGCAATTACCTGCCAATTAAACAGCTGTAGCACACCACACATAAAGATGGCCAATTACCCACACATCTGTCATTTCTGCCATCTTCGCGTGCACAGGGTTTGCACAGAAATACAGCCCCTGCCTCACATCTTTTGTCATTCCACCTGCATCCACATGAAAGAAAATAGGGGAGGGAAAAAACGGTGATCAGACGGCAACCCTACAGCATGTGCAGCCTCACATAACACTTGTAACAATCAGAGGACCATCTGCTGATCCTCTGCACTGCTGGGCCAGAGAGACACATTGCCATTGCCGCGTTGGCTGCTCCAATTCTAAACGAGTGAGAACCAAATTACGCAGGTCTGAATCCTGCTGCCCTCAGGGACAGTCCTAGCATCTTGGATAATTGATATGTCGTCAAAGGCAACCATCAACATGGCCCAGGTGGGGACCGCCCCTCACATGCAGCCTATATGCCGTAAACACTTCTAGGTTGCTCAAAGGACAGCAGACATTTCACCAGGGCCCTATGCAATAGAACGTACTCGCACCTGCCCCTCTGGTCAGTCTTAGAGCACATGATAGCAATTGCCAGAGAAAACTCTAGCCATTGTACATGCGCTAGCTCCAGCTCCCTTCAATGTCCTTATTCTTGGTCACCAATTCACCCTGAAGGCCCCATAGAAGGCCAGGGTAAAGGCCACCCTCAACAAGTGGACCTCCTACTCCAGTGACTTGCATATATCCCCCAGGGAGCCCAGGGTTGATGCCAGCTTACCGATGTCAATGGGGCCCCTAGGGTCTGGCCTGGTTCCTTCCAAATGCTGACATTCCCAGAGCGCCCTCTACATGAGGAATGATCTGGTGACATCTGGGAGGCCAAGCATTTTTGCAAAAAAAGAAATTGCCGCATTGTGGCATCTAGTGCTGGCAACCGAGCGACCCCGACCCAGACCCCCAGTGCTGGACTGGCTACCGGGCAGTTTGGAATGCTGCTGAGCTGGGGGGTGATTTCTTTCATGGAGACCTGATGTGCTAAACGAAATTTGTTTTGCATTAATTATTTCGAAGCACACGCAGGTCTCCATGAACGAAATCAGCCCCCACAGCAGTGAAATCAGCCCCCAGTTCGGCAGCATTCTAAAGTGCCCGGTAGCCAGTCCAGCCCTGCAGACCCCTCAGAGACCCCAGAAACTACAGAATGGAAGATAATGAGAACTAATGCCCTGTCCTCTTGCCCCCACAGAGCTTAAATATGCATTGAATGTCTCCTCATATGCACTCCTTGTCTTGGATGCTAAACTGACTGCCACAAGGTCCGGTAAGCCACCTCAGATGGTTTGGAAATGTCATTGGAAATTCTGCTGCTCCTGGGTGGTAGGACCTGAAAACCTGCATCTTGAAATGAGAAAGAGCATCAGCAGCGTTGTTCAAGAAACCTGGGACATATTTGGCCCTAATTAACACATTAAGCTTTAAGCACTGCGATACTATGTCTTTCAACAATCTGAGAATCATCATACACTTAGCCGCCTGTTAATTAATGCACTCTACTACTGTCATATTATCTGACCAAAATATGACTGACTGGTTGCAGAACTGGTCTGGCCAAATGGACAGCACCACCAGCATGGGAAAGAGCTCAATAAAACCAATGTTGGTAACCAGCCCAGACTCCACACAGGCAGGGGGCAAGTGTTGGGCGCACCAGGCCGGGCCCTGAATACCATCAAAACCCTCCCTGCTCGCAGCATTCATGAAGAGACCAAGTTCCTCACTAGATCTGCCAGGTCACAACACCGTGCCACTGCAGTCCCACCGATATGCCTCGCAAATGTGCATGTCCTGCCATACCTCACTCGACAACCTGGTGTGGTGGTGCTTCTCCCTCAAGCCCGACATTGCCTGAGCAATGGATCGCAAGAACTAGCGGCCCATGCGGCTAACCCTCAGGGCAAAATTCAGCTGTCCAACCACCCTTTGAAACTGATGCAATGCAACCTTTTTTGCTCCTAAACAGTCATGCAAGGCCAGGGAGAAGGCGGAGCCGCGTCACACTCGCCCTGGAATCCACCTCAATTCCAAGGAATTTAATGACAGTTGCAGGGCCACTAGTCTTCCCTTGTGCCAGCGGTACCCCAAACTCCCACATCAATGAACAGAAGGACTGCCATGCATTGCTGCATTCCTGCAAACCTGGTGGACCCAAGAAAAGAAAATTATCTAAATAGTGCAACACCCACTGGTGGTGGCCCATTCTCCTCCTGAAAATCTATTTGAGGAACGAGCTGAACTTCTCAGAATAGGAGCAGGAGACCGAGCTATCCAGAAGCATACACTTGTTGAAGTAATATGATGCCTCAAACTGGAAACCCAGCAGGTGGAAATCCTGCTGGTGTATGTGAAGCAGGTGGATGGCTGACTTTATCTGACTTAGCAAGAAGGGTACCCGACCCCAACTCTTGGAGAATCAAAATAGCCTGGTCCAAGGAGGCATACTTGACAGAGCATTGGAAGCCGTCAATCGCCTCATTCAATGACTGACCCGTGGGAGCAGATAAGTTGTGAATCAATCTGAATTCCCTGTGGTCCTTCTTAGGGACCACTCCAGGGGAGAGCAAACGAAACCCTCAAGAAGTACTGAATCAAACGGACAGGCTACCCTCCCTAAGCCCACTTCCTTGATAATCTTTGCCCGTGCAACCCCAGGATTGGACCCCGGGGGTTGCTGGTTTCTACAATAGGACACATCTGTGCACCCTTTGGCTGGTATCCAGAAACCCTCCCTAAAACTTCAAACGGCCTGAGCTGCTGAAGGATAGTTGTACTCATTAAACCATGGGACCATTGCCATCCAGTAAAACAGCGAGGCAGCTTTGACTAAGCGGATGATCAGTCTTGTTTCTTGCCCCATTTTTTCTTTGGACTTCCTGGGATAACAAGCTGCAGGAAGAGCAAGCATGTTTAAATTTACAAGTCCCCGGGGGCCTTGAGCAAGAAAGCTTGTTGAAGTCCCAACAGGAACCCTTCTCTCCACCCCTCCAGAGCTGCCAGAGAACCCTGAGCCTGCCCGAAAGGGCTAACTGGGGGTAGGGCCCTCCTGAACTCTTTGTCATACTCCTTAAAGGCTGTGCCACCATTCTCATTGTGTACTCATGCTATACTGTTCCGATAACAAGCCAACTGGGTGCCTAAATTACAAAAATGCTTGGCCAAAATGGCCTGGTAAATCAAGAACCCTTCACCCAATTCACCAGCATTTCCTCAACCCGCCTCTTGTAGGGCCAGTGGCCACAATCCCTTGAATGAGAACACTCTTTGCAACGCTTCATCTCCTCCCTATCTGGCTTACCAATAAGGAGGTTGAGAATGTCCAAAGAAGCCCCTTTCCAAATATTTTCTTTCACCTCCACCGACACATGCCTGACTGGTTGGTCATGTCCGGACTGTACTTCACCAAGGTTAATACTCAGTAAAGGCATCACAGTACATGCATTCGGGGAATCTTTGACCAGTGGAGCTGTCTCCGCTGCTGCTGAGCCCCCCCCCCCCCGGCATGCCATCCAGTAGTGTCTTGGTAGTAGCTGAAGGACCTTGGGTCGTTCCTTTGGGAATCCCAGCACTCCCTGCCACATAAGTGGCCCCAGGAAGCCCAACTGAAATCCCTGCTGGGGTGCATGGCGTACCGGGAGACACCACACCATGGGAGGTCCCACCTGACTCACCGCTGGGGCCACTAGAGCAACGGAGAGCTCCTAAAATTGCCTGCACTTGTGAAACCAAACGCTCAATGTAGTCACCAACTGCCTGGCCTTCTCTAAATCCTCACCATTCCCAACACTGGCAAGAGCTCCTCCTCAGAGAGGGGGAAGACAACATCTCAAACTTACAGAGCCAAGGCAAGACACTGGCCAAATTAGCCACTAGATCTGGCTGGCTGGGTTCCACAGCCGGTGTAACCCCAACCACCATGCAGCTCTTGCCACTTAGCACAATGCCCCCACTTGCTGCCGATCCCGTCACAGCAGACGCAGTACCTTGGGCTAACACTGGGCCTGAGGTGCTTGACATTGTGTACAACCCCACTGGAGCAACCTCAGAACAGCATCCTGAGCCAATACTGGGCTACTGGGGCTTGGTACCAAGGGCAACCCCACTTGCGCAGCCTCTGCTTGTAACCCCCTCTTGCTTGACAAGTGAAACAAATTACGCATTACTGAATAAACCAGCATCTGACAGCTGAACAGACTCTGAGTGATCGCTTTATCCAAAAAATGTTACAGATACGGAGTCCGGCACGCTACGCCAGCTATAGCGATCCTCTGCCAAGGGCGAGGGGAAACAGAAGGAGCACTGATTCTGGAAATATATATATATATATATATATATATATAGCACGCCACACAAGTATTTGGAAGCGCAGAACCACACACAGTGTCCTCAATCAATAACGTTTTATTTGGCAAAGCGTTTCAACCTGAAAAGGTTGAAATGTCTTTGTCATAGCCAGTTACCAGAAGTGCTCCACCAACCTTAGAAATAACCTCTAGGGCCATAAACAGTGAAACAATACTACCACCATGCCGTCTTATGCACATGGAAAACAGACTGGAATTACAATGTTAAAGGTAGTTAATAAACACAGTTAATAAACATTGATGCAAATGAAAAATACAACATGATAACACAGTCAATGACTGATGAAAAATTCATAACAGTGGCTTGCCATGTCAACTGATGATTCGAGTAGATAGTTTTCATGCTACAATTCTCAAATTGCTTGTGGGAAACAGCAAATTGCACTACCCAGAAATGTGACATAATCTATGGTCATAATCCAGTGATCAAATCATGTTCCTACTAAATGCCAAATGGCTGATATCCTTGGATATGTCACGGCCTGGTGCAATAGCGGTCAAGTGACCATTCCATGACTAACACAAGAATTCCAAGCCCTAAACAGAAACAAATGTCGGCCAAGTGGCCAAATGGCATCTTAGTGTCTAGCATGCAGTCAATGAGGCACATTGTAAATAAACCTATATATGCCAGTCTTCTATTCAATGCAGAAAGGCAAAATACAAAGGGGATGATTCCGATCTCGCTCGGAAGGGTTCCGAACGAGATCCGGACGGAAAAAGAACGAGCCGTACGCGTGTTTTCTGACTTGTACATCTGTACGGGCGAGCAAGTACGATGCGAGAAACGCGAAATCGCGGACCGAATCTGTTCAGGGTCCTAACCGCTCCATACATCTCGTCCGTAAGCAAACTGTGCCGTGCAATGGAGGCGATTTCCGACCGAGCCCGTACAATGCACGATTCGGACAGCCGGATCGAGTCAGAGCCTCCGACACATAAACGCTCCGGAAAGTGGACTTCAGGGGTTCGCGCCAGACCCCCTTCACCCGTAGTCGTACGAGTCGATAGCAGCGGGGGACCCAAGGGTCCCCTCTACACATGTATGTACGGTGCAGACATGTACCCACTACAGGGGGCGACCTTGTGCGCAACGTACCTTTTTCGTAAATGGGAGCCTATGTACGTGTCGTACAGCAGGCTCCCATTGACTAAAGTAGCAATGTGGCGCCGCGGCCAGGGCGACTGACGCTGGAATCTGGGGATTAGGGTTCGATCCCCGGCTCCGGCGGCAGGTTAGCCCAGCACCATGCGACTCTGGGCAATAGCTTGCTTAATCTTCCCAACGGCCCCCAGCGCCTAGAGACCCTAACGGGTGATTGTGCGCTATACAAATGTGGATTATTATTCCATGGGGCTCCAAGTGACCTGTGTCTGTCAGCGCTCGGTACCTCTGAGCACGAGTCAGTCAGAAAGCCCTCCGGATCCGAGTCAGACGGAGCCTTCTCCCAGTGAGATCAGAATCGCCCCCATGGTGTGATCTCCTACTTAAGCTGAGCAGTCAATAAAGGTGAGAAATACAAAAATAAAATTAAAAAACAATAAATAATGAAAGAACACAATTTGTCATAATAAAAGGTAGGCCAGAGAAAAGGGAGCTATGGAGCACAATGTCATATTCAATCATGTAAATACAATAATTGGGCCAAAATAACCTTCAAGTAGGTAAAACCAGTAGCCGTGAGCAAGTTGAAACCTGTTGCCAAATAAAACTTTATTGATTGCGGACACTGTGTGTGGTTCTGCACTTCCTAAATACTTGTGTGGTGCGCCCTTGTTCATTTACACAAGGGCCCGCACCCGTGACACCACACCAGCCCTGTGTGGTGGACGTGACTGGATTTTGAAGGGATATATATATATATATATATATATATACACGGAGTTCTGTTTTTTTGCGCAAGCAAAAATTCCCGCGCATTCCCAGCTTCTCACACCAAATCACGACCAATACTCCAACCGTGCTTTCTGTTATTTTATTCTTATAACAGCTTGATCCAGCAACACTGCTCGACGCGTTTGGCGGCCCACGCCGCTTGTTCACGAGACTGTAGCCCTCACTTGGGCCACACCACTTGGATATATATATACACACACAATTATAATTTTATATATATATATAATTATAATTTTATATATATATATATATAATTATATATATATATATATATATATATATATATATATATATATATATATATATATATATATATATATATATATATATATATATATATATATATATATATATATATATATATATATATATATATATATATTTCCATGTGTTGCCCTGCAGCAAGGACGCACTCCGCAGAAAGTGCTTTACCAAATAATTTATTCTCCTGACACTGGCATTCCCTCCCGGTTATTTCTCTTGCCAACGCGTTTCGAAGTTCCTTACTCCTTTTTCATAGGCAAACACTGAGTCAACAGCATAATTCATTCCCAGCATGCATGCATACTTTCAAATGTATATGCCTCCGGTGTGCCAATTTTTTAAGGCATGCTGGGACTTGTGGTCTTTTTCATGCCGATTTTTACCCTCCTGTAGGTTGTGTTTAACTTCAGTGCACAATTCAATTAATGTTTAAAAGCCCTCCATATATATATATATATATATACATAACGTTTTCTTTGAAAACTGTGGTAATGTATGCCGCCAAGAGCACAACATTTTCTAGCCTGTGTGGCACTGCAGTACAGAGTCTAACAATCACCACTGTACCTGGGGGGGGGGGGGGGGGGAGTCCTTGGTGAGACAAACGACAGATCCGTGGAAAACAGTGTGATATCCTTCTTGGCTGTCAAGAACCTATAAGTAAAGAGCAGAGGCAGACAGCAGGGCGCTGGGCTGTACCAGAGTGAGGCCAGGGGCCATTCAGACAGGAATACAAATGACGCGGAGCTGTTTCCATTCACAACGCCAGCTATCCACTGACACTAGACCTTTCCCAACTGGCTGGTTTCTCTGATAAATCAATGTGGCTCAGCGGCAGCAGGCACAGGTGAGCGCGATGGGGTGGTGGGGTTGGGCGGGGTGGGACAGTGTGGGAAGCCGAAAGACGACGGAATAGGTACAATGAAATAAATAAATAAAACCTTTCCGTCATCCGTCGACTCCCCACCCCGCCCCGCCCCGCTCCACCGCACATACCTACGCCGGCCGTGACTGGTGTGGCAAGATGATGATGTGTTGTATGGCAGCATTTGTATAGCGCTGGGGGCACTGAAACCCTCGCCCACACAGATAACAAGCTACACCATGTAGGCAGGGTTGGATTGGGATTGAAAATCGGCCCGGGCATGCCCCAAAAAAAAATCACCCCACATTTGCATAATCACTCCGCAAATCACTGCTTATGCGTGATCTTATAAAAAAAACTTTAGGAGGGGGGTAAAAAATTTGCACGCGTCAGTTTACAGTGGCGAAACAAGCGAGGCCACTTCTACTCAGGCCCCCTGCCACCACTCAGTATGTGCACACATTAATGGGCCGGCCAGCCAGACAAAGGGAGTGACACCTCTTGCTAAACGGAGGTAATGGGCGCCCATCTGCCTCTAAAAATGCCACTCACACACCTACTGGGCCCCTGGCTGTTCGAACAAGTGAGACAGCGCCCAAATGCCCCCCCACACTACTAAAAAAAAAAAGGCCCACAGCAGCACTCGGACACCGGCCCCTCAGGCATTTCCCGAATGCCCGCGTTACCAATCCGAGGCTGCATGTAGGGTGTGTGGTTGGAAGGGGGTTGATTTGAGCTCTGGTGGGAAGTGTTTTCATGTTGTGTGAGACGACTACTCTGATGCGGTTATAGAGGAAGCATCTGGTGGTGTGATTTGTGAGGGTATGTGAGAGAGAGATGTGCAAATTATGACTAGAATAAGGACTAAAACATATAGTCAGCTACACAGCAATATCCTGGCCATAAGGGCAGAAGGATGATTTGTGCACACAAAAATTGATGAATGTTCAGGGAAGGCCCAATGATCCGTGCGGCGACATGCACCAGGAGGAGATGGTTTTGAATGACCAACATGAAGCCGAAAGGGCAGAGACTGGAATTGGAGGCATGAGAGGTAGAAATCTATTTCTAAAGGAAAGAATACAGAGTGCTGCTGAACAAATGGACCCTATGTACCCTCAGCAAACTCCACAGCATCTTTAAAAGGTCCAGATTTCTCCTTCTCCTCCTAGGCCAAAGTAGGTCAACATTTTGAGCCAGAGTTCTCGCCCAAATTCCTCTCAAGCTCCCCAAGGCAGACAAGTAGCAGGCAGGTGGGGGGGAGAACTTGGTAGGTAGCTGTGAGGACAGGACAAGAGCGAATCCCCTTGTCTCGTGTTACCATTCTGTCCTCATCCCTCTATGCAAGCCCAATGCTTTCCTTAGATCCAAAAACCCTTGCTTTTTATGTGAGAAGTATCCTCCTGACCATCTAGAAATTCCTCCAAGACCACTTCCACTTTCATGATTAGTAGAAAATGACATTTCTAGGTTAAACAGTGAGAATATGGTGAAAGGAGGCTCACTCTGCTTCATTGTTTTGACTAGGATAGCAGCTTACTCAGACATAGTAGTTCTTTCGTTCAACCATGCCCCAGTAACTCTCTAACCCATGAGCCTGGTAGAAAAAAAACACCTTTTAACCCCTTCCATGCTCATGACGAGCTGAGCTTGTCATGACCACACCCGTTTTCGTTGCTGTCCAGCACAGAGGGGAAAGTAGCAAGCAGCGATGTGGTTAACATAGGTCTCCGCAAGTTAATGGAAAAACCGTCCTGGAGACAGCTAAAAAGAGATAAACATCTGCCTTTACTGTCATGAGACTCAAAAAACAGATTATTTTATATGTACTAATGACAGTGGTGTTGATACTCTGTGGAATAGCCTTTGTGATGCCAAATCCATTTGATTTGTTGTATATGTTTAGTTATATTGCTCTCACTTGATGCATTGCACAAGCACTTTCCACTTCGCACCTATGTAGCAACCCCAGTCAGTAAAAAATGTGAATTATTACAAGCAAAAATTGCTTTGAATATTACAAACAAATTGTAGATAGAACCATGTGTGATGTCTTTCTTTCATTTATTGTTTTGTTGAATTTTTCTTTTCAAGTCCTTTTCTTTCCAGAGCTCAATGCCTTATTGATATAGTTGCTAATCAACTGTATTATTCAGTGTTATCTTTGTTTCAACTGAACCAGTTGTTTCTATATTCTGTAAAAGGGGCCGGCCTTATCCCGTAAAGTCCAGGGGATCTACCTCAAATGATGCCTGAACCAACAACCCATTTATTCCTATCTCTGCTGGCTCTGTTCTCCTAATCCCCCTGTGAGCCCTCAGAGTGCCAGGACCTTCACTGGGACTAGGGTTCTGATGCCTAAACTTCTTGACCCAAACACTACGACCAGCTAACAGCCAGCTCACACACTTCTGTTCTCAGAGACTGTGAGCAGTACCCAACAGACAGCAAGAGCAACCTTAACGCGAGAAAGCAAAAAACACACAATTGATGGACGAAATGCAGAACAAATCGCAACATTCACCCCCAGTCAAGAGATCTGGATTAAATCCATCATTCTTTTGCTCACCATGCCACTCCAGTTTAGACCTGGCCATATGCAAATCAGTCTTGACCTTGTGCATCATGGGAACAGTCCATCCCGAACTGCCAAGCTAGGTCCTCCTGGACCGGCAATAAGCATCCTAGGACCGGTTTCGGGGTTTCACCCCTCTTCAGCCAGGACAGCTTGAATCCAGTGGCACAGTGGGCCCAGGACCCACGTCTGGGCATACCTGGCTCACTTAGGGCAAGAAAGCAAAAGACACACAATTGATGGACGCTCCTGTGGGCACGCCCATGGGGACTATCCTCAAAGAGATGATGTCCATAGTAGCAACTCTCACCACCATGGATCCGAAAATGTTGGATTTGGATCCCTTTACCTGTCTTCCCTCAGCCAATGAGGGAGCTGTAGTGGGGAGGGGGTGATGGAGACTATTCCCTTCCCTGGGAGCTTCTTTAGGGAGACAAATGCATCTGGCTTCAAAGAGGAGCCCTCCACGGGTGTTGAAGTAATACCAGAAGCTTATTTCTAATAACCCAAGTATTTGAAAACCCTTTGAGGGAAAACAAAATGACAAACATACAGTTTGGAAGAAAGCAGTAGAAACCCTTCCCCATCCAACAATAGTTAAAAGATCATCTTGATTTACTAAAACAAAAAGTTTAAATACCTCGGCCGCATCCCAGTCCATTTTTACCTTGCCCACCATACCCCCTTAATTTGGACTCAGCCATACGCATAACAGCCTAGAGCCTGGTCTATAGGAACAATCCAGCCCACACTGCCAGGCCGGGTCCTCCCTGAACTGGAAAGCAAGCAAACCAGGTCCGGGGTCCCCTTTATTAAGGGCAGTGGCGTAGCAAGGTCAGGTGGTACCCGGTGCGGAAAATTTCGTGCCACCGCCCCCCCCCCCCCCCCCCCCCCGGCTTGACAAAATGGCAAAAATATGTGTCTTAAACACATATTTTTTCCATTTAGACACCCCCGCACTGATGACACTTGTCAACCTCGGCTTGACAAAATGGCAAAAATATGTGTTTGGAATACATATTGTTGCCATTTTGTCACCCCCCTCAGTGATGACACCCGGGGCGGTCCGCACCCACCGCACCCTCCTTCCTACGACACTGATTAAGGCTCATCAGTGGCTGATGTTAAACTATACCTCAGTGAAACTATGGTGAGACGGGCCCTGTGACTTAAGAGCCAAATATGGTGCTGTCTTGTCATCAGATCACAACACAAAAGTAAAGAATCTGGCACAGAGTTAGAGTCTAGTATCAAAGAAAGTAAATCTGCAACCTCCAACTCTTTATTTACAACACCTAGGAGCTCCCGAAGGATTAGTAGCAAAATAAATACCAGAACATATCCAATAAAATCTGATTTTAAACTGGACCCTCTGCATAACTGGAAGCCAATTAAGTTCATGAACCAGTAGGAAACTTGAATGCTTCGTGTTAGCAACCTCAGCGGTGAGGCCAAGTTTTGAATGTGTACAGTGCCCTGACACCCTCTATCCCTGCTGTTCAAATTGGGGGTACGCATCTAGGAACGTCTTCTGTTTTTGTGCAAAACCCAGTGCTTTAAATGGAAATATAAAAGTGCTAGGACTCGCTTTCCAGAGTACTTGTTTGCTCCTGAGATGTGCTGGTACTTTGACAGTAAATGTTTTGCAACACTGCCGAGAAGTGCAGGTACTCTGTATTTCAAATTAAATAAGTGACGGTACTCAGTACTGGCCAGTGCCCGCCCATTCAAAGCACTGGTAGAACCCAGCCCGCTGTGCTCCCAATCCAGCACTTTTAGCCTGTAGCAAATGTAAACAAGCATTGGCATAGCCAATAGGTCTCGCATTTGGGACCTTATAAGTGTTATAGTTGGTGTTGTTGCACCAAGGATATTCTGCTGCTAAACCAAATACTTATAGGGTCCAAAAAGCGAGACCCATTGGCTATGCCAATGCTTGTTTGTTTTTTGTTGCTGTTTTGTTTAAGTTGCCAGATCTACAATAGCTGGACATGGTTTTTTTTAACAGTTCTTTGCATCAAATGAACTTGTTTTCATTGCTCTGAATTTTGTTTCCATTCTGGTTGTAGGAAGCAGTCATTCCCGGGAGTGGGGGCTGCCTAGCTGTGCGCCGAACTTTGCAAATGAGAAAAAGCCTGGTGCAAACGCAATTTACAAGCGTGGAGTGAGTGAGCCCCAGGCAGCATGACTCACTCACACAGGAGTTCATGCACTGCACCTGCATACTTCTACATGGTTTAAGGAAACTCGACCCACTCCCTCCCAGGCACCAATCACATATTTAACAAGAAACTCTGAGAAGAGCCTGCCTGCTGCACTGACGGCGGGTGGTGTGTGTGTCTGGTGAAAGCGTGCACTGACGGCTGGTGGTGTGTGTGCCCGGCGAAAATGTGCACTGACGGCTGGTGGTGTGTGTCCGGTGAAAGCGTGCACTGACGGCTGGTGGTGTGTGTGCCTGATGGAAGCGTGCACTGATGGCTGGTGGTGTGTGTGCCTGGTGGAAGCATGCACTGACAGCTGGTGGTGTGTGTGCCTGGTGAAAGCGTGCACTGGCGGCTGGTGATGTGTGCCTGCTGAAAGCGTGCACTGATGGCTGGTGGTGTGTGTGCCCGGTGAAAGCGTGCACTGACGGCTGGTGGTGTGTGTGCCTGGTGGAAGCGTGCACTGACGGCTGGTGATGTGTGCCTGCTGTAAGCGTGTACTGACGGCTGGTGGTGTGTGTCCGGTGAAAGCGTGCACTGACGGCTGGTGGTGTGTGTGCCTGGTGGAAGCGTGCACTGATGGCTGGTGGGGTGTGTGCCTGGTGGAAGTCTGCACGGGTGGCTGGTGGTGTGTGTGCCTGGTGGAAGTGTGCACTACCGGCTGGTGGTGTGTGTGCCTGGTGGAAGCGTGCACTGGTGGCTGGTGGTGTGTGTGCCTGGTGGAAGCATGCACTTTCGACTGGTGGTGTGTGTGCCTGGTGGAAGCGGGCATTGACGGCTGGTGGTGTGTGTGCCTGGTGGAAGCGTGCACTGACGGCTGCTGGTATGTGTGCCTGGTGAAAGCGTGCACTGACGGCTGCTGGTGCGTGTGCCCGGTGAACGCGCGCACCGACTGCTGGTGGTGTGTGTGTGTCTGGTGAAAGCGTGCACTGACGGCTGGTGGTGTGTACCTGGTGGAAGTGTGCACCGACGGCTGGTAGTGTGTGACGGCTGGTAGTGTGTGTGCCTGGTGAAAGTGTGCTCTGACAGCTGGTGGTGTGTGTGCCTGGTGGAAGCGTGCACTGGTGGCTGGTGGTGTGTGTGCCTGGTGGAAGCGTGCACTGGCGGCTGGTGGTGTGTGTGCCTGGTGGAAGTGTGCACTGATGGCTGGTGGTGTGTGTGCCTGGTGGAAGTGTGCACTGACAGCTGGTGGTGTGTGTGCCTGGTGGAAGTGTGCACTGACGGCTGGTGGTGTGTGTGCCTGGTGGAAGAGTGCACTGACGGCTGGTGGTATGTGTGCCTGGTGGAAGAGTGCACTGACAGCTGGTGGTGTGTGTGTCTGATGGAAGCGTGCACTGACGGCTGGTCGTATGTGCGCCTGGTGAAAGCATGCACTGACGGCTGGTGGTGTGTGTGCCTGGTGAAAGTGTGCACTGACGTCTGGTGGTGTGTGTGCCCGGTGAAAGCGGGCACCGATGGCTGGTGGTATGTGTGTGCCTGGTGAAAGTGTGCACTGACAGCTGGTGGTGTGTGTGCCTGGTGGAAGCGTGCACTGACGGCTGGTGGTGTGTGTGCCTGGTGGAAGCGTGCACTGATGGCTGGTTGTGTGTGTGCCTGGTGGAAGCGTGCACTGATGGCTGATGGTGTGTGTGCCTGGTGGAAGCGTGCACTGACGGCTCGTTGTGTGTGTGCCTGGTGGGAGTGTGCACTGAAGGCTGATGGTGTGTGTGCCTGGTGGAAGCAGGAGCATTAACAGTGATAGAAGACACAAATGAAACTGATGAATAGGAGGGGTAGAAGGGGGGGGAGTGCGAGCAGAGGAGCATGATTCACAGCTAGAAGACACAAATGAAGCTGACCAGGAGGGAGGGGGAAAAGGGGGGGGGGGAGTGCAAGCAGAGCAATAAAAACACAGATGTCAGCTGTGCACGAGCACGAGCTCGTGAACGCAAGCTGTAGTCCAGCAAAAGCCTCTGGTGGCACTTTTAAAAGACACTTTCTAAATGTCTCGAAGAGACAGCATGTGCTGTCTCAGGCGAGACCTAAAAACACCTACAGCCATTCTGGATTGCGGCCCTCACCGCCAAGGAAAGGTAACACGCGCCAACCTGCCCGCCTGGGGAGGCACGTCACCCCTCCGCTTACCATCGCTTTGTCTAATTAAACTCCTTGCATGTCACGAGCAGCCCCTTAAGCGCAAGAAGCCAGCATCAAATCAGAAGGCAGCAAACTGGAAGTACAGGCTAATTAAATTCCACTGCCAAACACTGAAGCGATTAAGAACAGCACGTTGCGGCACTTTCGCAATAATACCATATCTTCCACAAAAGCTTCATCTGACACCTCCGACGATGTTTCCGGAGACAGGCTTATTAAGTTAAGCGCGGTGTCTTTGGCGTCAATGCAGTCTTTTTGACCTGAATGAAACAGTATGCAAATTGCACCAGGAATCTTCTGCGGTCTGTGATGTACCTGCTCTTTAAGTATGCCGAAGGGAGCATGGACAGCTACTGCTCTTTCTCTACCAGGATGGGCATGGAGAGAAAGAGAGAGAGAAAGAGAGAAAGAGAAAAAGAGAGATCGAGAGAGAGAAAGAGAGAGAGAGAGAAAAAGAAAGAGAAAAAAAAGAGATAACAAGAGAAAAAAAGAGAGAAAGAGAGAGAGAGAAAGAGAGAAAGAAAGAGAAAGAAAAAGAGAGAGAAAAAGAGAAAGAGAGAGAAAAAGATAAAAAGAGAGAGAAAGAGAAAAAGAGAGAAAAAGAGAGAAAGAGAAAGAGAGCGCTCTGAGGAACAAATCGACCCTCATAGAGTGGGTAAACCCTGACGGAGCAAGACAAATGCTATCTTTGAGAGGACCAGTGCATTAGGAGGACCAGTGCCCGTAGTGTGTTTAGGTACTTTTGAGCGAATGTATGAAAAAACTAACAGTGCAGTTATATTTGCCTCGGTCTGCTTTATAACCTACCCTACTATCAAAGTGTGCATGGGGTTAGAATAGTGAGTGCGCACTTTTGTGTTTGTTGCGTGCCTGTGTGAAAGAGAGGGGGTGGCAGCAGTTGCAATGCTGCTGGCTGTGTGTGCTCCACCCGTTCTGTGGGGGTGTATGCAGCAAGAGCTTGCACTTTTGCAACTCATGTGCAGACTTTCTTGCATGAGGGTGGGCTTGCACAGCAGCTGTCTACGCTGTACCTGTTTCATATGGGGGTGGTGGGGCGCTTGCACTGCTGCTGCCCAGGATGTTCCTGTTCTAAGAATGTGAGGGTGAGCTTGTACTGCTGTTTCCAGTGCTCCCCCTGCCCTGTGTGTGAGGAGAGAGCTTACACTGCTGCTGCCAAGGGATGTATCTGCCTGTTTATGTGGGTGGAAGGCTTGCACTGTTGCTGTCAACTGGACTGGATGAAGGACCGAAAACTGCCTTGTTACACATGGAACCGGGAAAGAGAGGCTGCACCAGCATGGACTTCACCTGCTGAACCTGGTTGCTAGCAAAGGACAAGTGGCTGTGCCTACTGTATCCTGCGTCACATCCACAGCATCCTTGAGCATCTTCAGCATCATGTATCCCTTGCATTAGGACCTATCCATAGGAAGCCACTGCAATGGATAAAGTACCCTGGAATTGACTAAAGAAGGTTTCACCTGCTAACATAAACAGTTTCTTAAAATATTTCTGGTCACCCTGACTGGCTCCCTATGGGAGTCGGCTGCCTAAAGTGACTTGAAGTGTCCGCAATACAACAGAGACCAGTATATGCAAAAAAAAAAGTTTCTTAAAGTCAAACCTGTTGAATTTACCAATGATTATTTATGGTAGAGTGAAATGCTTTGATTCATATACCTTGCAAATTCTATATCTCTGGAACCCTCTGGTGGATCGTTTTCATTGTGGTGTCTAAAAATACATTGAATACAGTCTATACAGTCTATTTTTATACATTTGTGTCGGATTTCTTGAATGTCTTGCGAATGTCTTCAATTGTTTTGCTGCTGTTTGAATGCTTTACACGTGTTCCTTTATGTAAGCCTTGCTGTTCAGAGCCACAGCTATCCAAGATTGAGCTGAAGGTTTGACAAATGAAACCTATCGGTTCTTAAGGGGTTGGTTAGTGTATTACATGGTAGTGTTGCACAACCACACCATATAATACCCCCTTTCCTCACAGTGTGTCTGTGAGAGAGAGAGCTTGAACTGCAGTGGCCCGTGGGCTACATACTCAGTGTCTCTGTGTATGGGGAGAGCTTGCACTTCTGAAGCCTGTACTAGATCTGTTGTACACTTGAACTGTAGCTGTCTCAGCTATACCTGTTCAGTGAACGAGGGGAGAGCTTGCTCTGGATCTTCGTGTAATGTGAGTGGAGATAGGGGAGGAGTTTGCCCTGCTGTTGACTGTGATCTGCCTGTTCTGTGGGGGGGGGGAGCGGTTGCACTGCTCCTGCAAAGGATGCCCCTGGTTTGTGTCTATGAGGGGAGCTGGTACTGCTGCTGCTTATGATGCGCCTGTTCTGTGTGTGTGAGGAAAGCTTGCTCTGTAGCTGTCTGTGCTCTGCCTGTGGTATGTGTGCCCCTGTTTTGTGTCTATCGGGGTGAGCTTGCACTACTGCTGCCTGGTATGTGTGTGTGTGTGTCTGTCACTCTTAGGGAAAATGACAGAAGGGTGTGCTCTATGCACTGACATGCACTGCTGCTGTCTGTGCCCTTCCTCAGGGGAGTAACCCAGGCCCCTTCAGCCCTTGCAGTTCGGGAGGGCCCCAACTCTTCAGGGCCCCAAATCCCTTCAGAAGGGCCCCAATCCACCATAGGCCAATGAATATCTGTAGGATATGGGAGATGAGAAACCCCTCCACATTATGCATGGGGGCCCCCTCATTTTACGTTACACCACAACTGCCTGTTTTGTAGAAGTGTGTGTGAAGGAAGCTTGTATCACCACTACTACCAGTGATGCATCTTTTCTTTGTGTGATTGAAGCATGCCCAGATGGAGCACAGTCTCCAACTTTACTGTGAGTGATAGTTGTTTTACTGCTTGTCATGGGTCTATTAGTTTCTGAGGCAGGCATGTGCTTCTTGTGTTTTACCTGTTCTTATGTGAGGGCCGCTTGTGCCGCTGTGTTCTACCTGTTGTCGTGAGAGGGGTGCTTGCGCTTCTTGTGCTTCTTGTGCTGTGCCTGTTGTCATGAGAGGGATGCTTGCCCTTCTTGTGCTTCTTGTGCTGTGCCTGTTGTCATGAGAGGGATGCTTGCACTTCTTGTGCTTCTTGTGCTGTGCCTGTTGTCATGAGAGGGATGCTTGGGCTTCTAATGCTGTGCCTGTTGTTGTGAGAGGGATGCTTGTGCAGCTGTGTTCTGCCTGTTCCCATGAGAAGGATGCTTGCGCTTCTTGGGTTCTACCTGTTCTCATGTGAGGGCCGCTTGTGCCGCTGTGTTCTGCCTGTTCTCGTGAGAGGGATGCTTGCGCTTCTTGTGCTGTGCCTGTTGTCGTGAGAGAGATGCTTGCACTTCTTGTGCTGTGCCTGTTGTCGTGAGAGGGATGCTTGCGCTTCTTGTGCTGTGCCTGTTGTCGTGAGAGAGATGCTTGCGCTTCCTGTGCTGTGCCTGTTCTTATGTGAGGGCCGCTTGTGCTGCTGTGTTCTGCCTGTTCTCGTGAGAGGGATGCTTTCGCTTCCTGTGCTGTGCCTGTTCTTATGTGAGGGCCGCTTGTGCTGCTGTGTTCTGCCTGTTCTCATGAGAGGGATAATTGCGCTTCCTGTGCTGTGCCTGTTCTTATGTGAGGGCCGCTTGTGCTGCTGTGTTCTGCCTGTTCTCGTGAGAGGGATGCTTTCGCTTCCTGTGCTGTGCCTGTTCTTATGTGAGGGCCGCTTGTGCTGCTGTGTTCTGCCTGTTCTCGTGAGAGGGATGCTTGCGCTTCCTGTGCTGTGCCTGTTCTTATGTGAGGGCCGCTTGTGCTGCTGTGTTCTGTCTGTTCTCGTGAGAGGGATGCTTGCGCTTCCTGTGCTGTGCCTGTTCTTATGTGAGGGCCGCTTGTGCTGCTGTGTTCTGCCTGTTCTCGTGAGAGGGATGCTTGCGCTTCCTGTGCTGTGCCTGTTCTTATGTGAGGGCCGCTTGTGCTGCTGTGTTCTGCCTGTTCTCGTGAGAGGGATGCTTTCGCTTCCTGTGCTGTGCCTGTTCTTATGTGAGGGCCGCTTGTGCTGCTGTGTTCTGCCTGTTCTCATGAGAGGGATAATTGCGCTTCCTGTGCTGTGCCTGTTCTTATGTGAGGGCCGCTTGTGCTGCTGTGTTCTGCCTGTTCTTGTGAGAGGGATGCTTTTGCTTCCTGTGCTGTGCCTGTTCTTATGTGAGGGCCGCTTGTGCTGCTGTGTTCTGCCTGTTTTCGTGAGAGGGATGCTTGCGCTTCCTGTGCTGTGCCTGTTCTTATGTGAGGGCCGCTTGTGCTGCTGTGTTCTGTCTGTTCTCGTGAGAGGGATGCTTGCGCTTCCTGTGCTGTGCCTGTTCTTATGTGAGGGCCGCTTGTGCTGCTGTGTTCTGCCTGTTCTCGTGAGAGGGATGCTTTCGCTTCCTGTGCTGTGCCTGTTCTTATGTGAGGGCCGCTTGTGCTGCTGTGTTCTGCCTGTTCTCGTGAGAGGGATGCTTTCGCTTCCTGTGCTGTGCCTGTTCTTATGTGAGGGCCGCTTGTGCTGCTGTGTTCTGTCTGTTCTCGTGAGAGGGATGCTTTCGCTTCCTGTGCTGTGCCTGTTCTTATGTGAGGGCCGCTTGTGCTGCTGTGTTCTGCCTGTTCTCGTGAGAGGGATGCTTTCGCTTCCTGTGCTGTGCCTGTTCTTATGTGAGGGCCGCTTGTGCTGCTGTGTTCTGTCTGTTCTCGTGAGAGGGATGCTTGCGCTTCTTGTGCTGTGCCTGTTGTCGTGCGAGGGATGCTTGCAAGAAAGCCATCCAATCAAATGCAAGGGGCCATGCAAAACCTACTACACGTATATTATTTAAATGTTTTTTAGACAATAGATCTTCGGTAACGGACAGCTATAGAGATGTGTAGGCCAGACCTAATAAAATCCTCTTAGAGACTGGAGCAGTCACGACGATTGATAAGGAGCACAGAGTGTTCATTTGCGGCTAGCCCGGGCTCTCTTATCTCTATTGCTGCTGACCGGTTCCCAAGCACCTCTGATACCGTCACCGGAAAAAAGGAAATTAAGCTTTTTCTTGAACCATGGGGAGAGCGCAACGGTCTTATCGCGAGCCTCTTTGTGTCAATCCTGGATAACCACTCTCGGGACTCTCCTTAGTTTTCAGCACCTGATGCCCTCTGGCGATAAATAACAGTGTAACATTCAGTTGCTTTGGGGAGGCTGCCTTACCGCTCCACCAGAAGGGGTCACAATTGGGTGTCAGGTTGCAAAAAATAGCCTTAAAGTTGTGCTCAGTAGTGGCCGGTATGTTGAAATAGTGGCTAGGCAGGGGAGGGGGATGGAGGGCAGGGGGGTCAGATAGGCAAGACAAATAAAAAAAATAATTAAAACACTTACTGGCATCGCGCCCCTCTCTTCTGCGGCCAATCCTGAGGCTGCTTTCATGCTGCTGAAAGTCACGTCAGGATTGGCCTGAGTGCCAATGATTTCCACTCCCAGTTAGACTGGGAGCCAGTGCCTGCTCTCTCCAACCCGGCAATGCAGCTTGAGATGGAAACAGCTTCAGTGCGCATGACGGTTTGGCAGGACTGAGGCAGCCGGCCAGACCGTCATGCGTACTGAATAGCAGTGCAACCACTCCTGCACCATCCTGTCATCACCCTGGCCTGGCCCCAAGCCTCGGCTCCGGGAGGAAGAATAAAACGATAATAAACAAGGGGGCATATTATCAAGGGGGGCGATAGGCACTTTTCGCCGGTTTAGCGGCTGTTTTCGGCCGATAAGCGGCGAAAATTCTATCGCCCTATTATCAAGCTGTGGCTAACAGCAGTTAGCAACTGTTTAGCGGATAGATGCACAGCTATTTAATTGAAAAAGTTGAAATGAGGATCAAAAGTCTCTTGTGAGAGTTAAAAGAATTTCGTCAGATTCAACTACCTTGACAGTGAGACTTAATGAAATGTCCAAAAAGTTCACCAACAGAGGTTATCCCAAATCTTTAATAGAAGATACGAAAAAGAGGATTGTGGAGACTGATAGAGACAAGTTATTAACACCAACCAACAAACCTGAACAAACACGGACGGTGGTAGTCTCTAAATACTCGACTTCTAGCAGGAAATTCAAACAAAGTATTATGAAACACTGGTCAATCCTGAACTTAGAACCTGACTTTGGGAACTCTTTTAACCAATCACCAATATTTGCCTATACCAGGGCCAGAAATTTAGGTGAAATGGTACAACTTAAACCTAAAGAGAGCATTTCATTCCATGGAACTAGACCCTGTTTAAATTGCGGCAATTGCAATAATATTATTAAAGGTAATTCAATCCAACATCCGAGATATGGCAACTCCATCAAACTACATGTTAATGCCACCTGTGACTCCAGTAACTTAATATACGGAATCAAATGCCCATGTGGGAAGTTATACGTTGGGAAAACCGAGCGCCGCATGAAGGTTCGACTCACGGAACATAAGTCCAATATCAGACTCAAAAATTCCAAGTCAGCTCTATCATCGCATTTCGTTGAAGCTCAACATAATGTATCTCAAATCAAGTTTATCATTCTTGAGACAGTCACAAAACAAGAAGGAAGAGACAATAACAAATTTCTGCTCCGGAGAGAGAACTATTGGATCTACAAATTATCGACCCAGAAGCCTATGGGTCTCAACGAAAGAATTGAATTTTCCTGTTACTTATGATTTAATTGCTCTAAATACCTGTTTGTGATGTTATTGTGTGTATTCCCGTTCATTAGCATGTTGACACTGCCTAAAAACAGCATATCTTAACACCGTTTAACGTAGCCATCTGGTTAGTTGTTTGCGCTTACATCCTCACAGACCTGGGTTCGATCCCATGTTGGGTTTAGATTTACATGGCCCAAATTTCTTTTATTACTTTTTTAACTTTTTTTGAAACTCACATTACATTTCGTTAGCATTTTATACACTACATTACCATGTTTTTTTGGTAATGTTAAACACAATGGTTTGAAGCTTCTAACCGAAAACCCCGATACGAACAGCTTAAACTGTTAAGTTTAGTCTGTTTACTCTGTTCATGAGACCGCGAGCACACCTGTGATACTCCCCCATTTGAATTTAAGAAGCGCGGCAAACGAAGGTTTCCCGCCGGCGTTTTGCAGGAAACAAACATCGGACCTAAGCACATTGACGTATCCGCTCAGGTTAGTTTTCACCATCTCAATACACTGCACCCAGTAGAATGTGGTTTTTCATACCACGGAGTGTAACACCGTTTCATGTACTTTTCCTTTAGATTTTTCACATAACTGCTTACAAGAAGCACGTAAGTGAGACGTCGTTTTCCAAACCTCTATGTATATAGGTAGCCATTAGAATGTTTTTGGACACGTAATGTTATAAGATGGTTTATCGTTCGTTTGCTTTATCTTCTCCTTTAATCACTTACCAATATGTTTTGTAAAAAGTTTGATTTTACATGATGCTTGACATATCATTTACTACGATTCTAATACATATGTATATTGTTGTTTTTAGTGTCAATTCCCTGATGAAGGGCATAGCAAAAATGCCCGAAATGCATTGGACACGCCTTGAAAGACAGTGCTTAAAAGATTAACGCTGCAAATGATTGTTTAAAACCATCAATGAGTTTTGAAAAAAAACAAGAAGAGAACTTTAATATGGAATAAATATGAACTATAATGAACATTGAATGGAAGTCACTTTCTTGTTTTCAAGGAGGGACAACAGTTTGTGTGCCAACTAAGGGATGAGACCAGAGATTCTCTGGCCTCACGTTTCAGTAACAGCAGTTAGCGACAGCTTGAAGGCGATAGCAAGCGGTTTGGGGCCCGCTTTGCATGTCAGCGATATTTATTGCTAATGACATGCAAAGTGGGCGTAACCAACCCGTTAGCGACTGAAAGCAGTCGATAACGCCGCTATTGCCTATTCACAAGGCTGGCGTAGCGATGGAAATATTCCCGCTATCGCCAAAAACTAACGCCTGCTCTGACCAGTTCTTATCCATGTTATCCAATGGGAGGTGGATAACATGGCTAAGAGCATTTCGTCGCTAATGCGAGAATATCGCTATATTCTCAGTGATGTTCTCTCATTACGCCGCTATCGCTGGATATTTTAGCGCTATGGAGAAAAACGTTGCTAATAGCATGTTTTCTCCGCTAAAATATTCAGCGATAGGCAGCGATAAAAAAAAGTCGCTAAGCGCATTTAGCGATAAATATCGCTAGATGTTGGTAATATGCGCCAAGGTTCTTTATCATATTATTTTGTTTTTTTTTGGCTGTGGGCAGGTGGAGCGGCACTCCTCTGCCATAGCGGAGGAGCTGCTGCGGGCGGTGCTACTAGAGGAGGGTGAACTTCCAAAAGGCAAAACATTATTTAGGCTGGAGCTCTGAGCCCCCTTGCACATGAGCTGCCTGGAACCCCTTCCAATCAAAGAGAAGTAACCAAAACCACTGAATGCACTAATCTTACAACCACTGCATGATGGAACGTCATCACTCTGGTTGAATGAGATAAAACAGAAGTACTGAAGCTGGGCCAAGGAGAGAAAACAGTACTTACTTTACTGGGCCCAGGTCTGGAACAGGAAATAACTCTACAAACTCCCCATATGGGTGCACTTGGCAGCAGAAAAACAAGACACAGTGAATAGGGAGAAAGTTGAAGAGAAAAGTAAACATTTCGCACCTAGCGGCTAACAATACGTGGCCTCCTAACCCTGTGCATTATTTTTAAACTTTGACCTAGAACGGTCTTTCCTGTCCACGTGATTTCAGCTGGAACAGAATCTCTGAAAAATGCTTTAGACAGTAGTTAAACTTTGCGAGAGAACTGAATCCAGTCAATCACTTCCTAAATGCTGCCCCCATGTGTTCCTGCCCATGTTTTGGCCTCTGAAAGGACAGAGCTCCACTGCTCTGGTTCTACCACTAAACTCCACACCCCGGGGCAAGTAGCGCAACCCCAACTCCTTCATGAAGTCTGGTCCCAGCGAAAGGTGTGGCATTGAGTGAGTGCAGCGGTAGGGAGGCTGGTGCCATTGTGGAGGGGGAGTCCGCTCACCGAGGGCCTCATGGAAACACAAGGACAACGCAAGCGGGAGGAAACCACTAGCAAGTATGCTCCGCCTTCATACGCAGGGAACTCTGGCAAGGCCCCATGCTCGCTCTCACACAGACAGTGCACCTGACACCACTTAGTAATCGGGGCCAAACCTTCAAAAAGTCCCAGCCACAGAAGAGCAGAGTCTCAGCAACTTTCGTATCATTTGTATGATGTATTGTGTCTTCCCTTATCACAGTCGTATTTGGTTTTTTGTTTTGTTATATGTGGTAGTTTGAGGTTTGTCATTTGTGTCATTGTATTTTTTTAACTGTTTTATTGGTTTATAACTGCAATTCGTGGCTACCTCAACAGATAATGCACCAGGAGCATAATCAAACTGCATCAAAACAACAAGGTAGAAACAGGTCTAAATGAAAACAATATCTCGCCATGTGGTCAGTAGTTCTGACCCGCGTCTTGGATGTTGAACGTTAAAGGAGGAGACCAATGGTCCAGGAGGTGCAGAGGGCTCATCAGGATACCTATCATGAAGAGACCGAGCCACTATGGGGCTGTTACAACTCGGATAGCCCTCTACCTACACTGGAGAAGTGTGGCTCAATGGTTAGAGCAGCAGACCCTGATGCAAAGGTCTAGCCCGGGACCAGGGTTCAATTCCCTGCCTCGGTGGGTCTTGAGCTCAAATAATTCCACGGACCTGATAATTCTCGCCTCGGTGCCTATTCCAATCATGAAGTCCCACTCTGCAACTCTGGGCAATAGCTTGCTTAATCTCCACAACGGCCCCCACAACGCTAAGGATGCCTGGCCTCCACCTTGGGGGTGCCCAGGAGTGGACACCTCACAGGGAAAGCCAGGATGTGTTCCACAGCGGTATTCGTACACGCGCCTTGAGACTCTTGCGGGTGAGTAGTGCGCTATACATGTATCAATTTTTACAATTTATTTTACCCCATTTGTGGGCTATTGGGCGGCGATGGAGACCCTGGCCTCTTTGCTGTGTAAAGCCACTGCCTTTGCCCTCGCCCATAATATCAGCGCCTGACACCGAGCCTCACATGAGGAGCCAGTGGGTTCTTCCTTTTCATGGTGATTGGTTCTTTTGGCGAGGATGAGGGTCAGGTTTAGGAAGCATAAGGCGGTTCTATATTTCTTCAGCCGTTTGAAAATCCCCACTGCCCCCTTTCCCAGGAGTCTACTCTCAGCAATCTAGTTACCGTCTCTAGTTGCCTTCTCAGTGGCCCAGAATAGGCGTAGTTGGGGGCAGTCCCAAAGCATATGTCTAAGTCCTGCAGCCTGGGCGCTGCACCAGCACACAAGCCCGCGGCTCCAGTAAAGTCATTTGTGTTGTTGCTTATTGTCAACATGCTACTCTGTTCTCATGGATTTCGTTGAAAATACAGATTCATGAATTGTAAATAAAATTGATATATTTAAGAGAATATTTTTGTCCCCATTGAAGAATTGTTTTATATAATGAGATGGATTTTCATTTCAGAATACTGCTATTAATTCACATTATATTATGAATATAAGTGACATCCTGCGTGATGGCCACCCTCAATGTTATTCTCTCCACTGGACAAGGTTCTTAACTTTGCCACCAGAACTTTATTCAACCTTTCCAGGTGTACACATCTCAAAGACCCTTCATCCCTGCTCCTTTTTGTCAGAGCTGGGACGGGAGGCTCTCAGCTAAAAAACAGGACCCTCTACAAGTTGTCGACCCTTTTATACAAGCCAAGCAATTGCACCACTCCGAGCTACCTTGCCAACATTCGGATGTAAAACACCTGCATCCAGAACTTTCATCAAGCAGAACTCGCAAGTGATGCCCACAACACTCTTTGCAGTGCCTAGATTGCGAAATATGTACCTTCTAGGCCCACAACACTGTAATTCACTGCTTCCTGATATCACAGCCTATGCCTCACTCAGTGAATTCAAAACTACCCTGAAGCGCCTTCTCAGCCAATCAACAAAAACAATTAGCTAATGAGGCAGGTTGGACCCACATTTTTTTTTTTCTATTTCTATTTAGGGGGTTTTGTAGAGCGCTTGGTGACGCACAGCGGCGTGTCCCCGCGCTAATGAGCTAATGTCTACCAGACTGATAAATGCAGAAAATTACTGTGAAAATAGAGCAGTCTTCAGCTTGGCTCTGAAGAGTGTTTCTGAGGGTTCTAGTCGCAGTGCCATTGGTAGCTTGTTCCATCTGGATGCTGCAAGGAGCCTAAAAGATCTTCCACCCATCCGGGCTCTGGACACCTTGGGAATTGACAGGAGTCCTGAACCGGAAGATCTCAGAGAGCGAGATGGCTCATAGGGTGTCAGCAATCCTTTCAAAGGGAGCGGAGCTCTCCCGTTGATGATCCGGTGGCACGTGCACAGGGCTTTGAATTCCACCCTGCTGCGAATCGGGAGCCAGTGCAGAGACCGGAGAGCTGCTGCGGAGCCCGCTCTTCTAGGTAGTCTAAGCACTAGTCTAGCAGCGGCATTCTGGAGAACCTGGAGACGACTCAGGTTCTTTTCCAAGGTTCCCAAGTAGAGAAGATTGCCGTAATCCATCTTTGACGTGACTAGTGCATGCACCAGAGTTTGGCGGGCTCTGATAGGTAAGAATTTTAATACCTTCCTGAGACTTTTAAGGGTCCCAAAACATGATCCAACCACCTGATTGATCTGAGGACCGAAGGCAAGGTCAGAATCAAACCAAATCCCCAGGTTCTTTGCTTTCTGGCAAGGGGCAGGTAGTGGGCCCAAGCACGGTGGCCACCACGCCGACGTCCACGCTGATTGGCCTCCCCCCACTACCAGTACCTCGGTCTTGCCTCCGTTGAGTTTGAGGCAATTGGCGGACATCCAGGCCGCGAGATCTTGCATGCAAGCTCTGAAGATGTCCGCCGAGGGACCGGGGGTACGTGATAGGGAGATGACCAACTGCGTGTCGTCGGCATATGATACCATTTGGAGGCCGTAGCTCTCTACCAAGGTAGCAATCGGGGCGACATAAAGATTAAAAAGAGTAGGGCTCAGGGACGAGCCCTGCGGCACCCCCTGATCCAGAGAGATGCGCTCAGAGTAATGGTCACCCTGCCTCACTTGGAAACCCCGGCCTGTAAGAAATGAATACATCCACTTCAATGCTGCCCCTCTCACCCCGCCTTTGCTCAGACACTGTAGCAAGATGGAATGCGCTACAGTGTCGAACGCGGCGCTGAGGTCCAGGAGGATTAAGGCCATGGTTTGTCCCTCATCAGCACCTTGCCTGAGGGTTTCGGTAGCCCTAAGAAGGGCAGACTCCGTAGAGTGACGCGGCCGAAACCCGAATTGCGTAGGGTGAAGGAGGTTACTTTCTTCCACAAATTTCATTAGCTGCTTATTTGCCACTTTCTCCGCGATCTTAGAAAAATAAGGCAGCAAGGAGATGGGACGAAGATTCTCTAGCTTCTCAGCGCTAATGTTGGGCTTCTTACGTAAGGGGAGCACCACAGCCTGTTTCCAGTCCTCTGGTATGGAACTGGATGAAAAGGAGATGTCTAGCAGATGTCTGATATAGGGTTCTAATGTTTCCAGACTGTCTCCCAGCCTCTTTGGAGAGGCGGGATCCCGAGGAGAGCCAGATTTAACAGATCTGCAAATCCCAACTAAATCCACCGGTGGAGGGGTGGTAAAATTAAGTAGCAGATTGTGATCGGCTTCATCACTCAATGAGTCTGCTGACATTTCCGCTGCAGGAGGTATAAGGGGAAAAGCGGAGTAAATCTTGGAGACTTTATCTCCGAAGTAGTTCGCGATGCGATTGCATGCTGCTACTGAGTGGTCATCCTCTAAGGTAGAGGTTTTAGGGGTAGCCAGGGTTTTATATATGCTGAACAGTTCCCTAGACGAGTTCTCTGCCTCGTGGATTCTGTCAGCATAGTATGTGGCCTTCTCTATCCGTATCTTGTTGTGATAGGCACGCCTCTTAACGAGATAGGCCTCTTTCATCCGGTCGTCGTATGCCACTCTCCACTGCCTTTCTGCACGTTTACAGTCCCTTTTGGCACAGCGCAGCACCTCGCCAAACCAGGGGGCCGTTCTTTGTCTCTGTGCCCCTTTGGTTGGACGTCCCAGCGGGGCTGTGCAGTCCAAAGCAGCAGTAATACGGTCGTTAAGCAACCTATTCGCTGTATTCACATCAATGCCTCCTGGAGGACCTTCCGCCGTGAGGGCCGTATTAAAGTTTTGTAGGGAAAATCTTGCCCACCTACGCCGAGGATAATTGAGAGGGGTGGGGGCGCTGGCTTTATATTTGGGCAGGAAGATGGCAAATGGGACCAAAAAATGGTCTGTCCAAGGCAGGGGCACTGGAGGAGCAACTGAAACATCCTCCCAGTTTGCAAATATAGGATCAAGCAGATGCCCGCGATTATGTGTAGGAAGCAGCCCCTTTAATTCCAGCTGTAGGGTGTGAAGTTCATCCCGGAACTCCGCCGCTCCTTTATCTGCTGGGTCGTCAAGATGTGTGTTTAGGTCTCCTAACAATAGAAACTTATCCCTCCTGATCGCTGATTCAGTCACACATAGTAAACAGGCCTGCCAAGTTTCCCAGGTCCATGTGTGACATGTTGCCGCAGTGCAAATTCTCCACCAGGGTTCTATTTACGTTATCCGCCGCAGCTGACAGTTAAGCTGCGTCACAACATTGTGCTCCTGTACGGAGCTTCTGTTGGAACTGTCATGCTACTCCTGCTAAAAGAAATAAAAAAATTGTAATCGTAATTGCATTTATATAGCGCTTAGGAGGCTGAGAGGTGTCACCCTGTGCTCCAGCACTGCAAGTGCGTAGCAGGGCCTAGGTATGCTTTTAATCCTCCGTCCCACTCACAGCATCCTCTTTATTTGTGGAAATGGCCTAGTAGGGGGTTATGTTTTAGTCTCTTATCTGAGCACAATAGAACCTGACACCATCAATCCCGGTATTATTAAACAAACTGCAAATTAAAAGCACTTCTGTGCTAAAGATTTAGATAAAGAACAGCATCAGGAAACTAACATGCATTAACAGCAAGTGTAATGTATAAAAGATACACCCAGCACATTTTGCTTACTCACTAAAAGCAGTTTTAAAATGTCATTTACAAGATCCACATGTCTGATTTAAAATATTGTCACGTGCAGCCATTTCCCAGCTCAGTAGCACCTTTGATATGTGGAAGGAATACGTGTGATTTATGAAGACTAAAACCCCCCCACAAATGATTTCATAATATTTTGTGATTGTGTTAATTTGTTGTTTATGTAAAATAAGCCCTTTATCTTTTAAGTAACTATTATTCGAAGGCCATGACATCACTACTTGTGACGCCACATCGTGTGTCATTTGTGAACGGTACACATGTTTAGAAGCAACATGCCCGCCATCTTGGAAAGGTAAAACAGTGATTCACTTCATGCCAAGACAAATCGCCACATTAGAAGCAATGGCAATGCAGGATGTGGCGCACTGCATATGAAATGAGCAGCACACAAGCGGCCCAGCAGTATTGTCGGGCGAGCTGCCAGGCACTCAAAGCAAATAAAGGAAACAAGTGAAAGGTATATCTATAAAACTATAAAATTGTACAAAATGGAGAACTAAAGAAGTGGCTCACAAACTCTGGTACTGAAGCATGTTCAATTTCAGGTGGATGTGCACATGTGATCAGACAATATACCATCGCTCACAGAGCAGTAGTGCCAATGCAAGAATTGGCTGACACACTGCCCCATTCTAGATGCTGTCATGGGTATAAACACATGTGAATTACTCTGCAACACATTAGTGACAGAAGAGGGCTTACTCAAAACCAATTGGTGTAGATAAACGTATGCATGCTTTTTTATTAAATATTTAGATCACATGCCTTTAACATAATGTAACACTCCGCCTACGAATGGCATAGCATATCTTTTCATTATAAATAAGTCTGCCCAACAGCCTTTGCTATAACTTTTCATAATAAATAGGTCAACCCATGACAACTAGCATAACTTTTTCAAATAAACCAGTCAAGCTGAAAGCCTTTATCGTCGGCTTGTCACCATACCCAACTACATAGAGCATAACATTTCCCACAAGACGATCATCTGACATACAGTCATAGGATTACAAATATGTTAAAAATTACAGATGGTTTCCCGGGGACGTCCCAAGAAATGGGGTCATGTCTGGTCCCAATGGAACGCATATCGGGGTAATATATGCACTCCCCCCCACGATTTGTCTACTGATTTGTCCTTATCCCCCTAATTGGCGTTCATTTGTTAACACTGATGCATTTGTTGCTTGTCTCCTCGCTCGCCCCTACCCCTATTTTAACTGACTGTCACGTGTCGATTTCTCTTGAGCTCTGCCCACGTGGATCCATGATATTGCTCTGTACATATTCTCTGCCTTGTGAAGTATTGTTTGTTGTTTGTTACTTTCAATAAAAGTTTTTATAAAAAAAAAAAAAAAAAAATTACAGATGGCAAAATAATATACAACCCTTCCTTAGTGGGCCTAACAGGGATACTCACAGCACAAATCTTCTACCCCAGGGTTCCCAAAAGAGAGTAACCACCACGAAAACATTTGTCTACAGCAGTAATTTGTGAGATTCCATGCAATAAAATATAAGTGTACAGACTTTAACACACATTATTAACAGCCCACCATTAAACACATGTTCGCTTTAACAGGTGCTTTTTACAAGAAGTAAGTCAGGCCTACTGCCTTTGTCAATCATTTTCCTAATAATCAGATCAGACACATGATTTCTGACATAACCTTTCCCTTTAAACCAATGAAGCCTATATACTTTACCATTGGCTTATCACCCAAACCAACTCAGGCCTACTGGCTTGGGCATAAGCATCCCCAAATGCAACCCTCAGGCCCACAGTTGGAAAATTTCAAATAGATACAAAGTTAAAGTTGTCAAAACAATTAACCACCCCTTTCAAGTGGTTCTAGAAAGAGGTATCACAGTGCACTTCTTCTCCGCACAGGGTTCATCAGATGGAGTAACAGGTACCAAAATCCTTGGCAATTACAGTAATCTATGAGTCAATGTAACAAAATACATTTTCATTGGCTTTAGCACATTGTAATCACAATCCACTATAAAGGCCTACTTGCTTTAACGTATGCTTTTCACAATAAATAATTCTGACCTGTTGTCAGTGTCATTTTCACAACTTTCTCTAATACACAGCTCCGCCCTATGGCAACGACATATGCCATTATCATTGGCTTGTCACCATAACCAACTCCTGCGCACTACACTGAGCTTAAGCAGCACAGCAAGGCATAAAGTGCAATACAAGCACTCATTTTCAGTGGAGGCACATATCTTCTACCCAATCAAGTGCTGTAGTTAGGGTAATCAACATGTGGGCAGAACCGAAGCCCCTCCCCGAGTAGTGCTTTTTTAAGCGCCTTTCTATTGATCACATATAGTCTAATGACAGTTCTGTTGTAAAGCCAGACATAAAAACCGTAGTTTCCAAATGAAGAGGTCCCTGTCATCAGGTGATCAGTGTGTGTAGATGATGTCACTTTCTCTGACGATTCACTCAGGGTCTCGTTAATGAGAAAGAAGGAGTCCAGCGGATGAACACACAGCTCGCGCTGGCCCCCTCCCTCCCGCACGTGCAGCCATTTCCCTCGCGGGGAAGCCAGACTGAATATTGATCAGTCCGCGGCTCCTGATTGGATCCAAATAGAGTACAGCAGGTCAAGGCGCCAGAGCCCGCCGTTGCAGCTTGAACAAGAAAATGCATTTCAAAACTACAGAGAGTCGTGCTTTAAGGTGATTGGTTGACAATAAATACAGCCGGCGTCGCGAGCCGCCAGATGTGCGGCCACGTGAGAGAACATGGTGGAGAACTTAACTGCAGACCACCTCCTCTGCTAGTAGAAGGCAGTAAAGCGACTAATTTCAGACCGAAAAGCTAAAGAGCAAAAAATATAAACTCAAAATACAGACTGACAGCATATCGACCATGTTTAATAATCTACATGCAAACACTTTAATTTGCACCTAATTCCACCAGCTCTTGCTGCAAAGTAGGCTGGGAACGGACTTGGAGTTGTAAACTGATGCATTTCTATAATAGGTAGGTAGTGAGTTTTTCTGGATTTAGGAATGTAAAACAGGTTTAATTTTGCATTGAACATTATGTATATATGATTAACATAGTTTTGTGGGAGCCATATATTTTTTAGTCAAGGTTTTTATAAGGAAAAGGTGGAGGAGACTTCTTTCACCCACTCTTTTCAATATTTCATGTATTACCTCCTTCACAAGTCCCCTCCCTATAAAAACTGAAGAAGGGCTTTCAGCACTAGAACATGGAAGCGCTGCAGACATTATAGTTTATCTTAGTGAACAATTAATAACTATTCTTTTCCATTCTGATCGATTCTTTTATATTAAGTGATCAGATTCATTAATCCAGCTTTCCATGCTCGTATCTAATGCTATTTTACAAGAATTAGAACTGCTTGTGACCAACTTTTATTAACATTTTAACACCATTTTAATGGACTTTATTGTTACTACTCAGTCACATCTCAACACCTTATCTTATAATGCTCATTTTTAGCTTTCTATGTCAGACAATTTTATTGTTTTTTTATCTTTGTACCGCTTTTATGGCCTATGGCCGAAATAAAGTTTATTGACTGACTGTATATTAAAACAATCGCAATAGATTATCACACCAACATTTTGATTCAGTAGCAATATGAATAAGCTACTTTGCACGAAATTTCAGAGACCTACCATATATTTTCCTGTAATGACCTAAAGCTTCGATTTTGAAATTCTGCACGCCCCCATCAACTGCATTGTAAGAGATTTGCGCCACTCTGTCTATACTGGCCTGCTGAAAATTATTGAAAAAAAGATAAAAGGTTACATTCGAAATAATAATGCACATTTATTATAAATGTATCAAGTTAATAACCTCCAGGATTGGTTATGTGGTACCTTGCTAAAGTAAAGAATTTTAAGATTGGACTATGGCATGCAGAAACTTTTTCACCATATTCTCCTTCATTTAATATGATGGGCAAATAATTTGTGAGTGGTAATTAAATTAAATGAAAGTGTCGAAAAAGTAGAGTTAATTAACTTTACACGTAAGGCTATTAGCTTCTATGATTAACATACACACTTGCTGTAAATATATACTCATGGTGTTGGCTGTGAGCTTGTCAGTGGCTAAGACAATTACCCCATACCTCTTTAATGAGGTAAACATACTTTTTTGATACCATTTACAATACAGCATGGTCAGGGCGTGATGGAAGAAACGGATTGTGGGTGATAAACATTGCAGGGAGGGGGTGAGGCATCCCATCCATGCTCTTCCTCCTTTTATATTTTCTTAGAAAAAAATCAATAAGCAGGCTGCACTATAACTATAATTACAAGCACTTACTGCGGGGCTGGTCTCCCTGCATGTAAACATGCGGCACAGTACGTCTCAGGAGTACACTCCATTTATTTTATTTTGAGGACGATTTCCATAGGGCACTGCTAGTGTCACTTAAATATTATAGGATAATATTAACCAATTAGTGGTATTCATTGATGCAAACTCAGATGTATGAACATAGAAGAAATATCTGCAACAGGCACTCAGCTTCCTCGGATATCTTAGGATAATATTAACCAATTAGTGGTATTCTTTGAGGCAAACTCAGATGTATGAACATAGAAGAAATATCTGCAACAGGCACTCAAGCTCCCTCGGATATCTTAGGATAATATTAACCAATTAGTGGTATTCTTTGAGGCAAACTCAGATGTATGAACATAGAAGAAATATCTGCAACAGGCACTCAGCTCCCTCGGATATCTTATAAAACGGCGCAGCCCGACGGGCGGTCCGAGTCCACTTAGAGACCTGAACTCGACATCAAGAATAAAAGAAGAGGCCATGGTTTTGCTTCCTCGCAAAGGCCGTGGCCGCTGAGAGGATGCGGATATTATCTGGTAATGGCAGAGGGAGCTCTGGCCGGTTTTGTTTTCCATGGTACTTCAAACCCCCCGAGTGGCTCATTTCATGAAGATAATTGCGTTAGGATTGCGGCCTTGCAGGCTGCCCCTTGGACGCCGAGCACTTTGCAGCGCGCGGCGCCAGGGCTGGCTTCGCCCTCCGGATGGAGCTAATGTGGCCGGTTGTACACAATGTCTCCCTTCCCGCTGAGCAGCCAATGTTTAACGACGCAGGGAGCCCGCAAGCTTGGCGGCGAGATCTGCTGGGGGAAGAAGCAGCTGTGCGGGGGTCTTACAATGGAGGGGACACCTGCCAGTAATGCGGCATAGTTTACCTGCGAGAGCTGCAGGGGCTTCTGGGAGCAGGGAGATTTCTAGATGTGTGAGGCCAGGATTTTTGGTCTGGAGAATTGAGCGAAACCATGCCCAGGTCTAATGACATGACATTTGTCACTGGGCAAGAGACTTTTTTATGTTGCCTACGCAGGGTACCCAACAAACTGGGACAGAAGGACGGAACATGGTCATGCCTGGCTTCAATTTATCCAAGTTGAGGTAATGTTAGTGGTAGGGATGAAGACATGTGAGTACATGTATTTCGACCACATGACCATTTTCCTCCACAGGTAGGTCAATGGGATAGCGTATTCATATGTTGTCAAGTTTGTTACCTATGAATTACTAGTAGTTTTTTTTAATGAAAGATGACAATTGTCTCAACCAAACGCATAAAAAGGGTGTGCAGAATTTGTGTAACACTTAGAGCTATATTTTTGTGTAAAATGCATCCTGCCATCAATTTTGGACGCAAGGACACATTCTTTGACAAATAAAAAGAACAAAAACCACAAGTGTTGCAAATAACAGCTGATCGCATTCTACTCATTTGCTTTGTTCCTGTGATCACCCCAAAATTTTCCTGTGAACACAACTTAATTACACCACGTGGCATAATGGTGTCATTGCGGGAGTTTCGCATAACAAGCATAATGTGAACTTCATGAAATGACACAAGATTATGCTAGTTTAACCCCTTCACTGCAGTGATAATTTTGCTGCGGTGTGGGGATGTATTTAGGGGGCGTAACCCTTTGCGTGCTCATGAACGCCCCGGCCATTTTACATCACGCTGTCCGAACTTCGCCCACTAATTAATTCCCCAGCACAGGCTCGGAATTCGCGCCGCGCTGGGGGAATCGCAGCCTTCGGAAAGACCCCGCCCATCGTGAGCAAGCGCCCAGCATGACGCAGGATGGGCGGGGTCCATCCTGAGCACGCAAGGAGTTAATACAAAATTTGCCCACACCTATTTAGAGGATGCAGGGTACAAATCCTTGCGAAGACAAAAAGTAGCATGAAGACAGTGGTGCAACAAAATTTGAGGAGGCCACCCGGCAAGGTGCAGGGAGGGCCCCCGCTCCGGATTTTATCAGGAGTTCTCGGACAAGAGTACTGTGCTGAGGTGGCCACCTGCAGCTCAGGGGCCCTGTCGCACCACGGAGGCAGCAGTGGCCTGTGTTACGCCACTGCATAAGATAGTTGGACTAGGGCTGGGTGAAGAATTTTGCTCCGCTGGCAGAGTTCGATGAGCTTTGCCCACTCTGCGGAGTTCTGAAAAACTCAGCAAAGTGACGGGAGCGGAGTTTGTCTCTTGGGCATCTCGCCAACGTTACGTTTGCAAGTGTTCGCGCGGAAAAAAAAATGCATGCTAGACCTCTCGGCGAGATTTCTCAACGTGGGCAGTCGCGGCAGGTCCCGACCGCTCGCCTTGAAAAATCTGCTGCTTACGTTGAGGAAGCTGCCACCCGAATAGAATGTCTTTTCGAGTGGCAGAAAGCAGTAGCGTCATCTGGCGTGTACATAGTGCAGTTCACGCTGATTTTACAGCAAGGGACAAACTCCCAGTGTTACAAATCAGTGCGAGCAGTGTGACTAAACAGACTCCACTACTGGCGGAACTCCACAGAGCGTGGCAGAGTTTTTCTAACACTTCACGGAATTCCGGTGAGTAGAACTCCGCAAACTTACCAAGGCCTAATTTTGACAAATGTTTGTGAAAAACACACCCAAATCTTTGGAGGAACTCTCCAATGAAGCCCACTGCATCAAATTTGTACGGAAGTTCCAGTGGTCGTGCAACCCACAGGCAGCCTACAGGTCACTCACTTTGGATACTCCTAGTGTTTTTGCCTTGAGACGTGACCCCAGGGCAGCATGTTCCACAGTGCGACTAGAATTGGTAAATAAGCCACCTGAAATATTTTTGGGAAAGTAGCACTTTTTCTAAACACTTTAGGACTGTAGTTTAGTAAATTTGACCACTGAGTGTCTGCCACACCCACTTCTGAAGAACCAGTTCAAAGCATGAAACAGGTCATTTTTTAGGTCGAGCCTGGCGTACGCAGCGCGAAGCGCTGTCGCCAGCGAGGCTTATTGTTGTGTACTTGCCACGGAAGTGGGACAGGAGATGGGCACGCGCAGACCTTTTGGCGATTTGAGCAGGTGTACGCGCATGTACAGCCATGCACTGTGCACATCTCTTTTCCCTCTTCAGAGGCAAGTCAGCCTCCTGCAATAGCGCGCGTGCACACACACACACACAGACACACACACACACACAGACACAAACACACCCCCCCCTACGGTACAACTAAGCCCCACTCACCGGGCTCTTTTGTCGCTGCTACAGGCTCCGTCATGCTCAGGACTCCCCTGGTGTCATCTCCTCCGCATCACCTGGCACACGCAGGGCTTCCCTCACTCATGGGAGCCCCGCACTTGCATTGGCGGCCTCAGCCGCCACTTCTGCTCCTCCTTACGTCTGCAGCCACCGCGGGGCTCTCCCTCAGGCATGGGAGCCCCGCGTCACCACTGCTCCTCTCGGCCAGGCACTCCGTGGGCGCGGGCTTCCCGCAGAAGGTGGAAGTCCCACCCCAGGGGAGGCTGTGAAACGCTGTGGGACGTAGGAGGAAGGCGACGTTTTAAGTGGGAGCCAGCATGTGGGCGCCAAGGTTATCGCTGATCTTTGCAGTCAGAGGGTGGCACGTACGTTTGCTCATCTGTTTCCTCCAGTCAAAGCAAAGATCCCGTCTCGACATGCCCGCTCCCTGATGTGGGGAATGTAATCTCTTAATAATCTTTTGTATATTTTATATTAATATTGGCTTTCCTCCTGTGTCAACCTGATAAAGGTTATACTGTTTTATGTACACGGAAAATGCTTAAAATGTGAATGAGGCATTGAAAAAGAAATCAACTTCGTTATTTCTTTCTGCTTTAAGGTATTTTAATATGCATCTTTCTGCTGCTGTGTTATCAACAAAATATATCCCTTTGAATTTGGCATGTGATGTGATTATTGCACAACACAGAGCCTGTGCAGCAGAAAGGGTCCGAAAGAAAAGGTTTTTAAAACTGAGCCTTTATTGGCTCTCTATATCCCTCCCTCCTTTCTCACCTCGATATCCCTCCGACCTCAGCTCTGACCCCCATATGCCTCCTCTCTGACCTCCATATCCCTCCTCTCTGTCCTCCACATCCCTCCTCTCTGACCTCTATGTCCCTCCTCTCTGACCTCCACGTCCCTCCTCGCTGACCTCCATGTCGATCCTCTCTGACCTCGATGTCCCTCCTCTCTGAACTCCATATCCCTCCCTCCTCTCTGACCTCCATATCCCTCCCTCCGCTCTGGCCTCCATATCCCTCCCAAACACACAAGATGATGGACGGAATGTTGTACAATGGCAAAACATTCACCCCCAGTCACAGATCTGGGTTTAATCCATCGTTATTTTGCTCACCAAGCCACCCCAGTTCAGACATGGCCATATGCAAATCAGTCTTGACCCTGTGGCTCATGGGAACAGTCCAGCCCGAACTGCCAAGCCATGTCTTCCCTGGACCAGAATCAAGCATCCTAGGACCGGTTTCTGGCTATCAGCCGTCTTCAGCCAGTATAGCTTGACTCCAGTGGCCTAGTGAGCAAGGGACCCACGTCTGGGCATACCCTTCCCACATAGGGTGAACCGCAAAACACACAAGGTGATGGACTGAATGTTGCACAATGGCAAAAAATTCACCCCTAGTCTCAGATCTGGGTTTAATCCATCGTTATTTTGCTCACCAAGCCACCCCAGTTCAGACATTGCCATATGCAAATCAGTCTTGACCCTGTGCCTCATGGGAACAGTCCAGCCCGATCTGCCAAGCCATGTCTTCCCTGGACCAGAATCGAGCATCCTGAACCGGTTTCTGGCTATCAGCCGTCTTCAGCCAGGATAGCTTGACTCCAGTGGCCTAGTGAGCAAGGGACCCACGTCTGGGCATACCTTTCCCACATAGGGTGAACAGCAAAATACACAAGATGATGGACGGAATGTTGCACAATGGCAAAACATTCACCCCCAGTCACAGATCTGGGTTTAATCCATCGTTATTTTGCTCAGCAAGCCACCCCAGTTCAGACATGGCCATATGCAAATCAGTCTTGACCCTGTGCCTCATGGGAACAGTCCAGCCCGAACTGCCAAGCCCTCCCTCCTGTCTGACTTCCTTATCCCTCATCTCTGCATCCACTGCAGGTAAAACATAATCAATCCCCTCATATACACAGATAGTGCACACTTTAAAGCCCGAGCAACCAAAGAAGTTGGGAAAACATGCCTGAAAAATGGATTATGAGGAAATATTTGCTTCAGGCATGGGCAAGATTGGGGAACAAACTATTGGCACACGATCTCACTCAAATTACTGAAGGAACAAGCATTGGTAATCAGGCTATTGACTTTGCCAAAGCTTGTTTTATTTCATTGGTGTTTTAAAACTATAACAACAAGCATTTACAATGCAATAGGTCTCACATTTACACAAGTTTGAGCTATTGCTATTATAAATGACAATGCCTTTTATTTATGTTTTTTTAAAACGATAAATAAAAAGCATTGTCATTTACAATGCAAAACTTTAAGATATTGGCATTTTAAATGACTAAATGACAATACCATTTATTTATCTGTTTTCAAAACCAATACATAGATAAAGGGTTTGTCATTTACAATACCAATAGTTCAAACTTTTGCAAATGCGAGACCTATTGCATTGCAAATGCTAGTTTTTTAAAACTATGGTATTGTTTTCACAGTGAGGATGGCTTTTAAAGGTGCCGAATCATCCCTCTGCTTCGGATAAAGGCCAGAAGGATAGCTGTTTGAGCAGAACCTTTGTTTCTGGAACAAAGCAGTGATCAGCAGATCATAGCCTTGAAACCGTGCAAGGCTGGTCTAGCTTTCCATCCTCCTCAACATATGTTACTATTTATTTTATTTTTGGCATTTGTACAGCGCTCTGTTACCCGTAGGTGTCCTGGCGCTAAGTGTTACTCCTGAGATAGAGGCAGATCGGGAATCAGTTGGTAAACAGCCATGTCTTTAAAGCTCTTCTAAAGGCCATGAGGTCCGTCATTTTTCTGAGGGCGTGAGGCAAGGTGTTCCAAGCTTTGGCTGCGCCCAGCACAAAGCTTCTGCCTCCCCAGCGCGCTCTCCTAATACGAGGCACAGTGATCAACCCCACATAGCACTTAGAAACTGCAGAAGTGCGGTGTGAAGCACTATATAACAAATCAAATTCATATTATGATATAGTGGGGTCCCAGAGCACACTGTGGCATTGCAGGAAGCATGGAATCAAGTTGCTTAGAAAATGTATCAGGGGAATGTCAAAACCAGTCTTGGGTTTGATAAACGATCAAAAGGCTTTAATCTTTGGATTGATTATCACAGCTGCAGTGTTGTGCTAAAGAAGTGTCTGAAAACATGTTCCCTCTGTGCTCCGTATTTTACGTGGGATATCTGTAATATTCATGTTATGTGAAAATCTCAACGATCATTTGGATTAGGCAACGGCAACATTTTACTTAAACGGGTGAAATCTGCAAAATTACCAAATTTTGCATTATGCAAAACTTCGCAAAATTATGCATTTTTCTGCATGTGAAAGACTCGTTCATGCAGAAAATATCTTGCCAAGATACATATTCTCATAAGTTTTTTCACTAATGGTTCATGTTAAAAAGTCACCCGAATCACCAGCAAACAACATTTAACTCTGAAAGCATCAATTTGAAAAAAAATATATGATAATTTTGTAAGACTTCACAAAAAAATTCTATTTTCACAAACCCATAGTTTGGACCCATTTCAAAAAGTGTAACAAATATGGCAATGTAACCTAACATTGTTTTAAGCTGTGTTGCAAAGCCCCGCAGTCCAAGCACCAGAAAGTGGTTGTCAGGGTAGCGAACATATATGCATGAAATATCAAACATGAGAAAGAAGTAGCAACTTACAAGACCTCATGATCTAAATACTGATCCTCCTAAAATATCTCACAACAATATTGTCCTACAATCACAAGATCTGAGCCAATCTAGGTTTGTTGAATGGGTTTCTTCTAAAACCTTTGGTGTTTATGTTACAATGCCTGCACATGTTCGGACTTCTTCTTGCATCTATCCAGGCTTGGTTCAAATGTGGCTAGAGCGTTAGGGTGCATTGTAGGGGTCAGATTTTCATCCCATGCCCTCTGTCCTACCACTACGTAGATACAGCTGCATCTTGACTAAGAAGTGTTGCGAATCCACCACAAGACCCTAAAATACTTGTGCAAACCTCCTCCAGGAACTGCCGAGATGTGTCCTAAGAATGGGCAGGACTTCGCTTCCGGGAAATACAATTTGGGGTAGATGTGTTGAATGCCAGGGGGCAAACCACGCCCAATCCTCTAGATGGAGAGAAGGTGTTGTTTGAGCCACTGCAGTACAATAGACAGAGGGGTGTGTTGAAAAGTTTAGCCTCATAATCAGGTGGCAATTAGGGCTGCACCTTTCTTTAAAAAAAATACTGGCAATTTGTCTGCTTTTGCTATTCAGGAACCGCCACGAGCTGGTAGGGGAAGTATAATTTGAGTGAAAGTGTCAGGAGTCTTTGATAACATGGCAATTATCCCTCTGTTTGCTCTAATGATCATTCTGAAAGGATTTAGACAGATTTAAATTCATTTTAACTGATTTATTTATGCATTTACTGTTACGGGTTAGTTTCGGAGAGGAGAAAAAATACAGGATTCCACTGCTTTTCCCGATTATTTTCACCAGCCTGGACTTAAAATAGCAGGCCAGGCCAGAAAAAAAAACCCCAACCAGGTGACAATCGTAGCTCCCATGGACAGTCTGGCCATACAGCCAGGTGCAATTTTGATTGGACAAGGTGTAGGAAGGTGGATATCTGACTATATGGTTACCCCCACTTTTTTCCTGGTGTTTTACTGGTTTTGAACTTAGTTGGCCAGGGACCCTGCCATTCAGGGCCCCAGTCTATCTGATTTCTCTATAAAATGGACTCCATGTACTTTAGGTACATACCAGATTGGTTACTGGGTCAACCTTGTGAGCCCCTGTATAGTGTACCTTAGGTACCCAGGGCATAGGTGCACCCTAGACCTACCAGGGGCTGAAGCATGTATTGTGCCACCACTGGTTTGCCTTCCAAACTGACACCACAGGTCTGTTCACACAGCCTGTGTATGGTGGTGTAATCACCCCTTACTTAGATATAGTATACCTATATCTATATATACATATAGACACATATACACCTATAAGTCACTCCTATGACAGGCCTTAACAGTCCTGGAGGCAGAGTGCTTGGCTTTATGTGCGAGGCTGCCCTAGCATGAGCTGAGCCCCTCTGCAGCTTTTGGAACCATCTCCTTATAGCTGTTCTATGATATAGCCATACCATATACTCTTAAGTGCATTATAATCCTCGCAGTTAATGCTAACTTTGGTTTGGCTTTATCAAAACATGTCGTGTAAGGTGTCAAACACTTTGGAATACTACACCCCCCCCCCCCCCGGCCAGTCCTGGCGGTGGGGGTAGCATTCCACCCTTCTAGAGGTAGAAGACATGTAGGTACTGGTTTACCCGGTTAAGGTTAAACAGAGCCTCAGCATCACAAAATGGATGCTGCTGCCACAGACACGAGTCTGACCTCCTGTTGCTCGACAAAACTCCGGCAGGGGAGGCCTGGACAATAGGTTTCCTTTCCAGGGAGGTGCCTCCCCAGACAGGCTTTAGTGTATTGGGGCAGGGAGTGCTGCATTCAGTAAATGCTTTCCAGACACTGCCTGGGACACACTAGGTGCTCCATGCTTTTCTCAGTTCAAACCGGTTGCTGGGGCACTGTGCCCCATCTCTGGCGCGAAACTGGACAAAGGGAAAGGGGTGTAACCACCCCCTTCCCTGGTCCACCCATAGGAGGGACCTTAAGGGTAGTCCCGCCCCTAAGCTTAGTATAAGTATAGGAGCCCAGTCACTAGGACTTTGGATTACCCTGGACGAAACTTTGAAACATAAATCCTGGACCTTCGACATTCCATTTTGACTAGAGGACAGAAGACATCGCCCTTGTGGTCAAGGAGTGACCACCCTGTTCAAACAGGCACCAACAGCAACTTTGCCGGTCTGCATTTTCAAGGCTCCCGCTGGATCCCAAAGAATCTGCGACACAGGACACGGACTTCCAGACATCTCTGACCCGACCTTTGCTCACAGCAAAGCTGAAACCCGTGGCGGACACGAGAGACGTGGGACCGGAACTCCTGGACATCCTGCATTTTGCAAGCTGCACTCACTTCACAAGGAAACGCAAAGTCGTGCATTGGGATGCTTGAAGCCCCAGACCGGAGCACCATTTGCCCCGAAGCTCAGAGGCCCCCACTGCTTTTACATTTGCTGAAATGCAAAAGCAGGGCCCCCCGTGGCCCCTGCTTTTGCATTCCAGCTTCCCGGTTCCTAGTCCGTTGGCTAGTGACCCCCTTGGTAGACTCCATTTTGAATCTAACTTGCTTTCCTGATTGCTCAAGGCTTGCTCCAACTTCCCTGCAAAGGAGAAGTTCCTCAGACATTGCTGGTCTGCTCTGAAGCCAATCTTGACATCCTGTGTGCGTTGCATTTGCCGAGGCTTGTTGGGTCCAGTCGGGATACCGACACCGCAGTCAACTAGATCCTTCTTGGGACAGCTCGAATCCAGCTTCTGGTCATCGTCAACACCTCCTGGTCCTCGTGGCTGAAGAGACAAACTTCACATCTTCACCTGAAATCACTCGACATCTGGTGGCATCTTCCTATCGCCGCCGTGGTCACTGGCAAGTGACCCAGACTCTGTCCCTTCTGCTTTCAGGTTCTACAGATCTTCGATCCACCCTTGGATCCACCCGGACACTTTTCCTCTAGTTGCTGCAGCACTTCTTTGCAGCTCTCCATTGAAAATGACGACGAAACCCGACACAAAAAGACACCTATGCACCCGGCTTCCCTAGGTGAGGTAACACGAGTACTCCGTTGCTCCCGTGGGTCTTGACTCTCGAAGTGTCCTAGTTTAAAAGGGTTTCATCTTAGTCCATCCGGAAGTGTACGTAAATTGTATATTTGTAACTTCTACGTTTCCCATAGGAAGGCAATGGTAACCAGCGCCTGTGTTTAGACACTGCACGCGTCTCCCGTGGGCCTTCTACTTCCTAGCCTTTGGTTGTTTAGAGTAGCCCCATCGATTCCACAGGCCCCAGGCCTGCTTTCTAATTCTCTTGTGGTTCTTATACCACTATTTTAGTATATGGTTTGTGAGACCCCTAGGGCATAACGTATACTGTGCAACTTATCGTATAGTAAAAGAGTAACTTTTATTGTACTTTTACCTCTGACCTCATAAAGAGTGCAGAGGGGTTGTGTTTAGAATAAATACATATATATTTGATATATACCTTGTGTGGTGTCCTTTCATTTGGTACTCAAGAGATTATAATTGGTAAAACAACTTGCTTAATACGCTCTTTGAAGTCTTAGCCTGATGACTGCTGGTCCATGCTACCACTAGGATAGCTTTTTATAAGGTTGATTGTCTAATGAGAAAAAGTGTCACCAGAAAGTGACCACTGTACCGAGCTACGTGATTCACACGCGTAAGCTCTCCTTCATCGCGGGGGACCATAGGAGCAAACCACTCAATTGCCAGGGTTCACTGGACACGCATCCTGATACTTCCAGTCCACGAACAACCAATTGTGTTCGTTTTCCTCCCCTGCACTTTTTGATGCCCACACGCACCCGACTGGCGCCCTCACCTGTCCATAGCATATAAGAGATAAACTTCAGAAGTGCGCTCCGCCACAAGCATTGTCTACCACTACCTTCACATGGGTGCCCGGCTGGGTCACCCTGTGAGTATTTTTCTTCACTACGATGCATGGTGACACTTTTTCTCATTAGACAGTGCCATACATCTATCGGGTGTCTCTACTATTGTAGGTCCTGAAGAGACCCTTCATCCGCACACAGGGTCGAAACTTTGCCGACTATTCTAAACGCAAACCATTACACACTTGTTTATTGTTTGAAGTGTTGATTGCATTATGTAACCTGATAACGGTCGCTTTTGTGTTTTGAAGGAAACCTTGTAAATATTTCACAGAATCGGTCACATTTTTCTATAGGTTCCTTACACTTTCACGGGGACACAACTCACTATTGTGATTTGCTTTGTAAATGTTATTTCAATTTTTGGGCTATAAACTAAACAGAATTTGTTTTACTGCAAATGTGTATTTTGTGGCTCTCCCTCAATTACCCTTTGCTAACTCGTACCATTGCCATTGTGCATCTTGTTATTATTATCAATTAGTCACGTGTCCACAGGAGCCGTTGTTTCTGAGTATAACAGGTGCCATTTTGAGGCAGATGGTTTAAGCATGGGTGGGCGGAGTCAGCACAGCACAGTGTTTGCTGAACAAAATGTAGGAGTCACATCTAAACAAGCTAAGTGAGGCACCCATTGTGTTTTGAAGCTGGACTCCTCCTTTCTACACATGTCCCCTCTTGATGGCAATACAGAGCAGGATAGAAGACGACTCATTAATATGGGATGCTGCGCGCTCATCACAGGCGCAGGGCATAGGACGCGGAGAGGGCACTGTGGGAGGCGGGAAAGGCCAGCAATCCTGCTTGCACCTGATAGTTGGTGGCAGTGCTCTACTAATTAAAATAAATATGTGCAGGGGGGAAGGTTTTTCTTCCAAGCTTGCAAGCTTTCCAAGGCTTCTTAGATTTTAGTCCCTCTGAGTTTTGTTAAGTCCACCGCCCTACAGCTCCTGTCTCTTTATTTCCCTGTTGCTGGTTCTTTTTCACCCATGCATTCTTCATTTGTCCCTCTTTCCTTTATGTTTATTCCCCCTTCTTACTTCTATTTCTTATATTTTGCTCTGGCTGAAAATTTTAAGATGAAAAATAAGTCCCTGTTCCCAGAAATGAGTGACAGTGCCCGCTACCTGCAACCACCGGCACAAATTAAGCACTGGCCTGTTGCCAAGCATGAATGTTGTCGTACAGCTTAATTCTGTGAACCAAAGCACCTCACGTGGTTGAAAGGTAAGCCTGGCTCTGAAGGAAGGAGGTTGGGAGAGGGGGCCATGTTCTGCTCTGTGCTTCTCTGCAGACGTCAGACCCAAGGACCCGCTGTTCCGGGGCTGGCGTTCCGCGCGGTGGGCTCAACCAGGGCGCGCCATTCGTTGGGCCCTGCTGTCTTATCACAACAGTACAAGCCCGTCCGCCACTGGCTGAGGCGCGAAAAGCAGCAATTTATGCGCGCAGACAAAGTGTTCCGGCGAACTCCGCCACCTCCAAACAGTCAGTGTTTAAATGACTTCCCCGAGCGGCTTTCATGGGGGGGGGGGGGGCGCCCACGCGCAGTCCCAGATGAACGTCGCGCTGTGGAGGTTCATCGAGCGCGCGCGCGCGAGCACGCGGCCGCCTGAGGCCTACTACTGCAAGACAGGCGTCGGAAACCGAAACCGAGGCGGCCTTTGAGCCCAGCTCAAGCCCCCCCCCCCCCCCTCCTGAGTCATCAAGGTGTCCTGAAGGGAGACGCTGTCCTGCACACTTTTATTCAGGGATTCAGCCAAACTCTCCTGGTGGAAATGTGGCTGTGAATGAGGAATAACCATGGGGATAAGATAGTCAATTCAATTTCCTGGCTACTATTCCCAATTTTTGGGTGCAACTTCAAGGTGCAACTAGTAGCTGCCCTGTTTTTCCAGCCTCTGTATTTACCGTACTAGTAACAGTACTACTCTGATTAAGTGGACTCTGCAATGGCGGCCTTAACATGCAACAGCTTTGGTTTGTTCCATTACGTCACGTTGGTGCCTCAGCCTAACGTTGGCACTGCACTGTTTACATTTTATATGTCCACTGTCGTTTTATTGACTGTGGCTCATGATAAGGGTGTTATTAGAAGCACTAAATAAATATGTCTCCTCTCTGATGTCATTTTTTCTTTGCCAAGCGAGGCTCTATTCATGCATTTTGTTGAGAGCAGATTTCCTGTCCCTTTGTATTAGGCTGCATCCTTGGTTACTGCTGACCTCTTGAGTCCAATTGGCTCGGAATCAGGACTTCATAATGAGGTCCATATTCTATAGGAAAAAAGTAATGTTTTTTAAAATCTCTAAATTTGCATCAAGTGATGAGAAAAAATACAATGCTGCCTGAAAGGAAGAAAGTGGAGACGGAGGTAATTCAGAGATGTGGGGGTTTGAAGCACCACTTGGCGAGGGTGCCCAGCAGGCACGGAGATGCTACAGAAGGGATTTTGTAGGCCAGGAACCGTGCGCGCCTTTTAAGCCACTGTTGGCTTTGTTCAGACGCTTTCAGGCTTTGCTGCTTTGGGCTTCTTTGCATGTTACTTGTTCTTTGCGACCCTAATGCATGGGCTTTGCCTGGGGAACAATCAGTGCATCCACTTAAGACTAGGTCGGCCCTTCGCCACCTGGTGCTGGAGTGATGGAGGAAGCTGCGCGGGGAGGGGGGATAGTGGGGTGTGCGGGGGGGGGCGTCTGGTTTAACTGCTCTTAATGGATCTGCGTACATGTACGTCTCAAGTTTCCAAGGTCCATGTGTGAGTAGAGGAGTGTCAAGGTTTTTGCTGGGTATTCTGGGACTTGTAGTCCTGAGTTTAAGAAGGGATAAACAATACTACAAGCCCCATAAAACAAAGAAAAAGCCGTGAGAGAATGGACTGCTCAAGCATGGACCTAAGACTGGGAAAGTTGGGTGCTCTTCTAGCCCCAGATTCATATATGTGGCAAGCATCCTAGTGCTACTGACTGCCGGTGTGACCTTATAGCAGGTGAGTTGAGGTTATCTGCATCTGCCTGTACTTTGCTCTTTGTATAATGCAGAGCACATCACTCCAACCTGAATGGCTCTACACGGGCTCCCGCACCAAGCGCCAAACACCTTCTGGGTCGCCTGTATGACAAGCAAGGCCACCGGAAGTGACACTCGTCTACATACCGCAAAGAAGAGAATTTTCTCAGGTAGATTGCAACACACCTGAGGCCAGGACATTGTCAGGCTGGGCTAAAAAAACTGCGAAAATGAGAAAGCGAGAAGACAAATCTTCATCTGTGCTCCGAAGATCTGGAGCTATATCCCCATCAGCATCAGAACATATGCAATCCAGAAAAAATCTGAAGAGCCAACGATTCAGAGACCACTTCGGTCCCACAAATAGCAGCATAACCCGCAAACATCCTGCTTCATCACAAATGTAACTGAATCATTACTCAAGGACCTGCCCTGCATCAGTGCTCTGTAATTCACTACCAAGGTTTGCCCCCTTATGAGTACCTACACAAACAGATATACATGAACATGTAAATGTCCAAGATCCAAACTCACTCCAGGTCTACACTCTTCATTCTGGAACTTGCCAGGCTGGTTTTATGATGGAATAAAGAGGACTACAATGCCCAGAATGCAAAGCTTAAGCCTTATGTGGGTGACATATTCACGTAGGGACCTGTGGAAATTGAGAGCTATGTTTTATATAGCTTAATGTTGTGCCACAATGGCCATTTTGTTGCAATTACTGCAGCATACTTATGAATTCCTAGAAAAAGAGACAATCAGCTGTAAAATCAATAACTTGGCAACTCCTAACAACACACTCCCTGTTTCGCAAGTTTAACTGACTCTGAGTTTATTGTGTCAGCTTTTCTTTTTGATTTCTTATCATCTTACTTTTTTTTTCTTCTTTTTTTAACGTTTCTTTTTATTAAACAGTTAGAAATCGACAACACAGCTGTACTTGAGAGGAGGCAAGGAAATCCGCATTCACAATCTTATATACAACATATGATAATAGGTCTTACATGAGAAGACACCACCTTTCAGCTACAAGAGAATCATCAATTGAGGGAACTACAGGGGGGTTACATATACTTCCTCGATACACATTCCATTTATTCCAGACTGCTGACCATTTTTGAGGGCAGACCGTGCTACGTATACAGTCTTTTCCGTAAACATGCACCAGTCCATGTCTGTTTTCCATTTCACAATTTTGGGCGGGGACACCGCCTCCCACAACTCTGCGATGTTTCGCTTTGCTACCATAAGACCTAGGATAGCCCATATTTTATCTTTATTAGTTAAATCAATTGGCTCCCATACATTCAGGATTATCATCTTACTTTAATAGTAGTGGATATTTGAGATGATTGTTTGAAACCAAGCATATGATGTGCCAGCATAAATGTATCCTGCTTTGTCATATTATTTGAAAATCGTATCAAAAACGTGTAGAAAAATACAAGATAACAAATGTTTGGAAACATGTCAATATAGTTTGCAAAATAAATCCTGTAGGAAATGTCATTAATTCAGAAAATGGTGCAATTTGCTATCCTGGTTCAACCCATTATCAACACAATGTAATTTAGCAAATCATTCAGCCTCCAGTCTACTTAATGTTAAAGTTCTACAACACTCTCAGAAGTGACGCAACACTTGTTATGTCATGGAATCTGACATTTTAAAGTTTAAGCATTTTATGAAAATCCTTGAAATTCGAAGCAAAAGGATATTTTGGTGCCTTGATTTTTATTTATTTTTATTTTGTATAATATATTTTTTATTGAGAGTTCCTATTCACAGTTGTTCATATACAAAAATAAAGTGGTTACGGTATTCAATTCTGATTCACACATTTCATACAAATATGATCCATCAGCAAAGCATATCACCATAAAGAATGCTAAAAAAATAGATGTATAAAAGCATGTCTAAACAAAGACACATATTGCACAATTTCCGTTTAGGGTTTAGTTTGATCTAATTTGCTAATTAAATTCCTATGAACTTCCAGCGTTTCTCAAATTTTGTGAACATGCCTGACCTTAGGGCGTAACATCTCTCCAGCTCTCGAACTCTATGCAGTTTTGCCTGCTAGGCATGGAAAGGAGGTATATTATTACTTCTCCAATTGTGAAGAATTAGTGATCTCGCCACCAGACACGATATATATAAACATTCCTCTTGTGTTTTATTCATCGTTATGTTTGGTGAACACCCTAGAATTGCACGATATCTATTGATGGTTAATGCGTTTCCCATCTTCATTCTACAGTGTTTCTCAATTTCTTCCCATAGTTGTTTGATCTTTGGGCAATCCCAAACAATATGGGTTCAGGTGCCTCCTCCCTCTTCAGAGCAACAAAAACATCTATCCTCAATCTGAGGGTTTATGTTGTGGAGAAAAGAAGGAGTCCTGTATAATAACTATTTTGAATAGAAGTGCATTCTCCTAAAATTGGCACCTCTTATTAATGTAACGTTAAATTTGTTAATTCTATTCCAGACCGCTCATGAAATCTGGAGGTCTTCTTTCTCCTGCCATTTATTTCTGGCTTTTTCGTAGACAGTAGAGGTCTTATATTCATTAAAAATGTTCACCCAGCTGCTTATTGACCTCTTACTCATTGTTTCTAGCAGCGCCCGCTGAGTTCTAGTCTTACTCTTAGTATGTGTTAGATCAATATTTTCTAAAAAAGTTCTTAATTTGAAAAAACAACCACTTAAGCATGTCTTTAGAATGACGCAGCCCATTCTCGATCTCTGGCCATTTTTTCCAGGAGTCTGAATTGAGAAAGTCTCCCACATGTCTATACCCGTTGTCCTCCCAATTCTTTACTACACCAGGTTGGATTGAGTTTTGTAAAATATACAAATATATTTAGCTACTTCTTCATGTGGCTCTTTTTTATTGCTAAACTTAAATGCAACTGGTTCAAAACAAACAACCCTGGGGACAAGATATGCCTACTCAGACACAACGAAACATGCAAGTCTACCATCAAAAAGGCTAAAGAACTATACTATTCCAACCAAACCCACAATGCAAAGTGTGCTAATAAAGATTTTTCTAAAATACAGAATTCTGTAAGCCAAAATGAACAGAAGCTACCTACACCATTTCTCAAGAATGTTGTTTCAAACTTGCATATCATTACACAACTACAGCAAAAATGTTCATGTTGGATTCTTAAAAAACAAAAAACAACAACCCCAACCCGTTTCCTACAAAACCCGCCAGGGAAAGGCAAGCACTGCCTCTACTCACTTTCAAAGAACTATCACCAACTGAATTTCTGGATCTTGTCAAAGCAAGTAAGTCAGCAGCTTGCCTCTCTGACCATTGTCCACCTCAAATCTTCAAACACATTCTACTACCAACTTCTGTGGCCTTCCTGGTCAGAACACTCATCAACACCTCCGTAACAACACTTTTCCCAGAACACCAAAAAAGACAAACTTACACTTGAAATAAAAAAAACTCATCACATCCTAGCTACACAATGAAACAAATGTTATACATGCTCCTCTATTCTCTTCTAAACCATAGAGCATTAAAGCTGAATAACCTCATGAATCAATCATACCACCCAGGCTTTTCAATATCTACATCAAATCACTACCAGATCTGATCACAGGGTTTGACATCACCTGCTATAACTATGCAGATGACACACAGATACTTCTGAAATTAGAAAACCCAAAGGACATTCAAACATTAAAAATCTTCAATTGCCTCTGGGCCATTGACCAGTGGATGACATGGAGCCACCTCAAAGAGAATGATTCCAAATCATGGGGCGATTGGAAAACCTATGACTTTCTCTCCTCCTAACCTGAGGATCTAGGACCACTACGAAAAATGTCTAAGGAGATAAGAAACCTTGGAATTACCATTGACGCCAAGCTGTCAATGAATGCACAAGTGGACAAGGTAGCCAAATCAAGCTTTCTCTCAATGAAAACTCTGCAACACATCATCCCACAGCTGGAATTTCCTCAAAAGGTTCAAACTATCACGTCTCTTGTCCTTTCAAATCTGGATTAGGCTCATGGTCGGTATCACTGCTCACCTCTCCCAACTATGAGATTACAGAGAATTCACAACAATGGCTCTTTACTACTCCCACATGTAAAGCCACAAGCACACATCTCCTTGCCTCGAGGGCCATACACGTTTTACTGATCGCCAGAAGATCCACCTTAAAACTGGTTTGTATTTCACACAAAGCAATACATGGCAAAGGACCAATCTTCATCAACAAATACATACAACATAGGAGCCTACATTCAAGAATGGCATGCCAATTCAACCTTTCCTACATACAAGAAAAAAAAGATTAGAACATTTTTTCTCTGTTCAAGCAGCCAAACTATGGAATTCATTTCCCACACACATAAGTTCCACTGACAACCATCTTAGCTAAAGAAGATTATTCAAGAGCTGGCTCTTCAACTCCTCACAACTATACAAACAACACAACAGAGCACCACAACAAGATACTCAGACATGACCAACTATGCTTCTCCCAGTATAGAGATGACTTTGCTGTTAAACATGTGTCATTGTACATTGAACTATGCTTCTGTTATACACAGATACATTCACTTAGGGAGAAAAATGTATATTACACCACAAGAATCATATGTAATACCAGACAATGTCATAATGTCTGCTTCTGTGTACATATAGGTGCATATATAGAAGAGCTTATGCCTACTACCAAAACTTGAAAAAATGTAATGAACACATTTGTAATCTTCCCACAAGATAAAAGTGCACATCAGACATTTAAATATTACTGCTTCTGGGCACATGCGGGTATTTATATAGAGGTTTTTCCCCAGCCAATACAACCTTAGCAAGTGTCATGTGCATATGTGAATATATATCTTAATTTCAGTTTTTTTGATGAAAAATCCTCTGTCCCATCCCGCCTCTCTCTGACTCATTCCAAACCTTCCTGACTGCTATGAATCCCCAAACATCCTTTTCAAACTTTCCTCTCCTTTTTTAGACATATCACCCAACTGATAGACACACACAACCACTACTTACAAAAACTCATTACTACTTCCCTGTTAAATCTATTCTGATCATTCTGTCCTTTTCTCAACTCTACTAACCACACAAGAATTCAAGAGCACAAACCTAACACAACTAATGCACAAAGAAAAGAACAACATTACGAATCTACTATTAACCTTCAATCTTGGGTTCGGGAGTAGTGTGCGTCTCACCACAAAGCACTTCAATGCCTTTTTAGGGGTAGTAAGCGCTATATTAATACAATTTACAATTACAGTATCGAAAACACGTGGTTTGAGAGCTCAAATCCAAAAGCTGGTATGTTGCTCTGTGGGTTTATGTGTATGCTGCTGAGCTCATGTTTAAACTGCTGGTTGCTTGATCCTGTTCTGTTACCAGAGCTCAGTTGGTTAATGCAATGTCTGAAGAGATCTCTGTGTAATTACAGGTCACAATATCAAAGCTGGTGACAGAGCTCAGTAGGTTAATGTGCCTTTCACAGTAATCTGTGTGTAATCGCGGGTGATTAAATCTAATACCGGTATCAGTGGGTTAATGTTTATACAGAAGAGATATCTGAGTCATCAGCAGATCACAAGATCTAACTTTGAATACAGTACTCTTCCGCTGCAAAGACCCCTGTGTATTCTACATATCACAAAATGCATTAGTGGACAGAACTTAGAAGGCCGATGCACATGCTACAAAATCTATGTGTAACCTGTATATGGTAGGATGTTATTGTGGGGTCAAAGCCGCTACAAAGATCTGGGTGCAAGCTGAAGTCACAGGTTAACATCTTGGCGGGGAAGTGTAAGCCTTTCCAACTTCTGGGGTCAATTGGGCAACTATGACACTTGTTAAGATCAACAGGGCAATTTGAGTTGTGGTGTTCACTGTACAAACCCCTATGGTAAGCATTGTTTTTACAGCACTCTCTGGCCTGACAGTCCAGCAACATCTGCAACCCGGATGTCGGACCAGTTGCTGTCTATAGGCCCTTCGTATCACACTCAACAGGTAACCCACTGTTCACAAGGCGGCGCCTCAACATGATGCTCTCTTGAGGCACTATATCCATCCTAGGACTTCCACAACTGTATCCATAATGCCAAGGCTGTCGGGCCATTCTGTCACTCTGAGCAGAGTGGGCTGCCGTCACCCAACTACGCCACCATTGCTCTAATCTAGGTTTGAAAAGTTGTCTAGGACTGATCTTGTTTTCCAGTTCACCCCTGAATAATGCTGTCAGATCTTTCCCCTATATTCCACCACCTGACAATTCTTCAGGCAGCCCTACCAGACCACTAACCTTGGGAAACCTGAAGCATATCTTCAACACAACGGTCAAGGCCCACATCTCATGCTCAAACCCACCACTCTCCCCAAGTTTGACCCTGTTGCAGAATCTGACATCATCAAGGCAGGGACACCAAGCAGTGATAGCTAGCACCGACTGCCCCTGACTTGCTCTCCAGTATGCATGGCTTGCTACTTGCCACCCCTGTCCATAGAGGTGAAAAAGCAGCCGCCAAAGCAAAAACATGCCTAAGGTCCAGTATCAAACAAGAGTGTCACTGAGCCTATTGGGTGTCAGGAAAATTGGGCTGGCCAACTTTTTTTGGGTAGCAAAATTAGGTCATAAGTGGGGTTGCAGGCCCCTTTGCCCACTCATCTGTTTCACCAATGGCATCCGTGCCCCTATCAAGCCTACTGTACTTACTGTAGTTTCATTTCATATCTGACCTGGTATCCTGAGCACAAAATGCAAGATTGGTTGGTTGAAAGTATAGCTCTTTGATGACCTTGGGTGTCAAAGGGTATGTGATGTCACCTTTGCTACTGCTGGCATTTTGGGAAATCGAAGGCCACGTGACTTAATATCCTCCTTATCAAAGAGCACTTTGCCGACTACACATTAATTTATATCCTCACTTTTTAAGGAACAAACCAAGTGAAACTCCTAGGTTGATTGGGTATATTTTACTCTTACCCTTTTATTTTAAGTTTTCAATTTTTGAATATTTACATGTAAAAAAGGGACGCTCTAACGTTTAGTTTCATTTACACATAAAGACTGTACATTTCTACAACACAAATACAACATTTATATATACACAAGTATTTTCTTTAAGTTTATACACAAGCATTTGTTTTCTCGAAAAGACAAGAGTCACGCCTTGGACTCAAGATCTAACTTAACAGCAAATAAATGCAGCCAAAAGAGTATATTGATATATACAAAAATAAACCATAAATGTATTGTGTGGCTTATTAGGCAACTGATGTCTGTCTTTGTGCACAAAGTGAGGATATAAATTAATGTGTAGTCGGCAAAGTGCTCTTTGATACTGTAATTTATGGTCCAGCCGATCACACGTCCCAGGACCTGACTCCCTCGTGTTTCAAAATTAATATCCTCCTTGCCATCTGACAGTGATGAAGCAAAGCTTTGCATATTTTGCGGCTTGCCGAAATCAAGAACCTCGTTTATGTGTAACAAGGTAACCCGTGTATGTTTTACTAACATTTATATTTAGTTTGGAGAAAGATCGTGAAGCTTGCCCATGTGTTTTACTAAAATAATTACTCGTGTCCCCTAAAATGGCCGCTGCTTGTATTTTAGTTACTGCGCATGCGTCAGCCACACTCACGTGTCCTGACGCGTCTGCAGAAGTGGAGGGAAAGTTATGCGCATGCGTAATTCATAGCTGTGCTTATCATGTGGTACTGCTTGTGCCACTGCTCTTGTGATTGTGTCAATGTAGCTAACATTTAATGCAATAATTTTATTTCTTGATGATGAGTTAAAGGTACAAACCCTATGATGTGTTTTTCATAATGACATTATTATGTATTAATTTGTTTTCGCTTACTTTTCATGTACCGCGGGAAATGGGGGTCTGAGTGAGAGGAGAGCCATATTGGAGGTCCCTTCTGCGCCTGTGCGACATTCGGCAGCACGAGGGACCTTGGCTGATGGAACATAGCCAGCTGGCAGTGATGGGCGAGATGCTCCTGAGAAAGTCACCTCTGCCCTGCGAGAACAGCGAATGTGGCTTCTTATATGATACAATGTATTGTTGCGCTACTGTTAGCTCATGGGAACCCCAAATCTGCTAGGCGGTACCCAAATATGTAAATGAAGGCTTCAAATCGTGTATTGTGATTGGTGTGTTACCCAAACCCTACCTTAGGACCAATCGAAATTGAGGGATTCTGACACTTTGCAACATTGGGGGGTGGTACACTGTCCCCAAACTGTATATCTACCCTGGGTTCACCTAGTGAACCGTCCGACTTGTCTGGTTTAGCTGACCTGTCACTGACCCAACGCACTCAATAGGTGACTGAAGATACAGAGCGCTGCGGAGCACTCTGTCCGAATTTGACCATAGACTAAGGTTCTACTGAACCTTAAAGTGCTGGCAAAGCACTTAGCTGGGAGTTCGCTGACCCAATCGGGGTCTTGATCGATAGCTGCAGAGCGGGTGGAGCGCAGGCGTTGCTTCCGAACTGTGGGTTCCGGTCCTGTCCTGAAGAGGGTCCTGTCCTGAGGGTTTGCTGTCCTGTCCTGAGGGTCCTGTCCTGATTCCTATTCCGAGGGGATCCTGTCCTATCCTGGGTGTCCATTCTGCACCTGCTGTCCTTTGAGGGGTATCCTTCCTTGAGGGTTTCCTGTCCTTAACTGACCCGTGGCCAGGGTTTGGTTTCCACACCTTTCCTAGGTAAATATTATTCTGAACCTCTTGAAATTCTCGCACCTTCTGAATTTCTAACTTTTGCTTTAATAAAGTTAAACATTGCATATGTTATATTTCCATGCCTTTCCGCAACTATTGAACAGTCATTTATAAATTTTGCAAAGTTATTCCTATGTCTTCTCATTTGTTAGAAATTATATTTTGCATAGCAGTGTGTCATTTCCTGATATGGTCTAGAACTTCGTTGCCTAGGTTGTTCAAAGGCCCTTTTACCTTAAGTGAAGCGTGTTATTCATTATAAGTTCTTCTATAGTCACTCACACTTAGTCTATCACTGTCTAGATAATACTGACTTATATAGTATCTTTTCTCGTTACATTTTATTAGTACTTTGATGATTACTCTGTCATTATTTCTTTCTGCCTATGTGATTTATGTTATCTTGGTTATTGATTGCCTTATTTTACTGTATCTCATGCAAGAAAATATTGAACTTTAGATAAACATTTTAAAACTTCCAGTTGTCCGTGGTCATTTAAACAGTATTTGAATGTTATTGGTTGGGTTTGTATTTTGCTGCCTTTCCTTTACAGCTAGCTCCCTGATTCATTGTGGTCATTAGGCACCCGCATCGGTGGATGGTAAGTCGGGTGCACCGAAATTTGGTAGCAGGGAACACACACACACCAACTTGATATAGCTCGTGAAGTCACCCGATCGATGTATATGGTGATTTGAAAAGTATATGGGCCCTGAAGCCGGAAACGGCGAAACTATTGGCCGGGTGGCCTCGCGCGCGCTATCAGTTTTCTGGTAGCTAGAGGATGGTTAGGGACTAGTTGAGAGTAAGGCAGGGACTAGTTAGGCTAGTTAAGTCGGAAGCTGCTATTATATTAATGCTGCTATAAGAGCGGCTGTTCTGAGGGAACTGATCACTCTCTTGTGAATACGCTGCTGAAATTTATGAATTACTGTATTACTATTATTCTTGTTCTTATATTGTTATATGTACTAATCCATGCAATTGTCAACCGTCTTGTTTCTTGTTGTCCGAACTCCCCGGGGAATTGAAAGGGCAAGTGGTGAATAGAATCCATTGTCCTGAGGTCACAGGTTCGAGGAAAGTTAGGTGCAGGTTAGGATAACCGGGAAGCACTAACTAGGGTTTTCTGAATACATGTGTGAATAAATGACAGTAACGGGGTTCATTGGCAAAATTCCCATAGTGGCGTAACCTAGTAAGGGTCACATCGGAAGAGTAGCAGGTTCCTCGGAGCTAGCGTGAAAGCAGAGGGGTCCGCTGAGAAACCTTAAACTCGGAATATATCCCGGAAAGAAGTGGATGAGTTTAGGGGAATAACAGGTTCACCGATGCTAGAGTGAAGGGTAGGCGGAAGAGATCTGCCCGCAGCGCGTGAAAAGTAAATGGAAGTAGTTTACTTGCTGTAAAAGAATTCTTTCTCTGTCTAGACACTTGAGCACTGTGGCGAATGTGTATTCGTTGTAAAATAATCAAGCACTGAGCACTTTAAAAGTAAGAAAGTTTCCGTTACCTTGTGAAGGGAGGGAGTCAGTCGCGAAGCGCCTCTGACGTCACTCTGTGCCGCGCTGGGATTGGTAGACGCAGCGGGCGGGTAGCGGAGCTAAAATTGTAAAGGAGGGGTGAGCGCCGGAGCGTGGGAATTGTCTCACGAAGGGGCCGCGCACCCATTGGCGGAGCTTATTTTGTGTCGCGCACCCATTGGTTGCACGAATTTTCTGAAGCGCGTTCTGATTGGAGGTAGTTTGTAAACAAAGTTAGCGCAGAAGTCGTATGTGGCACTCGCGGACTACAGAGACGCGACCTGATCCAAGGCATCTAGGGTTTGAAAGGGATCAGTGGAAGGCTAACAGATACGATATTATGTACGGAACCAAGAGAAAAATGTCCCTTATAAATAAGGTGAAAAATTATTTTAAAACGGACAAACCGATTAAATCTAGGGAAGGTGTTCTTGTCCCAGCACCCAATACTCCCGCCTCATTCATGATGTTTGACCGAGGGTACAATACCTGTGTGTGGCTGGAGAATTGGGTGAAGTACACAAAAGATGACGGAGTATTGGCTTTTCCGTTAGATGGTACTTTCAATGGTAGGATCTTATTTAATTTAAGAACCCGAATGAATGAACTGCATCCCAGACCAAGACTAACGCAGTATGAGGCATTAGAGGAATGGGAGATTGAGGCTTTTGAAAGAGAAAGACCCCGAATGGACAAGGGTTTGACCAAGTGGTACCCCAGGCAGAAACAGGAATCCAGGGATAAAAGGATGAAACAGTGGAGGCAGAGCATGATTGTTGAGGGTCTGTTTCCCATGATGCCGGCATGTCATAACGTTGGAGCGGGTGAGAAAAGTACTGAAAAATGTAAGCATTGGGGGGCCCTGGGGGATTCAGATGATGAACTAATAGATGACATCTGTACCAGAAGTCCGCCACCTTACAATGAGGGAACCCGACCTTCCAGTGTAGGAGATGTTCCCCGACGCCCCTTCCTAAAGGAAGAAGACAGGTCCCTGGGACTGGGAAGGGGTGGTCAAGTATTGCCCTATCCTGAAAAACCCGAACTGACGGAAACAAGGGACATATATCCCAAAGTGCCCGCAAGTCAGGAAGACAAATATTCACGTACAAAAACCTTTTTTCCCAGACCCTTGTATGAAAGCGAAGAGAAACCCTCGAATTCAGGACTGCCTTTTGTTCAACCTCCATATAGGGAAGAGCGCAGGTCCTTTAATACTGGAACTTTATTCCCGAAACCAAATTATGGGGGAGGACCAAGTGAAACGCATCCTACTGCCCCGAGTTTTACTCCTCTGCCTACTGCCCCGAGTTTTACTCCTCCATTGACCCCACAGATATTACATGACACAACTCTAAGAAGGGTACTAGTGGAAAAAGAGCAAGAGGCTCTAGCTAGACAAAGAACAGAAATAATTCAGAAAATTTCTCAGATAAATACCAGTCCTGAGGCATTGACTATTCCAGTAACTATTGGACCGGTGGTCCCGTTATACGGAAATGGTCAGGGAAATCCGATTACTCCAGTCATGACCCCAGTCATGGCAACCCCGAGACAGGAACCGATCATCATAGATGATCAGTCCAGTGAGTGTGAGTCTGAAGTTGCATTCTTGGAATTGCCAAACAAACAGACTGGAAAGGGAATACAGCAGAGGTATAACCCTTTTAATACAAAAGAAATTAAATTAGAGACAGCAACAGGTACTAGGAATGTCTCTCTGGTAACTCCGGATGAAATTGAGAGTTGGAGTCGTGAATTAGAGAAGCAGACTCCGCAAACAAAGCCTTTAGATCTCTACAAGCTGAGGGTCGAAATAGAAGAATTAATGGCAGGAAATGTGGGGTTGGATCGATTGAATACCTACTCTGAAGAAGAATTGTCGTTCATATGTAAAAGCTTTACAAGGAACACCAGAGTGCTCCATGAAAAACTGACCGAAACAGCAGTTAGTATGGGGGTAGATATCTCCAAATCCAAGCCCTTACAGAAACCGTACAGAGCAGACTTCTCAGACAAAGATATAGAACACCTGAATGTGGCAGGGAAGAAGTTGCAGATTAAAGAATTAATGGGGGTACTGCAGAAATGGGGAGATGTGGAAAAATGGAGAAGCAGGTGGGCGAAAAAGAGGGAAGAGGTTCGCTCCCGACAAGTGACTCCCGAGTTTGCTTTAAGAGAGGTAGAAAAACCTGAGCAGTTATGCCCCATGCGCGAAGTTCCAGGGGGGAAATATGTGCATGTCCCCTGGTCTAGGCAGGATATTGTGTCCTTCACGAACGATTTTCCAAAATTACGAGAGAAACCAGTTGACTGGTACCGGCAAGTGGAGAGGTTCGTGAAGGTACAGAAATGTCTGTGGAAAGACCTGGATGGGTTTTTCGACATTGTGGTTCCAGTAGATCTATGGACCCAGTGTAAGATAAACATAGATTGGCCCAGTGAAGAGTATCCCAGAAACAAGGAAACAGGGGAGCCATCAAAGGAAGTCATGCGAAAATATGAGCAGGTAATTCAGCACTTGAAAGAAAAGGTGCCCGCCAAGGAAACTGATTGGACAAAAATAGATAGAACAACACAGGAAAGGGACGAAACAGTGCACTCCTTCTATGAGAGATTATTGCAGGTATTTAAAACATACAGTGGTATTGACAACATCGACCTGAAGGATATGACACACTTTATTTACAGGTTTGTAAATGGTTTAAGACCTGAAATTTGTCAGTGGATAAAAGACAATAAAATCTGTTGGCATACTAAGAAAATGGATGAGGTCCTGCGGTACGCTAAGTACTGCGAGGACGAGATGGCAGAAAAGAAAAAGGCCCTTAAGGAGAAGGTTATGTGGGCTCAGGTGAAGCTCGCAGAACAACAGGAAAAACAATTGAGTAACATGGTTAAAAATGCTGAGAACAAAAGTCCTGGGGGAGGGGGTGGAGGAAAGCCCCGGCCCAAATTTAGCAGGGAAGAGGCTATGAAAAAATTTCCCTGCCATCAGTGCGGCGAAATTGGACACTGGCGAAACGAGTGTCCCCAATTAGTCGATGTTAATGAGACAACTCCTGATTTAATTCCACAGACGCAGAAAGAAAGACCAAGAAAGACTCAACCCCAGGTAAAAACAGTTCAGGTGCCTCGAGCACCCAAACAGGTATACAGGGGAAGACAGGCAGAAAATGAAGAGATAGAGGTTTGGGAAAGCGGGGAGAACAGAAATACAGCAACTTCGCAGTATCTGCTGAATGATACCTTCCTTTGTAATGATCAGGACTGACGGGGCCTGAGAGGGGAGGACGAGGAGTGCGTACTTGGCGCTTCCTTGCCGGTAGACCAGTCTGGACCATATATTGAAGGAAAGGTTGACGGAAATGATGTCACCTTTCTGTTGGACACTGGCGCTACCCGTTCTACTGTAAGAACAGTGGACGTTCCAAACCTACCCCTCTCGGGAGAAAATATCCAAGTAGTAGGTGTATCTAATCAATTGATTAGTACTCCTGTTACCGAACCAATGGAGATTTCAATTGGAAATTTTAAACAGATGCATAGATTTGTCGTCTGTGACACCAGTCCAGTAAATTTACTGGGACGTGATTTGCTGTGCAAAATGAACTGTACCATCTTTTGCACACCAAAAGGTGTTGAAATACAGACCCCAGATGAAGACGGCATTTATAAATTATTGTTGCTTAGACCTGACTCAGAAATTAAAAGATTGACCCTGCAGGACTTGCCCCAAGAACTACAGGAAGCCGTAAAGCCAGAGGTGTGGGATTTCACTGGAAAGGATGTGGGGTTGATGAAAGATGTGGACCCCATACAAATAGCCATCAAAGACAATGCAGTATATCCTAACACTAGGCCCTACCGAATGAATGCTGAAGTGAAAGCAGGTGTCACTCTGGAAATACAAAAACTATTGGAAGGAAACATCATACAGGAAGTGATGAGCAGCCCATGCAACTCACCGATTATGGGCATCAAAAAGCCTAGTGGCAAGTATAGGGTAGTGCAGGACCTGAGAAAGGTTAACAAAATTGTAGTTCCTTGCTGCCCTATTGTCCCAAACCCTGCAGTGATATTGTACCAGATTCCTTGGGATGCTGAATGGTTCACTGTGATTGATTTGTGTCATGCATTCTTTTCGATACCCCTGCACCCCGACAGCAAATTTCTTTTCTCATTTGCTTTCGAGGGTCACGTGTATTGTTGGAACAGGGTCCCTCAAGGGTATACAGAGAGTCCCTCTATCTTTAACCAGATCTTGAAGAAATGTCTAGAGACTTTGACCTTACCTGGGAACTCTGTCTTAGTGCAGTATATAGACGACCTTCTATTGGCGTCTAAAAGTCACCGGGACTGTGTAGTTGACACCATTGCCCTCCTAAATCACCTGTGTGAGAAAGGGCATAAAGTGGCCCCTGACAAACTACAGTTCTGTGCAAAATCAGTGAAATATCTAGGACACCAGATAGAAAAGGGTGTCAGAAAAGTCACCTCAGAAAGAGTGAGAATAATTCAAAAGATGCAGTTGCCCCGTACTCAAAAAGAAGTCAGAATGTTCCTGGGTGTATTAGGGTACTGCAGGCAGTGGATTCTGGGATTTGCAGCCTTAGCCAGGCCCTTGATAAAAATGACCACGAGAGGAATGCCAGATGTTGTACAGTGGGACGATGAAAGTCTAATGGCTTTCACAAGATTGAAAAACTGTCTGTGTACAGCCCCTGCGTTGGGAATGCCAGATTATTCCAAAGAGTTTGCACTATTCTGTGACACTCGCGATAATTGCGCATTGTCAGTCCTGACTCAAGAACATGGCACAACCAGGAGGCCTGTGGCCTATTTCTCTGCCACACTGGACCCAGTAGCTGCTGGGTTACCAGGCTGTCTGAAAGCAGTAGCTGCTACCTGTGCAAGTTTGGAACAGAGTGAGTCCATTGTCATGGGACATCCTGTGACCGTGTATGTTTCACATGGAGTGGTAATCTTATTGACCAGAACTAAAACACAGTATCTCACCCCTAGTCGGCTGACTAAATACGAGAGGATTCTTGTGGGTGCAGCAAATGTGAGCATTGTCAGGTGCGGTATTCTGAACCCTGCCACCTTACTCCCCGACCCCTTGGAAATGGAAGGTGGGGATGATGATGAACATGATTGTATTGATCTGACAGAGTTCAGTACCAAGCCACGCCCTGACATAAAAGAAGTACCATTGCCTGTGCATGATAAAGAACTATTTGTGGATGGGTCCTGCCTAAGACATGAATTAGGAGGCTTGAGTGCTGCTTATGCAGTAGTGTCTTTCACAAAAATTGAACAAGCAGGTTACCTATATAACATCAAGTCTGCACAAGTAGCCGAATTGATAGCCATGATAATGGCTTGCAAAATTGGGAAGGACTTACGCATAACAGTGTATACTGACAGTCAGTACTGTTATGGCGTTGTGCATGACTTTGGCCAATTATGGCTGCAGAGGGAATTCATGACTTCCTCAGGTACTCCCATTCGGAATGCAAAAGTTGTTCATGACCTTTTAGAGGCCATCCAGTTACCCAAAGAACTGGCAGTGGTAAAATGTACTGCTCATCAAAGGAGCATGGACAGAGTATCTCTGGGAAACGATTATGCTGATCGAGTGGCTCAATGGTGTGCCAAAGATCGGTATATTGTAAATCCAAAACGAGGGGGGCCAGGAACCAGCTGCCAGCTTCAGGTGTTTGAGGAAGTGCCTACATGGGATGAGGTGAGAGAGTGGCAGGAGTCGGCTCCTTGGCAAGAAAGAGAGAAATGGAAAGAGGATGGATGTAGACCGAGACGTGTGGATGGTGTCATCATAGGTCCAACTGGTATGCCTGTGTTACCCCGACACTTGCTTGGCACAATGGCAAGATTAATACATGAAGGATCACACATTGGTAGGGATGCCATGATTCTGGTATTTCAACAGACTTGGTACAGTAAAAAGTTCAGGAAGGTAGCAGAGTCCCTCTGCCAGAGGTGCCTGTCATGTCAACAGATGAACCCAGGCAAGAGGACAATGGTTGAACTGAGCAAGATTGGGAGGTCAGGGGGTCCCTTTATAAAAATACAGATTGATTTCATCACCATGCCCCATTGTGAAGGAAAGCGATATGTCCTTGTCATTGTGTGCGTATTTTCGAAATGGGTAGAAGCTTACCCTACTCCCAAAAGTGACGCACTGACAGTAGCGAAGTGTTTACTAAAAGAACTGATACCTAGGTTCGGAATACCATGCATTATTGAATCAGATAAGGGTGGACATTTCCAGAATGACATACTGGCTGAACTCTGTAAGGCCTTTGGAATAAGGCAGAAACTCCATTGTGCATACCACCCAGAGGCTTCTGGAATAGTGGAACAAGTAAATGGAACTATCAAAAACAGACTAGCAAAGCTGACAGATGCTACTGGCATGAACTGGGTGAAGGCCCTGCCCCTGGTCCTGATGGGACTGAGAAGTGTTCCAGACCGCAAGACAGGCCTAAGTCCCCATGAAATCATTATGGGAAGAGTGATGAGACAAGCATGGGTGCCAGGAAGCAAACTGTTGAGTATTACTGATGATTTGGTGCTTGAATACTGCAGAAGATTGGGTGACCAAGTGCGTTCTATCTCTCGCCAGATTGGAGACGACGGCATCCTTAATCCAACGACTCCTCTCCACAACTTGGTTCCAGGAGACTGGGTCAAAATAAAGAAGCACACTCGATCAAGCTGTCTGGCACCAAGGTGGGGAAAGAAACGCCAAGTAATCCTGGTGACAACCACTGCAGTGAAAGTCGCAGGTGTTCCCCAGTGGATCCACGCCGGACACACTCAGAAGGTATTGCCAGACAAAGGATTTGAAGAACCAGGGCAACCAGCAGAGGACCCTGAAGGAGCCAGACCAGTAGCAACTGACAACGAGCAGCCCAGCACCAGTCAGGTTGCAGGAACAGCAGACGTTGGCCCAGGAGTAGTTGACTACGAACTGCCAAGAACCCAGCCTGCTGAAGAGGTCCAGGAAACTGAGCCAGGAGTAGCTGAAGACGAGCTGCCAAGCATATGGCCAGAAGAATGGATACCGATGATTGATCTGACCGAAGATCCTATCAGAACAAGAGAACGACTTAGTGAAGGTAGAGAGTGGACTAGTCAGGAAAAGCAAGGCACAGGCGAAGATCCTCAGCCACTTGAGATTCAAATCAAAACTGAGGAAGGAGAAGGTCAGACAGGGACAGAGCACGTGATTGATATAGATCCAGTGAATAAGACTGAACAAATACCCGATACTGAACAAATACCCGATACTGAACAAGTACCCGATACTGAACAAGTGCAGGATACAGAGCAAGTGTTTGATACTCCTCCGCTAACTCCTGATGTGGATAAGGGACAGACTAGACATAGAGTAATAGTTCGAGCAGAAGAAAATCAAGAGATCGAAGTGCTTGAACAGGATCAGATAGGGTTAGAAAAACGGGTTCAGGAAACAGAAACAGAAACAGAGACAATCGAAAGCCAAAAACAAAATATTCCTGAACAAGGCCAGATTAGCAACCAGGCAGAAGAATTTGATGCTAGCCCTGGAACTAGTCAGATAAGGGAAGTAGGAGAAGAAAGTGGAGAAGAATTACCACAAGATAAAGAGAACAAGAGAATAAGAAAAGAAAGTGAAGTCCAAGTACCAACTAAGAGACTAAAGAAAAGAAACAACCTTGAGCCTAGGTTTGTAAAAAGACTGAGACTAAGGATAAAGACAGTGGAAGAAAAACGTGCAGAAGCAAGAAGAAGTGCTCGAATAGCAGAGCAAGAAGAGGATTCTTCCAAAAGAAGGAGTGAGCGAATAAAAAGACAAAACAAAAAGTACAAGTCTCCTGAATGGACACTGGTTTTGGAAGAACTTGAAGATCTAGATATAACTGACGTGAGCGACGGAGAGCCCGTCCCAGAGTACTCAGCTGAAGAGGAAGACGAACCACCGTGAATTTGCACAAAGTAAGCTAGTTGTGTAAAAAGTAAAAAAGAGGGGTGAGAACACTCCTTCTGAGCTAAAATGTCTGATTCAACAGTGAATGGTAGTCCTAGTTGCAGCCGTTTTAAGACGTGTTGCAAGGTGTGTATATGTAGTGTAGTAGTGCTGATAGTTATCTGGATAGGATTAACAATTTTCATTCCCTTTGCTGTAAGTAAAGATACTAACATTGTCCCTACTGAAGTTGTAAATACTGACAATGAGGAGTTGACAACACAGAGTGTAGAAAGACATGAGAGAGCATTGAGACAAACTAAACGAGACTTAGAAGCATCAGATGAGAAAGGACTACATTATCATGGCATGAAAAACAGGACCCATTTGAATGTTTTCGCAAACTTGTTAATACACTATGTAGAGACTATGGAAATTGAAGATTGCTATGTCTGCATGAAGCTACCTACTTCGGTGGCTGAAGGCGTGACATACCATCATCTGCCATTGACATATGGAATTTCCTGTAGCATTTTAGCTAGTTTATTTTACAAAAGGGGACCGTTACAGTATTATTACTCTAACAATGACGTGATCTTTTCTGAACTTCCTATACGTGGGAACTTGAATCCTGTACATACCAAAACTGACACCATAAGATATATGGGAGACTACTTTCTGACTATAGGGAACATTGACATAGCAGACGCACACAGAGATAACTTGACTTGTTCTTTGCGTGAGCAGGAAAAGATGTTCCTGAACATGGCAGAGAAAAGGAGAATTAAAATTCAGAAGAAGGCTAATGACGAAAGTCAGAAAAAGCCAAAGTGGGCAGAAAACATGGAAGGCACCTCATCTGGTGGAGCGGGTCCTGCTCTGTTGCTGGATTTTGAAAAGAAAGGCAAGCTATGTCTTCACCGCGAGAAGACTAGCTATTATAATAATGTTTTCATTGGTTCCAGTGAATGCGAACATAATTACAAGGTAATTGGAGGTTGGGGTTTTAAAAATGGGTCAGAGCCTGTGTTTCCTGGAATTTATTATATTTGTGGGGACAAGGCTTATTTCAAATTGCCGGATCACTGGTATGGGAGCTGCTACTTTGGCATTGTTTTCCCGAAAATATACCATGTGAATGGAAAAGCTGGAAGCAATGAAGATACTAATGGCTTAGTGCGTAGTAAAAGAGAAAGTATAGGTGAAATTATGGGTAGTATTTTCAGTGCACTGATACCTGGAGTGGGAGTGGTTCTGAACACTCACAGAATTTGCAAATTGTCTACTATAGTGGATGTGCTGTCTACTGAAACGGCTCATGGATTTCTGCTGGTCAATACCGAAATGGTTGCGATCAGATCAATGGTTTTACAAAATCGACTTGCTCTTGACACCTTATTAGCGAAAGAGGGCGGAGTCTGCCGGATGTTGAAGGCGCAACATTGTTGCACTTATATTCCGGACAAAAGTGTACAGATCAAAAGATATGTGAAAAACATTACTAATTTGGCAAAGGAACTCAAACCACTCGAGGTTGATAGTGCCTGGAAGAGACTGGTAGATGGTCTCTCAAATGTAGGTCATTGGCTTGCTAGCATAGGTAAAAGCTTATTATTCAAAATTCTGATGCCAATTGGTATTATAGGTCTTATTATACTTTCCATTTTCTTATGCTGTAAATACCGCAAGCGCACCAAAAAGCATGAGATAAATGCAAGAGGAGTGAAACGAAGTGTGGATGAGATGGAATTAGAGGAAGTGAATGATCAGATATACAAAAAGGTGAAAACTTCTCACCCTGCTAAAACTGAAAGAGAAAAGTTAGAGCGGTTGCTGGAAGAAATAGAACTTTATAAAGTGTGAAAGAAAGTTGGCATCTGGTTCCAGTATAATTTGTGATGATAGTAGATATCATCAAAGAGGGGATTGATGAAGCAAAGCTTTGCATATTTTGCGGCTTGCCGAAATCAAGAACCTCGTTTATGTGTAACAAGGTAACCCGTGTATGTTTTACTAACATTTATATTTAGTTTGGAGAAAGATCGTGAAGCTTGCCCATGTGTTTTACTAAAATAATTACTCGTGTCCCCTAAAATGGCCGCTGCTTGTATTTTAGTTACTGCGCATGCGTCAGCCACACTCATGTGTCCTGACGCGTCTGCAGAAGTGGAGGGAAAGTTATGCGCATGCGTAATTCATAGCTGTGCTTATCATGTGGTACTGCTTGTGCCACTGCTCTTGTGATTGTGTCAATGTAGCTAACATTTAATGCAATAATTTTATTTCTTGATGATGAGTTAAAGGTACAAACCCTATGATGTGTTTTTCATAATGACATTATTATGTATTAATTTGTTTTCGCTTACTTTTCATGTACCGCGGGAAATGGGGGTCTGAGTGAGAGGAGAGCCATATTGGAGGTCCCTTCTGCGCCTGTGCGACATTCGGCAGCACGAGGGACCTTGGCTGATGGAACATAGCCAGCTGGCAGTGATGGGCGAGATGCTCCTGAGAAAGTCACCTCTGCCCTGCGAGAACAGCGAATGTGGCTTCTTATATGATACAATGTATTGTTGCGCTACTGTTAGCTCATGGGAACCCCAAATCTGCTAGGCGGTACCCAAATATGTAAATGAAGGCTTCAAATCGTGTATTGTGATTGGTGTGTTACCCAAACCCTACCTTAGGACCAATCGAAATTGAGGGATTCTGACACTTTGCAACATTGGGGGGTGGTACACTGTCCCCAAACTGTATATCTACCCTGGGTTCACCTAGTGAACCGTCCGACTTGTCTGGTTTAGCTGACCTGTCACTGACCCAACGCACTCAATAGGTGACTGAAGATACAGAGCGCTGCGGAGCACTCTGTCCGAATTTGACCATAGACTAAGGTTCTACTGAACCTTAAAGTGCTGGCAAAGCACTTAGCTGGGAGTTCGCTGACCCAATCGGGGTCTTGATCGATAGCTGCAGAGCGGGTGGAGCGCAGGCGTTGCTTCCGAACTGTGGGTTCCGGTCCTGTCCTGAAGAGGGTCCTGTCCTGAGGGTTTGCTGTCCTGTCCTGAGGGTCCTGTCCTGATTCCTATTCCGAGGGGATCCTGTCCTATCCTGGGTGTCCATTCTGCACCTGCTGTCCTTTGAGGGGTATCCTTCCTTGAGGGTTTCCTGTCCTTAACTGACCCGTGGCCAGGGTTTGGTTTCCACACCTTTCCTAGGTAAATATTATTCTGAACCTCTTGAAATTCTCGCACCTTCTGAATTTCTAACTTTTGCTTTAATAAAGTTAAACATTGCATATGTTATATTTCCATGCCTTTCCGCAACTATTGAACAGTCATTTATAAATTTTGCAAAGTTATTCCTATGTCTTCTCATTTGTTAGAAATTATATTTTGCATAGCAGTGTGTCATTTCCTGATATGGTCTAGAACTTCGTTGCCTAGGTTGTTCAAAGGCCCTTTTACCTTAAGTGAAGCGTGTTATTCATTATAAGTTCTTCTATAGTCACTCACACTTAGTCTATCACTGTCTAGATAATACTGACTTATATAGTATCTTTTCTCGTTACATTTTATTAGTACTTTGATGATTACTCTGTCATTATTTCTTTCTGCCTATGTGATTTATGTTATCTTGGTTATTGATTGCCTTATTTTACTGTATCTCATGCAAGAAAATATTGAACTTTAGATAAACATTTTAAAACTTCCAGTTGTCCGTGGTCATTTAAACAGTATTTGAATGTTATTGGTTGGGTTTGTATTTTGCTGCCTTTCCTTTACAGCTAGCTCCCTGATTCATTGTGGTCATTAGGCACCCGCATCGGTGGATGGTAAGTCGGGTGCACCGAAATTTGGTAGCAGGGAACACACACACACCAACTTGATAGAGCTCGTGAAGTCACCCGATCGATGTATATGGTGATTTGAAAAGTATATGGGCCCTGAAGCCGGAAACGGCGAAACTATTGGCCGGGTGGCCTCGCGCGCGCTATCAACAGCACCTGCATCTCAAGAATGCACTCAGCCATTTCCTGTCTAGGGACTTTCCTGCTTCGCCACAACACTTAAAACCTTAGTCTCAGAACTGCTGCAAGTTCATGGCCTTCCAAATGACTGTCATCCATGAGTGTGAAAATGCAAAACTTTGCCCATGTAAGGGCATCAAGTGGCATTGGGACCATTCATGCCTGCGACCACGTTCATACCGTGTGGAGTACTTGAAGTTCCTGCCTCATCTCCCGGCTTCTTCAATAACTACATGCCGCACTGACCCTTAGCATCCACACCACATGCATGAGCCAAGGACACTCAGCTATGTCTTAAGTTACAAAGCACCCTCAGGGCTGGTTGCCATTGGCCAGAGTGTAAACACTTCTAAGTTTCAGATCCTCCTGGGGGGTGCGGCTAACGTCCAACAGGAATGGGTGCTTTGGATCGGAGCTCCATACCCGAGCGGCTTCTGACCATGGAGCACGCTTGCTCACCCGGACATACCATTGTGATGGATAATAGGGTCACCCGATGCAGTAATCGGAGCACCTATAAAGGCGTATGTCTCCACTTTCTTTGCCAATCACAAGACCTGAGGTGGAGGCCGACAAGAGTCCCAAGATGGAGCCCATGGGGCTTCACCTCACTAACAATTGTCTGGATGAGCTTACCTTATCTGAACCAGCGTGGAAGTGCTCCATTTCTATTATGAGAGCGCTGCAAAACTCGCAGTGCCTTCATGCCGAGTGCTCTGCTCCCCCCACCATTCCTGCGTTACTTGATTGGGTTTCTTGTGGCGAATGATTTTTTTTTAACTACCTCCATTCCTATTTTCTGCAAGGGGCGTAGCACGCTTCTGCAATTAGGCTGCTACAAACAGTGCTAATCAGATCTATGTGGCCTCTCTTTTGCTATCCTGAAGTGACATTGCTGTTGGCATTTTGTCTCTTCACACCGCCCACACATATTGCGCGTCTCAGAATTTTTCCATATAATTAAGGGCCACCTTACTGGCACATTTGGCTTTTGATGAACAGAACATACTTATTTTCAATCTACAGCTACCCTGCGCATCCCATCTTCTGGCCATCTTGCGACTTTGGGATCGTCGTTCTTTGCCATCACTTACACATACCTGCGTCACCAGAGACAATAGATCAGCATCAGTCCACTCCACCTAAAAATGATCTCAATCATGTCCGATACGAAGGAAAAAGACAAAAGGGGAGTCACAGAGGTACCAAGGAACAGAGAGTACAAGAAACATAGCCAAAAGCACTCTAAAGCCACTCTTCAGATGCCAAACTCCCCCAGTAGAGGGGGGTAACAAGATCTCTCTAATATTATGGAGACCATATTACAGCGGATCAACTTCCTGCATGATCGGGCCCAATCATCGAAATCTAACACGGAAAGTCTTCAACTGGAAATGGTGGGTCTAGGGCAGGATGTTAAGGCCCTAGCTAATCGCTTTGAGGAGGCGGAAGCTTAGATCAGTAGGGTTGAGGACAACCAGAACTCACTGATGAAAAATCGGATGTAATGCCACATAAAGTAGTGTCCCTGGAGAGGGAGTTATGCGATTTGGAAGACAGAAACAGGAGGGGCCAATTCAGAATTTTTATCCTCCCAGAAAATATACAAAGCAGCGAACAATCTTGTGTTGCCTTCCTGGAATCCTGACTTCCACGATTATTTGAAATATCGTTTGAAAAGGAGTTTGAAATTGAAAGAGCGCCTAGAATCCAGATGAGAGCCACCTTTGCTTCATCATCAAATCCAAGAGCCCTTATCTTCAGACCTCTGAGATACCAACATACAGAGTTAATCCTGGATCGCATGAGATGGATTAAAACCATTGACTGGATGAGTCATAAAGTGGAAATCTCCAAAGACTATGCCAAACCCATGGTGGACCGCAGGAAAAAAATCATAGATTTATGCACGGAACTGAGGTCACTAAATATTATGTTCTCTTTTGTTGGCCTGGTAATGATGAGGAATACATAAGAGGGCCGCACATCCAACTATAATGAGCCTAGAGACGTTTGCGAAGAACCTGTTGGACTCCCGTATGTCTCATTTCATCCAATTTATTTTTCCTTACTGCTCTAGTACAGGTTCCTCACTCTAGTATCTACAACCAATATCGACTCCTGACAGGTATCATTATGTATCCTGTATTGTTTTGATCCAATTCCTGTTTGTAATCAAGCATATCATTGTTGGTGCCTTATCCTTGCAGCAATTATGGTCACATGTATTTTAGAATGGGCTCTTTCATATGATTCAGAGTCTGTGTTACAACCTACTTTTATGATCTACTTGCGGTAATGTTGTGCACTGTTGTAGACAACTTAACTATGAACAATCTGTGTGACAATATCGGCCAATTAGTTGGCCACGTTCTTTTTGGAGGCAAGTAGGTGTTTGCTGCTTACTGTTGTTATGGTTCAATGCCCACCTAGCATTTCCAATAGTTTGCCACTCAGGCCCTGAGGGTCTCCTCCAGGCTGGTTCTTGCTGAGGCCTACATGGCTTCCCTTTCTATCTTTGGGGGGCTATGGGGTGGGATGGTGGTACAGGGGAGTTGGGGTTCTGGACCTGGGTTTTGTTTATGGAGTGTTTCCTTGCAAACCCTTTATTTATTTTGTACTCCACTTCTTTTTTCTCTCAAGCTTCCCCTTCTCTCTGTATCATGTCTTTCCTCTACCTCTTTCCGGAAGGAGTTCCATCAGATACATCATAGTGAATCGGAATTTGAGATCGGCTGATGACTCCATATTATCTCAAAATCATATCCCTCAACATAGAAAGTCGCAATCATCCAATCAAGTGAAAGAAAGTTCTAGATTCGTGTTGTAAACTAAAAGAAGATACTATTCTCTTCCAGAGCTTGGACTGTAGAAACTTGTGATATGCAATATGCTTTGGTTAACGATAGTGCCTGTTCCCCTGCGGTTAAGAAGAAGAATGGATTATTTACCCTGACTACCAAACAAGCCACATGCACCAGCGACAATATCACACATGATGACCAGCGTAGATGGTTATTATCTAAGATCACCAAAGATGGAAATTCCTTTTTTGTTATCAATATATATGCATCCACGGCAGACGACTCTTCCTTTTCGACTTCACTGAATAATACGTTGCATGAATTTCCCAAGGATAGTAATATTATCTTGGGGAGGATTTTAACTTACCACTCAACACTTCACTAGACAGACTCTCAGGTTGCCATTATAGGCCCAATCGCTCTCACATACATACGCATACATATAACGATTTGGTGGATATATGGAGACTATACAACTTGACGGGTAGTGAGTTTACGTTCTATTCCCACAGTCACAAAACCTTGTCCAGAATGTATTATAGTTTTTGTCAGTAAAAGTTTTGTTCATACAGCCACTGATCCCACTACTGAACCAGTCCTCATATCAGACCACTCATGTATTACACTAACCATCAGTCTCTCCATACAACACTCGAAAACCTGCTCATGGAGAATGAGCGATACTATACTATCATCCCAATCTTCAAGTACTGAATCTCTCGTTGTTTATCACAATTCTTTCATGACAATAAAACTCAGGGTATTGATGTCGAAACGATCTGGGATGCAATGAAGGCGACTGTCAGAGGAGAGATGATTGGTGTTTTGGTGACAAAAAATAAACAGCTAAATGCAAGGCTGAATCATTTGGAGACACAGATTTAAAATGTATTGAACAATAGTAAACAAAACCCTAGATACCTCAACTACTGTCAGAATTAAACACCTTAAATATGAATATAGCAAAATCCTAAGCGGAAAGAGCTCATGTTTGGTCCTCTAAAACTAAAGCTAAAAACCTCCTTGATTGTAATAAGGCTGCTAGACTTCTAGCCTTAACCTTTACAACTTTCTTTGGGGCTGCTCTGGAAAAGCTTAATCTGGGGGACAGTTTTATTCATACGGCTATGGCTGTCTATCACAAACCTTCGACATTCTTCAAACTTAATGGGCAGTTAACTTATACATTTTTTGTTATTGCAGGGTACCAGACGAGGTTGCCCTCCATTTCCCCAACCTTTTCTGCTTTCAATAGAACCACTCCATAACTCTATTAGGGAAAACAATTATATAAAGGGTATCCCCTTCAACAGTGGTCCTCAAAAATTGGTGGCCTATGCGAATACGTCTTAATCTTTTCGGAAGATGCGGGTTTGGCAGTCCGGGAAGATCTTGATATCATTTCCAAATATGCTTTGGGCTCAAGATACTCTTTAAACAAGGAAAAAACAGAGATACTCCCCTTAAACATGCTTTGCCTGCCATCCATCCAGCATGCTAACCTACATTTTTAGATTAAAACATCTAGGTATTGAATTTGTGAACTCAATTGAAGCCACCAGAATATATATAGAGGATATTGTGTTAAGTAGGATTAAAAAAACTAAAAAGTGGTCGCCTAAATTCATCACATTGTGGGGATGCTTGGAAACGGTCAAGATGATGCTAGCCCCGCAAATTAGTTTTTTTATTAAGCATGTTCTGAGTTAATATTTCTACCTCCTTTTATACTTCAGTTAATGAACTGGTATCATCCTTCATCTGGAACAATAAGAGAGCAAGAATGTTGTTTGCCAAACCAATAAATAATTTGAAAATTCATCAAATCACTTGTTTGGCTAGACAAACTATTTGGTGTTTTAATCTGAAATTTCCTGCCCAACTGGCATGGGCTGATATTGAAACATACCTGTTTAGTCCTCTTTCCCTTATCAGTACCCTGACAATTAAACAGCTTAAAGCTCCTTACTCATTTAAGATTCGTAAAGACTCAATTCTGGCGATAACATACTCTATAATATAATAATATATACTCTAATATACTCTAAGAGTATCTCTAATTTCATCGAGACCACCAACTATTTGGAGCCTAATCAAGCGGGGTTCCGCCCGGGTCACTCAACAGAGGCGGTGATCCTGGCGGTTCAGGACAACCTTAGAGCCAATGCGGATGTCGATACACACCAAGCCCTGGTGCTGCTTGACCTCTCGGCTGCGTTCGACACGGTTGACTATGACATCTTGCTCAACCGTATCGAACAGGCCGGCCTGAGAGGACCAGCGTTGAGCTGGATTACATCCTTTATCGAGGGCCGGACTCAGGCAATTCAACTGGGCAGCTTTATAGGCACTAGGCATACGTCCACCTATGGAGTTCCGCAGGGGTCGTCATTATCCCCCTTATTATTTAATCTTTATCTCCGCCCTCTTCTTTATTCCCTTAAGAAGTTTAAAGTCACGGTGTTCAACTACGCGGACGACTTACAGCTATTATTTCATCTGAACATCCCTGATGCTGTGTCCGAATTTCAGAACACCATGAAACACATCCAATGCTGGATGAACGAAAACCATCTAAAACTCAACCTGGGCAAAACAGAACTACTTTTGCCCGGGAACAGTTTATCCAGCTGGAGTGTTAACTTCTGGCCAGCAGACCTGGGCATCCCCCCTGTAAGGTCCACTGCTGTAAAGAGCCTAGGCATCACGCTCCACTCGGACCTGTCCTTAAAAACCCAGGTGGGCGCCGTGGTCTCAGCAAGCTTTTTCCAAATGAGGAAAATAAAAAAAAATTGCTCACCTCCTCACCCAGTCTGCCTTAATCCAGGTTACTATTGCCTTGGTCATGTCCCGCCTGGACTATTCCAACAGCATCTATCTGGGACTTCCAGTGGGCCTGTTGAAGAGACTTCAACTTGTCCAGAATCAGGCGGCTAGACTCATTTTACAACAGCCAAAATGGTCTTCTATTAAACCAGGACTAGAAAAGCTACTCTGGCTTCCGATTTCCCAGCGCATAGCCTTTAAAGCAGGTTGTATCACCTTCAAGGCCACACAAGATAAAGGCCCTGCCTTTATTCGTCGTCTGATTTCTAAATATATACCCACCAGAAGCCTGCGCTCCGCTCAAAAATCCCTACTGGAGGTGTCTCGCTTTAGAAGGAAGCGACAGGGAGGCTGCTGCTTTCGCAATCTAGCAGCCTCACTTTGGAACTCCATCCCCTTACCAATTAGGCAGAGTAAGGATCTACTCACCTTTCGTAAGGGATTAAAAACTTGGCTGTTCTCTCAAGCCTACCATTAGCCATTGTTAGCTCAGTGTTATGTTGTACGGATTCTTCACTTTTCCTATAGCGCCATGAAGCCCACGGGCGTACGAGCGCTTTACAAATTGATTTTAACATAACATAACATAACATAACATCTCTGCATAGAGGCTTCGTACACAAAATAAAAGGTTCAAATGTGCTTTTTTGTGGTTAAATAGCGCCATCAAATTAGATCCTATCTTATAATTTGGGCCGGAATGGGCTACTCTTAGTATACTTTGCGCAAAAAATCTTGGCGATTCCGGTAATCCCATCTCCTTGGTCCTGCGGTCTGAAAGTTTTAGCCTGAAGCCATATGATTTTTACAACTTGCTGAAACATAAAGTTGCATTACACTAGTTCAAGCATCCTCAGCCTGTGGATTGGCAATGCTCCCTTGAGAAACTTGTGTTCAAATCTCAGACTGCTTCACAGGATTTATAGAATACTGCAGAAGAATTCCAAACCCGCCACTGCACGTACCCAACACATATGGGAGGATTCCTGCTCGAAGTATAGCATTGAACCCATTTCTCCCACCTCTTGGGAAAAATCTGGGATTCCCTTCTGGATCACAAAATATCTCCATAATTCTTCCATGTAAGTTTTTGACTGTGTATAGGTCATTCTGGTCTCCTGCCACCCTCAGCTGCCTTTTGGAATTGTGATTATCCCTATGGTGAGATTGACCACTTACCATTTTACTGCAAACATGTTCACCCTCTCTGGAGAGAAATCAGAGAGACTCTGAATATTGATTTCAAACTCACTCTAGATCACTTAATCACAGCACTAGTAATCATGGTCTGTTCCGATGTCTCTTTGTTAGATTTTCTAAGCATTTGGGACCAATTCCTGATTAACATTTTGCCCTCTATCAGTATAAGAACCATCCTTTCCAATTTGAAAAACTATAATAACATCTCATACCATATATCAGGGATCTCTACAGAGACGGAGATCTGCACTGGTTGAAGCTGCCCTGCTATTAGCATTGGGATGCCCCCGGGTAGCCATGCGCTCTAGAAATGCCTTTTCATTCATTCTTTGAAGATCTATCAGTGACATTTGAGCTACCGAGGGGACAATTCTTATTACACCAGGCAGTAGTAGTGACACTGCTAGATCATTGGAGAACTGGGGCTGCTGAACCCCCTGCCCATAAATGCTACCAGGTACTCTGCCCTGCGACTGGTCGCACCAAGGCAGTTACGTGCCTGTATCAGGCTTTACGGGCTGACATCATTACACCATTAGTAGAGCTGCGAGAGAAACAGAAGAGGTACTTCACACTCCCAATCACAGAAGCACAATGGGCCTAAATCCTAGCCAGCACATATGCAGTATCTAAAAATGACAGATTCAAATTAATCAATTTCTATTTCTTGCACAAGGCCTACCTCACCCCAGATAAAATAAATATGTTTTACCAAACGACCAAGGTGACCTGTCCCGGGTGTGGTGAGCATGGTGCTGGATTGCTCCATATGGTAAGGGCCTGCTTCCCTCTGACAGATTTTGGGACAAGGTGATAGACTGCATTAACGAAGTTATCCAACAGGCGATCCCTACGGCCTGTTTCCTTGGGGGAGGTGGGTTCCCGCGCCAAAATAAATGTAAAACTACTACTAGGTTTGTGGACCTTGTACTGATCCTCATGAAGTGGGAAATAACCACTCATTGGAAGGCCACCAGAGGCCCTAGACTGCGCAAATGGAGGGACGGCCTCATTAAATGGGCAAGATTGGAAGGTGCTGTATTACTTCAAAAAGCGAGGAGAGGGCGCATATAGATTGATAGGGCCGAGCCTGGGATAATTCAATAGATTGTCTTAAAGAATCCAAGGAGGACACCCCAGACCGCTTCCCGCTCCCTGTAGACGGATTGGAGGAGGAGCATGTTTAGAACCGCTTGATCCCTGAGCCGTGCATATTCTGTGGGTGTTTGATAATTGCGGAGGAGTGAACGAACACTGTGTGCATGTGATACTACAGATTGTGCAATAACATGGGCGGGGGAGATTCTCCTATAACAGGGAAGGGCACAGTATTGTAATGCACTATGCACATTGATTTGATTTTCTATGGTTTTATACTTGCTATTTTAACCAAGATTAATGTACGGCGTATATGGACACAAAACTTCTTATTGTATTGAGCTCGGGATTGTGTTGCTTGCATTAATAACAATAAAAATGTTTGGGAAAAAAATCACATTCTATACATGGTGGTCATGGGTATGTTTTATTTAAAGCATCGACAACAATTTACACAATGGTGGTTTTAACAGCAAATCCTCGTGCTTATTGTTATTTACACTGGAACTGTACCTGCAAAAATCAAATCCCCTTGAGTTAGGCCTGCCCACGACTCTTTTTTTAACTTCATCTTCCCCTCCTTTACCCTTCTCTTGTACTCTCCCTTTCTTCTCTATTTGGGGCTTAACATCTATTTTCCTTCATTCTATGTTGGCAGGTTGAATTAGATTTACACAATTGTACAATGTTTCTTTTTATTGTAGGATCGCATTCTCTTCCTATTTTCAGTTTGAAATACTTGCAAAATGTCAGTTTGCATTTGTCACTTTTTTAATCCTACTGTAATGCCTGAGGATTAATCTCTCCAATGAAAAAACATCTTGAAATGAAAAAAAAATACACCCACTTCTATGCAGCAGACACAATAACCCACACATCTTTGCTGGACTTTAAAATGGGATCCTCCTGAGTGCCCTCAGCAGCCTTATTCTCAGGTCCGGTGAGCACCGACTTCCACTGGGACCCGGCCTGCCCTATCATCACCTAGTACCAAGGCGTTGTGGCTGGCCCTGCCTCTCAATCACTACTGCATTCCTACCCTGGAGGACGGCCTCTTTCCGACCATCGCAAGTTACTGCCACACTGAGCTACTGACACTTCATCGATGATGCCATCCAAGCCCTTGACCAAGGTAAAACCTGTCTCCTAATCCTTCTAGATCTATCCTCGGCCTTCGACACGATCAACCACGAAAACGTACTTGAACGCCTCACACTCAGGATGGGTTTGGATGGCTCTGTTCTAGAATAGTTCAGGTCCTTCCTCCAAAACCGATCACTGAGATTCCTAATTAACAGCAACCTATCTGCTCCCTCTCTGGTCACAATTGGATTCTCTCATGGATCAACCCTGTCCCCCACCCTCTTCAACCTTTACCTAGAGCCGCTTGCTGAAATACTGCGCACTGCGAATATCTCCTACCATATGTATCCTGACGACATTAAAACCTCATCTTCTGAGGAGATCCTCTCCCTGAACGAGGCCCTGAAACTGACCGTCCAATGGCTCGCCTCCAATCAACTCAAACTCAACACAAAGAAAACTGAATTTCTCCTTATTTCCCCTCCAAAAGCCAACCCAGAGTTTCAATCATGGATTAAAGCTATCCCAACCATCGTGGACTCGGCCAAATCCCTGGGAATTACCCTTGACTGCAACTTGAATATGCGGGACCACATCAACTCGATGGCCAAATCAGCTAGATTCCACCTGAGCTACCTAAGGAAACTGAAACACTTCCTTGATGCTCCTGACCTAAAAATGGCAGTCCAAGCACTTGTCATCTCTAGACTGGAATATGGCTGTTCTACCCTCCCTGGTTAACCAAGATCTCCCTGGCACCGTTAAAAGCCTGCCTCAACGCGGCCGCCAGACTACTTCCAGACACAAGGAAATTCTACTTCATTTCTCCACACCTGAAAGCTCTGAACTGGCTTCCTCTTAAGGCAAGAATACAACTGAAACTAGCTTGCATTACACACAAGGCTTTATACTAAAACTGCCCTGCATATCTTGCACAGAATCTTGTGGTCTCCAGAGGAACCAGAAACTCTCAGAATGCCAGAGACCTCTTGCTCCAACCTGCACATTTTCAGAAAAAATAAAACCTACAATCTGGATTTCTCCGGGGCCTCTCCAAGAATTTGGAACTCTCTCCCACCCGCAATCAGAAGAATCCCTTCTCTGGCATGCTTCAAAAAGGATGCCAAAACCTTCCTTATAGGGAAATTCCTTGTTTAAATTCTGCCTTCAAAAACCATTGAGTCCCCGATCTATTTCCGATTATTGCCTCCCCTCGGATTACCCAGTCACCCCACCAAGAAACCTGTGGCCTTATCTTGAGTAATTTTAATTGTAAACTGTACATAAGTGTCCTTCTATCCATTATGTAACCAGCAATGGGGTCTTGTCTGGAGTAATTGTAAATGTATACTGTACATACATGTCTTTCTATCCTTATGTATCCAGCACCCCCCCTCCTTATCGATTGTTTACTTTGTGATTCCAAGCCTTTTGTACAATTCTATGATTCCTGTAAAGTGGTCTGATACCCTAACGGGTCAAGTTCGCACTCTATAAAACACAAAAATAAATAAATAAATAACCTGTTATCTGGAGATACACAAACATCTCTGCAACACACACCCTAACCACCAGAGTCGTCCTTCAAAGATTGGAGCTCGTGACCTAAAAGGTAAACATCGATTTCTGCAACAGGCACAAGATTCCAGTGGCATAGCAGGGGGGGGTGGAGGTCGGTCCACCCGGGGCTGTACGCGCTTTGGGGGCCGTGGCCTCCCCCCAGTTCTTACCTGCCGCCTCGGGCGGCAATCACCAGCCCCTCTCTTGAGTGCGGCCGTCGTGGGGCAGCAACAATCTGAGAAATCAGCCCCCTCCCTCCCCACCTCTTCAATACGGCCGCCATGGGGGTGACAAATGCAGGGACTGCCCCCTGTGAGGGCGCATGCACACACCACTCTCCCCCCATGCACTGGGCACATTAACCAATAGCCCCTCAGCAACATTCTTTGCCAATGGAAATATGTGATTGTGCGCCTGCAGTGTTTTTGCAACATTTGCCTCATATTCTATCATTTGATGCATATTTTGGAGATTTTAACCCCAAAAATTGTTTCTAGCTCTGCTGGTTCAAAGGTTACTAAAAACGCAGTGACACGTGTTGCTGTGTAGTGGAAGACCCTTTCCAAAAATTGACCGATCACCTTTCTGGTGCTCATCGCTTAATTTGAGTGTTAAACTTCTACTAATGAGGCCCAGGCAGTGCTAACAATTGTAACAATGACAAAAGAATGAAATAGTACTATTAACTATCACGAAATGTGCCACATTATGCAACATATTTTGGCTTTTTGTGTCGCATAATTTAATCAACCCTGACGCATAACTTAGCTCTTCCCTGCTCCGTAATTCTAGTGGCCCAGGCTACAGTATGAAGACATGAAAGCAAAATAGAAATAGTGATAACAGAAGGGCTGCGCTATAAAAGTAAGCTCTCAAACTTGTCATTTCCAGATATATATATATATATATATATATACATACATACATACATAGAGAGAGAGAATGTGCACGCACATGCATGCGTAGACTATTTGCACAATTGCTGAGTGTGGATATGGGCCATGACTCATGAGTGGACCCCTCACTGAACAATTGTATGGAAGAACAGCATATTACCGGATGAGGAGCTGCATAAAGGTGTAATGCATGCTGCCTTTCTGTGTAGAACTTGCACAGAAAAGTATATAATTAGATGCAGGTGAATCTCATTAAGTAGAGCTCGCTCCTGATAAGGTGGAATTTGACCTTAGCACTGTAGTAATCAATGCGTGAGTCTTTGTCTACTGCTACAAATGTTCCCGAATACATTCTGAAGAGATGGATGCAATAGCATGGGTTTCACCACCATGCTGGGGAGAGGAGTTGGCTTAATGGCTAGGGCAGTCAACCTCAGAGCTGGGGAACCAGGTTCGAGTCTCAGCAGAGACACGCAACATCCTGTGATTCTGGGCAAGTCACTTAATCTCCCCTTGCCTAACCAACATTAATGTGTCCTCATGTAACGCAACTGGCGCTCGTGTAAAGCGCTCTGGTACCCGATACCTTCGGGTAAAGTTTGTGCTATATAAAACTCCATTAAAATAAATAAATGAAAATGCTAGGTAGAAAACGTGCTACTTTCTTTGTGCAGCGGAGTTTTTCACGGCCAGGCCTTCTCTTCGCTGCAGGACAAGGCGCCAAGGGCCACCTTAGGGACAGGCTGTAGCAGGATTTTACTGTACCCAAGGAGGCCCTTGGCGCCCCAGAGGCGATGCAGTGAGTGACACATAAGCAGCCGCAGACAGACTGGCACTGCCATCAGGGCCGGCATGCTTTTTATTCCACCGGGCATTTCCCCAGTGGCTGTAGCCCTTAAGGGCCGGTTTTGAAAATCCAGGCAACTGCAGTGGCCCTGTGACTTCCCCCAGATAAGGCTTCAAGAGAGAGAGAGAGAGAGGGAGGGGGAAGATGGAGAGAAAGCGAATAGAGAGGGAGAAGAAAGTGAGAGAACGAGAGAAAGAATGGATGGATGGAAAAGGCAGATTATGCGAGACACAAAGGAGAGTGGGGCTGGTGTGAGGGGTTTTCTCTGGGCTACTTTTGGCTCCCTGGTCTGGCCCTGGCTGCCACCGGCAACGAGGGAGCTTCGAGTGCACACAATTGTTCAACAGGTTCCAATATGACTGCACAAGGAGAGGAAGGGTGTCACGAAACCTACTGCAAGTAGGGAAAATGGGCCTCTGCTTTTTGGTTGTCTAGAAAAAGACCCCATCACTGATCACTGGGGGCACTGGCCCCCTGCACCAGCAGCCACACTGCCATTGTACCTATGGCATGAAGGATAGCTACGTCACCAGAGGTGAGGCATGCGGTATATCATGCAAGATTTCCACTCAACAGGGGAGATGAGCTAGGGGTCTTAGAGGGAAACATACATTTCTAGTTTTTATATAGTGCTTAATACTGTTATCCAACCTGCTTATAAGTGTTCCCCACTTTGACAAAGGAAAGCACAGAGGTAGACAGCGATGACGCCATTAACGTTGCATTAAACACATTTTGTCGATGGGAAGGGCAGTTTTAGAAGTCTCGGCTCTTGCTCCCCTACGCCCAAGCTCAACTACCAGGCCCAACCTTTCTCAGCAGGGCCGGCTTTAGGGCAGTGCAGCTGGTGCGGACACACTGGGCACTGACCTGTGGAGGGGGCGCTGACCTCAAGGGGGTCTGCCTCATTTAGCAATAACATGATTGGAGAGATGAGGGGCACGTTTTCCCAGTGGTAGTGAGAGAATCCGAGGAGGTGGTCATGGGGATGGGGGCGCTGAAAATGATTGTTGCACCGGGCACCACCACTGCTAAAGCCGGCCCTGTTTCTCAGAATAGAAGGGTGGGTGTTCAATGCCTAGAGGGATATGGAGACCGAAGTTTCACCCCCCTTCTGATCTAGAGGAAAGGCATGACTTGCAAGTCCATGTCTTCATCTTTAAATGTGGCGGCATTACCAGCTAGTGATGTCACCCATGCACACCATGACTGGGCACAGGCGCTAATAACAGGTACACCTCGCACACAGCGTACACTAGGAGCTAGGTAGCATCTAGTCTTTCGTCTTCGGCACTCACTGACAATGTCGACTGAAGCTGGTGGAGGCTGAGCTGATCCCCACTGTAACACCATGTGCCCTACCCGCCCACATCAACTTTGTACCCAAGTCCTCACACGGTGTGGCTTTGTGCCACACTGAGTCTACTGCCCTCACAGTGTCTGTCCATATGATTCACGCTCCTTGTTCCATGAGCGGCATGTCCCTCACACTGTGCATTTGCCCCACGCTCCTTGCCATGTAGGTTCATGTACCTCAACTCTCACGGTCTGTCCTTCTGTCCTCAGCTCAGAGATTGTTTGAGGCAATACATGAGCCTACATGTTTACATAAAATGTTCAGCAATACTATGTAAGCATGCGTGAATATAGCTACATTTACACAGACATGTACACACATACATACAAAGTCATATTTAACCCTTTAAGCAAACGCGTGTATATATTTCAGCCAACAAATTGTAATGGGGAGCCAAGCCAAGGGTCTGGCCTGGTTCTAAGAGCCCGTCACGAGCCGAGCCCTAAAAATGTTTGCCATATGAATCATGTAACAAACATCAAATATGATAAAATCTCTTCAAAATTAAAACAACTGATATATTTACTATGCAGCAGCATTGACATTAGTAAGGTGCATTATAGGTGAGTGGTAATTATTAAAAGTGACAGTTCTTAAACATGAAGGTAGAACCATATCTGCCCCCGTCTTGGCGACAATACCATTAGGTTGTCTTGTGTAGTTGTCATGTGCATCCAGTATGTGGCCCACATTCTTATAGATGGATCCAAATTGTAGTGTACTAAATTAAATACAATACATTTGTACAGGTCGTATTCTCAACACTTTCTTTTAAGATACTTTTCACATACAATAATAAAGAAAATGGGGCAATGGTCGCAAAAAAATATTTGCCTAAAATTACACAGTTTGGTTAAGTGGGGAAGCTGGGGTTAACTTCATGTTTTCTGGCTTCACTTTGTGCAAGTTAGCCACTAAATGTTTTTTTATTCATCTCTCATTATCTCATACGCTAATGCTTGTTTAGATGAAGCCTAGTTTGCTAAAGACATCTTGGGGACATACAGAAAGCTGGCCTAGGAATGCATTCCATCCATTGTGGACCATTGGCTTTGCGGTTTGTAACTCACATTTTCTGGCTTTCTATTTGTTGACTTTATTTGTTTAAGGCTGTCCAGCTTGAGTTTGTCCCTCCTGTTTCCCAAACCTTGTTTACTGTATTTTTCCACAAACTTGCTTTCTGTAAACAGGCCTTTAAATCTGGTTCTTCTCTTGTCAGATTTGCTGTGCATTCAAAGACAGAGGTCAAATGTCAATCTATCTTCAGAGGGAACTTGGTGTGCACTTTTCTTTCTCTGCCTTCAAAGTGAGAGAATGTATGTGACAATCCTGCTGAGTACCCATGTAAACGGAGAGGGTGTTTGATGTTTTTATTTCTAGCACACAACAAAAAAAGAACTGTGCTGATGTTTCAGAATATATCAGAATATATCAGAATTAGTACAAATGAAGCACATATTTTTATAATCCTGAAGAGTGGTGGAAACAATTTGCATAGGATCAAAACATATAAATACACTAGGTGATGACATTTGCACACATTACCATTTATATGCAGTAAAGCCACATGTTAGTGTAAATGTAATGCTCATTTCAGTTGAAAATATGTTGTCTGAATGCAGTGCGCTACCACACCATGCATACTCCACACTACGTCACTGCACTCTTTGTCCTTTCACTCTTTCCCACACCACTTCATTCTACAACATTCCACTCCACGACATGCCATACCTCTCTACGCCCTGGACTCTAAGACACTCTACACCCCTTCACTCTAAGACACTCTACGACACGCCACGCCACTCGAATCCGCGCTACTACAATCTACACCTCTCACTCCACAACACACCACTCCATTCCATTCTGCGCCCCTCCACTCTCCATCAATTACCTCACTCCACTCTACCCCACTCCAATCTACCCCACTCCAACGAACCCCAATCTACCCCAAGCATTTTGCTACAATCTACCCCAATCTACTTCATTCCAATCTACCCCACTCCACTCTACCCCACTTCACTCCAATCTACCCCACTCCAATTTACCCCACCCAACTCTAATCTACCACACTCCACTTCAATCTATCCCAATCCACTCCACTATGATCAATCTACCCGCTCCAATCTGCTCCAATCTACACCACTCCACTCCTATGTACTCCAATCCAATCAACCCCACTCCACTTAATCTAACCCAGTCAACTTCACCCTACTCCAAATTACCCCACTCCACCCCAACCTACCACACTCCACTCAAACCTACCCCACTCTCCTCCATTCTACCAGGTCTAGTCCACTCCAATCCACTCCTCTCTATCCGACTCCAATGTACACCAATCCAACCCAATCATCCAATCTAGCCCTCTCCAATCTACTCCATTCCAATCTACCCCAGTCCAATTTAACCTGCTCCATTCCAATTTACCCCACTGAATTTCAAACTCTACTTCAATCTATCTATCTAACTCCTCTTCACTCCAATCTACTCCACTCCACTCCAATCTTCCCCACTCTACCACAAACTACCCCACTAAAATCTACCACAATCTACCCCACTCCACCCCTATCTAGCACTCCTCAAATCCACCCCACTCCTCAAATCCACCCCACCCCACTCCACTCCATTCTAACCTACTCCAACCCAATCCAACCCACCTCACTTCAATCAACCCCACCCCACTCCAGTTCAATCTACCCTTATCCAGTTTACTCCTCCCCAATTTACACCACCCCAATCTACACCTATTTATTTCACTCCAATTTACGTCACTCTGCCCCAATCTGCCCCACTCCACTCTGCCCCACTCTACCCCAACAGCACTATCTACCCCACCCAACTCTACCCCACTCCAATCCACCCCACCCCACTCCAATCTACCCCAATACACTCCAATATATCCCACTACAAACTACCGCACTCCAATCATTCGTCTTCCATCTACACCACTCTAATCTATCCCACTCCATTTCAATCGACACTACTCTAATCCACCCAAACTACCCCACTCCAATGTAAGTTACCCAACTACACTCTACTCCAATCTACCCCACTCCACTGTCCCCCAGTCTATCTCACTCCATTCAAAACTGACTCCACTCCAATCTGTCCAACTCCACCCCACTCCAATGTACTTCACCCAAATCTAGCCAGTCCAATCTACCCAATCTGCCCATATCTACTCTCCCACACTCCATTCCACTTTACCCAATGTACCCCACTCCACTTCACTGTAATCTATCACACACCATTCAAATCTACCCCAATCCAGTCCCATCTACTTCCTTGAAAGTTTCGGGGTTATTCGTCAAGCAGGGTTAGAGAAAAGTGTAGTCCCAAAATGTGCTTTCCTATTCATTAGGTCAAAGCCTAGCTGTCTGGTTTGCTAATGACATCTTGGGGACATTTGGAAAGCTTCTCTTGGAATGCATTCCACCTGTTGCTTACCATTGGCTTTGTAATTTGTAACTCACATGTGCGTGCTTTCTATTTGCTGGCTTTATTTGTTTTGGGCTGCCCTGCTTGAGTTAGTTCCTTTCATTGCCCAATCCCCAATTACTATGTTCTTCCACCAGTGCTGAATTTCTATAAACAGCCCGTTAATTCTTTTCACATTTGTTGTGCATTAAAAGACGAAGGTCAAATGTAGGCTCTGTCTTTCCGGGAGCTTGGTGCTTGCTTTTCTTTTTATGACTTCAAAATGAGAGGATTTATATGACAATCAAGCATGCTACTGGGAGAATGCTTGAGGAAGGCTGTACAATGCAATTTTTTTCTAGCACACAAGACAAAATGTAAATGTCAGTGAATAAACTGTACAGATATTTCAGAATATATCAGAATTATGACAGCATAAATAAAGCACATTATTTGATAATTCTGAATTCATATTTTAATATGATGGAAACAAATCAATACACTAGGTGATGACATTTCCACACATTATCATTTGTGCGCTGTATACTTTAATTAGCAAAACTGTACATCTGTGCAAATGCAATGGTCATTTCAATTAAAGATGTGTTGTCTGTAATGGCAGTATGCTACTGCACCATGCATACCCCACTTTACCCAACCCCACTCTACTCTGCACCAATCCGCACAACTGCGATTTACGCTACACCACTCCACACTACGTAACTCCTCACCGTGTCACTGCACACTACTCTGCACCACTCCTCTAGATACCTTTCTACTCGACACCACTTTACTCTATATCAATGCACTTTACCCCGCACCACTGCACTCTTCACCAATGCATACTACGCAATTCCACTCTGCACCTCTATACTCTATGCCACTTCACTCTGCAACACTGTACTCTATGCCACTGCACTCTACTCCAATGCACTCTATGCCAAACCACCCATGCCACTTTAATATACTCTGCACCACTGCACTCTACTCTACACCAGTGTATTTTAACATACACCACTTCATTCTGCTCTGAAACAATTTACTCTGTCACAGCACTCTACGCCAATCTATTCTGAACCACTGCACTCTATGTCACTATACTCTTTTCTGCAACCCTCTACGCCACTGCACTGTAAGCCAACTGCCCTCTACATCATTGTACTCTACATCACTGTACTCTACACCACTCTATTCTACTCTGAACAACTGTACTCTACGCCACTGTATCCTATGCCACTCTACTGTGCACCCCTCTGCTATATACCACAGCACTGTACAAGTGTCTACTCTGCAACACTGCACTCTACGCCACTGCACTCTACGCCACTGCACTCTACTCTACACAAATGCACTCCATGCCATTACACTGCATGCCACTCTACTCTGCATTATTCCACTCTATGCTACTGCATTCTACCCTGCATCACTCTACGCTACTCTATGTCAATGCACTGTACACCACTACAATGTATGCTGCTCTTCTCTGCATCGCTTTACTCTGCATCACTAAAATCCACCACACTACGCTCTACTCTATACCACTGCACTCTATGCCACTCTATACCACTCTCCACCATTTCACTCTACTCCGCTCCACTCCATGCCACTGCAATCAACCCTGCACCAGTCCATGACACTCTATTCTATGTGACTGCACTCTATGCCAAAACACTCTACACCACTTTACTCAGAACCAATGCACTCTCTGCCACTGCACTCTACGCCAGTCTACTTTGCACCACTGCATGCCACAATACTTTACTCGGCAACACTCTTTACCACTGCATTTATACCACTCTATGCCATTGAAATATATGTCACTTTACTCTGAAACACTCTACGTCATTGCACTTTACATCAACTTCACCACTCTTCTCTACACCACTGCACTGTGTCACTCTACTCTGCAATGTAGCACTCCCTGACACTGACGTATACGCCACTCTACTCTGTGTCACTGCACTCTACTGTACACCACTCTACTCTATGCCACTCTACTGCATTCTACGCCAATGACCTCTATGTCACTACACTCTAAGCCGCAACACTCTACATTACTGTAATCTACTGTGCACCACTGCCCTCTATGACGCTGCACTCTATGCCACTCCAACCTAGGCCTTTCTAATCTATGTCACTGCAATCTACTCTGCACCACTCTACTGCACTGTACACCACTACACTCTACGCTGCTCTACTCTGCATCTCTCTACTCTGCACATTGCACTCTATGACACTGTGCTCTATGACACTCTACTCTATGCATATGCACTCAATGCCACTCTGCACCATTTCACTCAGCGCTGCTCCACTCCACACCACTGCAATCTACATGTGCCACTCCACGCCACTCTATTCTAAGCTGCTTCACTCTACGCCAATGCACTCTACTCCCCTTTACTCAAAACCGATGGACGCTACTCCAATACACTCTGCACCACTGTATGCCACTATACTTTACTCTGCAACACTCTAACACCACTGCACTTTACATCACTCTACACTATTGAAATCTATGCCACTTTACTCTAAACCGCTGCACGTCACTGCACTTTACATCAATGTTCTCTATGCCACTCTCATCTACACCACTGCACTCTGACACTCTACTCTGCAATGTTGCACTCTCTGCCATTAAAGTATAAGGCACTCTACTCTGTGACACTGTACTCTACTCTGCACAACTCTACTCTATTGCACTCTACTTCAGTCTATCCCAATGCCCTCTATGTCACTCTACTCTACGCCACTACACTCTATACCAATCCACTCCACGCCACTGTATTCTATTGTGCACCACTGCACTTTATGACAATGCACTCTACACCACTTCATGCTATGCCTTTCTAATATACTCTGCACCACTGTACTCTATGCCAGTGCATTCTACTATACTCTACCATGCACCACTGCACTCTTCACCCCTTAATGTAGCATTCCTGCTTTTTCGAAGTCCTAACCATGGGTGGGAGTTCCATCTTTATTGTGGTTGCTCTACTTGTGTTATACTCTATCTTGCCACAGTCTTAACACCACCTCCTTTGAGCTAATCCTCCGTTGCTCACCCAAGCTACCCCACAGATCCAGAAAGACTTTGGGCACCCAGTTTTCTGTCTTATACTATCCCTCATCCTACTCAATGGGGACACGTGCTGTCTCACCTGTGATACTGGTATCCAAAACTGCTGCGATCTGGAATAAAATCTAAGAGTAATTCTGACAAGGCTGGAGAGAGAGGTTTGGCGATGGTCTGTGAGGTGGCAACACATTGGAGTGTAGGTGGTGTCCAATCCTTGGTGAATGTGTGACTGTAGGATGACATTATGCCCCAGACACACACGACCCATGAGAGACCCAGAATAAGGGTACCCCCAAGGTCAAAAGACCGAAATAGGTGAGAGCCTTAGGCCTCACGTATGTGCATGGTATGCATACGAAGCAAGGCAGGGTCACTTTAGATAGCCCTGGTGAAGGCCCCAGACAGGATTGGGCTATCAGTGCAGGCCAAAACATGTTGGCACTTCTATATTAGGGTTAATTGGACAAACTAAATTCAATGGAGACCCTGAAACAACGTTTTATCCACACCCCAGGTACCCTACAAGTAAATAAATTCTTTGGGCATAGCTTTCTTCCCTTCTGGATTCCTGCGTATCCAGCTAGATTTTATCTAAAAACTCCCATTCTTTTGGTTGAGTCTTCCCTGGTGGTACCACCAAACCAGGGTGTGAATAGGTGCCAATGAGGAAGCATGTCACAGTAAAGTGAGTGAGGCGTCTACTCCAATATCTTTGGTCACCCAAGAGGCACTAGGAAATGGAATCTTCCTAGAACAGGATCCATATGTTACTTTCTCCAAATCAGTCCAGTTGCTCTTGTGTGTGAATAGTAATTGTTAAATGTCATCTGACCAGACTTTCGCCAGAACTGAGTGTATCATTCGAGTAATGCTGAAAATGGTAGCAGCAATAGGTAATGAAAAACATGTAGTTAAGTTGCATTGAAAGGGAACAACCGAAGTACTGCGGGTAAAGTATATATCCCTTAGTGCAGCCAAGAAATGTTAAACACACTCGACTCGCTTTCCTAGATTGAACTTATCCGAGGTTCCCATTTCGCACTTGGCCATCTGCATGTTTGGCCTCTGACTAGAAAGTGGGGGGAGACTGATTTCAACCTAGGCGTGGGAAGGGAAGCAGGAGGCGTCTTCTTCAGGCCATCTGCTGCAATGAAAGGTGTGACGGAATTTGCAAGGAAAGTCACACCTGATGCGAAGCGGAATCGGTTGTGCCAACACCACCACTGGTCAGAGAGTAATCTGTGGGATTTCTGTGATGTTATATCAGCACTCATGATGATATCTAGAAACCTTACAGGTAGGGCCACTGGAATTATGCGTCAGGGGAGGGTTGACTAATTTATGCAGCACGAAAAGGAAAATTATGCTCTACAATGCGGCACTATTTGACACAGTTTTACTTCCTTATTTTGTCATTTTTACATGGGTTAACATTGCTGGGGTAGGGTATTAATATCATTAGTACCAGTTTAACACCAAAATACAGCAATATGCAACAGAAAGAAACCAGTCAACTTTTGCAAAGGGCCTTCCACTGTGCGGTAACATTTGGCAACAGGCCTTTAGTAACTTTTGAGTCGTTAGAGTTGGAAACAATTTTTTGGTTAAAATCTGCAAATTATGCAGCAGATGATGGATTACGTGGCAAATGCAGAAAGTCAATAATTATGGGGACAGCGCTGCTGCTGGAACTGGAACTAAGCGGCAGGGTTGGATGGAAGTATGTGGCGAGGATATCTAAATCATTTAACAAGAAAACGCAAATTATGATGCAGCATATTTTGTGTTAGTATTACCCCATTACTTTGGCTTTTTTACTCCTGTTAATACTTTCTGGCCAAATGATTTACCTCATTACTATCACTTTGATCCAACTACAGAAATAAGCAACAGAGAGGTGACCAGTTGATCTTTGTGAAGGGTCGCCCACTACACTGCAACATGTCAACACATTTGTAATAACTTGTGATCCATAAAGGCTAGAATTTTTTGTTTTTAAATCTGCAGATTATACAGCAGATGATGTGTTATATGGCAAATCCATATTTATGCAGAAAAGGCAACGGCCGCAACATTACATAATTACAGTGGTCCCACGTATAGGCTATGGGTACAATGGTTGCACGTGACCCACTACAATGATCTTTAGCAGGTTCAAGCTCATTTTATTTTCCTATTAACCAACACAATCCCAGACATGACAACCTAAAGATATGGTCCCCCCATGTTAGGCTACAGTGAAGGAAGAGGAGAGGCATTAGGGAGGCAGGGTCATGGACAGGGGGTGGTATGAGAATCCAGGACTGTTTATGCATTCCCTCCTACTCTCCCAAAAACACTTACAAATGTGTTAGAGGCTGCCTCTCCTGGGGAGGTTGCAAAACTGGAATAGACTACAAAAGTGCAGAGCCTCCACACACAAGCTCGAAACCTAATCTATGTAAAGCTTACGAGCTCGCCTTAGTGTTCACTGTGTGATCAATCGTCTCCACTGGGTATGCATATGAATGCAAATTGTGTGTACACATTGGCATCATTTGAGTTGGCAAGTTGGCAATCCATCAATAAACTAGACCCTCGACATATTTCTCTTAATCACACTCAAACAATTATTGGAAATGCCAGATTTAAAAAATGCTTCGGTGTCATACTAATGGTAGAAGGCACTGTACAAATGCTGAAGACATAACAGATACTTGACAGGACCAGAGTTGCTTGTCACTAAGCGGAGAGTAACACAGGATCTCTCTTCGCATGATATTTATTAAAACAAGCATTTGCCATGCCAGTACCTCTGGGTTATAACTGAAAGTGCCTTTTAAAAAGAACTCCCAGTATTTTGTGGCTTTGGGTGGCCAATTTTGCAGCTAAAAAAGCAAATTCTGTGGCTCCAAACCTCAAAATTCACAGTATGTTTGTGGTGGGCAGAAAAATCTGCCCGCCACAAAAATACTGAATTCTGTAACATTGCAGTGTGTCCAGCAGCACAGCGCCTGGTATCCGAGGGTGTGTGATGCCAAAGAGAGTGGGTTACAATATGAAGGGCAGCAGGTGTGCAAGGCTGCAGGGGTGGAGGGGGCGGTGAGGGGAGGTGGCGGCAAAGAAGGTTTTGGTTCTGTAAAAAAATGGGGGAGGTTAGGGTTTAACGGAATCAATGAGGATCGAAAGGAAAGAAGTGCAGTGGAGAGTTGGGGACAGAACAGCCTTTCAACGGCCTGCAGGGTCTGCAAGCGGCACACAAACGAGCGAGGTGGCCTGCAGTCTAAATGGTCAGGAGTGGGGGAGCTGCATTTCAAAGGCAGGTGACAGAAGACTTTAACTCCTCTGTTGCCTACTGGCCTGTTGCTCACCCTCCCATTACTGGCTCAGTGGCAGCACAGAGCCAGGAAAGAGAGGGTGAACGCCAGATTAGCTTTCTTTAACATATTTTGCAGGCACTTTTGTAAAAATCACGGCATTTTGTGGGACTGCTTTTAGTCAGCTATTAGTATTTCATTATACATTCACTCTGTCACTCATCCTTGCACTCCTGCATCCATTAATTCCTCCTCTGACAAAATCTTGGATTTAAGCAACAGGGTTAACCAGGCGCACTACTGTAGCGGAAAATTGGTTATAATGAGGTTGTACGGTGCTCCGGGTATCACTCTCTGACATGGAGTGTAAATAACAATACTGGAAGGCTGCACACCCACCAACGTGGGGTATGTCCCCCAGGCTCCGTTAAAGGTCCTTCAACCAGGAAGGTTTCTTCAGAGTAATCAAAAACTTAAGAACAAAGTCTCAATGTTAAGTCATTTTTTATTATTATTCTTCTTGTTATCATCACAAGTTTGGAGTTTATATGTATGTCGGTTCATCCATACACAAATTGTGAGCAATTTCACATTCCCATTTCACATTCCCAATGCATTTCGGCAATGTGATTGCCTTCTTCTGGGGATAATTTGTAACAAAGAGAATTACAATGCACTCAACATGGCAAACAATGTAAAGTGAAGTCAGCCTATTGAACTTAAAATGATAATAAATAATATCTAGACTGTATAACAGTAAGAACTGTGTATTGCATGAATTAGTATCTAGAATCTACATGTGCTTGTGTAAACCTACTAGCTAACTTGTGTTGATATATTTAACGACCCGGTGCGTGCCTTGTTAAAAGAACACGTGCTGGTTCTTAAACAACAGAGTGTGAACGCTGGTGCTCGTTTGTAAATGGACTGTGAATCTCGCGACGTGCCTGGCTCGTATATAGCCGATAAATGTTTAAAAACAAGCGTCTTCGTACCCTAGTTAATTCGATGTTATGTATGACGGGCTATAGCTTCGTTCGTTAGACTGCCGTTCATGCATTAATCAAGATGATAAAATGGCCAAAGCTAGTATGAAACCATACGGGCTCAATGACCATATGGAATTCAGCTGTTACTTATGACTGTTATGAGATCCTTCGTCCGTGCAGTGGTGACCAGCACATCTATTTCTTAATGTACATATATAACGTCTGTTATACATTTCATCTTACGATGTTCATAATTAACTCGATTTATATTCATATTTTCTTTTGTTCAGCCTTGTGTAGACCAGTGATTTTTTCACCTTCTAGCTCTTTCATCACAAATTTGTTTTGCTTTCAACAATCATATCTTTATTGATTGGCCCGAGACACAACACCACTTGTCAGTGGATCCATCTTAATTATTTCTTAACACTTGTCACGTATCCTTCATATTAGTATGTCCTCTACGGGACTTGCACAATATTACTATTTTTCATACACCTAGTTTTTCTTACCAACACATTTCAGCATAGACCCTAACGTTGCCTAGTAACGCGCAACGTTTTAAATAACTTCCTAGGTCTCGGCTCACCACTTCCGGTTCACGAACGGAGTGGAGAAGCAAGCATACCGCAGTAAGTGTGCATTAGATACTGCCGGCTTTGGCCATTTTAACATCTTGATTAATGCATGAACGGCATTCTAACGAACGAAGCTATAGCCCGTTACACATAACATCAAATTAACTAGGGTACGCAGACGCTTGTTTGTAAACATTTATCGGCTATATACGAGCCAGGCACGTCGCGAGATTCACAGTCCATTTACAAACGAGCACCAGCGTTCACACTCTGTTGTTTAAGAACCAGCACGAGTTCATTTAACAAGGCACGCACCGGGTCGTTAAATATATCAACACAAGTTAGCTAGTAGGTTTACACAAGCACATGTAGATTCTAGATACTAATTCATGCAATACACAGTTCTTACTGTTATACAGTCTAGATATTATTTATCATTTTAAGTTCAATAGGCTGACTTCACCTTACATTGTTTGCCATGCTGAGTGCATTGTAATTCTCTTTGTTACAGAATTATCCCCAGAAGAAGGCAATCACATTGCCGAAATGCATTGGGAATGTGAAATGGGAATGTGAAATTGCTCACAATTTGTGTATGGATGAACCGACATACATATAAACTCAAAACTTGTGATGATAACAAGAAGAATAATAATAAAAAAAGACTTTCAACATTGAGACTTTGTTCTTAAGTTTTTGATTACTCTGAAGAAACCTTCCTGGTTGAAGGACCTTTAACGGAGCCTGGGGGACATACCCCACGTTGGTGGGTGTGCAGCCTTCCAAAATCTTGGATTAACCCACTCACCCCTCCACAATAGAACATGTGGTCAGGCTCGACAAGCACAAAAATATAAAATGCCACTAAATAAATGTGTTAGGAATGTGCTAGCAATACAAAATAAGTACAACATTAAACAAAGCAGTGAGCAGCCAATTCAGAATGGTATTGTGAATAGTGATTCATTGGTTTACAGATTCAAGATGGCTGGCATACTGCTTCTGAATGTGGCAGCCACCTTGGAGCGGTAAAACAAATATACCCTATTGCCAATACTTATCCAAGATGACTACCAGATTTAGAGGCAGTGGCCTTGTGGCATGCGGAACGCTGCAGATGAAATTAGCAGAAAATAAGTGGTTTGTTAGCACTGTCTTGGGACCTGATGAATATTCCAAAAACGAAACAAACCAAGTAAAATTAGAGGATGACATTTCAAACAGCCCAGGTACCCTGACACTAAAGCACACTCAATTAAAGGTGGATATGCATGTCATAAGGCGAAATGCATCACACACAGGGCAACAGAACCAATGGTTGAACCGTTCACCGGTTCATTAGTGTTTTACGTCATTTAGGAGCATTACATTTTGCTGAAGGATCTTCATGCCGTACCTTCAGGGCAGCCGGGACGCAATTAAAACCAGCTCATAGATTCCATGGCCAGTATATTGCTGGACCACTCGTGCACCTCTGAGTCAGCAGGGTCTTATTTACAACCGGCTGATAGCATTATATTCCCGACTTCAACTTTGCCTTAAGACCTGATGAAGTCTTGGGTCCATTTCCCTGATGAAACATGTGTTGGCTGGGCAACCTTGCAAGATTAAAAGAAGAACATAAAAAGAACTTCTGAACTGTTTATTGTTTCTTGAAATACTTGCATGGCGTATATATATGTTTGATGATCGTGACACATAGGGTACTTACTCAATTATACAGTTTAGACGTGTGCACAGGTTTTTTCTCAATTGCAACAGGCCTAAGTCTGTAAATAAGGGGGTTCTGTGTTAACCCCTTCCTGTTGGCACCGTTCGAAGGGGGAGACGCCGTTTTCTAACTACCCACATTAACCCTGGCTCCATTTTACCAATTCAGGTACTGACTTGATTTTGAAGCCAAAAAACTTATTTGCTTTGGCTCTGTCTCACCAAAAATTGCTTCGGATTGAATTTACATCAATGTGGAAAATAAACTCCATTGATTGTATTTTCACAAAATTTCCCACTTTCCTCTTTTAAAATGTAGGCATGTATGCAAGAAGTGGAACCACTGTTTTATGAAACATTTTCTATGCAATCGATGTACATCATTCACAGCGCACGTGGTTTCCCAGTCACACACCATGGGTAACGCACCACAAGCACACTCTGCAGCAATACTGTCGGCGCCAGTTATACCCTCTTGTTTGGGGTTTGGCATGTGATGTGAGAGGCATTAGGCCCAGTGGTGTAGCAAGGGGGGTGAGGAATGGGGAGTCAGCCCTCCCCGGGAAGCAAGAGTTTTGGACAGGTGGCCTACCCCCTTACCTGCGGCCGTCGCAGGGCAGCTGCCGCAGGAATAGCCAGCACCGCCTGCCGCCCTCAAAACCTGCGGCCGTTGCCGATTCGCCAGCATCCCCCCACACTCTCACATACGGCCACCACGGGGCGGCAAACGCGGGGGCCACCAGGGGCGGCCAAAGGTCTAGCTACACCACTGATTAGGTTACTTCCCCAACAGAGGTGCCGATAAAAAGACATACGTTTTCTGAGCCACAATCAGCTGCCACCAACGTCTCTCGACAGCCTGGCCTGAGGGAGCACGAGCCACACCCTACTATGGATGGGGCACATGCAGGGCAACCACTGGCCATGACAGCCTGGTGTTCTGCCAAGGAATATCAGCAATAGAATGGATTAGCATAGGCAAGCTGGCATATTGTTCAGCACACAAAGGGAACAAGCCTTGGCATAGCCAACAGGTCTCGCCTTTGGGATCTTACAAGAGAGCAATCTCACTTGACACCCCCGTGAGGATTGTGTGAGACAGCCTGTGGACTTCGGGTGAGTCAAACCTAGCGCATCTGAAAATGGATGTGGGGTGTAGCTGAAAGCACAAAGACCAAGCGCTACATGCTGGAAAGTGAAAGAGACAGCATGTTTAAGTGTGGCAGGAGGCTTGTTTTTTTATTTATTAAATAAGCCGAATAACAGCCCACAGTCTTTTCAGAGGGGGGGCAATAAGGCGAGGGGTGACAGGACTTCTCTGAGCCGCCAAACCCTCCCTCGCTGCATCTGCTAGCAATAATCAACGACCACGGTTGTGTACCCACTGCAATTATAGTTTTTAAGAGCGCCCATTTAGCACATTTCCTTTACACACAGGTAACATTTTTATTCACGTTCTGCTGCTGTTTCTTAGAACTTCCGATTTCAGCAGATAATGGAACCAAGGCAGATGTAGATGAGGAAATGTGCTGAGGATCACACCGTTTTCTTTTTAATCTGGGATGCGAGAGTAGGTTTTAGGTTGTGTTGAAAGTCAACCTTCAGCAGCCCGCACAGTCGGCAGAGGAGTCAGGGAAGGACAGACACCAGGGGTTATGCTTTCATTCATGCCCTCTCATCTGCAGCGGTTTGTTTTGATAGCAAAGTGAAGCAATGTATTTATCTGTAACATGGCTTTAAACAGGTGCGACCGGTCTGGTGCAGAGATGAATGCGCACACAGATCCACATCATGGGTTTTAGAATATGTGATGCTGGACGTGCTCTGCCTGGAGGGATGGTAGTAATGTGTCATGGGTTCCGAACGGGGGTGGGTGGGCGGTTGGTGCATGGCGCTTTGCAGCTGCTAATGCCCGTTGCTGCCCTTCATGATTTCACCCAAAGTAAAGTGGCGGCATCGCTCTCAGCAACATCGTAAAAAAACATCACATGGTTATTTTACGATGTTGCTCGGAGTAATGCCGCGACACTTTGCTTTGGGTGAAATCATGGACGGGAGACAGAAGTGCGGCCGCCATCATTTTATACATTGGAGAGGGATGGCAGTGGGGGGATATTGAAGGCACGATCAACGAGGAGGGAGGGCGGAATATTGAAGGCACGGACAACAAGGACAGAGGGCGGGGGGATATTGAAGGCACGGTCAACGGGGAGGAAGGGCGGGGGTTAGACGGCCCGAACAATGGGTGGGAGGGTGGTCAATGGGAAGATGGCACCAAAGCATGTCCGCTCGCTCCCGCATGCACAAACGCTGTGAGAGTGACCCACGAGGATGAAGAATGCCGCTGCCACCCTGTGCGCCGCTCCTGCGCGCAAAACGCTGTGGGATTGAACATTACAAAAGAGGTGGGACATGCTCCCGCCTATAGCCATTTGTGTGCTTTCATTATTGAAAGACACATGCAAAAGCAATTTGAATGTGTGGGTGGAGTCAGACCCACACGTAGTAGGCACAAGAAGCCGCGCAGAGCAGCGCATGCGCACTGCTAAGCTCGACCTAAAAACCATAGGCCAGGCCAAAAAAGACAACCATGGCAGCGTGGAGCAGCTCTCCATGCCACGTGACGTAGATAGCCCTAGAAGCCTGAATGAGGCATGGTGCCAGGGCTGAGTGAGCCAAGCAGGCAGTGGCAATGGAAATTGGCCACTAAGTAATGGAATCAGGCCACACACATGGAAGCAGGACTCAGCTGAGGAAGCATGCAGCTCAGCTGTAGAAGGGCTCAGCTTCAGTTGTATGCTGTAACAGAACAAACCGGAAGCAGCCCTAAAGCAGGGAGACGCGGGAACCAGGGTACCATTCCGCTACTCCAGGAAAGAGCTAGCAGCACAGAATGCAGAGGGTGGGGAAGGGACAGAAGGTGTGGCATAAATCGTGAACTCCTGAATGAGGCAGCAGCTCAGGAAGCTCGGAAGGTCCTGAAAAGCAAGGCACCATTACCTAACTTCTGGAAGCAGCTAACAGTCTAGAAATCAGTGGGAGGCCCAGGAGGGATACCACTCTGAGCCACCTCTGGATAGGGAGCGAATCCGCAGAAAATAGATGGAGTGCAAGAAGTACAATCTAGCAACCGGTGTCCAGAGGCAGGAGCCAGACAAGCAGCTAGGAGTTCCAGGAAGCATGGCGCCACACTGCAACCTGTGGCCGGTGGAAGAAGGCCAGTACGTATGGTAAGCTCCTGGAAGCATGGCCCAGGTCCTGCCTTGAAGAGGGAGTCGTCAGCTAAGGAAATACAGTCATGAGAAACAATACGTCCAACTTCTAGAAGCATCTAGAAGCCCAGGGAACAGGTTGAGACCCCGGAAGCAGGACACCATCCCACACCCTTTGGGCTGTGGCAGCAGCCAGGAAGCACGGTGAGTCTCAGGACCATAGCGTGACCTTGGAGGGAGGCAGCACCCTAGTGACCAGGAAGAGTCCTGGGGGGCAGGGCACCATCCCTAGACTGTTGAACGCAGTTCATGCCCCCGAGGCAGACAGCAGCTCATGAGACAGACACGTCCGTTTACGCAGGGTGCTGTCACGTGAGCTCACGCACGTGCCGTTTGTACGTGCCTCGTGCCCACAGCTCCGGCAGGGAGCGCAGGAGAGTTAATCACAGGGCTGTCACCCCGGCGTGCGGCGCGAGCGCCTGCCGGAGCTGCCAATCAGAGCCGTCGCTACGGAACCGGCGCGAGCCTCCTTCGCCCACGGCGCCGCACGTGCGCAGAGGGACACCTGCGCCCCTTCCATTCTTTTCAATTTCATTTTAAGATGTCAAAGGCGATTAGCCGGACCTGGGCAGCGCAGACGCACCGATCGATGAAAAGATAGAGAGCATGACGAGACAAGCTTTGCACACTCACGCACACACGTTTAACATAGCAGCGTGCCCTAAGCTTCACTCTGACACAGAACTGGGCTAAAACAGGGCAGCCTCCCACCGCCACGTCAGCAACACAGACACACAAGGGACAGCAGGGAGGCAAGCGGTGATCGCACATAGAACGAGGGGTTTGCAGGCCAGGATTCCCCCTACACCCTCTCCACAGTCAGAGACAAGCTTCGCTCATACCCAGAGCACAGGGACAAAGCAAGCCAGGTTTCCTCTCATATCCCCCGACACAAATAGACAGTGCTTAATTTGAGCCGGTGGTTTCCGGTGCTTGGCACCCACCTAATTGTCAACACCAGGCTTGTAACAGTCTGCCACATGGTGGCGCTGTCTGTCTAATTAAAAGATGAGCACAACGATAGTTGTTTATTAATTCAATATACATTAAAATGACCAGTGATTGCAGCCTAGGCCATTATATTAGCTTTGGGGACCTGGGATAGACTGAATTGCCACACGTGGAAGCGTGTGATGATTAGTAATTGTGTTGGGACTGCCATTGGCAGCGCTGGGAGGGGCACTATATGATATAAGCTACAGTAGCCTCCCCACAAGGGCACATTTTATTTTACATATAAAGCACTGAACATAGAGGCACGTCGAACGGCGTGAGACAAAGCATGGACAGCTTCTTGCACACACAGAACAGTGGTGAAAACTGAACAGCTTCCAGACCCCCAGAATACAACCGGCAGCGAGGATAGCTTCCATCACGTACAGAACAGAGGGCATATGAAAGGCCGGGACAGTTTCAATTTGGTGAAAAGCTGGTAGGCCCGAGTGCTGTAAAAGTTGGGGAGCGAGAGGTGCTGCAGTTGCTCAAAATAACTTTACATGTATTCAGATATAGAATGAGCAATACAAAAGGCCTTTACATTTTGTTTTTTTGTATCTTGTTACATTTGCTTTGCACTTAAAGACCGAGGTAAAAAGTCAAGTAGTGTCATCTGAGAATTCGGCGCATATTTTAACATGGAGATTAATGTTTGCTTTTCCTTTGTGTGACTGCAACTTTGGGGACTTTTGTAAAGTAAACCCAGAAACAATCTTGCTTGCGACATGGAGAGTGTAAAAGGACAAACTGCCAAATGTTTTCTAACACAAATTTGAATACTGTTACTGAACAAAACACATGTTTAAAAAATGTCAGAAGGCCAGGAATTATAAATGAGGCACTATTTGAAAATTCTGAAATATGAAAGAAACAAATATTTTAATAGACTCAAAAGAAGCCAAGACACTTTCCTTGTGTGATGCACAAATATTAACTTGTGTGATGCATAAATAATAAATATGCGCAGAAACCCAATTTCCACATATTATTATTGTTTGACGCAAATTCATTGGTCATTTTCCAGAGGCCATTTCAATGAAGCATGGGCTCGCTGTAAATGGAAGTACCCTACCACACCATGCTTTAGTCTTCCAACAGGAACGACGTGCCCCACAATGCACCATGGAGACATACTACTCCCTTCTCACTTGCCTGCTGCATGGACGGTACTCATTTTTTTTTTGCACTTTTATATAGCGTGAACTCGACCCAAAGGTATCAGAGCACTTTACATGAGCACCAGTTGCATTACAGACGGGCCTGTTCTTTTTAGGCAGGGGGAGATTAAGTGATTTGCCCAGATTCACAGGATGCTTGAGCCTCCCGCCAGACTCGAACCTGGTTCCCCAGCTTCAAAGTTGGCCTTCCTAGCCCTTACTACACTTGATCTTTGAGTAGCACCTGGATTTTTCCCACTCCTATGTTTTCAGTGATGTAGCACTGAAGGCAGCACCTCTACTCTGAAAACAGTTCTAGAACCAGTCCAGTTCGTAGGCCGGCGGCAATGATTAAAATGCCATGCAGGCACCTCTGAAGTCTCTTAGGCCTGGTGCAAAATTGGTCACAAATCATGCAGTATTTGTGAAAAGCCAGTGGGACCGAGGTAAACAGTCATGTGTCAGGCCAGAGCCATTAACTGTCACTACAAGGAAATGACACAGTAGGTTGCATTCTGTTGACAATGGAATATCGCTCTTTCTGGTCAGGACCCATGGTCTCTCTTTTATGTCTCTCGGGTTCCCCCAGTGCTTTGAGACCAGCATGAGGTGGCATACAGCCACTATGCATACAGCCAACATAAAATGTCAGACTGAGGCCTCTAAACAGACTCATCGGGCAGAGTCCTCTCAGATGAGCCTGGTGACGTGCATTAAAAATGCCAGTAGGGATGGAGAAAAGTGACTCCCATGGCAGCAGAATGGCAGGGAAGGCTGGGACCGAGTTAGCCTCATGTCACAACAGATGTGTGTGTGTGTATGTGTCTTGTAAAGCGCAGCCTGAAAGGGTAGTCAGGTGTCATGTTAATGCTTCTAAACTCCTGTAGGTTTGGTGAAGCGATAATCACTCAACTAGAACATAAGGCAGAAAGGAAGGTAATCCATAATGTTAAGGGGAAAACACGTGTATTTTCTGCCTATAAGCTTCTTTTGCCATTGCCATTCAAAACCTGGTGGTACCACCATTTTTTCTTATGTCTCCAGGAAAACCACAAATTAAGTGGTCAAAATGGAGGAAAACTGTTGAAAACTATACTAAGGTGTGTGGGTTAAACTGAACAACTGAAAGACTTTCTTGCTAATGCATTGTCAAGGAGTGGAAGACTAGAAAGTGTTCAAAATGTAGCAGACTTGCAAAATGAAGAGGAGAGGGCTTTAAGTGAATTTGAAATGTGCAAAAAGATAGATCAACACTATTTACCTAAAAAAGTATATGTACTGGATGGATATCATTTAGATATGATGGAACAGAGGTATGGTGAGAGTGTAGAGGAATATGTCACCACACTAAGAAAACTGGCCTTATCTTGTTAATTTGGAGCTACTTTGCTTTGCTACTTTATATTATGTTATGTGGATTTTTATAGCCCCTTATCACCCATGAGGGTGTCCTAGTGCTTTGAAGGCATGTGGGGCAGGCCTCAGAGCCTTACTCGAAGAGCCAGGTCTTCAGCTTTTTGCGTAATTCAAGAAGGGATGATGAGGCTCGCTCGAATGTAATGTGGGAAAGACACAACTACCTGATCTGCTTTTGCAAATGTGTGGCATGTGTGCCAGTGAAAGTCAGGCTAAGTGGACATGTATGTTAGGTTGGTGGAACTGCTTGCAGCTCTTCAGCTAATCCTTGCATTCTATTGTGTAATGCTTTATATGTGTGGGTGAGGAGCTTGAACTGTGCATGCTTATGTATAGGGAGCCAGTGAAGTTCCCTTACGTGGGGAGTGACACAAGACCGGGGCGAAAAGTTGAGAGCGGTCTGAAGTCTTTTTGTAGGTTGGCTGGTGATTCCTGCTTAGAAGGGGTTCCCGTAATCCAGTCTGCTGGTAATGAAGGTTTGTCTGTGTTAGGTTTAAGGCAGTTGGGCTTCATCTAGTGGGCCACTTTTGAAGGGGGTCAACCTGAGCGAAGATCCCTGCAGGACTCTGCCTATGAGTTTCCAGGTTTCTGAGGAGTATGGTGGCATGTTTACTCTTTGTTACCTTCCGGTAAAAAAGGTGCAGATCCATTGAAGGGTGGATCCTTGGATGCCGGCCTTGTGAAGTCATACTATCAGGATGGGATGTGAGAATGTGTTGAAGGCTGTGGAGATATCAAGTAGGATGAGGGCTGTGATCTGTCCTCCATCGAGGATCATCAAATGCCACCTGTTGCTGCGATGAAGAGCTGTCCCTGTACTGTGGTTTGGTCTTAAGTTGAAGCAGCTGGTGGTTGGCAAAGTGGTCAGTGAGGCATCTGTTACAGGCTTTTTCTAAGACCTTGGCTGGGTATGGAACTTTGGAAGAACCAGAGGTACTTCGGAAGGACACATAAGAGATCAATTTAAGCTTAACACCTTAGGAGCTTGTAAATAAACCTCCCCAGTGCTGCGCTGTCCATTATCCAGTGCTGAACTGGACGTTCAGCGGTCGCACGCAGCACTGGGGAGGTAGTGCCCGTGACGACCGTTGGCCGACGGCAGCACTTAAAGGGCTAAATGTAGATTGGATAAGGTCTGCAGACTAGAACTATGGTTGAAGCATGATCCAACACTGAGTGAGGTTATAACACTTGCTAAACATATTGAACACTCAGTAGCGTGTGTTGCAGAACTAATAGAAATAACAAATCCATTATCAGTACAGTTGAAATGAGGAAAGTAAGAAAGTGGTGTTAAAAACTGATCAGGTTTGGGAGGACCGTCATTTTTTGTTATAGTTTTGGAAAGTGAAATGAAGAATCAGGATGTTAAGTTTTTAGTAAACGTTTTCTGGGAGAAGTGGAGTTGAAGGACACTGATATAATTCCTGTAGGGGTATGGAGGACAATCCATTAATTTAAGAGGTTATTTTGAAGCTGAAATTGAATTACAGGGTCAAAAGCTATGCGTAAAGTTTAAGGGGCCATCTGGCTCCCATTTCCCCCCGCCAAATTAGGATGGCGGGAGAAAATCGCTTACTGACCGCGGTGGTCACGAAGATCACCCTCCACGCTTCTGCCACAGCAATCGTCACGATTGCCTGGTGGAGTGGTCAGCATGTGTGAAATGGCGGCGGTGCCTAGCAGGCACTGCCCGCCAGATTGCAATTCAGGCGTCAGCCAGCCTTTCCATTGTGGTTCCACCGCCATGGAAAGGCTGGCGGAATCTGGGTTCTGGGGTCCGTTGCGAGCCCCCTCTGTGTGGGGGGAGGGTCAATGTGCCCTGGGGGTACCCGTGGTACCCCCCTACATTTCCATGCACATGGTGACAGGCACCATGCACTATGTGCCATTTGTGCATTGCGGAAGGTGCTGTTGCCAGGGGGCACCGTCCGCAATGATCAGGGGCCTGGATGCGCCCGCCATAGTGGCGGGCACATCCTAATACACTGAGCGGGACCACTGCCTTACGGGCGGCCGGTCCCAGCTCTGCAGCGATGGCGGGCGGACTGATGTCCGCCCGCCATCATATTGAGCCCCTAAATTCCTACAAAAGGAGATTGTGTCTTGTGCTGGCCACATCAAAGGGATGTGGGGTATTCTTAGCCCCAATGCCAATATTTTGGTCCAACTTAGGGAAGACTATATAAAAAAACTTCATGGAAGCTACTGTAGAGCATTTGAATGGATTGATTTGGAAGTGAGTGAAGACTTTATGTCTGAATTCCTTGACGTTTTTGCTGATGGATTGGGGTGTCTGAATGGTTTTGTGCACCAGATAAGGTTGAAAGATGAATTAATTCCTGTGGTCAGCAAAGTCAGGGGTGCTCCTATATCAACGGGGAAAGCAGTCCAAGTTAAATTGGAGCAATTGTGTCCAGACGGAATTGTTGACTTAGTTGAATGCACATGGTGGGTTGCTCGTATTGTCGTTATCCGTAAGAAGTCGCTAATATTTGACTATCTGTGGATCTTACAGCACTCAACAAGTGTGTGGTGTTGACCATTTTCTGATATAACAGAAATGTTGACAATGTTAAATGGAGCCAAGATTTTTTTTTCTGCACTGCCTCTTATCACAGAGTATCCTCATATTAAGCTATATAAAGACTTAAGGGATTTAACAACTTTCATAACACCTTTTGGAACTTACTATTTCATAAAAATTCTCTTTGGTCTGGTATCAACTAAGGCAGTATTCCAAATAATGATGTACAACATATTTGGAAAACTTAAAGGAATAAAACTCTTCCTGGATGGACGATATTCTGGTTTTTGGTGAGGCTTCAGAGATACATGACTCAAGAGTAAGAGACGTTTTAAAGACGTTTTGTGAGAAAGGTGTACATTTGAAACTCTGCAAATACAAGCTTGCAAGGGATGTCATTGAGAAACAGAGCATTGCATCATGTAGCAAGTATTAATTAGAAAAACCAATGATAGTGGATGCAAGTGATGGATTAGGACCTAGCACAATTTGAAGCCGACCGTGATGGTCCCAGTAGAAGTAAAAAAGTTCAAAAATGTTTCTAAGTGCTAACTTAGAAAGGGACTGTGTCACTTTTTAAGAAGAAAATTCCTCCCTGAGCGGGCCACAACTGAAATTGCAACTAGCGCTGTGAAACTGAAGGCTAGACACTTGATGCAGGTTGGACCCACAGAAGCGCTAGAGCTTGTAGATTTCTTGCTGACAATGTTTAAAGTCCCAAGGCACAATGCAAATTTATTAGGTGCTTGGAGCCTTGACGGGGATGAAGATGAAGTTCAATCTAAAGCTAGGGGTACTGCTGTCTAAATACTTCTTCCCACAGGTCCCCGAAACTCTGGAGAAAACGTTTTCTAAAGTTCCCAGACTTTCTTATGGTGCCCAAACAACCACATGAATTCTAAGGCTCCCAGGACCTCAACACATGCTATTACAACGCATGCCTTTACGACACAAGTTTTACAACGCAAGTTGTTACAACGACTTGCGTTGGGGGGCGCTGGATAGTGAATAGTTTCATTTACTATTCCAACTCCAGTCCCCGTGGATAGTAGGGAAGGTGTTGGATAGTAAATGAAAACTATTCCCTATCCTAGAGCGCCCCCAGCGCTAGTCGTTGTAATGACTTGCGTTGTAATGGTTGTGTTGTAATGGTAGTGCGTTGTAACAGTTGCGTTGTAAAGGATGTTTCCCTCTCTCAGTGTGTTAGGCAGATACCAATAGGAAAGTCCATTCCAAGTCAAATTGTCAGTGGTCAGCTGGGTACTTTCAGGAAAAGACCTCTTGCAGTTTGTTGTGTCCCTATAGCCACACAGGAGGTCAGCTAGCTGACCCTTGCAGTTCACGTTGTTGTCCTGTGTACAAGAGGGAGCAGGTATAGTTCTTCAAAGCTCTTCTCAGGTCACAGACAACAGGTCTAGTCCTGTTGTCCTAATCCTATTTCTGCAGGTCCAGTAAGTGTTCTAACTAGGGTGTTTGGAGATGCCACCTAAATGGTTCGCAGTGGCTAGTAGGTGGGGGTGAATCTTGGGTCCTCCCTAACCAACTGGTAAAATTTCCCTTTGGCAACACAACTCACTTTTTTAGCAGTTCCTGTTTCCCCTGTTGTAAACAACCTCACAGTGTCCCTCACTCTCAAAATACAAGATGGGGAAATCCTTCTCCCCTTGTTCAGGAACTGTGTGCCCACCTATAAGTATGGCCAAGGTAATGATAATTCTCCTTCTCAATGGTCAGCCAATAACTTTTTTGGGGGTATCTTTCCTCCCACTGGGTTTGGTGCCAACCTGACTACGGGACAAAAGCTGGGCTTTTCAAGTGTTAGCTAACATTTGCTTGGAACAGGGCAGGCCCCTTTAAAGTTAGTTAAGTTCCCTGGCCCCCCACAGCTCGTCTTACTGCCACGAAAAGAAAACCCCTCCCCGCTCCCAGGCCATTGTCTCTGCTCTGGCAGTAGTTTTCGCACCTCTTTCACACCCAATTTAGGACAAGTTTGGCTGGGCAGATGCTGGCGAACTAGTGGAATTAGCCTCCAGCAGCTACAGGCACCTAAAAAAAGGTACAGTACCAATATATTTAATACAAATCTGAATTTACCTTTGGATTGGGGTTTTATTAAATATAAAAATAATTATTACACTGGAGTATGTAGATGATGTAGGTCAAAAATTATAAGATAACGTTTGTAATCTATAATTTGTCTTTTCCTATATACCAGTTACAGCCAGAGCAGTGACAATGTTGTTTTATGCCTAGTCACTTGGAGACCATGCCATTTATAATGTCACACAAGCTACACTCTTGAATATTATATGAGTCCCCAAAAAACGAATGACTCTGACTGACTATCTGAAAGGAGTTACTTTGCAACAGTGTGCCCTTTAACCTCTTCGACGTTCATGACAGAACGGTTCCGTCATGAGCGTCGGTTGGCCTGTGCTCATGACGGAACCGTTCCGTCATGAGTCCATAGGCCCAATAGAACCTTCAGCACAGCGCGAGAATTCGCGCCGCGCTGAAGGGGTTAATACCAAATCAGTTTTGTATATAGCAATGTTTTATGACTGTAATATGGGTGCAAACACTGAAAATTTACAGATACGAAAGTTGGGTGGTAACCCATTCGGAAAAAAGGAAGGAGTTTCTTTAGGAACCCTTACTCTTGATGAATTTACAAAAAAAGTTTGTTGGGGAGTAGGCAGCGGCCACTAACACCACAGCCAACTCTCAAATAAAAAAAAACTTTTCTTTGTTTAGCACAAAAGAAGACGGCCTTCATCTATTTAGAAAAAAAACAAGTTTACTTAATTGAAAGGCAGCCAGTCATGATCCCAGCATGCCACCATCCCTGTGATTGCCTCCAATCGGATTGTATCCCACTTAGCAACCTACCTCATGAATAGTAATGAGGAAGGTAGCTTGAGACCCACTCATAATTTGAATTTTCCAAATCGACCTATTTGTACATAGGTCATTTGGGAAAAATGTTTACTGGTCGCAAAAATACTTTTTGAACAGTATATAGCACATCTGGTGCTTAGTCACTTCAGATGCATGGCCATTGTGCATGGTGCTGAAATTAATATGATAATCCCATTATTTCAAACAGGTTTAGGTAGTGCCTTGGGAAATCTGCAAAAGAAAACAAATCTTCTTGCATTTAGAAAAATGATGAAGGTATATCCGTCGGAGGCAAAGTCATTTAACACATGCTGGGTAGTGTGTTATTGTCTATTGTACACATGACGCACTACACAAATGACTTGGGCATGCGCAAAAGCTCTTAATACTGATTTGTATGGACACTCTGCGGGTATTACTGCAAGGGTTTCCAGCGACAAATACTGTAGGTCAAACTTTGGCGAATGCGTCCCAAGAAATAGTCTTACGCTAAGGAATGTTACGTGGAAATTGGTACTGTAACATAGATTTCCCCATGTTATTTCCAATTCCATAGGAAATCTGTTCAGGATTACCTATAATACCACAATAGTACCGGGTACCGAGTACTGTATTACCGCATCAAAATTTCCGCTTCAGTCATGATGGAAGCCTTAGTTTTAATAAACCAGTAGAAGTGCTTCCAAGACATGTAATTCAAATTGGAAGCTTCTTTTTCAAGCAATGGGACTCACCCAAAAATAATTTGTAACATCCAATTTAGAAAGTACCTACAGGTAACAATGTCTTATCATCCAAAAATGTTATTCAGGTGTTCTGAAGACAGTTACAAATCACTTTGTTGCTCATTCTCTCTACGGGCCTGAATATGAGTTTGGCGGACGGGTTACTCCATCACAGATGTGACGAATATACCGTCCGGGCCTGAATATGAGTTTGGCGGACGGGTTACTCCATCACAGATGTGACGAATATACCGTCCGGGCCTGAATATGAGTTTGGCGGATGGGTTACTCCATCACAGATGTGAAGAATATACCGTCCGCCGTATTACGAGTACCATTATATTACATTGGATATAATGCAACTCGTAATACGGCGCACGGGCCGCCATATAACGAGTTCCATTATATTCCATTGGATATCTGTCATGCTTGTGATGGAGTAACCCCTCCGCCAACTCGTAATCGGTCCCTATGCATTTATATTATGAATGTGCCAAACGGCAATGTTTTTCCTGTACAAACTTGTGATGATTTTTTTAAACTGCGCAAGGTCTGTAACCTCTGTGACAATTGCAAAGTTTAAATTGTAATCCTGCAAAAGTCAGATTAAATACATATATGTGAGCATAATTCATTTTTAAGGAAAGAACTATTTTGCAAAAAAAAGCTTTCGCTAAAAAATTCTTCCTCAAGCAAAGTTTTATAAAACAATAGAACCCTTATAAAGTATGAAGGAGACGAAATTTAAGTTTTACTTATATTCACTTATGTTACCAGAACAGCTCAGTGGCCATAGAGGGCCATAACACATGGATAGCTGCTATTCTTAACTCCTATCTCGCGTTTTTGTGTAGAAAAACAATTGTTTGTATCAAGGTTTAAATGCCCCTTTTTATCGGGGAACGTTTTTACAGCCTTCAAAAGGTTTAAAGGGCATATTCCTATCAATGAACGAAAAAGTGTCAAGTACTATTGTAGCTGGACGACAACCTTTAAATAAAACCATGAAACACAATGCAAGCCATGACCTGAGACCTTTTGCGTGGCCTGACCTCGCAAACGAAACCCCAGGCATTAATGGGGGCATTGCTGCAAGTTCGCCCACTTATCTGACATTTAAAGGGTACAGCTAGTTACTCAAGCCTCTCTCTCTCCTTCGGGTATGTTGTGGCACTGTTATTAAATGCACACAGACGACTTTCAAACAAGACAGACGCATAATCGATACAAATAACATTCAGATAAGATGAACGGTGCCTTCCCCTGTGTTTCCGGGATTTTGTTTCCAAGTTCTACATGAAAAGATTGCAAAAGCATGTTTGGTTTCAACAGAGAATTCAGACACGAGCTCACATGCATCTCTTCTTTATACTATATGTCACCAAGGTGGCTCAGTGAGTAAAACACTTACCACTGGGATCAGTGAGCACAATTTGAATACTGGCAAGGTTGAATCCGTTTTACACCTGTCTAAGGTCTATACATTGGATTACTGTAATTCGGTAATGATGAGTCCTGGGCCAAATTTGCATTACACCAGTATAACTAGCATAATTTCAGTCATTTTGCACTACTCTTATTAACCGACGTTCCTGAAATTACTCTGTTATGCCACATCACATAATTGCATGGTGTTCTTGGTAAAAATCTACCACAAACGCGCTGTTTGCAGTAAAAATTTACAACGAGCACACAGGAACTACACGAATACAGGGTGTAAGTGGCTGTTCATGGTTCTTTCGTTTTTTTTTACTTGTTTTAGTGCAAAATAAATCCTTTTTGGGTGCAAGAACACACTTTGCACTATAATGCAGAACCAAATGTCAGTAATGCATTTCTTGTAGGTAAATTTACATAATTTTATGAAAGCAAAGTACTCCTGTTTCGATCAGGCACAACAAAAAGGACATCAACAAACTCCAGGTAATCCTGAATGCTGCAGCTGGAGCTTTCACTAATATAGCTCCTCAAGATTGTCCCTGCAATGGATTCTGATATAGTAGATGGCAACATTCAAGGTCTTCCAACATAAGCCAGTAAACGGCAAAGCAACAGATAGCATTATATCACTCATGCACAGTGTAGGTCCTATGGAAATGACATCTTTTCACTAGCAGTGACCTGGGTCCAGTTGTACGGAGCATGTTTGTGATCACAACCAGCTCGATCGCAAAAATGAATTTTCTTGTGTACAGACCACAAATTGCGTTCGATAACAAGTTTCCAAATCGCAATTTGGGTTTGCGACTTATTACCGATTTGGTATTTTGAAGGGGCTTGTTTAGGGTCCCTTCCAAATACCTAATCCAAGTGATATGTGTTACTGTTTTGCGACCAAATTCTAGTTGCATAACATTAATCTCATACCACCTTCTCAAAGGAGGTGGTAAGCCATTCGCAAACAAAAGGGAACATTTTGTTTAAGAGTAGGCAGTAGTCCCGTGGAATTCTTCCTTTTTTAAATGCACCCTGGATCCCTTTAAGGTTACATTTTGAAAAAAATGATCAAAAGATATGGCGGTCTGCAGACCTCAGCAGACTTTAAATACCAAAAGGAGGCAGTGGAGAGGTAATGTGTCCAGCTGGACACAGGGAGTGGATTCAGTCTCCCCTCACAGTAACTTTATAAACAAAATGGAATCCACCTACAGGAAATAGGCGAAACAAAATGTATAGTCTTGGGTTTGGGGTGTTTCCTACTTTGGTGGGAAGCACATTGTGTTTTTAAAATACCCCTCACACACCAAAAAGGCCCTTGATGTCAAGCTTCATCATAGGGGTCTTCGAGCACTTCTACGGAGCGCGGCGTGCTACTAACCAACGGGTACGCGGGAGCACTTGTTGTTTTTTACCACAATGTGTAGTGTGGGAGGGTGTGAGTGGTAGGGTCAGGAGTGGATGAATAGTGAGTGTTAAAAAATACCTGGCAAGTGAGGACTACAAGAATTTTAATAAACCTCCCTGCTGGTATTCTCCGCGGCTCCGGAGGGGATGGTCGAGTGAGGTAACATCCCCACACATAGTGCAATCAGCACAGGGGTCCCCTGCATTCCCTGACGGCTCACGAGGCCTTGGACTTTCTAAATAATTAATTTACAATAAGGTAATACCTTGTCGCAATTATTATTGACTATATTAGGCATATCTTTCACATATATTGCTACACATAGTATTCCCTATGTTCTGACGGTGAGTAGGGTAGGGATCTGTGTACCCATCCTGAAGAAAAAGCAGCACGCTTCGAAACATGTTGACACACCGAAGGTTTTGTACATTAAATACATCAAACCTCCACCTCACAGTTTTTAAGAATACCAGCAGGGAGGTTTAATAAAATTCTTGTAGTCCTCACTTGCCAGGTATTTTTTATGGCTGCCATTGCTAGAGGGTCGCATTCTGCTACCTATCTCATTAATATTCATGAGGTAGGTTGAATTGTGACCCAGTAGGAATCCCTAATTTGCAAACTGACCTATCAGCACAGAGGTTAGGTCACAAATTACCACACTGGTCACCGATTGCGATCAGTCCTTAGTACATCTGACCCCAAGTACTAGAATAGCTTATAGGATCACAAGCGTCCAAACAGCAAACTACACCCGTTTCAGAAAGCCTTAAAGATTAAGGACCGAAGAATGTGTTTTTATATCCTTTGAAACCCTTGGATTTAAGTTGTACATAAGAGAACCTGTGACTTGACATTAACACCATTAATTTACAGCGCTTAGAAGTGGCAGTATAAAGTGTCAGATGAAACACACATCATTATTAGGGGTAGGACTATCAGGGGATTGCCCGATGCCCACTACGGCCAGTCCGGCCCTGCACCACCCCACACCGCGGGGGCCTGTGTTACGCCCCTGGACTCGGTGTCTAATTATTTTTGATGTATTACCCATAAATTGTGTGAGAGCTATGGGTTTATCATGGGGGAGGGTCACCAGGGATGTAGCTTCCATTGGTAAAGCAAGCGTGGAGGCACCGGGCCCACTGAACCCTACAAAATGTTTTGCATTCTGTCACCCTCAGAGGTATAAAAGAGAGCCACCCCACAGCATTTCAAACCTGTAACTAGGCGCATATATTCATACACAGACACACACGCACTCATACATGCACACAATCATCCACAGATCATTTTTTACCAGCACTGAGTCCTGATTTTTTTGTTGTTAAAGTTTTATGTTACGCAAACTCGGCCGAAAGGTATTGGAGCACTTTACATGAGCGCCAGTTACATTACACAAGGTCACATTCATTTTTGTTAGGCACGGGGAGATTAAATGATGTGCCAAGAAAAAGAGGGTGTTGAGCCAACGCCGAGACTCGAACTTGGATCCCCAGTTCCAAAGTGGACAGCTCTGCAGGTTATAGGCAGATTTGTGAAGTAGGCCATTTAACCAAAAGAAAACATTCACTCGAATTTAAAATTGTGGCCTGCAGGTTGCGCACACCAGTGGCATTACCTTATTTAGCTTCTTTCGGGAATTCCAGTGCTTTGAGACCCACAAATTACGGCCAACTCTCTACAGCACAAACAATGGAGTCGCTTTTCTAAATTCAGTTGAAGCCACTCAACATACACATTATATTCTGTTTGATGCACGTGCACAGCTCCCCCCAATCAATCTGAGAATACCAGCTTGACGTTTTGCCTCCAATTTCAAATTCCTTCGCATTTACAGAATGTTTTACAATTTTCAATTTTCTATTTAACACCTTGGTTGCTGAAGATATTCCTCTGCTGTGCTGGGCCATAATGTAAATGGGTGTGGTCATGACGAGCTCAGCTCGTAATGAGCACCCTAGATGTACACCTCATGACGAGCATCGAAGAGGCTAGTTTTGTCATTTATATACATTTTATTATTCTGTTTTTATAAGCAGTCGCCCCTATTGCAGATATTGATGTCCCTGGACCACAGGTTAAGAACCGCTGAGCTATGGGATTACAGTGGATGCTGGACTAGCTCCAGAAATATGCTGTCACAAATGTTCATTTTATATGGGATATAGCAACCACATCCATGCACCTAAAAGCCTGCAACTAACATTTAAAGTGGCAAAAATATTATGCATTTAGCTAAGAGGATAAATAAAGTGAAAAACAATTGGAGGTACGGCCATGGAAAAGTGTTTAGAAAAACAGGCAGCCAAAGCAATATTAGTGGGAGCTAAAAAAAAATCTCTGTGGCCCTAAATCCCTAAATCGTCAATAGCTCCCTATATTGAGAGGTCAACAAAAAGCGTCCAAAGGATTGATGTTTGATCGGATCCTATGCTCCTGAGTTTTCACATCCTCTCGCACTGTAAAACTGACATGTGGATTCAGAAATGTGATCCGGTGAAGGTACAGGTAGGAGCAATATTGGACATGATCCATAAAAGCTCTTGTTTAGAAAAGGATTCACTTTAAAATGCTATGCTTAGCATTTAAAATCCTAAAAACTGCATCTCCCCCCATGCTCTGCCCACTCCTGTCAGTCTACGTCCCCCGGCGTACTCTACGATCAGAGGGGCAGAATCTAGCAGCCGTACCTCGCATCAAACTAGCCAGGATGGGTGACCGTTCATTCAGATATCTGGCCGCCAAACTCTGGAATGACCTCCCAGACCAGATTCGAGGGATGCAGGATTTGCTATCCTTTAGAAAAGCAATCAAAACACACCTTTTCTGTTAAACAGTATTCTCCCTTTCTCTCTCCCTCTGACCCCATCCCCCGTCCAATGTCTCATACAGAAAGCGCCGGGACGCCCCTTCGCTGGGGCAGCCGAGCGCTATACAAACACATATAACATAACATATAACATAACATTGTGCGAGTCACGCTTTGAATGGTCTCTTTTGTGAAGGGAATCAGGTGCAGATATGGAAGAGCGGTTATCAGTCATGTGCACCAACTGAAAGTTTTTAGGAGGACATTAACCAGGGATCAGAGGGAAAGAACAAGATTAGGAGAGGATTAAATATTAAAAAATGATTAAATGAGCTGAGGCGGATAAGAGTTAGAAATAAAGTGGCAGATCATACGTATTAAAGTGTTGGCTCAATTCCAGATCCTAATGCGGCTCAAATTAAGATTTAAGCTGACAGTCCTAAACGACAAGATGGGAAGATGATTAAACGAGCTCCATGATGTCAATGCAAATTAACGTACACGTGGATCTGCAGCGGGGGAGAGCGTGGACATATACTTTGGGAAAGTCATTGGGAGGAGATGCTATCAAGGCAGCTTCAAAGAAAGTCCCCGGTACACTGAAAATAGGAGGATCAGCAAATGATGATTGTGTTTACAAGTCTATGGACACGTGTCTTTCCGGTGTCAATTGCAGAATCCCATAGAAAAGAATGTGCGTGATAAATAGCATGAACTTGTGGTTAGGTAAAGCTGGTGTGAGGTTGTAGTAAGCTGGGATACGGAGCATGGGATTGAATACGTGAAGTTTATTATGTGACTAGACTTGAAGAAATCTTTATGTAAAGACAGTACGCTAGTGAATGAAGATTCCATAGACTTGAATTGAGCCCGGCATGATTAGATTTCAGGTGCAGATTTTGCTCCAATTTGAAAGCTATCATTGTGACCTATAAAATTGGACACAGCTCTCCAGGAGCAACCTACCTGCATGGACACAACTTCCAGGGGCAACCCCCCTGCATGAACACAACTCTTCAGGGGCAACCTCCCTGCATGGACACAACTCTCCAGAGGCAACCTCCCTGCATGGACACAACTCTCCAGAGGCAACCTCCCTACATGGACACAACTCCCCTGGGGCAACCTCCCTGCATGGACACAGCTCCCCAGAGGTGACCTCCCTGCATGGACACAACTCTTCAGGGGCAACCTCCCTGCATGGACACAACTCTCCAGAGGCAACCTCCCTGCATGGACACAACTCTCCAGAGGCAACCTCCCTACATGGACACAACTCCCCTGGGGCAACCTCCCTGCATGGACACAGCTCCCAAGAGGTGACCTCCCTGCATGGACACAACTCTCCAGGGGCAACCTCCCTGCATGGACACAACTCTCCAGAGGCAACCTCGCTACATGGACACAACTCCCCAGGGGCAACCTCCCTGCATGGACACAACTCTCCAGAGGTAAGCTCCGTGCATGGACAAAACTCTCCAGAGGTGACCTCCCTGCATGGACACAACTCTCCAGGGGTGACCTCCCTGCATGGACCCAACTCTCCAGAGGTAAGCTCCCTGCATGGACAAAACTTTCCAGGGGGGACGTCCCTGCATGGACCCAACTCTCCAGAGGTAAGCTCCCTGCATGGACAAAACTTTCCAGGGGGGACGTCCCTGCATGGACACAACTCTCCAGAGGTAAGCTCCCTGCATGGACACAACTCTCCAGAGGCCACCTCCCTGCATGGACACAGCTCCCCAGAGGTGACCTCCCTGCATGGACACAACTCTTCAGGGGCAACCTCCCTGCATGGACACAACTCTCCAGGGGCGATCTCCCTACATGGACACAACTCTCCAGAGGTAAGCTCCCTGCATGGACAAACCTCTCCAAGGGTGTTCTCCCTGCATGGACACAACTCTCCAGAGGCAACCTCCCTGCATGGACACAACTCTCCAGAGGCAACCTCCCTACATGGACACAACTCCCCAGGGGCAACCTCCCTGCATGGACACAACTCTCCAGAGGCAACCTCCCTGCATGGACACAACTCTCCAGAGGCAACCTCCCTACATGGACACAACTCCCCAGGGGCAACCTCCCTGCATGGACACAGCTCCCCAGAGGTGACCTCCCTGCATGGACACAACTCTCCAGAGGCAACCTCCCTGCATGGACACAACTCTCCAGAGGCAACCTCCCTACATGGACACAACTCCCCAGGGGCAACCTCCCTGCATGGACACAGCTCCCCAGAGGTGACCTCCCTGCATGGACACAACTCTCCAGAGGCAACCTCCCTACATGGACACAACTCTCCTGGGGCAACCTCCTTGCATGGACACAACTCTCCTGAGGTAAGCTCCGTGCATGGACAAAACTCTCCAGAGGTGACCTCCCTGCATGGACCCAACTCTCCAGAGGTAAGCTCCCTGCATGGACAAACCTTTCCAGGGGGGACGTCCCTGCATGGACCCAACTCTCCAGAGGTAAGCTCCCTGCATGGACAAAGCTCTCCAGGGGCAACCTCCCTGCATGGACACAACTCTTCAGGGGCAACCTCCCTGCATGGACACAACTCTCCAGGGGCGATCTCCCTACATGGACACAACTCTCCAGAGGTAAGCTCCCTGCATGGACAAACCTCTCCAAGGGTGTTCTCCCTGCATGGACACAACTCTCCAGAGGTAACAACACTGCATGGACACAGCTCTCCAAAAGCAGCCTCCCTGCATGGACACAGCTCTCCAGATGCAGCCTCCCTGCTTGGACACAACTCCCCAGAGGTGACCACCCTGCATGGGCACAGCTCTCCAGAAACAACCTCCCTGCATGGACATGGCTCTCCAGAGGCAGCCTCCCTGCATGGACACAACTCCCCAGAGGTGACCACCCTGCATGGGCACAGCTCTCCAGAAACAACCTCCCTGCATGGACACAGCTCTCGAGAGGCAGCCTCCCTGCATGGACACAGCTCCCCAGAGGTGACCTCCCTGCATGGACACAGCTCTCCAGAGGCAGCCTCCCTGCATGGACACAACTCTCCAGAGTTGACCTCCCGTCATAGACACAACTCTCCAGGGGCGACCTCCCTGCATGGACACACCTCTCCAGAGGCAGCCTCCCTGCATGGACACAACTCTCTTAAGGTGACCTCCCTGCATGGACACAACTCTCCAGAGGCGACCTCCCTGCATGGACACAGCTCCCCAGAGGTGACCTCCCTGCATGGACACAACTCTCCAGAGGCAACCTCCCTACATGGACACAACTCTCCAGGGGCAACCTCCCTGCATGGACACAACTCTCCAGGGGCAACCTCCCTACATGGACACAACTCTCCAGGGGCAACCTCCCTGCATGGACACATCCCTCCAGAGGCAGCCTCCCTGCATGGACACAGCTCTCCAGATGCAACCTCCTTGCATGGACACAACTCTCCTGAGGTAAGCTCCGTGCATGGACACAACTCTCCAGGGGTGACCTCCCTGCATGGACCCAACTCTCCAGAGGTAAGCTCCCTGCATGGACAAAGCTCTCCAGGGGCGACCTCCCTGCATGGACACAACTCTTCAGGGGCAACCTCCCTGCATGGACACAACTCTCCAGGGGCGATCTCCCTACATGGACACAACTCTCCAGAGGCAACCTCCCTGCATGGAAACAACTCTCCAGGGGCAACCTCCCTACATGGACACAACTCCCCAGGGGAAACCTCCCTGCATGGACACAGCTCCCCAGAGGTGACCTCCCTGCATGGACACAACTCTCCAGGGGCAACCTCCCTGCATGGACACAACTCTCCAGAGGCAACCTCCCTACATGGACACAACTCTCCAGGGGCAACCTCCCTGCATGGACACAGCTCTCCAGAGGCAGCCTCCCTACATGGACAGAACTCTCCAGGGGCAACCTCCCTGCATGGACACAGCTCTCCAGAGGCAGCCTTCCTGCATGGACACAGCTCTCCAGATGCAACCTCCTTGCATGGACACAACTCTCCTGAGGTAAGCTCCGTGCATGGACAAAACTCTCCAGGGGTGACCTCCCTGCATGGACCCAACTCTCCAGAGGTAACCTCCCTGCATGGACAAACCTCTCCAGGGGGGACGTCCCTGCATGGACCCAACTCTCCAGAGGTAAGCTCCGTGCATGGACAAAACTCTCCAGAGGTGACCTCCCTGCATGGACAAAGCTCTCCAGGGGCAACCTCCCTGCATGGACACAACTCTCCAGAGGCAACCTCCCTGCATGGACACAACTCTCCAGAGGCAACCTCCCTACATGGACACATCTCTCCAGGGGCGATCTCCCTACATGGACACATCTCTCCAGAGGTAAGCTCCCTGCATAGACAAACCTCTCCCAAGGGTGTTCTCCCTGCATGGACACAACTCTCCAGAGGTAACAACACTGCATGGACACAGCTCTCCAGAGGCAGCCTCCCTGCATGGACACAGCTCTCCAGATGCAGCCTCCCTGCTTGGACACAACTCCCCAGAGGTGACCTCCCTGCATGGGCACAGCTCTCCAGAGACAACCTCCCTGCATGGACACGGCTCTCCAGAGGCAGCCTCCCTGCATGGACACAACTCCCCAGAGGTGACCTCCCTGCATGGACACAACTCTCCAAGGGAGACCTCCCTGTATGGACACAACTCTCCAGGGGCAACCTCCCTGCATGGACACAGCTCTCGAGAGGCAGCCTCCCTGCATGGACACAGCTCCCCAGAGGTGACCTCCCTGCATGGACACAGCTCTCCAGAGGCAGCCTCCCTGCATGGACACAACTCTCCAGAGTTGGCCTCCCGTCATAGACACAATTCTCCAGGGGCGACCTCCCTGCATGGACACACCTCTCCAGAGGCAGCCTCCCTGCATGGACACAACTCTCTAAAGGTGATCTCCCTGCATGGACACAACTCTCCAGAGGCGACCTCCCTGCATGGACACAACTCTCCAGAGGTGACCTCCCTGCATGGACACAACTCTCTAGAGGTGACCTCCCTGCATGGACACAACTCTCCAGAGGCGACCTCCCTGCATGGACACAACTCATGGACACAACTCTCCAGAGGCGACCTCCCTGCATGGACACAACTCTCCGGGGGCAACCTCCCTGCATGGACACAACTCTCCAGAGGTAAGCTCCCTGCATGGACACAACTCTCCAGAGGCCACCTCCCTGCATGGACACAGCTCCCCAGAGGTGACCTCCATGCATGGACACAACACTCCAGGGGCAACCTCCCTGCATGGACACAGCTCTCCAGGGGCGATCTCCCTACATGGACACAACTCTCCAGAGGTAAGCTCCCTGCATGGACAAACCTCTCCAAGGGTGTTCTCCCTGCATGGACACAACTCTCCAGAGGCAACCTCCCTGCATGGACACAACTCTCCAGAGGCAACCTCCCTACATGGACACAACTCCCCAGGGGCAACCTCCCTGCATGGACACAACTCTCCAGAGGCAACCTCCCTGCATGGACACAACTCTCCAGAGGCAACCTCCCTACATGGACACAACTTCCCAGGGGCAACCTCCCTGCATGGACACAGCTCCCCAGAGGTGACCTCCCTGCATGGACACAACTCTCCAGAGGCAACCTCCCTGCATGGACACAACTCTCCAGAGGCAACCTCCCTACATGGACACAACTCCCCAGGGGCAACCTCCCTGCATGGACACAGCTCCCCAGAGGTGACCTCCCTGCATGGACGCAACTCTCCAGGGGCAACCTCCCTGCATGGACACAGCTCCCCAGAGGTGACCTCCCTACATGGACACAACTCCCCAGGGGCAACCTCCCTGCATGGACACAGCTCCCCAGAGGTGACCTCCCTGCATGGACACAACTCTCCAGAGGCAACCTCCCTACATGGACACAACTCTCCTGGGGCAACCTCCTTGCATGGACACAACTCTCCTGAGGTAAGCTCCGTGCATGGACAAAACTCTCCAGAGGTGACCTCCCTGCATGGACCCAACTCTCCAGAGGTAAGCTCCCTGCATGGACAAACCTTTCCAGGGGGGACGTCCCTGCATGGACCCAACTCTCCAGAGGTAAGCTCCCTGCATGGACAAAGCTCTCCAGGGGCAACCTCCCTGCATGGACACAACTCTTCAGGGGCAACCTCCCTGCATGGACACAACTCTCCAGGGGCGATCTCCCTACATGGACACAACTCTCCAGAGGTAAGCTCCCTGCATGGACAAACCTCTCCAAGGGTGTTCTCCCTGCATGGACACAACTCTCCAGAGGTAACAACACTGCATGGACACAGCTCTCCAGAAGCAGCCTCCCTGCATGGACACAACTCTCCAGAGGTGACCTCCCTGCATGGACACAACTCTCCAGAGGCGACCTCCCTGCATGGACACAACTCTCCAGAGGTGACCTCCCTGCATGGACACAACTCTCCAGAGGCGACCTCCCTGCATGGACACAACTCCCCAGGGGCAACCTCCCTGCATGGACACAACTCTCCAGAGGTGACCTCCCTGCATGGACACAACTCTCCAGAGGCGACCTCCCTGCATGGACACAACTCTCCAGAGGTGACCTCCCCGCATGGACCCAACTCTCCAGAGGTAAGCTCCCTGCATGGACAACCCTCTCCAGGGGTGACCTCCCTGCATGGACCCAACTCTCCAGAGGTGACCTCCCTGCATGGACACAACTCTCCAGAGGCGACCTCCCTGCATGGACACAACTCTCCAGAGGTGACCTCCCTGCATGGACACAACTCTCCAGAGGCGACCTCCCTGCATGGACACAACTCCCCAGGGGCAACCTCCCTGCATGGACACAACTCTCCAGAGGTGACCTCCCTGCATGGACACAACTCTCAAGAGGCGACCTCCCTGCATGGACACAACTCTCCAGAGGTGACCTCCCTGCATGGACACAACTCTCCAGAGGTAAGCTCCCTGCATGGACACAACTCCCCAGGGGCAACCTCCCTGCATGGACACAACTCTCCAGAGGTGACCTCCCTGCATGGACACAACTCCCAAGAGGCGACCTCCCTGCATGGACACAACTCTCCAGAGGTGACCTCCCTGCATGGACACAACTCTCCAGAGGCGACCTCCCTGCATGGACACAACTCCCCAGGGGCAACCTCCCTGCATGGACACAACTCTCCAGAGGTGACCTCCCTGCATGGACACAACTCTCAAGAGGCGACCTCCCTGCATGGACACAACTCTCCAGAGGTGACCTCCCTGCATGGACACAACTCTCCAGAGGTAAGCTCCCTGCATGGACAGAGCTCTCCAGGGGCGACCTCCCTGCATGGACACAGCTCTCTAGAGGTGACCTCCCTGCATGGACCCAACTCTCCAGAGGTAAGCTCCCTGCATGGACACAACTCTCCAGGGGCGATCTCCCTGCATGGACACAACTCTCCAGAGGTGACCTCCCTGCATGGACAGAGCTCTCCAGGGGCGACCTCCCTGCATGGACACAGCTCTCTAGAGGTGACCTCCCTGCATGGACACAACACTCCAGGGGCGACCTCCCTGCATGGACACAGATCTCCAGAGGCAGCCTCCCTGCATTGACACAGCTCTCCAGAGGCAGCCTCCCTGCATGGACACAGCTCTCCAGAGGCAGCCTCCCTACATGGACAGAACTCTCCAGGGGCAACCTCCCTGCATGGACACAGCTCTCCAGAGGCAGCCTCCCTGCATGGACACAACTCCCCAGAGGTGACTTCCATGCATGGACACAACACTCCAGTGGCGACCTCCCTGCATGGACACAGATCTCCAAAGGCAGCCTCCCTGCATGGACACAGCTCTCCAGAGGCAGCCTTCCTGCATGGACAGAGCTCTACAGGGACGACCTCCCTGCATGGACACAACTCTCCAAGGGAGATCTCCCTGTATGGACACAACTCTACAGGGGCAGCCTTCCTGCATGGACACAACTCTCCAGATACCTCCAGAACTGGGCTCAGTGCTCCTGATGAGGTCCACAGAACTGGATTCAAATGTGCAGATCCAGCTGTCAGTACAGGAATCAATACTGCAGATATGACCTCCGGAAATGGACCAGATATTCCAGAGGCCAGCTTCAGATTTAGGATTAGTACTTCAAATGTGATCTTGAGGAAGGGGTCAATATTCCAGATGTGGCCTCCAGAACTGGACAAAAACCTTTAGAGGCCGACATCACAACTGGACAAGGCACTAAAGAAGACTCCTCAGCAATCTGGCTCAATCCTCAAATGCCACGTTCAGAACAGGATTCAATACCCTGTCTATGCCCACTGCCATTGGACTCAAAGTTGCAGATGTGACCTACAGATGACCTACAGTACACGATTCAATACTCCAGCCTTAACCTTAAACCCTGGACACAATACTGCGTGTGTGACACCCGTCACTGGAGTTATTAAAACTCCTGATGCGACCTCTGGCACTTCCGTCAGTACTATGCATGCAATCTTCAGAGCTAGATTCAGTACTTCAGTCAGATGAAACTTCCACATGTCTCCAGACCAGGCATCTCCAGAATTTGGCGCAATATTTAAATGCCACCTCCAAAACTGCTACAAAACGCATGGGGTGGCTGGGGGAACAGAACCCAAGACTCCCCATAAGGGGACACCAGAACTGCACTCAGTGGGAAACATCCTTTACAGCGCAACTTTTACCACGCAGTGCCTTTACGACGCAACTTTTACAACGCAAACCATTACAACGCATTGCGCTGGGGGGCGCTCTAGGATAGGGAATAGGTTTAATTTACTATCCAACACCTTCCCTACTATCCACGGGGACTGGAGTTGGAATAGTAAATTAAACAATTCACTATCCAGCGCCCCAAAGCACTATGCGTTGTAAAGGCATGCGTTGTAAAAACCGCGTTGTAAAGGCATGCGTGGTAAAAGCATGCGTTGTAATGTCATACATCCGCACTCAGTACTGTAGATGTGACGCAAAATGCAACCTGCAAAATTCAACACGGTAATCCTACCGTAGCCTTTAGAGCTGCATCGAGCATTCAACGGAAATAGACACAGCACTTAAGATGCAACATCCCGAGCGGAACTCTAACAGCAGATGTGTTCGCATGTGCACTTCACTGTGCAGTGTCCCTAGTGAGGCATTCCATTGACATGTATCTGTAAATAGGTTCTATGCTCATGGCGCCAAAGGGCCCGTACTGCGCCCCGCTGATGTGTCGCACCTTTGCTGAAAGTGGCCTGGGGGGCTTATGTTCCCTTCTGGGGGAGCTCTCCTGGCAGTCTGGACTGGACGGTTCCCATTTGAGCAGTAAAGGTCCGATTTGCACATGGCTGGTTCTTTTCTAGAGCAGTAGGGGGAGGGGCAATTAATGAAGGACTGGAATGTGGCCCTGAGTAATTACAAGTGATTGAGATTACTTTGAGCATTCCACCTGTCCATTTTTTGCTTTTCTTAATAAGAGAACCTAAGGGAAATGGCTACTCCCAGCCATGGGTCCCATGCTCCCTGTGCCATTGATCTCAAGCCACACCTCACTGCTGAGGCCCAAGTAGGCTGAGACAGGCCTGAGGATGGTTCAGGCTTGACTGTTCCCACTGAAGCAGGACTACGTCTGATTTGCATAACGGCTGTCGTTCTAGAGGCCATATTGGTAAAAAAAACATAGGACTAACAGAACAAGAGACTAAGAACAATATCAGTAAATAGGATTCATTCCCTCTTACCACACATCATGTTTTTTGTTTTGTTTTCTTTATTATTTGGGAGAAAGTCGTGAAACTTCCTGGCCATTGCCCAAGAAGTGTTCAGGAGACATGCAGCACGGGATGCCGCATCACCCTGTTTGAAGTTTAGCTTCCCGTACCCTATTGGGGCGCTCATGGCTTTTTCCCGCTTTCACGCTGCATCTGCGTGAGAAAGACTGCGGCTGGACCTGTCCTGGATGGAATACACAAAAGCCAGGGGGAAACATCCTTTACAACGCAACTTTTACCACGCAGTGCCTTTACGACGCAACTTTTACAACGCAAACCATTACAACGCATTGCGCTGGGGGGCGCTCTAGGATAGGGAATACGTTTAATTTACTATCCAACACCTTCCCTAGTGTCCACGGGGACTGGAGTTGGAATAGTAAATTAAACTATTCACTATCCAGCACCCCAAAGCGCTATGCGTTGTAAAGGTTTTCGTTGTAAAAACCGCGTTGTAAAGGCATGCGTGGTAAAAGCATGCGTTGTAATGTCATACATCCAAGCCAGGAGCTGATCCAAACCAGCCCCAAAACGTGGGCTCCTAGAAACATCCTGCACCTGCAATCTAGGGTTATAAGAGCCCCCCGCCCCCAGTATCTGATCAGACAGTGATTGATCACCCGGAAAATGAATACTAGGAAGATACTCTTACTTCATGGGCCAGGAATACTCATGACCAGGGATAGGCGCTGCACACCGGTGTGTCTGGGAATGGGAAATCTACTGAGATCAAGGGATGGACACATAGATTGTTAGTGCTCCTGCAGGTTGGGACCAAGCCTAGAATAACCCCCTGCAAGGAGCGTGGTAGACTGCATGGGGAAGAGAAGTCCACCCCCTGTAAAAAGTTTTTCTTTTTTTACTATATCCCCCTGAGAATAGCCTGATATTTACAGTGATTACCGTGTCCCTTGGAGGAAGGGGACGAGTGCAAAGGAGTACACAGTCCTGTATCTGGCTGGAAGTGCTCCCTGGGACTTAATTGAAGGAGAAATCCTCGCCTTGTGGTGGAAGTGGGTTTTGGGGTACCACCCCTGAAGAAAGCTGCCTATGAGGAACCCTACAGCCCGGCAGCCTCCCATCCCTGGAGCTGGGCCACTGACATACATGTGTGTGTGGCCGGGGGGGGGCCGTTTTCGAGGATCTCTGTGGAGAGCCCCCGCTGTCCCTGGAACCGTCAAGATGCCCCTTGAGGCAGGATTACTTGGTCCTCAATCCAGGCCTGAAGGTCAGTGTTGTTGTTGGGCGATGCTTTTCCGAGTATTGCCCAGCAAACTGCATGCAGAATGCAGATCCATATCGTGATTGAAGAGAAATGACACTTTGAAGCCTCTTTTTGTGGCCCCATTATGTCCACCGACTTCCTGGATGTTTCCAACATGGGGACCAGTCCACTGAACCCCGAGATGAAAGCATGGACGAGCTCTGCCTTTAGAAATTCCGAACCACATTCAGCAGTTCAAATGTAAATTGATACTTGTATAGCGCACTACTCACCCGCAAGGGTCTCAAGGCGCTTGTACGAATACCGCTGTGGAACCCATCCTGGCTTTCCCTGTGAGGTGTCCACTCCTGGGCACCCCCCAAGGCGGAGGCCAGGCATCCTTAGCGTTGTGGGGGCCGATGTGGAGATTAAGCAAGTTATTGCCCAGAGTTGCAGAGTGGGACTCCATGATTGGAATAGGCACAGAGGCGAGAATTATCAGGTCCGTGGAATTTTGAGCCCAATACCCGCCGAGGCGGGGAATTGAACCCTGGTCCCTGGCTAGACCTCTGCACCAGGGTCTGCCGCTCTAACCATTGAGCCACACTTCTCCACTTCAAGAGAATTTTCCACTCAATCACCACCATGACATGGGGGATTCCGGTGCACAGAACCTGGAGGACAACTCTAGCCCACCCTTCGGTCTCCCTCTGGCCCGCCTCCACCGGAAGAGCATCATTTGTGCAGCGAGTAGTGTGTCGCTTTGGGGGTGTGGGAGAGATTGGTCTCAAGGAAGTAACAGTAGATGTCCCTGGCATGGTGCAGAGAACCTTACTGCACTGATGGATGTTGACAGCTCCATGGCCGCTCTACCACCGTGGTCTGTGTGCACATGCGCACTCACTTCAGCTGAAACCACAGATAAACTCTGCAGGCCCACGAACTTAGGATAAAAGAAAAAGAACTGCAGTTCTTTTCTGCCCTGGGAGAGACACCACGTGTTAGAACCAAAGGGCAGCAGCTTGCACAGTGTGAGGAACCAGTGTCCAAGAGATCCCACCCGCCCCCATCCCCACCAACCACTTTTCACACATTTTCTATTTTTGTGGCTAAAAAAAGGTCAACCCCTCCATTTTTCACGCTGCTCGGCATCCATACGCCCTTCCGTCTGGCTTGTGTGATGTGATCTCACCCTGCTCCTCTCAGGGTGATTCCCAGACCCTTCTGGTGAAGAGGAGAGGGCTGTGGAGCTCCCTAGCTACCCCCACACAAGCACCCACGCACAGGGCCGGCTTTAGCGCAGATGGTGCCTGGTGTGACAATCTTTTTTCAACCCCAAGGCCTCCTTCGCCTCGGATTCCCTCACTACCACTCTCCAACAGCACCCCTTGTCTCTCCATAGCCCCTCTCTCACATACATTTCATTTGTTTCATAGCGATACTACTCGGTGTAGGGTGTCAGGGCACTATACATCCCACACATATTATACAGAGACAATGAATCATACATGTGTAAATGAGTCTATAGGAAATGTTACATAAGACAATGAGGCGTACAAGCTGTAGGAACCAGACTAGTAGGCAGTGCATTTTCAGAGTCTTTTGTCTGGAGAAGTAGAAACTTTGGGTTTAAAACGTTCCACAGTGGTTGCCGTTTGCTTTACCAATAAGAATGTATTTCCATCCAAACTAACCCTTTTAGCAACTTTCGAATAATGAAAGACTTGGGGAAACTATAAGGTTCCAACCCTATGCCTTGCAGTCTGCTTGCAGCTCTTTGATGGCAGTTCATAGGTCGCTGTGCTATATTAGGATTTTAACTTATATCAAAAGGATCAAATGTGACAAAAGAAGTGACCCACAGAGCTATCCACATAAAACACAGTTCTATGATCTGCATGGTACACTTTCTTTGCAGCAGGCATATTAACCCTCTGCGCTACTTTATCATGAGTCAGACCCGCACCCAGACAAAACTCAATCTCTCAAGCAGTAATATTAATCATCAGAGTTATCTTGACATGTTTATGGTTGCCTGAACACTGTCCAACACACAAGGAACTCTGCAGAGGGTGCTTTTAAACCCATAACTTCTTTTTAAACACCGCTCTTCCTCCCTCCACAAACCCCCGGCTCCCAACCAAACCCCGATCCCCCTACCCAAGTTCAGCGCTAGGTGCGGCTGCACCAGTCGCACTGCCCAAAACCCGACCCTGCCCACACACCCCTGCAGTCTCTAGGTCTGTGACAGCAGATGAAGCTGAGGAGATTTCAGGCTGTTCCCCTGGACGATTGGACAGTACAGAGACACGCCCACGGGATCTTTAGAGGAAAGAACATCTGGAGCGACCTGCAGAGGGCGTCTGCAGAGGCCCACCAGCCTGGCGGGAAGGCATCACGGCTGGGTACCGGGGTCTGTGGCCAGCCCTGCATCTCGGTGTCTTGAAGGACCCAGCTGTGGAGAGGGCACCCACCGCACAGGGAACTAAACACCACTCCCCATATAGCATTTATGGGTGTATTTTACTCTAACATCAAGGCGCGAACAACAGGTGTCAGGGAGAAGGCGACCTCCACCTCCCATGGTCTTCCCCACTCGGGGTACTGAAAACAGGCAAGGTCAGCGCTCTTCTCCAAGGCCTGCCCTGCACAGGGTACCCAACATAGACACACGTGTCATTCCCTACCAAGGCCAGTCCAAAATAGGATACAAAAACAGGCCAACTCACTGTTCCTCACCCATGCCTGGAACCACAGATGCACAAACCAGCCAGGCCTAGCCATGGCAAGCCCTTGGCGAGGCGCGGTGGCACCAAATACAGCCAACCCCACACATCACCAAACTCTGCCTACACATGCACCAAACCCAAGCAATCCACTGCCCCTGGTTGAGAACGGTGCCAAGCAGGGTCATGACCGGTTGGCATCAAGACTCGGGTAAAACTGGGGCGCTTGCAGGGGACTTTTTGGGGTACCCACCGCATAGGTTGGACTCACACACACCTGGGCCAGACTGGAGACTGCCCGGTAACCTCTTCTTGGGGGGAACATCCTTTACAACGCAACTTTTACAACGCACTACCATTACGACGCAACTTTTACAACGCAAGTCATTACAACGCATTGCGCTGGGGGGCGCTCTAGGATAGGGAATAGTTTAATTTACTATCCAACACCTTCCCTACTATCCACAGGGACTGGAGTTGGAATAGTAAATTAAACTATTCACTATCCAGCGCCCCCAACGCAAGTCGTTGTAACGACTTGCGCTGTAAAACCTGCGTTGTAAAGGCATGCGTGATAAAAGCATGCGTTGAAACGTCATACATCCCTTCTTGGACATGGGCAAGCCAAAGATGGCCACCATTTCATAACTTAAGAGAAACTCAGACGACAAGTGTTTTGTGGCTCTCCCAACCATGGAACCGCTTTATTGATTTTCATGCTTGACAGTCGATCACCCGCCTCAAGAGTCCTGCAGTTTTTTGTCAATCACACTTCTGAATGGAACGCCAAAGAAATTACCAATGAGAGCAAGTATCTCAACCTATCAGATTAAACATTTCCTTTCAAAATTGTGACTTTCGAATTCTTTTATGAACCCAGTGGTGCTGAAATCTATAAATTCTATCATGTGTTTTAATTAATTTTGGAAAAAATAAATATATATTATTTATCCTAGTTTAGTGATTTTGTAAAGGGTTCATGAATAGCTTCAGCCTATAAAGCGAGTCTACAATGGACACAAGATCCTCTTCATGTCAAGTTTAGTGTATTTCATTGAAACTTTTTTTTTTGCAGTAGCAGAAAGCAAGAATGCCCAAGGATATCGACAAATATATGTTTTTTAATTTCTACTATAACTTTCATTCCTTTTAACCTCACCTCTTTACTCATTAGTTATGGTATGATTAGTTATTCTATTGGAAAATAAACTTTGTTTTGATGATAACTCTGGTATTATTTCAAATAGATAAGAGACTAGACAGAGAGGCAAACAGACCGAAAGACAGACAGATAGTGAAACATTAATGTAGAGTGAAGACTGCACCGGACCTTGACAGTTGCAATCCCAGACATACATAAATGTACACTTTAGAAATTAGTCCATTCTGCTGTTCTGAGCCACCTACCAAAACAGCCAGTTTGTGGACTGTCTGGGGACAGTGGGTCCTGTGTGCATGCACAGGGGTCCTGAGTTGTTTGTTTTTGTCGTGGGCTGGAGATGGAAATTGGAGAATTTGCATTGAACTAGTCTTGGTAATTTGCTCGAGCAGGCTTTATTTTTCTGTGGTGTTGTAAGGGCGCCATGGGTCCCAATGCAACATAGGCCCCTTAACCCCTATTTGGTAGTAACATAGAGCCATTCTTCTGGCCTTGTGGGCCCCTCACACTACTGGTGCTGCTGCACCTGCTGCACTTTTGGTAGCTGTGCCCCTGACATGATGGGACTGGTAGTTTCAGATGTAACTTTTGGCTTAAACATCCCATTACGTAATAACAGTTGATGACAGTAAAGTGTGACACGAGACGTGGGGCCAATTTTCAGTTAAGGGTAGGGTGGCCAGATCATGCTACCCAAATTCCGGGATATTTCACAAAAAATAGAATAAGGATTACAATTTTACATCAACGAAGAGGCAAAGAATGACCACTGTCGTCCACACAGACACACAGAAGAGGCACTAAGAAAATAAATAAAATGTAATTTTCAAAAACAGCATCGTGCCTGTTAATTAAATTGCTTACATATATAACAGCTGCTAACTAGCCCTGATTTGGAACTCCTAAAAAAGTGTATTTCACTGTTTTGAGATGACCCTCTCTAAAAACCGGGACATGGCCCAAATTTGCCAAATCTATCTGGACAGCAGTTGAAAAACTGTCCCGGCAAATTGTGTCCCTAGTTAAGGGTGATGTAATATTGTGAACAAATAAATGCCAAGGATGAGCAGGAGTAAATGGTACTGAGGCCCTGCAAAGCTCCTCATATATTTTAGCTCATTTGCGTGCAATTTATTTCAAATTACATATATGAGAGTTGTTGCAACAAAAAAAATAATAACACAAAACATTGGTTTTAAATTAGACTGCAATCTCACTTGAGATGCTTGGCTGGCAAATGATAAATGTGAAACATTAAAAAAGCTCTTCCACATATTAGTTTGGCATACATTAGCCAGAAGCTGTGCCGACAGCCCAGACAGTACGGTCAGATGTGCCCTCAAACCAGCTAATATTTTTCAAAAAGTGCCCTCAACCCAGCCAATATGGTCAGGTGTGACATCAACCCAGCCAAAGTGGTCGAAGGGTGCCCTCAACCCAGCCAGTATGGGTAGGTGTGGACTCAAGGTAATCAAAGAGGAAACTGGGCTGTTCCTGGGGAACCTGAGTGTGAGTGGTCACTTGGGTGTGTAGTGGAGGGGTCGTTAGAGACCTACCAGTGGGTATCCAATATGTTGGATATAATGGCCTCACACACCCTTGCAGGTGTCATGCTTCATCATAGGCAATGCTCCTCGTTGGGAAGGCGGTGCAATCACCAACGGGCAACACCTCAAAGAGGGGCTCTTTAGCGGAGATCTTTTAGCCAACTGCCTATGGGTGAAGTGCGGGTAAGGGGCCAGGAAAGTGTAGACGGTGTTGTGAGTTAAAATGAAGCAATAGGTAACAGAAAAAAACGTTATTCTGGTGGTCCTTTGCTTCAAATAAAACCAGAGACTAGTCTGTACTTGCTGGGACAATAGGTATCCACGCTTAAGACAGGCCTAGGAAGGGAAAGGTGTGGTCAACATGTTTCTCGCTAATAGTGCAATGACATGCGATTCTTCAGGACCTAAGTAGAGTTAAACTACTGTCTACAAAAACATGATCTAACTAACTATCAGTTTGACATTATCCAGTTTATTAGCAAAGGATACCTGTTTGACACTATTTCTTGCCTAATGGTCAGGAATTATATGTGTCAACAGTGCCCAGCGGGTCGTCCATCAGGAGAGAAGCCTCTGTATCTAAGGTTCAATCTCCTGCGGGTGTACGTGGTCGCCTACCCCTCTCTGCTGGGACAGCATCCATAGGCAGTTGGATAAAAGATCTCCGCTAAAGAGCCCCTCTTTGAGGTGTTGCCCGTTGGTGATTGCACCGCCGACCCAACGAGGAGCATTGCCTATGATGAAGCATGACACCTGCAAGGGTGTGTGATGCCATTATATCCAACATATTGGATACCCACTGGTAGGTCTCTAACAAGCCCTCCACTACACACCCCAGTGACCACTCACACTCAGGTTCCCCAGGAACAGCCCAGTTTCCTCTTTGATAACCTTACCGCTAGGGGCACACACTGTGGCTGGACCTTCCACTCATCCTTGAGTGGTAATCTTTGCCCTGCAGAGCTCACTGATCGTTGCTCCCCCCCCTTTTTTGTAGACAATAGGTGTGGACTCAACCCAGACAATATGATCAGGCGTGTCCCCAACCCAGCCAACATGATCAGGCGTGTCCCCAACCCAGTCAATACGGTCAGGTGTGCCCTCTCAGAAGGTGCCCTCAACCCAGCCATTATGTTCAGGTGTGCCCTCAACCCAGTCATTATGTTCAGGTGTGCCCTCAACCCAGCCAACATGGTCAGAAGGTGCCCTCAACCCAGTCATTATGTTCAGGTGTGTCCTCAACCCAGCCAACATGGTCAGAAGGTGCCCTCAACCCAGTCATTATGTTCAGGTGAGCCCTCAACCCAGCCAACATGGTCAGAAGGTGCCCTCAACCCAGTCATTATGTTCAGGTGTGCCCTCAACCCAGTCATTATATTCAGGTGCGCCATCAACCCAGCCAACATGGTCAGAAGGTGCCCTCAACCCAGCCATTATGTTCAGGTGTGCCCTCAACCCAGCCATTATGTTCAGGTGTGCCCTCAACCCAGCCAATATGATCAAAAGGTGTCCTCAACCCAGCCATTATGTTCAGGTGTGCCCTCAACCCAGCCAATATGATCAAAAGGTGTCCTCAACCCAGCCATAATGTTCAGGTGTGCCCTCAACCCAGCCAATATGGTCAGAAGGTGCCCTCAACCCAGCCAGTGTGTTCAGGTGTGCCCTCAACCCAGTCATTATGTTCAGGTGTGCCCTCAACCCAGCCAACATGGTCAGAAGGTGCCCTCAACCCAGTCATTATGTTCAGGTGTGCCCTCAACCCAGTCATTATGTTCAGGTGTGCCCTCAACCCAGCCAACATGGTCAGAAGGTGCCCTCAACCCAGTCATTATGTTCAGGTGTGCCCTCAACCCAGCCAACATGGTCAGAAGGTGCCCTCAACCCAGTCATTATGTTCAGGTGTGCCCTCAACCCAGTCATTATGTTCAGGTGTGCCCTCAACCCAGCCAACATGGTCAGAAGGTGCCCTCAACCCAGTCATTATGTTCAGGTGTGCCCTCAACCCAGCCAACATGGTCAGAAGGTGCCCTCAACCCAGTCATTATGTTCAGGTGTGCCCTCAACCCACTCATTATATTCAGGTGTGCCATCAACCCAGCCAACATGGTCAGAAGGTGCCCTCAACCCAGCCATTATGTTCAGGTGTGCCCTCAACCCAGCCATTATGTTCAGGTGTGCCCTCAACCCAGCCAATATGATCAAAAGGTGTCCTCAACCCAGACATTATGTTCAGGTGTGCCCTCAACCCAGCCAATATGATCAAAAGGTGTCCTCAACCCAGCCATAATGTTCAGGTGTGCCCTCAACCCAGCCAATATGGTCAGAAGGTGCCCTCAACCCAGCCAGTGTGTTCAGGTGTGCCCTCAACCCAGTCATTATGTTCAGGTGTGCCCTCAACCCAGCCAACATGGTCAGAAGGTGCCCTCAACCCAGTCATTATGTTCAGGTGTGCCCTCAACCCAGTCATTATGTTCAGGTGTGCCCTCAACCCAGCCAACATGGTCAGAAGGTGCCCTCAACCCAGTCATTATGTTCAGGTGTGCCCTCAACCCAGCCAACATGGTCAGAAGGTGCCCTCAACCCAGCCAACATGGTCAGGTGTGCCCTCAACCCAGCCATTATGTTCAGGTGTGCCATCAACCCAGCCAACATGGTCAGAAGGTGCCCTCAACCCAGTCATTATGTTCAGGTGTGCCCTCAACCCAGCCAACATGGTCAGAAGGTGCCCTCAACCCAGTCATTATGTTCAGGTGTGCCCTCAACCCAGTCATTATGTTCAGGTGTGCCCTCAACCCAGCCAACATGGTCAGAAGGTGCCCTCAACCCAGTCATTATGTTCAGGTGTGCCCTCAACCCAGCCAACATGGTCAGAAGGTGCCCTCAACCCAGTCATTATGTTCAGGTGTGCCCTCAACCCAGCCAACATGGTCAGAAGGTGCCCTCAACCCAGCCAACATGGTGAGGTGTGCCCTCAACCCAGCCATTATGTTCAGGTGTGCCATCAACCCAGCCAACATGGTCAGGTGTGCCCTCAACCCAGCCATTATGTTCAGGTGTGCCATCAACCCAGCCAACATAATCAGAAGGTGCCCTCAACCCAGTCATTATGTTCAGGTGTGCCCTCAACCCAGCCAACATGGTCAGAAGGTGCCCTCAACCCAGTCATTATGTTCAGGTGTGCCCTCAACCCAGTCATTATGTTCAGGTGTGCCCTCAACCCAGCCAACATGGTCAGAAGGTGCCCTCAACCCAGTCATTATGTTCAGGTGTGCCCTCAACCCAGCCAACATGGTCAGAAGGTGCCCTCAACCCAGTCATTATGTTCAGGTGTGCCCTCAACCCAGCCAACATGGTCAGAAGGTGCCCTCAACCCAGCCAACATGGTGAGGTGTGCCCTCAACCCAGCCATTATGTTCAGGTGTGCCATCAACCCAGCCAACATGGTCAGGTGTGCCCTCAACCCAGCCATTATGTTCAGGTGTGCCATCAACCCAGCCAACATGGTCAGAAGGTGCCCTCAACCCAGTCATTATGTTCAGGTGTGCCCTCAACCCAGCCAACATGGTCAGAAGGTGCCCTCAACCCAGTCATTATGTTCAGGTGTGCCCTCAACCCAGCCAACATGGTCAGAAGGTGCCCTCAACCCAGTCATTATGTTCAGGTGTGCCCTCAACCCAGCCAACATGGTCAGATGGGGCCCTCAACCCAGTCATTATGTTCAGGTGTGCCCTCAACCCAGTCATTATGTTCAGGTGTGCCCTCAACCCAGCCAACATGGTCAGAAGGTGCCCTCAACCCAGCCAGTGTGTTCAGGTGTGCCATCAACCCAGCCAACATGGTCAGAAGGTGCCCTCAACCCAGCCAATATGATCAAAAGGTGTCCTCAACCCAGCCAACATTGTGAGGTGTGCCCTCAACCCAGTCATTATGTTCAGGTGTGCCCTCAACCCAGCCAACATGGTCAGAAGGTGCCCTCAACCCAGCCAACATGGTGAGGTGTGCCCTCAATCCAGTCATTATGTTCAGGTGTGCCCTCAACCCAGCCAACATGGTCAGAAGGTGCCCTCAACCCAGTCATTATGTTCAGGTGTGTCCTCAACCCAGCCAACATGGTCAGAAGGTGCCCTCAACCCAGTCATTATGTTCAGGTGAGCCCTCAACCCAGCCAACATGGTCAGAAGGTGCCCTCAACCCAGTCATTATGTTCAGGTGTGCCCTCAACCCAGTCATTATGTTCAGGTGTGCCCTCAACCCAGCCAACATGGTCAGAAGGTGCCCTCAACCCAGTCATTATGTTCAGGTTTGCCCTCAACCCAGCCAACATGGTCAGAAGGTGCCCTCAACCCAGCCAACATGGTGAGGTGTGCCCTCAACCCAGCCATTATGTTCAGGTGTGCCATCAACCCAGCCAACATGGTCAGGTGTGCCCTCAACCCAGCCATTATGTTCAGGTGTGCCATCAACCCAGCCAACATGGTCAGAAGGTGCCCTCAACCCAGTCATTATGTTCAGGTGTGCCCTCAACCCAGCCAACATGGTCAGAAGGTGCCCTCAACCCAGTCATTATGTTCAGGTGTGCCCTCAACCCAGTCATTATGTTCAGGTGTGCCCTCAACCCAGTCATTATGTTCAGGTGTGCCCTCAACCCAGCCAACATGGTCAGATGGTGCCCTCAACCCAGTCATTATGTTCAGGTGTGCCCTCAACCCAGTCATTATGTTCAGGTGTGCCCTCAACCCAGCCAACATGGTCAGAAGGTGCCCTCAACCCAGTCATTATGTTCAGGTGTGCCCTCAACCCAGTCATTATGTTCAGGTGTGCCCTCAACCCAGTCATTATGTTCAGGTGTGCCATCAACCCAGCCAACATGGTCAGAAGGTGCCCTCAACCCAGTCATTATGTTCAGGTGTGCCCTCAACCCAGCCAACATGGTCAGAAGGTGCCCTCAACCCAGTCATTATGTTCAGGTGAGCCCTCAACCCTGCCAACATGGTCAGAAGGTGCCCTCAACCCAGTCATTATGTTCAGGTGTGCCCTCAACCCAGTCATTATGTTCAGGTGTGCCATCAACCCAGCCAACATGGTCAGAAGGTGCCCTCAACCCAGTCATTATGTTCAGGTGTGCCCTCAACCCAGCCAACATGGTCAGAAGGTGCCCTCAACCCAGTCATTATGTTCAGGTGTGCCCTCAACCCAGTCATTATGTTCAGGTGTGCCCTCAACCCAGCCAACATGGTCAGAAGGTGCCCTCAACCCAGTCATTATGTTCAGGTGTGCCCTCAACCCAGTCATTATGTTCAGGTGTGCCATCAACCCAGCCAACATGGTCAGAAGGTGTCCTCAACCCAGTCATTATGTTCAGGTGAGCCCTCAACCCAGCCAACATGGTCAGAAGGTGCCCTCAACCCAGTCATTATGTTCAGGTGTGCCCTCAACCCAGCCAACATGGTCAGAAGGTGCCCTCAACCCAGTCATTATGTTCAGGTGTGCCCTCAACCCAGTCATTATGTTCAGGTGTGCCATCAACCCAGCCAACATGGTCAGAAGGTGCCCTCAACCCAGTCATTATGTTCAGGTGTGCCCTCAACCCAGCCAACATGGTCAGAAGGTGCCCTCAACCCAGTCATTATGTTCAGGTGTGCCCTCAACCCAGTCATTATGTTCAGGTGTGCCCTCAACCCAGCCAACATGGTCAGAAGGTGCCCTCAACCCAGTCATTATGTTCAGGTGTGCCATCAACCCAGCCAACATGGTCAGGTGTGCCCTCAACCCAGTCATTATGTTCAGGTGTGCCATCAACCCAGCCAACATGGTCAGAAGGTGCCCTCAACCCAGTCATTATGTTCAGGTGTGCCCTCAACCCAGCCAACATGGTCAGAAGGTGCCCTCAACCCAGTCATTATGTTCAGGTGTGCCCTCAACCCAACCAACATGGTCAGAAGGTGCCCTCAACCCAGTCATTATGTTCAGGTGTGCCCTCAACCCAGTCATTATGTTCAGGTGTGCCATCAACCCAGCCAACATGGTCAGAAGGTGCCCTCAACCCAGTCATTATGTTCAGGTGTGCCCTCAACCCAGCCAACATGGTCAGAAGGTGCCCTCAACCCAGTCATTATGTTCAGGTGTGCCCTCAACCCAGTCAACATGGTCAGAAGGTGCCCTCAACCCAGCCATTATGTTCAGGTGTGCCATCAACCCAGTCATTATGTTCAGGTGTGCCATCAACCCAGCCAATATGGTCAGAAGGTGCCCTCAACCCAGCCAGTGTGGTTTCACGTGCTTGCAATATTTAAAATGTTACATAATACTTGTGAGAAAATGTATTTGTATCTTTGGCTAATGGTGCTCGAATAAATGATTGTACCCGGGGGTGGGGCACAGAATCAAAAAGTGTGAAGACCATTGGTCAGATGACAAGTTGCTGACCTTTGAAATCAACACCAAACCTATGACGCAGTTCAAATAATTCCTTCTCTCTGAGCTTTCAATTGCTAATAAGTTCACTCGTGTAATGCACATATTTGCAGAACCAAGTGTATTGTGCAGAACTCTACACATAACGTGTTTCAAACCCTATCTTTAACCTCCCCTCCCTCAGCCCCCCCACACGTGTTGCAGGCAGAAGCTTCAAAGCACTGACTGCACAGCTCTTCATCTGAGCTGTTGAGCACAGGGGGCATTGTGGTAAACACAGCTTAGTGGGTTAATGCATGTGCTGGTAAGCAGATCTCTGTGTCGCGGGACAGATTAAGTCATTTCAGAGGGTGAATGTACCTGTAGCAGAGCTCACTGTGTAACCTCCAGGTTCCAATCCGGTAAAATAGAATAGGGGATGAATGCACCTGCTGCATAGAACCAGCAGGGAACAGACTATAATTCTGCATATATCAAAGTTTTTCAGTGGGACAGTCCTTATCGGGCCCTCCTATTATGAGGTCCTTAAACTTTACCGGCAAAAACACTGGTCAGTTTCACAACAATGACTGTAAAAAACCCCAGGGTGATCTACCTCACCCATGCAGCCCCTGCTTACATTTCACATTTTACTTCTTCTTGCATTCCCTCTGAGTGTTTGATTTTTCCAGATGTGTTTCTGTAGTTTTTACACAAGGTGTGACTCTTGTATAGTGCATATTGTGAACTGGTTTAGGCGTGTGGGTGAGTCCAGGTTGTGGGTGGGTGTTTATGATGGGCACCACTGAGAACACTGCAGCTGAGGCTGAAAGAAGAATGAGTTTCTTTCAGGTCCTGTCATTGGGTTACACAGGTATTCAGACTGCATGCACATCCCATCCTTGGCCTCTCCGCAGAGCGCACAGAGCGACTGTCTCATATGTTCCAATTATAACTGTGGGGAAGTGTGTGAAGGAAGTACACGGCTGTCAAAATAGAGACAGTGCCAAAGGAATAGATATGAAACGCTTCCAGGTGTGTGGGTTGTGTGCGGCAGGGATGGTAAAGTGGAGAAGATAAAAGCGGGTATGTGCAGAAGGAGAGAGCGAAAGGGATGGCGCAGAAGAGGAAAGAGATGACACGGTTTTGCAATTGCGTGAAGCAGAGAATTTTAGTTACTGTGTTTTCAGCCGGGCCCTTGCTAACATAGACCACGACTCTTGGAAAATAGTCCTAGTTCTACTTCTTTTGCCACATCGCTTATAGAGCCCCCACCCCCTCTCCCGCCACCTTCATTTTTATCCTACTTAAAGCACTGAGTATTTATATAGTACAGCAGGTAAGTGCGCCTGTTGCCCATATGCGCGCATAACCCACAGACAGCAGGCTCACTCACGCTGTTGACATCTAAAGCTGCAGGTTCAAATCCCAGACCCACATTTCATCACCCTAAAGAGATAAAAGGAGGACCATCTAGATATATCATGGGGAAATATCAACGTCTTTATCAATATATTATATGCTGAAGACGTGAGAAGTCGCTACACGTGCATAGGAACAAACTTTACTGCCGACGACATTTCTGTAAACAATTCATAATTAGATCGGGTTGGGCTTACCTGTCGTCCGCCTGCCACTCTCCCAGCAGGAGGTCCCTGAAGCGGTATCTCGGGGGCAGCGGCAGGACGTCCTTCTCCAGCTCCCCCATTTTTACTTGGACGACGGGGGGGCACAGCTTGGAAGAAGGGGTGGGCACTGCCGGTGGATGGGGGTGACAGTGACAGGTGGTCACGGGCAGGCGGGTGAACTTTTGGAGGGGGGTGTGGGTGATCAGATGGGAAGCTGGGGTTGAAGGAGGGGGTTAAAAGGGCTCCGGACAAGAGCTGCAACTGTGTGAGAGGCACGGGGTGGGGGGTGGGGTGTCGTGTGTAGTAAAAGGGGCCCAAGTGGGGGAGAAGGGGCGGCTGTGTCGAGTGCACTGGCCTCAAAAGAAGCGCGGTGCCAAGGGGGAGCTGTTTTATGAGGGGGGACGGGAGGGCACTGGGGTGATCCAAACCATGTGCTCGGTTTTAAAGGGGCGGGAACATGTGATATGGAAAAGGTTTGTTTCTAAGGAATGGTTGATGGTTTATTGGGTGGGGGCAGATCCACCTGCTTGGAAACTCCCTTTGCCCCTGTCGGCGAGCAGGGTAAGCAGGGAGCGCTCCGGCAGCGGTGAGCGGCGATACTGCACCGGCAGGTGTGCGGCTCTTCCGGGCGGGGGGGGGGGATTCTCTGATTCTTGGTCCTGCAGGGGTGGGGGCAGCGGGGGACAGAGGGTCCGGTGATAAACGGAGGACAAGAGGGGATTCTGGGGGGCGGGGGATTCGGGGCTGGTATGTGCGTGGGGGGAGGGACACCTCTTCCTTGGTCCTGGGGGGGGGGGGGGTCGGTGCTGTTATAAGTATGTGTGGGGCGGGCACTTCGGCTGTTCCTTGGTCCTGCGGGGGGGGGGGGGGGGGGCGGTGCTGTTATAAGTGCGGGGGGCTGTCCCTTTCTTGGTTCTGCGGGGGGGTGGGGGGGGGGCTCGGTTGTTTCTTGGCTCTGGGGGGTGGGAAGCTGCAGAGGAGGCGGTGTTGGTGATGCGTGTGTGGGGGGGGGGCGTGTGGTCCTGATGCTGCAGGTCGTCGGTTCTGCACGGGGGGTGGGGGCAGCAGGCTCGAGGCTGGGTGCGGACTGGACGATGGAGCCTCTCGGGCGCACAACAGGTGCCCGTTCCTGAGGGGGGTGGGGCTGGGTGAGGACGAGGACGGAGAGCAGGGTGGCGGTGCCCTCAGTGCCGGGGGCTGCAGGCAGGGGGCGCCTCCAGTGGTGGTGGGAGGGGGGTCTCTTGAACTGCAACAGGTGTTGCTTCTGTGAGAGACACGCTTGTATATAAAGGGGCTTGAATTCACGCGGGGGGGGGGGGGGGTGCAGCCTAATGCTCGCTGCAGAAAATGTGCTTCATGCGGGACTCGCAAAGAGGAGGCGCTGGCTTTTTGGGAGAGGGTGCAATGGGGGCGGGAGGGGGAGGATGGAGGGACTGTCAGCTGCGGCAGAGGCGCCTTCGGGGGAGGCGGGGCTGGGGGCTGCCAAGGGCCAGTAAATGGGTGCCACCTGCGGGGGGTCGCGTCTCTTGCTGTTCAGGTGGAGACAGGTAGGGGGTGCGCGCGGGAGGGTTTTTAAAGGGCCGTTGCGTGCACGGGTTGCTTCCAGAACGGTGCAGGGCGAGTTTAAAAGTGAAAAGCTGCGATGACTGTGTGTTGGGGCGGCTGTGGGTGGGCTTGGGGCGGATGGGAGGTTTCTGCGGAGAGGGCTCGAGGCAAGTGCTTCGGGTCACGGCGTCCCTTCCCCTTGCTTGTTATGTAAGCCGTGGCCCGTTCCGCAGCATCCTTGTGCGAGGGGTCGTCCTTCTTTTCCGGCCCTTGTGAACCACCACTCCCCTCTTGACTGCTGTCCGTGCAAGGCGTAGTCCCCTTTGCCAGCAGTCCTTGTGCAAGATGTACCCTCTTTCCTGAGCCCTGTGAAAGCGGCAGACTCCCGTTATTGGCGCTCGTGCAACGCGTACAAGCGCTATTGATCTCTTTTTCCTGTTCCGCGTGGAAAACGCAGACCCTCTTTTCTGCTCTTCTTTTAATGGTCCCCGCGTGAGATGCGCAAATTATTCTTATTCTTGGTGCAAAACACAGACTCTCTTCCTGAATCCTGCACGAGATGTAAGACCCCTGGTTTGGTCTTCGTGCAAAACTTGGAGCCTATTTCCAGTATTAACGCTTTCTCATTCAGGCGCTATATTAAGGTCCGCGGGCAAGAACAAACTCATCTTTCCAGGTCCTTGTGCAATATCTGCCCCTTCTTTTGTAGGCTTCGTGCAACCCGTAGCAATTCTTTAATGTGAAAGATGTAGCTTCTCTTCCAGACACTCGTGCAAGGCGTAGCCCTCCTTTACTGGTTCTCGTGCAAGTTCTAGCGCCTACTTCGGGGAGCTGTTGCGCTACTCGAGCCGCTTTTGCAATCTAAGGTGCAGATGCTTCTGATTCTTGCGCGTGTCTGTGGTCCTCGGGCAGAGCGCGCCCCCGTCCTCGGTGTCCGTGTGGCTGCTCCGTCTCTAGTCGCTCTCCTTGGTCCTGATGCTGCCGTCTCCCGCCTTTACTGATTTGCTCCGACTGACCCCTCCGTTCCCTCTGGGTCCTCCCCGCGGTGGGCTCGTGTATGTTCCAGCATCCGCCAGGCCGTGCGAGAAGGAACCCGCCGCACTCAGGGTCCCCTGAAGGATGCGAGGCCCTCTGCCCTCTACCTGTGGCCCCTGGGATCAGGGGATGGTCAGTTCCCAAAGAGCGGTAATGTCTCCGTCACCCGGCCCAACGCGGGTCAGACTCGAGCTACACCACTCCTTGGAGCCACATGTCCCTCTTCCGCGGGGAGCCTCCTGCAAGAAGTCACATGTTGCACCCTTTGGTCATCTTGCCTTTGACTCGCCGTGCCCTTTCTTTCCCCCTCCTGGACGGAGAAAGAGCTATTTTCACCCCAGTGTCCGCCCCAAATGGATGAGGAAACTCAAAACATTCAGTAGAACGATCCGTGTAAGCTGTTGCTCAAAAGTTCAGTCCCGGTTTGTTTTTCAATCCTCCTGCTCAATATCCAACCCGGAGGCTCCGATCTGCCTAGGGTAGCTTGTCGGGTTAGCGCGCTTGCTGCAGAGATCGGTGCGCAGTCTGCGGATCATGCATTCCAATCCCTGCAGGCGGGGAGGCACATCAGGAGACTAACCCACCGAGGATGAAGAAACGAATTGGGAAATCACAAAATCTTGTAGCACACTACATACTGGTCACAAACCTAACTGGACAAGAAAAGGAGCGCAGCTCTTCCCCCGACAATGCTAAGCTAGATCTGCCAGCCCCGCCTGTCACCTGGTACCCCGCACGGCCTCTTTTGCTGAAGTTTCCTAGCTCCGGCGGGCAGGAGCAGGAAGAGGCCCCTCAATGGCTGGTCAGCACTGCGCACCGGGTCTGGGAGGGAAGCGGCCCCGCAGCCGGGCGTGGCTGCTACGCTCGGCGGCGCACCTCGGATGTGTGTCGATCTGGGATGGCGCTCAGCGCCCTGTTGCTCTGCCGCTCTTCCCGCTCACAGGCGGCTCCATCCTCAGCCCAGGGCAGTGGAAGACGAGCGAGCAGGCGGCGAGGGGTGAGCCGGCTCGGCTCGCCCGCCTCCCCTCCGTCAACGAGTGCAGGGAGCGTATGGGAGCGCCTCGGCGAGGAGGGAGCGAGTCTGCCTGCTGTAGAGACAGCACCGCTGCCGGGGACTGTCGCAGAGGAAGGCGACCTGCCTGCGCGGCGCAAAACACCCGATCAACAGACACCCGTGGAAGGCTCGCCTGGGACAGGTACTGATGCGCAGCCTCCCAGCCTGGGCTGCCCTGCCCGGAGAGAGCACTCCAGACAATCACAGGGTTGGATTTGGATCAGAAATAGGCCCGGGCACCCTAAAAAAGTGGCCCACAATTGCGGATTGTGCCTTTTTTGCAAACCACTGCTTCAGTGTTTTAAGTTTAATGAAAGGAAGGAGGGGGCAGGGCTTTAAGTGGAATTAAAAAACAGGGGGGGTCTCTCAAAGGGGCGTGGCCAATGTAATTAAGGCCGTGGCTTAAAACACATATGCTAAAAATCTGTGCTTAGAATAGTGTGCCGCCCGACTAGCATTGTGCTGTTTCTGTCATTGCATCCAGATATATGATACTACAAGTAACATCATACCTTCAACAAGTCTCGATTATTTGGTTTTGCCAGTCGTTATTTGCATAAGATAAATAAGCAGCAACTATGGCTTGTTGTTTATAATACTGAAAAAGCTTCCACTTAAAGCCCTGGTGACACCACAACAATTTTGCTGCTCCTGAGTTTCAAAAGAAAAGGGAAATCCAGAGAGAAAATGACTCTCTTTAAAGGATTTCCCTTTCCTGCATCACCTGGCATGACGTCATGCTGTAAATTCTCCACTAGTGAGAAGTGCGCAGATTGAGCACTCGCAAACTGATGTGCCTGTTGTCACTGCAGTCCGGAAAGAAATGGACCGCCAGGGCACAAAACAGAGCCCGATAGAGACCCATTTCGAGGCCTCCTTTAAAAAACTGCTGGTGCTCAGCACTGGGGAGACCCGGCCTACTTAAAGCCCTGGAGGGGGGATCTCCAGAAGAGGCATGTTTTCTTACTTGTTTTCTTACTTTGCCATCACTCTTTGTGCACGGATTAATTCACAACGGGAGCCACACCTGAATATAAGTGAGGCCACTTCTCCTCAGGCCCCGGCCCCGTTTCAATCTGCATTAATTAATGCGCCGGCCCAGCAAGAGACTGGGAGTGACACCTCAACCTCATTGGTAAAAGGGAGGAAATAGAGGACCATCTACCTCCAAAATGGCTGCTCAGGCCCCCACCGGGCTGCTGGTGGCATCTGAACAGTACAGATACAGTCCAAATCAGCCACTACCTTGCTGGCCAAAAAAGTGACCCACAGCTGTAACTCAGATACCATCCTATCGCCTGAGTCCCCGCCTTACTAATCCATTCCCAGATAACCACAGTAGTCATTGCAGTCCGGGTCAGACTGCAGATGGAAGTAGGCCGGGGCACCAAAATAAGAGTGTCCTCCCACTAGTGGATTAGATGGCTAAAAATTAGCAGATGGTTGCAATCTGGGGCAGCTTTGAACTTGTAAAGACAGGCTGTATAAGTGTTTGCACGGAATGAAGGACCGCAAGGATTTGAGCAGGCAATGTTTCTTTTAATATCAGAGATATCAACCAGCCCAGCAGACCATAAAACTGGCCCACAAACAGCAAAAAAACTAAACTCCAACACTCACATCTGTCAGATCAGCCCGTTGGGCACTGCCTGGTTGCCCTATAGGCCTGTCCGACACTAATTTCAGACAAGTACTTGTAGTTTTGGTAAATTAGTTGGGAATGCAAGACTAGACGTACTAGAATTTAAATTTAAATAAACAAAGGCTGTGTGTGGCGCTCATCTCTGACGTAAGATTACTTGAGATCTATGGGCCGAGCGAGAGTCTTGCACCTGACAGAAGGCAGCTTAAGCTCTCTGGCTGGACTATTCACATCTGGCATCTGAAGAAATGCACTACTCAAACTAGACAGTTTACGCTGCCTGGACTGAGAGAGCTACTCACACTTCACACAGGACAGCTTTAGCTCTATGGATTGGGTGAACTAATCATATCTGACATGCAACAGCTTAAGGTCCCTGGGCTGGGTGAATTACACCTGTCGCAGGACAGCACAAGATCCCTGGAAGGCAAGAGCTGCTCACGCTTGAAATAGGACACATCAAGATCTCTCGACTGGCAGAGCTATTTGACACATGCCCTCTTGAGATCTCTGATACAGAAAAGGGGGTGGTGATGAACAGAGTGTCTGAATTAAGCAGACCACTCTTACCCAGTCCAAAGATCAGGGCTTGATCCATCACCGTTATTTATCCCACTGCCCCATCCCAGCTCAGAACCTGGCTATATGCAAATTAGTCTGTCCCTGGCCCAGTGCATCATGGGAACAGGGCAGACCAAACTACCAAGCCAATTCTTCACCAGAAAGGAGACAAGCTACCGGGGACCGGTTTCTGGCATTTCAGCCTCTTCGGCCCGGCTTGCTTGAATCCTGATGGAGCAGTGAGAAAGGGACTCATGTCTGAGTATACCCTGCCACACCTATAGTGGCCAAAAACGATACAGAAAAGGGGGTGGTGATGAACAGAGTGCCTGAATTAAGCAGACCACTCTTACCCAGTCCAAAGATCAGGGCTTGATCCATCACCGTTATTTATCTCACTGCCCCATCCCAGCTCAGAACCTGGCTATATGCAAATTAGTCTGTCCCTGGCCCAGTGCATCATGGGAACAGGGCAGACCAAACTACCAAGCCAATTCTTCACCAGAAAGGAGACAAGCTACCGGGGACCGGTTTCTGGCATTTCAGCCTCTTCGGCCCGGCTTGCTTGAATCCTGATGGAGCAGTGAGAAAGGGACTCATGTCTGAGTATACCCTGCCACACCTATAGTGGCCAAAAACGATACAGAAAAGGGGGTGGTGATGAACAGAGTGTCTGAATTAAGCAGACCACTCTTACCCAGTCCAAAGATCAGGGCTTGATCCATCACCGTTATTTATCTCACTGCCCCATCCCAGCTCAGAACCTGGCTATATGCAAATTAGTCTGTCCCTGGCCCAGTGCATCATGGGAACAGGGCAGACCAAACTACCAAGCCAATTCTTCACCAGAAAGGAGACAAGCTACCGGGGACCGGTTTCTGGCATTTCAGCCTCTTCGGCCCGGCTTGCTTGAATCCTGATGGAGCAGTGAGAAAGGGACTCATGTCTGAGTATACCCTGCCACACCTATAGTGGCCAAAAACGATACAGAAAAGGGGGTGGTGATGAACAGAGTGTCTGAATTAAGCAGACCACTCTTACCCAGTCCAAAGATCAGGGCTTGATCCATCACCGTTATTTATCTCACTGCCCCATCCCAGCTCAGAACCTGGCTATATGCAAATTAGTCTGTCCCTGGCCCAGTGCATCATGGGAACAGGGCAGACCAAACTACCAAGCCAATTCTTCACCAGAAAGGAGACAAGCTACCGGGGACCGGTTTCTGGCATTTCAGCCTCTTCGGCCCGGCTTGCTTGAATCCTGATGGAGCAGTGAGAAAGGGACTCATGTCTGAGCATATCCTGCCACACCTATAGTGGCCAAAAACGATACAGAAAAGGGGGTGGTGATGAACAGAGTGTCTGAATTAAGCAGACCACTCTTACCCAGTCCAAAGATCAGGGCTGGATCCATCACCGTTATTTATCTCACTGCCCCATCCCAGCTCAGAACCTGGCTATATGCAAATTAGTCTGTCCCTGGCCCAGTGCATCATGGGAACAGGGCAGACCAAACTACCAAGCCAATTCTTCACCAGAAAGGAGACAAGCTACCGGGGACCGGTTTCTGGCATTTCAGCCTCTTCGGCCCGGCTTGCTTGAATCCTGATGGAGCAGTGAGAAAGGGACTCATGTCTGAGTATACCCTGCCACACCTATAGTGGCCAAAAACGATACAGAAAAGGGGGTGGTGATGAACAGAGTGTCTGAATTAAGCAGACCACTCTTACCCAGTCCAAAGATCAGGGCTTGATCCATCACCGTTATTTATCTCACTGCCCCATCCCAGCTCAGAACCTGGCTATATGCAAATTAGTCTGTCCCTGGCCCAGTGCATCATGGGAACAGGGCAGACCAAACTACCAAGCCAATTCTTCACCACAAAGGAGACAAGCTACCGGGGACCGGTTTCTGGCATTTCAGCCTCTTCGGCCCGGCTTGCTTGAATCCTGATGGAGCAGTGAGAAAGGGACTCATGTCTGAGTATATCCTGCCACACCTATAGTGGCCAAAAACGATACAGAAAAGGGGGTGGTGATGAACAGAGTGTCTGAATTAAGCAGACCACTCTTACCCAGTCCAAAGATCAGGGCTTGATCCATCACCGTTATTTATCTCACTGCCCCATCCCAGCTCAGAACCTGGCTATATGCAAATTAGTCTGTCCCTGGCCCAGTGCATCATGGGAACAGGGCAGACCAAACTACCAAGCCAATTCTTCACCAGAAAGGAGACAAGCTACCGGGGACCGGTTTCTGGCATTTCAGCCTCTTCGGCCCGGCTTGCTTGAATCCTGATGGAGCAGTGAGAAAGGGACTCATGTCTGAGTATACCCTGCCACACCTATAGTGGCCAAAAACGATACAGAAAAGGGGGTGGTGATGAACAGAGTGTCTGAATTAAGCAGACCACTCTTACCCAGTCCAAAGATCAGGGCTTGATCCATCACCGTTATTTATCTCACTGCCCCATCCCAGCTCAGAACCTGGCTATATGCAAATTAGTCTGTCCCTGGCCCAGTGCATCATGGGAACAGGGCAGACCAAACTACCAAGCCAATTCTTCACCAGAAAGGAGACAAGAAACCGGTCAAGCCATGCCTTCCCTGGACAGGAAACAAGCTTCCTAGGACCGGTTTCTGGCATTTCAGCCGTCTTCAGCCAGGCTTGCTGGAATCCAGTGAGTGTTTGATTGGTTCAGATGCTCCGCCCATCACCACCCCCTTTTGTACCACTTTGTTCGCCATAAGTTGGCAGGGTATGCTCAGACGTGAGTCCCTTGCTCACTTTGCCACTGGATTCAAGCAAGCCTGGCTGAAGACGGCTGAAATGCCAGAAACCGGTCCTGGGAAGCTTGTTTCCGGTCCAGGGAAGGCATGGTTTGGCAGTTCGTGCTGGACTGTTCGCATGAGGCACAGGGTCGGACTGATCTGCATATGGCCATGTCTGAACTGGGGTGGCAGAGTGGGCTAAAGAACGGTGATGGATTAAACCCAGATCTGTTGACTAGGTGTGAGTGTTTGATTGGTTCAGATGCTCCGTCCATCACCACCCCCTTTTGTACCGCGTGGGTGAGAAATATAGCCAGAAAAAATATCATGGTCAAGAATATGGATTGTTAGGTAAGTAATATTGATGTTTAAAATATCGAAGTATTTAACCCCTTTTAACCCCTTACATGCGTCTGATGGCCCCCAGCCATCCGATGTCACGGTGGGCGTGTGCGCCCACGTGGAATTCTCCCGCACCGCAGGGAAATTCCAGCCGCGCCCAAAGGGTTAATATCGTTTGCAATAATATTGTTGTTTAAAGTATCGAAGTGTTTAATATCATTTGCAAAAATATAGTTGTTAAAATTATCAATTTTGTATTAATGTTATGTATTTTAGTATATATTTTATATGTATGTGATGTGTTTTTGTATAAGAAATGTTTGTATTTTTATTATGTGCTAAATGTTAGTAGTTATAAAAAAAAAGTTTGGGAATTTTGTGTTTTTAGTACTGTAGCGGGTTGTGGGTTTATAGGGGAATAGGGTGGGAAGTAATTTAATTATTTTAAATGTATTGCTTATTTTTAGTGGTTGTACATTTTTTTTATATGAATTTTGCGTTTTAATACCGTAGCGGGTTTTGGGTTTATAGGGAAATAGGGTGGGAAGTAGTTTAATTATATTAAATGTATTGAATATTTTTGATTTATTAATATTTGTTTAATTGAGATGTTATAGTGTTAAAAGTGGAAAGTATTTTTTATGAATTCATTATTAATTTGTTGTTAATAATTTTTAATTAATTAATTGGCAATTAGTTATGGTAATTGTGTAATTAATTTTGGGTGTGTGTTGTGGTATGTGTAGGTGTAAATGGTGGGAAGTAATTTATTTTTAATTGATGATTTTATAATTAGTTGTTAATTATTTTTAAATAATTAATTAGTCATTAATTATGGTAATTGTGTAATTAGTTTTAGGTGTGTGTTGTGGTGTTTATAGGTGTAAATGGTGGGAAGGTTAGGAAGTAATTTATTTTTAAATGATACATTAATAATTAGTTAATTATTTAAATTAAGTCATTAGAAATTACATATGGTAATTGTGTAATTGGTTTGTGTTGTGGATATTATAGTGTTAAAGCATGTGTATTTAATGAATGTTTTTTTTAAATAAAATTTTTAATTGATTATTCATTATGTTAATTATGGAAATACATTTAAGGAAAACATTTTAAGTGTTTTTCTATTGGTGTGGTGTTTTGGGTAGGAAACAAAATAAATACATTTATGTTTTACATAGTTCTGTTAATATTTGCTCCTTTTAAATAATTATTGTTTTTAAACGTATTTATCAATTTTTTAATATAATATTTGTAGCTTTTTGTTATATGTAATTTATACTATAATATGTGTATATTTTATATGCTTAATATATTTACGTGTATATTTTTTTAAGTATTGTTTATTTATTTTTATGAGTTGTAAAAAAAAATCTATTGTTTAAATGTTATTAGCAATTTTTGTTTCCCTGCAATCCAGCACTTTCCCTACTGTTGCACTCTTTGGAATGGGAATAGTAATTTTTTACCTCTTTGCTATCCAACGCTTTCCCTACTGTTGCACCCACTGGAGTGGGAATAGTAATTGTTACCCCTCTGTTATCCAGCACTTTCCCTACTGTTGCACTCATTGGAGTGGGAATAGTATTTTTTTCCTCTCCGCTATCCAACACTTTTCTTACTGTTTCTCTCACTGGAGAGGGAATAGTAATCCCCCCCCCCTCCGCTATCCAGCACTTTTCCTACTGTTGCACTCACTGGAGTGGGAAAAGTAATGTTCACTCCTCTGCTATCCAGCACTTTCCCTACTGTTGTACTCACTGGAGTGGGAATAGTAATTTTTACCCCTCCACTATCCAGCACTTTCCCTACTGTTGCACTCACTGGAGTGGGAATAGTCATTTTTACCCCTCTGCTATCCAGCACTTTACCGACTGTTGCACTCACTGGAATGGTGGGAAGGTTAGGAAGTAATTTATTTGTAATTGATGAATTAATAATTAGTTAATTATTTAAATTCATTAATTAGAAATTACATATGGTAATGTGTAATTAGTTTTAGGTGTGTGTTGTGGATATTATAGTGTTAAAGCATGTGTATTTAATGAATGTTTATTCATTTTTAATAATAATATTTTTTAATTGATTAGTAATTATGTAATTATGGAAATACATTTAAATAAAACGTTTTAAGTGTTTTTATTGGCGTGGTGTTCTAGGGTAGGAAACAAAATGAATACATTTATGTTTTACATAATTCTGTTATTTGCTCCTTTTAAGTAATTATTGGTTTTAAATATATTTATAAATGTTTTTATATAATATTTGTAGCTTTTTGTTATATGTAATTTATAATGTAATATGTGTTTATTTTATGTTTAATATATTTAAATATTTTTTTTTAAACATTGTTAATTTATTTTTATGATTTAAAAAAAAAAAGTCTATTGTTTAATTGTTATTAGTAATTTTTGTTTCCCTACAATCCAGCACTTTCCCTACTGTTGCACTCTTTGGAATGGGAATAGTAATTTTTACCTGTTTGCTATCCAACATTTTCCCTACTGTTGCATTCACTGAAGTGGGAATAGTAATTTTTACCCCTCCACTATTGAGCACTTTCCCTACTGTTGCACTCATTGGAGTGGGAATAGTATTTTTTTCCTCTTCGCTATCCAACACTTTCCCTACTGTTTCTCTCATTGGAGTGGGAATAGTAATTTTTTCCTCTCCACTATCAAACACATTCCCTACTGTTTCTCTTACTGGAGTGGGAATAGTAATTTCTCCCCCTCCGCTATCTAGCACTTTCCCTACTGTTGCACTCACTGGAGTGGGAATAGTAATTTCCCCCCTCCGCTACCCAGCACTTTCCCTACCGTTGCACTCACTGGAGTGGGAATAGTAATTTTTACACCTCCGCTACCCAGCACTTTCGGTACTGTTGCACTAATTGAAGTGGGAATAGTATTTTTTTCCTCTCCGCCATCCAACACTTTCTCTACTGTTTCTTTTACAGGAGTGGGAATAGTAATTTTTCCCACTCCGCTATCCAGTACTTTCCCTACTGTTGGAGTCATTGGAGTGGGAATAGTAATTTTTACCCCTCCGCTATCCAGCACTTTCCCTACTGTTGCACTCACTGGAGTGGAAATAGTAATTGTTACCACTCCGCTATCCAGCACTTTCCCTACTGTTTCTTTAACTGGAGTGGGAATAGTTTTTTTTTACCCCTCCTCTATCCAGCACTTTCCCTACTGTTGCACTCACTGCAGTGGGAATAGTCATTTTTACTCCTCCGCGATCCAGCACTCTCCCTACTGCTAAACTTATTGAAGTGGGAATAGTAATTGTTACCCCTCCGCTATCCATCACTTACCTTACTGTTGCACTCACTGGAGTGGGAATATTAATTTTTACCCCTTTGCTATCCAACATTTTCCCCACTGTTGCATCTATTGTATGTTTTTATTTTTTTAAATAATTTAATGTTTTAAATTGTTACAGAATATTTTTATTTTAAAATATTGATATACATATATATTTTATTTTTATATAATTTTAAAGTTTACAAAATAAATAGATACTATTTAAATACATATATGTATAAAATATGTTTATGTGTTTATATTTTTAAAAATTACGTTTATTTGTAATATTTAGTGAAAATGTTTATTAAATGTATTTGAGTTTGCTAAAATTAATATTATTATATAATATATTTTATTTTATATATGTTTTTAATTCGATATTTTTGACATCTATATGTTTTACTTCTATATTTTTTTAATCAATATTTTTGTACTTACTTGTTTAATTAAGTATGGGGAGTCGATATTTTTGCATTCTATATTTTTTCTTTGATATTTAAAACATCGCTGTTTGTTACATCGTTATTCTATCAGTGAACCCTCTAGTGCCTCCACGGATCCACTTTAGAAAAAGATCCCTCTGATGGAAGCTGTCACAAACTATTATATTGATGCACAAGTGAAATATTGGTTATAGAAATGTAGAAGGCACCAACACCAATGACTCTCTCCCTCACAATTTTACCTTGTTTTGTGTGTTCTGTATGACACCCACTTGTCTACAAGATGTGTTTTGCGTACTTTTAGACACAGTTACCTCACACAAATAAAAATAAGACAGCAGAAGGAGGCACAAACCTTTTCAACTATAAACTATGGATTAATATTTTGACTTCTAGCTAAAAAAACCCTTACAGTGTACTTTTTTTTGGGTTAGCATTTTTGTTGTGTGGGTTATCCTCCATCTTGTGACCTGGGTTTAAGCTAGGGGAAGCATAACTCGCATAATTCAGTGTAGCTAATCATGCAGAATTAACTAAGAATTACGTAAGATTTTGTTTAATTATGTGAGAAGAGTAATTCTCATTTTAGCGCTATTTTTTTGCGCAAAAATGCTTCCTCAAGTCCAAATAGGGTATGAGAATGCAATTTCGCAGTAAGAAATAATGCTAAATGCAGCAGAACACAACTAGCAAGCGCAAGCAGATGCTCACGATCGCTAAACGTGCTTGTGGGTGGAGATTTCTCCCAATTTACCCCACCATATGGCACTATTTTCTTATTCCGAAATGCCCCCTAGTGTCCCAAATGGATGCAAGACTTACTCCTAGCATCTAGCACTATTTTCTCTGCGCAAAATAAACCCTTGTGTCTGAAATAAAGGCGAGAATGCATTATTGCATTAAGAAATAGTGCTAAAGGCAGTAGAGCACAAATAGCAGGAAGGGGCGGTCACTAAATGTGCTCTCATGAAAGGATTCTTTTCCACCAAATTACTATTAATCACACGAGGAGGCGTAATCACGTTATTATCAGTAATTTCAAGTCAAAGAGTAACGTGTTTTCACCAATATTACTCCGATTACACCAGCATAATTGAAATTACACCTGGGCCTAGTTTAATCTTTGAACCATGACGTGATATCAGAGATGGACAGGAAGTGCAATCTGCAGATCTATTACAGCAGTGAAGATGGTTCGGGCTGAACAGACCTTTTATTCCATCAGACATTTCCCTGGTGAGCTGGGGACAGTTTTGCAAGCCCAGGGACACACCTGGTGCCTTCAACACTTTCCATGAAGCACACAAAAGGTGATGGAAGGCTGCTTGCAAAAAGTCTCACCACTGGCAATAGCTAGGGGAAGCAATCCAACCCATCATTCGTTTGCTCACCATGCCACCTCAATTTGGACCCAGCCATATGCAAATCAGTCTTGACCCTGCCCCCCCCAGGGGAAATGATCAGCCTGAATTGCCAAGCAAGGTCCTCCTTGAATCGGAACGCAAGCAACCCAGGACTGGTTTAGCCCAAGTTACGGGCTCAACAGCTGGGTACAGCTTGGTTCCACTGACACAGTGAGTACGGGACCGACATCTGCATACCCATGCCACTTAGGGCGAAGTGGCATGGTGAGCAAAAGAACAATGGGTTGGAGTGCTACATGGAGCTCTTGCCAGTAGTTAGACGTATTGCTAGCAGCCTTCCATCACCTACGGTGTGTTTCTGCAACACATTCCCCAACTTCCAGAGATTAATTGAAGCAGGCACGGGAAGGCGTTAAGTGATAGAGGGAGGGAGGGGATGGTAGAAACAACGCAATCAGAGAGGTAGAAAAGAGAGAGTGGAGAACAGGAGAGAGTGGGTGAATGGAAAGAGAGCAATAGGAAGATTAAACACATGGACTAGGACATTATTGAGCATTTTTGCTCCATAATCTGCCACTGTAACTGTCGGATATTGTGGGAAGTGGTTTCAGGGTCCCAGCATTGTCAGGGTTTACTGGGGTTCAATTGTGTCAACTGGGGTGTATTATCTCTGGCGCCCTGGGGTAACCTTATGAAGAGACTTAAAACTGACCACCAAGTACACGCCTTAAGCACTTGGTCCTCAGTTAGCGCGGGAGCATTACCCAAGGGTTCCTCAAGGAGCCACATACTTTGGAAGAGGGTTTTCCTTGTACAAGCAACACACCATTGCCTTTTAGCTCTATTGAAGGCTTCTATCCAATCAACATGCAACTGTCTATAATCTTTGGAAATAGGGTTCAAGCAGCACAGGAGACAAGTCTGATTTAGAGATTGGTGGACTGGTTACTCCGTTACATGATGAATATCTCGTTCGCCTTATCACAAGTTCATTATACCCAATAGGACTTGTTAGAAGGGGGATGGGATATCCGTCGGATTGTGATAAAGCAAGCTGATAGACAAACTGTAAATCCGGCCCCCTAATGTTTTCTTTCCTGAAACACTGCTCAGAAGCAGGTGGAGGAGCTCCCGAATGAGATTTTTTTAATGCAAATATCTCTGCAACTAGAAGATAGTTTTTCAGACTGTTTACAGGGTGGGCTGTAAAAGCTTACAACCTCACCGTCGATCCCAGCCACAGAGGAGGACTGAGGAGGGACACAGAGAGTTTCAGGTTTGAACAGGAGTACCACAGTTTCTTGAGGGGCTGATCCCCCATCACCCCTTAGATCTCACAGTAATGGTAGTTCTTTGTTTTCATTTCACAGAGGTGGTCTTCTAGCTAGACCCTGCAGCGGGGGCACACTTCAGCATCCCTCTCACAGCAAGCAGACCTCTTCACACAGTGCATATGTAACATCCTCAGCAGGGTCAGGATCCAAGTCCCACTGATATCTCCTAGTCACCAGGAAGCTTGACTGACAACCCCATAAGGCAAGCTTTCAGTGGGAGATGCAGTTCACCAATTCCCTGAATGAATATATGTTGTTACCACGATTTCAAATACACGCAAATTTTACATCGCAAATGTCTTTACCACGCAGAATAAAAGAACGCAGAATTTTACCACGCATAAAAACGTTAGTAAGCATCCAACGTCCATTATGCCCAAAAATACACTAAAATAAACATAATGAAACGGAGAGGCAAAAAAAATATGTCTTCAGAAGTGACATTGTTTGTCTTTTGTCACTTTCACTGGCCCTCTAAAAACGTGTCCCCAAGCAAGATGGCTGAATAATACGTTAGAGAAGGTCACTTGGTAATTTGTAATACACATTTTAAATTACACATTCAGTCAGCATTTGTCATTGGTTTTAATTTTTGATTCCAAAACATTTTTTACATTTTTTTCCGTTGTTTTTTGGGGGAGGAGACCCCCCCAGCACCCCTTTTCTAATTTTTCCCATTACCACCCATGCCTTTTCTACGTATCACGTTCTTAAGGTATGCGTGAAAACACTTCTAACAAAATAAAAAAAGGACCTCTTTTTTTACGTACACGCAGAACGTATGAAGGTGGACCGGAATGTAACTTGCGTGGTAAAGACGATCGTGGAAGGCATACGCGTAGAAAAGACGTTTATGTGGTAAGTGCCCCGTTGTAAACGTTACGCATAGTAATGCCTTCGTTGTAAATTATGTTTCCCCCTGAATCTGCTAGGCACTTTGTCCTTCTCCAGGCAGTCTTCAGCATATCTTGCAGGGCCTTGGCTCAGGATGTGTTTCCGACCTGATCCAGCTGCTGGTTTTCAAAGTTTTTGCAGCACTTGACCCTCAGGGTAACGAAGCTGAGCGTTCTGAGGCCTACTCAGAGAAGTTGGTGAGGGCTAATAATCTCTATCCGATGGCACACAACAACACTCAAAATATCATTGTCATGTTAGTGTTTTTTCTTTGAAATAGGAAACGTACATTTATTACACACTCTGTATTAAATACTATGCATTAATGTACAAATATATACATCAGGAGATGGAAATAAAGTTTGTGACATTCTCAATTTAAGATTGAGGGTCACAACCCCCCCCCACCCCATAGTCACAATACTAGCCACCTATACCAGATGTCATATCACAATCAAAGGGGGCGTCGTTTTAAAATAACGGCAGTATATTGGCTTTGCCCCAGGGCTACCACATCAATATATGAAGCAAGCCTATGGGCTTTTATGAAGGGGGTCGCCATATTAATATAATAGGCAAGCCTATAAGCTTTGTCAATGAGTCATCACATTAATACAAAAGGCAAGCATATTGGCTTTGTCATGGGCTGAACACATGATTAAAACAGTAAACAGATAATCTGATTAATTGTTAAAATCAGTAGAGTAGCCATATTCAAATGCATTCATTATTAATTGAGCAAGGCAATCTTCATCAGTGATCATTGTCAATAAACCGTTTTAAATAAAGAGTTTTGATTCAATGACCAATATGTGTCAGCAGTCCTTCTATCATATTTCTCAGGATATGTAAGGGGGCCACAGGACCAATTGCTAGGGGTCCCGCAGTCCCCACACTCATTTTAACTGGTGTTGGGAGTGACCTACCCCTCCTTGGGGCACCACAGAGCAGGAAGCATGTCTAAACAAAGCCAGACAGGGCATTATGGGATTCCTCTAGGTGAAATTTTATTAGTGGTGCCCGCCCCTTTTATTTACTTGTGCTTTTCCTTTTATTATTTGCTCTGGGTGTTCTGGTCCCACAGAGGACACCCACAACTAGAAAGGGACTCGTTGGGGATAGTGGCGGGAGCCCCAAAGCTCCTGTACACAGCTCCTGTGCTGCATGTAAGCCTGCACTTTCCTTTCTAACTCCTTGTGACTCCCACCCGTGGGCGGGAGCATGCACACTCTCCTGCACCTGCTGAGAGCAGGCAGGGAGTAAAGCGGCTGGGGCAACCTACCCCCTAGACAAGGATCCGGAAGAGGGCAATGCACCAGCCTAATGCACTTCTCACTTCTGTCCCAGGGAATGGGATACCATGGATGGCATGGAACTATGACAGAATATCGACTGACAAAATATCGACCTACAGAAACATCGACGCTGGAATATCGAAGGCAAGTATATTGACATCCTATCTACAACATGGTAAGTACAAAAATATCGAAACAAAAATATCGATGTTAAAAATATCGTAATTAAAAATATTGTTTTATATCTGTTAAATTATAATGTGTAAAATAAAGTAAATAATACTTATAAATAAAATAAACATTGTTAAAAATATTTAGTAATGTTTAAAATTATTAAATAATAGATATATAATAATATAACATTAATGAAACACATATGTAAAATATATATTATATATTTACTTAATAATACATTTTAATAATTACTTTAATTACTTATACATTATATAAAAATACTATTAATTACAAATAGATCTCCACACATAAAATAATTACATAAAAAGTGAATAATTATTTTTAATAAATTAAAAAAATTAAATATACTTAAAATTAATAACATAATACATTATCTAAATTAATTCTAAATAATAAATAAAACTACTATTTTAAGTCCAAAAAGACTACAGTATTAAAAACATTGGATAGCGTAAAACGTAAAATTACTATTCCCACTCCAGAAAATGCAAAATTAGGGAAAACATTGTATAGCATAGAGATAAAAATTACTATTACCACTCCAGAGAGTGAAACAGTAAAGAAAACATTGGATAGCGTAGGGGTAAAAATTACTATTCCAACTCCAGTGAGTGCAACAGTAGGGAAAGCGCTGGATAGTGTAGGGGTAAAAATTACTATTTCAACTCCAGAGAGTGAAACAGTAGGGAAAGCGCTGGATAGCGTAGGGGTAAAAATTCCTATTCCAACTCCAGAGAGTGCAACAGTAGGGAAAGCGTTGGATAGTGGGTGGGTAAAAATTACTATTTCCACTCCAGAGAGTGCATCAGTAGGGAAAGCATTGGATAGCGTAGGGGTAAAAATTACTATTCCAACTCCAGAGAGTGCAACAGTAGGGAAAGCATTGGATAGCGTAGGGGTAAAAATTACTATTCCCACTCCAGAGAGTGCAACAGTAGGGAAAGCGTTGGAGAGCGTAGGGGTAAAAATTACTATTCCAACTCCAGAGAGTGAAACAGTAGGGAAAGCACTGGATAGCGTAGGGGTAAAAATTACAATTCCAACTCCAGATAGTGTAACAGTAGGGAAACCGTTGGATAGCGGGTGGGTAAAAATTACTATTTCCACTCCAGAGAGTGCAACAGTAGAGAAAGGGTTGGATAGCGTAGGGGTAAAAATTACTATTCCCACTCCAGAGAGTGCAACAGTAGGGAAAGTGTTGGATAGCGTAGGGGTAAAAATTACTATTCCAACTCCAGAGAGTGAAACAGTAGGGAAAGCGCTGGATAGCCTAGGGGTAAAAATTACTATTCCAACTCCAGAGAGTGCAACAGTAGGGAAAGCGTTGGATAGCGGGTGGGTAAAAATTACTATTCCCACTCCAGAGAGTGCAACAGTAGGGAAAGCGTTGGATAGCGTAGGGGTAAAAATTACTATTCCAACTCCAGAGAGTGCAACAGTAGGGAAAGCGTTGGATAGCGTAGGGGTAAAAATTACTATTCCAACTCCAGAGAGTGCAACAGTAGGGAAAGCGTTGGATAGCGTAAGGGTAAAAATTACTATTCCCACTCCAGAGAGTACAACAGTAAGTAAAGCATTGGATACCATAAAAATTAAATATAACATACTTAAAAATATTTTTTATATTTAAATGTATTCATATTTTAATTTTTAAATAACTAAACATAATTTCCAAATACCCATTAATATAAACAAAAAAATAGATTTGAATAAATAATTAACAATAAATGAACAATAAATATCAATAAATAATAGTTACCAAATAATAAATATTAAGCAATAAAATACTGTAAAAAACAAAAAGAATATTATTTATTATTGATTACCAATTAAAATATATTAAACAATAAACTTATTTGTTTACAAAAAAAGACTTTTAACACATTAATGACCAATTATTTACAAATAATTACCAATAAAAAATTTTTTAATTACTAATTAAATACATTAATTACCAATTACAAATATTAACTACCAATTGCAAACATTAACTACCAATTACAAACATTAATTACCAATTAAATAAATTAATTACAAATATTAATTACCAATTAAACAATTAATTAACAATTAAAATTATTAATTGCCAATTATTAATTAATTAAAAATACATAAATTATCAATACCAATAAATAAAAATAACATTACTTAATTACAATTAAAATACTTCCCACCCAATTCCCCTATAAACCCACTACCTGCTACAGAACTTAAGCGCAAAAATTAATTAAAATTAATTTATAATTCCTAAAAAGTAATAATTAATTTAATATAATTAAATTACTTCCCACCCTATTCCCCTATAAACCCACAACCCGCTCCGGGACTAAAACATAAAATTGACTTAAAAATAACATTATAAATATATGAAAATAGTTCACATATAACTTAAAACAAGTAAAATACTTAACAAGTCATCTCTTCTCCTGGTGCTCCTTTCCGGCTGATGGGGACATCTTGTGCAGCCCCTCCACTACCAGCCAGCAGAGTACCCTCCTGTCCACACTCCAAAGCCCCAAAGCCTACTCCCTGTATTACAGAGCACTTGTGGTGGAAGTGGAGTGTTGTAAGTAGATTAGGTAGGAACATGGAGTCCATATCTTCCCCCAACTAGTTCTGAGGGGACTTAAAGGGGCCAGTGCAACTGGCCCTGGAGAGACCCATCCAAGCCTTTGGGTCAGCTGCAGAGTCCTTATCAGGGCATCAGACGCTTCTCCTTCCAGCTGTCCATGTTTCTCCTTTTGTTGCCTCCCAGGTCCAGGATCTTGTTCTTCACCCCTCTCTTGTACAGGTTTATAGATGTGGGTGTAAAGTTCTAGGTGCCAGGCACCCCAGCCAATTCAAAATGCCACATCATCCCTCCCCCCTTTTAACCTATTCCATGCTCATGACGAGCTGAGCTCATCATGAGGCACGGTGCTCCGGTGCTCATGATGAGCTCAGCTCGTCATGAGCCGTGGAACGCTCAGGTGCTGGGAGAATTCTCCTGCTGTGCTGAGCGTTCCACGGGAGCCGGTGCATCTGTGACGAGCTCAGCTCGCAATGAGCACAGGAGCGCCGTGCCTCATGACGAGCTAGGCTCGTCATGAGCATGCGGGCGCTGTGCGCGCCCCCCTCCCCCCAGCACAGCGGGGGAATTACCCCCACAGCGAAGGGGTTAAACACTCCTGCACAACATTCTCGGATAATCCAATGACAGAACCCTTCTTTCGCTGTGCAGAGCACGCGTGGCCTAGGAAATGAGCAGCTCCTCCTCTGTGATCATTGCAAGCCAGTCTGGGGCAGCTTCCTCTCCTACAGGGATTGGATCCAGTCTGACTAGAAGGACAATAGAGGGGGGTAGGTGTTTGCCACATCAGTAGGTGAGTCTGTGACAGGGGCACCCCCTTTGACGTTAATCAAGTAGTTGGGCCCAGACTCCAGGCCATCCTGTCAAGGGAAGGACAACTCCTTCCCACACCCAAGGCCCTTTGTCCCTATCCTAAGAGCAATTCACACCTCACTAGAGGGTAGTCATCCAGTTGCCAGGTGACAGGTGAATGCTTACAGAAATCCCTCTGGAGACTTTAGGTAGGAAACTGGTAACTTTTATAAAAGGACCTGTTGTTTAATAGTTAGAGAAAATGCAATTTTACAGCTAAATTGGACTTTGAAGCATTATGAAAACTATTTCTTGAATTATTTCTCTAGCTGCAACCAATCCAAAAGTAGCATTTATTAAATGTTACAATATAGCTCAGTGTTTCCCTATAGAAGCAGCCAGCCTTGCTACAATGAAAATAGTTTTAAAGGATATTTCACTGTAAGGACATGTTCAACATTAACATTTACACATCCCACTTCTAAATACCATGTACCTTGGCTTTATGGGCAATATGGTCTACTTATGGATGACTTACTTATATTTAAAGGGAGGGTTAAGGCCAGTTAAAAAGAGTTATTGTTACTTATCAAATTAGCAGTTTAAAACTTCCACAGGCATGCTACCTGTGTGCAGCTACGAGGCTGATTACAGTGGTAGTCTCTCATGCACAGACCGCACATGTGTGCACAAGCATAAGCACACAACTTCACGTGTAACAAGCCCAATGTCCCTCACCCTAGCTGTGCTGCAGCAACCCTATCTTAAAAGACATACAGTGGTGGTAAACATGCTCAGTCCAATTACCATGAAATTGCAGTGAGTGAGACTCATGTAATGAGATTTACCCCTGGTAAAGGTCCAAAGATTGTGTGGTCAAACGCAAAAAACCCTGGTGCACTAAATGAGTGGAACACTTTTCCAACAATATGAGAAGCAGAAATGCTTATTTCTCCTGCTATAATCATGTACTGTCAAAACTGGCAGTCCTCCTTAGCTCATTCTGAAAAAAGTTGTCACACTTTCAACCTCACAGCCACGCTCTGGGGTTTCACACGATTATATTGGAGAGAGTGAATTTGTGTCATTTTTGTGCTCCCTGAGACTACAGTTTTCCTTAGACTATCCTAAAACACTTCACAAAATAGTAAGGAGAAACAACAAATATTTGTAAAAGAATATGTAGGTACATGTGTTAACGAACAAGGTGATAGAAAAATAGTGACTCTAATACAGGTGTCTTCAACCAGTATTGTAAACTTGAGTTTATTTTTAATCAAGAACAGGGTCCCATTTTCTTTTTAAAGTTAAGGTAAGGCTGCGCTCACCTTACATTATTATCATCAGGCTACCAACAGCATGGTCTGATAATGAGCAGTGCTTAGTCAGATTAATAACTGGGGCTTGGGCACAAAGGTGAAGAACTGAATCACGGAGGTATTTAACTCTTGAATAAACTTCTTTGTCAGCTCTATATTGGAGCCTGAGAACAAAATGATTTTTCTGAATGCTTTTAAATGGAATAAAATTAAAATGAAAAGTTATCTTAATGATTAGGGGGGTCCGTCCACCATCGTCACAGGAATTGGTAGCGGCCGCCTTTATGGCGGTTGTCCCGCACATGGCATTACAATGCGACCGACACGGTGGTGGTCGCATTGGGCATGTTTACTATTGCGGCGGGTGCTGCCTTTTTCTTTATGCCAGAAGAAAGCAGACTCTATTGACCACAATTGTGTAAAGTTCTTTTGTTAAGTGAGCCCCAGATCCTTGTACTGACATTCCGTGTGGTATAGAGTCTGTGTATGATTAGTGTATGGGGGAGGCACATATAGGGCCTGATTCTGATGCGGGTTGGAAAGCTTCCCGACTGAATCGGTTTGGAAATATTTTCCGACCCACTCGGATCGGGAGAGTCCGACCGACGGAGTACGATGCATCCGGATGCTTCCAGATACGAATTGGTTGGACTCCCATTGACTTCAATGGGAGCATATGTTCCTAACCATATCATAATTGGGCCCTGGGTCGGGAAGACAATTTCCCGATCCGATTCGGAAGAAGCAAATGCCATTAGGAGGCCTTCCTAACCGCATCAGAATCAGGCCCTAGGTGGGAATGCTTTCCCAACTGCATCAGAATCAGGCCCCTTGTAGCAGTAGAGAGAGAGCGAGTGAGTGTGTGTGTGTGCATGTATGTGTGTGTGTGAGTTTACTTGTTTGTACTGAGAGTATTAGTACTGGAACCAGTGGGATCCATTTCAAATGACCATGTTTTGGATGGCAAATGATGGATACAGCTCCACAATCAGGGGATGTGTATTGCCTGAATTTTCATGTAGATGCAAAAACATTTTTATTATTTTTTATTTATCAGGCATTTGTAAGTAGCAAAACATATACATAAAAAAAAATACATATCCCTATCCAGGTTAATGGCATGTATATTTCATACTACCGGCAGCATAACAATCAGTACTCAAAAGACCATCGTGACTGAGGAGTAGTGGTCAGCGTTCAGCACGCAGGACCTGTGGATGGGATATTGAGGTCTAGACAGTGAAGTGATGGGGTTGGACATAGGGCTGCCTTTAGAAAGTCAGTGAGGACCATGTTACCCAAAGGGCTGCTGATGAATTCTTCCTGAGAACTGGAATGTAGATGTAGGGGTAAGGGGTGAGACTGTAGTTTCTAGTGTTCATTATGAGGGAGTTTCTAACAGGCACTGCCCTTTTGTGTTTTCCTGATTACTGCAGAATGTCAGAAAGGCTGATGACAGCCTGGTGCAGAGATCCCACATTTCCATGTCCCCTTGTTTTTGACACTCCTGCTTGGATCCAGTCCCAGTGCTACCTGCTGTGAAAGATATCACCTTGTAGAAAGACAGTGTCTGAGGAGCAACCTGAAAATAAATTAAATTTAGCAAGAAACCAACCCAAACCGGCTCTGAGACCTTAGGCAGTGTATCCACACCCCTTGCCCAGAATATGTGTATAAAAGTGAGATCCAAGCCAACCCACTTTGTTCCAGTTCCAGGTTTTTCGTGACTAAGAAAGGGAGTGTGAATAAAAGTATAATAATATATACAGAGTTAAATTAAAACAGAGTGCTTCAGAGAGTACTAGGGTGACTGTTGTGTGATCATGGCTGGTATTTGCATTACTGTCAGTCTCCCAGAGGTGAGAGGAAATTACCTCAAGTTTGCTAATTTGTGGAGACGAAGCTGAGGGTTTGCCTCAGCACACAGAAGCCTGGTTACCTGCTTAGAGAGGGAAGGAGCATCACTAACTGTGCAGGAAGAAAGACTGTTCAGGAAGAGAAGCCCAGCATATTCCCAGCATGTGAACCACCTGAAAGTAGATGAATACTAACCGAAAACATGTGTGTTTCCCTGGTCACCTGCTGTGGACCTTGCCATAGCTGTGCAGAAGTTGTTTGCCAAATTGTCATTGTTTTTCCTGGCCTTCCCACAATTGTCCTTGAGGTCGAATGCTGTTACTGCCATTAAGGGTTCCCACATGGGAGGAACCACTGCATTGGACCGGAGGCCATAACTGTCAGACATGTATGCCCGCCCACATTTGCCAGGAGGCTGCCCCTGCCAAAGATGGGCATCCAGCTACATTGGCCTACCCTAGAGGTTTCACCTGTCGTAAACAAATGCCAACCTGCATCGCTCTGGACGCTGCAACATCTGACGAGCCAACTGCATTCTGTGTTAAACTCCAATTGGTCCTGGGAGACAGAGGACCAGTGTTTTCTCTTCCCCAGTGCCCATGTTGAAAACTACGGGTGCGAAGCCGCTGACTGCACTAGCCCACACCACTAACGTTTCCTGCCATTTAGCAGGTATCGTTGGGCTGAGCCTGCAGAAACTGAAAGACTGTGCCTAATATGGGCAAAGGGACCTTTGACTGCTATCATGATAACCTTTGGCAGAAGTAACTTGTTTGGCCTTCAGAATATTGGAGTAGCCTGTGAGCTAACAGTTGGGATTACTGCTAGTGATCTGCACGTGTGCCTAATCTATGCCTATTTCCCTATATTTGCCAAAGTTACCCTAGATGGGGTAACTTCCCAGAGAGAGAAAGGGAAAGTGGGCACCATCGGGGTCACCTTATTTAACTAGGCCTCGTAGGAATATCACAACTCAGTCAACTGGAACCAAGTCATCATCGTTAAGATTCTAAAGAAGGGAGCATTAACCATCTGTAACAACTGGTGTGGAATCGCTGTTCTGTCAATCCCAAGTAAAATCGTGGCTAAAATCATTATACTGCACATTTCTGATGCCATGGACAACCCATTATGAAAATAACAGGCTGGGTTCCGCAAGGGTAGAGGGTGTGTCGATCATATCCTTCCACTAGGCTACATCGTAGAGCAGTACATGGAGTGGCAGAAACAACTGTACATCAGCTTTAAATGTTTGAGAAAGCCTTTACAGTATCCACTGTGGCAGCCTCTGGCGCATACTGAGAGCCTATGGTCACTTCATGCAGAGCTTTCATGATAATTTTACCTGCAAGGTGGAAGGTAGTGAGTATAGCTCCAAAGTCAAGACCGATGTGAGACAGGGAGGCATGATGTCAGCATTGTTCTTAACTTTAGTAATCAATTGAGTGATGCGACACACAACATTTGACCAAGCCAGAGGCTTCAGATGGACCTTATTCTCTAGACTGAAGGACCACGATTATGTGGATGATCTAGCCTTGCTCTCTAACACATGCCAGCGTATACAGGAAAAGATGCCTCGCCTCAACATCTAGGCACAGCAAGAGGGCCTGAAGATGAACACGAAGAAATCAGAAGTCATGCCTCTCAACATTCCAAATCCTTCATCAGTCAAGGTGGGTGGAGAGGACCTAGCCATGACTGAAGAGTTTACCTACCTAGACTTGATGGATGGGCAGGCAGTGACATCAAGAGTGAACGAGGCCATGAATGCCCTCAGGATGCTGAACAATGTGTAGAGGTCACCTCAGTACAGCAACAACACCAAGCTGAGGCTTTACCAGAGCTGTGTTCTGTCCACACTCCTGCATGGACCAGAATGCTGGTAGTTGATGAAAAGCAACATCACCAAACTGTCAGCCTTTGACACCAGTAACCCGAGAGGACTCATGTGCATTTCCTGGCCACAAACCATCTCCAACCAGGAACTACTCCCCAGATGCAAGCAAGAGAGTATGGACAGCATCATTATGAGAAGGAGATGGATAAGACACACCATCAGAAGAGAACAAGACTCCATCACAAGAGCAGCTCTCGACTGGAGCCTAGAAGGCAAGCGGAAAAGAGGCAGGCCAAAGAACTGTGGAAACAGAACTGAAGACAACCGCTTGGGCACCGTACACAAACTAGACCAAGACAGACAGAAGTTGAAGTCCTTTGTTCGTACACTACATACCGGTTGGCATAGGGGAATGTAAGTACGAATAATTGAAACCAACTTTGGAGTGTGTAGTATTTCGTTTTGTTATATGATTAAATTGCTTTCTTTTAAATAAAAAGGTAAGATAAACACTGGCCTGGGCAATATGTGGTCATGTCTTTCTATGTCTCATCTCTGGCCGTAGTTCTATCAGTATCTAGGTTGGTACCTATGTAATTATCTATGCTAAAATCTATGTCAGTATCTATGGCAATGTTCTTGTCAATAACTGTCAATGTCCATAACAACAATTGGTAATCACTATAGCTATAAATACGTTAATACATATGCCAATACGTTTGCCAATATCCACGCCAAAAAATATTACCTATGCCAGTGTCATAGCCAATATGCGTGCCAAATAACATGTGAATAGTTACACCAGTGCCAGCATGAGAAACCGATTGCAATAACGCTGCCTAGTCAATGCCAAAGGAAACATCAACAACAATTCTGCTACCTAATGAGTATAATTATGCATATACTTGTATGCATCACTATGCCAACAACTGTATGTATCAATGCCAATAACTATCCCTGTCACTAAGGCAGCAAATAGTCATATAGCTGCTTATAACTCTGCCTATTTCAACAATCTTACCAAATAAACTCCACAATGCATGAATCCATGGCAAGAACTTTTCTAATCACTATGATTGTTAGCATAGCTATAATAATGTCTATAGACATACATATAGCAATACGGCACTCACGCATAGCCATATCAATGTGCATCATGGTATCTATGTCAATTAGGTGATACCAATGACCATACCTTCAATAATGCCCTCGGTACAACTGGAGCTTCAAGCCTGGAACACGGAATAGCCAATGGGGCATCAATAATCTGGTTGGCGAGCTCGCATCACGACTGGACCGCAGAGGGAAAGTTATCCTCCATGATAACATCTGTTATTATCTTACTCTTATCACAGACCTAAGCACTTTTCCAAAGAGTGTACCTGGCAACTGACAGGGATTGGGCATGCGCCCGTAGCTGTCTTCGGCGTGGGCAAGGACCTGCTGGCTGGCAGCTACATTAGCGCCTTAATTCAATGCCACCTCTAATTAACATGGAGCCTGTAACAATGTTAATCACAACTTGTTCCTGTGGCAGCATGTTGAGTCATTTGTAGATTTCTGGCATCAACTAAGGAACTTAAATGAATGGCAAAGCAGCTCCCTCTGAGGTGTTATGAATAAACCTTCAATGCAGAAATGAAATTCCACGCTGCGAGGTCTTGAGCAAGTCTTATGGCTTTGGTACTCTTCAACAAGGAAGCTACCGGTGTGGCATTTTCTAGAAATGCAAAGAAGGCAAGCACTAAAAACTGCCATTATCTGTGAATCTCTGGCTGAGCTTCTTAGCCTGCATGGATGCATGAATTCATGTAAACGGCAGCCATCTTAGACTTGCAAACGCCAGCATCTGCACTCTCTGTGATGCAAGACCAAAGGAAGTCAGATGGATCAACCGCAGCCTACACACATAAGTGTGTGGAGCAGACTGCACGGGTGCTGTAGGTAAGTACTCTGTTATAGTAAGTCTCAGCATAGACTCAAGCCCTCTTTTCCCTGCTACTCCCTATGGCTACTGCTAGTCACCTCCCCGAGACGGTCCAGAGGGACGCCCGGAGTACCGACGGGCAGAGCGGTGCTCTATCTACCTGAGCCGTAGCCAGGTGAGGCGCAGCACTTACGTCCTACCAAGAAGGTATCTGGAGGACCACGACAGATCCTAGTCATCAAGGTGACATGAAGGGATTTTTTTACTGACAGAAGTGATTTTAATTGAACTCACATAGACGCAGTAGCGAAGTTTTAGGTCCTGAAGAAAGCCGTGGACAATAGGTCCTGTATCTGCTGAAACATGTCGACCTCTTCAACAACTATATAGTAGATATTTGTTTGAACCTACTATGTTTCCGCACTGGTTTTAAGTTTTTGGAAGTATTAGAGATACTTAATAAATCGTTGTTCGCTCTATACTCTGCAATTTTATATTCTCCCACTATCACTCCCCTTTTTGCACACGCACTGCTTTTCAGGTATCGCAGTTGAGTTACTGTTAAAGAACTTAAGTCACACTGGGGCATCCGCTTCTTCTTACTGTGGGATGCAGTAATACCCTCCTTGGTGGAAGGAGTCCCAGACGATGACAAGGGCAGCACCGAACGATATCTGATGGGTACTTTTAGACCCGAGATGCATCATTCACTGGTTAGGAAGATGCAATAATTAAGAGTAGACTGGTGGTCAGCAACTTATAACTCACTACCTCCTTTAGACCCACTTTTACTTTGTGTTTTCAAAGTCAGTAATATGGGGTATGTAATTGTGCTTGGTCTATAAACTCCCCAGGGACCCTCCTTCTAATTGTGTGTTTTTGTGGTTTTTACTGCTACTCATCACTCAGCCCCAAGAGCCCCAGCCATATAGACCATGGTTGGAGCAGGCATTAGTTGAAAAAGACAAGGTCCTTGGGTGGGACTCTTGGACTATGTGTACACAAGGGCACAAGGTGTTTATTTTTAGGGCAAAGCTGTCTCTCCAGTTTCATGTTTTCCAAAGCAATTATGATCAAAGCACATACATAAGTGCATACATAGAAGGTGACTTGCTAAAACCTCCTCTATTATTGCTGTGCTCTGTTGCCATTCATTATTTGTGTTGCACTTGTGTCTGCCCTATTCTCTGCGTTCCTTTCCCTGCTTTCCCTCGTTTCCTTAGTGCGAGTCTACATTCCAGTTCGACTTGTGTCAGTTATCTCCCTGGTCAGCTGGGGGAGTGTCCGTTATGCTCTCAGCTCTAATAAAGTATCTTTTATTAAACTTACATGACGTCGAGGAGTGTTGATTCTTCACTACAATTTGCTTCCACTCACCACAGCCTCCAGCAAGAGCCCAGCCCTTTTCAGCCATCTTCGCTCATCACTTTAAGTTTTTGGCATTTTATTCTTGCGCATATCCATTTAAAAAGGTAGTTGGTAAGCCAATGTTTGTATTCACGTCATGTTCTTTAAATCTTGCAGTGGTTCATTTTTTGTTTGTTTGCAACCCTGCACTGCACCGTTAGATGGAGTTATTTTACTTGTTATTACACCTGTTCAATGCGTATGTCTGCAAATAAAAAATGATTGCAGGCTTGCTCTATTGGCTTTGACAATGCTTGTTTAGCTTGCTATCTCCTGTGACGAACAGATTGGCTGCTTTTGTGTGCAAATATTTCTTAAATCTTATTGCATGCATTGATCATATATTACGTAGCATGGGCGAAATCAACCTATTTATGACCCAGTGGACATATTTCGCCGTGTGACCTCACATCAGGGTCATGGAGAGTTACCCACATCAGCCCTGTCTCTCTCTCCCTCTCTCTCACCCTCTCTCTCACCCTAAAGCCTACTATCCCCGTCCTTTACTTGGAAATATCTCCGAAATATCTCTTTGCCGTTTTGTTTGACCTGTTGTCGTGAACCCTACCCCCGATCTCTTGTGCCCTCTCTCCTGCCAGCCTTTTGAGTTTCCCTTCACTCTCCAGCCTGTCTCTCCTGCTTGTTTCCTTCTTTCTCCTCTCTTCTTTGACCTCTCTCGCTTCTTTACCAGATAGGCCTCTCTGTCCTTGCAGTCTGTCTCTCATGTGTCTGTTCTGGGAAACATCCTTTACAACGCAACTTTTACCACGCAATGCCTTTACGACGCAACTTTTACAACGCAAACCATTACAACGCATTGCGCTGGGGGGCGCTCTAGGATAGGGAATAAGTTTAATTTACTATCCAACACCTTCCCTAGTGTCCACGGGGACTGGAGTTGGAATAGTAAATTAAACTATTCACTATCCAGCACCCCAAAGTGCTATGCGTTGTAAAGGTTTGCGTTGTAAAAACCGCATTGCAAAGGCATGCGATGTAAAAGCATGCGTTGTAATGTCATACATCGGTCTGTTCTCCCTGTCTGTATTTCTATGTCTCTCGCTCTATGTTCTCTCACTGTCTTCTCTCGCTCTACTCTGTCTATTCTACCAGTAAGTTTCTCATGATTCGCTCTGTCTCCCTTTCCCTCCCCTCTGCAGCTCTCTCATTCTCGCTCTTCTCGCCGTCTCTTCCAGTCTGTCTGCCTCGTCTCCCGTTTCTGTGCTCGTCGATAGTTTCCGTACCTCTCTTCTGTCTCTCTGTACTTGGACTGTGCCCCCCCCCTTCCCTGTCTCTCCCTGTCTGTCTCTGTCAGTTCTCTCCTCTGCTCTTTCAGCCTCCTCTCAGCCTTCTGTTCCTTGCTCCCCCCCCTCCTCGCTGGCTGCCTTCTCGCACGTTGCCTCCTTCTCCAGCTCTCCAGACTCTCTGCTCCCCTCTCTTCTCCTCATCAGCATGCTCCCCCCTTGGCTGGAGTTCCCGCCTCTCGGTTCTTTCATGCGTTTCGCTATAATTCGCTCGGAAGCAAAGAGACGGGCAGAGAGAAATCAAATCCATGGGATGTCACGGAGCGTCGCCATGGCAACGGATGCAGAACGGGAATGTTGCTCCCGGTTACGCATCTCTCGCAAACACGGGACACGCCCCCGAGCACCCGCGGGTGCCGCCTCCCAGATCTGGGGCACACCCATGATTACCGGCAGGGAGGGCCTATCACATCTGTGGCACGCAGACCCCAGCAGGGGGCGCCTCCCAGATCAGGGGCACACCCATGATTACTGGCAAGGAGGACCTATTACATCTGTGGCACACACCCCAGCAGGGGGCGCCTCCCAGATCTGTGGCACACCCATGATTACCGGCAGGGAGGGCCTATCACATCTGTGGCACACAGACCCCAGCAGGGGGCGCCTCTCAGATCTGTGGTACACTTGAGGCCACCAGCATGGAACACCTTCCACACACAAGTACCAGCTGGTTCCGCCACTGACTATGAAACTCCCTCAGGCACCAGCAAGGGCAGCCTGTGGCATCTGTGGCACAGCGCACATACACCGCAGGGGCAGCCATCCGGTCTGTGGCACCCTTGAGACCACTAGCATGGGGCACCCACCCACAAGTACCAGCTGGGCCCGCCACTCACACCTGTGGTCCACCCTCCAACTACGCGGAGGCAGCCTCTGATATAAGTGGCAGCACACAGACACGGAAAGAAACGTAGGACCGCAACTCGCATTTGTGGTCCACAGGTGCACCCGCATACATCACCTCTCAGACACCTCATCATGCACATCCTTACACACCGGTCGTGGCCGTTTTTGATATCTGGGTGCGCACCAGCAGAGAACGCCTCTGAGATGGCGGCCGGCAATTAGCCAAAGAGAAGATGCCATCTCTCTGATCTCAAGCAAAAGGTCGGTACAAATGATGGACGGCATGCTGGACAATGCATTCCCCCTTCCCCCTTACAAAGATCTGGGTTTAATCCATTGCACTTTTGCTCACCACATCTCCCCAGTTTGGACCCAGCCATATACAAATCAGTCTGACCCTGTGCCTCATGGGAACAGTCCAGCCCGAACTGCCAAGCCAGGTCCTCCCTGGACCGGAAACAAGCATCCTGGGACCGTTTTCAGGGCATCACCCCTCATCAGCCAGGCTATCTTGAATCCAGTGGGACAGTGAGCTCAGGACCCACCTCTGGGCATACCCTGCCAACTTAGGGCGACAAAAGCAAAAGGAACAAATAATGGACAGACTGCTGAACAATGCAAACATTCACAAAGATCTGGGTTTAATCCATCATTCTTTTGCTCACCACTCACTCTCTGATCTGTGGCACACCCATGACACCAGCAGGGGGCACCTCTCTGATTTGTGGTATACAGAGCCGCACAAACGGGGCCTCCTTTCAGAACTGTCGCAGGCACATATGCACTAACAAGGATTGGCCGCCATCCTCCAAGAATTGTCTCAAGAGCGTCAGTCTGCTGCACATCCTTAAGACTCCATTAACCTACTATTCCCACACGAACCCACACCTTTGAACAGTAGGCAGCACACGAATCTCTGCACCGGTGCATTCACCCGCTGGGCTGTCTTGCTGGAAATGGACGTGGACTTGTGACGTGCAAGTAATGTGTCCACACATCGCGGCATCAGGGAAAATTAACAATCGAGCTCTCCTACCGGGACTGGCCTTTGAACCTGCCCGTAAGACCTCTGCATAAGGTACATTCCCCCATGAGCTATTTTACAGGTGTGGCACCCGCGGCCTCTTAGTAACACACAGATCTGTATAGTAGACACACATATCTGTATAGTAGGCGACCAACCCGCTGAGCGGTTTCACCGGTTCTAAACAACCAGTACCTACAAAGCCGATATATTTCCATTTTAATTCATTTTTGTCTCGCATTACGGCTCCAGTCCGGTTTGCGGGCCGCCTCGACTGCCCAGGGAGCCACCTGGCGCAGAGCTGGGGGCTGTGGGCCTAGTTAACAAGGTCCCAGCTCTCCATTGGCTTAACAAAACATGTACTTTTGCACATTTTTATCCAGTCTGACATGGCCTATGAATACAGATCAGGGAATTAGCAGCTGATTCCATGGCTGGTATCTGGCTCCCCCTGCTGGCCTTCCACGCGCACACCGTTCGCCACCTGCTGCTGGTGTTTAGAAGCAAGTTCCAGCTCAAATGATATTTATTTTATCAATCTCGGAAAGCTGAGCTTGCCTGCAGGTATTGAAACCCGGTTTCCTGCAAAGATGTCATCGTAAAAAGTAAATATTGATGGATGGAAATCTTGAATTCATTTGTAAAAAATAAATTGTGAAATAAAGTACCAGAGCATGGAAAGGAAGAACATCACCCAAGGCTGGTATTTCTTTCCTCTGATCACTATGTATTTCAAACAGTAAACATAAGGCAAACGTGTAATGCTGTCTCACTGACCCTTCACTGATAGTTAAACAAAACAAAAGCAAAAGGCCATGTTAAAATAAAAGATGGATGTTTTTATATAAAATAGTCTTCTTTAATTATCATCTCCGGCCTTTGTAGAATACCAAAACATTGTCAAATAGCATTTTTTAAATTTCTTTTTTATAGTTTTATATAGGATGAACTTGACTCAAGAGTATTGTTAGATTTGTTTTAGCACCGGTTACACTACACAAGATCAAATTTATTTTTATGGTCTGGCTTGATGGCAATTATGTGGCTGTCACTGGGTGGGGGTGGGGGGGACTTTAGCTCCGCTCACACATTGGGAGTATGTTTCGATTGAGCAGAAGCTGTGTGCTTCAACAAAAAGTGCTTACCCTCTGCAGCTGTGATCATTTTGTTTGTCCGGTTGGCTGGGCTTGAACTTTCAGGGGCACACACATGACATTGTAATGATATTAAAGTGTCTTAGATAACTAAAACATGTAAGGTAACCTAAATGGATTTTCAGGTCTTGCTTGACAGTGCAGCAGTGCTTAACTTGAGCCGCTGTTTTCCAGTGCTCGGCACCAGCACTTCATTGTCAAAACCGGGACTCATGACAGCCAGCCACGTGGTGGGCTGTTTTCCAATTTTGTGATGAACACAACAACAGGTTTTTAATAATTCTATTTACATTAAAATGACTGATATCTGCCACTCAAAGCAAGAAAAATAACTGGGGTGGCAGGTATTACTAATTTTAAATGTATAAAAAGTCTGAATTGTCAGTAGTAGTGCAACAGGTGGTGCACGCTGCTGTGATCTCCTACCAATGGCCCTGGTACTTATTTATTTACAAATTAAGTACTGCAGTGCAGAGCAGGTCCACATATCATCTCGCCCTCACTGCAGCTACCTCGCGCCAGCCTTTGTTCTGGTTTGCTCTGTGTTCATATGTTGTGTGTATATTACTGTTGTAACTGGTGGTTACTGCTATTGTTTTTCACTGTTCTGCATCTGCTGTCCTGTTTTTCCCCCTTCTTTTTCACTGCCACTCAGCCCTCTTGCTTTTCCAATGATTTTCCTCGCTCTTTTCCTCCCGCCACTAGCAGAGTCCCGCCCACCACCTAGAATCTACTTATGGAGTTTGCTCCAGTAGCTGATCACCGTATTAGCCCCCTCTCACTGCTGCTACCTTCTGCCATTCTTTGTTCTGATTTGCTGTGTGTGCATAGCTGTGTTTATAATACCTTTGTAATCGGTGGTTGCTGTTGTTTTTTCACTGTTCAGCATCTGCCTTCCTGAAGTTTTTTTTGTCTGTTTCACTACCGCCCAGCTCACTTGCATTCCTACCATTTTCTCCTGCTCTTTCCCTCCCACTGCTAGCAGGGCCTCGCCCACCGCCTAGGACCTACTTATGGAGGCTGCAACGCATCCATATAGCAGCCGCCGTCGCACCAAAGGCAGCCTGCCAGCGCCCATCCATGCCTGGATCCAGGGGCGTTGGAAAGGGGGTGTGGTGGGTGCGGGCCGCCCCGGGTGTCATCACTGAGGGGGGGACAAAATGGCAAAAATATGTGTTTAAACACATCTTTTTGCCATTTTGTCAGGCCGGGGGTGACAAGAAATGTCCGCACTGGGTACCACCTGACCTTGCTATGCCACTGCCTGAATCGCGCCCAGGGCTAGGTACCCTAGTTCTTCTCCGCGCACAGCTATAATGCCGTAGACCTCCGAGCCCTGGATTCTCGGGGCATCGACAACAACTGCTGCCGCACATATCCACGCTCCACCGGAGGACCGTTCTCCTGCAAGCACTGCACCTTCACTTGCAACAACGGAGCAACCAACAATGTCAGAGACTGCGCCCACCACACCAACCGAGAACACCATGGCGCAACTCCAGTGCATTCTACTCAATGCATGATCGTTCAGCAAACATGCCACACAGATCTCAGACATGATCTCATCCCTCACCTGGACGCCATCTTCCTCAAAGGGACCTGGCTGAACCCCACCTCCACGCCAGACATCACCATCGCAAGCCTCGAAGGCTACAAGATAACACAGCAGGACACAATCAATAAACACGGAGGTGGAATTGCCATCATCTACAGGGACACCATCTGCTGCATGACCTCCTAAGATGACTCAACCCCCATAATGAAACATCTTAACTTCCAACTTAACACACAGGGAAAAAGCAGCATCCAAGGCATTTCTGCCTACAGACCACCAGGACCATGCCCCAGTTACTGCAGCGCCATCCCTGATGTCATTGTGCGGATTGCCATCGACTCCGAGCACTACATCTTCTTTGGGGATCCTAACTTCCACCTCGATGACCCCAGCGACACCAACACAACCGACTTCCTGGAAAGTCCTGAACACCTCCATCACCTCAGCCTACTTTCCTGAGGACTGGAAACATGCCAAATTGAGGCCCCTCCTGAAGGTGGCTCCCGTCAACATCAGAAGGACCTTGATGCATGCCCTCATCACCAGCTAGCTGGACTATGGGAACACACTCTATGCAGGAATCACTGCACGCCTCCTGGAGAGACTACAGACAATACAAAACTCAGTGGAAAGACTCATCTTTGACCTCCCAGACGGACCCACATCACAACCCACCTCAAGAAGCTACACTGGTACCCAATCCAGAAGAAATGCCAGTTGAGGATGTTGACCCATGCATATACAGCCCTGCACAGTGAAGGACCAGCATAGATCAACAAATCCTTCCACCACCAATCAGACGCCTATGATCCGCCTCCCTCTACCCCGCAAACACCACCCGGATCCACCAAGGCAACAGCAGCGAATACTCCTTCTCACACCTGGAGGTCAAAGCTAGGAACAACCTTCCCCTGCACCTCAGGACCATCTCATCGCTCCAGCAATTTAGGAAAGAATTTAAGATCTGGCTGTTCCATTGAACAGATCAACACGAATCAGCTTGAAACTCCAGCGCCTTGAGACCCTCATGGGTGATTTGCTGTGCCTTGATAGATTGATTGATTGATTTCAACTCTCAAAAGCCAGACCTATTGACATTGCCAACACTTTTTACTTTAGACATTGGTATTAGGTGATGTGGACAGAATCAAGAGATTTTAAGCCAATGTTAGTATTCAAACTTTGTTCAGCAGTTCCAAAGTCAGCAGCTTTGGCCACAAAACCACATCCTCTCAAATTTTGCCTCAGAGCCACTAGGCCTCACATCGAGCCCCTTAAAAATGACCACTCCATCCACGAGGCCTAAAAGACCCTGAAGCCAAAGTGACAACACCTGCCCCCAGCAAGGCTGAAGCCATTTCTCTTACTCACCTTCCCCTCGTCCCCAGCCCACCATAGTCTCAGGACGATGGCATGGCAAGGTTGGGGTCAGGAAAAGCACGCAGCTGCCTTTGCTCGAAGAGGGCTGAAGTGAAGTTGCCCCAATGGCCACAAAATCACCTGGCCCCCAGCAAAGTCCCTATCAAGGCTCACCTTAAGTTTCCACGGGAACGAGAGGTGAGAAGCTGAAGAGCAGGTCCCCAATTCCCGCTATCACTTAGTCTGCCTAAGTCAGTCAAACCAAGACCAGTGTACAGGGGTAGAAGATGAAACAAGGGAAGGAAAAAATGAAGAAGGCCCTTTGGTGTTGCCTGGGCAGCAAGAAGTCATCACTGGAAATAGTCAACACTAAAAATAGAGAACCAGAGTAAGAGACAGTAGAGGGAAGAGTGTACATTTTCCATGACATAAGTAAACATATAACTATCATCCCTACCTGATTTACTCCCCTCTTCCACTATAATCCAAAAGAATTCCCTCAGGAGTTAAAATAAACCTGTAGTGATAAGACGAAATTCAAAGGCAGAGATAAGCCAATGTATACCTTCCTTTATGCAATTTAAGCGTTCATGGTGACTTGCTTACCATAATTGAAGAATAAGGAAAAGTAAAAATATAGCCCAAAATAGTTTTGATACTTATATACAATGGACATGAAAGATATAAGTATGATTTTGATAAAAAAGAAAAATGCAAAAAATGTGTAGGCTGATATATTATTTCCTTAGCTGCAGAAAACAACTCACTGACTGCACTTCTCCGGTGCAGTCAAGAACTAGTAACAAACACAGAGGTTTTATTTGCATTGGCTCTACAGCCGAAGAAAGAAGTTGAAGCTGACGATCAGGATATCCCAACACAGGCTTCTGTTTGGAATCAATCCCCCTTTGAATCTGCTATAGGGGATTTTTTAGACCCTTCCTTAAAACTTCTCTAAAAATTCACAAAATCAGGTAGCTTAAAGAAGTACCACTTTTTTGTGACTAACCGCATTTATTATACCCCAGCTAAAATAGCAAAATTTGCCACAATCCCCGAGCCGAAGTGCCACAGATGCATGACCCCTAAAGCTAATGACATTCATATCTTTTTTGAGTGCTCTGAACTTGGTCCATTCTGGAAAGGGATCGGGGGCTATCTGTTTAGGATTTTTGATATGAACATCACGGTTAATGGGTCTTTAGTCTTTTTTGCTAACGATTGTTCCTCAACAATGGATCTCGCAGCGACCAATGGAGGATTATTGCTATGCCTTATCCTGCTGGCACGCAGAGAAATATGTATGAAATGGAAAGACCCAAGCCCCCCAAGAACGGAAGACTGGCTTAAATCAGCATTCGCGATGGCACGCCTTGATTTTGTTGACCTCAACCTTAGCAACACCTCAACTAGCCTCTGGCAATATGGGCCAAGTCTTGAGACTGCTTTGACATCTCTGACATCTATGCAGAAAGGTACCCGGTCCTATGATTACACCTTAACTCCAGTACAAGGTGCTGATCGGGAGACCTAAGCAAGTGCAGTTGGCTGGAGGGCGCCCAGATCCATAACAACGGCTGTAACATTCTGCAATGTGCTTATGGGTGAGATGAGGACAAAAAAAAAGTTTAAAAAAAAAGAACAAGCAACAAAAAGAATACAGATGCCCAACAGGCTACAGGGCTTAGTCAGATACGTAATATCAATGACTTTAGATCTTACCTTGTACATAATGCAGCAGTACTAGCACGTTGCCACAAAAGCATAAGAGTTGATTCTTTTCAGTATTTTCTTCTTCTTTGTCTTTACAGGAAATGTCGTGTAGAGATCACCGTAGGAATAGAGCTCTTAACAGGGCCACCCTCAGTGAGACGAGAGAGGAACAGAAGACACTGGGCCAACAATATGCCGACTGGAGAAACCATATTTACAACAAGGGGTGGTGAGGGACAGAGTCTCTGAATTAAGCAGAATACTCTCACCCAGTCAAAAGATCAGGGCTAGATCCAACACCGTTTTTTAGCTCATTGCACCATCCCAGTTTCAGAACCTGGCTGTATGCAAATTAGTCTGTTCCTGTCCCAGTGCATGATGGGAACACCGTCTTCGGCCCGGCTTGCTTGAATCCTGATGGTGCAATGAGCAAGGGACTCATGTCTGAGTATACCCTTCCACGACTGGAGAAACCGGCGTGGGGAGCAAGGAATGATCTGGAAGGACGCCGCGAGGACCCGGAAGCAAGTGAGTGAACCCGGACATGAAGGAGACACTTGCACAACTACTGCGTGAAGTGCTCCTTCCGTCTCATCTGGTGCCGTTAAACATGCCCGGCTCCGCCCCTGCTTCAACCTTCTGCAGGGATGGAGCAATCCAGACAGTCCCTGCATACTTCCGTCCTCCCCTCCCATCATTGCCTGAATGTGATGGCCCAGTGGGTAGAGGTCTGGGAATCAAAACTGCTTCTGGGTTAGGCCGGCCCCATGGAGAGCCATGGTAAGAATGGCCAAATGGCCAGAACAGCCCCCAGACCCCAGCAAGGCTGTTTCTCAGACTCACTACCTCTCCCTCACACCATAGACTCAATGTAATGGCCTTGCAGGAGAGGAACGAAGCAGGTTCCCTAGAAGAAACAACTCACAGCACACCCTTAGCACTGGCGTGTTGACCACTGCCTGCTGTCCTAACCCGACCCTACTTGTGACCACAGGCTTACAGTCCATATATTTAGTCTTTGCACAGGGGATTGCAATTTATCTCTCTGTGTTTTTTTTCTTTCTTCTTACTCAGTGCAGCTATTCCACTGGATCATTTTAACACTTGGCCCCAAGCAATGTCCACCTGCTTAATATTTGTTTCCATCATCATCTTCCAATCCCTCTACTGATGATAAAGCAGGAGTAATCATTGGTTTCACTTGGTCTTCTTCATGGCCAAAAATAAAGATTGAGACTTGGACCCATACGTTCATTGTGGACTCGCTCAACCTCTAAATTCTTAAACCTCAGAAACATGCCCGCTGGTTGGGTGAATCGGGGACAGCGTTAATCTCGATTTCATGAGGCAATGTGTCCCAAGATAAGGTACAAATCAGAACATTACCAATACAGTCAAATAAGAAAAGGCTGACTCAGTAAGTTAGTTTAAGGGGTGTATTAGAAATTTTACAAGGCTATATTACAAAATTTTAAAAGGTACCATACAAAAAAGAGTAAAGTGCAGATGCATAAAATCTCACTTAGATGCGTAAAGTCATTGCCATGAAGGCTCTCAGTAAAAAGAAAATTCGGAATAGTAGGCCAAATCAAAAATAGACTAGGTCCCAAGAATGCTGAAAAATCAGTAATAAACCAATGGTCTGTGGCTCACCTCCCAAATTAAGCATTTATATAAGAACTCTCCCCATAGAAAAGCATAAAAACTACAATCATTTTGGTGTTGACAATTAAATAGATTTTCAACAAATTAGAATAAGGGTTTTAAAATTGTCAAACAAGCCTACCACTTAAGCACTAACTCACTACATGTTTCAGAGTGTCTGACCTAATGTCATCCGGAGGTGACAGAACAAACTAGTTACATGAACATGAATGAATTTAATTCTGGATGTAAGCGGAATACTCTTGGAAATGTTACATTAGTGAGCCCATGCTAGAGAGCCTTCTTCAAGAACATTCTCATAAAAAAAAAAATAAACACAACTTGCTTGACTACATGCAGCAGAAATAATAAACAGTGAATGTGACATCTATTGTGGACAAGATAGCGCTGAAGACTAATTGAAGCCTAGTTAGCACAAGCCAAAAAAATGCAATTTAACCGGTCATGTCAAAATCGTCTCAAAGGCAATAGCACAATGTCACTGTATCAGTGTAAATTAGAGTACTCACTCAGCACACTATTAATAATGCACAGTCTTATTTAATATATAAAAGTTTCCTCAGTTTCTCTCCTCTGATGATTTTTGTCATCATTAGTAACCCTCAACTAATTATAATACAGTCAGCATTAGTCTTGGTCTCTTGCGTTTTCATTCTTCCAGCATCTTGAGTTGAGTCTGGTATCTTCCATCTCCATCTTACACCGTTTCCTTTTGGACAATATCTTTCTCTTACACATACATTTTAAAAATATCAATTCAGAAAATTTGAACATGGGAAACAGAACAATTTTACAAATTAACACAATAATTACAGGAGTCGGTAAAGCTCTTAGTGTGCCCCCACCCAAACTATCAAACTACTCGCCAACCTTACTAAACACTATCCAATCTCACCAACTCAGGAACCCACTGATTCCCACAAAGCATACTCTTCAAAAACTTCAACTGCATGAGAAATATTAGTACTTCTAGAAACAAAAGCATCAATAACCCTACTCTTATCTAGGATAAAGATGCAGCACTCTCTCACCTTCAAAACCCTACAAACGCTACCTTCCGTCACCTAGAAGAATATCAAGCACTAAGCAGTTTTGCATAATCTTTACATGCATAGCAATTAAATTATTTATTTGAGTTAATGCACTAGAAATATTAGAAACAAGCTAATCCTCGAGCGTTGGTAATATTCTAATTTTCACAACATTTATAGCCACTTCAACAGATGGGATCATAGCTCTTAGTACATCAAGCACAATTTGCCCGAAACCTAATTTCACTCTCTTCAAACCAACACCATCACCTAAGTAGTGGCTCTTTAACACTCAAAAATTCACCTTCAACAAAAACCTTTCACGCTCACTCTTTTTCGGGATTCACTTCTCCCCCTCTGGATTCACACAATTAACTTGTGCTTGACTCTGTGAATTAGTGGTTGTTGTCACCACTTCTTCATCTGCTGTCTTCACACTTCTTGTATGAACTGTGTGGATTCTAGCACACTTCACAGCAGTGTAAGTCACATACACAAGTTGATGTGCCGCCTTTGATCTTGGTTCCAGGCAGCTTTTGTGAACTTTTGTCTTGATCAGGATACTATCACCTGATTTTCTTTTGTCGGTGCAGGTGCCAAATTTACCTGAAGAGAGGCAGATTTCTCCACATCAGCTGACCTTAACAGTAATCTAATTTAATATCATCCGTTATTGATACAGGTGTTGCTGAATAGATATGCATAACTCTGCCCATCAAAACTTCATGGGGCGAGAGGCCAGTCTTTTAATTTGGAGTGATTCTAATACTCACGAGAACAAGAAAAGGAGCATCAGGCCTCTTAAGATTTGTTGATACACATACCATGGCCAGCTTACTTTTGATGGTGCAATTTATCTTCTCCACAACTCCTGTTCATTGTAGATGATAACTACAGTGGAACTTTTTTTCAATTTGAAGTGCTGTAAATAATAACTTTATGATCTTACTCTTAATGAGTTCCTCGTTCTGTCTCAGTAGACGCTGAATTGTGGTATTAACTCACTAACTAAGAGTTTGGTCACTGTCATTCTGTATATATTCTAGTAGGATAGGCCTCGTCCGATTTAGAAACCATGCAGGCAATCACAAGACCATATTAAAACCCATTAGAATCAGCCATTCCAATGAAGTCTCAAAGTCTAGTAAAAGGGCCTTCTGATTTGCCTGTGAGGCACTTGACTACGAATGTTTTCATTCCCTGATTGTGTCTCTGGGAAGTAACACATCTCTGGCCCAAATCATCCGCTACACTTCTGGATTTTGAATTATATGAGTACTTTTTGAAAGTCGTGGTCATGGCTGTCCTCCCTACATTGGTATGGCCATGTAGATAATGTGCCATTGAATGTAACATGGAATCTGGGGATATATATTGATGATCAGGAGTAACTCACACATCATTGAAACTTCTCTTACAACCATTCGATTCCCATTTCTTTCTTTTATTATTTGCCATTTTCTCATGGGAGCACCTCAATTCACTTAATGTGGTCTGTTTTAGATTCAGAAGAATACTATTTAAATTATTTGCATTCTCAGCAGGTCTTACATTCATTTCACATTGTTCTGATTCTTGTAATGGAGTTTTCTAATTATCGATCACAGTTGTATTTTAAAGGGCACAGTATTTAGCTACTTGCTCAGTATAAATATTACTCATCATGACTATGTCATCACTAGCTCTGTGGTTGAATAGTTTACATCTGCTATTTCTCTAGGTTGCTGTATTGCTTCCAAAAAACCGAGAATGTAGAAACCATTCCTGATGGCATACCAAAGGATGTCTGAAACTGAACTCAGACAAGACGGAAGTCCTCATCCTTGGATCATCACCCTCTGCCTGGAACGACTCCTGGTGGCCCCCTGCCCTGGGCAGCGCACCCAAACCTACGGACCACGCATGCAACCTGGGCTTCATCCTGGACTCCTCCCTCTCGATGACCAGACAATTCAACACCGTCTCGTCATCATGTTTCAACATCCTACGCATGCTCCGAAAGATCTTCCGATGGATCCCCACCGAAACCAGGAAGACGGTCACCCAGGCACTCATCACCAGCCGACTGGACTACGGAAACACCCTCTACACCGGAACCACAGCCAAACTGCAGAAAAGACTCCAACGCATCCAGAACGCCTCCGCACGACTCATCCTGGACATCCCCGGACACAGCCACATCTCCGGACACCTGAGAGACTTGCACTGGCTCCCCGTCAGCAAGAGAATCACGTTCCGACTCCTCACCCACGCACACAAGGCCCTCCACGACCTGGGCCCCAGGTACCTCAACAACCGCCTGACCTTCTACACTCCCACCCGCCAGCTACGATCGACCAACCACGCCCTCGCCGCTGTTCCACGCATTCGAAGAGCCACCATGGGAGGAAGATCCTTCTCCTACCTGGCAGCCAAGACTTGGAACTCCCTCCCCATCCACCTCCGTCTGACCCAAGACCACCTCTCCTTCAGGAAGCAACTCAAGACCTGGCTGTTCGAGCAGTAGCGGACCCCCCTCCCTCAAGCGCCTTGAGACCCTCCGGGTGAGTAGCGCGCTATACAAATTTCTTGATTGATTGATTGATTAAAGCCCCTTTGTGACCATAGCTGCAAAAAATCATGTATGACTCCAAATCCATACTGTCTGTCCCTGTCAATTGTCACACTCAGTTAATTTGTAAGACACCAAGCTCTTGTCAGAGCAATTAACTCTGCCACTTGATGGGGTGTTTAGACTTTGTTGTTTTAGAATTGAACTAGTGGTCTATCTTCTTGATGTGATAGCTACTATGCTTGTGTTCGTAATTATTGTTCACATTTCTGCTTCTGTAGCAGTGGCTGCTAAGTGATTGTCATTAACCTTCAAAGCCATCTCCTATGGTGGAGGTCTTCCTATGCATTTGGAGGAGTAGTACATACACTTCCAGCACACCCCGGGTTGAGTAATTTTTCCTTTGAGAGACAACAAGCAATGTCCTTGTTTCTATTTAATGTTTGTTGCTATGTCTGTGTTTTTCAAATTTAGTGGAAATCTGCGAAACATGTAATGAGTGATTTAAAAAAAACTTTTTTGTAGTTTACAAAGGGAGAGTAGAGTGGATTTTTAATTAAATAATATGTCTCTACTCGTTATTTTCATGTATTCTTTTGAATAGTAGTCTACTATTTTCCATTAGGATCTCCCCCCTTTTGGTTTGTCAGAATCAGTCTCAATCTGAAATGATTTTATGTAACATGCTTATGATTTTTTCTTTTATAGTATTGAAAAGAGGGTAACATGATTCTACAGGTTTTTATTTGATTTACTTTTTTGTTTTCAAATCATTTTTATTGGGTTTCTCAAGAAAAAAAGAAATACAGAAGAAAAACAGAAATGTAATAAAGAGAATACAAACTAGCATGAGTTGAAGTACAATTACGAATGAGATTATAAAAGATAATTACAATATGTTAGAAATAATTGTAAAAGAAGAGGGAATTACAAAGAGGTTACATATTAAGTGGCAGTTGGAATTGCAGTTAGATTGAAGTCACAGATGGTCCTCATTGTCGACATCTTATCTAGACTGATCACAGGATCACATGATAAACATACAGTTGCAGATATAAATGTTTGTATAAGAAGCATCGTCAAAGAAATAATGTTAGAACATCCGGTACAGTATTATAGTTTTCATCACCACATATCCTGTGAACAGTCTTAAAATCAGTCTATAAGGTCACAACAAGAAGTAATCCTCACATATCGTCTATATCACAACTTTGGTATCATAATAAAGACATTATGATGATAACTTAAGGTTTGTCCAATGTGTTATGATCCCTGGGTGGAGGGACAGGCGACAGGGCTCATGTTCGTAAAAGAGATCTAGAAGGAACATTTCCTATTTCGAGTAATTGTGCACTGGTTGTCATCTATAGGAACAATGAAATGTATGTATGGGATTCCTGTGGAGTCACTTGGTGCAAGGTGGATCATACTTAAAGGAAAAGGCAACAAGGGATTTCCATAACTTCCTATGGGAAACATCCTTTACAACGGAACCGCTACAACGCGGTATCGTTACGACGCAGTTTTAACAACGAAAGTCGTTACAACGACTTTCGCTGGAGGGCGCTCTAGGATAGGGGATAGTTTAATTTACTATCCAACACCTTCCCTACTATCCACGGCGACTGGTGTTGGAATAGTAAATTAAACTATTCACTATCAACGCCCCCCCAACGCAAGTCGTTGTAACGACTTGCGTTGTTAAAACTGCGTCGTAAAGGGACGCGTTGTAACGGTACGCGTTGTACCGTCATACATCCCTTCCTATGAGTAGGACCCCTGGGTGAAGAGTGTAGAGTGATATTATCTGCCCCTCTGACAAAGGAACACCAATCTTGCCATGTCCTGAAAGAAAATTCCTTTGAGTTCTTCCAGTTGTTGGGGGGGGGGGGGTGTACGGTGGGCATGGCGAAGGCGAGATGCCCACAGTGGTGGTCGTTCCAGGGAAGTTCGGTGGTGTGACTGTAGCTGATGTTCTTGCTAGAAGAGAAGACTTTTATTAGTAATTTAAAGAAGATATTGTAATTTAAACAAGGTATTTAGAGCTCCACCATATGCCACAGCTTTAGCGCCTTGGTGAGCGATGTGGGGCTTCATATTAAAGCCATATCAAATAACTCTGCCTAAGTAACAGCACTTTTTTTTTACTTAACCCATTCTGCCATTACCCAGCACCCCGTTAAAGAAATAGTATTTTCTTCTAGCATTAAATACAAACTCACTTTTTTGGATGTTAATCTGAAGAAAATGTACATAGCAAAGTTGTGTCCTGCAAGTAGATTTTGTTGCAAGCCAATGGGTGTGAGGTCAAACAAGATTAAATCACGCGTATAGATGAAAAAGTGGCAACAAATGGGTCCTATTTGGCAGGGGATAATTATTCAGGTTAGGTAAAAATTCCAGGAAAATCATATTAAGAAAACAATAGTGGGGCAAAAGGCACACTTGATTTAGACCATACCGCATGATTATCCGTTCTCAAAGCACTTGGCGCCAACCGTTAATACTCTGCCCCAAGTCAATGATTTGGCAATTTTTTCCAAAGGTGGGGCGATCAATGGGGTTGAAAGGTGTCAATAAATAAATAAAGGCCATAAAACCAGGTTGTAGTTCGAACACATTTTCAATTATAGCTTCTAGTAGATAGAACATTGGAATATTGCTCCTTTGAAGACGGTGGAGTGGCTCCGGGCTTATATTGGGTGGTATAAGCCTTCTTCTCCAACATTCCAATGATTGTCCTTCTGGTTCACCGATTTAATTTAATTCGAACATTCTACCCTTAGTGGGTAGAATGTTCCAATAGCTATATCGCCCTTCTGCTTCGGACTATACCTGTTGTTAAAGGCCCTCGCCCTCGTTATAGGCCCTTGCCTGTGGCTCAGGCCTATAAATCAGGTTCAGGGCCTTTAGCAGCCGGTATGATGCTCCCCAGCGGGCTAAATGGCTAAAGTATGTTATATTGTCAAGACTTGAGCATTTAGGTTTAAAACCAGCTTGCTCACATGGGATAATATTTCCCTTCATAGCCCATCCCTGTAAATATTCCTAAATACTTTTATCGAAGATGTTTCACACAGAATCCTACAGAGCTAGTCTATATTTTTGCAGTTATTCAAGTGAACCCTTTTCGAATAGTGGAATAATTAAATTTCCTGCCCATGATTTTGGTGTACTTCTTGTTTTGTACCAGTGATGGAATATCGGAGCACCTCAGAAGTTAGAATTCCTTTTGAGTACTATTATGGGTGTCTGATCTGGTCCCATTACTCTGGAGTTCTTGGCATTCTGAATGTGATCTGCTATTTTCTTTTAGCTGATTCTGGTAGTATTGGAGTGTTCGCATGTGGGAGATTGTGATCTAAAAAAAGCACATTAGGACCCTCTATTATTTGCAGAATAGAGATTAAAAACGCATTCTGACCATCCTTGCCATGGGATGGAGACTGCAGAGTTATCTATTTTAGTTGAGAAGGATCTTGTCATGAATTGACAGAATCGTCTGGAGCTTTGTTTTCCTGCGCTCCGTTCTGAATGTCATGCCACAGCAACTCTGTTTGTCTTTGTTTAGTTAAAGTCCTACATCTGTTGTTTTAGCTGTTTTATCCCAAACGCTCATCTAGCCAAGGAATGCAGAAATTGTCCGCATGACAACTGTTTTAGCTCTGTGAACAAGAAACACTCTGTATAAACCTAGAGGGAATTTGGAAGTTTTGTGAGTTAGATCTTTGCTCTCCAACTGTAAAAGTAAGATTCCAAAGAAATTATTATCATCTGCTTGGTGAATTGATATATCAAATAGGGAGCACATCATGCGGTCGACAATAAAGTGTTTGAGTTCCGTATACTACGGATACAGGACTTCAAGCGCTATGGATCCATGCTTTTAGATCCAGTTACTAATCCCTTCTTGGGTGAATTTCAATTGATGAGATCGAATGATCGCTCAGAGTGTGTTTTTTATACCTTGTCCCTCGGTCAACGCACCAAACAATGCATGGTGTGATATAACATAGTCAACAAGGGTCCAGATGAACTCTACATTGCCGAATGAGCTGGGACATCGTATTCAAGTTGACCTTAAATAATTATGCTCCTCATTTCCCTACTCTTTGCAGGTAGGAGGATACCTCGGCTAATCTTGTAAAGTTGACGTGGAAATGGACCATGCATTGTCCCTATAAACGCCCAATTGATGGTTGGAGATCTTTGCATTAAGGTCTCCCACAACTAGAAGCCAATCAGGAGGACCCTTGTGCATGAAAGAAGCGATATATTCACAGAATGCTAGTAGATTTGAATTATTCTTGGTGCCAGGAGGAAAGTAAAAGTTAAATAGTAAACGTGGATTTGTTCCAATGAGGGAGCACTGAAAATAAACCTTATACCTTGTTTCGGAGTACTAAGGAGGGAGCGAATCTTATAACTCTGTGCATAATCCTCAGATAGGAGGGTGACTATTTCACCTCAACGTGATCTTTTTAGTGGCCGCGGCATGGCTATTAAACACATAGCAGCTATCCAAGACAAAGTTACTAATGCACCATATTTCCTGATGACGTATTAGGTCAGCTTTAGAATGTATTGTTTGCTGTGACTTTTATTTATGAGGAGCTGTCATGTACCAGGATGAAATTAACAATATATTGCAAAATTAATGAATGACAGTGAGCTATCTCGTTATTAGTCTTGAGAGGGGAAACATCCATTACAAAGCAGTCATTACAACATGCTACCTTTACAACGCAACTGTTACATCGCAAGCCATTACAAGGGACGGCATTACAACACATGTCATTACAACACATGTCACTACAACACATGCCATTACAACGCATGCCATTACAACGCATGCCATTACAACACATGCCATTACTACGCATTATATGGTAAGTAATGGAGACTTTTTTAGTATTAGGGTGGGTATGGGTTAAGGGTACATGGGAATAGTAATTTTTAACTACAGTAGGTGTAGAGGGTGCACAGCGATGTGTCGAGAAAATTCTTTAAAGGAGATGGTTCTCTCGGTGGGGTGCACTCCTTGGTTGCGTTTCCGTCAAAAACGCCCAGTTAATTCATAGAGAGTCGTGTGCGCATGGAACATGCGGGTACATCCCAGGGAGGCACACCTGGGTGGCTCAAAAAACAATGATTCCACTGTGAGTTGAAAGTATTTATTTGTTCAAATTATTCTTTTTTTGGTAGATGATATTAATGTTCATATCAATAACGTTGGATATATAGTCAACATTTCATTTCAAGCATGTAGCTCCGATGCATTTCGGGCTAAAAACGCCCTTTTTCAAGGAGCGCTGAAAGAAGAAGAAATTAACGGTAATTAGGATCGTGCGGATGGGTTACATAATGGAAAGCATTTTTAAGTGGATTACCAATGGGTGGGTTTGTGAAGTTTAAGTGACTAAAAGGCAAATAGAGTGAGAACCATGATTACATATCGCGGTGGTGAAGCAAACGTGACGGGTGAAGGTGTCATGCCCGTTATTAAGTTAAGGTGTGCCGGTTGGTTCAAAATTGAAAGCCAAACGTATCGAGACTAAACGGGGTAAAACAGACTCGGAAAACAGATCAATTCATGCTGCCATGTTGGCGTGCTCGGGGAATTCGGGTGTCAGCGTTCAGCGCGGGGATGCGAATTGACGGTGTGCAGACTTACTTCATGCAGGAAAAACATGCGTCTCGCTGTTGGCGTACTTGGTGTGTTTGGGCTACGGGAAGTGAAGAATAAGAAGACGGGGAGTGTAATCGACATAAACGAAGGGTTAAGGGACTAGTGGTGGTGGCCATCTTGGAACGGGGAACAAAAAAGGTGAAGTGGCTATTAAACAGTGGATACAAGTGAACAATGCGTCTGATAACATCCATATATTACAAATAGATTACAAAAAACAACTATATTCTGCCCGATCATTGAGTCCATTAGGTTTAAGGGTCTGCAATCTGTAAATCCATTCTAATTCTCTTTGTAGGAGAAATTTGCGAATGTCAATTCCCTCTTTTTTGGAAGCTGTCTCTAACACGATGAACTGCAGTTGAGCGATGGTATGGCGAAATTCATTAAAATGTACGGCTAAATTGGACCTTTCATTTCTGGTGCGAATATTCGACTTGTGTTCGTTCATGCGTGTTTTCACTTTTCTTTCTGTTTTTCCAACGTATAGTTGTCCACATGGACATTTTATGGCGTAGATAAGATTCATTGAATCGCAAGTTGCGTTGACATGTAACTTGATGGGATTACCTTTCATCGGATGTGGTATGATGTTGCCTTTAATAATGCAGTTGCAATTGTTGCAATTTTTACATGGTATGGTTCCTTTATATTCAACGTGGCTGTCAGGTGTTTTTGAGAGAATTTCTTTTAGATTCTTACTGCGAGAGTATGCAAACAATGGTGGATCTTGAAAGCATTCCCTGAAATCAGGTTCCATTTGGAGAATGGGCCAAAATTTGAGGATGATTTTTTTGAAAATGTAGCTGGTGGTTGAATATTTAGATACGAGAACCATCCGTTTGGTGGTATTGACTGGTTGTTTTTTTTGCAGGCTTTCTTGTCTGCTAATGGTTGCAACACGTGTTAGGGCATCGTTAAGGATGGTGTGTGGGTAACCTCTTTCGGTGAAGCGATTTTTTATTTCTTTCAATCTAATTTTGCATGTGGCTTCTTCTGAAACTATACGTTTTATGCGTAACATTTGAGAAAAAGGGAGATGTTTTTTTAGAGATTCTTGGTGAAAGCTGGAGTAGTGCAATGTATTATTGCGATCAGTGCTTTTACGGTACAAATCTGTGGTGATTTTCTTATTGATGATCTTTATGTTAACATCCAAAAATGAAATTTCGTTGTCGCTCATAAGCCATGTGAGCTTAATTCGTTCATCCTTGGTGTTGAGGGTATTCAAAGCTGCATTGAGAGATTCCTTGGTATCGGTCCACAAGAAAAACAGATCGTCAATGTACCGAACGTACATTTTGATTTTGTCAAAGAAGTCGGGGTTATCATAGATGTGTCGCTGTTCGTAGTAATGCATGTATCTATTAGCGTACGTGGGAACCGCACAATTTCCCATCGCCATTCCTGAGAGTTGTAAATACCATTTTTTGTCGTGCTGAAAGTAACTGTGGTATAAGGTATATACCATAAGTTCCATTAAGAACGATTGCATGGATGGTTCAATGTCACTTTGTAATAAGGTTTGTTCGATCGCTTCTATACCTCCCTGGTGTGGTATCGAAGTGTACAATGCACTGACGTCAGCAGTGCACAGTATGATGGATTCAAGGGTGCTGATGTCCACTTGTTGTAGTTTCAAGAGAAATTCGGTAGTATCCTTGATGTAACTCGTCATGTTGATGACTGAAGGTTGTAGGTATTTGTCGATATATTTACCGACGTGTTCGTGAATAGATCCTTTAGTAGATACGATAGGTCGAAAGGGGGGGGTTTGCAGATTTTTCTGTATTTTCGGTGCCATGTGAATGACTGGACTTTTAGGGTAGTTGCAGAGCAAATAGTTTTTCGTGCGGTCTTCGATGATGCCAGCTTGATGAGCATTAGTGACTAAGTTCGAGAGAGTGGTTTGAAACTCATTAGTTGGATTGTGTTCTAATTCCAGATAAATGTTGTCGTCTTGGATGTGTTCAAGTAGACGTTCATTGTAAAGACTACTGTTTAAAATAACGATTGCTCCACCTTTGTCGGCTTTTATGCACTTGATTCGTGTGTTGTTGGCTAGGTTTTTTAAAGTGTCTTTATCCTTTTGTGTGAGATTGGTGTGTTTAGATCTTCTTTTGAAGTTGATTTTAGATAACTCTTGACGGACAAGATTCTCAAAAAGGTCAATGCTTTTGTGGCTGTTTGGGGCTTGATATGTACTAGACGGTCGTAAGCCTCTGAGTTGGTCAGGTTTTTGGTTGCCGTCACTGGTAAGAATATTATCGAAAAAATGCCGTAAACGAAGTTGACGCGTGAGTTTGAAAGTGGACACCTCCAATTCTAGTAGGTTGGTTTGTGTGACTAGGATGAACGATGTACCTTTCTCTAGTAAGTTGATTTGGTGTTGAGTCAACTGGGTGTCGGAAATGTTAATAACTAAGTGACTTTTTTTGGTTTGGCATCCTTCTTGGAAACTGTGCTCCTGGTTAATGGTGGACTTTTCTCCGTGTCTTTTTTTCTTGCTCCTCCTGAGTCTTCGGTGACTTCTGGGCCTGACGCTAAAAAATGAACCTGGGATGTAGATTGTGCGTCGGTAGTTGATGTGCTGGCTTGTGTGTTCGGAGTTCTTTCCGTGGTTTCGGTGTTGGTGCTTGGAACGGTTTGTCGCACTGGTCGGTAAGTGGAGTCACTACCTGAAGATGATGTATCCGTTTGGGTGTTAGGTGGTCGGTTGCGACGTTTTTGGGCGTATATATCAGCCCAGGTATATACCTCGTCTAATTTGTAATCTAGCGTATCACGGCGATATTTCCTTATTTTGCGATCGTTGATTTCTTTAGTGTGCTTATCAAGCATACTCTTGATGTCTTGCAACGTGGTGTCCAATTCTTCAGTGGTTAAGAGATCTTTCAATTCAGAATCTACTTCACTGATTTCTTTTTCAAGGTCTTTTAGAATGCTTGACAGTTCTTCGACGATGAGCAAAATTAGATCAAGGCTGCACTTATTGAGTATGCCTTCCCATTTATCTTTAAATGTCTTCGAGTTCTTACACAGAGAGGGCTTAAGGGAGATTCTGAGTCCTCGTGGGATTCTGTGGGCTCTGTGGTACCTTAGTAATGTGCTCGCATGGAGCTTCTGGTTAATATGTCTCTTTGAAAGATATATGAGTTGTTTCAGGCATTGTTCCTTGGTTCGTGAAGTTGTGCTTGGGTTAATGTCTTCTTCGATCAGGGAGTAGATTCTTCGGCATTCTTCTTCATCGAATGCAAGGGTGTGAGCTTTTGCGTCGGTAGATTTACTAATTTCATCAAACTGCATGTTTGTGGCGTGCTACCCTCAATCGTGGCGGATTGAAGAATTGACTACAGTAGGTATAGAGGGTGCACAGCGATGTGTCGAGAAAATTCTTTAAAGGAGATGGTTCTCTCGGTGGGGTGCACTCCTTGGTTGCGTTTCCGTCAAAAACGCCCAGTTAATTCATAGAGAGTCGTGTGCGCATGGAACATGCGGGTACATCCCAGGGAGGCACACCTGGGTGGCTCAAAAAACAATGATTCCACTGTGAGTTGAAAGTATTTATTTGTTCAAATTATTCTTTTTTTGGTAGATGATATTAATGTTCATATCAATAACGTTGGATATATAGTCAACATTTCATTTCAAGCATGTAGCTCCGATGCATTTTGGGCTAAAAACGCCCTTTTTCAAGGAGCGCTGAAAGAAGAAGAAATTAACGGTAATTAGGATCGTGCGGATGGGTTACATAATGGAAAGCATTTTTAAGTGGATTACCAATGGGTGGGTTTGTGAATCTCCCTTAAGCCCTCTCTGTGTAAGAACTCGAAGACATTTAAAGATAAATGGGAAGGCATACTCAATAAGTGCAGCCTTGATCTAATTTTGCTCATCGTCGAAGAACTGTCAAGCATTCTGAAAGACCTTGAAAAAGAAATCAGTGAAGTAGATTCTGAATTGAAAGATCTCTTAACCACTGAAGAATTGGACACCACGTTGCAAGATATCAAGAGTATGCTTGATAAGCACACTAAAGAAATCAACGATCGCAAAATAAGGAAATATCGCCGTGATACGCTAGATTACAAATTAGACGAGGTATATACCTGGGCTGATATATACGCCCAAAAACGTCGCAACCGACCACCTAACACCCAAACGGATACATCATCTTCAGGTAGTGACTCCACTTACCGACCAGTGCGACAAACCGTTCCAAGCACCAACACCGAAACCACTGAAAGAACTCCGAACACACAAGCCAGCACATCAACTACCGACGCACAATCTACATCCCAGGTTCATTTTTTAGCGTCAGGCCCAGAAGTCACCGAAGACTCAGGAGGAGCAAGAAAAAAAGACACGGAGAAAAGTCCACCATTAACCAGGAGCACAGTTTCCAAGAAGGATGCCAAACCAAAAAAAGTCACTTAGTTATTAACATTTCCGACACCCAGTTGACTCAACACCAAATCAACTTACTAGAGAAAGGTACATCGTTCATCCCAGTCACACAAACCAACCTACTAGAATTGGAGTTGTCCACTTTCAAACTCACGCGTAAACTTCGTTTACGGCATTTTTTCGATAATATTCTTACCAGTGACGGCAACCAAAAACCTGACCAACTCAGAGGCTTACGACCGTCTAGTACATATCAAGCCCCAAACAGCCACAAAAGCATTGACCTTTTTTAGAATCTTGTCCGTCAAGAATTATCTAAAATCAACTTCAAAAGAAGATCTAAACACACCAATCTCACACAAAAGGATAAAGACACTTTAAAAAACCTAGCCAACAACACACGAATCAAGTGCATAAAAGCCGACAAAGGTGGAGCAATCGTTATTTTAAACAGTAGTCTTTACAATGAACGTCTACTTGAACACATCCAAGACGACAACATTTATCTGGAATTAGAACACAATCCAACTAATGAGTTTCAAACCACTCTCTCGAACTTAGTCACTAATGCTCATCAAGCTGGCATCATCGAAGACCGCACGAAAAACTATTTGCTCTGCAACTAGCCTAAAAGTCCAGTCATTCACATGGCACCGAAAATACAGAAAAATCTGCAAAACCCCCCCTTTCGACCTATCGTATCTACTAAAGGATCCATTCACGAACACGTCGGTAAATATATCGACAAATACCTACAACCTTCAGTCATCAACATGACGAGTTACATCAAGGATACTACCGAATTTCTCTTGAAACTACAACAAGTGGACATCAGCACCCTTGAATCCATCATACTGTGCACTGCTGACGTCAGTGCATTGTACACTTCGATACCACACCAGGGAGGTATAGAAGCGATCGAACAAACCTTATTACAAAGTGACATTGAACCATCCATGCAATCGTTCTTAATGGATCTTATGGTATATACCTTATAGCACAGTTACTTTCAGCACGACAAAAAATGGTATTTACAACTCTCAGGAATGGCGATGGGAAATTGTGCGGCTCCCACGTACGCTAATAGATACATGCATTACTACGAACAGCGACACATCTATGATAACCCCGACTTCTTTGACAAAATCAAAATGTACGTTCGGTACATTGACGATCTGTTTTTCTTGTGGACCGATACCAAGGAATCTCTCAATGCAGCTTTGAAAACCCTCAACACCAAGGATGAACGAATTAAGCTCACATGGCTTATGAGCGACAACGAAATTTCATTTTTGGATGTTAACATAAAGATCATCAATAAGAAAATCACCACAGATTTGTACCGTAAAAGCACTGATCGCAATAATACATTGCACTACTCCAGCTTTCACCAAGAATCTCTAAAAAAACATCTCCCTTTTTCTCAAATGTTACGCATAAAACGTATAGTTTCAGAAGAAGCCACATGCAAAATTAGATTGAAAGAAATAGAAAATCGCTTCACCGAAAGAGGTTACCCACACACCATCCTTAACGATGCCCTAACACGTGTTGCAACCATTAGCAGACAAGAAAGCCTCTAAAAAAAACAACCAGTCAATACCACCAAACGGATGGTTCTCGTATCTAAATATTCAACCACCAGCTACATTTTCAAAAAAATCATCCTCAAATTTTGGCCCATTCTCCAAATGGAACCTGATTTCAGGGAATGCTTTCAAGATCCACCATTGTTTGCATACTCTCGCAGTAAGAATCTAAAAGAAATTCTCTCAAAAACACCCGACAGCCACGTTGAATATAAAGGAACCATACCATGTAAAAATTGCAACAATTGCAACTGCATTATTAAAGGCAACATCATACCACATCCGATGAAAGGTAATCCCATCAAGTTACATGTCAACGCAACTTGCGATTCAATGAATCTTATCTACGCCATAAAATGTCCATGTGGACAACTATACGTTGGAAAAACAGAAAGAAAAGTGAAAACACGCATGAACGAACACACGACTCTCTATGAATAGTAATTTTTACCCCTACACTATCCAACACTTAGTAAGTTTTAACCTTACACTATCCAACACTTACCAGACACTCCATTATTTTGCGATTTTGCGACCTGCAAAAAAATCGCGAAATCTGCAGTTTTGTAAAAATGCCGCGATTTTTACAAATTTGGACGGTTGGTCTTCTCTTGAAAGGAGGCCCCTTTTAGGTGTCTGTGCTAACAGGACAGCTGTCTGCAATGTCAATATGTGTTGCCAATTTGTTAGGCCTTTGCATGCATCAGCAGATAAACGTTTCAACAATGTCTTATGTTTCAGGAGCTGGGGGAGGTTTCTTTTTAGCAGATCCCGACGGACCTGCTGGAATGTCGGCCCCCACGTGTGTATTGCTGCAAATCGCCCTCGTGGGGAGCATGGGGCGACTTCACTCCTAGAAGTAATCCCCGCCCCCCTCCCACCCATGGTGAATCTCTGAGCATCCTGTGGGGGAGCAGGCGAAGGAGGTGTAGGGGGGAGGGGGGGCCGATGTGACGATCGACAACTGCGGGCATTTAAATGAAGAATAAACTGCGCGCATTTAACTGAAGAATAAACAGCGAGAGACAGAAAGATGAGCGGCGTGGAGAGGGGGGGGCTGCGAATGAGACGAGAGGATTAGGATTGGAATTGGAATTGGAAGAGGAAGAGAGGGAGCGGGAGAAAGAGTGAAGGGGCACAAACGGGGAGGGCTGGATGATGTAGAGGCGAGGGGAAGAGACTGGAGGAGGGGGAAAGGTGAAGAGACAAGAAGGGGAGGGAAGTGTGAGATGTGAAGGAAGAGTGAAGGAGCTAGAAAGGGGAAGGTTGAAAAGAAATGGAAGGTGTGAGTGTGAGTTGGTGAGGGTGGGAAGGAAGATAGAGATGGCAAAGGAGAGATGAGATAGAACAATTAGGTGTGCGAAAGGAGGCCAAGGCTAAAGAGGGGAGGGAAGGGAGAGGCCTTGAGGGGGGGCAGAATGAGGATGAGATGGGGAAGAAGGGAGAAAGAGTACAAGATGTAGAGAGCGGTGGGACAGGAGAATAGAGATGCGAGGAGAATGAGTAAAAGTTTCCCCGAGCACAAATAGAGGGGGGCGGTGAGAGCTTGAGAGCAGAAGTGGGGGGGAGGCAAAGAGGAAGGAAGAGGAGGAGAGGTGGGGAGATGGAATATAAACGAGAGACAAAGATAGAAGAGATGGGAAGACAAAGGAGAAGTGCGGGAAGTGAATGTGCAAGAGAGGCAGGAAGGACAAACTGAAAGAAGGAGGGAAAGGCATGAAAGGAAGAGCCGTGCACTGAAATTAACTGAGGCAGACAATTGGAGTGAAAAAGAGAGAAAAAACTATGAAGAAGAGAACAGAGCGAGTAAGGAGGAAAGAGGATTTGAAAGAAAATGATAAGGATAAGAAGCACTGGAGTGGGAATTATAGGGTTGAGAAGTGATGAAAGCAAGAACAAAACTGAAACGAGAAAAGAGAAAGGAGAGGAAGGAAATGAAGAGAAGGAAATGGGGCAATGAAAACAGAGTAAAGGAAGAGGAGCGAAAAGGATTGAGAAAAATAACAGAAAAGCAAGAAAATTAAGAGAGAGAGAAGGAATGAGTCAACACTTGAAATGGAAATAACAGAATTATTTTTGGTCTGTGTTGAAAGTACAGCTGTTTACAATGTCATTATGTGTGCCTTATTGGATAGGCCTTTGCAGGCATCAGGGTGTCAATACTCATGCTCACACAATTCCAAGGAAAGGGAAGATGGGCGGTGGCCATTGAACCTTGTAGCTGCATGACAAAAGGTTTCCTGTCTGTGCAGAATGCACTGTTCAAAGTAACCGACAAGAAAACTACAATTATCAGGCTACATGCACTATCAATTTCTTAGGAGATGGCAACCAGTGCTGGAAAGTAGGGGGAACCCACCTGATCTCACTTCCGGCAGCTAATTTCCCAGAGAAAAATGCTGTCTGATAACTCTGCAGCTCCTGCAAGCTGTTTGTATTCGGCTGGGGGCAGCAACGTGCAGGCAGTAGGAGGGCTTGGAGCAAAAGTTATCTTACCTCTATTAAAATCCCCTCGAAATTGTAGGGCACTCAATGGTCTCTACAACAGGTATCTTAACCCTGTAAGGTATCTTAAAATGTAATCTCTATGTAACCAATTGAGTAACCTATAACAGATTTACTATCACATTTTTCATCTGTTACCAATATCTTTGTAGCAAATAAAAAAAAATATTATGTTGCTACCAATGTTGCTGGGCATCAGCGGCACCCACAATTGGCAAAAGAGGCTGCCTGAGGAAGAGGTGTCCTGCCTCTCGGATCTGTAGGCAGCGATGCTCCAATAGGTGTGCATACATGGCACTAGAACATCCCAGGGATAAATACTGCTCCCTCCCACAAGGTTAGGACTGGTGCTGTGCTTCCCTAGAGCTGCAGACACTTTAAACATGCCTATTTCAAAGTCCAATACTCTGCTAAAACAGCCTCCATTGATTTCAGGCTGAAAATTAATGATTATGAGTAAAATATAAAGTGCCGCAAAAATGCAGCTAAATTTCCATATTTGTGCCGCTAAATTTCCATATTTGTGCCGCTAAATTTGCTAATCATGGCCGCAAAATCCTGGGGGGTCTGACTTACCCTACTGTTGCACTCACTGGAGTGGGAATAGTAATTTTTACCCCTACACTATCCAACACTTTCCCTGCTGTTGCACTCACTGGATTGGAAATAGTAATTTTTACCCCTACACTATCCAACACTTATTAATTTTTACCCCTACACTATCCAACACTTACCCTACTGTTGCCCTAAAAGTATTATGTGTTGTAATGGTATGCGATATAATGGAATGCGTTGTAATTGTAGTTTTTAGGCATGCATTGTAAAAACATGCAATGTAATGGTAGTTGAGATGTTAAGACTGCGTTGTAAAAGCATGCATTGTAATTGCATGCATTGTGACATCATATATTCGTTGAGAGCCCATCCTAGTCATGACCTAGATTGTACTCCCTCCTTGCCGTCATCACCCAAAGCATACTATGGATCTTTGTAAATGCTTACTGTGCGAATGGAGTGACCAACGACACCATAGACAGGTTTGTCCTGCCTAAATGACTCTGGCATATATACCCTATTGAATCCCATAGTGCGAACTTTTCAGTTATCCTGCCATCTGTTACCATTATTTATATGTGTATTCATTGGCTAAATAATTTCCATGGAGGACATCTATTCTTCTACGCTGAGAGACCTTTCGTGAAGTCAAGATAAGCGATGGCATTAAGGTGAAGGTATATCCAACCCAAAACCTGAGGAGGTCTGGCTTGTCTTGAATTAAAAGCAGCTAATGCTAGATGAATATACCACATGCTGTTGGAGATGCTGATGGCTGAGAGGTGGGACACAAGATCTATATTAGAAAGTGCCAAGCCCTCCAAAAACACTGGGAACATCTATTATTGCAGTATTGACATTCTCAAGTGGTATCACTTGATGGACATTAGACATTCTATGTATCTGGGCTGACTGAGTTGTGTTGTCAAGATATTTCTTCTTCTCAGTTCTGAAGCTGGAGGATTTCATTTAGACTCAATGGGGGATTCAATTTTTAGGACACACATCTTGTAACTGATCTGGAGAGTAAGAGGATTCGGCTGCCTCCTCTGGGGTGGAGAACAAATGGTGGAAATGCATGTGCCCTTGCATTTTTTGCAAGACCCTAAGCTGCTTTGTTTTTTTATAAATTGATTTCTTGATTGTTGGTCCTTCTTTAAGACAGATGCTCGAGGCTCCGATGAAATTGGATGGCCCTTACATGCTTTGTGAAGACTGGACATGTCGACATGGCGTTACATTTAGGCATCGATGCTGGAGGTTTGGTGGGGTTTTCCTGCAATAGTTTTTAAGTGAATAAACTTGATCAGTTAAATCAGGAATGGGAAACTTGGATATGGAAGCTGCTTTTCTCCTCTTCGAAGATGAGTTAACTTGATGGTCTTTGCTCAAAGAGGTCTTTTCTAAAGAGCGAGGACAGATGCGTTAAAGGAGGAGATCATTGGATTAGAAAAGGCCCTGCACGAGATTCAGGACCAGGAGTTTAGGCACCAGCTCCGACTGAAAGAACCTGTGTTGCCAGTGCTTTAAATGGGTCGTTACTGGCTGGTACTGAGTACCAGCACTTTTTTATTTTGAGAGGGAGAGTACCGGCACTTTTCAAGAGTGGCGTAATACTGTTAATATGACTGTACTGACACTTCTCAGAAACAAGCAGGCACTCTGGTTCAGAGTACATGCACTTCTAATTTTCAATTTCAAGCACTGAGTGAATGAAAAATGAAAAATAACTTGTATTGCGCAACTAAAACCCGAAGGTATCAAGGCGCCTATCAAAAAGTTCAAAAGAAGGCAAAACAAAACTACAGGTAGGCTTTGGCAAATAGCCGAGTCTTTAGGGCCTTTCTAAAGGACTGCATAGTAGAGTGTTGCTGAGGAGAATGCATGCTAGTTTTCTGGCCTCGCAGTACATGATCAGGGTCACTGGAATTATGCGACAAGAGAGGGTCAAATTATGCTGCAGGGTTGAGTCATTTATGTGGCAAGAAAAGTAAAATTACGCAGCACATTTTGTAATAGAATTAGTTCATTATTCCACCATTTTGTAACTTGGTAACACTTCTGAGCATTGGTTGCACCTCATTCGTACTAGTTTAACACCCAAATATAGCAATAAGCAACAGAAAGGTGGCCAGTCCAGCTTTTCAAAGGGATTTCCACTATGTGACAACTCGTGTTTTCGCAGTTTTAGTAACTTTTTAACCGTTTGAGCTAGTATTTTTTTTTGTTAAAATCTGCAGATTATGCGGTAATGATGGATTATGTGGCAAAGGCGGAAAATCCATAATTATGCGAAAATCGCCACGGCTGCACAATCACATAATTCCAGTGGCCCTGCATATGATGTACGAACTGGGGAACAAATCCAACAAGTTATAGGTCTGGCTAGGGCGCAGGAAATACAAGAGGAATAGGTTGATGAAGGAGGAGTCACCCTCTGGGCAGATGAGACAGGGTAACAGGAGGTAGCAGAAGGTGTTGCATCTTATTATCAGGAGGTGTGCTCACCAGTTACCACAATGACCTCAGTGAGAGTAGCTGATTTTCTCAGAGATGTTAAACTACCGCAGCTCTCACACTCAGACAGGCAGGCACTGGAGCCCCCAGTGACAGCTGATGAAATGGACATGGTGGTTAGAGCAGATGTCTTCAATCTGTGGGGTGTGAACCCCTTGGGGGTCGTGGAGTCCTGGGAAGGGGGTCGAGCATTCCACAGCCTCACTTTTGCTTGGATTCTAAAACATTTGCTTTGGTTTTGGAAAAAGACCGCTTTCCTGGGACGGCTGATTTCCATTGTTTAAAATGCTTCAGCTGAGTCTCCTGTGCTGTAAAAAGCTTTCGTGCCAGGGTGCCTGCTTGCCTGAAAGAAATGCAAATGTGCCCCATTAGTTAATTGGCAAGTGTAAAGGGTGCTTGGAACCCAGTTCATCACTCTGAGCTTTGTGAAAACAAAGAGGGTTTTTTTTATCGGGAGTGCAAAGAGTTAACAACTTGAGTGTTTGCTGTTAATTGTACTTACAGAGCAGCCCTTAGTACCCCTAAGGAGATGTTGAAGGGACAGTTATGTAACAAATAAATTGCATTACATACTCTATGGTAATACTAAACTGTACATTTTGGAAGCACCATTTTATTGGAAAAGTATTTTGTATCAGTCTATATTTTACTGTGTGTAATGCAAATATAAAAAATTAACTTACATATTCATAGTGATTTCTGTCACAGGCTGTGACCTCGTAGCACTAAAAATACACTATTCTCCACTGCACCAACCAAGATTTCATTTTGTGTCTCCCTGATAACACACATACCTTATGCAGTTAATTAACTAATAGTGTTGGTTTCATAATGTACTACAGTGCATTTCCCACTAAGTAACAACTTTTTACATTTATTTTTCATTTACGCTGCCCATTATTTTATATGTAGGTACCTGATGGTGAAAGACCTAAAAACATACAGAATATTTGGGGCTTATTTATGAGAGGCTTGCGCCACCAGAGCATCCGTATTTTTGACGCTGCGATAGTGCAAGCGTCTCAAACCTACCTAGGAGGAGGTGTAAAGTCACCCTGCAGGGCTTTGCATGGCCTCATAGATATTGAGTAAGACAAAGCAGGGCAAGTCACTGCCTTGCCTAACTCTGCATCAAGGAGGTGTTCCATATGCGCTGCATGGGTGTTCCGTGGGATTTTGATACTGTGCCATATTTACAACTCACTTAAACCTGGAGCAGAACCAAAAACGTACGTCTCCTCAGTGAAAACACTTCATCTCATTTTTTCTTTCCGTGGCTCACATAGGAGGAGGAAAACATCTCTCATGATCGTTGTTGTAAAGGAAGGTGCCCATTCCTTTACAAATAAACTCCTGCCTATGTTGGTGCTAGGCCGCAATGTGTGCGTCAGCGCAGGGGGAATGGACTGGAATGCACTGTATTTCATAAATATGGTGCACTCCTGCCCTTTCACACTGGTGTAGGGCAGCGCAGCAAGAAGACTTGCAGAGCTGCCCTACGCCAATTCCTCATAAATGAAGCCCTTTGTTTTTAGCGACACCTTTGTCCACGCCCCCACGCTCACTGACCTTTGGTTTGCTAAACACTGTTTAATAATATTTCCCTACTGTAAAAATTATTTTGTGTGGGAAGTGGGGCATTTATGGTTGTTGATGGTGAGTACCAGGTTCTAGAAATTTTTGTCAAGAGGGGGTCCTTACTCCTAAAAAAGCTCGACAAGCGGGTCTCTGCATCAAAAATGTTTGAAGACCTCTGTGTTTGAGGATTGCAATCGGGCAAAGCAGCAGAGCGATGGAATTGTATGAAAGTATTTCCTGCAAACTGACAACTCACATGCTGTTCATGTTTCAGGAGGCGCGGAGTAGGGGACATCTTCCTTTTGACCAACGACTATCTAGGATTGCGGTAATATTGAAGGAATGCAAACCACATGACAGTTTTGCCTCATATGCTATGTTAAATATTCTTATAAAGCGCTTCAATGCCCAAAAATATACCTTGGCGCTAGCTGAGCTACAATTCAGTGTGGAAACTGGCCCGGAGTTAGCCAGAAGAGAACAGCCACATCGTCAAAGACTTTCTGAAAGCCAGAAGAATGGATATTTCTCCGAGATACAGAGGCAGGGAATTTCAGATCTTGGGGACCCCGCCTACAAAACCACTGTCTCCCCCGTTCAAACGCTTGAATCTGGGGGACAACCCCCATGTCGGCAGAGAGTAATGGCCTACCTGGTGTATTCCAGGAAAAACTGTTTCTAAAAAAAAATGTGAACACTGTTTTATGCAAAAATGTCTCATTTTATTAAACATAATAAAATCCTTAAACATGCAAAAATCATGTCTTGATTAAAAACATATAACAAAAAAAACAATATTCATCACAACTTGAGATGGATATTGATTTTTTGTGTGCAATATATTACTTAGAATAATCATTGTCACTTTTGAGATTGTGTAGAATATATAGTTGTTTAAAACATCATTTTTTTTACCTGTATAGAGGTATTTCTGTGATGATAAATGCACATGGTACTAATAATTTTATATTATCTTAGAATAAACACAACATTGACTTATATAAGTGCAATAGTGTATACAGTATGTTTTTAATTGAGATGACGTTTGGATATGTAAAGATTTGATTATGTTTAATACAATTTGACATTTTTACATAGAACAGTCTTCAGTGATAAGAAAGCGGAGTGTATAAGTGAGTGTTATTGTTTTCTCAATCAAAACACAGCATAAACCAGTATATGGTATATATGGTGAGAATGTGTGACACAAAAAGGATCATTTTCTTCTCTCAATCCTGTTCCTTTTGGTTATAAGGGTATCTCTCCTACAATTGTGGAGTCTCAAAAAACAGGTCCCTGCTGATGGAGTGCCTTGTGAACCAGACAGTGCTTTGAAAGTAATCCTCTTCCTAACTAGAAGCCAGTGTGGTTTCTTAATTTCTTCAGAGACTTACTTGTACTTGGGATTCTGCAGAGCACGCGGCTGCCGTGTTCTGCAGGATCTTTTAATGTGTTCAAAACATGTTGATGTGCATGCATGTATAGTCCATTACAATAATCGATCCCCGACAAAACCAATGAGGAATTAACTGTCTTCTGAGGGTGGACCAGAATGGCTGATAAGATTTTCTGAGCCATTTTTAAAGTGGCATAGGCCTATGTTATTAAACGCAGAGGTTAAGATCCTCATGAATGCTTCAACATATAGATTGCAGCACGTCACATCGACCCTGGTCCACCCAGACCAATCAGGCTTTTTTATTTCATGTTTTTATTGAGCTTTCATTAACATTTATAAACCAGTACATCTCTGTGTGCATGGGCTCACTGCAGTATGCAGCAGTCAGTCGCCGTAGGCAGGGAAAACACCATGTGCGCAATGCAGCACAATAAGACAGAACAGTTTTGATGTGCATCCAAGTGGCAGTGTTTCAATGCAGGAGTGTAACTAACTCTAAAAACGTGTAGTGAACAATCAAAAGATTCAGGGGCATATTACCAAGCAATAGCGATAATTATCGCTATTGCTTGGTTAGAGACAAAAATTTATCGCCGACCTGCGGCGATTTTAATCGCAGATAAACCTTGGTATTACCAAGGTTTATCGCAAATGCGATAAAAATCGGCCGCAATGCATGAAAATCGCTAATAACTCAGCGATATTCATGCATTACAGAGCTAATGCTCTTAGCCATGTTATCCACCTCCCATTGGATAACATGGCTAAGAACTGCTCAGGGCAGGTGTTAGCTTTTGGAGATATTTGCGCTTAGCGCGAATATCTCCAAAAGTTGGTGATAGGAGATAGCGATGTTAGCGACTGTTTCCAGTCGCTAACATCTTGGCACGCCCACTTTGCATGTCATTAGTGATAAATTTCTCTGACATGCAAAGTGGGGCCCAAGATGGTCGCTATCTCCTACTAACTGTCGCTAACTGGTGTTAGCGACAGCTAGGTAATAGGGAGATAATTTTATCTCCGCTTTCTTGGCTTTTAAAGCCAAAAAAGCGCATATAAACCCCCTTGATAATATGCCCCTCAGTCCGCACTAAATAGTTACCTGCAGCCAAAGCCGTGCAGGAAAGAGTGGTGGGGATGTGGGGCCTGGAGAGGGGGGATTTCAACAGACGATGGAGAGGGAAAATTAAATAAATAAGGAGTTTTCCCTCTTCACCGTCCATCAAAATCCAACCTTACCTGGCCCCACCGCCCACCGCTCTTTCCTGCACGGGCCACGGCTGGTTACTTGTCACTGTGGGTATTGCTTGAAAAGGAAAAATAGACGTGCAGGTACTCTTGACAGTTTTTTGGAAAGACTGGCATGCAAAGGGCCTTCATTGGGTCTCTCAACTTTTTCAAGGTGCTGCTTGCATCTCGTTTGTCAACGCTCAAACAAAATTCTCGCTACCCTCTTCCTGGGAATCTAAATTAAATTCTTTAACTGCAGTGATTCAGGCTGCTTATCATTCTCTCCTACCTTCCCATGCTTCTTCCATTCCCCCTTCTAATATACCTACACTTTTGGAAGCCAACCCTTCAGCTTCCCAATTATATAAACTTTTTCTTCCTCATCCATCTTCTACTAGAAAGAAAACCAAAGTAGAATCTTTCTGATAACACAGCAAATAACTCTGATTGAGTCTAACCAGTAGAAGCATAAGCGCAGAGATATCCCTTCGGGAATTGAATCAGGCGCTATATAAATAAATAAATAAATAAATAAACTTCTCTGGGAGACCAACCTCCATTCTACTTTCTCTATTCATACTTAGAATAAGATTTGGTTAAAATTATGATGATCCTCGAGAGCAGACAATACCACCCAAAAATTATTTTATATATATAATAGACTTATTTTTACTCCTGTTTCATTAAACAAAATTAATCAATATTCCCCTTCCTGTTGGTCTTGTTCTTCTGATAACGCTGACTTACGACATATGTTGTTTGAGTGTCAAAATGTTCTCTTTTTGTGGACTCAAGTTTGGCAACAAATAAATGATATTTTCCACACACACGTCCCCCTTACATTCCCTAACATTTTCGTAGGCAGTATTTCCGATGATTGGGAATCACTAACCACAAATTCTTCCACAAATGACCTTCTCCTAGCTGTTGCCTTTCAACAAATCACACGAGAATGGAAAAACTCTGCTAATATATCTTACAAAGCCCGATGGTATGCAGTTTGCTACCGTCATACGTGACACCCTTTCGCAACCTATAACTACTTTTCTCGATACATCTGCCATGATTGTTTCCTCACACAATCCTCGTATTGATGAAGGGCCTAAGCCTCCATGATTATATTATTCATTATATACCTATTGTGACATATTAACTATTGTTTTCTCTTTGTACTTTTATCCTTAATTGGTAATTGGTGATTGTTGGACTCTGATAATTTTTCTCCCCCCTTTCCTTCCCTTCTTTTCCCCTTACTCATTTTCTTAATTATTTAAACTATGTATATATATGATTTTTATTCTTATTCTGTACATTTTACTGTATTCAATTATTTACAAATAAAATCTCTTTGAACTAAAAAAAAAAAGTGCAGGTACTCTGCACCAGAGTACCTGCTTATTTCTGGGAAGTGCTGGTACTCTGTAATTAAACGTATTACATTTCTCTTGAGAAGAGCCAGTACTCTCCCTGGCAAAATAAAAAAATGCCGGACAGTACCGGCCCATTTAAAGCACTGACTATGGGTTTCCTTGCACTCGGGCATTTCGCAGTCTCCACGTATCAAGGGGAGCCAAGAGCATGCGCTGGGGAGCGTGTGGAAGTCTGGGAGTGGGGGCTCTGTAGTACTGGTAACATCTCAATCCCGTTATGCCTCCGGTGGGGGTGCGAGGGCAGGTCGACCTGTCCCCTTAGCGCGAGAATTGCGGTCAATACCTCCTGCCTGGGGCGAAGGGTGCGTTTTTCCATCTGGAAATGAAACCGACAGATCTCAGGTGTGTACGTCACGTCAGTCCCAAGTCCTCTCCAGGAGCCCCCTGTGTGGGGTAAGGTATGTCATGTCTCATGAGGAGGAAGTTAAACTGAGTACTTGAATCTTGTGTTTCTCCGAACCCTAAATGTGTGCTTCAGTGGTTGTGTCCACTCTGACTCTGAGGGAGTCCCATCCATCTTTGACACCCTGTATGCCATCTGAGTTCTCTAGGATCAGCATCTGATAGAGCTGGTGGATTTATTGTTGCCTGTCCTCCATGATGAGTAGGGTCTACAGCAGATCGCTTGACTTTGGTCCAGAACCTGTCTCCCCTATTGGACTCCGCAGAGTTTGCGTAATTACCCTGTATGTCAGGTACTGTGCGCCCAACAGCCCATTGTCACTAGGCTTTCAAAGTTTCTGAAGGTGCTCCTGTTATAGAGGTCCCCCGGATGCCGCCCCCTGCTTCCAACTATTCTCTCAGGCCTAGTGTCTTAAAGTACCCACCTCTCCATGTAGTCAGTCCATGAGGGGCAGTGCAGGCGCGTATAGCGGGTCCTCTCTGCTTCAACTCAATGGACATTTCCAGCAGAGCAGGCCACTGATCAAGGTTTAGGCTTCCGCACCGATCCCAGCTTCACCCCCATCAGCAGTGCTACCAAGGCACCCGCTCTAAGGGGTTGTCCAACCGTACCTAGATCCTGTATGTTCTGGCCTGCTAGCCACCTGGCCAGCCACTGTAATGGCACTGCCAGGTAGTATAGTTCGTGATTGGGGACAGCAGTCCATGCAAGGCCACTCTCAGATTGCACTCCAGCAGGTTTGTGTTTTACTGTTAAATCTTAACCCCAAAATATTTCAGAACTCTGGGTTCCTACCTGATTCCCACAAGATGCACGCCCGCTGTAACTTTCCCCCAGTCACAGCCACTGGGAACACACAAGTCTTTTGCCAGTTGGTACATAGGCCAGAGACTCTCCCTAGTGCCTCCAACCATTCCATTCTCCAAGGCACTCCTGTTTCTGCATTTCTCAGATAAAGCAGCATGTCATCCGCATACAAGGAGACTAAGTGTTCATTGGCTCTTAGGGGATACCCTTCCCTCAGCTCGGAGTATAATGGCAAAAAGTTCCACAGCGAAAGCAAATAGCAGCGGGGTTAGTGGACACCCCCTGCCTGGTGCCTTTATGGATTGGGAATTCCTCCAATATGCACCTACCCCAATCACACCCTAGCTCTTGTGCCTGAATACAGGAGTGGTACTCACATGTCCCAGCCTGATCACATATGCATGCAACGCATGACTGCCCTCGGGTAGCCCCAGTTCAGGATGTCAAAGACTTTGCGTATGTCGGCGGACAGGACTATCGCTCTTAGATGGTGAAAGATCCACATCTCCTCCAGGGCCTGGTAAAGCCCCGAGGAGTTAAGCCTGGGTGTTGTAAATGCGGCAATAGGCGCTTGGCCAACTCCTTGCTCAATATATTATAGTCCAGATTCAGCATAGAGAGCAGTATGTAGGCCTATCCTTTATGCAGCTCTCAAAGAGTTTTGAGCAATCAGGCATTATGCCAAACAAGGGAACAGGGTATTCAATTTTCAGTGGTTACTCGGGTGTCTTAAGTACACCAAGAAGTATATGTGGCACAGCCCGAGCGGACAATAGACTACTGCATATATTTGGAAACATTGGACAAAAATTCCAGGTATAGAATAAACAAGGGGAAGTCCCACCTTTATCTATTGAGAGGAGAAACTCCAAGGGTACCAAAAGATTGGCCAATACAGCTAACACTCCTGGGCTTTTGATATCTGGGTATCAATGTCACCATAAATAGGAGTGCCTTCTTAGAATACAATCACTACACAATATGGAATACATTTAGCTGGATGTATGACATTGGAAGACTCTGCTGCTCTCGCTACTTGGCAGGGCTGCTTTATTCAAAATGGTCTACCTGCTGAAGCTGTTGTATTCACTTCTTACGTCTCCGCATACAGTACCGAAAAGCTTCTTTCAGCAACTGGAGGGTTATATTCAATTGTTGATGTGGAATAGGGGAGGTGGGAGTGAAGCCAAGGATAGCACTCCGCAAGTTGATGAGGGGGATATAGGATGGAAGAATAGCAGTGCCGGATATAAAATATTGCGCCATGCAGATGGCAACGGTCAATATTTGTGTATTCACACAACCGGATGAGTGTTTAGGATAGACAGGCATGTGATGAACAATAGGCGTTACCCGGCAGTGCTTTATTTACATAGTGTAGCGCCAGCCTCGCCGACAGACAGTGGTGCCAATCTGGAGGGACGCCACAAGATATCTGTGGTGGGAGACAGTGTTGATGAGTGATACTCCCCTCTGGAATGGTGACCTGTTATCTAAAGTGGGTCAACTGTCAGGCTTTCATGCCTTGAATCACATTGGCAAATTGGGGGATGGGTGGACGGTTGATGAATTTATCCAATTCAGTGAACTTCAGAAGGAATATCTAATGCTGGAATCTGAAACCTGTAGGTACATCCAGCACCAGCATGTCCTAATGACTGGCATTAAAAATGGAACAGCAATTCCTAACTCCACCCCACTGAATGACACCCGAGGAAAGAAGCAGTCTTGCTGATCTATTAAGAAAATACTAAACAACTCCTCTAATATCCTTCAGAAATTAAAGGAAAGTTGGGAGGCAGATGAGGGTATTTTGGAGGATGAGGAATGGGAGGAGGCACTGAGAGGCCCACATAGAGGGGCAATGAGATCGGGTTTTAAACTGGGTTTGTTGCGTATCCTGCATGGGTCATACTATTATACGACGGTACAGAAGAGAACAAGCAAGACTGACCAGATTGTTGTCTCAGGGGCTGGACCTAGGTTGCAGTGGCGGCTCCTCCATTATGGCGGAGGAGCATTGTCTCCCCCTGATGAAAGACAGCAGAAGCAAGGAGATAAATAAAATGATAATACAACATTTTTATTATCATTTAATTTTGCTTCCTGCAGGCTGCCTGCCAGCCGAGCCGAGGGAGAGGTGGGGACAGCCACAGGGACGCTGCAGCACCAGGGAGGAGGGGGGAGTGGTGGGCACTGCTAAATGTGCATCATGTTTTGGCCAGTCCCAAAAGGCCAGCCACACCCTCATGCACACCTAGATTTTCTCCACATAGCTGTGTTGTACAGCTTGGTGGAGAAACCAACACAGGCCTCCTGTCTATGTCTGAGCGCCGAACCGTGTGCACCAGGTTCCTGACAAGGACGCGAGGATCTGGTGGAAGGCAGCGGCTATCTAAGCAGGTAAGTGAAATTCTATTTATTTTTGTAGTCTTTTTTTTGTTGTCCCCATCACTTCATAGTACGAACATACGCTCCTGCTACGCTGGTTCTTCTTCCATATCCTGTGGACATGCCCCAAAAAGCAAACATATTGGGAAGAGATCAGGGAATGTATGAATGGTCGGAAGAAAGAGTCCTGAAGTATGCCAAACTATGGATTACTCTGGAGCGGGGGAAGTGAAGAGTAACACTGCAAAGCTCTGGGGGATAGAAGTGCCTCCGGCCCTAAATATTTGGTAAAAAGATATGGGGCCCGATGTAGGTCGCCAAATACCGGTCGGTAACGGCCGATTTCGTCCGTTATGGACCGGTATTTGAAGATGGAGATGTAGGGGCATGTTAAAATACAGAATCTGTAATTTTACCGATTTTGTAAAATACCGAATCGGTAAAATTACCGATTTTGTATTTTGACATGTAGGTAGCACTTAAATCAGTGCTACAGGGGTTTAAGAAGTCGTTATTTACCACCAACTAGAAGTTAATGGTAAATTATGAAAACCCTTTCAAAAGCATTTTTTTGCTTTTAAAACGGTGCCATGTTGCAGACATGCATGCCCCAAGGGCATGTATGTCTGCAACATGTGCACCCATGCACAATTGAGGGGTGCAACAGGGTGTCAAAGTGGCACCCTGCCACCCTTCTATGTTTCCCCCAATTACTGAATCGGTATTTACCGATTCGGTAATTGACATTCATTCCAATGGACCTACAGGCCCATAGAAATGAATGACAATTACCGAATCGGTAAATACCGATTCGGTAATTACCGATTCATACAGATTCTGTAATTAATTTGGTAATATTACGTACATCCTGATTGCCGGTTCTTAAATACCGAATCGGTATGATTCGGTATTTAAGAATCGGTAATCTCGGATTACCTACATCGGGCCCATGGACTGGTGCATGTTGGCCAAGCGTCAAACGTACGGAGGCAGGGGCTTCCCTCGGAAATGGACAAATATTTGGAGAGCATAGCAGACACATAGAGGGCTACTGTTGGTTGGGTAGAAATTAATTGTATTAAAGCTAATAGCGAATGAAACAATGAGCGATGTAGAGTAACATGTATGAGTCAATGATATGTTTATCCAAACAGAAGTTGCTGACAATTGTTGGGGAGTGTCACAGTCAGTGAAATGTTTTTGTATTGTTGGTTAACGCAAAACAATAAAAATGAAAATGCCATCTAATTTTTTATTTTGTACATCAAAGGGGTCTGGTTGGACTCAACTAGATCATATTTTATTTCAAATATTTTCACCCATGTCATTACCATTGGATAGAACTACTAAAATGCAAGCTAACATCTCCAGGACATGATTGGAATTCGAGGAAGTTTTTTTCCAACAACATCATTATGGAAGTGTTGCAAGTTGTTAACAAGAATATGCATATTTAACATTTCTTATTATGGTTTGCCTCACACCCGCTTTCCCTTGTTCTCTTCCTTCCCGTCCGTTTAGGACTCCTTGTTCCATTCCATTCCATATCTGTTACTCTGACTGGAGTTGGGTTGGGTTTCTGTCAGTTGCCCTTGACTGTCGCATCAATAAATTCTCTACTAACTTCCTTTTTATTGAAGTCCTTTCTACATTTATTTGGCGACAAGTGCTGGTGGAGGAACAGCACAGCGTGTGGCAGCCTTCCTCCAAAGCTTATTGGCATAACACTTCTCTTATAATCGTATCTAGGAACCCGTCTGTGTGGCAACTTGCAGGTGTACCCGTCTAGTCTTCGAGAGGCAAGTGCTGACGCCGCTGATTTCCGCTTGGAGGGCGACTAGTTGCTGCAAACAAATTGTAGCTGGCTGAGGGAGAAGCTTCTGGAAGTGAGGAAGTCTGTTAGCCAGCTGAGGGAGTGGATTCTGCATAGAGGTGTGGCTTGTGCCCTCCTTCTTGTCAGTGAAGGGGGAACCACTCCGTTCTTCAACGCTGTTGGGTGGATTTATTCCTCTGCTGCCAGTCTCTTCTGCCTTCAAAGCTGCAGGTGAAGTCTCTTCAGGCCTCTACGCTGCTGGCAGAGTCTCTTTGGCCTTTCGATGATATTATTGAGGGTGGGCGGAGCTGGCGTAGTGACTCTACGCGTAGCTCTACGGAGTTTGAAAAAAACTCAGTGGGGCTACGCATAGCTCTGCTCCCTCCCCGCTCTCCCCTCTCAAATGCTTTAAAAATCATAAAAAGAAGGCACTTACCTGTGTTTCTGCCGACTCCCCTGCCTGGCCGCTCTCCTTCTTGCTCCTCGCGTCCTTCTTCATTGAAAACAAACACTACGTTGTACGTCTTGAGCGTGCACACTCGCAAGACGTACAAAGTAGTGTTATTTTAATGAAAAAGGATGCGAGAGGAGCAGGAAGGAGAGCGGCCAGGCAGCAGACACACAGGTAAGTGCCTTCTTTTTATTATTTTAAAGTATTTGGAAGGGGAGAGGGAGCGGCTAATGACCGCTCCGCCACAGAGGCAGAGTTTTGCCTATCTCTGCATTTGCCACAGAGAGCAGAGTAGGCAAATCTCCGCAAACTCCACTGGCAGAGCAGAGTTACACGCCCAGGGTTAGATATTTTCCAGCATAAGGGCTTTGTTGTCCTTCGTGGAGGAGTTCTTCTTTATTATTCCCTGTTGCGGAAGGCGGGGAGTAGACGCACAGTTGGGTGAAGCATCTATTGGTGGTGCGGGGGACTGCTCTTTGTAAGTAAATAATTAAGCAGCTATTAGAGCCTACATCTTCTGTGTTTCCCGCATGTACATCTTATCTGCAAAATGTACTTTTCCTCCTTTGTGACCTTTGATTATAGAAAGTGTGCTGCGCTTTCTGTTTTTCAATACTTCCTCAAACTTCTATATATATATAATAATTCTTTATTCGGCTTTACACATTGGAAAACCATAAAAGCAATATTTGATAATACAATTTCATATTAAACAAGAGCTCGTATTATTAGATAAAATTCAGACAAAGACAAGTTAATATCTACAAAACAGAACATCAGGTTATTCCATTGCATCATCTGAAACTAAAACTGGCATAAAATTTTAGAAATTTTTCCTATGCTTCATGACGCATTTTAGAAAATTAAGGACAAGATAGCAAACAGATTCAGATTCTAGCAATTGAAGGCGTAGCATTGCAGGACGACACCGTCTGAGTCCCCAACGCCTTAATAGTGGTAGTAGCCAAATTTTCCTGTGTGGATGATGGAACTTACAAAACAATACTGTGTGTAAATTAGTCTGTATAGATTCCTCATCACAGGGACAGGCAGGGAAAGTTAAGTCCCATCTATTTCTCTCGGGGAAGGCCACTAATCTATGAAAAAAATCTAATCTGAATCTTGTCAGTAACATTCTGTCATGCGTACTAATCTGTATTGTTAAATACGGCTGGATGGAATCTGTGGCCTGGATCAGATTGGCATGAAGGACCGAGCGTTTTGTCGACTCAGAAGTCAACCTCAATGTCTCTAAGTGTCTCAAGGCAAGTTGTTTCTGCGCTCTCTTTGGTAAATCAGTAATACCCTCAGGGTGGAAATAAAACCTCTCAATACCAAGATCCCTGAGGAAATTTCTGATATACCGAAGCCATGTTATTTTTGAGGATTGATCAAGAGCCATTGTATCTGCCACAATTGCCTGTGTCAGCGCGTTTTTATCAGAAGCCCAGATGCGCCGCCAAAGCATTAATGGTTGGATCTTTAACAAATCCTCCAAATAAGGAATTCCAAGTTCCAGGTGGGATGCATAGATTGAGGTGCGTCTCGGTGTTACTAAAAGAAATCTGAGGAAGGTGTTTTCTGCCACCTGAAGGGCCCTAACATCTGCATGTCCCCAGACTCCCGCCCCATACAGTGCGATAGCCAGACACTTGGCACTATACATTTTTAGTAGCTCCACTGGTGCCCTCCTCCCCAATCTCTGAGAAAAGCTCATCAGGGCCGCTATGGCTCTTTTAAAAAGATGGCACCTTGCCTCTACTGCTGGCCTCCAATTCATCCTTTCATCGATCATGATTCCCAGATATGGGTACTGGGGAGTTACCTCAAGTTTTTGGTTTTTGAGATAAATGTCCTTTGCTCGTTTTTTCCCTCTGCCTGCTACCATGACAAACGTTTTTTTGACATTTACATGAAGGTCCAATCCGCCCATGAAATCCGTATATCTATTCAGGGATTTCTGCAATTCGCGCGGAGTGTGCGCCAGAATGACAGCATCATCTGCATAGAGCAGAGCGGGAATCAGGCGCTGTTTTACCCGCGGGAGATCCTGGCCCCCCCTCAACATCTCTTCCTCCAAGCCATTCGTGTACAATGAGAAGAGAAAGTGGGCCAGGACACACCCCTGTCTGACTCCACGTTCTACTCTAAAAGATGCTGTCAATTCCCCCTTCACGCCAAAGCGCACCCTCGCGGATGCTTTAGAATAAAGCTCTCTCAAAAAATCCAGAAGATGGGGATCCACTCCCATTTGTCTCAAAACCGTCCAGAGTTTTGCGTGCGAGACGCAATCAAAAGCAGCGGACAGGTCTACATACACCATGTAGATTGTATCCTTCTTTGCTTGGATATATTTACCCAATAACAAGCTAAGGTTAAGGGCCTGCTCAACCGTTCCAAACCCCTCCCGGAATCCAAACTGAAGATCAGAGATAATGCCTCCCTCCTCAGCCCACTGCTGGAGTCGCTCAAGGACTACCCTGCCAACGACCTTGCCCAGAGAATCCAGCAGTGAGATGGGACGGTAGCATTTAACATCCTGATGATCCCCTTTTTTAAAGATTGGGACCATGATGGACTTGGTCCATGATTTTATTAGTCCCACTTTTGCAGCTGCAGTGCAGACTCTGGTAAGAATGGGGGCCCAGAGGTCCAAATTGTACTTAAAAAGATCCATTGGGACCCCATCTGGGCCTGGAGCTTTCCCATTTTTACTTGTTTCCAATGCCACTAATAGCTCAGAGATGTCAAACTGCAGGGGAATAGGGTATTCAACTGTTGGCAATGTATTTTCTGTCCCACCTATTGTTGCTGTATTTTTAAAAATATTGGAAAAGTGGGATACCCAAGTATCTTCCTCTATAGCCACTTCTATCTTGGGACTGTTGTCATCTGTTAAGTAGGGGGATCTGACAGTTCGCCAAAAAGCCTCGTTATTTTTGGAGACGGCGCTAGTATGTAGGTCGTCCCATAATTTCTGTTTTAATTCCTGTATTCTTGATTTGCGTGCCCTTCCATATTGCTGTCTCAGAAGTTGGATCTGCTCCGAGTCTCTTGGTGTTTTGTTCAGGGCCAACTTTAGGTTGGTTAGGGCCACAGTACAACTATGGTTAAACCACCCTTTAGTGGTTGGGTTCAAGCTCCTTGGTTTTACTGTTAGAGGTCCCTTGATTTTCTCTAACATTTGGGTGAAATTATTTAGGACTTCTTCATCTGTTTCTGACAAATCGAGACATTTAATTATATTTGAGTATACCACTTTGACCAATTTGTTGGTTATTTCGGCTGGATTTATTTCCCCCCATTTTAATGTATAACCATTTTGTTTGGCTAACTCCAATTTATTCTGGGCTAAAGTTTTTGACATAACTGTAGTTAGGGGGGTGGAATCGGTCAAGTAAAGATCCATCCTCAAAGCGGAGTGATCACTTAATGCATTAGTCAGAACCTGAAAGGATCTAACTATGCGTAACAATCCAGACGACAGGAGGATGTAATCAACTGTCGTTTGCTGTGCCCTACCCACGTATGTTGGTTGCACAAAGTTTGTGCCTGGGCTTGACCTATTAGCTATTGTAAGATCTAACTCAGATAGCACATTATTCATAGCAGTCCCCACCTTGGTATGGTCAAAGTGCATAAGTGGAGCGTCCTGTTCATCCACTATCCCACAGTGATTTTCCTCAGCCTGTGGGCAAGGGTGGAGATTAAAATCCCCTCCCCATAAAAGGTGGATCTCCCCTTTTCCTGCCTTGGATTGATGAAACTAAATTAGTCTCTCCTGGATGTTAGAGAGGAGGGTCAGAAATTGGCCATCCTCTAGGTTATTATATAGGTTAATCAGGGGGATGGACTCCTTGTTCTTAAAGGAAAGAGACAGTAGTTGGAAATTTGGGTCAGAATCAACAATGGACACTTTTAAGTGGTTCACAGTATTTGCAATGTAAGTGGTTAGCCCTCCCTTAGGTCTGCCTGCGCTACTGCCCAGGGCTGGAATAGAGTATGTTTTGTATCCCAGAAGGTGGAGCTCCGTCGTAGACCATGTCTCCTGGAGGCAGATAATTTTACCCGGCTCAAGGAAGTACATGGCAGTCCCATCCTCAATTTTGGGGCGTAGACCCGCCACATTCCAAAAGAGGATAGGTAGGGGTTCTAGTTCTGGATTAAGCGACCCAGCTTCATTTACTAAGCACAGTGTTTTTATTTTAGGGGTGGCCTTGGGTGGGTTGGGATTAATAGATTCGGTCTCCGTTAGTGGTCAATCGACCATTTCGAGGCCGCTAAATCTATTCCTTGTTGGGAAGTTGAACCACGGATCCCAGCGAGGCGGCTCTCTATGAGCCGTCCTCTGCGTGTGCGGACCCCAGTCGTCCCAGCCTCCTCCCTGATGACGTGGCCCCACTGTGTGCCAGGGACTATCATAATCATAGTGACGAAGACCCCCTAGTTGCCTTGTGTTGCCATATTCAGAATGACGGGGGGCTGCTACAGCCCAGGGGGTATCATGACCATTAAAAGGACCATTACGATATCTTGAAGGGTAGAAAAAAGAAAGTGGTTTGGTGCCTATGCCTTCATTTGCACTCGAGTAATCCCAAGAGCAAATATATTCTGTTACTCGGGGGTCTTCAAACGAAACCACAATACAATCTCCCGAGATTGTTTTTCTGCCATTTCCCACCCAGGGAGTCCTATGTACCGTCAAAATCCTACATTGCCAGGTTGGTGGAATGGGGCGATTGATGTTTAGCCAGTGTTGGGCCTTGTTTTTCAATGACCACATTGGTTCTGCATTGTGATCCACTAGCTCGGGCACACCTGTCAATACCACTACAAAGGGAGATGCTTCCGGTGGCAAATCGACAGGAAATCTAACTTCGGACGGTCCCCTAGGGCCACTATTGTTGGATACTGGGGCCGAGGTTTTCGGGGCCGGTGTTTTGAAGGCTAGAGTTTTAGAAGCCGGAGTTTTGAGAGCCGAGGACTTGGGAGCTGGAGGTTTAGGTCCCAATTTTGGGTCCGGGGTCTTAGGTGCAGGTGTTATTGTTGACAGGGAATTTCCCTGTGGTAAAGTTATGGCGACATTAGTGGAAGAATTCACTATTCTGTTATTATTTAGTTTTTCAGATAGTGTTGGTTTAGGTGTTACATCTGAGGGTATGGGTACGTTCTTTTGTATAACTGCGGGCTTAGGGAGGGATTGTTTATTCTGTTTGTTTCCCCCCGTTTTTTGGGCCACCAGCACTTGCTTAGATTGTGTGAGGTTTGTGAGCTTGGATAGCTGATTCTCTATCTTCGCAAGTCTAACTTCTACTGGTTCAAGAAAAAGTTTCAGTAAATCTGCGATCCTATTTAGCAGCTGTGAATTATTGCTATCGGTTATTTCCTTGCTACAGGAAAGAAGAATAGGGGATTCCAAACTAATGGGGCCGGGAGTGTCGTGTGCTGACTGATAATCGCAGAAACTACTAGCTGTTCTGCTCTAGGGGGTGCAGTCTCTGTCATACTGGGCATGTCGCTAATCTCATTGGGGATGGAATTTTTCGGATCGTTCTTTCGTTTTCTTATGGCACCCTCCCTCCTCCCTCTTGCTTGCCTTCTTTCCTCTGATGTGATTTGGGGTAACAGCTCCGGTGTTCTTTCTAGGTCTGAGCTTAACTGAAAGTCCGAGAGCTGGGAAGCCGACAAGTCTACATTGTTTGGTAGGCTACGCCTACCCTCGCAAAGGGTCCTTCGACCAGAGTTATTATCTAATATGGGGGTTCTAGCTTCCCCTAAGTTACCCATAGAGGATCTCTTAGCAAACGCTAAGTCCAAGGACACCCTATCTTCCATCAAAGAGATACTATGGTCAATAAATGAGTTTTCCTTGGTGATGAAATCATCCATAGGGCCTAATAGCTTACCCACACCCCCCGTTGCCTTGGTTTTGTTTCCTCTGGTTAACACCATTATTGCTGTTAGACCAAATCAGAAAAATAGGAACGTACACAGACAAAGAGTCAGTGAGACAAAGTGTTTCAAAGCTCGCAGGTGCAGAGTCAGTAGTTTAACAGTACGTACGTTTCGATGTAGATGACAAGGGGTGGAAGTTAGAGAGATGGCCCGATCCGGTCTCTCGCGTCCTCGAACAGCCTCAAACGGCCCGCCCTTTGCCCGGGCTTCGCCCGGCGCCGTCCCGCGCGCGTACCGCGTGCGCGGTAATTGGGCTGATTATATATGTGAGCAATGTGGGCGTGGCTACAGGAAGAGCGAGCCAGGTGTCAACGATTGGCCTTGCAGGGACTCCTGTTAGTTGGAGTCCCTGCTGTCACGCTCGCAGCCCTGTATGCTGCCACAGACCCCCTCGAAGTGTCCAAGTGAAGCGGGACCCGCGGAGCGGGTCCGGCGAACTGTAGCGTTGAGGTCGGGCACAGGAGACGAGTCCCAGCAGTCAGGTCACAGTCTGCAGCTCCACGTTAATCAGGATGCAGGCAAAAGAGAACCCACCAATTATTATTATTGTTATTGTTATTATTGGGTTTTGTAGAGCGCGTAGTCACCCGTAAGTATCCCAGCGCTAAGATCCTTACAGACCAAAGGGTAACGGGGGAAGTGACAGGAAAGAGGAGGGGAAGGGCTCAGGGAAACAGATGGGTTTTTAACCGTTTCCTGAATCGGAGATAGTCTGGTTCAGTCCTGAGAACGAGAGGAAGGGAATTCCATAGGCAGGCTGTGTTGACAGAAAAGCGCCGTCCACCCGTACGGACCTTCTTCACTCTGGGAATAGTGATGAGGTGTTCATGGTCCGATCGGAGGGATCTTTTTTTAGGATGGAGGGGCCTTTGTCCTGTAGAAGTTTGTGTGCTAAACAGAGAGCTTTAAACTTCACTTGCTCTCTCACTGGGAGCCAATGTAAGTATTTCAGTGCTGGTTTGGCCGAGGATCTCGAAGGAGTGTTGGTGAGGATCCGGGCAGCCGCGTTCTGAATCCTTTGGAGTTTGTTAAGAGTTGCTTCGGGAGCACCCAGATAGATGGTGTTACTGTAATCCAGCCTTGATATAATAAGGCCTTGGATTAACAGTTTCTGGGAAATAGGAGGAAGTAGTGGCAAAATCTTCCTGATGGATTTCAGAAGCCCGAAGCAGGTTCCGGCGACTTTATTGGGTTGCGTCTTGAAAGAGAGGTCTTTTTCAAGCCAGATTCCTAGGCTCTTGATCTCAGGCTTGGGGGCCGGAGGATCACCCAAGCAGGGTGGCCAAAGGTTATGCGAGAGGGAAAGCCCTTTCTGGCCAAGGAGGAGGATGTCCGTCTTTGAGCCATTGAGCTTTAATGCCGAATTATTCATCCATCCTTGGATTTCCGTAAGACAATTATAAAGGTCCGAGGGTTTTTGGTTAGGGTGAGATAGAGACACTACTAATTGTGTGTCATCAGCATAGCTGATGATTTTCACTCCGAACGGAATGACAACCTCTTCCAGTGGGGCCATATAGACATTGAATAATGTCGGGCTTAAAGATGAGCCCTGTGGCACACCACACTGGAGGAGGGTGTCGGGGGACCGGATGTCATTCTCCCAGACCTGAAAGGAGCGGTGGTCGAGGAAAGATTTAAACCAGGTCAGAGCAGTGCCCTCAACACCGATGTTCCTGAGTCGATTGATTAAGACCCGATGGTTGACGGTGTCGAAGGCCGCACTGAGGTCCAGGAGGATCACTGCCACTGATCCTCCTGCGTCCAAGAGGGCTCTAGCCTCCTCCACAGCTGCGAGAAGGGAGATGTCAGTGCCCTGCCCTGGGCGGAATCCAGTTTGCGAATATCTGAGCAGATTATTGGACTCCAGATAGTGTGATAGTTTTTTATTCACAAGTTTTTCAGCAATTTTACTGGTTCCGGGAAGGAGAGAAATTGGCCTATAATTGGCAAAGTCTGTGGGGTCCAGCGAAGGTTTTTTAAGTAGCACCTTGACGACCGCCGCCTTCCAACTCGGGGGAACTACTCCCTGGAGCAATGAGGTGTTAATGAGATGGGTTAATGAGGGAGCGATAGTGGGGGCCACTTTCTTGAGAATACGTAAGGGAACTGGGTCCCTAAGAGAGCCGCTTTTGATCGTATCCAGCATGGTTGAGACCCCTTCAACAGTAACTGGTCCAAGAGAGTTTAGACAGGGTGTGGTAGGGTTTGGGTTTGTACATTCTTCTTCGCTAAAATCAATAGGTGGCAGAGAAGCAAGGATTTTCTGGATCTTGTCCTCAAAGAATTTGGCCAGTTGACAACATTTCTCTGCAGCTATCTTAGGGTCTGGCAGATTCTTTGGAGTGGGATCTGATGTTTTAAGTAATTCTTTCACAATGATGAATGTTTCCTTGCTAGAGCAGGAGGAACTTTCTATCCTTTCCTGATAGAAAATGTTTTTCGTGTTGCGAAGAGCCGATTTATAATTTTTTAGAGAAACCCGGTAAGCGTCTTTATTGACTGTAGTTTTATCTTTCCTCCATGAGCGTTCTGATCTTTTGCATTCCTTACAAAGGAGGTTAAGCTCAGGAGTGTACCATGGAGCAGGGTTCACTCTTTTAGTTCGCCTCAAGATGGAAGTTTTAGGGAGAAGTAAATCTAATGATGTAGTGAGCCAGGAGTTGAACTGATTATCAGCGCTAGCTGGATCCGAAACAGGGGGAGAAAGCGTGGCCCTAAGCTTGGAAGCCCATTCATCTGGCAAGAGTTTGTGCCAGCGTCGGTCAATAGTCCGGGTTTTGGCCTGTTGGACGGGTGGAATATAGAAGTTCCACACTATGGGTATTAGGAAATGGTCTGTCCAAGGAAGGGGAATGGGAATGCCTGTAGTGAGGCCCGTAATGTTTGTGAAAACTGGGTCCAGAAGATGACCTTTATCATGGGTGGGTTCTAAATTAGCTAGTCTGAGGTCGAAGGACGAGAGATCCATAAGAAGTTCTGCTGCATTAAGGTCCTTGGGGTCTGATAGGTGAAGATTGAGGTCTCCCAGGATGAGGAAATTGGAAGAGGTAGTAGCTATCTGTGTGACTGTATCGACAAGGGAGCTTGCGAAATTCCCTGGAGTTCCCGGCGGGCGGTATATCAGCAGCCCTGACACGGAGTGCGTAGGGGATATTTGTAAGGCAAAGTGGCAGCTCTCACACTCATCGATATTGGCATTGTTAGCTCTGCATGCAAATTGTTCTCTATAGATTATTGCCAGGGGTCTGTTTTGGGAATAGATTTGATAGCCTGGGGGGAGAGCATTGATGATGTCTGACTCCGACCAAGAAGTGAGCCACGTTTCTGTGAGGAACAGAGCATCGAAATCAAACTCCTGAAGTAGGAGGTGGATTTCATGAGCGTGTTTGGGGAGAGACCGACAATTTAGTTTAAAGTGGTAGAGGCCGGATTACATAGAGCACAGTTAATGAAAGGTTTACCTTCCGGATGGATATAGCTGCACTCAGGGAGTTTCCCAGAGTTGAATGCTTGGAGGCTGTCTCTCGAATAAATGAGTCGTTCCTCGTGGGAAACGAACATAGTGACTGGGCCTGGGTCCGGCTGGGCCCGGACGGGCCCAGACGGGCTTGCCTTAGGCGCGCCCGCTGCGCCGCGGATTGCACATCTTTTTGTAGCAGGTTAAGGGCGTGTCCTCGGACGAGTGGGCGTGGCCTAAAGACCAGCTCACTCGCTGATGGCATCCGATTCAGTGTTATTTCCGCAGCAGCGTTTATCTCGGCTGCGCGGAAGTACTAATGTGAGAGCAAGTGCCCAATGAGGTGCAGTAAGGGAACGTAATGACAACAATTTAAAAATGAGCTTTAGAGCAAACAAATTTTAAAAGTGGCGATTTGCATAAACAAACAACACTCCCGGCTGTGCAGGGAGATGAGGATGCTTTAACAGACTGCCGGTGCAATGTGGGCGTGGCTACAGGGAGAGCGGGCCAGGTGTCAACGATTGGCCTTGCAGGGACTCCTGGTAGTTGGAGTCCCTGCCGTCACGCTCGCAGCCCTGTATGCTGCCACAGACCCCCTCGAAGTGTCCAAGTGAAGCGGGACCCGCGGAGCGGGTCCGGCGGACTGTAGCGTTGAGGTCGGGCACAGGAGACGAGTCCCAGCAGTCAGGTCACAGTCTGCAACTCCACGGTAATCAGGATGCAGGCAAAAGAGAACCCCAATCTTCTATAGTACTGGTTGCTTTGTCCTATCTTGATGCGCCTCTTCCTAATTTATCGTGCCTCACTCTCCCTATTGATAAAGTACTGCGTTTTAAATATTTGTGCCCAGTGAAGTATCTAGGATTTGCTCTCAGTGATTTTTACTCTGCATCTCATCTTGCATGCCGATTGCGACAGCTTAAGAGTATTGGAACATCCGGGCAATCGTCTAGCTGGCACAGCTGCTGGTTATGTGTATACACTGACTGGCACAGCATTTAGCTGGTCATGCGCACATGCTGACTGGCACAGCTGGAACATCCTTGAGTACCTTATGTTGTATTTATTGTGCTATCTGAAAATGTGTTGGTTTACACACACTATTCTAGTCAACTGTAGTTTGGCACACTGTTATATATATATTTTTTTGCTTTTTAAAGTTAAGTCTCTAGCAGCATGGCATCTACAAGCATGAATCAACCACATACGTTCCTTAACGAAGAAGGCGAACCTCTCATTCCGTGGAAGGAGTGGGAACATTTTCATTGTCTCGTATTCAATAGCTATCGGAGGAGAAACATTTTCACCTTTGAGGAAGCAACATATTTTGTTGCACAATTTGGGCATTGAGGGGCGGAAGGTATATGAAAACCTTGTTGATTCAGGCAGGGAGTCAGAGGGAGAGGATGGTCAGGAGGATGTAGACTCATTAACATTAACAAAACTGGGGAGACATTTTGGACAAAAAGTTAATGTGGTTCTTGAACGTCACAAATTCTTTTGCAGGGTTCAAGAGAATAATGAAAAAATCACAAGGTATGTTGCTGTTCTTAGAGGTTTGGGTAATTTGTGGGACTTTGGGACAGTAACTGATTCCTTAATCAGGGGCCAGCTGGTCCATTGTACCAACAATCTTAATATTCAAGGAAAATTACTGACTGGGGACCCTGATTTGAAGGTGGCTATTGAAATTGTTAAAACTGTTGAGCATACGGCAGAATGTATGAAGGAAATGAAAGGAGGTAATGCGTCAGATACTGAGCACACTGTAAAAATAAATTGTCCCAAATGGCTCAGGGGGATGTAGGAGTTGAATGTAAGAAAACTAATGACAATCGATGCAAGACTGAATGGGAGGACAACAAAAAGGATAAATTAAGATGTTTTCGTTGCAGGAATTCCAATCACTTGGCCAATAATCCATGTTGTCCTGTGAGATCAAAAATAGGGAGGAAGTGCTACAAAAGGGGCACTTTGCCAGATTATGTGAAAATTTGCAAGGGGAAAAGAAAAATGGAAACTGTGTTATGGACAACGATGATGAAGGGAAAAAGTTAGTGTTCCACATTGATGAAGATGCAATGGGATTGGTGTCCTCACATATGACATGCTTGATCTCTTTGGATGGGGAGGAATTTGAAGTTTTTGCAGACTCTTGCTCTCCTTATACTTTAATTGACTATGGCACATTTAAAGATACGTTCAAAGATAAGGTTCACAGGTTGACTCCACCTGACATCAAACCAGTGGGGTACAATAAAGATCCTATTCCATTGGTTGGAATGTTGACCATGGAAAATACTTTCAAGGGTAGATCGACAGTGGGGAAAGTGTATTTAACTTAGAGAGGATCCAGTTTACTTGGTTGGGCTCATCAAAAAGATCTACGTATTGTATTAGATCCTAACAAAGAGAATCCAGTTTTAACAGAAGAAATCCCCAGGAAGCAGTTTCTTATGGCCTTGTGCGATGCGTTTCCTACTGTGTTTTCTGAAATGGTGGGTCTTCTTAAAAATATCAATATAATATCTAAGTAAAAGACAATTCTCTACCAGTTGTACACAAAGTGAGACAAATTCCATATCTCATGCCGTTTGGCCTCACGCTGCAGCTGTGGCGTTCCAAAGGGTGATGCAAGATGTACTGAAGAGGATCCGGAATGTCCTATGTTTTCAAGATTATATCTTGATCTACGGAGATTCTGTGGCACATCATGATAGTGCTTTAAGAGAGGTACAAGGGGCATTGAAATCTGCTGGACTTACTGTGAGCAAGGATAAGTGTCAACTGGTCGTAGATTCTGTAGAATATTTGGGTCACACCATTTCAAACAAGCGGGTGAAGCCCAAATTGGATTTGCTAGGATCTGTTAAGAGTGCACCACCTCGCAAAAATAAGGAAGAATTGAAGTCCTCCCTTGGGCTCGTAGAGTACATGGCAAAATTTGTTAAAATGTTTTCTGACTCGACTGCACCTCTGAGGGATTTATTAAAGAATGGAGTTTCATTCCTCTGGGATGATACATGACAACATTCTTTTGATCTCACTAAGGCAGTAATTTGTGATGCCCCTTTTCTGGGGAATTTTGATACCCGGAGGAAAACTTTATTGACAACGGATGCCAGGGGGATCGAGATAAGTGCTGCGTCGTCTCAAATGGTGGTTGTGGAAGAGAGAGTCATTGCCTTTGCTTCTTGAGCATTGAAGAAAGCAGAACAGAATTATTCAAGTGGAGAGAGAGGCCCTAGCAGGTTTCTGGGCTATGAACCATTTAACATTTTTCTAGTGGGGCTTACCTTTTGTAGTGCAGACTGGCCACAAGCCTTTGACCTACATGTTTTCCACTAGAGGAAGAGATACCTTTAATCCCCGTATTGCAAAATGGTTACTGGGCTTAGAAGGTTTTAATTTCAAAGTTGAGTTTGTACCAGGTTTCAAAAACAGGGTGGCTGATTGCTTATCTAGGCTTCCACGTGCGGAGCGGTTAGTTGAGGATGAGTGTGAATTGAGTGAAGAAGTGGAATTTGTGGAGATTCCCGGTATTACTCGAGAAGAATGGAGAATTGGTATGGAGAAAGTTTGGTGCTCAAAAAGTAAAAGAGAAAATTGTCCCAGATTGGCCTGGGCCCAGAATTGTAAGTATTTGGACAGCAAGAGATGAATTATGCATCGTCAATGACAGACTTTTTAGAGGTAACAAGGTAATACCTCCCTCAGAGTGGCGTAAAAGGATTGCAGTGATGGTACATGAAGGGCATCTGGGAAGAAGTATCACAAAAGGCAAAGTTAGAGCATCACATTAGTTTCCCAAAATGGATAGTATTGTGAAGGTCGATGTCACATGTGGCCGTAGCAACAAATCCAGATCAGTCAGAAGCTCACTGTTACCTCCAGTGGTAGTTCCTTCTAAGCCCTGGGACAAGTTAGTATTGGATATTATGGGTCCATTAAAGAATCCAGGTTGGTTCGGTAAGTACATGTTGGTAGTAGTTGATTATCATTCCCACTGGATTATAACATAAAGCCGTGAGTAGTATTAACACCAAGGCTTTAATTTGTTTTTTGCCAGAAGTATTTTCCACTGAAGGAGTTCCCATCATAACGGATAATGGTGTCCGTTAGCTTCTGATGAAATGCACCCGTTTTTGGAGAAATTGTCTATTTAACAACACAAGACAGCCTTGTATTGTCCCAAGGCCAATGGTCTTGTACAGAGAGAGTGAACAGTATGATTAAGGAGTGTTTGCAGTTAGCTCAAGTTTCTAATTGCCCAGCGGATGTTGCTCTTCAGAACATTTTGTGGTCATACAACACGGCTCCCAATTTAGCTACCACTGTCTCTCTCTTTCTGGACTTAAAAGGTCAGTTACCTGGCACTAAATTGTTACCCAATTGGTTGGGTGGTGGAGAACTGCGGTGGGTGTACAGGAAAGAAATGGACAGTTTGAGAAAACTTCATCAACTTAACTACAAGGAAAAGTTTAACTTCCGTTGTGGAGTAAAAGAGAGAAGGTTTGTAGTGGGTGACTGGGTACTCATCAAGCTTCCTGTGTCTAGACAGAAAGGATTAAGCAAATTTTCAGAACCTATGGAGGTAATTAAAGTACGGAAAAATGTTGTGACATTAAATGATGGAAAGACTTGGAGTGTGGACAGATTCACGTCATGTCATCCTGCATTGTTGTCTTCAGAAGGTCGTGGAGAGTTGGCAGAAAAATCACTTGACGACGTTAGGAAAGAACTGGAGAATAAGGATAAGAGAGTGGTGAAACCTCCAGGATGGCTTAAGGGTTACAGTATGTCTTAAAATATTTACTGAATGCAACCTTTTTTCTTTATTGAGATTGTAATTACTGTATAATTCTTTTTGTTGTATAGGGAGAAGTGTTGCAAGTTGTTAACAAGAATTTGCATATTTAACATATCTTATTGTGGTTTTCCCAACACCCCCTTTCCCTTGTTCTCTTCCTTACCGTCCGTTTAGAACTCCTTGTTCTATTCCATTCTGATTCCGTTACTCTGACTGGAGTTGGGTGGGTTTCTGTCAGTTTCCCTTGGCTGTCGCATCAATAAACCTCTACAAACTTTCTTTTTATTGAAGTCCTTTCTACAGGAACCTAAACACCTGCTTAATGCTTTTTGTTCCTTTGGAAAGCTGAACTTAGTTTCCTGTGGCATTAAATGTGCCATCCAAAAGTAGCTCAGGGGTTACAGGTAGGTTGGATATGTGGCCGAACATATCACTAGGAGTGGTATTAAACAGGTGTAGAGTTGTTTTGGGAGGCTCCAAAAATAAACTCATTTAACTTTGATATCACATGAGAGAAAGAATCTAGAAAATCAGATTACTCATTTGATCACAGATTGGAAAACGTTGTACCACCCGTCATTCCTCTTTGAATCGGTGAATCTAAAGACACTTAAAGATCTCACTGTTTTTTTTTTTTTTTTTTGGTAAGACTTTGACAGTTGCCAGATCCACAATAGTCTGAAAACATTACAAAAATAATGAACTTATTAGCAGTCACAGTGGTGTAACATAACACAGCTATTCAGCCGACAACCTTCCGGTCCGGCAGCAAACGTGTAGAGTGTGACATCAGGCAAAAAGAATACATCAGAAAGTACTACATCGTCTTATATATTTTTTGTTCTGAAACTTCAAAAAGCACACAACTCAAACATTAGACTCCTGCTGAGAAGGATAGATATAGATCATCTATGTAAACATCCCCAATGTCGTAGGCTATGCCCAGCTACCTATGATGCGAACACACCCCCGTCACAGGAGTGCACTAACGGAACTAAAACTCAAAAGCCCCTTATCCCCATTGGCCAACCGCCCTCCACCCACAGGCCTAACCCTCCAGCTCTTCGTCATCGTCCGAGCTGTCGCCCTCATCCTCTGATAGTGGTTCGCACAGATCCCCCCTATATTTATTCCACGCCATCCAAAGTGCATTCCATTTGCGTGGGTTAGCCCTCATTTTGTACACAGCACGTTCAGTCATCATTAGCCTATCCATAGTTCTACACCACAAAGCCAACGTAGGTATTTCGGCTACTCCCCACCTTTGTGCGATGTCGCGTTTGGCCACCATAGTTCCGATAAAGATCTCACTGTTTAGTGCTAGTGGAGTTTACCCTCTTGGATATTGTCATTAGCCGAACAAGCTCCACTTCATGACACCAATGTGGGCTCCTTAATAACACTACATCTGAAGTGTTCAACACTCTGCCTGGCCACACTTCTTCAAACAGCTCTTTAGCGATGATGGTGTACGAGGACCCAGAGTCCACCATCAAAGTCAGTTTTCTCATCCATCAAAAAAACTGCCCAGGGATACGAGCGTCTCTTAGCACCATCCATTTCTCCTGGTTTGACATGCCCAACGTGCTCAGAGTCCACCATGAGAACATTGTGCTCCATTAGTTCTGTTGAGTCCTCAATAGCCGCCACCCTTTCTTTGTTTGCCCGGAACACCTGCAAAAAATGGCCTTTACGCCCACGGGAATGGCAATCCTTTCCCAAGTCAAAACAGGACTTAAGAGTCTCCTAAAGGAGATTTACTGCCACATCGGTAGCAATAACATGCAGTGGCTCTGCCCTGAGTGAACACAGCATAGAAATCCTGTGTCTCAACAACCAGACACAAACAGCCCCACTGAACTCAACCGCCCAGGAACACTACCCATGTCACCAACCCCAACAATCCACAAAGGACTATATACATCAGGAAAAGACTGAGGAAAGTCTAAGAACACATCATAACACAGCTATTTTTGTTTGCTTCTGCCAGGCCAGAGCAACGTGTGTTCCGCTGATCACAAGTGTGCGGGCAGGGAAACAAAAGTCTGCTCTAACCTGACGGGAGTGTTTTTAAAGATTCTGTTGAGTGAGAGAGTTCCTGCGGGCCGGTAAGGCATGTCTGCTCCAAACCGGCATGGGAGCAGACTTAATGTTTTCCTGCCCAAACTAATGCACAGTAATTGAGCCGCCTCTGGGGGATGGTGTCATGGGGGCTTTTCAGGCTCAGGGATGGGGGCCACGCACCCCACCTGCCCTATTCTAAATCATTTTGCACTGGTGGATGGGGCCTACTAAGGCTCAGGGATAGGGCAAGGCACTCACATCCCCTTATTTACAATGTCAGCCCAAGGCATGGAGTCCCCTGGGCCATCCTGGGTTTGGGGAGAGGGGCCCCGTGAGGGGGGGTTGGTAAACAGCAGAGAGGGGACCTGTGCTTTTTTTCTACTTTTGTTTCGGATGCACAGATCTTTTGTGAAATTGCAGCAAAATTATTTTTTTAAGCATTTTTGGGCTCAGATGGGGTTTTTCTGGGACACCTCACCAGGCCTAGGATGGTGGGGTATCCTGTTGTTAGTAAACAACAAATGCTTTTCCTATTTAAACGCAGACCTACCTGTAACTACCCAGTGGCAATCCCCACTGGGCTATATCTATATATATTTTTTTAATAATTTATAAAACTATTTCATTAAAAAGAATTTTTAGATATGCTCCAAAAAACAATGTAAACAAACAATGTAGTGCTTTTCAATGTAGCAGCAACATGAATGAGTATGTAATTATAATGGAAAAGTATGTGAAGTAAGGACCACAAGAAAATTACTGGCGATGTGGTTGGTCTCGATGGATGACAGCCGTCTTTCATAGGTTTTCCTCTACACCCCTCCAGAGGTGGATGCTGTTGTAGCTTACCTACAGCAGGCTAAATTACAAGCTCAGCTACTTCTCTGCTAGCCATCTTCTCACAATCAATGGTCCTGTGACAGTACTGTTTGCAAAGAAAGTACATGGATCCCTTTAACTGTAAATTCTCTCATCCCCCCTGATCACCATATCTTGGTTACTTTGACTGCTCCTGAACCAACTGTAAAGCCATCAGAGCACTTAAACTGATATAGCCTGACAAGATTCTCAAGGAAGACAGACCGTAGCGAGAGTAGAATACTGGATTTCACTCCCCCCCTCCCCCCAGACCTCCAGTACTTTAAATCAGATGTAATTTACTTCAGTAACTGTCTTTCTAACCGCACATTCCTCACTTTGTGAATATTCCTCAGGGGTCAGACTAGATCAGGAAATTTTAAAGCAATACTCCTGTGTGCCAGCAGATGGTGTTGTATGGCTCCATGCCAATGTCATTCTGAGATGAACACAGCTGCATATAAGCGCCACCCATATGCACTGACATTGGTTGCATTTTAGGCACTCTACACCCCCATATGCAGAGCCCATCAGCAGATTGGCATGACCAGTGAGCAGATATGTTAATTGGGCCATTTTCAGATGGAAAAAGAGTCCAGTTCACAGAACAGAGAGGTGGGGGTTTGGGTAAGGAATCTGAGTTTAGATAGAGCATCCACCAGCGAGAACCTTACTGAAAACGTATTCTTCTGATGAATACTTCTAAAAGCAGATTCCTCACCTTGTGAATACATATATCAGTAGTTCCCAAGGCAGCAGGTCTATTAACTGGCTCAGAGAATCCTGCTGTTACAAAAAGACAAGGGAACCCAGAAGGTATGCCATAGGGACCTTGGGCAGTATCTTATTACAGAAAACATTGGTCCCTATTTTTGGAGAGAATAATGTACAGAAGCAATAATCATACACTTGATAAGTGATATGTCTTTTGTCCAGCCGGACAAGAAATTTATTTTTTGGAGTACAAATGGATTTCACAAGATGCGAGAACCAATTAATGACAAGCGGGCACAGCCGTGACCCGTAACATTCAAGACAAAACAACGAAAGAATGGCCAAAAGAGCAAAGTAAAAATCTGTATACTTGTAGTCAGTGTTACAGACTCAAATTATTTTGAACACACCATTGCTTTTTACAATATTGCATTTTCATATTGCATATGGGGTTTTGTGGTCGACGACGTTTCGATGCCGCCTTTAGATATAGGGCATCATCATCAGGACACATTTTTTTTTCAGAAATAATTAACAAGAAGTGTCTGGTCATAGAAGCTGTGTGCTGTTCTGTAACTAAGTACAAACAAAGATCATAGACCAACAATATGGAATTACACTAGGCTGAAAAAACTCCCATCGGCCCACCATTGTGGCGGAATTTCATCATGTGGGATACGGATGGAGGATCCAAATCTCGCCCACCCCATCTGTTGATGGTGCAGAGATGGATTACCGAGGTAACCTTCTAGCCACAGTGTATTTCAAGTGGTACTGATGATGTGCAGTGCTAGGTGAAAGTGAGTGAGAAAAAAATAAAAATAACTACTAGAACAGAAAATATGTTTAATGGACACTGTTCTAGTGTCAAGATTAAAAACGCGCCTTAATAGTTTGAAAATATAACTATATGGTGGCGCAGTGCAGTGTGGTCAACATGTTTCAGCTGTTAGGAATCAGGTGTCCAGCTTTCTTCAGGACCGTGATGTAATAGCGACTGCAGGGTAAGTGATCAAGTGCGAAATTTATACAGTATTGAATCAAAATATTCCTACCGGATACTTGGATCCCCAATGTAAACCGGTGGAAAATTAGATGACTCGTCCTTTTCCTAAAAGAAAAGAAAAATAGTGCACAAGATATGTGATGTCAACACAGTATCCACAACGATCCCTGAGTGACAGAGAAAACAGAACAAACACATAAGTGGCAAGGAGCAAATAGTCTCCTCGCTACACAGGAGGCTATCGTCCTCCTGGTTGAAATCAAAAGAGTATCATGAACTATTATAAGAGGTATTGTACTCACCCAGCGTTATGTGGGAAATAACCTCACCTCACCCGGCACCCGCTCGGGACGAAATGAGGCCCCGCTCTGTTAAAATGGAAGATATAGATGTAGTAATAAGTAAACTACCGCAGATTCAATTTAAATGCGGTATATAGCTATTTTGCTTCTTTACTTCCAAACATTATAACTAAGCTCAGTTGTTTCCAAAAATCGACATCACCCCACCAGACCAACGGTCCAGAGCAATGCTAGCCCAGATAAGGTGATTTACGTAAAGAACCCATCAAGCAGAAAAGCGCCCCACAGTCGTACTAGACGTGGTTCAATATCGACAAGAATGTCTAAGACAACTCAATAATACTCATTTCTATCGTCGACTGTCTGAGGATCTAACGCCACGACTTCTCGTAGAAATCAAGACTCTAGTAGATGAGGGCAGCAATAGAAGGCTGGATAACATCTCATGAGGCCAGGTTTCTGGTGACGCACAACCCGGTCACACCTGGTTTCTACTGCCTGCCCAAAATACATAAAGCCACTAGACCACCACCAGGACGCCCCATCATTTCCGGGATCGGATCTCTGTTGGAGCCCCTTTCTACTTTTGTAGACTTCTTTCTCAGACCCCTGGTTAAAGAAATGCCCACATATTTACAAGACACGGCTGATGTTCTGAGACTTTTACCAGACATTGAGTTCAACGTCGAAACAGACCTTTTGGTCAGTTTCGACGTAGAGTCGCTCTACACCTGTATACCACAGGAAGAAACTTTAGAGACCATTAGACAACTTTTGTCCCTGCAAGATCTGGACAGTATCACTCCTGTCAATTTTATCATGGATTGTGCTAAAATAGCTATGACGGAGAATTTCTTCAAATTTGAAGAAGAGTTCTTCCCCCAAATCTCCGGCACTTCCATGGGGAGCATTTTTGCCCCAAGCCTCGCCAATCTTTACGTTCACCAATTTGAACAGGATCACGTTCTCAACCATAGCAACCCATATTTCCATCAGGTGTTGCTATGGAAGAGATATATTGACGATATCCTGGTGGTTTGGCGAGGCTCAACTGAAGAGATCCAACAATTTCACCATTGGCTCAATGATCAGAATCAATATCTCAAATTTACGGTTGAGTTCAGCCATGAGAGACTTCCTTTTTTGGATGTGGCCATCTTTCCAGTAGCAGGGAAACTACAATGTGAGCTTTACACCAAACCCATGGCTAGAAACTCCCTTCTCGTGTTTAATAGTCATCATTCGCGTTCACTACGGGCCAATCTACCTGTAGGTCAGTTTCTTCGACTGAGAAGAAACTGCTCATCAATGGAATTGTTTGACAAACATGCAACCAAATTATCCCATCAATTACAGGAAAGACACTACCCTAAATATCTGGTCAAAAGAGCATGGAAACGTGCCTCCAACAACCACCGGGAGGCACTTCTGGAAAGGCGACCTCAGAAGCCACCACTGGACAGACTCACATTTGTAAGCACATTCAGTGTGCTGTCAAATAAGATTCAGAAAACAATACGCAAGCATTGGAGTATTTTAAACATAACTGACAACAATATCCCATTGCCTCTGTTCTCTTTCAAAAGAGCACCTAGCCTGCGCGACAGCCTGGTGCATACCAGACCGAGAATACAAGGGAGAGACAGACCCACAACACTCTGGGACCTCCCCCCGGTACAGGGCCACTACCCATGTGGCTCATGTAGTGCCTGCCCTCAAACTTTAAAAACTGACAAGGTCGATTTAGGAACAGGTAAAATGTGGCTCCTTAGGAAACACACAAATTGCAACACAGATAGAGTCATTTACATGATAACCTGCCCTTGTCCGTTGAGGTATATTGGATACACTACCAGGAAAATTAAATTGAGGATCGGGGAACACAAAAGTACGATCCAATGTCACAAACAGTCGACAAGATTGACTGATCATTTTCAGACTCATAAACACACTGCAGAAGATATGAGGTGGGTTATTCTAGAACAGCCCTTTATCCCACCCCACATTAGTGACATATCCAGGTTCCTATTCATCAAGGAACAAACATTTTTTTCACTTAAAAGTGACAGTAAGGGCCTCAATGATGATATTGCGTGGACATCACTATAACATCATGTCCCACAAATAGCTGTTCATGTTTACAGTACTTCAGTCCACATATGAATAACAACTGGATTGCACCTATGTGGGCCATTTCTTTCAGACTATTGCTGACTGAGAATATATATATATATATACCATTCACCTTCTGGTGAGCATAGTTAACATCATCAATCACATCGCTGCTGCCTTTTGGGTCATGGTTATTCGACATTAAGTACCATTGTTTTTTCGGACTCGGCTGTACACCTGATTGTGATGTACACAGATATACAATCTGCCACCTATTTTTTAGGGTTCGATACTACTGATCGAGGTGCGGCTGCACCCCGGTTCATTTTTATATACCAGACACTACTTTACATTTCTCTCCACTGTTACAGGCGGCATTGCATCACCGATTCCTGTGCGCATGCGTGAGGAATCACCCTCTGATGACATCGCGCCACGGAGTTCAGTGCGCATGCACTAGGAATCAGCTCCCTGCTTGTACCACGCATGCGCTATACGCTAGAGCAGAGGTGACTCGTGCATGCGCTTTTTGGGTTTAAAGAGACACTTGAATATCGCATTTTCACACGAGTGATATCAATTACCTAATTAGCGTCTGTATAAAAGGGCGCGCTGACCGCCTGTCCGTTACCTCCACTCCCACTCGGAAGCCGGCGAGAGGTACCGACGGACAGGTGGGTTCCTGCAGATCCCTAACAGACCTACTGCTTGGCTCTTACATGCGCGAATTTTGCTTTATCTATCTTATAACACATCGGACCGCAGTAATTGCCACAGTGCTCCCGAGGTTTGCAATTGAGTGATTGTGCTCGAACCTAGGCGGATCCAGAAACTTACTATTATGTTTTGGAATTGAAAGATCTTCCAACCGCTAATTGTGTTAGAACTCTTGGAACTACGAGAGAACCACGCACTAATGCGTCAAAAGGCATAGTGTTAATAATTCATGTGTAAGACAACAATGATGAAAAAAAAAAAATTTGTCCTGATGATGATGCCCTATATCTAAAGGCGGCATCGAAACGTCGTCGACTACAAAACCCCATATGCAATATGAAAATGCAATATTGTAAAAAGCAATGGTGTGTTCAAAATAATTTGAGTCTGTAAGACTGACTACAAGTATACAGACAGAATTTACTTTGCTCTTTTGGCCATTCTTTCGTTGTTTTGTCTTGAATGTTACGGGTCACGGCTGTGCCCGCTTGTCATTAATTGGTTCTCGCATCTTGTGAAATCCATTTGTACGCCAAAAAATAAATTTCTTGTCCGGCTGGACAAAAGACATATCACTTATCAAGTGTATGATTATTGCTTCTGTACATTATTCTGTCCAAAAATAGGAATCAGAGAATCCTGCAGCATGGACGTAGATTCACCAAAATGCCAGGCGGAAGTGACATCATATACGCTTTGACCTTAATGATGTTACAGGAAGTGACATATGACCTTTGACCCTGCATAGTCCCAAGACGTGAGGTCACATAACCTTAATCCTGATGACACCACAATAATCAACATTGCTGAAGTAACATAATTAATATATATTCTTCTAGAGGAGAACAAAGGGTGGGGTTTCTATTCCCTGAGAACATTTTGAGAAAATTGGGTTTACTAGTGCATTTTAATGCACAATTTTCACTTAAATTTGCTTAAAAGCCATAGGCTCTTGAAAACAAAACACTCACTAAATATTCAAGTCCTTTCATGATGTCATAAGCTACTGACACCTGACAATCCTCATGAGTTCACCCAATTATGTTTATAAAATGTCCTGTGGGTGGTCTCTTTTGTCAAAAATTACCTCCATTGCTAGGACCAGCATTTTGCCATAGTGACCCTTTTTGCCCAAACATTACATACAATATGCCAGTGTTAGAATTTTCCTAATACGGCTTCTCTGTCACTATAGAGGTACCTCATGTCAAAGGTTATGTCTAATATGTCAAGGACCACAATTTGTCATGGATGGCACCATGACCTTGCCACAGTTGTCTTCATATATGCCAAGAATTTCCTCCAATGTGCCATCACAAACAATTTTTCACAGGTGCCAACTATGCCAAGAATGTCCTCCAGGAAGCCAGCTTTGGCATCTTTTCATTGGTGCTCCACGCCAAAATTTACCACCAGAGTGCCAGCAGTAGTATTTTGCCGAGGGTATCCCATATGCATGTATTGCCTCCAGTATTCCATTGCCAACATTTTGTCAAGGGTGCTTCCATAGGTCAAGAAGCATACCAGGTCCAACAGGAGATCTGCAAGCATAACAACACATGATCACTTACATTTATTTATTCACGCTCATTCTATCATTAGCACTGACTTGCACTTATTCATATTCACCTACTCTTGTGCACTCACTCTCACTCTGAATCACTCATTCGCATTCTGTTGCTGATCTTACTCACTCATTTTGACATACACAATCTATATACACACATGCTCACACATATACATGCTCTCTCACCCAAACTCACTCTCACCCATGTGCACTCACACAACATACATTAAAACCATTTTATTTTTCTTATCTAAGATGACAGTGCTATGCCAGTTGTTAAAGGCCCTGAAGCAGAGTTATAGGTGTGCGCCAGAGGGTCAACAAAATGTTCAACAAAAAGACATGATTACGTTGTTTATAATAAAGCAAAAATGGGTTAGTAAAACAAAATCACACTGAAAGACGTCTATAATTAAAAAAGAGAAAGAATGAACCAGCACTATCATTACATCAGTTTAAAAAAGCCAATTTGATCTATGTCCTGATAAAGGCAAGAAAAGTGAATGAAGTGAATGTTAATACAAATCACATTTATACACCTATCTTCCACTCATACTTTCACAAGGTGCCTTATTTTAGGAGTATGGTACACAACTTTTTTCCTACTACACTCTCACAGCGGGTTCCTTATTCCTAAATTGATTAATGATGCCTGAAACAGGCGAACTCACAGGCATCCAGTTTCTGTGTCCAAGATGTGCTAGTTCACATTACGTTCTTACAACAATATGAATCCTCAATGTATACAGTCCTTTGTTTGAGGGAACAGTTAGTTTACAAAGCTGACAGATCTACACTCCAAAGAACACGTATGTGGTCGTGTATCATCAGAGCTGAATAAAAAGTAACATTACTACTAGATCACACCCCCTTCACATCACAGTGTGAAGATGTTTGTCCTTCTTGCTAACAAATGTATTCCTAGCAAACATCCTAATATTTGGTGCAGCATTCCTTCAGCTACTAACAAATTCAAGACTAGATTGCCTTTGAGGAGAACTTTCTTCCCTCCATTACAAAATCAAAAGAAATAAATCTGGATAGTCACAGTCAATGTCAAATATAGTTTTACACTACACCGTTCCCGAAAGTCAACTTGGAAAAATGGGGAAAGCAGTATACAGATCCTTTAATAAAAACCTATTGGAAGGTGTTAAATTGATACAGCTTGATATTTGAATACAGAGCCAACACACCTCTCTGCAACAAAGGTTATCCGTCTACGTGTGTGAACAGATGGATCTTAACCCTTTCCTTGCGCCCGTCGGCCATCGCAAGCACTACCTCCGTAGTGCTGCGCAAATCCGTTGGCCGGCGCGGCCCGGCCCCCACAATGGAACGCCTTCCGCGGTTAAGGCGTTTTAATGTGAAACATTTCACTGCAAAAGCTTTTGAAAATATATAAAAGTTTATACTTAAAATCAAATGCCTATACTTTGTCCCCCTTCTTCCAAGAGACCCATTCCCAAAATGTCCAATACAAGGCTTTGTTACACAATCTGATGTGCCATGTTGGAATTCCTTCTTGGGGAGCAGGCTAGTGATGCTACATGATGCATAAAATGCAGCCATGCCGTTGGTTGTGTAACAAACGCCATTTAATTTGGAACTTTTATGAAAGCATGTATGAAAGTTAAACTGTTCAAAATGACTCCAGTAACATTTACATGTTAAAATAGCATTATAAAGAAATTTACCAAAAAGGAAAATATAAAAATGCAAAAGTTAAAAGTCCTGAGTGATCGTATGATCCTGATGGGCCAGGAATGAAAGAGACATGGGCAAAGCGTTAATAAAGACTCACAAGAAGAGGAGAGAAGTCTTCACACCTAGTCTTACCGCAGACGATACAATCAAAATTAGAGTCAGCTCTCACAAGAAGGCAAGAGAGCTCAGGGAGACTTCTCAAATAAACAGCAAGTTACTAGGAAAGGGGAAGGGAGGTAAATTGGCAGCCAATAGCAAAAATGATAAAACTGTTTAAGAGTTGTTTACCCCAAAAATTCCCAGATGCAGTGTAAACTGCACCAGGTAAGCCATATACATTCATAGATTCATAACGTAATGTCTTGACACACCAACATTTCAGACTTTACCTACTACTTCTCGATATATCTGTGGACATGGTATTTCTTTGGCCTGTGCATTCTGGTGGCATACGGGACCATTCAGCACATAAACAAAAAGATGTTAAAATACATGCGGATTAGGAGATTGATTTTCCATGTTCTCGCTCTACCCATCTCGTGGACTATAATCAACAATGAAGACGCAGGAGCAAAAACCATCACCAGCGAACAACCCGCCACCACTGCATATTCCTGTGCCTTGGTTACCAAACAGCTCTCATCAACCCTAGGAAGTGCTCACACACCCAATGCGGCACAGCGGTATGGACATACAAAAGTGAATGGACACGCATGCAATTTTAAGTCTATTCCTCCTCCTCCACTTCCAAATGTCCTACATCAAAGGCAAGAGGTACAACAAATTCAAGGATCTGAGGCACTGTTTACTGGACGCAGATCTCCAGGCATTTGCTCTCTACTGTTTACCCCTTCACCAGCAGTTAGGCGAAAACCATGCAGCTCTGGATTCTGGTGTGCCCTGCCCGGCGCTCTAGTACAAGTTATTGATTAGGAAGATCCATGGGACAAGAATGAGCAATTCCTTCTGCTACATGGCCTTCAGTCCTTGGCTTGAGTGGTCCCGTACAACTTAGATACGAGCTAATAGTTCCAAAAGTCAACTTTCGGGTTAGCGTTAATGACTCTCCAAGGGCTTGGAATCACAAGTCCTTATGCGTTAATCCAGAATGATGTTGACTGAGGTCAGTGCATCGACGGCCCATTTGGGGTACTTCTTGTCACTGTACATGGTTCTCATGAAGTCCTGCACAAACTCCGGGAAGCGCTGCTGTAGGATGCTCTCTCGCACAGAGAGCATCAGATTCAACTATGGGAAGAAAAGAATTGAGAAGAAATTGTGAGACAACAGTGAGGCAGTGGAGCAGCAATAAACATGAGGCACTGGTATCTATTAATGCTCTCATTTCACCCCCTACTCCAACTGATTCTTGTTTTCCCCCCTAGGCTTTGTTTCTATAAAGTGAAGATTCCAGATCTGTGCCACTAGCTTTTGCACCAGTTGTTCTCTATGCTACCTCGATGTTTGCAAATCGGCAAACAACTGAACACACCATAGACTTTTATCAGTAAAACCAGGCCGGACTGGCTACCCGGCGGTTGTGTGTGTTGCCGAGCTGGGAGCTGATTCCGTTGATGGGGACCTGCGTGTGCTGAACAAAATTCGTTTTGCTTTTTTTATTTCAAAACGCACGCAGGTCCCCATCAACGAAATCAGCCCCCACTGCAGAGAAATGAGCCCACAGCTCGGCAGCACACCGAAACGCCCGGTAGCCAGTCCAGCCCTGAGTAAAACTGTATCTCTGTGCAAAAGTAGTGGCAATTCAATGGAAAATGTGCTGTCTGCAAATGACAGTGTCCTACACGCAATGTTTTAGAAATATATTTGCGACGGTGGGCGTCAGAAAGCACCACCTGCTACATTCTACAACCTTGCCCTCTCCTGATGAATATATTTGCTACACTTTGTGAGAAGCTAGGATTTTTCACACACCATATAACTTCAGTGATGTAATAATGATAGCTTCACCTCCTACTCTCAAATCGTTTCAGCACCACTGGTGCAAAGGTGCTGAACTATGTCCCCCAACTCCAGTTTTAAAACAAACCCTTGGAAGTTTTCCCAAGCAAAACCTTGGGTGAACCTTCCAGAATTTCCTCTGCCATTTATTTACTTCAGAAAACTATTTAAGCATAGAATTTGCTCACTACACATGATCATATTTAACCACCCCACTTGTGTATGACTTTCACACATAAATTGAGAAATATGGATGCGGCCTTATGGCCGGAGCTACTGACTTTGGATCTTGGGAACCAGGTTCAAGTCCTAGCTTTGTCTGTCAGCAAATCACTTAATCTCCTGGTCTTTAAATAAAATGAATCTGACATTGCATAATGTAATCTGGTGCTCATGAAAATCTCTTCAATGCCCTGGGGCTATGTTTGCAAAATATAAAACTGCAAAGGAGTCTAAAAAGCACCACTGGGCCTCGTTTTGACACAAAAAATGGATAAGAGGTCCTAACCCACACTCTGCTTCAGAAGGGGTTTTCAAACAGGTGCCACAGGCCAGCACCCCACTCTGAGCTCCAGTGCAGTTCACTATCTGCAGATCAATATCTTGGCCACAGTCCGATAAAGACACATCGAAGGGCATGGTCATGACATTTACAAACAAACGCTGTTAGTGAGGAATGCAAATAACTGTAAAAGCATGTAATTTTGTGAATTCACAGCATTTTGAAAGCATGTCTACTATTACATTTAAAAAATCGCTCCCGTCTCATGTCCGGTAAAGCTAGATGAGACCCCAAAGTGTGTTTATGGAATCACTGGACTACAGCATCTAATGTCAATCTTATGAAGGCATTTTCACTAACCATATTAGGCAGGAGACTTAGTAAGTATTACCGACCCACCCCCGTTAAAACCAGCCGGCATATCGGCAACACAACATGGCCCGTGAGTTAAATATCTCCCGTTTTTAACTTTCAGATCCCGGTTCCGATAAGCGAGACATTTAGTGAGCATGTATTGCACGCCCCGGCAACCGTTTAGGATTATCACCTTTTATTAAAATAACTTTAAATCTTTTCCTCTCAATTTCAGCTCTTGGAACACGGCGGGAATCCTACAACGCAAGGTAGTGGTGTGGCTCACTGGTTAGAGGCGGCAGACCCGGGAGCAGAGGACGGCCCGGGACCAGGGTTCAATCCCTGACGCGGCAGGGTCGTGGACCAGGGTCAGCGGACTCGACAATTCTCGCCTCGGTGCCTACTCTAACCAGGGATCACACTCGGCAACTCTGGGCATTAAGCTTGCCTCATCTCTACAACGGCCCCCCACAGACGCCGGGGATGCCTGGTTTCACCTTGGAGATACCCAGAAGGGACCATCTCACAGGGAAAGCCAGGACGGATTCCCCAGCGGTCTCCAACGCCGGGACGCTTACGGGCAGCTGTGCGCTTTACAAGTCCAACACATTTACATTTACATAGTGCCTTCACCACGCCGTAATTAAATAGCTCCCGGTTTTAACTTTCAGATGTCGGTTCTGAAAAGCACGACATTTAGCGAGTAGATAATGCACGACCCGGTAATCACTTAGGATTATCCCCCCCCCCTCCTTTTATTACTAGAACTTTAAATACTTTTCCTCGCAATTCCAGCCCGTGGAATACGGCGGAAACCTTACAACGCAAGGTAGTGCCTTAACTACGTGACGTTGTAATTGTAACGAGATCTCCCGCCCACAGGTGTCATTACTTCCCAAACCCTCCCGGCCCTTACTGTAACCCAAGGGCCGGTACCCACGTCCGGATATTAAAGAATAGAGTGTCTGTTAGTCTACTTACACTTAATCATTCGTTTTACAGCCTAAACCATCGCCCAGCCCACCTCGAGAAATCGATTGTCATTTCTACCGCAGATAGTAAGTAACTGCACCTTTAATTGTACAAGACATGTATAGACTACATAGATAAATCGGTGACTTTATCAGCTTGCCCCCTAGACCCGAGCACAGACGACCGGCTGGCCGACCCCCTGAACCGCTGATGACGATAAATCATACACACCATCATTCTTTGAACAGCCTCAGTGAGCATGGTTATTATTAGACTATCTATTCCATCACCCGTGCCGCTCTGGACACCGATGTACCCTCCTCTTTTAGATTCTCCTGTAAGTCTCTGTCCTGAATGTTTAGCAAGGTGTGGATCTACTCATTCTACCTGCTAGTAAGGAAGACACTTTCTTGAACCTAACTTAGACTTATCCTGATAGACCTGCCAACATGAAGCTGACTTTTGCTTTCTGCCCACGTATAGACTCACCCCCCCAACCGGGATCCGCAGGCCGGTGGGTTCAGGCGACCACCCCATTGGCCAAGTCATAATCTGCCTCCCTTAACCATTGAATTGACTCAAAGAAAGTAAGTGTAGCTTTACTACAGAGTACCTAGCGCGTCAGTAATTTAATAAAATCAAGCCGATGCAACTCTGCGTGCCCCAGCCCTCACCGCCAAGGTTTCACACAATCTAAGTAACAAGAACAAATAGACTGCATCTCTACTGTTATTACCATGTCGCTGGGAGCACCAAGTTACTAGACCAAGTGAGAAGATAAGTAGGGCAAAGTGAGCTGCAGCGTTTTCCTTTACATCTCTGTACTCAGCAAGTAGTAGACAGTCCCTCCAAACCACGACCAGGTCAAGTTATTGGAAGGGGGCATCTGCTGACGTCCTGTCCAAAACATTAGATAGCTTACCCATCGAAATCTCAGAAGACATAGATAAGGGGGCAAAGGTATTCACAGAGAGGCTGGAGTTGGCAGGTAAGAAGATAGCCCCCCTTAGGGTAGCTAGGCAAAAAAAACGTTCGCCATCAGCCCCTTGGTACAATGACAGACTCAGAATGCTCAAGCAGGCATGTCGCCAACAGGAGCGCATATGGATTTAAAACCAGGGCAAGCAAGAACAAATCAGCTATAGAAATCATATTAAGGAATTTAAAATAGCCCTGACAGAGGGAAAGTCCAAGTATTGCACTCAAAGGGGTAGTGTAACAAATCTCCACCTCGCTGGGCCTTAGAGAACCTGAGGGCTCCCACCAATTTTGCAACCAGCTAGCAAACTTCTTTCAATCCAAGATTGTAGACATTCATAAAGGTTTCAAAGCAGCCTCTAATGCATCCAACGGTGATGGATCAAGCCCTGATCTTTGGACTGGGTAAGAGTAGTCTGCTTAATTCAGACACTCTGTTCATCACCACCCCCTTATCTGAATCGTTTTTGGCCACTATAGGTGTGGCAGGGTATACTCAGACATGAGTCCCTTTCTCACTGCTCCATCAGGATTCAAGCAAGCCGGGCCGAAGAGGCTGAAATGGCAGAAACCGGTCCCCGGTAGCTTGTCTCCTTTCTGGTGAAGAATTGGCTTGGTAGTTTGGTCTGCCCTGTTCCCATGATGCACTGGGCCAGGGACAGACTAATTTGCATATAGCCAGGTTCTGAGCTGGGATGGGGCAGTGAGATAAATAACGGTGATGGATCAAGCCCTGATCTTTGGACTGGGTAAGAGTAGTCTGCTTAATTCAGACACTCTGTTCATCACCACCCCCTTTTCTGAATCATCTAATGCATCCAAGCAGCCAATTCAGATCAGAAGGCCGCATCTGGCATCTTGGCAGACCTCTGTTCAAACAGACCAGGAGACCAAATTATTGTCTGTCTTTCCATCTCTTTCTCCTAAGATGGTGGAACAATATCTTCTTAACACAAAATCAGGGTCTCCCCTTGAAGCCTGCCCACCTTTGGTACACCACATGGCAGCTAGGACCATAGCACAACCTCTTTCCAAATTAATCAACCAGGTAATTATCTCCGGGTACTGCCCTGGGAGATGGAAGGAGGCAATCATCAGACACCTTTTTAAAGATAACTAACCGAGATAATATGGATTGCAAAAACTATTGTCCCATCTCACTGTCTCTCTGCCCAGCAAAGGTTTGAGAAACACCTCAATATCCACATGATGGAGTTGGTGGAGCAGCAGGGCGGGCTGGATAATTCTCAGTTTGGGTTCCGGAAACATCAAGGGATGGAAACCACGCTGGTTTCAGTAACAGACTGCATTAGGCGTCTAGTGGATGAAGGACAGGGGGTAGCCTTGATACTCCTCGATCTATCAGCAGCGTCTGATACCATTTCGCCTCTGCCACTGATGGAGCATCTTCAAGATCTGGGTTTCACTCATCAAGCTCTGGCACTTCTGTCCTCCTTTCTTTTGGATCGTACACAAAGGGTGAAACTACAACACTTCTACTCAGAGGTTTTCGCTCTGCCATGTGGAGTGCCTACACTCTGCCATGTGGAGTGCCTTCACTCTGCCATGTGGAGTGTTGCAGGGCTCGTCATTAAGTCCCACACTCTCTATACTTTATGTGGCCCTTTTGGCGGCCTTAATCCAAGCATTTCGACTGAAAGTATTCGCTTATGCACAGATTATTGTGTCAATTCCCAAGAACTTATGCTCTACAGCAGATAATTTCTCATTATGCATGTCAGCAGGGGTAGACTGGATGGGCCAACACTTTTTAAAACTGGATGGGGGAAAAAACGAGGTGGTAGCCTTTGGCACGGGACCATCCAGCTGGAACAGTAGATTGTGGCCAGACACACTAGGTACCTGTCCCAGTCCAGAGAATAAGGCCAAAAGTCGTGCAGTTCTTTTAGATATGGAACTCAATCTTAAGGCCCAGACTTATCGTAGGGTGGCAACGTGCATTTGGATTATTAGGATGCTCAGGGAAATCTTCCCACTTATTCAGCAGTCAGCACTTAGGCAAGTTGCTCTTGCCCATGTCATGTCCAGCCTAGATTATTGCAACTCGCTATATTTGGACGCTAACATGAGCACCCAGTATAAACTCCAGGTGGTACAAAATACACTGGCCAGATTGATCCTTGATATTCCTAAGCGTCAGTCAGTCACCATGTGACTAGAGGCCTTACATTGGCTCCCCATTAAAAAAAACGTATTATGTTTAAATCTCTCTGCATAGTGCATCAGGCCATGTTCCTCCCCAGTCCAGCAAGAATCATAAATATGTTCCGCTGGTATCGTCCAGGAAAAATCCTGCAATCAGCACATCAAAATCAGCTCATGGTACCTAGAACTAAAAAGAAGAAATGGGGGGACAGAACATCCTCCGCTGCGGCAAGTAGATTTTGGAATTGAGGGTTATCCCTCAGCTGTTGCCATTCAGGAAGGCACATAAGACCTGGCTGTACATGTTATAGACTTTTTCCTCAATTTTATAGGCTAAGCTTGGTTATTTGGACGGCTCTCTACAGCGCCTTGATGCCCATGTGTAATTGTGGCACTTTATAAATTTCAAAATCAAATCAAATGTCGCCCTTCCATTAGAGCAAAAAATATCAATCTAGTTTATAGAAATCATAATTTCTTTAGTTCATTTCATTCAACATATATTATAATAAATTAAAAAATTCGTAATGTACACAAACGACAAAGCATTTCGGGGAAGCAATGTCCGGAGGATGTCACAACAGAGTTTTTTAGTTGGGGATAAAAGGATTGTCAGACCCTGTTCGACAGACCACAGGACTATCAGGGGCTCCTAGGCAAGAACCGTGGCTGATAATGGTGTTGTTTGCCATTGGTGTCTTGGGACCGTGCTAATATGGTTCTGCAAACTTGGACAAGGACACCTCTTCTGCATTTGCCTCTCATGGTAGGGAGGGCAAGCAGTCAAAGCCTTCTCCGGAGCTCACAATATGGCTCGGATGAGCAGCTATTTAGCTACGTAGGCCATAGCTCAGTCTGTTAATAATCATCTTTCTGAGTTCCAGACACAGTATTTTACTTCAGGCTTTGTGTTACTCCAATCCAATCCAAAAATTCTTTATTTCGGTCATATAGACCATAAAAGAGACAATAAAAACACACATACATTAAAATACACATCATATTTAAGAGAATTACATATTATAGAATGCTCCATCCCGGCATGGGGATGATTTAAAACACTAAAAATTCAAGAGGGTTCAGCAGATCCTTTCTTTTTTCTGATCAACCATATAGCCATGAGAAATTTTGAGACAGCAAACACGATGTGACCCAGGGTACTAGTTTTCAAAATCCTATATGCCTGTGCATATTCTCTGAACCCTAGGTTTTTACAAAGTGGTGCTATCCAGCGTTTCCTAGGCCTTTGGTAGGCGAGGCACACGAATAAGATATGAAGATCATCTTCCAAGTGGGTTTTACAGCATGGGCAAAATTTATCGGCCGTGTTGGACCACTTGGATGTGAAGGTTTTAGTAGGCAGTGTGCCAAGCCTCCACTGGACAAAAAGTTTTCTGGCCAGGATGGGAAAAATAAAATCCATAAAAGGTTCGAAAATATATGAATTTTTGGATTCTAAAAATCGCAGAGTAAGGGTGCCACTGTGTTGTGCATTTACCAGAAGTGCAAGTGACCTGTCCTTGAAAATTTTTGACAGGGCTTTACGCGAGATTGCTTGACAGCCTCGCGCTGGGTCCTCCCAAAGGTCACGGAGATTCATTGAAGTTAGTTCATTTTTGACAGAGACAAGCCAAGGAATTTTTCCACCATAATTAAGACTCATGACGTGGGTGAGGTCCTCCCTATAATGGTGCAGTTCGTTCGTGGACCAAAGCCTGTGCCAAAACTTCACTGGTTTGGACACAAGCTCCTCTGCAATAGGGGGTAACCCCAGGTCCATTCTCAGGGGCAGCAGTGGCGTTGCACGCGGAAGGGTCAATAAACGCCTTAAGAAACTGTTTTCGACTGTAGACAAATCCCTCGCCGCTTTATGCCCCCAAAGTTCACAGCCATAAGTGGCCGCTGCCTTGGCCTGGGACCTATAGGTTTCGAGGGCCGGGCTCACAGGCTTAAAGGACGAAGAATTGGCCACCTTCAGAATTGCACCAGACAGTTGAGACAGTTTTACCCTTGAGCGTGCTATCTGGTGGTCCCAAGATAAGTGTTCCTGTAATGTTACCCCCAAATATATGAAGGTGGACACCCTCTCGAGGCTGGCCGTCCCCAGGGTAGGATTAGGTCTTGTTTTAGTGGGTGGATTAAAAATCATATACTTTGTCTTCTCTGTGTTTATCTCCAACCCGTGCTGAGCACAGAAAAGTCCAAATCCATCCAGGATCCTCTGAATCCCCATGGGGGATTTGGAAAGAAGGAGGGTATCGTCGGCAAACATAATTGCCGGTACCCTCCTTCCTGCCAGGCAAGGAGCGTCGTTGTTATTTACATTTTCCAGGTGGGAGATGACATGGTTGATGTACAAGCAAAACAGGGTTGGTGCCAGGACACAACCCTGCCTCACTCCTCGAGAGACGGGGAACCTTGATGACAATTTGCCATCCTTCCCACACCTGACCTGCGCATAGTTGTTCTCATGCAGCCTGACTAAGATGTTGAGTAGCTGGGGGGGAACTCCCAGCTTTTCCAGCACCTCCCAGAGCTTTCTGCGCGGGACTAGGTCAAAGGCTGACCTCAGGTCTACGAAAACCATGTACAGTCTTCCCCCCTCGATGATCACGGTCTTCCAGTAAAGGAGGACGAGGCGGAAGATCTGGTCCATGGTCGACGTATTCTTCCTGAAGCCAGCCTGCAGAGGACTCAAGATGTCATTGTCCTCTACCCAGTCTTGTAGATGGTTCAAAATGAGACGCGCAAAGAGCTTTTGGGGGACATCTATAAGACTAATTGGCCTGTAATTAGTTGGATTTAGAGGGGAACCTTTCTTATGGATTGGGACAATTTCGGCCCCTAACCAAGAGGAAGGAACCGCCATACCTCCTAGTATAGCGTTAAATAAAATGAGAAGGTACGGGGCCCAGATATCGGGATGGTACTTAAACAAATCCCCGGGAAGCTTGTCCAAACCCGGTGCCTTCCCCAAGGCCAGACACTCCAACGCTGTCTTCACCTCGCCTAGAGAGAATTCCAGGGGCGTGTCTGAGGGACATGGAAAATCCGTCGCCAACCCATCAGGCCATAGTGTAGTTGCATGGTATAATGCTCCAAAGTGGGCCTCCCACACAGAGGGGGCAATATTAGGCTCTACCGCAGGCGTGAGCACCCCAGTACCGTTATTTACCAGAGCCCAGAACTTCCTAGAATCTCTGCACTTCAGGGCTTCAAACAATTCCTGCCAGTGGTTCCAATCCCACTCAGCCCTAGCACTAGCCACCGCAGACTTGTACTCCCTCCTCAGGGTTGCAACCCTCTCCCTATCACTACCTTCTTTGATGGCTGAAAGTAGGTCGGATTTGATTTTTCTACAGGTGGGAGTGTACCAAGTCGCAGTACGGGTAGCTTTCCTTCTTGCGGGCACCACCGGGTTGAAGACATCAGCAAGGTCCCTGACCAAAGTCTGATGGATGCCGGAAAGTCTCTCATTATAGTCAGAGAGTCTGGGTTGACTAATTAGAGCATCCACCTCCTGAAGCATGGGGAGTGCTATACCATATAACTTATTCATGGCTTTTTCGTTATTGACCAACTTCCCCCATTTCACCCGTCGTCTACTTGAGGTGAGGAGTATGTCCCTCTGGTCACCTCCTGCATCAGTGACTGCCAACCCTACAGCGAAGGTTGGGTGCTGAATTTCCAAGAGGAGACAATTGTGGTCGCTATCTGTTCTAGATACCACTTTGAAGTCCTGCACTTTAGGCCATAAGGATATATCAATAAAAATATAATCCAACCTGGACTCGTGCCCCTTTCTATTAAATGTGCACACCGATGGAGTATCGGAGGGAGTGCGCCCATTGCACGCCCTCAGTGCAAAGTTCAAAGTAAGGGAGGTGAGTTGTATTGCCAGCGGGGACCACGCTTTAGGGTGGGGCGAGGAGGAGGGTGGGACACCCCAATAGTCATCCTCAGCTGTAAATGGTCCCTCCATTAGACCCTCGAGTGGTTCGAAATGGCAATTAAAGTCCCCTCCCATCACTATCTTCAGGTCTGCAGGTAGTTGACCTAGAAAGGATGAGAGTTCGACTAAGGTGGAAGATTCATTACCCACAGCAACTGGTCGGGAGTAGACATTTACAATTGCCCAAGTCCCTTTACCAGGCCAAATAAGGCGAAGACACTGGATGTCCTGGGAGAGAGTATCCATACTCTCCACCTGACACCCAATGTGACTCGCCACCCAAATTGCCAACCCACCCGAAGGTCTCCCCCTACCATTCCATTTTGCCGGGATTTCGTATATATCGTACCCCCTCATATGATGTGGTTCCCTTGCCCACGTTTCCTGTAGGAGAAGAATGTCACTCCCCTCGAGCAGGGTCTCCCACTCCGGGGTACCCACCTTATTCATAATACCCGCCACATTCCATGACATGTTACTAGTTTGGAGTGATGCGGTTCAGCAAAGGTGAGTCAGTACCTCAGCCACGAGGTATAGGATCGTGGAAGGCAGCCCTGTGGCTTGGATCTTGTTTCTGGGAACAAACAGCACAGTAGGACTCTGCGGCGAATATATGTCTTTGGCAGTTTCCACCACCAGACCTGTGAGGGTCCTTTGCTATGGTATTGTTGTTGGGAGCCCCAAGACTAACGCACGTTGGGGACAGTGGCAGAAAAGGTCTCTAGTCGTTTTGTAATGATGACAGAGGACACGCCGACCCTCAAGTTTGTCTTTACTTCAAGCAGTTCGTATATGAACTACATAGGGAGGCAAGGAGATCTCTCACAGCTCAGATCAGGCCTTATTTCACAACCAGTAACAAGTCCAAACCTTTGAGAGCTCCACACTGCTTGAACAGCACAGTGCTTCACTGCCAGGGCAGTCTCCCATCCTGCAGGGCCAGATACACTATTTCCCTCTCTGAGCATGCTGGCAGCCTTGTAGGTACTCAGCTAACCACAAGTTCTTCAACAAGCTCTGTAGACTTCAGGTGAAGTCACCTCACATGTGGGAGACTGGCTCACAGACTGACATCAGGCCAGGATCACAGTAGCTCTTACAGTACTCTGAAAAGCACTTCTTCCTTGGCCAAGAAGAAATTAGAACCTGAGCAAAGTGGGGTGTTTTTGGGTCCCATCCTCTTCTCTACCTCTAACAATAGAATCTGCTCATATATAATAAAGGCTACTTTTCACGGGTGGGGCTAGTAGGGATAGGCATCGCACTCCACCTACACCAGAAAAAAGGTCTGTTCGGTATTATAATCTACAAACACCACTATACTGCCACTTTACGCCAACAACTAGGACATGGCCAATAATCCAATATGAGGCTAGAGGTCACCCCTTGTGCACCCTTTTAGATCCCAGGATGAGCACTGGTACTTCAGAATCAGCCGCACTGGCCCCGCACCCTGCGTGCATTCTACATTAGTGTTCACTTTGCCAAAGAAAAAGCCAGGATACCAGTTTCACAGGCTGTCGGGTCACATAGGGTAGAGACACATGCTGTTCACCATCAGAGCCCATTCTTGCACCAAGAGAGATCAAACAACAGCACCCTGCTTGGCCTCAATCTACAGTATAGGGACCTTCATCATAACATTGTCTTACAGTATGATAAATACTGTTTTAAGACAGAGATGCATCTTTGTGAAAAGGCAGATAACCGGTCCTTCTTGTTGGAACTTCAGCCCTGTGATCTATGTGTCCTACTCTAGGAACAACACACTCAGAGAAGTATTCTGTACCAGCCTCACAGTTAAAACAGCATTTTATAAAAGTGGGAATCCTCTCCATTAAATCTTAAGTGATGTACAGCTCTTTGAGCTGGTGATGTGGTAGCATTTCCCGCTCCCATGGGTCTGAGAAACAAGCCTCAATCCGAAGGCCAGGAGCAACCATGACAGGTGAAGTCCCTGCACCAGAGGACTCATGAACTGCGGGAATTGTTACAACGATACCTAGAACAGAATTTTGGAAGAATACTGATTGGGAAGGGGAAAGATTAGGAGTTACCTGGGGAATCACATTACCAACATGCACTATCAAAGGCAACAGGACCAGCATTGGCATGCTGGTACAATGCTAACTTTTTTGCTTACATTTTAATTGCCAGCATATGCCACAAAAAGAAAATAAAACAGACCACCACCTAGCTAAACGTAGTCACCATATGCTAGCAATAAAATGTGTTTTTTTTAAAACCCTGGCATGGATATATTACTATTTTTTTTTTTAAAAGCCTTTTCTTTGTGTCTCACATTTTGACTATTTTTAGGAAGCTGGCAAGAAGAAATTGTCACCCAACCAAGTTCTCAAATTGCAAGCAGCCACAATCTCATAATGCCAAAAAAAGCAACATCTAACAGTGCACCTGGTAAGTAAGCGAAATAAATAACTAGCTTGCACTGAAGGGAATGGAATTATTTTTAAACGGATCTGCACAATGTGCACTTGCTTTGTTCCGTCGCTCAACGTTAAGGGAGCCAATGGGTAAAGCTGGCTGACCCACTGACACCTGCTACATGCTGTGGTCTGTGAAGCAAAATGTGAATGACAATTCAGGTGAATGGATGAAGCCTGCTGACCAAAAGCCCTTCTATGTGTGTATGTTAGGTCTCATATTTTAGAAATCGAGACATCTCACCAGACTATTGAAGGCTACATTGAAAAAGCACTGGCAATGCAGATTGTCTGGCTAATGCATGAAAGTGAGTTTTCTGTCACTTATGGGTTTACACACTCAATAAGCAATCAAGTTTGCCCTCTAAAACCAGTCCTTGCACTCATGTATTCTTTCATCCACCCACTGAGTAATTCTTGCACTCACCCAATGACAGAACCAGAATAAGGGACACAAACTCAACTACATATGCAAGACAATTGAAAAGAATACAAGTAGGAGAAAAAAAGTATGCTGCTGTCTAAACACTGCGAACATATGCTTGCAATAAGTAATTGAAATAGTCTCATGTAGTAAAAACCACCGCAATGGAGCGCACACCGCTAGCCCCTCCTCCGGATCGCCCCTCGGGATTCTGGTACTTGTAGTTCAATAGTGGATCACCCAGGTGGGTGCAAGTCGGTACTTGTTGGACTGATGAATGTAGTATTCGGTCATGGATGGACGGTTAGTGTAAATAACACCCAGACAGGCCAACAACAGAAGGCGGCTGACCCAAAGGCCCTCTATGTATCTATTAGGATATATATATGGAAAATGTTACTTACCCTCTAAGCATTTATTTCTATTGTGTAGTGCTGTAGATTCACATGCTCTACATACTTCTGGTGTCTAGTATTGGGCTTGGACATTTGCAACTTGCTTTTCTTTAAACAGGTTTTTTGAAGTCTGAGGTATATGGTAACTCCTCCTTCAATTCACACCGTGGTGTTTGGTAAAAGTGTGCTGAGTTGACCAAGTCGCTGCCTCACAGATAACAGCTAATGGACTTCTTATGAGTGGAGCGTGCCCAGGAAGGAACAGAAAGAACTTGTTAGGCTTTAAGGTAGCAGGTCTGGATGCAATTGACTATCAATCTAGCAATTCCTGCTTTAGGAATAGGCTGACCTTTTCGGGGGTTACTAAAAATAAAAACAGCCAGCCTGCCTTACAAAAGGGTTTGTTCCTGTCAATGTAGTACATGACAGCCCTATTGACGTCTACAGTGTGAAGGGCTCTCTCTGCCACTGACTGTGGTTGTGAAAAGAAAACAGGGAGTTAGTTCTATGGTATGGTTGAGATGAAAGGGGGGAAAAATCACCATAGGCAGAAACGTTCGATTGGTCTGCAGTACTACCCTGTCTTTGCGGACTTGGATATAGGGTTCTTGTAATGTAAGTGCTTGCAGTTCACTAATACATCTGAGAAATGTTATAGCCACTAAGAATACAACTTTCTAGGAGAGGAACTTAGGGAGGCAGGATTGCCTTGGCACAAAAGGGGGACCCATGAGTCTGGTAAGGACAATGTTAAGGCATCCTTGGGGAAATCACTTTTGAGGCACTTAGTACAAAGTCTTTATGACTGGTATACAAAACAACGAGGAACGTTCTCTATTCTGCATTAAGTGTCTATGGCTGCTAAGTGGAGTCTAATGGAAGTGTATGCTAACCTGGAATGTTGTAGATGAAGGAGGTAGCATATAATGTCCTGGACTGCAGGGTTTAACGGATCTATATGCTTTGGAATACAGTAGTGGACAAACCTCTTCCATTTTGCGATGTAGCTGGCCTGCATGCTTCCTTCAGGATGTCCATGGACTCCTGTGTAGGTAGCTGAACTTTTAAGTTCTCAGGTGCCAAATTGCTAGATTGAGCGGTTTGAGTTCTAGATGTCCGATCGGATTTTGGTTCTTGGTGAGAAGAGTCGGCCTATTTGGGAGCTTCTCATGGATGAGTTGAAAGACATTTCGGGTAGAGTGGAGCAGCATGGTTGTCTGGCCCAGGTGAGAGCTATGAGGATGATGTCTGGGATGTTTGCTGCATCTTGTGCACCACTAGTGGAAGCAGGAGTGGTGAGAAAGGGTCCCAATCCAACTTGTTTGATCTACAAGGGAAAGGCAGAGAGAGCAGGTGCCGCCTTGCTTCTGCAATGAGTACATTGCTGTCTTCTTGTCAGTTCGGACTAATACTACCTTGCCCTGTATCTGCGGGAGGAAGTCTTGGAGGGCTAGCTGGATTGCTATGAGTATGAGGCTATTGATGTGGTAACCCTGCTGTTGTGGGGTCCAAAGTGCTTGCACTGCTGTGAGATGGAGATGTACCCTAAACTGTTTGCGATGTGTCCGTGGTGATGTCGGCTTGCAGTAAAGGGTCTTTGAAAGGCTGACCCTGTAACAGATTGTTGCTGTTCCACCACTGCAGAAAGTGATGAATTCTGGTCTTTACCAACACTAGATCATTTGTGTGAACCTTCCTCTCTGGACCATTGTGCAGCAAGGCAGTGTTGAAGACAACATATGTTCAGTCTGGTATCCTTTGATCTACAGGCGATCATATCACTTCTCAAATGGTTCTGTGTACACAGTTCCCCTAATTCCAGATTTATCTGTATGGATACTACATATTCTTCACACAATCTTTTGCTGCGACACAGCAATTTGAATATTCACATACGAGAATTCGATACTACTTTGTAGCTTCACGTCAACATTAGCCTTGAAAAAGTCCTTTGTGATGAAACATGAGTCGGTTGTAGTAAGTGGCGCCCCGATTGGCTTGAACAACTATTACAACATACCTACCTCACATCATTGTCCTCCATGTGACTAAAAACCCAGTATACATGTTTTTTTAACTTACCAGTACAACAAAACTGTTGTTCTGTCAATATTAGCTATGATTACCAAACTTTTGTTTGAATTAATAAATATATAACATTCTAAATCTATCTGACATCCTTTGGTTGACCATCAAACATAAATAATGTATTTATTTTAACTGCTAGCGTGCTCCTGACAAACTTTGTTCCTGTTACCAGTGATGACTTTCCCCATCACTCTAGAGACACTTTTTGGTAACTGAGTGTATTCTAGTGTTGCACTCTATCCAATATTGCTACCATTTTCTATTACTGTGTTGCCTCGAATTGGGCGCTTTAATATGTGATGTGTGTGGTGGATGTTCTCCGCTGCTACCATTGTAAAGTTGATAAATCGATTCTTAGAAGCCGACAGGCGCATACTACCAGAGGTATCCAGCAGGGATAATGTTTGGGAAAGCAATAAAGGATATACCTCATGCCACCTCCTGGCCCCCAGAACCACTGAGTATAAACTTCAGTCAGCAAAAGCGAGGAGCCAATAATGACAGCTAGCAAAGCTTGACATGCCAGAGAACCCAACATCCAGGAAGGAGATCTTGTATTGATGAGAAACATCCAAAGTGGAGGGAAGTTCTGCTTCCCATTTGAGAGAAACACCTGGACGGTGGTGAAACGAAAAGGTATTACAATAACATCAAAGAAAACAGTCACCCACAATACATCTAATTTCAGAAGGTGGAAGATGGAAGGACTCGCTAAACTAAGTAATATGCTCCAAACACGGCAGCCATGGGAATGATGTCAGTTGGGAAGTCAAAGGGATGGGTGATTATTTTGACGTGGATAAGGGTAAGTCATTCTCCAGGAGGTCTATGGGCAAGATGAGTCCTCACACCCTTGCAGTCCACCCCAACAACTCGAGACCCGAGCCACATAGATCCGGAAAGTTGAAAGACTATTTGTTGACACAGTGGACTTAAAGTGAATGAACAATCATGTATGTTAATTTTTATTGACTCAGGGTTTGTAGCACATGCTTTGAAAAAGTTGCGAAGAATGCAGTGTGCCTTGTGACACGTAGGATACGTATCACATGTCCACACATCCCGATGCAGCATCAGAGGATATAATGAATATGACCCTGGCTGCATGGTGTGGTCTAGTCCCTCTGAGCTCAGAAGATGTCTACAGTCCTCGCTACTTTCTTGAGATTTCTCAGAGCAGAGCCTGAGAATCTAGTGGGGCATGGTTTACAACCCTGCCTTACACCTTAAGGGATCTTTAGGAAGGAAAATTGTACCGGGCAGAGTACTAGATACTATTAGGCAAATATATAAACTCTAGAAACACAAAAATATAGTGCAAATCATAAGAACTAACATGTAGACATGTTTATAAAACTATATTCTTTTTTTTATTAATGAGATTTTTTGAATAAACATATATAAATATTCATAAATACATTTAGATACTTCCAATATATAACTACATACACATAATGGATAATATTGTGCAGATTAGAACCACATATTCAAACACAATGGTATAACCTGTGACCACGATAGGTCAAAAACAATTTATAAGGCACATGATGATTCATATACAGAATGTTAAGCTGAGAGATAATTCAAGCTGTATTTTTGGAAACACTGGTAATGTTTGTAGAATACCAACGCGTTTCGGCAGAGCCTTCTTCAGGATTTCATACCAGTGGTTACTTCATTTGCGGGCCTGATAAATTTGATGCGGTCCCTGCGGGTGATCTTGTAGCCGTCCGGGATGGCTATGGCGATGTTGGGTGCTGAGGAGGCATTCATCCAGGTCTCTGTCAGGAAGGCCATGTCCGGGGAGGACGTGTCAAGCAGGTCCCAGAGTTCGAAGGTGTGTTTGAGTGCGGAGCGGGTGTTCAGTAATATGCATCTGAGGTGGTTGCGTCCTGTCACGGTGGGTGGTTTGGCGGCTCAGAGGCTGGTGAAGTTGCAGCTCCTGCAGGAGAAGTGTCCTTTGGTGTGCTTAGGGGCAGCCAGGAAACAGGTGTGCGGTCATCCGGTGTTGAGTGCGTGGAGGGTGTTGGCGTCATAGCGGCGTCGTTGGGTGTCATGACGATCGCGGGGGCCAGTGGGTCTGTCACTGGGCGCGGTCCAGGCGCAGACAGGCTTGCCTTAGGTGCGCCCGCTGCACACGGCTGCGCAGCGGGCACCATTTGGTGGGAGGGAGGAGCAGCTAGGAGCGGGCGGCGAATGGGTGAGCAGGGGGCGGGGCAGCAGCGGGAAAACGGGTGAGGCAGGGGTTACAGAAGGCAAAAACAGGGGGCCCAGGGGAGAAAACGAGGAAGACAATACAAAGGGTATCAGGCAAAATAATGAGCAGTAATACAGGAATGTAAAGAAGACAAGAATTCAGCAGTACCTGCCCAACGAGGCAGAGGAGCCTCGAACCTGTGGCAGCGGCAGTGAAAGCAGCAGGAACACACCGTCCGCCTGGTGGAGCTGTGCGGTGAGGGGGAGCGACCTGCCAGAAGACAGGGTCAAGGGTCGCTGACATAGCACTCCATAAGGGTGCATGTGTTTGCAAGACGTTTCCTGCGACGCTGATTGCCCTGTTCCCCTCCTGCTCTTCGTGGCGTTGCTTGCCACCCTTCCCTGGCCCTCTTCCTGCTGTCTATCAGGCTACTGCCTCCTCCTGATGTCCGTCATTTTGCTGCCCTCTTCCGCCGTCCCTCGTGTTGCTTGCCTCTGCTGACCTCTTCTTGCTGTCCCTCAAGTTGCTTGCCCACCCCGACTCAACCGCCACAGTACTTAGGCGATTAAGCCAGAGTCCCTGAAATAGTTTCAACAACTTGTGAGGCCTAGGACACAAAATCTAGTGATACAAAAGGGGATGATGGACGGAGCGTTTGAGCAAATCAAACACTCACCCCCAGTCAACTGATCTGGGTTTAATCCACCACCATTCTTTAGCCCACTCACCCACCCCATTTCAGACATGGCTATATGCAAATCAGTCTGACCCTGTGCCTCATGGGAACAGTACAGCCCGAAAAGCCAAGCCATGTCTTCCATGGACCGGAAACAAGCATCCTTGGACCGGTTTCGGATTCATAATCCTCATCAGCCAGGCTATCTTGAATCCAGTGGCCAAGTGAGCAAGGGACTCGCGTCTGAGCATACCCTGCCACACTTAGGGCGAACAAAGCGATACAAAAGGGGATGATGGACGGAGCGTTTGAGCAAATCAAACACTCACCCCCAGTCAACTGATCTGGGTTTAATCCACCACCATTCTTTAGCCCACTCAGCCACCCCATTTCAGACATGGCTATATGCAAATCAGTCTGACCCTGTGCCTCATGGGAACAGTACAGCCCGAACTGCCAAGCCATGTCTTCCATGGACCGGAAACAAGCATCCTTGGACCGGTTTCGGATTCATAATCCTCATCAGCCAGGCTATCTTGAATCCAGTGGCCAAGTGAGCAAGGGACTCACGTCTGAGCATACCCTGCCACACTTAGGGCGAACAAAGCGATACAAAAGGGGATGATGGACGGAGGATTTGAGCAAATCAAACACTCACCCCCAGTCAACTGATCTGGGTTTAATCCACCACCATTCTTTAGCCCACTCAGCCACCCCATTTCAGACATGGCTATATGCAAATCAGTCTGACCCTGTGCCTCATGGGAACAGTACAGCCCGAACTGCCAAGCCATGTCTTCCATGGACCGGAAACAAGCACCCTTGGACCGGTTTCGGATTCATAATCCTCATCAGCCAGGCTATCTTGAATCCAGTGGCCAAGTGAGCAAGGGACTCACGTCTGAGCATACCCTGCCACACTTAGGGCGAACAAAGCGATACAAAAGGGGAAGATGGACGGAGCGTTTGAGCAAATCAAACACTCACCCCCAGTCAACTGATCTGGGTTTAATCCACCACCATTCTTTAGCCCACTCAGCCACCCCATTTCAGACATGGCTATATGCAAATCAGTCTGACCCTGTGCCTCATGGGAACAGTACAGCCCGAAATGCCAAGCCATGTCTTCCATGGACCGGAAACAAGCATCCTTGGACCGGTTTCGGATTCATAATCCTCATCAGCCAGGCTATCTTGAATCCAGTGGGCAAGTGAGCAAGGGACTCACGTCTGAGCATACCCTGCCACACTTAGGGCGAACAAAGCGATACAAAGGGGGATGATGGACGGAGCGTTTGAGCAAATCAAACACTCACTCCCAGTCAACTGATCTGGGTTTAATCCACCACCATTCTTTAGCCCACTCAGCCACCCCATTTCAGACATGGCTATATGCAAATCAGTCTGACCCTGTGCCTCATGGGAACAGTACAGCCCCAACTGCCAAGCCATGTCTTCCATGGACCGGAAACAAGCATCCTTGGACCGGTTTCGGATTCATAATCCTCATCAGCCAGGCTATCTTGAATCCAGTGGCCAAGTGAGCAAGGGACTCACGTCTGAGCAACCCTGCCACACTTAGGGCGAACAAAGCGATACAAAAGGGGATGATGGACGGAGCGTTTGAGCAAATCAAACACTCACCCCCAGTCAACTGATCTGGGTTTAATCCACCACCATTCTTTAGCCCACTCAGCCACCCCATTTCAGACATGGCTATATGCAAATCAGTCTGACCCTGTGCCTCATGGGAACAGTACAGCCCGAACTGCCAAGCCATGTCTTCCATGGACCGGAAACAAGCATCCTTGGACCGGTTTCGGATTCATAATCCTCATCAGCCAGGCTATCTTGAATCCAGTGGCCAAGTGAGCAAGGGACTCACGTCTGAGCATACCCTGCCACACTTAGGGCGAACAAAGCGATACAAAAGGGGATGATGGACGGAGCGTTTGAGCAAATCAAACACTCACCCCCAGTCAACTGATCTGGGTTTAATCCACCACCATTCTTTAGCCCACTCAGCCACCCCATTTCAGACATGGCTATATGCAAATCAGTCTGACCCTGTGCCTCATGGGAACAGTACAGCCCGAACTGCCAAGCCATGTCTTCCATGGACCGGAAACAAGCATCCTTGGACTGGTTTCGGATTCATAATCCTCATCAGCCAGGCTATCTTGAATCCAGTTGCCAAGTGAGCAAGAGACTCACGTCTGAGCATACCCTGCCACACTTAGGGCGAACAAAGCGATACAAACGGGGATGATGGACGGAGCGTTTGAGCAAGCCAAACACTCACCCCCAGTCAACTGATCTGGGTTTAATCCACCACCATTCTTTAGCCCACTCAGCCACCCCATTTCAGACATGGCTATATGCAAATCAGTCTGACCCTGTGCCTCATGGGAACAGTACAGCCCGAACTGCCAAGCCATGTCTTCCATGGACCGGAAACAAGCATCCTTGGACCGGTTTCGGATTCATAATCCTCATCAGCCAGGCTATCTTGAATCCAGTGGCCAAGTGAGCAAGGGACTCACGTCTGAGCATACCCTGCCACACTTAGGGCGAACAAAGCGATACAAAAGGGGATGATGGACGGAGCGTTTGAGCAAATCAAACACTCACCCCCAGTCAACTGATCTGGGTTTAATCCACATCTAGTGTACACTCTGAGCCATCAGATTGCTAGTAGAAGCCCAGAAGTGGCCATACATGTCAGAGTAAAATTAAAAATGATTACAATCGAGCCATCTGCAACTGTTTTACAGTCTAAGGCGTACGAGGAGCAAAACGTATATGGGGCTCACCAAGCACTTCATGCATAGATTTGGTTTAATATCAGCATACTGCCTTCTGGAAAAACAAGCAAATGCAAAGCCAGTAGGTGTTTCCTGTACGAGATTTATAGGCTTTATCAATGTTTTTTTGTCATGCTGTACAACAGCATGGCTGAAAGTAAACAAATTGGAAAAAACGAAAATTCGAGCTATTTAGCTTTGTTGATATTTTATTTTGCCATGTTGTACAGCAGCACGCCTGCTATGCAGCAAGGTTGAAAATAAAAAAATATATAAAAAATAACAAGTGCCTTGATGCGGTCAGCGATGATTGCATTCTGGTGCTTCTTTTAGGTCAAACATGCTAGGCAGCGCAAGCTGCCTGCTTGTCAAAAACACACTGTGGGCTTACCAAGAACAATAGGGGCTTGCAGCCCAACCAATGCTTATCACTGGTTAATTTTACAGTCAATCCTATTTGCTTGATTTGTATTCATGGCTTACCTTGTTTTAGCCTGTGCATCTTGTGGCTGTCCATCCCACGGAGCATAACCTTTTTACCATCTCTCTGATTGGGTGTCTTCAATCCTTCAGCCACTCACTTTTAGGAAACTACTTTTTTATTTTTGTTTAAGCGCTGCATGGGAGTATATCTGTTTCTTTGCTTTCGTTCCTGCCCCAAATCTTTTGGCTTTTAAATCTTTCTTTGATTTTTTCAAATTACTTTTTATTTGGCAGGAGGCAATATTCTGCATTTGCATGTATGAAAACGTTTTTAAGATCTATACACTGTATGTAACGTTTGTAACATTGCTGTTTGAGACACTGCAATAAAATACTAAATCTCACGCAAAGAAATAAGTGCCCGTTTATTTTGATGTTTAGCTAATGCTAAAATATTTCATCTAATTTTTTCAGTCTAATGCAGCACGGAACTGCATTTTCTAACATATTCGTTTTCAGGTGCTCAGAGTGACGTCTTGCACACAGATGGATATTCTACTTTTTCTTTCAAGGCTGAACAACTCAGTAAGTTCCCACCTCGAAGCAGCAGGGCTGGTGGTCTGACATTAAGGAGAGGAATGCCAGCCTCCTGTTAGCAAGACAAACGGCGTGTACTTAGAAAGGCCCTTTCAGTAGGATGGTTGAACTGTAGGTAATAAAAGAGTATTCCTATGCAGCCTAAAATAAGAGTTCACACAAAAGAAGGGATTCTGAAGTGTGTAGATTTGTTTTTGTAACGTTTCTTTTCTACTACACTTTAGAAAGGATTTTTTCCACATTTTATATTTGCGTGTATTATTAGCTATGTTGTTTTGTAACACCATATAAAACGGCACAACTAACTGGCTTACATAAAATGGTGGTGTAGAGTATTGTATGGAATAAGCATGGGATGGGGACATTCTTTTCCTGGTTAAAAAATGGTGGCATTGCTCTTTATCTTCCTGTGCTGACCTGAACCCTTTTTCTTCCCAGATGACATGAAAAGGGCTGATGCAAACCACAGGCAGTCCAGAGGGCAGGATGTAATTTCAATCAATCAGTGCTTGTTGAGCGCGGCTACTCACTCTCGCTTATGGGGGGGGGGGGGGGGGGGGGGGGGGGGGGAGGCTGCATGTCCGACTGAGCGCTGTGGTTCATTCAAAGAGCCAGGTCTTGATATCCTTCCAGAATTGTGTCCGAGACGGAGAGAGCCTGAGGTGGAGAGCCATGGTGTTTCAGGATTTGGCAGCAAAGTAGGAGAAAGATCTTCCTCCGGTCCCGGTCTTGGGGATCTGAGGGACGGTGGCGAGGCCCAGTTAGGCGGAGCAGAGTTGTCTGGTGGGTGCGTGGAATAAGAGGTGGTGGTTCAGGTATGCTGGTCCGGGGTTGTGAAGGCCTTTGCAGGCAAGTGTTAGGAGCTTGAAGGTGACTCTTTTGTTGACTGGGAGCCAGTGTAGTTCTCATAGGTGTTCGGAGATGAGGCTGCGGCAGGGGAGCAGGAGAGGTTGAGGACCAGTTTTGTTGTGGCGTTCTGAAGTTTTCGGAGGAGTTTTTGGGTAGTGCCTGCGCAGAGTGCGTTGCCGTAGTAGAGTCTGCTGCTGATGAGTACGTGGGTGACCATCTTCCTGGCCTAGGCGGGGAGCCATCTGAAGGTATTTCGAAGCAGGCGAAGAGTGTAGAAGCATGATGAGGTGACTGCGTTGATTTGGTGGTTCATGGTGAGCGAAGAGTCCAGGATGATGCTGCGGTTTCATGCGTGGTCAATGGGCATGGGGGAAGGGGGTCCTAGTTCAGTGGGTCACCAGGACTCTTCTCAAGTGGAGGCGTTGGGCCCCGGAATGAGGACTTCGGTCTTGTCCAAGTAGAGCTTGAGGCAGCTGTCTCTCATCCAGGTGGCAACGGCCTTCATCCCGTCTGTGAAAGTTGTTTCTGGTGATGGTAGGCTTGTTGGTGGGAGAGAGAATCAGCTGGGTGTCATTGGTGTAGGAAATGAGTCCTTGGTTCCGGACGATGGCTGCGAGTGGGGCCACGTAGATGTTGAAAAGCATGGGGCTCAAGGAGGACCCTGAGGCACTCTGTAGCTGATCTCTGTGGGTTCCGAGAGCAACGGGGAAAGTCTGACTCACTGTGTTATACCTGTGAGGAAGGAAGGGATCCAGTCCAGGCCATGGATGCTGGCGTCGTGGAGTCTTGTGATTACCGTGTGGTTAGAGACATGTCGCACAAGTTACTTACCTTCGATAACGATATATCTGTAAGAAACAGTAGTTCGTGTTAGATTCCTTACCTTAGAATATCCCCAGGCGTCAGACTGGATCTGGAAAGTTTTGCGTAGCAGTATCCCTGCGCGTCGGTAGGAGTCGTCTGCGGCTCCGCGTCAGTCGTCGGCGTCATGATTGCCGGGATGACGTTGTCGGAGCACTTAGGCGCCGCCCTTGCGCGCTGACGTCAGTTCTTGTGATGAAGCAAAGCTTCGCATATTTTGCGGCTTGCCGAAATCAAGAACCTCGTTTATGTGTAACAAGGTAACCCGTGTATGTTTTACTAACATTTTTATTTAGTTTGGAGAAAGACCGTGAAGCTTGCACATGTGTTTTACTAAAATAATTACTCGTGTCCCCTAAAATGGCCGCCGCTTGTATTTTAGTTACTGCGCATGCGTCAGCCACACTCACGTGTCCTGACGCGTCTGCAGAAGTGGAGGGAAAGTTATGCGCATGCGTAATTCATAGCTGTGCTTATCATGTGGTACAGCTCGTGCCACTGCTCTTGTGTCCGTCTCAATGTAGCTAACATTTAATTGCATAAGTTTATATCTTGATGATGAGTTAAAAGTACCAACCCTGTGCTGTGTTTTTCATAATGACATTATTATGTATTAATTTGTTTTCGCTTACTTTTCATGTACCGCGGGAAATGGGGGTCTGAGTGAGAGGAGAGCCATATTGGAGGTCCCTTCTGCGCCTGTGCGACATTCGGCAGCACGAGGGACCTTGGCTGATGGAACATAGCCAGCTGGCAGTGATGGGCGAGATGCTCCTGAGAAAGTCACCTCTGCCCTGCGAGAACAGCGAATGTGGCTCCTTATGTGATACAATGTAATGTTGCGCTACTGTTAGCTCATGGGAACCCCAAATCTGCTAGGCGGTACCCAAATATGTTAATGAAGGCTACAATTCGCGTATTGTGATTGGTGTGTTACCCAAACCCTACCTTAGGACCAATTGAAATTGAGGGATTCTGACACTTTGCAACATTGGGGGGTGGTACACTGTCCCCAAACTGTATATCTACCCTGGGTTCACCTAGTGAACCGTCCGACTTGTCTGGTTTAGCTGACCTGTCACTGACCCAACGCACTCAATAGGTGACTGAAGATACAGAGCGCTGCGGAGCACTCTGTCCGAATTTGACCATAGACTAAGGTTTTACTGAACCTTAAAGTGCTGGCAAGGCACTTAGCTGGGAGTTCGCTGACCCAATCGGGGTCTTGATCGATAGCTGCAGAGCGGGTGGAGCGCAGGCGTTGCTTCCGAACTGTGGGTTCCGGTCCTGTCCTGAAGAGGGTCCTGTCCTGAGGGTTTGCTGTCCTGTCCTGAGGGTCCTGTCCTGATTCCTTTTCCGAGGGTATCCTGTCCTGTCCTGGGTGTCCATTCTGCACCTGCTGTCCTTTGAGGGGTATCCTTCCTTGAGGGTTTCCTGTCTTTAACTGACCCGTGGCCAGGGTTTGGTTTCCACACCTTTTCTAGGTAAATATTACTCTGAACCTCTTGAAATTCTTGCACCTTCTGAATTTCTAACTTTTGCTTTAATAAAGTTAAACATTGCATATGTTATATTTCCATGCCTTTCCGCAACTATTGAACTATCATTTATAATTTTGCAAAGTTATTCCTATGTCTTCTCATTTGTTAGAAATTATATTTTGCATAGCAGTGTGTCATTTTCTGATATGGTCTAGAACTTCGTTGCCTAGATTGTTCAAAGGCCCCTTCACCTTAAGTGAAGCGTGTTATTCATTATAAGCTCTTCTATAGACACACACACTTAGTCTATCCCTGTCTAGATAATACTGACTTATATAGTATTTTTCTTGTTACAATTTATTAGTACATTTGATGATTACTCTGTCATTATTTCTTTCTGCCTATGTGATTTACGTTATCTTGGTTATTAATTGCCTTATTTTACTGTACCTCATGCAAGAAAACATCGAATTTAGATAAACATTTTAAAACTTCCAGTTGTCCGTGGTCATTTAAACAGTATTTGAATGTTATTGGTTGGGTTTGTATTTTGCTGCCTTTCCTTTACAGCTAGCTCCCTGATTCATTGTGGTCATTAGGCACCTGCATCGGTGGATGGTAAGTCGGGTGCACTGAAAATTGGTAGCAGGGAACACACACACACCAACTTGATAGAGCTCGTGAAGTCACCCGATCGATGTATATGGTGATTTGAAAAGTATATGGGCCCTGAAGCCGGAAACGGCGAAAACTGTTGGCCGGGTGGCCTCGCGCGCTCCATCAGTTTTCTGGTAGCTAGAGGATGGTTAGGGACTAGTTGAGAGTAAGGCAGGGATTAGTTGGACTAGTTAAGTCGGAAGCTGCTATTATATTAATGCTGCTATAAGAGCGGCTGTTCTGAGGGAACTGATCACTCTCTTGTGAATACGCTGCTGAAATTCATGAATTACTGTATTGTTATTATTCTTGTTCTTATATTGTTATATGTACTAATCCATGCAATTGTCAACCGTCTTGTTTCTTGTTGTCCGAACTCCCCGGGGAATTGAAAGGGCAAGTGGTGAATAGAATCCATTGTCCTGAGGTCACAGGTTCGAGGAAAGTTAGGTGCAGGTTAGGATAACCGGGAAGCACTAACTAGGGTTTTCTGAATACATGTGTGAATAAATGACAGTAACGGGGTTCATTGGCAAAATTCCCATAGTGGCGTAACCTAGTAAGGGTCACATCGGAAAAGTAGCAGGTTCCTCGGAGCTAGCGTGAAAGCAGAGGGGTCCGCTGAGAAACCTTAAACTCGGAATATATCCCGGAAAGAAGTGGATGAGTTTAGGGGAATAACAGGTTCACCGATGCTAGAGTGAAGGGTAGGCGGAAGAGATCTGCCCGCAGCGAGTGAAAAGTAAATGGAAGTAGTTTACTTGCTGTAAAAGAATTCTTTCTCTGTCTAGACACTTGAGCACTGTGGCGAATGTGTATTTGTTGTAAAATAACCAAGCACTGAGCACTTTAAAAGAAAGAAAGTTTCCGTTACCTTGTGAAGGGAGGGAGTCAGTCGCGAAGCACCTCTGACGTCACTCTGTGCCGCGCTGGGATTGGTAGAAGCAGCGGGCGGGTAGCGGAGCTGAAATTGTAAAGGAGGGGTGAGCGCCGGAGCGTGGGAACTGTCTCACGAAGGGGCCGCGCACCCATTGGCGGAGCTTATTTTGTGTCGCGCACCCATTGGTTGCACGAATTTTCTGAAGCGCGTTCTGATTGGAGGTAGTTTGTAAACAAAGTTAGCGCAGAAGTCGTATGTGGCACTCGCGGACTACAGAGACTCGACCTGATCCAAGGCATCTAGGGTTTGAAAGGGATCAGTGGAAGGCTAATAGATACGATATTATGTACGGAACCAAGAGAAAAATGTCCCTTGTAAATAAGGTGAAAAATTATTTTAAAACGGACAAACCGATTAAATCTAGGGAAGGTGTTCTTGTCCCAGCACCCAATACTCCCGCCTCATTCATGATGTTTGACCGAGGGTACAATACCTGTGTGTGGTTGGAGAATTGGGTGAAGTACACAAAAGATGACGGAGTATTGGCTTTTCCGTTAGATGGTACTTTCAATGGTAGGATCTTATTTAATTTAAGAACCCGAATGAATGAACTGCATCCCAGACCGAGACTAACGCAGTATGAGGCATTAGAGGAATGGGAGATTGAGGCTTTTGAAAGAGAAAGACCCCGAATGGACAAGGGTTTGACCAAGTGGTACCCCAGGCAGAAACAGGAATCCAGGGATAAAAGGATGAAACAGTGGAGGCAGAGCATGATTGTTGAGGGTCTGTTTCCCATGATGCCGGCATGTCATAACATTGGAGCGGGTGAGAAAAGCACTGAAAAATGTAAGCATTGGGGGGCCCTGGGGGATTCAGATGATGAACTAATAGATGACATCTGTACCAGAAGTCCGCCACCTTACAATGAGGGAACCCGACCTTCCAGTGTAGGAGATGTTCCCCGACGCCACTTCCTAAAGGAAGAAGACAGGTCCCTGGGACTGGGAGGGGGTGGTCAAGTATTACCCTATCCTGAGAAACCCGAACTGGCGGAAACAAGGGATATATATCCCAAAGTGCCCGCAAGTCAGGAAGAAAAATATCCACGTACGAAAACCTTTTTTCCCAGACCCTTGTATGAAAGCGAAGAGAAACCATCGAATTCAGGACTGCCTTTTGTTCAACCTCCATATGGGGAAGAGCGCAGGTCCTTTAATACTGGAACTTTATTCCCGAAACCTAATTATGGGGGAGGACCAAGTGAAACGCATCCTACTGCCCCGAGTTTTACTCCTCCATTGACCCCACAGATATTACATGACACAACTCTAAGAAGGGTACTAGTGGAAAAGGAGCAAGAGGCTCTAGCTAGACAAAGAACAGAAATAATTCAGAAAATTTCTCAGATAAATACCAGTCCTGAGGCATTGACTATTCCAGTAACTATTGGACCGGTGGTCCCGTTATACGGAAATGGTAAGGGAAATCCGATTACTCCAGTTATGACCCCAGTCATGGCAACCCCGAGACAGGAACCGATCATTATAGATGATCAGTCCAGTGAGTGCGAGTCTGAAGTTGCGTTCTTGGAATTGCCCAACAAACAAACTGGAAAGGGAATACAGCAGAGGTATAATCCTTATAATACAAAAGAAATTAAATTAGAGACAGCAACAGGTACTAGGAATGTCTCTCTGGTAACTCCGGATGAAATTGAGAGTTGGAGTCGTGAATTAGAGAAGCAGACTCCGCAAACAAAGCCTTTAGACCTCTACAAGCTGAGGGTTGAAATAGAAGAATTAATGGCAGGAAATGTGGGGTTGGATCGATTGAATACCTACTCTGAGGAAGAATTGTCGTTCATATGTAAAAGCTTTACAAGGAATACCAGAGTGCTCCACGAAAAACTGACCGAAACAGCAGTTAGCATGGGGGTAGATATCTCAAAATCCAAGCCCTTACAGAAACCGTACAGAGCAGACTTCTCAGACAAAGATATAGAACACCTGAATGTGGCAGGGAAGAAGTTGCAGATTAAAGAATTAATGGGGGTACTGCAGAAATGGGGAGATGTGGAAAAATGGAGAAGCAGGTGGGCGAAAAAGAGGGAAGAGGTTCGCTCCCGACAAGTGACTCCCGAGTTTGCTTTAAGAGAGGTAGAAAAACCTGAGCAGTTATGCCCCATGCGTGAAGTTCCAGGGGGAAAATATGTGCATGTCCCCTGGTCTAGGCAGGATATTGTGTCCTTCACGAACGATTTTCCAAAGTTACGAGAGAAACCAGTTGACTGGTACAGGCAGGTGGAGAGGTTCGTGAAGGTACAGAAATGTCTGTGGAAAGACCTGGATGGGTTTTTCGACATTGTGGTTCCAGTAGATTTATGGACCCAGTGTAAAATAAACATAGACTGGCCGAGTGAGGAGTACCCAAGAAATAAAGAAACAGGGGAGCCATCAAAGGATGTCATGCGAAAATATGAGCAGGTAATTCAGCACTTGAAAGAAAAGGTGCCCGCAAAGGAAACTGATTGGACAAAAATAGATAGAACAACACAGGAAAGGGACGAGACAGTGCACTCCTTCTATGAGAGGTTATTGCAGGTATTTAAAACATACAGTGGTATTGATAACATCGACCTGAAGGATATGACGCACTTTATTTACAGGTTTGTAAATGGTTTAAGACCTGAAATTTGTCAGTGGATAAAAGACAATAAAATCTGTTGGCATACTAAGAAAATGGATGAGGTCCTGCGGTACGCTAAGTACTGCGAGGACGAGATGGCAGAAAAGAAAAAGGCCCTTAAGGAGAAGGTTATGTGGGCTCAGGTGAAGCTCGCAGAACAACAGGAAAAACAATTGAGTAACATGGTTAAAAATGCTGAGAACAAAGGTCCTGGGGGAGGGGGTGGAGGAAAGCCCCGGCCCAAATTTAGCAGGGAAGAGGCTATGAAAAAATTTCCCTGCCATCAGTGCGGCGAAATTGGACACTGGCGAAACGAGTGTCCCCAATTAGTCGATGTTAATGAGAAAACTCCTGATTTAATTCCACAGACGCAGAAAGAAAGACCAAGAAAGACTCAACCCCAGGTAAAAACAGTTCAGGTGCCTCGAGCACCCAAGCAGGTATACAGGGGAAGACAGGCAGAAAACGAAGAGATAGAGGTTTGGGAAAGCGGGGAGAACAGAAATACAGCAACTTCGCAGTATCTGCTGAATGATACCTTCCTTTGTAATGATCAGGACTGACGGGGCCTGAGAGGGGAGGACGAGGAGTGCGTACTTGGCGCTTCCTTGCCGGTAGACCAGTCTGGACCATATATTGAAGGAAAGGTTGACGGAAATGATGTCACCTTTCTGTTGGACACTGGCGCTACCCGTTCTACTGTAAGAACAGTGGACGTTCCAAACCTACCCCTCTCGGGAGAAAATATCCAAGTAGTAGGTGTATCTAATCAATTGATTAGTACTCCTGTTACCGAACCAATGGAGATTTCAATTGGAAATTTTAAACAGATGCATAGATTTGTCGTCTGTGACACCAGTCCAGTAAATTTACTGGGACGTGATTTGCTGTGCAAAATGAACTGTACCATCTTTTGCACACCAAAAGGTGTTGAAATACAGACCCCAGATGAAGACGGCATTTATAAATTATTATTGCTTAGACCTGACTCAGAAATTAAAAGATTGACCCTGCAGGACTTGCCCCAAGAACTACAGGAAGCCGTAAAGCCAGAGGTGTGGGATTTCACTGGAAAAGATGTGGGTTTGATGAAAGATGTGGACCCCATACAAATAGCCATCAAGGACAATGCAGTATATCCTAACACTAGGCCCTACCGAATGAATGCTGAAGTGAAAGCAGGTGTCACTCTGGAAATACAAAAACTATTGGAAGGAAACATCATACAGGAAGTGATGAGCAGCCCATGCAACTCACCGATTATGGGCATTAAAAAGCCTAGTGGCAAGTATAGGGTAGTGCAGGACCTGAGAAAGGTTAACAAAATTGTAGTTCCTTGCTGCCCTATTGTCCCGAACCCTGCAGTAATTCTGTACCAAATTCCTTGGGATGCTGAGTGGTTCACTGTGATTGATTTGTGTCATGCATTCTTTTCGATACCCCTGCACCCCGACAGCAAATTTCTTTTCTCATTTGCCTTCGAGGGTCACGTGTATTGTTGGAACAGGGTCCCTCAAGGGTATACAGAGAGTCCCTCTATCTTTAATCAGATCTTGAAAAAATGTCTAGAGAGTTTGATCTTACCTGGGAACTCTGTGTTAGTGCAGTACATAGACGACCTTCTACTGGCGTCTAAAAGTCACAGGGACTGTGTAGTTGACACCATTGCCCTCCTAAATCATCTGTGTGAGAAAGGGCATAAAGTAGCCCCTGACAAACTACAGTTCTGTGCGAAATCTGTAAAATATCTGGGACACCAAATAGAAAAGGGTGTCAGAAAAGTCACATCGGAAAGAGTGAGAATAATTCAAAAAATGCAGTTGCCCCGTACTCAAAAAGAGGTCAGAATGTTCCTGGGTGTATTAGGGTACTGCAGGCAGTGGATTCTGGGATTTGCAGCCTTAGCCAGGCCCTTGATAAAAATGACCACGAGAGGAATGCCAGATGTTGTACAATGGGACGATGAAAGTCTAATGGCTTTCACAAGATTGAAAAACTGTCTGTGTACAGCCCCTGCGTTGGGAATGCCAGATTATTCCAAAGAGTTTGCCCTTTTCTGTGACACTCGCGATAATTGCGCATTGTCTGTCCTGACTCAAGAACATGGCACGACCAGAAGGCCTGTGGCCTATTTCTCTGCCACACTGGACCCAGTAGCTGCTGGGTTACCAGGCTGTCTGAAAGCAGTAGCTGCTACCTGTGCAAGTTTGGAACAGAGTGAGTCCATTGTCATGGGACATCCTGTGACCGTGTATGTTTCACATGGAGTGGTAATTCTATTGACCAGAACTAAAACACAGTATCTCACCCCTAGTCGGCTGACTAAATACGAGAGGATTCTTGTGGGTGCAGCAAATGTGAGCATTGTTAGGTGCGGTATTCTGAACCCTGCCACCTTACTCCCCGACCCCTTGGAAATGGAAGGTGGGGATGATGATGAACATGATTGTATTGATCTGACAGAGTTCAGTACCAAGCCACGCCCAGACATAAAAGAAGTGCCATTGCCTGAGCATGATAAAGAACTATTTGTGGATGGTTCCTGTCTAAGACATGAATTAGGAGGCTTGAGTGCTGCTTATGCAGTAGTGTCTTTCACAAAAATTGAACAAGCAGGTTACCTATATAACATCAAGTCTGCACAAGTAGCCGAATTGATAGCCATGATAATGGCTTGCAAAATTGGGAAGGACTTACGCATAACAGTGTATACTGACAGTCAGTACTGTTATGGCGTTGTGCATGACTTTGGCCAATTATGGCTGCAGAGGGAATTCATGACTTCCTCAGGTACTCCCATTCGGAATGCAAAAGTTGTTCATGACCTTTTAGAGGCCATTCAGTTGCCCAAAGAACTGGCAGTGGTAAAATGTACTGCTCATCAAAGGAGCATGGACAGGATATCAATGGGAAACGATTATGCTGATCGAGTGGCTCAATGGTGTGCCAAAGATCGGTATATTGTAAATCCAAAACGAGGGGGGCCAGGAACCAGCTGCCAGCTTCAGGTGTTTGAGGAAGTGCCTACATGGGATGAGGTGAGAGAGTGGCAGGAGTCGGCTCCTTGGCAAGAAAGAGAGAAATGGAAGGAGGATGGATGTAGACCGAGACGTGTGGATGGCGTCATCATAGGTCCAACTGGTATGCCTGTGTTACCCCGACACTTGCTTGGCACAATGGCAAGATTAATACATGAAGGATCACACATTGGTAGGGATGCCATGATTCTGGTATTTCAACAGACTTGGTACAGCAAGAAATTCAGGAAGGTAGCAGAGTCCCTCTGCCAGAGGTGCCTGTCATGTCAACAGATGAACCCAGGCAAGAGGACAATGGTTGAACTGAGCAAGATTGGGAGATCAGGGGGTCCCTTTATAAAAATACAGGTTGATTTCATCACCATGCCCCGTTGTGAAGGGAAACGATATGTCCTTGTCATTGTTTGCGTATTCTCAAAATGGGTAGAAGCTTACCCTACTCCTCAAAGTGACGCACTGACAGTAGCGAAGTGTTTACTAAAAGAACTGATACCTAGGTTCGGAATACCATGCATTATTGAATCAGATAAGGGTGGACATTTCCAGAATGACATACTGGCTGAACTCTGTAAGGCCTTCGGAATAAGGCAGAAACTCCATTGTGCATACCACCCAGAGGCTTCTGGAATAGTGGAACAAGTAAATGGAACTATCAAAAACAGACTAGCAAAGCTGACAGATGCTACTGGCATGACCTGGGTGAAGGCCCTGCCCCTGGTCCTGATGGGACTGAGAAGTGTTCCAGACCGCAAGACAGGCCTAAGTCCCCATGAAATCATTATGGGAAGAGTGATGAGACAAGCATGGGTGCCAGGAAGCAAACTGTTGAGTATTACTGATGATTTGGTGCTTGAATACTGCAGAAGATTGGGTGACCAAGTGCGTTCTATCTCTCGCCAGATTGGAGACGACGGCATCCTCAATCCAACGACTCCTCTCCACAGCTTGGTTCCAGGAGACTGGGTCAAAATAAAGAAGCACACTCGATCAAGCTGTCTGGCACCAAGGTGGGGAAAGAAACGCCAAGTAATCCTGGTGACAACCACTGCAGTGAAAGTCGCAGGTGTTCCCCAGTGGATCCACGCCGGACACACCCAGAAGGTATTGCCAGACAAAGGATTTGAAGAACCAGGGCAACCAGCAGAGGACCCTGAAGAAGCCAGATCAGTAGCAACTGACAACGAGCAGCCCAGCACCAGTCAGGTTGCAGGAACAGCAGACGTTGGCCCAGGAGTAGTTGACTGCGAACTGCCAAGAAACCAGCCTGCTGAAGAGGTCCAGGAAACTGAGCCAGGAGTAGCTGAAGACGAGCTGCCAAGCATATGGCCAGAAGAATGGATACCGATGATTGATCTGACCGAAGATCCTATCAGAACAAGAGAACGACTTAGTGAAGGTAGAGAGTGGACTAGTCAGGAAAAGCAAGGCACAGGCGAAGAACCTCAGCCACTTGAGATTCAAATCAAAACTGAGGAAGGAGAAGGTCAGACAGGGACAGAGCACGTGATTGATACAGATCAAGTGAATAAGACTGAACAAGTACCCGATACTGAACAAGTGCAGGATACAGAGCAAGTGTTTGATACTCCTCCACTAACTCCTGATGTGGATAAGGGACAGACTAGACATAGAGTAATAGTTCGAGCAGAAGAAAATCAAGAGATCGAAGTGCTTGAACAGGATCAGATAGGGTTAAAAGAACGGGTTCAGGAAACAGAAACAGAAACAGAGACAATCGAAAGCCAAAAACAAAATATTTCTGAACAAGGCCAGATTAGCAACCAGGCAGAAGAATTTGATGTTAGCCCTGGAACTAGTCAGATAAGGGAAGTAGGAGAAGAAAGTGGAGAAGAATTACCACAAGATAAAGAGAACAAGAGAAGAAGGAAAGAAAGTGAAGTCCAAGTACCGACTAAGAGACTAAAGAAAAGAAACAACCTTGAGCCTAGGTTTGTAAAAAGACTGAGACTAAGGATAAAGACAGTGGAAGAAAAACGTGCAGAAGCAAGAAGAAGTGCTCGAATAGCAGAGCAAGAAGAAGACTCTTCCAAAAGAAGGAGTGAGCGAATAAAAAGACAAAACAAAAAGTACAAGTCTCCTGAATGGACACTGGTTTTGGAAGAACTTGAAGATCTTGATATAACTGACGTGAGCGACGGAGAACCTGTCCCAGAGTACTCAGCTGAAGAGGAAGACGAGCCACCGTGAATTTGCACAAAGTAAGCTAATTGTGTAAAGCCAAAAAGAGGGGTTCAAGAGACTCCTTCTGAGCCAAAATGTCTGATTCAACAGTGAATGGTAGACCTAGTTGCAGCCGTTTTAAGACGTGTTGCAAGGTGTGTATATGTAGTATAGTAGTACTGATAGTTATCTGGATAGGATTAACAATTTTCATTCCCTTTGCTGTAAGTAAAGATACTAACATTGTCCCTACTGAAGTTGTAAATACTGACAATGAGGAGCTGACAACACAGAGTGTAGAAAGACATGAGAGAGCATTGAGACAAACTAAACGAGACTTAGAAGCATCAGATGAGAAAGGACTACATTATCATGGAATGAAAAACAGGACACATTTGAATGTTTTTGCAAACTTGTTAATACATTATGTAGAGACTATGGAAATTGAAGATTGCTATGTCTGCATGAAGCTACCTACTTCGGTGGCTGAAGGCGTGACATACCATCATCTGCCATTAACATATGGAATTTCCTGTAGCATTTTAGCTAGTTTATTTTACAAAAGGGGACCGTTACAGTATTATTACTCTAACAATGACGTGATCTTTTCTGAACTTCCTATACGTGGGAACTTGAATCCTGTACATACCAAAACTGACACCATAAGATATATGGGAGACTACTTTCTGACTATAGGGAACATTGACATAGCAGACGCACACAGAGATAACTTGACTTGTTCTTTGCGTGAGCAGGAAAAGATGTTCCTGAACATGGCAGAGAAAAGGAGAATTAAAATTCAGAAGAAGGCTAATGACGAAAGTCAGAAAAAGCCAAAGTGGGCAGAAAACATGGAAGGCACCTCATCTGGTGGAGCGGGTCCTGCTCTGTTGCTGGATTTTGAAAAGAAAGGCAAGCTATGTCTTCACCGCGAGAAGACTAGCTATTATAATAATGTTTTCATTGGTTCCAGTGAATGCGAACATAATTACAAGGTAATTGGAGGTTGGGGTTTCAAAAATGGGTCAGAGCCTGTGTTTCCTGGAATTTATTATATTTGTGGGGACAAGGCTTATTTCAAATTGCCGGATCACTGGTATGGGAGCTGCTACTTTGGCATTGTTTTCCCGAAAATATACCATGTGAATGGAAAAGCTGGAAGCAATGAAGATACTAACGGCTTAGTGCGTAGTAAAAGAGAGAGTATAGGTGAAATTATGGGTAGTATTTTCAGTGCACTGATACCTGGAGTGGGAGTGGTTCTGAACACTCACCGAATTTGCAAATTGTCTACTATAGTAGATGTGCTGTCTACTGAAACAGCTCATGGATTTCTGCTGGTCAATACCGAAATGGTTGCGATCAGATCAATGGTTTTACAAAATCGACTTGCTCTTGACACCTTATTAGCGAAAGAGGGCGGAGTCTGCCGGATGTTGAAGGCGCAACATTGTTGCACTTATATTCCGGATAAAAGTGTACAGATCAAAAGATATGTGAAAAACATTACTAATTTGGCAAAGGAACTCAAACCACTCGAGGTTGATAGTGCCTGGAAGAGACTGGTAGATGGTCTCTCAAATGTAGGTCATTGGCTTGCTAGCATAGGTAAAAGCTTATTATTCAAAATTCTGATGCCAATTGGTATTATAGGTCTTATTATACTTTCCATTTTCTTATGCTGTAAATACCGCAAGCGCACCAAAAAGCACGAGGTTAATGCAAGAGGAGTGAAACGAAGTGTGGATGAGATTGAATTAGAGGAAGTGAATGATCAGATATACAAAAAGGTGAAGACTTCTCACCCTGCTAAAACTGAAAGAGAAAAGCTAGAACGGTTGCTGGAAGAAATAGAACTTTATAAAGTGTGAAAGAAAGTTGGCATCTGGTTCCATTATAATTTGTGATGATAGTAGATATCATCAAAGAGGGGATTGATGAAGCAAAGCTTCGCATATTTTGCGGCTTGCCGAAATCAAGAACCTCGTTTATGTGTAACAAGGTAACCCGTGTATGTTTTACTAACATTTTTATTTAGTTTGGAGAAAGACCGTGAAGCTTGCACATGTGTTTTACTAAAATAATTACTCGTGTCCCCTAAAATGGCCGCCGCTTGTATTTTAGTTACTGCGCATGCGTCAGCCACACTCACGTGTCCTGACGCGTCTGCAGAAGTGGAGGGAAAGTTATGCGCATGCGTAATTCATAGCTGTGCTTATCATGTGGTACAGCTCGTGCCACTGCTCTTGTGTCCGTCTCAATGTAGCTAACATTTAATTGCATAAGTTTATATCTTGATGATGAGTTAAAAGTACCAACCCTGTGCTGTGTTTTTCATAATGACATTATTATGTATTAATTTGTTTTCGCTTACTTTTCATGTACCGCGGGAAATGGGGGTCTGAGTGAGAGGAGAGCCATATTGGAGGTCCCTTCTGCGCCTGTGCGACATTCGGCAGCACGAGGGACCTTGGCTGATGGAACATAGCCAGCTGGCAGTGATGGGCGAGATGCTCCTGAGAAAGTCACCTCTGCCCTGCGAGAACAGCGAATGTGGCTCCTTATGTGATACAATGTAATGTTGCGCTACTGTTAGCTCATGGGAACCCCAAATCTGCTAGGCGGTACCCAAATATGTTAATGAAGGCTACAATTCGCGTATTGTGATTGGTGTGTTACCCAAACCCTACCTTAGGACCAATTGAAATTGAGGGATTCTGACACTTTGCAACATTGGGGGGTGGTACACTGTCCCCAAACTGTATATCTACCCTGGGTTCACCTAGTGAACCGTCCGACTTGTCTGGTTTAGCTGACCTGTCACTGACCCAACGCACTCAATAGGTGACTGAAGATACAGAGCGCTGCGGAGCACTCTGTCCGAATTTGACCATAGACTAAGGTTTTACTGAACCTTAAAGTGCTGGCAAGGCACTTAGCTGGGAGTTCGCTGACCCAATCGGGGTCTTGATCGATAGCTGCAGAGCGGGTGGAGCGCAGGCGTTGCTTCCGAACTGTGGGTTCCGGTCCTGTCCTGAAGAGGGTCCTGTCCTGAGGGTTTGCTGTCCTGTCCTGAGGGTCCTGTCCTGATTCCTTTTCCGAGGGTATCCTGTCCTGTCCTGGGTGTCCATTCTGCACCTGCTGTCCTTTGAGGGGTATCCTTCCTTGAGGGTTTCCTGTCTTTAACTGACCCGTGGCCAGGGTTTGGTTTCCACACCTTTTCTAGGTAAATATTACTCTGAACCTCTTGAAATTCTTGCACCTTCTGAATTTCTAACTTTTGCTTTAATAAAGTTAAACATTGCATATGTTATATTTCCATGCCTTTCCGCAACTATTGAACTATCATTTATAATTTTGCAAAGTTATTCCTATGTCTTCTCATTTGTTAGAAATTATATTTTGCATAGCAGTGTGTCATTTTCTGATATGGTCTAGAACTTCGTTGCCTAGATTGTTCAAAGGCCCCTTCACCTTAAGTGAAGCGTGTTATTCATTATAAGCTCTTCTATAGACACACACACTTAGTCTATCCCTGTCTAGATAATACTGACTTATATAGTATTTTTCTTGTTACAATTTATTAGTACATTTGATGATTACTCTGTCATTATTTCTTTCTGCCTATGTGATTTACGTTATCTTGGTTATTAATTGCCTTATTTTACTGTACCTCATGCAAGAAAACATCGAATTTAGATAAACATTTTAAAACTTCCAGTTGTCCGTGGTCATTTAAACAGTATTTGAATGTTATTGGTTGGGTTTGTATTTTGCTGCCTTTCCTTTACAGCTAGCTCCCTGATTCATTGTGGTCATTAGGCACCTGCATCGGTGGATGGTAAGTCGGGTGCACTGAAAATTGGTAGCAGGGAACACACACACACCAACTTGATAGAGCTCGTGAAGTCACCCGATCGATGTATATGGTGATTTGAAAAGTATATGGGCCCTGAAGCCGGAAACGGCGAAAACTGTTGGCCGGGTGGCCTCGCGCGCTCCATCACTTGTACATAGCTTTCCGCGCCAGGAACGAAGAGCCATGCCAGATACTGACACTGGTGCCATGAAACTAGGGCCCTCAAAGGGGGATACCTTAACCCTAGATATCGGTTCGCAGAACGGGGAGGATGGGTGGGGCAGTAAGGAATCCAACACTAACTACTGTTTCTTACAGATATATCGTTACCGAAGGTAAGTAACTTGTGCATCTAAAAGAAACAGGTTAGTGTTAGATTCCTTACCTTAGAATAGATTCCCCAGCAATGCCAACCCCGGAGGTGGGCCTGCAAACCAAGATCACACCAGAAAGTCCAGGAGAACGGAACGGCCGAAAAAGCCATCTCTCTGGGCCGGGCTATCCAGGCAGTAGTGTCTAGCAAACATGTGCAGCGAAGCCCATGTAGCTGCCTGACAGATGTCCTGCAAGGGGACTCCCCGACCGAGGGCAGTAGTAGCCGCCGTGGCCCGAGTGGAATGGGCCCTCAGCATAACAGGAGGCTCCTTTTTCGCCAAGGAGTAACAGCCCTTGATGCACAACACGACCCACCGTGAGGTGGTCCGCTTGTGCACCACCCGTCCCTTCTTACCGCCCACGTAACCAATAAAGAGCTGGTCGCCCACCCGGAACTGGCGTGTGCGGTCTAGATAAAAGAATAGCTCATGTTTTGGGTCCAGACGGTGGAGCCTCTCTTCCTCTTTCGAGGGATGCGGAGGCGGAAAGAAGCTGGGCAAGGTGATAGACTGCCCGATATGAAAGGCTGTAACCACCTTGGGAAAGAAGGACGAGTTCTCAAGACAACTGTGTCCGGATGGACAGAGAGGAAAGGAGGTTTAGAAGATAACGCCTGGAGCTCACTCACTCTCCTGGCAGAGGTGATGGCAACCAGGAATGCAGTCTTAAGAGTCAGAAGTCTAAGAGGGCAATTGTGAAGTGGCTAGAAAGGAGCGCACATCAAATAGGTTAGAACAAGGTTAAAGTCCCACTGAGGCATCACAAAATGAACAGGCGGAAACGTGTGTGATGCCTTTCAAGAACCTATTAACAATAGGGGACATGAAAAGAGAAGGCTGATCAGGAAGCCTCAAGAAGGCTGAAATGGCAGAGAGGTAGCCCTTGATAGTGCCCAGAGCAGAGCCCTGCTGGGCAAGAGAAAGGAGAACCTCTGAAAGGGAGGCAGAGAGTGTATCCACAGCCTTTGCTGTGCACCATGCCACAAATTTGTTCCACCTGCAGGCGTATACCGTTTTTGTGGAGGGACGCCTGGCTGCCAGAATCACATCACAGACTTCAGGAGGGAAGTCAAATGGCCTCAACTGTCGCCGCTCAATCTCCACGCATGTAGATGGAGACTGGACAGGTTCTGGTGGGGGTCCGTCCCCTGCTGCTGCGACAGAAGGTCCTCCTGTAGAGGCAGACGAATCGGGGGATAGACTGACATGCTGAGTAGCTCGGGATACCAGTACCTTCGTGCCCAGTCCGGAGCCACAAGGATGACTTGGGCACGATCGCGCCGGATCTTCTTCAGCACTCTGGGCAGAAGTGTTATAGGTGGAAAGGAGTACAACAGACCGCAGCTCCACTCACTACGAAAAGAATCTCAGAGCGAGTGCCGCCTTGGAAATTCCAACACGCAGAACTGATGACATTGCGTGTTCTCTTCGGTGGCGAATAGATCTAACCAAGGCTCTCCCCACTGGTGAAAGAGGCCTTGCACCACGTCAGAGTTTAGACGCCATTGGTGATCCATCATGCACCAGCGGCTGAGTTTGTCCGCCCTGGCGTTCAGGGAACCTGCCAGGTGTTTAACCACCAGGGTGACGCCATGGTGTTCCAGCCATTGCCAGAGGCGCAGAGCCTCCTGACAAAGGGTCCACGACCCCAACCCACCCTGTTTGTTGCAGTACCACATGCCGGTGGTGTTGTCCGTGAGCACCTGCACAACACTTCCCCGGACAGAGGGAAGGAATGCTTTCAGTGCAAGCCGGATCGCCCGCAGCTCCAGAAGGTTGATGTGGAACCGGGATTCCGCCGGAGACCAGAGGCCTCTGATCTCCGCCTCTCCCATGTGCCCCCCCCCCCGCATCCGTCACAACTACGTGCTTCGGTTGGGAGAGGGATCTGCCGCTGACCCAATCGCGGTCCATGAGCCACCACTGCAACTGTCTCGCAGTACCCTCCGAGATCCGGACCTGGTCAGACAGGTTCCCCTGATGCTGGGCCCACTGAAACTTCAGGTCCCACTGCAGAGCCCGCATCCGCCACGTGGCGTGATGCACCAGAAGGATGCAGGAGGCCATCAGTCCCAGAAGCCGCAGCGTCAACCTGACCGCTGTTCGGGAGGATAAACCCGAAACTGTGCCGAGTCCAGAACCGCTCCGATGAAGAGGAGCTTCTGAGAGGGGCACAGGTGTGACTTCGGCACATTGATGGAGAACCCCAGCAGGTGCAGGAGGTCGGCCGTAGTCTGGAGGTGGTGGACGACTGTCTGGGGCAAGCCCGTCTTCAACAACCATTCGTCGATTTGCGGGAAGACTGAGACCCCTGATCTGCGCAGATGAGCTGCAACCACCGCCATCACTTTCGTGAACACCCGAGGGGCGCTGGTAAGGCCAAAGGGGAGCCCGGTAAACTGATATTGCTCGTGGCCTACCGTGAACCGCAGGTAACGACGGTGGGCCGGGAGGAAGGGGATATGGAAATATGCATCCTGCAAGTCCAACGCTACCATCCAGTCTCCAGGGTCCAGGGCAGCTAGGACCTGAGCTAAAGTCAGCATCTTGAACTTCTCCTTCCGGAGGAAGCCGTCGACGCTCCGGAGGTCCAAGATAGGGCGTAGGCCTCCTTAGCCCCTCTTGGGTATCAGAAAGTAGTGGTAGTAGCAACCACGTCCTACTTCTGCCCAGGAACGTGCTCGACGGCCCTGTAACTTTGTCCTGCAGAAGTTGCAAGTGATCCCCCGACATGCGGTGGTACTGCGGTGGCATGGCTGGAGGGGTCGCCTCGAAGGGGAGGGAGTAGCCCCTTAGGACGATTTGCAGCAATAACCTGTCTGATGTGATGGTACGCCAGTGGAGGAGGTGATGGCGAACCCTGCCCCCCACTGGCGTTGAATGGGCCTGGAAGCTTGGACTAGGAGGACTTTGAGGCAGATGCTGCGGGGGCGGATGTGGACTGACCATGCCGTTGTCCCCCGGCACCGCCACAACGGTTACCACGTCCGTGTTGAGGTTGGTTCTGTGGCCTGTGGCTAGCTGGACGTGTGGGGGCGCCCCTTCCTTGGCCACGAAAGGGGCGAAAAGCGGAAGTTTGCTGGCGTTGGCCGAGGCCCAAGGACTTGGCTGTAGCCCTGGAGTCCTTGAAACACTCCACTGTCCGCCTTGTCGCCAAAGAGGCGACGGCCATCAAAAGGCATGTCCATAAGGGTGGCATGGACAGCCCCCGAAAAGTTGGCAGACCTCAGCCAGGCGTGGCGGCAAACCGCAACTGTCGTTGCAATCGCCCTACCCAGCGAGTCCGTGGTATCAAGTCCACACCGTATCGAATAGCGTGCTGCATCCCGTCCCTCCGCTAGGGCTTGGGTAAGTTTTGCCTGGACCTCCACCGGGCACTGCGGCAGCACTTCCGCAACCGTATCCCACAGAGAGTGGGTGTAACAGCCCAAAAGGCAGGCGGGGTTGACAGACCACAACCCCAAACTCAGGGAGGAGAACAGTTTCTTCCCAAACTGATCGTACCTTTTGGCATCCCGATCCGGAGGAGCGGTCGGGAATGCGGTCTGGGATGTAGAGGCCTGGATTACCAGCCTCTCGGGGTGGGGTGAACTGACAGGAAGCTGGGGTCGCCCGGAGCCGGGCGGTGGCATTGGGCCTCGTTCCGATCTACAGGAAGGTCCGTAGAGGGCTTGGACGAGGTGCCCACAAGAACGTCAGTGAGGGCTTCGTTAAACGTCAGGAGAGGCTCCGAGGAGCTTGCCTGTGGTTTGAGCACCTCAGTGAGGAGGTTAGTCCTCACGGCCGTGACAAGGAGCTCAAGAGCCAAGGCCTTGGCTGCCCTAGTCAACACCACGCTGTAAGCAGCCCCCTCCTCCGTCCGTAGGTAGGAGGGGAGACCAATCCAGTGTCGGGCGAAGTGTCCAGACCACTGGTCTGCCCAGTCCTGGCTCAACTGGCACTGCAGTGCCAGAGGGTCCTCAGACCCCTCCCAGTTCTCCTCGTCATCCATCTCCTGATAGTCAGGGAAGAATGATGGAGCCGGGTCGTCGGTGAATGGCTCACCGATCGGCGTCGAAAACGGCACCAGGCGGAGCCGGTCTGACGCCGGACCCGGACCTCGGTTGGAACCGGGGACGACGTCGGGGCGACACCCTTGGGGACTGCGCCAGCGGAGGGGCGTATGGACGACTGGCGACGTCCTGGATCCAGGCCAGGATCCTGTGGAGCCCTGCGGCGTCTGGACCGGAGTCGTCGACGGCGCCGGAGCCCGCGGCCCGCTAGGGCTCCCAGACGGACCCGCGGGGCCCGAAGGTACCTCGGCAGGTTCCGACAGAGGGAAGTGCGACCTCATGGCCGTGAGGAAAGCACTAATCTCCTTCGGTGTCACGTGCAGCCCAGGGACCGGCGGGTATGGAGCTGGACGCGGCACTTGCGGGTCCGGCGGAGCCGCGTGGGCGGTGTCGCCCGAACCCCCGGCCGCATCGCGTGAGCGTCGGGGGGAGTCAGAAGAGCGATGACGCTTCTTCGACTTCTTTTTCAAGTGCCTTGACTTACCTGAGGACTTGGAGCCCGACGAGTGGTGGTGACTCGTCGAGCGGCGATGACTGCGGCCCCGCGGCCGGTCCCTCCACCTCCTCCTGGACTGGGATCTCGAGCGGCACGGGCCGACTGCCGGAGCTCGAGTCGCTTACGGGACCGCTCCCGCCCAGCCTTCGAGGTCAAGGCCTGGCAGTCGGGACACGACTTGTCATCGTGGTTGGCCCTGAGACAGTAAAAGCCCCGGCGGTGGGGGTTGGTCACCGACATCAAGCGGTGACAATCCTCGCAAGGTTTAAACCCAGGCATCCCTACCGGCACCGCGAGTCGAAGATCGACTCGAGAAGTGATCCAAAACAGATCAAAAAGTTAGTCAAAAATTGACTAAGATTACTGCTCTTCCCAGATCTGCGCTTGCTGGCGCGAAAAAAAAAAGAACTGACGTCAGCGCACGAGGGCGGCATCTAAGTGCTCCGACAACGTCATCCCGGCTTCACGACGCAGACGACGGACGCAGAGCCGCAGACGACGCCTACTGACGCGCAGGGGTACTGCTATGCAAAACTTTCTAGATCCAGTCTGACGCCTGGGGATATTCTAAGGTAAGGAATCTAACACTAACCCGTTTCATTCAGATGAAGGCGGCTGAGAGGTCGAGGAGGATGAGGGCAGCTATATCTCCCCGGTAGAGGAGGGAGCTGATGTGATCGGTGACAGAGAGGAGGGCGGTCTCAGTGCTGTGGTTTCTTCGGAAGCTGGATTAAGAGGAGTCCAGGACGTGGTTGGCTTCAATTAACTCAGAGAGTTAGGCGATGATGGCCTTATCGATGACCTTGGCTGGGAAGGGCAGTAGAGAGATGGGTCTGAAATTCTTGAGGTCTGTCTGGTCGGCTGACGGTTCCTTCAGCAGGTGGTTGGTCTCTGCGTGTTTCCAGTCATCGGGATGATGGCGGTCTCGATGGAGCAGTTGATGGTGCTGCGTAGTTCAGGGGTGATGGTGGTGGCAGCTCTGTGGAAGATGTGGTGCGGGCAGTGGTCCGATGGGGCTCCAGAGTGAATGCTCTTCATGGTCTTGGGGGTGAAGGAAATGGCCCAAATAGAGCCACCCGGGTCACTCAAGACCACCTCTCAGCCTTCCATACTAAATGAAGAGTCGGTCAAACAGTAGAGAATACAAAGCAATACTTGTTTATTTAAATACACTCTGAGTGGTTCCTGGTCTGCCCAGTCACTTAGGAGTGCTGCAGAGAGATTGACATCAACAAGCATAATTATACATTATGCACACTTTGAAACCAATGAAACCATGCCCATCATGGAATTTTCCAAGCAGATGCAGCTGGACAGTAAATTACAAAGGAGTAAGTTTTGATACTGAGGCCGGGCACACATTATCTGCTTTCCAAGGTCATTCTGCCTGTGGCCACTGCTAGACAAGTAGGAGAAGGCCTACATCTAATAGGAAAGGTATGCGCTAATAAGAACAGTGTATACCTTAGTGTAGCATAACTCTGCTCCGAAGAAACATAACCTAGAGAAGTCTGAAACAGCAAAGGATTTGTTTTGATTATGATTTAAAATGGCAGCCGTACATCAAATAGTGCTGCGAATGCTAACTTTTCATAAACAATGGAAAAGCATATTTTTCTATTTTAACACGGGTGTCATCTGTGGTAAGCGTGGTCCAGTTGAGCAGGATCTGTTGAGGGGCAGGGCTGCCTCGTGAGGTGGTGGCAGGAGTGATGGGCGGATCTTGGGTGTCAAAGCTGTCTTATATCTGCTTGATCTTGTGGTGGAAGTAGATGCAGAGTTTATTGCAGAGGTCTTGGGAGGGTGGGACTTCTGTGGTCTTACTGTGGGGTTTGGCGAAGTCCTTGACAATGGCGAAGAGTTATTTACTGTTGTGTGCATTGGCATTGATTCTGACTTGAAAGGCCGATTTCTTTGCAGTTTTTAGGGTGCAGTGTGTGGAGGTGACGGCTTTGAAGGCTGGGTGGGTTTCTGGCGTTTTGTTGCACCTTCCTCTCTTCTTGAGCCGTCGACAGGTGTGTCTGGACTCCTGGAGGGCGGGAGTGAACCAGCTGGCTTTCTTGGATTGCTGCTTGCCAAGTGCTATCTTGAGGGGTGCCAGCATGCCGGAGCAGTAGTGTACATTCATCGGTGGAGGTTGATTGCTGAGGTATTGGCATCTGTGGATGTCGGCGATATGGAAGTGCTGAGGGAGGCGGTGAGATGTTCTTCGGTGACCTTGCTTCAGTTACGGCAAGGGGGCGGTGGATGCATTGGTGTGCGGTCGGTTTGGTGAAGGGAAGTGAATACAGGGCATTTAAACCCACACAAGAATGTGTTTGTGTTCCAGGGGCCTCTAACCTATCTCTTAGTGGGACACAGAGCAATGCATAATGAGCATTTGAAAAGCCAATAAATCTCAGCTGAGCGAAAGCTATTGGCTTTGGCAATGTTTTTAGCCATGGTGTACAGCAGCTTGGCTTTGGCACCATGGCTAAAATAAAATTTTGAAATGAAGTGCTATGACACGGCCAACGCTAGCTGTGTCAGCAAATATTTTAGGTTTCACCAGCGTAGGCTGCGCATGTGCCGTCTCGCTGGAGAGATCTAATGATTTTGAGGAGCTTTCATTAGTGGGCTTTAAGCCTTACCCCTCTTTCCCATTGGCCAGCGTCACCGTTTATGCAAACGGTGGCCAGCCATTGGGAAAGAGCTTTTTCCGACGTTCACTTTTCTCTTTTTGAGCCGTCCCACTTGGACTGGCTCGTCTGCCTTCCTCCCTGCCATAAAAGGTTTCCTATCTTTATGGGGCCAAACACATGGCCCCATAAAGACAGGAAACATTTTACGGCAGGGAGGAAGGCAGACGAGCCAGTCCAAGTGGGACGGCTCAAAAAGAGAAAAGGAAAGGAAAGCAGGCCGCATATTTATTTTTGCATTGTGCTTAAAGTGAAAGCGCGATGCAAAAATAAACGGTGGCTGACTGGCGTGTGCTCTTTCCTGGTTTTTGGTAGTTAGGACATCGACTTGTGATCTCTGGCTTGTGCTAGTTCGTAGATTTTCTGTTGCAGAGTGGACATTATCAGAAACTATTTGACTTCTGGGGCCATATCATGAGGGTGTATGTTCACGTGTACCAGAGAGTTGTGTCTTTTTTTTAAATAGAGTTGTAGCTTTTGAAGTGTATTTAATTAACCCACAGTTTCTCTGAGTTGAAGTGTGCACAGCTCGGAAACAGTATGAAGCAACGGACTACTCAGTGTTTCCGAGCTGTACTTTCAGCAGCATGTGCACCAAAGCGAGAAATTCTGATTCTCTGCCCCGTTGTGTGTGTACACGAGTTAAACTCTCTGGGAGAGAAAGGCTGATAACAGCTCCTTTATCCCGGCTGTCTGCTGCTTAGCTACTCTGAGGGCGGCAGGCTTCAAAGATACTGCTGGGTGCCCCGATAAGGAGCTGAGCCCAGTGTGGGCTGAAGGAGGGGTTCTGTGTGAATGTGGCTTAAAGTTCAGGAACATGGATGAAGAAGGGGCTGTGGCCCTTTGGGCTCGCCTGCCATCAAGAGCGATTGTGCACAAAGAAGACGCCATTTTAAAGTATCATTTTTATACCAGATCAACGCGGAGTAAGAAAGACGAAAACCCGTGTTGGGTGAATGGGCCACTGGGTAGATAGACAGATGCATGGGGATGGGTGACCAGAAGGATGAATGGATGGGTGAAGTAAAGGATGGATGGGCAGGTTTTGGTTGGGTGGATGGATGGTTAGTTTGGAATGGATGAGTGAATGAATGAAGAAAAGGACGGATGTGTGTATTATTGGAAGATGGGAGAGAACTGTGAAAATGGACATAGGGTTAGATTAGAGAAGCTTCGGGGTGAGTCGGTGATGGGGATACATCTGAAGGGGCATGTCTTGACCAGACCACGCTCTCCTCCGTCCCGTCCCCTTTCCCCCCAGCCCCCACAGCCTCCTCCTCCCCCCTCCCCCACCAGGGCCACGTCCACACTGCCCTACACTCACTACTCTCTACTGCACACTGTACTACTCACTCTACTACTCTCTACTGCACACTCTACTACACCCTCGCTACTCTCTACTAATCTCTACTACTCACTCTATACTACACACTCACTACTCTACTACACTCTCTACTACTCTACTACAGTCTCCACTACGCACTCTACTACTCTCTACTACACACTCACTACTCTACTACCCTCTACTATTCTCTACTACTCACTCTATACTACACACTCTACTACACACACACTACTACACACTCTACTACACTCTTCTACTCTCTACTACACACTACTCTCTTCTAGACACGCTCTACTATTCTGTACTACACACTCTACTACTAGACACTCACTACTACACTCACTAGTCTCTACTACTCACTCTACTACACACTCATTACTCTCTACTACACACTCTGTACTACTCTATGACACTCTCTACTACTCACTCTACTACTGTCTACTACACACTCTCTACTACACACACTACTACACACTCTACTATTCTCTACTACTCACTCTGCTACTCTTCTACTCACTCTACTACTTTCTACTACACACTCTACTACGCTCACTATTACACTCACTACTCTCTACTGTTCTCTACTACTCACTCACTACTCCCTACTATTCTCTACTATTCACTCACTACTCTCTACTACACACTCTCCACTACTATACTACACACTCTCTACTACTCACTCTATACTACTCTACTACACATTCTACTACTCTTTACTATTCTATACTACTCAGTCTATGCTACACACTCACTACTACTACACACTCTCTACTACTCACTCTACTACTCTCTACTACACACTCACTACTAGACACTCACTACTGTCTACTACACACTCTACTACACACGCTCTACTACTCAATCTCTACTACTCACTCTACTACACACTCACTCTCTACTATTCTCTAATACTCACTCTATACTACACACACTACTCTCTACTACACTCTCTACTACACACTCTACTACACACTCTACTACACACGCTCTTCTACTCACTCTCTACTACACCCCCTCTACTTCTCACTCTACTACACTCACTACTAGACACTCACTACTCTCTACTACACACTCTACTACACACTCTACTACTCACTCTCTACTACTCTACAACGCACTCTCTACTACTCTCTCTACTACACTCTACTACACTCTACTATTCTCTACTACTCACTCACTACTCTCTACTACACACTCTCTACTACACACTCTACTACTCTTTTCTACACTTACTACTTACTACACACTCTAATACTCTCTAGTATTCTCTATTACTCACTCTATGCTTCACACTCTACTCTATACTCTCTACTACTCACTCTCTACTACTCTACTGCACACTCTACTACTCTCTACTACACACTCACTACTCTCCTACACACTCTCTACTACTCTCTACTACACACTCACTACTAGGCACTCACTACTCTCTATTACACACTCTACTACTCAGTCTCTACTACTGTCTACTACACACTCTACTACACATGCTCTACTACTCTACTACACACGCTCCACTACTCAATCTCTACTACTCACTCTACTACACACTCACTCTCTACTATTCTCTACTACTCACTCTATACTACACATACTCTCTACTACACACTCCCTACTACACACTCTCTACTACTCACTTTCTACAACACTCTCTACTACTCACTCTACTACTCTCTACTACACACTCACTACTCTACTACACTCACTACTCTACCGCACACTCTCTACTACTCTATGCTACGCACTCTACTTCACACACTCTCTACTACACACTCTACTACTCACTCTACTTCACACACTACTAGACACTCACTACTCTACTACACACTCTACTATTCTCTACTACACACTATACTACACACTCTACTACACACTCTCTACTACTCAATCTCTACTACACACTACTGCACACTCTCTACTACACACTCTACTACACACTCTACTACACACGCTCTACTATTCACTCTCTACTACACCCTCTCTACTTCTCACTCTACTACACTCACTACTCTCTACTACACACTCTACTACACACTACTACACACTCTCTACTACTCAATCTCTACTACCCAATTTCTACTACACACTCTACTACACATTCTCTACTACACACTCTCTACTACTCAATCTCTACTACACACTACTGCACACTCTCTACTACACACTCTACTACTCAATCTCTACTACACACTCTACTACACTCTACTACACACGCTCCACTACTCACTCTCTACTACACCCTCTACTTCTCACTCTACTACACTCACTACTAGACACTCACTACTCTCTACTACACACTCTACTACACACTCTACTACACACTCTACTACACACTCTCTACAACTCAATCTCTACTACTCAATCTCTACTACTCAATCTCTACTACTCAATCTCTACTACTCACTCTCTACTAGTCTCTACTACACACACTCTACTACTCTCTACTACTCACTCTCTACTACACACTCACTACTACTCTATCTCTACTACTCTCTACTACTCACTCTCTACTACGGTCTACTACACACTCCTACGCAATCTCTACTACTCACTCCACTACACTCTATACTACATACTCACTACTACACACTCTCTACTACTCAATCTCTACTACTCTACTACACACTCTACTACACACACTACTACACATTCTCTACTACTCTACTACTTAATCTCTACTACTCTCTACTACTCACTCTCTACTCTCTACGTCTCTCTACCTCTCTCTCTACTACTCTCTACGCGCGCACACACATATATATATATATATATATATATATATATATATATATACACACATATACAAATATATAAATGCATATATATATATATATATATATATATATATATATATATATATATATATATATATATATATATATATGCAACAAAATCCTGCTAATCCAGCTCTCGACGCTGCACATAAACCACAGGACAGACCTCTCAGACGTCAAAAGTTAGTTGAATAGAGTGTTCTTTATTTTCTCCTCTCCACCAGCATGACGCGTTTCGGCTGTATTGCTACAGCCTTGATCACATGGCCGCGAAATACCAATGGGAGTGCTTATATACTGTGTTTGAATTACGATTGACATCAATCACATGATTAACTGACATAGAAAAAATATATATACTTGTGTGTTTAAATAACACTATTTACAAAAACGTTTTAGAGGGGAGTCAGTCGATAGTACAATAATCTTCATAATGATAATAAATGAACTACATTTGAATTTCCTTTTACATATAGTGACTACAACAGTAAAAATCGTTAATGTGCAAGTACTCATGATGATAACCATAATGGTCAATGGTTATATATATATATATATATATAAAAAATAAAGCGAGATATGGTATATCCTGTAGCACGCCATTTTCAGGAGCATCACAAGTCTAATCCTGAATTACTGAGGTACTTCTGTATGGACTACATCCCCAAAGATGAAAGAGGAGGAGATGGGGTCAAAAAATTATGGAAGTTGGAGTCCAAATATATTATACAGATGCAGTCCAAGAGCCCCACGGGACTAAATAACTAGGAAGAACATTGGGTACACATAGGCTAAGTCGAGACATATCAGTATTCAGATACAGATTAACAGTGCTTGAACCTTCTAGCATTAACTTTATACTTGAAAGAACAGTCTGCACATATTTGAGATGAGGGAATAGGGGATACAGGTTAATGTGACACAGCGGGTGCCTAAGACAGAGAATAAGGAGGGGAGAGAGTAGACACTGAGAGAAGGCGATATGCCCATTCAGGGCTAGATTGACATGAGATGAACTTTAGTCTCCAACCCATCCGGGTGCAATAACGAACATGTAAAACAAGATGTTTGCACTCATTTAGTTAATGGAATAAGCTAAATCTCAGTATTAATTATACCTTTATTACTGTGGTCTACAATTGACTATAAGATGTGTATATATGTAAATAGCAATAGACTTAATTAATTTAATGTAGAGTACTAATTGAATTACAACACACCTTCCATGAACTACAAAATGGCCCCCGCATTTGCACCAAGAAAGGCAACTACAAGTTTGTCCCTCATTGATTTTCACTACTGACCAGAAAACATTTTTTTCACGGCATGAAGTTGTTTGTTAATAAATATGGTTTGAAACATTACCCCACCAACATTGACAAAGGCGTGTAGCCGAAACACGTCTGTCGGGTGTTTTTGTTGCGGAAAAAAAACTGAGAAGACATTCTCCTCGTGTGCGCCTCATCTATGATCCACAAGGGGATTATCTTACAAATCATATATATATATATATATATATATATATATATATATATATACACATATATACACATATATATACACATCTGCATATCTATATAAATACATGCATACATATACATATATGCATACATATGCATGTTATGTACATGAAAGTTTGAAAAACACTAATAAAAAGCAAAGCTAAAAAAACACCTAATTACAAACAGAATTGCTTTAACTTAAACGAGGGCAAGACCTATTGCATTTTCAATGCTTGTTTCTAGTTGTGGGTGGGGGAAACACAGACAACGTAAGGGTTGGAGGTGGGAGGGAAGAAGCAACACAACAGGTGGTGGTGAGAGGGGAAGAACCAACATGGGGGTGGGAGGGGAAGCTGCAGCAAAGACAGGAAGAATAAAGAAAATAGTACCTGAATCACAGCAAACAGTGGATGGACAGCGGAAGAACACTAATCAAACTAAATCAATCAGTACTTGGTCCATGTTCAAAACAAAAGAACAGGAAGTCACATCAGCAAGCGCTGGCGAATTTGGAGACAGCAAATATGAGTGGTGATGAAGCCATCGAATGGTAAGCAATGGGTGGGATCCAAGCCCCTTATAGTACACAATATGTCTCGCAATGACAGAGCATAAGCTGTCGGCAGGCGAGACCTATAAATCAGCACAGTTTGTTAAGAAAAAGCATGCTTTACCAAAAATTAGCTTGCTAATAGTTCTTCTTTTCAAGTGTCTCTAGCTCATGGAACCCAAATAAAATGATATAAAAGAACCTTTCAATATCCTGAATGTAAAGTAAGAAGATCTACATCACTTCTTTGAAATGGTCTCCTTGTGAAACTATTGTTTCCACCAGCAGTGTTTAATTCTGTCTGTAAATCATCCCTCTAATTATCTCCCCAATATGCATCCTTTTTCTTCAGTACCTGCTTCTTTCGCAACCCCTCACCCGGGTGTCGTATAGAAGGGTTTCTTTGTATTCTGGGGATGCTTCTGCCGTTTCTCCTTCCATATTTTGCAATGTGCTGCCCCACAGACCTCTCAAATAGCAGAATGGCACTGGGACATTTGAAACTTCAGGTGATAAATTGTTCTGCCTTTGGTGTGTGAGAACCTCATCATATATATTCATAATCCGCCCCTTAGTAACTTCCCCACATTGAATGAGGCTTGAAAAGTACAAACACAAGTGCAAGTATATGCTGCCTTGTGGCTTCCTTTGACTCTTGGGCCACTTTTGTGAGTTACTGAAAAAGAGCGAGATGGGGGTGAGAGGAGGAGAGCGAGAACGCACCTCCGTCATCAGCAGAACACACATACATCAGTCCTCTGCAGCACCAGTCAAGCCTCCCACACTGAGATCACCTCAGCTCAGAGTGCCTTCTTCTCGGTGTTATTTTGCACCGCTTTGTCATTAACCATATTCTCACTCTGCGCGTGCACGCCTCGCAATGAAACCAAGTCTTCACAAAACACATCGGCCTGGAAAAAAACGCACTCCATTTTATTTGCTTTGTAAATGTTTTTTTTACACATTGCTGTTCACACTTTTAGGAATTGTAATCCTCCAGAGCAAAGGTCAAACAAGGGCCTTACGCCACTCGTTGCTGTATTGCTTGTGGCATGAATTCGATTCACTTTGGGGTGAAAGTTGGGAGCACCGAATGTTTTTAAATTGGGACGCAAGTCGCTTCTGACTTTCAAAGCTGTACTGGATGAATCAAATCAGCAGCTCTATTTTCGGCACGTATCGCAGGAATTCAGGTAATTTTAGAATTACAAAAAAAAAAATCCTAGATGACTTCCTGTATGACCACATGCATGCATACACAGCCAACTTGAAATGCTTGACCATACAATATCCAAAAGACAAGAAGCATGGCTAAATAAACGCACAAAGTGAATAGATCTTGACCTATTGCCTTGCCTACGCTTGTTCAGACAAGTTTGAAAATGATGTAAATAAAAGTAAATTAGGCAGCTCACGTGACCTCATTTTGTTCTCCTGGAGTGGACGAACAGACACCCGGGATAGGATTTGAACTGCAGAAGAGTCAATCCACTATGCTATTGTACTCGGGCGGGGCGCAGCGTTGCCTTAAGCTCGGATCTTTTTTTAGGTTTCTCAGAAGGAAAGTAATTTGTACCGAACGGGAAGGCGGCAATTAGCGGCTCCGGCGGGCGGCGGTGTTAAAAGTGGCAGCGCCCGAGATCCGGGCGGAGGCTGCCAGCGGGAGCGGCAGGTAATTGGAATGATTCCGTGCACGGACTGCGCACGAGTGAGGGGAGCCCCGCACCCCCCTGCCACCGACTCTCACACACAGAGTGCTATTTAAGGAAGCCGGTTTTCCGGATTCATCGGTCTCATCCATACATTGGATCTACTGGGAGAATGCAGGTCCCTGCAGCGCATCCACTGCAAGCGCTGCAGACAGATCGCAGCGCTGCAACCAGCGTTAACGACACAGAAAACAAGAGTTGTTCTGTAACAGCAGACATCCTTTGCGAGGGGACACCGGAAACATTATTACCGAGTTCTGAAGGCCCCCTCTGGATTCTTGTGTCCAGATTATTTCCGGAAGCAGCGCTAGGGTCCCTATTTCACTATGTGATGTCCATTCTCGAAGTCTAACCATAAATGTTGCGCCCCGTTTTTTTGGGCCTCGTGTAGAGAGTACTGCGCGCATTTCTGGAAACACCTCATTTTAGGTGCGTGTACAGTGCTGGGGGCTGCGTCCCCGGAAGCAAAGGGTCCCTAAGCAGAGGTCTGAGAGGGAGACTGGAGGCAAGAGAGGGATTTAAACCTCCCAATGGTATCAATACAGTAGAGAAGTTCCCACAACCCCAGTCAGATCACTGCAAATAAACCCCACATATTCACAAGATCATGCTCTTTTGGGTACAAAGTGCCAAAAAGACATGCAAGTAACAACAGAGAAATTGGTGAGTGACTCAAATTGCATTTAGGCTGGGAGTGTACAGGCAGAAAGTAACGGAATTAGTTAAAAAATGCAGGTCAGACTCGGAGCAGCAATGTGAGATGAGTCTGAAATGAGGCAAAGCATTTGGTGGTATGGTACAGCGGGGCTTGGCATGTAGGGATTCTTCAACATGTTTTTTTTTTCTCGGTCTTGCTGGACAGCGCGATTAATATACCTATACATCAAATGGGCTTATGAGGAGAAATTATCTCTCACCTCGTTCTGTAGGCTGTTGGGTGCATAATTCTATCTCTTTAGGAGTGCTTCCATTGCACTGCTCAAGAGACTCTTTTACATGCCAAATATGCCAAAATCATTATATATATATATATATATATATATATATATATATATATATATATATATATAGAGAGAGAGAGAGAGAGAGAGAGAGAGAGAGAGAGAGAGAGAGAGAGAGTTTTTAGAACAAGCAAACCTAACCAAAAGGCAGCAGAGTGCCTTGCAGAGCCTAAGACAATGATAAACTCAATAGGTGAATGGAGGGATAGCTATTTCCCTAGGGTGAAAGTGGATAGTACTACATCTTGATGTGTTCTTTACAGAGGTGGGACTTCAGCATCTTCCTAAATTGGAGCTGGGTTGGGGCAGGCTTGCTGGGATGTCATTCCAGACCCGGAATGCATGGAGTCAGAAGGCCTGTTCATTTTTTTCTTTTATGCACTTCTTCGTTTAGAGAAAGATGACAGCCTTGCTATGGGTGTGCTGAAAGGCACCAGACGGACATGTCAGCCAGACTGACTGGGGTGTTGGCCATGGTAGCTCTGCAGATGAAGCAGCTAGTTTTGAATATTGTGGAGTTCTGTTCCGATGTGGGTGACATGGTTGCTTTCTTCAGGAGTTGTGCTGCGGCATGTAGGATGCCCTTGGGTGGGGGGAAGCCCTTGAGCAGGGCATCACCCCATCCAGAATCAACAGTATGAGTTTATCAGCAGCAGTTCTGAAGGCGCTTTCTGTGAGTAACGGTTTCACTTTATTTAATAGAAAGAGCCTGGACCAGGCAGCCTTGGCTTTTTTGTGGTGTTCACGGAGGGTCCAGACTGAACCCTAGAGACTCATTATCAGTTTTCCATCGGTTGAGGCAGAGCTTCTGTTTCTGTGTAGCATATCTGGATGTTTAGTGTGACACACAACACCACACAATTCACAGCCACATAATTCGATACCACCCAACAAAATTACACTCCACATATCACCAATGAACTAACATGCTGAAACTCCACACAATTACACTCTACTCAATACAACATAAATACACCTCACATAAAACTACTCAATGCCACATAGCAATAATCAACATAAATACACTCCACACCGTACCACATACTTCCAATCAGCATAATTTCACTCAACTCCACACAGTTCCATGCCCCACAATGCAACTCTACACATTTCCAACCCACACCACATAATTTGACAACAAACCACATTATTCAAAACAATACACCACATACATCCAAACCACACCACAGAATTTCAGATCATGCCACAAAATTCAACAGCACACCACATAATTAAACTCCATTACATTCCACTCCACAACACAAAATACCATTCCACATCATTACACACCATGACACACAACCAAACCGCACTCTACATATTTCCAGAACACTCAATACCACACAATTACTATCCACATAATCCCACTGCCCATAATGCCACATAATTCCCTTACCTAAATCCACTCCACAAAATTCCACAACTAACAATTCTAATCCAACCCACATAATTGCAGTCCACACCGCATACATCCAGTCCACTCAATAACCCATGTGAAAAAGACACTGTCATTTACAATGCCAATAGCTCTAACTCTCGCAAAAGCAATACCTATGGGTTTACCAAAGCTTGTTACACCTGGTAATAGTGCCCGGAATAAGAGATCACCTTAGTAGTACCAATTTAACACCCAAATACTGCAAAAAAGCGACTGAAACATGACTACTTAACCATTGTGCAAAGTCTTCTGGTGTGCACGAACCAATCGCCATATTTTTTGTAACTTTTGATCCGTTTGAGCTAGAAACAGTTTTTTTTGTTACAAGCTGCCGATTATGCAGCAGATGATGGATAATGTGGCAAATTAATAATAATGAGAAAATCGCCACAGAATCGTATAATTCCAGTGGCCCTGAATATTGTGCATGAGCAATATTGGGAGGTTCTGTGTTGGACACATGTGCCCAGTGATATTAATGGTAATTGTTTGAGCTTCGTGACATTAGCCGAACAATAAAAGGCACTGCCAGTGACTTGTGTCCATGTCTTCAACACTGCGCTCCTATCATAACGCTCCACATCAATGTGAGCTTCTCAAAGGGCATCAAACCTGCTCCAATAAATCAGGGAAGAGTTTACAGACTGCCCCCATTTATTCCTTGGCCCTCACCCGAGACTGCCAGTATGAGAGGGTGACGAACATCAACTTTCCGCTAACAATTTAAAAACCTTCAGATACAATCTTGTGACATATGGGGAATGCTGAAGGGACTAAAATGCTGTAGGACCGATCGGCAGAGTGAGAGAGAAAAATATTGGAGGGGGAAAAAACACCTAAATACACATTTTTCAAATGATGACTCCAAGTAAGTGTGCCAGTCAGAAGCAACGGGTATGTCACACCAGTGCTGCCCAATTTCCCAGGTCCATGTGTTATGTACTACCCCAGCCCGGGTTTTTTCCCCTCTGAATTCTGGGACTTTTAGTCCTGTTTTATTCTAGAAGAAACACAGCGACATGTGTCTCCCAGCCCCGGAGCCCCCTGTGTCCTCTGCACTGAGCTATGTATACAAGAGCCCTGCGCCTGTAGCACCACGCCACCAGCAGGCCTTGCACTGCTCTTAGGTTCCAAGCAAACCTTTGGCTGACTACTTACCTGTTACTCGACCAAAGCAGAGGTCGACGTAAACAGACCCAGGGGAGGCTTTCCCGCCAGTGACGCCAAACCGCCCAAACTGTACCTCCCCCGCAGCTACCATCGGGTCTTCCCGGCAGGAACCGCCAGGCCTCCCGCTGCAAGCACCGCAGACACGGCCAGGTCATCGCCAGGCGGCAGTCATCTCTCCCAGATACTTTCTTGGAAGGCATGGATTTATTTCTAAGAACTCCTCTCTCAAACTGGACACGCGCACAGCAAGGCCTTTATCGATTGCTTATGAATGTCTTCCACCCCCGCGATCAGAATCGGCCGCTCCAGCCAGCCGCGAGGCTAACGAGGCTGCGGGGAGCAGCAGGTGAGGCGCGGACAGGAAGGCCGCGGCGCGTGGACGGTGAGCCAGCAGCAGTGGGCCCCGGGGGCGGCTTCAGGGTCAGCTGCGCGAGCGCAGATTAAGGCCTCGGTTCGGTAGCTCCCAGCAGGATAAAGAGGGCTTCTTTAGCCAAATGGCTACTTAAGGTAAAATATACACAAATATTTTCAGTTTGGATCGTTTTGTGCCCGAGTGCAGAAAAATACATCGAGAACGAACCACATTAGGCACATATAATCTAGGCCGGATAATATGTTTTTTTTTAACCTGTTGTTGGCCTTTGAGAATGTGACATTCCTCTCACCTAATGCGACTGGAGATTTGTGGCATACAAGCCATCCATCTTTCTGCGTGTCATCAGCCATACTTTTCCCTCCTTGGTTGCAGAGTACCGCGGGGCTCTTGCTTGAGCTCCACTTTTTGTACAGGTGTGTCCCCACTCGCCGGCCTCGTTCAGTCGTTTGCCTTTTTGGTGCTGACTTATGTGGATGCCCCTCAAATGAGGCTTCGCAGGCACCAGGCTTCCAGCCAGACTCACGCTAATGTTCACTTCTGCCTATTCCAAGTGTCTCTTTGGGTGGAACATAATCACCTCAAGCTCAATTCTGATAAAACCGAGCTCATCATCACCTTTGGTGGTGCTACAATCTGACCACTAGCCGATGAGCTGACATATGCTGTTCTTGTCCCGTTCCCTTCCATGAAACTAGGACTCTGGTGGCTGCACCACCAATTGGGCACACTATGCCGCAAGCACCTTCACATTGGTGTGCTAGGTGCAAACTGAGACAGGGTGCCCTTTTATAATCAATATTTTGCCCTAGAAGCAGTGCATCCGTGGAAGGCGACCAGCTGACTGTAAAGGCCGATCCGTCTTTCACAAGGCAGCACCCGGCCGGCACTTTCAAGGAGGGCTGAGAACCCCCTGCATGGGGTGTAGTGAGGGACTGCACACGCCTGCAGGGATGCCTTGGGACTCATTGGTTACCTATTCTACCCCCTCCACAGGGCTGGCCTCTGGGGTGTCTCAGATTGTGCACCACCATTTTGCAGCACACAGTCAATGCACCTCCTGACAGCCTGTTTGCATCTGCGCCAAAGTCCATAATAGAGCAAACACAAGGAGATGATGGACGGAGCGCTGAAACTTTTCAGACACTCACCCCCAGTCACAGATCTGGGTTGAATCCATCATCATACTTTAGCTCACTTCGCCACCTCAGTTCAGACCCAGCTATATGCATATCAGTCTTGACCCTGTGCCTCATGGGAACAGTCCAGCCCAAACTGCCAAGCCAGGTCTTCCCTGAACCGGAAACAAGCATCCTGGGACCGGAGTCCATAAAAGAGCATGGGCACAGAAGCAAAGACTTTTCCTCATGAGGGAACGTTCTCTTAAGATAGTTTCAGCACTGTATGTGCGCCGGCACTATCCGTATTACAGAAGGGGCCACAAAAGCATCTGAGGCCCCCTCCTGTAATACAACAGTGCCCAAGTGGAGCAGAAAACAAGCTCTCACACCCTTCGTGACTCCGGGGCACTGTCTGTAATGCAGTCCTGGGCGTCAAAGTTGACCCCCTTTTAGCATTTTCTACGCAGATCAATAATGTTTGGTCTGGCTGTTTTTACTAGCCAAGAATGCTACAAAAACTCCTAATTTCCTACCTAAGCATTAACACAGCGGTACAGTCAGTGATCATTTCAACACAGGACCTGCCAGGATAGCTTGAAAAACAATGGATTTAGGCCCAGATCTCTGCACTGGGGTGAATGTATGACATTGTTCTGCATTCTGTCCATCAACTGTTGTTTTTGCATTTGTCACTCCGAGTGGAACGGGTATGCTCAGACGTGAGTTCCGTGCTCTCCATGCCACTAGAATCAAGCTATCCTAGCGGATGAGGGCTGAAAGCCCGAAATCGGTCCTAGGATGCTTGTTTCCAGTCCAGGGAGGACCTGGCTTGGCAGTTCGGGCTGGAACTGTTCCCATGGGGCACAGGGTCAAGACTGATTTGCATATGGCTGGGTTCAAACTGGAATTGCATGGTGAGCAAAAAAACGATGGATTTAGGCCCAGATCTCTGTACTGGGGTGAATGTATGACATTGTTCTGCATTCTGTCCATCAACTGTTGTTTTTGCATTTGTCACCCCGAGTGGGATGGGTATGTTCAGACGTGAGTCCAGTGTTCTCCATGCCACTGGAATCAAGCTATTCTGGCTGATGAGGGCTCAAAGCCCGAAAACGGTCCTAGGATGCTTGTTTCCAGTCCAGGGAGGACCTGGCTTGGCAGTTCGGGCTTGAACTGTTCCCATGGGGCACAGGGTCAAGACTGATTTGCATATGGCTGGGTTCAAACTGGAATGGCATGGTGAGCAAAAAAACGATGGATTTAGGCAGAGATCTCTGTACTGGGGTGAATGTATGACATTGTTCTGCACTCTGTCCATCAACTGTTGTTTTTGACTAAGGCAAGGTGCAGTATGTTTCATGGGCAGAACATGTATTTTACATGTTTTGGCAGTAAGAAAGCGAAAATGTTAAAGCACTTGGTGGTACAATTGATGAGTGCATGGTTACACACTGAGCCCTCAGCTGTGCTAATTCCTGAACGGTGTGACCAAAGAAGATACTCCAGTTAATAAACAACTTGTTACATTAAGCCTGACTTGATTTTCAGAATGAATGTAACATTGTGGTGTGCAACTTTTAAAAACCTGCTGCTTTGTTGCCTTCACTATCATGTGCCCTCAAGGTTGCATGAGGAACTTGTCCTTGAGACAGCTTTCTGCCCTCCTTGGGAGACGTGCTAATGCCTCAGGAGAGGAGACAATAGAAGCCTGCACTGGAGAGAGGGGTTACCTTCCTCTTGCAGGCAGTTACACATGTGTTGGCACAAAAGGTGAGTTTCAAAGGAGAACCTGCCTTTGAAGGGTAAATGGGTAACACTTGGGAGAGGGGCTGCTTCATTGTCAAGGTAGACAGGCTACACTAAAACAGTTCTGGATGCTGAGAGAGGCGTTCTGTAAAGTTGGAAATGGGCAGAATGGTGCACCAGGGCTCGAAAATCCATAACATTTTACTAGATCTGCAGGTTGAGTACCATGAATAATCTACTCAATCTAACTGCAATGTCCTTGACCAATAAACTGGTCTCTGAAATTGTGTGATCCTAGGCAAATATTTTATTTTACAGAGCCACCTTTTCATCATTATTACATTTGAGTGCACTTTCAAATATACAAGTTCAGTATTTCTGCTGCACAAAGAAAACTTTGTCTTTGATCAAATAGAGTAAAAACTTTCTCCATGAATAATACGAATGTAGCCCACATATAGGGTACATTGATTCCTGATTTGCCTCTAAGTTTACGTATAGCATTGCATACAGGCCAGGGGTAGGAGTGTTTCCAAGTTCATGTTTAAAAACTAACTTTTAATAAATACATTATTAAAGCATGTCAATTAAAGACAGAAAATGTCCCATTAAAATGACCATAATATTTCCCACTAACTGCAGCTTTACTGACTAAACCATATAGTTTATAAACAATATGTGAAAAATGTTTTTCTAAAACCCAATTATCATTTGCACAACACCAAGTAAAGTGTTCTGATTTGTTTTCGTCCTATTAAAATATTTTTTTCATCACACAGAAGTACAAAAAAATAGGCTTTCATAACTACTGAAATGTACTTTGAAATGTTTGTACAGCGGACTTAGTAGCTATTTAAACGCTGTGTGTTAGGAAAAACCTTTCACCCTAAAGTCTTTCATTTCATACTTTGTGTACAGCAGGTCAGACAGTTCACTTTACAAAATTCTTAAACTCTGCAGTCAAGAGAAAAAAAAGTAATTGTAAGAAGACGTAAACTGACTTCCGTCCTCTATTTCTGAACACAGACCAAATGTGACAAGATAAAAACAAGATTTAAAGGTGTCTTTATTTCTCTTTCACTTTCTGAGTGAACAGAACATCTGGTCTTTGTCAGTTCGCCAGAACGGTTGAGTAGCTCTCAAATGGGAAACGGCCACTACAACGCGGCCGTTTCCACGAATACATTAACCACGCATGCATTACAACGCATGCGTGGTTAACACGAAAGCCTTTACCACGCATACCTTTACTACGAGGTATGTAGTAAAGGCATATGTGGTAAAGGTTCAAAATAAACAAGGGGGGCTTGGGGGGGGGTCTCCCCCCCAAATAAAAACCTCACCTGAAATCACATCATATTATGCAGGCAATCGTCGTCATTTAAGAGGAAACGGAAAAAAACTTCCGTACGACGTCACCACGCAAGAATTAGAGGAAAACGTTATGCGTTAAAAAATCATTCCGTTGTAACGCATGCGTGGTAAAGGCATGCGTTCCAACGGAATGCATTGTATAAACATACAACCCTCCCAAATATAGCACACCCTGGTAAAATCTGTCTTGCCACAGCAAGCGGGCAAGTTGATTTTTCGAGGTCTGTGCATCCTGGGATAGCTAGATGCCACGGTTCACAGGAATAGGTCATCAGGAGGGAGGTAACGTGGTAGCCCATTTGCACCAACCACATCCTAGCCTAAGGGCATTTTCTAAACATAAAAAGGGCACACTTGGAACCCAGAACTCAGATCTCGAATGGGTAAACGTCAGAAGAAGGACTGCTCTGCTGCACTGTGGAACAAACAAAAAGGCTTGGACTACACCTGCTGGCTAGCAAAGGAGAAGGGACTATAGCTGCAGTGTCCTGTTCGTGGAGAAGTCGTCTTCAGAGCCCAGCCAAAGCAAGAGACTCCAAAGGTCAGTTGGCTGACCTGTTCGAAACACTCGGCCACAACATCTGAGTAGGCCTGCTGGGCAAGTTGGTAACCAAGAATCTGCAGACTGCCGCCAATGGCTGCAAGAAGCACCAGGGACCAGCACCTGACACTCAAAGTTGCATCTGAGTTCGCGGATGCCGAAAGATTCGTCGAAGTGCAGCTTGATCAATGAAAAGACATGTTACCGCCCAGGGAATGATTTAGCTAGGATTGCAATACTGGGTGACTGGTGGCCCAATGGACATCTACCAAACACTGAGAGCACTTTGAGGGACGTCGATCCTGTACCAGTGCCACCTCATCCTATACATGGACTGAGGAGTAGCTGCAGGAAGACACCCCTCGGCCACATTGCATCCACAAACAATAACCTTGAGCATCTTCAGTATCCTGTAAACTTGCATCGGGATCCCTTCTATAGAAAACCCCTGCAACTGGCAATAACTGAGGAATGCCTCACCTGCTGGGGTAATTTTTCTGAGGATCCTGTAGGTGTCCCTGACAGGCTCCCTACTGGAGTTGGTCACCTAAAGTGACTCTAAGTAACCACATCAGAACGAGCCCAACATTTTTTGTGAAAAAGGTTTTAAGTGTCAAATTTGTTGAATTTGCCAATGCTAGTTAGTGATTGACAGAAATCATTGGATTTACTATACCTTGCAAATCCTATATCTCCCGAACCGTCCGATATATCTTTTTCATTGTGATGTTTAAAATACAGTCTATTTTTATAAATTGATATCGGATTTCTTTAGTTTCTTGTCAATTTCTTCTTCAATTGTTTTGGTGCTGTTTAAATAATTTATACCTGCTACTTTGTATAAGCTTTGCTGCTCATAGCCACAGCTACCCAGGATTGAGCTGAATGTTTGACAAATGAAATCTACTAGTCCTAAAGGGGTTAGTGAATGTATTACATGGTAAGGGCGCACAAACACACCATATAAAACACATCCCATTTCCTCATAGTAGGGTTTCCTTTTTAAGAGATGAAGTGAAATAGTAGACTCCAGCTTATCATTTTGTTTTTTAGCTCCTAATAGATGTTTTCTTTCTGTCAGCACATAGCACTGCTGCTTCAATTGAGTGTACCAATCATCCCTACTAGATTCTGTTTGCTCTATTTTGTTGCTTCCACAAGATATGGATGCCAATTTAATTATTAGCTTCCAATTTCAAATTCCTTCACATTTACAGTGTGTTTAAAACGTTCAATGTTGCTTTTTTAATTTCCTTTATTAATCTGCTAATATTTCATTTTCTGGGGGGCGCTAGGTGGCACACGACCAAGATGGCCGCACGCCTGTGAGGCTCCAGCCCAACCGAGACGGAAATATTCATAACGCCTATCCTGCATCACCTATAGGCGCTATAAAGCCCACCACGCGAAACAGGCTTCCCTGCTGATACCAACAATACCAAACTTGTGACTTTTGCCTGAAGTACGGCGGAGGAAGAGCGAGCTGAAGATAGAGGCGGTGGGCGGTGTGCAGCCCCTGGTGCCGTACTGCGGGCCGTTAGATCAGGAAACGCCGTGGCTGTGAGGGCCTCCGGGCCGGAGGAGCGGGAGACCGTTGACAGAGGGGAGTTGCCGCATCGGAGCGTCGGAGGAGTGCGGCGGTGACTGGTGGCTCCTGTAGTGAGTGCAACGGTGCAGAGCACCCGGTCCCACTGATTTGTGGGGGCGATTGCGCCGCGGAGTAAAGGTGCACCCCTACCCGACATTGCTCAATTGCGCGGCCGCCCGGCGACTGGAGGCATTCGGGGGCCGCGCAGAAGTGCTTCATTGCGCTTTTCCTGGCCCGGGGTGCCGCCCGGCTCCCTACCCGCAATAGACGCGCCCTGGCCGGCCCTATGTGCAGACAACCGCACTGCCAATAGCCCGCTGACGGAGACGGCCGCCCTTTTGGACATTGCCGCGAAGGGCGCCTAAAACTGCCGATTATACCACTTGCTGTCTGTGGAGATCCCTGCCTGACCAGCATCAGCTCCAAAGCCCCCAGCCTACATAGAGAGCACACTGTTCACACATGGCAGCTTCTGGAGCTGCTCATGCACCGTCAGAGGCAGCCATTTTATGAAAGCTGAGTGGGCCGCCCAGCGGAGGGGAATGCTGAAGGTTGGCTGCGGCAAATGGATGCGCGTCCATAAATAGAAGTGGACCCGGGGCCATTGCGGGGAGTGTGAGGTGCCTCCTCTGGATCGTTTCTGCACCCTCCTCACCTCGCCTCAGGATGCCTGTGCCTTTGAAATTGGGGGTCCTGCTTTTGTCCTATGCCCATATCAGCTCGCAGAGCGGAGCCGAGGGTTACAATACTGGTGGGCCATGCCTGCGCAATACCTCACACCACGCAGTTTCCATCGTGCTGCCGTGACCCATGGTGCAGCTGCTAGCGCTCTTGCCTCCTCCATAGGTGTAAACTGCTCTACACCCCCTGAGTCCTACAATCTTGCCTTCCTAACACTTAAACAAGGATAACAGGTGCTGCCGGACATAGTACTGCCCTCCACTGTTCTGCTCGCCAGCTGGTGCCATGGGGCGCACTGATACCAAACAGACCAAAATCCCGTTCGGAGCGCGCAAGCCCCCCAAGTCGCGCTCTGAGGAACATGAAGACACAGATACCGCGGAACCGCCTGAGGAGGATTGGAAGGTGATCCTACTTGGCATGCAACAGAGTCTTACATCTATTGATGCTAAAATAGATACGATGAACGCTCGGATTGATTCAGTGGTCACCAAGCTGGGGCAACATGAACAGCGACACAAGGAGGCAGAGACTGGGGTGTCTGAGCTGGAGGATGGCGCCACAACGAGCAAAAACCAGATGTCGCAGATTTACAAATTACTAAAAGTAATTGCTGACAAAAATGAGGACTTGTAGGCATGTTCCCGAAGGAACAATGTTCGAATTCTTGGCCTGGTGGAATCCACAAACACAGGGCGCATGAAGGACTTTATAGAAAAACTGGTTGTGGAACTCTTTGGCAGAGAGGCTTTCTCAGCGCATCTCACAGTTGAGAGAGCCCATAGGTCTCTTGCGGCCCCCGCCCGCCTCCGGGGACAGCGCCACGTCCTGTGATAGCCCGCTTTTTAAACTATCGCGACAGAGATGCAGTGCTACGCCTTGCACTGGAAAAGATACAGGTGCTATATGAAAACACGACATTGTCCTTCTTCCCAGACTTTACAAAAACGGTACAGGATGCCAGGTGAAAGTTTACAACAGTCAAGAAAAAACTACAGTCGCAGCAGATTTCACTTCCACGATGTGACCTTTGCTAATTACTATGGACCCAATACTAACAACTCGCAGGCCCTCCTCAGTTTATGGAGCAGAATTCAGGAGATAGGCTCCACCTACATTATCTGGGGTGCAGATTTTAATACTGGTCTGTAACCCTGTATGGATAGATCCCGAGATTCCCCAACACACTACACGACCACCCAGAGAGTGATGCGTGACATTATTGATGAGAACTACTTACTTGACTCCTGGAGACATATGCATCCAACACAGCAGGAGGGAACACATTTTTCGGCATTCCACTCCACTTGGGCCAGACTGGATTATTTATTTGTATCCAAGGGTATGGCACATTGGCTAGGACGGGCGACCCATTTAGCTCGTACTCACTCTGATCACTCCCCGGTCGTCACTGAGTTGAATGCACCCCTCAACCACTCCCCATATAATAGTTGGCACCTCATCCCGCTGAACCTTCAGGATGCGGTGTTCAGAACTGAGTTAGAGCAGGGCAAACAAGATTGCTTTGACCGCAATCTAGCCTCTGTTCCCGGTATCACAACTGTTTTGGAGGCATTCGAAGTCACGATTAGGGGCTGGTGCACATCTAAAGGTGAGGGTATACTTAAGTCACTGCGTACTAGCTTGTCCACACTAGAGAGAGAACTCAAACAATTGGAGGGTGGACTGGGCTCCGATCCCAACGTGAATGACATCAGAGCCACCATGAGCTGTAAACTCACAGAATATGAAGAACTGGCTGATAGAGAGTGCAAATTTCGGGGGAAACACCATATAGCGAGGGTTTATGGTGAGGGGGATCGCCCAGGGAAGGCTCTGGCAGCTGCGGTCCGACCACCTAGATTCTCCAATTATGTGATGGAATTGCAGGATGTGCAAGGTGATGTGCAGAGAAACCTCCCCGACCAATTGCGTACGCTTAGAGACTACTATAGTGCCCTGTACTATTCCCATAGAGGCACCCCTCTCGACTTGCCCGACTACTTTGAAGACCCTGCCCTTGCCTGGTTGGGGGACTCCCAACGGAAATTTCTTAGTTCAGATTTGGAACTTGACTAAATAACGGAAGCTATCATGCAGATGAAGTCTGGACGATCCCCGGGGTCTGACCGCCAGCCAATAGAATTTTATAAAACATACATCTCCGTACTAGCCCCGAGTCTGAAAGAGGTGTACTACGCAGCGCTGGAGGAGGGTGGTCTGCCTATGACGATGCGGGAGGCGCTTATAACCCTTGCACTGCTGTGATTCATACCGTTCCCTCTCTCTTAAATTGCGATACTAAGATACTAGCTACGGTTCTGGCGATCCGGCTCAACCTACTAATGCAACACCTGGCACTACCCAACCAGGCTGGCTTTATTCCGAGCAGGGCCACATCGCATAATCTCCCAACCCTGGCCGCGGTATTACAAGATATTGACCCGAAGTGCTCGGCAGTACCTGTATTCCTTGCCGCTACCAAAGCGTTTGACTCCCTGAAGTGGGACTACCTGCTGGGCACACTGGGATATATGGGGATGCCTATTGCCTTCCTCCAGTGGATCCAATTATTATATATGTGCCTGGTGGCCTCAGTACTCCTGAATGGGGCCAAATCCTCTCCTTTCTCTGTATCCAGAGGCACCCGGCAGGGCTGACCCCTGTCTCCCATCCTATTTGCCCTGGCCATTGAGCCCTTAGCCGCTAAACTCCGGCAACATCATAATAATAGAGCGCTAATCTGCCCGTCTAGGCAACTACTCATCTCCCTATATGCAGATGATATGACGCTATATATTCATAAAACCCACGATAATCCAAACCCTATACTTCGAGCGATAACGAAATTTGGAGCAATTTCCGGTGTGCAAATCAACTGGTCTAAATAGGCAATCTTCCCCCTTACCGATAATACTCCCCAGCACCAGCTGGATTATCCCCTGGTTTGGGAAGTAGATGAGGTGAAATACCTGGGCATACGCGTCACTAGGGACCGAGATGCGCTCATGCGGCTAAATTATGGCACAACTATAGACAAAATCACAGCCACCATCACGAAGTAGCTTCGCCTTCCACTCTCCATGGCAGGGAGGATCTCCTTAATTAAAATGGTCATACTACCCAAATTACTGTACCGCTTCATTAACATACTTTATCATCCTGGGGCCTTTTTTTTAAAAAAAAAGCTTAACTCGTAACTTACAAGACTTATATGGGGCGGGAAACAAGCGAGGCTGAGCCTGTCCACCTTGACGCTGCCATACCATCAGGGAGGGTAGGATGTCCCAAATTTTGAGCTATACTACTACTGTGCACAGGCTCATTTTGCCATGTACTGGTTTCATCCGCCACCTTTTATGCCCCATTTGGCGGTGGAGGATGGTTATATGGCCCCAACACCTACAGTGTGCTATCTCTTTACAGCAGTGAAAAAGAGCGAGTGTGACCCGTCCACCGTGGACTGTACTATAACGGCATGGCAGCGTATAGCTCGCAGGCTAGAGATACCCATGTTGTACTCGCCCAAGATGCCCCTACTGCGAAACCCGCTATTGCAAGTCACTTATGAGGGGGTCTGCCGGAAGGTGCTAGAGAAACTTAAATACAGCACCTGGGGGGATCTTTATGTGGGTGGGCAGTTCCGCACCAAGGAACAATTTTTTGAGACCTGTGAGCCGATGAAAATGGACACATTCATGTATACCCATCTTCGGCAGAGCGTGAAGGCTGTAACTCCTGATTTTCTGATTGAACCGGATACATTAGTCCCACTACATGCTTTTTTTGCAGGCAGATAACCCTCAGCACACCATATCTCTCCTTTATCACCATGCACACAGTTCGCCTTCCCCTGGCCAAATACGTGGTAGGCAGGAGTGGGATACTGACAAATATTACTCTGACCGAATTCCAGTGGGTGCTTAGCTGTGTGCAAACGGAGGCAGTGACCAGCAATAATCGGTTAAGCCTCATCCATTTTAAGTTTCTGCACCGCCTATATCACACCCCAGCCAGGCTCTATAGGTTCCGCCTTCGGGACAGTGATGCATGTACTCGCTGTGGTCGGGAGGGTGCAGGGACTGCCCCCAGGTGGTGGCCTACTGTACACAAACGTTTCAGGGTTTATCGCCCATGATAGGTACCCAGATAGAACCATGTCCCCTCATGGCCCTTCTGGGCTTGACCCAGGCAATGCAAACAGTACACAAGAAGTTTCTAGCAATGGGATTACGGATAGCAAAGCGTCAGGTGGCGTGTAGGTCGGGGAGGGGCCGTGCTCCTAAATTTAAGGACTGGATACACACCATGTCCACATGGCAGGATCACATGCAACACTACGCAGACATGCTTCCCATCAAATCACGCCCAAAGGACATTTGGGGCCCGCTTAGCACATATCTACTTGCACAGGAGGCAGCTCAGGAGGAGGAGGAGGATGGACCCGGGGCAGGAACCTGCTCCCAAACCTCGCGGGAGCATTCCTAAGAGACATGTCTTAACATAGCGGAACAATGTGGCATCTTGATGGGGAGCTGGGAATGCCGAGCTCCTAATTGCTGCACTCAGCAGGGGATGGGGAGGAGGGTGGTGGGATAATGTGTGATCTGTACTTGTAATGCTTAGTTCCAAAAGAGTGTGGTGACTTCATGCAAGGCCTAACGCATCACTAAGCTTATATTTGCATATTTGGATAGTGAGGCCAGGGACTGGATGGTTCTGTTTTATTTGTTTTTAAATAGAGTTGTTTCACAGGATGAATGGGGTGGGGGCAAGTTTGGTTTGTATGTATAAGTACATGTGAAATTGTACTACATATATCAATGACATTTGTACTCGGAATGTGATATCTCTATTCTTTGCATTGTAATACTGTGCATGAAGTCAATAAAGGTTTTTGAAATCTTAAAAAAAAAAAAATCATTTTCTAAACATTTGCAGACCCCTGTGTAGACATTGTGGAACCCCAGGGGTCCTCAGACCAAAGGTTAAAAACCACTGTTCTAGACAATAGTGTATATATTTAAAGCATAAAATATGCACTTATAAACATGTAATCATTTGAACAATATTAAATATTTGGACAAATGCACATACCTGATCTGCAAATAAATATAAGTTATCAAATGTAGAATTTCATTAGAAAGTCTACACACTTAAATTTGTTGCTTATAGGCGTGGCCAGCGAGGCAACATGGTCAGACGTGAACCTCTGAGCTTAGCGACTGTCAGGCTTGCTATATGACAACAGAGGCGTCTGTTGAATGTAGTGTCCTGTATGTTTGAGCTGGTGTCTGGAATGCTGAGAGTGAATGATGTAAAATAATGTTGGTGTGTGGTCTGCTGTGGAAGCTATGGGACAGGGAATAAAGAATTTGCCTCCTACCTGAATGGCTACAGATTCTTATATGAAGATTCTAGCTACATTTTGGTGAAGAGTTGTTTAGGGCCTGTGGAAAATGGCTGGTGGCAGTCAAGAGCGATTTCTGGAAAAAGAGGAGGCCTGTTGTCAGAAGGATTATGGCCCTGGGACCGTTACAACTAGCTTGGGGCTACTCACCCTTTAAACCACTGGCAAGTGATGTAAGCTCAAGCTGCTAGGCAGGAGGAGTGCAGTGAGGAGGGTGGCACGGTCAAACCACAACAGAGCTCTTGGTGAGCGGATTTATGAACAAACGTGATGTATCTCAGTGAATAGTTCTAAGCATAATGACAATGCTATTGAGAGAATGTTATGAGGACAGCATTGTGAAGACAAAGCTGTAGAGACAGTGGGAAATGGCATAATCTCCTTTACAATAAATGTAACCCTGAAAAGAGCTTATGGAAGTAATACAGTCAAGAGCAACATTATAAGCTGCATTGGTACATTCCTTATATTGGTGCCAACTGCAGTGAGCAGAGCAGTTGTTGCAGCTCCTGCTAGCTCTGTGGTCAAGGAGATGGACAGAGGTCTGGTTACAATGTGCAGCACCAGGTAAATGGGAACTTTCCTCTCCGATGTGAGTCAGTTGGCGATGGAAGAAGAGAGTATCATATTTGGAGGTAGAACAGCACAAATTGCTCATGAAACAGCCTCACCAATGACTTGGATTCTAGACATGAGTGTTGGAGTGGAGGTGCGGCTATGTAGACTTCGACATCATGAAGGAGGGTAGTAAGCAGATGTTTGACTGGGACAGGTCTGGAGACCTTGAAGAAACACTACCAAAGGACTCCTGGTTAACATACAAAGAAAAGTAGGACTATCTCCAAGGACTCTGGAGATTTTTTTTTTTTTTTTTTTGTATGTTCTTATATAGCGCTCGAATCACCCGGAGGCATCTCGGCGCTTGCCTTGGGAACCCGTCCTGGCTTTTCCCTGTGAGATAGCCCCTATAGGGCATCCCCAAGGTGAAAGCCAGGCATCCCGCCGCAGGGGGGCCGTTGTGGAGATTAAGCAAGCTTAATGCCCAGAGTTGCAGAGTGAGAACCCATGATTAGGGCAGGCCCCGGAGCGAGAATTATCGAGTCCGTGGACAATTGAGCTCAAGACCCTGCCGCGTCGGGAATTGAACCCTGGTCCCGGGTCTGACCTCTGCTCCAGGGTCTGCCTGCTCTAACCAGTGATTGCAAACACAACAGTGATGGACAGAATGTGGATCAATGTCACACATTCACCCCAGTACAAATATCTGGGCCCAAATCCATCGTTTTTCCACTCCACACCACCCTGGGTTAGACAATGGCGATATGCAAATCAGCGCTGACCCTGTGCCCCATGGGAACAGTCCAGTCCGAACTACAAAAGCCATGTCCTTCCCAGAACGGAATCAAGCATCCGAGGACCGGCCCGGTTTCGAGGTAACACCTCTCATCAGCCCGGCTAGCTTGACTCCAGTGGTGTGGAGTGCCTGGGACTCACGTCTGAGCATCCCCAGTACACTTAGAGCGGTAATTGCAAACACAACAGTGATGGACGGAATCAAGCATCCGAGGACCGGCCCGGTTTCGAGGTAACACCTCTCATCAGCCCGGCTAGCTTGACTCCAGTGGAAAAACGATGGATTTGGGCCCAGATCTTTGGACTGGGGTGAATGTGTGACATTGATCCACATTCTGTCCATCATTGTTGTGTTTGCAGTTACCGCTCTAAGTGTACTGGGGATGCTCAGACGTGAGTCCCAGGCACTCCACACCACTGGAGTCAAGCTAGCCGGGCTGATGAGAGGTGTTACCTCGAAACCGGGCCGGTCCTCGGATGCTTGATTCCGTTCTGGGAAGGACATGGCTTTTGTAGTTCGGACTGGACTGTTCCCATGGGGCACAGGGTCAGCGCTGATTTGCATATCGCCATTGTCTAACCCAGGGTGGTGTGGAGTGGAAAAACGATGGATTTGGGCCCAGATCTTTGGACTGGGGTGAATGTGTGACATTGCTCCACATTCTGTCCATCATTGTTGTGTTTGCAGTTACCGCTCTAAGTGTACTGGGGATGCTCAGACGTGAGTCCCAGGCACTCCACTCCACTGGAGTCAAGCTAGCCGGGCTGATGAGAGGTGTTACCTCGAAACCGGGCCGGTCCTCGGATGCTTGATTCCGTTCTGGGAAGGACATGGCTTTTGTAGTTCGGACTGGACTGTTCCCATGGGGCACAGGGTCAGCGCTGATTTGCATATCGCCATTGTCTAACCCAGGGTGGTGTGGAGTGGAAAAACGATGGATTTGGGCCCAGATCTTTGGACTGGGGTGAATGTGTGACATTGATCCACATTCTGTCCATCATTGTTGTGTTTGCAGTTACCGCTCTAAGTTTACTGGGGATGCTCAGACGTGAGTCCCAGGCACTCCACACCACTGGAGTCAAGCTAGCCGGGCTGATGAGAGGTGTTACCTCGAAACCGGGCCGGTCCTCGGATGCTTGATTCCGTTCTGGGAAGGACATGGCTTTTGTAGTTCGGACTGGACTGTTCCCATGGGGCACAGGGTCAGCGCTGATTTGCATATCGCCATTGTCTAACCCAGGGTGGTGTGGAGTGGAAAAACGATGGATTTGGGCCCAGATCTTTGGTCTGGGGTGAATGTGTGACATTGATCCACATTCTGTCCATCATTGTTGTGTTTGCAGTTACCGCTCTAAGTGTACTGGGGATGCTCAGACGTGAGTCCCAGGCACTCCACACCACTGGAGTCAAGCTAGCCGGGCTGATGAGAGGTGTTACCTCGAAACCGGGCCGGTCCTCGGATGCTTGATTCCGTTCTGGGAAGGACATGGCCTTTATAGTTCGGAATGGACTGTTCCCATGGGGCACAGGGTCAGCGCTGATTTGCATATCGCCATTGTCTAACCCAGGGTGGTGTGGAGTGGAAAAACGATGGATTTGGGCCCAGATCTTTGGACTGGGGTGAATGTGTGACATTGATCCACATTCTGTCCATCATTGTTGTGTTTGCAGTTACCGCTCTAAGTGTACTAGGGATGCTCAGACGTGAGTCCCAGGCACTCCACACCACTGGAGTCAAGCTAGCCGGGCTGATGAGGTGTTACCTCGAAACCGGGCCGGTCCTCGGATGCTTGATTCCGTTCTGGGAAGGACATGGCTTTTGTAGTTCGGACTGGACTGTTCCCATGGGGCACAGGGTCAGCGCTGATTTGCATATCGCCATTGTCTAACCCAGGGTGGTGTGGAGTGGAAAAACGATGGATTTGGGCCCAGATCTTTGGACTGGGGTGAATGTGTGACATTGATCCACATTCTGTCCATCATTGTTGTGTTTGCAGTTACCGCTCTAAGTGTACTGGGGATGCTCAGACGTGAGTCCCAGGCACTCTACACCACTGGAGTCAAGCTAGCCGGGCTGATGAGAGGTGTTACCTCGAAACCGGGCCGGTCCTCGGATGCTTGATTCCGTTCTGGGAAGGACATGGCTTTTGTAGTTCGGACTGGACTGTTCCCATGGGGCACAGGGTCAGCGCTGATTTGCATATCGCCATTGTCTAACCCAGGGTGGTGTGGAGTGGAAAAACGATGGATTTGGGCCCAGATCTTTGGACTGGGGTGAATGTGTGACATTGATCCACATTCTGTCCATCATTGTTGTGTTTGCAGTTACCGCTCCAAGTTTACTGGGGATGCTCAGACGTGAGTCCCAGGCACTCCACACCACTGGAGTCAAGCTAGCCGGGCTGATGAGAGGTGTTACCTCGAAACCGGGCCGGTCCTCGGATGCTTGATTCCGTTCTAGGAAGGACATGGCTTTTGTAGTTCGGACTGGACTGTTCCCATGGGGCACAGGGTCAGCGCTGATTTGCATATCGCCATTGTCTAACCCAGGGTGGTGTGGAGTGGAAAAACGATGGATTTGGGCCCAGATCTTTGGACTGGGGTGAATGTGTGACATTGATCCACATTCTGTCCATCATTGTTGTGTTTGCAGTTACCGCTCTAAGTGTACTGGGGATGCTCAGACGTGAGTCCCAGGCACTCCACACCACTGGAGTCAAGCTAGCCGGGCTGATGAGGTGTTACCTCGAAACCGGGCCGGTCCTCGGATGCTTGATTCCGTTCTGGGTAGGGCATGGCTTTTGTAGTTCGGACTGGACTGTTCTCATGGGGCACAGGGTCAGCGCTGATTTGCATATCGCCATTGTCTAACCCAGGTTGGTGTGGAGTGGAAAAACGATGGATTTGGGCCCAGATCTTTGGACTGGGGTGAATGTGTGACATTGATCCACATTCTGTCCATCATTGTTGTGTTTGCAGTTACCGCTCTAAGTGTACTGGGGATGCTCAGACGTGAGTCCCAGGCACTCCACACCACTGGAGTCAAGCTAGCCGGGCTGATGAGGTGTTACCTCGAAACCGGGCCGGTCCTCGGATGCTTGATTCCGTTCTGGGAAGGACATGGCTTTTGTAGTTCGGACTGGACTGTTCCCATGGGGCACAGGGTCAGCGCTGATTTGCATATCGCCATTGTCTAACCCAGGGTGGTGTGGAGTGGAAAAACGATGGATTTGGGCCCAGATCTTTGGACTGGGGTGAATGTGTGACATTGATCCACATTCTGTCCATCATTATTGTGTTTGCAGTTACCGCTCTAAGTGTACTGGGGATGCTCAGACGTGAGTCCCAGGCACTCCACACCACTGGAGTCAAGCTAGCCGGGCTGATGAGAAGTGTTACCTCGAAACCGGGCCGGTCCTCGGATGCTTGATTATGTTCTGGGAAGGACATGGCTTTTGTAGTTCGGACTGGACTGTTCCCATGGGGCACAGGGTCAGCGCTGATTTGCATATCGCCATTGTCTAACCCAGGGTGGTGTGGAGTGGAAAAACGATGGATTTGGACCCAGATCTTTGGACTGGGGTGAATGTGTGACATTGATCCACATTCTGTCCATCATTGTTGTGTTTGCAGTTACCGCTCTAAGTGTACTGGGGATGCTCAGACGTGAGTCCCAGGCACTCCACACCACTGGAGTCAAGCTAGCCGGGCTGATGAGGTGTTACCTCGAAACCGGGCCGGTCCTCGGATGCTTGATTCCGTTCTGGGAAGGACATGGCTTTTGTAGTTCGGACTGGACTGTTCCCATGGGGCACAGGGTCAGCGCTGATTTGCATATCGCCATTGTCTAACCCAGGGGGTGGTGTGGAGTGGAAAAACGATGGATTTGGGCCCAGATCTTTGGACTGGGGTGAATGTGTGACATTGATCCACATTCTGTCCATCATTGTTGTGTTTGCAGTTACCGCTCTAAGTGTACTGGGGATGCTCAGACGTGAGTCCCAGGCACTCCACACCACTGGAGTCAAGCTAGCCGGGCTGATGAGAGGTGTTACCTCGAAACCGGGCCGGTCCTCGGATGCTTGATTCCGTTCTGGGAAGGACATGGCTTTTGTAGCTCGGACTGGACTGTTCCCATGGGGCACAGGGTCAGCGCTGATTTGCATATCGCCATTGTCTAACCCAGGGTGGTGTGGAGTGGAAAAACGATGGATTTGGGCCCAGATCTTTGGACTGGGGTGAATGTGTGACATTGATCCACATTCTGTCCATCATTGTTGTGTTTGCAGTTACCGCTCTAAGTGTACTGGGGATGCTCAGACGTGAGTCCCAGGCACTCCACACCACTGGAGTCAAGCTAGCCGGGCTGATGAGAGGTGTTACCTCGAAACCGGGCCGGTCCTCGGATGCTTGATTCCGTTCTGGGAAGGACATGGCTTTTGTAGTTCGGACTGGACTGTTCCCATGGGGCACAGGGTCAGCGCTGATTTGCATATCGCCATTGTCTAACCCAGGGTGGTGTGGAGTGGAAAAACGATGGATTTGGGCCCAGATCTTTGGACTGGGGTGAATGTGTGACATTGATCCACATTCTGTCCATCATTGTTGTGTTTGCAGTTACCGCTCTAAGTGTACTGGGGATGCTCAGACGTGAGTCCCAGGCACTCCACACCACTGGAGTCAAGCTAGCCGGGCTGATGAGAGGTGTTACCTCGAAACCGGGCCGGTCCTCGGATGCTTGATTCCGTTCTGGGAAGGACATGGCTTTTGTAGATCGGACTGGACTGTTCCCATGGGGCACAGGGTCAGCGCTGATTTGCATATCGCCATTGTCTAACCCAGGGTGGTGTGGAGTGGAAAAACGATGGATTTGGGCCCAGATCTTTGGACTGGGGTGAATGTGTGACATTGATCCACATTCTGTCCATCATTGTTGTGTTTGCAGTTACCGCTCTAAGTGTACTGGGGATGCTCAGACGTGAGTCCCAGGCACTCCACACCACTGGAGTCAAGCTAGCCGGGCTGATGAGAGGTGTTACCTCGAAACCGGGCCGGTCCTCGGATGCTTGATTCCGTTCTGGGAAGGACATGGCTTTTGTAGTTCGGACTGGACTGTTCCCATGGGGCACAGGGTCAGCGCTGATTTGCATATCGCCATTGTCTAACCCAGGGTGGTGTGGAGTGGAAAAACGATGGATTTGGGCCCAGATCTTTGGACTGGGGTGAATGTGTGACATTGATCCACATTCTGTCCATCATTGTTGTGTTTGCAGTTACCGCTCTAAGTGTACTGGGGATGCTCAGACGTGAGTCCCAGGCACTCCACACCACTGGAGTCAAGCTAGCCGGGCTGATGAGAGGTGTTACCTCGAAACCGGGCCGGTCCTCGGATGCTTGATTCCGTTCTGGGAAGGACATGGCTTTTGTAGTTCGGACTGGACTGTTCCCATGGGGCACAGGGTCAGCGCTGATTTGCATATCGCCATTGTCTAACCCAGGGTGGTGTGGAGTGGAAAAACGATGGATTTGGGCCCAGATCTTTGGACTGGGGTGAATGTGTGACATTGATCCACATTCTGTCCATCATTGTTGTGTTTGCAGTTACTGCTCTAACCAGTGAGCCACACTTCTCCACCTAACCAGTGAGCCACACTTCTCCACGAGATAAAAACTAAACTGTGTTACTCAAGGGTCAGAAGTCTCATGTAGCTAAAACACCGCCGGCCTGGGATTTGTCCTTTTGCGATGTTAAATAGGACGTTCAGTTAATTATTATGTGGGGCTATTTGACTTTTAAGCAGTTTACTTCATTATATGTGCTTCTGTGAAGAAACATACCATGTTTCCATTAACTAGGAGGTTTATTAGTTTGGGGGAAAAAGTTTGATTAGTGAGTCTAACATTTTGACATGTTCCATCCACGTCTTATTGGTAATGCATGTGTCAGATTAGTAACTTTCTATGTATGTTGCCTTCTTTAGTTTGGGAATTGCAGTTAAGTTAATGGTTATAGCATGCTGAATATTTAGTACTGGAAGACAGGTTGGGAAGTTTAAATTAGCCACATATAGGTTGTTTTGGGAGTAGTGTGTGAGCATTGCCTTTTGATTCCACAAGGAGCCTCAATAGCAGATTGGGGAAGTGGGTGCAGCACCCATCTGCATGTTATGTAGACATGCGGGCTGTGCGAGTCAAAGTGTCGGAGAAGTGGGGATGAGTAGTTTCCTTTCATAACAGATAAAAGTGCAGTGCAATTTTGTGCGTATGTTGGTGTGATTTGAGAAAGAGCAGTGTCCTGTTGCTTGAGGCTGTATGGGGGAATACCTCCTGGTATCAGACACTGCGAAAGAGTAGTACCAAAGTTGCGGGAAGTTGCATGGGGGAGTACACCATGGTGTACTAAGTTGGGGAAGAGTACTGAGTCTTGAGAAACTGCATGGTGATGTACTATCCTGTGACAGGTTGCAAGTAAAAGTAACCCTTGGAGTGAAATTGTGGGGAAAGGCAGCACTCCATGGTATAATGGGTGAGTCATACGTTTTGCCTGAGTGTTGTTACATAATAGCTATACATTTCTCCTAAGTTGTCATTCTGAATAAGCAGAGAGATTTAGCAGGTGTGTTGCACAGGAGGTAGGGTATGGCTGTGATTGTTTTGTGTTGCATTTTATTCAGTTTGTGAGAGGATATGGGACATAGCGTAAGAAGGTGCTGTGCAACCTCACTGTGTAATACACTTACCAACCCCCACCCCCTTTAGGGCCAGTAGGTGTAGCTGTGGCACTGAGCAGCTAGGCTTACACAGAGGAAATAGTGTAAACAGCACCACAAGACATTGAAGAAGAAAGCTACACAACACTCAAGAAATCTGACACCAATTTATAAGACTATTTTTGTAAGAATTTAGGCACTAGAACGAGAAAGATCCACTGGAGGTATCTGGAGATATGGATTTTGCAAGTAATAATACATCAAAAAAATGTCACTCAACCGTGAACAAGCCTTGGCTAATTCAACAAATTTGACACTTAGAAACGTTTTCAAGGAAAACTTGGATAAGTGTCAATGCAGTAGGGTAGAAGTACTTGGGGTGACAAACTCCGGCAGGTAGCTAGTCAGGGGGACCAACAAGGTCCTTAGAAACCGTTACCTCCACAGAAGAGCAGTCCTCAGGCAGTTTCGGGCACTTTATCTGCAATGTAATGGATTCCTACGGAGTGGTCCTGATGCAAGGGATGAAGGATGCTGAACAGGTTATCAGTATGCTGTGGATGTGACGCTGTTGACAGGGGTCTTCATGCAGGCACTTCTTGGTCCACGAAGATGGTGCTGGTCGTCTGGTTGCAGGGTTGACGTCCCACAAGGTCCTCTCGCCACTGGACTGCCAGTCACCCAGTGTCGCGATCACAGGCCAATCCTTCCTGGGTCGATAACTCGTCTTCTGAGGGTCCCAGCAACTCTTTGACAGCACTCCCAGGCTCAGCGACCTGGGATGCAACTCTGTGCATCGGGTCTTGGTCACTGGTGCTGCACAGCAGCGGTGGTAGCAGCTAGAAGACTTTGGGCTACCAGCTTACCCCAGCAGACGTCTTGAGCTGTTGTGTCCCTTTGATGTGAACAGGAGGCCAGTCAGCTGGCACTTGGAGTCTCATGGCTTTGCTGAGCTATGGAGACGGCTTCTTTTTGAGCAGGACACACAAGTACAGTCCCTTACTTCGCAAGCCACCAGGTGCAGTCTTCTTTGGTGCAGCCTCTGTGCAGCAGGGCAGTCCTTTTTCAGTCGTTCTACCAGGTCGGTTGGGATCTGAGATTTGGGTGTCAGGGGTGCTCTCTTTATTCTTGGAAAATGCTCTCAGGATAGGATGTGATAGGTAACCAATAGGCTTTCAGGCTCCCTCCCACTTGGTGACAATTTTCTGTGGAGTGTGGTATCTGACTATCCCAGTATACACCATTCTGGCCACTCCAAAGATGACAAGGCCCCTCTCAGTGTGTTCAGGCCTCTCTAGCCCACCCCTAGGGTATGGCTACCTCAGAGTTACCCGCCTCTAGGGAAACTGGTTTCGCAACTGGTTTCCCCGCTCTGCTACCTGAGCCAGTCTGTCTGCCTAAACAATGGGGCAGCCCTCCGCCCTAGTGTGACACATCATCCCTTCAGAGGAGGCTTCTCCTTTGAAGCCTGCCTTTTGGGGCTAACACCCAAGTGGTTTACAGCAGGAGGAAGGCAACAACTCCCTGGCCTTCAAACCCTTATTGTTCTCCTTAATGGGAGTTGTTGGCACGTCTCTGAGGAAGGGCAGAAGGCTGTCCCATGGAACAGTCTCTATGTGTGCTCGGGATGGCATAGGAGTTGTAAAGGCAACAACGTGTTAACTTTTGAAAAAGCTGCACACTGCAACAAGTTACATTAATTTCGACTTCAGATACTGGCCGGGCTTAATGTGACGAATTGTTTGATACCCTGTAGTTTTCACTTGGGTCACACTGTTCAGTATATAGCACAGCTGAGGGGTAAGCGTGTAATCCTATATTCGGCAACCAAGTATTTCCACAGTAAAAAATGGTAGATTTGTGTGTTTAGTGTCAGGACATGTAAAATACATGTTCTGCCCATACAATATGTTACACCCTGCCGTAGGACTTGGTAGACTTGTTAGAGGGGTGACTTACACAGCATACAGGGAGAAGTAATGGAGTTGCCATTGCTTTCAATGGCAAAGTCGCGCTAGCAGTGCACAACTGAGCTGCCAGTCTGTAGCGGTAGACTGGGGTACCCGTTTTACTTGGGGAATCTCCAGGGTGGCACAACTAGTGTTGCAAGCCCTGGGGTACATCTCTAACTTAAATGCCCAGAGTACCAGGGTACCATGTACTAGGGACTTACAGGTAAGTAGCCCTTTCCAATTGGGTACAGCCATTTCGACATACACTTGAAGGTCAGGGCACTGAGGTCTGTTTAGCTGGCCTCAGTGCACTCAAAGTTGTAAAACCAAAAGCATAAGTCAAAAAACATGGGCGTGACCAAACAAAATGAGGCATTTCCTCACAGTTTGCATATAATGGAGTTTGTCAGTGTTGGGCCTGGATGGTAGATATTAATGTAGCACCAGTGTGTAGTACGTGGTTACGTCTTTATTTGCTGACTGATCTGGTGTCAGTGGTGGTACTGCTCAACTACTGTAGTGTTTGTTTGTTGTGCCAATACATTTTCAGTGTGTGTCTATTAGAGGCTGTCATTATTGTGTTCAGAACAGTCGGTGTTCTTTCTGGTGCAGTTGCCAATGGGCCTGTTTACAGGTGTATACAAAGTGTTTTCTTCGACCTGGCACTTGGTCATGCTGTTTTGGCCAGTTAGTTTAACTGGATGTGAGGGGTGTGTTGGAGTGGTGGACTGCACTTTTGTGTATAAATGTACAGTTCAATGTGTTGTACTTCTGGGATTGTGTCTGTTGCTTGCAGAAGATGGATAAAGTGTGAGAGAGTTACATTTGTGTCATCTGCATATTTTAGCAGCGTGAATTGGGTGTCTTGGGACATTGTGCAGTTGTGATAACAGGTTTTGTGTTGGAGTCTAGTGAAGGTAACTTTGAGTTGATGTGTTGTGTGGCTACATTTTCAATGTTTTGTTTGTTTTGTGTCTTGTTTTGTTCTGTGTAGACTTGGGGATAGCAGGGAAACCTTTTGTCGAAAGAGTGGACTTCCAAGACTACGTGTCATATGTGCATAAACATTGTATGGGGTCATTAGGGTGTGCAGATATGAGATGGTAGGGCCTCATGTCTGATGCCATTGAAAGTCTAGCATGTTTTGGGCTATTGTGCAGTCATAATCAGTACCTAGTAGTAGTCTCATTTATTTGTAGAATGGTGCAGAGTCAAGTGTGTTGGCATAGAGTATAGTGGCGCAGATTAGGGGTGGGTGGAATTTTTAATTACGCTGGTGGAATTGGAGGAATTTGATAATTCCACATTACTCTTGTAATGCAGAAATAAGAATAAATTCTGCCACTCTGCCGGCAGAATTAATCTGCAGTGTTTGTTTTTTAAACAGGCATGGAACCGGGAGCAGCCCCTTTATGTTTAAAAACTACTACAGATTAAACTTTAAAATGCAGTGATTTTTAAACAGAGGGATAGCACCCCCCTTCTGGCCTTGTTTAAAAAACACAGCACTGCTGTGCATACTCCTCAGCGCCCTTACATACTCAATATAATCACTGCAGAGTACGAAAGGGCACCAAGGGGTGTTCGTAGGAGTGCCTACCTCTCAGAGCCATTACATACTCTGCAGTGATTACTGCAGAGTATGCAAGGGCGCCAAGGGTTATGCACAGCAGTGTCAAGTACCAAATGCACTTACAGTGCATACCCCTCAGCGCCCTTTCAATGTATAAGGGCACCAAGGGGTATGTACAGTTGTTCCAAATACACTTACAGTGCAAACTTCTTGGCGTCCTTACATACTCTGCAGAGTATGTAAGTGTGCCAGGGGTATGCACTGCAGTGCATTTGGTATTTGGCAGCGCTATTTCTTAGAGCAAAATGCATCCTCGAATCCATTTTTGGTAAGCGAGGGTGCATTTGCGCAAAGAAAATAGCACCAAATATTCACTCCATCCCATCGCAGAATTTTAATGTAATTCCACATAATTCTGCGGAATCAAATTCCACCCACCTCTAGAGTAAATGTAAATGTACAGGAATTTATATAGCGCAAATCACCGAGCGTTTTCTAAGCGCTTGCTTAGGGAACCCGTCCTGGTATTCCCCTGTGAGATAACCCCGGCAGGGTATCCGCAAGGTGAAAGCCAGGCATCCCGCCGCGAGGGGCCGTTGTGGAGATTAAGCAAGCTATTGCCCAGAGTCGCAGAGTGTGAACCCGTGAATCGAGTAGGCACCGGAGCGAGAATTGTCGAGTCCATGGACATTTTAGGACTCAAGACCCCGCCGAGCCGGGAATTGAACCCTGGTCCCGGGCTGACCTCTGCTTCCAGGTCTGCCTCCTCTAACCAGTGAGCCACACTTCTTCCGTAGAGTGCAGTGGCATAGAGTGCAATGGCGTAGAGTAGAGTGGTGCAGAGTAGAGTGCAATGATGTAGAGTACAGGGTGGAAGGGAGAGAAAAAAAATGCTTGAACACAAAACAAAGTAGCTCCAAAAGCGGGAACAGTAGATGGACACAAGTACTTGTTCCATGTTCCAGTGGAGTGCCAAACACAAGAACAGGATATAACACGCTTGCCATGGCTAAGTGGAACGAAGGAAATGAGAGCGACTCTGAAGCTAATAAATGGTAAGCTATGGGCTTGCTGTAAGCTCACTGTATGTAAACAAAAGGCTTGCAGAGAGTGCATGCACTGTTTGGGCTAAACCTAAAAAGGATCAATTCAAGCACTGAGATGTACTGACACAGACAACAAGAAAAAAACACACATAGTCCCTGCCAGTCCAACTGCCTCACCGGATACGGCAGCTAGAAAAGGGGACACCGGCTTTACAAAGAATGACCTCTGATCTGGTCTAAAAGACCTAGTCAAGGAATGGAAGGACAACCTATATCAGGCACTGGAGAAAATAAAAAGTAGCTTTAAATAAACAATAGTGACAAGGAGAAGGGATGTCAACCAAACAGACATGAGGGTGGCTGAGGAAGATAAATTGAAATAGGAACGCAATGTTAAGTCACTCAGCTAACAGCCTTAGAAACAGGTATGAACATGCTGCAATTAAAGTGCGAGGACCTGAAAAACAGGGCAAAGAGAGAAAACATCAGGATTCACAATTTGAGGGAGGAGGTGGGGGCTCAGACATATGCACCTATGATCAGTCTGCCTTTGGTCATGTGTAGAGACTTTGTGCCCGCACTATTCCAAAAGATTCTCTCTTCTTCAGAGTAGGACCCTTGGGATTGAATATCATTGCGTGGCCTTGAGACATACTAGTTCATTGTCTCTCTGCCCGCAAAAGGAGGCTAACTTGAAAGGAGCTTGGAGACTCTCACCAATATTCTTCGGTGAAAATAAACTAATCTTGCTGCAGACCTCATTGAGTCCACCCAGAAAAACACAACCGAGTCCAACCCTTAACTGATGTTCTAAATAGAAGATTAGTTTCAGATGAACGTATCCCAAGTGACATCCACTCAGAATATCAATTTATTGAGAAGAGAGTCCCCACTTGAAGAATATGAGAGAGGGGAGACCAAGTGCAGAAGGAGAGATGCCCACCCAGAAGCGAAGGAAGGCGCATTGCTCACCACAAAGAGTCAACACAGAAGGGGAAAAGGAAGGGTAACCTGTCTCCTTCCATAGGAAACTCTCAGGGAATGAAGATGTACCAGAGGACAAGTTCCAGGTACCACCCCTGTGGGGTAAGAACTCATACGTCCAATGTATAAGGTAATTAGATGCCCGGATCCTTAAGTAACAAAGCATGATTAAGCTAAACTAAACTTTGAGTATGCATAGCTACTCTAAGGTGAATAGTATCTTAAGCCGGAAAGGGATGCTGGAATCAGAATTATTTGATAATTACTGCAGTTGTAATGTTTTACACAGAGTTTAAGTAGGTGAATGTTGTTGTAGTGGAAGGGGGAGAACCACATGAGAAGGAGGAAAAATAAAGATAGAACACAAGTATCACATCGGCCTGTAGGGTACACACACCTTTAGACGAACCACATTCTGTGCCCTTTCACTGAATGGTTTAGGACTTAATTTCTCTTCTAACAGGACAACGGTTTATATCTTTTTAGCCTCTGAAAGTTTAGAATTCAGGGGGGGTGGGGGGGAAGCAATAGAGAGTCCCATGGCAAGTAGTGCAGCTCGGCCTACTAGGGAATAAAATCAGCTATTAAATATTAATCCTGCAATCCGACCCCGTGATCCCATGTCTCACTGAGCTTTAGCCAGCATACCTTAGTGGGGGTGCAAATGTCAGCTTATTTGTGGAACTGCTGCAGTCTGGAGGTGATTTTCTGATGCCGGCCTGACTGCCATGCTGCTTGGGCTGCCAAGAGGGCCTGGAACAGAGCTTGCTGGGACTGGGGCTAGTGAGCAAGAGGTGGTGTGGTGTCTACCCGTGGGAAATTTATCTGGCAGCCGGTCCTGAAGCGCCGCTCTCGTGACCAACCCCTCAGCCGGAGGAGTGTGTGGCGCCGGTAGTGTGGCCAACGCCGTGGAGCCATTCTGGCCGGGGAGCAAGCCGCGATCATTTAAGAAGCCTGGTAGGGTGAGGCAGACGGTGAGTGGCGAAGGCCTGAGCTGCTGGGACCGATCAGCCCCAGCTGACCTAGTGACGGTGCAGGATCCCTCCTGGTCTGATTTGGCAATTGACTGGCAGAGAGCCTGCGTGATTGCCGCTGTGCGGGGAGCAGGGCCTTGCTGGACCGCACCGAGCGCCTGACAGGCCCTGTTCAGAGCGGCGCACAGGCGCACACCTTGATGATCTCCTTATCCTTTTTCTTCAAGTTATATACTCAATTGTCATGGCCGGATTGCTGCTGTATCTCCCTGGCCACATCCGTATATCCGGCAGCTACAGCTAGGACTCTAGCAACGCTCTCAGGGTAGACCTCGAAGGTTATTGATGTGTGATCCTTTTTGCAATTGCAATTGGTTGAACAGCTTATCTATTGTAGCCTTCTCAGTTGTTATTTGATATTCTTGGGAATGTCGTTGGAGTGATTGGGATGCTAATTTAACTAAGGGAGTCAGCCACGTGAATAAAGTCCCTTGTGGACTGGCTCACCTTCTTTTAATCTCACTATTCCCTCACGACTACACCTTCACCAGACCCCTTACACGCAGTCAAACCATTGGCTGGAACAAAAGATCTCCAACAAAGAGCGCCTACGGCGCCCGTCGGACATTGCAGCGCCAGTCTGACGAGGAGCAGGAGACCAATGATGAAGCATGACACCTAGGTTCCTGGGTGTGTGAGGTCTTCTAGTTCCAACAAGGGAACACCCCGTTCCCTGCTTCTGCTCTTATTCCATATTTACACACACATACTTCTTTAGTTGTCCCTGGGGAACTTTGTATTCCTTTGCTTAATAATTGACTGGACAAGTACACTGGACCCCGTTAAACATTGTCCACATTTGGTTCCTAATTTTTGTACGGAATGCTAATGTTGGTGACAATTGTTTGTGTTGCAACTGTTCTACGGTGACTCTGTCTATCGCACCTATAGTTTGCTCTTTGCTATGCAACTGTAATGCTGCAGGTTTTTGTGCCACACTCGCATGCCATACATCACAACCGATATGGCCATTCCTGCGACCCCCCTGCCCCCCCCAATTGAGACAAGATGACGGATCCACCCAGAGGTCAAACTTCACTCCTAACAGGGAACATGCGGGGCCTTAACAGCCTGTGGAAAACACAGCAGGTGTTGCATATCTGGATCACCAAAGCATTCATTTTGCGTTTCTGCAAAAAAAGCATCTGACACGGCATACGGAACATATCATAGGCACCCGCTGAGCTGCACACAGGCTAGCCTCCTCATATTCCTCCTATTTGAGAGCAATAATCTTAGTTAAAAAGGGACTGCCTTTCACCCCACTCACATTCTAACGGATGACCAGGGACAATACGTAATAGTACAAGCAACTCTGTGTGGCACCCCTGTCACCCTGGTCAACACCTATGGATCAAATGTAGATGGCCCTGATTTCTATATGGCGCTCTGTGTAAGAAAGTGGCTCTGTATATACTGGACCAAAGTAAGGTACAGTGTGTACAGAGTTCACAGACCCCAGAGGTTTGGCAGAGGTTAAAGTTAGATATAACCTTACTCTCTAAAGTGTTAGCTTGGTCGAGCAGTAAGGCAGTATCAGAGGACAGTGTAAAGCATTTGTTGTACACACTCAGTCAGCAAATGGTCACACACACTCAAGAACTGAACTCCAGGCCAATTGTTTTGTATCAAAATATATCGTTGTTTTATTTTTAGAACCAACAAGGTATCAAAATATACATTCTCAGAATGAGTTACTTTAGTTAAGTACTTTTCAAATAGGCAATAGACTTTTTGATTACAATAGTTACAGTTGTTGCAATAGGCAACACAATTTCAAACACAATGCAACATTGAGCTCAATGGGAATTTCTAGATAAATGCAATTAGTTACTTTATGGATTACTTTTCTAGCCACAGGACTGGATCCTAGATTTAGTGCTGGGACATCTCCTGTAAACAGTTGAGTAAAAGCGTTTTGGGTACAGTAGTGATTTTTAAGGAATATTATTGTATTTTGAAAAGTTTAAACTTGGAAACTTTTTCGCATAGAATCACCAATGTTATCCAATGCGAGGGAATTCACTTAGCAGGTAAGTAGTGTTATCGTTACTTTATCTTACTCAGGGTTGGATCCTGGATCCAGCCCTGGTGCATCTCCTGTAAAAAAAATTGAAAGAATGCTTTTAAGTTATACATGCGATTTTTAAGGAATATTTGTAGTTTTTGAAAATCGACACTTAGAAACTTTTCTGGTGAAAAGCTGACAATGGATTCCTATAGAAGGAAATTCAAGTTACTGGTAAGTACGATTAAAATTACTTTTCAGGGTCAGTGCTGGACTAAAAGATGCAGCACTGGGTTCTCTCCTGATAACAGGTGAGTAAATCGGAATTCGTTGTTCAGCTGATTTTAGATGAATATTTTAAAGTTTCAAAACTCCACACAGAAGAATTTCCAAGTGAAATCAGTCCATGTTAACCTATGGAAGAAAAGTGAGTTATAGACTGTTGGGGAAGTACTCGACTGGCAGAGTTAAGGTTCTGGGCATAGACTCAGGGTCTCCCAGGGTCCGTTAGGTACAGGTGGTACACCCTCAGCGGCACAGGGGCAGCCGGTTAGAGAGAGAGTTAGGCCCAATGATAGCGTATGGGCGGCATGGGGCCTTTGGTTGGTGGCGATTGGCAAGCAGGCCACACGGCTGTGGGAGCTGGGCTCCTGGTCACTTGCTCAGGGCAAATGGGGAAGTAGGTTAGGACCAAGGTTGCACTGCCAGGGGTACTCGGGCGGCTGGGTGCAGGGTGCTTTTGAGCCCTAGGGCGCTCAATGTTATTCAATGGGGAACTTGGAAGATGAACAAAGGCTGCAGGCTTGGGGACGGAGATTCTTCAGGAGCAACCAACACTTCGAGGGGTAAGTTGGGATCTTGGAGGATAAGTAGGGACCCCGGAGTTGGGCACAGTAGGCCGTGGGGCGCCTGGTGCAGGGGTGTCTTTTGACGTCGGGAATTCTTACCCTCTGCTGGTCGTGGTTGGTGGGGTCTCTGGTTGTGAGGCTGCAGGCGTCATCTGGGTCGTCGAGGAAGGTCCTTGGGCACTGGATATCAGGTCACAATCGCCGTGAGGACGTCCTCAGGGTCTTTGTCCAATCAGGCACCAGCCGGGCTCGGCGGGTGCAGAGTGTGCTGGATTTGCGTTTCCTGGCTGGCACCAGGGGTGTTGCTGGTTTGAGCAGAACCACTGCTCATGGGAGTCCCAGTCTCTAGATGAGCTGGGCAGGCAGGTCGTCCGGGGTTTTCAAGCTTGCTGTCCGCAGGAGACGCCGGGATTTAGCAGGAGCAGGTTCAAGGATCAACAGGCCGGTAGGGCTGGGGCCAAGTCAGTTGTTGTCGTCCTTTTGCTAGCAGCTGCACGGCAGATCGTCCATCTAGTTTCGAAATAGGGATCTGAGGAAGGAAGGTTCAGGGTGCCCCTAAATACTAAATTTAGGGGCGTTACAGGTAGGGTAAGAGCAGGTACCAATGGGTCCCTGTCCTGGGGTGAGTACATCCCCTATCCTGCTCCTCTCCTGTGGGAGGTGGGCAGGAGCCTATCTCTGATTGGGCAGGGCTCCCCATCCTCAAGATGGCCGGAGCGGAGTTGTGCTTCACCTCGTCTCCCCCCACCTGAGGGATGGGGTTGGCAGAGGCTGGCACACCCCCTTTCCTCACTTAGGGTTTCCCGCCTGTCTTCCGGCCAGAGTGGGGGTCAGAACCGGTGGGGGCCAGTTGCTGAGAACAGCAAGTGGTCTGGAGAAGCTCACAAAGGCGGCATGCCTTTGAAGCTTCCCCTGCCCATCCTGGGGGAGGAGACCTAGCACCTCGCCCAGGATGTGCATTGTTTCAGGCCCAGGAGAGCGGAGGGCTCTCTACCCAGGGGTCCAGCAACATGTCTGCTGTGTGGCAGCCTAGGCAGCCTCTCAGACCAGACTTGGATTGTAGGTTAGGTTTCAGGGGGCATCTCTAAGATGCCCTCTGTAGTGCATTTTACATTAAATCCCACACTGGCATCAGTGTGGGTTTAATGTGCTGAAGTTTGATATCAAACTTCCCAGTCTTCAGTGTAGCCATCATGGTGCTGTGGAGTTCGAAATGACAACCTCCCAGCACCATATACTCTTAATGGCATCACTGCACTTACAGCGCCCAAAAATTCGTCGCCCTGGGTACTGTAGGGGCACAGGGCCACTGGCATAGTGCACCCAGCTAGAGGGGTGACTGATGTATGCCAGGGCAGTGTGTTTGTGGGCATGGCACACAGGGATGTGTGACATGTCGGCTCTTTGTTTAGTTCTGCACCAGGACACTCAGCCTGCAAAGGCAGTGTGTGAATGTGAAGGTGCAGGGCCCCTAAGGGTGGCACAATAAGTGCTGCAGCCCTTAGGGGTCTTCTCTGGTCACAATGCCCTGGGTACCTAGGGTACCATTTACCAGGGCTGACATGTGGCCAGAGATGCCATTTGGGTTTTAGTTCATTACAGTTTTAGAGAAGGAACACAGGCCCTGAGCACCTGACTGGCAGGAGCCCAGGGCACACTCAGTCAAAGCACATCAGCAATTTAGCAAAAAGTGGGGGCATACCATGCAAGAAAGATGGTACTTTCTCACACTCTGGACTCAGCGCCTCAAATTACCCATGACTACCGCTGTATTGGGGAGCGGACCCGAATACGTAACTAGTCCCAGTACTTAATCGATCAGCCTCAACAGAATGGCATAGTAAGCATTCCATAAGGCTTCTCAGGGAGGGTATGGAAGAGCACTGGATTGTAGACCTATGGCAAATCTGCCATCCCACGGTGGAAAAGTAACTTTGCCTCCTCGGTGCACTGCTTGTGGTCCCGCCTGGACTACTGGCTAGCAACCCGGGATGTGTGTAACTGGGTATCCAACTTATCACACCTGCCCAAGACTTTATCAAACCATGCGCCGGTCCACCTCGCGGTGAGAATCCACCCACACACACACACACACACACACACACACACACACACACACACACACACTCCTACACAGTTTGTATGGCGATTTCAGGCAACTGTCCTTTAGGACCTGGTGTTCGGAGAGGAGCTGCACACTTCTATTAATGCCTACTTAGCAGAACATGTTGGCTCAGTAGATGATGCGAGCACACTTTGAGAGGCCTTCAAGGTCACAATCAGGGTAATTTTCATCAGTACACAAGCCGGCAAACTGAAGTCCTTAGGCACACAACTACAGAACATTGAACAAACATTACACTCCCTCTAACGAGACTATGAATCCAATCCAGACCCTTGCTGATATATGTGAGCACATCACAACCCTTAATGACACTACCAATCAGGAAATTTGCTATCTGTCCAAGCATTGTGTGGCAAGAGTGTACTGGAAGGTGGGGGGTGTCCGGCACGCAGTCTGGCTGCTAAACTGAAGACACCCTTTGCTCATGTACATACTGTTAAGATTATATCCCCAGAGAGCACTGAATACCATGATAACTCTGCTATTCTGGCTAACTTTTTTTTACGTGCATCTCTATGGCGCGCAAATGACCGCCTCAGCAGATGGCACAACAGACTATCCCAAACTATTACAGTGGCTGAAATTAAGGACGCAATCATTAAACTATCTAATGGCAAGGCACCAGGCCTGGTTGGCTTAACAAGTGAATTTTAAAAAGATTTTGCCTCGATCCTTGCACCGCACCTCCAGGGCCTGTATGAGGAAGCGTATACTAAGCGTATATTGCCACCCTCCATTCAGGAAGCACGGATTATTGATATACTTTAATCTGACAAGAGACTGAAGTAGAGAAAGTCATATTGCCCATTGTCTCTCATCAATACAGATGTTAAAATTCTGTACAAAATATTAGTGGGCCCTTTACAGCCACTCCTCCCTAGCTTAGTGCTGCCCGATCAATTGGGATTTATTTCGGGTCACTCCACCTGACCTGCGCACAATCTTTGCACTACTGCATCAATTAAACCCTTTCCTGGAAGCAGCGGCAATCCTCCTGGATACCGCAAAGGCTTTTGATTCCATCGAGTGGGAACACATGCATACTATTTTACGACCTATGGGGATCCCAGCGTGCTTCCTACAATGGATTCAATTGCTATACACTGACCTAGTCACCTTTATGTGAATCAATGGGACAATATACGATGAATTACATATTTAGAGAGTCACCCGACAGGGCTGCCCCTTATCCCCATTACAATGTGCACTTGCACTGGAGCTGCTCGCATGTATCCTCCATCATCGACATGCAGCCTCGACCTAACACTGCGACCCCGGGGCATCCCTTTTTACGCAGATGATATGGTGATATATGTGAGAGACCCCGCTATACATCTGGCACCCATAATACGTGAATACATACGGTTCGGACACTATTCAGGCCTGGGTATTAATTGGTCCAAGTCTATTGTCTTCTCTCTGACTTCAAGCACGAAGTCTCACATGTTGGAATTCCCATTACAGTGGAGCATGTACCCTGTGAAATACCTGGGATCTGGAATCATAGAAACCTGGATCTCGTGCTCCATTACAACTATGGGAGGGCAGTGTCGCAACTTGAAGATCAGGTCAACAAGTGGTCCAGATTACCGCTGTCCATAGCGGACAGGTTGGCCTTTATGAAAATTGTGGTATTGCCTAATTTTCTCGGTTTACAAATATACTAATTATACTGACACAGCACTTCTTTAAAACGGTCAAGACCCACTTAACAATGCTAGCATGGGCGGGAAAGCAACCTAGAATTCTGTGGGAAAAGCTTACTCTACCATATATGCATGGTGGATTCAGAGCACCGCACATGGAACTTTATTACCCATGTGCGCAAGCTCATTTTGCACTTTACTGGTACTGGATTCACGACTATATCCCACATTTAGCAATTTAACATGATGATTCCCACCCACTAGCTGCTTTCCTGCCACATACACGCACTCAAATTGATTGAATTCAGCACCATTCATTGCACCACGAGAGAGTGGTGACTACTTGGGAGGTACGCAAACAAGGTTCTCCTAAATGAGCCAGGACTTCCTTTGGCGTTTCACCCGGCCAGCTCAGTTACACAGGAACTGCATGTACTCGATATCCTTGGCAGGGCGGGTTTGCAGACTATGGGAGACATCTACGTTGGGGGACCATTCATTGTCCTAGATGACATCTCTTATACACAGTGCCATATACCCTAACTGACTAGTAAATATTTTGATCTTTGAGCTGCAATATGTGTATTATTCCCCCTAGATACCTGGGAGAACATCCTACTCTACAAGCACTACACACACTGTTATCCAGTCCCACATGTAAGGGACTCATCACTAAGTTATATGTCTCAGAGCAAAGGGAAAGGGGTATTGGATCAGCCACTGGAGCCGGCAGACAGGACATTCTGTTTTTCACAAGTCAGCCTGCTTACACCTAACTGTAATTTGCGTATATAATACATTTCAAATACCTTCATCAAACGTATCATAACCCTCCTAACCTATACAATATTGACCTACAAACAGATGCTTAATATTCCAAGACCATCGAGCCCGAGGCAAATTTCTTACATCTGGCGTGGTTATGCTCCACAATACACAATTCTGGGTGTAGGTCACTGATGCCCTTACTGAGATGGCGCTGGAACCTGTGGCGTGCCGTGTATACTGGTGGCAGTTGCCTTACTCTTGGCCAAAAGATGGGTTGGGATGAACTGGGGAAAGCGTGCAACACCCACTAAACGTCAATAGTTGTCTGATATGTCTTACAGTAAGGAACAATTGGAACATTATGCTGAGGAACTACCGGCTACCTCACGACCCAAGGATATTTGGGGTCCTTTCACTGCATCTTTGTCGACACTCTCAGATCTCTCCTAAGGGTGGGAGCAAGCACACAACTTTTTACACTGATCATAGTGAATTTAATTACTATCAAGCGGATATCTGAAACTGTGGCTCCTTTAGTGTATTTATTATAAGTGGCGGTGTTTTTTTTTTTCCTTTGTGTGCATATTGCATAAACTAATAAAAACTCTTTTTTAAAGGTGCAGCAATCACATCTTTACAAAAAACTCATTGAAAGGAAGGCGATGCAGGAAGACTCTGTTCCAATATGTACACTCGGCAACTCCATTCAAAGCCTCACCAGAGGAAATAGAATAGTGATCCAGATTTCTTAATCCTTTAGGCTGGTTGTGTTGGAAATACTAAAAGATAATGCAGGCAGATATGTTATGGTGAAAGTTAAGGTGTGAGGAGAGAGCATCACTATTTAACCGCATGCGCGCCGCGGTTATTTTTGCGCTGTGCGGCTTTTTTCTAAAAGCCGCGTTACATGACGAGCTGAGCTCGCCATGAGCATGCGAGCGGCGCAACTCATGACGAGCTCAGCTCGTCATGAGCACGGAAGTGGTTTAGCCTTATATATGCCCCAACCAGGGATAAGACAGATTTTTCGAAAAGGTTTAGAGAAATGTGGAAGGGATCCTCGTTCTTTTGGAGGACTTCAATGCAGTAGTGAAGGATAGGCTTGATAGATCAACGGCTACAAGTAACCCACAAAAGAAATGTTAGGAGATGTCCAGGAACAGCCAAAGGATTTGGACCTAAAAGGTGCTTGGAGAGCGATGCACCAAGGGGAAATCGATTACATATTCGATTACTTGATATACTGTAAATACTTCAGAATTAACATGATATTCCCAGTCACACGATTAACACATTGGGCAAAGTAAGAAGTACAACCTCAGTTTCCAATAATGCACCTATATGGATTACGCTCGGCAATCTGATAAAACTGTGCTTGGAAAGGAACTGGAGACTGGGTAAACTCATACACAAAGACACAGCCAACACAGATGAACAGTCTAAAGCTGTGGATGGCTATGTAGCAATGAATCATACACATTATACCTTTGCCACGATGTACTAGGATGCATTAAAACTACAATACGAGACCAACTTATCACTATAGCCACAGTGGCTTAGAGAGAAAGGGGCCCGTGCAAGCTCGACTTGAGAGAGAGCTTAAAGTGGCTGAAGAGAGAGATAAAAATAATTTCAGCTCCAAGGAAAATCTTAGGCTCTGCCTAACATTAAAGAGTAGCTATAAATTATTTGTGTTAGTAAAGTGGCAAGCGCTCTCCTTACACTGAAAAGAAATGTCTACGAGACATGCAATAAATATCAGCTAATAGGCTCAGGAATAGAACAAATTGAGAAAACACACTCAGACTGACACTGCTGATGGGGGATGCAGAGTACGAAAACACAATAAAGGGTAGTATGTGCAATTCTCTCTATGCCAGAATATATACTTTGAAGAACAGCAGATCAGACAGGACCAAGAGCTGGATGCTCCTATTGAGTAGGACAAGAGCTATAAAATGTCTGAAGATGGCTCCCTGGCCAGACGCCTTTAGCAGGCAATTTTATAAGAACTACTCACCTCAACTGACACCACTTCTAAAGAGTGGGTTCCAGTCTTTCCAGGGTTCAGGCAGAGTTACACCAACCAAGGTAAATGCTACTATCATAGCGATTCCAAAACTTGATAAAGATCATTCAGACTGTGCTGATTAAAGACTGATCACTTGGTTAAATTTAGAATAAGTTTTCCTTCAATAGAAAACGGACCAGTCAGGATTTGTCGTTGGGCAACAGACTTTTGATAATAACTGAAGGCTAGCTCACTTGGTAAAAAACCCGAAATACACAAAATGAAAGGAAATCTTTCAGGTTTTACATGACGAAAAACCTTTGTCAAGGTGGACTGGTCCTTCTTGATGGCTGTCCTCAAAAGTGGTGGACAGGGGGGCCACAAACAGCGAGTTATCAATCCAAAAGGCCAAAATGGTGGTAGATGGAGTGACTAGAGGGACTTTTAATTTATCACTAGGCAGGGGTAGCCCCCCGCAACCATTATTATATGCACTGGTGATAAAGCCTCAGGCCATGAAAATACCACCTATTAATGATATAAAATCCATCACCTTTGGAGGAACGGGGCATAAAATAATATTATTTGCAGACTATGTTCTCTTGTCGATGGACATTCCAGAGATGTCATTGCCACCATTACTTCTGTTGCTGGAGGAGTACCGTTGAGAATTTGGATGCAAGATGAAATAACATAAATCAATCTTGTGCAACTGGCATCCCACCTTAAGGTATGGTGGTTCACGAACACACCAACCCTCTGGCAAGAAATTAAAACAGATCTTCATAAATGAGGAGGCTTATATATATATATATATCCTGGTTCACAGCACAGCAGCAATAGAAATTATTTAAATACCAACATTGTAAAGTGCTTTGCAGGCGTTGCAGATATGCATCAACAACAGTTGACCTGCAGAGAGCCCTAATAAAAGTTTTGTGGTGGGGGAACCTCCAGAGTGGCAAGGTAAATTCTAATGGCCACACAAGGAAAAGGTGGATTAGGCTTCCCATTTGTACTCAATTACTATAGGCCACATAGTGAGTGAATAGTCAAAAAGCACCCTGACAAACAAGGAGTAGAAAAAGGGCAAGCGGAAGACGTAGGTCACTAGCGCGGCCATTCATGGGTTGCTAGTAGACACAGGCCTCAGAATATTTGCTGTAGACATATCTCCAGCACTTTACTGCACATCTGTGAAAAGATAGCATTGGCATACATTGGACAGCAGTGGTTTCCAACCTGTGGTCCGGGGACCCCTAGAGATCTGCAAAGCCTTCTCAGGGGGTCCGCGACTACTTAGAAAATTAAATAATATTAACAGATTAATAAAGTGTATATAAATAAACAAGTTAAATGTACAATTAAAAACTACCGTAAATGTGAAGGAATTTGAAATTGGAGGCTAAAAATTAAATTAGTATCCACCCATTGATTCGTGTGAGCATTACCAGTGCAGCAAACAGAATATAGTATGGGCGATGAATGGCCTCCACTGACTTTAGAAAAGCTCCAACCTTTCTATAAAATTTTTTTTATTTTTATTTATATACATTTGCGATTTAAATAAAATGTAACATCATTTGTGTATTTGTTTGATGAATGCCTTTTCTGTATTTTTAGTATTGCTTTACGGTTCAAATCGTTGACAATGCTTAGGTTGGCGTTCTTGGCTTCCAGTAATGATTAAGTGGGGTCCCCAGAAGGTTGCAACCACTGATGTACCGCATACCACGTCCACGGACACACCTATACTTGATAATCCAGATTTTACATCAGCTTGAGAGTGGTCAGCTTTCCAAAGCTGGAGAAAGGGGGATTGTCAGATGCTAGCTGACATTTTTATAAATGGTCAAGTTAGATCCTTCACGGACTCTGGATGAACCTACTGATTGCAGTATTCGAAATGATTCGGATACCAACAAGTCCACTTTTGGGTTCTCCAGCAAGAGGCCAAGGAGACAGCTGCAGAACCATTGATTCACGGGGGAGGGGGGTAATAAACTCTTAACCACATACTACCGAACTAACGGTTGGGTTTCCCCTTCTCTACATGCTCCTAAAGTCTCCTCGATAAGGGGAAACCTGGAAGCATATGTCTTAGTGGGAGAGGATATGCACAAAAGGACACCAAAGAACAGATTGGAAATCCTATGAGAATAGCTCACAGATTCAACACAGACATTCAGCCCTGAAAATCATTACCGAGTGGTATCTAGCTTGTCACAGGCCTACAAAAAGTTTCCCGAAATATAGGATAGATGTTGGAGTGAGTGTTGAAGAGGGCTCACTTATTCGTGAATGGTTTGCATTTAGATATATTGGAAGACGGTGTTGTCATCAAAGATATAGTGGGATTTTCCCTGTTTGCACACCACTCCACCACAATATTGAGCGTTTGCCTAACAGACAGGAGGAGATCGCTACAACTTGGAAGGCGGCCAGTCACACATGGCACGCATGATTCAGGAGAATCTGGCAAACAAGGGTGGTGGAGAAGCTATCTGAATATCTAACTAAAAGGTGGAACAATTTACGGGTGGTTAAGTATCATATTGGAGGAGATTAGAGAGGTATAATGTTCTGCCCTCAATTGAGAGCTGTCAGAAAAAGGAAATTCTCAGTACGGACGTACTAAGTCAGAGCAGCAAGGCAGTCAGGGCGAGCGGACTGGATATGTGACCAACAGCAGGGGGAGCAGGAATGAAGTCCTACTCTTTCACCAGAGTTTAAGAACAAAAAGCCACACTTTCCCTTCTCATTGTGCGGTCGAGGGTTCAAAGGTGTGCATATCTCTCACTCTTACTAGTGAAGACATCATAAGATAACCTCCTCCTGCCCTGGGCCACTAACAAACAAGCATTGGCAAAGCCAATATGTTTCGCTATAAGAGATCTGTTGGCTTTGTCAAAGTTTTCTAACATGCTGCACAATAGCACGAGCTGCTGTGCAACATGGCTCAAAGTAAATAAATAAATTAAAAAGGGCTCTGGCGCGGCCAGCATTTACAGCGCCAAGTAAATTGAGGGAGGAGGGTGGAGAACAAAGAACTGAAAGAGGAGGGTGAGGCGAACAGAACGGACAGCTGGAGGAGGGTGGGCAAGGGGTTAAAAGAAAAGTATGGTCCATTTAAGCATTATTGTCATTTTAATCTGACCTAGTGTCATGTAATACGGTGCCAATGTAAGCACTCCACTGCACATGGGCCATGTTCGTGCAATATAAAAACAGCAGAAAAAAACATGTCCTATGGGAGGCTGTTTTGTAATCTCGTGATCACTTCGCAAAATGTATCCAATGCTGTAGTTAGACCACCAGCTGGTTTCCCAAATTATGATCATATGATGGAAGTCAGAAAGAAGCTTCATTGGCTGCCGTCTGAATCTGGTGAGTAAATGTCTTTTAGCGACAGGTGACACCTACATTGCTGCTCATATCTCAGTACGGAGGACCAGTGCCTAGAGACCATTTATTCTGAAGAGGCGCTTTACTCACAGACTCAATCAATGGAAATATTACTTTCCAAAAATAATACATGCATATAGAAACATTCGGTGGTTACAGATCAAGATTGAATAGGGACGGAGCTATAATAGTTCAGCAGGTGAAGTGACAAAGGACCGGTGCGTCTTAGGGTCCATCTAAACTCTAGTCATGGCTCTATTTTAATAGGCCATAAATAGAGAGGGGGTCCACTTTCCATGCCTGTAACTGGGTCACAAAGAGAGCTCTCTGATACCCATCAACAAAAATGCACAGTTTATGCAGTGCAGAGGCTGACTCAGTGAACTGTTCAATTACATGCTGTTATCATTTATATTTCGAACTGCAGGACAAGGTACATGAGGTTTGTCATGATGTTTGTATTAGTGCTCTGAAGTGGAGTCCTGAAGTCGTGGGTGCAATACATACACAACTATGTAGAGAATATTATTGATCACACAGAGCGGGGGAAACAATATTTATAAGCGTTATAATTGCTCTGAAATTACTCAAAGTGACATTTTGCAGCAAAAGGGTACAAAGTTTTGTTCGTCTGTTTAAAGTGGGGTGTTATTAACGATATACTGCTGAAATGTACATGGGATCTACAGGAGTTATTGAAGTAGTAACACATTTTTTAACAGAACTGCTCCTGCTGACTTTGGAGCTGGGGAACCAGGCTAGAGTCTTGGCGTCGGCTCAACATCCTGCATCTGGGCAAATCGCTTAATTCATTCTCAATTAATGTATTGAGACTTTATGAACAGTAAGACAGGATAATGCTATCCGAAAAAAAAATGCATATGAAGAAGAATCTGGAAGGGATTTTAAGTGGTCACTGAAATGATTCTTAATTCGGACGCCGGCCAATTAAACAAAAAAAAGTGGTGGGTGGGCAGGGTGGTTGTGGAAAATGGGCACAGTGAAGGAGAGTTAATTTTGGATATGGCCTCAATAAGAGTGAATGTCCAAAAGTAACAAGAGTACCTGCAGAAGCCTGTGGCCAGTGGAAGGATGCTGGCTGCAGGAAGCAGTACTTGGTCATGGCTCCATGACACTAACTAAGACAGGAAGCCCAGGAGGAAGTTTGATGAGATAACCAATAGGAAGCAAGCAAACTAGAGTAACGTGGGAGCCAACCAATCGTAAGTAAAGATAAGTAATGAGTGGGCTCTATGCCCCTTTAAAGATGTTTTTAGGTCTCGCCAACGCATCGCGCATGCACTGCATAGGCAGAAAGACCTTTAGCGGTCGCTTTGGTTTTTCAGCCAAAAACGTGCACGCATTCCATGGCCTTCAATGGCAATGCATGCACGTGTGGCGATTCACTTGCAGGAGCGCGCAGCGCCATATGGTAGCAATTATCGCTCCTGGCGCTGCTCGCAAGTGAACTCGCCCCCTCCTCTCGCCCCTCCCCCTGCTGCCTCTTTTTAACGCAAGGAACGCGCTGGTTTACACAGGATATTAAAAGAGATGTGCATACAAAAGCTTCTGAATCTGGCTTTATTTTGACATTTACTTTTCGCGAGCGTGTCCTGGTAGTGACCTGACTGCACGGTAAGGTTTTCGGACCACCTACCTTCCCGCTAAGTTGCCTGCTGGCTTAGAGCTGCCTCGTTGCATGCGCTCTTCCCCCCAACAAGGCGTTTATTTCCTTAGAAGAGAAAATATGTAAATACCTTATTAGCAAGTCAAAAAATAAAATGCCGCTGAAGCGGAGCTGTGCGTGATACCTTCGGGACTGCAGCACCTCGCACCCACAAACACGGCAACAACTGCAGACTGTTAACGGGCGCTTTTAGGCACGTCATGTTCACAATGAGCACCGCTGGGCAAGGGGCACGAGGCGAACTCCTAAACTGAAATCATATGATTAACACAACTAAATATGCAGACAAATGCATTGATTCATCTAATGGAGATGCTAGACTTTTAAGGTCGATTCAAGAAGTCTGCTTGCAGAAGGCCTACTGGTTCTTTTTTTAATCTTTTTTCAAACAACATGATTTGAGCCACACTCATTTGTGCAACTTGAGGCCTTTGACTCTCTGCAAACAGACTGGGAAAAATAAATTGACATCCAAATACGCCTCCCTCTGGCTGGCATTTCAGAACAGATTTTGCCGGTACTACGGTCTTTGTTCAGCTTCCTTCAGTACTTGGCTGCCTTTCGGTGCTCTGCCTTTTTTTCAGCTCGGGGGAAGCTTTTAAGAGCAGGCCTGCTTATTTATGTGCGGCGTGGGCATGAATGGTGTTATGTTACCTTTTGTGTGTGGTCCGCATCCATGCCATATTTCTCCACATAAGAGGGCTCTCTGTGCAGCAAGCATCATTAAGTCTGGTGTGTTGTCTCAAGGCTGTTGGCCTGCATCGCTCAGGCTTTGCTGGCTAATTTATTGTGTATTTATGTATCAAAGCCGTTTACACAGCTACCTCACAGAGCTGCCACTTCTAGTGATTCATGTCACATATGCTCGGTTTCTTTAATAGAAGTGGAGAAGTGCAGGGAAGTGTCCTTTTAAGCACGCGTTTAACCTGTTTCTGTGAATGGGGCAGAGTGTGTCAGGCTGCAGGGTTCATAGTTGTCAAGTGACACCAGGGCATGAGTACTGTGCAACTTTCAGACAGCCCTGGTTTTTGAGCCCACAGCAGTATGCGTGCTGGGACTTGTAGTTTCACATTTCCCATTAATGGTGGGGTCTTACAAGAGTTAATGGATATTGAGGAGAAAAAAAATGTGCACTCTGGATAAGACCAACTCTGTCAGCAAGCAGCGATTTCCTTGAACGATTTTATTATATAAGCATTAAACGGTGAACGTATGCTCATATGTGCAACCACTGTTTTCCCCATTGAGCCCCTAACCGTGACCAACTTTCCGTTCCATAGTCTAGTATAACAGGGCCGCTGAAATTATGTGGCAAGAGAGCACTGAATAATGCAGCAGTTTTGGTGAAATTATTCAGAAAGAAAAGCCGAAATATGCCGCATAATGAGGCACATTTTTAAATAGTATTGCTTCACTATTTTGTAATTTTTGTACACCGTAATACGGTGTGAGCAAATATTTCACCCCAGCTCAAGTCTACAACCAAATGAATAAATAAGCAACTGAAAAATGACCAGTTAACCTTTACAAAGGCTCTTCCAACATGCGGCGAGCACATATCCCCATATTACTAAATTTTGGTTGCTTGAGTTAGAAACATTTTTAGGTCTCGCCTTTTCCCATTCCGCAGGAATGGAAAAGGAGAGAATTCTAGTGGTCAAAATACTCGTCAAACTATGGCTTTTTCTGTGCGGTTTTCTTCGAGTTCATGTGAATCACGTGACCAAACAAGCACGCGCATCGGCCTCCCTCCCTCCTTCCTAATTGCATTTTTTCACGGCCGCCACCACATCAAAGGGCTTCTCCCAGCGTGCGCTCTGCGGCTTCTCCTCCCCTAATTATTCATGGCTGTCCGGCCGTACTTTCAGTTTCCCGGACGCTCTTGTTTATTGCATCTTCTCGCTCTCTTTTTGCTCCCCCTTCATTTTCTCTCTCCCTCTCTCTCTGTTTTTTTTACCCTTTATTTACTCTCTCTATCACCCTATTTCTCTTTCTCTCTTTCATTCCCCTTCATTGACTCTCTATTACCTTGATTATTTCTCCTCTTGCTCTCTCTTCTCGGACGCTTCTCAGGCCATCTGTTTTTCTCCTCTAAGCAGGCTCGCTCCCCGCCCCCTGCTTCACGGACGGACTTGTTTGACCAGCATCACTCCCACCTACTCCTCAACTCAAGTTGGGCATAAAAAGAAGGGGCTTTCACTGTGACATTTCCAACAGCCTGCTCTGTTGCTGCGACTGGCTCGATTACATGTATTTGTGCTCTTCAGTTTATTTGCATATGTGTTGGTGGGCTTTTTTCCCACTTTTGCGATCGCCTTCAACTTTGCCCGCCCCTCCTTTGTGTGATTCGTTCTCTCCCAGGGCGACCTCACTCATGGTTCCTTTTGGTCACCCCTCTATCACTTCCACAATCTACACACGGGTGTTTTTAAACTTGGTCCACTCTCCATGAGCCCTCAGCCCCAGCAACCAACAGACGATGAAGCCCATACCAATATTTCACACGAAAGCCGCCACCAAAGATTAGCTAATTTGCTCAAATAAACTGTAAATGGAACAATAAATTAGACAAAGTTCACAAACAAGCCTCTAGTGCCATCTGCTGGGTAATAATCGGACACGCAAGGGCTGCAACTTCAGCTCTTATTTATTTCCACAATTTAACAAGCATTTGCAATGCAATAGTTCTCGCATTTGCGAGAGTTTGAGCTATTGGCTATGTAAATGATAATGCCATTTATTTATATGCTGGTTTCAAAACAGATAAAAAGGCATTGTCATTAACAATGCCAATAGCTTAAACTTTCGCAAATGCGAGACCTATTGCATTGCAAATGCTTGTTTTAAATTGCAGTTTATGCAGCAGATGATGGTTTTTGTGGAAAACTCGGCAAATCCTTAATAATGCGAAAAACTCCTCAGCCGCAGAATCGCAGAATTCCAGTGGCACTGAATACAGAGTGTGATGTGATAAGCGAGAGAGGGTTCGGAAGATAAACAAGCATTAGCATAGCCAATAGGTCTCGCCTTTGGGACCTTGTAAGTGTTTAGCCATGCAACACTTGATGTTGTTGCACCAAGGATATTGTGCTGGATAGCTAAACACTTATAAGGTCCCAAAGGCGAGACCTATTGGCTATGCCAATGCTTGTTTTCATTACAAGAGATTTTGCAAGTGCTATAATGCAGGCGAAACCTAAAAAGAAGCTGCTGTCTGGACGAAGCCCACGTTATAAGGGACTGCATTTCCACATAATCAGGACTGCTGGAATTATGCAGCAATTGAAAACCAAATTATGCAGCAGGGCTGACTTAACTGTGCAGCAAGAAATGGAATTATGTGGCATTTAATTCACATTAAGACTGTCTGAACAATGGTTAGACCTCATTAATATCAATGTAATACCTGAATACATCAATCAGCAATCGGAAGGTAACCAGGTAACCATTTACCCTTTGCAAAGAGTCTGCCAATCCATGACATATGTGTAATTTTTTTGTTGTTGTTGTAATTTTTGATCCACAGATGCTAGAAGCAAAATGTACTGCTGTTGTACTCTACAACTTGTACAGGAAATACAGACCTCCCACGCTTGCAAAGATTACTACTGTGTGCGAATGCAGGTGAGAGGGTGCGGTGTAGAAAAAGGTGAGGCTGAAAGCCTCTCAATTCCTGAGTAAACAAAGGCAGACATTGGAGACTGCGTTTGAAAAAGGGAGCATGGCAATCACTCCTACCCTCCCCAAAAACTCTACCACACATATGCTGGGGAAGGTTCAAAAGCCGATGACAGAGCATAACTCTGCAGCACCTCCACAAACGAGGTGGAAACCTTTTCATATGGTTTCCAGCTGGATCTGTTCACCGCCCGAGATCGGCCTTTCACTGGGACACTGTGCACAGAGAGCTGATATTGTGTGAAACACAAAGGCATCGTGTGACTTGGCAAGTCTGTAAAAAGTGGGATTATGTTGCAATAGAGGGAAATCTATAAATATGCGGAACGCACAGCAGTTGCAGAATAACACAATTCCAACGACCAGTCATATTAAGTTTGCAAATGCCAGCAAGTTGGGCCAACTGTGACAGATTGAACACCTTCAAGTCTCTGTCACCCCAGGCTACGGAAAACAGGCTTTCCTCATTAATAATATTGTAGGGGTGGCGAAGCCAGACAGCCGTGTTCACCCCCGACCTGTGCCCTGATGTGGGTGATGGAGGAAAGCACAGAGAACAAAAAGAAGAGAGAGGAGGAGGAGGAGGTGGTACAGGGACGTAGAACGACTGGGAGAGTAAGCAAGTGATCAAAGGTTGGAAGTGGGTAGAGGATCAGAGGGTACAAGTGAGAGCAAAGGAATGAAGATGGAGGAGTGACTAGATGGTGACTAGGGAGTGGTGGTAAGAAGGAGAGTCTATGATGGAAAGCATGGGAGGAAGAAGAAGGTAAGATGGGTGAAATATGGGGTGAATGAATGGGAGGGTGGAGAGAACTCAAAGAGGATAGAATGAATCATCAGGGTTAAAAATGTCAAGGTCCATCAGTCGGCCTCAATTTGTCATAGGCGAATTGGAGAGGGAGACACAGAGTTTGGTGAGCTTATTTGTGCCCCAGTATAATAAGGTTAGGATGTAAGAGCAAACCATTGCACATAGCTGCCAGCATCCCAGTCTGCTCTGGCTGCCACTGAGGGCAGAGAATAGCAGAGTGTGTACCTAGTGGTAAAGGAAGTAACTGAAAGCTCAAACCTGATGCAAAGCGCTGGCTGCACTAGAGGTCCTCTTGGACACTCGAGACCAAAGCGAACCGAGCTTTGATGGGACTTCTGTGTGCCACCTACGCTCTACCCCCATGCGGCAAAAATTTTAAGCAAAGCACTAACCTTTGAAATAAACCATGCAAGAAAAAGATACTCATTGAGTGGCTGAACTGTACAATGTGAAAACCTGTGATCAATCCAGGCTTCCCTGCTTCATAAAATTGTATGATCCTTGACAAATATTTTATTTCACCAAGGCTCCTTTTTTAAATTATAACATATGAGAATACTTTGAATATAGAAGTTCAGGATGTGTGCTGTATGAAAAATTCTTGTGTTTGATTTAATATATTATAGTGTTTCTCCATCTAAGAATCCAGACCACATATTATAGCGTACACATGAGTGACATGTCCTTTGGTTCACCAATGGCATTGCTTTCGGGGTGGGGGAGGGTGCAGGAATGTTTAGAAATGATCACTTTTAATATCTAAAGAAATGATGCTCACAAAGTTTTGAAAAAAACTCACAAAGTCTAAAGCAAAAAAACTTTGAACCACCATTTACACCCACTCAGTACCCCAGAAGATTTAAACTGCACAAGTCCTCCTTTCAGGTCTAGTTCCAAACTGCTGGGGTAACATTGTCTAATGCACACAGTCAACAAAAGAGCCTCAAGAAAACCTACAAACGGCAGAGAGGGTCTTCTGTAGCCCCATCAAAACCACATTGCTATTAAATCTATTCTAGCCCAAGAAAATTTGATTAGTTCCTCAGACAAGAACTTCTAAGTATAGGACAGAACATTATTTGCAGGAGGCCAGAGGACTGCTCCATGTATGCACAGAGGCTGTGGAACAACATCTCCCAATCCATCAGGACTCTCATACAGCAAAGAACTGAAGGCACACTTCCTTAAAGAACACTACATCATAATGCACTAAACAGTAAAGCTATCTCCACAAAACTGCATAGCTCAGATAATCTCTGACTGTATCTAAACCTTCATCCCCATTCAGCGCTCTGCAGGCTCTTGGCGAGCTCTGCACTATATACATACCACTTACATAGATACTATTGATTTAAACCCAGATGGATTTGCAATACGTTCAGACTATTTTTTCCAGCTACCTAGAGGGGATTGGCTATACACCTGTGCAGGGAGATTTGACCAGGGCTTCCATCCCAGCAGAAGGGGTATGTTATATTCTTTTGGTCAGAGGATCTGATATGCAGTCTGGAATGCACTCCCATCTAACACTCAAACACCAAAGCTTTTCTGAGAAATGTATAATCTGGGAGAATATACTTTGCAGATGGTTCGCTTGGGTATCTTCCAGGCAGTCCTAGACTGTTATTTCACGATGGTAGGCATAATATGGACCTTAGTGTACTGGTCTGTTTGAATGGCTACGTGGTCCTGACCCAACGTTCCTCCTTTGCCACTCCCAGAAAACCTGTTGCACACCCCTGTGCATGTTTAGACTGCTCGTTTTGGTGGATTAATTCTTGTTCTGACAACTGCACTTAAGCTGTCAGTCATCACACTTACCTGGTACACAATGTTGTGGATAGTGATGTGGTGGAGTGCGGCTGTGTCACTTCTGAATAAGGCATGGAGGTAGGCCCGGGTGTGCCTGCAACAAGTGTCATACAAGTGTATTAAAACTCGAAATAGGAAGAGACTAAGAACGATAATCAGAAATATTTCATTCTTGACTAGTCCCCTGGCCCAGACAGCCATGGTTTCAAACTAACAGTATAGAGCAAGTAAGCCAAACAAATAAACTATTTTTCATAATTCATGGAAACGTCACCATTTTGTGAATTGTTTATACATCTCAACAAATTGGAACCCGACAAAAGTAGTTCTACAGGCTTACTTTCTATGTGTCAATTAATTTAGATAAAGTCTTTGAATAATCATTAGATTTTATATCAGCACTTCAATACAGAATAAACTTTTTCCTAGAAACAACCTTCTGGCGGACATAAGTGAGCCAGTGCATTGGCAAATATACTGGAACATTCAATTTACTGCTTTCAATCAACATTCTCCTTGGTGAAAAACACATCTTTTCATATCAAACTATACCATACACTAATTAAAAACATATATTAAGGTAAGATGAGTTCTGTTCCAGTGATACAAGTGCAGGATTCTGCTGATATTTACAAAGAACTCTATCTGTGTCCTTGTTGTTTTCAATCGTAGATAGATTTTGTGAATGACTATACGTCTCCTTCCCCAGCTGCCTCGAGCCCTCTATGACAAGTTACTCAGACTCTTCAGTGGGGCTGGCAACAGGAATTAGCACCCCCATAGAGATTCAGAGATTCGTTTGAACACGACAGACCCCCTAAGTAAAGGATTCCTGCTGCAGATAGCAAACAAAATTTCCGGAGGAAACCACGCGGAAGAACTTGACTTGGATTTACTAAGTCCTCTGGTACTTCCTCAGCTCTCAGGATTATAGGACCCAAGTCAGAAACTCCTGCAGTGGGGAATTAACAACCAAATAACCGAACACTCATAATGAAGCCCTTAGTGTTGTTTTGAGGGGGCACATGCTCAGTTCCCACAAGAAAAGGCCCCGTGATCTCTCTGGAGTATCAGTAGGATGTGCTGTTATGGGGAGAGATGACATTCTATAGCTGGCTAACCATTATAATGGAAAAACACTAAAGTGTAGCCACTCCATGCCAGCAGCAGCCATCAAGTTAATTTAATTATTTTAAGAACACTGCTCGCAGTGTTTCCATACAAATTATTACATATAAAACAAAAATCAAAACAGTTGCCTGTAGAAAAGTGCTGCTTTTTAACATGGTCACTCACATTTTGCCTGGTATCTGATGCAATTTTGACAGAAGTGTACTGGGTTCCTGCTATCCAGGTCCCAAGTTCGATCACTTGCCTAAAAACTGTAAAATTGTTCCCCTAATTAGCAATACCTTTGGCATCCGGTGCAAGTACTTAGTAAATGGTACCTCTGGTACCTAGGGCAAGGAGGCTAAAGAGAGTCCCTAAGGGCTGCAGCATGTATTGTGTCACCCTAAGAGACCCCTTAGCACCAACATGCAAACGGCAACTGCAAACTGCATTCCGTGGTGCAGAGAAAAGTGAAAACATGACATGGCACACCCCATGTGTGTCATGCTTGCAGACATTGCATGCAGTATAGGTAAGTCACCCATATAGCAGCCCGCACAACCCCAAGGCAGGTTGTACTATACTATATGTGTGGACATAACTGCTAGAGGACAGGACTGCAAGTGGACAGCGAGGCCATTTTGAGTACATGTGCTGGACACTGGCATTTACGAGTTCGCCCAGCTACATGATGGCTTCACTGAAACTAGAGATGTTTGGTATCAAACATCTCATATTAATAAACCTACAGTGATTCCAGTGATGGATTTATTAATACATGTACCCAGAGGGCACCTTAGAGGTTCCCCTTGGAAACCTACCCCCTGCTGGTGTGCTGACTGACAGGTGTAGACCAGCTAGCCACTACAGACAAGTTTCTGCCTGCCTGCAGGTGAGAGCCCACGCTCTATGAGGTAAAGAACAATGCCTGCTTCTACAAGAGGTGTTATCACCTCCTCCAGGCAGGCTGGTTAAGCAATCAGAATATTAAAGAGGGAAGCTTCAAAGGCCTCTGCCACCTTTGAGATGCAACTCACATCCTCTCCAGATAGGGAAAATAGCCCTGCCCCGCCTTGCCTGGGCCCATTTGGCACTAGGACAGGTGGGAAAATTAGCTAGTCAGGAGATGTGTCCCCCTCTCAGGCTAGTTCCACCCCTAAGGTGGGCTACAGGATGTGGACTTTTAGAATTCCACCATCTTAGTTTTGGTGGAATTAGGCTCTCTTGGTCAGTGTTATGCCCACTTCCCACAGGATGTAGACACCCTAAACTAAAGGTAAGTAGCCCATTGAATATAACTTGCCACTCCCCTTAACACCCCTAACTTGAGTATTTAGGTGGCACCCTTGACACCAGGAAATCAAATTCGACGGATCAAGAAAAAGAGGGCAAAGAAGAGCCACAAGAAAAATTAGAACTGAAGACTGCTGTAGAGTTTTGGAGGCAAACCTCCTTGCACCATTCTCAATAATTGTAACCAGTGACTAGTCCTGCAGCTGACCAGCTTCTAAGAACCACAGCAGACTGCCAGCCCTTGCAAATTTCCAGTAACATTCCTTGGAGCAGAGGAGCTACTCCCGGCAGATTGCAGGCACCGAACAAGCAAAGTATGGTTTACCAAGTGTCCGCTCCCTGGCCAGCCCTATGCAGCAGCCTCCCAGGAAGAGGACCATGTGTTCCTGAAGGTCAGATCGGTCCCCCCACCAAGTGAGAAGACACCAGGATCCGCACACGACCAATACTCTTGGTACCAGACCCCTCGCAGAAATCAAAGCCTGTGAGAGTCCAATCCAGATTCCCACTGCACAAAGACAGAGCAGCCGTCGAGGGACCTCAGCACTGCTGAGACCCACTTCCAGAATTACTAGTTGTCCTGATTTTGCACCCTCAAATGGCAAAGACTAGCACCGTAAGGCCCTAAGACGCACAAAGCCCAGCTGACCGTTCCACTCTGCACCCAAGGGCCCCAGCCCAGGTACAGATGAACCGGCTGTGTCCCCTTGCCCCAGGACCCTTGTGATCTCAGCTCCCCGTTGGGAGTTCCTGGACTTGTCGCCAAGTTCCCCTCTGCAGCCTATTTCTAGGTGGCTCCCTTTCCTTCCACAGGCGTAGCGCGCAGAGCTACCAACCCGACCAGCATCTCTGCACCCGGACTTCCCCGGGGCAGATAACGAGTAGCTGTTGGTGGTACTTTGGACCTTGGCCCCCTACGACCCTAAGTCCCAAAGAAGAGTCCCAGAAAACAATCACGAATAACTGTATGAAACATATACCTTTTCTCCCACAGGGAAGCATTGCTACATAAAGACACATTTAAGTGAACTGTTTACTTACCTGTACAAATTCATATTTAAGGAAGAACTTACTTGATAACGAAGTTCTTGGTATTAAAATTTATATAAAAACACCAGTTATTTTTCTAAATTGTTCTAAGATTTATTCTTGAGTGTGTCTCATGTATTGCCTCTTTGAGTACAACTAATGCTTCGCACTACTCTCTGATAAGCCAAAACTGCTCGGCTCGCCCACACTACCGCAAGAGAGAGCATTTAGTGTTATCATTTTTGCCTCTGTAAACCAATAAGGGTTGCCTGGACTCTTTACACAGTGTACCTCGTTTTGCCCACTATATAAAAAAACAGCTTCCTACACTACTTATGCAGGGAAATAATTGAAATGCTGTCCCTGGCCCCATACACCATGTACACATACACACTATTGGAAACAACCCAGCCCCTATTTGGTGACCCAGGAAAAGAACAGCATGAGCTACTCTTAAAAGAACACCACAAACTCACTGACTCAAGGTGAAGTAAGAATAACCATCCACTCAAAAAAGTAAATAATTTCCTGATGTGGCAAGATGCGCTCACAGGAATTTCAATGCGGTTAGCTTCTCACGAATGGATGAGCCGCCAATCTCAAGTTTGTCTCGTGGGAAAAGAAAGCTTAAATGTTAGATGTGTAAGGAAATGTATATCAACCCTGTAAAGGAGCATCCAGGCAAAAATAGAACCGACTTGGGTGGTGAGGGAAAAATGCAGTAAACACCTTCACTTTTGGAGAGATTCAGCAAATGCTTTAGGAGACAACAAAGTAGTGCTTCTCCTCTCCTTCTGAGTCCTCTCTCCAGTAAAGCAGTCCCTAGAACAAATCCCCTTGTACTAAAACTAGGAAGAACTTCTAAAAGGCCAACGAGCAATCTAATCCGTTACCACAAACACAGCTGACAGGCACACTCAGAATTCAGACACTGACTTACCACCAGTACCCACCAAACTACCCTTCATGGGAGTAATGAGGGTCAGGCACTTTCACAACCCATCCACACACCACCTCACACAAACTACATTAATTTCCAATCTTGAATGACATTAAGCAGTCACCATGTGGTGCTCAAATGCTCCCATGTTCTCAAGGGGAAATAAATCTCCTGCATCGAATAGCACAAATGATTAAAAAATATATATATATCAATACATATTTTTCATTCACTCGGTTACGATTAACATGAACATTTTACAGGAGCGTGATAATGGCATTATATATGGGACAAAGTATTTTCAATTGTACATTATAAACATACTGAGAGTCACTAAGAAGCTCTGTGACTAAAAAGAAGAACAAAGCTTAAAGTATAGTATATTCCTTAAAATGCAGGATCACACTATCCGTCTTCCCCAAAGTTATTTCAAATGCATGCTCTTGTGTGCTTTATTCTGAAAGAGATACTATAGGTGCAAATGCATAACATAAACGTGTACTGTGAAAAGCTTCAAATAATTGGTGGCAAAAACATATTTAAAGCAGTTAAAATTTTGTATGTGTGGTAAGTAACGTGTAGAATAATTTCTGATTTCTTGTAATGAAATCCAGCAGCGCAATAAATAAACATTCTATGACAACTTGTGAGGGTAAAATAGGCAAGAGATAAAAAGAAACTGATTAAATAACTGATGTAATTCTGCTCAGTGACCTGGCATTTGCACTGTCTATTGGTTTTGGCCGGAGGCATGGTGATGTCACAACTTAACTGTTTTCAGTTTCATTAACTTTTATTCGATTATCAAGTAAATAATCATAAAAAGTACATAATAAAATTTTTTAGACACATGATTAAGAAACACAATATATAAAAAAACATTTTTAAATAGAGAAATAAGTTTTAAGATACAGATTGGTTCCAGAATTAACTAGAAATGCTGCGACGTGTTATCAAGACTGCTTTAAGAAAGGTCGCTATGTATTTAGCTTCATGCATTGATTTTAAGGATTGCAAATAAAGATATGCTGCATGTGTTTGTCTGTGACCACTGGTTCGGAGAATCGGAATAATCCACTTTTTCCTTGATATTTTATAATATTTACAAAAAAGGACAACGTGGATCGTAGATTGAGGAGAAATTCCGTCACAGGGACAGTTCAGCAAGTTGGGCGACCAATTATTTGTTTCAGGGAATGTAACTAATCGGAAGAAAATGTTAAAGCGAAGTCTTGTTAATAGAAACCTTTCGTGATTGGATAAAAAATACGTCAAATAAAGCTGCATGGATTTTCCAGTTTGTTGGGCGCCAATTTTTTCATTTGATGGTTTAATGATCTCTGTCTGATTCCGTAAATCCCTTAGGTGGTCCAGACACATTAATTTTAACTGCTTCCTAGAGATGTCTTCCATTGAGGGTGGTTCTTCAAAGTAGGATTCACGATTCAAGTCTTTAAAGAAATTAGAAACATAGGTTAACCAGGGGATTTTCCGCCAATTTGCCAGGGTTAAACAGTCAGCAATGAGGGAGCGAGTTAGATGACATTCAGGTTTGCACCATATTCGATGCCACAACAGAATGGGCTGGCATCGGATGGTGTCAATAATATATTCCATACCAAGCTCCCGATGTGAGGCTAATGTCGGAGAACTTTGGGGGAGGGCTAGGATATACTTTACGAAGGCGTTTTCAGTGACCTGTAAGTGGTCGATACGTCCATAACCCCAGATTCCAGCACCATAGGTGGCCACGCTATGGCATTTCGCATAGTATATTGTCAGGAGTTCAAATGGGGCTGGTTTCCCCAGTTTCCTCGAGAAAGATGTTAATGCTAAAGTTGCACGACGAAAGTGGAGATTCCTGGCCTCGATTGCCTTCCGCCAATTCAGAGCATCGTCCACTAGGATACCTAGGTATGGATAGACCCGGGTTTTTTCCAGTTTGGTGTTGTCAACCATTATTGGTTTTGTGGTTTTAGTCCTAGGGCCGAGATGCATTACGAAGGTTTTCTTGATGTTTATTTTGAGACCGAGTGTACTTGTTGGTTTGGATCTGAAGTTGGTTTAGTGTCCGTGCTAGAATCACTGAGTCATCAGCATACAACAGCGTAGGTATTGGGCGATGACTTATCTGGGGGAGGTCCTGACTCCCGTCCAGCATAGCCTGTTCAAGTCCATTAGTGTAAAGATTGAACAGGAAGGGAGCCAGGACGCAGCCCTGTCTTACTCCCTTCGCTATCTGGAATGGACGCGACAATTCGCCACTGATACCATAACGAACTCGACCTTCGGCATTTGAATAAAGTTCTCGTAGGAATGTTGTTATCGGGGGATCCAGACCCAGGTCAGTTAGTATTTGCCAGAGTTTCGCCTGCTGGACGCAGTCAAATGCCGCACTTAGGTCGACATAGACGAGGTAGATGTTGCCTCCTTTGGCGTGTACATATTTACCAGCCAATAGAACAAGGTTCAGAGCCTGCTCCACAGTCCCAAGCCCCTTCTGGAAACCATATTGCAGGTCGGTTATGATGTTATTCTCCCGGGCCCAGGAATGTAAGCGGTCCAGGAGTACTCGACCTGCAATTTTGCCCATTGAGTCCAGAAGGGAGATTGGTCTATAACAAGCAGGGTCGTTGCGGTCTCCTTTTTTAAAAATGGGCAGGAGGATGGAGGTAGACCATGAGTGGAATAGGCCGATCTTGGTTACTGCTGACATGACCCGGGTGATTATCTGCGCCCAAAAGTCTACATCATGGAGGAACAAGTCCATTGGAACGCCGTCAGGGCCAGGGGCCTTGCCAGGTTTGGAAGCCCTAATTGCCTTTATAATTTCATTAAGATGAAAACATATCTTAATTGGGTAGATGTTATTGCTTGTAGGCTGGACCTCGTGAGTTGTGTTTTCTGTTACGGGACCAGGGGCTGTTCCAAAAGTTTGGGCGAAGTGGGAAACCCAGTTTTCCTCCGGTATAGCCACATCAAGATGATCGATATCTGTTTTGTTGGCCAGGAAGGGCGATCTTATGGTTTGCCAGAATAAGGTGCTATCTTTTCTTTGAGCACTGTCGTGTAGGCGCATCCAGAGGTCTTTTTTAATTTGTTTTTTGCGATCTTGCCTTACTGTGTTGTATATCTTCCTCAGATAGGAAATTTCTTGAGGATCCCTAGTAGGTTTATGCAAGGCGTCTTTAAGTGATGAGAGGGCCTTTCGACATGCGGTGTCAAACCATCTCGTGGTGGGATGCTTAGTCTTGTTTTTTATGATAACGAATAACTCGCCCCTTATTGTTTCCTGGATGCTTTGGAAACTGCTGACAATCGTCTTTGGTGATGCCTCCGGAGACGTGCATTTGGATATCCACTGACCTGATTTTTCAAGAACCCTTTGTGTCACCTCTTCAGGATCTATCTTGGTCCATTTTACTGTATACCCGTTCAGATTATTCATAGACAGGGTTTGTTGATTGAGGGAGCTCAGTTTTATGGGATGGACTCTTTCCCGTTTGATGTTAATTTGTATACTAAGCGGGTAATGATCACTTATTGGGTTTGACCCAATTACGAAATTCGCTAGTTGCCCTTTAAGTGAATTAGAGGCTATTATGTAATCTATGGTTGTGCAGCAGCCTCGCCCATGGAATGTGGGCTGGAAATCCTGCTGCGGATTAACCAGTTCGTTCGCGTGGGCCATATCAAAAGAGAATAAAATTTCATTGAGTTTATTACCGCAGAGCGAGTGGGCGAAGTGAGGTATGGGGTTCCCAAGTTCATTTTGGAGGCCGCAGTTTCCGTTTTTATGGTTTGAACACAGAGGAAGGTTAAAGTCGCCACCCCAGATAGTGTAATTTGAGGTTTTAGTGTTGTCATTTTGAGACACTGCTAGGGCTGTGGCGATCTCCTCTAAGTTTGACCAGCAGTCCGAGGTACCTAAATTATTGTAGTAGTTTATGAGAATGTAGTTGTTATTGTCTTTGGATGATGACATCTGAGAGATTTGGAAAATTTGAAATGTTGATGACTCCTTTAATAATTTCATTTTGAGGGGGAGGGTGTTGGCTACGTACGTCATGAGCCCCCCTTTAGATCTGCCCATATTTCCCTGTACTGCTGTGGTGAAGAAAGTTTTGTAACCCGCGAGGTGGAGTGGGATTGTGCACCAAGTTTCTTGCAGGCATAAGATCTGATGTCCTCTGGCCATGTCTAGCCATGGCCCTAGTGTTATTTTTGATAATTCCAGTAAGCAATAGAGATGCTCAGGTTTGTGGAGTCTGCAGGGACAGGAGGCGATTTTAGCAGAGTATTTGCAGGAAAGATGACTTGAGAATGGTGGAATTCAACCTGCGGGGAGTTAACAGGAGGATTAGGAGCTAAAATATGCTGGTGGTGCAAACCAGTGTTGATTCCTTCTGAAGCTAAGGAGGTAATCTGGGTAACCTTGTTAGAAGTGTTTGTAGGAACAACTAGTGTTTCCGGAGATAGGTCGTCGATAGTAACAGTATTGGAAAAGCTAAGGGAACCGGTTGATAATTCTTGGCATACATTCCTAAGATTGCAAGGAACTGGCTCCAAAGAAGCTCGCTGCTGAGTGAGGTTCATTTGCGATAAGATGGAAGTGTTTGTGTTCCTAGGTTTGATCCTGGGTGGTCAATCGACCATCTCCAGGCAGTCAAAGCGGTTTTGCGTTGGGAGGCCCTGCCAGCCTTCATAGGATTGTATGGGCCTATCTTGCCAGTATACTTAACTGTAATAAAGCATTACAATACAGTAGGCTGTCGTTTTCTTATTAGAAATGACTACTAATGTCACAACTAGAATGTAATAAAGTTGGAGACTGAAATTGCAGGCTTCCAAGCATTGATGAGCCACAGTGCGTGATTACCCATTATGTATCAACAGATAATAGGTTTTTGCACAGACATCAGTTGTTTCAAAGTACAGGTTTCACATGGATGATGTCATACAGAGGATCATTTTCCACTGTTATACGGAAATAACATAAATCCGGTGGATGATACATTTAATTCCAATGGTAGAGTAGGTTCAGGGTGATTTTCTTTTTACCAGCCACTGGCTTGAGAGGTGACAACCATTTACGCATAGAAGCATTAAAGCATGGTGCCTAGTTTCATCATTGCCCTTTACAGTCTGGTGTGTTGTGGAAATTCTGTACCTTTTGCACGTTGGGCAGCTGCAGTTCTTGTCGATTGGCTGAAAGTCCTTGGCATACTGCTTGTGCTTTAGCTGCAGAGCGCCCCATGGGACCAAAGCAGAGCCGAACCGCTATACAGATACAAGACACAAAGACAGATCAGAACAGAATGTAAACCGGGCTCAGCAAAGCAACATGCAATCTCATCCATGTACTGCTCTGTGATGTACATCTAACTGCACAGTAACGGTAAATAAGCATGCTGTTCACAAACTGGAAAAAGAAGCAGGTGGTAAGCATTTAGCCACTAAGGTTATTACGGTTACACGGACGCTGTGACTGACAATTTGATCCAGTGGTGGCTGGCTTGTACAGAGGTTGGTAGACAGGGGGAGGGCCCAACCTGCTTCGGACCATGAAACTGCATTACCCAATTCTGGCGCTGCTCTCGCAGCATGAGAGCAACACCAGGATTGGATAGAGCATGCTCTCTTAGAGCTCCTAAGAGCACCGGAGGCCTGCGCTTTCTCTAACCCAGATGTCTAAGACAGCTGGGTTAGAAAACTTCAAAATGCACCTGTCTGGCTGGCCGTCCCAAGACGGGCAACCAAAGAGACATGCACATTTTAAAGCACACAGCTCCCTGCTGCTGCTCAGCAGCTATGGCCCTGCCCTGACACTTAGTTCGGGACGCGGCACGGGTTGCATAAAAATAAAATGGTAATAAATAAACGTTATTACCATTTTATTTTTCTGCTCTGGGGGGACAGGGAGAGACATTTAAAGTCGACGAGAAAGCTGGTTCATCCACCCTTTCCGCTCTCCCCCTTTCACCATATTCTGTGGGGTCCCTCTCTCCTATGCTTTTTAACATTGTATCCATCCTTTGATATTTCTACTCAATTCCTTTCCTTGCACAGCTATTTTCTATGCCAATGACACAAATTATCACCAGTCTCAACTCTTGCGCTTCCCCTTCAATTGCTAGACTTGGATGCCATGTAACTGTTTGAAGCTTAATGCTAGCCCAGCCTCGAAACTTCTGCCCCCTCTTCTGCTGGACTCTAAACCTTTGAAACCAGATTTCATAAAATTATTTGAGGCCTAATGCTAGTAAATCAGAGATATTACTTTGTGGGACCCGCATAGACTGGTGGATCCCCACACTTTGGAACACTCCTCTCCATGTACAGCGCCCATAGAGAAATCTTTGTAGTTTTGTTTGAGAAGGCCCTTTTACTCTCATCTCAACCTAATTCGGTTTCTGTTAATTAAATCTTCCGGGGAAAAAATCTTCCTTTTCTGTCAAATTATATGCAGGTGCAAGTGGTCGCAGTCTGTATTCTACAAATGGGTCTGTCAGACTTATAGTTCACGAAACTGCAAAGAAATTAAAGTTTTTTAAATCAGACAATTAATTTTCTATTGTGTCAGTGTCTCTCCCATTAGGCTCCAGCTAAATCTCTATGCTACAGCGGACAAATGCTCTCTTTGCCGAGGGGGAGGCTTCCCTGTGTGATAGACCGCTCCTTGCCTGGCCGCGCCTCTTGAATAACTTGCCTCTCCACTTGAAAGGCATTTCTTCTAAACTATCTTTTAGGAGATAATTAAGAGCCTTCCTTTCCTGTTAGTCTGTGCACAGTGTTCTCCAACTTCATCACTAGTTCCATTGGCACTAAGAGGCCTGTATTGATGAAGGAGTGCTTCATAAATTCTCAAACTAATATAATTTTATCTTAATTTCCAGAATTCAGTGATGTTACCTTAGTTCCAGCTCGTGGTCCTGTAATACTAGGCCATGGTGAGCCTGTCCGTGGCAGCAAGAGAGGCTCATTGGTTATATGTAATCCAGACCACTATGGCTGCCATCAGAAGCCTCTACAGCTCTAGCCATAGACATTTCAGAATTACCATCAGTGCACTAGGAACCACTGCAACATGGCCACAATGAGAGGTTAACTCAGTTGTGTGGTTGGGATATAGATCAGAGTGGTCTTTAACAAATCAATGTTGGTCTGATAAAGGTGGATTTTTTCCTTCAGTATGAATTGGAGACTTTTTGGTCACACTTGGGCACCTTTAAAGCCCGATAGGTGATAAAAACAAATGTATAGATGTCCATAGTAAATTACCCAAAGGATTTCTGGGAAAAGAAACATACAGAAAATTGTATTTTTTATTTAAAATACATTTTAGAGTATGCTGTTAAAGTTCTCCCCACGGATCTTTGGTAAATTAGTGGTAAAAGAGGCATTTTAAAGTACATTGCATTAAATTTAAAGACACTTTTTTCGGGATGTTTAGGGTCAGCGCCCTCAAGAAATTATTAGAAACTATTTTTGGAAATGGTGCACTTTTAAAGCATATTGGTTGGTATTGCTCGAGCATTCAAGATTTACGCAAAAATGTGATACACTAGATACTCAAAATTACTTATATCGCCCTAGACATCTCAACATTAGTACTGATGCTGGGTTATGAAGCACAAATTCTATTGTAATGTTGAAGGCTCACACATTTACTTTCACGTTCGGTGTTTAGCAGAAACTAATGTCATGAATGAGTGGCCCTCTTCCAAGAAAACAAGACTGGCTATAAGACACTTTCTCATGGAATGGCAATGCTGAGATATATCTGACTTTACAGCCTGTATCAGCACATCCAGAAGATGTCTTTTTCATGTTTTACTGGAGTATTTTGGACATTCTTTTTATTACGAGTGCCTGATATTTCTTCACAGATGCGGTTTCTTACTCCTTTTCAACGATGGATAGGGTTGTTGTGCAGGTCTGAGGACATCTTTTATTTGAATTTTGATATGCTTGCCTTGACAAATACGGTCTTTCTTTAGCTGTTGAAAATCCCATAAATAACAAGCATTTACAATGCAATAGGTCTCGCATTATTAAAGTTATATTTTTGTTGTGTGAAATAGTATTGTTTTGTAGTCATAGGTATGTATTAATGCAGATGACAAAGAATATATAATATATAAAGTATGACAAGTATGAAAGAGTGTAATGAATATACAAAGTAATGATATTTGTATTGTAAAACAAAACTTTAATTTTCATTCTCATAATATTGCTGTTAAATTATACAGTACCTAATATTTAATGGTTATCACTTTCAGCATAACAATTTTTGGTATATTTTATTTTTTTCGGTAACATAGTAAAGACACAATTGTATAATACATTTCTATTGGTAAGCAAAAGTTGTATTTTTTATTACAATGATATGTTACATAAAAGAAAACAGTAACTGTGATATGGTTATAATCGTCACCATCAACATGTTATTGGTCTGTGATTTATGTTGCAGTTTCTGTCAGTGATTCTTCACAGATTACATGTTTTTACATATCGTTTTCACACTAAAGTAATAACAAATGCAAAACACATAGTCTTCTCCATAAAAAAGTGCTCCCACGTCTCTGCGAGTCGCAGCACGCCCCGTCCTGTAGCTAGAACGGGAAGACCCCAATGATGAAGCATGACATCAATTAATACTTGGTGTGTTGGGGGTATCTTACAAACACTCTGTGTGTTTTTGAACATTGCAGTTCTATACAAACCTCTAGGCACATTTATATTTCAGAGTGTGTGTTGGTACTTGTATTCATTGGTATGTAGCACAGCATTGCATATCCAAGAACGCTGGGTTTAGGAACACTAGTGTTTAGGTACACTTTCCCGTTGGTAAGTGTGTCTTTGTGTCACTGTCTGTCTCATTGTGAGTTCACCTATTAGTTCCAGTATACATCACCAGGCAGTGAATAGTGCACCTATAGGAAGAGGACATTTAAAATACTGAGCAGAAGCACAACTGAAGGTAATGGCTACAGATGGTGCAAAATAGACTATTCCACTTGCAAATAGAAAGTATGGAGCATAGCAGAGATGGTGGCAAGTTGACCATTAGCCTTATAGTTGCCGTGTGTGGAACATATCCCACTGAATTGTTGACTTGCCTGCGAGTGTGTACATGTCTGCCTGTGTGTTTGTTTCTTTAACAAAGACTGTGAGTCTGTCTTTGTCTTTGGCTGCTCGTACATACCACAGTAGATGTCAGTTAGTTTTTTAGCCACTATAACTCTTTGTTTACACTAGGTCACATACCCAGAGGAACTTGCAAACACAAACATAATGTAGATGAGATTAGATCGGATCTTGCAAACAGTAATCACCGAATGCTTATATCACACTCACATAGGCCATCACAGCAACAAACTTTTCACACTGCAGTAATGACACATGCAAAACATATACTGTGTCTCATAAAAAGTGCTCACAAATGTCTGCAAATCGCAGCACACCTCACCCTGTAGCTAGAACGGGAAGACCTAATAATGAAGCATGACATAAAAATGAATACTTAATATATGAGGTGTATCTTCATTTGACTTGTGTGCAGCCCTCTGGGTACATTTATAGTGCAGAGTCTGGGTTGGTACTTGTGTTCACTGTTTTGCAGCTGAGCATTGCGTATGCGAGAACGCTGGTATTTTGGTATACCTTCCTGTTTGTAAGTGTGTCTTTGTACATACATTGGTGTCAGTGTCTGTATCACTGTGAGTTCACCTATTTGTCCCAGTATACATCACCGGGCAGTGATTAGTGCACCAATTGGAAAAGGGCATTTAAAACTTAAGAACAGAAGCACAGCTGAAGGTAATGGCTGCAGATGATACGAAGTAGAAAATTCCACTTACAAATAGCAGGTATGGAGAATAGCAGAGATGGTGGTAAGTTGACCATTACCCGTACAGATGCCATGTGTGGAACATTTCACAATGAATTGTTCACTTGCCTGTGAGTGTGTACATGTCTGCCTGTGTGTATGTTTGGCAAAGCCTGTGTCTCTATCTTGGTACATGTATTGTACTTCTACCTTTGTGTGTGGAACATTTCACACTGAATTCTTCACTTGCCTGTGAGTGTCTACATGTCTGCCTGTGTGTATGTTTGTCAAAGCCTGTGTCTCTATATTGGTGCCTGTCTTGTACTTCTACCTTTGTGCGTCTTCTACATTTATTTTATCTAACTGGATCTATATATGCATCTTTATATGTCCGTATCACGATATTCTCCTTGGTATGTACATGTGTATTGCTTTGTTTCTTTGAATGCATCATTGTCAATGCATAATTATTCCTGCATGTCTATTACTGCTTCTACCTTTAGGATTCTGTCAATTTGAGTTTGCATACCTTCGTTTTACTCTTTATTTCGACTTCTAATGTATATTATATATGTATTACATTACTTACAAAATAATGCCAAAAAAGGCAATCTCTAAATACCATTCCATTGCTAATGCTTAAAGCACAACTTTATTTAACTTTCAAATGTTCAGAAATGAAAACAATAGCAATTGGGAAAAACAACCACCAAAATTGGTAAACGCGCGCATTCAGCCTCCAGGTATACATTACTACTCATACCTTTGTAATTGTCTGTACAGGAAGGCAACTATACCCGAATTTAAAGGGAGAAGGCAATTTTTTTCGGAAGGGGGTGGGGGGCTAATTCTAACGATCATAGCCTGTGAGAAGAACTGAAAACATAACAAAAAGGCAAATGTACAAGTAAATGGTGTTTTAGAAATCTATTAAATACTCCTGCAAGGCTGCAGTTACGTCATTAGTGAACGCTTGCATTGTACCTGCATGTATATCAATGCTCTTACCTTTGTACTTCACTGTGCAGACAGGCAAGTAGAGGTACATTGCGAGGGGTTGATAGCCTTTCTTTAGAGTGGGACTAATTCTAACAACGATAGACAGAGTGCCTGTGAGAATGACTGAAAACATAACAAAAGCCTAAGTTTCAAACAAATGGTGTTTTAAAAAACTGTGAAGTATTCCCGCACTGCTAAAACTACGTAATTGGAAAACGCGCGCATTCTCACTGCTCCTATGTTTGTACTTCTCTTTACAGGCAGACAGACAATTTCGAAGGAGACATCGAATTAGTTTGCAATGGCTTCAAGCACGCCATTCAACAGAAAAAAACGTGCACGCGCAGCAGCAGGGCGTGTCATCTACCATGCCCGTCGCTCTGTTCTTCTCTCTTGCTTAAAGCACGCCACACAGAAAAAAAAATGCACGTAATTGGTAACACGCACGCACTCGCACAACAGCAAGGCGTGACATTTCTATTAACATGCCCATCGCTCTGTTGCTCCTCCCACGGCCTATTGGTGTCTGTTACGAGCTTCATGCGCGTAATAGACACCAATCGGCCATGGGAAGAGCAATGCGCGCGACACAAGCCAATAGTGGGAAGTCTTTTGTTATCGGAAGAACGCCAAGACCAATGACGTTACACCAAACAAAAAAGCACACGCACGAGCTTTCAAAGTGACTGCTGAGACCCCGTTTTTCGATTACAAAATGCCTCGCGCTGCGCGAAGCACTGCTACAAAGTGCAACGCTAGGCGCGAGACCTAAAAAGGAAAAAAATATAGCGGCATAGCAACGTTGCATGGCCCGGTTACAAGTTGCCAGCCACCTCCAAATCGAGCGAAGCCCCTTCCCAAAGAATTAGTAGCAAATCTGACATTTTTTTCATTTTTGATCTCATATGCTCAAATAGTCAAATCTGAAAAGAGTTAAAATGCACTTCGACAGGGAACTATAAGGGAGGGATTTTACATTAAATATTGCAGCAAGTAGCATATTTCAAGGTACATTGAGCACTGAATACAGCCAAACTGAACAGAACGTAAAAGCTTATTTACAGAGGCGCTTTACAGTTCTTGCCCAAGGGGTTTTGAGTTTATTACTGATAAACTGTCATTTGAAAGCACATCAGATCAGCAACATTATCTCAAGGCACAATATGTGGCAAAAGCAATTTTACAGAGAGATTTGGGACCCTTCTAAATACATTATTCTGAAATATTTTAATAAATGGTTTATATTAAAGTGTGTTGGACCAGGAACACTGGTGTGTAGGGTTAACAAATCTTCAAAAGAGGTGGGTAGTTGTCACTTTAAAGATGTTTTGCAAAACGTCAGTAGGAAATAGGATATTTTACCTCACCCTGAAAAAATTAACATTGTTTGAAACTGGATATGTATTTTAAAGGTGTTGTGAGCTGCCAGGCTTCAGAATGTCACGTTTCTCAAATCAAGTAATGTTAGGCCATCTAATGATTTTCAAGGATAGAGATGCTCGCAATATTTGGCTGTCTTTTCGATACATCTCTTCAGAAGTATATAAACGAAGTGTTCCAGCTTTGGCAGGGAACCTGCTCATTTACAGAACAATACAGGAAACATTTCTATATGAAGTAAAGATGTTTACTCACTTTCATAACTAACCATTTTGTACAGTAAGAATGGTGACCGCATGGAACAGATTCAAGACATCTTGCACTTGCAGCTGAAATTAATGTTTTTAAAATTAGGATGTATAATTTAACTGACTGCATGGAGCTGGCAAGTACTAAGATGGTGCTAAAATTAATTTCATGTTATACATTAGGTATCAAGTTGCTATACATTTTGGGAATAGAAGTCTTGTTCTACTGTGGAAAAGTAAATTTTGCCATGTTCTGTGTCCCTACGCCTCATCCATCATGTGTTATGTGTGCATGATCAATATGCATATGTTATTCCCCATTCTGATTGAAGACGCAATTACAGTTGTGTCCACCTCTAGTATGTTAGTTTCCAGTCCTCGTGAATACTACGAATATCAGGCCTATGTAAGTAATGTTGCCACGTTTCCCAGTGTGCACGTTATTCAATTATAAAGTCCCCGTTTCCAGGCCTCAAAGGGCCCGGACCACAGTTTTCAGCTCCTGTCTCCTGAAAGCCTCGCTGAGGAGCGATACAGCCCCCACCTGTATCCTCGACCCTTCACTTACTTCCTGCCTCGCAGTGCCCGGTGCAGCCCGGCTCTGCCTCTGAGTCTGCCAAAAGTATGTTATAGTTCCTGCTATCAGTTCAGTCCTCCTCTTCTGCATTCCTAAGCTACTGAACTGCATCAATAGTTTCCGTCATTGTCTAGTCTTCTCGTCTCCACGTTAGAGAAATACTGTATTTAATGGTCATTTAGAATTCTTCATCACGCACTACATGTAGAATAATGCATGGTCCAGTCTTAGAATCAAGTTAGCTTTTCCCCTCATGACTTCTAGTTCATATCAACATGTTCCCTAAACATTAGATACCAGATAGGATTAGGTACATGTCGCTCCGACCCTCCAGACTTTAGTCTCTGCTCCTAGCACAGAGTTCGTAGCCCCCAACTTCTCCTAGTAACACGTCATTGCTAGTTTTCGCGCAACATAGGTTAGAGGTCCCGGCTCCTTAGGCAGCCCCCTCCTATGTTTCCGCCCATTCATGACATATTCTGTTACGTTTGCATCACATGTCTATGTAAACTCCCAGTTACACCCACTTTTGCTGTTATCTCTCGCGACTGTTACACGTCACGCCTTCTATTCCACCCACTGTTACGCCTACTGCAATGTAATGCTATGTGTTTGCGCTATGTATATATATATCAATGTTATGTTATTGAATGTTAGCGCGCTCATCCCAGACCAAGCCCCGGCAGCTGCTGGGCCCCAGTTGTCCTGCTGGGCCTTATTGTCCTATTCCTATGCAGGTTGTCCTGATCCTGTCCTTATGCTGTAATAAACCTGCAGAAACTCCTACTACCTCGAATCTTGACTCTTATTTATTGAGCTATCTGTTATGCTATAAGTCTAGTCAAAAATAGGGTATTATTTATTTATTTACCACATAATGGCGCCCGAACAGGGACTTGCCCTTTCCCCACGCGTCGGTGAAGCCACGCCGACCCCCTGACCCTCTGCAGTCGTGACGGAACCATATTGGCCAAGTGCAGATATTTCTGCTTCAAGTATCCCTCAGGCCCACGGAGGAGACGGAGGAGGCGGTCCAGCATCCGAACGAGACGGTGGAGGAACGCGGCGAGTCCCGACCAGAGCCCAAGCCGAGAGTCCAAGGTCCGAGGTATCCGGAGGTCCACCTGTAACTGAAGTCCGAAGTCCGAAGTCCGAAGTTCGTCGTCGTAGTCCAGTCCCGTCCGAGGCCTTCCGTTCCGTGCTGCCCGGTGAGTACCATTGCTGGGGTAGTGTCTAGACAGGGTCAGTCTAAATTGACTCTGGTCCGTGGGTTGGTGGTACCCAAGCCCGCAAACGAAGTGTTCACCTAGGTGGATGCGGGTCTTGATGTGTTCCTTTATGGGACCGGTATGTTCCGTACTGTTACAGCAGCGCATCCAGTAACTCTAGTCTGTTCCGTTCTCGAGAATTCTGTTCTGTTTCTGTTTTCAGTATTTTTCAGGTAGTATTCTGTTCGAACTGTTATTTATGATGTTGTTTAATGTATTTTCAATGTCGTGGTATGCCTGAATTGTTTTCCCAATTGTTATTGTTTTTCGTGTATTGTATTGTGTTCCGATTTAAGTTTAGAATGCCGCTCTTTTCAAAGTTACGTCAGTTAAAAACTAGAAAGGGTCTGCTGGAAGCAGCAGTTCCTGTTCCGCCAAGGGACAGTCCAGGTCACTTTATGTATCAGAAACATGGCATAAGCGCCATATTGTATTTAGATTTATGGGTAGAGTATACCAAACAGTTAGAAGAAAAGTATAGATGGCCCGTATCGGGTACATGGGATGCCGAATGTATCATGCGAGTAGAAGAAGCATTATGGAAAAAGAAAGCCAGACAGTCACAGAAAGATGCCATCGAGTTATGGCGTAAGGAAGCGCATAGAAGAACGGAAAAGGAAGTCAGAAAGTCAGAGTTAAGTAGAGAATCCCAAGAACGAGCCCAAGAAAGAGAATTAATCGAGATAGGTGAACAAGTCAAAGCCGAACAGTCAGACAGACAGAGGCATGCCCTTATTAAGGGTATGTATCCTCTTCTTGCCGAAGGTGTGCCAAAAGCGACCCCGGAGGCATCCAGTAATTTCCCGCCACCATTAGTTCCGACCAAGCTACGTCACAAACCGACCGCAGCTGATATTTTCATTTCGTCCTATTTGGATGACACAGTCCCAGAATATGCAAATCCAGTTCGCGCTCCACCTGTCCCTGTAAATCAGGCACTTCCCGCTCTTCCAGGCACCGGAGTACCTGTTACGGTACCCCCGGGTCAGCCCGCCATACAAGTTCAGCCCACGTTACAATTACCGACCCTGCAAGCACGAAGAATGTCAGTTGACGATCCTAGTCTAGGGGCCGCAGGAGGAGGTCCTCCTCAAACCCCGCCGCCACAAAAGCGTTTATCAGCACTCGAATTACATGCTCAAGCATCACAGCGTACTCCCAAGAGTAATAAGTCTGTCGCAGAAATCAGGCAAGCCCTTAACGAATGTAGTTATGATCCAGTTCCAGGCGAAAATACTATGGTTTTATATTCCTTGCGTGTAAGAAGAGTGACCGAGTATCTAGTCACCTTGCCGAATATGAAAGAAGATCTAGACAGAATATATCGTTTCATCCGTACAGGGGATGATCCAGAAAGTATTGGCGAGATTATGTCCCAAAGGAAAGCCGAGATTCAGCTCATGATATTAAAGTTCCTGATCAATTGTCTAATAAGAGAACAAGATTACCCGACTAAAGATCCCGCCGACATGAGAATCCTAACAAGGTGGAGTGATAATATAGCCGAGGGTAAGCACAAGACCATTAGTGCCATGGAAAGTATGTACAAGAAAATTCGTAAAGAAATAATAAAGTTACACGAACAGCGTAAAGCAGCACAAGTAAGCGAGAAAGAAAGTGCCTCTGATCCTGAAGAGGAAGACGAGAATCCCGTCAGAATAGCGTATGTAGGAAAATCCAGATTTCCAGATCGCCATTTACGTCCAGAACCTAAGTCTATTTTTCATCATCCAGCACGAGAGTCGCGCTCTCTAGAACAAGTATTTCAAGCTACCGATCACATTCTGAAATCACGAGTCGGTTATAGCGAACTAAGTACTATGCACGAACAAGAACTGGCCCGATCAGCAGTCCGATGGATTACTGATTCTACCACTTTTCCAGACGAAATAGTGGCACAAATGTTTCTGAAACTGCCCCCAGCCGAGCAACGACTGGTGGGTATGTATATGATCCAGCACCTCATTACCTTGTATGAGGGTCAACATTCTGATCCAGGTCCGTTACATGATATCCTGAACGAGTTACTACAGTATAGATGGAGAGGTCTAGGTACCGATTTAATTAGTGTCATTCTAGAACAACGCCACAAGTATAGAACGTTCCTGAACCCGCATTTTGTTCATGTCTCACCCCCAGAAAGTAAACCGTTTTACATAGACAGACAGAATCCGTTACGAGAAGTCCACCCAGTCCAAGGGGCGGGTGGCGATATGCAACGAGTGTTTGTATACACTCCGATATCAAAGATGGAACTTCTTGAAATGAAGAAATTAATTCCCTGTCATGACAAAGATCCAGCGGGGTTCCATAGAGAATTAAAAGACATGCTCCGTATGGGAGAATACACTTATCCAGATGTCATTAAAATGTTAAAGGTCCTGCTACCCGCAGGGGTGTATGAAAAGTTAAAGGAAAAAGAATGGGAGGTGGGAGAGAAAAAGATCGATTGGACAGCTCTAGAAGCTGAAGACAAGGCACGAGTACCAGGTACCGGTCTTGGAGATAAATGTAAAGAATTACCAGAATTATTGATTCAAGTTTTACCCAGATTATTGACAACGAGGAAAGAAGACTGGGATGCAATCTCAGCCTGCAAACAGAAACAAGAAGAAGATATTAGTGATTTTTATTCTAGATTCGAGAAATGTTTCAGTATTAACAGTGGTCTCAAGACAAGTAGTGAGTCATACCCTCATCTTTTCGTTACCAAATTAGTCGAGAATTCAAGTCCACAGATTAAAAACCGAGTTTTGAAAGTCGAAAGCACCTGGCAAGCAAATAGTCCGTCCCAGATGCTCCAGATGCTCCAGTACCACCAGAATAGAATCAGAGAAGAGCAAGAACACGAGAGAAAACGTATGAAAGACACGAAAATGAAAGTGCTAGTTGCACAATCTATTCCCCAAGACAGTCAGAAGAGGGGTCCGAATCAAGCCAGTCATCCTGCAGCTCCCGTTAAAGGGAACTGCAATTATTGTAAACAGCCAGGTCATTTTATAAACGAGTGTGCAGTTCTGAAGCACAACATAGCTACTGGTAAGACTAAAGAAAGACCACGTCCGCCTAGACAAGAACAAGTTTCACAGGTTCCTCAGTCACAGAATGCACCACAGACAGTTACAGTACCGCAGCCTATTGCTGCAACACAGCACGTTACATCGCAGATGTACCAGTATGCACAGTCTGAGTATCCAGAGTACCAGTCATATTCATGAAACAGCCTAGAGAGGGAGGTAGGCTTGCCTCTCATCGAGATACCTGTAGACCAAGAAGGTCCCTATGTTCATAGTCAAGTATTAGGGAAAGACAGAAAATTTCTGATCGATACAGGGGCAAGTAGGACCACAATTAGTCATGCCGAAGTTCCAGGGGCTCCGCTCTCAGGCTCAAGAAATGTTTCCCTTGGATTTTCAGGAAAACCCATAGTTAATGAAATATCTCAGCCAGTTACTCTAGAAGTAGGTCCATTGTCCCGTACTACTGATCTGTTACTTACTAAGTCATGTCCAGAAAATCTATTGGGTATTAAGACATTGAAAGAATTAGGTGCAATTATTTGTTGTTCCCCAGAGGGAATACGTCTGTTCCTACGTGACTTTAAGGGTCACTATGTATTACGAGATTTTGATTCAAGATTGTCTAATGTTCCGCAGCAGTTATGGGCGCAAGGTCCAACTGATGTAGGTTACATGCAAATCACACCCTATCGTGTGACTCTCAAACCAGGTGTAGTGTTACCCCGAATCAGACAGTACAGATTGCCACCTGAGGCTGTAGCAGCCTTATCCAAAATTATTGACGAGCTCATGGCTCAAGGGGTAGTTGTAGAAACTGACTCCAATGTATGCAATTCTCCGATCATTCCAGTCATGAAACGTACTGATCCGAATGCACCCCCAGTATATCGATTAGTGATTGATTTACGAGAGCTTAACAAATGTATTATTCCTCAGTACCCAGTTGTTCCAGACATTTCTTCTCTGTTAACTGCCATTGATTCCGAAGCCATGTTTTTCACTGTTATTGACCTCAAGAATGCATTTTTTAGTGTTCCAATTCATCCAGACAGCCAGTTTCTTTTCGGATTTTGTTTAAATGGAAGGAGCTATATGTTTACACGCGCTCCTCAAGGTTTCACAGAAAGCCCTAGTATTTACAGTCAAGCACTCAAGAGACAACTAGACAACATTCACATGCCAACTGACACTGCCCTGCTCCAGTATGTCGATGATCTACTGATCACAGCCCGTTCTGAACGTGCTTGCGAGCGAGCATCACTTACAGTTCTGTATTTTCTAGCCGAGATGGGGCACAAGGTGTCACCTTCGAAGCTTAAATTCTGTGTCCAGCAAGTGGTATACTTAGGACACTTGCTGTCCAAGAGGGGTAGGCAGTTGACACCCGACCGTATCCAGTTAATAGCGAGTCTTCCCCAGCCCAGAACCCAGAAGGGGGTACGTGCTTTTATCGGCCTTACTTCTTATTGTAGACAATGGATTCCCCAGTATGCATTTCTAGCCAAGCCACTGATACAGTTAACGACACAGGAGGCAGCCGTATCGACTGTCCTCCCTTGGACATCTGAACATACACTTAGTTTCAACGAGTTAAAGAAAGCCCTATGTCAAGCTCCAGTTCTAGCTACACCGAACTACAGTAAGCCTTTTACACTTTTCGTTACAGAACGCGAAGGTACAGCATTATCTGTTCTCACACAAGATCAAGCAGGTCAATACAAGCCCTGTGCTTATTTTTCGAGCACATTAGATCCAGTCGCCCAGGCATTGCCTGCGTGCCTCAAGTCAGTTGCAGCCACAGCACTAGCTATCAGACAAAGTGATTCCATAGTTTTAGGACATTCCCTCTCTTCCCTGACAGTACAAGTTCCACATTCAGTAGAAGTTCTTTTAAACCGAACACAAACTCAGCACTTGACAATTGCACGTTTAACAGGTTATGAATTGACACTGTTCCAGCCACACATAGAAATTAGACGCTGCAACGTCCTGAATCCTGCTACACTGTTACCATCAGTTAGTTCAAATCCAGACACACATGATTGTGTGGAAGTAGTTAACATTACGACAAAGCCAAGACAAGACCTGACAGATATTCCGTTACCAGATCCTGACCTGACACTTTATGTGGATGGTTCATGTATGAGAACTAGTACAGGAGAACTAGTCGCCGCGTATGCAGTGACTACTGACACCGAAGTTATTGAAACACACCGTATTGATACTCTGTCCGCTCAAGCAGCAGAGCTAGTTGCTCTGACACAAGCCTGTATACATGCCAAGAACCTGAAGGTTAATGTTTACACAGATTCACGTTACGCATTCGGAGTTGTACACGACTTCGGAGTGCTCTGGCAGGAGAGAGGTTTTATGACTTCTCATGGAACCAAGATTCAGCATGGTCTCCTTATTCAAGCCCTGTTAGATGCCATACATTTACCGACATCTATTGCTATCATGAAGTGCAAAGCACATACGAAAGTCACAGACATTATTTCCCAAGGTAATGATCTAGCAGACCGCACAGCCAAGCTTACAGCACAGACTCCAGACGTTCCAGTTAATCAGACACATACTCCAGATCTGATTACATGCATGACAGTTAAGGACCCTACACAAGATGTCATAGATATCCAGTTACATGCTACTCCCGATGAAATCAAGAAATGGTCTGTACAAGGAGGGGTCCAGACAGATCAAGGATGGTTAACGAAGGGTAGAGCCACATGGTTTCTCCCCGATTCTATGGTTCAAGTCATTATCAATACCGCACATAGTCCAGCACATTTAGGAGAAAAAGCTATGTTAGACAGTATCCAGAACATTTGGTTCAACAAGCATTTACGAGCTGCAGCCAAGCAGAAAGTCCGTACTTGTATGATATGTTGCCAGTTTAATCCAGGTAAAAGTGTCCCGGTGGAACAAGGTGGTTTCCAGCCCCCTGACCACCCTTTTGAGGTCCTCCAGATGGATTATATTCAGATGGAGCGATGTCGAGGTTCCAAGTATGTCCTTGTAGTAGTATGCGCTTTGTCCAGGTGGACAGAAGCATATCCAGTCCCAGATTATACAGCCGCGACCACTGCCAAACAGTTGGTTCGTGAATTTTTCCCTAGATACGGACTCCCTAGAGTCGTATATTCTGATAACGGTCAGCCATTCTCATCCGAACTCATGAAACATGTTTCCCTTTTGTTAGGGTACCAGTGGAAGTTCCATTGTGTACGCCATCCAGAAGCAGCTGGACTAGTCGAAAGACATAATCAGACTCTGAAAATCCGTATAGCAAAAGTTTGTAAAGACAAGGGTGTGGACTGGTTAGTAGCTTTGCCAGTCGCTCTGTTTTACATGCGTATGGTCGCACATTCCAGATCAGGTCTGTCCCCGTATGAGGTCGTTTTCGGCCGCCCCCCTAACATGTGGGGTACTCCTAGACCCCGAAGTATTACCGATGTTTCATGTAATATGCTGACAGATTACCTAGCTTCCTTGATGTCTGCCCTCAACTCATGTCGTTCACAGGTTGCCGCCGCATTTCCAGACAATACCGAGGTGGCACCGCACGAGATCGTTCCAGGGTCGTTGGTGATGATCCGCAACTTTGACAGATCAAGTCCGCTGGAACCACGTTGGAAAGAGCCACGTCAAGTCCTCTTGACCACCCGAACTGCCGTCAAGTTAGAAGGCAGGAAGGGGTGGGTCCACCTTTCTCATGTAAAACTTTTTAAAGGACCAAAGCCAGTCGTCAAAGACATTGCCAAGAACATTTCCCAGGATTCGAAGGATTGCCAGAACATTGTTTTAAAGGACTGTCCCGCACCAGACTTTGTTACAACCCCTCCCTTGTTAGAGAAAACTCCGCAACAGGAGTATAAGTTAAAGCTCAGGTCTAATAAGTCAGCCAGTTTGATTGTATAAGTCCTCCCCTAGGTGAAACGGTTAGACTGTTTCTGACATGTATAAAATAGACCCCCATAGTGAGAGAGTCAGTCGCAGTTCACTACAATGCATCGTTTTTCTGAGTTTCATATTATTTCTCAGCCTAATGATTTCCTGCACTAGCTACGCATTTTTTCTGTATTTACCAGTTCCTCATGTAAATAAGTCTGCTAATGCTACAGTAGAGCACACGTTTAGTGATCTGCCTCCTCACGAATATGCATACCGCCTTGCCATGCGTAATAACACATTCATCCGTATGTTACATTATTCACACCAGACCAGCAATGCCACTAATTGTTGGGTGTGTGGTCGACTCCCCCCTTTCCAGACATCGAAGGGAGTTCTGCCACTCTTTCCTTATCCATTCTCACACAATGGTTCGTGTGGAGCATGGTCCACGTTAACGTCATCCTCAACAGATATGTCTTTTTTTAACAGTACATGTTTTCCAGACAAGCAAGGTTTTCCCCACAGAACAGGTTTAGATTTAGAAAATGAGGTATATAATTTAGGAAATTATTCGTCGAATTTCATGGTTCTGAATGTTCAGTCTGATACTACTCCAGACTCACCCGCTATTTCAGTACTACCAGTCAAAGGCGAATTATGTGTCCGTAGTTATGGTTCTATACATATAGGTCATAGTGAATGTACTACTGTTATCCAGTATAGTGACAGTAGGAAATCTATTTTTAAAGCTTCACGTCATTCTTATTTTGTTTGTGGTCAAACTGCATATGTCCGTCTGCCCCTCGATTGGGAGGGAACCTGTTACATTGCCTTCCTACTGCCACCTGTTTTTCTAGCCCCACCTGACTATCATAGGAATTCTTTCTTAGTACACACTAGACACAAGAGAAATCTCCCGATTGTCGATTATACTGAAACCGCCGCAGAGCAATTCATTGATATAGATAAAGGTGTTTTCCCTTATTTAGGTACAGTTGTAAATAGTAAGCTAATCCGTAGGTTAACAAGAACCCTTGAAGCAGTAGTAGATGAGACTGCCTCCGCTCTAGGTAACTTAACTGAAGAGCAATCCTTTATGAGAATTGTCGTTTTACAGAATCGTCTCGTCCTTGACGTCATACTGGCCGATAGGGGCGGGGCCTGTAGAATTCTCGGATCTAGTTGTTGCATTTTCATTCCAAATAACGCGCCGTCTGTTTATTCAGCTATAACCAGACTTCATAAAATTGCCCATCTGTTACACCAAGATCCAGGCACCTGGACATGGTCCGGTTGGTTCTGGAATATAATTTCCGCATGGGGATGGAAAGTCCTGTCCTTCCTAGGTATTGCAGTAGCGATCATATTTAGCTGCTGCCTCTGTATACAATGTGGCCCTGCGGTTTGCAGCATGTGTGCTACCTCTTGTATTCCTAGTCCCAAGCCCCGTTCTAAATCCCGTTCCAAGACAATTCGAGACGAGCAAATGGTACTGTATGAAATGATAGACGGTATCATGAATATTGATGTTTCCTGATGGAAACGTAGTGACAAGGAGGGAATGTGGAAAAGTAAATTTTGCCATGTTCTGTGTCCCTACGCCTCATCCATCATGTGTTATGTGTGCATGATCAATATGCATATGTTATTCCCCATTCTGATTGAAGACGCAATTACAGTTGTGTCCACCTCTAGTATGTTAGTTTCCAGTCCTCGTGAATACTACGAATATCAGGCCTATGTAAGTAATGTTGCCACGTTTCCCAGTGTGCACGTTATTCAATTATAAAGTCCCCGTTTCCAGGCCTCAAAGGGCCCGGACCACAGTTTTCAGCTCCTGTCTCCTGAAAGCCTCGCTGAGGAGCGATACAGCCCCCACCTGTATCCTCGACCCTTCACTTACTTCCTGCCTCGCAGTGCCCGGTGCAGCCCGGCTCTGCCTCTGAGTCTGCCAAAAGTATGTTATAGTTCCTGCTATCAGTTCAGTCCTCCTCTTCTGCATTCCTAAGCTACTGAACTGCATCAATAGTTTCCGTCATTGTCTAGTCTTCTCGTCTCCACGTTAGAGAAATACTGTATTTAATGGTCATTTAGAATTCTTCATCACACACTACATGTAGAATAATGCATGGTCCAGTCTTAGAATCAAGTTAGCTTTTCCCCTCATGACTTCTAGTTCATATCAACATGTTCCCTAAACATTAGATACCAGATAGGATTAGGTACATGTCGCTCCGACCCTCCAGACTTTAGTCTCTGCTCCTAGCACAGAGTTCGTAGCCCCCAACTTCTCCTAGTAACACGTCATTGCTAGTTTTCGCGCAACATAGGTTAGAGGTCCCGGCTCCTTAGGCAGCCCCCTCCTATGTTTCCGCCCATTCATGACATATTCTGTTACGTTTGCATCACATGTCTATGTAAACTCCCAGTTACACCCACTTTTGCTGTTATCTCTCGCGACTGTTACACGTCACGCCTTCTATTCCACCCACTGTTACGCCTACTGCAATGTAATGCTATGTGTTTGCGCTATGTATATATATATCAATGTTATGTTATTGAATGTTAGCGCGCTCATCCCAGACCAAGCCCCGGCAGCTGCTGGGCCCCAGTTGTCCTGCTGGGCCTTATTGTCCTATTCCTATGCAGGTTGTCCTGATCCTGTCCTTATGCTGTAATAAACCTGCAGAAACTCCTACTACCTCGAATCTTGACTCTTATTTATTGAGCTATCTGTTATGCTATAAGTCTAGTCAAAAATAGGGTATTATTTATTTATTTACCACACTACTTTTAGAAGAACACCGAGTTAGCTTTAATAGGGTCAATTTTGCTATCCTCCCCTCAGCCATCACTAGGAATTAAACTACAGTTTTCAAAGACTGACACAAACCACAGCGGCAGCCCTACTAGAAGTGAAAAGTTGGCACTATCACCTAGATCTCAAGTTGGTCTGTGTCAAATGTCATTAACTAATACAGCCCTGTTTTGGTTCTTCTCTATAATCTAATGTCCTGTCTAATTAGAAACTCATTTGACTACATTCCCCAGGATGCAACGAAAGAGATAGGACTGCCTATCGTAATCCCAAACACATTCATGTATTAGTTAGAGACTTTTAACACCCTCAATTCTTCAGACCTCAAATGGCTCACAATCTCAGCTTCTCCAAACAACCATGTTGCATAGGTCATCTTCAGTCAATCTTGGCCTTCTAGTCAACGTCATATTGATTTCTTGTAAGTATAGGCACAACAATCAACACATGCAAAGAGCTATTGGCTACAGCATCATACATGATATTGGGTACCATGGCAACTATGCCAATAGCTCTGTGCACCCATAATACAGTTGAGTGCACGAGGTGTATCACAGTCAAGCAACGTTATCAAGCATTCAAGGGCAAAGTGTCTCTCTTACTTTCAGCCTAGTCATACAAAACGAAGTCAATCATAGTCATTGGTGATAAGGTGACCGATTGAGTCAACAGGCTCACCAAGTTACCAGCCGTCAACTTTCATTCACCAATTGGGTGTAGCCTGGGAGCAGCTAAACTCTCAGTTTAACTTGGTGAACCGACTGTGCTTTTCATTTGAGAGCATTCATCTGTAAAAGGAAAGTCAGGACTGGAAAAGTGACCCTAGTTAACATGTAGCCCTTGGCCACACTACCTTTTGTGATTAGAATATAGGACCAAGATATATGTGGTGGCCAGGGTGTGCTTGTTTAGCGAGACTGACCCAGCCATCTAATGGGCTTTCTCTCCTACATTTGCTGGCGACACACTGTTCATGGAAGAGTGAGTTGAGAGCTCTGGAAAGTGAGGGCATAGTGGTACTGCTTTCCATTCCACCCTAGGAGAAGGCGGCAAAGTGGTCCAGCTTCAGATAGAGAAGGAATACTACAGGCCCACCCTCACAAAATGGTGGCCTTTGCATAGAAGTACATATGGAGCCGGGTTTGACACCAAGGGAAGCTGGAGCTCACAAAAAGTGTGTAGAAAATACTGTGTAGGAAACCCTTGCGGCTAAATGCCCTGAAGAGTGGGCGTTTTGGGCAGCACCACCTGGAAGAAGTAGGGGGTTTAACTGCTGATGATGCTACTCCTTCCCACAACAAAAACACAGCAAGTGTCTGAGATCTGGGTGAACCACGAGTGGCCGGAATCTTTTTTCTGGGAAAAATAATCAAAGTAATGGTGTTTTGCAAGTGAGCGTACAAAAGAGGGTCAGAGCCCACTGATAAACTCAGATGTGGCCTGAGGGGTGGCACCTTGAAATAACCCATTTCAGCCAAAAGAAGGACTGAAGTGCCAGGCACCTGCACAACCCAAGTGATTCAGTGGGAAGTAAAAAAAAAGCTACAGGAAGGACTCTGAGGCATCATGTGCAAGAGGAAGCAGCTAAACACAGATGGGAGGACCAGCCAATCTCCTACCAGGCAACAGTGTCAGCAACACACGAAAACAGTACATACTCAGTTGTGTATATGCTCTCGCACTTACTAGATCACACCGGTCTGAGTCCGTATGCTGGCACATGCACGTATGACACACAGCAAACCTAGGGTGGGCAAGAAGTGAGCTTTTAAGGGTGATTCAGGTCTCACCCCGAGACACACAACGTGTTGTGGGATTGCCACAGAGGACAAACTAGCAACTGGAGAAAGAATATCAGGAAGGCATTTTTCTACTATGGCATGCAGGAAAGAGAGTGCAATTTGCACCCGCAACACATGGGCTATACAGTCATCAGGGCAATGTCAAGCATTAAAGGCAGAGTGACGCCTCGATAAAGCTGTGCTGCAGAAGAGAAACCGAGTAAACAGGAAGTGAACACAGCATGCTCATAACTTGAAGGCTCTGGTAGGAAGGTGAGCACCCAACCCTGATTGGGGAAAACAGGCAATTTATAGAAATTATTTTCCTGGAACTGAAGGGGGAAATAGTCTCTGTTAAAATAGGCATGCAGAAAGGAGTGAAAGATACATTCATACCTTTTTGCCTGGTCAACGACTGTGACACTGCTACGTGGGTAAACACGAGCGCTGCAGGGACGCGATGGAGAGTTGACACGGCTGTCGCCAGGGGACTACATCCCCTAAGATCCTTTACGGCACGCACGCCACGCACCACACAGTTGAGCGTCAAGGAGGCGTTCATAAGGGACCCAGGACTCCTGCATCGCGAGTGAAGCCCGGGCCAAGGGCGGGCCCGTTTGAGCCCGTTAGAGACCGGACGGGGCCGGGCACCCCCTCTAACTCCAGCGGCTCCGCAGGTCTGTTTGATAATCATCTTATGCAGTTACACTGGGATACTAACATTTTGGGCTTTTTGTTTTTACCGCACTCAGTTTCAAATGAATACTCGTGAAGGAAAGAGTATATTTGCACCTTCGGGGGGAAAGCGTGGCAGGGACTTTGGACCAACTTTTAATTAGGGCCAGCTCCGTCCTTGCACACGAGATTGCTCTGACCGAGCGTCGTCTATCCTTAGATGTTCTACAAACTAAACGTTCATCATTGGGCGGCCTGACATCTGCGTGTACGCCTGAACGCTATTTGGTCGCAGGCTATGACTCTTGTGGTTTAGTTGAAGGTGTTAAGTCAGTCTTCGCATGCCTCGCTGAATTTATCGGCAATAGTGGAGGCCCCAAATAGTGCCCCTGCTGATGATTTGGCCCGTGAAGGTACATCTCCTGGCACCCTAACACGTGTTGCTACAAGGTCTGTGCCCAAATCTAAATCTCAAATTAAGGAATCCACGGTAACTATGCCGGAGCCATCAACAAAGAGGAAGAGGGGAAGGGGTCCGCATAGGCAGAAAAGTGTAAAAGACCAACAAGAACGGTGGGACAGTGACTATGACATCGCCATTGATAACAGAACCGCCGTCTGTTACATCTATCACTGGCACTTTGAACCTTGACCCATTGGGTGTTCCCTCTGAAGCTTTTGAGGTTCTAAGGGTGAAAATGGGGGCTATAATTGAGTCATCTCTCTCTCCTATCCTTGATAGGTTAACTCGTCTTGAAGAAAGATTGACTAATTTTGAATCGCATGTTGTGCCTAATCTTCATACGATTGAAGCCTCTCTGATAAAAACTGGTCGGGCGATTGAAATTCTATCAAATGTACTGTGAAATCCTGTAATCCCAAAATCTACTCCGCCGACTACCTCAACATCCAACTCTAGGTTTCCATCTTCTAGTAGAATGTTAGAGAAGGTTTAGTTCCTGCTGCGTGGTTGGTAGCTCCGGCTGGTCAGGTGGATGAGGATGGGAACATCTCTAGCGAATTTGCCCAGTTAATATTGAGTACCCCAATAGAGATGGGAAATAGACCCCGGGGTAGTTCAGTAAGTAACATCACACATAATCGCTCTAATCGTGGCATAGGCACTCAATTAATGCTGGCCAATGGACAGTCTGGCCGAGATCCCCCTGTCATGCATAATGGTTTGGTCCATAGCTCTGTCGAGGATGGTCTTAGGGTATTACATCTCCCACCGGCCGCTGCCCCTTTGGTAGTGGTCCTGAGGTATGTACCGACCCTATATGCCGGGCAGCTAGAATCAACTGACCAGCTAAAGACCAAAGCAATGCACTGGCTTACAGCACAACTGATGCTAGCTGGGGCTTGGGGCTGGGACATCTGCAATCAAATGATAATGGCAAGAAGGGTTTCGTGGGTTGGACATTCTACGAAGGATGTGGGGGTGATTGTGTAATTGCCAACTTTAATAATGAGCAGGTTGTTAGATTACTACTGGAGCATCTAAGGAGCAGAAGGCAAGGGTGCTATCGTGGGGAAATCTCCCTCCTACCACTAGGGTTTTTCTATAGACCTGGTCATCCTTCTTTGCTGAGGTGTGGGGGGGAGGGAGGGGGGGGTCGGAGTGTGCCCCGTGTGACCCATAGGCAGATCTTCTGACCTTGAATTAACTAATAGATTTGCCCCTTTGTCAGGCTTAGATGCCTGTGATTGACTGCTCCCGTGATAAAGAAAGTTATTAGTCAACCTGCTGTTTCTCCTCTGCGTGAGCCAAGTCTCCAGTTAGCATTGAGTACAGGGACAGCAAGTCCCATTATAGCTGAGGGTATTAATATGGGTAGGGTGGACTGTATTCCTGTCCCATGTCCAATCGATTTGGGTAGAGTTGAACAAGTTGGTGATTATACTCATAAATGTAGAATTCTGAGAGGGAATATTGTGGGTTTAAGATCCAAAAGAGACGACCTCAACTGGCTATCTTATATAAAAACATACAATATAATTGCCCTCCTGGAGACCTGGGACAGGGGGCATAATTTTTGGTTGGACGTTTTTAGTTCACACTTTCTACCTGCATGTCCAGCTTTAGAGGGCAGAGCAAAAGGTGGTCTTATGTTTCTCCTCTCTCTGGACTTAAGGGGCTTTGTAAAAAGGTTAGAGATAGACTCTCCCCATTGTAAGATGTTGGAGCTCAGTAAGCAAAACTATCCAAAGCTATTATTAGTGAATATCTACAACTCGGGGGAGTGTGATTATGTAAATCAGCACTTAAGTACTTTGAATTACTTTTTTAATGAATACAGGTTAAAGCAATCCACTTCTTAATACGTTTTATTAATGGGTGATTTTAATACGCATCTGTGTGACTCACATTGTTTATTTGACGACCCGTATGGCTTTAATTATGCCATGACCCCACACTTTGAGCACACTACACGGGGTGAGGGCCTTGAGTCCCTTTTAACTGATGAAGCTTGTTTTGCTAACCCTCAAGATCGGTGCCCTACGTTTAAAGCCAAGGCTAGAAACACCATTATAGATTTTATTTTGATGTCCCCAATGTTATTGAACAAGGTTATTTTTTATAATGCTCAGGAATCTCCTTTGAGCGATCATAATCCTGTTATTTTAATCTTGGATAACACCTGTGGCATCTTGGGCAAAGGAGGCAGTAATTGGGTCTCGAGTAAGGTGCTACCTTGGGATCAGGGGAGGAGGCTTAGATGGGCCAATGTAACCCCGGATACATTCTTCAAGGGTCTGTGGGAGAAATGTACAGATATTATCACTATTTGCATCGACCCTCTAAGCACCAAGGATGCGGTACTTAGAGCCTTTGAGGGCATTTGTACTCAGATAGGCCGTGACCGAACTATAAATACTAAACCGAAAACCACATGTGGCCTGAAGTGGTTTGAGTGGAAATGCTCACATACCCACCGCTCCTTAATCTTAGCCCTGAAAAAACAACCTTGTGATAGGGAACTGATAGCCGGGTGGAGGAAGGAGTATAAGCTAGTATTTCAGTCGGAAAAAAGAGATCAAGGATGAGGCGTGGAATTCATTATTGTCCGTGGAGATGTTAAGGGATAGTTCTAGGTTTTGGGCCATTATAAGCACCCCTTTCTTTTGTGGGGAGGACAATGAGGCTCAGGATTGTAACATCACAGAAGCCCAGTGGCTCCCTCATTTTGAGGCGATTTAAGAGTCCAGGGGGGCTTTGGATTGCACCCCCTGGTCTTCGCTCCATCAAGCCAGTACCCCGATTTAGTTTAATGAGAAGGAAATCGAGAAAGCCATAAGAGATACTGCTAGTAACAAAGCTCCGGGCCCAGACGGCGTTCCTGCAGATCTCTATAAAAGTAACCCTCAATTCTGGGCTAAAATCCTTGCAAATGTTTTTAGCGCTGTGGGTTCAGCAGGGTTCCCGGCCTCTTGGTTAAAATCAATTATTATTCCTATTTTTAAAAAGGGGCAGCGAGGGGATCCTCGGTGTTACAGGTCGATATCCCTCATTGATTCCTCTGTGAAAATTTTAGGAAAGGTAATCTTAACTAAAATTACAGATTGGGTAAATGAGAGAGGGATTTTGTCCAACATGCACTATGGATCAGTGTTTGTATTTGCATCTACTAATAGGCAAATACACTATGGCCAAGGAGGGTTGCTTGAGGATGGCATTTATGGATTTATCCAGTGCGTTTGACCTGGTTAACAGGTCAAAGCTTTGGAACATTTTGTTGGAAAAGGGACTTGACCCTTGTCTAGTTTATTTTTTAGCTAATCTTCATCAAGACCTTATAGCTTGGGTTAGAATATCCCAGGTTGGTGACTGTACAAGATCTTTTAATTCGGGCAGGGGCGTCCGGCAGGGATGCATTTTAGCGCCCCTGCTTTTTAGGTCTCGTGACCTATCGATGCGCGCATTCGCATCGAGCGGAGCGAGAATTCAAGTGGCGAAAACATCATGAAACCACCAGCTTTTTGCTGGCGTTTTCATGCAGTTCATGTGAACCACGTGAGCAAACATGCACCCGCATTCAAGGCCAGGGCTTCTCCTCCCCTAATTATTCATGGCCGGCCGCAGGCCGGCCGTACTTTCAGTTTCCCGCTTCTCCTTCCCTAATCATTCATTCCCGGCCGCTCACAGCACATCAAAGGGCTTCGCTGTCACGTGCATTGCTGCAGCCCCTGATGGCACCATATGTCTCTGCATGCCACTTTCCTCACAATCAGGAGTTGGTATGATAGCCAACGGAGGCTGTAATTGCAAAACAACCGGAGCGGTCTCTTGTAAAAAGGGGCTTCCATGGTCGGGCTGCGGAAGAACAGATGTAGCGAGGGACACCTTGCCAAGACTGCGGGCCACATCTGCGATGACATCACTGCATGGCTCATTTTCCCCCAAAAAATTAATCGAGACAAAGGATTGCGGAGCGCAGGTTCGTTTCTGTGGTTGTGCACTTTCTGTAAAATCACTTACTTAACTAAACATGGTTTCAATTGGGCTCTCAAATGTATCAAACACGTGAAAAAAAGGGCGAGCTTAGAATTTTAGAGGCACATGTGGACAATTGGCAAGGTGCATCAAAAACAAAAGCAGCAATCGATTGGTGAGAGGAAGCAATAATACAAGTCAGGGTGCACGCGCACGTAGTGACAACCAACCACTGTAGCTCTTCTGGCTGAAACATCACGTCAATCAAATGACAGGCCAAGTTAAAAAAAGAAGCAAGAAAACAAGGTACTGGCGAGACATCCATTTAACAAAGTAGCTCCCTTGCTCCAGGGTTGGGCTCGTTTCTATATATACACGCACCCGAGAGTCGATCGACATCACGCTATACATCAGCATGAATGATTTAGGGCCCCGTGACACGCAGGTATGGAATTTCCTGAAAACCGATAGTCCCACAGCGGGCCTTTGCCTCTGGGGCCCTTCCCCGTGCGAGATATCAATGAACAGGAAATGCGTTGTCTGTTGGTCAATGCACGCGCATTCACGGCCAGGGCTTCTCCTCCCCTAATTATTCATGGCCGGCCGCAGGCCGGCCGTACTTTCAGTTTCCCGCTTCTCCTCCCCTAATCATTCATTCCCGGCCGCTCATAGCACATCAAAGGGCTTCGCTGTCACGTGCATTGCTGCAGCCCCTGATGGCCAACGTACTCTATAGAAATGGGATTTACAAAGGTTCTGTTGACAATTGTGCTTTCCTCCTGTGCGCAAACAGGGACTTGGAATCATGCCTGATGGGTGACGGCTCCCAGGAAGAGGATTATTTCGAGGACAAAAAGGCGTCCTTGTCTGTAAATTTGAAGACATTTTGTAGAATATTATGGTGTAGAGGCCAAACTCACATTTTTGTCCTTGTCTCTAAAATAAACAATATAATTTCAAAGCTTTAATCAACAACAAGCATCTTTAAATCCATATATTGTAGCCAAGAGCATCAAAATCTGTATGCGGTTTCCTTTAATAGGAATTAACGGATTAAACGTGTCCCCGGGTCTGACCTGCATGCTTGTATGTTGATTTGATTAATCTTCCTTGGGATCAGATAGTAATGATCCCTCCCACCCCACAGCTGCTTTTCAAGAGACGCAAGCTGTCGCTTACTAATGCGAGGAGTGCCTACCTCGGTGTGCACGTCCTGGTGAACCCCTCCCCCCGCGGCAGAGGTCGACATTGCCGCCATCTACAGTTATCGAAACTAACAAGCATTGGCATTGCCAATAGGTCTCGCTTGTGGGACCTTAGAAGTATTTAGTTTTGCAGCACAATATCCTTGTTGCATAATCGGATATTGTGCTGCAAAACTAAATACTTCTAAGGTCCCACAAGCGAGACCTATTGCCAATGCCAATGCTTGTTACTCTTTATATTAATGATCTGGACAAATCACTTGTGGAGGCAGCTCTGGATATTCCGCATGTGGGAGACTGCCCAATCCCTGTTCTCCTATACGCGGGCAACGCTGTATTTTTAGTCCGTTCCTCAGAAGCCTTCAGCGGCTTTTAGATGCCTTCGGGCGTACATGCACTCACTGGACTGGATTGTGAATAAGGGAAAGTCACACACTATGATAGTAGGTCACAGAGCTAGAAAAACCTTCTACTGTAATGGCGTGGAAGTTTCCTCCGTGTCCTATTTTACCTACCTGGGAGTCCTATTTGATGATAGGTCATCCTGGGTTTTGCAACAAATAGTTTAAAAAAACGCAGTCACACGAGCGTCCTCATCTCTTTTAGGGTTTGCACAGCGTCTGGGGGCTAGACCGATAGAGTCTGTCTTAAAGGTTTATAAAGCCAAGAGTTTGGCTATTGCAGCCTATGGACCCTCTATATCGTATGCTATACATCAGGAGTTAGGGCTAGGTTATGTCACTGATATTTTGAGTACAGCAACATTTTTGTTGGATCAAAACTTGGCTGAATCCTGATCTAACCCTGAACCATATGATTTTACGGGACTGTGTTAAGTTAGATAAGTCCTCTAAAATTAAGTGGCTGTGGTATGTTAAAAGCTTGTTATCTAAAATAGGCTGCCAGAACTTTATGAGGAGCCTGATAAGATTCGGAAGGAGGATGTGTTGTGGGTAAAATTGAATTTTAAGAACTTTTTGATGCAAGGGCGAGAAGATCAGGAGCTATTTAAACTTTTAGTTAGGGCCCATTACCTGTTAAAAACAACTATTAATATGGAACCTTATTTGTCAATTGTTAACACGCCTTATCATCCCTGGCTCCTAACTAGGCTCCGTTTTAATTTGATTCATCTCACATTGGAGGATTATCAGGAATGGTGTAATCCTGATGATGCCGAATCCTGCCAATGCGACAATTTCTCACCCCAGGATCCTTTACATTTCTGTGACTTTTATTCTAATATTCGCATGAGATTTCTGGTACCTATCCTGAGAGGAAGGGGTTACTCTCAGGTTAGACCAGCGTTAGTTTTTCTACAGTCTTTGTGTAACCCTGGTGATATTTTTAATATTGCATCTTTTCTTGTAGCGGCAGTGAGGCTAAAGAAAAAGAGAAATTTGATGAAGATTTCTTCTTAAATAAGAGTTTAAGGTCTATTGCTATTTTAATTAGGATAAGGGGTTTGATCCTGTGACAGTGTTTTTATCCAAATGAATTGAAATATTGTCTGTGTATTTTAATGATTATGTTAAATGATTTGTAATATTGTCTATGTTTGTTTTTGTACTTTTATGATTTTAATTCATCGAATAAAGTGGATTGACTGACTGACTGAGTGAAAGATGTATAAACAGCTGCATCTTTGCTGGGAGAAAGGGGGCAGAAAGCGGGAGGGGGAGTTCATGGCTGACCAGAGGACACTTGACCAGGGTCAGCTCAGTGCAACAACAATCTTCCTGTAAAACCAGCACATTCTCTTGGAAGAGAAGCAGAAATAGCTTGAAAACTCCTCCAGAAGTCATAATGGATCCTGGGAGGGGCAGAATAAACCCTCAGGAGACCAGGGGAGCTATCAACTTTGACAGAGTAAATAGGGATATTGTTGAAAGCACACAGAGCAAATTACCTGACATCTTGTGCAAGTTCACTTTATTTTTTAAACTTTCATGAACAACTTAAGAACAGTGATTGATGTCTCATTCAATGGAGGACAAGTATGCATCTTTCATCACTCCTTGGCAATCTTGTTACAGAAGGGAAGACATTGAATCTGGTAATAGAGGGAAGCAATGGCACTACTTGTGGGGGGCTGATGAGGAGACTGCTTTGGCTTGTCCGCCCGTAAAGGTAAGCCGCACACTACTAAATTACATACACAAGTCTGTAAAATCCTGGGTTTCAGTGAGGAAGGTCAGCGTCAAACTAACAGCAGGGGAAGCCACCCTATGGCATGGCCTGGCTGGAGGTACATATGGCACAGAAGGAGACAAAGAGGGCAAAATAAAAGAGAAAATGGAAAGAAATGATAGGACACTTTAACCGCATGCGCGCTAGCGGTTTTCCCGCTGCGCGCTAGCGGTTTTCCCGCTGCGCGCTGCGTTTTTTCAAAAGCCGCGTTACATGACGAGCTCAGCTCGTCATGAGCGTACGAGCGTCGTAACTCATGACGAGCTGAGCTCGTCATGAGCGCGGAAGGGGTTAAAACACGCATCGCATGCTAGAAATGCAGCAGACGAAGAGAAGAAGTATTCCAATACAATTAACACCAATCAAGACAAGAGCATAAAACCTATCTGCAAGTGTTTGGGGTCTCCCAGAAACATGGTGTGGCTTATGTATCCTTTCCATATGAAAAAAGGGATAGAAAAAGATGGTGACAAGTACAGCTTAAGCAGGGAGCCATTTAGCACACTAGGAGTCATGCTCTTGGCTGACCTTCAGTTTGGCCAATATAGAAGGGACCCCAATGAAGAAAATGTCATCCTATAGGATGGTGGTACGCTACTGATCCAAACATACCTTGGAAGGGACTTCGGGATGAACTTCAAACCCAGTGCAATCTCACATGGATCACATGTTATTTGTGTTACGGGTAAGGGGGCTATTCTGGAATGTAGGGGCTTTCCAATCCAAAATTACAGCGAGTGTTAACGGGTTCTGCCAAGAGGGTACCTTTTATTTCGGGGTGGTATTGTGAATAGGAGAGATTGAGAAGGAATGGGTAAACTAAAGAGCACTAGACAATTATTGTCAAAAGGGTTATCTTGGCATCTAGATTAGATCAGGCCCTTTTTAGGTCATCCAGATTATAAAGAAATAGCTTCTGCCCATGTAATCTGCCTGAATTTTTCACTTCATGATCACCTGATTTTTGGCCTTTTAACTGTGGGTGGGCCTCACAACTGGTAACCCACCCCCAGTAAACAGACTGCACGGGTTACCTCCATTGTCTGTCTGTTAAGATAAAGCCACTGCAACGCAGCAAGGGTTAGGGACACTTGGCTGGTTACACATTAGCACATGTGCACATGCGTGTGCACATGTGCGAGGTCTGCATGTGTGAAACTACTGTCCTATCCAGCCCGGTAACTGCCCACAGGTCGCCTGGCGCAGAGGGGAGTCTGCAGGGTTAGATATTGACCTGGGCAGACCTTCTAATATTAATAATAGTGAACACCTATAGGTGAAAGTCAGTGTGGGTTACTGCATTGTCTGCAGTGACTCTTTATTATGCACATGGGGAAAGTCGTTACATTGACTTGCTGTAGAGGGCACGCTAACCTAATAGTATAATTTACTATTCCAACACCTTCCCTACTGTTGGGCAAACTGGAGTTAGAATAGTAAAGTATACTATTCCTAAGTCCAGCACGCCCCCTACAGCAAGTGAATGTAACGACTTGCGTTGTAATGGTACTGCGATGTAACAACACTGTCGTTGTAACAATCGCGTTGTAACCGCAAGCGTTTACAACGCATGTGATGTAAAGGGCTATATTCTGTTCCAGCATGCTGCAGAGGAAGGCTATGTCACGGATGGAGAAGTGATGTGTCACCCTAAGATTGGTCAGGGAGGCCTGACTTCTAGAACTTTACACCCCCACTTACAAACTCGTGCACAAGGGGGAGAGAGGCTTTTTTTGGAGAGGGACACTATGACTGGAGGCAGAAGCCGGGGACAACAGGAAGGAGGAGCCCCCCTGGACTAAGCATTCTGCCCAGGGGCGGCTCCTTCATTTGAACGGAAGAGTGTCGCCCCACTTAATTGCCCTAGAAATGACCCAGAGACATAAAATAAAATGGTAATGAATTTAAATGCATTACCATTTTTTTCCCGTCAACCCGTCCTGAACCGAGTGTCATGACGAGGTGGGGCCTGTTGAAGCCTGTCGGCCCGCCGTCTTACGACAGCCAGCTTGACATGCACACTATAAGTGTCCTTGAGGACGGCGAGAGAGGCCGCTTCCTCCAATCCTGGCACTGCTCTCATGCAACACCAGGATTGGTTAAGCCCAGCTGGACGTGACGTCAGGAGAAGAGTGAGGAGGACGTATCTCTGGAAAGCATGGTAAGTACCTTTTAATTTATTTCTTTTGTGAAATTATGTCTTTTTTAAAAAAAAAATGTATTAACCCTTTTTCCCATCCCTCTAATTGGCAGACTTTCCAGCTGCCTCTGATTATGCCTACAGTTGACCACAGGACCAGTGGATGTCTTCCCATAACTAGGGAAGCTGGTTCCCTCACACCCTCTAAGGACCAGTTGGGGTAACAATTGGACTTCTGCACCCAGAAGGAGAGAAGCAACAGAGGACAGAGAGGGCCAGGGGCCTGCGACTGGGAAGGGCCAAAAACGTAGAGGAGGGGATAGCACAGCAAGCTCTATGCGCTTTAAAAAAATATATATACGTTTTTAGGCTGACTCTGCATTGTACATCCACACAACTGAGGAATTCTTTTTATTGGGAGACCAAGGGGAACACTGGGTGGTAGGAAATTTATGCTGGGGCAGTGATCCCAGTGAGAAATGTAAGGAAAATGTGATTACGTTTTAGCTACATTTAAGGTTTGCAGGAGATTCTAGGAAGGAAAGCGTTGGGGGATCCACACAATCCACACCTCCCTAGACTCCCCTGATGTCTAATTTTCTGGGTTTGGTAGGTTTCCCTAGATACCCACCAAGCCCAGGACAAAAAATGCAGGTGACTCCCTCAAAAAAACTGTTTTTTTGTGACTGATAATTTTGAAGTCTCCACAGTACGTTTTGGGCGATTTCTTGTCATGGGCACTAAGCCTTTCGACCCATGGGTGGTATCACTTTTATCGGGATACTTCAGCGAATGCTGGGAGGGTGGAAGTTTGTGGCTCCCCGCAGATTTCAGAAATGTGAGGTAAAAGGTGTTTTCTTATTTGTTTTTACAATTTTTGAGGTTTGCAAGGAACTCTGGGTAACAGAGCCTGGTGAGCCTGGTCACCCCATCCTAGATTCCCCAGGGTGTCTAGTTCCACAAATGTGCAGGATTGATGGGTTTCCCTAGGTGCCGGCTGATCCAGGGCCAAAATCCACAGCTAGGCAAATTGCAAAAAAAGGGTCGTTTTCACTGGAAAAATGTGATGTGTCCATGTTGCATTTTGGGCGGTTTCCTTTCGCTGGCACTAAGCCTACCCACACAAGTGAGGTACCATTTTTATCAGGAGACTAGTGGGAGGTACTGTGGTTTTTGGGTCATGACCCAAATATAAAGTTTACAAAGATATTTCCACCAGCCTTATGCAGATTTGTAAATTACAGTGTAGTAATAGGTAGTGTGTTTGTAATAAATGGGTTTCCTTTTCTAAAGAAAAAGCACAGACTGAACCATCATTTATTGATTATTATTATTGTGTGCCATCAAATGGTGATTACTAGCCCACACCACCTCCCCTTAGTGAACCTTGGACTGCTCTGCTTTGCTACCCTGAGAGAGTCAAGCGCTACAATGGGGTGTTGGGTTCCAAGTGAAGGGGTGAATGTGGACCCATTACATGTGCAGGCTGCACAACTAACAGCCTGTTTCCTTGCACGGATCAATCAAGGGTTTATTAGAGGACGACAAATGAGTGATAGCGTAAATAGGGTGCTATATCTTACGGGTATTGTAGGGTTGACTTAAAATGTACAGGAGACAAGTTAACAGGAGGAGCTCTAGGAAAAATGCTTAAAATTTGGATCATAACCGCTATCACTCATCAACGGCTCAAAATACAGAGTTTTTTTTTAGTTTGTTTTTTGCAGAGTTTTATATAGCGCGAACTAGACCCGAACCGAATCGGGTATTAGAGCGCTTTACATAGCACCAGTTACGTTACATGAGGACACACATTCATTTTTAGGCACGGGGAGATTAAGTGATTTGCCCAGAATCACAGGAGGTTTTGGCGTCGTTACCGAGACTCAAACCCAGTTCTCCAGGTCCGAGGTCGAGCGCCCTAGCCCTAGTGATGGGGAAAGGTTAACATACAACAGATGTACTCAGTGCTGTTTATGTTGTAACACCCAACACCTCATATCTGAGAAAACCAACAGGCTAAGTGGGTAAAATTGGAAAGAAATACATTTAAGACTACGAGGCCTTCCGATGATATCTCATACAGAACCTAGCTCTTCTATCATTGAGTTATTGCAGAAATCAGGTGTGTGTAGCTTCAAAATACCAATGAGTTGGAGGGACTAGCACTAACCTTAGCCCCAATAGGTTAAGATGATTGCACTATGCCACCTCACTGATGCGGCATGTTGTGCAAAATAACGAAGGACTGGAATGTGGCCAATTGATTCAAGCATTCACCCATCACTTTTTGTAGACTTCAGTGCAACGCCCTAGGTGCGAAGGGCATGTGCTCACTGTTCCAGTGGAACAATGCTACACCTGGCTGAAAAGTCCAATATTAGTCTTGGGTTGCTTGTTGTTTGGTTCAGGAGGACATGATCTAGTTGTTCGTGCAGCATCCTTTTGAGGCAGGGTCAAGACTAACGTGCATGTGCCTGGGTCCAAACTGAGGTGGCGTGATGTGCAAAATAATAAAGAACTGTAGCCCCTGTAATTACTAGTGAGCAAGATTGCAAGCATTCCACCCATCAACTTTTTGTATGCCGCATTCAAAAGGACCAAGGTGGCCACTCAATATTTGAGGTGGAGCTGGTGACAGCCTGCAGGAAACCATGCACAGGATTCTAAAGATTTGCACAGGACCATAAAAGGGTTTATAAATATCTGGTGCAACCACATGACATTGTGGGTGTGGAGGAGAGCAGTGATTAAGATGGTGTTTCTGCCAAATATCCTTTATGTTTTTCAAACACTTACTTTAAAATTTCCTTTAAAACTATGAAGAAATGAAATCTGCAAGCTGCAGGAACTATGCAACTTCTGCAAATAAGAAGGAAAACAGCGAGGATAGGGGGGTGACCACAGCTCTTCAAGCCCAAGGATTGGGTGATCTTTCGTTGCATTAGGTTTAATACATAAGTGCCGCTGGGAGCAACCAGGGGCTTATGGTTTTCAAGATCTGCTTTAGACGGCAGACAAACTTTGCTAACCCTGCACATGTATGGGATCCTCCCCTCATTCCAGGAGATAGAAGTTCTATGAAGTAAGGGAGACAGAACTGGTGGTGCAGTTAGACAATGAGCAATGGAGAACAGCCTCCTTAAAATGAATAACTTTGCACCAGACGCTTGAGCAAGAATATGTGTTTATGATTTTATACAGGGGGGACTTGAGACCAGAGCAGTTACACGCCATAGACAGATCTCAATTGCGTTCCTGTTGGAGGTGAGCGGAGCACACTGTGTTGCCCTATCTGGCGAAGTGTTTAACGAACGTACTAGATTAAGTACAAAAGGTGACAGGTGGTTAGTTGGTAGGTAGTCTGGAGATGGTGCTACTGTGCTGTCCGTCTATAGTAGTGCACGCACTAAACTAATGTACAAGTAAAATCAATTCATATGTTCATGGCTACCAAAATATTAATTTTAGCCATGTGGGGGGACAGCTCTGTCCCACATCCCTGGATCTGTAGCTGCAGCGGATCTGGAATTAAAGAATGGAACAGCGTACACACAGCACTTTGTTAAGGAACAAAGATCATAGCACAATGCAGCTTCCACTGACTACATACCTTGCAATAGGATTTAGGGATCTGAGCTGTCCCAGGAGATTGAGACTGCCATAAATTATAGCGGAATACTAACTGGACATCCGAGGATGGCACAAAAATGTCTCTAAAGACTGGAGGTCCGCTATGGAACTCAAACTCCGGAACATGTTAGAATGGGCTGAAGAAAAGACAAAGGGAAGCTGAAAGTAGGGGTGGCTGACTAGTTGCTAGAGTAACGTTTGGACAGGTCAAAGTGCAAATGTGTTTTCCAGGTGGGAACATTACCTGACTGTTGTACAGTTCTAACAAAAAGCCTGAAACCAAAAGTGCTTGAATCGAACAGAGGCTTTTAGTAGACCTTTAAAATGCCATTCCTGAACTGGGAAGTTTTCTGCACGAGGACAAAGTATCTGATGATTAGTGTCTCAGATTGAAAATACATTTTCGCAGGAGTTTTGAAAATTCTGTTCATGAACCTAAAACCTGGCAATGACAAAACTATTCCTATTCCAAAACGTAAGCCATTTTATTTTTGGCAAGTGCACTGTGTTGATTATTTGAATTGGGAAATGTGTAATGAGTGAACAAAATCAAGGATAATTAAGATAGGACTACTTGGAGCCTTGCATTTTGATTCGCAGGTTGAATAGCCAAGCCTTCAGCGGACTATGAAACATGAGGAAGCAGGACTGAATGCAGACAGTAAGAACAAGAGTTGTTGTACCAATATTCTACAATGTATTATGCCTAGACAATCAATTAGTGGTGTGAGGATTATAAACCCACTTTGCGTGTACTGTACCGATACACAACAGTTCTGAAATAAATATATAAAGGCACTTAGTTGAACCGTAACCATATGGCATATTAGTTTAAGGTGTGCAAAACAAAGGTCACTGCCTGGAAATAAACACTCTTGAGAGCAAGGGTTTTGGTTTACAAGAGATATTAACAGGGTACAGAGACAGGTATATTAAATCTGCACTTCTAGCATCCAAAAGAGACAATGAGCTGCCAATCTCCACACTAAGGAGGAGTTTTTTGGGGTTATCACTCAACAGATCAAGGAGAAGCAAGGCTAGAGATACTTACAGCAGTCCGCGTGGGAAACACACAGTCGAACATGTCACATCCGAGGGCCACGCACACCACTAAGTCTGTTGCGTACCTGAAGAAGCACCAAGAAGCAAGAAAATGCATTACAAGTTCTGCTCCTTAGGCAGATGAGCTATATCATTTTAAACAACTCTATACATGTTTTTAAACCTTGCTGCATCTTAAATTCTGCTCCTACATCTTTATCCCCATTCCTGTCCATAAGAATACACGATGCAAGCAGTTTTGCTTTCTGACGGACAAGCACCACAAATTATTGGTGGAGAGTTCTTGTATCAACATGTAGGTGAAAGCGAGAGGCATCTTAGGGTAGGTTAAACAGATATAGCCAAAAGTATTTTACTTTGTGCCCAAAAAACAGTACTGATTTTAAGTGTCTAGCAGGACAACAGGATAGGGAAGCAGAAACGACAAAGCTAACAGGCCTCACCTTTCAAAGGCAATAGCCACACTTTTCGCTTTGTCATTGCTTGTAGGTGATGCCGAAAAGCTTCCGCAGAAGCAAAAAAATAATAATAAAAATTGTTTCTGATACCAAATAGTATTGGCAAAAAAAAGCCAAATCAGCATCATGATGTATGCGGGCACCTGAATCATGACGCTGCCACAGACGTTTTTTATTTTTAGTTACCTATCTAAGATGGCGGACATTGGGGAAAGCAGCATATGGAGCAATGAGCAAGAAAATATATGCACTTCCAGTTAAAATATATGCTCTTACAGCTAAAAACTGGAAAAAAGTAGTTCTCTCAATGTAAGCACTCCAAGGATACAAGTAATCCAATCAAAAGCATGGTAAACAAGCATTGGCGTAGCCAATAGGTCTCGCCTTTTGGAGCTTATAAGTGTTTAGTCAGAGCTATTGGCTTAGCCAGTGTATTTAAGCTATGTTGTAGAGTAGTGTGGCTGTTGTGCAGCATGTTGCAAAGTTGTAATAAAAAGCGTTATAAGCATTTTTGTTACCTTATATATAATTATAGCAGAAAACATATAAATCATGTCCACAAGACCTAGGCTAGCGTGAATCCAGTGGCACAGTGAGCAAGGGACTCACATCTGGGCATACCCATCCCACTTAGGGGTAGAAGTGCTACGCAAACAAATGATGGACGGAACGCTGAATAAATTATACATTCACCCCCAGTCAAGAGATCTGGGTGAAATCCATCGTTTTTTGCTGACCAAGTCATCCCAGTTTAGACCATATGCCAATCAGTCTTGACCCTGCTTCTCATGGGAACAGTCCAGACCAAACTGCCAAGCCAGGTCCTCCCTGGATCGGAAACATCTTCATAGCAGCAGGACGCCTATTTTGGGTACCGGTGTGTTATATAAATCCTCAAATCAGTCAATCGCCTTAAAGCTGCGGAGGACACCAAGGGGCCAAGAGCTTGGAAGTCTAGCAGGGGGACATGCTAGGTGCGAGCACATCGCACTATGGTCATGGAATCCACACAGCACCATGAGGAGGGGGGCCTGGAACCACTCCTTGGATGTCAAGTCCTGTAGCTCAAAGACCCCTTCCATACTTTGTTACTCCCAGAAGGGGATTGGGCTTTGCGTACGAGTGGATGGGAAGAGGGGAGCTTGGCACAGTGGATAACAAGGCTGGGGCTAGGAGGATACTCGAGGCTGCTACAGGTCATTTTGGAAACATGGTTAAGTGGCATGGGAATAATTGTGAGAAGGGTCAGACTGAGCAGAAGGCAACTCAAAAACACAAGCACCATATTGTTGGAGAGCAAAGGTCCACCCGATCAGCACCCTGTGCACAGGCCCTTCTTAATCAAACCTACATTAAAGTAGGACATGACAAGCAGACTTGCATGAACTTCCAAGACGAATGGGGGTGAGATCCCGCACCTACGCGCCTGAGTGGTACTATACCTGGCAGATATTGGCAGCCATCGGCAACCCCAGTACATGGCCTATCCCTGCTGATGAGGGGTAGTACCCCGAAACACGTGTCCAGGGATGGCGAAGACAGCGAAGATAGCAGAAGATCGAAAGATGATGCATCGCGAACACTTTACTACATTGACCAGAGTCCTTAGGGGCGACACCGCCGGTGTGTGAGTAGTGTGCGACCCCACCCCCATTTGTAACTTTAAAGCTCCCTTGAGCAGCGGGCGGACGAGCCTGGGATCCCGCACCTACGCGCCTGAGTGGTACTATACCTGGCAGATATTGGCAGCCATCGGCAACCCCAGTACACGGCCTATCCCTGCTGATGAGGGGTAATACCCCGAAACACGTGTCCAGGGATGGCGAAGACAGCGAAGATAGCAGAAGATCGAAAGATGATGCATCGCGAACACTTTACTACATTGACCAGAGTCCTTAGGGGCGACACCGCCGGTGTGTGAGTAGTGTGCGACCCCACCCCCATTTGTAACTTTAAAGCTCCCTTGAGCAGCGGGCTGACGAGCCTGGGATCCCGCACATACGCGCCTGAGTTGTACTATACCTGGCAGATATTGGCAGCCATCGGCAACCCCAGTACACGGCCTATCCCTGCTGATGAGGGGTAATACCCCGAAACACGTGTCCAGGGATGGCGAAGACAGCGAAGATAGCAGAAGGTCGAAAGATGATGCATCGCAAACACTTTACTACATTGACCAGAGTCCTTAGGGGCGACACCGCCGGTGTGTGAGTAGTGTGCGACCCCACCCCCATTTGTAACTTTAAAACTCCATTGAGCAGCGGGCTGACGAGCCTGGGATCCCGCACCTACGCGCCTGAGTGGTACTATACCTGGCAGATATTGGCAGCCATCGGCAACCCCAGTACACGGCCTATCCCTGCTGATGAGGGGTAATACCCCGAAACACGTGTCCAGGGATGGCGAAGACAGCGAAGTTAGCAGAAGATCGAAAGATGATGCATCGCGAACACTTTACTACATTGACCAGAGTCCTTAGGGGCGACACCGCCGATGTGTGAGTAGTGTGCGACCTCACCCCCATTTGTAACTTCCAAGACGACATTGCACAATGTCAGTAGCTGTGGCACAGACTCTTAGTCACCCCTGACCCTCACTCAATAGCTATGACGTGCGCGCCCTTAGTTATGTGTCCAGATAGCGTCTGCCTCGGCTATGAGCTGTGCGCCGCAGCACAGTTAATGGTGCAGGAGTTTCACAGACAAAATGCTCGCACTGACTGCACACACGGCTGTGTGTGTTTAATCTGTATTGTTTTAAGGTTTCATGTGCGCACATGTACCTTAGCCTTTCTATGTTACGTGGAGATAAACATGTACATGATGTAAAACAGGAAATAAACCACTGTGCTCATTGTATGCCTTTGTCCCCTGCTCTTAGAAGCTCACAGGCAGTTATTGCGTACGTTTTTTTAAACAACCTGCAGGTGCAGACGTGAACCCGGCACATGCAGCCTTGAAAATTAGAGTGGTGAAATTTCTCTCCCTATTTCAGGAAAAACTTCGCATTCTACACAGTTAGAAAAACAAACTGCACAGCGGGCATGGAATGTATGCCCTATGGACAGTCGCAAAATAATGTACATACATACGCACCTTATGGCACTTTCGCATGGACATTTTTGCGAATATCTGGTAGCATCACACACCACGGAGAATTTTAAAATGAGTCTATTTTTTGTAATGGTTTTTAGTGAACGTTTTGCGAAGATTTTAATTAATCGTGCCATAAACTTGAGAACCATACATGCGATGTAAGCGGACCGAACACCCACAAAAACACAAATGCATGGCTGCTCATTGAAATTCATAGTCGCACATCCATTTAATATGCCTGGTAGCTCCTGAAAGGTTGGGCGATGCAGGTATGTAACAACTTCTATGTCTGTGTTTCAGTGCGCAATACTTTTCGGTGCACCAGAAGGCCCGAACGTCATTTAAGGTGCAACAGCTGCTGCCCTTTGCATGCTGTTGGTACCCCTGACACTTAAAACTCTTTTGTTTTTCTTGTTCCTTCTCCAGGTACTTCTATCAATCCTTTTGAAGTAAGTAGAAGGCTGTCAATCAAGGTGCTAAAAAAAATTATGTAGTATATTTGGAGTTCAATTGTGTGATGCCACTTCTGCTACCTTGGGTATTGGGACACAAACAAACATACCCACCTCTCCTGCGATGAAAATGGGCGTGCACTAACTCGCACGCGCAAATGCTAAAAATCAGATTAATTATTAGCATATCTGTCACCTTTCGCTCTTGCATAATATGGCGGCTTGAATTAAGGAGTTTCAGATCCATTGGTGAGCAAAAGATATGAAAACGGAAAAATAGAATTAAATCGGGCTGGAAAGGCATCGGTGACACAGGTGGCCCTAATTTCCCCATGTATTTATTTCCCATAATCCACTGGGGCAGAGGGGGCACTGCATTGGATGGGTAAAAGGCTCCCAGACAGCTCCAAGGTGTCTGTCAAGGCGTCTGCTCGCAAATTCCTTTTATAGTTTGGAAATTTCAGCTGCTTATGCTGCAGAGTACGAGCTAGGAATGACGAGTGGCGTTGGGGGCTGGGGTGCTGCCGGCTGAAAACTGCTGAGCTGTTTGTAATGTAGAAGCAACTCCGGGTGCAAGAAAGGGTTTCAGAAATGTACCAAACATACGGAGCTTCGGTATTTCAGGCCTTTTATAGAGGCGGGAGCTCGTAATGTGGGCTTCTGTCATTCGTGCTTTTTGCTAATATTCCATGAAAGGAAACGGAGAACAGGGTGGGTGGGGAGAGGACAGGGAAGGGGAGAGAATCATATTAAAAGAGGGAGGGATGAGTAAACAGGAGATGAAGCAGGTAAGGAGATAGTGTCTGGGCAGAAAGGACTAGAAGAATGCGAGAGTTCAAGCGACTGTGCTAATTGAAAATTAATGTCCGGAATGTCGCCGTAAAAGCGACGCGGCCGCGAAATTGAAAGCGATCGCGCTAAGAAGCAGCAGCTGTTTGCATGTGTGCGTGGGCACGCAGTCTGCTCTTTTTTGAAGCACCTACTCATGCTTGTGGCGCGCCCCTGCTCGCTCCCGCAAGGTGGATGCTGCCACAAGCACGAGTATATGCTTTGAAAAATTGCAGAATGACTGAAGGTCCTTCTATGCAGCGCATGCGCGCTGCGTAGGCGAGACCTAAAAAGGGAAGGGAACAATACAAGAAGAGGAATGAAAGCGATCAAATAATCAGGCAAGTAAATGAGATGGACAAGAAAGCCAGCAAACCATTATCAGAGGGCTGATCCAAATCCAGCTCTAAGAAATGGCACTGAATATATGTCTAATGATAATAGACCGCTAAAAGCGGCCTCACGGCGAAACCTAAAAGACACCCCAGTGCAATCAGTTAGACACATGAAAAAAATAAAAATACAACAACTCCTCCTCAGATTTAAGATACAATGTCAAAACCATTATTTGGACAAATGGCTGGTCATACCCAACTCCCATGAGATAACGGGGCTTCTCGCGAGGCAAGTGCTCTGTGCTGAGCGTCACCATCTTCCAAAAGTGATCCTTTTCTTCTCCTCCGCTCAGTCCACCAATGGCAAATCCAGGCACATCACGCTTTGTCATCTCTGCAAATAATAAAGCTGATTGTACTCTAAAGCAATGAGTTCATCATAGAGGTTGCCTAATTTTCGCCAGTGGTTGAAGGTGGTAGGCAACAGCACTCGTATATTGAGGACTGGGACATGTTTTTCATCATCAACTTTGACCAGGAGCAAGAGAGAGTAAGGTACAAAAGGGAAAAAAGGAGGAAGAGAAAGATATGAAAGGATTGGCCAAGGAAGAAAGCAGGGATGAAGAACCTTGATGGGTAAGATAGAGAAAGGAATTGAAGGATGGTGGGAGAAAGAGCCAGGAGCTGAAATCAAGACTGATTATATATATATATATATATATATATCAGAGAACTCTAGGTAATTCCCAAGTTTAGGTGGACAGCAGCTCCTGTAAACACCAGCAACACTTTGAATCTGCTCACCTCAAATGTCTGTTTTCTAGCAAAGTTTTTAGGCATAGGATTATACAACACCAGCAACACTTTGAATCTGCTCACCTCAAATGTCTGTTTTTCTAGCAAAGTTTTTAGGCATAGGATTAGTACAGTGCCATCCATGCCGAGCTAGAAAGGGACAAAATCTGTTGTAATTCATGCAGCACAGTCTTTAAACAGAGGATCAGCACAGCGCCATCCACATATCAAATACCTATAACTGGAGCCCTCGCCATGTACTGCTAAATACCTCACATATTACTTCACTCATGGCATTTTCTATAACATAATTGATAATATCACTGCAACATTTGCTGTAAAATTATTGATGAAAAAACTGTGCATGGCGGGGGAGGGAGTTATTGTTACCTTAGGGCCCCAGTTATAGTTACTTATTAACTGTAACTGCTGAATTTCTATGGTTTTGTGTGTGTAAAATCTGAACTTAAGAAGCACGTCCCAGTAACCTTTGTTTTTTTTAATAAACATATATAAATATATTTATATTTATTTTTTAACTAATTAAGGGCTTGATAGCTGGTAAGGTAGCTCACCGAATTGAGAAAGCTAGTTAGGGTTTGAAAATAGCTGGCACTTCAAAAGGAGGTGAGACAACAGATTGAGGACCACCTATGCAAAATGTTGTTATATTTTCATCTGAGAAACACACGGGTGTTTGCCTGGAGGACAGAGATCTTTGTTAATTCTGTGTTTATATTCAACTGAACAGGCTCAAAAAGAACGGATTCTCTTCTCTTGTAGAAAAAAATAAAGTAACAAAAAACATGTCTCTCAGCAAAGGATTATGCATTAAAAAAGATCCTGTCCATAAATACTACTAATAATTAAAACATCAATCGTCCCATGGTGCTTCAATAAAAGGTGTTCACATAAATCAACGATCTCAGAAGGATAAATATTAGACTCAGCCACACCGGCAATCGCACTTGTGAAGTGCAGGTCCCTCAAAGATTCCTGCAGCATAAGGGTATTCCTATAGCTACTAGCTCCTTAAATCTCTTGACTACTTAACAAGAGGGAGCAAGCCCGGTACTCACCATCCAAACACCTCTTCCGGAGTTTGGGGTCCAGACCTCCTTGAATGATTGCAAAGATGTTCTGGCTGTTAGGGTTCTGGTTTACAGCGATGCTTCTTTTTTTAAATTTTTTTATTTAAATATATTTTTATTTTCCAAGTTATACACACTTTTATTTTTTTTAACAATTCAACATGGATATTTCACTTATTATTTCCACAGTTCAAAACTTTTACCTGTATACAGTACATGCTCAAAGTATATTAACCTTTTATCAGTTTTAACAAAAACAAAACCCAAATATTTTACCCCAGATATTTAGTGATTACCCATTCTTTCTTTCCACTTGTTTACTGGGTCCCATATTTTTAAGCTCAAGGTCCTCTTCCTCTTACCCTTCCGGGCATAGATATTCTTTTCCAAATTATATACAGATAATACGTTGGCCAGCCAGGATTGCATTCCCGGAGGATTTTTATCAAGCCATGCCCTGGCTATGGTTAACCTGTACACTGCCATAGGTACAAACAAAAATTCCCGTGGTATTTCTTCCTCATCCGCACCAACCCCTAAAAGTATCCAAGATGGGGTGAGCACAATTTGTATTCCTAGTGACCTGTGTAAAAACATCTCTATATCCCTCACTAGTGTGTGCAGTTGAGGGCAGGTGGCAAAAATATGGACACTGTCTGCCTCTAAGGAATTACATCTAGGACAACAAATACCCGTATTACCACCCCACTTTGCAATCCTGGCTGGCGTGAAGTATAAAGAGAAGAGGGTTTTATAGTGTTGTGATTGCAAAGGGGATGAACACAGAACTGTTCGACCTAGTTCCAGGGATTCCTGAAACCAACCCTGGTCACCACCCAATTTCTCAGCCCACTTATTACTGTGTTTTTCCAAATCATCATTTTTTCCCTTTACGAGAATTGCGTAAAAGGATCGTATTGTACAGTCCCCGGACATCTTTATTTTCTCAAGAATATCATTTCTATTAAACCCAGAAGCTCCACCTTGCTTATTACCCAGAAAACTCCTAATTTGAAGATACTTAAAAAAACATCTATTGCCCAGACCGTACCTGTACCTCATATCGCTAAACTGCATCATTCCATCAGGGTTAACGATGTCACCAATCTGTGTGATCCCCCTTGCAACCCAATCTGCCATTACTATATCTGAAAATACATCTGGGGGAAACGACTTGTTTTTATACATCATAACATATCTGTTGTATCTACCTAATTTAGACTTTTTCAAAAAAGCACTCCAAATATTCACTGTGGCAGCTATTGTTTTATACCTTGTCCTTTTAAAGTATCCAAAATCGATGCTATTTAACAAGTAGTTTCCCGCTTCTGCCCCAAGTATTATTGCATATACCTCCGTGGAGAAGCTGGATACTCTTCTATCAAGATGTGCCCCTCCGATTAATCCCTGCATATATTGTAAGGATGCGGCCATATAATACAATCTAAAATCTGGTGCTCCCCACCCACCTTTCTCTCTCGGGAGGGAGATGAACCTATAAGCCCTCCGTGTCTTCCCCTGCGCCCATATAAATCTATTCATAATCACCTCTAGTGCATTAAACCAGCTTGTTCCAAATAATAATGGAATAGATCTAAAAAGAAAGAGAAACTTAGGGAGAATCAACATCTTAATTATATTCGTACATCCGACTAGTGACAAATGTAAATTGTTTAATCTATCCAGGTCTGCTTTTACTTTAGTCATTAAGGGAGTCATATTATTCTTTACTATGCTTTCTAGATTTGCAGAAATCACGATTCCCAAGTATACTGCAGATTCAACCACCCTAACATCGTTACTATCTACATACCTATTCTCTACAATTTGTGTTTTCGAAGAGTTTAAACTATAGCCCGATACCGGGCCGAACTTTCTGGCTTCCAATTCCACCTCCCTAATAGCCCCTGCCGGGTTGGGTGTCATAATGGCCACGTCGTCTGCATACGCCAAGGATTTTATCGAGCAGCCATTCATCAGCATTGCCGGTATCTTCGGATTTTGTTCTAGTCGATGGAGAAAAGGATCTAAATAAAGCGCAAATAATAAGGGAGAGGAAGGACAACCCTGCCGGGTCCCTCTACTGATTTTAACCCAGGCAGAATGCCCTCTGTTGACCCTGATCTTAGCTTTTGGGTCTTTATAGTTTCTATAGCCTTTATAAATCCATCCCCTATACCGCTCCATCTCATGACAGCCCATAGATAACTCCAGGAGACCGTATCAAATGCTTTTTCAGCATCTAAGAAGAGTGCTGCCATAGGGTCTCCTAGAGTACCTGCTGCATCGAACATAGTAATTACTTGCCTGACATGTTGCGTTGTACCCTTACCTGGGATGAACCCATGCTGGAAAGGGATAACCAATCTCTCAATAACCCTTGATAGTCTTTTAGCCAGTATTTTAGAGAACACCTTCACATCGGCGTTCATTAAAGTGATAGGTCTATACGAGCCTGGGGCCGTTGCTGGTTTACCCTTTTTAGCTATCACTATGATGTCCGCAGACCCCCAGGTGTCAGGTATTGATTCCCCCTTCTGGGCAAGTACCATAACATTAAACATATCAGCTACTAACACCGTCTGAAACACTTTAAAGAATTCCAATGGGATCTGGTCTGGACCCGCTGCCTTCCCAGAGGGTAGGCTACCAAGGGCCATAAGAAATTCTTCCAATTGGAATGCGGCTTCTAACTCCTCTTTGTCCTCTGCCTCAATTTCAGGAGGGAGAACGCCCCTCAGATATCCCTCTATCTCTTCCACACCCCCTATGTTATCAGAGGAATAAAGATCTACATAAAACTGTCTAAAAACTTCCCTTACCTTCCCAGCCTCTGTAAATGAATTGCCCTGTGGATCAACAATCTGCTTGACATCAGAATTTGCTGCCCTTTGTCTGCTTCGCGCTGCTAAGATGTGCCCCACCCTTTCACTAAACTCATACGCCTTCCCCCTTTGAGTCAGATACTTCTCCACTACTTTTTTAGCCACTCCTTCAAGGGCTTCTGCTCTAGTTATGGTAATCCTAAGCAGTAGCTGGTCGAGCGGAGAGTTCTGTGCTATAGCTACTGCTAAGTCTGCTTCAAGTTTTAAAAGATTTTGTCGAATTTCATCAGCCCTTAATTTCTCCTTCTTTTGATTAAATAACACAAAACTCAGTGTCTCCCCCCTTACCCCCGCTTTAAATGAATCCCAAACAACCCCCGGTGATGCTGTCCCTCTATTTATGTCCCAGAAGTCCTTTATCCATATGCTCATATAGTCCTGATATGCCTGGTCTTGTAGTAATGCTCGATCAAAAGTCCATGAAACTTCTCTCTTTTGGTTCTGGCCCAGCTTAAGTGTTACTACCAATGGACTATGGTCTGAAACTAGTCGTGGATGTTTCTCAATTTTCAAACCAGTGATCAAGTTCTTAGAGATTAAAAAGTAGTCCAAGCGAACCAGCACCTTGTGTGGGGCTGAATAGAATGTACTACCGTCTAAGTGTGGATGCCACCTTGTCCAGGGATCTTCCAGGGAATTATGAAACACCATATCTGAGAGTGCTCTATACACCCTTTTTTTCCTCCCTGTATATTGTCCCCCAGGTTGGACAAATGAGCTACTAAGGTCATGTAGATTGAGATCCCTGCAACAGACAATTGGCTCGGGCCACTGAGCTAACTCGACATCCAGATACTGAAAAACATCTGGGTCATCCTCTGTTGACCCATAGATCGTGACCAACGTGAAAGTATCCCCCTTGAAAACTAGCTCCAGTATAACCCATCTCCCACACTGATCTTCCTTCTTTCTTCGCACTATTGCATCTCCACTCCTCCCTAAAACCGCCACTCCTCTTGTCTTAGTCCCCTGCTTTGAGTTCGCTACTAACGAGAAACCCAAGTGTTCCAGTAGATGACCTTTAACACCCTCTATATGGGTCTCCTACAGACATACTAAATCCAGGCGCAATGTTTTAAGGAAAGCAGCTACTCTATGTCTTTTATTTATTTCATTAAGCCCGCACACATTTATCGAGGCAATTCTACACGTCATACAGAAGCACCCCTTGTCCTTTCAATGAACCTTTTAATTGTTTAAGAAAATTCCATATCTGCTGATTCCATGCCATCTTCCTCTTATACTGTATACATTCTGGTTCTAATGCATTGTTATTCTCATGTTGTGTACAATCTATCACATTTTTCCAACAAGTGTGAAATACCAAAACAAAAACAAACCTATGTGCCCTTTTCCCCCCCTTCTTCCTCCCTACCCTTCCCCTTGCCCCCCCTCCCCCTCCACCTGCCCCCCCCTCCCCTGAACCCTCCCTTCCCCTTTACAGGCAAATAGGTCAGTCGACCTATGAGTGCCCGCCTTGAGTTGTGCCAATCGCATCCCTCTCCTGCTTCTCCCTTTGATGTATTGTGTTACCTCCCCTTCTTATACTTATATTCAGCAAACTTGTGGAGTACGCTATATACCATTACCCTGGCCCTCCTCATTTTATCCGCCTTTCTGTTTCCTCGTTTCCTCCAGAAATTGCTGGGCTTTGATCTCTGAAGAGAACATCCAGGCCTTCCCCCTTACAACTGCCTTGAGCCTAGCAGGGAAGAGGAGATATGCTTCACAGCCTAGAGCCTGAAATGGAGCAATCATCTGTCTAAGCTTCCATCTCCTCTCTATTGTGACATGACAGAAATCAGGCCTGGCGAAAAAAGTAGTACCTTCAAAAGTCCTTCTGCTATCTGGCCTTGCCTTACCAATTATCTCCTCTCTCAGTAAAAAGTTCCCTATATTTACCAAGATCGCCCTGGGTAAGTTCCCCTGGGTCTCACCACCTGTACCTCCCGTGCCTCGGGTTTTCCTTATTGTAAAGGGGAATCTATGTGCCCTCTGTACTTCCCTTTCCCACTGCCACTGGGACTCCGGGAAAGCTCCTTTTAAGAGATTAACGACAAATTGTCTGACATCTTGCCCTTCTGCCACACCCAAGAGTCTAACATTGTTCCGTTTCTGCCTATTTTCAAAGTCCTCCATCTTCCAGCTCATGTCTTCTGTCAATTTCTCTTGCTCAGTCTTGAATGCCTGTCAGTTTCCCACGTTGTCCTCCAATCTGCCTGTACGTTCTTCTACTTCTGTGACTCTCACCTCTACTTCTTTATATAGTTTATTTATTTTCCTCAGTGAGCCCTGAATCTTTTTCGAGGCCTGTCTTGCTCTCCGACTTTCGGTTCTTGCCTCTGCTTGCATCTCCTTCAGGGTATCAAATAGAGCTTCGAGAGATTTTTTCTGGGGTACAGTGTCAGGAGTAGGGCCCCTACCACCACCACTACCACTACCGCTGTCTTGATAGACCTGGGATGTAGCTGAATAATCCCATAGTAATCGTCTATCGTGATGGGGGGGGGGGGGGACTATGAGGTGCGCCTCCTTACTTTTGAGAGCCTTTTTCTTTGTGTGGATGCTTTACTAGAGGTGCTGGACCCGGAGTCTGTAATGTCATCAACCTCCTCTTCCTGGCTCTCTTCAGAAGAAATTATTGACTCTGAGTCCTCGTTTACTGAATAAAAGTGTTCGCCTTCTATAGAGCCCCCTTCTAGCTTTTCTGTTAACTGCTTACTCTTGTTGCTCTTCCCCTGTCCACTATCATCTGCCACGGTCTCAGCGCTACCCCAGGTTTTAACTCTTTGGTGTTGGGCAGTTCTACTCCCTTCTTTCATCTCCGCCTCCACAACATCAGAGCCTCCAGCATATCGGCGTTTCCAAGGGGCCTCCCCGTGTCTCTCTCCGATGTCATTTTTACCAGTAATGGCGTTATATCTACTGACTCCGCCATTCGAGTCTCTGTAGAATCTGTTGCCGTTTTCTGGTCCGCTTGTATCAGCGCTCGAGCTGCGTCTCCCATTCCTGCTTCAGTAGCCTCTTTGCTCAATCCTGCTACCTCAGCGCACTGGTTTGGTTGCCTGGCAACCAGGTTCTCAGCGGCGGCGGCCGCCGCGTCCTCGCGGACGCGCTCTCCTGATGCCTGCGTCTCCAGCAACTCCCCAGGCTGTCCGGGAGCGGTCATGGAGAAAACCTCCGTCAGGGTAGGTTGGCGCATCCCGTTGTCTTTGTGTTTACATTTGTCCGCTTTGTCTTCTTTCAGACTTAGTTCCGATGTAGCAGTATTTTTGGATGTTGCATGATTATCCGGTATCCTCTTTGGGAGCACCGGAGTCTTACCACGGACTTCTACTTTTCTTTTTGGCGGCATCGCAGGTACTTTGCGGATTGCTCCGAGATTTTTCCCTGTCAGCGCCTCTCCATTCTCCGTTCCTTTCATCTCCGGATCTGCCACCTCTCTGGGCTTATCCTGTCGCGGCGGTCTGGGAGGCATCACGATCGCTGGACCCTCTTCACCTTTTAAAGCACTCGTATATTGAGGACTGGGACATGTTTTTCATCATCGACTTTGACCAGGAGCAAGAGAGAGTAAGGTACAAAAGGGGAAACAAGCATTAGGAATGCATTAGGGCTCGGGTTTGTTTGAGTTAGAGATAATGGCGTTGTAAATGGCAATGTGTTTTAGGCATGTGTTTTGGAGTGGAAACATGTGGTGTGTGTTGGAGATATGCGTGTTGGATTGGAATGTTATCAATGGTGGCATGCTGCAGTTTAACGCAATATCTTTAAAAGGTAAAGTGCAGCATAGTGCGATAGGTACAATATTAATTGGTGGATGCGTTATCAATTGGTGTGTGCATTGATGTGTGGTGGATGTGTGTGCCTGTAGGAATTGTGCAGTGATGGCTGTTGGTGTGTGTGTTTAGTGGAAGCGTGTAGTGGTGGTGTGTGTGTATGTGTGTGTGGTGTATGTGTGTGTGGTGTGTGTATGGTGTGTGTGTGTGTGGTATGTGTGTGTGGTGTATGTGGTGTTTTCTGCACACTCACACACTGCCCCCACACATTCACACACTGCTCACCCGCACACTCCCAATGTCACCCTGCATAGTCACACACTGTTTATCCTGCACACTCATTCTGCACACTAACACAATGTGCACCCTGCACCCTTACACACTGTCTCTGCAGTCACTCTGCACTCACTGTCACTTTACACTCAGTCACTCTAAATCTGCACTCTGAACTCTGCACTCACAATCTGCACTCTGAACTCTGCACTCACAATCTGCACTCTGAACTCTGCACTCACAATCTGCACTCTGAACTCTGCACTCACAATCTGCACTCTGAATCTGCACCCTACACTCTGAATCTGCACCCTGCACTCTGCACTCACAATCTGCACTACTCCCAATCTGCACTACTCTCAATCTGCACTCTCCATCTGCACTACTCTCCATCTGCACTACTCTCCATCTGCACTACTCTCCATCTGCACTACTCTCCATCTGCACTACTCTCCATCTGCACTACTCTCCATCTGCACTACTCTCCATCTGCACTACTCTCCATCTGCACTACTCTCCATCTGCACTACTCTCCATCTGCACTACTCTCCATCTGCACTACTCTCCAACTGCACTACTCTCCAACTGCACTACTCTCCAACTGCACTCTCAGGGCCCGATGTAGGTCGGTCGGTAACGGCTGAAATGCGGTATTTTCGGCCGTTACCGACCGGTATCAATCCCTCGGGATGTAGGAGTCCAAAAACCGCCCGATTCGGTAAAAATACCGAATCGGAAAAGTTACCCTTTCGGTAGATTACCAAATCGGAAATTACACCGAATCGGCAAATATACCGAATCGGTAACAAAACCGAATCTGTAAAAAATACGGAATCGGAAATATCACCGAATCGGTGTAATACCGAATCGGAAAACACAGAATCGGGAAAAATAAACCGATTCGGTACAGATATCGAATCTGTAAAATTACCGATTCGGTATAAAACCGATTCTGTGTGAAAAACTTAAGATTGAGATGTAGGAAAGCTCTGAAATACCGAATAAGCGTCAAAATCGGTATTTAAGAATCGGTTTTTACCATAGATTGGAATCAGGTGGTAACCAGGTGCAACCTATAAAAAAGGACCCAAAATGCATTTCTGCTTGCACCATGGCAGCTTTTTATGTCATAGCAAGACGGCTACGGCTACAGCAGGATGGAGAGAGGGAATGGCTGAGAGAGGAGCAGGTGTATAGACAGCGGATCACCCTGTTCATGCAGACAGATGCAGAGATCCTACAGAGGTACAGGCTGGACCCAGAGACCATCTTAGAGCTCATAAGGGACCTCCAACCCCTGTTGCAGCACCCCACCCATAGGCACACGCAATCCCAGTGCACGTGCAGGTGCTATGCAGCCTACACCTGCTGGCGTCTGGCAGCTATCAAAGTGCAGTAGCTTCGGTAGGAGGGGTGAGCCAGAGCTGCCTGTCACGGTTCTTCCACAAGTTCCTTGATGCCATGATTGACAGGATGGACCAATACATTTCCTTCCCTGCAACCCATGCAGAACTGGTACAGACAAAAGCAGACTTCTATCAGATGGCAAGATTTCCCCACATCATTGGCTGCATAGATGGCACACACATTCCGATTTGTCCCCCTGCTGCCACAGAATATGTATACCGCAATCGGAAGTCACGGCACACCATAAATGTGCAGGTGATTTGTAATGCCAAGTGTGTCATCACTGACGTGGTAGCAAAATTTCCAGGGAGTACCCATGACTCCTACATCTTTCAAAATAGCGGAATTTATGCACGGCTGACGGCAGGGGAATTCGGTGAAGGATACCTCCTAGGTAAGACACAGTGTCAGACCCCCATAACCTAAATAGCAGTGTGAAGTACATGTATGCATGTGAGTAATGTTACCCCTTTTTCTTCTAGGCGACAGTGCATATGCCCTCCGCTCATTCATTCTCACCCCCTACCTCAACCCCTCAACACCCAGCCAAAGGAGGTATAACCGTGCACACAAAAGCACAAGGAATGTAGTCGAACGGACCTTCGGCATCTGGAAAAGCAGGTTCAGATGCCTGCACAAGAGCAGAGGTGCTAGACAATATACCCCCATCACTTGCTGCAAGATAATTGCTGTCTGTGCAATGTTGCACAACCTTGCGGTCAAGAAGGGCACAGAGGTAGAGTTGTCTGACTACGAGGACCCTGACGATGACATTGCTGTGCCACAAACACAACCTGCTGGGGTGTCTACGCCAAGTGATGGCAGATACAGACGTGAGGAGATAACAGAAAACTATTTCTGAGTGAGTACAGATGCACAGACATGTCAATGGATGTGGAAAAAAAATAAATGTAATAATGTTGGCACAACGTTACTGCACTGATGTGCAACAAATTAAACAATAACAGAATAGGTGGGGAATGTAAATTGTCCGGGTTGCCTCACCCACCCTGGCAGTCTTACTTCTTGCTGCGCTTAGCTGACCCACTTGGATGTGGCTCACCACCTTCTGTGTGTCCGGCTGCCTCAGCGGAGCGCCTGCTGCTCCGGTGCGGCTCAGATACAGCACTGGCCGGGCTGCTGCGGCTGCTGGTGTCCCCAGCCTCGCCCACGTCCAGGGCAGGATTCACCACCGTGTTTGATATAATTAGTGCCTCCATGGCAGTGGTGATGCGGGCCATGCCCCTGGTCACCTCAGAAGAGTTCTGGGTGAGGCAGTCCTCCATGTTAGCCCCTCGGCGGCATAGCTGGGCGGTTGCTGCTGCAAGGCGGTTCATTGCCCGGTTTTGCACGCGGGCATCCCTGCGCCTACAGTGCTCGTGCTCCTCCATCTTACTGCATAGCTGGGTAATGGCAGTAGTCATGCGCCCCAGTCCAGTAGCTATTTCCTTGTTGCTCTCAACGAAACTCTTAAACCCCTTTGTCATCTCCCCCATGTGCAGGTTGTGCTGCCGCAATTGGCGCTGGCAAGCCAGGATCGACTTGGCCTGCATCCTTTGGATCCGGACCATACTCCCCTCCAGCCCTTGGAATACACTGCCCTCCCGTGCTGGCGAAGCGGGGCTGGATGTGCGTGGCCTGCGCCGATTGCTGCTGGCCTGCTGTGTGGGCTGGTGTGCCACGGGTGTTGCAGGGGTGGGTGCAGGAGCCTGAGCCGCTGCTCCCTCCATGATGTTCAATGGTGCAACGGTGATCCTCCTGGCAGGAGATGTGGCAGGTGCTGGGTGGGTCTGTGTGGGTGAAATTTCCGGTGAGAACTGCAATGGGGGCGTTAGTGACAGTAGGGGGGAGTGGGGAAATGAGAGGGTATGTCCTGTGTCATCCTCATTGCACACGGCACTGCTGTTCTCCTCCTCCTCCTCCTCCTGTGATGGTACAATGCTGCTTGGCCCTGCCACCGCACTGTCTGATGGTGCTGGAGCTTGTGTAGCCGCTGCTCCACTGCCTGATGGTGCCCCTAGGTATAAAGAAGCATTTGTGAACTGAGTGCAAATGTCTTACAGTCACTACAATAAAAGCATTGCACATCTCATTTTCAGTACTCTGATTCATTTTCCAGGTGCATTTCATTTGAATGTGCACTGGCATTTGTTACTACTTTAGCTGACTACATTTATCATGATGCATTGCTCATGTATGTTGCTAGCAGTACTGGGCTGGGGTTTGGCTGTGCATTGGGGCTAAAGGGGAGGTGTCTGGTAGGGTGTGTCATGCTGTGCATGCTTCTTACCTTTTGCTTTGGCTCTGGATGAGCTGTCCAGGTCCCCAACTCCCAGCACACTCTCACTCTCAATTGTCATGGACACAAGTTCCTCAAGGTCAGTGAGGGGTGGCGCCGGGTTCCTTCCTCCAACTGTTAGTCCTGCCTGCTTGTGCAGCTCGGCCAGTTTCCTCTTGGTGAGGCTGCGAATGTCATAAAACCTCTTTTTGAGGTCGGCCAGGCTCCTGGGGGTGACACCAACTGCGTTCACCCTCCCACCGATTGCAATCCACAGGTTCCTCTTGGTGCTCTCTGGGACTGTGAGAGACAGCCTCCCAAACAGCTGCCTGTGGACCCTCACCACCTCCTCCACCAACACTTGCAGCTCCTTGGTGCTGAACTTGGCCTTGCGCTTGCGCTCAATCTTCTGGCTCTCAGAGCTGCTTGCCATTTCCACACAGTTCAGGATAGTGCTACCACTGCTGCTCACTGTGAATGCTCAGCTCAGGCTGCCTCTCCAGAAAGTTCTAATGAGTTGCACCTGCCTGGGTATCCACTCCCTGCTAGGGTGGGGGAGGGTGCTTCCACCTCATTGGCTGTTGTCATTAGTTTCACTTTTACTTGCTCGCCGATTCCGTATTTACCGATTCGGTATTTACCGATTCGGTATTCGCCGAATACCGAATCGGTAAATACCGAATCGGAATTTACAATGCTTTCCTATGGGCCATTTGGCCCACGGGGGTGTATTTCAATTACCGAATCGGTATTTGCCGATTCGGTACTCGCCGATTCGGTACTTACCGAATCGGCGAATACCGATTCGGTAGGTATCGACCCACGATACCGATTGTTACCGATTCGGTAATTTTCCGAAATTTTTTCCCTACATATCATTTTCCGATTTCAATATACCGATTCGGTAGGAATCGGTATTTTAAAATCGTTAAATGGGTTTTACCTACATCGGGCCCTCAATCTGCACTACTATCAATCTGCACTACTCTCAATCTGCACTACTCTCAATCTGCACTACTCTCAATCTGCACTACTCTCAATCTGCACTACTCTCAATCTGCACTCTGCACTCTGAATCTGCACTCTGAATCTGCACTCTGCACTCTGAACTCTGAATCTGCACTCTGAATCTGCACTCTGAATCTGCACTCTGCACTCTGAATCTGCACTCTGCACTCTCAATCTGCACTCTGCACTCTGCACTCTCAATCTGCACTCTCAATCTGCACTCTGCACTCTGCACTCTCAATCTGCACTCTGCACTCTCAATCTGCACTCTGCACTCTCAATCTGCACTCTGCACTCTCAATCTGCACTCTGCACTCTCAATCTGCACTCTGCACTCTGAACTCTGAATCTGCACTCTGAATCTGCACTCTGAATCTGCACTCTGCACTCTCAATCTGCACTCTGAATCTGCACTCTGAATCTGCACTCTGCACTCTCAATCTGCACTCTGCACTCTGCACTCTCAATCTGCACTCTGCACTCTCAATCTGCACTCTGCACTCTGCACTCTCAATCTGCACTCTGCACTCTCAATCTGCACTCTGCACTCTCAATCTGCACTCTGCACTCTCAATCTGCACTCTGCACTCTCAATCTGCACTCTGCACTCTCAATCTGCACTCTGCACTCTCAATCTGCACTCTGCACTCTGCACTCTCAATCTGCACTCTCAATCTGCACTCTGCACTCTGCACTCTCAATCTGCACTCTGCACTCTCAATCTGCACTCTGCACTCTGCACTCTCAATCTGCACTCTGCACTCTCAATCTGCACTCTGCACTCTGCACTCTCAATCTGCACTCTGCACTCTCAATCTGCACTCTCAATCTGCACTCTGCACTCTCAATCTGCACTCTGCACTCTCAATCTGCACTCTGCACTCGCACTCTGCACTCTCAATCTGCACTCTGCACTCTCAATCTGCACTCTGCACTCTGCACTCTGCACTCTCAATCTGCACTCTGCACTCTGCACTCTCAATCTGCACTCTGCACTCTCAATCTGCACTCTGCACTCTCAATCTGCACTCTGCACTCTCAATCTGCACTCTGCACTCTCAATCTGCACTCTCAATCTGCACTCTGCACTCTCAATCTGCACTCTGCACTCTGCACTCTCAATCTGCACTCTGCACTCTGCACTCTCAATCTGCACTCTGCACTCTCAATCTGCACTCTGCACTCTGCACTCTCAATCTGCACTCTGCACTCTGAATCTGCACTCTGCACTCTCAATCCGCACTCTCAATCTGCACTCTCAATCTGCACTCTCAATCTGCACTCTGCACTCTGCACTCTCAATCTGCACTCTGCACTCTGCACTCTCAATCTGCACTCTGCACTCTCAATCTGCACTCTGCACTCTCAATCTGCACTCTCAATCTGCACTCTGCACTCTCAATCTGCACTCTGCACTCTCAATCTGCACTCTGCACTCTCAATCTGCACTCCGCACTCTCAATCTGCACTCTCAATCTGCACTCTCAATCTGCACTCTGCACTCTGCACTCTGCACTCTCAATCTGCACTCTGCACTCTCAATCTGCACTCTGCACTCTCAATCTGCACTCTGCACTCTCAATCTGCACTCTCAATCTGCACTCTGCACTCTGCACTCTGCACTCTCAATCTGCACTCTGCACTCTCAATCTGCACTCTCAATCTGCACTCTGCACTCTCAATCTGCACTCTGCACTCTCAATCTGCACTCTGCACTCTCAATCTGCACTCTCAATCCGCACTCTCAATCTGCACTCTCAATCTGCACTCTCAATCTGCACTCTGCACTCGCACTCTGCACTCTCAATCTGCACTCTGCACTCTGCACTCTCAATCTGCACTCTGCACTCTCAATCTGCACTCTGCACTCTCAATCTGCACTCTCAATCTGCACTCTGCACTCTCAATCTGCACTCTGCACTCTGCACTCTCAATCTGCACTCTGCACTCTCAATCTGCACTCTGCACTCTGCACTCTCAATCTGCACTCTGCACTCTCAATCTGCACTCTGCACTCTGCACTCTCAATCTGCACTCTGCACTCTCAATCTGCACTCTCAATCTGCACTCTGCACTCTCAATCTGCACTCTGCACTCTCAATCTGCACTCTGCACTCTCAATCTGCACTCTGCACTCTCAATCTGCACTCTGCACTCTCAATCTGCACTCTGCACTCTCAATCTGCACTCTGCACTCTCAATCTGCACTCTGCACTCTCAATCTGCACTCTGCACTCTCAATCTGCACTCTGCACTCTCAATCTGCACTCTCAATCTGCACTCTGCACTCTCAATCTGCACTCTGCACTCTCAATCTGCACTCTGCACTCTCAATCTGCACTCTGCACTCTCAATCTGCACTCTGCACTCTCAATCTGCACTCTGCACTCTCAATCTGCACTCTGCACTCTCAATCTGCACTCTGCACTCTCAATCTGCACTCTGCACTCTGAATCTGCACTCTGAATCTGCACTCTGAATCTGCACTCTGAATCTGCACTCTGAATCTGCACTCTGCACTCTGAATCTGCACTCTGAATCTGCACTCTGAATCTGCACTCTGCACTCTGAATCTGCACTCTGAATCTGCACTCTGAATCTGCACTCTGCACTCTGAATCTGCACTCTGAATCTGCACTCTCAATCTGCACTCTCAATCTGCACTCTGCACTCTGCACTCTGCACTCTCAATCTTCAATCTGCACTCTGCACTCTGCACTCTCAATCTGCACTCTGCACTCTCAATCTGCACTCTGCACTCTCAATCTGCACTCTGCACTCTCAATCTGCACTCTGCACTCTCAATCTGCACTCTGCACTCTCAATCTGCACTCTCAATCTGCACTCTGCACTCTCAATCTGCACTCTGCACTCTCAATCTGCACTCTGCACTCTCAATCTGCACTCTGCACTCTGCAATCTGCACTCTCAATCTTCAATCTGCACTCTGCAATCTGCACTCTCAATCTTCAATCTGCACTCTGCACTCTGCACTCTGCACTCTGCACTCTCAATCTGCACTCTGCACTCTCAATCTGCACTCTGCACTCTCAATCTGCACTCTGCACTCTGCAATCTGCACTCTCAATCTTCAATCTGCACTCTGCACTCTGCACTCTCAATCTGCACTCTGCACTCTCAATCTGCACTCTGCACTCTCAATCTGCACTCTGCACTCTCAATCTGCACTCTGCACTCTGAATCTGCACTCTCAATCTGCACTCTGCACTCTCAATCTGCACTCTGCACTCTCAATCTGCACTCTGCACTCTCAATCTGCACTCTGCACTCTCAATCTGCACTCTCAATCTGCACTCTGCACTCTCAATCTGCACTCTGCACTCTCAATCTGCACTCTGCACTCTCAATCTGCACTCTGCACTCTCAATCTGCACTCTCAATCTGCACTCTGCACTCTCAATCTGCACTCTGCACTCGCACTCTGCACTCTCAATCTGCACTCTGCACTCTCAATCTGCACTCTGCACTCTCAATCTGCACTCTGCACTCTCAATCTGCACTCTGCACTCTCAATCTGTACTCTGCACTCTCAATCTGCACTCTGCACTCTCAATCTGCACTCTGCACTCTGCACTCTGCACTCTGCACTCTGCACTCTGCACTCTGCACTCTGCACTCTCAATCTTCAATCTGCACTCTGCACTCTGCACTCTGCACTCTCAATCTGCACTCTGCACTCTCAATCTGCACTCTGCACTCTCAATCTGCACTCTGCACTCTCAATCTGCACTCTGCACTCTCAATCTGCACTCTGCACTCTCAATCTGCACTCTGCACTCTCAATCTGCACTCTGCACTCTCAATCTGCACTCTGCACTCTCAATCTGCACTCTCAATCTGCACTCTCAATCTGCACTCTCAATCTGCACTCTGCACTCTCAATCTGCACTCTGCACTCTCAATCTGCACTCTGCACTCTGCACTCTGCACTCTGCACTCTGCACTCTGCACTCTGCACTCTGCACTCTGCACTCTGCACTCTCAATCTGCACTCTCAATCTGCACTCTCAATCTGCACTCTGCACTCTCAATCTGCACTCTCAATCTGCACTCTGCACTCTCAATCTGCACTCTGCACTCTCAATCTGCACTCTGCACTCGCACTCTGCACTCTCAATCTGCACTCTGCACTCTGCACTCTGCACTCGCACTCTGCACTCTGCACTCTGCACTCTGCACTCTCAATCCGCACTCTGCACTCTGAATCTGCACTCTGAATCTGCACTCTGAATCTGCACTCTGAATCTGCACTCTGAATCTGCACTCTGAATCTGCACTCTGAATCTGCACTCTGAATCTGCACTCTGAATCTGCACTCTGAAACTGCACTCTGAAACTGCACTCTGAAACTGCACTCTGCACTCTCAGCACACATCACTCTACAGCACACACCACTCTACAGCACACAGCACACAGCACTCTACTGCACACAGCACTCTACAGCACACAGCACTCTACAGCACACAGCACTCTACAGCACACAGCACTCTACAGCACACAGCACTCTACAGCACACAGCACTCTGCAGCACACAGCACACATCACTCTACAGCACACAGCACTCTACAGCACACAGCACTCTACAGCACACAGCACTCTACAGCACACAGCACTCTACAGCACACAGCACTCTGCACTCAACTGCACACAGCACTCTGGAAACAACAGCACACAGCACTCTGCACTGTACAGCACACAGCACTCTACAGCACACAGCACTCTACAGCAAACAGCACTCTACAGCACACAGCACTCTTCAGGACAGCACTTCTCGGGGCACAGCACTCTACAGCACACAGCACTCTTCAGCACACAGCACTCTTCAGCACACAGCACTCTTCAGCACACAGCACTCTTCAGCACACCGCACTCTTCAGCACACCGCACTCTTCAGCACACCGCACTCTACAGCACACAGCACTTCTCAGCACTCTTCAGCACACTTCAGCACACAGCACTCTTCAGCATACAGCACAAAGCACTCTACAGCACAAAGCACTCTACAGCACACAGCACTTCTCAGGACACACCACTCTACAGCACACAGCACTCTTCAGCACACAGCACTCTACAGCACACAGCACTCTACAGCACACAGCACTCTGCACTCAACTGCACACAGCACTCTGGAATCAACAGCACACAGCACTCTGCACTATACAGCACACATCACTCTACAGCACACAGCACTCTACAGCACAGAGCTGCACACAGCACTAAATGGTAAAAGAATGCACACGTTTGAAGGTCGATATATTTGTGAGCGGGTGATCCAGTGGTGCCATGTGCTGGAGTCTAATTGAATATGTTTGAGCAAATTCTAATTTTTGAATGAGAAGCTAATGCTTTTTCTTACATAGCTTGGTGCTTATTTGTGGATTTTCTAATGCTGATCATGGTACAATCTGTTGAGTATTCAGGGTATTGTCATGCATAATTGACAAGAATCTGAATGTGCTATTTATTTTTTTGCACAAATCAATTATAATATTTTGCCTCGACTAATCCGACGCTTAATGTTAGGCTAATCTCATGTACTTTTGAGCACACCCTGATGTTTATTTTGCTGAAGCCTCCTAGTTGAGAGATATCTCTCATTCGGGTAATTTTAGAAGTCAACAGTATCAAATTATAAAAACGTTCACGGAGGGCCTTTTCAACAATTTGTGCCACCAAAAACCATACCTGTTGCTTTGTCCCTCCCCTTCCCTACTCGCCCCAGTACTGGTGCACCTTTATGGGTGACAGAAGCGTTTTATATTCTCCCCCAAGAATTTGCTGTTCGGTTTTGTTGAATACATTCACAATATGCACCCCGCTGTTTGGAAGTTGAAATCTTTTTCAGCCATTATAAGTCACACATTCACGTTATTATCGTTCATGGTGTTGTGAAAGGGCGGCAATAGATATATAATGGAATATGGAGCTCTGAAAAGAATGAATGTATTTTTTACTCAGGCAGGGTATTGCAGCTGTGCTGGCTAGCTGGCAACGAGTGCATCGCGTTTCCCTGGGCTTCGATTTCCTGTTTACTTAAATCATGAGGCAATTCAAGTTACCCTTCTTAATTAATCATTTTCACAATAGTTATTGGAAGTGGATAGCATGTTTCCTGTTTTTAGCCAAGGATTGCCACAGCAGAAAGTCCGCCAGCAGTCCAAAAGCTAAGGTGCAGGGCAGAAAGGGAAAATCATATTAGCCTCTGCCTCATAACACATTAACAAGCTGTGTGCTTCATGGGTCAATGCAGAGCTGGCCAGGGATACTGAGGATTTAGGAGAGAAAAGGCCTGATTCTTTGAAACTCACAAGGTGTCCAAAAACATCTGTTGAAGCTGACAGAGACAGTTGTCTTTAAGTTATAATAATGTGCTCCTATAAAATAAAAATAAAGTAAACGTAGTAGACAGGTGGGTGTATCAACATGGAAATGTCCTTTTCACCCAAATTATCTCACCCTTTTAACAAAAAATACTTAAAAAACATTATTTCAAGGTGACTATGTGTACTAATAGGAAAGAACTGATCCATGGCAGCTCCACAAAGTACCTGCCCTTCATCATGGAGAATATCCATGTGTTGCATATTGGGAGCCATTTTAAAAGGTACTTCAGCGTCTATTTACAAGTCAATTATTTCTAGCTCTACGGTGCCAAGTAACATATACTTGTGAGCCTGTAAAATTGGAACACTGAAAAAAACAAAAAGACAATTCATACTATTTTGAGGCACAGATGCTAGAAGTACGTTATGGTTCTGCGCAGGGCACTTCTGTAGTGATCCAGGCCAAAATCTGCTACTTCGAATATCTGGATTACAGAGAAGTGGACCAGCAGATTTCACAGCATTTTCCTATTACTAAATGCCTTTTGGAAACACGCGAAAAGCCTGCCATCTGCCTTCAATTACCGGCACCTCTGACAGCTCGTAATTGAGAATTCATGGCATTCTCCTGGCCGGGGAGACAGCATGCGCGCACTTACAGCTCAACAAAACTACAGACTCGTGAATGCGCGAACGGACCCTGACATCTGGTAATTGGGAATTTATGGCATCTCAGGCGCGTTCGGGCACGGGATATGCAGGAAATAGAGAGAGCAACATTCCTAGGGCCTATTGCGTGAAGCCTTAAAAAAACACAGCTGTGAGAGGACGAATTGCCATGCAGATGGCACAGAACACCACGAAACATGCTCGCGCACTGAGGAATTTTTCCTGCACTATCCAGAACCCCTAACATAAGGAGCTCGGAGCTCCGCCCCCCCTGCTGACGCAGGGGGCATAGGCCGAGCCCTAAAAAGGAGGAAGAGAAAGATAAGAAAGGATTGGCCAAGGAAGAAAGCAGGGATGAAGAACCTTGATGGGTAAGATAGAGAAAGGAATTGAAGGATGGTGGGAGAAAGGTCCAGGAGCTGAAATCAAGACTGATATATATATTTATATATATATATATCAGAGAACTCTAGGTAATTCCCAAGTTTAGGTGGACAGCAGCTCCTGTATACACCAGCAACACTTTGAATCTGCTCACCTCAAATGTCTGTTTTCTAGCAAAGTTTTTAGGCATAGGATTAGTACAGTGCCATCCATGCCGAGCTAGAAAGGGCCAAAATCTGTTGTAATTCATGCAGCACAGTCTTTAAACAGAGGATCAGCACAGCGCCATCCACATATCAAGTACCTATAACTGGAGCCCTCGCCATGTACTGCTAAATACCTCACATATTACTTCACTCATGGCATTTTCTATAACATCATTGATAATATCACTGCAACATTGGCTGTAAAATTATTGATGAAAAAACTGTGCATGGCGGGGGAGGGAGTTATTGTTACCTTAGGGCCCCAGTTATAGTTACTTATTAACTATAACTGCTGAATTTCTATGGTTTTATGTGTGTAAAATCTGAACTTAAGAAGCACGTCCCAATAACCTTTGGTTTTTTTAATAAACATATATAAATATATTTATATTTATTTTTTAACTAATTAAGAGCTTGATAGCTGGTAAGGTAGCTCACCGAATTGAGAAAGCTAGTTAGGGTTTGAAAATAGCTGGCACTTCAAAAGGAGGTGAGACAACAGATTGAGGACCGCCTATGCAAAATGTTGTTATATTTTCATCTGAGAAACACACGGGTGTTTGCCTGGAGGACAGAGATCTGTGTTAATTCTGTGTTTATATTCAACTGAACAGGCTCAAAAAGAACGGATTCTCTTCTCTTGTAGAAAAAAATAAAGTAACAAAAAACAAGTCTCTCAGCAAAGGATTATACATTAAAAAAAGATCCTGTCTATAAATACTACTAATAATTAAAACATCAATCGTCCCATGGTGCTTCAATAAAAGGTGTTCACATAAATCAACGATCTCAGAAGGATAAATATTAGACTCAGCCACACCGGCAATCGCACTTGTGAAGTGCAGGTCCCTCAAAGATTCCTGCAGCATAAGGGTATTCCTATAGCTACTAGCTCCTTAAATCTTTTGACTACTTTACAAGAGGGAGCAAGCCCGGTACTCACCATCCAAACACCTCTTCCGGAGTTTGGGGTCCAGACCTCCTTGAATGATTGCAAAGATGTTCTGGCTGTTAGGGTTCTGGTTGGCAGCGATGCTTCTGTCCAACCAGCGGATAGACCTGTAATAGAAGAAGGAGGGGAGGAGTAAATCAAAGAGTGGATCCTTCATGCGGATGCGAGGGACCCAAAGAAGCAGAGCATTCTGACTGGGCAGGACGGGTCAGGTTGAATTAATTTGCTACTCATCAGTCATTTAGATTAATCAAGACAAGAAAAATACATGAAAACTGCTGAAAATCGGACACAACGAAACCAACGAAGAGCAAAACTCAAAAGAGAAACATGACCAGCTTCAACAAAGATCAGATAGTGAGGCTTACAATAAAACAAAACAGAAGCAGCGTTTATTTAAATACCGCAAACTTGTCAAGACAACAGAGGGACATGGAAAATGAAGGAGTGATACCCAAAAGAAAGGACACATCACCAATAGCCTAATGAAAAAAAGTGATAAAGAAAATAACAATAAGAGAACCAATCAGGTAAAAGTCTTATAGCTTGCTAACCAAATGACAAAAGACACAAAAAATGTACATATATTAAGACGCAAGAGACAAATTAAATCATCTAACATAAAATCATAAAAACAATGAACTAATCAGAGAGCAGGTCTCACATTTTTTCCACATACCCAGAAAAAAAAAACCAGAAAATAGCTCGGGCATTGGCTGTCAGCATTTTAGCTTTGTCAATGTCATTTTTTTTTTACCTTTCTATTATCAGATGAACTGTGTGTGTATATATATGTATATATATATATAGTTATAGTTAGGACCTAGTTTCCATAGGAAATCCGCAACATTCTATTGGGAATAATTTTGGCGCCGGTTGTTGAATCTTCACGAATTTCTCAAAGAAGATGGCCCGCTCCGCTCCTTCCCTGAAAGTCTCCGGAAGATTCGTCAAGCGGGGGCCGAGAAAAAAGGGGGTCCCAAAACGTGTTTTCCCCATGGTAATTTCCATAGGACGATTAGACACGGCTACAGCCCGAACCGCTGAACGGAATTACACCATATTTGGGAAAATGGTAGGGTCTGGTACGCAGATCATCCTTTTGGTTAAATGGTGTAAATCCCTCCAGTAGTTCCTGAGAAGAAAAAAAAAGAAAAAATATACATATATCTGGTCGGAGCCTAACCACACATCTCATCGTGAGATCTGATTGGCTGTCAGCACTTCATCCAAGAAGTGTTGGCAGCCATTTTGGGACCAATATACATGATAGCACCTCATTAAAAAGCATTGCAGTTAATAGAACGTTTTAGGACTTTAGTTACATTATAAATCATTTGTTGATGGTACCATACTCATTTTAGGAATTGTGGTGTGTTCTAAGGTGATTTTACCATGTGAAAAAGCCTTCTGCTGGGATATCATGAATAATGTTTGAAAGAAAACTATTATCTCATGCTTTTCCCACAGTGGTTTGGAAGGGAATCTATAAGCTAAACTGAAAGCATATTTTCTGTAAATTCACATTATCTTTCTCAGTCATGTGAGAATGAAGTCTGACATTCTCAGTAAAACATGTACATCCAACAAGGACAGAGACTGTCAGTTGATTCCTTTGTGTTCTACTGCAGCTTCCCAGAGTGTTCTAAAGAACAACTAGAGTGCTAACAGTCATACTTATTACAAAGGTATGGTACACCTGAAGCCATCGTGATTGGATTAAAGTGGTAACTCTTAAAACATTTAATTTAAAAAGGAACAAAATGAGGGGGTATATTTTACCATAGAAAGTATGATTAGTGCTGCAGAAAGAAAAATTAGGGCACATTTTGAGTGACTCCTCAAATACTCTTCTATTTCATTAAAAAATTCTGACATGCAGTCTCCCAAGATGGCCACCGGAGACAAAAGAGCCCAAAAGTAGCCCAAATATCACCCAGATGTAGCCCAAGTATAGACCAAAGACAGAATGTCCCAGAGTGTTCTAAAGAACAACTAGAGCGCTAACAGTCTTAATTATGACAAAAGTATGGCACTCCAGAAGCCATCTTGATTGGAATGAAGTGGTAAGTCTGAAAACATTTAATTTAAAAAGGAACAAAATGAGGGGGTTCATTTTGCCATAGAAAGTAGGATTAGTGCTTCAGAAAGAAAAATTAGGGCACATTTTGAGTGACTTCTCAAATCCTCTTCTATTTCATTAAAAAATTCTGACATGCAGACTGAAACATGCACTTTCAATACCAGCAGCAGACTTCCCTGGTGAGCAGGAGCTTTACTACAGTGATCTAATAAGCAACTAGCGTGCTAACATTCTGAATTTATGGCAAATGTGTGTCACATCTGAATGCCTTCTTGATGGAATCAAAGTAGAAAACTGAAAGTATTTCCTACTGAGGAGACTGTAGTAAATGAGGAAATTAGGAAACTTCATAACAAATAAGTCTCCCAAGATGGCCACCAGAGACAAAAGAGCCCAAATGTAGCACAAATATCCCCCAGATGTAGCCCAAGTATAGCCCAATGACAGAATGTCCCAGAGTTTTCTAAAGAACAACTAGAGCGCTAGCAGTCTTACTTATGACAAACGTATGGCACACCTGAAGTCATTTTGATTGGAATAAAGTGGTAACACTTAAAACATTTAATTTGCAAAGGAACACAATGAGGGGGTTCATTTTCCCATAGAAAGTATGATTAGTGCTGAAGAAAGAAAAATTAGGGCACATTTTGACTTCTCAAATCCTCTTCTATTTCATTAAAACAATTCTGACATGCAGACTGAAACATGCACTTTGAATACCAGCAGCAGACTTCCCTGGTGAGCAGTAGCTTTACTACAGTGATCTAATGAGCAACTAGAGTGCTAACATTCAGAATTTATGGCGAATAAGTTCAAGTTCAGAAATTTGTATAGCGCACTACTCACCCATAGCGTCTCAAGGCGCTTGTGGGAGGGGGTGCATTATTTATCGAATAGCCAGGTTTTAAGTTCCTTTCTGAAGGAAATGTGGTTCTGTGTGAGGCGGAGGTGGGTGGGGAGAGAGTTCCAGGTCTTGGCCGCCATTCAAATGTGTGACACATCTGAATGCCTTCTTGATGGAACCAAAGTAAATAAGCATTGAAAATGCAATAGATCTCGCCCCCGTTTAAGTTAAAGCCATTCTGTTTGTAATGAGGTGGCTTTTTAGCTTTGCTTTTATTAGTGTTTCTCAAACTTTCATGTAAATAACATGCATATGTATGCATATATGTATATGTATGCATGCATTTATATTTGTATAGATATGCAGATTATATATGTTTATATATGTATGTGTATACATATATATATATATATACACATATATATATATATATATATATATATATATATATATATATAAACACACATACATATATATATAAATGCATATGCATATATATGTGTATATGTGTGCGTGTAGAGAGGTGTAGAGGTGTAGGTGTAGAGGTAGAGGTAGAGGTAAAGGTAGAGAGGTAGAGAGGTAGAGAGGTAGAGACTCGTAGAGAGAGTGGTAGAGAGAGTGGTAGAGAGAGAAATAGAGAGAGGTAGAGAGTGAGTAATAGAGAGCAGAGAGTGAGTAGTAGAGAGTAGTAGAGAGCAGTAGAGAGTAGTAGAGTGAATAGTAGAGTGAGTAGTAGAGAGTAGTAGAAAGCGAGTACTAGAGAGTGAGTAGTAGAGAGTAAGTAGAAGAGTGAGTAGTAGAGAGCAGTAGAGAGTTAGTAGAGAGTAGTAAAGAGTGAGTAGTCGAGAGTAGTAGAGAGTGAGTAGTAGAGAGAGAATAGTAGAGAGTAGTAGAGAGTGAGTAGTAGAGTGAGTAGTAGAGAGTGAGGTAGAGAGTGAGTAGTAGAGAGTGAGTAGTAGAGAGTAGTAGAGAGAGTAGTAGAGAGAGTAGTAGAGAGAGTAGTAGAGAGAGTAGTAGAGAGAGTAGTAGAGAGTGAGTACTAGAGAGTAGTAGAGAGTGAGTAGTAGAGAGTGAGTAGTAGAGAGTAGTAGAGAGTGAGTAGTAGAGAGTGAGTAGAGTAGTGTATAGTGAGTAGTAGGGAGTGAGCAGTAGAGAGAGAGTAGTAGAGTAGTAGAGAATGAGTAGTAGAGAGTGAGTATTAGAGAGTAGTGGAGTAGTAGATAGTGAGTAGTAGTGAGTAGTAGAGAGTAGTGGAGAATATTCCAAAGTTTGGCACAGTACCACTTGCACAACAAGTCCAATCAAATCATATCACTTGGAGTCCTTATTGAAGCGCTGAATCTTGGTGTATATTCAAATGCTTTTATTTTCCTTAAGTTTATGTACCACAGCCAGCCGACGCGTTTCGTTCTGTACAACAGAACTTCTTCAGGGTGTTCTAATTTTCTTCAAGTTATGTCGGTATCCTGTTGTCATATAACTAGATATTTCTTCCAAATTTTAGACGAGTCGTAAGTACATTCTTATTCAGGTATCAATTTTATCCACACAATTCGGGCAGACTTGAGTAATTTATAGCATCCTCAAAGTCAGTCTTTAAAAAATTCCAAAGTATAGGACATGATAATCCAAATCCAAATGTTTCTCAAGAAAAGTCATTTTCAATCGTTTGGAATATCGGCGTCTGGGAAGATATGACCCACGGACACGGTTTATGACTTTTCTTGAGAAACATTTGGATTTGGATTATCATGTCCTATACGTTGGAATTTTTGAAAGACTGACTTTGAGGATGCTATAAATTACTGAAGTCCATGGATGCTGCTGGGAACGCCCCCAGCAACACCCATTGCACTCCCCTTTAACGCAGGACACTGAGCTAAAGGGACGGATATTTATCAGGTAGGATTAGGCCACAAAAAGTGGCTTAGTCCTGCCTGATAAATATCACTCAGTCTTCTTCGCCACCGGAATGTCACAAAAAGGGACGTTCCGGAGGCGCAAGGGGCTAGTAAATAAGGCCCCATAGGTTTCACACTCGTTATAGTTAGGAATTAGCATTTAAAAAAACCTTTGAAATTCACTGAAAAAACCATAGGTTTCACACCAGTTATAGTTAGCTGAACATTTTACTCATACAAAACCATTGAAATTCCCCCGTTATAGTTAGTTGTACTCACTATAACTCGCGCGCCCGCAGTCCACTGCTGATGTCACATATTACATCATTCATGACATGGTCAGTGACATCACTGATGACATCACTGATGACATCATCCAGTGAATGTGGTTTGCTTTGATATTGCTGGTTACCAGGTCACTTTACGGGGAGACGTTCATTTTTAAGCCAAGACAACGGTACTCCGTTATTTGCCAGTTTGTTGTTGGATAAATTAATACCTGGATCCTAACTAGAGCTCGACACCACTGCATATGAAAGCTTCACACCTTATCTCGCGAAGTTGCGAGGATTTACTCACAACCTGGGCTGCGGCTGACCTAATTGGGCGCATCGTCGCTGTGTGAGGAGACAGAGTCTCCGTTGGATTGTGCTTCTGTGCTCCTTTGATCCCCGGCCGCGGCACCCGCTCCTCGGCTGCTGCCGGTCCTCGGACCCGCCCACTCCGCCCACACCGCTGCGGGACTGCGAGGCAATCTCCACACCTGCAGCCTCTTCCCGCAGCGGCAACGCCCCCCGCCTGGTCACTGCATAAACTTTCGCAGCACCCGCTGCGCGGCGCTACTCACAACCTGGGCTGAGGCTGACCTAATTGGGCGCATCGTCGCTGTGTGAGGAGACAGAGTCTCCGTTGGATTGTGCTTCTGTGCTCCTTTGATCCCCGGCCGCGGCACCCGCTCCTCGGCTGCTGCCGGTCCTCGGACCCGCCCACTCCGCCCACACCGCTGCGGGACTGCAAGGCAATCTCCACACCTGCAGCCTCTTCCCGCAGCGGCAACGCCCCCCGCCTGGTCACTGCATAAACTTTCGCAGCACCCGCTGCGCGGGCGCTACTCACAACCTGGGCTGAGGCTGACCTAATTGGGCGCATCGTCGCTGTGTGAGGAGACAGAGTCTCCGTTGGATTGTGCTTCTGTGCTCCTTTGATCCCCGGCCACGGCACCCGCTCCTCGGCTGCTGCCGGTCCTCGGACCCGCCCACTCCGCCCACACCGCTGCGGGACTGCGAGGCAATCTCCACACCTGCAGCCTCTTCCCGCAGCGGCAACGCCCCCGGCCTGGTCACTGCATAAACTTTCGCAGCACCCGCTGCGCGGGCGCTACTCACAACCTGGGCTGAGGCTGACCTAATTGGGCGCATCGTCGCTGTGTGAGGAGACAGAGTCTCCGTTGAATTGTGCTTCTGTGCTCCTTTGATCCCCGGCCACGGCACCCGCTCCTCGGCTGCTGCCGGTCCTCGGACCCCCCCACTCCGCCCACACCGCTGCGGGACTGCGCGGCAATCTCCACACCTGCAGCCTCTTCCCGCAGCGGCAACGCCCCTCGCCTGGGAGAATATAAACAGTTCAAGCGTCTCGCGCAGCGGGATGCGCGCGGGACGCAGCTCGGGGCAAAGAGCGGGCCGTTTGAGGCCGTTCGAGTACGGTAGAGTCCGGGCTGGGCCACTCCCCTTGGCCCCATTATCATTGTTATTTCAAGATCACCTGCTAGCTGTGCTTGCTGAAGCCAAGGTGCTATGTCTACACGTGAGTACAGAGGCAGGGCAGCCAAAGGGAACTTGAAAGATGGAACACTTGATGACTTTATCACCAGAACCAACACTGCCATAGATATGGAGATCAGTAAAATGCAGCATAGGGTCTCCATCGAACTTAATGCAGCTAGAAGGATTTCCCAGGAGTTGGGCATGGCTAAAAAATCCTCTTTAGGCCACTATGCCCTTGCCAAAACACCGGATCGCCCAAAGGGCTTAGCTCCAATTATAACGCAGGCAGTCATCCACCATCCATTAGGCGTACCCCTTCCTGCTCCAGCTTTGGACGTGGGGCCCCCATGTGCATCCCCCCCCATCCTTAGTCTATCACTGGGTGGGGTGGCAGGGGTTGAGGGGGCCCCCTTGGAGATGCTACCGCCTGTTAAGCGTAAGGTTATGAGTGGGAGGATTTCCCCTACCCCCCTAAAGGGTTCCATTTATAAACGAAAGCGTAACAATACCACTGCGTACTCTAGGAAAAAGGCTAAGGTTGCAAAGGCTCAGTTACCATCCCAAGTACTAGCTCAGCCACCCCTCTCACTCTTTCCTATGGTAAATAGTTGCCCCTCAGTAACAGATCTTAGTCCAGCAAAATCAGTGGGGGAAAATGAGAATCTTGTAATTGAAGGTGGGAATGGTGGGGTACCACTTTGCACGATTGAAGGAAAGGATGTGGAATTTTTAGCGATTGTGTGGGAAACGTTAGAAACCCAGCTACTCGAGACAGAAAAAAGTATTTTAAATCTAGCCACCCTGTCCATACCTGCCAACAAACCAATTACCCCACCTGCTGTGACTCCCATTCCACCAGCACCTGCTGCTATTCCATCAGTAGCTCCGGTGGTTAAACCCATTCCGAAACCTCGGTATAAGGCCAATATAAGCACTTCTATCAATAGAGTTGCGGAAAGCACGAATGAGTTGCCAGCTCAACCTGCACCAGCTCCGAAAGTTATGGCAGTCCCGAGGGTTAAAGATCGTAACACTTACCATTCTACCCCATATAGACAACAATCTTTTAACAAGCATTTGCAATGCAATAGGTCTCGCAGCATTCAAGTTTGAGTTATTGGCATTGTATATGACAATGTGTTGCATGAATTTTTTTGCAAACTCTGTATTGGCTGGTGGTGTTTGTGCCTGGTGAAAGCGTGCACTGACGGATGGTGGTGTTTGTGCCCGGTGAAAGCGTGCACGAACAACTTATGGTGTCTGTGCCTGGTGAAAGTGTGCACTGACGGCTGGTGGTGTTTGTGCCTGGTGAAAGGGTGCACTGGCGGCTGGTGATGTTTGTGCCCGGTGAAAGCGTGCACTGACCGCTGGTGGTGTTTGTGTCTGGTGAAAGCATGCACTGATGACTTATGGAGTCTGTGCCTGTTGAAAGTGTGTACTGTCGGGCGGTGGTGTGTATGCCTGATGAAACCATGTACTGATGGCTAGTGGTGTGTGTGTGCCTGTTGAAAGTGTGCACTGATGGCTGATGGTGTGTGTGCATGGTGGAAAAGCGTGCACTGACATGTTTAAAAGTAAAGTGCGCCATACTGCGATTGCTACAATAGTTAATTGTGGATGTGCTAACAATTGATGCGTGCACTGATGGCTGGTGGTGTGTGTGTGCCTGTAGAAAATGTGCACTGATGGCTAATGGTGTGTGTGCCTGGTGGATGTGTGCACTGCCAGCTGGTGGCTTGTGTGCCCGGTGAAAGCGTGCACTGACGGCTGATGGGGTGTGCCTGGTGAAAGTGTGCACTGATGGTTGGTGGTGTGTGTGTGCGCCTGGTGAAAGCGTGCACTGACGTCTGGTTCTGTGTGCGTGTGGTGGAAGCGTGCATTGATCGCTGGTGGTGTTTAAATAGCAACATACTTGGGTCCAGCATAAAAAGCACTCTTTTTAAACGGGCATTAAGAGTGAGACAGCACACAATGATCCAATGGTAATTACTAGTTGAAGGCAAATCGCATATAGAACATTAGGAACACTGCAATTCTTTACATTGATTCAGACGGTCCTTGCTGCATTCAGGACATTATCAAAAATCAGTCTGTTTCGTGAGAAGAAATACCTTACATCCTAAACAGCTGTTTTAACAGAATGTTCCCGACTTTAAAAAGAGATGCCTAAAACGTTGGCAGGGAGGCAGCATCCTGAATTTAGGTTGTATGAATGTCACTTTATTGTTTAACTGAAAGAAAAAAGCTCAACTATAATAAACTCCTAGCCAACGCTCCAACACCATTCTGCCAGCTAAGCAAGCTGAGTAAGAAGGGATGTGCGGACTTTACCCGAAGGTGTCAGAGCTAATTCACAATAGAAACAGAACTGATACATGAGAACATTACTAGTGAACAAAATACAAAAGCAAACGTTACATTACATGAGGCAAAAGTGACAATGGTGAGCCAACAAAATACAAGAGGTAGCAAACGGTGCAATACAGGGGGAAAGTGACAAGTGTGCAGGTTACAAAAGCGTCAATAAATGGAGGACACTCAAACACAAAAACAAACATTACATAGGCAATGGTGGCACTTGTGCAAGTATCTAAAGCAAACAAAATGTAGGAGGTAGCAAACGGTGTGATACAAAAGAAAAGTGATGTGTGTATGTTACAAAAGAGTTCACAGGTAAAAGGATAATACTGCAATAAATGGCAGACTCACACACCACAAGAACACACTGGGAAGGCACTTCCATACACGGCTTAATTTGTGACGGTGCTTAGCACCGGCACTTAATTAGCAGGGCCGGGTCTAAGCAGCTTTAGTGCACGTAATTGATTTGAAAGATTTTCCTCATTATTACGGCACTTGGCAGTGGCACTGTTTGATGTTGAACCTGTTTGTTTGTGACTCTGATTCTTCAGGTTCTTGTTAAGTTCTGTCTCCTGTTCTTTTCAATAAATGTTGTGCGACCCCGGCTCAGTCTTGCCGGTCACCCAGTGGGTAGGGGCGTGGGTGGGACAATGATTTTGGCAGCGCTGGATTTTGATTGGTTGGGCGTTGGGGGCTGTGCGCGGAGCGCGGTAGGAGGCAGCGGGCGCAGATTTTTGGAGATTGCGCGCGCATTGGCTGCATTGCCACCAACGTAGCAAGCATACCCGCACGGCCGAGCCCCACTGAGTCGTCGTGGTTCAACAGCTGCCAGGAGCAAGCTTGATCGGCCAGGCCGGATGGACGGACGGCGTTGTTGAGGACTGGACTCGAGTAGCGGCTGCCAGCAGCGACTACTACTACGCCTACTGGCCATTAACAGCACCAGGAGCCACCAGGTAAGGCACGGCCTTGCAGGCCTAATCAGTTAGATAAAGCGTTCTGGGTCCTCAATTCCCACTGACTGCAGGTGTAAATGGGCAGGGCAACATGGCGGGATGGGTAGGTACATACATGCAGTAAACCGGATCCAATGCTAAGGTCTGTAAATTATATATAAACGTCATAGGAAGCCATGCTGGAGGTGGCGTGGCGGTGCCTTTTGGGAGCCAGTATGGTAGGTGCACGCATCTTTCTCTGACATGTGTAGCTGCCATGATGATGAATATGCGACTATGCCGCCCCGTGGGTGGCGGTGGCGTGGGCATGTTTGATTAATCATGAGTGGACGGATCCACAACCACTCATTAATTTATGGATGCTTGAACTAACTTTACACACTAGGCCCACCGGCCCAAAGAAGGCTTTTTGAAATGTAGTAAGCTGCACCCACATGTATCAGCAATCCCCTAATATAGCAGCGCAGCGAGAGCGTGCATGTTTGAGGAGTCTGCAGGGGCTATTACAGGCCAAACCAACCAACGCTGCTTTCTGTTTGGGTGCGTGGCAGTGGAGCCTCGTTCTGGGTCCTCAATTCTCCCTGACTGCTTGTGTAAGTGGGCAACATGGCGGGATGGTTAGGTACATGCCGAGAACCGGCTCCAATGGTAAGGTCTGTAATACTAGACAAACTCGAGTGTAGTGCTGGAGGTGGCGGTGCCTTTTGAGAGCCAGCGGGTTGCTGCCCAGCCAGGCCTGACAACACCGTGGTTTTATTGTGGCAAAAGTTTGCAAAGTCCTACGGTGTCCCACGAGGTCTAGCTTTCCTGCTTCTGCAGTTCAGGGATCTCTGTTTGGGGAAAACTTTCACTGGTAGTTTATCCCGCGGACCCAAACTGTCCTGAAGCAACCGATCTCTTGAGCAAGGCCTTGTAAAAATGAGTAACTTAATACCCATGCTGGACTCAAATAAATCTATCTACTAAGTAATTCCATGGCCTGGGGCTCAGACGTCCATGTGCTCCATCTTGGACTGTGGCTTAGTAAGGGGTGAGCAATGAGCATGAGTTACTGTGGCTGGCCGACACATAGAATCTCTTCTCTGTTGGCTGGTCCAGCACTGCGGCACCAGCTGGGCAAGGGCCAGGAGCTTGTAAATAAGCCATTTTGTTTTTCTCCTTTTGTTGGAATGTATCCAATATGTTTTTTGATTGTTGAAAAAAAAGTACAATTAGTATATTTCCACATTTATTTACCGTATAAATGTACGCACACACTTTTATGTGTGTAGGGTTTTGTTATGCTAAATAAACTCTGATAGTAAAACAAAATACTCCTCAATACATTAGCATTGTACTACTTATGCACAGAGGTATCAACTTTTATGCCACAGTGATAATCACGTGCCATGGCCTTGAGTGCTTTACACGAAGAGCTGACTCCATGGAAATAGGAAGTGTGGACCACCTAGTCTCTTACAACCCACTCTAAATTCAACCAGGCGCCTGGAGTCGATTTAGGCACAAAATGCGGTCTGTGCGGCACAGCGCAAGCTGCCGGTGCACTGTCCTGCTGTCTGGAAACTTTGCATTAACTAGTTGAAAAGAAGGAATGAGCCTCCGTGCATTTCTCAGTACAAAGTCTTTGATCTTGGCAGAATAAATGAAAAAAACTTATTCTGGCTTCAAAGTACCAACTGATAGATGAAGAACCGTGTTTTTGTTTCAAAACAAGATGCTGCGCTCTGTGGGCCTGCATCCCTCAGGAGCTTAGTGCCTCCAAGTACCACTGCAGAGCATCTCCAATCTCAGAAAGAAACTGCTCCAGAGATAAGATACTCTTCTGTGGATCACCCAGGAACCGGAAGTACATTATGCCTGAGCAGTCTTTATACACCTAAATAAATATTACGTTATTATTAACTGCATCTAGATATGGATTTAAAGGAGTGCCCGGCATCCTAAAAAGCAGTATAAAAATTCAGAAGCAAAGATTTGCATATATGCATATAATTGGTGATCTGTATATCCTCAAAATGTAGTTTGTGGTCCGTTGTATGTTTTAATCTAGTGAAGGAGAGCTGGATCAAAGCAAACACAAGGAGATGATGGACGGAGCTCTGAAACTTTTCAACCATTCACCCCAGACACAGATCTGCGTTTAATCTATCGATCTTTTGCTCACTGTGGCACCCCAGTTTGCAACCAGGCATATAAAGTCTTGACCCTGCTCCCCAAGGGAATAGTCCAGCCCGAACTGCCTGGCCCTCTCCTCCCTGGACTGGAAACAAGCATCCTGGACCGGTTTCGGGTTTTCACCCCTCATCAGCCAGGATAGCTTGAATCCACTGGCACAAGCAACTATTGCATGGCTTGGGAAGGGGTGCCGCTGTGCCTTTGTACATTTATAGGACATATCTGCATTTTCCTCCTGTGAGACTGACTGTCATGAAACCCAAAGTGTGCAGTCATTCCGAATGGCTACCTCTTAATCCGAGCTACACAGTGACTGGAGATGGTGGCTGTGAGTTTCTAGTGCAGAAGTGCAGGCCATTTTATCTGTGCCCTGTGGACAGACTGCTCACTACCTCTCTTCAGTAAAAGGTCTGTAACTCCCCATAACTGATGTCATTTACTTACATGTTATATGGGACATCGATGTGTGTTTGTGTTTTGTATGTTGTGATTCACACATGAATAGTTGGCTTCATTCGGACCCCTACTTGTGTGCCGCACAAAATGGTGGACTCCTGTATGTGGGAATGGTGATGTCCACCTTGTGCAGCTCAGCTTGGCTGAACACCATTCCTGTTCCCACCTGAGTGACTGCCTGGAATCAACGTGTCCTTAGTTATTTTGAAGGTCATAAGAAATAACTTTGCTCGTAACTGAAGGGAACAGAATGTAAATGGGTGTGCTGTTTATTTTAGTATGAAACGAAGCAAACTAGCGAAGTACCTTTTCGAAGGCATAATGTGCAGTGTGGTGGTGGCGTGATGACGGTTGCAGCAGGTCACGTCACCGCGTGGTAGTAGTCACGGAAAGAAGAATTTTCTATAATGGAAGGTCTTTATTCAGGTAAAAGAGAGGGCGTGAATTAAGTTTTGAAGTGTCTTTGAAGGAGGAGAACTTTGAGGTCAGTTTTGAAGGCTGCCTCTCTCTCTTGCTCTCATACTCGCTCACACTCTCTCTCTCATATCGCGGCGGCAGCAGCAAGCACTTGATTGTAAGGGCCAAAGAAAGTAAAGTAGTTTAAAAAGTCCACCGCACCATTCTTGTAAGTGCATGAGGTGGCATCAAATTTACAGGTCCCTCTCGCGGCCTGCATGACTCCGGGGGAACGCGCGTGGTGGGGGGGGTGGGGTAGGAGGTCAGGGGTAATGAAATAAATACAGTAATAAAAATATATAAACTAAACTTACTGGATGCGGCACCTCCTCCGCCGGCGGCCGATCATGCGTCATAACATCACGTCTCCCTCAGCCCCCTCTCTGCCCGATGTCCCATCTGCTGGAGCCCCTCAGCGATGCTCTCCTCTTCTTTCTCCCATCCTTCCGGCGCCAGACCACTCACCCCAGCCGGCCCGGTCGGATTCGAGTGATTAGTTTGGCAGTACAAGCCTCGCACCCGCAAATAAACGCTGGCGTCGTTCTCCACAATGCACCGGTGTCCTCTGATTATGATGACCACCGCCACCACTCTGCCTCGAAAACCTCACACCGGCATAGTTAGGGGGGTGCGGGGGGCCGGCACTGGAGGAGGCCTGGCCGAGGCCCGTTGCGGCCGCGGAGGCCTGAGAGCTGTGACTAGGGCGGCGCGGTGGCGCAGGGCAGCGCCTGCTTTACACATAAAAATCAGAGTTTTACAGTGCGGTGACACCCGTCGGACTGGACGGGACGCCAGTGACAACAGTAAATCAGAGATCAGGCCATCTCCCATTCGATCTAAGCAGTCAGTAGCACACACCATGATGCATTTAATGTACACCTGTCAGTTCGGTTGGTTTCACTTCCGATTATCACGACGTCATCAACAGGGCCCCCACCTCCTAGCCTCGCTCACAGAGGCCAGGGCCGTCAATCAGGTAGCGTGCGCGGTGCGCACAGCCGCAACCAATGACGGCCCTGTAACATTTTGGGCCAGCCTTCTCGCCGCCGCACCAGTGTGACCTGTGACGCATTACGCGCTGCGGCTGCGCGCTCACGGTCCCAGCCCCTCCCGTGACCCGTCTTGTCGAGGAGTGCGTGGACTGTGGAGAGAGACAGCCACCACCATTCAAGTTCTTGCCTGGCCTGGCCGGGGCCCTGCTGCCCTCAGCCCTGCCCTGTTCAGCGCTTTACAGTACTCACTGACTGTACTCTGTGTCACCCAGTACTGTGTGGCTGCGGGCGGCACTCTGCGCAACACGACGACACACACCACAATAATTGAGGTGAGAGAGAGAGAGAGAGTCGGTCGTAGCGGGGCCCGGGGGGAGTCGAGTCCAGAGAATGCCTTAGTAATTATTTATTCCAGAAATACTTTTGTGACAAGTTGTGCCCATCAGCCAGGATCAAAAATCACAGCTGTGATGACAATGGCAATGCATGATATCTTCTTTCTGACTTCAAGCACAATTAGAAGCAAGACAGTCGATGGACGAGCTTGAGGATAATACAGTGCTTAGATAAGGTCAGGCTCGCATCCCCAAGAAGAGCTCTGCCAACACAGCAGTGTACAGTACTTGGCAAACAAACGGCAGGTGAAGAATTCTTAGATCGACGTGTAGTAGTGGGGGCATAAGGATGAATCAAGTGCTGGATACATCGTTGGCCAGAGCCTGTTTTTTGTAGCTCGTGCCAACTCTTTTCTAACAGTGTGGTTTATTTTCTACCTGAAACCAGAAGGCAATATGGATTACATTACTGACTTCTTGTTTTCACGGGTGTTGAGATGGGGGCAGACATACCAGGGTGGTGGGGCTTGATTTTATAGCTGAGTTTCAAATCGCTATGTGTGACTGTGACATCTTCATAATTTCAGTGTACTATGAGTGACAATGTCTTGCAAGCATAGCTGCCAAGGTTTCAGATTGCTATGTGTGACACTGTCATAATTTTAGAGCAATTATGAGTGACATTACGAGGACTATGAGTGACACAATATTGCGAGCAAAATCAAGCAATGAAGACAAGGAAAACATTTAAATATCAGAATTTATCCCCATTTGAACAACGAGAAACTCTATGATCATCTTAAAACTTATGCAAAACACCAGAAATGGAAGGGCACTAAACAGACACAGACTGTGTGACTACCGTATCAGAGGTCAGGCAGGCACAGCAGCTGTTAATAAGATGATATCATTGATCTGCTCATTCATGACCTGTGCTAGCCTAAAAAAGAGAAATTAATAGCATAGCAAGTGCAACTAGGTTGTTTATACCATCACTCATTCTCAGGCATTATTGGTTGCTAGTGCAATAAGATCAAAAAGAATGCTGGGAAGTGTCAGCGCAAAACCCAGTGGTGTTTTGCTCTTAACATGCAATCGTGCAAATAAATGAATAAATACAAATTGCACTATCACATAGGTGTAAAGTGAAGTCCTAAAAAAAGTTATACATTATATTATACTGGTTTTACACATATTAAAAGAAAGAATGGTGAGAGGCCCCGGGTCCGGCGCACAAGGAGGGGTTATCAAAGGGTGTAGCCCCCTTACTCTGACTTAGGAAGAAGGGTCCCCACTTCAGCCACTGTCAACCAGAGACCCCCATTTCTAACAAATAACCATTGCAAATTTGAGAAGGGTAAACATCTCAATGCCCATTAGATTCCCCATGTTAGACTATTGTTCTGATTTGTTACCTTTTGCCTCAAATTGTAAAGCGCTCTGATATACTTCGGGTTCAAGTTCGCGCTATATAAAACTATAAATAACTAAATGTAACTTTCATGATCGAGGTAACTGTTAGCAGCAATACTACGTGTCTCTGTCTCTCCTCGGACATCTTTGAAGTGCTCACCGTCCTTTTTCCCCAGCACCCACCGCCCCAAGGGGCGGCAATCTGAGGGGTAGCCCCGGGCGCCACAAGCTCTAGCTACGCCTTTGATTAACCTCATATCTGCCAGCACAGAGATGCCACTCACTCACCACACCACTGCCACGTGCCCCATACGCCCGTCTCGCCTAGTTGTACTTGCAAAGGTCTAAACAGAGGATTAAAATCCCATAATACAAACGAAGGAATTTAGGGTAGTTGTGCTATGGAACGGCAAATGTTTTTGTATTGAAAATAATGGCGTCTAAAATATCCCCTAATGTGTGAAGGTGTTTGTAATGTCGTGGTCTAGTCTTTCTGTGGTTTAATTTGCTCCTCTTTGCGTGTGACGTATGCCGTAGCCAATCAGATTGCTTCTTTTGTTATGTAACGTAATGTAGCAATCACCGCACGTGTAAATGTTATATTGACGTCGGCGTTGAAGGTGTAAGGAGTGTCGCGCTAGTAGGGAGCTTCGCTTCGCGCATAATGTAAGTGCTTTTATTAATTGTAATGTGACTGTATTTTGGTAACAATGTCTCTAATTGTAATTGTTATTCTTATGTGATAATGTATATATAATGTACTTGTTATTTCGTGCTGTTTCAATAATATATGTTATCGTGTCATAATATGTGAAGTTTTTTTTATTTGTAGGGACGGTATTTCGTTTGCAATGCATTAATAGGTATATAGAGTATATATGGATTAGTATTTGCTATATTTGTATTTTGCACTTGCAATTTTGTTACCTATGAAGGTGGCTAAACTGCTCTATATTTTATATGTAGTGCTTATATTGCGAGTACATTTTCAAGGTATTTAATTTATTACGTATTCGATATATTTGATATGTCTTTTTAAATGTAACATTGTGTGTTGCGTGTTTTTATTGTTATCACGGAGTGGTATTCGGCCATGTAACAAGATAATAATTTGAAGTGAGCATTTGTGTATTTTGCTGTAATATAATAATAATAAGACATTAGATGCTAGTTTTTACAGTTGCAATTTTGCATAATGCAGTGTGTGGCTTATATACATTGGTGTTGAAACGCAAAAGTAATTGTGTTCACAGTGTTTAGCTTTAAGGCTACGAATGAAAATAAATTGAAGTACATTTGTATTGTAATAATGTTTTATATGGTATGTTAATATTGAAAGTGCAATATTTTAAAACGCAATGTTAGTGGTAAAATGCTAAAGTAGCTGTGTATATAGTATTTTACTTTAAGGTATATATCAAAATAATGGTAATGTGCTGTTAGATTTGTTTTGTTTTGCTTTAGTTAGTTGGCCGTTTTAAAGTATTCTAGGTACATAATAAATGTGTATAGTTGTGCTGTGGAGCGCTGCGCTGCAGAGTGGAGCGCTGCGCTGCAGAGTGGAGCGCTGCGCTGCGGAGTGGAGCGCTGCGCTGCAGAGTGGAGCGCTGCGCTGCGGAGTGGAGCGCTGCGGAGTGGAGCGCTGCGCTGCGCAGTGGAGCGCTGCGCTGCGGAGTGGAGCACTGCGCTGCGGAGTGGAGCGCTGCGCTGCGGAGCGCTGCGCTGCGCTGTAGAGCGCTGCGCTGTAGAGTGGAGCACTGCGCTGTAGAGTGGAGCGCTGCGGAGCGCTGCGCTGTGGAGCACTGCTCTGCGGAGCGCTGCGCTGTAGAGTGAAATGCTGTACTGTGAAGTGCTACGCTGTAGAGTGGAGTGCTGAACTGAAGTGCTGCGCTGTAGAGTGGAGTGCTGAACTGAAGTGGCTGCGCTGTAGAGTGGCTTGTTGGGCTGTGGAGCGCTGCGCTGTAGAGTGGAGCGCTGTAGAGTGGAGCGCTGCACTGTAGTGTGGAGCACTGCGCTGTAGAGTGGAGCGCTGCGCTGCAGAGTGGAGCGCTGCAGAGTGGAATAGTGCACTGTAAAGTGGAGTGGTGCGCTTTGTGGAGCGCTGCGCTGTAGAGTGGAGCGCTGCGCTGTAGAGTGGAGCGCTGCGCTGTAGAGTGGAGCGCTGCGCTGTAGAGTGGACCGCTGCACTGTAGAGTGGAGCGCTGCGCTGTAGAGTGGAGCGCTGTATAGTGGAATAGTGCGCTGTAAAGTGAAGTGGTGCATTGTAGAGTGGAGCGCTCCACTCTACAGCGCAGCGCTCCACTCTACAGCGCAGCGCTCCACTCTACAGCGCAGCGCTCCACTCTACAGCGCAGCGCTCCACTCTACAGCGCTGGACTCTTCAGCGCAGCGCTGGACTCTTCAGCGCAGCGCTGGACTCTTCAGCGCAGCGCTGGACTCTGCAGCGCAGCGCTGGACTCTGCAGCGCAGCGCTGGACTCTGCAGCGCAGCGCTCCACTCTGCAGCGCAGCGCTCCACTCTGCAGCGCAGCGCTCCACTCTGCAGCGCAGCGCTCCACTCTGCAGCGCAGCGCTCCACTCTGCAGCGCAGCGCTCCACTCTGCAGCGCAGCGCTCCACACTGCAGCGCAGCACTCTATTCCACTATTCAGCGCTCTATTCCACTATTCAGCGCTCTATTCCACTATTCAGCGCTCTATTCCACTATTCCTCGCTCTATTCCACTATTCCTCGCTCTATTCCACTCTACAGCGCTCTATTCCACTCTACAGCGCAGTGCTCCACTCTACAGCGCAGCGCTCCACTCTACAGCGCAGCGCTGCACTCTACAGCGCAGCGCTCCACTCTACAGCGCAGCACTATTCCACTATTCAGCGCTCTACTCTACAGCGCAGCGCTCTACTCTACAGCGCATCGCTCTACTCTACAGCGCAGCGCAGCGCTCTACTCTACAGCGCAGCACTCTACTCTACAGCACAGCGCTCTACTCTACAGCGCAGCGCTCTACTCTACAGCGCAGTGCTCCACTCTACAGCGTAGCACTCTACAGCGCAGCGCTCCACTCTACAGCGCACTATTCCACTATTCAGCGCTCCACTCTGCAGCGCTCCACTCTACAGCGCTCCACTCTACAGCGCAGCGCTCCACTCTACAGCGCTCCACTCTACAGCGCAGCACTATTCCACTATTCAGCGCTCCACTCTACAGCGCAGCGCTCTACAGCGCAGCGCAGCGCTCTACTCTACAGTGCAGCGCTCTACTCTACAGCGCAGCACTCTACTCTACAGCGCAGCGCTCTACAGCGCAGCACTCCACAGCGCAGCACGCCGCTTTACAGCTCAGCACTCTACAGCGCTCTACTCTACAGCGCAGCGCTCCACTCTACAGCGCTCCACTCTACAGCGCAGCGCTCCACTCTACAGTGAACTATTCCACTATTCAGCGCTCCACTCTACAGCGCAGCGCTCCACTCTACAGCGCTCCACTCTACAGCGCAGCGCTCCACTTTACAGTGAACTATTCCACTATTCAGCGCTCCACTCTACAGCGCAGTGCTCTACAGCGCAGTGCTCTACTCTACAGCGCTCCACTCTACAGCGCAGCGCTCCACTCTACAGCGCACTATTCCACTATTCAGCGCTCCACTCTACAGCGCACTATTCCACTATTCAGCGCTCCACTCTACAGCGCAGCGCTCCACTCTACAGCGCAGCGCTCCACTCTACAGCGCAGCGCTCCACTCTACAGCGCAGCGCTCCACTCTACAGCGCAGCGCTCCACTCTACAGCGCAGCGCTCCACTCTACAGCGCAGCGCTCCACTCTACAGCGCAGCGCTCCACTCTACAGCGCAGCGCTCCACTCTACAGCGCAGCGCTCCACTCTACAGCACAGCACTATTCCACTATTCAGCGCTCCACTCTACAGCGCAGCGCTCTACTCTACAGCGCAGCGCTCCACTCTACAGCGCAGCGCTCCACTCTACAGCGCACTATTCCACTATTCAGCGCTCCACTCTACAGCGCAGCGCTCCACTCTACAGCGCAGCGCTCCACTCTACAGCGCAGCGCTCCACTCTACAGCGCAGCGCTCCACTCTACAGCGCAGCGCTCCACTCTACAGCGCAGCGCTCCACTCTACAGCGCAGCGCTCCACTCTACAGCGCAGCGCTCCACTCTACAGCGCAGCACTATTCCACTATTCAGCGCTCCACTCTACAGCGCAGCGCTCTACTCTACAGCGCAGCGCTCTACTCTACAGCGCTCTACTCTACAGCGCTCTACTCTACAGCGCAGCGCTCTACTCTACAGCGCAGCGCTCTACTCTACAGCGCAGCACTCCACTCTACAAAGCGCACCACTCCACAAAGCGCTCTACTCCACTATACAGCGCAGCGATCTACTCTACAGCGCAGCGCTCTACTCTACAGCGCAGCGCTCTACTCTACAGCGCAGCGCTCTACTCTACAGCGCAGCGCTCCACTCTACAGCGCAGCGCTCCACTCTACAGCGCAGCGCGCCACTCTACAGCGCAGCGCGCCACTCTACAGCGCAGCGCGCCACTCTACAGCGCAGCGCGCCACTCTACAGCGCAGCGCGCCACTCTACAGCGCAGCGCGCCACTCTACAGCGCAGCGCTCCACTCTACAGCGCAGCGCTCCACTCTACAGTGCACTATTCCGTGCTCTACTCTATAGCGCAATGCTCTATTCTACAGCGCAGTGCTCTACTCTACAGCGCAGCGCTCTACTCTACAGCGCACGCTCTACTCTACAGCGCAGCGCTCCACTTTACAGTGCACTATTCCACTATTCAGTGCTCTACTCTACAGCGCAGCGCTCTACTCTACAGCGCAGCGCTCCACTTTACAGTGCACTATTCCACTATTCAGCGCTCTACTCTACAGCACTCTACAGCGCAGCGCTCTACTCTACAGCGCAGCGCTCTACTCTACAGCGCAGCGCTCCACTCTACAGCGCAGCGCTCCACTCTACAGTGCACTATTCCGTGCTCTACTCTATAGCGCAATGCTCTATTCTACAGCGCAGTGCTCTACTCTACAGCGCAGCGCTCTACTCTACAGCGCACGCTCTACTCTACAGCGCAGCGCTCCACTTTACAGTGCACTATTCCACTATTCAGTGCTCTACTCTACAGCGCAGCGCTCTACTCTACAGCGCAGCGCTCCACTTTACAGTGCACTATTCCACTATTCAGCGCTCTACTCTACAGCACTCTACAGCGCAGCGCTCTACTCTACAGCGCAGCGCTCTACTCTACAGCGCAGCGCTCTACTCTACAGCGCAGCGCTCTACTCTACAGCGCAGCGCTCCACTCTACAGCGCAGCGCTCCACTCTACAGCGCAGCGCTCCACTCTACAGCGCAGTGCTCCACTCTACAGCCCAGCACGCCACTCTACAGCGCAGCGCTCTAGCGCAGCGCTCCACTCTACAGCGCTGGACTCTGCAGCGCAGCGCTCCACTCTGCAGCGCAGCGCTCCACTCTGCAGCGCAGCGCTCCACTCTGCAGCGCAGCGCTCCACTCTGCAGCGCAGCGCTCCACTCTGCAGCGCAGCGCTCCACTCTGCAGCGCAGCGCTCCACTCTGCAGCGCAGCGCTCCACTCTGCAGCGCAGCGCTCCACTATGCAGCGCTCCACTATTCAGCGCTCTATTCCACTATTCAGCGCTCTATTCCACTCTACAGCGCAGCGCTCCACTCTACAGCGCAGCGCTCCACTCTACAGCGCAGCGCTCCACTCTACAGCGCAGCGCTCCACTCTACAGCGCAGCGCTCCACTCTACAGCGCAGCGCTCCACTCTACAGCGCAGCGCTCCACTCTACAGCGCAGCGCTCCACTCTACAGCGCAGCACTATTCCACTATTCAGCGCTCTACTCTACGGCGCAGCGCTCTACTCTGCAGCGCTCTACTCTACAGCGCAGCGCTCTACTCTACAGCGCAGTGCTCCACTCTACAGCGCAGCACTCTACAGCGCAGCGCTCCACTCTACAGCCCACTATTCCACTATTCAGCGCTCCACTCTACAGCGCAGCGCTCCACTCTACAGCGCAGCGCTCCACTCTACAGCGCAGCGCTCCACTCTACAGCGCTCCACTCTACAGCGCAGCACTATTCCACTATTCAGCGCTCCACTCTACAGCGCAGCGCTCCACTCTACAGCGCAGCGCTCCACAGCGCAGCACTCTACTCTACAGCGCAGCGCTCTACTCTACAGCGCAGCGCTCTACTCTACAGCGCAGCGCTCTGCTCTACAGTGCAGCACTCCACAGGGCAGCACGCCGCTTTACAGCTCAGCACTCTACAGCGCTCCACTCTACAGCGCAGCGCTCCACTCTACAGCGCAGTGCTCCACTCTACAGCGCTCCACTCTACAGCGCAGCGCTCCACTCTACAGCGCAGCGCTCCACTCTACAGCGCAGCGCTCCACTCTACAGTGAACTATTCCACTATTCAATGCTCCACTCTACAGCGCAGCGCTCCACTCTACAGCGCTTCACTCTACAGCGCAGCGCTCCACTTTACAGTGAACTATTCCACTATTCAGCGCTCCACTCTACAGCGCAGTGCTCTACAGCGCAGTGCTCTACTCTACAGCGCAGCGCTCTACTCTACAGCGCTCCACTCTACAGCGCAGCGCTCCACTCTACAGCGCAGCGCTCCACTATTCAGCGCTCCACTCTACAGCGCAGCGCTCCACTCTACAGCGCAGCGCTCTACTCTACAGCGCAGCGCTCCACTCTACAGCGCAGCGCTCTACTCTACAGCGCAGCGCTCTACTCTACAGCGCAGCGCTCTACTCTACAGCGCAGCGCTCTACTCTACAGCGCAGCGCTCCACAGCCCAGCACCAACCAGTAAAGCAAAAACGAAACTTTTAAACTGCAACAAAGTAACATAATGTAGAACTGCTCATGGAAAACTGAAACTGACATGCTGTTCACAGTGGATGCGCGCTACTCTACAGCGCAGCGCTCTACTCTACAGCGCAGCGCTCTACTCTACAGCGCAGCGCTCTACTCTACAGCGCAGCGCTCTACTCTACAGCGCAGCGCTCCACAGCCCAGCACCAACCAGTAAAGCAAAAACGAAACTTTTAAACTGCAACAAAGTAACATAATGTAGAACTGCTCATGGAAAACTGAAACTGACATGCTGTTCACAGTGGATGCGCGTGACCTAATCCAAGTTGAAGATCTGCGCGTTCACATCTCTTGTCTCTTGTCTGTTCCCCTTGAGTACTTGAAAACTGAAATGATCACAATAAGTCTCGCAGCGACGGATCGCTTTGCAATCCGGTTCGCAGGTGCGAGACCTAAAAATCACTATAGGGGTTATGTTGATCTTCCCCCAGACGTAAGACCGTATGTAGTTGTGCTTACGGGGGTGCCGGAAATTCCTTACCAACAGCAGGAGGATTTTGGATCATTAAATAACAAGGTAATCCATTGGCTCAATGTAAATAGGCCATTACCCAATCACCTGAGAAGTAAAATTCTTATGGTGCGACGGGTCCCTTGGATAGGCACCTCGCACAAGTCTATCACAGGTGATTGTGTTATTGTCTCTTTTGAAGACCCCAACACTGCACACTTTATCCATTCATGGAGCAACCATGGAGCAAATTCGCCCATAGCAACTAGACCACTAACTTACTTTTATCCCCCGTCCCTTTATCCCAATACGGGGGGAAACTGGAATAGGATTCCGGCGAGAAATTGTGCACAGGGCGGGCTACCCAACTTCCGGCAGGATACACATGGGGGGTGGAAGGGAGTACCCACCTACAATAGATTTGGCTGTCTTGAGGATGTGGATTGACTTTCCCACAGGGTCACCAATATACCGTCCTTGGCAGACTCACACTGTTCTACGTCTTACCCTTCACCGTGCTCTGTTCCATCATCTTTACACAGGGTCACTGACATACCGTCTTTGGCAGATTCACACTGTTCCCCGTCATACCTTTCACCGCGTTCTGTCTTATCCCCATCACAATATCTTAATGGTGACTGCAACCAAATCATGGGAGAGACTAGGCACACAAAGGGGGAGGCTGTTGAACATTGTGCGGGGGGTATACTCGTTGAGCCCACAAAAGATTATATTACCAACTCAGGTCTAGTTGGCCAAAATAATAAGGATAACCCCCTTCCTGAGGCGCTGTATGTAACTCGTCCAATAGCAATTGAGGGATTGTCCTGTCTTAAGTACAGCCAGCGCAGGACAAGCAGGTGTCCCCTGGGTTCTAATACTATTGATAAGGCGGGGGCTCCCGGTGCAGTATCGATACTTTCCTGGAACGTTGCCGGGTTGGGCAATAAACTAGATTCCTCAGAGTGGGTGGAATTTATTGAGGAATATGACTTATGTCTGTTCCAGGAAACGTGGGCCATAGAACAACAGTCCCGCACAGGGTACGCTTCCTTTGCGATAGCGGCAAAATGGGGTGGGAAGGGCCGACCGTCTGGTGGCTTGCTGATTTGGGTAGGTTCCCACCTAGGATGCAGGGCGAGAAACCTCGAAACTAACTCATCAGACCTTCAGTGTGTTGTTCTGGAGTGGGCATCTGGTGCGAGTGTAGCATTAATACATTTATACTCTAGACCGGTTGGGTTAACAGGCACCTCGGGGACAATTGAAGACTTGGCTTTGTTCCTCGATTCTGCCACCCTTTGTCCATCACTCATAGTTGGCAGGGACTTTAACATTCAGTATGAGCCCCTCCCGGGTCATTTGGAAGGGGTAATTAGCGAAGAGGACGATCTATGGGAGATACCCATCTTGCTGGGCCCACCAGTGAAATCATGGTCACCCCTAGCCATCCAAATAACATCTCTCACTCTATCCCACTCATTGAGGGCATGTAACGGGCGGCTTAAGGAAGACATCCCACCTCAGCCTACCTTCAATAGACCAGGGCATGAGTCACGGATAGATTATATCCTGGTCACAACGAACGACTGGGCCAAAGTGAGGGACTTCACGATAGTCAAAAGGACTGACAGTGACCACAACGCATTGTCACTGAGGTTCGCTGTCGAGGGAATGCCCATGGTTATCACAGATGAAAATTTAGCATTCCCTGTTGGTCTAGTTGCAACTAGCAATAGACGTAGGGTTAGATGGCCAAGATTAGTGGAGAACCCGAAAAATATCCGGAGGTTGTATGCTGCTGTGGTCCCTGTCCTTGAAAAAGTTGTGGATCTCATTCCTCAGTTACCCTTCCCTGATAAGCTCTCCGTGCTTGGGGATATTCACTCTGAGCTTTGTTCTAATCTAGCAGAAGTACTGAACCCTGTGGCCAGGACGAAAAAGGCCAAGGGGAGAAGAGCCTCATGGTTCAATGCTTCTTGCAGGAGAGCAAAGGCCGACCTATTGGAGTCCCTCAAAACCCGGGAAACCCCTAGCAAGATTAGGGAAAAGCAGCTGGCCTATAAGTCTATTCTCCGCAATGCCAAAATAGAATGGGACCATGATAACTGGTCTGAAATGTCGGCTGCCCTTGCACTTCGAGATGCCCAGAAATTCTGGCATATCGTCAAGCACGGTTCAGCTGAACCCATAGCGGCAGTAGATGCAAATATTGCTTCTGCTGTGTGGGAGGATCACTTTAAAACTTTGTATAGCGCGCCACGTCTAGATCAATTGGGGAACCTTTCCGAGCCAGCAATGGCCCAACCCTCTGAAAGCATATCCCCGATGGATGGGTTCACTTTGGAAGAACTCACAGTGGCAATCTCGGGCCTCGCTGTTGGAAAGGCGCCAGGCCTGGATAAGCTCCCAGGCGACCTCTACAGGCACGAAATCAAGATCTGGGCCCCGTATCTGAGGGTGCTGTTCAATGCAATTTTGAACGGCATGATGGTCCCTCCAACTTGGCTGGGGGCAGAGATAGTCCCTATTTTTAAGAAGGGCTCGCCTCTGCTCCCAGCCAACTACAGGCCAATAAGCCTGATAGACGTTTCCCAGAAGCTCTTCACTAGGTTACTTCTGGATCGCTTGTCGGAGTGGATGTTGGAATATGATATTCTGAGTCCATTCCAGGCGGGGTTCAGAAGGAAGGTCTCCACCACAGACCAGGTCTTCCGGCTCGCCCTCATCTTTTGGAAAACGGTACAGCTGGAGGGTGGCAGCCTCTACACTGTATTCGTGGACCTGAGGGCGGCCTTCGACCTGGTTCCCCGCAGAAAACTATGGGAGGTGCTGGCCAAACTGGGGGTCCCTGAGGGCTTGTTGGAGATGATTATTCTTCTCCATACTGCCAACTTTGCTCAGGTGAGGTGTGGCAAGGAGGGGGCGCTGTCGAACCGGTTCCCCGTTGACAGGGGGGTAAGGCAGGGTTGTGTGCTTGCACCGACACTGTTTTGCCTCTATGTCAACGGGGTAATCTCCCACCTGAATGGAGTTGTCAATTCTGACGCTCCCAAGTTGGCAGGCAGCAGGGTGCCGGCGATTATGTTCGCTGACGACACCCTGCTGCTTTCAAAGTCCCCAATGGGGATTCAGCGCGTTTTAAACGGCTTTGTGGAGTTCTGTGGGGAACACGGTCTAGAAATCAACACCTTAAAGACCAAATTTATGGTTTTTAACCCCCCACCAAAACTACGATCTAGCCCCAGCATCGGGCAAAGTAGACTCGAAAGGGTGCGAACCTTTGAGTATCTTGGAGTCATGTTAAATGAAAATATGTCCTGGAGGACACATCAAGAGAAAGCACTACTCAAATTGGTCCAGTACTCGGGCGGGGTCATGAAGCTTATGGGGAAAAAACAGGTCATCCATCAAACCCGTTGGTCCACCCCTCCAGATTTATAGGGCACAGGCAAGGGGGGCTGCCATGTATGGCTGCGAGCTCTGGGGTCATGTAACTTCTCCCAACCTGGTCAGAGAGGAGAACAAGTTCATTAGGCGGGTGGTAGCACTTCCGCCCAGCACACCCCTTGTTCCATTAAGGTTAGATCTGGGGTTGCGACCCCTTGGTGAAGAACTGGCATTGCGCCCCTTGCTCTATTGGCGTAGGCTGTGGGCAGTCCCAGAACTGATTAGCTATAGGCAGGGGCTTCAGGAGGTGCTTGCCATGCCTAATGCAGGGAAAATTAAATAGCTTAAATATATTAAAACTGAGTTGGAGGGTCTAGGCCTATCGACACTCTGGTCTGATCCTTCATCCGCTTGCCCATTAATTCCTAAAAAGAGATTGGCAAAGGTTTACTACGACAGTAAAATAGCGGCACTCTGTCGTCGACAAAACCTGGGGACACTCACAGAGTCATTTCTACGCATCAAGGACATTTACAGCTTTGAACCAGCCTTGGACAAATTATACCCTGCTTTACTTAGGAAACTATATTTGCAATGGAGGCATGGGACCCTTCCACTTCGAGCTTTAACTAGTAAGTGGAGCGAATCAGCAGTCAGCTTATGCCCGGCTTGCAGAGTGGCTAATGAAACTGAGCTCCACATAATCTTTTTCTGCCCGGCCTATAACGCGAACCGCAAGAAATGGATTGTCCCTATATGTAGGAATTTGGGGTTTGCAGAGTGCTCGGCCGCGTTTAGAGTGTTGAAAACAGACTTGTCGGATCACATTGTTTTTGCAGTGGCTAAATATTTAGGAGCAATGTGGTTTCTGAGAAGTCAGTGCCTCAAAGCTGGCTATTGATCTTTACCGTAGTAAAAATGTGATACCCTGTATTACTGAACATTCCTATGGTCGCTGATGTATCTTCAAATGTTTTTTAATGTCCTATTGTTTTACAAATATGAAATGGATATTTATATCTTTTATGGTGATATACTACCGAAATAAAGATTTATGATGATGATGATGCTTTGATATTTAAATATGTATTATAAATACACTACTTTGCATTGAAGAATGAGTGGATATATAAATATAAATGTGTGGATGGTGGATTTAGTAACAGTGTCATTGATTGTTTCCTTGACTAATTTGTAGAGTCTCACTATATATAATGTGTAGTTACTAAACTGTGTGAAAGTCTTTATTGCTTTGTCTTAATTACTAAGTTAAAGACTAGATTTATTATTGGTTTCTTAACTGAGTATTTGTATGGGTAAATGAATGTCTATGTGGTTTGGTGGGGGGTGTGTGATTGCCAAAAATGTGTGAATAGTTCATTCAGTAGGTATATGAGGTTAAGACTACATGTTATAACAGTTGTTTCAGTGAGTGTATATGTTTATGGGTGTGGTGTTGATGAAATATTTCTCTCAATGGTACATATCCATTAAACTTGAAAAAAAAGGCAGTGTATGCGACAGTTATATATAATTAAGTGTGCCTAAGACTTAGTGATTGTATGAGTCACTATATGGATAACTGTATACTTGTAATAGTGATTTTATAACACACTAAGTGTGAGTTACTATCTATATAAATAGATGAAGTGGTGTTTGTAAAAGTGTGTAGGTGAGTAAATGTAAATATAATCAATTGTTTGCATAAGTCAGAAGGGGGAAAACAGCCTGAACAACAAATCCTTAACAGCCAGTGTATTGAATAACGAATCCTTAAACACAACCTTTACCAGAACCACGACCTCATTAACCACTACTGCACACGAACAACAACCGCCTGAAAAACGACTTACTAAACCAGAGGAGTGTGAAAATGTAAATAATTAATCTTAAATGGGCGTGTTAGGCCAGTAGATGGCAGTGTTGGTTTGTTTTACAGTGATGTGATTACGATTAGTTCTCGATGGCACTGTTATCTCTGGTTGTAAAAGTTGAAATAGTTACAAATCGGTGGATGAACATATTTTCAATGTTTAATTTAAGAGAATTATTTTTACAAAAAAGAAATATGTACCGCAATCCATTTAAAAAGAAGCCATTTTCTAAGAGACCGTTTTTTTGTGGAATGGCCGTTGGAGTTATTCAAATATTTTTCTTTCCCTATGTTGCTCCAAACAATACATGTTTTCTGTTCTCCTAACAATGCATTTACCCACCGCAGTTCAATTAGAAGTTTAGAACTGTTTATTTATTAACTATGTGTATATAGCGTCCCCTACATTCTGATGTTTAAAGACTTAAAACTAGTTTAGAAACGCTCCTGACGTACATAACTGGGTGCGAGTCTCTTGGTCACATAACTAATATTCGTTGCGAGTCTCTTGGTTACATGACTAATAATCATTATCGCTTTCTTTGAGGGATGCGTTTGAAGTATGCTTCGCATCGCTGTCTACCCTTCAGCACAATCACTGAGTGGGGGCACCCATGCTCGAACAGCACTTGTAATAAACGATTATTAGATTGATAATTCAAATATTAATAAAAAGGAGATTAATTTTTCCGTGTTTCAAACATGCGATTTTTTAAACGTAGTGGTAGATTCCGGTAATATGAAAAATGCTTAATATTCGTGGTTTAGTAATTCGTTGTACAGAACTTAGTGGTTTGGCTTTGGTAGTGCTTTAGCCTTCGTGGTTTAGGCATTCGTTGTTTAAGTAGTAGTTGTTTAGACATATAACCGTCAGAAGGATGTCTTTATAAGTGAATACAATGTGTGCTGGTGTGTAATGTTGAAATAAGTGTATAAGTATATTTGATAGTGTTCTGTTGATTATTCACTGCATATAACACTGAATCTATAGGTAAGTGATTAGATTGTGTATAGTTCTATGAATAACTGAGTGGGTGTTTAGACATTTCTATTGGTGTGTCAATGGTTTCAAATATGGCACTTTCTATTTTACAGTGAGTGATGAAAGATTATACTAGTGTGTGATGAGGTGTATTTGAGTGTAGAAAAGAGAAAGCCTTAAAGAGGGTAAGGACTGTCCCTAGGCACTCTTAAATGCACAAAAGTGCGTGGTTAAAAGTATACTAGTACTCCGGAGGTGATTAGAATGATAGTAGTCTTTAATCAGTTCGATTTTTAGTTTTCAGCAAAAAGTTCACATTTTAATCATATTACGTCATATGATGGTACAGTTTTGAACGTGAGTTTCAATCACAGATCCAATGATCATAAAGAAAGTATACTCCAAAGGTATAATAATCCCCAATGCATTTCGTGCAAGGTTGCACTTCTTCAGTGGGAATCTGTGTGAAAAAGAAAAATAACTGTAGGGCGCTAAAAAATACAGGAGCCAAAGGTTCAGTGAGACCACAATCGAGTCTGTGAAGGTTAATGCCTACAAAGTTGCCTAAAAGGAGAAGAAAAATAGATGCAGGTAAGCCAAAATTAAAAACCGTGCAGATTCCGAAGATTTTAGAGATTTAATTACGAAGTATTCAGAGAAAAAAGAACCAAATGTATAGTGGATAACATGCAGGAAGAGTTAGTGCCGTGTCGAAACGAAACATAAAAGTAACCCATTTGATATCAGCTCCAGCGATCCAAGAACGGGGGGGACTTTAAAACGGAATGGTTATCGTGCAAGAATGGAAGTGACGAGTGATTGGTGATATTACGATTGGTGTAAAAGTTTGTGCAAAGAAATCATGCGTTTATAGGGAACAATTAGAAACTAATAAGTGCAAAGAAACTAGTGGCTGGGTCACTTACCGACCATAGGAGCAAGGATTAAACCGGCAGAGTCTTAACGGTAAAGTCCGGTCCGTATAGACGGCAACCCGGAAGACGCCGAGCATGCGTACATGCTCCTTAATGTGGGTAAGGGGTATGAACATAGAAAGCGGACTATAATGAACAGTGACTGTGAGAGTGAATGGTGACGCGATCGTAAAAGATCGTGAACAAGGTTAATTAGGCAAAAAAAGATCAAAGTGAAAAATAGAGAGCTGCAGAACACCATAGACCAACAAAGTAAGGCGTCTGGTGGAAAGGTAATGTGTGTGAATGTGGAAGAATATGAATAGGAAAAAATCAAAACAAGTGTAGAAAAAAGAGAGAAGAATGGAGAGAGAGGATAAGAAAAGGTAAATACAGGACAATTTGGAAAAACACTTAGAATGAAGAAAAAGTAGAGTGGAGGTATAAATCAGAAAAAGGGTAAACAAATGTGGTAAACAACACGAAATAGGTACACCCATACATCTTGGAGTTAATGCCACCTGCGATTCAATGAATGTTATATACATGTTAAAGTGCCCATGTGACCTCCCATATGTGGGAAAAACAGAACTTAAAATCAAAACAAGACTGACTGAACACCGCAGCAACATTCGCACGAAGAACCTGAAGTCCTGCGTTGCCGCCCACTTTGTTCAACATTCTCATAATCCCAGCCAAATGCGGTTTCTTATCCTTGAAGTGGTGGATAAACACATTCACAAAGACAATAATAAACATCTGTTACAGCGTGAACTATATTGGATACATCGCCTTCACGCTCTGCATCCGAAAGGACTTAATGACAGACTGGAATATAGTTGTCACTTGTAATAATTCTGTTCCATATATGCCTAATCTCTCTTTTGCCTGCTTACTCTTTTGTTCATCTTGTCCTACCTTTAATTTCCTATTTCATGTTGTTTGCTCATGAAAGCTTGACCCTAAAAAGCAGCTCCCACAAACAAAGCTCTGGAAGAGCAAGGAATTGGGTGATGCTCCCTGGGAGAGAAGGGTTCAAAAGACTAAACAGAGGGCAATCCAGCATGTGCTGACCACCTTAAAGCAAGCATTTAAAAGTGACTTCCAACACAAACGAAAAGTAGTGGGTGGGCAGCAAGTCTGCTGATGGCAATGTCTCGAAGAGACATGGTCTAGAGGAGACCTAAAAAATGAGGTACTGCATTTTTTTCAAAAACGAAGTACGCATTTCCTGGAAAGTCTGCTCAGGCCAAAGGAGTCTGGGATGATCATGGGCCAGGCCTGCCCAGGCTTGTATCTGGGCTTGTCACACACATAAGTGGAGGCGCGGCGATACATGCATGCTGCAAGTACTAAGTGAACAAAACCTATGGATGAGACTGACAGGTCAAACCAACGCCTTGTCTTGAGATTTTGGTTCTGAACAAACATCCAACGCCACATAGTAATGCATTAAAATAGGGCAGAGAATGAAAGCATAACAGCTGCGACCTGGAAAAGGGTGTTGGTGTAAGGTGTCAATGTGGACAAAATTTACAAGACAAAGAGCGAGACCGGGTGTAGTGAAGATGGGCAGAGAGTAGAGGCACAGGGTCAGGGGTTACAGGCAGGACAGGAGAAATAAAGAACAACAGCGTATTGAGAAAGGAGAGTAGGTGTGAAGAGACAAAGGGCAGGGGGAAAAACAGGATGAGAGAAAGAAGTGCAGGGAGAGAAAGAAGTGCAGGGGGAGAAACAAAGATGGGGAGAAACAGAAGGGTAAGGGTGAGACAGAAGGGCAGGGGGAGAGATAAAGGTATGAGAGAAGCAAAAGGGCGGGGGAACAGAAGGGTCGGGGTAGAGCAGAGCACAGGCGAAGACAGGAAGGCAGGGGCAGAAACAGAAGGGCAGAGGTAGAGACTGAAGCACGGGTAAAGACAGGTAGACGAGGAGAAACTGAAGGTTAAGGAAAGAAACAGAAAGGCAGTGGTAGAAACTGAAGCCAGGGTAAATAAGGGAAGGCAGGGGGAGAAACAGAAGGGCAGGGGAGAGGCAGAAGGGCAAGTGATGAGACAGAAGTGCAGAGGAGAAACAGAAGCCGGGGTAGAGACAGAAAGGCTTGAAAGAAACAGGCGGGCAAGGACAGTGACAGATAGGCTGGGAGGAGGCAAGGGTAGGAGAGGAGACAGAAGGGAATGGGAAGAGAAGGTTAGGGGAAAATCAGAATGTCAGGGAGAAGAGACAAGAGAGGGGAGAAGAGAATCATATGGTTGTTGGATGAAACAGAAGGCAAGGGGCAGTAAAGAAAAAGAGGGGTAAGTAAAATATACATGTATTCCTAGTTCTCCATCAGCATCTGCAAAAAGCATTGCAAAATGCAAAAAGCAAGAATTAGTCCCTTTTGCAATGCCTGGTGTAAAAACAAGATTAAAAGAGTCAAAAGTTGAAAAGAGCCCAGTTTTACAAAGATTATGGCCTTTGGCTGCATCAGACTGAGCCAAGGTTACTAATTTTCAGGTGCATCTATATCTTTTGTTGAAATCTCCAAAGTATGCAGCAGGTGGCGGATTTTGTAGCTACTGCAGCAAATTCACATTTACAAATAAAAGCTACAACCACCACACAAGTCAATGAAGCTATTCCAGTGCCCCTGATTACAAACTGATGGCCATTTCAAGATAAGAAAATATTTTTCCGCAGTTCTAAGAGTTTGATCTTCCTGCAGGAGTAGGAGTTTGACCTGTAAACCGAAATCAGGGCTTAAACAGTGTATACTAATCTTCACTGTACACTATACGTAAAGGTATTCGAGTGGAGTTCTAGGGAATGGTATCCCTTAGCTTGTACTTCATGATGTGCAGCGATAATATGACTGAGGGGGATCAGGAGAGGTAGTCTGCATAAATATAAATTACCAGACAGGTTTCAGTAAGCCACAGACTTAGATTTTCCTCTTCAATAGAAATCTTTTTTTCTCACATTGCAATGTTCACTATTCTATGACTTCCCATCACTAAGACAACGTTTTAGACAAGCTATTAGTCCAATACTACATAGTTCTATACCACATAGCTCTGTGACAGCGGGAAACACATGGGGAACCCACCCACTGGCGTGTGGTACAAGTGGAAGACAGGTCAAATTGCCTTGACCTCGAGCAAGTGTCCCAGACTTGACATCTCCCATTAAGATTCTGACAAAACTCCCACTTTCCCCTGAAATTAACGAATCAAAAATATCACAGCATGATCACAACTTCTACCTGAAATGGATCGTCGCAAAAGCAACGTATACGAATTAATTATGTAAAGCAGATGATATCCCTTCACTACCAGTATCACAAAGGTAATTTATCAAACACGGTTTACTTGGGGAGAGGGTCAGCAGGGTGTACCTGGACACGGCACTGGAGGACGATTTGCAGACTTAAGGCGACGCATTCAGGGTGTAGTTTCTGCTCTTTGGCTACTAAGCAAGGGATAACAACAGGTAAGCGCCCCACCCCAAATAGGGTAAGTGGTAATTCAGCACATCTAGGCATTTTGAGTCCCAGTGCCTTCTGCTCACCACACATATGTTGTGTGAAGAAGTATCTGCAGTTTTGGAGCTCCTACCTCACCCCCCCAACGCCCTTGCACCTGTGCTGAGCAGAGTGCCTCTGCCGCCGAACATGACATTAGGATCCAGTCCCTGTACAAAGCAGACTGAGATATCAGCCATTTTATTTCCAAAACAACGCTCTGCTTTCCGCCAATCAGTATCCAGCACACTATCGAGCTGTCACCCTGGAGCTCCCTACAGCAAGCTCAGGAAACCAAACTAGCTTGTTTCTACAAGCTCAAGTTCCAATGGCTTGGGTTGTACAAAACAAAGAAGGGACAAAGGTCTGAAAACTCACTGGTCTATGTCCGCGCACATCTCTAGTGCGTTTTTTCCTCCCCTTAAGTTAAACAAGGCTGACATGTTTGAATGCATATAATGTACTTTTTTATCATGCGGAGTTCTAATGTAGACACCCATCTACAGTTTTAATAAAGGACTAGGAGAGATGTATGTGAAATCTGAATTCCGGCGGCTGAGAAGGGGTGGCGTGCTGATAAAATAAAAGGCGTGCGGTCCTAGGAACAGAACACAAGTAATGTGAGTAACAAGCAATGGAGCGGGAGATGTGGAAAAGATGTCAACAACAACAGGGGATGGAGGGATCAGGAGCGAAGACCCAATAAAATACAGGCACTGAAGCTAAACCCACACACACAGTGTAACATGAGCAGGAAATGAATAAAAAAATAGTCCCCAAACGAACAGATAAACGACCAAAGTGTAAAGATACAGCACTTGGTCACTGCTCAGTGAGAGGAAATGAAAGACTAAAAGAAGGGACAAAGAGGCAGGATTAACCACTAGCAAGCAAGGATTTTTAAAGGATATTGAAACAAACAAATGAAAAGCAGTGGGCGGGCTGTAAGCCCCCAAAGCATATACAACAGGTCTCCACACTCAACCTAAAAATCCGAATGGATATATATATCAACAAAATGACACCCGTTAAAGTAAACTATGGCAAGCAACACTTTGGTGTCCTGGAGGCACGAAGCAGCCTATTTTATAAGAGACAGAGCTAGGAGCTATGCAAATACTAACCTGTACATGGCTTCTTCCACACGAGGTCCTGATATCGTACTGCTCACCACGTCATCTAACTGCATCATGATGTCAGAGCCTAGAAGTGGAGCGAGAAGGAACATGTGAGCAGTATTGAAGAAATTATCTCCTGGGGGTTAAATACTATAAAAGAGGGCAGAGACCTCCACTAAGGGTCCCAATGCTAGGCTGAGAATTTAATGAGACCAGAATAGTGCCACCTCGCCCCTCCTCTGCAGTCCGTCGGAAGCAGGGAGCTCAAAATCACAGACTGGGGCAATATTGTGTTGTACCATGGCTTTGGGACCCTGAACTCATGGCCAGGGTCCCACTCTCCACCCCAGCCGCTCCGCTGTTCTTCGCCTGCCGCTGACACCTCCTCTTGGTAGTTGTTCAAAACCCTCCTGCTGACTGCTTGCGTGCTCCTCCCTGCTCTTCTCCAGCATTATTTCTGCCTGTAATTGTGCGTGTTGACCCCTTACCTGTACCCGCTGTCATTGTTCTTTTTGTGCCTGTTGACTTGTACTTTGGCTTTCAGGGTCCAATTTTCACTGCCCTTTTTCTCGCCGCTGACCTCCGTGGCCCGTCTCTCCTGCTGATCCCCACTTCCACCTCCCAGCTGCGCTTCCTTCTCCCTTCCCTATTTAATGGTGGCCAGTGTGGGGATGACTGAGCAGGACTTCTGACCTCGTGGCCAGGGTCCTGTCCTCTGCCACAGCAGCTCTGCTGTTCTTCGCCTGCCGCTGCCGCCAGGACCTCCTCCTGGTAGGGGTTCGAGGCCATCCTGCTGACTGCCTGCATGCTCCTCCCGTCTCTTCTCCTGCATTATTTGTGCCTGTAATTGTGCATGTTGACCCCTTACCTGTGACTTTTGTCATTTTTTAGGTCTCGCCTACACAGCGCACAGGCGTTACATAGGAGACCTTTAGCCATCGTGCAGCTCTTTTTCAAAGCACATACTCGTGCTTGTGGCGGCATACAGCTTGCGAGAGTGTACAGCGGTGCACCACAAGCACGAGTATGTGCTTTGAAAAAGAGCTCTCCCCAGCGTGCGTGCACCACTCGCGGGTGTACCCCTTCACCTCTCTCTTCTGCTGCAGCCTGCACGCCTTTTTATTTTTAAAACTTTCAGCATGAGGCTCGCGCGCTTGTCTCTCTGAGCTTCCGTTTCACCCCTCTCACTCCCGTCCTCTTTCACTTTCCCTCTCTATTTCTTTCGTCTCTGGGTATGTCTTCTTCCTTTCTCGTTCTCTCTGGGATGCTTTCAGTGATAATTGTAATTTTAATCAATATTAAACTAGAAACCTGTGTCAAATAACAGTTGGGTCAGCAGATCCTGCATGATTCTAAGCAGCTGTATAGTGAAACACAAAACAATATCACTGCATGTGTTTGAATACAGTTTCATGTGTTAGAAAATCGGTGTAGCATGCGCGCTATATGAAATAATGGCTCAATTTATTCCCTGGTGACTTAAGCGGAGTAATGGTTTATAATATTTACAAAAACTACGAAGGAACATTTTCAGATGTGCTACTCTTCCATAGCCACCTTCAATTATTGCAGACCTAAGCAAATGAATAGAAAAATGCTGTGCCATCGCAGAATCAATGTCTTAAACGCCATCTGCCCTCTTATCTACTGTTAAACATATACACAAAAAAAATCAGTCGCCAGCAATTTTCACACATTAAGGTATACATTAAGGGAACTAAAACATGAGGGGTGAGAGTTCTAAAGAGGTAAAATCTAATTTCTTTAAACGACACGATGTTTACGACATGATGTTTACAGATTCTAAATATTTGGAGAAAATTATAAGCCTATATATTGCATCTATCACTAAATGGATCCCTGACAGTAGATTAAAAAAATCACAACGCATTAGAACTGTAGGCTGAAAATATCCTTACATGGCTTCCAAAATGGTTTAAATATTAGTGTCTGGGTCCTAGGCCACAAGACACCACTTCCTGGGATGTCAGCATTTGTGTGGCCAGTGGGTCATCTGATGCCAATTTCTGAGGCACTGCCAGATGGCTGAAGTGTGTGGAGCGGGAGGGTGGTGCCGCGACTTCTGCTACACCTAACATATTATTGCTGATGTGAGGTCATTCCGCCTAAATGGGGACATTTTGGAAAACAGGGGCAGGAGTTGCATTTTTTACATCCGATTCTGCATAGTACCAAAGACAATTATTGTTCGCTAGCAGCAAAACCATCTTACATGGTAGAAAGACACTAGCAAACCATTTCCCTCACTCATCATGCACACCCCTGCCTCCCATACCTACCCATGATATCTCACACAGACCCTTTCCCTCACATGCACAGCTACCCATCACACATCCTTGATTCTCTCATACATCCCTGTTTATCACACAGCCCATTTGCCTAAAAAAACATCCTCAACCGTCAGGAAGATCACAGACTCACACATATCCTTTTCCCTCACACAGTTATTTTGCCTCACACACACTCGTAACTATCATCAGGTCCCCGAGTCCCACATACACATCCCTGGCTCTCACATAAGCCCTTCTGCTCATCCCTGCTTCCTACACACTTCCTTTCCCTCACACACACCTGTGACCCTCGTGCACACATGACCCTGCACACACGCATACACAGTGACCCTCCCACAGGTTCTCACTCCATCCTTATTTCTCTGAGCTATAAAAAACAAAGCATCCTTCAACATATGGAAGCTCGTCGGACACCAGAAGGATGGGAATGCGCAAACAAACAATCTTCAGAAAAGAAGTAGAGGTGAATTGTTTTTTGCCTCTGTGCTCCATCACAGAAAGGTTGGGCCCTTCTGAACCCCCACCTCCCTACACACGCACACAAGGCGGTGCCTCACCGAGCCAAGGCACAGGCGCCAGCTGCTGGTCCTCACTGCGGGCAGGGGCGGCACAGAGCTACTTTAGATTAGCATGGCTTTCAAACTGCAGCTGAAGCATCACGGACTGAGGCCTGGACTTCAAAGAGCTGCGTGGACGCTCGGCTCGTGCCCAGCAATGCTTTGTACTGAAGACAGACGTGGGCAAATGAACTGTTTGGCACATGCAACTGTTGCATGGCTAAACACTTATAAGGTCCCAAAGGCGAGACTTATTGGCTATGCCAATGCTTGTCTTTTTAGTGCCTGTTGACTTGTATTTTGGTTCTCTTTGTCATTTTGTCATTGTCCTTTTTGTACCTGTTGACTTGTATTTTGGTTTTCAGGGTCCAATTTTTGCACTCTTTTTTCCCGCCGCGGCCCCTCCCCCCTGCCGCTCCCCGCTCCCTTCCCTCTTCCCTATTTAATGGCGGCAGATGCGCGGCCGCTCCGCTAGCGCGCCAAAGGCAAGCCCATCTGCGCCCATCCATGACTAGCACCAGGGATCCTGGCCCTTCAGTCACCCACCGCTACGACTCAGCTGCCCTCCTCGCACTTAACCCCAGAAGGAACAACAACTGCCCGCTCTCCACACTGAACGCCACCCATGGCCAGTTCTCCTGCCCCCACTGCCGCCAAACCTTCACCACCATCCGCACCATCATGGCCGGCACCCTCACGCCGGCGCCAACACCACCGAAGCTCGGAAGTGCATCCTCCTCAACGTGCACACCCTACAAAGACATGCCGTAGAGATCTGGGACCTCCTCGACACCCACGTCGCCTTCTTCATGGAAACCTGGACCAAAGCCGCCTCTGTCCCTGACATCGCCAAGGCCATTCCAGACGGCGACAAGATCCAAAGGAAGGACCGCCCCAACCGCCCAGGAGGACTCGCCATCGCCCACAAGAGCTCCCTCCACCACGAGCGACACCTCCGCCACCACCGAACACCTTCATTCCCTGATCCAGACAAGCCCTAGAACCACTCTTCGCAGCACCCTCACCTACAGACCCCCATACCCCGTGCTTTGTTCCCCAACACTATTGTTGACCTCATCGCTCCCCACACCATCACCTCCATGGACTACATACTCATCGGAGACCTGAACTATCAGCTCGACAACCCTAGCCACCTCCCCCCCCACCCTCCTGGACAACCACGCCAACTTCAGAATGAAACAGCTTGTCACCCCCCCCTACCCACAAGGCAGGACACACCATCGACCCCATCTTCGCAAGAAAGAACAACAGCCGCTTCAGCCACACCACGCAGCCCCTCTAGATGGACCATTACTGTGTACACTTCTCTCTCAACACCAATCCCAAACCCACTCCTCGTCCTCCACGAAGGAACTGGAGCAAGATCACAGAGGAGCACCTCAACCGCGACCCCCTCCGCCCCGACCAACGACAACTCTGCAGCCAAGGAACTACACCACTGGATCACCAACTGCGCAGACAAGCTTGTGCCCCTCCGCACCAGCCACCGGCAGACAACTCCCCCTGAAGGCCACCTGGTTCACCACCGACCTTCACGAAGCCAGACGCTCCTGCAGACATCTCAAAAAACGATGAAGAAACAGCAAAACCACGGAAGTCCGAACCTTCTACAAGAACGCCACGACAGACTACCACCAACGCATAAGATCCACAAAGAAGACCTTCACCCGGAACAAAATCCTCACCACCTCGGGCAACTCAAAGGAACTCTTCAAGTTCATCCAGCAATTCACCAAGCCCCACAGCAAAGCCACAGACGTCGCTCCCTCCCAAGCCCTCTGCAGCAAGCTGGGCTCCTACTTCCACCTGAAAATCAAAGCCCTCTACGACAACTTCAGCGAGCAGACTCCAGAAACCACCCTTCCCTCCAGCAACGACAGCCAGCCCACCATCACCGCCTGGACCCCGGTCACCACCGATACCGCAACCACCATGAAGAGCACCCACTCAGGAGCTCCCACGGACCCCTGCCCTCCACACATCTTCCACCGAGCTGCAGCCTCCATTGCACCCCAGCCACGACGAACCATCAACGCCATTTTCGAATCCAGCACTTTCCTAGACAACTGGAAACACGCAGAAGTCAAGCCCCTCCTCAAGAAACCCTCTGCAGACCCGACGGACCTGAAGAACTACCGACTCATATCCCTCCTCCCCTTCGCAGCCAAAGTCACTGAGAAGATCGTCAACGCCCAGCTGACTAACTTAATTGAAGAGAACTCCATCCTCAATCCCTCCCAATCCAGATTCTGCAGCAAACACAGCACCGAGACCGCCCTACTAACTGCCACGGATGAGATCCGCACAATCCTCGATCAAGGCCTCACCGCAGCCCACATCCTACTAGCCCTCTCCACAGCCTTCAACACCGTCTCCCACCGCACCCTCGCAGCCAGACTCCGCGATACCGGAATACAGGGAACCGCCCTCGACTGGCTCCAATGCTTCCTCGCCGGCAGAACCCAAAGGATCAGACTCCCGCCTTTCCTCTCTGAACCCACAGAGATCAACTGTGGAGCCCCACGCTCTTCAACATCTACATGGCTCCCCTTGCCGACCATTGTCAGACAGCATGGACTCAGCATTGTATACTACGCAGACGACACCCAACTCATCCTCTTCCTCACGAAGGACCCCGAAACCACCAGACTCAGCTTCCAAGAAGCAATGAAAGACGTCACAGCTTGGATGTGCAGCAGCTGCTTGAGACTCAACTCGGAGAAGACAGAAGTCCTTGTCCTCAGACCCCCCCCTCCGCGTAGGACAACTCCTGGTGGTCCTCTGCCCTTGGCACCCCACCCACCGCCACGGACCACGCCCAAAACCTCAGCATCTTACTCAAATCTTCCCTCACCATGATCCGACAGATCAACACTGTCACCTCCACCTGCTTCTACACCCTCCACATCCACTGCAAGACCTTCAAATGGATCCCCCCGGAAGCCAGAAAGACTTTCACCCACGCACTCATAACAAGCAGACTGGACTACGGAAACAGCCTCTACGTTGGAATCAACAAATCCCAGCTACGCAAACTCCAGACCTTCCAGAACACCGCAGCTAGACTCGTCCTCGGCATCCTACGATAGGAGCACATCACCAAACACCTGCGAGACCTCCACTGGCTCCCTGTCGAGAAGAGAGTGACCTTCAAGCTACTCGCCCATGCCTACAAATCGCTCCATAATAGCGGACTCCAATACCTCGACGAAAGAGTCTCCTTCCATGTACTACCAGAAACCCTGCGCATCCTCAGAATGGGTGGAAGAGCCTTCTCATACATCACAGCCAAAGCCTGGAACGAGCTCGCAGTCAACATCAGATGCTCGCTCCCCCACTCTGCCAATCTTCAGGAAGCTGAACCGGAGCTGCATGCCCCCCCCTCTCCGAGCGCCTTGAGACCCTCATGGGTGAGTAGCATGCTTTAAATTTAAACCCCCTGATTGATTGATTGATTGAGGATCCAGTGTGTGAAAGCATTCATCCAGTGAGTGAAATCATCAAAAACTAAAGACTGAAAAAATCCAATGTTCTAACAGCCAGACATAAATGCGTCAAGGCAGGTCTTTTGGATCTTAAAATCATATAATCCAAGATTTATGAAACAGGGTCTAATTACAAGTGGGTCAGTTAATTCCGATCCATGGGAAAACCCATGTTTAAGCATGGATCGGAATTACGAGGGAACAGGGATTTAACATATCTAATAATTATCGGATCGGTAAAATACCTCAAGGTTTGTTAACATTTGGCAGGTCAAACCGGCCAAAATTTCACAGGATTAATGTTTACGGTATTCACTGCACCAAGTGGATTTTGGCATGTCAAACACCAAAATGTGCATGTTATTCCCCACAAGTTTGTAATAGGCGCTATTTATCAGACTAGATAAATAAAGCACCCCTTGGTATAGTAATTTATCAGGTGCGCTAAGAAGCATCTACACTTGTAAGGAGAAATGCAGACTCGAAAATACACTGAAAACTTGAGTAAGTCCAAAGGATAACTGCTAGTTTTGAACATGTTAAACTTAGTTGCCACGATCACAATACAGATAAGTTGAACAAAAGCTTTAACAACTCAACACCTAATTTAGATTAATGAAACCATTTATTTATCAATCAGAGTGGGAGTCGATCACAATGCCACCTCGTGGCACCAGAGCACCCTAACACAGATTCCCTGATGCTGGTCCTAAACAAGCCTACAACCATGCAATTGTCTAACATCCTCTGCTTTCCACTCCCTGAAATGGATCCTGCTATGAATTTCTTCCCTTTTTAATATTTTATACCTCATCCATATAGTCTAACGTTGAACTCTGTTCCAGCATCTCTGACAACAATCTATATTTTTATCTAACTGATAAGTTACAATACAGTAATGGACATGGGCAAAGGTCTCCTCATATATAGATCTTTTCTCAATCCCTACTGGTAGATTTGGCGTAAGTAACGACCAAAGAACCCAAAAAATAAAACGCCTGCATCGACACAAACTCTCTATATCAAGAATCTCAAACTGGAACACAGACAAATAGTTTATTACTAAAATAATACTAAGATATGCTTCTCCAAAAACTGAAACTCCTCTATCCCACGCTAGGTTTATCTGGAAAAGTCATCATCCACACAAAAAACAAGCATTAGCAAAATCAAATGGTCTCGCCTACGCAAGATCTGTTGTTGATCTCAATTATGTTTTATCCACCCAAGTGCAGCTGCTGTGCAACGTGGCTGAAAGTCAAGAAAATAAAATAGTAAAGAAATGGTTAACGCTGGCCGCATTACAACACTTTTGTTTTTTGTATTAACTTTCAGCCATGATGTAAGCAATTGGTGTGGAACATGTCTGACAGTTATTTAAAAAAAAAAGCAATATGAAGCAGAAGCACTCTGCGTCACAGCTGAACAACATGACTAAAATACATTGACAAACTCAATAGATCTCGCATAGGCGAGCCCTATTGGCCTTGCCAATGCTTGTTGTATACAATAGTGTCCTGCAAGTGAGATACATGCGGTAGCGCATGCTCTTGCAGCCTCAACACTAAAAAGAGGCTTTCAGAGGTAGCTGGTGGCATGTCCAATCTTACCCTAAGAGAATGTTTAGGAAATAAGTTTACAGTTAACCATAAGTCTGCACATAAGGCTGGCGACCATCCGTCCACCAACTATTTACAAGTCTGATCTTTTCTGCCCACCGATCAGCTGAATCGCAACATTAATTGGATGTCATGTCGTGCATGGGAGGTTGAAAGTCTTGCCAAAGACAATAAGTCAAGCAGAGCTGCTGGCATGAACACGAGTAGACATCCAATGCCACAACCCGACAGGCCTAATCATCAGCACACCAACACACAGAACACTCCTATCTGCAGTATGGCACCTGCAATGAATTAATGTTTACAGTTCACTACACGAAAGGCATAGGGCTGTCATGTTATCCAAAGTAATGGATAAAACTAAGTGCTTCCTCACCCAAACCAGCTCCGAAACAAGTAATACGCCAAACCAGTGGCAATAGAAACAAGCATTTGCAATGCAATAGGTCTCGCTTTTCAAGAATTTGAGCTAGTGCCATTGTAAATGACAACGTCTTTTATTTATGTGTTTTGATAACCAACAAGCAGTGCCTAAACACACATTTTGTGCTTATAGTCCTTGCTTATGAACAGCAAGGCTGGCAGTAAAAGAGGCGCAGTTACTGCCAGCCTTGCTTCTCATAAGCAACGACTAGAAGTACAAAGTACAAATACAATTAGTCGCTTTGAAATGTGACAACATTACTATTATATTAATTCCAGATTAGGTTGTACTCTATGTGGAGCTGATGAAGGGAAATGTATAGAAGGTTTCATGTAAATGAGATGTGTTAGGTGCAGTACAGCAACCTGCACCTAGATGTCTCTAGTGAGCAAGGGACCAGCACTGCTTGTCTGGGTGTAGTAGCACAAGCTGTGCCTAGAGGTCCCTAGTGAGCATCATAAACTTTGAAGATATGGTAAATCTACCCTACCCATAATGCATTGCATGCAAGACAGTTCCACAAGTACATTCAAATAGCTATGTCCATGTATACAATTAGTAGCTTTGAAATGTAAAAAATAATTATTATATGAATTCCAGATTAGGTTGTACTCTATGTGGAGCTGATGAAGGGAAATTTATAGAAGGTCTAATATAAATGTGAGATGTGATAGCGAGTAAAGTAATCACTGCCAATCTAGTTTAGGACTCAGTGTCCTGTCCGAAGGTCTTTAAGAAAGTAGTGCCTTGAGTCTGTAGTTAAAACCTAAGGCGTAACAACACATGTAACATGGGGTGTCCTAACACGAGGTTACAAGAAGAGACAAGGCGGTACTAAGAAAGGAACTACAAAGCCTAATGACCAATGAAAAACCACCATTTACAAAGGACACAGACAGGAGCCATTTAAAAAGATAGGTGGGAAGTAAGTGGAGCTTTATCCACATATCCTGAATACAGCATGTCTTGAAGAGACAGCACAAGCAATGCCTAGGCGAGACCTAAAAAAACAAACGCAAAGTGCAGACTGTGGCTTTACTAGTTGGACACCTCAGTCAAATACCAGCCACCAAATCACAAACAGAAAGTTCAAATAGTCCAAAAAAAAAAAAAAAAAATGCAATGATAGGCTTTCCACTCCAAAGGCACAGGGTAATTTTTATATTGCATTGGGCCCAAGGTTTAGTCTGATGGGTTTCCTTATTTCATTAACAAGCACTGGAACAGCCAATAGCTCTCACCTATGTAAGAGCTATGAGCCTTTCCAATATGTTTTAGCCAGGTTGCACACCAGTGTGACTGCTATTCAGCATGGCTAAATGTTAGTGGCGGAAAGAAGAGTAGTGTGGAGTGGAGTGATGCAAAGTGGTGTGATAAGGAGGGACGTTGAATGGTATAGAGTTGAGTGGCGTAGTTTTGTGGAGGGAGTAGAGGGTTGAAGGGTGTAGAGTGGAGTAGAGGGTCATAGAGTTGAGTGGCGAGGACTAGAGTCAGAGCGGAGTGGAGTAGAGCTGAGTAGATTGGCGTACATGCTGTTGAGTAGAGTGTTGTAGAGTGGCATAGAGTAGACTGTTGTGTAGTAGAGTGGAACGGCATAGAGTGGAGTAGTGTGTCAAAGTGGAGTGGTGTCTTATAGTGGAGTGGAGTAGCACAGAGTGTCTTGAAGTGGCGTGGAGTGGAGTAGTGTGTCATAGAATACAGTGAAGTAAAGTTGCATGGAGTGGTGCAGAGGGAGTTGCATGGAGCGTCGCGGAGTAGTGGCCTAGAGTGGAGTACAGTGTCATAGAGGGGAGAAGAGTTTAAGGCAGTAGAGCCTCGCAGTGGAGTATCGTGGAGTGTCGTAGAACAGAGTGTTGTAGAGTGGGGTAGTGGCCTAGAATGAAGTGGCATAAAGTACAAAGTATACTGGCGTAGAGTGCAATGACAGAGTGCACTGGTTTTGAGTAAAGTGGTGTAGAGCATATTGATGGAGAGTTCAGTGACGTAGAGTGGTGTAGAGTTGAGTGGAGGGGTGTAGATTGGAGTGCAGAGTGGAGTGGTGCAAGGTGGAGTAGAGTGGTGTGGAGTGGTATAGAGTAGATTGTTTCAGAGTAGAGTGGAGTGGTGACGGACAGAGTGCAGTACTGCAGGGTAGAGTGGAGTAGTGCAGGGCAGAGTGCACTCCACTTAGATTTAGTGGAGTGATGCACAATAGATTTGCATAGAGAGTAGTGGCGTAGTGTGCACTGGTGTAGAGTCCACTAGAGTAGCGTAGAGTTGAGTAATGCAGAGTAAAGTACAGTTGCAGAGTGTAGTGGTGCAGAACAGAGCTGCGTAGATTTCAATGGAGGAGAGTGCAGTCTTGCAGAGTAGAGTGTTATAGAGTGGAGTGGTGTAGAGTAAAGTGGTGAAGAGTAGAGTGGTTTAGAGAGCAATGTCGTAGAGTGTAGTGGTGCAGAGTAGAATAGAGTAGCATAGAGTTCAGTAAAGTAGAGTCCAATGGTGTTGTGTGGTGCCGTGTGCAGTGGTGAAGAGTAGTTTGCATAGAGTGCAGTAGCATAGAGTGCATTGGCTTTGGGTAAAGTGGTGCAAAGTGCATTGGTGGAGAGTGCCGTGATTTAGAGTACAGTCATGTATAGTGCAGTGGTATAGAGTAGAGTGGTGCAGAGTGGAGAAGAGTAAAGTGCCACAGAGTGGTGTGGGTTAGAGAAGATTGTTTCAGAGTAGAGTGGAGTGGTGCATGGTAGAGTGCATTGGCTTAGAGTGCAGTGGCAAAGAGTGCAGTAATGCAGAGTAGAATGGCATATAGTGAAGTGTGCTAGAGTGGAGTGGTGTAGCTTGAAGTAGTGGCGCTTAGTAGACTAGAGTGAGTGTGCCCAAGGTCCCCCGCTACTGCCGCGACTTCGCCGCTGCCCCGCAGCTGAGGATTCTGGGTCTGGTAGTCTGTGTCTGTTTCTGCCCGTGATTCGTCGCTGCTCCTGCAGCTGAGGATTATTCGCTTTGGTATTGTGCTGTGCCTGTTTTTACTGTTCTACTTTTTCTGCTGCCTGTGACTGTTTATTTTTCGTTGTTTTTCACTGGCCCCTCGCCTCGTTTTTCCCGCTCTTCCCCCCCCCCCCGCTCCCAGCTGGTGCTCCCCTGCGGCCCGCCCCTTTCTTTTCTGTATCCCCTCCCCATTCGCAGCCCCGCTCCTGCCTCCCAGCTGCTCCTCCCTCCCACTTCGCCATTTATGGCGGAGTCCACGCGTACGCGCAGCGAGCACGCACAGCGGGCGCGCCAATTGCGCGCCAAAGGCAAGCCCGTCTACGCCTGTCCGTGCCTTGACCGCGCCCAGCGCCAGGACCCCTGGCCCCCGACGTTGCCAGTCCACGCGACGGACTTACGACGCATCCACCCCCCACGCACTCAACACCGGCCGATACACCGCCTGCTACCAAGCCAACCCGAAAGGCACCCACGGACCCTTCACCTGCCAAGCCTGCCAATTCACCTGCCTCCGAACCTGCACCGCACCCGCCAAGCCAGGCACCAGCAACAATCACCTCAAGTGCATCCTGCTCAACACCCGCTCCGTCCACAGACACGCCATCGAACTCTTGAACTTCCTCGACAACAGCACTGGACGTCGCCTTCCTCACGGAAACCTGGATCAACGCCTCCTCAGCCCCCGACATCGCCATAGCCATCCCGGATGGCTACAAGATCACCCGGAAGGACCGCGTCAACCAGACCAGAGGAGGCATCGCCATCGTCCACAAAAACACCATCCGAATCACGACCAACTCTGACGACACCCTCACCGCCGCAGAGCACCTTCACTTCCAGATACACACCGACCCAAGACCACCCTCAGAGGCACTCATCTACAGACCACCGGGACCACGCACACAATTCAGTGAAGCCATCGCAGACTTCGTCAGCCAGCACGCCCTCACCTCCTCAGACTACATCCTCCTAGGGGACCTCAACTTCCACCTGGAGAACAACAATGACAGCAACACCACCACCCTGCTGAACAACCTCGCCAACCTCGGACTCAAGCAACTGGTAGACACCCCCACCCACTACGCCGGCCACACGCTAGACCCCATCTTCTCCTCCAGCAAGCACATCTCCTTCAGCCACTCCACCGGACTTCACTGGACAGATCACAGCTGCGTCCACTGCAACTTCAGGAGAACCCCGACCTACCACCACCCGCAACAGGTTCCCCGCAGAAGCTGGAGCAAGATCACCACCGACCAACTCACCACCTCCCTCAGCCAGCACCCTCCCACCAACACGAGGGACCCCAACGAAGCAGCCCGCAACCTCACTCAGTGGCTCACCAACTGCGCAGATGAACTCGCACCATTGAAGAACCCACCCAGCAGACCCAGACAGCAAGAAAACCTTGTGGTTCACCAACGACCTCAAAAACTCCAAGAAGACCTGCCGCACCCTCGAGAAAGCCTGGCGCCACGACCAGACAACATGACAGCCCTCAAAGCGCCACCCGCAAACACCACCAGCTGATCCGCACCACCAAAAGGACAACATTCAAAGAACAACTGGACCCACAACAGCAAGGAACTCTGCTGCATCGTTACATAGCTCTCCAACCCCAGCGCCTGCAACAACGACATCACACCCTCGCAAGACCTCTGCGACTCACTCGCCTCGTTCTTTCACCGCAAGATCGCCGACATACACAACAGCTTCGGCGCACAGACCACGCACCCAACCACCGAACCAGCGCCCCCCACCACCACCCTCTGCACCTGGACCCCGGTCAGCACCGAAGACACCACCCGCACGATGAACACCATCCACTCCGGCTCCCCTACCGACCCCTGTCCACACCACATCTTCAACAAAGCCGACTCCATCATCGCACCCCAACTCCGGGACATCAACAGCTCCTTCGCATCCGCCACCTTCCCGGAGAGCTGGAAACATGCCGAGCTCAGCGCCCTCCTGAAGAAACCCACCGCGGACCCCACGGACCTCAAGAACTTTTGCCCCATCTCGCTCCTCCCTTTTCCTGCCAAAGTCATCGAGAAGACCGTCAACAAACAACTCTCCACCTTCCTTGAGACAAACGGATCCCTCGACCCCTCACAGTCCGGTTTCCGAGCAAACCACAGCACCGAGACCGCCCTCATCGCAGCCACCGACGACATCAGGTCCCTGCTCGACAACGGGGAAACAGCCGCCCTCATCATCCTGGACCTCTCAGCAGCCTTCGACACCGTATGCCACCGCACCCTAATACAGCGCCTCAGCAACACCGGAATCCAAGGAACGGCCCTGGAGTGGATCATCTCGTTCCTCACCGGAAGAACTCAGAGAGTCCGTCTCCCCCGTTCCGATCCGCGGCCACCGAAGTCATCTGCGGCGTTCCGCAAGGTTCCTCGCTCAGCCCCACCCTGTTCAACGTCTACATGAGCCCCCTCGCATCCATCGCACACCAACACAACCTAAACATCATTTCCTACGCGGACGACACCCAGCTGATCCTCTCTCTCACCAACGTCCCCGCTACTGCCAGAGCCAGCCTCCAGGAAGGAATGAAAGACGTCGCGGAATGGATGAAGCTCAGCCGTCTGAAACTGAACTCGGACAAGACGGAAATCCTCATTCTGGGACCATCCCCCTCGGCCTGGAACGACTCCTGGTGGTCCCCTGCCCTGGGCACCGCCCCCAAGCCAACGGACCATGCACACAACCTGGGCTTCATCCTGGACTCCTACCTCACGATGACCAAGCAAGTCAACGCCGTCTCGTCATCCTGTTTCAACACCCTACTCATGCTCCGAAAGATTTTCCGGTGGATCCCCACCAAAACCAGGAAGACGGTCACCCAGGCACTCGTCACCAGCCGACTGGACTACGGGAACACCCTCTACGCTGGCACCACAGCCAAACTCCAGAAAAGACTCCAACTGATACAGAACGCTTCTGCACCACTCATCCTGGACATCCCCCGTCACAGCCACATCTCTGCCCATCTGAGAGACCTGCACTGGCTCCCAGTCAGCAAGAGGATCACGTTCAGACTCCTCACCCACGCACACAAGGCTCTCCACGACATGGGCCCCCAATACCTCAACAGCCGCCTGACATTCTACTCACCCACCCGCCAGCTCCGTTCCGCCAGTCTCGCCCTCGCCACAATCCCACGTATTTGCAGAACAACCGCCGGAGGAAGATCCTTCTCCTACCTGGCGGCCAAGACATGGAACTCCCTCCCCACCCACCTACGGCGGACCCAGGACCATCTCCCCTTCAAGAAACAACTCAAGACCTGGCTGTTCGAACAGTAGCACCTCCCCCTCCCCCCAGCCCCTTGAGACCCTATCGGGTGAGTAGCGCGCTATACAAATTCGCTGATTGATTGATTGAGTGGTGTAGAGTAGAGAGATGTAGAATTCAGTGGCGCAGAGAGCAGTGGCATAGAGTACAGTGGGGAAGAATAGAATAGAGTGGATAGAGTGCAGTGGCATAGAATACAATGGCAGAGAATGGCACAGAGTGCAGTGGTGTAGAGTTGCAGAGTAGAGTATGGTGGCTTAGAGTGCAGTGGTGTAGAGTAGATTGTCGTAGAGTGCATTGATTTGGAGTAAAGTGGTGTAAAGTGCATGGGTGTAGAGAACAGTGGCGTGGAGTGCAGTGGTTAGAGTAAAGTGCAGTGGCGTAGAGTGATGTACAGTAGACTGGAGTGGTACAGAGTAAACGGTTTCAGAGTAGGGTGAAGTGGTGCACGGTAGAGTGCAGTGGCGTTGACTGCATTGATGCAGAGTAGATTAGAGTGGCGTGAGTGGAGTGGTGTAGAGTAGAGTGGAGTGGTACAGAGTAGAGTGGAGTGGTACAGAGTAGAGTGGAGTGGTACAGAGTAGAGTGGAGTGGTACAGAGTATAGTGGAATAGAGTGGAGTATAGTGGAATAGAGTGGAGTGCCACAGAGTGGAGTGCCGCAGAATGGAGTGCCGCAGAATGGAGTGCCGCAGAATGGAGTGCCGCAGAATGGAGTGCCGCAGAATGCCGCAGAATGGAGTGCCGCAGAATGGAGTGCCGCAGAATGGAGTGCCGCAGAATGGAGTGCCGCAGAATGGAGTGCCACATAGGGAATTGTTTCAGAGTAGAGTGAAGTGTCATACAGTGAAGTGTTGCGCAGTGGAATGGAGCAGGGTAGAGTCCAGTGGCGTAGAGTGCAGTATCGTAGAGTGCAGTGGTACATATTAAAGTGCACCGTAGAAGAGTAGAGTGGCATGGCGTGGAGTGCCCTAGATTGGAGTGGTGTAGAGTGCAGTAGCAAAGCGAGCAGTGGTGCATAGTAGCGTGGGGTAGAGAGCATTGCATAGAGTAGAGTGATACAGAGTACAGTAGAAAGGGATAGAGTGAAGTGGAGTAGAGTGCAGTGACGTTGTGTGTAGTGGTGCAGAGTGGAGTGGGGTAAAGTGGAGTTTGCATGGTGTGATAGCGCACTGCTATTGATGGGAAACACATCTTCAATTGAAATGACCATTACATTTGCACAGACATACACTTTTAATGATAAAGTATGCAGCACAAACGATGTGTGGGACTGTCATCACCTAGTGTATTCATTTTTTATGCTATAATAAATTTGTTTCCGCCACACTTGAGAATTACAAGGAAATGTGCTTCATTTGTGATTCCCTAATTTTGATATATTCTGAAATATCTGCAGTTCATTTCCAAACATTTAAATTTTGTTGTGTGCTAGGAAAAAAAAGAAAAACATCGTACAGCCTTTCGTCCAGCATCCCCTCCCCAGTAGCCAACATGATAATCACATAAATCCTTTCACTTTGAAGTCACAGAAAGGAAAGTAAAGATCCAGGTACAGGTAGAGACAATACAGACATATACAAACCAAGCTACTTAAAAGATACCACTGATGTAATCAATACATTAGATCAGATGACATTTGACCTGGAAGTAGACATATTCTCGACCTGTGACATCACAAGTCTATATTATAATATTCCCTAGGATGGAGGGCTTAAAGTCATAGAATGGTTTTTAGAAACAAGGCAAAGAGCCCACTGCGTACCAACATGGTTCACTCTTGAGAACCATGTTTCAATAGAACATTCTATATGCAGGTCAAAGGGGCCGCAATGGGAAGCCCCTTTGCCCTGGAGCTGACAGTGATGTTTATGGCCCAATAGGAGGAAAAATGAGTATACAGTAACAATTTCTTTAAAAATAACATTATGACATGGAAACACTTCATAGACGACATTTTCATGATATGGCGTGGCGACGCCGATCAACTCCAGCTGTTTATTGAGGGGTTAAACAACCGAACAAATGACATCAAATTCACGGCTCAATGGAGTAAAGTGGTCATTAACTTCAAACATGAAGACGGTAAAATCTATACTACCCTTTACACAAAAGAAATCAATAGGAATACTTTTGTTCACTATAAAAGCCATCACCGAGACCTAAAAGACAATTTACCTTACAGTCAATTTTTACGTCTCTACAGGAATTGCACGAAACAATTGGACTATTTTGACATTGCCAATTAGCCAATTCAAAAACTGAATGACTGACAATACCCCCATCGATTACTAAGTAGGTCAATGAAAGCAGCTTGGTATACACAGAGAGTCGCTACTAGAACCATAGAAAAAATGACCCACAGACGTTTAGTTTGGGTAACGACTTTTAATGGCGTAACACCAGATCTAATAAAGATAATACGGAAACACTGGCAAGTCTTTCTTTCTTGATTCCTCAGCAGTATGCCGTTATTTGCTCTTAAAAGAAACAAAAACCTCGAGACAAACTAGTCCACTCTAATACAGAGATCCAATGTCCACAGAAGAATTTAAGATCAGCACTGGGTCTACCACCGATTTGGAGCACCACAAGTGGGGAACATGTGTGGCATGTGTATCTAAAAATGAAGGTACTATGTTTGTGTACAATGACATTTCCTTCAGCACAATTAATTTACTAACTGCCGCACGAAGTTGACTCGGAGGCAAGTTTTGTCAGAGAGGTCAGAGGAGGATCACCTTGACTGATAAAAGCGCTGCGTTGGTCGCCACGACATATCCCTGGGGTGCACTAAAAGGATAACGCGAGATGATACAACAACGGAAGGTATTGTCCCCCACTTGTTTTGATATAGGGTGGGATGGAACTGATAAGACTACAGATGTAAGAGACCAGAAAATTGGACACACCAGCAGCAGAGGGAAGGGGGAGGGTGTTTGATTGAGTTGGCTTGTTGTTAAGTATATGGATCACATTGTTACGTATTGGAATTAAAGGATGGACAATATGTTCAAGATAAGGCACGTATGAGAGCATTAGGATATACACAGTGAAATGAGTAATGCTGGACCATCGATAGATAGGACTGCTAGGTCACTAAGGGAGTTATGGGGGCAGTAAGAACAATAGTCCGATGTAATGTATCAATAGTAATTATGGATGTTTGATTGCCATACGTTGTTTTGTAAAAATAATAAAAACAGATAAAAAAAATAATGAATTCACTAACTGTAAATCAAAAAATGTGATCTATGGTGTTTTGTGTCCATGTGGCGAGGCATATATTGGCAAAACTAATCAAGAAGTTCAGCACAGAATTAGCCGACATAAATTACGGATACAAGGTCACATTTTTACGGCACCTTTAGTACAACATTTTGTACAGATGAATCACAATTTTGGAGATTTAAAATGGACTGTATTGAGACAAGTGCAACCAAAATATGGTGACGATTTCTTTCTGGCACGACAAGAGGTTCTGTTAATAATGAAGTTACGTACCACAGAAATGGGTCTGAATGAATTCTAAATTGTTCAGATAGGGGGCGTGGCCAAAATGGCGGAGTGAGCGGACGTGCATCACCGCTGCTCCTGCCAACGGCCCTGTTTCAGCACCGGTTCCGGCACCTCCGTGCCCGCAGTGCGGGTCTTCGGACTGTCGGAACCGTCTTTTAAGCAGAGCGGACCCGGAGATACCGGCGGAGGAGCAACGCGCGACGAATCCGGTCGCCTGCAGACCCGAGAGCGCGAAGCGCCCCATCCCCCTCGCCGCTCTGACAACGAGGCCTACCTCGGAAGAGGAGCGCAATCGGGAGGAGGCCCCTTTCTCGGCGATTGTAGTGCAGCCTGGGACGGGCGACAGCAGCACTTGCCGGAGGGCGGAGCCGAGGCCTACGGCGACTGCGGAGACAAACTGGAAGCCGGCGGAGCTGCGGTGAGGGTCCGATAGACGGCGGAGGTGGCGATAGACGCCGCGGAGCCCAGAGGCCGGTGGAAGCGCCAGGCAGGAAAGGAGGCCGGAGGTGCACCCAGGACCGGAGGGCACGACCGGGATAGCGGTGAGTCCCGAGACACGGCAGCGGGGAGTTACCGGAGGGCAGAGGGGCTCACTCGGCAGGCATACCGGCCCGGAAGTGGTTGGGGCACCCAAATTGATGAGTCCCTGATCGGGGCCCAGCCGTCCCTGTAGGGCCTTCGGCGAGCGGCATCGAGTGGTGGCACAAGGCTGGGACCATCGGGGGCACAGTAGCACACCCCCCGAAAGGGAGTTTGCCCTCACGGCCTAGGAGGCAGGAAGCGTCTCGGGCACTAAAGTAGGTGCGCCGCAGAACAGACGAAGTCCCCGTGGACATCAGTCGGAGTAACGGCCGGGAAACTGAGGGAAGGAGAGGCACACCAAGGCGGAGCAGGGGTGACTGCCCAAAGCGGAACCAGGCTGAACACGCAACGGCGAGCGATCGCGCTCGGGAACAGACTGAGGAGGGAGACTCGCGCTGGGCTGGCCGGAGGGTGCACGCCGGCCCCGTGGAGATCCAGCACCACCCCACTGACGCGGTGAAGGTCGGAACCTACCGGCTTAGCAAACAGAGACCGGAACGCCAGGTGGCCCGCCTGCCAGGGAAACGGGATGTCCACGAGCAGGCCTCCCCGAGGCAAAACAGTGAAAGAGATGTTCGCAAAACCACAGACCCCTCCACAGAAGGACGCGGTAACCCCGACGCCGAAGAAATTGGATCAGACCCCCGACAGCGGTGCGGAACCCATTACGAAGGCCTTTTTGGAGTCCCTCTTTGCGTCCCTGCGGGATGATATCCAGACCTTCAAGACGGAGTTCACCAGCGAAATTCGGGAGGTGCGGCGCGAGATGGATGGCATAGGGGAAAGGGTGGCAGACCTGGAAACCAAAAGCGACGAAAGGGAGACGGAACTCGCAGCCCAGCAACAGGAGATCATTCGACTACACGACCAACAGGTGGATCTGCAACTCCACCTGGAAGATTTAGAAAATCGCTCCAGACGCCACAACATCCGCATTCGCAACGTGGCCACGTCCGAAGCCACCCAAGATGCATTCCGCTACGCTAGAGAACTCTTCAACCACGTGCTGGGGCAGCCATTAGACTCTCCTCTACAGCTAGATAGGGCTCACAGGGCTGGCCCACCCCGTGCGGCGACGGCGCCCCCCCCCCGGACATTTTGGGGTGTGTTCAGGACTTCCGTACCAAAGAGGAGATACTACAGAAGACACGCCAGAAACACCCGATAGCATTCCAAGGCACGTCGCCACTGCTATTCCAGGACCTGGCGGCGCTCACATTGCACAAACGCCAGCTTTTCAAGCCAGTTACATCCTACCTGCAGCAGAACAATATTCCATACAGCTGGGGCCACCCCTTTCGCCTCATTTTCAGACTGGAGAATAAACAATACCAGCTCCAATCAGTCTCCGAGGCCTGCACGCTATTAGGAATAGAAGTACCCGAAGACGACGCAGGGGCCCAAGGAACCGCGCCAGAGACGGAAGGGAGGAGGCCACAATGGAGCCAACAGCGAAGGCGGAAACGAGTCAAGAAGCCTCCGGCGACGGAGATCGCAGCAGGACAACGCGCCGCAGTGGATGCAGTAGCCACGGATAATGGCGCCGGTCCCACGGGATGAGAGACTTACAGACGCCTATTGATCTGGTTGTCTGTTCTGGCCACATGGCCGTTGGCGGGAGGGTGCTCCCGAACAGACTAGTAAGACTACCTTACACTAATCCTTTTTTCCTTTTCATCCCTGGATGAGAGACAATGACAATTTACAGTTGATGGGGGGGGGGGGAGCGGGGAGTTTGAGTAGGGGAGGGAATTTGGTCCATGGTTCGATTGCTGGTAGAGACGGCTCTGAGGCAGGGTGGATGGAGCCACGGCACAGGGGCAGGTTGGGGGTTAACGGACCCGGCTACACTAGGGCTACAAAAGGGGCAGGGAGTGGGTTGGAACCTCTAGATAAAGAATGATGAGCTAACTATCCTCACATTAAATGTGCGCGGCCTGAATAATCCTGTTAAGCGCAAAGCGATCCTGCTGCAGCTAGAACAGTCAAAGGCGGACATATGCCTCCTGCAGGAGACCCACCCTCTGAATAAGGATTGTCACAGGCTGAGGTCTTGTAAATTTCCCCATCAATTTTTCTCCTCATGCCCGGATAAGAAAGCGGGAGTTGCGATCCTAGTGGCACAAAAGTTCAGGGGCAAGGTGCTGGGGAAGCTGGCTGAGACCAGGGGGCGCCTACTAGTATATAGGTTCGCTGTAGGCGACATGACTCTTACGATTGGCTCGATATATGGGCCCAATGATGGACAGGAACACTTTCTTCACAGAGCACTCACTGATGTCACCGATACAACGGACCGTCACATAGTTTTGGGCGGAGACCTCAATCTGGTCTTCGACAACACTCTTGACGGGTCCTGTCAACGCACTACACAGGTGGGGGCGCTCACTACGGCAGGCAAAGCCAGACTGCAGGACTTAGGATTAATAGATCTTTGGCGCGAGCTGCATCCTGGAGAGAGAGACTATACACATTTCTCAGCTGCCCACCAAACATATGCACGTCTTGACTACCTGCTAGTTTCCACTGCCACCAAAACGCTTGCCACCAGCGCCGACATAGGGACTGCTTCACTTTCCGACCATGCACCAGTGAATGTCATCCTCTCCATGCCACCTACACAGCGCTCAAGTAGGGTTTGGTGCCTCCGAGACTCACTACTACAGAGGAAAGCAGTGGTCGCCAAAATCCAAAGCGCGATCACTGACTATCTCGCACATAACAGCAACAATGACACCACGCTATCCACGCAATGGGCCGCGCTGAAAGCAGTTCTTAGGGGTGAATTTATATCACTCTCAACTGCAGAAAATGCGGAACGTCAATCTAAGAGGGACGAACTCACACGGCAGACCAGGGAGTTAGAACAGATGCACCGGAGAACGGGGGCTCCGAGAATATGGAGGCAATTAAAAGCAGTCCGCCAACAACTCGCGGCCCTCGATCTCGATAGAGCAGAGTACGCAGCACTGCGACTACGCCACGCTTATTATACGGGCGGAGACAGGTGTGGGCGTCTGTTGGCTCATAAACTCCGTGAGGTCACGCAGCGCAGGGAGGTGCGAGAGATAAAGAGGAGCGATGGCGTCACAGTAGACGGGAACCAAACCATAGCGGAAGCCTTCAGTGATTTTTATGCAAAACTGTACACAGCTGACCCTCCTAGCCCAGAGGCGGAGACAGAGTTCCTGGCAGGTATCCCCCTTCCGGAGTTGACGCAGGAACAAATAGACTGCCTGGAGAGAGACATCAGACCGGAAGAAGTCATCTCTGCCATCTCACGGCTTAAACTAGGCAAGGCCCCGGGTCCAGACGGTTTCCCGGTAAGCTTTTACAAGAAATTCTGTAACCAAGTGGCGCCGCTACTCGCCCGACTCTTTACCTCTTTTGCCGAGGATGGAGCGATCCATAGAGACCTACTGGAAGCGTCCATTGCGGTGATACCTAAACCAGGTAAAGATCCTGTAGAGTGCGGAGCGTATAGACCAATCTCCCTCTTGAATGTTGACCTCAAGCTTTACACAGGGATCCTCGCCTCCCGCTTAGGACCATATATGGGGGGACTGATCGACCCGGATCAATCCGGGTTTATTCCTGAGCGTCAGACCTCAGACAACACTAAACGGGCCTTTCACCTCCTGGAAAAAGCTGCGCGGACTGAGGGTGAATATATGATGCTGGCCATTGACGCCGAAAAGGCATTTGATAGGGTACACTGGCCCTACTTGGAGAAAGTGTTGCTCAGAGCAGGGATAGGGCCTAAAATCCGAACTAGGGTGTTCAACTGCTATAAATTTCCGACAGCAACAGTTCGAGTCAATGGGCACACGTCGCCCCGGTTCAATATCGAACGCGGCACCAGGCAAGGCTGCCCTTTGTCTCCCCTTTTATTTGCCCTATATATGGAGCCTCTTGCGCACCTTTTGCGCTCCGATCCGGGGGAGCAGGGTATCAAATTCGGGGGTGACATCCACACCATAAGCCTGTATGCTGACGATGTGCTGATTTCCCTCGCGAATCCGCGGAGCTCCCTGCCGGCGTGCGTCACGGATCTCGAGAGATTCGGCGGCGTCTCTGGCTTCAAAGTTAATATGACTAAGTCGGTGGCCCTCGACTTATCCTTGGCTCCCCCAACACGCGCCCCCCTGCAGGCACTGTTCCCCATACCGTGGACAACGGACACGGTCCCATATCTTGGGATTCACCTGGCACCCTCTCTTCAGGCCTCTGTAGACCTCAACTACTCTAAACTGCGGCAGAAAATCAGACACGAGTTAGGTCGATGGAAATATTATCCGTTGTCTTGGTTGGGTAGAGTGGCGGCTGTTAAGATGACGGTTCTTCCCCAAATCTTATACCTCTACCGCACGATCCCTCTTGCACCACCTCGAGGCTGGATAAAGCAGATGCAGTCAGAACTGTCACAGTTCATATGGAACGGGAGGAAACCCCGCATGAAGCGCCAGATCGCCATGCTGGCGCCGGACCAAGGCGGAATTGGGATGCCAGACCTAGCAACATACTTTCAAGCATCCTAGCTCCGCTTTCTAGTGGAGTGGGTCAGATGGGAATCTGGGAAACACTGGTTGTTTCAAGACCAGGCCGTCGCAGGACGGACTCTGCAGGAAATCCCCTTTATGAGACGGGAACACAGGCCTCCCAATCTCTACGCATCCTTCATCACGCGGGTGCCCCTGAAGATTTGGGACGGAGTAGGGGTCAGTCAGGAACTCACCACCCTTCCTTCCCCCCTCACACCCATCGTCGGGAATCCGGAATTCCACCCGGGGATGGACGAGAAGTCGTTTGCGCGCTGGAGGCCTGCAGGTTGTCGGGCTCTCCATCACGTCTATGACGCAGAAGGAGTGATTCCCTTGCAACAATTTAGGCAGGAATTCGACCTGCCAGAGACGGAAAGGCTCCGTTACTTCCAGGTTAGGCACTGGGCGCTCAACACCACAGTAAGGTCGGCAACTGACAGACACCTGACTAAATTTGAATACTGGCTGATCTCCCGCACCAATGACAAACAGCTGATCTCAGACCTTTACAAGATACTCATGCAGAAACACAAATACACCTATAATGCAAGCAGGGTGCGTTGGGAACAGGAGCTGGGGAGAAGCCTAACACATAAGGAGTGGGAGGGAGTCTACTATAGAGCGCGCCACTCAGCCTATCACATGGGACTTACAGATACCCTCACGAAAGTCGCGTTCTACTGCTATTATACCCCCGAACGCCTGTACGAAATGGATAGCAAACAGGACCCTCGGTGCTGGCGCGGCTGCGGTCAGATTGGCACATTAGTGCATGTGCTCTGGGACTGCCCACTTTTACAGGAATACTGGAGCCAGATATTGGGAGAGGTAGACACACACTTCGAAACAGAAATCCCCCGCTTCCCCGCTTACGTGCTCCTGGGGTTGCCTAACGCACTGACTTACCCACTGAAATCACGAAGAGGTCGTCTGATAGCGATCGCACTGGGGTCAGCAGTGCAGAACATAGTGGCGCAATGGCGATCCAAACACATCTCCACATATCAGGGGTGGCTACATCGTTTATGGATGGTTCTGGGCATGGAGAAACTGTCACTGTCCAGGGCGGGGGAGGAAGCGAACTATGCGGAGTTGTGGAAACCATTCCTGTCCCTGCTAGCGTCGGAGTTCATGGAGGTGACCTGTCCTAAGTACCTCCGGCTGTTGAGATTGACAGACACCGACAAAGTTCCCAAAACACATTGACTTACCAGTGAAGATTGAGGGGGCCCTAAGCGGTGGCAAAAGCGGACCACGGACCAAAGGGAGGGGGGGCGGTGGGAGATTGGGAGGCGGGTGAGGGTTGTCGGGGGGTTGGGGGATGAGGGCTTGGGAGAAGTTGAGACTGTTTAAGAGGGGTCCTCCCTTCTTTTTCCTTTCAGTTTTGTTTTGGGTTGGTTAATGAACTCCTAAGGAGGGGGGTCCTGCAGTGGCTGATAAACCGTAGAAGCATAGGAAGGCGCTCGAAGAGGGACTGTTGAACATTCAGCGGCCGTAATGCAGAGAACTGGGCTACCGGCCTTTCAGCAGACGGGGAAGTAGTGAAGGCCTAGAGATGCTCTCCATTCACATTATGTTTATGATGCGGCCGGCCCTGGTTGGGTTGTAGGCGGCTTGCTGTGTATAAGACTGTTTGCCCATAACGTACTCAGGGGTTTGTGCCTTCCTTGCCACTGCTCGGCGGGTCTGTCCTCGGACGGATCTTCCGCTCTTTCATGTTGCCACTGTTTTTTCACATGTTGTATCTTCAATAAACATATGTAATACTAAATTGTTCAGATGTATCTTTTCTAACATTTGTTGCACTATGTAGGTGATTTTCATTCAAGCAATTCAACACCTGAAAAATACCCAATTCAGTCAGATGAAAACTCTCCCTAATTGGAAAATCTCTCATAAGCAGGAGATCCCTTTTCTCCCATCCATCCAACATTTCTCCTGACATTTTTGTACAAAGATTAATCACTTGTATAACTTATGAGTCATTGGGGTAATGTAGACCACATTTCCCATAACGTGCTGCCCAAACCGAAAGTGCAAGGTCTGAACTGTTTATGTCACCAAATAGCATCGCGCCGATTAGGTGCAGGTGCAACACGGCCACAGAATTCAGGACCGTGGGATTTCTCGAGGCCCGGACTCTTGATGGCAGTGACAGACTCTAAATTAATTCCGAAGGAAGATCGGTTAATAAGTAGGTGCTCCACAGGCAGAGCCTGTCCATGCGTAAAAGACGACAGGCTCCGAAGCTAAATACTAAAACCCATTTTCCCCGCCCTGATTTCTTGGAAACATAGTAACATCCTCAGGCCTTTGCTGACAACGAGTCGGCTGGAAGACGGCCGTGGAACGACGTGTGTAGCTACACCGTTCAGTTTCGGTGAGCAGGCCAAAGACTCAAGTGATCAAATATATTTTTTTATAAAAAAAGAATCACCATGATCCTGGGCAATGCATGTAATTAGCACAGGCACATGGTCAACCACGAGGGGTAGCACTGGGCAATAACAAAGATAAAAAATAAAAAATAAATAGAACCTAAAACGAACACAAGCATTTTGGGTTACATATTGTGAATGGGTGACTAGGCACCTGAACATAAACCTTTGTAGTGCCTAACACAAGTAGAAGTTTAAATGCATATTCATTTTGCCTTTGCACATCCAGACTACTGAACAAATAATATTTCTGCCCTGATGATGACCTCACAAAGAGTCTGTATGTGCCCCAATCTGTTCTAAGGTCGAAATACGTTGGCATAACCCTGGGAATCTAAAAGGAGAACCTTCTCGGTTTACAAACATTTATTTCAGTTACGATATCCGAGAAATTCCAATTGTACGTAAAGAATTAAGAATGTGATTGGACTTGGCAGAGAAGTGAATACGGTAATGGCCCTTTAACCCTATGCGACAATAGGGGTAATACAATGACTGAAGTTAGTTTATTTGGACTGAGCGTAAATATCTCACAGTGTTTAGTAAAAGCTGGATCTTCAAATAACCTTTACAAATTGTTTCATGTTATGTTTAACTTGTGCTGATTCATGTGAGTTGGTGTATATATCTGTATTGTCTGTACCAAATGGATAAGTGTATGATAAAAATGGAAAATATAAGTGAAAATAATACTCCTGAAATGTGAAATGAGATATATACTCCAACACACTAGATGAATGTGTATGCTGTGTTTTTTCAATTAATGTTTATCAAAGGCCATGTGGGGTATTCTATAGATTTTGTACTGCCTCACATCACAGCACCTTAGCAGTATGGTAAATGTAGTACAATGTTTTCGCGAATATTAGCTGTAGTTTTTCACCAGAGTTGGTGCAGATAGTGCTGTAAATCTCTAGACATGTGTTTCTGGATGTTATCCTTCACCAGTAGAATTTTTTTTAAACAAGTTATATCGGGCTGCTGAAAATGCTGCCAAAGTCCTCTCAGGTTTCAGTACCTCTCATGGGCGCGCAAGTGCATCTCTAATAGCTCGTCAGCTTGCTAGCTCATGGGAGCCTTTTTAAACAGAAGGTGGATGGGCGCACACAGCCTTACATCACAGCAGGACTCGTCCCTTAGTATTATGGTAAATGCAGTATAATGTACTTGAATATTAGCTGCAGATTTTCGAGTTGGTGCAGTTAGTGCTACAAATCTCTAGACATGCGCTTCTGGATTGTATACTTCATCAGTAGAGATTTTTTTAAGTGAGTTACTTCGGGAGAGCTGACGAGCTCACCTAGGATGCACCTGTGTGCCTATGAAGTGGTACTGTGACCTGTGAAGACTTGGGCAGCATTTCAGCAACCACAGATGACTTTTCACTGTTCTCTACTACTTCTGCTCTCTACAGATGAAGGACTAAACCCAGAAATGTGTGCCTAGAGATAACCGTACTACCTGCAGCAACTTTGAAGTAAGTGTACTGCATGTACCTAAATACAATGGGGTGAATGTGCTGGGATAAGAGGCAGTGTGCTCCTTCCCCCTTGTGTTTAAAAGGGCCTCTTGAACCAACGAGCTGAAAAGCTCACCTAGGATGCACCTCTTTTCTCTGTTCTCTACTTTACTGATGAAGAGCTAAACCCAGAAACACATGTCTAGAGACAACCTGCACCAACTTTGGTGAAAAACTACAACTTTGGAGTAAGGGTACTGCATTTACCAGAATGTAATGGAGTGAACTGTGTTGGGATGAGAGGCAGTGTGTGCTCCCTCCCTGCTTATGGCCTAAAACAAAGGAAGCCAGCAAGTAGAAAGTAAGCAAAGGGGAGTTATAAAACACAAAGCCAATGGTAAGCAATGGACGGAATGAATTCTCAAGGAAGCTTTCCGAACGTCCCCAAGATGACATTAGCAAATCCAACAGCTGCCCTGTCTGGTAGACTTCGACCTAAAAAAAGGATGCCAATGAAGGCATTTCGCTGTTAGGCTGTGCTAATGGTGCATTTTTCCTATTGAAAATACCAGCAATCTCTTATCCCCTGTTGCGATTACGGATTTCTTTTTACTGATCAGGACTAAAAAGACTCAACCCTGACTCAAATTAAACAAGATAACATAAGCAAACAAGAATTTAAAAAAGGCTACGAAGGGACCAGCAGGCAGAGGTAGTTGGGAGGGGGGACTAAATATTACCGGAATCACATCAGGAGCAGTGAAAAGGCACTAATTCTTTTTAATCAGTCTGTGCTTGGTCCCTGCTCTGAAGCAAGCATCGGAAGTGACGTTTCAGCTGCACTGGCCAATTGAGATGGCCGCAAAGTAGAGTGACTCTGAAGCAGACAAATGGCAAAGAATGGCTAGGCTCCAAGCCCTTCTGGTAAACGATAGTGTCTCGCAGGCGAGGTGCCTGTGCAGGCTCTCTCAGCCTAACCCTAAAAAAAAAAAAAAAAAAAAAAAACTATTGAGGTACTCATCTAGAACATTTTATCCAAATTAACGTGGGCTAACCAAATCCACAAGCACCCCATCAAACTTAAAATGTGCACTCATTAATGCCACACCTGCTCAAGCACGACTGTGAAATATTGGAGCTCAAAACAACTCTAGAACTAGATCTATTTTCTTAACAGAAACCTGTACCTCCTCAGCGTCCCCAATAGTATTTGATATGTTGGTGCATAAGAGCTATTCCATCCTCGGCAAGGACAGACTTAACATAATGGAGGTACTGAAGTCATCCAAAGAAACACTCGAAAATGCTCAACCTCAGACTCTCCTTCTTCTTCGAACAACTCTCATTCACACTACAGATAAACCACAGCAAATCCTACAACTTCCACATTATTTCTCAACCAACTTCTTTCCAGGCACAATCGGAGGATTGAGTTCTTTTATGGAAATCCAGCACTCCTACAAACTTTAATGGGACTTTCATTTTCCCATGGAATATGATGAAAAATAAAATGCATTACAATAATAAACTCCACCTGCTCCTTCCACAAATGGAAGGGCAACACTTGACCTAATATTTTTCTCAACATGTCACTAAAAGATCCACTCAACTCAAACTGGTCTGACCATTTCGTAATTTCTTTTAAGGTCTCGCCTAATGCGCGCTGCATATGAGGAGACCTCTTGGAATCGAATCGCTTTTTAGGCAAAAAACGTGCATGCATTGCATTGCTTTCAATGGCAATGCGTGCACATTTGGCAATTTCTTTGAGGGAGCATATCTTTGGCGATATCGGTTTGTAATTAATTTCTAAACAGATGGTGCCCCTGCTCGCTCCCGCAAGGGAAACAGGCGCAGGCCCCCTCCTCTCTCCCTTCCCCCTGCAGCCTCCTCCTCTCCTCGTTCTTGCTTCCTCCACCCCTCCCCCTTCTCCTCTAAACAAATGAGGAAGCGGGCGTGTGTCCTGGGAAGTGAACTCGCGGAGCTGTAGGAAGAACGACTAATGACATAATTAGCAGTACTTGCCACACTTCGCATTTTGTGTCGGAGCTCCTTCCACGCACGGTCAAGGGAAGCACGCGCGCCCCATCGCTGTGAATCTGCGCAGCCCCGAGCAGACCGTGGCCCCCGGCAATCTGCGGCCTTCCAGCTTTTCATATTATATTTATTATGTATATTACAGATGGAAAATGCCCATAGGGTATTATTTAATTGGCGTAGCACCCTGGTAGGCTGAAATTTACTATGCGATATAGAATATGGTTCTTAATACAAACAACGGTACAATCCCAGTATAAAATAATAATACGAAACCGAGTAGAACAGCATACGAACATATACATTGCTTAACAGTGGAATATGCTAAAAACGTGTATTCATTTTCGGTCACCGCTCCTCATTTAAAGAGACTGCGCGTGCGTTCTTAACTTCGCAGCCTGGGTTTAAAACTGCAAACATCCAGGCAGCATCAGCAATGGATTAAGGTACCACATCCAATGTTACTGGTAGGCAAAAATGTACATTGTGCCCGCCCCCAAACGCCTCATCCATCCATACACAGATCACTACATGAATACAAGTTTGTGTCGTGGTGCTGCGGCCGGTGTTGATTGCAGCTTCAGGTGCTGCTGCCGGTGCAACTGGCCTGCATTTGTGTCAGAGGTCTGATCCCGGCCACGCATCTGCTGCTTTGTATGGATCTTCACCTCAGTGGGCCTGACTGCGTGAAGCTGGGCAAGGCCTAATGCGCATTAACACCACAAAGGTTGCGGGGCAGCCGAGCGAGAGGATGAACTTTAATTTACTGAAGATGTATTAGGCCTCATGAAACCAGGCCCGAACCTGCCAACTTCTCTATCATATACCCCTCAACCGAAGGGGAGCCCTTTGTTTTAGCCGGGGCGGGAAGGGGGCTCACTGAGGATTACTCAGCTACAAATCTCGTTGCGCACAAAAGAGACAGGGTAGCGGGCTCTCCATCAAGGGTTCACGGCTTCACGCTCTACACACACAGCACTAAAAACTGGCAAATATGCCAGGAATGTCCTTTTACAGCTGCTCCCAACCCTCAACTTTTATTATTTTTGGGGATACTCTTTGAAGGGGGACTTGTTTACCCAAGCAGATTAATGCGCATGGTAGAAGCGTCATTCCAAGGTATTCATGTGAAACTGCTCCACAGAGGTGCGTGCCGTGGGGGAGGGGAGAGGCGGTCGCACTAGAGCGCTGTAACTTATTCACAGGCTTTTCTTGTTTTTTTTCCCCTGTCTCCCGTACCCCTCAGATTCCTGGCTTCAACTTGCTACCATTGGTCTGTTTGCTTTATGCGTCTGGCCTGCTTTTCAGGATGCAAGTGCTGAGTCTGCATTAATGGCAACCCCACTCATTATCTTATTCTGCTGGCCCTTACGTCGGACATCTGAAAGCCTGCAGAGTAGCAGTTGTTCCCATTTGTTTTCACCTTTTCTTGTGTTCTTCTACTGCCAACACCGGGTCCTCTCAACTGTAGAACTGTTCTTGCCCCCGTTTGTAAGATGGGTGGTTGGTAATTTGAGGGTGCCATACAAGGGTGGAAAACAATAGATTGGAACTGCACCACTTTTCTTAACATATGTGTAAGGGAGGATAGAGAATGCCACTTGTTCATTATTTTCCCCAAATGCTTTATTAGTAGTTTAGAACAATGAAATTAACCAACTGGTATTGCACAGTAGTGAATGTGTACAGGTGCACAATTGAAAATCATTACTAAACATAACAAAACACGACAAACAGTCATCAAATCAAGGAACGTTACTAACATGTTATCTTGCTGGTCACCTTTCGCAAAAATCCCCTTGATCCGAGGGTCAGCGCAATAGGTCAGAAAAAAGAGACACTGATCTTCTCAAAGAAATCAGTCTCCCGGCCGATCGTATTGGCCATCAACTAACGTGGAAAATCAGTATTTCCAATCGTAGAAATGTGTAAAGCAAAAGAAACAAGCATTGGCATAGCCAATAGGTCTCGCCTTTGGGACCTTATAAGTGCTTAGCCATGCAACAGTTGATGTTGTTGCACCAAAAATATTGTGCTGCATAACTAAATACTTACAAGGTCCCAAAAGCGAGACCTATTGGCTATGCCAATGCTGGTTTCATATTGCAAGTGGAAGCTTCTAAAACAGAGCAACCTAAACCTTTAAAGATCAGTTGAAGACCTCTAAAGTAAATATCTATGCTTCAACTATGCGTGACAATGGTGTACCAGTTGTGCTGCAACTAATCAGAGTATAGACAGACAAACTTACTCACTTCTACAACAATCAAACCGTGTATATTATGAAACAACTCTCTCCATCATCTCGGTCTACAAATGTTAAGCCACCTGCACCGTGGTATTCAAGTGACCTGTTAGACCTGGCATCCTTGACATGCTCACCCCTAATGTTTAGTCTTTCTGACCGGTTTTTGACTACTTGTTAACTTCATTTTTGCTAGTTTTAAGACTCTGAGCACTTTACCACTGCTAATGTGCATGTGCTCTTTATCTAAAGCATGGTAATATTCATGTGTTAAGACTATGCATACACCCTTATTCATAATATAGTTCAATATAATTTCAAATATGTGTTCCACTTTCGGGCAGATTGTGATCCTCCGGGGAAAAAACGCATTTTGAAAGAAAAAAAGAGTGTGTGAGTGCGAGTGCGAGAGCGCGCACGCGTGTGTGTGTCCCGCCTCAGTGGGCTTTGCCATGCACATGGGCCGATAGTCTTTGTAGTGCTGGGATCTTACTCCAGTGAGTTGCCTGTTCCATTCTCAGTGCTGGTCATTAATTTCCACAGTGGGTCGTGAAGTCAGTTTTGCTGTTCAAACACCTCCATGTGTAACTCACACTTCATTTTGGGATTTGTAGTCCTGATCATCCAAATATAAATTCTGAATGTAAAGATTAACCATGAAATAGATAAGGCACTCACAACTGACCTGAGAAACATGAGAACTCTGGAGATAGTCACAGACAATAAGCAACAGAAAAGGGTAGTGGGATAAGTATAAGAATGAGATAGGGATATAAATCTTTAAGAAGTGCAAATACCTGTTCATATGTGGGCACTAAACATCACAAAGTTACCATCAGTCCTCATTTTGCGATGTCAAAACATGGCGTAAGGGTGGCCCCATACTAATGGTGTCCATTCATGACATATTTCAGACACTCTCGAATAATTGTACTCATGTCTCCATAATAGTGGTCCATCTATAATGTTCCCTTCCTGTACACATGTGTGTGTATATCATATATGTATCAGCACAACTCCTACTCCCAATGGAAGAGAGCACGCACACAAGTGCTGCAGGATTAAGGCTTTTTTTATTGATTCGGGCCTCCCTCGACACATGAACCAGGAGAGACACGTTTCAGCTGCACCCAGCAGCCTTTTTCAGATGTAGTGAACAAGGTGGACTTGTCCGCCGAAACGCGTCTGGTCATTTTTTGATTAAATTCCTTTGAGATATATATATATATATATACACATATATATATACACATATTACCTACTGGCGGTCGCCAGTAGGTATATATAGTTAGGATTTTTTCTCTATGGGTTTTTTGAAAATTCTATGTCTAATAACTTTGGCGTTTGTGGACGGAATCGGCTGAAATTTTCAGGAAAATGGCACATTTTGCTTCTGAGCAGCCCTTGAAAATTTGGGGGGGGGTTCGTCCAGTGGGGGCCGAGAAAAAAGGGGGGTCCCAAAACGTGTTTTTAACATTGAGTTTTCCATAGGGCGGTTGGCCTCACTTTTAGCCCGAACGGCTGAATGGATTTGCACGAAACTTGGCAAAATTGTAGGGACTGGTAGCCCGATGTGCCTTTTGTAGGTCTCAATATATGTGCTCCAGTGGATTTTGAGAAATTAACGTTTAAAAAAAGATATATATCTGTAACAGCGGACCGGTTAGCGCTCTGGTTCGCGGACTTTTCGCGCAACGGAGCTTTGTGAAGCGAAGCTGATTGGTTCTCCGGCGTCTGTCAACATTCCAAACAGTCCGTAGCGGCCGCCATCTTGTCTCTCGGTAGGATCGAGAGACAAGAGGAGGTCAAAACAAAGGGGGAAATAACTATAAGGGGGCATAGTAGATCCTCGCTGACCCCCTAGGTTTGATGTGGAGGTTTTAAAAGGGCCCCGCGGGGCAAAAAAAAATAATAAAAATAATAATTGAACGGCTGAATGGATTTGCACGAAACTTGGCAAAATATTAGGGACTGGTAGCCCGATGTGCCTTTGCTAGGTCTCAATATATGTGCTCCAGTGGATTTTGAGAAATTAACGTTCAAAAAAAGATATATATCTGTAACAGCGCTCCGCTTCGCGTAACGGAGGTTTGCGAAGCTGATTGGTCATTCTGTCACTGGGCTATAGTTGGGCTACATCTGGCTGATATTTGGGCTACATTTGTTTTTTTGTGTGTCTGGCGGCCATCTTTGGGCTACATTGGGCTACATTGGGCTTCATTGGGCTACATTCGGCTAATTAGCAAATAGCTCATCGCAAACTAGGAATGGTAAAGAATCGCTATTTATTCCTTAAAGTTCGCTATTTAGGAAATGCAAATAACTTTTATGATACATATGGCGGTTCATCTCTAACAAGATAAGAAGCATAGGGATAGATTTATGATGACTGGCGCATCACCAGGGATGTGTTAGTCATTCTGTGCCGCTGTTCCGTCACCTATGGTGTGCTGCATTTACAATGCGGCGCATCATGGGGCAAAAACAGCACAGATGCGTGATGTATCTGTGCCGTAAAGGTAGCGCATTGCTGGAGTTGTATCGCAAGTGTGATGAAGCTCCAGCAAGGGTCGGGGGTGCCCCTGTCGCAGGGTTTCTGTTCTCACACAGAACTGTGGACAGAGGATTGGAACCTCGGCGAATTAGGGTGTCCCAAAACTCACGTTAGTAATCAAAAACTCCTTAGCAAGCTAGGTACAGTGTCACATTGGATATAACAAACTCTCAATGTTTAGACAATCCAGAATATGAACTTATAGTACCTCAGGATACGTGGAACTCATGAACAGTCGGTCGTTATATATTTCTTAGAAACCAGAACATGGAGTTAAGAAGAACACATGTGTATTTGAAATGTTTATTTACTAATGCCGTCTTCTCAGGCGTAGTACCTTAGATAATAAAAGTACACATATTATCAGTAGCAAAATTACCAGCATAGTTACTAGTACATAAAAAGTGAATGGTGATAGTATGTTAACATGCTGTAAATGAATAAGAGTTAGCAACACTTATAAGCAGCCGCGGGCCGTGGAGGGAGTTACGGTGAGGCAGGGAGGCGGGGAGGGGGAGAAGCAGGGTGGAGAATACAAGTACACATATTATCAGTAGCAAAATTACCAGCATAGTTACTAGTACATAAAAAGCGAATGGTGACAGTATGTTAACATGCTGTAAATGAATAAGAGTTAGCAACACTTATAAGCAGCCGCGGGCCGTGGAGGGAGTTACGGTGGGGCAGGGAGGCGGGGAGGGGGAGGGGCAAGGTAGAGAGGGCTCCACCCTGCTTCTCCCCCTCCCCGCCTCCCTGCCCCATCGTAACTCCCTCCACGGCCCGCGGCTGCTTATATCTCACCCTCCCTAATACACATATTATATTATTTGCTAAGAAGGTCTCTTTGTGTTGGTTTAGGGCGTGTCCATACTTTAGTGTCTTACATTTGAAGGAATCACATCAGCATACACCAGCTCTCTCTTCATGTGAACCGCATCAACTGTTGTGTATGTGTGTTCGGCAAAGCAATATAAAACCCGCCTCATGCCCAGAATTGGCAGAAGTTGCACTTATGTTATGAGTATGAAGTCGTGGAGATCAGACCTCATAACAATTCTGTATCGTGTTGTTCTTGAAACTTTAGCACTCGCTGTACAGATATAGTTTAACAAGTAAAGCAGATAGTAGACCAATAACATATTATTCTCATGTAAACCACGATGAACTACTAGGTGGAAAGCTAAAGCAACAACTAAGTGTCGTGTGCAGAAGTTGCAAAAAAGGAAAAATGGCGTTTAAACCGGTAATGAGCCCATGCTAACTTAACACGGTGTAAAGATATCCAGGACCTAGATGACACCTCCTCATGATCCGGAAACGAACTGAATAAGATAATAGAAGTGCCATCTCATGAGAGCAGATTGCAAGTTTATATGTGGACGGTCCGCAAGGTAAAGCATTAAAAACTAGGAAAATTCAATGCTAAAGAAAAATAAAACAGCCAAGTACTTTATCGAGTCTTAAGCCAATAGGCAAGGTAAATAATAAAAACTTGACAAATAAGTCAATGAATTGTCAATGAAATGCTAGTACTCAGCATATCAAACATGAAAAAGGTCTATGACATAACTGTGTATGCAAAATAAGCTGCAACAGCCTCCAATAGGAAGTCACCGTCTTCATCCGAAAACAGTTCAGCCATCCAATTTAAAAGCGGAAAAGAACATACGTGCTCTCCCAGCACCGGATCCTCTATCACCATCAGAGGACAGCTCGGTGGGTTTTCAAGAAAGCTGTGTTCCAAGAAAGACTGTGCTGCCGCCAGTAAATTCCAGGGACCAAGTAGTCCATGCATCAATGCCACAGCCATAATCCTTTCGCCAGGACAAATCAACTCGTGAGTAATGATAGGAGTCATCAGCTGATTAAAGTCGACGTCAGGAGAAACCGGTCCGCAGAGACACAAATCAATGGCCCAATCGAAATCACAGGTCAGGCAGTGAAATACAGGCTGGACACAGGTGAAGTAGGAGAACCGAAAAGATAATCCATATGCCGTGCTTAATATCGCCAACGGCATTGTGCCATAATATTCTAGCATGCGATTGCGGAACAGTGTCAGCAGCTGCAGGGTCGGAGGTTGCATAGGAGGGACATCCATATTTAAAAATGTAAAAAAGCACAAGAGCGTCCGCTGGTAATGCAAGTAAAAATGCAATCCACGAAGCAGAGTGGAGAAAATGGAATGAAAGGGAGCAGGGATGACTCCAAAGATTTTCTCAAATGAAGTCACGAGACCACTGGTAACAACTTTAAAAAAGTGTGCCAGGGATTTTGTGGAGGATGCGTTAAAGATAGTCGGAAACATGTTGCTGAAATTGAAAGGCAAACCTGTGTACGGGTGTTCGCTATGTGAAGTACGAAAGTTTCACGGGCCGAACTCAAGGCCACCTCTCTCTGAGACAAAAGAGCTCTTATTCTTGTCATGCCGTTGAAACGTGTCCCAAGGTTGGTATTTGTGGCCAGATTGAAAACTCCCTATGTTCATGTGTGGGAGGAAATAGAACATTTCTGCAGCAAATAACCCGTTCACTTACTGTTACGATAAAAGGAATACTTTTTAATTAACTCAGAACAATCTTCATTATTGAGCATCAAATAACTACCATTTTCCAACAACTTGAACGTGGGGATGATAGCAGGAACTGGCGTGCCTTGCAACACGCAAGCCATATTTGGTCGGTGTTTGTTGCATGAATCGTGTAACTGTATGTGCCTACACATTAGTGAATGATCTGGCGTCTCAGTGCATTCCTCTCCATTCAGATAAACTTCTTGATCATCTTTGAAACATCTGTATGTGTATGGAAGCGACCAGACCTCATGAACAAAAGCACTACCTAAAGGTTCATAAAGACCTATTGGTATATATTTCATACAATTTGAAAACTTATATAAAGCAAAAGGCAGCGTTATTAAACCGTGGATAAGGCATGTTGCCAAAAAACCCGCAATCCTCTGCTGATGATGTCACTGAGCATGTCATGAATGATGTAATATGTGACATCATCAGTAGTGGATTATGGGTAATAGTATCTCTAGTTTACTCCCCTATAGCTGTCTTTCTTTTAACATAAGTGTGTGTTTCCTTCCCTTATACTTACTGTTTTTGGTTCGCTTCCAGTTCGCGTACCAGCGAGCGAACTAGGAAGCGAACTAAGAGAAATAGAGGTTGGCACAGTTCCAAATATTGTACCAATTTTTTAATAACGGGGAGGTAGTTCTGAAAAGAACTTTTTTTTTTATTTTTCTGAACATTTTTTTACTGTTTTTGAATTTTTCGGAACAGTTTTATATTTTTTTGGGTTTTTCTTGGAGGGGGCAATGAAAACGATTCATTGTAAAGGGCTCAACAGGAGCAACAAAACAAAAAAAAGAAGTATTTATTATTTTGGGCGTTTCGGACAAACTTGCATATGATAGTCAATAGCTCTGTTGATCAGAGTGATGCTTCTTTCTCCGTAGGAAATGAATCCATCGCAAAATACGCAGGTGTGTTTTACTTCACCAAATCTCATTTGTATATTTGGCACCATCTCCCTGCCCTCTGGTCCCGTTACTTCCGGTACAACAGATCTTCTGGCCATAATAGGGAGATTATCTAGGTCGTTCCGAAACTGTGCAGCACTGTAGTTGTTAGGATGCCACCTAGTCATATGGCGATGCATTGTGTAGTTTCCGAAACTGTATTTTTTGTCGGTCCCTCTGGACAGTCTATCTTGACATATAAGGCAAGTTACGTATCTTGCATTTACTTTTTTCTGACCTTTGGGAATTTTAAAAAATTGCCAAATGAAGTTTTCTTTCCGGTGAGACGTCTTGGGCTGCTCAGGCAAAAACTGCCTCTCTTCGTGCTCGTCCTCCTGTTCCTCTTCTTCTTCTTCTTGTTGAATTACAACTTGAGCAGGTGGTCCACTCTTCCTTGGATGTGGTGGAGGTGGTGGGGAAGCACCAGCTGAAGCTACTAAAGAAGCCATTGCTCAGTGATCACAATGGGTCTTTCTCTCACAATGATGAAAGTCAGAGTGAGGAAAGAAGGAGGGATTTTCATCATTTGGGAAAAACAAGAGTTCTCAACCAATCAAAAGTGTTCATTTTAGATTATATGACCTAGTCTTACATCATTAGGAAACCAAAAGTGAAATGAACCAATGAAAAGTGTTATTACCAAGTCACATGACTTGCTGTGTTTACGTTAAGCGCTTTGCAGGGCCTCCCGGTTTGCTTCCAGAAACCTGCGCTTTGCGACTCGCTTCGCGTACCAGTTCGCTAACGTAGCACGTCATATGACGTATCACGCGAGAACGTGAAACGTCATGCGGACGGGAGGCGTCACGATGTTGTTTTCTAACGCGGCACTTGCGGTAAAGAAACGTTTACCGGCTCGCGGTCTATTTCGCGGCATCAAGGTCAGCTAACGGGAAGCTTCCCGATTCGCGAAGCGGGAACGAAGAAAAAAAAATATTTTAAAAAAAAATTATTCATAAACATATAAAATATATTTTTGGATTTAAAGAAGAATACATTTTACAGCTACAGATATTAGCTGTTAAAAAACCAATGAAATTCACAGAAAAAACCATAGGTTATAGACCATATATAGTTAGGAATTAGCATTTACAAAACCTTGAAAATTCACTGAAAAAACCATAGGTTATAGACCATATATAGTTAGGAAATAGCATTTAGAAAACCTTATTTTACTCACACAAAACCATTGAAATTCCATATATAGTTAGTTGCACTAACTATATATCGCGCACCTGCAATCCACTGCTGATGATGTCACATATTACATCATTCATGACATGGTCAGTGACATCACTGATGACATCACTGATGACATCTCAAATGACATCACTGATGACATCACTGATGACAACATCCAGTGACTGTATGCTTCTGTAAAGTTAAAATATGTCTTACATATTGAAGAATGAGTGGATGTATAAGTGTCTGGATGAAGGATTTAGTAGGTGCATGACTGACTGTATAAGTGAGTGATTAAATGTGTCTCACTGAGTGCATGGGTTAGTGACTAAACTGTTTTAAATTGTGCATCATTGTGTCTGTTGTTTTGTAATCTGATGCATGTGTTGATCATTAGCTATATGACTAACTATATGGGTTATTGATTAGTTGCCCAAGTATTTGTATGGGAGACTGAGTGTGTGTGTGGGTGTCTGGGAGGTGTATGACTCTGTGCATAGATGTGTGAGCAGTTGATTCACTAGATGTATGGGTTCAAAAGTGCATGTGGAAACATCTGTATGGGCGGTTGACTGTGTGCATGAGTGTATTGGTGAGTGAATGGATATCTCAGTGCTACATGTCAAAGTAAGTACATATGTAAAACACAGTACATGTGATAGTTGACATATATAAATAACTGTGCATAAGAGCCAGTGAATGTGTGAGTGGCTGTATGGATTATTGTGAACTTGTATCAGGGATTGTATAACAGAGTAAATATGTGTTATTATATGTTCCAATAAGTAAGGTGTGTATAACTATATAGTTGAGGAAATCGAGGTGTGATTGATTCTTTGCAAGACTGACTAGGTGTGTGAGTAACTCCATGGATGAGTGACAGTCTGTGAGTGTCTGTTTACACTGAGTGTATCTAAGGTTATATTAGAGTCTGAAGAGGTTCATTGTATCATCACATGAATGATGTCATCAGTGATGTGATCAGTAATGTCAAATGAGATGTCATCAGTGATGTCATCAGTGATGTCATTTGAGATGTCATCAGTGATGTCATCAGTGATGTCACTGACCATGTCATGAATGATGTAATATGTGACATCATCAGCAGTGGATTGCAGGTGCGCGATATATAGTTAGTGCAACTAACTATATATGGAATTTCAATGGTTTTGTGTGAGTAAAATAAGGTTTTCTAAATGCTATTTCCTAACTATATATGGTCTATAACCTATGGTTTTTTCAGTGAATTTTCAAGGTTTTGTAAATGCTAATTCCTAACTATATATGGTCTATAACCTATGGTTTTTTCTGTGAATATATATATACACAAGCACACGCTTTAGGGGTGGAGCCGACCACAACCAATCGGCTAGTGGCTGGACACATAAACCCACGCTGATGTCTGTAACCCCGAGACATTGTTGACGCTGAGGAAGGCTTATGAAGCCGAAATGCATTCGCCATTTGCACTGTGCTCAATTAAAGTTCCCTCCGCGAATTCCCCATACGTGGCCTCTTCTTTTTTGAGGAGTTTCCTTCGATGCAAATCCAGCGCGTGTGCCAGAGGTGCGCTCCAGGGGCCCACGCAGCTTCAAGTTAGCCTTAGCATTGCTGGTATCTGCTGCGGCAGAATTTCTTTGGTTCCAGGGAACTGGATCGACTAAGGCCCACCTTCGAGCTCAGGAAGAGATAAAGCGGAGTTAAAGTATTGCACTTTACGCGGGAGAGCTGCATTGTCAGACTTGCCCACGCCACATGGATTCCTGATTTCGAGGGGTGTTGCGGTTTGGGGACCAGAGGGGGCAATGGAGCTGCAGTGTTGGAGTGAACATTGACAACATTGTGGGGTCCTGTAACATGCCGCAAAAAAACTATTCATTCCCCCCGTGTTACCTACCTGGAAGAAACTAAGCATTCTGGGATTGGTAGTTCGCCTGTTGCAGATGACCGGCAGCAGGTGAGCCCAAGCACATGCTTTAGGGATGGAGTGGACCACAACCAATCGGCTAGTGGCTGGACACATAAATCCACGCTGATGTCTGTAACCCCGAGACATTGTTGGCGCTGAGGAAGGCTTATGAAGCCGAAATGCATTCGCCATTTGCACTGTGCTCAATTAAAGTTGCCTCCACGAATTCCCCATACGTGGCCTCTTCTTTTTTGAGGAGTTTTCTTCGATATATATATATATATATATCACACACATCAAGGTTGCCCTTAAGGAGACGCCACTCACTGAGGAGTTTCACTGCCTTTAATGGTTAACGAACAGCGTGGCAGTGATGCTAACCACTTCACAATAGTCAAAGTCCCAACGCGTTTCAAGCAATTCTCTGCTCTTGTTCACGGGAAACAAACAGGTGAGTTAAAACCCGGCATGCTTTTGAATTATTCACAAGTCCCGCCTCTGAGGTCACATACCCCGAAGCATGCTGGTCTTGGTAGTGCATCCAATTTAATCCCAAGTGGGTGCCGGCGTTTTGCTCTAGTTTTCTGTATTTATTAAATCCAAGTGGTTGGAAGGGGACACATACGCCACCGCTGTCTTTTTTGTCGCGTTACACCATGCGGCCTCCTCAGCTCCCAAGCTTGATGAATACCAAACTCTCGATCTGCATGAGTACCAGCGGGGCGTCTCCGCGACCGGGCTTGCCGCTTCAAATCACACACATCAAGGTTGCCCTTAAGGAGACGCCACTCACTGAGGAGTTTCACTGCCTTTAATGGTTAACGAACAGCGTGGCAGTGATGCTAACCACTTCACAATAGTCAAAGTCCCAACGCGTTTCAAGCAATTCTCTGCTCTTGTTCACGGGAAACAAACAGGTGAGTTAAAACCCGGCATGCTTTTGAATTATTCACAAGTCCCGCCTCTGAGGTCACATACCCCGAAGCATGCTGGTCTTGGTAGTGCATCCAATTTAATCCCAAGTGGGTGCCGGCGTTTTGCTCTAGTTTTCTGTATTTATTAAATCCAAGTGGTTGGAAGGGGACACATACGCCACCGCTGTCTTTTTTGTCGCGTTACACCATGCGGCCTCCTCAGCTCCCAAGCTTGATGAATACCAAACTCTCGATCTGCATGAGTACCAGCGGGGCGTCTCCGCGACCGGGCTGGCCGCTTCAAATCACACACATCAAGGTTGCCGTTAAGGAGACGCCACTCACTGAGGAGTTCCACTGCCTTTAATGGTTAACGAACAGCGTGGCAGTGATGCTAACCACTTCACAATAGTCAAAGTCCCAACGCGTTTCAAGCAATTCTCTGCTCTTGTTCACGGGAAACAAACAGGTGAGTTAAAACCCGGCATGCTTTTGAATTATTCACAAGTCCCGCCTCTGAGGTCACATACCCCGAAACATGCTGGTCTTGGTAGTGCATCCAATTTAATCCCAAGTGGGTGCCGGCGTTTTGCTCTAGTTTTCTGTATTTATTAAATCCAAGTGGTTGGAAGGGGACACATACGCCACCGCTGTCTTTTTTGTCGCGTTACACCATGCGGCCTCCTCAGCTCCCAAGCTTGATGAATACCAAACTCTCGATCTGCATGAGTACCAGCGGGGCGTCTCCGCGACCGGGCTGGCCGCTTCAAATCACACACATCAAAGTTGCCCTTAAGGAGACGCCACTCACTGAGGAGTTTCACTGCCTTTAATGGTTAACGAACAGCGTGGCAGTGATGCTAACCACTTCACAATAGTCAAAGTCCCAACGCGTTTCAAGCAATTCTCTGCTCTTGTTCACGGGAAACAAACAGGTGAGTTAAAACCCGGCATGCTTTTGAATTATTCACAAGTCCCGCCTCTGAGGTCACATACCCCGAAGCATGCTGGTCTTGGTAGTGCATCCAATTTAATCCCAAGTGGGTGCCGGCGTTTTGCTCTAGTTTTCTGTATTTATTAAATCCAAGTGGTTGGAAGGGGACACATACGCCACCGCTGTCTTTTTTGTCGCGTTACACCATGCGGCCTCCTCAGCTCCCAAGCTTGATGAATACCAAACTCTCGATCTGCATGAGTACCAGCGGGGCGTCTCCGCGACCGGGCTGGCCGCTTCAAATCACACACATCAAGGTTGCCCTTAAGGAGACGCCACTCACTGAGGAGTTTCACTGCCTTTAATGGTTAACGAACAGCGTGGCAGTGATGCTAACCACTTCACAATAGTCAAAGTCCCAACGCGTTTCAAGCAATTCTCTGCTCCTGTTCACGGGAAACAAACAGGTGAGTTAAAACCCGGCATGCTTTTGAATTATTCACAAGTCCCGCCTCTGAGGTCACATACCCCGAAGCATGCTGGTCTTGGTAGTGCATCCAATTTAATCCCAAGTGGGTGCCGGCGTTTTGCTCTAGTTTTCTGTATTTATTAAATCCAAGTGGTTGGAAGGGGACACATACGCCACCGCTGTCTTTTTTGTCGCGTTACACCATGCGGCCTCCTCAGCTCCCAAGCTTGATGAATACCAAACTCTCGATCTGCATGAGTACCAGCGGGGCGTCTCCGCGACCGGGCTGGCCGCTTCAAATCACACACATCAAGGTTGCCCTTAAGGAGACGCCACTCACTGAGGAGTTTCACTGCCTTTAATGGTTAACGAACAGCGTGGCAGTGATGCTAACCACTTCACAATAGTCAAAGTCCCAACGCGTTTCAAGCAATTCTCTGCTCTTGTTCACGGGAAACAAACAGGTGAGTTAAAACCCGGCATGCTTTTGAATTATTCACAAGTCCCGCCTCTGAGGTCACATACCCCGAAGCATGCTGGTCTTGGTAGTGCATCCAATTTAATCCCAAGTGGGTGCCGGCGTTTTGCTCTAGTTTTCTGTATTTATTAAATCCAAGTGGTTGGAAGGGGACACATACGCCACCGCTGTCTTTTTTGTCGCGTTACACCATGCGGCCTCCTCAGCTCCCAAGCTTGATGAATACCAAACTCTCGATCTGCATGAGTACCAGCGGGGCGTCTCCGCGACCGGGCTGGCCGCTTCAAATCACACACATCAAGGTTGCCCTTAAGGAGACGCCACTCACTGAGGAGTTTCACTGCCTTTAATGGTTAACGAACAGCGTGGCAGTGAATGCTAACCACTGCACAATAGTCAAAGTCCCAACGCGTTTCAAGCAATTCTCTGCTCTTGTTCACGGGAAACAAACAGGTGAGTTAAAACCCGGCATGCTTTTGAATTATTCACAAGTCCCGCCTCTGAGGTCACATACCCCGAAGCATGCTGGTCTTGGTAGTGCATCCAATTTAATCCCAAGTGGGTGCCGGCGTTTTGCTCTAGTTTTCTGTATTTATTAAATCCAAGTGGTTGGAAGGGGACACATACGCCACCGCTGTCTTTTTTGTCGCGTTACACCATGCGGCCTCCTCAGCTCCCAAGCTTGATGAATACCAAACTCTCGATCTGCATGAGTACCAGCGGGGCGTCTCCGCGACCGGGCTGGCCGCTTCAAATCACACACATCAAGGTTGCCCTTAAGGAGACGCCACTCACTGAGGAGTTTCACTGCCTTTAATGGTTAACGAACAGCGTGGCAGTGATGCTAACCACTTCACAATAGTCAAAGTCCCAACGCGTTTCAAGCAATTCTCTGCTCTTGTTCACGGGAAACAAACAGGTGAGTTAAAACCCGGCATGCTTTTGAATTATTCACAAGTCCCGCCTCTGAGGTCACATACCCCGAAGCATGCTGGTCTTGGTAGTGCATCCAATTTAATCCCAAGTGGGTGCCGGCGTTTTGCTCTAGTTTTCTGTATTTATTAAATCCAAGTGGTTGGAAGGGGACACATACGCCACCGCTGTCTTTTTTGTCGCGTTACACCATGCGGCCTCCTCAGCTCCCAAGCTTGATGAATACCAAACTCTCGATCTGCATGAGTACCAGCGGGGCGTCTCCGCGACCGGGCTGGCCGCTTCAAATCACACACATCAAGGTTGCCCTTAAGGAGACGCCACTCACTGAGGAGTTTCACTGCCTTTAATGGTTAACGAACAGCGTGGCAGTGATGCTAACCACTTCACAATAGTCAAAGTCCCAACGCGTTTCAAGCAATTCTCTGCTCTTGTTCACGGGAAACAAACAGGTGAGTTAAAACCCGGCATGCTTTTGAATTATTCACAAGTCCCGCCTCTGAGGTCACATACCCCGAAGCATGCTGGTCTTGGTAGTGCATCCAATTTAATCCCAAGTGGGTGCCGGCGTTTTGCTCTAGTTTTCTGTATTTATTAAATCCAAGTGGTTGGAAGGGGACACATACGCCACCGCTGTCTTTTTTGTCGCGTTACACCATGCGGCCTCCTCAGCTCCCAAGCTGATATATATATATATCGGCACACTTCTTTTGTCGAAAAGAAAATAGAAGCCACCATGGGGACGTTCAAGGGAGCAGCTTTTATTCTCAATGCAGCAGACAAATGCATTTCGGCCGTGAGGCCTTTCTCAATGTCCACAGCTGCTGAAATGAACACGCCTCCTCCCCCTGGACTACTATGCATGTCCTGCTCGGTCTTATATATATATCCAATAATGTATTCAGTCCCTTTTCTAGGTCCAGCTGCCACGACCAATAGAACTGTATCTACCTGTTTAAAAAATCCTTCAGGACAGGCGGCACTATCTAACAAGCTGAGGAAGGTACAACGCTGAAACACGTCCTTGTAATAAAGAAATCTTTCAAGGGGTCCCGCGAGTGCAGCGTGCTTCTTGGATGAAACTGGAGCGTGTATTTTTGTGCGGACCCACTTTCCGCATTCGTTACACCCATCAGTAAGAGTGCGTATACTGCTTTAAAGTGGACCTGGGAGCATGATGTAGACAGGCAGTTCGCACAAACAACGGAAGAACTAAGCACAAGCGCTGACGATGTCGACAGTCATCATTACTGTTGGAGTGACAGCCATACGACCAGCTCCAGCGTCTAGTGCCGAAGGACTCTGGGGCGTGACGAGCGCCCCACCGGGAGATTTGAACACAGTGCACCCTGTTATGGCAACTGGAAATTGCAAAATGTGCCTAGGAAGGAGGAAGGTAAAGAGGACAGTGAAACCTTTACCTTAAACTGTTGTAAGAACTATCATCTGTGGGATTTACCTATACAAAGGCAGGACATATGAGACCTGATTTAACCCCTATGATAATTATCGGACTGCAACTCCCAGAATATATCTGGGAAGAAGAAACATTGCACCGATAATGTATTCAGTCCCTTTTCTATATCCAGCTGCCACGACCAACAGAACTGTATCTACCGGTTTAAAAAATCCTTCAGGTCAGGCGGCACTATCTTTAACAAGCTGAGGAAGGCACATCGCCGAAACGCGTCCTTGTAATAAAGAAATCTGTGCGGATCCACTGTCCGAATTCGTTGCACACGTCAGTAAGAGTGCGTATACTGCTTTAAAGTGGACCTGGGAGCGTGATATATATATATATATATATATATATATATATATCTCTCTACACCTACACGCACACACACACACATACACACACCACCACACACCTACACACACACAAAAAAGGGTTTATACTTACCTGTAAAATACTAGCATTATTGAAGTTTTTCATTGTAAAGGCATGCATGGTGAAAAGGCATACGTGTAGTAAAAACAATTAACAGTTAAGATATATATCTATATCTCTTATCTCTCAGGCGGTCGCCAGTGAGTAATAGTTGGGACCAAGTTTCCACAGGAAGAGCAATATTTACTTTGCCAATAACTTTGGTATCGTTTGCCGAATCCATGCGAAATTCTCAAAACTAGTTTGACGCTCAATTCAGCTGCTATCTTGAAAGTATCGGGGTGATCCGTAAGGCAGGGGCCGAGAAAAGGGGGGGTACCAAAAAGCGTTTTCCTCATGTTCATTTCAAACTAAAGACCCAGCTACAGCCTGAACTGCTGACCCAATTTCTTTTTAAAAAAAATAAAATAAAAAGGCTAGGGCCTGGAGTATGGGTTCCCCTGGGCCAAAATCTGCCCTCAAGCTCCCTTTTAATCTTAATATTTTTTTAGAAAGGCTGGGCCCTAGGGGCCCAAATCAGCCCATGAAAGGGGAGGAGGGGGCCCGCAGAGCGCACGCATAATAATAAATTTAAGAAAATCACCAAGTCACCAGAGGCTCTGCCCCCTTTCTCCACTACTCTGCAAACGCACTTCCTGGGGCACTGCTAGCCGGGGGATGAGGTTCCCTTGGTTGAGGAGGGTCCTTGGGGGCCAACAAGCCCTCCTGTTACCCCCATTAAGTCCCACACAGGATTTCAGAGAGGTCTCTGGAGGCCACGTCCCATTTCTCCACCACTCTGCAAACATGCCTCCTGGCACATTGCTGGTTGGGTTATGCAGTCCTCTTAACTCTAGAGTGTCCTTGTCGGGCAAAAATTCCCTCTTGTTACCTCCAGTAAGTCCCACACAGCGGAATTGCCGAGAGGTCTTCGGAGGCCAAACCCCCTTTATTCACCACCCTGCAATCGCACCTCCTGGCCTACTGCTGGTTGGGAGATTAAGTCCTATTGGATGCTGCGGGTTCTTGGGGGCCCAGAAGCACTCTGTTATCTCCAGTAAGTCTGACATAGCAGGATTCCTGAGAGCTGGTCAGAGGCCCCACCCCCTTTCTCCACCACTCTGCAAACGCAGCTAATAGTTAAAAAGACATAGAAATTCACTGGAAAAAAAGGTTACAGGAACATTACAGTTAAGCTCAGATTTCACTCCTACAAAAACCAGTGAAATTCAGAAGGTATAGTTACCTAAGCTATAACTTACACCCCCACAATGCACTGCTTATAACCTCACATTTTACATCACTCATGACGTGGTCAATGACATCACTGATGACATCTACAGAACCCCTCACACCAGAATGCCTCTCATTCGCCCACTCCCACACAGCAACTCACATACCCATTCACAGACCCACACCTGTACTCACGCACCCACTCACTCCTCCATAAAGGTACTCACACATTTGTACAGCCACTCACACAACCATTCATTCACTCATACAACCACTTATACAACCAGTCACTCACCCGTACAGTTACTCTCATAGCCACAGTCACCCATACAACCACTCATACACCCACTTATTTACCTAATTAGTCACTCACACACCCACCTACTCACCCCCACAGGCTCACAATACAGCCACTCACTCACCCATACAAGCACTCACACACTCACTAACACACCCAAACAACCACTTACATACCCATTCACACATCCATACAAGAACTCATACATCCGCACACTCATCCATACAGCCACTTCACAGAGTCACTCACTCATACAGCCAGACACCCGCTCACTCATAGTCACTACACACCCACTTTCCTACCCATAAAGGCACTAACACTGCCCCTCACTCACCCATAAAGCCTTTAACACACCCACAGCATCTCACTCAACCACACAGCTACTCACACGCCCACTTATACACTCATACAGTCACTTACACACCAATACACACAAGGATACACAGTCACACAGCCACTCACTTTAGTATATGCTAGAAGTTGTATCACTCAGTAGTACTGCACCTAGTACTAATTTAACTGTTGTAGTATATATGTTTAACACCAATAGACTCTTAAAAACACTTACACTCACATGATGTCATGAGTGATGTCAATGACCATGTCATGAGTGATGTAATATGAGGTCATAAGCAGTACACTGCGGGGGAGTACGTTATAGCTTAGGTAACTATAACTGCTGACTTTCACTCATTTTGTACGAATGAAATGTCAGCCTAACTATAAAGTCCCTGTAATCTTTGTTTTTTTCAGTAAATATAATATGTCCACCTGAAAACCCAAAAGATGGTGAACAACGTGTTGTAATTGCTGCTTCCCTATGTAAACATGTATGCAAATTCAGCAGGTAATATTTCTCCTCCCCCTTCTCTGCCTCTCCGCCAAAAATCCTCATCCTCCTTTCCAGAATGTCCAAAGCCGCCATTGTGAATGATCATGATGCATTTTGGGTGCCTTTTTAGGTCGAGCCTAGAGGCAGCGCGCATGCGCTGATCTGCGACACATGCTATATTGGAGTGTGCACTTGAAGCCCCGCCCACTCTTCGCCAATATTTTTCATTCACTTGTGTCATTGTCCTTCCTAAATGTTGGCTTCTGATTCGTAAATAGGCATTTTTAGTCCCTCTTTTACTTTGGTTTTTACACGGTACGTGTTATTTAGTTTGTAAGCACTATTCTCTTACTGCAGGCAGGACATGCGCTCCTTCAGCTGGAACCTTGTGTTTTTTTTAAACAGCACGGCCATGCTTTATCTTATGTTTTTATCAATTAATAACATGGGTGCCCGCTTTCACCCTAACCCGGGTGCCCGCTTTCACATGCTCCCCCCCCACCCACACCCCACTCTTTCCAGTTTGCCTGCAGCATTCGGTATGGCTGGCCGCTTTTAAAAACTTGGAATTATCTCAATCCGCACCCACCCCGTTGCTGCTTAATCTCGCTCCGTCGCCCTCGTGTCTGATTCTCCCCCGCCCCTCCCACCAACCAGACCTAAAGTCCCGCCTCCCAGCGTCGGATTGGTAACGCGGGCATGCGGACAATGCCCGAGGGGCCGGTGTCCGAGTGCTGCTGTGGGGCTGGGCCTCTTTTTTTAGCAGTCTGAGGGGACATTTGGGCGCTGTCTTTAATGTTCGAATACAGCCAGCGGCCCAGTGGGTGTCTGAGTGGCCTTTCTAGAGGCAGATGGGAGATCATTACCTCCGTTTAGCTAGAGGTGTCACTCCCTTTGTCTCGCTGGCCGGCCCATTAATGTGTGCACATACTGAGCGGGGGCAGGGGGCCGGAGTAAAAGTGGTCTAACTTGTTTCACCACTGTAAACTAACACGTGCATTTTTTTTACCCCCCCTTAAGTTTTTTTGATAAGATTACGCCAAAGCAGTGATTTGATGAGTGATTATGCAAATGTGGGCCAATTTATTTTTTGCGTGCCCGGGCCGATTTTCAATCCCAATCCAACCCTGCCGCCTCCTCCACGAGATCAACTACTTTGCCTCTATCCTTGCTTGTGTTTTTATGTCACCTTTTATTTTCCTCCTCCTGTTCAACTGGCTGGTCCAGAATCCAAGTCTCAATTTTCCTAGTGTTCCACTAACTCAATGCTCCCTCCACCTCTCCGTTTCTCCACCCCTCACCCTTTTTCTCCCCAAATCTCTACTTCACTGCACCAAATTGAGAACCACGTGTGTAACACAAGTCCAGAACTATAGCAAGCTTTGCGAGAGCCTCAAACACCTCATGGAATTTGGGAAGCCTGCCCCTCCTCAGACTTTAAAATAAAAACAAGGCTAAATGCTGCTTCTTGCAGCCATTTCAACAACTCATGCTGGGTTCTAAGGTATATTTAGAAATAGAATCTATTCCAAAGTGAAATTCACACTTTTAGGATATGACACAAAAGCAGTTTTCATGACCAACATCAAATGCACTGTTCAGAAAATGGCGTGCCCGGTTGAATGGCAAAGCAGACATGTGTGGTCACATGGGAAATATTGGCTAGATCATAAAATGGTAACCAATCAAAAAAAATGTCTATGGTATTCTACCCACTGCCTTTCTCTGTCAGCGGCAATCAAATATCCTGCACGAGTTTACGAAATAATATTAGCATTTCTTCCAATAAATGCCTTTATCTTGCCATTAAAAACCTTTGCTTAAGACAATGTGCTGGCAAAAAACACAGTGTGCTGCTTTCAGTGTCAGAATGCTGGGGACATTTCATAAACAGGCTAGGGTGTTACGATTTTTGTAAATAGTTTTCAGGTAAGGCATCATGATCACGTGCTTCTCTTATAGCAGTTCAGTTCAAGAAGTCTTTATTCGATTAGTTCATCATAAAAGACATAAAATACATTTATACGTATAAAGGTTAAAACAAGTATTAAAGCATTGACATACTAATCAGCTTCTTGCATAGATATACAAAATTTACAGAGACGTTCAAAAGCAACCAAAGTTGAACAGAATACAGGTCACCATATAAAAGTCACATCATTTAAGACCCCGTTAGATTGCTTTTGATGAGCCTACTTCTAAGCAACCAGGCCCACCCCAAAAATTTAGCAACACCCACGACAATCAGAGGGTCCAAGTTAGTCTTTAGCATTCTGTTTGCTTCCCCAGCAGATCTAGTGCCTAGATTTCGGCATACCGGCCTGAGCCATTTGGCTCTTGGGGCAGAGTATAGTGGACACACATATAAAAAATGATTCAAGTTTTCCCCAATACCTTGACACTTGGGACAAAACCCCGTCCTTTCTGCACCCCACTTTTTGGTAAAGTCCCCAAGGGGAAGTGAACCGCATCTAAATTGAAAAAATAATTTGCGGTCCGCGGGTTTTGTTATTATATCCCAATATCTTTCCAACTTGGGTGTATCCTTAAATACAATGAACTGGCCTGTGAGACTACTCGAGCTCGTTTTAGAGTACCTGTTGTGTAACACCCATTCCCAATAGCTATATTTAAGATCCCTTTTTGAGGGGAATTTGGCTGTTTCCGGTGTTAACCACAAGTCGGCATACCCCAGAGGTATTAGGGTAGCCTTAAGATCTCTAAACCAGCCAATGTTTGTGGCACCGGAGCTGTTTCTTACCTCCAAGCAAGCTTTTGCATAGTGATGGAGTTCCGGCGTTGTCCAAAGACGACGCCAGAATGTTAAGGGGCGAAGTCTTGCTAGGTCCTCTACCGGTTGGCACCCCAGGTCATAAAGAAGGGGAATTAGTGGTGTTGACTGCGGCAGACCCGTTGCCATTCTTATAAATTTATTTTGGGCTTGTTTTAGCGGGTCCAAGTTGCTACCACCCCACAGTTCCGCTCCGTATAGAACTGCTGATAAAATCTTGCCACCATAAATCTTAAGGAGCGGGGACAGTGGCCTTGTAAATGCCCCTTTAAGTTCCTTAATCAAAGCCCCACCCAACTGCTGGTGTTTCAAGGTCATGAGCTCGATCTGATGTGTCCAGCTCAAAGTCTCGCTAAAGGGGACTCCCAGGTAGGTGAAACATTTTGTCTGCTCTAGGGGGATATCCCCCATGGAGACCCTGGCATTTATTTGTTTGTGGCCTCTTAAAACCATAAATTTGGTTTTGGATACGTTCACCTCCAGCTCATGCTCGCTGCAGAAACCCTCGAACCTTGACAGTACTTTCTGCAAACCCTGCCTGGTTCGTGAAATCAGGAGAGTGTCGTCGGCGAACATGAGCAGGGGGATTTTCGCTCCAGCCAAACTTGGGGCGTCCGTGGAAAAGTTGTCATAATACTTGGTTACCCTATTGATATATAGAGAAAACAAGGTGGGTGCCAAAACACAACCTTGCCTGACACCTTTAGCCACTGGAAAGTTCTCCGTCACCTCACCCGGTTTTCCCCATCGCACAAATGCGAAGGTCTCTGCATGAAGGTTCACAATAAGACGTACCAGGATGGGGGGCATACCCATATCTAGTAGGGATTTCCATAACCCGGTCCTTGGGACCAGGTCAAACGCTGACCTTAGGTCCACGAAGGCCGTGTATAGGTTGCCTTTGCCCAGGGTGACCGTCTTCCAATGCAACAGCATGAAACGGAATGCCTGATCCAAGGTGCTCACATGGGGTCTAAACCCAGCTTGTAGAGGTGTAAGGATGTCATACTCCTCTATCCATGCCTGTATCCTTGTAAGCACTAGACGTGTTATGATCTTTTGTACCGCGTCTATTAGGCTGATCGGCCGGTAGTTGGATGGAACCGACCGATCACCTTTCTTAAAAATAGGCAATATTTCAGCACCAGCCCAGGAGTCGGGTACCCTAGCGTCCATAGCCAGTGCGTTTACCAAACGCACTAGGTATGGTACCCATAGGTCATGATCCTGTTGAAATAAATCCGCTGGGATACAGTCAGGACCTGGCGCTTTTCCCCTAGGAATGGCTTTCAGGACTGCTACGACTTCGTTAGCCGAGAACACAAGTGTGTCATATGTTAATGGCCAGCTAATGGAAACTTGCGTGGTGTTACAGCATCTAAATTGTTCCACAAAATGGGACACCCATTTTTGTGGTTCAACAGACGCGGGGCTTGGGCGATCGTCCTGTGACTGACCCTACCTAAGAAGGTGCCAGAACTGCTGCATGTTCCTGGAGCCACAGGCCTCAGCTAGTGATGTCCAGCGCTCGTCATCCCAGGCAGCTTTGGCGTGACGTTTGGCTTCATTAAAAGCCTTCCTACTTGCTTTAATTAGGGCGGGGTTCTTTGATTTTAAAGCTTTAAAAAGATCTGCATGAGTCACTCAGCAGGCTTCATTAAACCAATTTGCTGGTTTCTTAACCTTCCCTCTCCCCTTATTGACAACAATCTTAACAAACAGTGATTTTAAGGACCAAAACAGGCTAGCATGAATGTCTGTAATATTTGTATTCAACAGTTCCTGGCTATCACACTTATCAATTTCTACCAGTGAGTTTGAGACCAGGTCTCTGATCTTTTTGCGTGCTTCCACATCAACAGAAACCTTTGGCCAACGCACCCTCCTCATATCATTTGTAAGTGCCACCGCCTCCTGTACAGGATTAGGCTGTCGTTCAAACAGCCCTACAAAACTAAAATCCTTCAGTTCTACTAACAAGGGTTCATGGTCACTTTCTTGACGAGGTTTAACAATCATATCCAGAACCACATGCCACATTTTAATATCAACTAGAATGTAGTCAATACGACTACTATGCCTACCATTAAAAAATGTATGTTTACCCATCCTGTCCGAGCTTGCACGTCCGTTGAGTGCACGAAGCCCCCAGTTCAGACAGAGACCTTTGATATAAGTGGCTGCTTGGGACCATTTACTAATCGGGTTTAAGTCTAATTGTGGTATTCCCCAGATCAAATCCTCTGCTTCAGTTAATAAACCATCATCTTTACTTAATGGTTCAAAGCAGGTATTAAGGTCACCCATCACAACCACATGACCAGTATTTATGGGGGAACTTAAAAAATCATCCAAATAGGTAAGTGTGGGAGAAACTCTGCCACCCGTAATTCCTCTAGCATATACATTAATCAACAGTATGTCCAACCCACTACATGTTCTAATACTAACTATCAAGATATCAGGACAGTCAATAAAAATTTCTTTAACTGTTACACCTGCCGCTTGGCGAACCCATGTTGTGAGGCCTCCCTTAGCCCGACCTCTTAGACCTTTGGTCGCTGGTTTATTAAAATTCAAGAAACCTGGGAGATACACTGGTGAGGTTGCCCAAGTCTCCTGGAAAGACCAAACATCTCCTTGACATATGAACTCAACCCAGTCAGGAACACATATACTGGATTCAATACCTGCAATGTTCCAGCATCCTAAAGTAGTACCCTTTTTGCACTCTCGGTCACACAGTTTGGTTATCTCAAAAGGGTGGGATTCGTTGGACAAGGGTGTGGGTATTTCAGGCACTAGCCCCCCTCCATCAACACTTAAATCTTTAACAGGGGGGGCGGCCATGGCTGGAAGTCAGTCACAGCCGTCAAGGCCGGAAATGGCGCCATATCTGTTCGAAATTTCCAATGGGGTAAAAGGAATCAGGTGGTCCATGTTCCTACTCCCCTGGAAAAGCTCTGGCCCCACAGGGGGGAGGCTGCGGCCACTAGGAGGGACTAAATTCCACCCTAAGTTGTTCCTAGCAGGGGGAGGCCTTTGGAAGTGGCACGTGTAGCTGTTAATTATAGGCAAATGAGAGTTCCTAATGCCATTGGGATCAGGTAGCCCCCCGGAGAAGAGAGCAGGAGTCACATACGACCTAGGATAAAAATAAGTTAGATCGTGTGGGACTATAACGGTGTTCAAATTCCTAGGGGGCCCTGTTAGTATAGCCCTAACTGCTTCTGGGTTCCTAAAGTTTATAACAACTATGTCTCCCTCAATATTTTTCTCCCTAGTACCTAGCCAGGGCAGGCGTCTAACATGGACTATCTCCCCGTCGATGTAATACGGGAGTGGTCTGTTTTGTCCTAGCCAATGTAGAATCTTATTCTTAAGTTGGGGATGGCCCTCCTTTCTGCCTGCTTCTAATGGGGGGACACCAGTGAGTACAACTACAAAAGGTAGCTACTCTGGGGGTAGTTCTACATTGGGTCCTTGTAAGTTACCATTAGTGGGCTCTACAAACCTCCCCCTACTCAGATACTTGGTCTTAGTGGTAAGATTTGCGTCGCCCTTCTGGGGTACTCTTGGCACCTGTGTCGTAGATTTTGATACTATTTGGACAGGAGCCTGGACCTGTTGTGGGGCCAAATTTTTCTGTTGGTTGTTAATTAAAGGCTTACTATTTACAGTGGTTGCCTTAGCAGGAATCTTTGGAGGGTCTACAGAGCCCTGTTTGTTACTGACAGGGGGTTTTGCGACTCCGTTATTACCACTATTGGAGCCATTTGGAGCCAGCAGGATAGAAGCAGAAACCGTGGGAATCTGTGGTAGAGTTGGCGGCACGATAGTAGACATTAAGGAGGTCGTTGGAACACTTGCTTTACCATCAAACAGAGCCTCCAGATTGCCTAGTCGGTGCTCCACCCTTTTTAAAATATCCAGAATCGGGAGCATAAAGGACCTAAGCAACTGCTCGACAGTATTCTGCTCAATATCAATAGAGGGAATAGTCACTAAACTTAGAGTAGAAACAACCTCATCTTCCCTCTCTTGGGTATTAACAGGTTGTATGGGATTTTGGTCCGGAGTTGGTACTAGTGTAGGCACTATATCGGTCAATGCCGAAATTTTGGGTGTAATTGCGCCAGTTGTTTTAAGTTTAGAAGTCTTACCAAACTCTGTATGACTGAGCTTGCCCCTTTGAGGAGCTCCTAACCCCCTCCTCTTTTTAGTAGGCGGTGGACCAAGGGTTTTAGAAATAGTTGGTGGTCTGCCTAGCCTTTTGGGTTGCTCCTTAGGTAGAGGACAGGGTACATTGGCCACATTGGGCGAGGAACCGGGGACACATGAAAGCAAAACATTAGGAGAGGAAACAATTAATAAGGAGCCCGTGGGCGGTGGAGTACTTCTAAGGAGTAAAGGAAATTTGTCCAGTGACAGTGGATCTTCAAAGGGTGTGTCAGTAATAGTGTCCGACAAAATAGGTGGGGATGCCAGATCAATTAAAGGTCTATTTTTCAAAGACTCAATAGAACGTCGTCGTTCAATCCTGCGTTCGGATAGTGAGTCATCCTTATCCAGATCCACGGCAGCCCTAGTAAAATAGTTATCTAATGTCCTTTTACTGGTCCCCACAATGCTGGAGTTCTCAGGGTTAGCCGCCATGGTTAAAGGCCTACCTTGCGGACTGGGACCAAAAATGTTGGTGGGGTGGCCCGTCCCGTCCTCGGGCGTCCCCGGACGGCCACAGACGGTCCCGCCCTTGTCCCGGGCTTCTCCCGGCGCTCCCGCGCAGCGGGACACTCACATCAGAATTAAGCTGTCTGAAAAGGAAGGGGAGGAGCCTGCAGGGAGAGCGTCCCAGGTGTTGGCAATTGGGAGTTGTGGGCGCTCCTGGGACTTGGAGTCCTGCGCCCACAACACGCTCGCAGCCCTGCAGGTCTCAGTGCCCAGAAGATAACTTACAGCAGTAGCGCTGTGCAGGAAAGGCCTCCGGCGAAGCGGGACCCGCGCAGCGGGTACCGCGAGCTGTAGAACAAAGGAGGCAGAAAAGCCCAGCAAAAGCGGCAACGCAGCAGCCCAGCGTCTGGTCAGCAAGAGATGAGGCAAGGAATCCGTCAAAGCAGGTGAGGAGACGACTTTTCTCCGTGTTCAGAAGCCAGGGGAGGAGCCTGCAGGGAGAGCGTCCCAGGTGTTGGCAATTGGGAGTTGTGGGCGCTCCTGGGACTTGGAGTCCTGCGCCCACAACACGCTCGCAGCCCTGCCGGTCTCAGTGCCCAGAAGATAACTTACAGCAGTAGCGCTGTGCAGGAAAGGCCTCCGGCGAAGCGGGACCCGCGCAGCGGGTACCGCGAGCTGTAGAACATAGGAGGCAGAAAAGCCCAGCAAAAGCGGAAACGCAGCAGCCCAGCGTCAGCAAGAGATGAGGCAAGGAATCCGAGGGACAGGTGATATTTCCAACCCGGTCCTGATCGGGTATTTCACAGAAAGTGTGGACGTACTCAGAGGTACGTGTTGTGTGTCCCAATGTGGAAATTGTCAAAAAATCCAGTAAACTGTGCTGGCGGCGTATAATGCCGACTTTTGTTGCCGTGGTATTTTAAAGCTGGGGTTCGCAGGAGATACGGGTAACGTTGGTAACAGGTCTCGCCGGGTGCTTCTCTTATAGCTTATTAGCATGTAAATAATAGCTTTCAGGTAACAAATTATGTGACTCCCTCACGGCTTCGTAGCACCTTTCCCTGTAGTAGTAGTAGTAGTAGTAGTAGTAGTAGTAGTAGTAGTAGTAGTGCTCTGCTCTCTTTTTTAGGTCTGGTCCAGAGACAGCCTTAGCTCTCTTGCCAGTCGAATTTTTCCAAAATGTAAATAAAAAACAAAACATTTTACATGAATAAAGGACTTTGTCAGCCCTGATTGTCGATGGATTTGTTCCAGTGTTGTCCACGATTTTCTTCTGTCCCCCTTAGACTACAACAAGGGGTGCAGAATCCCCCCAGTTAAGACATCGGTTTTCTAGACGGTGAGTACTGACATGTTAGTCCTCGTCATATAAAGTCGTCCACTTCATTGCCAGGATTAGCAGGCCGATTTCAGCATTAGTTTCGTAATTTATTTTTGCAACAGGTTTTTTTTCTTCTTTTTTACAAGCATATGCATGGCACCTTTGGACTGCAACTTTTTTTTTCTTTTTACTGCTTTTCCACTTGTACTACATATGTTTACAAACAAAAAATAGAAAGTTTGCTAAGACCCGGCCAGATTGGCTTTGTTAGTACTTGTTTTATTAACGTGTTTATGCTTTGAAAAAAACTACACTAAACTAGACATTATCAAGTAATATCGTTAACAGACTTATTAACATATTTTTTAAAAAAATATTGCTAAACCCATAGAGACAATTCATGTGTGAATACAAGATCAAACAATGATTGCCTCAGAGAAAATAAATTTAGCACAACAAAATAATACATGTCCCAAAACTTCATTCATTTTTTTTTATGACAACGTCTATTATTCCTCTTTTTTCTTTCCCTGGAAGTTGCTCAGTGCCTCACTGCTTTTATTCTAAATTTCTAGTGTGAAGATTGAAAAAAAAAAAAAGGTCAGCATCCACTTATGCCAATCTGTAGCTCAACTTTCCACATGGGACTGCTCACTGTGCAAGGTGCTCATATATCCAGGACTCTACATGGATACACCAGGTTGATGTTGTAATACAGCAATGGTGCTACTTAATGTTACAGAGCACTGCTCAAACATTCTATTGGTGCTGCACAATGTGCCGGGATACACACAAACAACATGGCTGGTATGAGTTACATGGCTTCTCAGTGTGCCACAGGTGTTGTTCAAATATGCCACAGTAGCTAAATGTGCAAAGCTGCTCTTCATTATATGCAGTGGCTCTGACTAAACTACAAATGTGATGCTAAAGTGCTTTGGTCCAACTGCCTAGGACCGGTCCCAGCCCCTAAAGACCAGATTAAGAGCCTTTCAGCAACTAGCTTTGGCCTTTTAAGGATGCTTCGGAAGGTCCTTCCTCTCCTCCCCTTCCAGGCCAGAAAGATCATGGTCCAAGCTCTGATTCTCTCTCGCTTGGATTATGGGAATGCCTCATACCCGGGAGCTCCACAGTACACCATCATTAAACTACAGATTATTCAAAACTGTGCCGCCCGCAGACTCCTCCAGCTTCCACGATGGAATGCCACAAAACAAGCTCTAAGGAGCTTGCACTGGCTGCCGATCAGGGAAAGGATTAAGTGTAAGGCCATGTGCCTGGCCCATAAAGCCTTCTGGAAGAACGGCCCGGCCGTTCTCCAACCCCTGATCACTCCTTATCAACCTAGGAGAGACCTTCGTTCAACTGCCTCTTTTCTTTCCCTACAACCCAGAATAAGAAGAGCTAGATGTGGTGGGCGCTCCTCTTCTTAAAATGCTGCCATCGGTTGGAATGCCCTTCCACTTCATTTGCGGAAAGAGCCCAATCTGCTCACGTTTCGAAAGTTCCTAAAAACCTGGCTCGTTTAGATCTGTATTCATCTGTCACTGTTCTGTCTCCTGTACCCGTCCGCAGCGCTGGGAGGCCTCCGGGTAGCCATCGCGCTTTATAAATGTCAATCATCAATCAATCTGATCTTTATTCGGATACAGATACATATCCATAAAAGTAAAGACAGACAATAACATGTGAAATAAAAAAATTCCGGCGACAGGGGGAGCAAATAAAATATCCAATTAGAACTGGTCCTCCAGTAATACAATGCACAAGACGATAAAAAGAAAACGAAATTCATCAAAATATTTATATACCAGGAATTAAAAAGTAGAGGTTAAAAACAGGATAAGATAGCGCGGTTCAGCAGGGGCACATAGAGTTACGAGTACACACCTCCGCTTTCAGAAAAGAACCAACCCGAAAGGTTAGCTCATCGTCTTTCAAAGCAATAACCTTCCCATATGCTGCCTTGTAGTCAATCACAGGTAAAGCCTTAAAATAGGTTATCAAAAACCTTTTGGTAAGTATTAAATAATAACTACAGAAAAATAAAAAGTGCAGCATAGATTGTTTATGTTGGCTATTGCAAGGACATGGCAAATAATTGAGGTTGGAAATATACCTCGCAGGGAATAAGAGCATAAATTTCATAGTATCAGTCCTCAGCCGGAAAAGTAAGCCCCTTTCCCAATAGACCTATGTTTTAGTAGATAGCTAGAAGGTGCGCACAAAATATTCTCGATACACATATATCTAGCGACGGGCATTTTCTTACTCTCTTTGTCAGATCTAGCGTTCCATTAGGATGCGTAAAGAGCAGTTTGGAGAAAGTGCAAGTGCTTTGTAAACTATTTGAATCTAAAACAATTGATGAGTTAAAATACTTTTTCGACCCACACGCCATTAAAAAAGATTTTTTTAACTTAGTGCACAAGTCCAGGGCAGCCATAAAATCAACGAAGCCCCGCACCAAAATGTGGAGAGCTTTTGGAGTGCGGCCCATTAGCACCACATCATCGGCATATAACATGGCGAGAAGTTTGTTGCCATTCATGCAGGGAACATCGTGGGTAAGTGTTACCAAAGACTTATTCAGATCATTGATGTACAAGATAAATAACAGATGGGCCAGGACGTAGCCCTGCCTGACCCCTCTTCAAACTTCAATGTCATTGGATACCTCACCATCCCTGCTAATATGCACCCGGGGAGGTAGGTCTTTGCGCAAACGGGCTAAAAGATGTACGAGGGACTCGTCCAGGCCATAGTTTAAAAGAATAGTTCAAAGCTGTGACCTGTTGACAAGAATAGTCCAAAGCCGTGACCTGTATAAAGGTCATCTCACTCACTCAAAGTGCCCGAAGCGATGTCAGTGAACCAGCCCCCACCCCACTTTCCCCCTGGAGACAGCAGTAATCTGCTGTAAGCTGTTTAAACTGAGTTTAATAGGGACTGTGCACTTCGGTTTTTGGCCAGGAGAGGGAGTAAAGTTTTATACAAATAGTGTTGTTAGAGGACACGTTTGTTAGGCCCTTACCAAAGTGTGGATTGAGCCTGTCTGTCTCCTAGGAGATTTCTGAATAGAGGAGCAGCTTCCAACTCCTTGGAAAGAAAACCTTGTCTGAGGTAGCTGGGACCTTATATAGTCTGATATGGTCTGGTACATGTGTACATTGATTGGTGGTTGTATCTGGTGTTTCTATTGGATTAGGGTTAGTGCCCTTATTGGTTGGGTATTTCATGGTTCTGATTGGCTTCTGGGTCTGTGATTTAATCAATGTAATGTTGGGACTGAGAGTAGGGTTAGGCTTTCTATTGGAAGTAGGGACTAGGGGTTCCTGTGCCATTGGTTGCTTGGACTAGCGTTGGGACTACTGGTAGGGCTAGGGCCTCTATTGGACGTAGCCATCAGGGTTTTTGAAACTGATTGGGTGCTTGGACTAGGGCTAAGATTGGCATTAAGGTCCTGGTCTCCTAATGATTCTAGATTTTAGGGCTAGTGTTGTGACTGGATAGTGTTAGGGCTAGGGTTCCCATTGGCTAAAGTAGTCACCTGACTTCTAGGGCTATAAACAGCCAAGGCTTAGAGCGTCTTAGCCCGAGCGTCGAGGCTAAAGGTGCAGAGGACAAGGGTGAGTGCCTGGTTGAGCCTGGTCGGGGCCAGAAATGCTGCCCATTTTCCTATTCAGTAATACCCACCCTATGTATGGGTCCCTCTGTAAATAAGCATTTATTTTCACTATAGATATGTACCTATCTTCATGTATTGCTTCGTATAAACATGTAGAATAATTATGTTATTATAAAAACTAAAAATCATCTTTGGTCTACATGTACTTGCTTCCATTGTGCAGCTATGTACCTTCCATGTACTTGGATCTGTGTGTCTATTACTTTTCTCCTAAAAAAGCATATCCAATGCACTACCCTATTTCTCATCCGGTACCTCTATCAATATCTTTAATCTGTATATACTTACCTCCTTTATGCATCACTTTTAATGTACTTATGGATCTATATATTTATCACTTTATTCTAATTTAGCATTTTCAATGTACTATCCTATTTCTCTGCCTATACTTCTCTCAATATATCTTTTAGCACAACTTTCTGACTCATCTTAAACTTCTTTCAACTACTCTTTCCAATGCACTACCCTATCTCTCACCCTATACATCTATCACTATATCCTCTACATCCACTCTCTCATTTATCCCAAACCCATACCACTACTATGATACCCAAAATAACCCTTTCTAGACTCTCTCCTACTCTACCCCTTCTTGCATCATCTGACACCTCTTTTACAATATCGATGCCCCAAAACAAACCTTTCTAAACTCTTCCTTCTGACTCTTCACCGCCAAAAACACTTTTTATTCATCCAAAAGCCTCCTCCTACTACTATAACCTAAAAAAAGAAATCATTCACTCTTCTATACCTCCACTATCCTTTTCAATCAAAATAACAGACTAACATGTTCACTTCTCTAATTCCATATTCCACTATACTAATTCACCACTAATCCTTTATGGGTTCCAGAGTAGCGTGCTACTCGCCAACAAAGCATTTCAACACCACATTAGGGTTACAAGCGCTATATAAATGCAAACCTTTTTCCCTTTTTTACCCCTCCCCAACCCTTCTCAATCCAAATAACTAACTAATATATCCTAATATACTATACTAATTTTCAACACTAATCCTTTAGGGGTTCTGAAGTAGCCTGCTACTCACCAGTTAAGTACTTCAACACCCCATCAGAGGTGACAGGTGCTATATGAATGCAAACCTTTCTTTCCCTTCTATCCCTCCGCTATCCTTCTCACTCCAAATAACTAATATCCACCACTCAAATTACTTTCATATTTCACCATACTAATTCACCACTAATCCTTTATGGGTTTCCGGAGTAGGGTGCTACTCGACAAAAAAGCGCTTCAACACCCCATCAGGGGTAAGAAGCGCTATATAAATACAAACATTTTTTCCTATTCTATCCTTCTGCTTTCCTTCCGAATCCAAATAACTGTCTAACATATCCAGCACTTAAAATTTACTTGCATGTTTCACTATACTGAACCTCTATGGGTCCCGGAGTAGCATGCTACTCGCCGTAAAAGCGCTTTGACGCCTCGTATGGGGTAGTAAGTGTTATACAAATGCAATTACAATATACTTACTGAGTCCGCAGTGCTCCCCAGTGCACCAGTGGTGGTGCTCAGTTTTGTCACTGGTGCTACTTATTACTTCAGAGATGCTTGGTGCACCTTTGGTATGGATGCAAAATGCTATGCGTGCTAAGAATGCAAGTGGTGCGGTTTGTATCTCATTTTGACAGTGGTTCCTGCTCAATGTACTAGTAGCACTGCTCATTGTGGCTCCCTTATTTTCTACTTCGTAGCAAATGAGGGAGAGACCAGCTGTAGTGGCTTAAAAAAGGAAATGCTTACTACTAAATGAGAGAGGTTTAGGGAGGAGTAAGCGGAGGTTTACGGAGGGCTAAAGAGGAGTTAAAGGAGGGATAGATTCCCACCCACAAAAAAATAAGCCCACTGATATTCACCACATTCACTTCTATAGTTATTACAGCCACAAAAGATCCAAAACAGTAGTAAATGTACTCCAACTCAGACCTGGTGTAAGTCCAGCATCATGCATGGCCTTCCACTAGTATTGGAACACCCTTCAATCAATCAATCAATCAATCAATCAATCAATCAATCAGGTGTTTGTGCAGCTCGACTACTCACCCGTAAGGGTCTCAAGGTGCTGGGGGGGGGGGGGGTCGCAGGTTCCAGTCCATCAAGGAGGGGTCTGTCGAAGAGCTAGGTTTTGAGGTTTCTAGCGAAGATGGGGAGCGATGTCTGTCTGAGGTGGAAAGGAAGGTCGTTCCAGGCTCTGGCCGCGTGGACGGAGAATCAGCGGCCTTCTGATCTGGTCTTTCTGGTGCGGGGGACCAGGGCGTAGGAGAGCTGGGCTGATCGTAGGGTCCTTTGGGGTGCGTGGAATTGGAGTCTGCTGTTCCGGTATGCTGGTCCGGTGTCGTGGAGGGCCTTGTGAGCGTGGGTTAGCATCTTGAAGTTGACTCCAGCCTCGATGGGGAGCCAGTGGAGTGTGCGCAGGTTCTGGGAGATGTGGCAGTGTCTTGGCAGGTTGAGGGCCAGTCTTGCGGAGGCATTTTGGATGTTCTGTAGTTTGCGGGTGAGGTTGTTGTTTATTCCGGCATAGAGTGCGTTGCCGTAATCGAGCCTGCTGGTGACCAGGGCGTGAGTGACGGTCTTTCTGTGTTTGAGGGGGATCCATTTGAAGGTCTTACGTAGGAGGCGGAGCGTGTGGAAGCAGGACGACGAGACGGTGTTGATCTGGCGGTCCATTTTGAGCTCTGAGTCCAGGATGATTACCAGGTTGCGTGCGTGAACGGTGGGGGTGGGCGGGCTTCCGAGGGCGGGGGGCCACCAGGTGTCGCTCCAGGCGTCGGTGTTTGGGCCCATGATGAGTACTTCCGTTTTGTTGGAGTTTAGTTGTAGGCAGCTGTTTTTCATCCATTTGGTGACGGCTTCCATGCCTTCTCGAAAGTGGTGTCTGGTGGTGTTGGGTTCGTTGGATAGGGAGAGGATGAGTTGAGTGTAGTCTGCGTATGACACAATGTTGAGTCCGTAGGTTCTGACGATGGGGGCTAGCCGAGCCATGTAGACGTTGAAGAGCGTAGGGCAGATGGAGGACCCCTGGGGGACTCCGCAGGTGGTAGATGTAGGGTCTAAGAGTAAAGAGGGGAGTTTGACCCGTTGCGTTCTGCCGGAGAGGAAGGAGCAGATCCAGTCGAGGGCTTTGTTTTGGATCCCTGCGTCGTGGAATCTGCGTATTAGGGTGCGGTGAGAGACTGTGTCGAACGCCGCTGAGAGGTCGAAGAGGATGAGGGCTGCTGTTTCTCCTTTGTCCAGTAAGGTACCAATGTCGTCTGCTGCGGCGAGGAGGGCAGTTTCCGTACTGTATTTTTTGCTGAAGCCGGATTTGGAGATGTTCAAGGATGTATGCTCTTGGATGAATGTGGCGAGTTGGCTGTTGATGGCTTTCTCGATGACTTTAGCTGGAAACGGGAGCAGAGAGATGGATCTGTAGTTTTTTTAGGTCGGTGGGGTCCGCCGAGGGTTTCTTCAGGAGGGGGTTTATCTCAGCCTGTTTCCAGTCATCAGGGAACGAGGCGATTTGTAGGGGGCAGTTGATGGTGTGGCAGAGCATGGTTGCGATGGCGTCGGCTGCTCTGTTAAAAATGTGGCAGGGCTAGGGGTCCGTAGGGGCCCAGAGTTGATTGACTTCATCGTCTTCAGTGTGTCTTCGGTGGTGAGGGCTGTCCAGTGGTCGAAGGTGTGTCCTGCTGAGTGTGTGAGTTCGGTCACGATCTGGCAGAGTCCAATGTTGTGGAGGTGGTCCAGGAGGGATGTGGTGCTGGGGTCCAGTTGGTTGTCGAGGTGGAAGTGGACTTCTCCCAGTATGGTGTAGTTGGTGGACGCATGGCATGTGGGGAGACGATGTCCTTGATGGAGTTGGCGAAACGTCCCCAGGGTCCAGGGGTCGGTAGATGAGGGTTCCTCGGAGGGTGGAGGTAGGGCTGGCCAGTATCTTGAAGTGAAGGTGTAACATCAGGTCTGTGGGCTTGTTGGGGAGTGTGCTCAGGCGGAGGGTGGATTTGTGGACGATGGCGATTCCTCCTCCCGGGTGGGTGGGGTGGTCCTTCCTGGAGAGATTGTATCCTTGGGGAATGGCGATGGCGATGGCGATGTCCGGTCCCGAGGTGGTGTTGGTCCAGGTTTCGGTAAAGAATGTTACGTCCAGGGTGGTGCTCTCGAGGAGGTCCCACATTTCTGTGGAGTCTTTGTTGAGGAGGATGCATTGCAGGGTCTTCGGTTCGGTTGTGTTCTTGTGGGCAGGTTGCGCTGGGTCCATAGTCTTAGCGGTGCTGCAGGTGTGCCGGTAGCAGTGACAGCTGAAGGGTCCGTGGGTGTCTGCTGGTGATGCTAGCTTGCAGTTGTTGTTGCGGCCTGGATTGAGAGCGTAGAGTGCCGCTCGGTCGTAGCATTGGAGGTGCAGTGATCCAGGGTTCCTGGCGCTGATTGCAGTCGGGTCATGGACGGGCGCAGACGGGCTTGCCTTTGGTGCACCGGAGGCAAGGCCACTGCGTGGCCGCCACTAAGTAGAGGTCGGGGAGGGCTGGACAGCTGGGAGGCGGAAGCGGGGAGGGAGCTGGTTTGGGCCGGTCGCACTGGTCGTGCTGGGGGGAGGGGTGCGGGGCAGCCGCACCGGGGAAAAACAGGCTGAAAAAGGCACAAGAAAAAAGGCAAAAAGAGAGAGAAAAATGCAAATAAGGCAGCAAAAGTGCAAGAAAGAGTGGAGGAAAGACACAGAGGACACAGCAGGAGAGTGAAAGGGGGGACACTGAGATGAGGGTAAAAGATGAGGGTAAAAAAGAAGGAGAGTGAAGGGGGAGAGTGAAGGGGGAGCTTGAAATGAGGAGAAAACAACAGAAAATGGAGGAAAGACCCAGAAGGAGAGTGAAGGGGGGAGATAGAAGTGAGGGAAACAAGCATTGGCATAGCCAATAGGTCTCGCCTTTAGGACCTTATAAGTGTTTAGCCACGCAGCACATCATCCTTGTTGGGGCAGGGGTGGGGCATTGTGATATGCCAATGCTTGTTTGCTCCTGAAACAGATTTAGCAGCCCCTGCTATCAGAGGGCTTGAGGGCAGGAATGGATCACAGATGAGACAAAAAACATCAGTTCAAGGACCTAAATAAGGCTAAGTGCTGCTTGAATACAAAGAGGGTGGATAATTTCCTTAAGAACATTTACATGACAGAGAGGTATTTGAGTATTTGGTATACAAAGAGGTCCTGGTCCTGGCTACTCAGCAAAGTGCGCACAGTTTCCTGGTGACAGCACAGAATGTCAGGAACTGCAATCTGTTACTTAGCGAGTGAAAACCACATTAGGAACCACTGAAGGATGGGGCCAAAGGGGCGTAACCCTTTGCTCTTATTTTAGAAGCCATTAGTGTTACTCCAAGGCTGCGCACGGGTGAGCTGTAATAAACCAGATATGCCAACTGACAGGAGCCCTACTCAAATTGCATTAGGGTGTAGGCTACGTTAAAATACTATCAAATGTGTCCTTGTTTACAACTTACGCAATTAGTGATTGAAACAAAACATCAGCTTCCAGGACACAAAGAGGTGCTCACAGTTTGAATCAGTGAGGCACAGCCATGCCCCATTAACATGTGACGAGAGAACGTATAAGTGAAAGACTAGCCAAAAAAATATGATGTAGCAGGTAAGTATGGGTTCCGTGAGCCGTCCATAGGGTAGCAGTCCAAAACTCTAGGGGGACGTTCCCTGCTTTATACACCTATCTGTGGCACTGTTAGCACGGTGCTCTTGGGGGGCTTGCCAGAGACCTTAAAAAGAAAGGGAATCACCGCCTCGCTCAAAAACATTTGCTATTTGCGCTTGCATCAGATTTAGCGTGGAAAATATATTTTTGGTGGGAAAGTTGATCAAAGTGACTTTTGCAGCTTTTTGTTTTCCGAGCACCCGTGTAATGCAAAGTGAATTCCAGCCAATATTTCACAATAAGGTGCTATAACCATGCTTAGCACAATTTACGTCTACAAAAGCACATAATGCAGACAAAAACTTTTTGGTTGTTTTTGTTTTACAGCCCACAAGCTTGCCATTCTTGGTGACAAAATTAATATTACGAATATTGTACAGCATTGTTGTTGTTATGACATACACAAGAACAACATCAGGGTCTCGACTAGCACCGATGACGTGCTCAGCACCCCCGAACACATTAATTTCCTGATCCGCACAGACCCCAACTCCACCCTCAGAGGCACCCTCGTCTACCGACCCCCCGGACCCTGCCCCCAGTTCAGCGACTTCATCAGCACGCACGCCCTGCCCTCCACCGACTACATCCTACTCGGAGACCTGGACTTTCACCTTGAGAACAGCAACGACATCAACTCCACCACCCTGATCGACAACCTCGCCAACCTTGGACTGCGGCAACTTGTCACAACGCCCACCCACTCCGCCGGCCACACGCTCGACACCGACCACCGCTGCATCCACTTCACCTTCCAGAAACCCACCACATACCACCGCACTCAACAGATCCCCTGCCGCCGCTGGAGCAAAATCACAGAAGACCAACTACATGCAAACCTCGCTCTCAACCCACCCACCGAACCCTCCAACACCGACGTCGCTGCCCACAACCTCAGACGCTGGATCGAGGACTGCGCCAACACCGTAGCCCCGCTGAAGAACCCCCCCCCCCACAGAGACATCAGCAAGAGGGCCAGCTGGTTCACCCCAGAACTCCTAGATTCCAAGCAAGCGTGCCGGAAACTAGAGAAGAAATGGCACAGTGAACAAACTCTGGCCAGCCACGCAGCACACCAGGACGCCGTCCGCAACCACCACCGCCTCATCAGGGCTGCCAAGAAGACCTCCTTCAAAGACCGCCTCGACAACAACGCACACGACAGCAAGGAGCTCTTCAACATTGTGAAGGAACTCTCCAACACCAACAAGAACCTGCCTTCGCAAGCCCTGTGCGACTCCCTCTCCACCTTTTTCCCCCTTAAGATAGCAGACATCCACGACAGCTTCAACACCCAGACAGCCCCAACAGACAGCAACACAACAGACCCTCCGCACACCATCAACCACGTCCCCTTGCTAGCCTGGACCAGCGTGAGCGTCGATGACACCATCAAGACCATGAGCACAATCCACTCTGGCTCTCCGTCAGACCCATTCCCGCACCACGTCTTCAACAAAGCAAGCAGCTCCATCGCACCCCACCTACGCAACGTCATCAATCTCTTCCTTGAGACCGCGACCTTCCCAGAGAGCTGGAAACACGCCGAGATCAACGCCCTACTCAAAAAACCCAAGGCAGACCCAAGAGACCTCAAGAACTTCCGACCCATCTCTCTGCTCCCCTTCCCGGCCAACGTCATCGAGAAAATCGTTAACAGACAGCTAATCTGATACCTCGAAGAGAACAGAATCCTGGACCCTTCCTAGTCAGCGTTCCGCAGCAACCACAGCACCGAGACCGCCCTCATCACCGCCACCGACGACATCAGAACCCTGCTAGACAACGGGGAGACTGCAGCACTCATCCTCCTACACCTCTCCGCCGCCTTCGACATCGCCTGCCACCGCACACTACACGCACGCCTCCACGCCGCAGGGATCCGAGACACGGCTCTGGAATGGACCACCTCCTTCCTCTCCAGCAGAACCCAGAGCGTCCGCCTCCCCCGTTGCGTTACGAAGCCTCTGAGAACATCTGCGGCGTACCCCAAGGATCCTCCCTCGGCCTGACACTGTTCAACATTTACATGGCCCCGCTCGCACACGTCGCCCGACAGCACAAACTCCACATAATCTCCTACGCCAGCGACACTCAACTGATCCTCTCCCTCACCAAGGACCCCATCACCGCCAAAGCCAACCTGCATGAAGGAATGAAGGCTGTCACCGACTGGATGAAGATCAGCCGTCTGAAGCTGAACTCGTACAAGACGGAGGTCCTCATTCTCTGCTCCAACCTGTCAGCCTGGGACGACTCCTGGTGGCCAACGGCACTAGCGGCAGCCCCGACCACCACCGACCACGCACACAACCTGGGAATCATCCTAGACTCAACGCTCTCAATGACCAAGCAAGTCAACGCCGTCTCCTCCTCCTGCTTCAATACCCTCTGCAAGCTCCACAAGATCTACAGATGGATCCCGACAGATACAAGAAAGACAGTCACCCAGGCCCTCGTCAGCAGCAGACTCGACTACGGAAATTCCCTTTACGCGGGAGCCCCGACCAAGCTCATCAATCGACTACAACGCATCCAAAACGCCTCGGTACGACTGATCCTCTATGTACGACGACAAGGCCACATCATCCCCCACCTGAGACCTGCATTGGCTCCCCATCAACAAGAGGATATCCTTCAAACTCCCCATCCACGCACACAAGACACTCCACAAGACCGACCCAGCCTATCTCAACAGATGGCTCTCCTTCTACACCCCCAACCGCCAGCTACGCTCCGCCGACCTCTCACTCGCCACCGCCCCTCGCATCCGAAGAACAACCACCGGCGGGAGATCCTTCTCCCACCTCCCCGCCAAGACATGGAACACCCTCCCACTGAGCCTACGACAGACCCAAGACCTGCTGACCTTCAGGAGGATACTAAAGACCTGGCTGTTCGATCAGTAGCGCACACACCCCCCCCCCTCAGCACCTTGAGACCCTCGCGGGTATGTAGTGCGCTTAACAAATGACTGATTGACTGATTGATTGATTGAATGAAAACACAATACACTTCAGTGCCACAAAGGTTTTTGACAATAAAACAAACAGTTTACTTTAAGCGATACACACAGTCATGATTCTTGCGCTGCAGCAGCGTTCGAAAGATATCTGAAGGATTGTCATATAGTTACTCCTTATCTATATACTGTGTTACGTTGACATGGGTTTATTAAATGTTTAAACGCCATTTTTCCTTTTGCTGCTTCTGCACACGACACTTAATTGTTGATTTAGCTTTCAACCTACAAGAGCGTTGTGATTTACATGAGAATAATATGTTTTTGCTCTGTTATCAGCTTTGCTTAGTAAACTATGTCTGTACAGAGAGTGCTGAAGCTTCAAGGATAACTCGACACAGAATTATTGTGGCTGCTTATAGAAAAGTGGGTCGCAATAGCAAGGGTCTAAAGCCTTTTTCTGTCAAAGAGAAGAAGCAACCCCAAGGGCAGACTTCAGAAACGGAAGTTCAGCCCCAGTCCAAAAAACAAAATTGGCCTAAAAAACAGAAACAGGGTAAGCAACAGCAACAGAAACAGGAGCCTCAGATGCCTGTGCAGACAGAACGTGTTTATGACTTGCGCGATCGCGCGACGATTAAATCACCTGATCGATTTCAGGTTTCTGATCAACGCTCTCCTCGTTCCTTTCGGCCCCAAAGACCGGTGGTGGAGGAGGCGGAAGGGGTCGGGGTGGTCAGCAAGGACGTGACCAGCCCCGCCAAACAGACGTCACAGGACATCAGGACCGCTCAACGCCGAAGAGACCGCAGTTTGCCAAAAAGAAAGTCGCTGCTTTAACAGCGCATCGATATGCCACAGATCGTGAGAACGCGGCTTCGGAATCTGACATGGGCCCTGACTTTGCTGGACAGCGCAGCGGAGATTACCATTGTGAGAGAGGCCCTGCGTCCACTACTGAAGGTGACAGCTACGGATATTTACGTTGTGATAGAAACAGCCGATACAAGAGTTGCTCCCCCTGATAGACTTTATGAAATTGTCCTGTTAATAGAAGGTGACATACAACGTACCATCAAAGGGGTATTTTGGGAAAATCTTTCGTCTACGTATGACATTTTGCTTTCGGGGGCTGACTGGTCCCCACCTTTTGTGCTCGCAGCGCCGCGAGGGGAGGAGGTATTCCTCCCGAGTTTCGCGAACACTGTCTCGAAGGAGCATGCGCAGCATTTTGCAGAAGAGTGGGCTAGGGCTCTAGCACCGGCTCTGTACCGCAACCAATGTGGTTGGGATAAATTGTCCCCATGCCACGAGATTCCTTTACGGTCTCAGCCGCAGCCTCAACCTCAATATCCCATACGGCGCGAAGCCAAAGCTTCCGTCGCGGCAATCCTTGAACAATTGGAATATCAGGGAGTTATTGAAACATGTGTGTCACCGATGAATAACCCTCTTTTTACTGTGACCAAGCCAGACGGATCATATCGTTTGGTTTTGGATTACCGGCATTTAAACTCGCATTGCCGTAACTGAGCAGTACAGAATACTCACGGCTCTGCCCTAGTGGATAGTCTAGTGCGTAAGCGTTTTAAAACAACGCTTGACATTTCCAACGGTTTTTATGCCCATTGATTGGATGGTCTAAGTTCCCAATGGACCAGCTTTAGTTATGGCGGTGTCCAAAAACAATTTCGGCGTCTCCCAATGGGCTATAAGAATAGTCCTGGGATTTTCCCCGCCCGTATAGTGTCTCTCTTAGAGAGCATCGACCCAGATGCTTGCTCGTATGTGGATGACATATATCTCACAGACGACAAATTTTGGGAGCATCTGTGTCGAGTGAATTCCATAATTTGTACCTTTGCTGACATGGGTTACAAATTTAACTTTGCAAAATCGCACATTGCGGAGTACACAGTGTTGTCCCTGGGCTATGAGCTCAACAATGAAGGTAGAGGTTTGGCTCCTCACTTCTTGGAGAAATGCGCACAGTTGCGCGCTCCTACAACACTGAAATAATTACAGTCTTTACTGGGCTTTTTAAATTTCGGGAGGACATACATTCCGGAATATGCCCAGCGTATCAAGCCTTTGTATGCTTTGATACAACCAACATTTACCAAGTCATGCTGGCTGCCTGAGCACTCAGCCCTCTTGCAATCCTTGCAGGCTGATCTGCTCGCTTCTAAATTTCTGCTGACTCGTGATAACCACACTAACCTGGTGATAAGAATTATTCCTGGGACGGTGGGTTTCACGTACCTGACTTTTAATGAAGGGGATACAGTACCTATTGCTTACAAGTCACACTTGTATACTTCGGCTGAAATGCGGTGTTCCACTGTGGAGAAAGTTTTGACGGCTGTGCAGATGGCGATTCTTAAGGAACGGGCTCTGTCACAGGGGAAACGCATGTTGGTTGTTACACCCTGTCCTCATTTGGAGGCAGTTACGAAAGCCAGTGTACCACATTCTAAAGCTTTGCACCCTCGGTGGATTCAATGGGCTGCTTCCTTGACGTCCACGGATGTCACGTTTATTTTGACGCCTCATTACGGTCGCAGGAGTACTTGCAGTATGAATTCGTTCATCCTACTCCTCTAGCTATGCGACCTTTGGAGGACTTCCATTGCGTCATTTACACTGATGGTTCGGCGCAGGTTGCGCATGGCTCTAAACACGCCTACGTTTCCGTATGCGCCATTGTGGTCGGTGCCATGGTGAACGATGAGTTCAAGTCCAGAGTTGTGCACATGCAGACTCTAGGGGACTGCACCGCACAATTGGCAGAGCTTCGTGCTCTTTTACTAGCGTTGGGGTACGCTGATCCTAGTGTGACTACTCTTATTGTGAGTGATTCTTACTACTGTGTCCAGTCTTACAATGAGAACTTGTTCTTTTGGATTCAGAATGATTTTCGTGATTCCAAGGGTAGCACAATAAAACACAAGATGATCTGGGTTCGAGTGGCTGAGTTTAAGGCTAAGTTGCCACTCAGTTTTGTGATTCATACTCTCGGCCGTCAGCGTGTGGGAGTTCACGCTGTCGGTAACTCGCTTGCTGATGAAGCAGCGAAATCAGCGGTGTCTACATATTTAGTTGCAGCAGTTACACGGTCCAAAAGTAAGATTGATGATGACATCTTGGCAGCTGTTGCTGCCACTGAGAAGGGAGGTAAACATCCTACTGGGTTCCTTTCGAAGTACACATACCACTTAAGTCCCGAAAAGGTTCCTTTTGTGAAAATACCTGAAGTTGGTGAACGTTTAATTCCCAACTCGGATCGCAGGGCAAGCTTGATTACAGCGGTGCATGAAGGTGTGGCGTCTGCGCATGCGGGCGTCTCGGCCACTGTAGCTCGATTACAACAACGTTTCTGGTGGCGGGGACTGTACAAACAGACGCGAGATTATGTCCTTCAATGTGACATTTGCCAGCAGATTAAACCTTCGACTGCTGCGCGTCCGCCACAGACACAGTTGTACATTTCTAATAAACCACTAGGTTGTGTTTATTTAGATCACTGCGGTCCTTTTTCCTCTGATACTGGGTATAAGTACATCTTAGTAGCAGTTGATTCATGCTCACGCTTTGTGTGGGTTTGGCCCCATCGCAGCGCTGATTCATGGACTGTCATAAGAGATTTGCGTGTCTTTGTAGGGATTTTTGCCTGTGGTACCTTCCATTCGGATCAGGGTCCGGCTTTCGCCTCTAAGGCGTATAAGGATGCCATGACTTCGATGGGGGTCCAAGTCAAGTTTTCGTCTCCCTACAGACCTGAGGGTAATAGTGTAGTGGAGCGAATGAACCGTGATTTAAAGCATTCTTTGACAGCTCGAGTTATAGGCACTGGCAGAAACTGGCTGGCCCACCTCAATGGTGTGCAGCGTGCACTTAATAATCTCCCTAGAAGGTCTCTGGGTGGGCGGACCCCATACGAAATGCTCTTTGGCATCAAAATGTACGTCCCTGACCTTGATGGTCTAGACTGCGTGGTTCGCGCCACAACCTTTGACGTAGATGAACATTGCAATGTTTTACAGGATCTACAAAAGACCAGAGACGGTCTTGCAAAGGAACATTTGCCCTCCACATCGGATGATGTGTGGCAGATCCCGGTAGTTGGCTGGCTACCCCAAGTTGGAGAACTGGTTCGAGAGAAGATCGATGACAAGAAAGAATTTGGACCTTCCTATCGAGCTACGGTTCCGGTCCTTGGAGTGAAGGGTACACGAACAGTCATTTTACCTCCGCTTCCAGGTCGTAAGGAAAACAGGTTTATCTCAATTGACAATGTCAAGATACACAGAGTGGCCGATTCTTCTTAGTATGACTCCGGCAGTTTTCTGTCCTTCCATTGTGAGAAATTCTGTTTTGACCACTACTTCTAATCCTGAACCTGTGGTGGCCATCGAATTGCCTGCAATTTCCAGTCCTTTAAGTACTTTGCCTGGTACAGACCATGATGAAATTGACTACACTTACCCCACTGACTTATCTATGCCAGATCTGCAGACACGTTTGGCCACAGAATCCAGATTTTCATTTGACTCTGTTTCCAATGCCTCGAAGAGACCCTCACGGTTTGCAATCTATGCCAGTTTGTTTAAAAAACATTTTTTGATTCCCCCTTGGACATATATTTGGCTGGTGCTTTTTTCGATTTACCTTTTTATGTCAATTGGGTTTGTGTTTTATTTTTTCCGGATTGTAAATGGACACTATGTTGAGGAAAGAACATGCATTCGACATCTCAATGGAACTTTGGCCCCCCTTTCCTCTTCGCATTCTGCACACAGACTGAAAAGAGACTTGACATTTGTTAACATCTCTGCTTGGCCTGTCCTTGATGGGATAGTGTGGGATGCCGTTAGATTTCAAAGTCATGGCCCTACAGAGGTTGTTAATGTCCCTAATGTGCTTAGGGTTAACATGGGGGATGTAGTGAAGCAAAACATACGTTCTGATGATTGGGATGTTCAGGCCGTAGAGTCTTTGTTTTCTGATTTGAAATACTATGCTGCCTTTGATGCGGAAGATTTATACTTAGGATCGGCTGATTATGGTGATTTGTTTTGCTTTCAACATTTTGGCAATCACTTCTTACATAAAACTACTTCTAGAAGGAATACTGTAAATTATACACAATGGGAGCATTGCCCAGCTCCTAAACAAGGCAGTTCCGGTACTTTTTTGAAAAAGTACACTTATTTTACTGACTTCAATCAGTCCAATCCCGAGTCCTTTTATTTTAAAATGACACAGAAGCCAATGTCCAAGGTTAGCCTTACCGATACTAAATTATTGTACTCGAAGTCCTTTCTTGATCAGCTGGCTGTTGGCGGCTACGAATTGTGGAAGGAAACTATTGACCTTAAATCTGTTTGGGGTTCTAAAAGCTGGCAGGTACAAGGCACAGAGGCTTTGCACAGAGCATGCCTCATCCCAAATCATATGTTGTTTTTGAATTCATCTATTTGGCAAACAACATGCTTTGGATTGGCTACTTCTAAAAAATTCAATACACCTACCATCCCGGAGTTGGAAGACTATTCTGGCTGGAGTAATTATACTCAGTTTTCAATTAGGGACTTGCAGACCCTTTTGCTTAATTCATCCATTAACATATCCTGTTTGGATCCAAAAGGTTGGCTGATGTGGCACAGAAGTGCTGATTCATGCCAGCACCGTTTTTTGGGTTTATCTGATGGCTTTAAGCAGGTCAGACCTGATCCACGTTTTGACTCTGACCATTCTGTCACGACTTACTCAGTAGGCAAATTATGTCAAAATTGGCTGAAACATTCTACCTTGGCTGCGGTTAAATTACATCTGTCCAAGCTGAATGAAGATGTGGATTTAAATGATTTCATAAAAGGCCCGGCTAGTGGTAGATCTAAAAGATGGATATATGCTATTTACAATGAAATCTGGAAGACATCACAGATTGAGGCGGCGACACGCCTTAGAGCTATTGATCAAGCTAATCTAGAAAAAGTGCTTGCAGTGGTAGATAATAGTATTAACATGCTTTCTTCCCGCATTTACACGTTAGATAATATTGTGTCCTCTGTCGTGGATATTGTGCAGGATGAAGTATCTGTATTGTACCATGGTCAAAATCAATTGCGTTCCATCATGCAATTTGCGTGGACCCTGCAAACACTGAAGTCTGGCAAGGTGCCATGGACCTACATGAATGTCTCCTCTCTCTTTGCCCCCTTTAATTTAACTGACAAGCAGCGCTTACTTTCCTTGCGCGATGCGTCTTTTTCAATGTTACATATTGAAAGGTTGGAATCCTTGCCTTTCTCCGTGGCCGAGGCCACTGCTGCAACGTGGCTTATCCACGGTTTGATAACGTTGCCGTTTGCTTTATATAAGTTCACAAATTGTATGCGATATGTTGCTATAGGTCAATATGAACCATTAGGTAATGTATTTCTTCATGAAGTCTGGTCCCTCCCATTTACTTATAGATGTTTAAAAGACGGACAAGAAGTTTATCTGAATGGGGAGGAGTGTACTGAGACTCCGGATCACTCCTTAATGTGTAGACACATTCAATTGCACGGTTCTTGTAATCAGGACCGGCAAAATTTAGCCTGTGTTTTGAAAGGCACACCAGTTCCCGCTATCGTTCCCATTTTTACCTTACTGGTGAACGGAAGTTATTTACTTTTGAATAATGAGGATTGTTGTGGGTTAATTGAAGGTGTTGCTTATGTGGTGACCGTATCTGAACGTGTGGTTTGCTGCAAAAATGTGCTTTACCCACCCACGCATGGGAACGGGGATATTTCCATCTGGCCGCGCATCCCAACCTTGACAGTGGAGTTCAATGGCATTAATAGAATAAGAGCTCTTTTGTCCCAAAAAGAAGTGGCCTTGAGTTTGGCTCGAGAAACATTTGTGCTTCACATTGCTAACACACGCACAGAAGTTCAGGCACTTTTAAATACTGACTTGCCGTTGCATTTCAGCGAGCTAGTCCATTCAATCTTTAACGCGTCCTCCACGACCGGACTGGCTAATTTTTTCAAAATAGTTCGCAGCAGTCTAGTGACTTCATTTGAGAAAATATTTGGGGTCATTCCTGCTTTCTTCCATTCTATTTTTTCAAGCCTGTTTGGTGGATTACCCGTGTTACTGGCACTGGCGGCTGGCGTTCTGGTCATCTTTTGTTTTGTTAAGCATGGATGCCCTTCATGTGCAAGAAGCCGCGCAGCCCCTCCTGGCACTGTTTCGCAACCGGATGCTTGAGTACTATGGCACACTGCCGCTTGCGACTTTAAGCACGGCATATGGATTATCGTTTCGATTTTCCTATTTCACCTGTGTCCAGCCTGTGTTTCATTGCCTGAGCTGTGACTTTGACTGGGCCCTTGATTTGTGTCTCTGCAAGACGGTATCTCCTGACGTCGATTTTAATCAGCTGATGAGTCCCGTCGTTACTCACAAGTTGGTTTGTACTGGCGAAAGGATTATGGCTTTGGCAGCGATGCATGGACTAATGGGTCATTGGAACATTCTCGAAGCAGCGCTCGACTTCTTGGAGCATGGCTTTCTTGAGAACCCACCGAGTTGTCCTCTGATGGTACTAGAGGCTCCGGTCCTGGAAGAGCACATGTGTTCTTTTCCGTTGTTGAATTGGATGGCTGAACTGTTTCCGGATGAAGACGGTGATTTCATTTTGGAGGCTGTTGCTGCATATTTTGCATATTCGGTCTTGTCCTAAAAGTTTTCCGAGTTTCAGATCACGGCCCCTTATTTTCTACTGAAATAACTTTTTGCAAATTTTGCTTGATTTTTTCACCTCCCCGACCTATTGGCTTGTGCAATTAAACACTAAATTGAGATTTTGGATTTTTTATATGAATAATTTTTCCCTTCGTTTTTTAAATTATAACATTGCTCATCGTTCTTGAACTCTGCTTTCACGAAGAGGCCCTTATCTTATCTTATCCGTGCTCGGATCATGGGGGGGTGTCATATAGTTACTGCTTATCTATATACTGTGTTAAGCCGACATGGGTTTATTAAATGTTTAAACGCCATTTTTCCTTTTGCTGCTTCTGCACACGACACTTAATTGTTGATTTAGCTTTCAACCTACAAGAGCGTTGTGATTTACATGAGAATAATATGTTATTGCTCTGATATCAGCTTTGCTTAGTAAACTATGTCTGTACAGAGAGTGCTGAAGCTTCAAGGATAACTCGACACAGAATTGTAGTGAGGTCTGATCTCCGCACCTTCATAGACATAACATAAGGGCAGCTCCTGCCAAATTCTGGCTTTAGGCGCGTTTTATATTGCTTTGCTTAGAGCACACATACACACTTGATGCGGTTCGCATGCAGAGAGAGCTGGTGGAAGCTGATGTGATCTCTTCATACTAGGATCTTGAGGTATGGGCCCGCCCTGCTAAAACCCAAAGAGACCTTCTTAGATATTAATATAATATGCTAGTTAGGTAGGGTGAGAATTAGGTGTTGTTAACCCTTATTCATTACAGCATCTTAGCATGCTGTCACCATTTGCTTTTTATGGACTAGTAACTATGCTGATAACTTTGCTTCTGATAATATGTTTCCTTGTATTATCTAAGATACTGCGTTTGAGAAAACAGCATTAGTAAATAAATATTTCAAATGTGCACGTGTCCTCATTTACTCCACGTTCTGGTTTGAAATGATTGTGTAACGAAAGAGTGCTCATGTGTTCCACGTAACCCGAGGTATCGTAAGTTCATGTTCTGGTTTGTCTAAACATTGGGAGTTTGTTATGACCAATGAGACACTGTAGCTAGCCTGGTAAGGGGATTTTGGGTACTGAGGTGAGTTTTTGGGCCACCCTAATTTGCCGAGGTTCCAAATCTCTATGCACAGTTCTGTAGGAGAACAGAATTCCCGCTACAGGATGCAAACACAACACACGGATATACCAGATTTTTCTCATCTCATAAATAATGTGATTAACTCACGCAAATGAAAAAAAGTTAATGGAATGTCCAGACAAACACACATTTTCACCATGGTAGAAAGTCTTTGCTTGCATATTAGCTCAAGTAATGGGCATAAAATAACACACATCGAATTTGAAAATAAGCCTGCCTACATACAGGGTAGCTGTATTATTACAAATTGTGTTTTTTGTTCCGAGATTTATGTGAGCGTGTCTTCAAACTTCCAACTACAGCTTGAAAATGTGGACAGCTTTCAAACAAATGTTCAAATGTGCAGAGACACAGACCATATAAAGGGGATTCCCTCTGTAGCATGATCTGAGGAGCACAAACAGGCATCAGAATCACCAGTAAAACAAGCGCAGCAGCAAAAGTGAAAGCGACCACGGACGTGACGGAGAATAGACAGATGGCGACTGCGCGCGTTACTGCCAGCTTGAGGCCAGCAAAAACCTCTGGTAGCACTTTGAAAACCCTTTTACTAAAAGCCGAGCAAGCACCGCATGCGCTGCTCTAGGCTCGACCTAAAAAAAAAAAGTGAAAAAGTAGCTGGTTTGGGCCGGTCGCACTGGTCATGCTGGGGGGGAGGGGCCGCAGGGGCAGCAGTGGCGGGGAAAAACAGGCTGAAAAAGGAAAAAGGCAAAAAGAGAGAGAAAAGTGCAAATAAGGCAGCAACAGTGTAAGAAAGAGTGGAGGAGAGACGACATAGGAGAGTGAAAGGGGGAGATTGAGATGAGGAATTCATGGAAAATAAAGGAGGAAGGGACATAAAATGTATCCCCCCCCGGGAAATCATTTTAAAATTAATTAGTTAATTTGGACTTTTTACAAGTATGTGTATAAATTCATTTTTATGTTACAAAATGTGTACAAAGAAATACTATTTAATGATGAAACATTTTAATAATCTTTTTAAATTGAAAAATAAACTTTACGTTTTGTAAATAATTATTTGCAATTATTTCTATACTTACATTTTTGTCACATTTAACACATAATAAATATATAACCATTTTATTTTAGGTGGAATTAATATTTCACCTATACTTTAACATGAATAGATCAGATCGCAGCCCCAGTGGCATAAAACTCTACCTACACGTGAAAAGTGAGTAGCCGTAATTTTAAACTATTCACTAGGGGGCTCATTACGATGGTGTAACGATCGCCACCGCCGATCGTTACGCCATCGTAACGAGAAATACCCCGCCATATTATGATGGCGGTGGGTATAGCGGCGGGGGCAAAGTCCGTCCGCCGCTTTTCCGCCGGTCGGCAATCGTTACGATTGCCGGTCGGGCAGAGCTGAGCCACTAATATGGTGGCGGTGCCTAGCAGGCACCGCCCACCATTTTATGATGTGGATGATTGATGGGCCTCTCCATGGCGGAGAAGGTGCAATTGAAAGGCTGGTGGGGATTAGCTTTGGGGCCCGTTGCAGGCCTCCTGGGGGGTGGGCGGTGCACTGGGGGGTACCCCTGCAGTTCCCTGCACCAAGTGGCAGGCACCGCATGGTGCCTGCCATGTGGTGCAGGCAAATGCTGTGCATGCCCTTTTTCCACTGCGGACCGTGCTGCAGCCAGCAGCACCGTCCGCAATGGTAAAATGCCAGGAGGCGCATCCTAATTGGGCCTGTGGGACCGCCGCACGTCTGGTGGTCGGTCCCATCACCGTGATGATGGCGGGCGGACTGATGTCCGCTCGCCATCTTAATGAGCCCCAAAGTTTTGAATTAGATCTGGAATTGAATTAAATGTACTAAATGAAATTCAAACTCCTTTTTTAAGTCGAGCCTAGGCAGCGCATGCACTGCTCTGCGAGGCATGCTGTATTGAGGTAGGGACTTGAAGCTCCGTCCACTCTCCGCCCACATTTGGCTTGTGTCATTGTCCACTGTAAACTGTGGCTGTTCATTGGTCAAAAGGCTTTGTAGTCAGTCCCTCCTTAGTACCGCCATTTCTCTTTTTGTAACCTCCCATGGCGACAACCCATGTTACGTGTGTTGTTGCTCAATGGACTTTAATTACAGCCTCTGAACACTATTTTCTCAAAGAGTTTAAATATTGGCATTGTAAATGCTAATTCCTTTTATTTCTGTTTTAGAAACAAAACATACATAAAAGGCAATGTCATTTACAATACCAATAGCTTAAACTCTCATAAATGTGAGACCTATTGCATTGCAAATGCTTGTTTACAGTTTGCACCTGGGTACCATCAAATCCAATTTGATGGTGATTGCATTTCCTAAATGCCCTTTTTGCGACTAGTAGCAATTAGGAAATCTGCTGTACATGCAGTTACTGAATCTCAAATAGAAAATCCCCATTTGTAATTCACTATTTTGAGATTGTCAAAATGCGATTTCTACAAGGTAGAAAAATGCACCACTGCGAATGCATTACATATATAGGAAAATTGCATTTTGAATTTCTTAACGGCCCGAAACAGCGAATTGTATTCTAAAGAAACACAAAATCCAGGGGTGTGGAATTTATTGAAATATCTACTTGTCCATGGGGCAAGTTGCTTCATAAATCTACTTGTCCTGTAACAAAATCCACTTGTCCCTTTGGTGCCATGTGGTTCGGCGACAAATGATGGCAGCAATCTCATTATATAAGAGCTCTTATATAGCCTCTCTGATTATGCCAGGACTCATACCATAATAGTTTTTGAATACTAGCAATCCCTTTATGTTGCCACGTTTCTGCAGATCTACATACTGGGACTGAAGGTAGTGGTAAGCAATAGTTCCAGGGTTGGAATGCCCTTTAAGTCTGTGCAAATCTACTAACTTGCATGTTGTAAGGGTTTTCAACAACTCCTCTAGTCTTTTTCCATACTGAGAAATGTTGGAAATGTACTCCTGACAATGGCAGACGTAAACCTTCTTCCAGAGTTGGGAAAAAAGTGGTTGATGGGAAAATGACCTTGCAAACACTCGGGTTTTCGCATGAGCAAGTCTACACATGCATATTTGCTCATGATAAACTCCAGTTCACAAATATTTTCCAAGAGTACATTTCTTGCCCTGCTTCTATAAATTCTTGTAAATTCACGAAAGCCATATAGCTGCACTTAATGCAAGGGTGCACTTTTGAGACTTTCTTTAATAATGGGGCCCTTAATTTGGTCTGGCGTTTACCACAACCTTTTGTGTTTATTAAAATTCTCTCTCCCTCTCTCTGTATCGGCTGGCTTCACTGTGAGTGACGGCATTAAGCTCTTTCACAAGGAGTATATTGGCACACAAAGTAGTTTTGTTTAGTGGCAGTAACTAATGTGGCAGTGTGTGCTTTTTTTTTAGAACATTTTTTGTTGCTTTTGCCAATGTTTGTTATAATGGTGAGGGCCTGGCAGCTTTCACATCAAGAAGGCTTTACAAAAACCATGCCAAAACAAGTCACATAGTGGCAAAACTAAAAAACTGACCACTAAATTCAGACCTACTGACTTTGCCAATGCTTGTTTATTTTTATGTTACTCATAATCTTATTGAAACTGGTTACACTGATTTTCCAATATGAATATTTTTGCGAAATACTAGCATGCATCAACACATCTTACTAAATGATGCTGCAAAGAAACGGTACCTTAAATTTCACAGTAGTGTAGCAAATGTTTTTTTTCCTACTTTCATTTTTTAGGAACATTTTATATTGTAAGCAAAGAGTAATTAATCTTGCTCTCAAGCGTCTACAAATATTTGCATCTAATCGGAGAGCATTCTGGGAGCATTATGCATAGCCTCATATTTCTAAACTTTAAAACCGTGAGTACACATTTATATACTGTAACCACTGTCAGTAGTGCAGTCCGATCTTACATTTACTTAGAGCGCGCACCCTAATAATAAAGGCTTTCAATTAATGAACCATAAATACAAGTTTGAACAGCATTAACATAGTCACACAAATAATAACTAAAGGCAGTGCCCTTCCCTGGCCCTTAATGTGCTACTGCAAACTGGCAGCCAAAGGGTGTGTGCTGCAGGGGGTTGGGCCTACTTGTCCCAAGGACAAAATGCACATTAAAACTTGTTGCCCTTGACCCCAAACAATATGTCCTGGGCGTCGGGCTATAGGAATTCCACATCCCTGAAAATCTATTCATACTTATAGGCCTAAGTTACTGGTAGACCACGGAAAACGAGCAGCAAAACCATTTTATAATGAAAATGCCTAAAAACAGATGAGCCAAATCATCTGAGAAGGCTTTTCCTGTGCCCAACCCCAAGATTACAGAACTCTATGCCGGACTCTGTCAGGCTGTAGCTAGCCCTCCTTGCATTCTGAAATGCCTAAAAAAGGCATAGTTTAATCATTTATCTCCACGGTTAATGCTCTTCACTCTAAGCTAGTCCTTCACTTTGTTTTCTGCAAAACTAAGAGGCTAATTTGTAACTGCTTTGCTGCCTTGGGTAAGGTTTGCGCTATAAAATTAAATAATTAAAACAAATTCTAGCAATTGGTCATGAAACCCACAATTCAACAAATGCAGGGGCTACTAATGAGAGATTTTGCTTGACAAAGAAACACTAGCCAGGGAGCGGCTTTATCCAGGTAATGGGCAGTCTGGGTTCTTGTGAACTAAAAAAAAAAAACAAGCATTGGCATAGCCAATAGGTCTCGCTTTTGGGACCTTATAAGTATTTAGTTATGCAGCACAATATCCTTGGTGCAATAACATCAACTGTTGCATGGCTAAAAATGTATAAGGTCCCAAAGGCAAGATCTATTAGCTATGCCAATGCTTGTTTGCTTAAGTATTGGAGAGTGCATGTACTTTCCAGCTGACTCCTTTAAGTACTGGCCTCCCACTCCTTCACGTTCCTCCCTCGCGTCCAAATGCTTCTCCTTACCAGCTCCATGTTGCTCTCTCATCAATTTGCTTTCCCCCCATTTATGCTCGCCGTGTTGATGCCCCTACTCACTCTATGTTGCTTCGGCCCTATTTCTTTCCCCACCCACTTTAAAAAACTATTGATCTGTAAATGAAAGTAAAAAATCAGCTGCGTTATTTTGCATGCGTGCGCATGCGTGGTGTGTGCACCCACAAAATGATGTGGTCGGCTCCGTCAAAGGCTTTTTTTCCCCATTCTTTAGCCATGCTGCATTGGGAATGCTGTGCAGCTTTGATAAAAAATCCACTGACAAAGCCAATAGGTCCCAATGGTCAGATTAATTGGGTTTGCCAATGCTGGTTTACTCTTGGTTTCTCATTCACTTGCCTCCTTGTACATGGAGATGGGGTGGTTGTCAAATAGAGACAAAGTTTTCAATTTGCGGAAGCCGCCCCCCCAATCAGTGCCGAAGGCTAGACAAGCTTGTGGAGTAAGCACTCACGCACATTATAACAATGTTTAAAATTGGGTAACTGTGGAATGATTTGATCACCGAACATCAGAATCTCGTAAACAGCATCTCTGCAAAGTAGCTATATCTGTAACTGTATTGACACAATAACATTTAACATCTAAACCAGGTTTAGAAAGAACGGAAATGAACATATTCTACAGAGAATTTTAAAAGTAGAAATTGAAAGGTGCTCAGACATATATGTGGAATACTCCCAATGAACCCAAAGCGTCTCCATCTTCACACAGCAGTCAACCCATTTCCACTGTATAATAGCAAGTTCTATTGGTACCCGGTAGTGGAGCTGGAAGAACGAGGGGGAGGGGTGGGGGTTCTCTCAAGCCTGGACATGGGGCATACATGTAGTGAATGGAGAAGAATAGCTCAGTAATAATGCAAAGCCTTAAAAAAATCACACAGGCTTTAGATGCATCCAAAATATGGTGCAAAAGTACCCCTGGACATGCATTATAACGTTACCGCAAGTCACTGAGAAGTTAAGTGACAATAAAGAAGAAGGATGCCGTAGGCAAAGTTCTTTTACAAGGTCATGGGACTCAGAGGTGACCTCTTGTACTCCGGTAAGGATTGTAGTGGCTGTTCAACACTACACCACCCTCGCCAGGAACATGGGAGGCATGGAGTGGGAGCAGAAAATAATGGAATGGACTTGGAAGTGTTTAAAAAAAATGTTTTTTAAAAGATGATTAAAAGCGAGCTGATTAGGGACAGAGTGGTGTCAAAGAAGTGGTGTTGAATGCTGAGGAGCTAAAACGAACGCTATAAAAGTCTGCTATTGAAGATACTGAGACATGTCGGCCATTCATAATGGGGTGTATCATCTATATTAAAACTTAGTTATGTGGCCGTAAACGTGTTTCCTATGCTGCACTCACAGTATTCTTTATCATGTGCAACTCTTCTTTCAGTTTCATGTCTAATTTATAGAGAAAACATAATCCTTGTGGGTTTTCAAAGCTATCTTTCATCAGTGAGGGCGATGAAGAAAGCAGGGCACTTCCTCCATCGCAGAGCCTCATGTGATCATGTAGATCTCACGGTCTGTTTGCTACAGTTTCATCATAACCAACCACTTTGCGGAGATTAATTTGCATAGGTTTAATAGCTAGATTGTATTATATAGAGGATCCGACTGCAATTTCCACTTTAAAGCACTTCTCCTTGCCGGCAGTGCCAAATCTACTAATTAAATGTCATTTTCCACTTTGCCCATGTTGCTGAAGTGTACCCACCCCCACCCTGCTGGCTCTGTGCAATCTCCATGTGAGATGCATAAGACTACCAGAACAAGTATCCAGTGTGGATTGAAAGTGCAGGCAGGTGCTTCCGCTGATGCGAGTGAAAGCTGTGTCCAGTAAAGCAGGAAACCAGGTTTGGCCCAGAGGTTACTGCCAGAAGGATACCACTGCGAGGGATTCGGCCTGAAGGCGTTAAATGCCACACCAAAATACCCATTTGCAACCGAGCTGGAGGTCCGTCACCCCCAATCACAAGGGCTGCCAAGCATGTCTGCTTCACCTATCACCTTATGAACGTAGAACTGAGCGAGGCTGCTGGTGCGAAACTGCAGCAGGAGCCATTGCAGTGAGGCGGTAGTCTGGACCACCTCCGCTACACAGTCTGAAATGCTACAATACCCATATGGTAAATGCAGGGCTTATCTTGCACTCAGGACAAGAGACGAAACGTGCGGGTGGCAAGTCAGCAGTGCACAACAAGACATTTTGCCAAAGGATTAACAAGCATTGGCCGCGACAGGGAGTTGTGTGCGCGCACGCAAAAATGAAATTTAAAAAAAAAGCAAGTGGTGCGCACATGCGCGACGGGAAAAGGTGCTGTGCGCATAATAGCAAGCTGGTGGCCGGCAAGGTAGCCCTTTTAAAGCAGCTACTAAATGTCTCGCCAGACCGGCGCATGCGCTGCCTCAGGCGAGACCTAATAAGGATTTTCTAGGAAAGTTGGTTAGAATCAAACTTACCCAGTGCGTTCTGGATTTCAATAGACTTCTCTGGGGTTAGCAAGATCTCTTTGCTATCATAGGGGGACTTGAAGCGCACGCCTTCTTCCGTAACTTCAGATAACTCGACCAGAGACACCATCTGGAACCCACCACTGTCCTGCAAAAAAAAGACATTATGAGAAATGACAGCCCCTGACTAAAGAAACACCACCAGGACGCCAAATGACAAAAAAATTTAGACAAAGCAGCTTGCTTGATTTGTAGTACTAAAAATGTTTCCTTGTGTAATGTAACTGGTGCTCATGTAAAGGGCTTCAATACCTTTAGGTCGTGTATATGCTACATAAAACTGCAACAAAAACAAGCATTTGGCAAATGCAATAGGTCTCAGCAATCGGAGAGCTATAGGCGTTGACAATGTTAATGCGTTTGAGTACAGCGCTTTAATTAGGGGCAGTCCACAAAAAAACACAGTCTAGTCACAGAAATATCAGGGGCACCCTTTCTTTCTGTTAAACCGATTGTGGGTAGGAAAAAGATCCAGTGTCAACAATGCACGTGCATTGTACTGAACTGTGCTTTATGTTTTTTTTAGATTTGACACGGCTAATGGCATTTATAATATTTTGAACATGCACAAGATAGTGCGGGTTTTACTAAACTGCTACAGTGTTTTAAATAACCATTGGAGGGCTCTTGATAAACAGTAGGCTAATGATGCCGTACTTAAGTACGAAATAATGATCCCTGATCAATTTTGTAGGTTATTTTAGATAGAAAAAACAAAAACCAACATTAAAGGGGTACAATACAGACATGAAGTGCTGAGGTGAAAATCAATCTTTGGAAAATGATATGATGCCATAGTGAATTAATTACTGGACATATAGAACTGTTGTGACAAAAGAGAGAAACGTGGTTATGAAATTAATAATGTACTATTGAGGGGAAAATAAAACTACATTGGAAAGATAGCAGTAAAACACTCCAAGTAGAAACATTTTAAGACAATATATACTTGGCACTGAAAGCTGCTCTAAGTAGCCATCATGTTGGGAACATCGCACTTCGGCTGTGTGGCCAGTTACTGGTCTCAGAATACCAACTCTTAAACAGCAGTCAAAGTGCATTAAAAGAAAAGTATGGGAACTGTGTTGCTGTATGCAATGGGGGTGGGATCAGTGAGTGTGGGGGTGTGATCAATAGTCCGGCTGAAAAAACTAAATATTCTTTTTTTGGTGTTTCACCATCAGGTAGCTACATATAAAATAATGTGCAGCTTGAATGCACAATAAATGTTAAAAAGATGTTACTGTGGGAAATGCGCTATAGTACATTATAAAATCTCTATTAGTTAATGCCCTTTAGACATGTGTGTGTGTAATCAGAGAGACAGAGAATTAAATCTTGATTGGTGAAGTGGAGAACAGCGATTTGCGCATTTCTTGTGCTACGGTGTCACAGCCTGTGACAGAAAGCACTGTGAACATGCAAGTCATTATTTTAAACTTGCATTACACACAATGTAAATGTAAATGTAAATGTATAGGCATTTATATAGCGCACTACTTACCCGTAGGGTCCCAAGGCGCTTCGACCGCTGCGAAACCCTTCCTGGCTTCCCTGAGACAATATAGGATGGACTGCTACAAAATGCGCATAAAGGTTTAAGGTGAAATGCTGCTTCCAAAGTACGGGTTTTAGTAATACACAGACTTACATAATGCAATCTTCTTACGTAACTGTCCCTTCAACGCCTCAGGAGTAGTAAGCTCTATATAAATACAATTATTTTAAAGCACGCACTTCACAATTCAGCTGTTAACGCTTTACACTACCACTTAAAAAGAAAAAATCTTTGTCTTCTCTTTTTCTTCTTTCAGAGTTTTTATATAGCACAAACTTGATCCAAAGGTATCGGGTAGCAGAGCGATTTACATGAGCACCATTTGCGTTACACAAGGACACATTCACTTTTGTTAGGCACGGGGAGATTAAGTGATTTGCCAAGGAACACAGGATGTTGAGTATCAGTGCGGAGACTTGAACCTGGTTCCCCAGATTAGAGGTCGACAATCCTAGCCGTTAGACCACATCCTCTCTACCCCATGTCGCGTGTCATCACAAAGCTTTAAGTGATTTGATCAATTAAAGCGAGTACCGGCTCCCAAGCATCCCCTACATTTTCAGATTATCCTGTACATTTGCAGATTAACTCGTTGCGTACATTTGCATTTCTTTCAGGCAAACAGGCACCCTGTCCGGAAGGCTTGTTTAGCTGAATGCCCAGCTCCGATTTCACAGCACAGGAGACATTGTGAATGACACTTTAGCTGAAGAATTGAAACAATAGGAATTAAATATTCTGGGACGGCTGTCTTTAGATAAAAAAGTAGGGGAACGGTTTTTCATAAATCAAAAAAGTCCCAATGAATAAATAAATATTAAGAAGCAGTGTCTCACATGTTGTTTGACGAAGAAAGCAGAGGTTAGTTTGTATCTCCTTCTGGGCCATAAATCATAACAGCATTATACATCGTGGCCTCGGTTCTTGGGCAAACCTCCAGCATAGATAGGCAGGTCCCAGACCCAGCTCTCCCCGTGCTGCTGCATCGCTCTTGCCTTGACTTGCCTTTGCTTCGTCCCCGTTTTCTGAGCGTCTCTTTACTTTTCTCTCATTTTTCACTGCTTTCTCCTTCCTTTTCCCCCATTTTCAGAGTGCCTTCTTTTTTGCTTTTCCCCTCATTTTTCACTGTTTTATCCATCATTTTTCCCTGTTTTCAGGGTGCTTTCTCCTTGATTTTCCCTCGTTTTTCACTACTTTCTCCTTCTTTTTCTTCTGTTTTCTCAGTGCTTTCTCCTTGCTTTTCCCAAATCTTTCACTGCTTTCTCCTTCCTTTTCCACCGTTTTCAGAGCGCTTTCTCCTTGCTCCCCCCTCCCTTTTTACCCTGCTTTCTCCTTGTTTTTTCCCCTCATTGCCGCTCCCTTATCCTGGGATTTACTTAATGGAGGCCACTGCGCGATCCATTGAGCAGGTCCCAGGTGCAGCTCTCCCCATGCTGCTGCATCGCTCTTGCTCCTGTCTTTCCATTGCTTCTACCTCACTTTCTCCCCGATTTTTCCTGATTTTGTACTGTTTTCTCCTTCCTTTTCCCCCCATTTTCTGAGTGTTCTTGCTTTTCCCTTGTTTTTCACTGCTTTCTTCTCCACTGTTTCTGAGTGGTTTTGCCTTGCTTTTCCTCTATTTTTCACTGGTTTCTGCTTTTTTTCCCCTCATTCCCTTTTCCCGCCTAGCCCCACGCACTGCCCCCCATGCCCCTCCCTTCTCCCAGGACCTAATTAATGGAGGCCACAGCACAGGCGTGTAGCAGGCGCGCCACCAGCATGCCAAAGACAAGCCTGTCTGTGTCTGTCCCTGCCTGGACCGCCCCCTGCGCCAGGAACCCTGCCGCACATCTCCACGAACCACCAGAGGACCATTCTCCTGCCAGCAATGCCACTTCATCTGCAACACCAAAGCAACCAACAACGCTGGTGACATCGCAAACACGACTGCACCGACCATGCAGACCGAGACCGCCACAGCACAACTCCAGTGCATTCTACTAAAAAAAACATCGCTCAGCAAACACTCCATGGAGATCTGGAACACGATCTTATCCCTCACCCAAGACATAATCTTCCTCACAGAGCAAAGGCTGAATCCCGCCTCTGCGCAAGATATTGCCATACCCGAAGGCTACAAGATAACACACCAGGACCGAATCAACGAATATACTGAGGTGGTATTGCCATCGACAATGACACCATCCGCTGCACAACCTACTCAGAGGACCCAACACAGATAAAAGAGCATTTCAATTTCCGACTTCACACAGATAGAAAAAGCACCATCAGAGGCACCCTCACATAGAGAGCAACAGGACCATGTCCCAGCTTCTACAACGCCATCCCTGACCTCATTGTCCCAATTGCCATCGACTCCGAGCACTACATGTTTCTAGGAGATCTTAACTTCCACCTCAATGACCCCGGCGACACCAACACAACCGATCACCTTGAAAGCATGAGCAACAAACGCCTCCACAACTGGTCACTGACCCCATCTACATCGCAGGACACAAGCCGACCCCATATTTACATCCAGCAACAGAGTCGAGAACAACCAAGTCTCTTCAGCTCACCTGGACCGACCACTACAGAGTGAACCTTCACCATCTCAGGATCTACCAACACTGGCACCCTCCCTCCTCTCCAGGTCCACACAGAGACACTCGAAATAGATATCAGAAGATCAGTAGAACAATGTTCTCAACTCCCACCTCCTAGATACATCATCTGACCCAGAACTGCTGAGAAAAACTTCTCCCAGTGAATCACAGAATACGTCGAAATAGTCGCCCTCGCCAAGAAAGTCAAACCCAAAGTACTGGCCTGAAGAGTCAGCTGGTTCACTGCGGAGCTGAAATCCTCCAAGTGCAACTGCGGGCAACTAGAAAAGAATTGGCGTACTAGCAAAACGACAGGAGACCATACCACCTTCAAAACAGCACTCAACCAGTACCGCCGCCTCCTGAAAGAAACAAAGAACGCTCTACCAGACTGCATAGAAGTCAGCACACACCACAGCAAGGAGCTCTTCGCCATTAAGGAGTTCTCCAACCTCACAGCCACAGGAATTACATCAACCCCCTCCCAAGAACTGTGTGACACCCTGGCGGGCATCTTCCATGACAAGATCTCAACTATTTACAAGAACTTCAAACCCCAACCCCAGCTGCCAACAGAATAAGCCTACTCACACCGATAAACATAAACCTCGAACACCTGCTCACCTGTTGGGACCCTCTCACAACTCAAGCCTCAAGCTCCATCATCAACTCCATACACTAGGGAGCATCCACGGACCCATGTTCTGACCACATCTTGAACCTCGGCGGCAAGACAATTGGCAACGAGCTCAAGAAGGTCCTGAATGCCTCCATCACCACGCCCTCTTTCCCCGAGGACTGGAAACACGCTAAAGTGATGCCACTTCTGAAGAACCCATACTCTGATCCAGCAGATCCAAGGAACTACCGGCCCATCTCCCTGCTCCGGTTTCCGGCGAAGGTTCTCGAAAAGGCAATCAATCAGCAACTCACCGAACACCTGGAACAGTACAACCTCCTGGACCTCTCTCAATCTGAATTCTGAGTCCTCCATAGCACAGAGACAGCCCAGGACCCTTCTAGACTGCGGCGAAACAGCAGCCCTCATCCTTGTGGACCAGTCAGTGGCCTTTGACACCGTGTCCCACCACATCTTGATCAATAGACTTCACCAAATCAGAATCCAGGGAGACACCCTCAAATGGATCACCTCATACCTCACAGGAAGAACCCAGAGTATCCGTCTCCCACCATTTAAAGTGAAACCCAAGAAGATAATCTGCGGCGTCCCACAAGGATTGCCCCCCAGGCCCACACTCTCCAACACGCACATGACCACTGTCAGATCACAGGGAATCAACATCATCTCCTATGTTGATGACACCCAGCTCATCCTCTCACTGTCAGAAGACCACTCCATCATCAGAGCCAAGTTCCACAGATGTATGGTGAACATCGGTGACTGGATGAAGGACAACTGTCAGGACAACGGTCTCAAGCTCAACACAGACAAGAAGGAAATCCTCATCTTTGGGAATAATACCTTGCCATGGAAACACACTTGGTAAACTGCTGAATTCGACCCTTCCCCCGACCAAGCCCACAACCTCGGCATCATCTGGACAGCAAGCTATATATGCTGAAACAGGTAAAATCAGTCTTCTTTGCTTGCTTCCACACCATACGTATGCACCGTAAGATCTTCAGGTGGCTCCCAAATAACATTAGAAGGACCTTGTCACCAGCTGGCTGGACTACGGGAACACACTCTACGTAGGAATCGCTACATGCCTCCGGAAGAGACTACAAACAATTCAAAACTAAAAGGCAAGACTCCTCCTCAACCTCTTCAGATGGACTCACATCACCCCGCACCTCAAGAACCTACACTGGCTTCTGATCCAGAAGAGATGCCAATTCATGCTGACCCATGCATACAAAGCCCTGCACAACGAAGGACCTGCATACATCAACAAACTAATAACCTTCCACCAACTGACCAGACACCTGTGATCCTCCTACCCTCTTCCCTCACAGATGCCCCACGGATCTGCCGAGCCAACAGCGGAGGACACTCCTGGCAGCCAAAGCCGGGAATGGCCTTACCCTGCAACTTAGGAACGCTGTATCACCCAGGGAATTCAGAAAAGGGCTCAAGACCTAGCTGTTCAAATTAACAGAGCAGCTAAAAACTCCAGCGCCTTGAGACCCTCTTGGGTGATTTGCGACGCTTTATAAATCCTGATTGACTGTTTTAGAAAGCTTACCAGCAACATTTGCCCTCAGCTCTGCTTTGCGCATCCTGTTAGAAATAAAAAAAACAAGCACTGCATGCTATACAAAAAGCAGAGGCATGCGCACAACAGTATATGCAAAGTAACATCTAGGTGTGGGAGAGACAAGAAAGCTGCCTGGAGAGAACAATGACAGGAGGAGGGAGGGGGGTGGATGAGAGGTAAACAATGAAGGAAGAAGGTAGGGGGTGAAAACAACGACAGGAGGCATCCTATAACTTAGTTGGGGAGGATGAAAAGGTGCTGTTTGCTATGAGGCAGAGATACTTGGTGGGCTAAGGTGCTTATTAGTATGCAAGGCGGCTTCTCTCTGGGCCATTGCTACGTTTGTGCTTTTGAAAAGTAACATAAAAAACATTTAATATTTCATCGAACTGATGGAACAGCATCACATGCATATCTCAGCTGTGAGCAAACAGATTATGCAGAAAACACGGCGGGATTAGCCTGCCTCGCCAAGTGCCCACTTCTGGATTTCGGTACTCACCATGCACCTCTGTATAAATCCATGGAAACAACACTTGCAGCAGCCAGGTTGGACAGGGTTAATATAACAATATCAATTCCTCAAATCAGAAGAAAATAACGTTGATCATTCGCTATTAAAAAGTACTCAAGTTTACTTTTCAAGAAAGCAATTGTGAATTTCTGCTCTCCAATACGCAGAAACTGAAATCACCCTGAAGTAAGAAACCCACGGACAAAGCACTACACAAAAACACTTGCGAGTTTAGATGGGAAGCGGAGGGACATTTCTGAGCTGCTCGAAGAATGTAAACTAGTCAGCCATGCACCATGAGCGCAGGAGACACGAACATTTAAGAATCACTTTGAAGTCAGAGAAAGAAAAGGCGCTCTCGGAAAACAGCGTCCGAAATTTGATGTCAGTCTTTGAAAGCACAGCAAATGTGACGAGACAAGAACTAGATTTACAGACCTGTTTAATGGATGCCAGAGACCGTGAAAATACGACCAGTTGTGTGAAGTGCTCTTCAACAAAGAAAAAAAAGAGTTCCGAAAACATTTCCTAAAATAAGAGATGGGGATCGATAGGACTTATTGATCCCTGTTCTCGGGTAGGGCTAAACACAGAAAGAGGCACGAGGCAGGCATTCCATGGACAAACAGGGAGAAAGAATAGGACAGCGACAATGGAGCCAGAAAATTGGAAGCCTATGGGCGGACTGAAGCTCACAAAGTATATACACATGTCTCTTGGAGACAGCTAATTTGCTCTCTAGAGACCTAATAATAAACTGCTCGCAATAATGATTGTGCAAAAGCTAAGATAGCTCAATGTTAGCTGAACAGGTGACTGTTGTGCACAGTTTACGTTATGTCACTTGAAATATTATCTTAGCAGTTTGTGAAAAACCTAATCTTTCCCTGGGAAAAGCAGACAGGACTTGCATATCATACCCTGAAAGGAGAACTGAAAGGCTGCAATCACTTGCAGGGATAAGTCAACCAGGAGCTAGCCCAGGAGGAGCCAGTTGTGCCCCCCGGCTACTTGATCCCAGCCATCATGGCACGCGAAAGGCAAGCCTCTCTGCGCCCATCCGCGCCTGGACAACACCAGACATGCTGCCTGTTCGGTCCCCTTAAGACTGTCTTATTCACGGGCCGACCTAGTTGCTATCAGAACTGGGATTAGTCATTGTGCATACCAGAACTGTGCCCCTCAGAGGGCCCCTTACTTTGCACACACTGCAGTTTTAGAACATTAGCAGCTGCAATCGTTATTCCCTCTCCCCCGCCCGCCTTTAAATTCCTTAATTTAAATTACTGTTCACTCGTAAAACACTTCGCTGAGGTGTTTGACTTAATTCAGGATGAGGTACCGGATATCCTCTTCCTTACCCAGACAAGGCTCACTAAAGATAAGGAGGCCGAGCCAACACTGGCCCTGCCCCAGGGTTACACTATAAGGACACTGAATAGAGTGGGCTGGGGTGGTGGCATTGCAATTATTTTTAAAAATTGCTATACCTGCATTTTGACTAAGGAGGATATTGTGGGCTGTGAATGTGCACTTTTCAAAATTGCCGTTAACAATAACATCACCCTGTCTGGGTTTTTGATGTACCGCCCACCAGGGCCTTTCAAAGACTTTAGGGAAGCCCTAATCACTGTGTCCGGTCTACTAGTAACCAGGTCAGCTAATTTTAATATTATGGGTGATCTTAATCTGCACCTAGAAGTAAGTCAAGACAGTGAGATTGGCAATTTTCTGGCAGACCTTGCTGCTTTTCAACTTAAAAAAACACGTCCTGAATAGCATACACTCTGCAGGGCGTTTGTTAGATCCTATTCTCTCTAACCTACCTGCCCTAACAGTCAGTCAGTCCCTTTCCATGAGCTGGTCCGACCACTATCTGGTATCTATGACATGTCCCATGGCGGCCCGTTTTAAAGCGCCCCTGGTATAAACTGGATGCTGACCACTTTCGTGACCTCCTCCTCAGTCAAAGGCCACATCTCCCAGATAACTCTGAAAGGGCAGATAGTGTTCTGTCTGACTGACTCACGCACTCCCTCGATACTTGCTGAAAGGCTATAAAAACATATCTTTTTAGGCCTCGCGCCTAGCGGTGCACCGCGCAGCGCGAGGCCTTTTAGAGGTGAAAAACGGGGAATGTGAGCTGACTTAGGAATCGCACACGCTCGTGCGTGTTTCCTCTTCAGCTCCCCCATTGGCCTTTGCGTGCGTCTTATTGTAAAAGACTGCACGCAATTGGCCAGAGGCGCACGCATAGTTCCTCCCACGGCCTATTGGTGTCTATTACGCGCATGAAGCGCGTAATAGACACCAATAGGCTGTGGGAGGAGCAATGATCGCGCCATTTTTCTTTACTTTTGGTATAAGCGAGGCACCCGCGCTTTACTTTTGATGTTATAAGTAAAGCGCGGGTCCAGCGATTATACCAAAGGTAAAGAAATGCAAAAAAAATCTATTTCTTTACTGTTGGTATAATCGCTGCACCCGCGCTTTACTTTTAATGTTATAAGTAAAGCGCAGGTGCAGCGATTATACCAACAGCTGCTGCCAAAAAGAACTCTGCCAGAATGGAGTTACTGAGACTGACAGACTTTCTTTTTTTTTATATATATATTTTTATTGGAATTTACAAATTACATATAATAACAACAGACATTTATTTATTGAGTTTGTAGAGCGCTCAGCTACCCGTGAGGGTTTCCCGGCGCTAATTGACCAAAAGCAAACTGACACCAAACAGAAAAAGAAAACTAATGATTAAAGAGCCAGGTCTTTACTGCTCTTCGAAAGCAAGCATGGCTGTCCTCTATACGAATAGCCAGAGGGAGGGAGTTCCAAAGTTTGGGTCCTAGATTAGAAAAGGCACTACCACCCATTCTGGACAATCTAAACTTGGGTACACATAAGAGGTATTGAGAAGAAGAGCGGAGAGAGCAAAAAGGAACATAGGGCTTAACAAGACACTGAAGGTATAGGGGAGCAACACCCGCCTTAATCTTGTGCATGTAACTGAGGGCCTTGAACTTTACACGGCTTTCGATGCAGAGCCAATGGAGTTCCCTCAGACGCTCCGTGATATGGTCCGTTTTTCGACAGCCGCAGAGGAGCCGAGCAGCGGCGTTCTGAACAAATTAGAGGCGGCGAGTGACCGCCTTGGTGGATCTCAGATAGAGCACATTACCATAATCCAATCTGGAGGTCACCAAGGCGTCAACCACAGATCTCCGGGTGTCTGAGGGAAGCATCCAGAAGATTTTTCTGAGCCACCGCAGGATGGTAAAGCAGGTGGCTGCTACCTTGTTGGCTTGGTCCTTCATGGATAACCCATTGTCGATGGTCACTCCGAGGTTACGCACACGTTCGGACGGGACCGGCAAGGCACCCATGGCAGAAGGCCAATGCCTCGGGCTCCAGAGATCTGGTTTGTTTCCCAATACCAGGACCTCCGTTTTCCCGCCATTTAATTTAAGCAGGTTGCTGTTCATCCAGCAAGCTATGTCGCTGAGTCCTGTTTGCAAATGAGATGGCAGAGTGGGATCTGCATGAGATAGGGAAAAAACAATTTGTGAATCATCGGCGTAAGTGAATAAATTCAGCCCAGATTTTTTAGCAATATGAGCCAAGGGGGTAACATAAAGATTGAACAAAAGAGGACTCAGAATAGAACCCTGGGGTACACCATGAGGGGAAGAATACATTTTAGAAGTGGATGAGTGGGAAAAAATGAGAAAGGTCCGATCCTTCAAAAGGACGAGAGCCAATCCAAGGCTTTACCCCCAATGCCAATGTTCGCAAGGGCTCTGATGAGGATGTTATGGGATACGGTATCAAATGCTGCACTGAGATCAAGCAATATCAGTGCAGCCATTTCCCCTCGATCCAGAAGCAGGCGTAGATTTTCAGTCACACCTAAGAGAGTAGTCTCGGTGGAAAATCCCGGGCGAAAGCCGGACTGAGAAGGGTGTAATAAGTTGTTGAGCGCAACGTATTGGGACAAATGTACGTGAATATATATCTCTCCAGGATTTTAGAAAAAATAGGCAATAAAGAAATGGGACGATAATTGGAGGGAACATTGGGATCAGCAGTGGGTTGTTTCAAGAGTGGAGTGACCATAGCATGCTTCCAGCAGCTGGGAACAGTAGCGGAATTTAGAGAGTGATTAAGCAGCGTACAGATGGTAGAAAGCTGGGGGAGGTCCAAGGAGCATAGTATGGAGGGAGGCACCGGATCCAATGGTGAACCTGACTTAACCTTGCTCAGGGTCTCCAAGAGGGTTGAAGGAAGGAAATCAGGCCAAACCAGGAGTGGAACCGATGGCTGTGTTAGAGAGGCAACGGCCTCACCAACGTCATGGAGCAGGTTGACCGAAATATTACTGATGTTACTAGCTCCTTGAGCGGCAATGTCCTGATGTATGTTCTCTATCTTGGAGATGAAATACTGTGCGAGCTTGTCGCATTTATTATTAGATAGGGAGGGAAGTGTGGCCGAAGTCCTGGAGCCAGCAAGTTCCTTGACCTCGCTAAACAGAATTTTAGATTTATTGGCCGCTTCGGAAATCATGTTATTCACATAGCGTGCCCTAGCCTGGGCACAGGTTTTGTGATAATGCTTCAGCTCAGTTTTATAAGTGAGGCAAGTGGAGGCGGAGTAATCCCTTCTCCAAGCCCGCTCTAATTTTTGGCAACGGGATTTATCGATTTGAAGAGACTCATTATACCAAGGGGCAGGAGTTCTGTGAATGGTACTTTTCTTCAAAACTGAAGGAAGACTAGTATCAATGGCTTTAAAGAGCCAGGCGTTCATGGCACAAGCCTCAGTTTCAATATCTGCTAGGTCCGGCCGACTAAACGGCGAGTGGTCAGCCAGAGCTTTATTGAGAGCACCTATGTCCAATTTTTTCCAGTCTCTCTTCTTTATGCTCCCAGAAAATCTACTATTAGTTAATGCTTCCGTACTGACAACCGAGAACGTAATTAAATAATGGTCAGACCAAAGAATCGGTAGGGATGGGAGGCAAAGTAAATGAGGAATGTTGGAAAAAATGGGGTCAAGTAGATGACCGCCCTTGTGGGTGGGACCTTTATTCTGAAGGGTGAGGTTCATGGCAGCCAGGTCAGCAATAAGATTACTGCTCAAGCTATTTGTGGGGTCTTCCAGATGTACATTAAGATCGCCCACGACCAAGAAGTTGCTGGACGATGAAAGGACCGAACTTATGTAATCGGTAAACGGGACCAGCCAGGTATTTGCCGGACCTGGAGGTCGATAGACTAAAAGGCCAGTGAGAGTGGTCTTAGGGTGCAGAGCGAGTTTAAAATGTGCGGCCTTCACAGTTGACTAAAGCAACAGGGTCTAACTGACATTTGTAGGTGTCTTTAAATATAATTGCCACGCCACCCCCGATTTTCTTGGGGCGGTCACACCTAGCAATGGCGTACCCAGTGGGTAATGCTTCCGCAACATCAGGGCCAGAACAGTCGTGAAGCCAGGTTTCAGTGATAAAAAGCCCATCAGGGGATTCGTCAGTGAGGAGATCGAAAATCTCACGTCTTGTAAAAACAGGTCAGGGACAATCAATATTTGCCCGGCGGTATCGCCTCTTTAACCCACAAAATATTAATCAATGAAGAGGCAGGCGCTGGAGACTGGAAGGCAGGAAACAAGGTTTATTCTCTCCGGAGGAGAACACATCAGTTCAGACAGCCAGTATCGTCACGAGGTGCTCTAACCGCATCTCTGAGGCCTGGCCTCTTATACACCGTTTTATGATCTTTATTGTAGGTAACACATTCTTACAATGCTTTGAAGTATGAAAGGACATCCTCGGAATCTCCCCTTCAGGCCCGTTCCCACACACATTTACAGTTGAAGTCCCCACCCCGGTCACAATGGGTGATGATTATCGCGCAGCTGGACATTCCGCCGATTCACGGAATGTGTGGGGTTGATCGGATATCATAGGGTGGGGGCTTTGATCAATTCGAGGGTCCTTTAATGGGGGAAGCTTCCTACTGTACGGGGGGGGCAATAAACAGTATCCGCAGGGCCAGGTGGCGGCCTGGGAACGGGGAAGACAAACGGGCACGCAGGAAAGGGGGTTTGTATCAAAGGGCCTGGGACCATGAAAGGAATGAAGGGAGGTGTCGCGCTGGGAACAGGATGGGGTTCTGAGGCAGAGCTGCGCTGAAGAGGGGTTTATGACCCAAGGCATGTGAGAGCGGGGGGGTGGCCAGTGCGTGGGGGGTTTGTGAGGGCGAAGGGCTGTGCTGGGGGCCAGTGGCGTGCAGAGGGTGGTTCTGATCGAGGCACCTAAAATGGCGGGTGCGCACGACAAAAAGTGTGGCATCAGGGGAAAAGGCAAGATGGCGCAGATAATGTTTACCAAACCGTACTAATTTTCCACAGTCCTCCCTTTAACATTTCCAAGACATCTTGCTGGCCTATTTCCTATCCATGTCTACTGTGGCGGTCATAAGTAAAGAAGTAGGAACCCAGGTGAAGGAGCTATAAACATAACATTTAAAATCTTTCGTCTTAGGAGGCGGGTCTATCGATAAGCTCGTTTGCAGGAAAGTCATAGTAATGCAATATCGGACAAAAACGATTCTGTAGTGAGAGCATTGAGTACATTTCATAGATGCTTATAGTCATTCGGAATATGAACTGATAGGTTATTACATATGTAAGTTCTTTTCGCATTTGGTTGGAGCACAATCAATACAATGGTGGCTGGGAGAGAAAAGAGACGTAGTAAAAACGATAATCAGGGGTGTCATTGTTCGAAGGGGAAGTCCTATTGTCATGGACCATTATTAGTGAGTTCTCAGCATTCTTTGTCGTCTTCTGTTGGCACTGCGGAGCACCGGCGGTGGAGCTATGTGTCCAGCTCTATTCTAGATCCCGCGTTGCAGGGCATGACCTTTTCCTCGCTTTCCTGGTCAAAAAGGTCCTTTTCGCCCTGTGTCCTTTTGAGTCGATTGTCAAAGAGTTCAGGTGGAAGAAGGGTGTGTGTGTGAGTAGTCCTTAGGGTAGGTCGGAGGAAAAGGGGATGGAGCAGGGCCAGATCGGGAACAGACCAGGGGGACGGAAAATTTTAGGTAGGCGGGCCCATGACCGAGTTCAGAGAGCGGGGACTTTTCGGCACATGTTGATCGTCGAGCAGGGGCATCAGGTCAGCCCTTTCCTCTCATTTTGTCGGAAACAGTGCCTCGTCCTGCAACTCCTTACTGTCGCGGTCTCGCCTTGGCCAATGTCGCAGATGTTCCACGATCTGTAGTCAGGCCGCGTGCTCCCACATCCGGTCTCTCTCTCCTCCGACAGTGGTACCCTTAAATGAGTTTGAAAAGACAGTCTTTAGAGAATTGGCAGAGGAAGGTAATCACATGAGTCTATTTCTCTCCCAGCTCCAAGCAAATGAGAAACATCCGTTACATTGGGGTTCACAACCAACATATAAATAATTGATGATGGGCTTGCTGGATTTACTATAACTTTCCTTCGTAACTATTTCTTTGGTGTTTGTTGGTGTTACATTCATTGTCGTGGTACGAGATCTGGTACCTATTCATTGCATTTTGTTTATTACAGTTACGTCAGTTCTTCTGGCAGAGATCCACTTTCCTAGTACGAGCCTTACGAAGCTATACCGTTCTCCAGGGCTTTATATTTTACGAAAAAGTGCAACGTGCTATCACCATGGTCTGATAGGTATCTTTCTGAGGAACGAACATAGGCTAAACATTTTTCCATTCTATCAATGCATCCTACCTTTCAGCTAAACATTTTCTTTCAACAGGGTTCATTGCAACAATTTCTTCATTTCGGTCTAATCTTAACTTTGCAAACATCATTCTAATTCCTACATAGCCTCTTACAACCTGACTACTTCATTAAAAACCGGGGTCTTATGGATAACAACTAGGAACATAGCAAACTGTGGTGAGGGACTATCGTCTTGCTTTGTGTCATGAGGGCGTTACCTAGCAGAAGGTCACAGTTCAGTTGGTAAGCGTTCAGTGACATTTCTCGAATTCTAAACTCGGTAGCTTGCTCATCAACGAATCATTTCTAGGAACAACGGCTGGCCTGTGTTAGTCGTAAGTCGACCCATCTCTTACAACCAGGGGGTGAGGGACATTTTTAAAACTCTCGTCCGGGGCAGCTGATACAAAACTGAGGGCGTTCTGGGAAGATGGGGACGTTTCGATCACTTTTACTGTTTGGGTATTGAGACAATTCGGGACGGGGAAGGTCGCGTTATCTGAGGCATTTTTTTGTTATCATAGAAGCCACTGACATGTAGTTCCCTTATTACGGGTCAGATTAGGGAACCTCAGTCGTCTTACCTGTCCTTTCCTTTTTGGCCAATTCTAGGTTTCATCAATATTTAGCAGAAAGGAGAGGTAGTGACACGGCATCAAGGTGATTTTATTTAAGACAAATTTTGTGCAAATACTTGCGGTATTTGGAGCCAATTGGGTGGTGCACCAGGGGTGGCGGTTTGCCAATTAGGTGCTAGTCGTGAGAGAGAGAGAGAGAGAGAGAGAGAGAGAGAGAGAGAGAGAGAGAGAGAGAGCGAGAGAGAGAGACAATAGGCTAAATAGTACACGTGCGACATGGGGAGTGGCCGTGTATTAAGATAGGCTATTCAGCGCATTACACAACATGAGACATTACGGGTCTGTGTTAAAATTTCGAAAGCATGCAGTTTGGGACGGACGAGCATTAGGCCGGGTACAGGGGACATGCATTGAGTAAAAAGGCACCATTGTGTCGCGCTTCTCGCACTCTCGGTCCTTTGACTAGTTAAGTCAACGCTTCAGTCGCATAAAAACATTTTCTCATAGTTTCAGACATACGTGACATGTGCCCATTCACGCAACACGGATTAGGGGTGATCGTGTTTCATCATATCATACAACTTATTGGTTCTTTCGTTACAAGAGCAGTTTGTGGTGTGCTTAGGTGCCACCTTGCAGCGTTAGTCCGCTTCATGTATCAGACATGGCGAGGCTTCAGATCTTCACCATACCTCGGTCGTGATTCCAATGTAACCTGTAGAGGGAGGAAAAGAGGGGAAGGGAGGGGGGGGGGCAACATTCGAGCATATCAAATGCATGGGCACGAAAGTCCTTTACTTACCACATACTCGTCTTATCTCCTCGGGATAGAATCCCTGGGGTCTTGGTTTCTGAAGCCTGGGGGGGGGGGGGGGGGGCAGTGTGTCCTTATAGGCCGGGTGTAGGGAAACGTTAAAAATCAGAGGCACTTAGTGCGAGGTATCTAGTTGGTAGATGTATCTAGCTATCGGGGTCCTTAAATCTTTTCCAACGCTGTGATGTTCTAAGGCATATCAGCTCTTCGGCCAACTCTGTTCCCTAGTACCTTTGAGTGCCGTACCTTTATAACATTCTATCATTTACACCGTTTCACTTTACCCGTCCTCAGAAGTCGAGGTCCTTCTCCATGCGTTAGTTCCTGAGCCAGTCGCATACTTGGAGGCAGAGTATCGTGTCTTAGATTCGATCCTCCATCCGGGGCTGAGCAACCATCTTCTAATAACCTTAAAAAGAGAACAAAGCAGGGTGCACAGAAAAACTCTCCCGCTGATCCCATATTTTAAAAAAGCATGCAATACCTGTTCATAGTTTGGAAAACCTTTATTTGCACAATCGTTCAGTATGTAGATATGAGGGTGCAATCGTATTTGGCCGGACACGGCGATGGCTGAAGCACGTACAGTAAGGGGGGGTATTTTGCAGCATTAAAAAACATTAAAAAGGGTTTATTTAGTCATTTGCAGGAAACTAAAAAGGTCTTATCAATAGGTGAGGGATCAAGGGGCATTCATTTCATAATTGGAAGCACAGTCAGGCTAGTTGTAATCAAATTTCCTAAATGCATACCGTGGGCGTGTGTCACAAGCGAGGTTATGCATCAGTTACAATAATATCATAATAAATCGTACATTGAAACCAACATTTTTAACGGGGTCCTTTTACATGTTCGTCGAGTGAACCCTCCCTCTTTTTCGTCAAGTGTACAAAGGATCATATACATATCTCAGAACATCAAGTCTTATTAGCTAAAAAAACACCACGAGGTGTTCGTAAGTTCTCATTGACACCGGCGCCATTTTGGGCGGGGCCGGGTTAGTCCGGAAGCAGCATCAGGGACAAAATGTTTCCCACAACCGGCGGTTGGACCAGAGTCCTTTTCGGCAGTTCAAAAAACTCGTGCTAACAGAAGGGGTGGCTATGTCGTGGTTATTTGTTAGCAACCAAGGCAGTTGTTCCTCACCGGAAGCCTGCAGGGCCGAGGGCTCCGGGGACTTTTGTAGAATCTTCAAGGCTGTGGAGATGCTGTCGGAGGTGGGGGCTCGTGCCCCGGTGGGCAAGCGTCCGAGTTACATTGCTGGTCAAAGTTACTCTAGCGGCCTAGACCCGCCTTCCAGGGGGCCCAGACGCCATTTTGAGACCCTGCAGCAGCCGCCCTTCGTCGAGTCTGCAAGAGTGGAAGAGACCTTTTGGGGTGAAAAAATGAAACACCGTGCCGTAGGAGCAGGATATTCGGCTAGGGTGCAGCTGTGGCGCCCCCACCTGGGGGGGCGAGGGAGACTCGTTCGCGCCGTCTCCCTCTCCACTCCACGCTGCCCTCTTTCATGGGCATGCATGATGGCCACCCCATATCCCGTACTCCACAAGTACACTTGAGGGCCATCGTATGTCTTGTGCTGCGCAAGTATGGCCGGCGCCATCCCATGTCCTGAGCTGCGGAAGTATGGCCGGCGGCCGTTGCATGTCCCGTGCTGCGGAAGTATGGGCGTCGCGGTGCATGTCCTGTGCTGCGCAAGTATGGGCGCCGCCGAGGCATGTTCTGTGCTGCGCAAGTATGGGCGTCGCCTGGCTGGAGGATTTCGGCGCCGGGCCGGGGGCTGGGAAACCACCTATCCGGGGAGGTGGGAGAGGCCCGTCTGCGTCGCCTCTCCCTCCCAGCCCACCCTGTACCAATTTCAGCAGAGGTATTTGTGATGGCCGGACTGGGGCTGGGAAACCTCCTATCCGAGGAGGTGGGAGAGGCTCGTTCGCGTCGCCTCTCCCTCCCAGCTCGTGGCCCGGGGGACGCCAATCCCAGGAAGAAGGGGATGGGAAGGCCATTTCATGCCGGGCCCGTGGTGCCTCCTGGACATCCCACTGGCGATTCGATCGATGGCTGTCAGCAGGCCCCGCCCCACACGTGCTGTGTGTTTCACCTTCCGGATGGGCGTGACCGGTGACCTGCGGCATTTCGGGAACTTCCGGAGTGGGGGTAGGTATTTTGTTTGGACAGGCATGTCTGGGTAATGGGGGGTTGTCTATGCAGGCCTGTAATTGCTCCTTTTTTACAGAGTGGGGGGGCAGCAGAGAGTAATCAGTCCCATTGCACTCGAAGTTTGAGTTCATTAATGGAATGTATACTAATCTGTCCGAGACTACTCTGTGTATTGTTTCTGTAGGTTATCCGAAAAGGGTGGCTTTCTTTTGTGTTAGGGAACAGTAGCAGTAGTACGGGGTTCGTCACCGGGTAACTTAGAGCTAGACTGGGTTTCTCGTCTTAGCGTTGTTCGATCTATGAGGACTCAAACATGTCGCTGAAATCGGTCTGGCGAAATCTGTGCCATCGGGCATAATCAAACGTGGTGGTTCTATCTGGCCTGTCCGTGTCAGTCTGATTCATCTTTGTCTCACGCCTTTTCCCTTTCTGCCGGCCTGTTATTTCTGTCGGCCCTCTGCTCTTACCCTCGTTCAGTAGAGTCGGGCATTGGGCTTTCCAGTGCCCGGAACATTTACAAAAAGCACATTGGTTTTGCCCTAAGTCTGGTCGTCCTGTGCGTAGTGTTGGGGGATTACTTTCGGGTCGATGTGTCTTGGGGTTGTCCTGTCGATATATTCCTTTACCTACTCTGACTTCGTCTCTTTTCTTTCGTTGCATTGCTTCTTTGCGCCACATACCGAGACTGTCGAGCATAATAGGCGTTGTCTTATTACTACAAAGGGCTATTTCTAACGTTTCTATTTTATCAAGATCGAAGGATCCTATTAGTGGCCACTGTTTCTCTTGATTTTCTTTGGTATACCTGTGCCACAGTTTACTATAGGCTATGGTAACTAATCCATAGTTTGTGAACATGTCTTTATTAGGGGTGCCTTCCAGCGGAGCTAGATGGTCCACCTCTAATAAACGGTCCGGGCTGAACCAACTACCAATCAGTGGGGAGAAGACAGACATGACGGCTCACAACGAGGACAAAAGTCAGCACTGCCTATCTTATCACTGCGTGCAAAGACTAGACAGAATATTTCTATTCTACGTTGTTTGCAGGCAGTGAATACCTCATGAACCAATATCAAAACAGTCAATAAACAATCAGTGGGGAGAATAAGTAGGCCCGCAAAAGGTCTGCGTCCTCTACCCTTTCACTATCTGCAAAGGGGAACCTGTTCTTTCCTGTTTGCAGACAGAGAATCTCCAGAAAACAATCAGCGAACAGTAGTTCGGGGTAAAAAACAATTAATCAGTGTGGGAGAGGGAAAATCTCCCGAAAACAATCCGTGAACAAATAATCAATCAGTGGGGGAGAAAGATAGGCACGCTGGCTGCGTTACCTATCCTTCACTGTTTGCAAAGAGAGAGAGCCTATTGTTTCTCCGTTTGCAGACAGTGAATCTCCAAACAAATCAACAAAGAGTAATACTAGTATTTTCCGATCAATAAAACAATCATTTCGCAATTCGTCGTGTTTACACGACCTTACCCGGACCGTATGGACAGTTTCTTATCTTCCGAATCCAGCGCCTGATCGTCCTCTTTTCCTCGTATTCCTGGCGGCACTCCTGATGGTTCCCAGTCAGGACCGTAGATCACTCGAGAGAGGTCTGTTCGGAACCAGTGAAGTTCGGATGATCGGCTGCCAGACGAGGGTCTATTGGGCAAGAGCTCTCCCGATCGTTGCAGTCGTTCACTCTGTCGTCAGGACCTCTCCCACTGGATCCACGTGTCGCTGATGGGCCCCACGCTTGGGACGCAAATTGTAAAAACAGGTCAGGGACAATCAATATTTGCCCGGCGGTATCGCCTCTTTAACCCACAAAATATTAATCAATGAAGAGGCAGGCGCTGGAGACTGGAAGGCAGGAAACAAGGTTTATTCTCTCCGGAGGAGAACACATCAGTTCAGACAGCCAGTATCGTCACGAGGTGCTCTAACCGCATCTCTGAGGCCTGGCCTCTTATACACCGTTTTATGATCTTTATTGTAGGTAACACATTCTTACAATGCTTTGAAGTATGAAAGGACATCCTCGGAATCTCCCCTTCAGGCCCGTTCCCACACACTATTACAGTTGAAGTCCCCACCCCGGTCACAATAGGTGATGATTATCGCGCAGCTGGACATTCCGCTGATTCACGGAATGTGTGGGGTTGATCGGATATCATAGGGAGGGGGGTTTAATCAATTCGAGGGTCCTTTAATGGGGGAAGCTTCCTACTGTACGGGGGGGCAATAAACAGTATCCGCAGGGCCAGGTGGCGGCCTGGGAACGGGGAAGACAAACGGGCACGCAGGAAAGGGGGTTTGTATCAAAGGGCCTGGGACCATGAAAGGAATGAAGGGAGGTGTCGCGCTGGGAACAGGATGGGGTTCTGAGGCAGAGCTGCGCTGAAGAGGGGTTTATGACCCAAGGCATGTGAGAGCGGGGGGGTGGCCAGTGCGTGGGGGGTTTGTGAGGGCGAAGGGCTGTGCTGGGGGCCAGTGGCGTGCAGAGCGTGGTTCTGATCGAGGCACCTAAAATGGCGGGTGCGCACGACAAAAAGTGTGGCATCAGGGGAAAAGGCAAGATGGCGCAGATAATGTTTACCAAACCGTACTAATTTTCCACAGTCTGTGTTTGGGCAAAGAGCGGCAGTTCACGCTAAAGAAGATATAGTCCAAGGAGGAAGAAATGGAAGTCCTCCGTGTAAAGCGGCTACAGAGCTGCGGGACATCTAATGTGAAGGAACAATGGGTACAATTTTGCGGGAGCTGATCAAACTCTTCCAAGGCGGCGACTGGGTGTTCAAGTATGGATCTCAAGGCATGTAGTTGTTTCAACTCATAAACAAGTCTAGGCAGCCTGATATGGCCAGGGGTTATGGCCTCTGGGCCCATATGGGCGCAGACGGACACGCCTTCGGCGCACCCGCTGCGTGAACGGAAGGGAACATGTAAAGTTTGATGTTCTTTGGCAGGTCGTCACTTCAGGCTTTTGTGATGATTCCGGCAGTTCTACTTTGTTTGCCCAGAAGGACTGGAATACCAGTAACATGTAGCACTTATTGTCGCAAGTGACTGTTTGTTTATAACATAAAAACATAAAACACAGAGTAGTGGTCGTTGTTTGTGACAGAAAATACCACCGCGTTGGCGCTAGGATTATGCTTTGTCTATGGTGATTTGAAGGAGTCTATGAATTTGTCTAGTTTAACCACATCTCTCTATTGGGGTGTCTTCAAGGTGTGTTTCTGAGAGTGGTGTAGTCTGCTCCTCTGAGGAAGATCACCCAGTTCTGCCACCCTTTGAATGTTGCTTTGGTGGTGTTCCTCCAGTTCATGAGTACTATCTTTGCTGCTGAGGTGAGGAGGAAGTCAAGGAGGTTTCTGTCCTCTTGCGTTGGGATGTCTGGTGAGATGTGTGCTGTGACAATTGCGTAAGTCTGCAGCCCAGAGTTTTATTTGTGAAATCTAATACCCTTTTCCGAGAAATGTTTGACTTTTGTACAACTGAAGATAAGGTGTTCTAGGTCTCCTTTCTCTATACTGCAAATCCAGCAGGTGTTGTTGTCCCTTAGGCCTATTGAGGCTAGTCGTGCTGGTGTCCAATGGACTTGGTGGAGTAACCAGAATTTGGTCTGTGCTAATACTGGGGACACCATGTTTTTAGACGGGGAAGCCCACAGTGTTTGTATTTCCTGTTCTGTCAGTTTGGATTTTGTCTGGGTTTCCCAGTAGGCCGTCTTTTTTGCGTTAAGCTTGGATGTGACAGGTCGGAGTAATTTGTATTGGTGTGAGACTTGGTGCCCGGTCTTATTTATGTTTTCCATAACCTGGAAGATGGATGGGGTTTGTCTGTGCAGTTTTGATTTGGATAGAGCTGTTTTGATAGCTAGGAAATTGTACAGTTCTATATCTGGGAGGTTGTGTTTTTCCTTTAGGTTGTTGAAAGTGTATAGCTTACCAAACTGAATGCCTCGCTTCTTCCATGTATTCATGTCTAGTGTTTTGCGCCTGTACTTAATCTTGGGGTTAGACCAGAGTGTTTCCCATTGTGAGTTTTTGATGCTGATTTTTAGGTCGCGATCTACCTTCAGTAGCGCCTGCTTCGTGATCTTTAGGAACGGGTTGTTGTTGAGTGCTTGTTTGTTGGATGTTAGCAGTGTGAGTGGGTCGGTGTTGTTCAGCAGGACTTTCTCTATGGCCAGCCATGTTGGTGTGTATTTTTGTATAGGGAGCAGCCAGTGCATCCCTTGTCTGGCTATGAATGCTAGTTGAAACGTTTTCAAATCAGCTAAGTTGAGCCCACCCAGTTTCTTCCCCAGCCGCAGCTTGCAGAGGCCTATTCTGCCTTTTTCCCTCTCCAAATACATTTGTTGATCATTTGGTCAATTTTCTTGTGGAAGTCTTCTGTCAGGGGCAGGGGAAGCATGTCTGCAAGATAGTTGATTTATAGGGGTCACCATCATTTTGATGGTGTCTATCCTTCTCCACCATGTGATGAACTTTGGTGACCACGTGTCTAATAGTTCTTTTATCTTACTTAGCGTGTGCATTTCGTTCAGTTCCAGGGTGCCTCTTAGGCTTCTTTTAAATTGGATGCCCAGACATTTGACAGCCTTTGGTTGCCATGCTAGGCCTGAGTCATCTATTGCCTCCCTTGTTGTGTGTACGTTGAGCGGCATACATTCTGATTTGTCTTTGTTGAGTTTGTAGCCTGAGTGTTTGGCGTAGGTTTCGATTGTGTGATGAGTGCTGGAATTGCATAGGCTGGGTTGTTCGTTAATATCAGTAGATCGTCCGCGTAGGCAGCGATCTTGGCTGTTGTATTGTTGATTGTTATCCCTGTGATGTCTTCGTTACCTAGGATGTCTGTGATCAGAGGTTCTAGGGCTAGGTATTTCCTGTTCTGTCAGTTTAGATTTTGTCTGGCTTTCCCAGTAGGCCGTCTTTTTTGCGTTAAGCTTGGATGTGACAGGTCGGAGTAATTTGTATAGGTGTGAGACTTGGTGCCCTGTCCTATTTATGTTTTCCATAACCTGGAAGATGGATGGGGTTTGTCTGTGCTAAAACAAAAGGGGATATCATCATCTTGCAGGAAACCAAACTATCACTAGAAGACGCGAATAAGCTTAAAGCGAGATGGATAGGCCAACTAGCCTGCTCTCCAGCGGTGGGGAAAAAGAGAGGAGTAGTAACCATAGTGAGTTCTAAATCCAAACTAACAATTGAAAGTGTAGAACAAGATGACGAGGGGAGACTCCTGTACACTCAACTCAAAAGAGGAGAAGAAACAATATCAGTAACCAACATTTATGCACCGAACAAAGAGGACACAACATTCTGGGAGGGAGTAACAAGGAAATTAGAAAATAACCAAACGCACAACCTGAATATCGTTGCAGGTGATTTCAATCTAGTCCTAGATCACACCCTAGACAGACAATCTAGCTCCCAGCCGAGACCCCTAGCCTCCTTCAACATCCTTAAAAATATCTGCAACAGATTTGAGCTACAAGACCCATGGAGACTACAACACCCAGGCACCAGGGACAATACCTTCTACTCCAATCCGCACAACACATACAGCAGAATAGACTACATTCTCATCTCAAAGTCGCACACGCACCTTATAGAGCAAACAGATATCGCAGCAAGAACGGTCTCAGACCACTTGTGCATCAGCCTACACCTAACCGGCAGACATAACGACCACATTACTCGTAGATGGAGGTTCAATAACATAATGATCGCAAAGAAGGAAGACAAAGACACGATTGAGAGAGCAATCCAAAACTATATTAATGAGAACGACACACCAGATACATCCCCCAAATGCCTGTGGGAGGCCCTAAAGGCAACCACCAGAGGGAGCCTGATAGAAATCAAGGCCAGGAGAGATAGGGAAGCAAAATCACAGCTAGACAAACTAGAAAAGGACATAAAAGAACTAGAAACACGGCATATAGGCAACACCACAAACAATGAGCTTCTCCTAGCACTTACCGGGAAGAAATACTAATTTAACAAAATCCTCAGTGAGAGAGTGGGGCTATGGATAAGAAAGTATAAACAGATCAACCTGTGCGAAGCGAACAAGGCATGGAAAACACTAGCAACATACCTCAAACGCAAGCAAAGACAGCACTGCATATCCTCTATCACAGACCAGCACAACAAAACACATACCTCCCACAAAGAAATCCTACATACCTTCAGGGAGTTCTACAAAGACCTATACACAAGAGACGACAACATTGACAAGGCAGGCACCACAGACTACTTAAAAAGACTCCAGTTACCCAGGTTACTGAAAGAAGAAGCGGAAACACTAGGCCGAGAATTCAAGGAGACCGAGATAGCAATAGCTATAAACTCACTAAAAGACAACAAAGCACCATGCCCGGACGGCTACACAGCACCCTTTTATAAAAAGTTAAAAGAAATTCTTCTCCCTGTCCTGATCAAAACTTTCAACAGCTGCGCAGAACAAGGTTCAATAACAGAAACAATGGCTCAAGCCAATATAATAGTCATCCCGAAAGAGGGTAAAGACCCACAATGGCCCAAAAACTACCGCCCCATATCGCTAATTAACCTAGACTGCAAGATATAAGCAAAAGTACTGGCCATGAGACTTAACAAGATACTACCCCAGCTGATCGGAAAAACGCAAGTGGGCTACATGAAATCTCGCATGTCGCATGACAACACGAGACTCCTATGCCAAGTCATAGACCACTCCTCAAACTCACAAGACCCGGCCGTCGCTATCACACTAGAAGCCGAAAAAGCATTTGACAGAGTTTCCTGGCACTTCCTTGAGAGATGCTTGCAAGCGTACAACTTAGGGGACGAGTACACGAAGAAAGACTTTCAGACTTTCATTTCCTCTCTAGCGTACTTCTTGCCGCAGTGGGGTTGGGCTCAACTATGCATTAGCAGCGGCTGTGGCCCCTCTGGCCTGGCTGTGTGAACCTTCTACGGCTGATTAGACTGCCTCGTGTAGTCATGCTTATCTGGGGGTTGGCATGCGAGTGTTTTGGAAACTTTGAACAGGCGCCACCCCCCCTCAGTGACCTCTTTTATTAGGCGCTCCGGATTCAGCCAGGCGCTGGCGGCACCTCTCTGAGGCAGGTCGGCTCGCAGCCCCCCTCCGGGTCTTGTTTTGTCCCCCATGGAGCCAACACATACTGTGTTTGGTGTTTTGGGGAGGAGCTGTGTCCGGTCTTCACTTCCGTCATTTGCAACTGAGCTCCCCGTCCGGTGCATGATGTGGTGGCAGGATGTCCAGTCTCCTGCACGCCGGCCGGGCCCCCAGGAGTAAGAGTATGTGAATTGCTATTGTCCATCCACGCGCCCTGCCTGGCCCAGAGTTAAAGGAGGAAGCCGGTGTTTGAGAATCGAGCACCTGCTCACTTCCTCCTGACCTCAACTATGCCCCGTCCTCGCCACACCAGCGTTAGTCTCACAGTGAGAGCAGGTGCCACAGGCCTAGGCAGGGCAACCTGGCTCCCTCTCTGACTCTTGAGAAAAGAAAGGCGAAATATCTCCGTAGTGTCACACCAGCAGCTCCTCGCTTTCACAGTGATTGGATTTTGGATGGTTCTGATCTCGGAGACTCCGGTAAGAAGCAAATAAATGTAATAACCGACCGCAGCAGAGGGAGGGGGGTGGCCTCCAGCAGGGCATAGTGTCTGGCAAATGGGTACACTTTCCCTTTGTGCACCTCAAGGGAAAATACCTGTAGATTAATGTTTCCAGAGGTCGGAACTCTGTCTTCTGGCCGTTTTGAGTCTCACCATAAATAAGCACAGAGGGTTAATAAGCCTGCTGCAAAGATAGTCTGCAATCATTTACACTGTATTTTATATGCATAGCTCAGTGGATTGCTCCTATTGTGACAGAGATCCCTTTATTATTTGTGGTTCAACAACACCTGGCACTGAGTTTAGGGTGGAGATTATTTAGAAATAATGGGATTAAACGCACCTGCTGCAGAGTCTGAGTTTTCCGTTGGTCAAATGAGTGTAAGTTCTGATATTTTTCCATTTCCGTGGATATCATTGCATGATTTTGGTCACTAGAAAGTGTCACTCATAGTCGTTGAATGTCACTCATAAGTACATTGAAACTATCAACATGTCACACTTAAGCAATCTGAAACCTTGGCAGCTATGTACCAAAAGTAAAGGAATAGAAAAAAACATCTATTTCTTTACTTTTGGTATAATCGCGGCAGCGGCGCTTTACTTTTAACATTAAAAGTAAAGCGCGGGTGCCGCGATTAAACCGGAGGTAAAGAAATAGATTTTTTTTTCTATTTCTTTACTTGTGGTATAATCGCGGTACCTGCGCTTTACTTTTAATGTTATAAGTAAAGTGCGGGTGCCGCGATTATACCAAAAGTTAAGGAATAGAAAAAAACATCCATTTCTTTACTTTTGGTATAATCGCGGCACCGGCAGTTTACTTTTAACATTAAAATTAAAGCGCAAAGTAAAGCGCGGGTGCCGCGATTATACTAAAGGTAAAGAAATAGATATTTTTTTCTATTTCTTTACATGGTGCCGCGATTATTAACCAGGACCTTTCTGCAGAGTTGAGGAAGACGCTCTGTAGTGTGGCCTGTAGGTTATTCCTCATTTCACTCTCTATCTTACTTTCCCCGATTTACAGCTCCACATAACATGAACAGTCCCTGCAGACAGGAAATGGTGAAACATAACTGTCAGAGGTCAGCTCCATAGCAGATTGTCAGGCCTTCCTCCAGTTTGCGCTCCATTTCAAAAGGGGGTTGATTGTCACTGCAGGTGAATGAGCTGTACTAGCCACAGCATGTGAGGACCCCTGGGCCAAGGTCTTGATACCCCTTGTTTTACTTGCTTTTGAGCTTCAATAATGGCGGACGCATAAGTTCCCTATAACACGGCTCGCTCAAATCCTTTTTGGGTTTTTTTAAATTATATTTTTCATGTTGCAAATTGGCAGTCCGCCCCTGGTTGTGGGGAGGGCTTCTTGGTTCATTCTGCTGTGTCGGAGGCAGACACACTTGTATAATAATTTTGACACTGCAAACTCGGTCTGACAGATTTGTCCTATGTGATGTAATTAACTATAATTTTTAGAGAGACACGTGCCGGATAATAAACTGCAAAAATAAAATGTACCAATCCTATTATTTCTAATCTGTTTTCCTTTCAGCGTCTTTACAATTTATTAATTCGACCCTCCCTCTCTTTACTGGTGGCTCTCATTCCCTCTTGGACCAATGAGAGTTGAATCGGTGGGCGAGGTGTGTTTGCAACTCGCCTCCCCCTAATATGGTGTTGGGCAGCCAGACTATGATGGAATCAGGAGACTGGAGTTGTAGGCTGCTGGTGCTTTCTGTGCTCCCAACGGGCCCAATGACGCACGCCCTGCCCCCTGTGCTGCTGGGCTTGCAACTCGAAGAACTCCAAAGTGCATCCTTTATTGGGGGTGTCATCTGTGTACCCCTGGGTGCTCCTTCCGGTTTCGCCTTAATGGAGAGGGACTACTTAATGTGTCCTGGGCCTGGCTAGGTTTCTCAGGAGGTGGTCTAGCAGCAGCTTGCTGGGGCCCCAAGATGAGGGGCTATTGCAGCTGGAACCACAGGATAATGGGAAGAGTATTGGGGACTGGTGACTGTGGCTGTCCCAGAGGGGGCTCCTGCATGGCTTTTTCACATTTGCACAAGGACAGCTTTGGACCAGGCTTGGGATACCTTCGCTGGTGCTGTGGTGGTAGTTGATGGCAAGTTGGCTCCAAGTTCTCCACCTTGGCTCCTAGGTATCCTGGCAGCTCCGGCAGTGGTCTTGCACATGGCTTGCATCTTAGCTCCTTAAGCTTAGAACTAGTAGAGCTGCATGTACTGCACTAATGTGGATCCCAGAAAGAGAGATGCAATGCAAAGTGACCGGAGCGACTGCAACAATGTGGCACTGTGGCCCTCGTTGCCACATCGATCCTGGCAGTAGTGGCCAATGCAGCAGCTGATGTCCTGCTGTACCTGGCACTGGGTTTACCAGCGCCTGCCATCTTTTTGGCAGTGGGCTGTCTCTTGTTGCCAGGTGAGCTGGCTCCAGCAGCTCTCGCTTCACACTGGGGCCTGGAGCTGAGCGTCTGCACCCTCTGGCTGATATTTGTGTATGGTCGTTACTTTCCCTCTTTCTTTTTCAACTTGGCAAACTGCTGAATCTGGCTTTCCATCACAATATCAGTCCATGGCTGCTGTCAGATAAAGTGGTGGACATGATGCGCAATGGTGAGTCTTACAACGAGTTTGTGAAGGAGGAGTTCAGCAAAGATGCTCTGAGGAATAAGACTGTGAAGGGCACCCTGATGCCGGGGCAGGACTGCTTCCTGCTGAGTGCCATGCGTGACTTCAGCACCATGTCACAGATCTTGCAGAGCGGCTATACTTAGAAAATGAAAGAAAATGGATTTTTTAGAGCGCGAATTGCTGCCCTGAGGCGTCCAAGCGCTAGAGGAACCAGGTGAAAGTATAATAGAGGTAGGCTGAACTGGGAGGGGGGGGGGGTAAAGCTGAGATGTTAAGGAGATTTGAACAGATGTGTTTTCAATTGTTTGCGGAAGGAGGCGAGGTCGGGATTGGATCTCAAATGAAAAGGAAGGGAGTTCCAGATCTTAGAGGCGTTGAAGGCAAACATCCTTCCGCCTGATCTTGTCCTTTTAATTCTAGGGACTGTTGCCATAAAAGCCTGGCTAGAGCGCAATTCTCTGCCTGGACGATATTGACTAACTAGGCTACGTGTGATTTGGGGCCCCGAGTCCCAGAAGGCCTGGTGGGCAATACACATTGCTTTGAAAGTGACTCTCTTACGTACTGGGAGCCAGTGTAGGCTGGTTAGTGCCTCACTGACTGAAGTTCTGCAAGGGATCTGCAGTAGAGTGCGGGCAGCACAATTTTGCACTAGTTTTAGTCTCTTTAATGTGTACTCTGGTGCACCCAGATAGAGGGCGTTGTTAAAGTCCAGCCGTGACTGTATTATGCCCTGCATGGCTGTTTTCTTTGCCTCCATTGGGAGCAGAGGGAGAACTTTCTTCAGTGTCCTGAGTAGTCCAAAGCAGATGGCGGAAAGCTTTGTGGCCTGAGTGTTAAGAGAGAGACTCCTGTCCAGCCATACCCCTAGGCTTTTGATGTTTTCTTTCGGCGCCGGGGGGGGGGGGCCAAGACAGGTGGGCCATAATGAGTTGATGAAGGTCAGATCAGCCGGGCCCAGGAGCATAAGCTCCGTTTTGTCACCGTTGAGCTTTAGTGATGACAGAGTCATCCAGGCCTTCACCTCCTCCAAGCATTTTGTTAATCCTCCTGAGAGTGGATGATGAGCCTCCTGCGCTAGTGAGACCACCAGCTGGGTGTCGTCCGCATAGGAGATGATCTTAACTCCATACGGACGAACTACCTCAGCCAGTGGCCTCATGTAGATATTAAAAAGCGCGGGGCTTAGAGAGGAGCCCTGGGGGACTCCACGTTTCAGGGGTATGCTGGAGGAGACTGTCTGCCCATCAAACACCTGGAACGACCTATTGCTTAGGAAAGATTTAATCCAGAGCCAGGCCTTGTCCACAATGCCAACGCTCGAAAGGCGGTTCAGTAAGGTGTTATGACTGACCGTGTCGAACGCCGCGCTGAGATCAAGGAGGATCACTGCCACTGATCCTCCTTGATCAAGAATTTTCCTGGACTCCTTTATGACCATTAGGAGGGCGGACTCTGTTCCATGCTTAGGTCTGAACCCTGTCTGGGTGGAGTCTAACAGCTGGTTATCTTCAAGAAAGCTAACCAGCTGGAGGTTGATATACTTCTCAGCGATTTTACTCACCCAGGGAAGCAGTGAGATTGGGCGATAGTTGGCAAAGTCCAATGGGTCTAGGTTTGGCTTTTTTATCAGTGCTCGGACCATTGCCTGTTTCCAGGCAGGAGGGACAATACCAGAAGCAATGGAGGCATTCAGAAGGTTCTTGATGATAGGTAGGACCGTCTGAGATGCGAGTAACATGGCCTCTGGAGGTGCCGGGTCGGTTGGAGAACCGGATTTTACTTTCCGAGCCGTAGATTCCACCACTTCCAGATCCATGCAGGGAAAGTGGTCAAGTGTGGGTGAAGAGGCTAGCCCAAGGTCTGACCCCCGGATGGTATCCTGAACTGTCAAAGGAGTAGTGCTGAGAGGGAAGGAAGTGTATATTTTATTTACTTTGGCCGAGAAAAATTCCGCCAGATCGTTGCATTGGGAGACAGATTTTTCCTCATATACACTGGGGGGGGGAGGTTTATTCAATTTTTGCAGAGTGTGAAAGATTTCCCTGGATTTAGATTTTGAAGCTAAGATCTTGTCAGAGAAGTATGCTGCTTGAGCAGCTTTTATTTCCTCTTTATATGCTTTGATTTCCTTCCGATATCGAATTTTTTCCTCCGTGGAATAGTCTGAGCGCCATTTCCTTTCGATTTTTCGGCATTGGCGCTTTTTGTTCCTGAGGGCTTCCGAGTACCATGGTGCTGTTTTGTGGGAACGTTTTACCGTAGATTTCTTAAGAGGGAGGATAGTTTCGAGGGAGTGCAAGATCCAATTTTCATAGTCCTGGTTTGCCAGGCATGGATCTTCGTTATTAGGGGGAAGTTCTTCCATTAGTTTATTTGTCCATTCATCTACTTGTATCCGTGCCCAGGATCTAGCATGTCTTGTCCTGGGTGTTACCGGGATGGGTTTCTGGGTGGACCAGGTGAAAGGCACCAAGAAATGGTCAGTCCAGGGGAGAGGGAGTGGGGGCTCAACTACGAGATCCACACAGTTACTAAAGACTGTGTCTAGGAGATGTCCTTTCACATGAGTTGATGTATTTACTCGTTGGGTGAGTTGTAACGCGGCCAAGTCGTCGGTTAGTGTAGTAGCCGTGGGATCCAGCGGTGAATCAAAGTGAAAGTTAAGGTCGCCCAACACAGTGAAGTTGGCAGCGGTGCTAATGCGTGGTGCCACTATTGCTGGTAGGTGATTATGAAATTGTTTGGGAGGGCCAGGTGGGGGATATATCAATGTGCCCGAGAAGCAGTGATTGGGAGAAAACTCCAGCGAGAAGGCTATGCTTTCACAACCTGGGATGTTTTCCAAGGTAAGTCTGCAGCGATATTGATCTTTGAATATGATTGCTAGTCCTCCCCCTCTGCCGTCTGGACGATCTTGACGAGTAATTTGATAACCAGAGGGGAGGGATGCTACCACATCAGGGTCGGAGTCAGACGTTAGCCATGTTTCCGTAAGATACACTGCGTCCGGCCTACGTTCCTCCAGTAGGAGGGAGATTTCCACCTTATGTTAGGTAAGGATCTGCAATTTAATAGGAGCATGCAATATTCCTGCTTCAAGGTTTTGGTTTGCCATGTGATAAGAGAGGCGTTACATTTTGGACAGGTGGCTGGAAGGGGCATTGTGTCGAGACAATACCTTACACAATCATGTCCCACGGGCCTCATGTCGTGAAGAGCGTCTGCGCTGTAGGCTATGGTCTGTTTAGCCTGAGATGTAAGGGGTATGGCCCCTGGCCCGGACTCGGCGCAGACGAGCTTGCCTTATGCGCGCCTTCGGCACGCATTCGTCGCGCCCGCTGCGCTCGTCCGCTGCGCTTCCTGTATAAACACATACTTATAGGGAGCAGGAATGAGGAAGAGGGCGTAGCCTATCCGGTGGGCGTGGCCTGTGTCCTGGTAATGGCGGCAGGGAGGTAAACAAACACTCGCCGGTGACAGCGTATTATTCAGCTGACCTCGGAGGTTTGTGGCAGTGCTTAGTGCTCAGACGGTGAGTGCAGCAAGTTTTAAAACACACAACAAATTACAGTTTTAAAAAAGCGTTTCCGCTCTACTCCCGGCTCAAGCCTCAGGAGGTTCCTCAATAACATTAGGTAGCGCTAGTATTCAGCGCGCTTTTATACCGAGTGACGAAGAGGGGGCGTGGCCTATCCGGTGGGCGTGGCCTGTGTCCTGGTAATGGCGGCAGGGATGTAAACAAACACTCGCCGGTGACAGCGTATTATTCAGCTGACCTCGGAGGTTTGTGGCAGTGCTTAGTGCTCAGACGGTGAGTGCAGCAAGTTTTAAAACACACAACAAATTACAGTTTTAAAAAAGCGTTTCCGCTCTACTCCCGGCTCAAGCCTCAGGAGGTTCCTCAATAACATAGCACTTGCATCTTTGTCTATGAGTTAAAGAGCTCTAAAATTGTGGACATCCTCTATGTCAAGGACCTTGGAACGGTGGACCAGATGACTGAACGCCCCTCAGCAACATCACCAAGTTCTACAACCACCCACTGCACTTTGTATTTAAAGTCACCAAACTCGATGCCATGCTGGAGGAGTTCAAGAGAGGTGAGGCCAAAGTCTGGGTCTTGTAGACCAGCACATTGATCACCAGGATTTGCTTATAGCACGGTTTGGTGTTTGAGAGCACTGGATGCTATTTAGTTCTTACTGTACCTTTGCAATGGCCGGCCAATTAGTTTCAGAGTGTTTTGCAAGCTAAAACTCCTGTGCCTACACAACACTACTACCCACCCCATTTTTAGTTCGTAACCTACCAAAGAGCGCAGCTGTCTGATTTGCTAAAAACTTCTTGGGGACCTTCAGAAAGCTTCACTGGGAATGCATTTGGTCCATTGTTTACCAATGGTTTGTAAGTCACATATGCTTGGTTCCTGACTTTATTTGTTTAGAGTGTCCAGCTAGAGTTTGTACCTCCAGTGACCCTATCCTTTCACCAGGGTTCGATTTCTGCTTTCCACTCTGCACCACTCTGCCAATGCCCTCCATTCCACTGTACTTCACTCCAAGCAAAAGCATGCTACACCATTCCATTCTAGGCCTCTCCACTTTACTGTGCACCACTCCACTCTATGCCACTCCACTCTGCACTCCATTCTGCACCAGTGCACTCTATGCCAATCCCCTCTTCGCTACTCTAATCTACCCTGCACCACTTCAATCTATGCTACTTCACTCTACTCTGAAACAATCTATGATCTGCACTTTATGCCACATTACTCCATACCATTGTAATCTATCTGCACCACTCTACACTATGTTATTATTTACAACACCAATATCTCAAACTTTCGGTAATGCGAGGCCCATTGCATTGCAAACGCTTGTTTACAACATAACCCGCTACCCTCTTCAGCGGCTCCTTTGGCTCCTTCTTTGCATTGAGATTAGCGCTGGGACGCCCCTTTGCTGGGGCAGCTATGCACTTTACAATATTCATAACATAAGATAACACAGGGCTTTAAATCCTGCTTTTGCATAAAAGTAGGGCAAGGACTGATTGGAAAAACCATAACTAATGATCACTACTCCATACAATTACACTCCAAAGGGGTATAGAGAACACGAAGTGCACCTTGCAGGAAAAAGCACTCTTCACTCCACTCACCACCTCAAATAACTAAAATACACATCCATGAAAGAGAGCCATCTTTGTCTGGAAGAAATCAAAAGTGAAAACAGGAGAGTCTTCCTTCTGAGGGACTGAAGGACATGGTACCACCCACAGTCCAGTGCAAGCCATAACAAAAAGTGTGATGTGACACAAATTGTTCTTTTAATCCACAAATCACAGCAGTGGATAAATACACCAACCTCAACCCTATGTTGCTAAGCTAAGATGCATGCTTCAACTGCCATACAGTTCTGAACTGACTAGTGCCTTAGTCCTGGTACAACTCAATAACTACAACTTGAACAGTGTTCAAGCATAAAAAAAAGCCTGCAACTCTTGGGAGACTCAATCAAATCACATCATAACGGCTCTTAAAGACGTGCATTAGCTTCCAATGTCAAAGAATAAACTTTAGAACGTCTGCACCGTCTTCATGTCAAAGGCCAGGCCAGTCTAAATCTATTTGCTACAAGACAACTACACACCCAGCTTAACACCCTGATGTTCAATAGTGGTAAGGTAAATTCACAATCCAGATTCACATGCAATTCCTACTGAGGCAGGGAAATATTGATGTCTGGAGTCCACATTTGGAATGCCTTGTACCTGGACCTCAGAAATTAACCAAATATGGCTTTACTAGAGAAAAAGCAGAAGGTCAGTCTTTTAAAGGAGTACTACTCGCCCCATCTTTAAGCCAATCAAAAAGGGGAAGGATCGACCCTGGGGACAACGTAATGGCTTTTAAAATTCAGACTAGAAACCTTGGCAGAAGATTCCCAATTAGATGGCTTAGACTCCCCAATGCACAGAAAAGCATCTGGTGTATTCAAGAACAGACTTAATGGGCTCTTCTGCACCACAAAGTGCTATTAATCATAAGCCAGCAGACTAAGAAGTAAATAAACACACACATAAATAAATTAACGAGGGGCATGTGTGCTCAATATGATCTCTTTACCCATGACAGCCCAAGTTCTTCAGTTGAATAAAGCTCTGTCACATTTGGACTACTGAAATATTCAATAGGATCATATTATTAAGCAAACAAAAAAATGGGGACTTAACAACTATTTCTAGAATGAGCTGTAGAAGGGGCGTTTGATGTCCCTGCTGTTGCACTGGGAACATGGGTTTTAAGTTTAGGCCGGACTGTCTCTGTTGGAGAAAGACCAATTCAGAGTTGCATGTGGCTGCTCGCCCTCTGTAATGAAATATTTGAGCAAAACAACAAGGATAAGTGAGCCCAAAGCAACTGCCATTGGTTCTGATTGATTCAAACTCTTTCACCTATCCCTTTTTGCTATCAAACTGAGTCGCACAGATCGGTGAGCATATGTCCAGACAAGGGGTTCTTGTATGAGCAACAAAAGCAATCTTGGTTACCGTGGTGACGTGTAAGTGCATATGCACGCTTGTTTCATGAGGCAGCTGCTATTTCATTTTCTTTTCTGTTCCAAGATGGCGAATATGCATCTAGGAACGGTAAATTAAACAATATAAAAAGTGCATTTAAAGAAAGTCGCTGCACTGTAGCAAGTTACAGCTACAGGCAGTTCTAAATAATACATACATAAATACATTAAATTAAAAAATAAAAACATGGATGGGCAGAGGTGCAATGGGTGAGGGTCAAGTCAACACCATTGTTAAGTAGCAGATGAATAGGGAGGGAGGGGCCAGGGATTGGGGGAGGTATTAAAAAAAACCTTAGTCAAATGGTGAGGGAATCGGGGAGTAATGGACAAACATGCGGGACAGGGGAGCAACACGGACAGCATGGGTGGCAGGGATATGAAGAAAAAGCAGCACGCAGGGGGAGAGAAATAGACAGCAAGGAAGCATATGCACTCCCATGGTGTGTCGAAAGCAAAAGTAAAAATTAGTTCCCTGGATGGTAGCTGGGGAATGAAAAGTCATCCAATGAACAGATTGGTAAAGAAGCTAAGTAACAGTGTAGAAAAAAACACAAGAAGGAGACGCAATATACATCAAATAAAAAGCCTGCAGTTGTTACTGACAAGAAAGCCAACCAATGCTAAGCAATGGGCTGAACCAAAGCTTACTTTAAATAACGGTAATGTACACAATAGGTCTTTTGACACCAGACAGCTATGGCTGTATAAAGGTGAGACCTAAAACGCAGCATTAGTCTTTGCTGGTTAAAACACAAATATTTTTGCATTACAAAAAAAAACAATAAGAATTGCTCTCTCTTCTGGGTATTACATCAAACACAGAAAAATGCAAGAATAATGTATTGTGAAATTAGAGGATTTTTTCCTCATTTGTTTACCTTGTATAGCATAAACCAAGGCCTTCTCAATCTCCGGTGCACTTTATGGTACCTTTCAATGAACGCTAAAACTACCATGAGAAAAAAAGGCTTGTTACTTTTGTGTCGAATGTTTATCTTTATAAACACTTTGCAACCCAAAAATATGTGGGTGGGGGCACGCAGGAGACACAACCAACCAGTTTCCTTAGGAAGGATATTTCATCCAAGCCTTCTTTAGGTGCTGAGGCGAAATAATTTGCTTACACAATAGGATATAAAATACCCATTGACTCTCCATTCCTCTCCAGGTTTATACTTGTATGATCATTTTTAATGTGCAGCAAGATATGATCTACTTTGGTGATGCCAATAAGTTACAGTAGGTTAGAACTTTGTGGAAACTTTGGGGTCGATACATATTTCATATAGGGTTACTATGTGGCAACTGGAAACCATCCTACAAGGAAGGAGAGACCTTTGTGCACTCTGCTAGAAGCACATTCGGGAAAATCTACGCAGTGGTATTACCATTCTAGTGCAGAAGATTATTCAATGTGCGCTTGTTTACACACTGAGGCCAACAAAGTGGAGCCAGTGGAGTTAGGGATACTTTCACCCACAAAAGGCTGTTCAGCTTCTTATCTTTTGTAGAGTCTCATCTTGGAGGAACATGTTTATGAAATTTGCATGGTTGAGTTGCATCCCATCATGGAAAGATTGCAGCAGCGTTGTATTGGGAGAGGGCGGGGGGCTGTACGAGTGCAGGATACTCCGCTATATACTACTTGACAATTATTGACTCCATTGAAGATCTCTTCCGACCTAGCATTACCGCGAGGGTAATGAAGTTCACATAGGCCAGCACAAAAGGACAGCTACCAGGCCAGTATACACCAGGTCTCTTATGTCCTCTAGTACACAATCTTGAACTGACTAAGTCCAGTTCACAGGTCTGAAACCCAAGAAAGTGTTCAGGAAGTTGCGCATTTCCAGATGTACTCGCACCTGGGAGACTTTTTTCCTCCGATTTATTAGTCCAATGTTATGTTGCTGGGCCTACAATTTTAGTGTCTCATCGCATAGCCAATATAGGACTTCTGTAGTAACACCCAAACAACGTATTATTTAACATATGGGATGAAAGTTGCAGCAATGCCTTTGAAGAGGAAAACAGATGCAAAGTTGGTTTGGGTTATAGAGGATGTAGTAGCTGGAGAACAATGCTCATATGCGTTTTGTGGAATTGTTGTTCATAGGCATAGGTGGGATCTGCATATGTAACATGGAGGAGAAAAGGGGTTCAAAGTCATAAGTGGTTACCATTCTAAGCTGAGGGTCTGCTTGGCAGAGAATTCAGCATGCTGCAGCTTCGAGAAGCGAGCTGGATCTGGAAGGTGTTGAAGCTGTGCTGTGGCAAATAATTAACCTCTTGCATGCTCATGACAAGGTGAGCTCGTCATGAGGCACACTGGAGCTGTGCTCATGACAAGGGGAGCTCGTCATGTATAATGGGATTCAATAAATGTCAGCACAGGAGGCTAAAAGCCTTAGCAGCCAAGTGGTTAAAGAAGCACCCACTAGGGTGTGGTGTGGGAGCATAGTAGCACTGACAGTGTAAGATAAAGCCATTGAATCTGGCACCAACAATAGAGGCAGATGGGGTAAATGCTGAGGAACAGAGGTATCTCATGATAAACATTTATGGTCTGATTTAAAGTTTGGAGGATGGGATACTCCATCACAAATGTGACAAGATATACAGTCCGCCATATTACAAGTATAGTAGGACATAACGCACTCGCAATAGGGAAGATGGGATATCCGTTGTGTTTGGGGCCAAGTATCCAGTCTTCCAAACCCTAAATCTGGCCCTAAGTTTCCAAATGACCCAGAAAGTTACGGAGAGCCATACAGCACTCAAACGTGGTTTTGATTTTGCAGCACAGCAATAGGTCAAAGTGGATGTCTTCCCTTCACTCTATGTTAGAAACTTACTGATTTGTCTTCAGAAATACATTTTAAAAAACGTGTTTGTTAGTTCTCAACCAGCTTCTGCTAGTGCCCAGCAATCCTTGAACGTTTGCATGCTGTACTCACACAAAACATACTATGTGCACTGTGGAGAATTTGAAAGGACATTAGATAAGGGCAACTTTTATTTCTGTTTTGCAGATCTCGTTTATGCATGGAGATTTCCAACCCCCTTCCTCATATATGCAGCTCATTCGGTCTACGTACAGTTAATGAAATTTGGAGACAAGAGTCAACTATAGCAACAAATATTCATAAACGTGCACCACTCACCGTGAGAAGATTCCGGTCCCAATTCATAAAACCATGCAAGCCTTTGGCTTTCTTAATCAGGTCTGGGCCCTAAGGGAATATGTACAGAATATATTAGATTATTAAATCCAGTAGTATGGTGGAAATACTTTTGCTCAAGGTGATGGCATAAATGGAATGCAACCCAGCGTCATTAACAGTGACTGGCAATAATGAAACCATTTCAGCTTTTACTTTATTTCTTTGAGCAACAGACATCATTCAACACGGTCAGATTCGTCCTGATACTAAGTCAAACACATCACTCTGCAACTATGTGTAAAGAACTGCACAGTGACAAATAGGATGAGTTTATTAAAATCAGGCGCAATGGCCTGAAAGAGGAATGGCTATGACTATTAATATGGATCATAAAAGGACCTGAGTCCAAAGATGTAATATAAGGTAGTCCAGATGAGTAGCTAAGGGCAGCTTCTTAATCGACCAGGTATTCTTATAGATGCATGCAGGGCTGGCCCTAAATTGGTTTGACTGAGACAGCGCCCTGGGTGGAAAGAACATTTGCTGTTTGTTGTGGGGGCGGGTGTCATTGCGGTGGGACGGCAGGGGGTGTAATGAAGATGGGAGGAGGGCAGGTTGTTGATGGGGTACTAACAATTACGCTGATGTACATTAAGGGCTGGGACCCGATTGACACCAAGTGGGATGGGCGAGATGCTGTTTGCATGATGATATTAAGTCAGGTAGCTCTCTGCTGCGCCCCACGGAATATTGGCAGCTTGGGTCCAGCTCGCCCATGCCCAAAGCCGGCCTTGGATGCATGACAGCCTTTGATGATCTCAGAACAAAATTTACTATCTCTCCTGCAGATAACAGGCAATATTGGACGCTAATGGCAATAACAAGAGTAGTAACCACTAGGCTAACTATACACAAAGATCCTCACCAGAACAGTGTTTTAAAAAAACAAACTAAGGCCTCATACTTTTGTTTACCCATTAAAAATAAAGCCAACCCATAGAATACAAAATTCAAAACGCTTTACTACTCATCTCACTTAAAATATCACTGTTGCCAGAGTTTCAACATGGATCACATGCTCGAAATAACCCTCTTTATCACACTCTCTTCTTTTTAGTCAATAACGCCGTTTGGCAGTGTCTTAAAATCTGCAAAGCAAGCCTCTTCGACACCACCAATGCTGGCAAGGCCATGTTTAGGGAGGTCATAAATAAGAAGTATCGCTTGAACACATGGAACTAACTTTTCTGTCCCCAATTACAATAGAAAATCCAAAGTACTATCGCTGGTACCCTAGACCTTGCTGCCTCCACTGATACTCTAGGTAGGTCCTGTTCTCCTTAGAGCTAACCAATTTGATAAGCGATGCCCATCTTAAACTATGGCCATCGGTTTTCAACAGATACTTTGGAGGCCTCCATACCAGTGACATAAGGAATAGTGAAATGCCTTATGCCACAGGTATAATTACTGACTCACGGAATAACATGCATTGTTATTCTTCTGTCTGGACCTGGACCTTGTTATTTCTAAAGCAGGCATGCTTACTATCGCTACCCCTATTCATATAGACTGGTCTGACCACCTCCTCATCCCATTCTCTCTTCACCTATCACACTCTATAACTCTCGGCCAACCTAAGAGGGCTACCTCCTGGTACAGTGACACTAAAAATATTGACCTCGGTACCCTCTGTGAATCAGCTTTGCTATCACTTCCAAGGCTAGACCCGAACCCGGGAGAGGGGTTGGCCTAACGGCTAAGGCGCTCGACCTCGGACCTGGGGAACTTGGTTCGAGTCTCGGTAACGACGCCAAAAACCCCCTGTGATTCTGGGCAAATCACTTAATCTCCCCGTGCCTAAAAATGAAAAAAAAAATGTGTCCTCATGTAACATAACTGGTGCTATGTAAAGCGCTCTGATAACTGATTCGGTTCGGTTCTAGTTCGCGCTATATAAAACTCTGCAAAAAAAAAAAAAAAAAAAACCCTAGAGGTTAACAAACTCACCTCCCAATGCCTCACAGTCCTTACAGTCGAAATCAATAATGTTGCTCCTCTCCAAAGTAAAAAGAAAAGGCCTACTCCCTCAGCACCTTGGTTCAACAAATCCCTCCATGAAGAAAGGAAGTACCTAAGATTCCTGAAGAAACAATGGAGACAAGCACCCTCCACCGATAATTTGGCCACGCTTCGTTCAGCAAGATCCAAGTACCACAAGCACATCTTCCTTGGAAAAGCGTCGCACTTCAGAACCCTCCTTGACTCAGCCAAAAATAGACCCAAAAAACTATTCGATCTCATCAAGAATCCAAGCTGCTCTCCCCCAACCTCCAAGCTGGAGGATTCTACAAAGAAAGCAGCGGAATTCGCTATATTCTTTGACGAAAAAGTGAAATCATTTGTGGAGCAGGTTATTCATCCTACCACTCCAGAGGAGCGCAAATCCTTAGCCTTTTGGCAGAACTTTGACCCCATCTCTGAAGATGCCCTCCTCAAATGCATCCTCGAAACAAAGCCCTCCAACCATTCTCTTGACGCCATCCCTAGTGCCATTGCCATTGACTTCTATACCCATTCTCTTTCCTATTGGACCACTCTGGTTAACCGCTCTCTCCGTCAAGGCTCCCTTCCTGTTTACTTCAAAACTGGGCAGGTCACCCCTCTGCTTAAAATACCCACTGCTGATGCGAACGACCTCAACAACTTCCGCCCCATCACTAACCTACTTTTTCTTGCAAAAGTCACAGAAAGATGTGTAGCTAAACAACTCTCTCGTCATATCAAGGACAATGATCTTCTTGACAATTTCCAGTCTGGCTTCTTTCAGAGCTGAGGCACTGAAACAGTCCGGCTGCAAGTGATTGATGACGAGCTGCGGCTACTCGATTTGGAGGAGTCTTGTCTTCAAATTCTCCTTGACCTCTCTGCAGCCTTTGACACTGTCAATCACAACACTCTCCTTAACACTCTTCAACAGAGAATGGGCATGGAGGGCACTGTGCTTAAATGGTTTGCTTCCTTCCTCTCTGATAGATCCCAGATGATCAAAATGGCAAACAGTCTTTCATCTCCCTTGGCGGTAGGTCAAGGTGTTCCTCAAGGTTCTATACTTGTACCCACATTGTTCAACCTCTATTTAGAACCATTGGAAAATCTCCTTAGTAAATCCGGGATCCACTATCATCTCTAAGCGGATGACACTCAAATCTACCTTAAGGTGGCCTCCACTCACGCTCTCTCCAGCCTAAGCTCTACTCTCAACTCCATTCAAAACTGGATGTCAACTCATCAACTGATTCTGAATCCCCCGAAAACTGAATTCCTCCTCACTTTCTCCTCCCCGATTCAATCATGGATGGATCAGATTAATCTACTTAACAATAAACCCATCATTGTCAACAGCGCAAAATCCCTTGGTGTCATACTCGACAAAAAACTCAATCTACTCTCCCACATCAACTCCATTGCAAAGTTTGCTCGATACCAACTGTGCCTTCTTTGGGGGATTCGTCGCTTCTTCCCGGGACAAGACCTTAAAACCCTGGTCCAAAAGCTGGTTCTCTCCACACTGAACTATTGCAATTCTCTTCTTACTGGCCTCCCCAAATCCCATCTGTCCCCCCTGAAATCTGTTCTCCATTTAGCAGCTCGTTTCATATATGGGGCCAAAAGAAGCGACCAAATCACACCCATTTTATCTACCCTCCGTTGGCTTCCCATCGAGGCAAGATCTATCTACAAGACTGCCTGTATCACCCACAAAGCCTTGCACTCCTCCTCTCCTCGCTACCTGGCGAATAAACTGAAACTCTCTGGAGGCTCTAGACCATCACGTAATGCAGAAAATGTATTGCTTGAACCTCCCACTTTCAAGAACGAAAGATCGACGGCCCAATCCTTTTCAGGCAAAGCAGTGAGAATCTGGAACTCACTTCCGCCTCAGCTCTGGACCACCACCTCTTCCAAGGCCTTTAAAACTGACCTCAAAGTTCTCCTCCTTCAAAGACATTTCCAAATTTAATTCACGCCCTCTCTATTATCTGAAGGAAGTCCTTCCATTATAGGAAATTCTGTTCACCATGACTCTAGAAGTGCCTTCCCAGTGTGTTCTTGTAGTCTGTGTGCCTGCCATTTATTGCAGTATTGTACACTTTTTTGCAACGTGCACACGTCACTTTCCCTCATACAATGTATCGTTTGCTACCACTTGTATTTTGTTTGCCTCTGATACATGCACAATTGTCACTATTGCCTCATGTAACGTAACGTTTGCTTTTGTAACATGGTCACTTGTAATTTTCTCCTTATGGATCATTTCTGTTCCTATTGTGAAGCGCTCTGACACATTCGGGTAAAGTCCGTGCTATATAAAAACACATAAAATAAATAAATAAATACAAGTTTCTCTCTTGTTGTGTCCTAACATACAATTACTATTAGTGCATGTAAGTGTGCACAACTTGTTCTCATAAATATAACTAAAACCAATTGAAATCAATACCACTGATCATTTCATTTTGAAGGCAAGTTACAATTTTTGTCCGAACTCGTCTTTTACACAGGAAGAAATACGTCGTTTACTTTTTCCTCATCACTGTTGAAAACGCATCTTGCTATCCTTTTTTTGTAGTTTTGTACTGAAAATGCATAGTTATTATTCGTCTTCTGTAGTTTAATTCATTAACACCTCTCACCACGGTGTTGTGACTGCGCCCCCCCTCCGACCCCACTTAATGGAACTCTGCTCTCCTGGTTTTTGGGGTCTTGACCTGAGAAAATCTACTATTTGTATATATATATATATATATATATATATATATATATATATATATATATATATATATATATATATATATATATATATATATATATATATATATATATATATATATATATATATATATATATATATATATATATATATATATATATATATATATATATATATATATATATATATATATATATATATATATATATATATATATATATATATATATATATATATATATAGAACTCTAATCACTAGTATATGCAGTAGACCTTTGTACTCTCTACCATTCCTATGTGACTGACTCTTAGAGTATACCCATTCGTATCCCTTCCTTGAATATCTTTTCCTTGTGTGACTTTATAACTTGTACATTTACAATTTTGTGTTGTTTGTATCTTTTATGTAACGCATGTAATCCTAAGTCCCTATGTATCGCAACTGGTTCTTATGTAAAGCGCTCTGACACCTTCGGATAATGTTCGCGCTATATAAAATCGTATTAAATAAAAAATTAAAAAACAATTCAAAATGGTAAATTTTGGAAGAGCCCGCCCTCACTTACCGGGCGCATGCCCAGATGGTAGGTATTCCCGAGGCAGATGCAGCATCCAAGCGCCCGCAACTGATGCGCCGTGACTCCTTTCATGGTGCCCTGTGTCCCCACGGGCATAAAGACCGGCGTAGGTACCTCCCCATGAGGCAATCGCAGCTCGCATGCCCGGGCTTTGGATACCCGGCATTCCGCTAGCACTCGTAGAGAAAGCGGCGCTGCTGTGCTAGCGGAGGCTGCCATTGCTGCTACGGATGCGACGTCACCGGAATGCGATGGAACCACACAGCAGGCCGCCATCTTAGGAGCTGTACGGCGGAAGTATATTCAGGGGGCAGCCATGTGCGAAAATCGTCACCAAAAGCAATGGGAGAACACCAGCAAGCAATAATCGAACATGACATTTTAGAAGAGTAAAGTGGGAGAATTTACAATTAATCAGGACAATATATTTTTCCCATTTACTTCTATTGAAGGAGAGGCAATTTCAGGCGAGACTGACAGCCCAAATGAAAATATTTTTAGCTTCGAAGATGATGATCGGGACTCTCCGACCTAAATCGTGTCTATGACAAGTTTAAAATATAGCAGTTAGCAGTCAAGTATAGCAGCCAAAGGCTTTTCAAAACCGATACGCTGTATGCCATAGAAAACAAGCACTGGAAAACCCATAAGATCCCACCTTTGGGACCTGTTGGTTTTGCCAATGGTTTTTAGCCATGGTTGTCGTGGTGGGCACTGCGGGCATGGTAGTAATTGGAAGGGTACACGCGGTTAGATAGCATCCACCTGCTATTTCAGAGGGTAGACGCTGTCCACCCAGCCAAGAAGTTGGGGCCCACTGAAAAATGCTGAACTCTTCCCAGTGTAATTGCTAGGGGGCTTTTTTATTTTTACCTGCAGCTGGATCCAAGATAAAGGTGGAAGTTAAAGGGCCATCAGACATACTTTTTCAATGTGATCCTGCCTGGGAACGGTCTGGAGCCTCACACTAGATGCAAACACTTTGGAGGGGAAACAAAGGTTAGCTTATCACTTCCCAAGTACTTGAGAGAGGCATCCTTTTGACTTTGTTTAGTCCCTGCATATAAGAGATATGCATGCACAGTCAGAATGTCAGTTGTATCGGTCTGTCCCAGTATTTACATAATGATTTAAATAGCACTATTTAATATTTTGTTTTTATAGCGTTACTCAACCCAATGCAGGTTGTCAGAGTGCTTTACATAACATACACATTATTCACTGACCAAAAAATCATGTAAGTATGTAAATCAATGTACAAGATTTATTATATAAGACAGTGAGGGCTACAAGGTATAGGAGTCACATGTTCTTCATAGCTCACTGTGCTATATTAGCGAGATTACAATGTATGAACTGCAAATAATAAAAGGATCTGTGTTAAAAGCAGTAACCCACTTACCCATCTACATAAAATAAAAATCTGTTTTCTGCATGTTATATGATGTGCTTTGAAATATTAACCCTGTATGCTACTTTAATTTAAACCTGGGACTGGACAAAACACAGATCTCGCCAGGAAAAACATTAACCTCCAGAATTATCTTTCCATTGTTATTATTCTCTGAGACTTACTGGGCATTAACATATCTCTACAGCATGTGCCTTAACCTCATAAGATATTTTAAAATGCAGACTATGCAACCAATTAACCAGAACAGATCTACTGCCATTGTTCTCCTTGTTGCCAATTTCTTTGTGTCAGAGATTTAAACAATATAAATATATAAGCAGAGGCTCAGATTTTGTGTTGCGGTTGCACCACTTCTGAAAGGCCGGCTAAACATATGTGTGCGGTCCTAATGTGATGTATTTTCTTGTGAGGTCACTTCATGTGATGCCACATGCTATGTCACTCACCGTGACATCATGTGTTGTGATGTAATGTGCCATGATGTCAACTGCATATTTCTTTACTTGGTTAGGCCCCCACTTCTATTTTTTAGGACTTCTGCCCTGCCTGTGGGCGACTGCTAATAAGGAACATACCAGCACCAGTAATTACTGTACTCAACTGACCACTCCTAGAGCGCAGCCAGCCTATTTAGTGATCCCTGCACATAAGGATGACAAACCATACTAACGTATGGACACCTGCACGGTATACTATAAACAACAGCTACGAAACCCCCTCCATTTATGCACCGAATGGGTGTGCTCACACAACACGGAACACTGTGTCACTCCATTATTTAGGAGTAAAGAAAACGCATGAACATAAAAGAAATCTTCACTATCTTTATACCATAAACAACAATTCAGTTTACCAATCCAATACTGGAGGATAGTCAGTAGTTCGATACAAAGTTCCTGAGCTGCTGAGATTGGACCGGATTGGCCCAAAGGAAGTATAGCTCAGTACCGCCTTGTTGGAAATGGGATCCCTGGCTGGCCAGGGCTTTCGCCAAAGTCAGTCAGAGACCACCACTCCCAAGTCAGGGCAAGGGAGTTACACGCCAAGATAACCCCTGCTCACCCTCTAGGTAACGTGGCACGAGCAGCAAGGCTGAACTTGGGAGGCGATGTAAGTTAAGTATTTGCGCACGCACCCCAGCAACAACACCCAGGACCCACCACAAAGGAAACTCCACACAAGGTTATATAAAAATAGCCTTTGTATTACACCAAAACACATTAGATAAAAAACACACTTTACAATGTGCCAGAGGCACGGGCAGAATTTACAGGGGATATGTACAAGACAGGGCCAACTGGACCACTGTCAGGCATCAGCACTTTTAGAAGTAACACTTTCAGAAATAGCACTTAGAATGTAAAATTACTTTATCACAAAATAGCACACAACCAGTAATCGCTGGTAACCAGGACCTCACTAGCACCACCTGTACTAGGGAGAAAACAACCACCTAAGTATTACAATACCTGTATGGGTGTAAGCACATAACACATGATGCATCAACAATACATTCAGAGGTGTAAAAAACAAGGCACATGACGCATAAAAACACATTCAGAGGTGCAGCAAAAGGAACAATAGCGCCAAACTCACGTAAGTCACCACCTGTGACTGTCCCTAGGCCCTCTGGCCTTGTTGGGGCTAGGACGCCCTGTGTCCAAAGTGTCAGGGTCCTAAACGTGGCAGTTGCCCACAAAGTGCTGGGCAACTGGGTAGCACAATGATGGGGCCAACACGCTGGGGGAGCCTCACAGGCTCTGCAGAATGACTGTCCCCTTGGAGCCTCGCTGGGCTCTGAATACACAAATGGCCCCTGAGCCTCTCGGGGCTCTTAAACAACAATGGGGTCGCCTGAGCCTCTCTGGGCTCTTAACTCATGATGTGCCCCTCAAGAGCCTCTCGTGGCTCTAACAAATGGTGTGCCCCCAAGAGCCTCTCAGGCTCACACACGAAATGCCACCTTCGTCGGAGTCCCCCTCCTGGGGACTCGAAGCAACTATGGCCCTCCCAGAGCCTCTCAGGGCTCTTGAAGCAAGAATTGCCCCCACGACGTTGGAGCCTCTCTGGGCTCGTACAGAATGCAGCCTGGGCCTCTCCTAGGCTCTTAGAAGGAATGCCCCCGGGGCCCCACTCACCGGCTTCCTGTGGCGGGGGGAGGGGCTCCTCCTCGCAGGGGGACAGGACTCCTCTTCGGCCCTGCTCCTCATCCCTGGGGACACATGAGAGCTCCCGCTCCTCGGGGCTCGCCGCAGACTTCTCCCCTCTATCTCCTGGGCTCTCCTTCTCCCCGGGGCTCTCCCTTCACATGGGAGCCCCGGCAGGCAGCAGCTTCCGGCTTCACTCTCTGTCCTGCCCCCGGCCTGCCTGACTTCTGGGTCGCGGCTGTGGGGGCGGGACTTCCGTCGGGCCGCTCTCCGATTGGCCGGCCGGCAAACCACTTCCGGGTCGTCGCGGGCAGTGCGGCGACCCGTTCCAGGCACTTTTAGGCGGGGGATAAGTTACCGAGGGGTGGGCACCCTCGAAGTAAAAGCGAAAACGGGCGGCAAGGTCCCTGGCAGGGTGGGCACCTGCCAGGCGACAAAACACTCGAAAATAAGCAAGGTGGTACTCGCTTGGGGCGGACAATGCCGGGTGGGCACCGGCCTCTGCAGACAAAGCGCTCCCAGCGCTAGAGGGGTGACCACAGCGCTCCCAGGCGCTAGCTGAATTTTTAAAGCGCCTCCTGCACAAAAGTACCAAATAAAGCGCTATTAAGCACTGGGGGCCGAAATCAAGCGCTCCTAAGCGCTAGGGGAGAGTTCAGGCCCCCAAAGTCCAGGCAGAGTCCTTCAGCAAGGCGGGGGGGCAAGGCTGGGCCCAGAGCCAGCTCACTGGGTCTCCAGGCAGGGAGACAGTCCAAGTGGCGGTCCTCTGGCCCAGCAGCAGCAGCCCCCCTCAAGTAGGATCAGGAAAGAACAACATCTGTGGGGACACAGCCCCTTCTTATACTGTAAAATCCTTTGTTTCAAGGTGCAGAGTGGGGGGAAAACCAGTTACAGCTGGCTTGGGAGCACTCTTGATGGCCCAACCACCCATTTCTTTCACTGGGGAGGCTAGGGTGGTTAGACACACCACAGGGGGCGGAGCCAGCATTGTGTGGGGGAAAACCCAGCCCACCCAGGACACAGGTACACTCCTCCCACACATCACTCATGCTAATCTCCCACTCACCACCGGGCAGACCCATCCAGACTTCCTGGAGCCTGGCATGCCAGCCAGCTCCAGCCAATCACGCTCCAGCACCCTCACTGCACACGTACAGCCATGTCTAGGAATGACACTTCCCCACTAGACACATACATGCCGCATACACCATCTTGCAGCATTCACTCTCACGAGTTCACACATACCAGACTCGAGCCTGTACACCCCACGCATCAGGAACTACCAGGGACACATACATTCCCCATGCATTCCTATGGGCGGGCAGGCCTAGCTCAGCACATGCACTCAGAGTGCGCACGCACTTTCCACTGGGACACATTGAAAGTGCGCAGAATCCAAAAATCACCATCACCAGGTCCCCATTTAAAGGCAAAAACTCTAGGGGTGAACCTGCCCTAAGGGCCAAGTCCAACACAACCCCCTTCCAGCCAAAACGCAGGGTAGCACAATCACCACCGTGATGGACTTCCCTGCTTGGGGCGATAGAACACGGACGCGGGCCCACAACTGCAGGGACACCCTCCTGTTCTACGCCACGGTGAACCCATGGGATTCCTTCTAAACACACTGTCTGGACCAACTGGGCTACCCCACTGGTACTCCCAAATTGTCCGCGGCCAGGACCAGGCCCTGGGCCACCCAGGTGCCACCGGTCCTTGCCTATTCGCAGAGCGGGGGGTAGTAACCCCTGGCACATAGCGGCCATTTTCCACTCTTCCTGTCTGCAAGACAGGACTAGACTGCCACTGGTTCTCCAGCCTAGGGCCTACAACCTCAGGCGGACCAGGAGTCTCGGGGAAGGCTCTCCTCCCCCTACCTCTTCTTCTAGGGTTCCTCCACCTCCGACGAGGGTTACACCTAGAACGCCATTCCAACCCAGGGCTTATCCACTCAGGTTGCACCGGGGTCAGAGGTGGGCTCTCCCACCCTCTGCACCCCCTTCCAGAGGTCTGCCCTCTCCCACCTGGAGAAGTTCCTCTGGAAGAAGAACCGGTCAGGACACTGGTTACAGTCGTCCTACCCTTCAGGTCAGGCTGATCCTGAACCTGGCTTTCCAACCTCTGGTCTAAAACCTTCGGTGGAACAATTGCCTGGCACTCCAGGACTTCTGGGGACTCACACACAATCCCCCTGAGGCTAACAAATGACACATCTGTTGTGTGACTGTCTGTCTGGCGCAGATCTCCCGCCCTCTGTCCACCTGACAGTGCGTGACGATCCCCCAGACCAGAAGTGGCGCCACCCGGGTCCCCCCGAGAAGATCTAGCCCAACTGGCTAGTCCCTGGTCCACTGGTGCATCCACTGGGAAACTCATCCCCCAATCACTCCTCACGCTGGACTCCTGTACCCTCCCTACCGCAGCGGTACTGCCAGCCTCTAGAACCACAGGAGCTCTGGTTACAGACGCTCCAGGTCCTCTAATCACTGGGAGATCCTCCTCAAGTGTACTACCAGGACAGCCTAGGTCCCCAACCTGGTGTTCCCTCAAGAAACCACCCAAGTCCTGAGGCAGGGCATCGGGGACCTGGGGACCCTCGGTCACCCACTTACTCCTGCTCCACTGAGCCAGGCAGTAAGCCCCTACACCCTCCTCGCTATCCTGGGACCTAGCTGGGCTACACTGAGCCTCTTCCACCACGCTGGGCTGGAAGATCCCTGACCCACTACTTTCGGAGTCACTCACCAATGACTCTAGAGAACCTCTAGCACTCTCCCAGCGGTCTGCTTCATCTGCAAGCTCACATGCCTCAGACAATCCACACCCCAACAGGTGTTGGCGCAACCCTGGTGAACAACAACTGAGCAGGTGCTCTTTGACAATCAGCTCAAACAAGACATCAAAATCATCTTTCGTGTGAACTTGCACCCAAGCCCACAGGGTATCACAACATTCATCCTCAAAATCTACCCAAGACTGGTGAGACAGTTTCCTACTGCCCCTGAATTTCAACCTATACTCCTCTTCTGGGGAAACATGTACCAGACTGGGGGAACTGGGACTGGGATTTCCTATACTGGAATCTAAATAGCTGCCACCACTGGACTCAACCCTCCCTGGGGGATCCAGAAACTCAACACTGCGCGCAGGGGATAGTCTACCCTCCTGAGCTACTTTGCCTCTGGTGGCGGCCCTCTCAGCCTCCTCTATCCTTTCCTGCGCTAAGACCCTCTCGGTCTCTAGCTGTTGCTTTCTAACGCCCAGCTGTGCCATAGCCTGGGCATGCTCCAACCTGAGCTTCTCTAAAGCCAGCTGGTGCTCCCTTTCTCTCCTCCTATCTTCCAGCTCCTCTGGGGACAGGGAAAGGGATGAGGCGCTGCCTCCTAAGCTGGACCCAGCAAGGGACTCCCTATCTATGGGGTCCTCACTATCTGCTGGCGTCCCTGTGCTATCATTTTCTTCCTCCTCTTCAGACTCTTCAGGGCTCCCCTCTGACCCACCACCCTCATGGTGTGAGACCCGGGCCCTCTCCTCACTGTGCTCACGCTCCCAGTCCTCTTTCTGCCATTGGATTAGGTTACCCCTAAGTTGGGACTGGGTGTCTGACTCATTCACTGCAATGTCTCTCTTTTCGCAAAACTCTCTCAGTTCATGCAAAAACAGACCCCAGACATTAAAAGCAGACTCCATCTTGGCAGGATGCTCACAGACACATGCAACACAGGGGACTTAACTGTCAGAGCTGAAGCAAGAGTCCAAATTACAAAGGTATTCAGCAAGCTCTCTACCCCAGAGAACTCACACTCACTTGTCTAGTGCCACACACCATTCATCCACACACAACCCTCCCCTCGGACTGGTAAGGCAGTTTCTACCACCCCTGATTTCTCAACCTGACCACATGTGACACAGGTACCGACTCTGGGCGCAGGGCGGGGGACAAATGTACTGACACAATTACACAATGATACCTTTAGGAGAAGAAAATATGAAACTTCCAAAAACAATCCCCTAAAATGTGGTCATCTAAAATGCAGAGCTTTGTGGTATGGCCAGTTGCCACTGTTGTACAACGCAAACACAAATCCTTATCCTCACCGCTTGCCGCCAATGTTGGAAATGGGATCCCCGGCTGGCCAGGGCTTTCGCCAAAAGGCAGTCAGAGACCACCATTCCCAAGGTCAGGGCAAGGGAGTTACACGCCAAGATAACCCCTGCTCACGCTCTAGGTAACGTGGCGCGAGCAGCAAGGCTGAACTTGGAGGCGATGTAAGTTAAGTATTTGCGCACGCACCCCAGCAACAACACCCAGGACCCACCACAAAGGAAACTCCACACAAGGTTATATAAAAATAGCCTTTGTATTACACCAAAACCCATTAGATAAAACACACACTTTACAATGTGCCAGAGGCACGGGCAGAATTTACAGGGGATATGTACAAGACAGGGCCACCTGGACCACTGTCAGGCATCAGCACTTTTAGAAGTAACACTTTCAGAAATAGCACTTAGAATGTAAAATTACTTTAGCACAAAATAGCACACAACCAGTAATCACTGGTAACCAGGACCGCACTAGCACCACCTGTACTAGGGAGAAAACAACCACCTAAGTATTACAATACCTGTAGGGGTGTAAGCACATAACACATGATGCAATGCATAACATTCATTCAGAGGTGTAAGGGAGGAAAACACATGATGCATCAACAATACATTCAGAGGGGGAGGAGCCTAGCTCGAGAGCGTAATGGCCGCCTTTTAGCTCGGCTCCGTCGGCCCTCCGGCTAACCTCGAATATCCTGTAATATATCCTGTGCTGCGACGATACTTCACTACAGATTTTAGAATTTAAAGACCCACTCTTACTCACCGTCTGGTCCGGAGGCTCCTGTGTGCTGTGGGTCCGCAGCTGTGCCCTCGGTGAGATTGGGGCCTCCGGGCGCTCGAGACCGGGACCTCGCCTGTGGGACCCGACCGGCGGTGCAGAGATTGCCGGCCCCGGCCGTGAGAGTGAGCCACTGGTGGGAACCGTTGTGTGTATGTCCCAGCGATCCTGAACCGGCCCCGATTTCTGGACCGTGCGGCTGGAGGGGGACGAGATGTGTTGGGGGCTGACTGTGTGAAGGGGTCCCTTCGCCTTTGTCCTGTCCGGCAGCCCCGGACCCCGCGCTTGGCTCTCGCCTGTGGGGCCTGCCACTGTTCGGAGGGGCCCCCCCCCCCATCGAGCGCCTGCCCGTGCTTTGCCGGTGAGGCAGTTGTTGGGAGCCTCCGGAGGTCTGTAAAGTCCTGCATTTGGGAACTGTTTGGGGGCCCACGGTGGAGTGTGGGGCGGCGAAACTCACAAGATGGCTACCAACAACGTGGGGGGTGATCCGCTCTGCACCGACGCTCCTTGCTGGCCGGATTGTGCGGAGGCCTGGGCGTGTACTCGAGCGCCCACGCCCGGAGATGTCCTGGACGCCTTGATGTCCCCCGGTGCTTCTACCGACCCCATGCGGCCCGCCGCCATTTTGGGTCGCCGCTCTTTCATGCACCCCTATCGTCCTGATGCCTCCATTGCTTCGCCCCCTTCGGCTGCGCCAGGAGTTGCTGCTGTTGTTCTTCGGCCGCTTGATGGGCCGGTGGCTTTTGAACCTCTGCCTTCTCACCGCCTGGACTTCGAGGACTTCCACACGACGCGGAGATCTGCTCCCTCCCGGACGGCTGGGAATTATTGTGGGCCACTGTTTGCTCCCGCTTCGATGGATTCGAACTTTTGTCCTGGAGGGGTACCTTTGTACTGTCGAACTGCGCACCTGGACTCCGGCTTGCTTTTGCCTGCCCTGTCGTTGCTGCTACAATTGACTTGCTTTATTGACTTTTTGCATTCCCTCCGTACGGTGGCTCTCCCTAACCTACATCACTGCCGTAAATCTGGTCAACATTACGATTACTCTGTGCTGGGTGGTCCGCTCCATATTATCCTTTATTGGGTTGGTTTCGTGGTTAGGAAGGGTTGGGGGTAAGTTGCACAACATGATAGTTTGCTGGTTTACCTGCCCGTTGCACTGATGCTTGTATTCCCGACATTGTGAAACGTTAAAATTTCCCCCTCCTCCCCCTCCCTGCGGGTTTCTGCTGTATGTGAAGGTGTAGTACTGATTTGATACTTATTCATTTGTTGGTCGGGGGAGGGTCGTAGCCGAATGTGTTTGTTCATATCCTCTGGCTCCTCCCTCACATTTTATTTTTTTGTTTCATATTCCCTCTCCTCCTCTTTTTGTCTCCTTATTCACTTTCTTTCTTTACTATATTTCGGGTTTCGGATTAGGGCGACAGGCACGCTGTTTGGAGGGTAGGCCGTAGCCTTCTGCTGGGGTGCGGGGTGGGACGGGTGGGCGGGGTCTTTCAGATGTTTTCTTTTTGGTTCTATGGCCCTTTTCTATCCCTTTATAGCGGTGCCGCTTCTGTCCTCGCTTCTCTGGCATGAGTGGGTTGGGGTCTGTTGCTATGCCACTTTTATCGGTTTCGATGCTCCGTTGCGACGCCATACCCTTCTTCTCGCCAGCTCTCCACTTTCTTCTGTACTATTAGCCGCGGGATGCCTGGCCCGGGGTGGCGCCCCTCTTGCACGATTGTGTTTCTCCCTTTATATTTCTTTTCTTTGTTCTTCCTTTTCCTTTCCCCTGCTCTTGCCCTTCTTGGTTTTCTCCCCTCTGTTTCCCCCTTATTTTTCCCCCTTTCCCTCCCCCTCTCCCCTTCCCCCCCTCCCCCCCTTTTTTCCCAGGCTCGTATGGAGAGAAATAGGTTCCGTTCGTACAGTCTATCCGCTCCCCTTGCCTTTGTTAGCGTGTTATTGGGTGGGGGGCATGAGATGCTGGTAGTACTTGTATGCTTATCCACTATATTTTGCGTTTGTTTTGTGCTACGATCGACTCGTGTCTTTACATCCTCCTTCCCCCCCCTCCCTCTTCCCGTTTTGGCATGGGTGTATTCCTGTATATTGGTTTTTCCCGTATCTCTGAGTCTGCCATGAGCCTTGTCCCCTTATTATAAAATGGACCTCATTGATCCTGATATTGGGCCGTTAATGTCGCTTATCCCATTCTTAGCATTGTTTAAATATGTTTGCCTGACTGCCAGCTGGCCTTGTGTCGCTTATTTTGACTTTTGATTGTCTTTGACTTGTGGCCGGCCGGATTGGTTGTAGGCCCACGCATGTTTATCCTATTGATGCAAATGAAGGTCTTCAAAAAAAAACAATACATTCAGAGGTGTAAAAAACAAGGCACATGACGCATAAAAACACATTCAGAGGTGCAGCAAAAGGAACAATAGCGCCAAACTCACGTAAGTCACCACCTGTGACTGTCCCTAGGCCCTCTGGCCTTGTTGGGGCTAGGACGCCCTGTGTCCAAAGTGTCAGGGTCCTAAACGTGGCAGTTGCCCACAAAGTGCTGGGCAACTGGGTAGCACAATGATGGGGCCAACACGCTGGGGGAGCCTCACAGGCTCTGCAGAATGACTGTCCCCTTGGAGCCTCGCTGGGCTCTGAATACACAAATGGCCCCTGAGCCTCTCGGGGCTCTTAAACAACAATGGGGTCGCCTGAGCCTCTCTGGGCTCTTAACTCATGATGTGCCCCTCAAGAGCCTCTCGTGGCTCTAACAAATGGTGTGCCCCCAAGAGCCTCTCAGGCTCACACACGAAATGCCACCTTCGTCGGAGTCCCCCTCCTGGGGACTCGAAGCAACTATGGCCCTCCCAGAGCCTCTCAGGGCTCTTGAAGCAAGAATTGCCCCCACGACGTTGGAGCCTCTCTGGGCTCGTACAGAATGCAGCCTGGGCCTCTCCTAGGCTCTTAGAAGGAATGCCCCCGCGGCCCCACTCACCGGCTTCCTGTGGCGGGGGGAGGGGCTCCTCCTCGCAGGGGGACAGGACTCCTCTTCGGCCCTGCTCCTCTTCACTGGGGACACATGAGAGCTCCCGCTCCTCGGGGCTCGCCGCAGACTTCTCCCCTCTCTCTCCTGGGCTCTCCTTCTCCCCGGGGCTCTCCCTTCACATGGGAGCCCCGGCAGGCAGCAGCTTCCGGCTTCACTCTCTGTCCTGCCCCCGGCCTGCCTGACTTCCGGGTCGCGGCTGTGGGGGCGGGACTTCCGTCGGGCCGCTCTCCGATTGGCCAGCCGGCAAACCACTTCCGGGTCGTCGCGGGCAGCGCGGCGACCCGTTCCAGGCACTTTTAGGCGGGGGGTAAGTTACCGAGGGGTGGGCACCCTCGAAGTAAAAGCGAAAACGGGCGGCAAGGTCCCTGGCAGGGTGGGCACCTGCCAGGCGACAAAACACTCGAAAATAAGCGAGGTGGCACTCGCTTGGGGCGGACAATGCCGGGTGGGCACCGGCCTCTGCAGACAAAGCGCTCCCAGCGCTAGAGGGGTGACCACAGCGCTCCCAGGCGCTAGCTGAATTTTTAAAGCGCCTCCTGCGCAAAAGTAGCAAATAAAGCGCTATTAAGCGCTGGGGGCCGAAATCAAGCGCTCCCAAGCGCTATGGGAGAGTTCAGGCCCCCAAAGTCCAGGCAGAGTCCTTCAGCAAGGCAGGGGGGGCAAGGCTGGGCCCAGAGCCAGCTCACTGGGTCTCCAGGCAGGGAGACAGTCCAAGTGGCGGTCCTCTGGCCCAGCAGCAGCAGCCCCCCTCAAGTAGGATCAGGAAAGAACAACATCTGTGGGGACACAGCCCCTTCTTATACTGTAAAATCCTTTGTTTCAAGGTGCAGGGTGGGGGGGAAAACCAGTTACAGCTGGCTTGGGAGCACTCTTGATGGCCCAACCACCCATTTCTTTCACTGGGGAGGCTAGGGTCGTTAGACACACCACAGGGGGGCGGAGCCAGCATTGTGTGGGGAAAACCCAGCCCATCCAGGACACAGGTACACTCCTCCCACACATCACTCATGCTAATCTCCCACTCACTTCCTGGCATGCCAGCCAGCTCCGATCACGCTCCAGCACCCTCACTGCACACGTGCAGCCATGTCTAGGAATGACACTTCCCCACTAGACACATACATGCCGCATACACCATCTTGCAGCATTCACTCTCACGAGTTCACACATACCAGACTCGAGCCTGTACACCCTACGCATCAGGAACTACCAGGGACACATACATTCCCCATGCATTCCTATGGGCGGGCAGGCCTAGCTCAGCACATGCACTCAGAGTGCGCACGCACTTTCCACTGGGACACAGTGAAAGTGCGCAGAATCCAAAAATCACCATCACCAGGTCCCCATTTAAAGGCAAAAAGTCTAGGGGTGAACCTGCCCTAAGGGCCAAGTCCAACACGCCTCATTGGGTTAAACAGGGGGACATACTGCAGTGTCCAAAAAGTGACTTAGATTGGAGGTTAGAGAGCAAAAGAGGAGAGGGCAGATCCACTTCTGACATGTGGAGGCTCGGGCTGCCATCAGTGCCCTAATCCTTGGCAGTCATGTCCGAAACAGTCTTCTTCCTCTGGCTGGCTGCCTTCCTGATTATCTGGACCCAACAGACCACTACCCAGGATCCCTTGCCACTTCCTGAAGTGGGAAACATTCAGAGTGACGGTCTCAGTTCCTCTGCTGGCAGTGACCATGGTCCCCTTCACAGCTGTAACCACCCAAGGGAATGGTTCAAATGGTAAAGTGAATTTTCCAGCCGGCTGCTGATCTCTAACCAGCACTACATCTTCCTGTTGGATGTGGCATTGCCTTGCCACCTCTTCCTTGAGCCATATTCATTGTTGCTGGCTTGCTGAGTGTCTGATCGATTGGGAGCATGGGGGTGCTCGACCCACACATGGTGATGGGGAAACAAGTCATTGATTATGCGTCCTGGACATAGCCTGTTGGGAGCTATCCGAGCGGTGGAGTCACTTGATATTCTCGCAGAAACGAGTAGATGGGACCCTCCCCATTTCTGCATTTTTACGTCGCTATCTGGATGACTTTCATTACAGTGCGTACAAACCTTTCCGCTTCTCCACTGGCCTGAGGCCATCTTGGGGTAATGCACCTGTGCTTTGTGTCGTGGGTCTGCAGGTATTTGACCCACTTACTGTGTTATATGAGGGCCTGTTGTCTGTACAAGGTCTCCTATCAGACTATGGGTAGCTATTATCTTTTCCATCTTCCACAACACCTCGGATGCAGAGGTGGATGCCACGGTTTCCACCTCAAGATAGCGGGAGAAGTAATCTATCATGATGAGCATGTGCCTACCGTTGAGTAGGCTTCCAAAATCAGTACTCGCCGGCACCCATGGGGATTTTGGTTCTTCTGTAATGAGTGGAGTAGGGGTTTCAAGAAATTGCTTGCTTGGCATGCAGTACAGCCTCTTACTGCCGCTTCCACACTCTGACCCAACCCTAGGAACCAAAATTTGCTGAGAAGTCTACTCTTCATTTTCACCACCCCCTGGTGCTCCACATAAGCCAACTAAACCGCTTGTTGTTGGAGGCCACTGAGTAGAATTAACCATGGACCTCTCATCAAAAAGCCTTCTGTGATTACAGAGAGTTTTTGTCAAACTTGGTACAAAGTTTGTAGCATCGACCTGGCTTCCTTGGTTCTTCGGGCAGAGTGGTTGTGCAGCACCTTTCTGTCACTGACCCGCACTGTGATGATTGCTAACTAAATCAATCAATCAATCAAAACATTTGTAAAGCGCACTACTCTCCCATAGAGGTCTCAAGGCGCTGGGGCCGGGGGGATGCTGCTACTGCTTGAATAGCCAGGTCTTGAGTAGTCTTCTGAAGGTTAGAAGGTCCTGGGTCTGCCGTAGGAGGATGGGGAGGGTGTTCCAGGTCTTGGCAGCGAGGTGGGAGAAGGATCTGCCGCCGGAGGTCGCTCTTCGGATGCAGGGGACGGTGGCGAGGGCGAGGTCGGCGGAGCGGAGCTGGCGTTTGGGTGTGTAGGAGGTGGGTCTGTTGAGGTATGCTGGCCCGGTGTTGTGGAGTGCCTTGTGTGCGTGGGTGAGGAGCTTAAAGGTGATCCTCTTGTTGATGGGGAGCCAGTGCAAAGGTTCTCGGGTGGGGCGTGATGTGGCTGCGGTGAGGGTTGTCAAGGATCAGGCATGCAGAGGGGTTCTGAATGCGTTGTAGTCATTTCAGAAGTTTGGCCGAGGCTCCTGCGTAGAGGACGTTTCCGTAGTCCAACCTGCTGCTGACGAGGGCCTGGGTGACCTTTCTTGTTTCAGTGGGGATCCACCTGTAGATCTTGCGGAGGATGTTGAAGCTGGAGGATGAGACAGCGTTGACCTTTTTTGTCATGGAGAGAGTAGAGTCGAGGATGACCCCCAGGTTGCATGTGTGGTCGGTGGGTGTTGGTGCTGCTCCCAGTGCGGTCAGCCACCAGGAGTCGTCCCAGGCCAAGGGGGTGGAGCAGAGGAAGAGGACTTCCGTCTTGTCCGAGTTTAGCTTCAGACGGCTGTTCTTCATCCACTCGGTGACAGCTTTTATTCCTTCTTGGAGGTTGGTTTTGGCGGTGAGGGGGTCCTTGGTGAAGGATAGGATCATCTGGGTGTCGTCGGTGTAGGAGATGATGTTGAGGTCATGCAGTCGGACGACGTGGGCGAGCGGGGCCATGTAGATGTTGAACAATGTCGGGCTGAGGGATGGCCCCTGGGGTATGCCGCAGATGATCTCTGTGGCTTCGGAGCAGAAAGGGAGAGGCGGACGCTCTGGGTTCTGCCAGAGAGGAAGGAGGTGTTCCAGTCCAGAGCCTTGTCCCGGATCCCAGCGTCGTGGAGGCGTGTGCGTAGGGTGCGGTGGCAGACAGTGTCGACGGCGGCTGACAGGTCCAGGAGGATGAGGGCCGCAGTTTCACAGTTGTCCAGTAGGACCCTGATGTCATCGGTCATGGCGATGAGGGCAGTTTCGGTGCTGTGGTTGCTGCGGAACCCAGATTGGGACGGGTCCAGGATGCTGTTCTCCTCGAGGAAGTGGGTCAGGTGTCTGTTGACGGTCTTTTCGATGACCTTCGCCAGGATCGGGAGCAGGGAGATGGGTCGAAAGTTCTTGAGGTCCTTAGGGTCAGTTTTGGGTTTTTGGAGTAAGGCGTTGATCTTGGCGTGCTTCCAGCTCTCCGGGAAGGTCGCTGTCTCGAAGGAGATTTTGATGGCTTTCCGGAGCTGGGGTGCGATGGTGGTGCTGGCTATGTTGAAGATGTGGTGTGGGCATGGGTCTGATGGAGATCCAGAGTGGATGGCGGTCAAACTAAAGGCAGTCATCCTGCGCCATAGCTACCAGAGACATAGGTAATGGCTTGGACCTCTTGACTACCAATTGGACATATTCCTCTGTGTCTTGTGCTTCCTTAGTCTGTGTCAGGGTGGCTGGGCTGGCTTGTCGTGATAGGATTTCTGCTAGGTATCATATGTCCGGCAGGTGCAAGATCCAATTTTTGATCCTTTGGGGTGGCTTGGATACCGCTCCTTTGAAGAGAAGGATTAACAGCTATTGGTCCTTATAGACAATCAATGGATGTTTATAGAGATAGACATAGAAATGGCGGCACCCACAGTGGATCGCAATGGCCTCCCTCTCTATTTGTGAGTATCGCTGCTCAGTGGGTGTCGGACATCGGCTAGCATAGGTGACGAGGGTCCACTTCCCTCATCTCTGAAGCTGTAACAATACAGCCCCCAGTCCTGTGGGGCTCGCATCCACTGCCAGTTCGGACTCCTTCTTTGTGGCGAAGTACGCCAGGGTTGTTTTGGCGGACGGACAGAGTATCCTTGGTGTTTTTGAAAGTTAGTTCTTACTCTTCTCCCCACACCCATGGACTGGACACTTTAGTGAGTTCGTATAGTGTCCCGGAGATTTCTGACAGGTTCTGCATAAAATGGTTGCAATACGTCACCATCCCCAGGAAACTACTGACCCCAGTCACTAAAGTAAAGGCATGCGCATCCTGAATGTCTTATACTTTTGCTGGGTCTCGCCCAATGCCTTTTCCCGGAAACTGAAAGCCAAAAAAACGAATGCTTCATTGCAGGAACTTACAATTTTGTCTAAGCAGTGTCAGGTCTATGTCTTTGAATCTCGAAAACACTGTATAGAGGCACGTGAGGTGCTGTCGAGGGTTGGTACATGCACCAAAATATTGTCACTCACATTTAGGACACCTGGTAGGCCAGTCAACACGCCCCTTCTAATGTTCTGGAAAACTTCAGCAGCACTTTAGTTGCCGAAATTCAACCTAGTGTATCGCCGAAGGGCCAACGCTGGTTGAGAAAGTCATTTTAAGACAGGAGTCTAGGTGGAGAGGAATCTGATGGTATCCTGACCTAAGGTCCATCTTGGAAAACCACACCAAACTACACTAACTCTGCCAACTCCTCGGGATGTCGTCTTTCGAGGGTGTAAGGTGGCGTTCTCACTTGATGGCCATGTTCAGCACTCTCATGTCAACCCAGATCCACATCGCACCTGGCTGTTTGGGGGTTGGGGCGGTGACCCTCTCGATTATCCCGGCATCTTCCAGGTGATGCAGTTCTTGTTCCACCTTGGGGCAGAAGATGAATTCCACACATCAGTGATGAAGACCTAGAGGCTTGATGGACCATTCAAACTGAAGTCTGATAGTCTGAAGTCCAGGCCTTTTAGGCATTCTGTGCAATCGAGTAGTGCAGTGAACTCTCGTATTAGGCTGTCAATCACGGTGGCATGGATGCTGAATGCGAAACGTAATAGACCATATTCTTGGGCTCTACTGCAACTGATTAGAACACCACTGTCCTCATGCAGTCTGTACACTTTGGCTTTCGTGGTGGCATCCTGGTGGTCAATGGTGGTGTGAAAACCCCCGCTAGCCTTAAAGGTTTCCTATTGCCAAATGCTTAAACCTTGACTGTGATATGGCCTAATTTGGGTGGTGAAGGTAGTTGATGATAAAGGACGGCAGCCATGAGATTGGTAAAGGCCCCTTTGTCACTCAATTTATATACAAGAACGGGGTTGACCCTGTGTCCCTCAGAACCTGGTTTAATGATTGTTCAAAAGAAATTGATTCTGTTGGATACGAACAAAACTTATTTTCAAAGTGGTCTTGTGAACCAAGATCCAATACCCTCTAGGTAACTAGATAACTGCCCCCCTCTGAAAGAAAAGAGAGACTTCTTGCAATCAATGAAAGAATAGTCTGTATGTGACTCAATATTTTCTTTATATTAAATGGATCACACTCTTATGAAAAAACAATTTGGTCTGTACATGGACTGTCAATATCACCAATGAAGTGCAAAGGAAAACAGTGATCAAAACACAAAAACGCAATAATACAAAAGACAATATATACACAATCAATGCATTCAATTACGCAATCTATACAAATATACACCAAATACAAAATTCTTGTTTTTCAAAGGCCATCAACTAATATCAACTTCTTGAACCCTTTTTGATTTCTTTTATTTCATCGGAGTTCTGGAGTTAAGGGGCCTGTAGAAAGTGTCGACGTTTCGACCCTGTCAGCGCCACGAACTTCGGCATGGGCCGCCGCCAGCTGCTACCGTTCAGAGGCGGGCCCAGGAGGGCACTGACAGGTCCACCTACCTCGCAACGGTGCATGTCAAGGGCACCTCTGGAACAGAAGACATTGCAGAGGGCAGACCGCATCCCTGATAACTGGGAGGCAGGAGGGGAGTCCCATGGACATGCCACAGTGAGGAGGGAGTGGCAGCAAAGACACACAGGGCACTCATGACCTCATCACCAGTGTCATGGTGGGCCCTGCGGGTGCTGATAATAAAGAACACACCAGCACCAGTAATTACCATAGTCAACTGACCACGCCTAGAGCACAGCCAGCCTGTTTATTGATTCACGCACGTAGGAACGTCAGACCATACTAATGTCTGGAATCCCACAGGTGTATTATTAACAACAGCTACTAACCCCCTCTGTGGTATGCACCAAATGGGTGTGCTCACACTACACTACAATGCTGTATCGCACCCCCAGTGCTGTGCAGCATGATTAAAGAAAAGAAAGTAATAAGGTCTCAAACAGATGGTGATTGCATCATTTGATGCTTGCATCTACAAAATGATGCAGACAATTGTTTTATAAACTTATTTGGATTGATAAAACAAAGTAGTGCATGTGGGGTGGGGCAATAACATGGAGATCCATGGTGGGAGAAAACAACAAGAAGGGTGCCTGAGGTGTGAAGCAACCTGAGAGAATGGGAATGGAAGTATCATTTAGGGCAGAGTGCAAAAGAGAAGCAATGGGCGAGAGAAGGAGGCCACGAGACAAGAAGGGCACGAGGGAGGAAGCAACACAGTGTGTGGAGGAGCAGCAACATGGAGCAGGCGAGAGAGATTCACACAGACAAGAAAGCATTGGGGAGAAGCGTCTGATTGGTAACGAGGACACTCGGGCAATGCCCGAGGGGCCGGTGTCCAGTTCCAGCTGTGTGATGCTTATTAGGTCTCGGCTGGCGTGGCTGTGCACATGCGCAGCTCGCTCAGAGAGATTTAATGTTTTGGAGGAACTTCAGTAAAGGGCTTTAAGCCCCGCCCCTCTTTTCCATTGCCTGGGGTCACCGAATATGCTAAACGGTGGCCAGCCATTGGAAAAGTGCATTTTATGAGGCGTACTTTTGGCTTTTTCAGACGGCCCACTTGGACGGGCTCGCCTGCTTTCCTCCTGTCGCAAAATGTTTCTTATCTTTATGGGGCCATGTGTTTCAAACACATGGCCCCATAAAGACAAGAGATCCCATGCTACGGACGAAAGTGAAAGCGGACCGTGCTTGTTTTTTTTTTTTTGTTATCCTTGCATGTTTAAACTAGGTCTTGTTACATCAATTCAAAGCCTCCAGTACCCTTTCTTTGCAATAAAAAGAATCATATTTTCCTGCGATGGGCATTAAAACAAATAAGGGTGTTGATACCTGTTCTACCTATATGTGCCATCTAGGAAGCACATATTCAGTTAATGAAATGGTTATTTGTACTTTAAATGTAAAATATATTCCAAGCATATGACCGCCATTTCTAAATGGTGAAATGCTTGCATTTGTTCTTTTTATTTTGTGTCATATACTTCAATAAAAACTTGTAAAAAAAAATGTGCCTGCCGTACCAGTTTGCGTGCCAAACCTGGGGGCGTTGCCAGTGCCCGGGGCTGTAGCAGGCAAGCCACTTAAAGGGCCAGCCTCCGTCGGCGGGGCAGCTCGGGTGGCTAATGTGTCTGCTGCAGAGATCGGCGAGCCTTCCGATTGGCCGCAGCTGCGGCTCAGGTCAGGATACCAAGTATGTATCACAGAGGTTTGCAGGTTATTATGCCAATTGTGGAAGCTTGTCACTTACTTGCCATATGTCTCAGTGCCATCGATATAGCATGGCTGGCTAATGCGTCTGCTGCAGGCATATATGTGAAGATCAGGACTTCTGATCAGATAGCACTGGATTTTAATATGGACTGTCGAAAGGGACCACGTAGAGCCTGCAGTGACGACGCTCAGTTGGTTAATGTGCCTGAATCGCAGGGCAGCTCGGGTGACTAATGTGTCTGCTGCAGAGATCGGCGAGCCTTCCGATTGGCTACAGCTGCAGCTCAGGTCAGGATACTAAGTATGTATCACCGAGGTTTGCAGGTTATTATACCGATTGCAGAAGCTTGTCACTTACTTGCCATATGTCTCTGTGCCATCGATATAGCACAGCTGGCTAATACGCCTGCTGCAAGCATATATCTCAAGATCATGACTTCTGATCAGATAGCACTGGATTTTAATATGGACTGTCGAGAGGGACCACGTGCAGCCTGCAGTGACGGCGCACAGTTGGTTAATGTGCCTGAATTGTGTGTGCTTGGTGGCGAATGCGTTTATTATTTATTTGTATGCAGATGGCCATAAGAGTAGGAGCTGTAAGTGACACCTGTATTAAGTGGCCCCTTCATCACTTCCTGTTGCCTATTTAGTGTACAGAAATCAATAAAATGCAATGAGCCATATTTATTATACACCGGTTACCTTTTCTTAAAATAAACACGTTTTTCATAAATCTATAAGAAAAACCAAAAAATAGTATACCAAAAATTATCTTGCATGGAATGCTCAGTATTCGATATTAGATTAAAGTTTTGGTTCAGTGCAATAACGTTTATTTATTTACTTTTAAGCAGTACCTTATTCTCGAGATAACAATCCTCACGCTCACATAAAACATAACCTAAACATCTCTTTAGGCATATACATCAACAACCTAGTAGAAAACTATTAAAGCAATGCAACAGATATATACACAAGTTAAAAATTATAATTCTGCACTTTTTATTCATATATAGTTAAAACTCAATAAGAATTGGGAGACAGACATTAAACATGGGAACATAATACACAATAAATCACAAAAATTCCTATTTGTAAAAAGGAGGCACAAGACAGAAAATTAATTCAGCCAATAGGTCAGAATTATCTCTAGTTTATGTGCGGTGTGTTTCTCCTTTGGCATCGACGCGTTTCGGTGGATGTATATATTTAACCACCTTCATCAGGATAACATACAATGTTGCCCCAATAGTTCTGAAATCCAAACAACACATATTTAAAAAGCAGAATTAATTGAATAAATTAAGTCAAATTGTTCTCACAAACATAAAAAAGATACAATATATAAAAAAAACTGAATGCATTGCTAGCACAGTAGACACCTTATAACATATACATAACTGCTTCAATCTAACACATTAGAACCTTTCATGACCCCACATTAACATATAAAACAAATTACTTACAAAAATATTCGCAAACAATATTATGGCAGTCAGCCAATACCACATTATCATGTGTTGCAGCATAGACTTAAGGGCTTCAAAATTACCTCATGTTACCAAATTAGACCCACATTAATTTTGTCATTCCATTTTGTCTATAAACTATTATTTCATTACTCTCATATTCATAGGCCTATGTGACCACAAACACCTTTAGATAGTTCATAGAAGTCAAAACGGGCATAGCGGGATTCAACTCCATGAGTGCACACAATCATATGTCTATTATTTATATCCAATATTTAATAGGGGCATACCTCTGTATCAGCTTATAGAGAACTCGTATGACCAAGGGGTATGGACCTCCTTTATAAAAATTCTCGTCCCGCAAGAATCGAAAATTCATTTAAAAATGGACCAAGCTAATCCAGCTGAAAAGAATAATATAACATCGCAAGGCGCAATTAGAATAAACCACACCGCCTTTAAGTGAAAGAGACAAGAATTAAATCTCAAATATACCTAGCGCTTTTATTCAGACGTAGTCGTTTTGGGATATAAGAGAAAAAATCATGGGATTTCCTTTTGTCTTCCACAATTCTATTTGAATAAAAAGAGGGAAAAGGAGATATCTTTATTCTCCATGCGTAACAATAATAGAGCCAATATTGTAAAGCGTGGACGTATTACTTACATCCTTTAGGTATACTCGATTGCAGAATATTCAGAAATTTAGTTAAGGTCAACTCTGGTCCAAACTGCAGTTGTTGCACGAGTATTTAACCTAGGAAATGTATATACAAGTCTTTAAAATATCGCAAGTTAGTAGAGACATACACCAATGCTCAAATAACCCTCGAGAGATATTACTTACACGTCAAGCATTCACTGTATTTGAATGGTGCACGCGGTAAAGCCCCGACTTCAGCTGACAGAATGATAAGCCTTCAATCATGTAATTTTAGCTGCTAATTCTGTAATGATAAATTAGCCCCGTTTCAGCGATACTGGATACTAACAAAATAGCAACGTCATGACAGAATAGCAACGTTACGACAGAACAGTGTCACTCCAGTTATTATGACACCATACTTACAAGTTAAGGAGTCTTGAAAAAAGTAGAGTCGGAGATTTCTGAAAGCGGATGCGTCTAGCCTACGAGAAAAAGTTGTATATACTTAAATATAAGTAATACCGAAAGGGCACGGAGTTACTTCAAAGCATCTCAATCTAGAATTCATTCGGCAGTACGACTAACCTTCGAGACAGTGGATAAGTTCTTTCCGCGTGCGGTCCCGGTTTTCTCCCAACGATAAATAACGTCGGTTTGTGATAACCCGGTATTAGTAACCGCGGTTCGTGTATTGGAAACGCCTACTTCCCGTTCTGGAAGTGCAGCCCATAAATCACCATAGAAAGAGGACTCAGTTTAAGAGATCCCAGACGGGCGAACCTAGCTGAAAAGTCAGAGATGTATGCGCCCTTATAGAGGTGAAATTATCAATTAGAGAGGGCGGAATAGAGTTCCAGAAAAACAGGATACAACAATGTGATAATTGTATCATTATTATTCATATATATTGCTAGCTACGATCATACATATGCGTACGATTACTTCCACATATATTAAAGGTCTCTTCAATCAAATTTTATTGTGGATCTGATGTGATTATTCCCCTTATCATTCGTGTTAGTATTATTTCAATAGAAGAGTTATAAAAGAAACCCCACAAAGGGGGTAATCCTAAACCACTAGTTAGCTCCAACAATACGGTCCCATTCCTCACGTGAGTTAAGTCCTTTTCTCACTGTATTGAGGTATGAGATATACCATTGTTCTCTATGTTTGCGAACAGTCACAATGTTACCTCCCCTCTTGCCAATCCTGACTCTCTCTAAGATGAACCATCTAAAGTCACATTCAGTATGTTTGTGTTCTAGAAAATGTGCAACAATTGGCGCAGTAATCTTTTTAGTTTTAATGGCAGATCTATGTTCTTGTAGTCTTGTACGGACTTCTCTTCCAGTTTCCCCGACATAACATAGTCCGCATGGGCACGTTAAAAGATAAATGACATTTTTGCTTCTGCAATTATTATGAGTCTTACATTTTACAGTCATACCATTACATGTAATTTCTGGTGCAGTAATACATTGATCACAGATATTACACATACCACATTTGGAGGTTCCAACAACCTTAGTGTTATCTAGGGTCCTCTGGGGGTCAACTGTATCTTCTTTATAGGTATGAACTAACAAATCACGTAAGTTTTTGTTTTTCTTGAATGCAAAAAGGGGTCTTTCTAACGTAGTGTCTTCATCGTGATTTAAAATGTGCCAATGCTTGTTGACCACATTTTTAATTTGATTACTTTTGTTCGAAAATTGGCTCACAAACACCACTTTATTTAATGGGCCTTTTTCTTTTTTGGTGTTCTGAATAAGGGCGTCACGGTCGTAAAATCTCGCTCTTTTCAGAGAGTGAGATAACAATTTCTTGGGGTAGCCCCTATCTTTGAACTTATTTTTGAGACTCTCAGCGTGTTTGTAGTAGTCATTAATATCTGTACAATTTCTCCTTAAGCGGAGAAATTGGCTAAAAGGAATGCTCACCCTCTGGGATTTGGGGTGAAAACTCGAGTAATGAAGGAGGGTATTTTTAGCCATAGGTTTGGTATAAAGATCAACTGATAGTGTTCCATTTGAGCTTCTAATTGTAATATCAAGGAAATCCACTTTCGTGGTACTATAAGTAGATGTGAACCTAAGATTTGGGTCCCCCATATTAATCCAACTCAAAAATGCATCCAGCAATGGTATAGGTCCTTGCCAGATAAAAAAAATGTTATCAATGTAGCGGTACCAGCCCGCTACATTCTCAAAAAATGGGGCCATCTCATTATCTATATGTCTGGCTTCAAAATTACCTACATAAAGGCAGGCCAGACTAGGGGCACAAGTGGCCCCCATGCTGGTCCCCTTAAGTTGCCTAAAGTAGTCATTTTTAAATAGAAAAACGTTATTGGTCAGGATCAATCTAACGCAATCAATGATGAAGTCCTTATTTGCTCCGCCAAGATCTTGGTTGGCAAGAAGAGAGTCAATAACCTCAACTGTATCCATCTTGGGTATATTCGTGTAAAGAGACTCAATGTCTAGAGTCACCAGACACTGAGTCTCTTCACAGAAAGATAAGCCCTCCACCATCGAGATAATGTGAGCAGAGTCCCTTACATATGATTTAAGTTTACATACTAAAGGTCTTAAAAAGTGATCCACGTACTTACTTATGGGTTCTAAAAGTGAGTCAATGCTGCCCACTATGGGTCTCATGGGGGATCCAATCTGTCTTTATGTATTTTTGGCAGGCCATAAATGGCCGGTATTTTAGGTTCCAGATTGTTCAGAAATTTAAATTCATCCTCACAGATGTATCCATCTTCTTTTGCATGCATTAAAAGAGCTAGGCATTCACGAGCAATTTCTTTAAGGCAACTTGCATTTGTGCGTACATAATGTTCACTTGTGGGACACCCCCGCGCCGCACGGCCACCAGCTGCTGCGTGTGCCCCTTTGCTGTGCCTTACTGCCTCGCCACCGGCCTCGCGGCCGCCTTGCTTCTCCCCTTGTGCTTTTTCTCCTCTGTGTTACCCGTCATTTGTGCTTGTATTTTTCTTGGTATTTTTGTGCTGTCCGTCATTTGTGCTTGTATTTTTCTTGGTATTTTTGTGCTGTGCTAACGTTCCTTCCTCCTGTTCTCTCGTTTTGTTTCCCCCCCATCTGGGCCTGTTGTACTGTAATTGAGTGTTTACTCGGTTCCTTCCTGTTTCCCCGCCTACCTCGCCGCTCTCCCTCCCCGCTTCCCGCCACCGCCATTTGCCCCGCCCCTTTCTCTTCTGTACCCTCCCCGCTCCCGCCTCCCAGCTGCTCCGCCCACCCGCGCACTTGGCCTTATATGGCGACCGTGCGACGCAGGTGAGTGTGACCCACTTGTGGGACACCCCCGCGCCGCACGGCCACCAGCTGCTGCGTGTGCCCCTTTGCTGTGCCTTACTGCCTCGCCGCCGGCCTCGCGGCCGCCTTGCTTCTCCCCTTGTGCTTTTTCTCCTCTGTGTTACCCGTCATTTGTGCTTGTATTTTTCTTGGTATTTTTGTGCTGTCCGTCATTTGTGCTTGTATTTTTCTTGGTATTTTTGTGCTGTGCTAACGTTCCTTCCTCCTGTTCTCTCGTTTTGTTTCCCCCCCCATCTGGGCCTGTTGTACTGTAATTGAGTGTTTACTCGGTTCCTTCCTGTTTCCCCGCCTACCTCGCCGCTTTCCCTCCCCGCTTCCCGCCACCGCCATTTGCCCCGCCCCTTTCTCTTCTGTACCCTCCCCGCTCCCGCCTCCCAGCTGCTCCGCCCACCCGCGCACTTCGCCTTATATGGCGACCGTGCGAACGCGCAGCGGTCACGCGCAGCGGGTGCGCCGATTGTGCGCCGAAGGCGCGCCAAAGGTAAGCCCGTCTGCGCCCGTCCGCGACCGGATCGCGCCCAGCGCCAGAACCCCTGGCCCACGAAGACCCCGACCGACCCGCCTGACGTACTCCGCCGCCACCCTCATCGCACTCAACACCGGCCGACTCCCAGACTGCCACCAAGCCACACCACGACGCACCCACGGACCTTTCTGTTGCCACGCCTGCAAATTCACCTGCATCCGGACCTGCCTCGCACCAGCACCCGCCAAGTCGACCTCCAGCAGCACCCACCTCAAATGCATCCTGCTCAACACCCGCTCCGTCCACAGGCACGCCGTTGAACTCTGGAACCTCCTAGACGCCACAGCTCCTGACGTTGCCTTCCTCACGGAGACCTGGATGAACGCCTCCTCAGCTCCCGACATCGCCATCGCCATCCCAGAGGGCTACAAGATCGTCCGCAGGGACCGCAACGCCAACCAGATGGGAGGAGGCATCGCCATCATCCACAGGAACACCATCCGTCTCACGACCAGCACCGACAACACCCTGACCACCGCCGAACACCTGCATTTCCAGATCCACACCGACCCGAACACCACCCTCAGAGGCACCCTGATCTACCGACCCCCGGGACCACGCACACAATTCAGCGAGGACATCGCCGACTTCGTCAGCCCGCATGCCCTCCCCTCCGCCGACTACATCCTCCTGGGGGACCTCAACTTCCATCTGGAGAACAACAACGACCGCAACACCAGCACCCTGCTCGACAACCTCGCCAATCTTGGACTCAAGCAGCTGGTGTCCACCCCCACCCACCTCGCCGGACACACACTCGACGCAGTCTTCTCCTCCAGCACAGACATCGACTTCAGCCACGCCACAGAGCTGCAATGGACGGACCACAGCTGCGTCCACTTCACCTTCAAGAGAACGACTACCCACCACCACCAGCAACAGGCCGCCCGCAGAAGCTGGAACAAGATCACAGCAGACCAGCTCGCCACCTCCCTGAGCCAGCACCCTCCTGCCAGCTCAGCAAACCCCAGCCAGGCCGCCGACAACCTCACGAAGTGGATCAGCATCTGCGCGGACGAGCTCGCCCCGATGAGGACCCCGCCCAGCAGACCCGGCAGCAAGAAAGCCCCGTGGTTCACCGACGAACTCAAGAGCTCCAAGAAGAACTGCCGAGCCCTCGAGAAAGTCTGGAGAAGGGATCCCACACCGGACAACAGGACCACCTTCAAGCTGGCCACCCGGAAGCACCACCAGCTGATCCGCACCGCCAAGAAAACTGCATTCAAGGACCGGCTGGACAACAACGCACACAACTGCAAGGAACTCTTCAACATCGTGAAAGAGCTATCCAACCCCAGCGCAGGAAACAACGACATCACCCCATCGCAAGACCTTTGCAACTCCCTCGCTTCATACTTCCACAACAAGATCACGGACATACACAACAGCTTCAACAACCAACCAACGCACACCAAGACCGAACAACCACCTCCCACCACCACCCTCCACGCCTGGACCCCGATCAGCACCGAAGACACCATCCGTACGATGAACTCCATCCACTCCGGATCACTGACCGACCCCTGCCCTCACCACGTCTTCAACAAGGCCGACGCCGTCATCGCACCCCACCTGCGAGACATCATCAACACATCCTTCGACACCGCCACCTTCCCTGAGAGCTGGAAGCACGCCGAACTCAGCGCTCTACTCAAGAAACCCACAGCGGACCCCACCGAACTCAAGAATTACCGCCCCATCTCGCTCCTCCCGTTTCCCGCCAAAGTCATCGAGAAGACCGTCAACAAGCAGATGACCGCCTTCCTCGAGACGAATGGATCCCTCGACCCCTCACAGTCCGGCTTCCGAGCCAATCACAGCACCGAGACCGCCCTCCTCGCCGCCACCGATGACATCCGAGCCCTGATGGACAACGGAGAAACAGCGGCCCTCATCCTCCTAGACCTCTCCGTGGCATTCGACACTGTCTGCCACCGCACCCTAGTACAGCGCCTCAGCAACGTCGGAATCCAGGACAAGGCGCTGGAATGGATCATCTCCTTCCTCGACGGCAGAACACAGAGAGTCCGCCTACCACCGTACAAGTCAGAGGCCTCCGAAGTCATCTGCGGCGTCCCTCAAGGATCCTCGCTGAGCCCCACCCTCTTCAACGTCTACATGAGCCCCCTCGCGGCCATCGCACGCCAACACAACCTCAGCATAATCTCCTACGCCGACGACACCCAGCTGATCCTCTCCCTGACCAACGACCCCGCCGCCGCCAGAGCCAACCTGCACGAAGGGATGAAAGAAGTAGCCGAGTGGATGACGACCAGCCGCCTGAAACTGAACTCTGACAAGACGGAGGTCCTCATCCTGGGCTCTTCACCCTCCGCCTGGGACGACTCCTGGTGGCCTCCCGTCCTGGGCACCGCACCCAAACCGACAGACCATGCACGCAACCTGGGCTTCATCCTGGACTCCTCCCTCTCCATGACCAGACAAGTCAACAACGTCTCCTCGGCTTGCTTCAACATCCTACGCATGCTACGGAAGATCTTCTGGTGGATCCCCACCGAGACCAGGAAGACCGTCACCCAGGCCCTCGTCACCAGCCGACTGGACTACGGCAACGCCCTCTACGCCGGTACCACCGCCAAGCTCCAGAAGAGACTCCAGCGGATCCAGAACGCCTCAGCCAGACTCATCCTCGACATCCCACGATCCAGCCACATCTCCGGACATCTGAGAGACCTTCACTGGCTCCCCGTCAACAAAAGAATCACCTTCCGCCTCCTCGCCCACGCACACAAAGCCCTACACGACCAAGGCCCGAGCTACCTCAACAGCCGGATCAACTTCTACGCTCCCAAACGCCACCTCCGATCAGCCAACCACGCCCTCGCCGCCGTCCCCCGCATCCGAAGAGCGACTACAGGAGGAAGGTCCTTCTCCTACCTGGCCGCCAAGACCTGGAACTCCCTCCCGACCGACCTACGCCTGACCCGAGACCACCTCTCCTTCAGGAAGAAGCTGAAGACCTGGCTGTTCGAGCAGTAGCGGCACCCCCCGTCCCCCAGCGCCTTGAGACCCTACGGGTGTGTAGCGCGCTATATAAATGTCATTGATTGATTGATGTTCCCTGACCTCTAACAACTTAAGCATCCTTTCTTCATAATTCACAGTATCAAAAATAACAACTCCTCCACCCTTATCTGCAGGTTTTATGGTAAGTGAGATGTCATTTTTCAGTTTATCTAGGGCTTCTTTCTCAACTTTAGATATGTTAAAACAATGAGGTTTGTTATCCTTTCAAGTAGTTTGTGTATTCCACTTTCTACGGCTATCTCAAATGCTTCTATATTTTTGCTCACCATACTCAATGTGGGGGTAAATGTAGATTTAGGTTTCATACCCGAAATATTTTCCTGAACCCTACACTCTCTTTTCTCAAAAAATCTTTTTAACCTTATTTTTCTAAAAAATGAGCGGAGATCTTTTTCTAGTTGAAATTTATCAAGGGTAGTGGATGGTACAAAACTGAACCCTCTACTCAGGATCTCTATTTCTGCATCATTTAATTTTTTGCTGGACAGGTTAATTACAGGTAATCTGCTGGTCTCCAATATCTTTTGCTCCGAGTGCAGATATACTGTTGTGGAGGTGCTCGGTTGTACTGTTGTTGGCGGCCACGATTGAATTGGCCCCGCCCCTGATTCCCATTGTATCTCTGGGCCCTCCTTGGGCGTGATTCTAAAAAATGGCTCTGATCACGTCCATTTCTACCCTGCTCATCACTTTGGCCCTCCTCTTCTTCACCACTGGAGCCAGATGACTCGGAAAAAGTCACCTGCTTGTTGCCACCTCTTGAATAGATTTGTCTATTTTGTGGCCTGTCCCAATTACCATCACTTTTAGTTTGGAAATAAATTTCTCTTAAATAAGGATAAGCTCTTTCTTCAGAGTAGTTTTCAATATCTTTCTTAAGTTTATTTGTTTTTTTATTTAGCAGATAGTCACTATAGCCCTCCACATCCCTGTTAATGTCAGCTAATTTCTTTTTCGCTTCTTCTAATGCCGGACTATTCTTAAGTTCTGTTTCTAGTTTGTCTATTTCTTCCTGTTCTAAAATTATTAGGCCCTGTGCAGTTTCAATAATTAAGAGCATCCAGTCTCTACTGCATTGGTTAGAGATGAGTGCCCATGTCTTATGGAATTTTCTTTTTTCTGTAAATAGACCAGGTTCATTGCGAACCAGTAGGCCAATAGGAATTGTTCCAGATTTAACATATTCCACTAGGAAATCTGCATGAGCCTCTGTTCGGATCAGCTTTTTCTTAAGATTTAGTCATTTGCCCCAGTGCTCACCTTTACCTGAGACAACAGTAATTTTATTGCCATTTTTTGTATTAATAATACGTTGTAGCTGGTCATCACTAAACCCAAAGGTTTTAATTTGATCCATAGCCACTGTAGGTATTTTTATATACCTTATCACTAGAACTTAAAGCTCTCCAGCCACAAAGGGCCGTGCACAGACACTCTAATAAAAGAGAGAGGGACCCCAGACCCAAAGGGATAGGGTACCACAACTGACTTTAGTCAAAAAAAGATTCCCTTTGGGTACCTTATTCTCGAGATAACAATCCTCACGCTCACATAAAACATAACATAAACATCTCTTTAGGCATATACATCAACAACCTAGTAGAAAACTATGAAAGCAATGCAACAGATATATACACAAGTTAAAAATTATAATTCTGCACTTTTTATTCATATATAGTTAAAACTCAATAAGAATTGGGAGACAGACATTAAACATAGGAACATAATACACAATAAATCACAAAAACTCCTATTTGTAAAAAGGAGGCACAAGACAGAAAATTAATTCAGCCAATAGGTCAGAATTATCTCTAGTTTATGTGCAGTGCGTTTCTCCTTTAGCATCGACGCGTTTCGGTGGATGTATATATTTAACCACCTTCATCAGGATAACATACAATGTCTCCCCAATAGTTCTGAAATCCAAACAACGCATATTTAAAAAGCAGAATTAATTGAATTAATTAAGTCAAATTGTTCTCACAAACATAAAAAAGATACAATATATAAAAAACTGAATGCATTGCTAGCACAGTAGACACCTTATAACATATACATAACTGCTTCAATCTAACACATTAGAACCTTTCATGACCCCACATTAACATATAAAACAAATTACTTACAAAAAAATTCGCAAACAATATTATGGCAGTCAGCCAATACCACATTATCATGTGTTGCAGCATAGACTTAAGGGCTTCAAAATTACCTCATGTTACCAAATTAGACCCACATTAATTTTGTCATTCCATTTTGTCTATAAACTATTATTTCATTACGCTCATATTCATAGGCCTATGTGACCACAAACACCTTTAGATAGTTCATAGAAGTCAAAACGGGCATAGCGGGATTCAACTCCATGAGTGCACACAATCATATGTCTATTATTTATATCCAATATTTAATAGGGGCATACCTCTGTATCAGCTTATAGAGAACTCGTATGACCAAGCGGTATGGACCTCCTTTATAAAAATTCTCGTCCCGCAAGAATCGAAAATTCATTTAAAAATGGACCGAGCTAATCCATCTGAAAAGAATAATATAACATCGCAAGGCGCAATTAGAATAAACCACACCGCCTTTAAGTGAAAGAGACAAGAATTAAATCTCAAATATACCTAGCGCTTTTATTCAGACGTAGTCATTTTGGGATATAAGAGAAAAAATCATGGGATTTCCTTTTGTCTTCCACAATTCTATTTGAATAAAAAGAGGGAAAAGGAGATATCTTTATTCTCCATGCGTAACAATAATAGAGCCAATATTGTAAAGCGTGGACGTATTACTTACATCCTTTAGGTATACTCGATTGCAGAATATTCAGAAATATAGTTAAGGTCAACTCTGGTCCAAACGGCAGTTGTTGCACGAGTATTTAACCTAGGAAATGTATATACACGTCTTTAAAATATCGCAAATTAGTAGAGACATACACCTATGCTCAAATAACCCTCGAGAGATATTACTTACACGTCGAGCATACACTGTATTTGAATGGTGCACGCGGTAAAGCCCCGACTTCAGCTGACAGAATGATAAGCCTTCAATCATGTAATTTTAGCTGCTAATTCTGTAATGATAAATTAGCCCCGTTTCAGCGATACTGGATACTAACAAAATAGCAACGTCATGACAGAATAGCAACGTTGCGACAGAACAGTGTCACTCCAGTTATTATAAACAGGAGTCCCTAGTAAGCCAGAGGATAGGAAAGAAAGGGGTGCTTGCTGCAAATTTGCAGCAAGCACCCCTTTCTTTCCTATCCTCTGGCTTACTAGGGACTCCTGTTTATTTTTTCGTGTATTACTCCTCGTCCCGAATTGGATTAGTTAGGAGACCTCCCTTTTTTCTTCTCACTCCAGTTATTATGACACCATACCTACAAGTTAAGGAGTCTTGAAAAAAGTAGAGTCGGAGATTTCTGAAAGCAGATGCGTCTAGCCTACGAGAAAAAGTTGTATATACTTAAATATAAGTAATACCGAAAGGGCACGGAGTTACTTCAAAGCAAAATTGCCAAAGAGCGGTTTGGATGACATCCTAAACTGCGTGAGGTTTGTAAATGTGACCAGAACCCCAGGATAGCAATATGGGGAAACAACCTTTACAACGCAACTTTTACAACGCACTACCATTACAACGCAGTCATTACATCGCAACATCCCTTACAACGCATGCCATTACAGCGCAACCATTACCTCGCATAACACTACAACGCATACAATTACAACTCATGTCATTACAACGCAGTCATTATAACGCATACCATTACAACGCATACCATTACAACGCATAGTACCCCTACACTATCCAACACTTACCCTACTGTTGCACCCCCTGGAGTTAGAATAGTAATTTTTACCCCTACACTATCAAAAACTTACCCTACTGTTGCACCCCCCTGGAGTTAGAATAGTAATTTTTACCCCTACACTATCCAATACTTACCATACATGCAATGTAATTGTATGCGTTGTAATGGTATGCGTTGTAAAGGTAGTATGCGTTGTAATGGAATGCGTTGTAAGGGTAGTTTTTAAAAATTTGTTGTAATGGCATGCGTTGTAAAGGAATGCATTGTAAAGGATGTGGCGTTGTGGGGAGGCGTGGCTTGCGCCCGACGGAGATGGCGGTGTATCCGTAGCTCTCTGAGGCAAACGGGAGCGGACACGGACCAACACTGCACTTGGCCCTCATTGTTTTAAACCAAATTGGAGGACATCATCCATGAAAATGCAGTGAGCATTATGGGACCCCTTGCTGACTTCATGGAACCGAGGTAGCCTGCCTATCTTCTCTTTTCTTCCTGCCGCGTCTCCGTGACTCACCCGGCCGCCATTTTGGGACGCCGGTTACGGAACGGCTTTTTCCTCACAGATTTTTCTCTCTTCACACGCTGTGTTCCCCTTGCTTCCAATCATCAATATATGACTGCAAATGCATGTCTAGGGGAATCTGAGGACATTGGCAACCTGATTTTGTAGTGGCTTTGCAGTGCCGCTGGTTACAGAGTGGCTTCTCTCACAGACTTTCACCTTTTTTACGCGCTACGTTCCCCTTGCTTTTAGTGCCCGAATTTGTATAGGCAATTACACGCATAGTGGAATTTGATAGCGAAGGCAACTGAATTTTGATAAGAGTGTACAGCGCGTTGTTTAAGGAATATGAGATTTGCTATTTTCATGTTTCCCCTCGTGAGAGTATCACAGCGCTGACAAGAAAAACTTACTGGTCATTTTTCAACCGTCAGCTGTCAGATGTTAACCGTGTAAACGCCAAAGGAATTAACTGACAGGTGGGGTATGACGCAGCATGTCTGTTATGCATGGCAGCCATTGTATTTACTTTTTACCCACTCAGAGGAAACACCTGATGCCTCGCAGTTGCGCTTAATTAATTAAGACATTCGAATGCATACATTCACAAGCAGTTATGTTGCATAGGTCTTGGTATAATGAAAGATTAGCTCCTGTATTTTAAAGGTTGCATGAGCTGAATCAGAGCAACATAAAGTATCTGGATAAGCTTTTTATTGGAGCCATCCTGTACAGCTCAGCAATACCAACATTATTAACATAACAACAGTTAAACGTCTTCAGCATAAATAGGTGTTGAAAAAGATGAACTAATAGTGATCACAACATATGTATCTTCTGGGATAAAACGTCCATATCAAGCAAACCAGTAAATGACTATAGGTCTGCTAAAGGACAACTCACCATTTTTCTCCAACTAACTCATGACGGTGCTCTGCTTGTTTTCTCCTGGAGATCCAATCTCAACTGTCTTCTTTTCTACCTATTGCCTATTATCTAGGTAACATATTGAGACTATGTTATTCACTATTGCTTGGTACAACAAATCTTTTAACATGTATTTTCCTCATGCATACTGTAGGAGAGTAGGGTCTGCTTTCCTATGGTCACCCCACTTTTTGTTTTTTGCTTCACTGGTTTTCGATTTTAATGTGTCTGTGGGCCTGCTAATCAGACCCACAGCCCAGCTGTTCTCTCTCTAAATTCATATCATGTACTTTAAGGTACATCACCAATTGGGAAATGGGTCACTCTTGTGAGTCCCTGTACAGTGTACCATAGGTACCCAAGGCATAGGTGCACCAATTTAAACATTCAAAGAGCGCATCGACTGGGTTCCTTATCGCACCAAGCCTCTTCCTCCTCAATGAGTAGACCAAGAGGAATGATATTGTATTTTCTTGAATATACTGACTTATTAAAATTTGTAGCTGAAGCCAGAGCATTGAATAAAATTACTTGGTCTGGAAATACATTATTTTTTGTCCATGACTACGCTAAATCAACAGCAGACCGACGAAAGGAATTCTCGGCACTGAGACCTCAGTTACGTTTGATTGGTGCACGATTTGGTCTCTTCCACCCATGTCTATTTAAAGTAACTATTAACAATAAGACTACCACTTATGAAGATCCACTAAAACTCAAGAGTTTCCTCTATTCCTTCCAGACTGATTCCATGGATACTTCTTCCGCATCTACTTCTAAATAGTCAATTTTAGTCCTTTTTTGCTTTTTGCTACTTGCATATGCTTCACCTTGCTTGTGATGTAGATACCAAATTATCCGTTATGAATCTCTTAGGCCCAGATGCATGAAGCTAAAAACCGCTCGCAAAGGGGCAGATTCTCAGAATCTGCCCCTTTGCGACCGGTATTTTTGCATTTGGGATGCATCATCCCAAATGCAAAAATCGCAAATTGAGAATTCGCTAAATTGTGATTACTTGCATTTAAGGAATCTCAAATTGAGATTCCTTAAATGCAATGCATTAAAGTTTAAAAAATAGCGATTTCGCTAATAGGGCTCGCAAATTACCATGAAGTACAACTTCATGGCAATTTGCAAAACCTTTGAAAAATGCACTAAAGTGCATTTTTCAAAGTTTCATGTTGCGCACACACATGCCCTAAGGGCATGTGTGTGCGCAACATATGTGCACAGATCAATTTCAGGGGTGCAACAGGGTGTCCTTTGGACACCCGTGCACCCTTGAAATCGCATTCTCATTTTGCGATTCGCTAATTGCGATTCACAAATTGAAAATTCTTCCCATTCATTCCTATGGGAGGTATTCCTTAATTGCGACTCGCAATTTGCGAATCGCAATTAAGGAATTTTAAGAAATCGCTATTTTTAAAGTGATTTCTTCTTGCATACCATTTTGCTATTCCTTATTAGCGATTCCTTATTTTGCGCTAATAAGGAATCGCAAAATGGATGCTTGATGCATCTGGGGATTAGGCTGGTATTAATGTGGTTGCGGTTCTTTATATCTTGTTTTTATGCATTTAAATTTTTCTTTTTTGGTCTTGTTCATATTCTTTTATAAACATGTTTCTATTTTTTAACTTTATTGTTCTTACAAGATATACTTTTTTCTTCTTAACCAGTTGTTTGTCCAGTCCTCCTCCCTTTCCCCATGTTTTCTCAGCAGTTCGTTGGTACTGTTCTCCTCCGTGAGTTTGGGTAGCGTCATTACTCTGTGTGGCCTCCCACCCTTCCACTCTTCGTATGGTCTGGAATCTATGTAAGTTTTCCTTATTATTTCTATTTTTTCCTTTTTGCTCTATCATTCTTCCTTCACCCTTTTTTCCTTTTTCACTTTTTCCTCTATGTTCTTTAGTTACTCTTTTCTTCATTGCACAATCTTTCTTTCTCTTTCTGTTTTTTCTATCTTCTCATGATTGGAATTCATGTAAGTTTTTTCCCCCTTATGTTTTCTTCTGGTTTTTCTTCTATAACTCTCTTTTGTCATTTCCCCTTCACCTTTCTTCTTTCACCTTTCTTCTCCCCCTTTCTATCCTTCTAGTTCCTTCTCTCCTATCTTCTCTTTATCCATTATTTTACGATTTCTCCCTCTTATACCTTTTCTCTTCTCTCTCCTTGTTTCATTCATTATTATTCTTCGTCTGTACCTTCTCTATTGTATTTTTATCCTTAATTCTATTTTCTCTTATAAGATGCATAGTGTATCTTTTTGAATTGTTCATTGCACTGTATGCTTATTGCTTAGTAATGCTACCTCAACTCAGAAACATTCAGAGTCACTACATGGAATGTTAAAGGTCTAAATAACCCTATTAAAAGACAACAAGTGTTATCTCATTTGGCTAGATTAAAAACAGATATTGCCATGTTACAGGAAACCCATTTAGCTGATTCTGAAGCATCTAAATTGAAAAGATTTTGGGTAGGCAATGTATTCTCTTCTCCAGCTTTAGGCAAAAAGAATAAAGTTGTAATTGTGTGTCACAAAAAGTTTAATGTTTCTATTGTTCATCAGGAAATTGATTCAAATGGCCGTTGGGTGATTATCAAATTATTAATAGATAATGTACCATTAGTTGTGTTTAATGTTTACACTTCTGTTTCTGTTGATAACAATTTTTGGGTACTTGTATCAGACAAATTACTTACATTTGATGATGACTATATTATTTTTGGCGGTGATTGTAATCAAATTCATGATCCCATTTTGGATAGAGGCTCCTCAGTTAAATTTGTACACTCTAAAATGCATTCCCAATTTACCTCCGCCATTCGTCGTAAATCCTTCATTGATATTTGGAGACTTTGTCATCCAGATCTTCAAGAATACAGTTATTTCTCCCCCCCACATAAAACACAATCCCGTATTGACTATCTCTTTTTAAGCCGGTCCCTTACTCAACATGTTCTTCATTCAGAAATAGGTTTCATTTTAATCTCTGATCATGCCCCGGTTTTTGTTGACTTTGACGTAGTCCCCTTTTCTCCGTCCTCTGGCAGGTGGCCTTCTAATAACTCCCTTCTTGCAGATCCTAAATTCTCCAGCCAATTCAGTTATTTTGCTGTAGACTTTTTTTACTACAAACACTGTTTCCGACTCTTCTCCTACTATGATTTGGGATTCTTTTAAGGCGACTGCAAGGGGCTTCATAATCAACTTTGTTTCTCAGAAGAAAAAGAGTTTTGAAAAACAATCTACCCAACTTCTTACAAAAATTAAACAATTAGAATAAGCCTATTACCGTTCATTTACTGACTCTTCTTTAAAAGACCTCATCTCTGCTAAAGTTACTTTTAATAAGTTTTCCACTGACGCTGCAGCTTCTTATCTCTTGAAAAGTAGCGCACAATATTATGGGGGTCAGAACAAAATGGGAAAGCTCCTAGCTACCTACTTAAAAACCCGCCGTGACAGAACCAGGATTACGTCTATAACAAATTCTAATGGTGACTCTCTTTTTAAAGATGACGATATCCTACAAGAATTTGTCACTTTCTATAAACATCTTTACACTCCTGAATCACAGCCTCTACAATCTGACATATCCTCTTACTTTCAAAATCTTACTTCTCCTTCTACCCATATTAATTTTGGCTCGCTTGAAGTGGATATAACTTTGAAAGAAATTTCTTATGCTGTTTCGATCTCAAGACGCGGTAAAGGCCCTGGCCCCGACGGTTTTACCATAGAATTTTATGATCATTTTTCAAAGCTTCTTCTTCCACGCCTTCTTCTTCTCTTTAATTCCTTCATTGCGAACGGTTCTTCCCAAGGAACTTTTCAAGAAGCTATGATTTGTTTAATCCCCAAAGACAATAAAGATCCCTCCTTTTGCAAAAATTATCGTCCTATTTCTCTTGTAAACACGGATTATAAGATCTTTGCAAAAATACTCGCGCTACGTATTGACCTCATTTTACCCGAACTTATTGGACCAGAGCAATCTGGTTTTGTGAAAGGACGTTTAACCTCTGACAACTCTAGAGTTCTCTTTAATGTTCTTAGCAAAGCATCCTCCATACATTATCCACTGGCCAACATAACCCTGGACGCGAAAAAACCTTCGATAGGATCGGTTGGGATTTTATGTTTCATGCTCTCAAATGGATAGGTTTTCCCCCCAAATTAATCTCACTTATTTCTTTACTGTATTCTGGCCCTATGGATTCTATCTTTGCTAATGGTAAAGTCTTAGATTATTTCTTTCTTTCTAGAGGTGTTCGCCAAGGCGGTCCCTTGTCCCCTTTGTTGTTTATAGTGGCGATGGAACCCTTTCTAATGAAAATAAGGCAAGATACACAAATTACTGGTTTTCAACTCGGCTCCAACCACGTTAAATTGTCCGTCTATGCTGACGATATCCTATTATACTGTTCTAACCCAGATACTTCTCTTCCTTCCTTTCTTCAACAAGTTGATATTTTCTCGCAAATCTCAGGTTATCGCCTTAATCGAGACAAATGTGAGGTTCTACCCCTTAACGTTTTATGTCTTCGCCACTACTTTGACCAAACGGGCTTTTCCTGGCAACCGTTCAAATTAAAATACTTAGGATTATGGTTCTCCTCTAATATTTCAGATACTTTAAAATTCAATTTTGAATATATTACCAAAAAATTGACCGACTTATTTACCAGATGGCATCCTCTCTTTCTTTCGTGGTGGGGCAGACTAGACTCTATTAAAATTATGCTGGCTCCTATAATTTTATATTCTCTTTCTATGATCCTGTTCAAATCCCAGGTTATTATTTCAAGCGAATAGATTCGATCTTATTGAAATTTCTTTGGAAAAATAAGCCCCCTCGGATAGCCTTATCAAGTCTTAAGAAAGATAAAATCAATGGAGGTCTCATGTTTCCTGACTTCAAATCCTATCACTATGCTTTCTCTTTTAAGCAAACTTCCAGATGGTTGTCTACTGATATCCCCTCTCATCCTCCAGTATGGTTGTCCATTGAAAAATCCCTTATTTCACCTTTTGATTTCCCTGAAACACTTGCATTTACTGCCAATTCTTCCTTTTTACATTCTTCGGTTATTGCTCATACTCGTCAACTTTTAACTCCCCTCTTACCCTCCTCCTATCCTTCTCCAATCTCACTGCCTCAACAACCTATTTGGCACAACAAACTACTACGCATTAAGAATCGTACCTTTTATTGGAAATCCTGGAGATCCAAGGGTTTACTATGGATTTCTTAACTTCTACATGCAAATGTACCTGTATCTTTTTCTGATCTTCAGTCTCTTTTTCACCTTCCTAACTCTTATAAGAAACAATATGATCTTCTGCTCCCAGCCCTTCAAAATTAGCTTCAATCACTCCCTTCATTTCCTGTTCCTCCTATTTCATGCTCCACAATTTTTCCTCTTCTGAACGCTTCTCCCTCTGCTTCTAGTATCTACAAATGTCTTTTATCTCCTTCAGAGCGGCTCAAGACAAATACTGAATTGGCTTGGGAACGGGATTTGTCCTCTTCCTGGTCGGTTTCCTTATGGGACAAACTGGTTAAAGATTCATAAGACCTCGAGAGCAGCTAACACCACTCAAACCCTTTATTTCATTTATCAACGTTTACTATACTGCCCTGCAAGACTGGCATCCTTTTCCCCGGACTTTTTATCTACATGTTGGTCTTGCTCTTGCCCTAATGCCGATTTAATTCACATGCTTTTTCTATGCCCTAATATCTCTACCTTCTGGAAATCAATTTGGTCTCGTATAAATGTAATCTTTAACACAAAAGTCCCCTTCTCACCTTCAACTGTTTTCCGCGGTTCCTTATCTCCTTCCTTGCCTCAAACCCCTTCCCATTTTAAATTAATCGACCTACTGAATGCTATAGCATTACACTTGATAACCTCCAACTGGAAAGATACATCAGAAGTTACTTATTCGGCCTGGTGAAATCCCATTTGCTTTCATCACAGACTAGATACAAACTACATCGCTCCTATTTCCCTAGCAATTAAGAGAGATTTGTTATGGATCCCTCGTATCTATCTACTCTCTCTTCCTCAAATCCCTCTACTACTACCCATGCAAATAAATCTGATGAGGTTTGTAAACCGCCATGATCATTCTCTTGTTGTCTTTTTCTTTAGACTATTTATGATATTGTTGTTCACTCTATTTGCATAGTTACTTGTACTTTTATCTTTATTGTCATGTATACGCATACAATGTATATTTTTAAAATGTATCACTTTGTTTTCTGCATTTCCCCAACTTGTCATTTTCCTTTTCCCTCCCCTTCTTCCCTTTTTCTTCGCTCAGACATTATTGTTTATTGAATCCTTTAATTCATGCATCTTTAATATGTATTTTTATATTTATGTTTACATTATCTTGTACGATGCACTCCTATTGTAATTCTTTTTGTGCTTGGTTTCAATAAACTTGAATGGATAGTCAAATGGTCCTCAGATTTAGATATAGCTAGAGAAAGAGATATTTTTTCGGAATCACTTGAGATGGGATGTAAACTATTATGCTCATCGTCCCTTCAGGCCCAGCACTACAAGAGTTTGTATCATTTGTATTACACGCCATGGAAAATTGCTCAATGGGGGGCCGTCTCGGGCACCACGTGTTTTAGATGTGGCAGCACAATTTGTTACATATTTTCTCTACCTGTCCACATTTAGATAAGATAAAACATGATATTGAGAATTTTTTCCGAAGTGCCTTAGACATAATAATAGAGCTGGATTCAGCAACTATTTTGCTGGGAGTCTCCCCCAACGGGCAAATAAATTGTAAATATTTTTTGTTTGTAGCAATGGCGATTTTTAGACTGCTTGTGGCCTCAACTTGGTTAGATCCAGATCCTCCCACGTATCATCAATGGCTTGGAAAAACTTTGTCAATACAAAAATTGGAAACAGCTATTTACTCTAGGAAAGGGAGAAAGGGCAAAAAGCTGGGTATGCAAATCTGGGGCCCTCTGATTCAGTGGAAGTTTGGAACTGAATAAGGTAATGTGAAGTATCTATATATGTATAATTGAAGGTTAACATATATGATTTTGTATGTGTATATAATATGATAGGATCTGTATGTAGTATGTATATTGTAATATTTTTTCCCTTGTCCTTTGAATATGTGGCTGCCTTATGAATTGTACTGTGCCTTGTCCATGTAATGGGGGAGGGGGGGGGAAATAAAATGAGGGGAAAAATTTATCAATAAAAACATTAAAAAAAAAAAGAATGGTTTCAATAAACTTGAACTTAAAAAAAAAAGGATGTTGCGTTGTAAAAAATGCGTTGTAAAGGTATGCGTTGTAAAAGTATGCATTGTATCGTCATACATCCGCAATATAGGACCATATTATGAATATTACCAGTTATATATTTTTTACATTCCATATTTATTTTACGGTGGTTGGTTTGAAAAAAGGTGTTTCATTTGTTTTAGAAAGCATGAAATGCTTTAATATAGTCTGTGATTGTCTCCAGTCAAAATATGAGACTTGCATATAAAATATGTATAGTTTTTAGAGGAAAAAACAAATTTACCCACACTTGCCACATAGCTTGTAGGTCATCAAAAATGTTACTTCTGATGGATACTTCTAACCGGATTCCTCACCTTTCGAATATCTCCAGGTGCCAACCTGGATCTTATCCCCAGGTGCCAGCCTGGCTCTAGAAGTCTTAAACCACATTGTTCTCATGCCAGGAGGTGACACCATGTTGACTCTGTTTGATCCCGGAAGTAATGATGGAGCAGCATTTAAGCGCCACTCCTCCACATCGACTTTAGTTGCTTTCTTTCTGTGCCTTCGTACGCTGATCTGGAGCTTACGCCCCACTTTTTCCTCATCCATTGGCAAGTTTTTTTCCTTGCAAAATTATTTTTTCCAGGGTGCAAGGGAACTGAGCCCCCCTACATCTATAGGGTCCAAGCCTTGTAGGGACTGATCCGCAGATATGTGCCTTTGGTATTTGGGTTCAGTGCACAACTCCAAGTCCTTTGAGGAGTGTGCCTTTATGTCTCAGAATACGACCTGGGAACACAAAGCTGTGTGTCACCAAAAGAGGTCTCGGAAATCTGGCTCAAAATCAAGAGCGTGGACCTCTTTCTGCTTTCGAGGATGGTAGGATCAACCCAATTCATTCCTCATGACTCTCCCAACAGAACAATCCATTGGGTTCAGATTGCACCTTCCCATTAATAGGTAACCTGCCTGGCAAACTTGAAACAAATTGGAAAGGGTGTGTTTGCTTCTCACAACACCACACATGATAGAGGGTTTCTGCACGGTTTGTGTAGAGTGGGCATGAAAGAGGGAGTTAGGACAAATCACAAAGCTTTTTACATGAAAAGTCAGGAGTAAGGTACACATACAGAACATCTTTGTGAGTCGTGAGGAAAATTGAATTTTGCCTTGTCATGTGTGCCTACGTGTTCCCCATCCTATGTAATATGTGCATGATTAATATGCATGTATTCCCCTATGACCGAATAAAGACGCAATTATAGTTGTGTCCAACGTTTAGTATGCCAGTTATCCAGTCCCCGTGAAAACAACGTGAATTAGGCTTCTAGGTCTATGTTGACACCCTTTTCCATTGTGCACGTTAATTCAGCAAATTGTCCCCGTTTCTAGGCCTCATGAGGGCCCGGACGCTAGATTCAAGCTCCAGTCTCCTGAACCCACTCTGAGGAGCGATACAGCCCCCACCTGCATCCCTGACCCTTCACTTACTTCCTGCCGCGCAGCGCGGTGCCCGGCCTGGCTCTGTCTGCCTGCCTGCCAAGAATATGTTATGCCTACAGTTATCAGTTCAGCTCTCCGTCTTCACATTCCTAAGCTAACGAACCGCATAAACATCTTCAGCTATAGTCTAGTCTTCCTGTCTCCATGCAAGTGAATTACTGTATTAATATCCATAGAAGATTCATAGCACACGCAATACATGTAGAATATATGCATGCACCAGCCTTAGTGTCAAGTAGCCTTTACCCTGATAACTTTTAGATTCTATCAACATGTACTCCAAACACAAGATACCAGATATGCTATAGGTACATGTCGTCCTGACATCCCAGACTTTCGTCTCCTCTTCTAGTGTAGAAGTCAGAGCCCCCAGTTCTCCCCAGATACACGTCATAGTCCGTTTGCGCGCCCCACTAGGTTAAAGGTTCCAGCTGCCCAGGTAGCCCTGTCCATGTATCCACCCATTTCATGACACTTCTGTGACGTCTACATCACATGTCTTCGTGCACGCCCTGTGCACGCCTTCTTTTTACGCCCATGTATTCTTATCTTACGTTTGTCACTTGTTACGCCTACTGTATTCAATGCAATTATAATGTGTTCCTATATATACTATGTACTGTTAATGAGACGTTGCAGCTGCCACTCATGCCATTCTATTTCAGGCTGTTCCGATCCTGTCCCTTCCCTTATGCCTGATTAAAGCCTGTTCAACTCAGATTCCTCGGATCCTGCCTCTTATTTATTGAGCTATCTGTTTTCATTAATGTATTCAAAAATAGTACCGGTAATTAATTATTTATTTACCACATAATGGCGCCCGAATAGGGACGAGCCCCTTCCCCACGCGCCGGCGATGTAACGCAGGCCCCCTGACCCTTCTACAGCCGTGACGGAACTCTACCGTGCACGTGCAGATATTTCTGCTTCAAGTCTCCCTCAGGCCCACGGAGGAGACGGAGACTGCGGTCCGGCATCCAGACGAGGCGGTGAGGAATGCGGTTCGTCCCGACCAGAGCCCAAGCCGAGAGAGAGCAAGGTCCGAGGTATCTGGAGGCCCACCTGTAACCGAAGCCCGAAGCTCGAAGCGCATGCGTAGCAGTAACCAGACGTCGTAGCAGTCCAGTCCAGTCCGAGGCCTTCAGTTTCTGCTTCCCGGTGAGTACCGTTGCGGGGGAAGTATCTAGACAGGTTCATTAGTTTGTCCCTGGTCCGATGGGTTTGGGTACACAGATCCAGTCCGAAGTATTCATCTAGGTGGATACGGTATGACGTGTCTCTTTATGAGACCGGTATGTTCTGTACTGTTTTAGCAGTGCATCTAGTTTCTGTACTGTTTTTTAGCAGTGCATCCAGTATTTCTATTAAGTCTGTTCTCGAGAAATTCAAGTATTATGTTTTCAGTGTATCAGGTAGTATTCTGTTCGAACTGTTATTAATGTATATTTATGTCGTGGTATGAGTGATTTGTTTGCCATTTCATTTCTGTGTTTATTGTGTATTGTGTTTAGCCCAAGTACGACTCCAAAATGCCTCTGTTTTCGAAATTACGTCAGATAAAAACTAGAAAAGGGTTACTCGAAGAAGCAGTTCCTGTCCCTCCTAGGGACAGTCCTGGACACTTTATGTATCACAAGCATGGCTTAGATGCCATATTATATCTGGACTTATGGGCGGAGTACACGAAGGATCTTGAAGAGAAATATAGATGGCCTGTATCAGGTACATGGGATGCCGAGTGCATCATGCGAGTAGAAGAAGCATTATGGAAAAAGAAAGCCAGACAGTCCCAGAAAGACGCCATCGAGTTATGGCGCAAAGAATCTCACAGAAGAACCGAAAAAGAATTCAGAAAAGCAGAATTAAGTAGGGAATCCTCGGAAAAAGCCCAAGAAAGGGAACTTCTAGAAGAAGGTGAACGAGTTAGAGCAGAACAGTCGGACAGACAGAGAAATGCCCTTATTAAAGGTATGTATCCTCTTCTTGCCGAGGGCTTGCCGAAGGCAACCCCGGAAGCATCCTGTAATTTACCGCCACCCTTGGTCCCTACTAAGCTACGTCATAAACCGACTGCAGCTGAAATATTTCTTTCGTCCTATTTGGATGATACAGTCCCAGAATATGCAAATCCTATTCTGCCTGCTCAAACCTCAGCACCCTGTTAATAATGTAATTCCTGTTCCTCCAGTCACTGGTCCCGGGAACCCTGTCCATGTGCCAGTACCCCCGGACCAGTCCACGTCACGTGTTTTGCCAGTCACCTTACCAGCCCGTTCAGTATTAACTGACGATTCCAGTTCAGGCGGAGCGGGAGGAGGTGCTCCTACCACCCCGCCTCAAGTAAAACGAATGACGCTGAGAGAAGCAGCGTTACAGCGTACGCCAAAAGTGACTACATACGCAGATCTCAAGCGACACCTTACTGACTGCATATATGATTCAGTACCAGGTGAAGATCACATGATATTGTATTCAGTACGTTTAAGACGAGTTGCCAACTTTTTGGCCACCCTGCCCGATATGAAGGAACATCTAGACAGAATATATCATTTTATCCGTACAGGGGAGAATTCAGAAAGTATTCACGAAGCTATGGCACACAGAAAGGTCGAGATTCAAAGTATGATTCTGCAATTTATGATTAACTGTTTAATAAGAGAACAAGATTATCCTGATAAAGACAAAGACGAGATGAAGGCCCTGACGAGATGGGGTGACAATATAGCCGAGGGAAAACACAAGACACAAGGTAGTATAGAAAGTATGTACAGGAAAATTCGTAAGGAAATTCTACGTATACACGAGAAGGAGAAAGCAAAAAGAACAACCGAGAAAGAGAATGACTCTTCCAGTGAAGAGGTAGACAGCGAAAATCCTGACAGAATAGCGTATGTAGGTAGAACTAGATTTTCCGACCGACATTCACGCCTAGATTACAAGAAAGTTTTTCCTCCTCCCGTGCCAGAACAGTGTTCTCTGGAACAAGTATTCCAGGCTACAGATAAAATTCTGAAATTACGAATAGGTTATAGTGAGCTTAGTACCATGCATGAACAAGAACTAGCCCGATCAGCAGTCCGATGGACTAGTGATTCTACCACGTTTCCAGACGAAATAGTGGCCCAAACGTTTCTGAAGCTGCCCCCAGCCGAGCAGCGTCTGGTGGGTATGTATATGATCCAGCACCTCATTACACTGTATGAGGATCAGCATTCTGATCCAGGTCCTTTGTATGATGTCCTGAGCGAGTTACTCCTAAACAGATGGAAAGGTCTAGGTACTGATTTAATTAGTGTCATTTTAGAACAACGCCATAAATACAGAACGTTCCTGAATCCACACTTTGTTCCAGTTCCACCCCCAGCAAGAAAGTCATTCTACATAGACAGACAGAATCCGTTGCGAGAAGTACACCCAGTTAAGGGAGCGGGGGGTGATCTAGAACGAGTATTTGTTTACACCCCTATCACGAAAATAGAACTTCTGGAAATGAAAAAGTTAATACCCTGTCACGATAAAGATCCAGCAGGGTTCCACCGTGAATTAAAGGACATGCTCCGTATGGGAGAATACACGTATCCTGATATCATTAAAATGTTAAAGGTCTTGTTGCCTGCGGGCATATATGAAAATCTTAAAGAAAAAGAATGGGAGGTGGGAGAGAAAAAGATAGATTGGACCGCATTAGAGACTGAAGATAACACACGAATTCCAGGTACTGGTCTTGGGGAAAAAGCTAAAGCATTGCCCGAATTGTTAATACAAGTCTTGCCAAGATTACTAGCCACGAAAAAGGAAGACTGGGATGCTATCTCAGCCTGTAAACAGAAACAAGATGAAGACACTAGTGATTTTTATTCCAGATTTGAGAAATGTTTCATTATCAATAGTGGTCTGAAAACAAGTAGTGAATCGTATCCACATCTTTTTGTTACCAAACTAGTTGAGAATTCAAGTCCACAAGTTAAAAATCGAGTACTGAAAGTCGAGAGTACTTGGCAAGCTAATACTCCGTCCCAAATGCTCCAGATGCTTCAGTATCACCAGAACAGAATCAGGGAGGAGCAGGAAAACGAAAGAAGACGTATGAAGGACACGAAAATGAAAGTGTTAGTTGCACAGTCTGTTCCACAAGACAGTCAGAAGAGGGGTCCGAGTCAAACGAGTCATCCTGCAGCTCCCGTTAAAGGGACCTGCAATTATTGTAAACAGCCAGGTCATTATATAAACAAATGTGCAGTTCTGAAACATAACATAGCTACTGGTAAGACGAAAGAGAGACCGCGTCCTCCTAGACAAGAACATGTTCCGCAGAACACACAAGCACCGCAGAACGCGCAACAGACAGTTACAGTACCGCAGCCTATAGCTGCCACCCAACACGTTACACAACAGATGTATCAGTACGCACAGTCGGAGTATCCAGAATTTCAGCAGTATTCATGAAACAGCCTAGAGAGGGAGGTTGGCTTGCCTCTCATCGAAATTCCTGTAGATCAAGAGGGTCCCTATGTACACAGTCAAGTATTAGGGAAAGACAGAAAGTTTCTGATTGATACAGGGGCAAGTAGGACTACCATCAGTCATGACGAGGTTCCAGGGGCTCCACTCTCAGGCTCAAGAAATGTTTCCCTTGGATTTTCAGGAAAGCCTATTGTTAATGAAATATCGAAACCAGTTTCCGTAGAAGTTGGTCCATTGTCCCGAACTACTGACTTGTTACTTACGAAATCCTGTCCAGAAAATTTATTAGGTATTAAAACCCTGAAGGAATTAGGAGCAGTAATTTGTTGCTCCCCAGAAGGAGTGAGACTGTTCTTACGAGATTTTAAAGGTCATTATGTATTACGTGATTTTGATCCACGATTAGTGAATGTACCACAGCATTTATGGGCGCAAGGTCCAACTGATGTAGGTTGTATGCACATTACACCCCATCGTGTCACTCTGAAACAAGGTGTTGTATTACCACGAATCCGACAGTACAAATTGCCACCTGAGGCTGTAGCAGCCTTATCCAAAATTATTGACGAACTCATTGCTCAAGGAGTGGTTGTAGAAACTGACTCCAATGTATGTAATTCTCCTATCATTCCGATTCTTAAACGTACTGATCCAAATGCACCTCCAGTTTATCGATTAGTGATTGACCTTCGAGAACTCAATAAATGTATCATACCCCAGTACCCAGTGGTTCCAGATATTTCTTCCCTATTGACTGCCATTGATTCCGAAGCTACGTTCTTTACTGTTATTGATCTCAAGAACGCATTCTTTAGTGTCCCCATTCATCCAGACAGCCAGTTTCTTTTCGGATTCTGTTTAAATGGAAGAAGCTATAAATTCACACGAGCTCCTCAAGGTTTCACAGAAAGTCCTAGTATTTACAGTCAAGCACTTAAGAGACAACTAGACAATATACACATGCCAACTGACACTGCCCTGCTCCAGTATGTCGATGATCTACTGATCACAGCCCGGTCTGAACGCGACTGCGAACGTGCATCACTTACAGTCCTATATTTCCCGGCCGAGATGGGGCACAAGGTGTCCCCTTCGAAATTGCAATTCTGTGTCCAGCAAGTGGTCTACCTTGGACACTTACTGTCCAAGAGGGGTAGGCAGTTGACACCAGACCGTATCCAGTTAATAGCACGTCTTCCACAGCCCAAGACTCAGAAGGAGGTACGAGCTTTTATAGGCCTCACTTCTTACTGCAGACAATGGATTCCTCAGTACGCATATCTAGCCAAACCACTGATACAGTTAACGACACAGGAGGCAGCCACATTGACTGTCCTCCCTTGGACCCAAGAACATACACTTGTTTTCAATGAGTTAAAGAAAGCTTTATGCCAAGCACCTGTTCTAGCAACACCGAACTACAGTAAGTCTTTTACACTTTTTGTCACTGAACGTGATGGTACTGCATTATCTGTTCTCACACAAGATCAAGCAGGACAATACAAACCCTGTGCTTATTTCTCTAGCACATTAGATCCGGTGGCCCAGGCTTTGCCTGCGTGCCTCAAGTCAGTTGCAGCCACAGCACTAGCTATCAGACAGAGTGATTCCATAGTGTTAGGACACTCCCTGACGGTACAAGTTCCACACTCCGTGGAAGTTCTTTTAAACCGAACACAGACTCAGCACTTGACAATTGCACGTTTAACAGGATATGAACTGACACTGTTTCAGCCACACATAGAAATCAGACGCTGCAACATTTTAAATCCCGCTACACTGTTACCTTCAGTTATTTTAAATCCTGCCACACATGACTGTGTGGAAGTTGTTAACACCATGACAAAGCCAAGACAAGACTTGACAGACATTGCATTACCTGATCCCGACCTGACACTCTATGTAGATGGTTCATGTATGAGAACAAGTACAGGAGAGTTAGTAGCCGCGTATGCAGTGACTACTGAAACTGAAGTTATAGAAACACATCGTATTGACACCCTGTCTGCTCAAGCAGCAGAACTCGTCGCTCTGACCCAAGCCTGCATACGAGCCAAGAACCTGAAAGTAAACATATACACAGATTCACGTTATGCATTCGGAGTCGTACACGACTTTGGAGTACTCTGGCAAGAGAGAGGTTTCATGACTTCTCATGGAACCAAGATTCAGCATGGCCCCCTCATTCAAGCTCTGTTAGAAGCAATACATTTACCGACAGCTATCGCTATCATGAAGTGCAAGGCACATACGAAAGTCAATAACATCATTTCCCAGGGTAACGACCTGGCACATCGAACAGCCAAGCTTACAGCTCAGACTCCAGACATTCCAGTTAACACGACACAGACAGACATTCCAGTTCAGACTACTTGTATGACAGTTAAGGATCCTACACAAGACGTGCTAGACATACAGTCACATGCTACTCCCGATGAAATCAAGAAATGGTCTGAACAAGGAGGGGTCCAGACAGATCAGGGATGGTTGACGAAGGGTAAAGCCACATGGTTTCTCCCCGACTCTATGGTTCAAGTCATTATTAACACCGCACATAGTCCAGCACATTTAGGAGAAAAAGCCATGTTAGACAGTATTCAGAACCTCTGGTTTAACAAGCATTTACGAGCAGCCGCCAAGCAGAAAGTGCGTACCTGCATGATCTGTTGTCAGTTCAATCCAGGTAAAGGTGTCCCGGTGGAACAAGGTGGATTCCATCCTCCTGACCACCCTTTTGAAGTCCTCCAGATGGATTATATTCAGATGGAGCGATGTCGAGGTTTCAAGTATGTCCTCGTAGTTGGATGCGCTTTGTCCAGGTGGACAGAAGCATATCCAGTCCCAGATTACACTGCCGCGACCACTGCCAGGCAGTTGGTTCGTGAGTACTTCCCCCGCTATGGTTTACCGAGGGTCGTGTATTCAGATAACGGCCAGCCATTCTCATCCGAACTCATGAAACAAGTATCCCTTCTGTTAGGGTACCAGTGGAAGTTCCACTGTGTACGACATCCGGAAGCAGCTGGTCTCGTTGAGAGACATAATCAGACTTTAAAGATCCGCATTGCCAAGGTTTGCGCAGAGAAAGGCGTAGATTGGTTGGTAGCACTGCCAGTCGCCCTTTTTTACATGAGAATGGTCGCTCACTCCCGTTCAGGTCTGTCCCCCTTCGAAGTCATTTTCGGTCGTCCCCCAAACATGTGGGGTACACCTAGGCCCCGTAAAATAACTGATGTTGACAGTAATATGCTGACAGATTACCTGGCTTCCTTGATGTCTGCACTACTCTCTTGTCGTTCACAGGTTGCCGCTGCTTTTCCAGACAACACTCAAGTAAAACCGCACGAGGTAGTTCCCGGCGATCTGGTGTTGATAAGGAATTTCGATCGTTCAAGTCCGCTGGAGCCCCGCTGGAAGGAGCCAAAACTCGTCCTAATGACCACAAAGACTGCAGTCAAGATCGAGGGTCGTAAGGGGTGGTTGCACTCCAGTCATGTGAAGCGATTTCATGGACTCAGACCAAAAACTTTTCTCAAGGACTGCCCCGTTCTCAAGGACTGCCCAGACACTGAATCTAAACTTCCCCTGTTAGAGAAAACTCCGCAGCAGGAGTATAAAGAAAAATTAAGGTCTAGTAAGTCAGCCAGTTTAATTGTCTAAGTCCCTCTCGGGTGAAACGGTTAGACAGGTTCCTGACATGTATGAGATAGACCGACATAGTGAGAGAGTTAGTCGAAACTCTAAGAGAATACGTTATCACAAAGCTCTTCGAAGCCGATGCATTGTTACCCTTTTAATTTCATTATTTCTGAGTTTTATGATTACAGGCATAAGTTATGTTTTATATATATATTTTCCTCCTACTGTTTCACATGTGCATATGTTTTCTAATGTTACAGCAGAGCACACTTTTAGTGAACTGCCTCCTCACGAGTTATCCTATCGTCTTGCCATGCGCAATAATACTTTTATCCGAATGTTACACTATTCACACCAGACCAGCAATGCCACTAATTGTTGGGTGTGTGGTCGACTCCCCCCTTTCCAGACACTGAAGGGAGTTCTGCCACTCTTTCCCTATCCGTTTTCACACAATGGTTCGTGTGGAGCATGGTCCACGTTAACGTCATCCTCGAACGATATGTCCCTTCTGAATAGAACATGTTTCCCAGACAAGGAAGGTCTTTCCCATAGGACAGGGTTAGATCTAGAAAATGAAGTATATGATCTAGGTAATTATTCTTCCAATTTCATGGTTTTGATTGTTCAGTCCGAGACTACTCCAGATTTGCCTGCTATTACAGTTCTACCAGTGAAAGGCGAATTATGTGTCAAAAAGAATGGTTCTGTACATCTAGGACATAGTGATTGTACTACTGTGGTCGAGTATGGTGACAGTGGGAAGTCTACTTTCAAAGCCTCACGTCATTCGTATTTTGTGTGTGGTCAGACCGCATATGTACGTCTGCCCCAAGATTGGGATGGAACATGTTACATTGCCTTCCTACTGCCACCAGTTTTCCTAGCCCCATCCGATTATCACAGAAATACACATCTAGTACACGTTAGACATAGAAGGGAGATCGAGTCCCCAATTGTCGATCAGACTGAAACTGCCTTAGAACAGTATCAAGACTTCAATAAAGGTTTCTTTTTCTTCATAGGTCCTGTCCAGAATAGTAAGCTAATACGTAGGTTAACCAGAACCCTTGAAGCAGTAGTGAATGAGACTACTTCCGCTCTAGGTAACTTAACCGAGGAGCAATCTGCTATGAGATTTGTCGTGCTCCAAAATCGTCTCGTCCTTGACGTCATACTGGCCGATAGGGGCGGAGCTTGTAGAGTCATCGGATCTAGTTGCTGCATTTTCATTCCTAATAACGCACCGTCTGTTTATTCAGCTATAACCAGACTTCATAAAATTGCCCATCAGTTGCACCAGAATCCAGGCACCTGGACATGGTCCGGTTGGCTCTGGAGTATAATATCTGCCTGGGGATGGAAAGTATTGTCATTCCTGGGTATAGCAGTAATGGTCATATTCAGTTGCTGTCTCTGTTTACAATGTGGCCCTGCGATTTGCGGCTTGTGCGCTACATCCTGTATTCCTAGTCCAAAGTCCCGTTCTAAGAAGATTCGAGACGAGCAAATGATGCTATATGAAATGATAGATGGTATCATGAATATTGATGTTTCCTGATGGAAACGTAGGGCACAAGGAGGGAATGAGGAAAATTGAATTTTGCCTTGTCATGTGTGCCTACGTGTTCCCCATCCTATGTAATATGTGCATGATTAATATGCATGTATTCCCCTATGACCGAATAAAGACGCAATTATAGTTGTGTCCAACGTTTAGTATGCCAGTTATCCAGTCCCCGTGAAAACAACGTGAATTAGGCTTCTAGGCCTATGTTGACACCCTTTTCCATTGTGCACGTTAATTCAGCAAATTGTCCCCGTTTCTAGGCCTCATGAGGGCCCGGACGCTAGATTCAAGCTCCGGTCTCCTGAACCCACTCTGAGGAGCGATACAGCCCCCACCTGCATCCCTGACCCTTCACTTACTTCCTGCCGCGCAGCGCGGTGCCCGGCCTGGCTCTGTCTGCCTGCCTGCCAAGAATATGTTATGCCTACAGTTATCAGTTCAGCTCTCCGTCTTCACATTCCTAAGCTAACGAACCGTATAAACATCTTCAGCTATAGTCTAGTCTTCCTGTCTCCATGCAAGTGAATTACTGTATTAATATCCATAGAAGATTCATAGCACACGCAATACATGTAGAATATATGCATGCACCAGCCTTAGTGTCAAGTAGCCTTTACCCTGATAACTTTTAGATTCTATCAACATGTACTCCAAACACAAGATACCAGATATGCTATAGGTACATGTCGTCCTGACATCCCAGACTTTCGTCTCCTCTTCTAGTGTAGAAGTCAGAGCCCCCAGTTCTCCCCAGATACACGTCATAGTCCGTTTGCGCGCACCACTAGGTTAAAGGTTCCAGCTGCCCAGGTAGCCCCCTCCATGTATCCACCCATTTCATGACACTTCTGTGACGTCTACATCACATGTCTTCGTGCACGCCCTGTGCACGCCTTCTTTTTACGCCCATGTATTCTTATCTTACGTTTGTCACTTGTTACGCCTACTGTATTCAATGCAATTATAATGTGTTCCTATATATACTATGTACTGTTAATGAGACGTTGCAGCTGCCACTCGTGCCATTCTATTTCAGGCTGTTCCGATCCTGTCCCTTCCCTTATGCCTGATTAAAGCCTGTTCAACTCAGATTCCTCGGATCCTGCCTCTTATTTATTGAGCTATCTGTTTTCATTAATGTATTCAAAAATAGTACCGGTAATTAATTATTTATTTACCACAGTCGGATCCACTTTATGGCGACCTCGAATCTGGGGAACTGGGTTCGAGTCTTGGCAATGCCGATGAACATACTGTGATTCTGGGCAAATCACTTAATCTCCCCATGCCCAACAAAGAAATGAATGTGTCCTCATGTAATGGTGATATGTAAAGCGCTTTGATACCCGATTCGGGTCAAGTTCGCTCTATATAAAAATTAATTCTTTCACGGCCGCAATTAAAAACGAGCCGGTTAATGCAGAGCAAATTAGTGCACCGCTGTGTGACCCACTGCGCAAACCTTAGTGAACAAAGGCCAATATTATTTCCAAGCAAGGAGCACCACCTCAAACCCCTTTTCTCCTTTGGGCATTCTTTGTCTTCTCTTCTCGTGCCTGTGGCAACCCCGTTGTTCACTCCCTCTCTAACAACTGGAGTTTTCTGCCTTTCTCCAGCTCTCAGGCCTCCGTCGCCATCTTAACACCAAAGGAGAAAACCTAACTCCTGTCTCCCTAGCGGCTCGAGCCACCCAGCTAACGAGCCCTGAGAGAAGCCGAGGAGAGAGGTGCGAGCTCACGCAGGGTGCACCCCTGCGAACCCCATCACCTGCAACAGGAGCCTTGCGAGGAAAAAGCAGGGCGGGGCTCTGCCCCCACAGCCTACCTGTGCTGCAAGCATTGCTGGGACAGGAGGCGTGCGCGGGGCTGGCAGCCGTGCAAACCCCAGGTGAGTGTCGTCGCTGCGTCCACTCTCACTGCAGCTTGTGCGGTCACGCTGCACGGGGTCAGCACTGCAAAGCTTCAACGAGCCAGCGGATATCCAGATGTTTCCCGAGGCGACTGGTGAATCAGGTGCAGTGGCACCTGGGCCCACAGGCTTGAGGTGCCCACTGAGCTCTGGGTGTTGCTGTCATTTAGAATTCAAACATCAATCAGGGGGCCCAGATCCTTCTTGCGGATAGTGCGGTGCTTGGAGTCAGGGCCGGACTGGGAACAAAAACCGGCCCTGGCAAAGTGCTCGCCCCCCCGGCCCACCTCTTTGCCAGGGCTGGTTTCTGGCCGATTTTGTTAGAAGGTCCCCAGGGGCCCAAATCCGGCCCCCACCCATGCGGCGCACCTGGGGACAGGGCCGGACTGGGCACCAAAACCGGCCCTGGCAAAGTGCTCGGCTGGCCCCCCCGCCCCCCCAGGCGGGAGGGGGGCGAGCGCTTTGCCAGGGCCGCTTTTCAGCCGATTTTGTTACAGGGCCGATTTTGCAGCTATGCTGCAAAAACGGCTCTGCAACAAAAACGGCCCCCAGGGCCCAAAACCGGCCCCCACCCTTGCGGCCGACCGGGGGATTGCCCGGTGCCCACAACGGCCAGTCCGGGCCTGCCTGGGGATTGCCCGGTGCCCGCAACGGCCAGTCTGGGCCTGTTTGGAGTGCGCGCTCGCAGCATGGGCGCTGCTGCACGGGGCATTCCACCACAACACCAGCCACCTCCACACCCCAAGCCTGGGAACACGACATGTGGTGCTACTTCATCTCTCGCTTGACGCCATTAGGGGTGCGCCAGGTTTACACGGGTGGGTCCGCCATTAGAGAGGATGTGGCTTAACAGTCGGAGTGGCCGGTTTTGAATTAGGGGAACCGGGTTCGAGTCTGATGGGAGGCTCAAGCATTTTGTGATTCTGTGAAAATCACTAAATCTTTCTGTGCCTAAAAATTTTTTAGAAAAGAATGTAACTGGTGGTCATGCAAAGCGCTCCGATACCTTCAGGTTAAATTTGCACGGGTGTAAAACTGCATACACGCACGCACGTACATACACACACAAAAAAAAGAACTTTGCCGTTAGGTTGGTGAAATTTCCTGTTCACTAGTTACAAGAGGCCTGTCAGTGTGCAACTTCAGCTGAGAGTCCAGTTGCATCTTGGCTCTTGTTATTGGTGTGCAATCCTTTACAAGGCGAGACATTTCACTTTAGTGTATTAGATTACATCATTGTACCGAGGTGGATATTAGAAGTGACAGATTCCAAACACGCGCATAGAACCATGTATGCCCCCTCTGCCGTGACGAACATGTTGTTTGTGAACGTAAAGACAAGCCCCCTCCTTATACATGCTTACACCGTGAGCTGATGTATTTCAAAATGCTCTTTTGTGATAAAGGAAAAGGAGGCACTATGAAAACAGTATTTGCCTAGGATCGCACAATGTGGTCAACTGGCAATGGGGACTGGTGCAAGGTTTCCACGTTTTACATTGTGCAGTTCAGCCACTATATGGTTATCTCTTTCTTCCTCCCATTTTACATCACAACTTAATGCTTTATTTTTAATTCTCAAAGGCACTAAATCAGTGCTTTGTATTCGGTGCATACACTTATTACACATTAAACAAGGTTGACACAAAAAGCCTTTCTGCAAAATAATGCACAATTAAGGAAAGTCTGGGTAAGCTATTTTAATAATGATATGTCCAGCTCCCCTGCCTCGATAAAAAAGAGCGATTTTAAGGCAAGTGCGTGTTTTAAAAAAAAAGTTTGGGTGCTGCTAAAAAGTCACCTATGTTCACATCAGTGCGTGAGACGTGCAATGCTCAGCTGCATATAGAAACAACACCCTCTATAGTTCTGTGAGGTGCTAGAGGGGAACAATCTGTAATTTCAGAACAAACTGAAACAGGCATTGGCAAAGAGAGTAGGTCCTGTATATGCGAGAACTATTGGGTTAGACATTAATGCATGTTGTACAGCAGAATAGCTGCTGTAGAACATGGTAAAAGACCTTTGTCGAAGCCAAATACCAGATCTATTCAGCTTTGTCAATGTGTCTTTTTTTGGAATGTACTACAACAGCGTTGCTATGTGCAGCATGGTTGAAAGTAATAACAAGCATTGAAAATGCAATAGGTCTCGCCTTTGATTAAGTTAAAGCCAAATGACTTTAACTTAATAAAAGGTGAGACCTATTGCATTTTTAATGCTTGTTTGAGCAGCCTGGGGTGGCAGATTTGGGCAGTTTCTGCATTGTTCAATGCCGCCAGCGACCCCGTGGGTGCCTGAGTGGCCTTTCTGGAGAAAAATGGGCATCCATTAACTTCCTCTTATCAACGCCAGAGGTGTCACTCCCTTTCGCTCGCTTGGCCAGCCCATTAATATATGTATATTGAGAGGGGGCAGGGGGCCTGAGCAAAAGTGGCCTCACTTGTTTTCAGGTGTTTCACCAGTGTAAACTAATCCGTGCATTTTTTTAACCCCCCCTTTTTTTTAAATAAAATTTTGTTGAAGTAGTGTTTTGCAAGGCAATATGCAAATGTGGGCCACTTTTTTTTACCCTGCCCGGGCCGATTTTTAATCCAAATCCAACCCTGTTGGGGAGTACAAGAGAGCAAGCACAACATTAAGCGGGTTGGGAGAAGCACACAGGGAACAGACACCTGCACAGAGTACAGGGGGAGAGAAAGTACACATGGGAGCACTTAAATAAACAAAAAAACAAAGTCAGCTGATTAAAAGACATGGTAAAGCGGCTATGTTTCATTGGAGTGGCAAACACAAGATCTATAAGCTGGGGCATGAATAAGAAGTAGGAAAATTAGAGTGACTGGAAAGTCAACCAATGATAAGCAACGGATGGGCTCCTAGCCCCTGTATGTTCTTGGTAAGCTCACAATAGGTCTTGTAAACAGACAGAGCACGTGCTGTCTTACCAGCTGGACCTAAAAAAGACTACAATCTTGCAGATTGCATGGGCCATAGAAGAGAGTACCCTCCAACAAAGAGGGTGGACTGCAATGTGCCATTTAATATCCCAGGATTTGTATTTATTCATTTAATACGTTTTCGATAGCGGGATTGTGACCCAAGTTCATTTGAGAGCATTACAAAGGAACATTCAAAAGAATATTTTTATGGTTTTATCATATGACAAGTTTCAAGTTTTGAAAACTTGTAAGGCTACTAATTAGCATAATTTAGATTGTTACAGGAAGTGACTTCATCTTTGACATCACAGTGTGATAATGCAGTGTTGAATGATTTTGGAAATAAATATACAATTCATTAAATAACACTCGAAGCTCCCTCAAACAAACACCAGATTATCTACGACTTAATTGTACATGTAATGCTACTTTGTGTCCAGATTACATTTTATACATAATACTGAAGTAGGGAGTGCTCAAATTTCCCAGGCCCATACAGGATACTTAATTAGGGGGAAACAACCTTTACTACGCTGTCAAAACACTGCAATACATTCACAACGCAGCTTTTAAAACGCAAGTCGTTACCACGACTTGCACTGGAGGGCGCTCTAGACTAAGGAATAGTGTGATTTACTATTCCAACACCTTCCCTACTGTACGTAGGCTGGAGTTGGAATAGTAAATCATACTATTCCTAAGTCCAGCACCCTACAGCGCAAGTCGTGGTAATGACTTGCGTTGTAAAAGCTGCGTTGTGATGTACCGCGATCATTTTGATCGCGTGGTAACGGCATACATCCTTAATTAGGCCATAATGTTTTCCTTCATGTCCTAAAATTAAGGATGCCACCTGGTTTGGATTTTAACAGCATGACTAGTATTGTCATGTTAAGACTGGCAAAAATGTAGGATAATCAGCCGATGCTGGTACTTTTCTTCCCTTTTATGTACAGAGCTTAAACAGCAAATACGCTAGGAAATCACTTTAAAACGTGTTCCTGGGCTGGCCAAATGATTCCCGAATGACAATTAAAGTAACTTAAGTAAACCAAGGAAGAAATGCCATGTCAAAAATGAATATAGAGGATTTTAAAAACATGCTATTGAATAAAGCATGTAGAAATGGCTGGTATTGTTACTCAAAAAGGAGGCAGCCCGACCTAGAAGGCAAAGCAAAAACTTGAACTGGCTGAGCTACTTAAACATGGACCTGAGAACCACCACCTTTCCCTGAGCCATTATAAAATTGTCGTCCAAGCAAATAATCAGCTGTATCCCATAGGATATTACCCAGATCAGCACTAGCCTCATCACCTTTGTGAAGCATCATGGCGCCAAAGAGAGACTAAATGCCTGGCACGTAAATATCCATAACCTTCTGCCCCATGAAACCGAAGATAATGCTGATGCATCCTGCACACAGGGATCAGCAGATCCTTCATGTGCAAGCTGGTTATCTAATCCGCTTGCTTCAGCCGATTCCCTCGGTGATGGATTGTCAATAGACAACCCAATCTTTTAAACTCCTCAGATGTATAATCTTTTAAACTCCTCAGATGCATGAATGACCTTAGACCTTTGTTCTTCTTCTCTACCAGGTAAGTGATGCTCATACAGCATTCCTCGTAATCCTGACACGACAGTAGCCCATTTCTCACTTAACTCTTCTACTTCATGATTCACTAACCTTCTCTCCTTACCGAAGACTTTTTCACGTAGCGTTGTGGAAAGAAGTTTAACCATGGTTGACTGTTGAAGGGTGTGTACCCTCACATGAATAAGGTTCGTTAATTCCTTGTCCACATCTGGGAAACGACCCCACCTTCATCCTACCCCCTAGAAAGAAACTTTTAATTTCCTACTTTCCTCTTGTCACTTTGCACCTTCTGAATGGTATTAAATGTACCTACATAATTATCATGGGGCAGATGTATGAAGCTCAAATGGATTCGCAACCGCCGAAATTCGCAGAATTGCGGCGTTTGCGAACTCATTTTCGCTAAATGGTATGTATGTAGCAAATTTGACTGCAAAATAAGGAATCGCAAATTTGCGATTCCTTATTTTGCGATTGCATTCAAGGAATCGCAAATGTTGCGATTACTTAAATGCAATTTATGAAGCACCCAAGTTGTGCGATTTCTCATTAAGAAATCGCAAATTACCACCAACTTGAAGTTCGTGGCAATTTGTGATTTCTTTCACAAAAGCATTTTTTTGCATTTGTGAAGGTGCCATGTGGCGGACATACATGCCCTTAGGGCATGTATGTGCGCCATATGCGCACACATGTGAATTTCAGGGGTGCATCAGGGTGTCCTTATAACACCCTTGCACCCTTGAAATTATTCTCAATTTGCGATTCTCAAATTCCCAATCGCAAATTGAGAATAACTTCCCATTCATTCCTATGGGCCTCCTGGCCCATAGAAAGGAATGGGAAATTATTCCTTAATTGCTAATTCGCAATTTGCTATTCGCAAATAAGGAATAATAGGAAATCGCAAAAAAAAATCGATTTTTTAGATACATACCATTTTGCAATTCTCAAATAGCGATTCTCAAAAAATCGCTATTTGAGAATCGCAAATAGGTATTTTGAGACATCTGCCCCATAGTTCCTTCAAAATTGTATCACCAAATAGTAAGCCCTGAGCAAACGAACCACCCTGTGAACCAGCCAGCTACACTAACCTTAGATCAATCGTAATTAAAATATCCATGCATCTCTCAACTGAAATGGCTACATTACCCTTCCCTGAGAGGCACACTGATCTCTGAGCCCATTGTCTCTGTATGTAACCGCTAGAACCGACTCCGTTAAATAAGCCTCCCCATCCATAAACTAAACCTTGATCAGCCTCCTAGTTCATCGAAATACAATTTTGAAAGATCTTCAGACTGTTATCGAGTCCATTTCTTGGGTCTTTTCTACTCTTATTGAATACAGCCAAAACATTTGCATCCAGTTCAGAGGTAAAACCTACCTTGGTAGTTACTGAAGGCCCAGGGCACCTTAACTGCATTCTCTATTCCTTTGGTACCAGTCTTCTTATACACTAACCCACATACCCAGGTACATGATGACAAGGAAACCCCTCAGAAAATAGAGGGTGTTGAATCATAGAAGGATCAAACATATTCCCGTCCAATGGGCCAACAAAGTCTTATCATCCCTCTTTTCCTCCTTATCCCAAGAAGCCTATCTTTTCTTTGTTTGTATATTCTCTTCATCATAATCAAAATCTGACAACCGGCTTTGCACCACATCCCCACCACCAGAGAAATAGTCACATGATACCTCTTAGCAAGTTTTTGGAAACCTTTCTTGCCCTATTCAACCCTTTCAACCAGAAACCATAATGTTCCCTACTATTATGCTTTTTTTTCTTTAGCCCCAATGTCTTGAATTGCCTTCTATCAAAACTCTCCCATCCCACTCTAGATGGACCTAAGAGATCCCATCGCCAGCTGGCCAAAAAACTCTCCTTAACCACCCATGCTCTACATCTATCTTCTCTACTAAACCTTCAATTAAAGGGAAATGCCTACATAAGTTGTCCTGCATCTACTCACTCAATTTATCAACTATAGCACTAATCGTCTTCCTAACGGACTCCTCCACTTTCCATCCAAATCCACATCAACCTGTGTCTGAATGTTACCATAGTATAGTGGCCGTTACTGAAAGGAATAGTCAAATCACTCTATGCCTGGTAACCAATTCCCCCAAAATATGGATACCAAATCATATATTAAATTTCATATGACAATGCCCAATATGGCTGCATCATGCACCCTACACTGCCTACTCTACAGAAGCAATCAAGCAACAAACCATTCCCAGCGCACAAGCTCTTCAGCATAGGTATTGCTAGTGTTGGCCTGTACTCACACCCTGTTAAACGGTAAACACTGCTCCCACAACATTTGCACCAAAAATATGCACAAAGAACAACCTCAAATCCTCACATCGGCTCACTAGATATTTCACATCTTAAACTCCCATTGGTCAACAAAGATACTTATCTTATAATTGCATGAGGTTAAAATGCCATGTACTCTGCTCCACCCCTGAGCACTCCCACAAACACACCCAACAGAATTTCAACCTTCACACTGTGCTATCATTACATATCTCTGCATGAGCAGCAAAACAAACAAGGGTGATTGATGACTTTTGTAGTTTTACTGAGTTCACACTGTCAAGTATTACATTCCACAATGTACTGAAATGATTGCTGTTGAATGAATCGAATAAAAGGAGATAGCATAAAATTGACTTTCAGTCTTGCAATACAATTTAGGACCTTTGTCCTCTCTCCTTGGCTAGCCATTATTTCACTCGAAAAAAAACATTTCAGCTTTGTCTTTCATAGGTATAGTCTCTCTCTCATAGGTCTGTGGGATGTGCTAAATGTAGTATTTTAAACCTGCCTGTCTTGAAAACATTTTCACTCTTTTGGAAAGGAAATGTGTCCAGGGGCGGTTGGGGTGGTGGTGGTTTAAACCTCATCTGCTTGAGCAACTATGGAGGGACATTGGAGGGGTGGAGCCATGGAGAGGGGTTGGGACTTAGAACACATTATTCCCTGAGTAGCCTCTCTTACCCTCCCCTGAATACATAAACAAAGGCTGCTGAATCCACTTCTCGGGCAGGAGTCAAAACTAGCAATGTATTGGCATTGTACAGGATCTCAACAAACGGACAGGAAGGGTTCCAGGTCACCATGTGTTCTCCGTGAGATATTGATCGGTGAAGAGTACTGACATTGTGTGGTACTCAGTGCATCTTCTAAGTTTGTAGGTCTGGTCCTTTGACTTAGGTGGATGCTATCGTTTGTTCAGCATCCGTTGTCCTTGCTAACACTTCTCCATCTGTGGTCATCCTGGTTTTTCGTTTTGATAGTCTGTTTACCTTATCCTCAAGAAGAGCCAAGATCCTCTCTTCAACTGGATGGTCTTTGTGATTGTGCTTCTATCGGTATGAAAGCTATCCCATGACTTAATAGGTCGCCAAATACATCTGGGGACATTCAGAAAGCTTCCCTAAGAATGTATTTTGCCCGTTGCTTACCATTGGCTTTGTGGTTTGCAACTCACATTTTCTTGCATTCTATTTCCTAGCTTTATTTGTTTTAGGCTGTCCAGCTTTAGTTCGCCGCTCCTAAGGAGTAAAGCCTTTTTGCACTACTTCTCCTTCTATTCTTCTGCAGTGCTTCTTTCTGTAAACGAGCCTGTAAATGGTGTTCTTATTTTGTCACATTTGCTGACCATTCAAATGTCAGACTCAGTCTTCCGAGAGAGCTTGGTGTTTACTTTTCTCTCTTTGACTTCAAAGTGAGAGGATTTATGTGACAATCTTGCTGGATAGTGATGGTAGGAAATGTTTTTTTTAGCACAGCATTTAAATAAACTGCAAGTATTTCAGAATATATAGAAATTAAGAAAGCACAAATGATGCACGTTTTTTGTTAATTCTGGAGTGTTTTGAAAACAAATACTATAAAACGATCAAAACAAATCAATACACTCCGTAATGCCATGTCCACACATTATCATTTGTGCAATGTATAGTTTCATTACAAATATAATTGTAAGTTTAATAACAAATCTGTTGTCTGTAATGGCAGTTTGCTACCACACCATGCATACTTCACTTTACCCCACTCCACTCTACGCTGCACCTCTCCGTGCCACTCCACTATATTCTGCGCCACTCCACTTTACACCCCTGCATGCCACTGCACTCTACTCCACTCTGCACCACTTCATTCTATGCCTCTCTACTCTACTCTGCACCTATACTCTACACCACTGCACTCTTTGCCACTGCACTCTACACCATTCCAGTCTAGGCCACTCCACTCTAACTTGCACAACTCCACTCTATGCCACTGCACTCTATGCCAATCGAACGTAGCCACTCTATATTACTCTGCACAACTGTACTTTATGCCACTGCTCTCTACACCACTTTACACAATGCCAATACACTCTATGCCACTCCACTCTGTGCCACTGCACTCTACCCTGCACATTCTACGTAACTTCAATCTACTCTGCAAAATTCTACTCTATGCCACTGCACTTTATGCCACTGCACTGTAGGTCACTCTACTCCACTCTGTGACACTCCACTGTATGCCATTTGAACTGTATGCTGCTCTACTCTGCACTACTGCACTCTATGCCAATACACTCTATGCCACTCTTCTCTGCATCACTGCACTCTATGCCACTCCACTCTAGGCCACTACAATCTATGCTACTTCAATCTGCATCACTCCCCTCTATGCCACTGCACTCTCTGCCACTCTACTCTACACCATTGCACTCTACGCCACTGAACTCTATGCCACTGTATTCTACAACACTGCACTCTGCACCACTCAACTCTGCACCACTGCACTCTACAGCACTGCACTCTAACCTATACCACTGCATTCTACTACGCTGCATTGTATGCTCCTCACTCTATGCCATGATATTCACGCCTCTATACTCTGCAACACCCTATGCCAATGTGCTCTACACCAGTCCACTCTATTCTACTCTATGCCACTCCAAACTTTTGCACTCTACTGTACTCTGCACCACTATAATCTATGCCACTGCACTCTATGGCACCACACTCTGCGCCTTTGTACCACTGTACTCGAAGGCACTACACTCTACACCACTCTACTCAGTGCCACTCTATTCAACGCCACTCTACAGCATCTACACCACTGCACTATATGACACTCTACTCTGCAATGCTACACTATACACCATTCTACTTTACACTACTGCATTCAATGCCAATGCATTCTATGCCACTCTACTCTGCAGCATTCCACTGTACGCTACTACACTCTATGCCACTGCGCTATACGGCACTATACTCTCGTCTGCACCACTCTACGCCACTCTTCTCTGCACCACTCTACACTACTGCACTCAATGCCACTCTACTGTGCACCTCTGCATTCTATGCCACTGCACTCTATGACACCCTACTCTGCACCTCTGCACTTTATGCCACTACACTTTACAATGCAACACTCCAATCTACACCACTCCATTCTACAACACTGCATTGTACGCCACAGAATTTTATGCTGCCGCACTCTACGCCACTTTACTCTGCAACACTCTATGCAAATGCACTCTCTACCAGCCCACTCTACTCTACACTACTCTACGCGACTCTACTCTATGCCACTCCAATGCATGGCACTCTATGCCATTCCACTCAATGCAACTCTACTACATTCTTTGCTTTTCCACTCTACGATACTCCACGCCACTCTCCTCTACACCACTAACCTTTAGCCATGCTGAACAGCAGCCACACTGGTGTAGAACATGGCTAAAACACTCTAGCAAACCAGTAGCTCTTGCATAGCAAGGCGTATTGGCTTTGCCAGTGCTTGTCCATCTTGCTCTTTCTTCTTCTTTCCCCTATGTTTGTTTTTCCCTGTCTTGCTCTTGGCAATGTCTGATGAGGAAAAATAAGTGGCGGTCCCCAGAAATGGGTGTTGGAGGGCCCCACTGGCAACCACAGGCTCAAAATAAGCACTGCTTCTAGGACACTCCATTTCAGAGTAGACAAAACTGTGGTGATGTGGCTGATTAGATATTAGTCATGCTGCAGCAAGAATAGCTTTCGGCGGGTATGGGGTAGTTTTGTGTATTTTTTTAACATTAATAGGACTAACGAAAAAATTACATGTAGGCAATATGGTGACTATGGGAGCCTTTCACTTACCTGCTGACGCTGCCACAGACCGGACCTTTTCCTTTGGCTGCAGGGGCACCTGGAGACAAGCCGCCACCGCCGAGAGTCATCTGTTTAACAGCCTGCACGCGTCGCCGCTCCGGGACTTCAATTCCCGGCAGCCTACGCGGCGGCGCGCTTCCCAGTGACGCGAGGGCGCCAGGAGGCGCACAAAAGCGCCGCTGATACCGGCGGAGTGGGGGAGCCTTTCACTTACCTGCTGACGCTGCCACAGACCGGACCTTTTCCTTTGGCTGCAGGGGCACCTGGAGACAAGCCGCCACCGCCGAGAGTCATCTGTTTAACAGCCTGCACGCGTCGCCGCTCCGGGACTTCAATTCCCGGCAGCCTACGCGGCGGCGCGCTTCCCAGTGACGCGAGGGCGCCAGGAGGCACACAAAAGCGCCGCTGATACCGGCGGAGTGGGGGAGCCTTTCACTTACCTGCTGACGCTGCCACAGACCGGACCTTTTCCTTTGGCTGCAGGGGCACCTGGAGACAAGCCGCCACCGCCGAGAGTCATCTGTTTAACAGCCTGCACGCGTCGCCGCTCCGGGACTTCAATTCCCGGCAGCCTACGCGGCGGCGCGCTTCCCAGTGACGCGAGGGCGCCAGGAGGCGCACAAAAGCGCCGCTGATACCGGCGGAGTGGGGGAGCCTTTCACTTACCTGCTGACGCTGCCACAGACCGGACCTTTTCCTTTGGCTGCAGGGGCACCTGGAGACAAGCCGCCACCGCCGAGAGTCATCTGTTTAACAGCCTGCACGCGTCGCCGCTCCGGGACTTCAATTCCCGGCAGCCTACGCGGCGGCGCGCTTCCCAGTGACGCGAGGGCGCCAGGAGGCGCACAAAAGCGCCGCTGATACCCGCTTCGCGGGACGCCCGGACGAAGCCCGGACAAAGGGCGGGCCGTCTGAGGCCGTCCGAGGCTGGACAAGGTTGGGTTGGGTCTGGTTTCTTTGTTGGTGGTGCTGTAAAACGTCGTTTTTACTTATCTTGCACTTTGGTGATTCTTTCACGTCTATATTGTAGAAGTTGTGCGTACATATAAACATGCCGCCTAAAAAGTTAGTTACTCCTAGTAACTCTATTGAGAACTATCTTGTACAGGTTGTTGAAAGAATTAACAGTGACAGGAGATCTTCCCTGGGAATAGATCTAACCACCCAATCCCCCCTCACTGATACTGATTTAGATGATCCTTTTGGCCTTCAGATTAATAGTTGCTCTAATGGCGAAATGCTCGATTCTGCTCCAGATACCAGTATTATTCAGCCCAGTGGTATTGTTGCTGGAATTGTAGACCGCAGCATTAATGAAGCTCTGATAGAGATAACAAATACTAGCGAGCCCTTAATCTCCCCTTCAGCTCCCACTTTAGTTTCGGGGAAACGGGAGGGTTTAAGGTCAGCCAAGAACAGAGTAGCAAACCCCCCGAGGAAACACTCAGAGGAAGAGGAGTTTGATCTGACCAATGAGGCTTCTCTTACACTTTCTAATGCCCAATTCAACAAACTGCTGGCTTTGATTGATAACAAAATCAAAGGTGTGGTTAAACCTCTGGTCAGCAAAATAGATAAGTTAACATCTGAGGTTAGCCGACTAGAAGGTCTATTAGAAAAGACCGTGGGTGAGATAGATAAAATCCCAGAAAATGTTTCTATTAGGATCGAGGCCATACTGAGTAAACCAGATACTATAGATGGCAGTGGATTAATTTCTACCTCTGTCTCAAACCCTCAGATGGCACCTAAGAGTGTTCCCGCTGGTGATGCTTCTAATGCCTTTATCCCAGTTCCTGTTACTGATGACCAAGCTGTTGAAAAAGGATCTTTCGAGCTTGTAGTAGAAGCTTCCCCACTGGTACTTGTTCTTGCCAACGTTCCCCCATTGGCCCATGACGAGAGGGAAACAACATCTTCCCTAATAAATAAATCTCTATCATGGTTGACCAATAATATGGTTATTTCCCCATGGGGTAAGCAGCAACTTTCAGAAGAGCTTGTTAAAGCGAGAAGGGTACAGTGGATTGGGGACAGAGCGAAAAAGTTTAAGGGGGAGTGTGTTGTTCTACATTTTTCCGACCCAGGGGTTTTACCTAACATCTTGCCCAACATTTTCCCACCACAACGGAGATCAACCTCAATTGTTCCATTGACTCTGGACTTCTTTTACCCAAGAAAGGGAAGCGGTCCAAATCCAAGTATTCTACGAACCAAATGGAACATTGTGACAAAGAGGGGGAGGAAGGATGTTGCTTCAGTGGACTGGGGATTGGGGTTGGAAAACCGCTTCTCTGTATTATCGAACTTGAATGCTTGCGATTGACAACCACCTAGCTGTAAATCCTTGTCTTTGTCTTTTTGTGATGGAGGTATCACTAATAGGGTTGGCAATGCAACTAAAGATTGTACTCAGGGGAATTCCGTTGAGGATTCAGTAGCACCCCCCAATGAAAATATTAGTGTTCAGAACTCTGGTGGTAGGGTGAGACATGAGATTACCACAAACCCTTGTTCTCTTACGATATCTAACTCAGGGAAGCTCTTGTCCTGGAATGTGGCTGGACTATGTTCCAGGATGGATTGTGCAGACTGGTTTGGATTTATTAACAACTATGATCTATGTATCTTTCAAGAGACTTGGGCGTGTGACCCTATTTTCGCCCTGGGGTATATACATTTTCATGTTCCTGCTACTAAGGGCCCTAAAGGGCGGCCGATGGGGGGTCTTACTATATGGATCAGGCAGTCTCTAAAAACTATTGTAAAATGTGTGGAGCTTGACCATAAAGATATTCAGCTTATCAGATTGACTAGTGACCTATCCATCTCCATAGATATTTACAATATCTATGCTAGAGGTGGTAGTAAAGGTAAATCAGAGGTTCTTCTGAGTCTTTTTAATTTTCTTGAGACTCATTCTGCAGGTAAAAACATTCTCATTGCAGGCGATTTAAATTGCACATTCGAACCCCTTATCACTGGTGACTCTCCTCTTGGAGCAGAGGAAGATAAGCTCTGGGACATCCCCACATTAGAATCTCCACCGATAACTCTCTGGACATCTGACATATTAGGCTTGAACGCAATGTGTTTGGAGCACGGGCTTCGAGCCCTGAATGGTCGAACTAAATCAGACCGTGTTCCTGCCATGACTTTTAATAACGGGCGTAATAAAAGTCGTATCGACTATGTCATTTGTAGCATGTCACTATGGTCATCTCTTAATGACATGGTAGTAATAGCTAGGCCAGAAAGCGATCACGATCCTTTATGTGTTTCGCATAAATGGTGGACATTTAATGAAATTGCCTCAACCATTTGTGATGAACCGGTGCTCCCAAAGACTCTTCCATCCAACAATATGCGTAGGTTAAGGTGGGCAGGTGTCAAGGCAGATCAGCAGATTCTTGAAAAAATAAGTGCAGCGGCAGACAAGGCCATTATGGCATTAGAGAGTGTAGATGGGTGTTCCCAGGCCCACGAGGATATCACTAATGCACATACGACTCTCTTTAAGGAAGTTAAAAGTTTCTTCTTGAAACCTGTAAATAATAAGAGGGTCTGCCCATTCAAATCAGCAAAATGGTATAATCTAGCCTGTAGGACGGCAAGATTAAACCTAGGAGCCGCAATTAAAAGTAACAAATTGGATGGGATTCGTTCTGCTAGGAAGCACTACAAAAATTGTATTGTAAGAGCAAAAAGAGAATGGGATGAAGATCACTGGCAGAAGTTAAAGTGTGCAAGTGACCGTAAACATTCTAGACTTTTTTGGCATATTGTCAAGTGGGGTCATGATAGGTCTCCAGAAGCTCCCAATAACAACGTCTCCCATGACGCGTGGGTTAAATTTTTCAGTGAGCAGTACTCCTCCAGGGATCAATCTTCTAACAGCATAAGTTTAACTTACCTGTATGCCGATGATGACATCTTTGTGCAGAGTGAAGTACTGTCTGCCCTGAAATCAGTCCACCCTGGCCGAGCCCCGGGTATAGACGGAGTCCCTGCGGATGTCTTTTTAAATGACACCGCTAGGTGGAGTAAATACATCTGCCTTTTACTGAATCACATTGCCAGGGGCGCTGAAATCCCGGTATCATGGCGTGGTGCTGTTATTATTCCAGTATATAAAAAGGGAGACCGTGCCCAACCTTGTAATTACCGCCCAATTAGCTTAATTGACACGGTTCAAAAAGTTGTTGGGCGTGTAATTATTAACAACCTGTTAGACTGGGCTGAGGAGCAGAATGTTTTATCTCCTTTCCAGGCTGGGTTTCGCAGAGCAACTAGCACTGTGGACCAGGTCTTCCGTTTTCAATTGATACAATGGAGGACCGTGGTTTTGGGGGGTTGCAGTCTGTACGCAGCGTTCGTTGACCTACGGGCTGCATTCGACCTGGTGCCAAGGGCAAAATTGTGGGAGGTGCTCGCAGCTTTAGGGGTCCCAATGACTATTTTAACCTTGATTATGAGACTCCATGAGGGCACTTACGCCAAAATCCAATGGGGTGGCTATGGCAACGACACCATTGACTTTCCAGTCGCCAGAGGAGTTCGACAGGGTTGCTCAATGGCACCAACACTATTCACTCTTTTCATCAATGGAATTGTTGCCCGCATGCAATCCCAGTCCGTGGATGCTCCCTCCCTTGCAGGTGCAAAAGTTCCTATTTTAATGTTTGCAGACGACACCTTAATTTTATCAAAATCCCCTAGCGGTCTCCAAAAGGCATTGGTAATTTTTGATAAATTTGGCAGCGACCATGGCTTGGAGCTAAACGCAGCTAAAACAAAACTCATGGTTTTTAATCCTTGTAGAAATTTTAAATCTAAAATAACCATGAGTGGGCGCTGCCTCGAAGTAGTAAATTCTTTTACCTACCTGGGGATTCATATTTCAAACGACAACAGATGGAACCAACATATAAACATTGCAGTCTTAAGACATAAACAACTGGCTGGTACCATCATTAAGGAGCATTTTAAATCTTTGACCAAACCAATCAAACCTCCTTTGATCATATATGAGGCTAAGGCCATAGGGTCAGCTTTGTATGGGGCTGAGATCTGGGGGCAAGAAAACCTTCAGGATCTACAGGTATCAGAAAATAACTTTCTTCGGAAATTAACAGGCACCCCACAGAGCAGTCCCCTTTTGCCTCTTAGATATGATCTTGGTAGGAAAGAAATATCGGTAATGTGCAAACTTCGTCCAATATTATATTGGCGTAGAATATGGACCACCCCTGAGTTGTCACAATATGCAGCAGGGTTTGCTGATGTCATCAAAGCAGACCGATTCCATAAAATTAGATGGTTCAGATCTCTAAAAGCAGCATTATGTGAACTAGGGTTAACTGAATTGTGGTCCGACCCAACTGGGTCGTCCTTCCCATCTAAGACATTTATAAAAAATCTTTTCTGGGAACAGGTAGAAAACAGGAGTCTTCTCAGTAATAACCATGGGTCTATGACGGCTACTTTTCTCGAAGCAAAGCTTTTTCCCATGTACGAAATTTATTGGGATCTAATAACGAAACCCATGGATAGGAAACTGTTTTTTCAAATGAGGGCTGGCTCTCTACCTCTATGTAATTTAACTGCAAAATGGAGAGATGGATGCCCAGTTATATGCCCAGTTTGTGGGGAAGGAAAGGAAACGTTGGGTCACTTTTTGTTTTCTTGTTATGCATATTCTGTTCCCAGACGTGTTTGGTTGGCTCCTATGTGTAGAAATCTGGGTACTAAAAGTAGCATGGTAGCTCTACGCATAATAAAATCTACCTCCTTAAATTGGATTACAACAGCGACCGCAAAGTTTCTGGGGTGGGCGTGGGTAATTAGGCAGAGATTGCTAGTAGGGTAACTACTCTCTGCTTAGTTGAACAGTGATTGCTAGATTATCTACTCTCTGTTCCCCATGCGAGGTGTCTTATCTGTTTTAATCTGTTTTTTACTATATGAACTTTGCACTTTTGGATTATATATACTGGATGAAATGAATTTTAACTGTCTTTTTAACATGTACTGTGCTTAAGTCATATTCGATTCTGTAATTTAATTGTATTTTTATTATGTGTTTGTTTGTCTGCTTTTATGAGTAATACTCGAATAAAGCACTTTTGAATTGAATTGGTGACTAACTCATGTTTTTTTTGCATGCACCGCAGTATCTTCTACTCTGGTTTTTTACTTAGGGCCCAGTTTAGATCTTGGTGGATGGTATTATCCATCAAAAACTTGACGGATAGCCCGTCTCCCGAATTCCAAGTGTATTATATCCTATTGTACTTGTAATACAGTGGACGGGATATCCTTTACATTTGTGACTGAGTATCCCATCCGTCAAGTTCTAAATCAGGTCCTTAGTGTTTGATGGTACAAATATTGTGAAGTTCTTGAATTGTAGGTTTAAACCTGGTTCCATTTAAGAAAGAGGCAGCAGGCAGCCTAGACATCAAGAGGACATTTTCTGATATCCATCCCTCGTGTACTTTGGCGCTATTCCCCAAGTAAATCCAGGCCTCATTGAAATCTAAGATTCACAATTTTCTGCATTTGCCTTCAAGTAGGTGGCTTAGTGCAGGGTGTGTAAAGTAGGTACTTGAGTGTCCTATCCATGAAGCATTTCTGGATGTCCCTCTAAGCAGCCTTTTTCAATCAATAAAAAATGGTTAGCCAGAAAAAGTGGTATGGATCTGAGCCTTTTGGAACTACATGGAGCACCCCATGTCTAATGCTTTAAAACCTGGAAAAAGCCTGCAAAACGTTGAGCACATCTTGCCAGTGAATATAGGTGACAATTGAATTCCAGGTTTGAGACAACTATGCATCATTCTACAACACCTATCATTTTGTGGGTGTTGGTTGTTGATAAAAGGTTTTATGTCAGTCCCCATACATTTAGGTGGCGGTAAAGCGCTTTCTAAAGAAAACAAGTGGGTGTCTGTGGTATCACCAGCAGAGAGGGGTCAGGAACATCAAGTATGCTTTCTTTGCCAGAGGAGAGGGCAATGTAATGTCTCATTCCTGCAGAAGCAACATCCTAGCACTGGCATCCAGTTAATGTCGCCACTCAACAGACCAAGGAAGCTTCCTACACAACTTGAGAGAATACAGACTTCTGTGGAGATGCTACTGTTGTGTCCGGCACGTGCCTGGGGCGCTGAGCATTCCAGAACTCGATTGTGTGGTGATGCGTGTTCTGGAATGGTCTGCATGAGAGGCGACAGTTGGAAGCAAGGTGTGGTGGTGATAATAGCTGTTCCGTTGCTGTCACTGAATCATATCTGGAGCGTAAATAAATCTGCCTTCCAGCACCTACCTAGGAGTCCCTGACAGTTTCACTTAAGCACTGTGACACTGGAAACGGGCTTTGACGACTCCTGGGTTTATGTAAAGGTGACACACTGTGCCATTCTCCTTAGGGTCCTGGCTAACACACAACGCAGACTTTAGGAGGTACATTTGAATTGAAGTGGGCAGATGACTTTGACGAAGTAAGTGAAATTTCGAGTCCGGAGTCCCCATCCGAGGATACCGCTCATCCCAACCATCTCAGGGAATGGCTATCTTTGAACCTCTCTTTCTCTTTATTTTTTCCCCTGTCACACACACGGAGTGTGACCATAGGTCCTGCCCTCCCTGCAGGATTCATGTTTCCCTCGATGGAAATATCATCGTAATCATTTAAGCCTATTGACTTACCATAGATCGCCACAGTGCCGGTCTTTTTACACTATACCACATATTACTCAGTACTTCAGTACTACAAACGCCACATTTCGTTTCACGCTACATTAGCCGCTTTTGATCGGTTTAAAACATTGAGACAAGTCACAAACCACCATGTGCTCTAAATGAGAAGCTTCTTTATTATATGTTCATGTGTTTGTACGTACTGTTTTGTCTTTTTCCTTTACAGGTTTTAAGCAACAACGGGAGGAAATCACCTTAGCTAGTATGATATCACCTATGGTCAAGACAATCACTTCTGACCATCACGCATATCACTTATATACCAACACATAGGTCCTGACGAAAGCCAGCAAACGTGTCAGTCTGGCTGAAACATGTAGACCTGATTTTATACTACTGGATATTAGAGACACAACTTCCCTCTATACATATCCACTACCTTTTTTATGCACTGCCAGAGGGCCCACCATTAAATACTGACCTTTACTTAAAGGGACCCTGTGGACAGTTTTTAACTCACTTCAGTAACTTCACTGCACACTCACCACACTTAAAACCAGCTCCGCTGTAAATCCAACTTCATAGGACACCTGTGGCGGGACCCGATGATGAAGCATGCCACCAACTAGGTTGGTGGGCGAGGGTTTTCATATAAAACAAATGGTTTTTCCAAGACATGAGCATTTAGCTTCCTGAATGTGAGCTAGTTATTCAGACAAAGGGCCCGATTCCGATGTCGTTCGGAAGGCCTCAGAATCAGATTTGGCTTTCCTGGATCCGATTCGTAGCCAATTGTTTATAACCAAATCGTACACTAGTCCGAGCGACCAAGTACGATGCGAAGATCGCGTATGCGTTGACCGAATCACTTCCGGGACCTGAAACTGTTCGTACGACTCGGTTATAGCCAAATCGTGCTGTGCTATGGAGCCGGATTCCGACCGAGCAAGTACGATGCACGATTCGGACAGCCGCTTTGCCTCAGTTAGACAAACAGCTGTCAGAATCGTACTTCAGGGGGCCGTAGCAGGCCCCCCTTCTCCCGGGGCCCTCCAAATTTGTCATGGGGTGTGCCCATGGGTCTCCCTGATCTAGGCATGCACAGTGTGGCGGGCACCATGGGGTGCCTGCCACAGGGTGTACGCTTTTCCCCACTGACCCCTTTTTACTATGGGAGCCTGTGTACACATCTGTACACAGGCTGGGAGTTCGAGCAATCCGAGTCCGTAAGCATAGAGCTTCATCGTACTCTCTAGTTCGGGTCCCGGTGCATCAATACAAATGATCTCAATTGAACAGTGAAGGTGGAAGACCCTTTAAATTTCCTCATTTCATTTTTGCGAAACTATTGACCTTATTTGTTAAGTTGGTTTAAAAAATGCTCTGCGAGTGCACCACATGGAGAATAGAAAACCTGCCACCGAGTATACTATTGGGAGACTAGAATCGTGTTTCAATATCCTAAAAGCCTCGCAACAGCGCCTGGTACCTAGATTTCTGCAAAGCTGGACCAGCCACCGTTTTCTCGCTTGTTTGTTAAAGAGCGGAGTGGCAGGACCCCATGTCTGAACTGCAAATAAAGCTTTCTTGCGGTTGCCGGCTTGATGTCGTTCAGTGCCGGTTCTAGGCTATACCTGTCCTTGGTTTCTAGGAAGATTGCAGTCAGCTTACCTGCTAAAGGGTTGCTTTGGAGTTGGGCCAGTTTAAACTCCCCGTAGCAGTCCTTTACCATTTTCCTATAAATCGAGGCACAAGCAACCTCCGGGTCACCCCAAAGATTGCCCTCTCTCAGACTCGCTAACGTGTGTTGAATATAAGAAAGCAAGGGTAATTTACCCGCCCCCGGTAAACTCATCACCTTTCTTAATGTATCCCTGTATTCTGTAAGTTCTGGGGTAACCCACAAACGCCGCTAGAGTAGAAGGGGTCTGAGATTAGATTCTTCTGCAATGGCCCTTACCCCCAGGTCCAGTGGAAGAGGCGTGCGAGGGGTACTGCGTGGGAGGCTAAACAGTTGCCTGAGAAAGGTGTTTTCTGTCTGTGTGAGACTCTCAGAACTGCGGTGACCCCATAATTCTGCTCCAGACATCGCACCTCCCCTGGCTTGAACCTTGTATATTTCTATTGCAGGACTCACAGGTTTATGACTAGATTTTCGGAAAATATTCATTAAGCCCAGAGGGTTGTGCCAATTTCAGGGTTGATTTTTTAATTTGGGCCCCCCAGTCAATAGATTCTGTGATGGTGATGCCGAGGTAATCAAAAGAGGATACTCTCTCTAAGGGTTTGCCATTTAAGGATGGATTTGGTCAAGTGCTTTTAGCAGAATTGAACACCATGAATTTAGTTTTTTGAAGGTTAATTTCAAGCCCTCTTTCCCTGAAAAACACATCGAATCTATTTAGTACCCTCTGTATCCCAATAGGCGATTTAGATACTAGTAGAGTGTCGTCGGCAAACATCATAGCCGGGATTTTGCGTGATGACAACTTAGGGACGTCCAGGTCTTTTTCGCTGAGCAAAAAGTCAACTAGCCCATTTATATAAAGGCTAAAAAGGGTTGGGGTGAGTACGCATCCCTGGCGGACGGCTCTATTTACAGGTATGGGGGCCGTACGTTTTCCTTTAGTTGCCATATCTAATTTGGGCATAGTTTCCTTCGTGCTTCATGACTTTGCAAAGGTAAGGTGGAACCCCCATCTCACGGTGAACTGCCCACAGCTTCTCTCTTGTGACCAGGTCGACAGCGGACCCCAGGTCTACAAATATTAGATAGAGGCTGCCACCCTCCAAACACACGATCTTCCAGTGTAACATTTGTAGCCTGAGGATTTGGTCCATTGTGGGCATTTTTTCTCTGACCCTGCCTCTAGAGGGGTAAGTATCTTGTGCTCCTCCACCCAGCTCTGGAGCCGGAGCAGCAACACACATGCAAAGACTTTTTGTGTAATATCTGAAAGGCTTATCGACCTATAATTTGTTGGTAACAACGGTGAGCCCTTTTTGTATATGGGGATTATTTTGGCTCCGGCCCAGCTAACAGGGATCTTCATACCTTGGAGTATGGCATTGAATAGGACCCAGAGATATGGTGTCCAAACGGTGGGTTCACTGTGGAATATGTCTCCTGGGATCTTGTCTAATCCAGGAGCTTTACCCGGGGCTATTTTGGAGAGGGCGCCAGTTATCTCATTAAGGGTTATTATTGGGGAGTCATCCGAAGTTCTGTTGGTGAACATGGGTGCAATCAGATGATCATTTCCCGCAAAACAGCCCTTGGTGGCTGAGTCATCCATTGTCTCCGCCCTTGAATAGAGGGACTCAAAATGGTCCCTCCATACGTCTTCCTCTAGGTTTGGCTCTATCGGTGGATATGATGGGCATATGGAAATGATCATCTGATTGCACCCATGTTCACCAACAGAGCCTACTAGGGCTCACTAAACAAACAAAACGCCGCAAAAACTATATGAAACTGGTTGACTGGCTTTAGCTTTGTTTAAGCGCTTAATTGCAATAACTTGGAAAGTGGTGCAGCCCCTAGCTGTTGCTTATTGGCTTAAAGTGATCCATAAATGGGGGGTGGCCAAAGTGGATGCTATATCTCTTGATCAACGGCTTAGAGGTGGTGGGTGTGCTGCCAAACTTTGGGACACATACGTACTTAAATTGTTTGACAAATAGGACCCACCCGCCCACTAGTTTACCTGGCTTGTTCACATGGAAATATGTCCGGCCTTGGATGCAAATTTACTAGGAGTCATGGATGGGCCAACAACCCACCCTCTTTTTTGCTCCACTGAGGCTTTTCAGATCAACCACCTTGGGTCCCTTGCGTTCCCTGTTTTCTCCCACTCTGCTGTTTTCTATGATGTATACTAATTATACCGTGATCATATATGTGTACCTCAGATGCCACCTTCACAGCCCTAGTCAACTGTTTGTAGCTATTTGCTGTTATTTCACTATTTGTATAGTATTGGCTGCACTTCTACTGTGTACATCAAGCTTGTTTTACATCATTTGTCATTATGTTGGAACGACACATTGACATTCATAATGTTATATCCTTTATTTGCCGTTTACTGATTTGCTATGGTTTCTGCTGATGTATTCAGTGTGAACTGTATTGTGAATATTCTATTTGCCATGTATATAACCTGCTGACGTGATTTGTAAAATACCAATAGAGAACTATTTTTAAAATAAATGTATCACATAAGTGTAAATTAGTGTATTGAAAATGTTACATAAGAGAAAGGGGACTCCACATAGGCGTAGGATTCACATGTCATCCTTTCTGGTTGGCATTGTTTAAGGATGTTTGGTCTGGGGAAGCACAAACGCAGGATTCAGTACATAACAAAGTGATTAGGGTTGACTTTACTAATAAGAATGTATTTCTACCCAAACAAACCCTTTTTAGCAAAATTAGAATAATTAAAGACTGGAACGAAAAAAACATAACTTTCTAACCTAGATCACGATTGTAACCAATGATCCGTGCAGTAACAAAAAGGATTGCTGTGACAAAAGCAGTTACCCACTGAGCTCTGCAAATAACATACTGTTCTGTGATCTGCATAGCACAGCAGGCATATCTGACTACTCATAATGTTGTTTCTTGCCTTTTTAAAGATCTGCACACACTTTTCATCCGGGCACACACTCATTAATCCTTTAATCATAGTCAGCTACTTGGGAAACAGCATATCACAGACATTATGTTTCCTCAGTGCCATAAAAGGTGTAATACCAGTGATACTGCATGGTCTGTTGCAGTATGCCCACAATACTCAAATAAGTGTAAAGGTAGGTAAAGTGTTGGATAGCGGAGGGGTAAAATGTACTATTCCCACTCCAGTCAGTACAACAGTAAGGAAAGTGTTGGACTGCGGAGGGGTAGAATTTACTATTCCTACTCCAATGAGTGCAACATAAGGGAAAGAATTGGATTGAGGAGGGGTAAAATGTACTATTCCCACTCCAGTCAGTACAACAGTAGGGAATGCGTTGGATATCGGAGGGGTAACATTTACTATTCCCACTCCAGTCTGTACAACAGTAAGGAAAATGTTGGACTGAGGAGGGGTAGAATTTACTATTCCCACTTCAATGAGTGCAACAGAAGGGAAAGTATTGGATTGAGGAGGAGTAAAATGTACTATTCCCACTCCAGTCAGTACAACAGTAGGGAAAGTGTTGGATAGCGGAGGGGTAAGATGTAATATCCCCACTCCAGTCAATAAAACAGTCAGGAAAGTGTTGGATTGTGGAGGGGTAAAATTTATTATTCCCACTCCAATAAGTGTAATAGTAGGAAAAGTGTTGAATTGCTGAGGAGTCAAATTTACTATTCCCACTCCAGCCAGTATAACATTAAGGAAACTTATGGATTGCGGAGGGGTAAAATGAACTATTCCCGCTCCAGTCTGTACAACAGAGGAGGGAAAGTATTGGAATGCGGATGGGTAAAATTTACTATTCCACTCCAGTCAGTGCAACATTAAAAACAAACAAAATATTTTGAACAAAATAAAATTATTTAAAAAACAAAATAAATAAAAAAAAATTGAAACATAAAATACAAATATATTTATTAATAAATAATGTTCAAAATAAATACATATTACAATGTTAAACACATATCACAAATACCTACAAATAATATTATAAATAAAATACTAAAATATTTTTTATACACATTAATATTTGAATTTAGGAATTATTTATTAACAAAAACATATTTATTACATACATTTAATTTAGTTACTTCCCACTCTATAACCTCACAAAACTCACAGGCTGCACCTAAAACGTAACTTTAAAAAAATGTATTTACTCTATTAATATTAATATTTGTCACCAAACGATAAATAGCAATTATCAATTAATTATAATTAAAGTACTTCTCACTATATACCCCACACTCATAAGATTACATAGAAATTTCTTGACACAATTATTATTAATGATCAAATCAATAATGAATAATAATTAAAATAAATGCTTATTAATAAATACTTAACATTAATTTATTTCACATCCCATATCTCTACAAAACCCACAACCCACATCTAAAATAAAAATGACATTGCATAATTAACATAATTAATTAGCAATAAACAAATATTAATAATTAAAAAGACATAAGGCATTATGGGTGGGGCCAGAGACATGAAAACCATAGCTATAGTATAGCTGCTATGGATCACTACTGGCCCAGGCAACCAATCTTTAATATTCCCACAGCAAATAGATTTGGCAGCCTAGAAGGAGTGGATTGACTTGAGGCTCAGGCCATTGGCCCCTAAGTGCAGTTGGGCAACCTTTTGATGGTAATTGAGACCGTGAGAATGATACTGGGCACTGCAAGATGCTAGGGGGAAGGAGAAACCTGTGGGAGCATGAGCGGCTTCCCAGGAAACACCCATGAGGGCCTAAATATGACCCTGTCCTGCAACCAATTCCCTTTATTGAATAGCAGGACTATCACGAAAGCTGATTCTGGAATCTGCGGGTCTGTCCCTCAATCCAACCTTCTAGTTGCCAATAAAACCAACTTTCCTGATCGCCCAACTGCTGCATATCTTATACTGGAACCTTGCTGGTCTGAACAACAAGATAAGATAGATGACCCAGAATGGGTCCATTTCATTGACCAACAGGAGATCTGCATGTTCCAGGAGAAGTGGGCAAAAGGAGATGTCTCAGAATCGGGGTTTTCCACCTTAAATATCCTGCAATATCTGGTGCAAAAGGGAGACCCTCGGGAATTAAGTATATGGGTGGGAGTTCACCTAGTCTGTTCAGAAAAACAGTTAGAATCGTCTTCAAATGATATTCTGTGTGTCCTCCTGCACTTTTCGCCCAAGACCTCTATAGCCCTTCTAAATGTATACTCAAGACCAGTTAGCCAAGGACAGGAGTCAAAAACAATCATACGGTGATCATAGGAGGGGAATTCAATTGTCAGTTTGAGCCATTAGATGGCATGCTTAAAAATTGTAAAATTGTAAATTGATACTTGTATAGCGCACTACTCACCCGCAAGGGTCTCAAGGCGCTTGTACGAATACCGCTGTGGAACCCATCCTGGCTTTCCCTGTGAGGTGTCCACTCCTGGGCACCCCCAAGGTGGAGGCCAGGCATCCTTAGTGTTGTGGGGGCCGTTGTGGAGATTAAGCAAGCTATTGCCCAGAGTTGCAGGGTGGGACTCCATGATTGGAATAGGCACCGAGGCGAGAATTATCAGGTCCGTGGCATTTTTTAGCCCAAGACCCGCCGAGGCGGGGAATTGAACCCTGGTCCCGGGCTAGACCTCTGCATCAGGGTCTGCCGCTCTAACATCTGGGTGGGCGCAACGCGGTTAAACCGGGGCCACCCCTGGAAACATTTTGCGCAGCCTGTGTGGCGTAAGATAAGTTTGATGTAGGTAATTGAATTGTGTAAACTCCAGGCAGGAGACACAGGTTTCATTTGTACCATCCCCCAGTGTGTAACTGTCAGTGCTGTGCTGCCCTTAAGCACTCCTCCCACCGAACTTACTATATACAGTATGGTCCACTGCATTACAGTGTAGAGCACTGTGATCGTCTGTCTACTCAGCCCGTGTGTGAGGAAGCACTTTAGCCTATTATGTAGTCCTGGTCCCTCTTGCCCGACTGTCCATTCATCCCTAATTGCCAGGACCAATGTCTTGTAGGCCAGAAAAAGTCCAGCTCCTACTCTATATACGCCCTGCATATCCTGAAATGAGCACAGAGAACAGTCATTATATAGATCTCCCCATTGGGACACATCCGTCTCCCGCCAAGAAGCTGGATCATGTGCCCATTAGCAGAGTTCTCATCACAGGTGGGCTCCATAGCGGTAACTGTGGGGTGTATGGTGTTGATTTGCGCCTGGGCAGGACATATCAATTCCATCAGAGCTTAGCTACTCACTCCAGTCTGGCCAGATCCCTAGGCGGGCCCCAGGTGATAGCTCCCAGTCTAACACACCAATGTTGCCCAAATACTCCTGAATTGACCTACTTCCTCCAATTATGTTGCCAGCCAGCCACTGCATCTGTGCTACTGCAAAGTAAAGCTCAAGGTCCAGCACTCCCAGAAAACCCTCTGTCAGTGGTCGCTGAAGCATATGGATTGACACCCGCTTCCGAACACCGCCCCGGATCAGGTCAAGCACTAACTCCTTAAAAGAAATCTAGTCGGCACTGCTGGTATTGCTGCAGAAAAGTAAAGGAGCCGGGGGAGAACAGTCATCTTGGCAATGGATGTCCATCTCATGGGCGATAGAGACAAGCATGTCCAAATAGCCAAGGATTGACACATCGATGCTAGCGCCCTTCCATGATTGCCATCCAAGAGATCCCTGTTGGGGCGGTACATGTTCACATCAAGATATCAGAAAGTCTCAAAGCACCAAGGCAGCCGGGTTCCAATTCCAACTGTTCATTCTGATCTACCTTGCCCAGGGGGAAAATACAGAAATTCCCCCAGTAAATTCCGAGGCCTTTTGTTAGAAATGGGGTCTATAGTTGGCAGTGGCTTACACCCTGTCAAAGTAGGGGCCCTTCCTTCTAGACAGAATAAGAGGATTATACACTCCTACTCACCTCCTTTGTAGCTTGGCACGAGCAGTCAGGCTTATGTAAATGTAAATGTACCGGTATTTATAGAGCGCACAGCTACTTCACTGAGGTAGTGTCCCAGCGCTGTCCGTATATCGCTTAGGAACCCTTCCTGGTTTTCCCTGTGAGTGTCCACTCCTGGGCCCCCCCAGGGTAAAACCAGGCATCCCAGCGCTTTTGGGGCCGTTGTGAAGATTAAGCAAGCTATTGCCCAGAGTCGTAGAGTGGGACCCATGATTAGAATAGGCACCGAGTCGAGAATTATCAGGCCCGAGGAAATTGAGCCCAACACCCGCCAAGGCGGGGATTGAACCCTGGTCCCAGGCCAGACCTCTGCATCAGGGTCTGCCGCTCTAACCATTTGAGCCACACTTCTCCTTATCTCAGAGGCAAAGTGTAAAGTATTTGCACAAAACACACACAGTAACACAGTGAAAACACTACAAAATGGACACCACAACAGTTTAGAAAAATAGCCACTATTTATCTAATAAAACAAGACAAAACATCAAAAATCCAACATACACAATCAAAGATATGAATTTTGTAAGAATAAAGCAACATTACTGTTCCTTGAAGTCATAGCGCCAACTCGTGACCAACAAATCCAACAGTTCAGTCCGACCTCGATGAAGTCAAGGGCATTTACGGCGTCAGGGAAGACCTGCAAACATTACCTTGGAAATTGAAGTGGCCTCGAGGACATTGAGGTGAAGTACAGAAGCGAAACGCAACAGAGTCACTGGCATTGCGACGTCAGTACCGTGGGGCAGTGCAGAAGTCAGTCAATCCTTGAAGTCAGACATGTTGCAGATCGAACTTCATGAGATCAAAGCCAGGGGTGCTGACGTTGGCGGTGCTGGGGCTGCGGTGTTGCCGTGGGCGGTGCATCCTGCACTTCACGATGCGGTGTCCATGGCTTTGGTGCAGGCAGCGGCGTGGTGTCAGTGAGGAGCACTGGCATCGAAGTCAATGGCACTGTTGTTGGCAAACCAAAGCTGTGGTGTCGCCAAGGGTGGTGTGGCAAGGTGGTGACCATGGCTGCGTCGGTGATGGCTCTTAGGAGGCGGCGCTGAGGCCAACATTGTGGTGCGGTCAAAGTCAGTACAACCAGGCGGTGCTCACGGCCACGGTGCAAGCAGCGGCGGCAAGTTCAGCGAGATGTGACGTCGTTGGTGCTGCGGTGTCGTTGAGGTTGGTGCTAAACTCACCCAGCGAGCAGTGACCAAAGCTTTGGTGCAGGCAGCTGCATCGGTGACAGCATTGGCAACATCAGTGACAGAGTCGGGAATGCTTTTCTTGCAGTTAAAGCCCGGAAAACACCTCCAGTGGCCCAGAACCGAGATTGGCATCAATTGGCAGGTTCAGGACTCCCAACAATGGAGTCCAGGTGCTGTAGATGAAGTTTTTTATGACCCTGAGACTTCCAACAGGAGGTAAACTGACACAACCCCTTGGAGAAACTAGGAAAGCAAGATCAAAACAGCAAAGTCCAGTTCCTTTACTGCCCACAGACCGAAGCAGCAACTGCAGGCCAACCAGGCAAAGCAACAGACAGCAAAGGGGCAGTACTCCTGACAGCTCTTCAGCTCTTCTTCTTGGCAGAGACCTCAATACAGAGGTGTTCTAGAAGTCTGGGGGGTTAGGTCCCATACTTATACCCCTTTTGGCCTTTGAAGTAGGGATACTTCAAAGGATTTTCATTGTATTGTACGAGTTCTTGTTCTGCCTGGTCTTGGCTTCAGACACACTCCAGGGGGTGGAGACGGCATTGTGAAAGGCCAGGCACAGCCCTATTCAGGTGCAGTTGACAGTTTCTCCCACCACTGTAGCTCAGGAAGTCCCATCAGCCGGGTGATGATCCACAGGATATGCAGGGCACACCTCATCTCCCTTTGTGTGACTGTCTAGAGTGAATGCACCAACATGCCCCTGTCAGTCCAAACCATACGTTGATTCCACAGGCAGGCAGAGGAACAGGATGCCCTCTTCCTAAAATTTTTTAGTGTGGGGTGGAACTGCACTCCTGTACTCAATGATTAGAATAAGTTATGTGGATGGTGAAGAAATCTTAGCGTGCTTACTAGTGTGAGGGTTGTGTGCCAAACTCCCTCCTGAGTAACAATCATGTAAATACAAGCCCTAGGAAACCCAGGGCTGCTAGTCGCACAGCAATTGGGCAAAACGCCTCTATAATTTAAATGGTATTTTTCACAAGTATTCAAATTTCAGGTTAACATTTATTTTTCAAAGAAAAGTTATCTTTCTCTTCCACATTATACATCAAAATATATATTAGTATCTACTTGTTTCACTAAGTATTCATGATCAAAAAACATGAAGCACTTGAAAATATTAACACAACATATTTTCAATCCAAGTGAAATTATAATAACGATTCATCAGTAATTGAAATTCAAAAAGCAAAACCCAATGCATTTCGGGTGCATAATGCACCCTTCTTCAGGGGATTAAACAGTTGCAAACAAAATTCAATGGTCCTTGAGTGAATGATCTCTCAGATTGCGGGTTCAACAGGATCTAAAAAGCAACAAACCAAACTCTAATAAGTAATTCCATATATACAGGTTACATCTCGCAAAAACGTGCTGGAGTGAACACTGAGGAAGAGCAACCAAAGGTACACGCCACCATAAAACACCCGTGTTTCATAGAGCCATCACTAAATATAAAGTGTGCAGGTCTAAACAACTTGTAAAAGACAGCAAGTTTAAAAAGAAGTATTTACATTCTCAGAAGTTAGAAGCATGCTCATAACTATATTAACCTATAAAAACGTGCTGCGGGTAATTACACCAAGTGTGCTACTGTGCTCGACTTTTACCCTTTAATCCAAAATAACCTGAAAGGACATAAAGAAAGCAAAAACGTACGTACGGTCCTATAAACAACTTTCCATTGCTCTTAATTGCTTGTCCAGCGAAAGGCCTCTCTGTACCAACACCTGAATAATATATAAGTACCGGTCTGTTACTACTACCGTCCAACATGCTTTCAATAAATCACTGCTTAACTTCGACCAAGTGACATCTCTTACCGCCACTCGTACATGCCAGTCCACACGCTGTTCAGAAAAAGTCGCCCTGCTGCTCTCTGTATTCAAATAAGAAATGCTTCATGAGTTATTAGTTATGCGGCAGCCACCCTTACCTAGATATTTAGTTGTCGCTTAATACGAACACTAACCTTGCGCCTCCAACAACGGCGTCCTGAATGATTTCCCGGTGCGAGTCCGCCCTGCCGATCACGTGGTGCGGAACTCGCCCGGTTTGTACTACCTCAATAGATACAAAGAAGGGACTATCTAAGCGCTACTGTGATTCTCCTCATTGCTTATGGCGGTCTCGTTGTTTACTGCCTTCTGCGGGCTATGCACCTCAACTACACACGTCATGATGATCTTCAAAGAACCCATCTAAAGTATTGTTAAATATTGTGAGGTACGGCGTCATGCTGTGGTCAAAAAGTAATTCTAGATATATCCGCATGTTGTTATGTTACACTGTTGTGTGGCAACCTTTACCCTGATATCAAAAAATTTTTGCTGTGTATATACAGAAGATATACAAATATCTAAAAAAAGCAAACTAAATGTGAAAAGGGTGCGAAAATAAATAAAATTTGCATGTAGCAAAAAAAGCTCAAGTGTAGAAAACCTCTAAATACCACGGACTCATCCATTATGCTGTTAGCTTAATCGTGTACTAGCTGAAACTGCGAATAGATTGGAAAAGGAAAAAGAAGATAGCATAAGTAGGTTTTAAGACTCAGTGTTCCTCCTTACAATCTGACATAAGTTCTGTAATGAAATTTATAGAAAACACACAAGTTCGTAATGATCATTTAAACCATTCGGATTAATTGTTCCTAAGAATTTAATCCAATGTGTTTCCCGTCTAGCTAGAAGTGTATGCAAATCCAATCCTGGACTGCGCTCTATACATTCTAGGACTGTGTACCTTAATTGGGGAATTGTGTGTTTAGCTTCTACCCAATGTCTTGCCAATGGGGAAGTTGTAGTGCGATTCCTGATACGACTTTTGTGTTCTACTATGCGAGTCTTTATTTTACGACTCGTGCGCCCCACGTAAACTAATCCGCAAGGACACTTAATCGCATATACAACTCCTTCTGTGTTGCAATCTGCATTATGTCTTAATTTGATGCTCACCCCTGAGTGCGGATGAGGAAATTGATCACCTGTGATGACGTTACCACATTGTCCGCAGTTATAGCATTTCATCATACCCCTCTCTCTTTGTCGGGTGGTTCTTTTTTGAGGTTTCAAAAGTTCCCTTAGATTCTTGGTTCTGGTATGTGCGAAAAGGGGACTGCCATGAAAAACTGTTTTAAAGTCAGGTTCATTTTCGATTAGTTCCCAACGATTCCTGATTGCTGTTTTAATTTGTGTTGCTTGCGCGGAATTCTTGAGAACAAATACCTCACGTTGCATGGGTATCTTTTCTTTAGGAGTTAAGAGTTCATCCCGAGTTTTTCCTGATGTTACCTGTGCGGCTTCATTGAGTATTTTTTCTGGATAACCTCGCTCTTTGTATTGTTGCATCTGTGCTATGATCTCTTCCTCGCTTCGTGCATCATCCGATGTTATTCTCTTGATTCGCATCATCTGCGAAATCGGAAGATGTTTTTTCAGACTGTAAGGATGCGCACTCGAAAAGAGCAGTGCATTGTTCACATCTGTTGGCTTCCTGTATACTGACGTGGATAGCCCTGATGGTGTTTTGCTTATTTCAATGTCCAAAAAGTGGATCTTCTGTTTTTCTATACTATGTGTGAATTGAATGCGAGGGTTCCGTTCATTCAGTTTGCTGATGCTCTCTTCCAATTCATCTCTGGTACCTGTCCAGATGACTAAGATGTCGTCTATGTACCTCAAGAAAACTGCTGCATGTTTTTTCCACATATCATTGGAAAGTATAAATTGATCCTCAAAATGGGCCATGTAGGTATTGGCGTACGATGGTGCTCCAGGAAAACCCATCGCTGTACCTGTGCGCTGTATAAAAAAGTTTTCCATCCAAACAAAATAGTTGTTGTAAAGTGCGAAATGTAATAATTCTAGTAGGAACACTGCTTTATCGTGATCAATTTCAGAATTTAACAGTCGCCATTCTATTGCCTCCAGTCCTTCTTCATGTGCGATAGAAGTGTATAGTGCAACTACATCAATAGTGCAGAGCCAGATGTCATTAGCAAAGAGATGTTTTTGTGATTCCAGTTTCAGTAAACAATCTGTAGTGTCCTTAACGTATGTCTTCCAGGATTGGACCAACGGTTGGAGGTAAAAGTCAAGATAGTATCCCAGAGACTCGTGGATAGATCCGCACCCTGCTACTATTGGTCGAAAAGGTGGTTTAGTTCTGTGCTTGTGCACCTTCGGTAGCATGTACAGGGTAGGAATCTTAGGTGCAGAGTTGAATAGAAATTTCCTTGTATTTGCGTCTATAATGCCAGATTCTAAAGCTCTGGACAGGAACTCGTCCAGTATTCTCAGTAATTCATTTGTGGGGTCATGTTCCAGAGGAAGGTAAGTATCTCTATCTTGAATGTGTTCCCTAACACTCTTGTTATAAAAATCGGTGTCAAGCACCACTAGAGCTCCTCCTTTGTCTGCTGGATGAAATGTCACTGAAGAATCTTGTCTCAGCTTGTTAAGGGTACGTCGTTCTTTTGGACTTAAGTTTTGATGTTGTTTTAAACCATATTGTATTGATTCTAAATCCTTTTTAACCAGGGATTCAAAGATGTCAAGGGTCTTATGAGAGATTGGCGATAAAAATCTACTCTTGGGTCTAAATTTCTTCTGTTCAAGCGTGAGTTCTTGTTGACTAGGGTTAAGTGTGAAAAACCACCTTAGCCTTAATTTGCGCATGAATTTGAAGAGGGCTACCTCCGTTTCTAATGCATTGGATGTGTAAGAAGGAACAAAGGAGGTTCCTTTATTGAGTACTTTGGTCTCTTCTGAAGTTAACTGTCTTGATGAAATGTTAATTACCAAGGAGTTCACTTCTTCACAGTGCGCTGTGGCCTGCCTTGTTCCTTGTGCACTTTTGGTTTTTCCGCGCCTTGTATTTCGTCTTGTTGTGTTGGTGTTTTGTCTGGTGGAATCCTGATCGGGGGACCCTCCCCTAAAAAAGGACCACTGCTTTTGGAAGTGGTAGCCGAAGTCTCCATGTTTGGTACGATGAGATGTGTCAAAGTAGCAGGGGGCCTCTGCATCGTTAGATCCTCATCTTGTACTATGCTCTCCTCGGACGACGCTGCATCTGGTTTTTTGAAGACCCTCTTCTGTGCATATTTTTCGGCCCAAGTGTAGACCTCGTCCAACTTGTAATCTATAGTGTCCCTTCGGAACTTGCGAATCTTCCTTTCATGTACTTCCTTTGCGTGGGTATCAAGATTTTTGTTTATTTTTTCAAGTACTTGATTCCAATTCTCATTTTCCATCCGGCTGCTTATTTCGTTTTTTAACTTATTGATGTCAAAACTTAATTCGCTTAACAGTGTCGATATCTCTTCTATTATAAGCAAGATTAAATCAAGCGAACATTTATTCAGAATAGCGTTCCAACGGGCCATAAAGGATTTGTTGTATTTAAAGAGCATTGGGCGTAGAGCCACCCTTAAGCCTCTGGGTATACGCTTGACTTTATGATATTCGATCAGCGTTGTTGCGTGTAATCTTTGATTCACTTCTTTTCTCATTAAATATTCGAGTTGTTTGAGTTGCTGCGTAGTAGTTCCCGTTGATATGCCGTATTCCCTCACTTCCTTCACTAAGGCATAAATTATTTCCGCTTCTTCCGATGAGTAAACTTTCGTTTCTGCCTGGTTTGTAGTTAAATTTGAAATGTCCTGCCAGGACATGATAATTCCTGGGTGCTAGTCCACTGGTTGGCACTGTGGGTATAAATTTTTTAGTGTGGGGTGGAACTGCACTCCTGTACTCAATGATTAGAATAAGTTATGTGGATGGTGAAGAAATCTTAGCGTGCTTACTAGTGTGAGGGTTGTGTGCCAAACTCCCTCCTGAGTAACAATCATGTAAATACAAGCCCTAGGAAACCCAGGGCTGCTAGTCGCACAGCAATTGGGCAAAACGCCTCTATAATTTAAATGGTATTTTTCACAAGTATTCAAATTTCAGGTTAACATTTATTTTTCAAAGAAAAGTTATCTTTCTCTTCCACATTATACATCAAAATATATATTAGTATCTACTTGTTTCACTAAGTATTCATGATCAAAAAACATGAAGCACTTGAAAATATTAACACAACATATTTTCAATCCAAGTGAAATTATAATAACGATTCATCAGTAATTGAAATTCAAAAAGCAAAACCCAATGCATTTCGGGTGCATAATGCACCCTTCTTCAGGGGATTAAACAGTTGCAAACAAAATTCAATGGTCCTTGAGTGATTGATCTCTCAGATTGCGGGTTCAACAGGATCTAAAAAGCAACAAACCAAACTCTAATAAGTAATTCCATATATACAGGTTACATCTCGCAAAAACGTGCTGGAGTGAACACTGAGGAAGAGCAACCAAAGGTACACGCCACCATAAAACACCCGTGTTTCATAGAGCCATCACTAAATATAAAGTGTGCAGGTCTAAACAACTTGTAAAAGACAGCAAGTTTAAAAAGAAGTATTTACATTCTCAGAAGTTAGAAGCATGCTCATAACTATATTAACCTATAAAAACGTGCTGCGGGTAATTACACCAAGTGTGCTACTGTGCTCGACTTTTACCCTTTAATCCAAAATAACCTGAAAGGACATAAAGAAAGCAAAAACGTACGTACGGTCCTATAAACAACTTTCCATTGCTCTTAATTGCTTGTCCAGCGAAAGGCCTCTCTGTACCAACACCTGAATAATATATAAGTACCGGTCTGTTACTACTACCGTCCAACATGCTTTCAATAAATCACTGCTTAACTTCGACCAAGTGACATCTCTTACCGCCACTCGTACATGCCAGTCCACACGCTGTTCAGAAAAAGTCGCCCTGCTGCTCTCTGTATTCAAATAAGAAATGCTTCATGAGTTATTAGTTATGCGGCAGCCACCCTTACCTAGATATTTAGTTGTCGCTTAATACGAACACTAACCTTGCGCCTCCAACAACGGCGTCCTGAATGATTTCCCGGTGCGAGTCCGCCCTGCCGATCACGTGGTGCGGAACTCGCCCGGTTTGTACTACCTCAATAGATACAAAGAAGGGACTATCTAAGCGCTACTGTGATTCTCCTCATTGCTTATGGCGGTCTCGTTGTTTACTGCCTTCTGCGGGCTATGCACCTCAACTACACACGTCATGATGATCTTCAAAGAACCCATCTAAAGTATTGTTAAATATTGTGAGGTACGGCGTCATGCTGTGGTCAAAAAGTAATTCTAGATATATCCGCATGTTGTTATGTTACACTGTTGTGTGGCAACCTTTACCCTGATATCAAAAAATTTTTGCTGTGTATATACAGAAGATATACAAATATCTAAAAAAAGCAAACTAAATGTGAAAAGGGTGCGAAAATAAATAAAATTTGCATGTAGCAAAAAAAGCTCAAGTGTAGAAAACCTCTAAATACCACGGACTCATCCATTATGCTGTTAGCTTAATCGTGTACTAGCTGAAACTGCGAATAGATTGGAAAAGGAAAAAGAAGATAGCATAAGTAGGTTTTAAGACTCAGTGTTCCTCCTTACAATCTGACATAAGTTCTGTAATGAAATTTATAGAAAACACACAAGTTCGTAATGATCATTTAAACCATTCGGATTAATTGTTCCTAAGAATTTAATCCAATGTGTTTCCCGTCTAGCTAGAAGTGTATGCAAATCCAATCCTGGACTGCGCTCTATACATTCTAGGACTGTGTACCTTAATTGGGGAATTGTGTGTTTAGCTTCTACCCAATGTCTTGCCAATGGGGAAGTTGTAGTGCGATTCCTGATACGACTTTTGTGTTCTACTATGCGAGTCTTTATTTTACGACTCGTGCGCCCCACGTAAACTAATCCGCAAGGACACTTAATCGCATATACAACTCCTTCTGTGTTGCAATCTGCATTATGTCTTAATTTGATGCTCACCCCTGAGTGCGGATGAGGAAATTGATCACCTGTGATGACGTTACCACATTGTCCGCAGTTATAGCATTTCATCATACCCCTCTCTCTTTGTCGGGTGGTTTCCTAGGGCTTGTATTTACATGATTGTTACTCAGGAGGGAGTTTGGCACACAACCCTCACACTAGTAAGCACGCTAAGATTTCTTCACCATCCACATAACTTATTCTAATCATTGAGTACAGGAGTGCAGTTCCACCCCACACTAAAAAATTTATACCCACAGTGCCAACCAGTGGACTAGCACCCAGGAATTATCATGTCCTGGCAGGACATTTCAAATTTAACTACAAACCAGGCAGAAACGAAAGTTTACTCATCGGAAGAAGCGGAAATAATTTATGCCTTAGTGAAGGAAGTGAGGGAATACGGCATATCAACGGGAACTACTACGCAGCAACTCAAACAACTCGAATATTTAATGAGAAAAGAAGTGAATCAAAGATTACACGCAACAACGCTGATCGAATATCATAAAGTCAAGCGTATACCCAGAGGCTTAAGGGTGGCTCTACGCCCAATGCTCTTTAAATACAACAAATCCTTTATGGCCCGTTGGAACGCTATTCTGAATAAATGTTCGCTTGATTTAATCTTGCTTATAATAGAAGAGATATCGACACTGTTAAGCGAATTAAGTTTTGACATCAATAAGTTAAAAAACGAAATAAGCAGCCGGATGGAAAATGAGAATTGGAATCAAGTACTTGAAAAAATAAACAAAAATCTTGATACCCACGCAAAGGAAGTACATGAAAGGAAGATTCGCAAGTTCCGAAGGGACACTATAGATTACAAGTTGGACGAGGTCTACACTTGGGCCGAAAAATATGCACAGAAGAGGGTCTTCAAAAAACCAGATGCAGCGTCGTCCGAGGAGAGCATAGTACAAGATGAGGATCTAACGATGCAGAGGCCCCCTGCTACTTTGACACATCTCATCGTACCAAACATGGAGACTTCGGCTACCACTTCCAAAAGCAGTGGTCCTTTTTTAGGGGAGGGTCCCCCGATCAGGATTCCACCAGACAAAACACCAACACAACAAGACGAAATACAAGGCGCGGAAAAACCAAAAGTGCACAAGGAACAAGGCAGGCCACAGCGCACTGTGAAGAAGTGAACTCCTTGGTAATTAACATTTCATCAAGACAGTTAACTTCAGAAGAGACCAAAGTACTCAATAAAGGAACCTCCTTTGTTCCTTCTTACACATCCAATGCATTAGAAACGGAGGTAGCCCTCTTCAAATTCATGCGCAAATTAAGGCTAAGGTGGTTTTTCACACTTAACCCTAGTCAACAAGAACTCACGCTTGAACAGAAGAAATTTAGACCCAAGAGTAGATTTTTATCGCCAATCTCTCATAAGACCCTTGACATCTTTGAATCCCTGGTTAAAAAGGATTTAGAATCAATACAATATGGTTTAAAACAACATCAAAACTTAAGTCCAAAAGAACGACGTACCCTTAACAAGCTGAGACAAGATTCTTCAGTGACATTTCATCCAGCAGACAAAGGAGGAGCTCTAGTGGTGCTTGACACCGATTTTTATAACAAGAGTGTTAGGGAACACATTCAAGATAGAGATACTTACCTTCCTCTGGAACATGACCCCACAAATGAATTACTGAGAATACTGGACGAGTTCCTGTCCAGAGCTTTAGAATCTGGCATTATAGACGCAAATACAAGGAAATTTCTATTCAACTCTGCACCTAAGATTCCTACCCTGTACATGCTACCGAAGGTGCACAAGCACAGAACTAAACCACCTTTTTGACCAATAGTAGCAGGGTGCGGATCTATCCACGAGTCTCTGGGATACTATCTTGACTTTTACCTCCAACCGTTGGTCCAATCCTGGAAGACATACGTTAAGGACACTACAGATTGTTTACTGAAACTGGAATCACAAAAACATCTCTTTGCTAATGACATCTGGCTCTGCACTATTGATGTAGTTGCACTATACACTTCTATCGCACATGAAGAAGGACTGGAGGCAATAGAATGGCGACTGTTAAATTCTGAAATTGATCACAATAAAGCAGTGTTCCTACTAGAATTATTACATTTCGCACTTTACAACAACTATTTTGTTTGGATGGAAAACTTTTTTATACAGCGCACAGGTACAGCGATGGGTTTTCCTGGAGCACCATCGTACGCCAATACCTACATGGCCCATTTTGAGGATCAATTTATACTTTCCAATGATATGTGGAAAAAACATGCAGCAGTTTTCTTGAGGTACATAGACGACATCTTAGTCATCTGGACAGGTACCAGAGATGAATTGGAAGAGAGCATCAGCAAACTGAATGAACGGAACCCTCGCATTCAATTCACACATAGTATAGAAAAACAGAAGATCCACTTTTTGGACATTGAAATAAGCAAAACACCATCAGGGCTATCCACGTCAGTATACAGGAAGCCAACAGATGTGAACAATGCACTGCTCTTTTCGAGTGCGCATCCTTACAGTCTGAAAAAACATCTTCCGATTTCGCAGATGATGCGAATCAAGAGAATAACATCGGATGATGCACGAAGCGAGGAAGAGATCATAGCACAGATGCAACAATACAAAGAGCGAGGTTATCCAGAAAAAATACTCAATGAAGCCGCACAGGTAACATCAGGAAAAACTCGGGATGAACTCTTAACTCCTAAAGAAAAGATACCCATGCAACGTGAGGTATTTGTTCTCAAGAATTCCACGCAAGCAACACAAATTAAAACAGCAATCAGGAATCGTTGGGAACTAATCGAAAATGAACCTGACTTTAAAACAGTTTTTCATGGCAGTCCCCTTTTCGCACATACCAGAACCAAGAATCTAAGGGAACTTTTGAAACCTCAAAAAAGAACCACCCGACAAAGAGAGAGGGGTATGATGAAATGCTATAACTGCGGACAATGTGGTAACGTCATCACAGGTGATCAATTTCCTCATCCGCACTCAGGGGTGAGCATCAAATTAAGACATAATGCAGATTGCAACACAGAAGGAGTTGTATATGCGATTAAGTGTCCTTGCGGATTAGTTTACGTGGGGCGCACGAGTCGTAAAATAAAGACTCGCATAGTAGAACACAAAAGTCGTATCAGGAATCGCACTACAACTTCCCCATTGGCAAGACATTGGGTAGAAGCTAAACACACAATTCCCCAATTAAGGTACACAGTCCTAGAATGTATAGAGCGCAGTCCAGGATTGGATTTGCATACACTTCTAGCTAGACGGGAAACACATTGGATTAAATTCTTAGGAACAATTAATCCGAATGGTTTAAATGATCATTACGAACTTGTGTGTTTTCTATAAATTTCATTACAGAACTTATGTCAGATTGTAAGGAGGAACACTGAGTCTTAAAACCTACTTATGCTATCTTCTTTTTCCTTTTCCAATCTATTCGCAGTTTCAGCTAGTACACGATTAAGCTAACAGCATAATGGATGAGTCCGTGGTATTTAGAGGTTTTCTACACTTGAGCTTTTTTTGCTACATGCAAATTTTATTTATTTTCGCACCCTTTTCACATTTAGTTTGCTTTTTTTAGATATTTGTATATCTTCTGTATATACACAGCAAAAATTTTTTGATATCAGGGTAAAGGTTGCCACACAACAGTGTAACATAACAACATGCGGATATATCTAGAATTACTTTTTGACCACAGCATGACGCCGTACCTCACAATATTTAACAATACTTTAGATGGGTTCTTTGAAGATCATCATGACGTGTGTAGTTGAGGTGCATAGCCCGCAGAAGGCAGTAAACAACGAGACCGCCACAAGCAATGAGGAGAATCACAGTAGCGCTTAGATAGTCCCTTCTTTGTATCTATTGAGGTAGTACAAACCGGGCGAGTTCCGCACCACGTGATCGGCAGGGCGGACTCGCACCGGGAAATCATTCAGGACGCCGTTGTTGGAGGCGCAAGGTTAGTGTTCGTATTAAGCGACAACTAAATATCTAGGTACGGGTGGCTGCCGCATAACTAATAACTCATGAAGCATTTCTTATTTGAATACAGAGAGCAGCAGGGCGACTTTTTCTGAACAGCGTGTGGACTGGCATGTACGAGTGGCGGTAAGAGATGTCACTTGGTCGAAGTTAAGCAGTGATTTATTGAAAGCATGTTGGACGGTAGTAGTAACAGACCGGTACTTATATATTATTCAGGTGTTGGTACAGAGAGGCCTTTCGCTGGACAAGCAATTAAGAGCAATGGAAAGTTGTTTATAGGACCGTACGTACGTTTTTGCTTTCTTTATGTCCTTTCAGGTTATTTTGGATTAAAGGGTAAAAGTCGAGCACAGTAGCACACTTGGTGTAATTACCCGCAGCACGTTTTTATAGGTTAATATAGTTATGAGCATGCTTCTAACTTCTGAGAATGTAAATACTTCTTTTTAAACTTGCTGTCTTTTACAAGTTGTTTAGACCTGCACACTTTATATTTAGTGATGGCTCTATGAAACACGGGTGTTTTATGGTGGCGTGTACCTTTGGTTGCTCTTCCTCAGTGTTCACTCCAGCACGTTTTTGCGAGATGTAACCTGTTTATATGGAATTACTTATTAGAGTTTGGTTTGTTGCTTTTTAGATCCTGTTGAACCCGCAATCTGAGAGATCAATCACTCAAGGACCATTGAATTTTGTTTGCAACTGTTTAATCCCCTGAAGAAGGGTGCATTATGCACCCGAAATGCATTGGGTTTTGCTTTTTGAATTTCAATTACTGATGAATCGTTATTATAATTTCTCTTCCTAAAATTGGCATTTCAAAACACACAATTTAGAAACCACCTTTACTAAAAGATGTGTTTTTAAATTCTGAGTTCAGCTGTTCCCAATTGAAAGCTACACTTGTACAATGTTACAAGGCAACTCCAAAGATAGCCTATGGGATAGATAGTCCTTGCAGTAGTGAAAAAGCACAATTGGCAGCATTTCACTATCAGGACATGTACAACACACCAGTATATGTCCTACCTTTGACATACAGTGCACCATGTCCATGAGGGTACCTTGGGCCTACCTTAGGGGTGCCTTACAGGTGACAAAAGGGAAGGTTAGGGCCTGGAAAGTGTGTGCACTTGCCCAGTCGACATGGCAGTTTAAATCTGCACTCACAGGCAATGTATTGGCAGGCCTTGGGCAAGTTTACCAGGCTACTCATGTGGGTGGCAAAACAGTGCTGCAGGCCCACCACTAGCATTTGATTTACAGGCCCTAGGCACACCAAGTGCTTTTTACTGGGGATTTTCCAGTAAATCAAATATGCCAATCATGGAGAACCAATCAGAATCACAATTTACACAGGGAGCACTTGCACTTTAGCACTGATCAGCAGTGGTTAAAAAACGGTGATGGATCAAGCCCTGATCTTTGGACTGGGTAAGAGTGGTCTGCTTAATTCAGGCACTCTGTTCATCACCACCCCCTTTTCTGAATCATTTTGTCCACCATAAGCGTGGAAGGGTATACTCAGATGTGAGTAAATGTAAATGTAAATGTACAGGAATTTATATAGCGCAAATCACCGAGCGGTTTCTAAGCGCTTGCTTAGGGAACCCGTCCTGGTATTCCCCTGTGAGATAACCCCGGCAGGGTATCCGCAAGGTGAAAGCCAGGCATCCCGCGGCGAGGGGCCGATGAGTCACTTGCTCATTGCACCATCAGGATTCAAGCAAGCCGGGCCGACGACGCCTGAAATGGCATAAACCGGTCCCCGGAAGCTTGTTTCCTTCCCAGTACAAGAATTGGCTTGGTAGTTTGGTTTGCCCTGTTCCCATCATGCACTGGGACAGGAACAGACTAATTTGCATATAGCCAAGTTCTGAGCTGGGATGGTGCAGTGAGCTAAAAAACGGTGATGGATCAAGCCCTGATCTTTGGACTGGGTAAGAGTGGTCTGCTTAATTCAGGCACTCTGTTCATCACCACCCCCTTTTCTGAATCATTTTGTCCACCATAAGCGTGGAAGGGTATACTCAGATGTGAGTCCCTTGCTCATTGCACCATCAGGATTCAAGCAAGCCGGGCCGACGACGCCTGAAATGGCAGAAACCGGTCCCCGGAAGCTTGTTTGCTTCCCAGTACAAGAATTGGCTTGGTAGTTTGGTTTGCCCTGTTCCCATCATGCACTGGGACAGGAACAGACTAATTTGCATATAGCCAAGTTCTGAGCTGGGATGGTGCAGTGAGCTAAAAAACGGTGATGGATCAAGCCCTGATCTTTGGACTGGGTAAGAGTGCTCTGCTTAATTCAGGCACTCTGTTCATCACCACCCTCTTTTCTGAATCAGAGTATCTAAACCAGCAAAAACGAAGTCGAGCATAACATAAAAAAATGCAAGAGGTACAAGCAAAAAAACACGTGGATGTCAGGTCTAACATGCAAGATGTATTGTTGTCAGTACTTTAAAATAAACATAGAGTTGGAAGTTGGCTTTGAGTCCACCCAAAGAAGTTTCACCCTCTCATTCCATGCTGTTGGCTGTTTAGGGTATTATTTTGTATTCTGGGAAGTGCTTCATTTGCATGCATGAAGAACTATTTTACCTCTGAAAAGTACACTCAATCGTCATGCTGTTTGTCACATTCAATTCTTTATCTCTAGTATGCATTCTATGGAGAAAGCAGCCCTTGTATGACTACTATATTTCTTAGCATAGGTAAAGCCAATAGAACAAGCTTTGATTTGATAACAGCATTTGTGCATGCAATGCACATAACCAAAATGTGTTAATTTCTATGTGTATATGCACTGGCACATTAAAGACAGTATTGGCTTTGGCAATGATTGTTCATTTCTCTCTAGCTTACCATTATCTGTTCCTTTGCCTATTTCTCTTTCTGCCTTTATTTATATATTTTGTTGTTTTTGTCTGTTGTTTTTTTCTCCACTTCTCATTTACCCCTTGTAACTCTTTCCCTCATTATTGTCTCCTCCAGTATTTCTGATTGCTATTCTCAAACTATAATGATTTCCATCTCCAGTGCTCCACAATTCAGAATGCAGATAATATTGAAAGCAATAACCATTAATTAAAACTGATTAATAAACATCTACTAAAAATGCAACCTCTCGCTGAAACTTACAGTGAACAGTAACATTTCCATAGAAAGGCGTATATGGGTCTCGACTTATACAGCGCATGGTGTGTCACTTGTGAGACATTTTGTTAGGTTACAGTGGGCTTAGAATCTATTCATTGATTACCACTGGTTGGCATCATCATCACTATCATTTCCTTACTTCTCTTTGGTCAGCGCATGCCAGCTTCACGTCTTGTTTGTATGTTTTCCCCTTCCCTGGAGCAGGGCAAAATACTTATGTCTTTCCACTCCTCGCAGTTTTGGACCTACTTTTTTAGGTCGAGCCTGGAATTCGCATCCGAAGGATGCGTCCAGGTGGAGACTTATAGCTAGCTGACTCGGGGGAATGAAGGACAAGAAACTGCCACGCGCTTCTCTTCGGCTGGATTACACTGCGTGCACGCGCACCCACACGCACGCATGCGCACATCACAGCCACATGCATACACAGCCACACGCATACACAGGCACACACACACACCCCCCCCGTCGCCGCCGCACCTACACGCACACACAGAGACCCCCCACACACACACCAGTGCACCTACACACACGCACGCACACATACAAAGACCCCCCTCCCCCCGCCGCCGCCGCCGCCATCGCACACATAGACACATACACACCAGCACCGGACCCCACTCACCGGCTACGCAGGATTTCTCTTCTCTGGGGCGGCCCCGGGGCTCTCCCTAGCTCACGGGAGCCCTGGGCCGCGGGAGGACTCGGCTTCTTTGCTCCATCCCGGCGGGCAGCCAATCATAGGCCAGCAGCAGGCGGGACTTCCTTCTTTCTTCTGGCCTGGCCCACGTCTTCTCTCCCGTTGCCTGGCTTCCTGCCTCAGGGGTCCGCCAATGGCAGCGCGGTCCCGAGCAGGGAGGCGGGCACAGCGTTTCCTCGGGAATCCCGGGCCCGTCGGCGGTGATAATTTATTTGGGGACACAAATAATTTAGGACGAGGCGCTGCGTGACAAAGCATTTTTGAGCCGGTCAGGTGAGTGACTCTCTCTGGTGGCGGGCCGTCTGATTAAAAATATACATTATATGAAATCACTCAAGAACCGGATTCCCGAGTGGAATCACTGCAATAATAATAACCAAACTCTTGTGCTTTTTTAAGCGCCCTGATGCCTTACAGGCAGCACAGCGCCGTAAAAGTGGCAATAAATGTTATAAGAATCTCAAAACTCTTTGCAAATGGAAAAGGAGGAAGGCGCGAGCTGTAGAAATGTTTTCACATTTGACGACAGAGATACAGTAATTGGAGGGAGTTTTACCCTCGGGGATTCATGACGAGCCCAAAAAGATTCCATGGCCGCCTCGTGGCGCTGGACGGCAGCCAGTCTCCAGGCAGGATCACAGGGAGTGGCGCGGAGGCCTGCAGACTGCAGACATTTAAAGGCATAGTTTTATTTTGATAAACTACGGGTCTACTTTTGAAATATCAGATGGAAATGTTGAGCTGTGTGGTTCATAATTTGAATATATTACTGATGGCCATTGTTCAACATGTGTTGCAACACTGCAGCCCACTTGTTCCACATTTGGACATATTTTGCCCCAATCAATTTTACTCCGAGGAAGAAGCTAGGATTGTGGAGGGAGTCAACTGTGGCTGACAGAGTCCCCTGGGGGCCCGGCGCACCCTGTAGGAAGTCGGTGGTCACTTCTCCGAAGACGCACCTTGCTAACCTCTTGGGGGTGTGTGGGGGGAGGAGTCAGGGGTGCCCTGACCCTCTTGTGTCCGATAGCTACTGCTTACCTCTTCAGTCCCCAAAACATGTCAGAGTTTGGGTATTGTTTTGATGTTATTAAATATATTGATTTGTTTACCCTTGTGATGTAATCGTTGTTGGAGTGGTAATGTGCTTTGAGAGAGGACGGTGTGCGCTGTATATATGTACGTGTTTGTGCACGGTTTATAGTATACACTGCCCCCTGCTGGCGAATGCGAAGTCTACACTCATTGATGCTTGATTTGTATTTTGGTATTTACTGTTGATCTAAAGTTGGCTTGTTTTGGTTAGATCCTGTGTTTGTCTAGCTGTGCTTCGGAGCCCTCGAGGCGCTGTAAACAGGATCCCAAACCTATAGGAGAATGCAGAAAACGCGCTAAGTCTCAGTAATGGGGGTGTCGGCCGGGGCTGGGGCTGCTGCACCCCATTCACCTCAATTTTAAAAGACTGACAGAACGCAGTAAAGAGATAAAACATTTCGTATTCGTGACCAGCCAGCAGGGGGCCGTGGCTTCAGAGTTGTAGGTGCAGGCACGTATGTTGACAGAATCTAAAGTCACTTTACCTGCCTCATAGGGGATGTCTGCCCCCCCTCCCACCTCCCAACCCGCTCCCCATCCCCCCATCGTCCAGCTGCGCCTCGGCAGCTGTGGAGTAAACCCGGCTTAGCACTCCTCACGATGACTGACAGCCTTTTAAAGCGAAGCTCGGGGTGTTATTGTGGCACCGGTGCTCGCATCGCAGCCTAGCGCCCAGCACGCTCAGGCTGATTCGAGGCGCTACCCCAGTCTGGGACCCTTAGTAATTGATTGTTTTTGCAGAGAATCTGGAGACCCCGCTCGGAGCTCTGTATTACCAGCAGGGCCGGCGCTGCACTGAGGCGCGCTCCAGGCACCGGGTGTGCGCGTTCACGAGTCCCGGCGCAGGCCCAGGGGTGAAGTGATGCTGGAACTGGCCCTGTTCGCACTCACTTCTCGCCGCAATAAACTGGTGGCACCTATGCGCGGTCTGTGTGCGAGGATTTATGTCCTGGAGGCTGGCGACTCATGCACGTGGCTTCACTCGAGAGACTCCGGCTCACACTCAGCAGGTGTGAGGACATACTTCACAGCGCACTAAAGGCCATCTCCAGTGTTTGCAGGGCTTCCGTTTATGTTTCTGTGCTCATCTAAGCTTTAGGCAACTGTTAATGCTGGATGAGGCCTGTTTGTAAGCGCTCCCGCGATAGGAAGATGTTCGAAGAGAAGCACAAAGTTGAACGGAGATGTCCACGATCACACAGTTTGTAGAAGTGGAATTGGACGGATTACAACGCTGGTTGCTGAGCGGATGGACCATGTCTGCCCTTCCCTTGTTCTTGTGGTTAGTCTGTGATGCACCAGCACCACTGACACTGCCGCCTGCACCGTACCACCCCAGACACTGCCAACTAGGCGCAAGTGCCTCAAAGTACACAGCGCTGCCCCAAACGTTGCAGCCAGTATAAGTAAGTGTTCGCCGACATAAAGCCTTGGAAAGATGTGCAGAACTAAAGACACTGCCTGCCTCAAAATAGGTGCAGTTGCACAGTAGCTGCCTAAACTGTATCTCCCCCGTGCATGCTGGTAAATGCAGTCATTTGTCCTGCCCCTCAGGGTAAATGTTGTGTTTTGAAAATAGTCATTCATTCCCCAACCACACACTCCAAGCTTCGCTGTGAGGCATAGCACGTATATTAAGAGCACAGAACAGCCAATGCACAAACAGCAGCAGTGCAATTTAAACTAGCACCGAACAGGTGCAACCAGACTCCGACCCACGGGCTAAGATCGTCCTGCAGACAGAACGGGAAGAACCCTTCTGTAAGAGTGCACATCTCATACGCACTGCACGCACATATGTTTTGATATTCTCCATTCTGTGCAACAGTTCAACAACAACTGGTTCAAATATGTTCTCAATGTTTCAAGCTTTATTTCAAATGTGACAAAAAGATGTTAATATTTCACTTCTGTTCTTGGATTTACGTCACAATGAAATACACTGAACATAATCTTCACAAAAGTTATTTATAAAAGTTTATGCTATTGCCATTATAAATTACAATAACTTTCATTTAAGAATTAATTATTACAAAAAATAAAAGCCATTGTTATTTGTAATATCAATACATCTAAGTCACGTAAATACAACACATATTGCATTACAAATGCTATAGGTGTCACATTTGCGAAAGGTGTAACTATTGACACTGTAAATGAAAAAGCTATTCATTTCACTATTTTCAAACCTAACACATAAATAAAAAAATTGTCATTTACAATACCAATAGCTCAAACTTTCCTAATGCGAGACCTATTGCATTGCAAATGCTTGTTCAATTAGTTGAAGCACATCATGCGTGTGCCCCTTTTGGCACTCTATCTCCCTCATGTGCTTCTAACCTTGTTCTGCTCTGTGTTGTAGCCTGAACCCAGCCCACCCTTTTGTCCCTCTCCATGTTGTTGCTTTCCCTCTCCCACCCGTCTGTCCCTCTCTGTTGTTGCTTGCCCCTCCCACCCTTCTGTCCCTCTCTGTTGTTGCTTGCCCCTCCCACCCTTCTGTCCCTCTCCATGTTGTTGTTTGCCCCCTCCCACCCTTCTGTCCCTCTCTTTGTTGTTGCTTGCCCCTCCCATCCTTCTGTCCCTCTCTTTGTTGTTGCTTGCCCCTCCCACCCTTCTGTCCCTCTCTTTGTTGTTGCTTGCCCCCTCCCACCCTTCTGTCCCTCTCTTTGTTGTTGCTTGCCCCCTCCCACCCTTCTGTCCCTCTCTTTGTTGTTGCTTGCCCCTTCCACCCTTCTGTCCCTCTCCATGTTGTTGCTTGCCCCTTCCACCCTTCTGTCCCTCTCCATGTTGTTGTTTGCCCCCTCCCACCCTTCTGTCCCTCTCTTTGTTGTTGCTTGCCCCTCCCATCCTTCTGTCCCTCTCTTTGTTGTTGCTTGCCCCTCCCACCCTTCTGTCCCTCTCTTTGTTGTTGCTTGCCCCTTCCACCCTTCTGTCCCTCTCTTTGTTGTTGCTTGCCCCTTCCACCCTTCTGTCCCTCTCCATGTTGTTGCTTGCCCCTTCCACCCTTCTGTCCCTCTCCATGTTGTTGTTTGCCCCCTCCCACCCTTCTGTCCCTCTCTTTGTTGTTGCTTGCCCCTCCCATCCTTCTGTCCCTCTCTTTGTTGTTGCATGCCCCTCCCACCCTTCTGTCCCTCTCTTTGTTGTTGCTTGCCCCTCCCATCCTTCTGTCCCTCTCTTTGTTGTTGCTTGCCCCTTCTCACCCTTTTGCCTCTCTCTGTGTTATTGCTTGCCACCTCCCATCCCACTCTGTGTTGTTGCTTGCCCCATCCAACCTCCTGCCCCGCTCACTCCCATATTGTTGCTTGCTCTTTCCTGCTCTGATCTGTGTTGTTGCTTGCCCCTCCCACCCTTCAATCCTTCGCCATTGTTGCTTTCCCTTTCCCACCCTCACACCCCTCTCCGTGTTGTTGCATGCCCTCTCCCACTCAGAGTTGTTGCTTGCCCCTCTTACTGGTCCTTCCCATAAGTTGCCCCCTCCCATCTTGTTCCATCCTGTTGCTTGCCCCTTTCGAACCCCTACAACGGTGCATGCCCCATCCCACCTTCCCATCCCATCTTGCATTGTTGCTTGCCCCCACCAGCCTCTTGCCACATTCTGCATTGTTACTTGTCCCCTTTTACATTGTGTCCTGCCCCCTCCAACCCCATCCGGAGTTGCCCCGTCTCACCCATACCATGTTACTGCTTCAAAGTTTTTAGCAATGTTGCACAGCAGCTTGGCTACTGTGCAGTATGTCGAAAGATCAAAAAGCAAAGCACAATGATGAGGCCAGTGCTGGCCCCATCATAGAGTTTTTTTTATTGCTGGCTGTGACTTAGTGCTTTTTATTTTTTGTTTTAACTTTCAGCCATGCTACTGTGCAACTTAGCTAAACACATTACCAAAGCTAATAGCTCGATTAGGCATGACCTAATGGCTTTGCTAATGCTTGTTTTCTGTTACCATCTGCCCTCCATGCTATAGAGCTCTGAGCTGAGCCCCATATGGAGGTCAGCGTTTAGACTTCAGCTGGAGGGATAAGATTCTGACTGAAATCAGTGAGAGCTTACAATATTCAAATGTGTGAAATTTGGTGTTTGGCACAAGCAAAATTAAATGCACATTTGATGCCTAATATGAACTTAATTTCTGATGAATGCTGCTGACCATTCCTGCACAGGTACAATAGTATATATAGGAACTTTTGGAGACATTTTTGAGAGAACAAAAACGTAGGGAGTACATTTTCTCATATCTTGCAATGGAATCAATCACATTTTGAGTGGAAGAAAGATAAAACATTTTCCTTTTTTGCATAAACCTTTCACAAGTCTTCCATCTAAATATGGGGTGCTGTCATGTATGTATGACAGCTAAACACTCCTTTTAAATTTGCCCTGGTGGCTCACACGAATAAATCAGACTCTCCGTGATGCAGCACCAAGGCCTTGACCTAATTAGAGTGATGCTTGGCAGAACTTATCCCAGAAGCCATAGCAGCACCTGTCACTGTCCATCCTCTATGTAGTGGCTGCCCCTGATAGTAGGGGGAGTTGGCAGCTTTCTATAGCTGAAGCTTGCCTAGAAGGCATTGTTATGCTTTACATGAGCACCATTACAAAATACCCGGTAACTCACAAAAATCCAATGGACCTGGGTATAGCGCAATACAAAAACCATTGGTGGGTCTGAGGCTGCGACACTTAACAGGCAGAGTGTTGTAAAGGGAAGAGGATGTGGCAAAAATGGCAGAGCTGCCGACTTTGGAACTAGAGAACCAGGTTTCAGTCTCTGCGTTGGTTCAACATCCAGTGATTCTGGCAGATCACGTAATCTCCCCATACCTAAAAAAGTATTTAAAAAATGAATGTGTCCTTGTGTATTGTGGCTGGTGATCATGTAATATAAAAAACAATGCTCCTAACAACTACCAAGGATAGAACAAATTGATTGGGCTATCCTAAATCAATATTCCACTAACACAAAATAACAAGAAAAGAACATATAAGTGTAAAAACATCATCACACAAAGCGTAGTAGTATTACAAAATGTTAAATTCAATTTATATTGATGCAAAACTTCTACTATTTACATACAATGGTCGCTCCAGGAACCATAAGAATGTGCTCAGAAGAAAAGGTGGGGGAAAAAAGAAAGAGACAGACCCATAGTATTTATAAACTTATTTCAATAATGCCTGTTTGTAAATCATTTCATATACTCAAAATATATATATACACTCCAATGAGGTCTTTGTGCTCAATCATCATTCCATCTCTGTGGCATAATTAGACAATACGGGTAGTTCAAATAAATGTCGACATTTTGACCCAGCGTGGGGAAAGGATGAGCCAGTCAGAGCCTCAATAGCAGGTCTTCTTCAGGACAGGGTAAACCAATTAGACAGGAGCAACCCTCATTAAGGAAACCTCATTCTATGATTTATGGGAGATAGAATTCGCAAGAAAAAGGGCCCGAAAGCAGACGACTGGGTCCACTCGCAGGCACAGAATTCATCTGTACTGGTTGGTGAGTCAAAGGCAAGGCTGCTGAAATGAATGGAAACATTGTTGCACGGAAGAGCCCCGGCTCTGAGTTGATCAAAGATCTTGCCATAGAAGTTTGGAATTAGACACTGTCTTTGAAGTACTCCACTTCTCTTGCCTTGGATCACTTGTCGCCGAACAAGGTTGGAAAGATACTTGGTAACTCTGCAGATTATTTTTGATTTCTTCTTTATGGATCTCTAATCCTTTTGATTTACCAACCAGTACAGATTCATTCTAGGCTGCGAGTGGACCCAGTCTTATGCTTTTGGGCCCTTTTTCTTGTGAATTCTATATCCTATAAATCATGGAATGAGGTTTTCTTAATTAGAAGATACCTTTCGGAACTCCTCATTCCTTTTCTTAAACTTTGTTTATTAAATTTCCAAGATAATAGATGTCATATGCGATTTGATATAGAAAGAAATTTGACACATAGAAACAGAATTCCTTCGAAGGGGTAGTCTGTCACATCAGCCCATGACTGTAGAAGCAAATGAAGAGAGAAAAAACAAGGTACAACCATGCAACTTCAGCTTCATCCTGTTCCCCCAGTGTGCAAGGGTGAAATTACAGCCATCATAACAATAATAACCATTGCATTTCCTATATCTGCGTAGGAGGCACATCAGAGGAGAAAAGCTCGGGGACAGCAGTACACTCTTGGAAAGGAGGAGAAGAATCACACAAAACCACTAAAATACATGATGTACAATCTTTACAGAGGGTTGCAACTCCTTGGCCACTGATTTCCAGTACGTCACCCCCCAGACCTCCCAATCATGTATGGCTGATGGGCAAGGGTGTGTCAGTGGTCTCTGTGAGCCACCCAGGGTGGAACCGGGCATAAGCCAGCAGTAAGTCAGTAAAGCCCTCCTCTGATGATCTATCATTGGAGGCACTCTCTTCCTTAGACTCTCGACTGTATAATGTCGTAATCATGCTGCCCCAAATCTCAAGGTCTTGCTCTGCATTATCGATAAAGACTTTTTGAAGCCTGCACTCCTCAGCTACTGTCCATTCTAGAAGATCAGACACCCATTGAGTCTATGTTGGGGGCGTTTAGCTCGCCCAGTGTATTGCTATACTCCTGCGGGCAAGTACAATCCCCAGCTGGGCACATTTGTACAGCATTTCTTCCTTTCGTGGGAAGAGGCAACATTCCCAGTAAACAATGACGTATTATTAGGTCGGCATTAACATGTGTTACTCTGCATACCTCATTCAGTACCACATCCCAAAAGGGGCGGATCAGTGGGTATTTCCAGGTAACATGGCTAAAATCCACCAGTTGGGGGAACAAGCGAACGGCAGGAGGGTTACCTGCTTGCTTGCACACAGCCCAACACCAGCAGAGGCTGCACCGGGGACATCACAGCTTGGCTTCCGCTCCTGCTCCCGCTCCCGTTGACACCTTTGCCACCGCAGCCGCCAGGGGTAGGACTACGAGTCCCAGCACTCCCCAGGCGGCGCACACCACCCGCGTCATGGGGAAGCGCCCGGAGGCGCTTGAAAGGAGGAGCGCTGCCGGAGCTCCTGGGGAACAAGCAAACGGCAGGAGGGTTACCTGCTTGCTTGCACACAGCCCAACACCAGCAGAGGCTGCACCGGGGACATCGCAGCTTGGCTTCCGCTCCTGCTCCCGCTCCCGTTGACGCCTTTGCCACCGCAGCCGCCAGGGGTAGGACTACGAGTCCCAGCACTCCCCAGGTGGCGCACACCACCCGTGTCACGGGGAAGCGCCCGGAGGCGCTTGAAAGGAGGAGCACTCCCTCCGCCCCGCGGAGAGCGCGCGAGAGAGTGCCGGGAGAAGCCCGGGACAAGGGCGGGGCAGTCTTTGGCAGTCCGAGGCAGGAGGAGGCGGGGTGGGGCCACCCCCCTAACAACACCTCAACCGCAAACTATGGGTAAGCGCAAGAAAACACCTACTTGTGAGGATGAGGGCAAAAACGCTAAAATACCTAGACATTCCAAGTCCATCTTGTCATATCTTTCCTCTGCAGTGAGGGCCCTTACTAAAGAAATCGCTACCGCTGAACAAGAACTAGGTTTGACATTGCCTGAGGTAGCGGAATGCCCTACTCCCGAACTGTTTCCCACCAGCCCGGTGGGCTCTACGATAGTGGCCCCCTCTATACCTATACCTATACCTTTGGACCCTGTGGTAATTATTAACAACAATCCCGCCCCCATAACCACCATAGCAGCCAAGCTTAGTACCCCAATTGAGCCATCGCACCCATGCCAACAGACAGCCCAATCACAAAAGAAGACCACCGGGGAAAAAAACAAAGTAACGGTACCGGCCATCAAACAAACTGAGCCCCTTGGGGACCAACTGGAGGCGCTCTTCGTTGCCAGAATCGAGCCATTGCTAGTGGGGATTGCTAAAGATATTGTTGACACACTAAATTCATGTTTGTCCAACCTCCTCAAGAAATGTGCCCAGTTGGACAAAATTATTACATCCCATCCGACGCCACCGGAGCAGCCCACAAGGGGTACTTCGCTTCTAGCCCTTGGAGCATTAGGGGGGCCAGATCGATGTGCTACAGTCCCACCCCAGATGGTAGAGGGAACAATTCCAGGGCAGCTTCATCATGCTATTATACCTGTAAGCCAGGCGTGCCAAACATCTATTGTCCTCCCATGTGTGCCACCACCCACGTCTCCGCATAGGAAATCAAAACCAAGCAAGCACATCTTGAACTTACTCCCGGCTGCTGCCCCCTTGGTGGCAGTGTTTATTGGAGTACCACCGCTGGAAGAGGGTGAATTTGAATCCACTAGGAACCTTCTACATAAAGCAAGTACTTGGTGTGCCGATTCCTCTTGTGGGGAGAATCCCGGAGACTCGATTATTTTTGCAAGGAGGGTGGAGTGGGTCGGGAAAAGACCTAAAATCACTAAGGGGGACTGTGTGGTCATAAATTTCAACAGGCCCAATCTGTCAGATAAACTTTTTTGGGACGGTTCTCTTATAACTCTTGATGACTATATGAGACCCGTACCACTGGGGTTCTTTTACCCCCCCTTGAGGAGTACCCATGTTGGATACCGTCACGACACCATGAGCTCAATCAGGATCTCACGCCCAAGGGCAGGTTTCATGGCAGGCCATGGGTTCCCCCCAAAGCCTTGCCCAAGGCTCAGAAACTATATCACTGCCACTACCAGTTCAAGGGGAGGGCGATGTACTACCAGTTAGCGGGATACCTACGAGCAATCGGTTCTCCCCATTGTCAGGCATGGAGGGCCCGGAGAGCATGGAGGGTCTGGAGGGGGTCGATTGACCACTAGCTCAAGGGCAATCACCCCAGACAGGACCCAGCGAGCGGGGGGGAAACACGACTTGTAAACTTGCTAGCTGGAATGTGTCAGGTATTAAAAGCAAGGCAACTAATGAGGACTGGGTGGGAGTGGTTCGCGGATACGAAGTTATCGCCATGCAGGAGACTTGTGATACAGCGGATAGTTTTTACCTGGTTGGCGTCATTAGCTTCGTTAAAGCCGCATCCCCAAGTAGCTCAGGTAGAGCCAGGGGTGGGCTGATAACCCTTTTTTCCCTGAAACTTAAAGGCACTTTGAAACTGGTTAACAATCCCTGCCCAAATCTGCTAATAGTCGAAAGGGTAGTTCCCCCCTCAATGTGCACCTTTTACATTAATTGTTACAATTCAATGTTTAGGGATACTAGCACAAACAGCATTGCCAGCCTGGATGCTTTTTTAGTTTCTGTCAGTCAAAACACACACTCCATTCACGAAATTATTCTTTTAGGAGATTTTAATATTCATCCATGCAATGGCCCATGCGGCTCAACGATCAGGGTAGACCCTGCAGGGCCAGTAGGGCCACATTTTGAGCACTCTACCGAGGGGGCAGAGCTAGAAGATCTAGTGGCTTATCACAACCTGTATGAACCTGACTCACCCGAAGGCACCATTAGACTTCATACCTACAAAGGCACTATCCCTGGGTCCACCATTGACTATATATTTAAGACCCCACGGATCTTGACTAGGGTAATGTCATACAACACGCTGGTGTCTGTACATAGTGAAACCAAAGGTGGTGATGGACGGAGCGTTGACAATGCAAACACTCACCCCCAGTCAACTGATCTGGGTTTAATCCATCACCGTTCTTTAGCTCACTCCGCCACCCCAGTTCAGACATGGCCATATGCAAATCAGTCTGACCCTGTGCCTCATGGGAACATTCCAGCCCGAACTGCCAAGCCATGTCTTCCCTGGACCGGAATCAACCTTCCCAGGACCGGTTTCTGGCATTACAGCCGTCTTCAGCCGGGCTTGCTTGACTCCAGTGGCAAAGTGAGCAAGGGACTCACGTCTGAGCATACCCTGCCAACTTAGGGCGTACAAAGAAAAACCAAAGGTGGTGATGGACGGAGCGTTGACAATGCAAACACTCACCCCCAGTCAACTGATCTGGGTTTAATCCATCACCGTTCTTTAGCTCACTCCGCCACCCCAGTTCAGACATGGCCATATGCAAATCAGTCTGACCCTGTGCCTCATGGGAACAGTCCAGCCCGAACTGCCAAGCCATGTCTTCCCTGGACCGGAATCAAGCTTCCCAGGACCGGTTTCTGGCATTACAGCCGTCTTCAGCCGGGCTTGCTTGACTCCAGTGGCAAAGTGAGCAAGGGACTCACGTCTGAGCATACCCTGCCAACTTAGGGCGAACAAAGAAAAACCAAAGGTGGCGATGGACGGAGCGTTGACAATGCAAACACTCACCCCCAGTCAACTGATCTGGGTTTAATCCATCACCGTTCTTTAGCTCACTCCACCACCCCAGTTCAGACATGGCCATATGCAAATCAGTCTGACCCTGTGCCTCATGGGAACAGTCCAGCCCGAACTGCCAAGCCATGTCTTCCCTGGACCGGAATCAAGCTTCCCAGGACCGGTTTCTGGCATTACAGCCGTCTTCAGCCGGGCTTGCTTGACTCCAGTGGCAAAGTGAGCAAGGGACTCACGTCTGAGCATACCCTGCCAACTTAGGGCGAACAAAGAAAAACCAAAGGTGGTGATGGACGGAGCGTTGACAATGCAAACACTCACCCCCAGTCAACTGATCTGGGTTTAATCCATCACCGTTCTTTAGCTCACTCCGCCACCCCAGTTCAGACATGGCCATATGCAAATCAGTCTGACCCTGTGCCTCATGGGAACATAGTGATCACAACCCAGTAGTAGTGGAGGTAGCCTGGGGGCTGTACATGGGCCCTATGCCCCATCCACAAGAGGCACACATCTCTGTACGCCCAATTGATCAGGGGAGAAGGCTCAAGTGGGCCAAAGTAGTGCCTAATACTTTTCACTCTGAACTCCTACCAAAAATTTGCTGCCCTCTAGAGGTCTGCCAACATACCTCATCTCCGGCCAGTGAAATTAAAGGGGCCTTTGAAGCGATTTGCAACCAAATTGTGACAGATCTGACGGTCAGCACGAGACGGGGAATCAGCAAACCCCATCGCTGGTTCGATGCAAACTGCTCCAAGGCCCATAGACTGCTGATGCTTGCCCTAAAGCAACCTATAAGGGACACGAGTAATATAGCACACCTCAGGAAACAGTACAAGACGGCCATCAAACTAAGAAAAGACACGATTAAGTCAATGGCCTGGGATAACCTTTTGAATGTAGACATCCTAAGGGACAGCAAAGAATTCTGGAATGTAATAAACCAGCCCTTTATCACGGACACACCCAATTCAATCATGGATTGTGTAATTCCAGATGAAAAATGGATTAGTCATTTCAGCGCGGTATATGGTGGCGAGAGCATGGACAGTACTATCAACCCACTCACTGCCCCGGAATCCTTCGCCCTGAGCTTTAACATAGGTGAAGTTGAAAAAGCTATCTACGATTCCCCAAAGAATAAAGCACCAGGCCCTGACGGAGTACCTGGCGATTTGTATAAATCTTCCCCTGGCATGTGGGCAGGTGTTCTGACCAACATATTTAATGCGGCCACCAGTAGCTATTACCCATCCTCCTGGGCAACATTCATCATCGTCCCGATATTTAAGAAAGGCAATCGGGACAACCCAGCCTGTTATAGGCCCATATCCCTCCTGGACTCTGCCGTTAAAATCTCAGGCAGAGTCCTGTTAAACAAGCTGAGGGAGAGCATAGAGAAACACGGTGGGCTAGCCGAAATACAATATGGCTTCAGGGAAAAGAGGGGCACAGTGGAACAGTGCTCCAATTTACATCTTCTGATCGCCAAGTACACGGTCGCCAAGGAGGGGTCCTTATTTCTAGCATTTATGGACCTCTCCTCGGCCTTCGACTTGGTGAGCAGAACAAAGCTCTGGGCCATGTTATTAGAGATTGGGAGAGATGTACAGGATGTAAATGTACAGGAATTTATATAGCGCAAATCACCAAGCGGTTTCTAAGCGCTTGCTTAGGGAACCCGTCCTGGTATTCCCCTGTGAGATAACCCCGGCAGGGTATCCGCAAGGTGAAAGCCAGGCATCCCGCCGCGAGGGGCCGTTGTGGAGATTAAGCAAGCTATTGCCCAGAGTCGCAGAGTGTGAACCCGTGAATCGAGTAGGCACCGGAGCGAGATTTGTCGAGTCCATGGACATTTTAGGACTCAAGACCCCGCCGAGCCGGGAATTGAACCCTGGTCCCAGGCTGACCTTCTGCTTCCAGGTCTGCCTCCTCTAACCAGTGAGCCACACTTCTCCACCAGATGAGGCCTTGGTTAGATTCATGGCCTCACTACATCAGGATCTGTCCGCTGAGGTTAGGGTCACCAGGGAAGGAAGATGCAGCGACAAATTCGACTCTAGGCGTGGGGTAAGGCAGGGATGCATACTAGCTCCTCTCCTGTTTACCATATACATCAACGGACTGGGGAAGTGCTTAGAGAAGACCGGGGGTGACGTTCCGCGTGTAGGAGTATCTAAGATTCTAGCACTCCTATACGCGGACGACGTGGTCCTCATTGCGCGTACTGTTAACGCTCTGCAGAGTCTGCTCGATGCATTCGGTACCTTCATGGACGATCTGGACATGAAGGTCAATGTGGGCAAATCACACACAATGGTAGTAGGAGTTCATAGGCGTAAAAGCACGTTTAAATCCTTCAGGTGTAAGGGTATGGAGGTCTCCAGAACAGCAGTTTTTCCCTATTTAGGGGTGCTTTTTGACGAGAGGGGGACATGGGGCCCACAGGTCAGAGCAAAAACCCTATCGGTGGCTAGGTCATCGGCCGCCCTTATGGCCTTTTCCAAAAGACTGGGCGCTAGGCCAATGGAGGCCCTACTGAAGGTTTACACCTCGAAATGCTTGTCAATAGCCATGTACGGTGCGCCAATCTGGGGTTATGCACAGCTGGATTCTATCCAGAGAGCTGAGAACAGGTTTTTACGCTCATTACTATCAGTCCCTTCATCTACCCCAACCTACTTAATTCATTCGGAGGTGGGTTTGGACTATATAACTGACAGAATAAACCTGGCCCCATTGATTTACTGGCTTAAGACATGGCTCAACAAAGAGGTTACCCTGAACCACTCAATTATGGAGGACGTCATGTCACTGGAACAGCATAAAAAGATTCCTTGGTTGGACTATCTGAGGAGGTCATTTCATCGGTTAGGAAGATTGGAACTATTTGAAACACCTAACAGAATTACAAACAAGGATATAGTTTAGATCAAAAGGCAATTGTTGTCCCTGGCAAGATCCAGCCGAGAGGAAATAGAACTACAGAAGCCCTCGGTTAGGAATCATTTTCTAACAAAATGTTCCCCCTCCATGGAACTTTATCTTACAATAGTGACAAAACCATTTCATAGGTTCCTCCTGACTAAATTTAGATTAAATTTGATCCCTTACTTACTTGGAAACTACCCATCTTGGGCCAAGCCAGAGTCAGCCCCCCTGTGCTCTTGCGACAACCATTCATTACAGGATACTACACACTTTGTCCTGTTTTGTACACTGTTCTCAGTGCCCCGAAAGCAATATTTGCTTCCAATTTTAAGGGAGGCAGGCTTCAAACAAGTCAAACCGGCACTCCTATATTTACAATCAATGAGTACTGTCCGCATAATCTTTTGCATGGGAAGTTTTTTAGCCGCTGCAGCGCGTATTAAAGATAAATATGTACCCACCGTGAGCACATAATGATTCCCTTTCACTGTAGACTAAATTGCTCATTTGCACTGTACCTGCCACTGCAGATATTTTTAAGCTTTTTGAATATGTACATTGTCTTTTATAGGTTGCATTGTAAAGTCTGGTCATGCATTTTTTACTTTTTAACATGTTGTACTAAATGTATTTGTAAATGTAACCATGAATTTTCGTATGAAATGTCTTTTCATGATTTTTATCAATAAATAAAAGTATTTTGACTGACTGACTGACACTGTTGTTTGTATTTTGTGAGTACATATTAAGCCTGCAGATCTCCCAGCTGTTCACTAGGCCATGTATGAGTTTAAAGCGTCCTGTCGCGTCAACAACCTGGCCATGTAGCTGAAAAGGGACCCCCGGAACCACCCATATGGAGATCCTTCTAGCGTAAGATGAATAAGTGGAAGAGTAATGCTGTCCTTTCTGGGCCTCTGTGTCCAGCAGGTGAGTGTCCTTGAGAAGATCTATGTTTACTCCTGTCCTCCTAAAATAGGTGTGTGTTCTGTATCCTTTCACAAAGGAGTTTAGACCCCTCACATTCCATGTGAGCATGCACATCATGTCACCCATCACGTAATACCCCACCACCCTACATCAATCCTTGTCCCTCGCCTCTCCCTCACCGTTCCCAGACACACAACGGACATTGCAACAACAATAAGAACACCAAACCATAAGTGCATCCCTCAGTTCGTCACCAGGTAAACACCGTTCCAACTTAACTAGTGTCCTCCCATGCATAATGCAAATACCACCCCTCCAAAGATAGTCCCAAGTGACCTACAATGTGTGTGCGATTTCACAGTTGGATGTAAACCGGTAGTACATCCTAAGAACAGCTAGATCTCACCCCAAGGGCAGATCAATTAACAGGTCCTCACCCTAACACCTCAAGGTTCACACACTGCTAATCAAGTAATCACTTGCACCCCTTCCGAAGAATAATGAGAAGGAAGGAGAGGAAAATGGGAAATAGCGTATAGTAAATCAAGGGAAAGAGGGGGAGGTTATACCACTCAATGAGGAGGTTAGACAACTGTATTGGTGCCACTACCCCAACACAACTCACCCCATTTAAAGTTCATACCACAATGTCTGGGTGTGTCCCAAAGGGAGCCTCAGCAAACGTAGTAATAGTCACTGCCTTCTAGTGGATGGCAGTCCCCCTCTCCCGCCCCCTCATACCTTTCCCAGCAATGGCTTGTGCAACATCGTTCTACAGCAACTTCAGTGAGGGTCATTGCACATGTGTCCATATTAGGTCTCGGCCAGCTGCTCAGTCTGGTGTTCGTGATTCCCCATTGGATCCGATTCTGTGCACGAGGAGGCAGCTGAGGTAACTGCCTCCACCAACGCCCTGGCTGCCTCTCGCTCCCATCATTGTGTTTCCAGGTCCAGAGTACCATAAGATTACACCACTACTCTTGTAGCAGATCTGGAACGGCGTCTGGAACTGTATATGGTGGCTTCATCTTCTTGGAGTGGCTGGAAGGCCTCCCTCATGCCTCAGCACGTCCAGAGTTCATCCTGTGAATGTCGAAGGATGACGTTCATCTCCATGGATATCCAGCCAGACCCAAGTTTCCAACGGTGAAATGAAAAAGTGAGAGTAACCATCAAGCAGCACTTTCAGCTTGTTGGGGTAGAGCAGAATATACTTCAAGCCCATCACTCTTAGCTTTTGTTTGATGCTGCTAAAGGACTGCCACTGCAGTTGAACAGGTCTTGTATAGTCCGGGTCCCCTTGGCTTCAAACCCCTCAGATGAGTTCATCTCGGTGTCGGTAGTTGAGAAATGTTGCTGTTATTGAACTGGGTGGCTTTTGCAGTGGGGCCAAGGACCTGTGGGCCCTTTCCACCATTAAAATTGTTGATAGTCTCACGGATGGGAGTGCTAACTTGATCCAGTCTTCCAGGAAAGCCTCTGGGGCGTTACCCTCGGTGCCCTCTGGAAATCTCATGAATCGTAGATTACATCTACATGAACGTCTTTCTGTATCTCCTGTCCATACCTCCAGTCAACTCAAATGGGCTTCTAGGGTGGCCACCATCTTCTTCAGTGTGGTGATCTCCCCCAGCATTTCTGTGACCTGTGTCTCCATTTCCACTGATCGCTCCGCTACCTTGCGCAGGTCGGTGCTGAGGTGGTTCAGGTCTACAGCCATTGCCTCAATTTTGGCCTGAACAGCGATTACGGATTCTTCAAACACCGCCAAAATCTGGGTCCCGAGGGCTCCATTGCAAGATGTGTCCTCTCTCTAATAGGCCGTAATGGGGTGTTATCCGCTCCCTGCACCAAGAACTGGTCAATATTAGGCTGTTGGGCACCCCTGCGTGGTTTGTACTTTCCCACTAGAAGTCTTGTCTCTTATTGAGACCTGTCTCCTCCTTCTGGATGCAACATTAGAGGGGTCTGAAATGATCCCCCAGTACCCTTTACCTGAGCTTATGTCTGTGGCAGAGCCCGTTGAGACAGTCTGACCTGGCTTCTCAAGATTGCGTTGCGGGCTCAGGGGTCGCTGGAAAACTTCTTTGAGCTCCTCGCTCCCACCATGCTCCCTTGCTGCTGGCTCTGATCCCTCAGCGGTGAAGCAGGAAGAGAGTATGCTGCCTCGGAGGAGACCGAGCGCCCCTACCCTGCAGCCCGCCTCAACTCCAGGGCGGCCACCTCCCAGCGGAAGCAGGCAGGATGAACGACTTTGGCGCAGGTAGCCGCTAGCGCCGTCGTGCGGCACATCACCAGCAGAGGCAAAAACCGTAAAGGAGGCATAGCACCTCCAGGCACTCCCGCGACGGACCAGATGAAAGAAAGACGAAGGAAAGAGGTAACACCGATCTTCTATTTAGTTCTATCAGATCCAGGCTCCATTAGGCATCATTGCGGGCCATGAGTGCGGGTGCCTACAGTGAGGGTGCAACCTGCCTCAAGCGTCGGCGCCATGTTCTCCCTTAATAACTCCCTGGATTGTCTAATTTTGCCACAGAGAGGGACTGATGATTGAACACAAAGTTCTCTTAGAAGTGAATATATATTTTGAGTATATGAAATGGTTTACAAACAGACATTGTCGAAATAAATTTATAAATCCTATGGGACTGTCCCTTTCCTTTCTTTTCCACCTTTTATGCACAAGCACTTCCTTTTGAGCACATTGTTATGGCTCCTGGAGCGACCATTGTATGTGAATAGTAGGTGTTTTGCATCAATATAATTTGAATTTCATGTGTTTTGGGTGATTACGTTTTTATACTTATATATTCTCTCCCTGTTCTATTGTGTTAATTGAATATTGATTTAGGATAGCCTAAATGATTTGTTCTATCCATGGTATTTGTTAGGACCATTGTTTTTTACATTACATAAGCACCAGCCACAATACACTAGGACACATTCATTTGGTTATATTTTTGTAGGTATGGGGAGATTAAGTGATTTGCCTAGAATCACAGGATGTTGAGCCAACGCCAAGACTGGAACCTGGTTCCTTAGTTCCAAAGTTGGCAGCTCTGGCCTTTTTGCCACATCTTCTTCCCTTTACAACACTTTGCCTGGTAAGTGTTGCATCCTCAGAGCCTCTGGTTATACATGAGTCTAGCTTGGGCATGCCCCACAATGAGGGGCAGAATCAGAGAGAACGCCAGAAGCTGGGCAGTACATAGAGCTCTAGTTCTGAAATGCTGAAGCACTGATAAGTGGTTCCGCCTGTCACAAGGTCAAAATTACTGCACCCCTCTAACACAAATAAGCACTGTAACATCATGCACAGCAGTGCAAAAGTGGAACTCTTTTGGAGGAGATACAATACAAAAGAAGATGGGTACGCTTCCTTGCTGATGGCCTCACTTTCCCACTTAGTGAATGTGCACCTGAACTCCAAAACATAGACACACATTGGTAAGGCCAATGGGGCAGTTGGCAATGTTTGTCTTGTTTTGTTTGTGCATGGCTTTTGCCAACCTTTATTGTTTGGGAGATGTTGGCAGTTTGTCAATCTAAAAAATATATTGATTAAAGACAAAAATGGTTTTTGGGCCTAAAAAAAGCACGCATTATCATTTTAATCCCTGTCAATGAAAGGAAGTTCTTTGTATGTGCATGTTCTCCTTGTGAAAGGGCACCATGACCTAACTCATATTGAAGTCAGCCAATGGCTGAAGTTGGTTACATGTTGCCTCTTAATGCATGCTCGAGTGGGTTGGAGAAAAATGTGAATGACACAATCAGAGGAAAATGGATGAAGAATGGCTGATAACCCCTATAAGTAACTATGACATACACTTACTTTTAGTAAAATCAAAAGGTCTTGGCTAACACAGACCTAAAAAAGCTGATTGTTCTTTCATTGGCTGCCAGCCTCTTGCCTAGGAGAGAGAGAGAGAGAGAGAGAGAGAGAAAGAAAGAAAGAAAGAAAGAAAGAAAGAAAGAAAGAAAGAAAGAAAGAAAGACATAAGGAAAGAAAAAAGAAAGAAGGAAAGAAAGAAAGAAATTAGGAAAAGAAGGAAAGAAAGAAGGAAGGGAAGAAGGAAGGGAAGAAAGAAGGGAATAAAGAATAAAAGAAAGGAAGAAAGAAATAAGAAGGAAGGAAAGAAGGAAGGGAAGAATGAAGGATAGAAAGAATATAAGAAAGAAGCAAAGAAAGAATGCAAGAAACAAAGAAGGAATGAAAGAAGGTAAAAAAGAACAAATGAAGGATAAAAAGACAGACAGAAAGAAGGAATGAAGGAAAAAAGGAGAGAAAGACATAAAGCAAAAATGAAGGAATAAAAGAAAAAAGGAATGAAAACAAGAAAAAAAGAGAACGGAAGAGAAAGAAAGAGAAAGAAAGTCAGAAAGAAAGAGAAAAAAGAACGCGAAAAAGCAAGAAATAAGGAAAGAAACAAATGCAAGAGAAAAGGAAAGAAACAAAGCAAGAAAAGTAGGTATGAAGGCATGAAAACAAGAAAGAATGAATGCAGGAAATAAAGCAAGAAAAATAGAAAATAGGAATGGAAGCAAAAAAAAATAAAGAAGGGAGGCAAGAGAGAAAGAAAGCAAGAAAGAAGGGCAGGAGAATGAAAGAAAAAGGAAAGCAAGAACGATGGAAACAAGAAATTATAAAGGAAAGACAGAATGAAAGATTTAACAAAAAGGGAAAGAAGGAATAAAAGAAAAAAGGAAAAGAAGTAGGAAGGAATGAAAGAATCAAGGAAAGCAAGCAAGAAAGGAATGAAAGAAAAAAGCAGGCAAGATGGAATGAAAGAAAAAAGGAAAGAAAGAAGGAATGAAAGACAAAAGTGAAGAAGGCATGAAAGAAAAGAAGGAAAGAAAGAAGGAATGAAAGAACGAAAGAAAGAGGAATGAATGAATGAAACAAAAAAAAAGAAAGAAGAAAAAAAAGGCAATACAAAAGTGTTACACGTACTGCAAATTAAGCTCAAAGAAAGCTGTTTTTTTTTGCTGGTCAAAGTTCATTAAAGAACCATTGGTGAAATTGAGCCCAGAATAAACGTGTTCTGAAGAAATGTCCACTTATGAATTCACATGCATAATATTGAAGCTTTTGATAACTTAATACAGAACAGTTTCAGGTGGATGCAGTATGTTATCATGTGAAACATCAGCAATCAAACAGTAAAGAAAGGAAACTCCAGAGGAATTTACAACAGCATTTACAGGAGACCACAACTGATAACGTGTGGAATGTGACCTGTGCTCACATATGGTAAAGTAGTCCTGCGGTCCCATCGAACTCTAAACACAGAGGCAGCAACAAAGTAATACATTTTTTTTTTAAATTGCCACCTGCGGAAGCTAGCTTCTATGTCGATGTGTTCCCTGTGAAATGGCAAAACCCAGACACTCAAAGTGAGGTTTTCCAGTGATTGAAGTGGGTTTACCGCCTGCACCCTGCTGTATGCTTTAGTAGGCGTAAGCAAATATGAATGACACAACAGCCCAATGGATGAAGAAAGCTGCCTGAAAGCCCCTTTAAATAAGTATATTGTACATATATTCTTTTTAAAAACCAAAAGGCCTTTGCTAACACCAGACCTAAAAAGGAATGCTTGTGAACAATATATATTATCGTTGCTTATGAGACGCAAGGCTAGCAGTAACAGCTCCTCTTTTACTGCGTTTACGCACTGCTTGCTGGTTTTCAAAACACATAAATAAAAAGCATTGTCATTTACAATCCCAATAGCTCAAACTCTCGCAAATGCAAAACCATTCCATTGCAAATGCTTGGTTCGCATTGATGTGACGCTGAACTCTTTTTGGGCAAGCTATTTGATGTGCAGTATGCGGGCCCATTTTCTCTGTCTATGTTTCTGCATTTTCTGCATTTTGCTGCTCGAATTGTTTTTCAAGAGAAAAGGGTGGGTTTCTCGGTTTAAGGAATCAAAATGCTCACTGATATTAGAACGAAATGCTCAGCAATACAAGTCAACTGTGTTATTGTTGTGATCAGACTTGAATATTTCTCATTTCTACTTATGATTACATTGGTTTTAAATGAATGTTTCATTTTGAGGATGAAGTGAAGTTAGTCCTTCTTGTACTCCTTAATTACTTATGATGGACGAAATCTGGAAAGCTGCCATGGTGAGAAATTCTTTATGAAATCGTTTAGACTTGTAATGAAGTGTACGCTTTCATTTATTTCCAGACCACGAGGAAAACAATTGCACACAGACATGCTTTTCGATGCAGTGCGCGCAACGAAATTTGTTTTATGTATTTATATGTTTTTATTTACCTGCATTTGGCCATATTCCATAGTTTACTACCCCCACCCAGCCCTTCCCCGCCCCACGTCCCCGGCGGCACTCCCACCACCGACCGCTACTGGGGGTGGGTGCTTTGCACCAGAGGGTTTCCTTTCTTTCTGCAGTTCGGGATGCTTAGGAAGAGCTTCCAGAGTAACCAGAGTGTCTTTTTTTAGGTCTCACCTACGCAGCGTGCAAGCGCTGCTTAGGAGTGACCTCTTTTTCGGTAACTCGTGCATGTACTGCATTGTTTCCGATGAGCACTTGTGCATATATGGCGTTTACCTTGTGGGAGTGAGCACCACATCTGTTTGCAATTATTGCGCCCACGCTTTGGAAACAGATGGCGCCGCTTCTCGCACCCGCAAGGTAAACGCTGTACAATAGCAGGTATTCCCTCATGAGCTTGCCGGGAGTTCCATTTCCACCCTGTTGTGTCTGTGGTGACGGGGATTATGAATTACTGCCTTCCTCCTCTTGTGTTTAGACCATATAAATCTTGCCATTGTGTCATGGTGTTTTCTGATTTATTGTTTTATTTTTTATCTGTTCTTTTTAACGTAGTGTTTTCTGTTTTGTTACTCTGTTAAATTTGTATGTCTTTTTTGCTGTGTTTAAAAGATGTTTCTGAGTTTCTGATTTAAAAAAAATCTTTATACTTGGCTTTATGCTATGTTTAATGTTATGGGTTAGGTTCGTTCAATGTTATGTTCCCTTACTTCAGAGTGTCTTGATGCAGTTCATTTGTTCTTTTCCTACAAACTGCCGTGCTTCACAGCCCTGGGCTGCAGCAGCAGTGCAAGAATAGCGTGCATTCAACCCAACTGCGCAAGAGACTGTTCAGTCTGCTGGAGCGCAGGCATGCAGCTCTCATGCTAGAGAGACGCCGTGCCTTCGTGTATCAGCCTGCGGTTTGGGGTGGCACACCAGTCTGACGTGACTGCCCACTCCAGGATGTGAGCGCGCGGCACGCCTCCGGACAAGCCGGTATTGATTACATCCTAGGCGACGTGATGTGACATACGAGAAACCCTACAAGGCCTCTGTAACTCTCAGCTATGGGCACACACTGTGCGCACGTGTAATCCTGACATCCCTTGTGTGCGTCCACCTATCTTCTGCGGATCTTTTTGTTATGTTACGTTAAACATGTGTATCCACTATCCAGCATACATTCGTCATTACTATGGTGCCAATTGGGCTCTGTACCTAATTGCCCTGATTTTGAGGCAGGCAACAGTGGCAGGGAGCACACGAGTACACGGTTGCACCCAAGAGAGGAACAAATCAACACCCAGGCAAACAAAACCCAGCCTGGAACAGCTCTGTGTGCAAGGGCACAGAGCTAGGTTGGTAGGAAGTATCGAGGCTAATGGGAGGGCCTCAACCACTCATTCTACACTTAACACTTAAAGGAAGTAGGTTTGACTTCTACACATGTGGTGTATTATAATACAATATACTGGTCAATTTCCATGCGAACATTTTCATGAGAAACTTCGAGTAAACTCACATTCTACAAAAGCCCATATGGAAAGATCACATTAGTCTATACACAAGGTTCATAGACGATATTTTCATAGCATGGGAGGGACCACAAGAGACATTGATTAACCAGATCCAAGAACTAAATTTAATAGACGAAAGGATCCAATTTACATGGGAAACCAATAAAGATGTCATACATTTCCTAGATGTGGAAGTGAACAATACACCCACGGGTTTCAAAACCAATCTATACAGAAAAGAAACAGATAGAAACAACACACTTAAGTACGACAGTTTCCATCCTCCAACTCTAAAAAGACATCTTCCGTATTCGCAACTGATGAGGGTCAAGAGAGTAGTCTCGGAACCAGAACAACTGGAGATCCAATCCAACATCATGATAGACAGGTTCAAGAACAGAGGATACCCTGATACTATATTACATCAAGCCCAACAGAGAATCTCACAGAAAGTCAGAGAAGAGTTATTTGCACCACGAAACAAAAAGGAAGATCAAAGAATCACCTGTGTGAGTAAGTTTTCCACCATGAGCCATCACTACAAAAAGATCATAAAATGACACTGGCTTCTATTATCCACTGAACCAGATTTTAAAGGAATATTTTCAAAAGAACCTCTGTTTGCATACACAAGGTCTAAAAAAATTGGACAATTGTTAAAACCCAGCAGCAGCGATGAGATGACATATAGATACAAGGGAACCATACCGTGTTTAAATTGTCATAATTGCATAAACATCCTGAAAGGAGAAACTATCCGACATCCTGAATGGAAAACAGATAAAAGTCAATGGAACCTGCGATTCAATGAACATCATTTACCTTTTGAGCTGTCCATGTGGTAAACACTACGTGGGACAAACCGAGAGGAAATTAAAAGTCAGGCTCAATGAACATAAGAGCAACATACGTACCAAAATGATGAAGTCTACCATAGCGACACATTTCATAGAAGCACACCACCACGTGGATGAACTAAAAGCATGCATTTTAGAAGAAATAGAGAAACGACCAGGAAGAGACAATAGAAAAACGTTACTTAAATGAGAGAACCACTGGATTTATTTTTTGCAAACGATGAAATCAATGGGGTTGAACGACAGGATCAAATTTTCATGTTATTCATAAATGTTTCATTGTACTATGATATGTTTCACACACATAAATTATCTGCGCATGTATTCGGCAAGTAGGCGTAAAATGCACCCATTTATCCCCACCAATAAAATCAGCCCTCCTAGCAGTGACCAATAACATCAGGATGACGCTGGATGGAGGAGGATCTATGATTCTGGTGCTGTTGGACTTATCCGCTGCTTTCGATACGGTGTCACATAAGGTGCTTCTCGGTCGTCTGAGGGATGTGGGCTTAGGAGGTGTGGCGCTGTCCTGGGTAGAGAGTTTTCTCTCGGGCCGTTCTCAAGAAGTCAGATTGGGCTCCCACAAATCCATCTCTAGGGAGCTCACCAAGGGAGTGCCACAGGGCTCATGCATAAGCCCCACATTATTTAATGTGTACGTGGCCCCCTTGGCAGACTTAGTGCGATCTTTTGGGTTCACCCCGGTATCATATGCTGATGATACCCAACTTCTGTTCCCTTTTAGAACCTTCACGCCTGCATTATTAAAATCATTTGCAGACGGAATGAGGGCAGTGGCTGGATGGATGGCTAAGAACTGTTTACAGTGCAACGTAGGAAAAACCGAAGTAATGTTGTTTGGGGAGGCAGTGACACTATGGTCCCCCGAGTGGTGGCCCTTGGAGTTGGGACCTGTTCCCAGCCCCAAACAGACAGTTAAAAACTTGGGAGTGCTAATCGATCAAGCACTAACACTGAAAGAACATGTCAACCAAGTGACTGGTACCTGCTTTCGTGCCATCGGATTACTGAGACGGGTCTTTCCTTACCTACCTGACAGCCACAGGAAGACATTGATCCAGGCGTTAGTGATCAGCAGATTGGACTATTGCAATGGTCTTCTTTCTTCAGTTAATGAAGAACAGATCAACAAACTGCAAATAGTCCAGAACACCGCGGCAAGGTTAGTCCTTAATGTTCCACCGAGGACTTCCTCCCGCCCTCTGCTGACTAAACTACACTGGCTCCCAATGCGGCAACGCATTCGGTTTAAAATCCTATGTACCATCCACAAATGTCTGTCAGGTAGGGCTCCTAAGTTTTTGGCGAAAGTTTTCGCCCCCTATGTACCCGGAAGATCTTTACGCTCTAGCAACCATCAGCTTATACAGGTACCTAGGATAAAAAAATAAAGACAGGGAGGCCGTGCACTGGCCCATACTGGACCTATACTCTGGAATTCACTGCCCCATACACTGAGACTAATCACTAATCACCTAGCGTTCCGAAAGTCCCTTAAAACTCATCTATTTGTGAATACCTAATTCTCATCTACAGCCCAACTATTACCTCTGACCATGGAACAGAATGCCCAATCTTCCTGTGGCAAAGCGCGGAGATACCCCTTCGGGAGTCTATTCAGGCGCTATATAAGAATATAAATAAATAAATAAATAAATCAGGAACTGTTTCTTTAAATTCGCGCGTTCACACTGAGTATAATTAAAAACACACGTTAGGATCCGCGCCCTAAGACGCGTCAGCCAAGCTCCCAGCGTGCATCGAGCGGAACTACAACGTAACGGTTGCAGAACGCCGACACGGTAAGCTCAGCCAAGATCACTGGACCACACCCACAGTCGGTTAGTTAAAACTTAGATTAAGTAAGCTCACACGCAGAATAATCATATCAAGCGAAACAGAGCGTCGGCAAGCGTAGGATACATTAGGGAGTTAACCTCCGGCATTCACAGACACTAACGCGCGATAATATTTGCAGTAGCGATTTCAAACCCCACACTAACGCGAGGACCCGCATTACAACCCTGTTTGACAAAACGCCTCTACGTGTGTAGCAGTCGCCCGGAAAATAGACAATATGTTTCACGCATTTAAATTTTGGTCAAAACATGCCATTGTTTTCGTTTTAAACCCAATAATTTAGATGCATATAAAATAGTTGGAAACAATATTATGTATATTATGCATAGTTTGGTGGCAATAGTATGCCGAACATAACATTGATTGTAATATGTTATCATTTCTTTGACAGATCATTCCCTTGATAAAGGCGCAAGGCGCCGAAATGCATTGGGAGAATGGAAAAAGCAGATATGCATAAATGTTATATTGAAATGATATGTAGATGCATTTTCAATGCGATAAGAGATGTGAATAGAACATCTTGAACTACAGAAAAATCGTTTAATAAAAGGAATCATTATAAATAACCAATAGAACATTGTCATCACTTGTATGAACTAAGAGCTGGAGAGACAGCATACACTGTGCCCAGGGAGACAGACCAAAAACTTATGATCTGCTAACCTTGTTGTCTATTATAACACAGCATCTGAAAGCAACACTCCAGCTACTTAGTTGTCACAGAGTGCCACCGAAGTTATATTGGACTGTGAGCGATGTTTTGCATTTATGCCCTCTTGGGGTAATATGCGTTAACTTGTCCGACCTCTAGTGGGCTGCATGGCCGCAGACATCCAGCAGTACTAGTGAGATTTGAGTTATCAATCATTCAACAAAAACTTTATTCAGCTTTTATAAAAAACCATGAAAGTCAAGGGTACATCACAAAAACACTTGATAAAAGAAAACAAAATCAATTATACAAGGGTACAGTTCCAGTCTTCACCCACCCGCGATAATTAGTTACAGGTCGATCTAAGCTTTACTGCAGCCTTTAGGAAACTGAGAACATGCCATACTGTGCTCCCTGATAACATTAATAAAAATGTAAAGGCGGTACGTACTTGGGTAAAATTACCTTTTTTTAAAAATAGGGATGATTAAAAAAGGTCTTCCTGGGCACCTCATAGTTACTACATAACAATAACAAGCATTGGCATAGCCAATAGGTCTCGCCTTTGGGACCCTATAAGTATTTAGTTATGCAGCACAATATCCTTGGTGCAACAACACTAACTGTTGCATGGTTAAACACTTATAAGGTCCCAAAGGCGAGACCTATTGGCTATACCAATGCTTGTTTAAATGTGTAATTACGATCAGTGTGCAGGGCACGCCGATGCCATTACTTCTAAAAGTGAAAGTAAAACGAGCCAATGGTCTTGTTTTACTTTTATTGAATCAGCTGCCAGGGGGTATATCTCAGCCCCCTGAGCACTGATTCTTGGGAGAGGTACTGTTTGAAAGGGGAGAAGCTCCACTTTCCAATCTGCCCATTGGATCCCTGCTTAGGGATTGCAACAGGAGAGGATCCCCAAGCAGGGATCTACCCACTAGACATTAAGGATAGGGGGAGCTGCACTTTAGGCAAAGTCTTGTGCTTCACCAAATTCCCTAAAAAACGTCATTCTTTCTGAACTGGGGCAGATGGGGGCAATTATCCCAATCTGCTCTCTCGGGGGAAAAAAGCCCACTAGACACCAGGGATTTTTTGTTTGTTATAAAACTCCAAGTGGAAATGACAACCGTCTTTCTTCCCCTCCAGGGGGGTAGATGGGGGTGATTACCCCCAATCTGGACCCCTGGGTGGGGGCAGAGAGCCCACTAGACACCAGGTTCTTTTTATAAAATAAACATATAGTGGTGGGGGCTGCCGATCATGGGCATGGCCATGCCTGTACCAAAAAAAGCAGACACACTTTCTGCCCTTCCTAGGGGGCATACGGAGGTGATTTCCCAATTTACCCTCTAGGGGGCAGAAAGCCTGCTACACACCAGGGAATTTTCAGACAAACATATAGGGGTGGGGGATGCCCACCAGGGCATGGCCATGTCCTCATCTCCTATAGACATTGCAACAGTCTTTTTGCCATCAGGGATGGGGTGATAACCCCCTATCTTTGCCCCTGTTGGGCTGAAAGCCCACTAGACAGCCATGCCCCCATCCCAAATGGATATGGCAACCCGCTGTCTGGGCTTTGGGAGGGGGTGAATTTGGCCCAGGCAGTTACCACTCAGCGTTACCCCACTTGTGCCGATAAAAGCACTGCGCCACTTTGGGCCTGGGGCTAGTGACTGCAACAGAAAGGTTTCAAACTGAAGTCAATTGCAGTCCCCTCGCAAGGGCTTCTATTGGCCTTGGTTTGATCCTATCACTTCGTGGGCACTAGTCTCAGCCACACAACTTTTGAGGTGTTTTTATCGGCACAAGTGGGGTGACACTGGTATTTTTCTACTGGCCCTTTTTTGGTATCCATGTTGCATTTTGGGCCGTGTCCTGTAAAAGGCACTAGGTTTACCCACACAAGTTAGGTACGATTTTTATTGGGAGACTTATGAAAATGTTGGGTGCAAGGACGTTTGTGACTCCCTGCAGACTCCAGACCTTTTCAATACAAGAATTTGAGGTAAATTAGTTTTTTTTGTCAAAGTTTGAGGTTTGTAATGGATTCTGGGTAACAAAACATGGCGATAACCCTGCATGTCTCCCAACCCTGGATTTCCTGAAGTGTCTAGTTTAAAATAATTTGCAACTTTGCTAGATTACTCTAGGGACCTTCTGAGCCAGGGCTAAAAATTCACAGCTACCCAATTTGCAAAAAAAGGGTCCGTTCTGAGTGGAAAATGTGATGTATCCATATTGCGTTTTGGGCCAGTTGCTTTTTGTGGCACTAGGCCTAGCCACACAAGTGAGGTACCATTTTTAGCAGGAGACATAGGGGAATGCTGGGAAGAAGGATATTTGTGGCTCGCCACAGATTCCATAACTTTCCATCACAGAAATATGAGGAAAATATATTTTTTAGTCAAAGTTTGAGGTTTGCAAAGGATTCTGGGTCAAACGGCCTGGTGTGAGCCACACAAGTCACCCCACACATAAATGTGTAACTTTGCTAGTTTTCCCTAGATACCTGCTGAGCTAGGGTCCAAAATCCAAATCTACCCAACTTGCAACAAAAAAAGATCCATTTTGAGTGGAAAAATGTGATGTATCCATGTGAGTTTTGGGCCGTTTCCTGTTGTGAGCACTAGGCCTACCAACACAAGTGAGATACCATTTTTATTTTGAGACTTGGGGAAATGCTGGGTGGAAGAAAGTTTGTGGCTCACTGCAGATTCCAGAACTTTCCATCACAGAAATATGAGAAGAATGTGTTTTTTTTTAGAAAAGAATTGAGGTATGCAAGGGATTCTGGGTACAAAAAACTGGTGAGAGTCACACAAGTCACACCACCCGGATTTCCCATAGTTGTGCAGTTTTGAAAAAATGTACAGATTTGCAAGGTTTCCATAGGTGCTGACCCAGCTATCCACATTGGCAAACAATTTTTTGTTTTCAGTGAAAAAATGTGATGTATCCATATTGTGTTTTGGCCCATTTCCTGTTGTGCGCACCAGGCCTAGCCACACAAGTGAGGTACTATTTTTATCAGAAGATATGTGGGAGCATAGAATAGTAGAACATTTGTTATTATCATATGTATTTTGCTGTATTTTTGCCTTCCAAATGTAAGCCAGTGTGTAAGAAAGAAGACATTCTGAAAAATACCCTCTAAATCATATGCTAGTACGGGTACCCACAAATTCAGGGATGCACAAATAACCACTGCTTCCTGTAGGAAAGTGGAGTATTAAGCAGTGAAGCTGGTTAAATTTCACTATGCAATACTCTTGCAATATCCCAAAATAGGTCCTTTAGATTCATACTACTAAGTCCCTAGCTCAGTCCTGGTAGAGTGGAACAGAGCAGTCAGGCTTTACTGGAGGAACATGTGTTAAGTATTTCAGAGTACCAAAATGGACGATAAGTATTTGACACGACTTGAAAGAAATCTGACATCAATTTGTACATATAAAGCAGATTTTTATATAAATTTAGATACCAAAACGGACACAATCGGATGAATATAAGTGGAGTTATGGATTTAAGAAGGAAAAACAAATCAGTACAATTCACAGCTGTAAAAATATAATGTTGCGGTCAATGGAGAAAAACACTAGTGACACTTGGTCAATTGCAGGTTGATTCCAGTAGAACCACTGGAGGGTAAGGTGATGCGGGTCTCAGGAGCAGGTCACAACAGTCAGTTGAATTTTTCCTGGCTCGTGGGGCCCGGGTGCAGAGTTGTCCTGGCAGGACCTGGCGTTGAAGCGGGACTACGTTTTTCACAATACACTAGACCATTTACTTTTAGGCGATCTCTCGTTTAGTCGATGGCAGTGATTCTTTGGTTCCAAGAACATGCTTTATCTGCAGACTGCAGGAGGTTAGTGCACGTAGTCCAAGGAAGTTCTGGAGTTGCCTTTGGCACTCAAAGGGGTCCCTCTGACTGGGGGAACCGGTCTTTATTCCGGGACGAGTCGCAGTCGTGCACTTCCAATGTGGTTGCCACAGGTGCAGATTATTGTGCCTTTTTTTCCACAGATCCTGAAGTCACAGATGTGGTCTCCTCTTTGTCCTTTGTGCAAGTAAATCCTAGATTTAGGGGTGTTAAGGGTGTTGGCGGCAAGTAGCCAAAGGGTTACTAACCCCAACGGCTAATACGCCTCTGAGATTACCACATCTTCGGGTGTGTGCCACTTTTTCTACCCAGAACCCTCTATTCTGCCACTTTTAAAAATGGCATAAACCTTCCTTGTCTACACAGGCTTGTTAGCCCACCCTAGGGATGTGGCAAGTGTTCTGGGAGCATACACACCCTGACTACCTGATTGTCACACCTGCCTGGGTGCATATTTGTCTGGGGGAACATGGTGGCTGTTTCCTCCTTTAGGAGGCAGTCTGGATGCATATCAAAGGTGGTGTAAGCTTTGTTGCTCACCACCTTGATGTGCAACTACAGAAGCCATTCTTTCATGAAGGGAGATGTCACCTCATTTCAGGCCAGGCATTTGGTTCTGACTCCAGGGTGAGTTCACACCTTCTGGCAATGGGTCAGATTCCTGTCTTGGTGGCAGCAGCTGCAGACTGTCAGCCAGAGCACAGGAAAGGCTAGGGCAACTACGTAGGTCACCTCAAAGGTAGTCACTTGGGTGCATGTCACATAAAATCCGACATGAGAATCATGTCAGGTTTGATGAGACAAGTTGTGTGATGCCAAATATTACCCTTTTCATTGGGACCATAATGGAGCTGCAACCTCCAGATGCCCGGGTGCCAGCCCGTAATATCCTATGGCCTCCTGAACATGTATAGTAGTCTGTAATGAAAAGAGGTTAATTTAATGACATATGAGCTTGGGTTCCATGTTTAAATATCGATGTAAAAACATATAGTTAACAAAAATATTGATGTAAAAATATCGAATCCAAAAATATCAACTCCCTATACTTACACAGGTAAGTACAATAATGTTGAATCAAAAATATCGAAGTAAAAAATATAGATGTTAAAAATATCGATTTTAAAAATGTATATAACTTAAACAAAATATATTAAATAATATTAATATTTTTAACAAAATAAATTACATTTAATATATATTTTGACTAAATATAACAAATAAACGTCATAAAAAAAATATAAACACACACAAATGTGCACATATACATGTATTTACTTAATTCATTTTATTAAATATTATCTTTATTTAATTTATAAACTTTTTAAATTATATCAAAATAAAATATATACATATATCAATAATTTAAAAAAATGATCCTATAATTAATTAATACATTCAACTATTAAAAAACCCATACATTTCACAATACAATAATTACAATAGCAGGGAAAATGTTGGATAGCGCAAGGGTAAAAATAACTATTTCCACTCCAGTGAGTGCAACAGCAGGGAAAGTGCTGGATAGCGGAGGGGTAAAAATTACTTTTCCCACTCCAATGACTGCAATAGCAGGGAAAGTGCTGGATAGCGGAGGGGTACAAATTATTATTCGCACTCCAATGAGTGCAAAAGCGGGGAAAGTGATGGATAGCAGAGGGATACAAATTATTATTCCCACGCTAGTGAGTGCAACAGCAGGGAAAGTGGTGGATAGCGGAGGGGTAAAATTTACTATTCTAACTCCAATGAGTGAATAGCAGGGAAAGTGTTGGATAGCGGTGGGGTAAAAATTACTATTCCCACTCCAGTGAATGCAACAGTAGGGAAAGTGTTGGATAGCCGAGGGGTAAAAATGACTATTCCCACTCCAGTGAGTGCAACAGCAGGGAAAGTACTGGATAGCAGAGGGCTAAAAATTACTATTCCCACTCCAGTGCATGCAACAGTAGGTAAAGTGCTGGATACCACCCCGATAAAAAAATTTCAAACATTTTTATTAAATTTAATTTCCATTATTAACATAAATAATATTGAAATTTAAATATATTATGATCAAAAAAGATAACAAACATTCATTAATTACACATTGTTTAACACTATAATATCCACAACACACACCTAAAATTAATTACACAATTACAATTATTAATTACTAATTAATTAATGCAAATTAATTAACAAATAATTATTAATTCATCAATAAAAAGTAAACTACTTCCCACCCTTCCCACCATTTACACCAATAAACACCACAACACCTCAAATTAATTAAACAATTAACATAATTAATTAATAATTTATTAATTAACAACTAATTATCAAACAATTATTAATAAATTAATGTACAGATTTAACTCAATAATATCACAATTATGAATAAATATAAATTATTGAATACATTTCATATAAATACATTACTTCCCACCCTATTCCTCTATAAACCCACAACCCGCTACAGAACTAAAACCGCTAAATTCAATTAAAAAAATGTATTAACTACTATAAATAATAAATAAAATCTATAAAATTAAATTACTTCCCAGCCCTATTCCCCTATAAACCCACAACCTGCTACGGAACTAAAAATGCAAAATTGTATTTAAAAAAAAATATGAATTACTAAAATGTTAATACACATACTCACAAAATACTAAAATACATAACATAAATAATAAATCGATATTTTTAACAACTGTATATTTGTAAACGATATTTAACACTTTGATATTTTTGCAATCGATATTACTTACCTAACAATCGATATTCTTGACCACAATATTTTTTCATCGATATTTCTATCCCACGATATTATTACATTGATATTTCTGTACATTAATATTTATACATAGATTTTCTAGCTCTGTACCATGAGCTTGCACTTATGTACACAGCTTTAATATAATGCACCCTGCCTCCTGGACTCTGGAGGCCTACCTTAGTGGTGACTGACATATATTAAAAATAGCGCTTTGACCTTGCCACTCATGGTGAGAGCAAAGTCGAGTTTGAGCAGTATGCACTGCTCATGCAGTCTGCAATGGCAAGACTGCTGTCATCTGTTTACTTGAGTCACTCAGGGTTGCACAATCAGTGCTTCAAGCCCGGGTGACCCCTTTAACTACCATGCCGTGGGTACCACTGGTACTACTTACCAGGGACTTATAAAGAGGTTAAAGTCCCTGACAATTATGATTGGCAATTCCCATACATCATATTTAGGGAGAGAGCACTGGCACGGGGGCCTGATTAGTAGACTCTGGTGCACTTTCAGAGTCATAACCATCAGCATTTGGGGTAAAAAGTGTGGGGGTGACCATACAAAAAGGGTCATTTCCCACACTCCTAAACTCCATATCTTGTGCCCATTTCAGAAATATGTCGGTTTCCTTGATATTCATCTTTAACTCTACATATTTCACCATATGAATTGGTCTATCCTTGGTACACAATGAAAAACCATTCTTTGGTGCAGCTCAGTTCTTGGCTCTGGATCCGTTGGGTTCTTAGAGAACCTACAAACCTTATATATCCCCATAATCAGAAGGGTCTCACTGAGGTAATGGTATATTGCTTTCGAAAATCGACAATTTTAATAAAAAGTTTGTCACAAATGGATGTTTATTTCTTCTCATGTTCAATATTTCTTCAATTCAACAGTTAGTTTCTTTGGGAAAACCTTGAGGAATCTACACATATGACCCCTTTCTGAATTCGGATAGCTTTCCTACATCACCCATGGGTTTCACACTGTTTTCCACCACAAACTGGAAGTAGGTTGAGAGCCCAAAAGATAGGAAAATGTGCTGCCTCTTAAAAAATGCCAAAACTGTGGTAGAAAATCAGGTTAACTTATTCAGCTCTGCATGTTCCTGAAAGCTTGGAGGATGGTGAGCTTAGCAAGCCGTTTGTTGATGCATTTTTAGGGGAAATAAACTAAACACTTTCTATCAAGGGCACGTTTATCCTATTTTTCACCCAAAATGTAGCTATATGTTTGCTATTTTTCAGTCCCCTTCCAGGGGAATCCACAAACCTTGGATATTTATTTTATTTATTTATACTCTTGTATAGCGCAGGACTCGACCCCCTGAGGGGTATCTCCGCGCTTGTGCTTTTACCAAAAAAAACAACCACGATCATAGGCTGTGAGGGAATCAATATTTTTAATATTTTAAGAGGCCGAAAATAAATATGTTTTTAGGGTCTTACTAAAAGACTGAAGCAGTCCTTGGCTGAGCATTGAGAACAAGTCTCGCTGCAGTATTCTGGACCACTTGTAATTTTTGTAGTTGTTCCTCATTGGCCGAGATGAACAGGCCATTACAGTAGTCCAGCCTACTGATTACCAATGTCTGGACAAGTATTTTCCTGTAGTTATCAGGTAGGAATGGAAAGACACGTCGTAGCAGTTCGATGACACGGAAACAGGATCCTGCAACTTGATTTGTATGTTCTTTAAACAAGAGTGCCTTATCGAGCCGCACACCGAGATTTTTTACGGTCTGTTTGGGACTTGGTGCTGGTCCCAAATCCAGGGGCCACCATTCTGGAGACCACAGGAGCGTAGCCTCCCCGAACAGCATGACCTCCGACTTGCCTACGTTCAGGGCCGGACTGGGAACCGAAACCGGCCCTGGCAAAGTGCTCGGCCGGCCCCCCCTCTCCCCGGGGGGGGGAGGGGGGGGTTTGGGGGTGCGACCTCGCTCTTTGCCAGGGCCGGTTTTCAGCCGTTTTTGTTACAAAAACCGGCGCTGTAACAAAAACGCCCCCCTGGGGCCCAAAACCGGCCCCCACCCATGCGGCCGACCGGGGGATTGCCCGGTGCCCGCAACGGCCAGTCCGGGCCTGCCTACGTTGCACTGGAGGCAATTTAAGGCCATCCTGTCCGATATTGCCCTCATTCCGTCCGCAAAGGATTTTTGTATTGCGGGTGTGAGGGTCTGAAAGGGGAATAAAAGCTGAGTGTCGTCAGCATACGACACCTGGGTGAACCCATGTGCTCTTACAATGTCTGCCAAGGGGGCCACATACACATTGAAATGTGTGGGGCTTAGACATGAGCCCTGTGGCACTCTCTTGAGATGGAATGATGGGAGCCCAATCTGACTCCTTGTAAGCGGCCCGAGAGAAAGCTCTCCAACCAGGACAGAGCCGCACCTCCTATGCCCACCTCCCTCAGGCGACCGAGAAGTATCTCATGTGACACCGTGTCAAAGGCAGCGGATGATTGATTGATTGATTGATTGATAGATCTAACAGCACCAGAATCATGGAACCCCCTCCATCCAGTGACATCCTGATGTTATCGGTCACTGAGAGGAGGGCAGACTCGGTGCTGAGATTGGGCCTAAACCCGGATTGAGAAAAGTCTAGACCCTCCGCGGCCTCGATGTATTTGGACAGATGGGTGTTCACATGTCTCTCGGTCATTTTGCTAAGGTAAGGCAGGAGGGAGATGGGTCGGAGGTTTGAGAGGTCTGTCCATGGAAGTGCCGCGTTCTTTCGGATAGAGTTCACCACCGCTTTCTTCCACTCCGTGGGCACATGTCCTTCTCTGAGAGAATGGTTTATTACTGCTTGGATGTGAGGTTCAAGCAAAGTGCTCAAGGATGCAACCATTTTGGCGGGCAAGAAAACATCGGGAGACCCCGATTTTATGTGACTAATGAGGGAGGGAAGATCTAAGTCACTAACTGCTGGAAATGTCATGAGTGAGATATCTCAATGTAGGGGCAGACTAGAGGGGATAGAGATGTTGCTCTTTTGGCTGGGGGCCCTCATAATTTTATCATAAATCAAATTGATTTTATTTTCGAAAAACAAAGAAATTTCATCACATAGGGACTGGGAAAAATCATCTGGGCTTTCACATGCTACTGGTTTCACAAATGCCTGTAGTATTTTATATAGTTCCTTGGAGGAATTACCCGCCTCTGCAAGTTGCTGAGTAAGGCTGTTCTTCCGTGCCAGTTAGATATTTTTATAGTAATTAGACTGGGCTTCATGATGTACTTTCTTGCTTTCCTCTGTTCGCGTTTTCCTCCATATCTTTTCTATCTTCCTACACCTCTGCTTCTCTATTCTGAGTGCTTCAGTATACCATGCTTTCTGCTTGGAGGAGGGATGTTGTTTATGTAGCTTCAGAGGGGCTAGTTTATCAATTGCCTCTGTGAGAGAGTTGTTGAATTTGGATAATTCGGACTCCACATTATCCTTTTCTATAAAGATAGGCTGCTTCCATACCTTCTGCAGCTCCTCCACCGTTACTTTGTGCCACTGTCGGCACCAAATTGGCAGGAGAGTGTTCTTTTGTGAGGGTTTGTTCACTCCTAATAAAGAAAATTCCACTATAAAGTGTTCAGACCAATTTATTTGAGCAGTGGGTTGACACCGTACTTTAGAGCAATTGGAGAAGAGCAAGTCTAAGGCCTCCTTTGTGTGTGGGTCCGCTGTTCTGCAAATCTAAACCAAGGGTGGATAGGTCAGAAAGCAGAGATATGGTTTCTGGGTGCGCAGAAATATCTGCATGAATATTAAAATCACCGAGAAGAATAAAATCTTCCTTCGCTTTAAAATGTGGAGCTAAAAGCTCCAAAAGAGAAAGAGAGAAGCCCGGGCTAGGTCCCGGTGGGAGATAGACTAAAGCTCCTTTCCAAAAGATTTTTGTGGCTGAATTAATTTTAAAAATCATTATTTCTAATTGTGGGCAGTACTTTTGTTCTAATATAGTAACCTTCAGGTGTTCTTTGTACATGATGGCTAGACCACCACCTATTTTTTCTGGGCGATCTAGATTTACAAACTTATATCCTAAGGGAACCCATAGTGCTATAGCAGGGACGGTATGAGGTTTTAGCCAGGTTTCCGTTAGGAAACTTAAGTCTGGTTGCAGTGTGTGTACCAAGTCCCATACTTCAAGTTGGTGTTTAGGCAGGGAACGGACGTTTAAGAGAAGACACTTTATCCCTTTTAATGGTGTTGCTTTCGCTTTATTTTCCTCGATATTGGAGCTAGCGTGGGATGCTTGAAAATGACAGTTAATAAATGAAAAAGGGCCCTCTGGACATGGCCAGGAGTCTCTGGTACATCCTTTCAGTGGGATTGTCCTTAAGTTTAATAAAGTTTGGGCAGAGTAGCTGATATTGCGTGTCCCTGCAGATGATTTGTCCATTTGAATCGGGCCCATAGTCGCGGACGGGCGCATACGGGCAGCTCTTTAGCTGCTCTTCGACGTGTCTTCGGCTGCGGGCGACCGCTGCGTGCCCGGTAGGGGGCGAGGGCTAAATAGCCCCTGAAGTAAAACCACTAGAGCGCTACCCGCTCCAGTGATTGCCAGAAGTACCTGGCTCTCACCTGCCCGCCCTCCGCACAACGGTACTAGTTACCCTGTCGGAACGGGGCGGACAGGAAGGAGAGTTGAGCCAAGGCTTCTCGCTGCCCTCAGGAAATGAAAGACTGCTTCCCCTCCTATTAGATCAGGTAGGGAGAATCGGCGCGATGGCGCTCTATATAAGTATTAATTCTGGCATGATGACAGTCAGCATAGAATGCAAATGCGAAGTTTAAAACTGGCCATTACAAGTACAGTGAAATTAAAAAGGTTTACACAAACACAGCATAGAGCGCAATTTAGGCAACCTGGTCGAAGCAAGCAGGTCGAGGACACTGCCACCGTCGCCTTACCGCCGCTTCACTGTAGCTGATGCTCCGCCTAAATAGCCCCTGAAGTAAAACCACTAGAGCGCTACCCGCTCCAGTGATTGCCGGAAGTACCTGGCTCTCACCTGCCCGCCCTCCGCACAACGGTACTAGTTACCCTGTCGGAACGGGGCGGACAGGAAGGAGATTGAGCCAAGGCTTCTCGCTGCCTTCAGGAAATGAAAGACTGCTTCCCCTCCTATTAGATCAGGTAGGGAGAATCGGCGCGATGGCGCTCTATATAAGTATTAATTCTGGCGTGATAACAGTCAGCACAGAATGCAAATGCGAAGTTTAAAACTGGCCAATACAAGTACAGTGAAATTAAAAAGGTTTACACAAACACAGCATAGAGCGCAATTTAGGCAACCTGGTCGAAGCAAGCGGGTCGGGGACACTGCCATCGTCGCCATACCTTTTGAATACGCAGGAAGTTGGAAAAAAGGATGCAAATTTGACATGGCTTCCTTATGTGAAAAAAATTTACAGTGCCCTAAGGTCAAACTACACCAACCAGCCAAAAAGAAATCACAGCACTTTTTTGGGGGGGGAGGGGGGGGTCATCAGTTAAGGCGTTAAAGACCTATTGCCTCTAGAAAATAATGTAAAGCTTACTACTTTTTTCATAACTTATCATAATAAAAAGATCAGACCCATTGCGTCTGACATAACTCTTGCTAAATAACCAATCAGGCCATTAGCCTTCATCATTTCATCATTGACTGGTAATAGAATAACAAATATATACAAAATTCCAGTTAGCCAAAGAGTATTCAGCCCATCTAAAAGAAGCACAGCAAGGATTACCACATAGCAAACTGCAGATCTTCAACTTCCAGGTATTTGTCAGAGGGGGTAAACAACACCAGAACCATTACCTACCACAGTAATCTGCGATTCCGTGTATTAAAATATATGTTTACAGCCTTTAGGACAGTGTTCTGACAAAGCATTCTTAAAGCCCTACTTGTTTAACAAATGCTTTTCACAGTAAATTGGTCACCATTAATGCTTTTGTTGTCACTTTCTTAATAGCATATCAGACAAACAACATTTGACGTAAATGTACCCAATCACGCCTAAAGCTCTTATCATTGGCTTGCTGCCATAACCAACTCAAGCCCACTAAATTCTGCCTATGTTTTCCCACACACAATCCTCTGGCATACAGTCAGAAAAAAGTTGTGTTAACGAAAATTATCAAAATACAAATGTTCTACCAGATCAGGAAGCCAGTCCAAAAGCCTTGACTACTACAGAAATCTGTGAGAATCCATGTAACTCAATGTTGGATATCATATATTATATAATGTTTGATTTTGAAATCGTTTTTCGGGCCAATCGCTTGGTATTTTCCATAGAAGCCCATTTCGGGCAAATATCTAAAAAAAATCTACAACAAACTTCACCAAATTAGTTCTTGCCTTGAAAGTGTATGCTTTTCAACACTCATTGGTAGATCCAATAGAACGCGCCTACATGAGAGCAATTGGGGTTGGCAATGCGTTTTTTCCAGTCCTGATGTAGAGCAGTGTGGCTGCAGCATGGCTGAAATGTTAAAAAAGTTCTTCGATGTACCCATTGCTGGCAGCATCATAGTGCTTTTTTATTGTTGGTGGGAGAGAGGGTGGGGGCAACACGGAGGGAGTGAAGACTTTTGAGGGGGCAACAGGACAAAAAAGCGGTGGAAAAAGCCATATGACACGGCTCTGGCCGCGTCATAGACTTTTTATAAATTTGGTAAGGAGGAGTGCGGATAGGTTGGGAAAAAGGAGAGAAAGAGGGTGAGTAGGATGCAACATGGACAACTGAGTGTGGAAGGGATGGACTGAGAGCAAGCACACAGACAAACTCAGGAGGAAGGGTCTGAGGAACTGGTGCCTGTAGAAGGGCTACATAAAGGCTGCAAGTAGTAATCCCCAGACCCGAATGATGGGCACTACTAGAGCGACAAGTGAAATATAATAATACAGTAGAAGCGTTTAAGGCAAATTAACTTGGAGGCTCTTGGAAAAATAATGCTACTGAAGCTTTCTTGCTCGAGGCTCTTAGCTAAAAAATATTTAAATATTTAAATAGTTGTGAGTATGACAAAGCTTTTCCCTTCATTTTCGGCATGTAATATCTGGGTAGCCAATACCGTAGACTGGTGGCACCTGGACTGCGTTCCTTACAGAAAGCAGAGCGTGCTGAGGTAAAGGGGGCGGGATGAGTTGGAAGGGTACGTATTAAGTTCAACTTGCTTTGCACTGTTTTACTGAAGATGAATCTGACTTGGATCTTGAAGCTAGGGTTAAGTGGACTGTGTTACTACAATGAATGCAGGTTGGCAGGGTCATCTCCTCCACTTGAATAAAATGGTAGTAAAGTTTATTTATTACTATTTTATTTTTCAGCAACCCGTCTTGAACTGAGTGTCAGGGCAGAGGCAGGCCATTCTACTCCGAAACATGTCGACGCACTTTTTGAGGTTGTCTTACCATAACCCGTAAATAACAACCTCCCCTGCACTTTTTTAATAATACCAGCCGAGGACTTAATACAATTTTTTGTTTTTCTCCTACGGGCCAGGTATTTTTTAACTAACACTTTCACCTCACCACTCACACACTATTACTCCACACACACCAACACATAGTTCACCTTCAGTGCTCCTGCGTAGTCGTGAGTTGTAGCACGCCGCATTCCGTAGAGGTTTGCGAAGACCCCGATGATGAAGCATGACACCAAGGGGCCTTTTGGTGTGTGAGGGGTATTTAAACAACACTGGTTGCTCCCCACCATTGTAGGGATCACCGAATTTATCCTAGTGGATTCTTTTTGTTTATTACTTACAAAACCATCTCAGAACATCATGACCTCAGTCAATGACGCATTACACATTCTATAGTGATATACTAGTATTCTACCCTAGACATTGCATGTGGAGAAGAAAGCAGATTACCAGACACCTCCCCTCTTTACTTAACTAATTACCTTAAAACAAATATACATGTATTAAAACATTTATACATAGTCAGAAAGATATAATGGTTGTTTACTAACTCTAGATGAACTGCGAATTTCACCCTTTACACCAGTTTGTGGATGAGATCCATCCACACTTCCATTTGAGCTGTAATTTATCTTTCCTTTAACTACAACAACTCTATTCAGGTTCCAAATGTGATGATCTTGAGTTTTTATCACATTTCTAAACACTTTTATTACCCTAATTGGTTTCATGAATTTAGAATGAGAGTTTCCCATAAAACCAGGATGTTTTATCATGACAAGATCACCTACCACTACCTTGGTTGTTTTTACAGCCTTCTTTACATCAAAGTAACTCTTCCTTACATTAGCTTTCTCTTCATCCTTCCTTTTAATTTCAAAGTCATCACATTTACTTTCCTTTCCTCTACTTAATTCATACCCGTTTATCCATCCTGGTTCTACATTAGTATTGGGAACTCTTCCTCTGAATAACAAGAAAGGTGTTTTCCCTGTTGTGGAATGAGGAGACAGCCTATATTCTTCGATCTTCTTCATTACCTCAGATTTCCAGTCTAGAGAAAAAGACTTTGCTAAAGAGATGGTATCTTTGATCACTCGGTTAAATCTCTCTATCATTCCGTTGGCCTCGGGATGATAAAGAGAGCAAGTTTTATGAAAGATCCCATTAGAAGAAAGATAATTTCTCCTCTTTTCAGAAACAAGCTGAACTCCATTGTCCGTTAATAATGATTCAGGAATCCCTTGTTTAGAGAATAAATCTTTCAAGCACTTAATAATATACTTAGAGTCAATAGTTGATAAGAAGAAAATTTCAGGCCATCGTGAAAACATGTCCATGACAACTAATACAAATGTTTGTGAACCGTTACTGAGGACAGGACCCAAAATATCTAAGGCAATATCTTTGCCAAGGGCCAGAAGGTCATCTTCTCAAAACCATGGGTTGAACACGAGGACGTTTGGATTAATCACTTAAAGAACATGTAATACAATCAAGTAACACTCGCTCAATTTCCCTATCCATCCCTGGCCACCAATATGTCATACGTAGTCTCTCTTTACATTTAGTTAAACCACCATGAGAAGAATGCACCATATCAATGAGCTCCTTCCTAAGAGTATTAGGAGGAATAATTCTCGTACCATGAAATAACAATCCTTTATCAATGGATAATTCATTTCGCAATGCCCAAAATTTCTTGCTCCCATCTGAACCTTTCTTATTACTCATCCAACCTTTACTAATTAGTTTCATGACTTCATTCAAAGTCTCATCACGATGCATTTCATCACACCACTGTTTTTGAGAAATTACATCATGATCAATTGCACAAACCCACTCTTCTCCATCTTCAACATCTTCATCCACTACTTCTGACTTGGGTGTAAGGCGAGACAAGACATCTGCAACCTTGGTCTCTAAACCTGGAATGTATTTTACCACAAAATTATATTCCTGTAAACAATTACCCATTTAGTTATCCTACTGGAAATTGAGTCCAGCCCCTTCTTGCTAAATATTTCAATCAGGGGTTTATGATCAGTTCGTACCTCAAACTCAACACCTCAAAGAAATGTTTTCAATGTTTTTATTGCCCAAAACACTGCCAAGGATTCTCTCTCCACCACTAAATATATTGTCTTAGGGTCTTTCAGAGTACGCAATAAAAACATTATAGTTCTCATTCCACCAGGACCCAGTTGTTGTAGAACCGCCCCCAATCCTTTTTCACTGGCGTCAGTGATGGGTATAGGCTTAGATTCTGTGTTAAAACTACTGAGAGAAGGAGCAGTTTTAAGTTTTTCCTTAATTTTAAGAAATTCTTTTTCACAAGCCTCAGACCATTCAAAGTCAACTCCCTTCTTTAACAAATGTCTCATATTGACTGCGCAATCAGCAAAATTCCACACAAATTTAGAATAGTACTCCACAACACCTAAGAACTTCATGAGTTCACTTTTACATGAGGGCGAACTCATTTCTTGAATGGTATTAATCAAATCAGACAGGTTTCACCCCTTCATTGGTGATATTATGACCTAAATAATTTATTGAGTTTGTTCTAAATCTGCACTTTTCAGCTTTAATAGTCAAGTTAAGCTCACATAATTTTTCCAAAGCTTTCCTAAGTCTGCCATCATGTTGCGTCTCATCATCACTATATATCAAAATGACATCCTGGTATACATAAATGCCTTGGAGACCATAAAGAATTATCTCCATAACTCTTTGGAAGACAGAAGAGGCTGACACCGAACCAAAGGGCATACGTTTAAATCTATAGGTACCAAAAGGAGGTATGAATGATGTGAAGTCCCTCCATGTCTCTTCTAGTTCTATTTGATGATAGGCTGAGGTGAGATCTATTGTGCTAAAGACTTTGGCCCTACCTAACATAGCTAATAACTCATTCATGTTGGGTAAAGGATACTTATCAACCACAACACATTTATTTAATTGTCTCAAGTCGATGCATGACCTCAAATCTCCATTAGATTTTTGAGCTGCTACAACTGGGGCCAACCATTCAGTCCCCTCAACGTCCTCAATTATGCCCCTATATTTAAGTTTGTCTATTTCTTTTCTCTTGTCATCCCTCACCGCAATATGTACATTCCTCACTTTGCAACAAACGGGTATTGAGTCTTTGTTGAGCATAATCTTATGTTGGCACCCTTTAAGACACCCCAATTCATTCCTGAAAACTTTAGGATAATGTCTTTTGAGCTCAGAAACAAAGCTACTATCACAACTTTTAACAACTACAGAATTCACATGCTCTCTCAACTGAATAGGAGGATCAGCATTGGGATCAAGATAGACTCCAAGATCACCTTGATGGATCCAGCTAATAATGCTATCTCCTTTCTTCGAAACATATATCTTACTCGAGACTAGTCTACCTCTTAACTCGATGAGACCTATGAAATACCTATGTAACTTAATGGGTTCTCCACCATAAGCCAAAGGCTTAATATCAGGTTTTAAAAGATTTATTTTCCCTTTCAAATTTCTTAAATAAAATTCACCCGAAACAATAGTTATTTTTGCACCAGAATCAAATAATACTCTTGTGCCAGCTCCTTTAACCAAAATATTATCACAGGGACTATTTTTTTTTAATCTCCATTCACGACTTGTACAACAATTTGTCCACATTCATAGTCATTCGTTTCCGATCCCCCATTCTCATTATCATACACTTCAACCTCTTTAATTTTATGTACAGGCCCACTTTTACACAAAGATGTCAAATGGCCTTTCACCTTGCACTTAGAACAAGTCTGACCCAAGCCTAGACACTTCTTGGCGTTTGCTAAGTGTCCTGTTTTACCACACCTAAAACACTCAGCATTGAACCACTTTTCATTGACTCTTTCGTTGTTCATTGCTGCACCTTTATGTTTTTCTTTAAAAGCATGATCTATTTTACCTTGGATTTTACTTTCTTGAACTTTGTAAACTTTATCTGAATCCTTCTTTAATACTGCAACACATTTCAATGAGTGTTCTATCCTCTTAGCAACGTCCAGAACCTCATCTAAGGTGGGCTCATCTCGTAACCATAACTCCTCCCTGACCTTTTCCATACTACATCCAAACATGAATTGGTCACACATTCATTCGTCAGTGAGGTTATCAAATTTGCAAGAAGATGCAAGTTTCCTTAAGTATGTAACATACCCTTCCACCGTTTCATTACTACCCTGCTTTCTTTTTGCAACCGTATAGCATTCTAAAATTGTGCTCACCTTTGGTAAATAATGCTTATCTAATTTTTTTAACATAACAAAAGGAGGGAGGGAGAGAAATAACAGTGGATTCAGTCTCCCCATGTAATTCATATAAACAGATTGGAATCCACTTAGAAAGTGGTAGTGATCCCTAAAGTGATGGGAAGCACACAGTGTTGTTTAAATGCCCCTCACACACCAACAGGCCCCTTGGTGTCATGCTTCATCATCGGGGCCTTAGCACCCCTCTACGGGATGCGGCGTGCTACGACTCACGGATACGCAGGAGCACTTAGTAGTGAACTATGTGTATGTGTGTGAAGGAAAAGGGTGTGAGTAATAAGGTGAGGTGAAAAAGTGAAGGATAAAAAATACCTGGCTCGTAGGAACAAAACTATTTATTATATCCTCGGCTGGTATTGTTAAAAAGGTGCAAGGTGAGGTTGACAAAAATACGTATTAGGGTATATCAACCTCTGAAAAGCGTCGACATGTTTCGGAGTACTGCGACTCCTTCTTCAGGACGAGGATCTGCACATTAATCCTCACCTTACTCACATGGATGTGAAATGTAAAAGGGTAATTTTACCTAAAAACTAGGTGAAATGTACCTATCAGTGTTTTTTATGTAAGCTCTGTTGCGCCCAATTGGCGTGAGAAGAACCTGTGGGATAAAAACACACACAATAAACATCACAGTCGGACGTCCAGGAACAAGGAAAAATATTAATTTCCTGTCATCTAAGGGTATAAGTGAACCAGAATCATGGCTCATGGACCCTGTGAAATAAAATACTTAAAAGACACACACTAGACAACGACATACATATAGTGATAATACGGCAAAATCTTGTTCCCAAAATGACTGGCTGTGAAGGAAGGTTGTACAGGAGGCTTACTTATAGTTCAAGATTGTCTGACCTCATGAGCCCAAGCATGGTATTGGGGGATTCCTTCCTCACTGCTCAGTATAGCAACCTAAAGAATGTTAAGGGTAGCTTTTAGGTTCATATAGTTGTACCAAAAGAAAAGAAATTAGATGGCCCTCGATTCCGCAACCAAACTAACGGTTACTGCATGGTCTAGTAGACTGCCTTCCCCTCAACGCGGCTCCGACGATGTGAAGGGTCAGGTTTTTTGTGGCCTTTTATATACAGCCAAATGCATCAATTAGTGGGTTTAATTAGAAACGGAAGCCTGCCCTTACATGGGTGTAGTATTGAGGGAAAGTCCAGTAATGCGCGCTGGTCAGGGGCGTAATACGCAATTAGACTGCGCATGCGCTGGGGATCAGCGTGTCCACACTCACGCATGCGTGTTTTCTTACAACTCCGTTCGGAGGTACATGCGTTTTAAACAGACGCTAATGCCTGCGCATGCTCACAAATTGTGGGGTAGAACTTAGGCGAATTTATTCGGAGTGTGGATATCAAGGACAGCTTTACCTTGGCCCGGTCGTAATACCATGGGGGTACTTTTAGATTCAAAATCGAACTACCTTACAGCAAACTGAATGCACACAGATTATGAACTATTTTTAGATTCAGAATTTGAACTACCCTACAGCAAACTTGATGCACACAGATTTATGAACTCATTACGCTGCCAGCATGGAAGATGCAAATTAAAATCAGAACAGATCAACGTAACTGGATCCATGGAATGGAGTCATTTAACCCAGTAGTGTCTGTCCCAAGGCGGAACACCCACCTCTGCTCTTTTTCAAATAATCCTGCTTCTGTAGGGAGCTGCTCAATCACTGTCCAGTGTATTTCATTAACACAGTGTTGGAATTCTAAAAAGTGGGCTGACATTTTAGTGGTTGATTTTTTGCATCTTATGTTACTTTTATGCTCATTGATCCGTATTTTGACTTGCCTTGTTGTCATCCCCACATATTCTTTTTTGCAGGGGCATGTGATCAGATACACAACGTTCTTACTGTTGCAGTTGGAGAATGTGCGTTGTTCCCAAATGGTACCCTTAACATTCTTTAGGTTGCTATACTGAGCAGTGAGGAAGGAATCCCCCAATACCACGCTTGGGCTCATGAGGTCAGACAATCTTTAACTATAAGTAAGCCTCCTGTACAACCTTCCTTCACAGCCAGTCATTTTGGGAACAAGATTTTGCCGTATTATCACTATATGTATGTCGTTGTCTAGTGTGTGTCTTTTAAGTATTTTATTTCACAGGGTCCATGAGCCATGATTCCGGTTCACTTATACCCTTAGATGACAGGAAATTAATATTTTTCCTTGTTCCTGGACGTCCGACTGTGATGTTTATTGTGTGTTTTTTATCCCACAGGTTCTTCTCACGCCAATTGGGCGCAACAGAGCTTACATAAAAAACACGGATAGGTACATTTAACTTAGTTTTTTGGTAAAATTACCCTTTTACATTTCACATCCATGTGAGTAAGGTGAGGATTAATGTGCAGATCCTCGTCCTGAAGAAGGAGTCGCAGTACTCCGAAACATGTCGACGCTTTTCAGAGGTTGATATACCCTAATACGTATTTTTGTCAACCTCACCTTGCACCTTTTTAACAATACCAGCCGAGGATATAATAAATAGTTTTGTTCCTACGAGCCAGGTATTTTTATCCTTCACTTTTTCACCTCACCTTATTACTCACACCCTTTTCCTTCACACACATACACATAGTTCACTACTAAGTGCTCCTGCGTATCCGTGAGTCGTAGCACGCCGCATCCAGTAGAGGGGTGCGAAGGCCCCGATGATGAAGCATGACATCAAGGGGCCTGTTGGTGTGTGAGGGGCATTTAAACAACACTGTGTGCTCCCCATCACTTTAGGGATCACTACCACTTTCTAAGTGGATTCCAATCTGTTTATACGAATTACCAGGGGAGACTGAATCCACTGTTATTTCTCTCCCTCCCTCCTTTTGTTATGTTTATGTTCTAGACAGCGCGCAGCTGTGGGAGCCCCTTCCCCTTTTTAGACCACACTACGATACTCGACATACACTACATCCAACGCTTTGAATCTTCCCATTCTCCAAAACCAAGATGGAGGACGAACACGGCCTAACCTTCAGTGAGGACGACATCGATAGAATTCTTGCTGATGTCAACCCTTTTGAAGGGCTAAGCAACAGTGACCCGAGCCCAGCAGTAGAAGACTGGGACGAGTTGATGAACGTGAGAAAAGTACACATAAGGGCGGCCCTACATGGCCTATTAATGAGGGAATACCTAAGGAACAAAATATCCCCACAGGGTTTATTGGTCAGAAACGAACCTTTCATCTTTCAGGATGACCTCATTTTTAAAAAAGCTTGGTCCCTTATCTCTTGGCATTGTACCAGAGACTGGCTGGTATTGATAGTTCAAACAGCCACAAGAAAATCTTTGGAATTAAAAGTAGAAATCCAGAGACTTGAAGTACAATTGAAAGCTTTCATTTCACCAGCAGACTTAAAAAAAGGTTTGGAAGAACGTAATCAGCAAATGAAGGATTTTGAGGCTACTTTAAAACAAAGTAAATTCAACAAACTAAAAAAGGATAAGGACCGCTTTACCCCAGAGAGAGCATATCCATATACAAGAGGTGATTATGTGATGAAAGGAAACGTAAATGACACCGATAGCATAAGCTCGGATGGTAGCTCTACCAGCACAAATTCAGGTGGCTTCCATCAAAAGAAACAACAGAGGGGAGGTTTCCGTCAACAGAGGTCTCAATTCCCCCGCCAGAGAGGCTGGTGAGGGTTCCAGGGACCTCAATACAATCCGTACCAGAATCATTTCCAGTTTCCTCATTACCAATTTGGCCCGCCACAAATGGGACAAATGTATCCCCAATGGGTGCCAGACCAAACTAACGCACCCCAGAATGCTCAGCCTTTTTTATCATGGGGCCAGGGTACTCGCAAAGGGAGGAACAGGAAGGGCAACAACGTCAACTGGCAACCCGTAGTGGAAGCAGACCCCAGGGTGAGCACGAGGAGCATGACTGCGAATCAAGCATCAACGAGCAACAGGGGGACCTAGTTATCAATATAACCCCATGGCCCTTAACCTATTTACAACATGAAGTACTTAACAAAGGCTTAGGGTACGTCCCCACTAATAAACCTGACATTTTCCTTCTACATAAAGAAATCCAGGATTTCATCAGAACCATCAAACTGAGGGCTTTCTTTAAAGACAAGGAACCATCTCAAGAAACCTCTGATACAGGTTTATTTATTTATTTATTTATTTATTCAAAGTTTTATATAGCGCGAACAAGATCCTTACAGATATCAGAGCGCTTCACAATGACAGGGTAGGGGCAGTAGGAATGAACAGAGGTAATGGGAGCAATGTAGTAGTCACTAACATGAAAGGAAAATAATAACATACATAAAACATATCAATATACAGTACGGTAAACAAGTAATATAAGACGGCACAAGTCATTGATCCCACTACAGAGGTGTTCAGATACACCTTGGGTGAATGGAAGGCTTATACCAGTGTTTTAGTATAGAGAGAGCACTGAGTGGGGGCATCGGGAGGGTGAATCAGTGACCCAGCGTGTATCATATATTGGTCGGTAGTAAGAAAGTAGCGCAGTAGTGTCTCCATCAAGTAGAGGTATAGTGCCAAAGGACAAGGTGAGCATTGACACAAGGCAATGCAGAGTCTCTGATCCAGCACCTATGAAGTTCAGGAGATCTTGGCCAGAAGGATGGTTTTCACCTCTTTCTTGAAGAGTGCAGTGGAGGAGATACGCCTGGTTTCAGGAGGGAGCGCATTCCTGATCCTGGGTGCCATTCCTGAGAAGGAGCGCTTGTAAGTTTTCTCTTTCCGGAATCTGCGGGGTTTCAGGAGTAGATTTTTTGAGCTTCTATTGGATCTCGAACCTCCTGATATAGACAACTTTTGAGCGAGGTAGTTGGGTGCATTGTGGTGCACTGCCGCGTGTGTCATAACTGCAATTTTTAGTTGTATTCTGGCTTCAAAAGGCAGCCATTTTAGGGACTTTAAGTCTGGGGAAATATGCAAATGTTTTCTTGAGCCAGTAATGAGTCTTGCGGCAGCGTTCAGAGAGGCTCTTAAGGGTGCTGTTGTGGATAGCGGGAGGCCGCTGAGGGCCACAATTCCGTAGTCTATTTGAGGGATGACTAACGCTTGTACAGCTGTTTGGAAGTCTTCAGCAGGGAGGAAGGGTTTAATTTTCCTCAGTGTGTTGATTTGGAAATTAGCTGCTTTTGTGGCTTTGCTGACGTGCTGCTGCATGTTGAGCTTGGCGTCCAGTGTGATGCCTAGGGATTTCGCTGAGTCCACGATGGTGGGTTGGACATTGAATGCTGTTAGGTTGTTGAGCCATGTTTGGGTGGTGGAGATTTTCGCCGGGGGTGAGATGAGAAGGAACTCAGTTTTCAGAGCATTTAGTTTGAGGTGATTATCGGCTAGCCAAGATTGAGTGTTGATAAGCGTGGAATTCAGATGTTTGATATCATCCGGAGATTGAAGCTTTAGGTACAGTTGTGTGTCGTCGGCGTACATATGGAATTGGACATTGGAAGCTTGGAGCAAGGTGGCGAGCGGTTCCATGACGAGGTTGAACAATGTGGGGGAGAGGGAGGATCCTTGTGGAACACCTAGATCTGCAGGCACAGGTGAAGATAGCACATTGTCGATCTTGAACTTCTGGGACCGGTTGTGAAGGAAGGACGAAAACCATTTGAGAACAGTTCCTGATAGACCCATTCTAGTGCTTAGCAGCTCCAGCAAATTCTCATGTTTGACCGTGTCAAATGCTGACGAGAGGTCAAGAAGGATGAGGAGGCAGGACTCATTGCGATCAAGAATTTGGAGGGCGTCATCAATTATGTGTGTCATAGCTGTTTCCGTGCTATGTTTCGCTCGGAAGCCTGATTGATGAGAGTTGAGGAGGTCAAATTGGTCAATGTGTCTTGTTAGTTGGAGTTGGACACATTTCTCCAGCAGTTTGGCCAGGGTGGGGATATTGGTGATGGGCCGGTAATTGTTTAGGTCAGACGGATCAGCTGTAGGTTTCTTGAGTATAGGCGTGACTTGTCCCACCTTGAGGGAGTCTGGAATGAGGCCTTGTTGCAGGGAGCTGTTGATGATTTTGGTCCAGAGAGGGAGGAGCAAGGGGATGAAGTCTTTTACAGCATTCGCAGGTAGTGGGTCTGTGAGGTGATTAGAGGGCTTCAAGGTGCAGAGCAGTTTGTGTATTGTTTCTTCCGAGTAGGTATCGAAGTACAGCCAAGATGCCATGTTTTTAGGTTGAGTGTTAGCCATTCTGGTGTGGTTGGGGAATCGGCTTACATCCAAGATGAGGTCATTTCTTATGTTGTCAGTCTTTAGCTTAAAGAAAGCAGAGAAGTCCTCGCAGTGTGGGGTGTCGCTTGTTGTGCTATTTGATTGTAAGGGTTGTGCCTTTGTTTGGGTCTTGATTAGTTCGAATAGTTTTCTTGGCCTGTTTTTTGCTTGGTCCAACTGGCGGCTGAAGAAGTCTAACTTTGTGCGCTTTATTTTCCTGAAGTAGGCATTTCTCTTGTTTTTAAGCCTTTTGAGGTGCAGTGCTGAAGGGTCCGATCTCCAGGTGCGCTCTGCCATTCGCATCGAACGCCTGTCGTCATTGAGTCTGTCGTCATACCAGGGGTTAGAAGTTTTGGTGGAGACTCTCTTCAGTTGCAGTGGGGCGACTTCATTGACTAATGTATTCATAGATTCAAGGTAGTGGTCAGTCAGTGATTGGACATCCGAGGCACCTGAAGGGGGAAGGAGGAGTTTGCCGATGTGGGGAGGCAGAGTGGAGGGGTTGAGATTCTTCATGTCCCTTTTCCATGTTTTGGATTTGATTGGTTGAGCCGGGTTAGGTTTAACTTTTTCATTGATAAAGAAGGTGATAATGTGGTGATCTGACCAGTCGCAGGGTAGAATCGTCTCTAGTTGTGTAGAGTTCTCTTTGGCAATGATGAGATCAAGTATCGAGCCTTTGTCGTGTGTTGGTCTATCGCATATTTGGGTAAGGTCAAGCGCATTAAGGAAGGTTTTGAGACTATTCACCACTGTGTCTTTCTGATTGTTCCAGTGGAGATTGAAGTCACCCAGGTAGATTTGGGTGGTCTGCCGACCGGCATTGGAAGTGATCATGTCCATGAGTTGTTGGGTGTAGGTTTAAGACCAAAGTCTAATTTCACACCTTTAGACAACCAACTCCCTGTGGAAGTCTTGGCATTTGAGAACGCTATTATGCTTGAACTAAGCAAAATAGATACCAAGCAAAGGGTTTTTCAAAACTTGAGCAAACTGGAGAATGAGGCGATTAGAGAATTAAAACAAAACAAAAACCTCATTATAAAACCTGCAGACAAGGTGGGGCAGTAGTCATACAGACTACCACTGCATATGACAAAGAGTGCAGGAGACTCCTTTCTGACAGCCGGAACTATCAAATACTGGCAGGAGATCCAACGGAGTCTCTACGAGTAAGAATAGAGGCCATGATTGAGGAAGCCCTGGCGCACAACTGGCTTACTAAAAAAGAATCAGAATTCCTTGTTCAGAAAAATCCTCGCACTCCTTACTTCTATACTATACCCAAGGTCCACAAGAACCTTCAGAATCCACCAGGCCGTCCCATTGTGTCCGGCATTTCATCCATCCTCGAGCCTTTGTCTAAGTTCGCTGATGCCTTCTTACGACCTTTGGTGCAAGCAACCAACACGTACCTTAGAGACACCAAAGCGGTTCTACAATTGTTACAGGAACACCCCTTTGACCCTGAATCACAAATGCTGTTGAGCCTTGACGTGGAGAGTCTCTACACTAGCCTTCCACATGATGAGACACTACTTATTATTGAGGAAGTACTCTATTCTAATCAATGGAAATACCAAACATCCTGGGGAGTGGTCATGGAGTGTATCTCGCTAGCTCTTACCAGAAACTTTTTCGAATACGAGGGAACTCTCTATTGGCAAAGCCATGGAACCAGCATGGGGAGCACATTTGCCCCGAGTCTGGCGGGGCTATACGTCCACCATCTTGAGTCTTCCAAGATTCTCCACCCAGACAATCCCTTCAGGGAGAGAATCCACACGTGGCGACGCTATATCGATGACATTCTGGTGATCTGGGAAGGGGATGGCCAATCAATCACTGAGTTCATGCAGTGGCTCAACAACCAGAACCCTTTCCTTAAGTTCACCCACCAAATGTCCAACAGTTCGATGGTCTTCTTAGACCTTAACATCTATCATGAGACAGGTTTGTTAAAAACTGAGACCCATTTCAAACCAACGGCGAGGAACTGCCTCCTCAGGTTTGACAGTTTCCATCCACGTCACCGGGAGAATTTACCATACGGGCAGTTCCTACGCCTACATCGCAATTGCAGCGACATAACTAAGTACAAAGCTCAGGCCAAGGACCTTGGTATGAAACTGAAACAGAGAAAATACCCGAACCAGGTTATCCAAAAGGCAATGAAAAGAGCCAGAAATAACAACCGCGAAGCCCTTTTGGAAGATAAACCAGCGAGAGACAACCAACCGAGCAGAACAGTCTGTGTCACCACTTACAGTCCATTCTCGAATCAAGTCTCCAAACTGGTCAATAAACATTGGCGCACTCTGACAAGCGGCTCACTGAACCTAGAAAAAACACTTTTTGCCCATAGACGTGGTAGGAATTTGAAGGACATGCTTGTCCACACCAGACCTCCCACTAACAAAGTAGAACAAACAAGGTTACGAGGAGTACATGGCCACCATCCTTGTGGCAACTGTAACAGCTGTCATTTAACCAAGAAGAGCCAGACCCTCACCTTCACGAAAGCAGGATTATTTGAAAAAGAGCAGAGGTGGGTGTTCCGCCTTGGGACAGACACTACCGGGTTAAATGACTCCATTCCATGGAGCCAGTTACGTTGATCTGTTCTGATTTTAATTTGCATCTTCCATGCTGGCAGCGTAATGAGTTCATAAATCTGTGTGCATCAAGTTTGCTGTAAGGTAGTTCAAATTCTGAATCTAAAAATAGTTCATAATCTGTGTGCATTTAGTTTGCTGTAAGGTAGTTCGATTTTGAATCTAACAGTACCCCCATGGTATTACGACTGGGCCAAGGTAACGCTGTCCTTGATATCCACACTCTGAATACATTCGCCTAAGTTCTACTCCACAACTTGTGAGCATGCGCAGGCATTAGCGTCTGTTTCAAACGCATGTACCTCCGAACGGAGTTGTAAGAAAACACGCATGCGCGAGTGTAGACACGCTGATCCCCAGCGCATGCGCAGTCTAATCGCGTATTACGCCCCTGACCAGTGCGCATTACCGGACTTTCCCTCAATACTACACCCATGTAAGGGCAGGCTTCCGTTTCTAATTAAACCCACTAATTGATGCATTTGGCAGTATATAAAAGGCCACAAAAAACCTGACCCTTCACATCGTCGGAGCCGCGTTGAGGGGAAGGCAGTCTATTAGACCGTGCAGTAACCGTGAGTTTGGTTGTGGAATCGAGGGCCATCTAATTTCTTTTCTTTTGGTACAACTATATGAACCTAAAAGCTACCCTTAACATTCTTTAGGTTGCTATACTGAGCAGTGAGGAAGGAATCCCCCAATACCACGCTTGGGCTCATGAGGTCAGACAATCTTGAACTATAAGTAAGCCTCCTGTACAACCTTCCTTCACAGCCAGTCATTTTGGGAACAAGATTTTGCCGTATTATCACTATATGTATGTCGTTGTCTAGTGTGTGTCTTTTAAGTATTTTATTTCACAGGGTCCATGAGCCATGATTCCGGTTCACTTATACCCTTAGATGACAGGAAATTAATATTTTTCCTTGTTCCTGGACGTCCGACTGTGATGTTTATTGTGTGTTTTTTATCCCACAGGTTCTTCTCACGCCAAATGGGCGCAACAGAGCTTACATAAAAAACACTGATAGGTACATTTCACTTAGCTTTTTGGTAAAATTACCCTTTTACATTTCACATCCATGTGAGTAAGGTGAGGATTAATGTGCAGATCCTCATCCTGAAGAAGGAGTCGCAGTACTCCGAAACATGTCGACGCTTTTCAGAGGTTGATATACCCTAATACGTATTTTTGTCAACCTCGCCTTGCACCTTTTTAACAATACCAGCCGAGGATATAATAAATAGTTTTGTTCCTATGAGCCAGGTATTTTTTATCCTTCACTTTTTCACCTCACCTTATTACTCACACCCTTTTCCTTCACACACATACACATAGTTCACTACTAAGTGCTCCTGCGTATCCGTGAGTCGTAGCACGCCGCATCCCGTAGAGGGGTGCGAAGGCCCCGATGATGAAGCATGACACCAAGGCGCCTGTTGGTGTGTGAGGGGCATTTAAACAACACTGTGTGCTCCCCATCACTTTAGGGATCACTACCACTTTCTAAGTGGATTCCAATCTGTTTATACAAATTACCAGGGGAGACTGAATCCACTGTTATTTCTCTCCCTCCCTCCTTTTTTTATGTTTATGTTCTAGACAGCGCGCAGCTGTGGGAGCCCCTTCCCCTTTTTAGACCACACTACGATACTCGACATACACTACATCCAACGCTTTGAATCTTCCCATTCTCCAAAACCAAGATGGAGGACGAACACGGCCTAACCTTCAGTGAGGACGACATCGATAGAATTCTTGCTGATGTCAACCCTTTTGAAGGGCTAAGCAACAGTGACCCGAGCCCAGCAGTATCAGACTAGGATGAGTTGATGAACGTGAGAAAAGTACAAATAAGGGCGGCCCTACATGGCCTATTAATGAGGGAATACCTAAGGAACAAAATATCCCCACAGGGTTTATTGGTCAGAAACGAACCTTTCATCTTTCAGGATGACCTCATTTTAAAAAAAGCTTGGTCCCTTATCTCTTGGCATTGTACCAGAGACTGGCTGGTATTGATAGTTCAAACAGCCACAAGAAAATCTTTGGAATTAAAAGTAGAAATCCAGAGACTTGAAGTACAATTGAAAGCTTTCATTTCACCAGCAGACTTAAAAAAAGGTTTGGAAGAACTTAATCAGCAAATGAAGGATTTTGAGGCTACTTTAAAACAAAGTAAATTCAACAAACTAAAAAAGGATAAGGACCGCTTTACCCCAGAGAGAGCATATCCATATACAAGAGCTGATTATGTGATGAAAGGAAACGTAAATGACACCGATAGCATAAGCTCGGATGGTAGCTCTACCAGCACAAATTCAGGTGGCTTCCATCAAAAGAAACAACAGAGGGGAGGTTTTCGTCAACAGAGGTCTCAATTCCCCCGCCAGAGAGGCTGGAGAGGGTTCCAGGGACCTCAATACAATCCGTACCAGAATCATTTCCAGTTTCCTCAATACCAATTTGGCCCGCCACCAATGGGACAAATGTATCCCCAATGGGTGCCAGACCAAACTAACGCACCCCAGAATGTTCAGCCTTTATTATCATGGGGCCAAGGTACTCGCAAAGAGAGGAATAGGAAGGGCAACAACGTCAACTGGCAACCCGTAGTGGAAGCAGACCCCAGGGTGAGCATGAGGAGCATGACTGCGAATCAAGCATCAACGAGCAACAGGGGGACATAGTTATCAATATAACCCCATGGCCCTTAACCTATTTACAGCAGGAAGCACTTAACAAAGGCTTAGGGTACGTCCCCACTAATAAACCTGACATTTTTCTTCTACATAAAGAAATCCAGGATTTCATCAGAACCATCAAACTGAGGGCTTTCTTTAAAGACAAGGAACCATCTCAAGAAAGCTCTGATACAGGTTTAAGACCAAAGTCTAATTTCACACCTTTAGACAACCAACTCCCTGTGGAAGTCTTGGCATTTGAGAACGCTATTATGCTTGAACTAAGCAAAATAGATACCAAGCAAAGGGTTTTTTCAAAACTTGAGCAAACTGGAGAATGAGGCGATTAGAGAATTAAAACAAAACAAAAACCTCATTATAAAACCTGCAGACGAAGGTGGGGCAGTAGTCATACAGACTACCACTGCATATGACAAAGAGTGCAGGAGACTCCTTTCTGACAGCGGGAACTATCAAATACTGGCAGGAGATCCAACTGAGTCCCTACGAGTAAGAATAGAGGCCATGATTGAGGAAGCCCTGTCGCACAACTGGCTTACTAAAAAAGAATCAGAATTCCTTGTTCAGAAAAATCCTCACACTCCTTACTTCTATACTATACCCAAGGTCCACAAGAACCTTCAGAATCCACCAGGCCGTCCCATTGTGTCCGGCATTTCATCCATCCTCGAGCCTTTGTCTAAGTTCGCTGATGCCTTCTTACGACCTTTGGTGCAAGCAACCAACACGTACCTTAGAGACACCAAAGCGGTTCTACAATTGCTACAGAAACACCCCTTTGACCCTGAATCACAAATGCTGTTGAGCCTTGACGTGGAGAGTCTCTACACTAGCCTTCCACATGATGAGACACTACTTATTATTGAGAAAGTACTCTATTCTAATCAATGGAAATACCAAACCCCCTGGGGAGTGGTCATGGAGTGTATTTCGCTAGCTCTTACCAGAAACTTTTTCGAATACGAGGGAACTCTCTATTGGCAAAGCCATGGAACCAGCATGGGGAGCACATTTGCCCCAAGTCTGGCGGGGCTATACGTCCACCATCTTGAGTCTTCCAAGATTCTCCACCCAGACAATCCCTTCAGGGAGAGAATCCACATGTGGCGACGCTATATCGATGACATTCTGGTGATCTGGGAAGGGGATGGCCAATCAATCACTGAGTTCATAAAGTGGCTCAACAACCAGAACCCTTTCCTTAAGTTCACCCACCAAATGTCCAACAGTTCGATGGTCTTCTTAGACCTTAACATCTATCATGAGACAGGTTTGTTAAAAACTGAGACCCATTTCAAACCAACGGCGAGGAACTGCCTCCTCAGGTTTGACAGTTTCCATCCACGTCACCTGAGGGAGAATTTACCATACGGGCAGTTCCTACGTCGCAATTGCAGCGACATAACTAAGTACAAAGCTCAGGCCAAGGACCTTGGTATGAAACTGAAACAGAGAAAATACCCGAACCAGGTTATCCAAAAGGCAATGAAAAGAGCCAGAAATAACAACCGCGAAGCCCTTTTGGAAGATAAACCAGCGAGAGACAACCAACCGAGCAGAACAGTCTGTGTCACCACTTACAGTCCATTCTCGAATCAAGTCTCCAAACTGGTCAATAAACATTGGCGCACTCTGACAAGCGGCTCACTGAACCTAGAAAAACCACTTTTTGCCCATAGACGTGGTAGGAATTTGAAGGACATGCTTGTCCACACCAGACCTCCCACTAACAAAGTAGAACAAACAAGGTTACGAGGAGTACATGGCCACCATCCTTGTGGCAACTGTAACAGCTGTCATTTAACCAAGAAGAGCCAGACCCTCACCTTCACGAAAGCAGGATTATTTGAAAAAGAGCAGAGGTGGGTGTTCCGCCTTGGGACAGACACTACCGGGTTAAATGACTCCATTCCATGGAGCAAGTTACGTTGATCTGTTCTGATTTTAATTTGCATCTTCCATGCTGGCAGCGTAATGAGTTCATAAATCTGTGTGCATCAAGTTTGCTGTAGGGTAGTTAAAATTCTGAATCTAAAAATAGTTCATAATCTGTGTGCATTTAGTTTGCTGTAAGGTAGTTCGATTTTGAATCAAATAGACCCCCATGGTATTACGACTGGGCCAAGGTAACGCTGTCCTTGATATCCACACTCCGAATAAATTCGCCTAAGTTCTACCCCACAACTTGTGAGCATGCGCAGGCATTAGCGTCTGTTTCAAACGCATGTACCTCCGAACGGAGTTGTAAGAAAACACGTATGCGCGAGTGTAGACACGCTGATCCCCAGCGCATGCGCAGTCTAATCGCGTATTACGCCCCTGACCAGCGCGCATTACCGGACTTTCCCTCAATACTACACCCATGTAAGGGCAGGCTTCCGTTTCTAATTAAACCCACTAATTGATGCATTTGGCAGTATATAAAAGGCCACAAAAAACCTGAGCCTTCACATCGTCGGAGCCGCGTTGAGGGGAAGGCAGTCTACTAGACCGCGCAGTAACCGTGAGTTTGGTTGCGGAATCGAGGGCCATCTAATTTCTTTTCTTTTGGTACAACTATATGAACCTAAAAGCTACCCTTAACATTCTTTAGGTTGCTATACTGAGCAGTGAGGAAGGAATCCCCCAATACCACGCTTGGGCTCATGAGGTCAGACAATCTTGAACTATAAGTAAGCCTCCTGTACAACCTTCCTTCACAGCCAGTCATTTTGGGAACAAGATTTTGCCGTATTATCACTATATGTATGTCGTTGTCTAGTGTGTGTCTTTTAAGTATTTTATTTCACAGGGTCCATGAGCCATGATTCCGGTTCACTTATACCCTTAGATGACAGGAAATTAATATTTTTCCTTGTTCCTGGACGTCCGACTGTGATGTTTATTGTGTGTTTTTTATCCCACAGGTTCTTCTCACGCCAATTGGGCGCAACAGAGCTTACATAAAAAACACGGATAGGTACATTTAACTTAGTTTTTTGGTAAAATTACCCTTTTACATTTCACATCCATGTGAGTAAGGTGAGGATTAATGTGCAGATCCTCGTCCTGAAGAAGGAGTCGCAGTACTCCGAAACATGTCGACGCTTTTCAGAGGTTGATATACCCTAATACGTATTTTTGTCAACCTCACCTTGCACCTTTTTAACAATACCAGCCGAGGATATAATAAATAGTTTTGTTCCTACGAGCCAGGTATTTTTTATCCTTCACTTTTTCACCTCACCTTATTACTCACACCCTTTTCCTTCACACACATACACATAGTTCACTACTAAGTGCTCCTGCATATCCGTGAGTCGTAGCACGCCGCATCCAGTAGAGGGGTGCGAAGGCCCCGATGATGAAGCATGACACCAAGGGGCCTGTTGGTGTGTGAGGGGCATTTAAACAACACTGTGTGCTCCCCATCACTTTAGGGATCACTACCACTTTCTAAGTGGATTCCAATCTGTTTATACGAATTACCAGGGGAGACTGAATCCACTGTTATTTCTCTCCCTCCCTCCTTTTTTTATGTTTATGTTCTAGACAGCGCGCAGCTGTGGGAGCCCCTTCCCCTTTTTAGACCACACTACGATACTCGACATACACTACATCCAACGCTTTGAATCTTCCCATTCTCCAAAACCAAGATGGAGGACGAACACGGCCTAACCTTCAGTGAGGACGACATCGATAGAATTCTTGCTGATGTCAACCCTTTTGAAGGGCTAAGCAACAGTGACCCGAGCCCAGCAGTATCAGACTAGGATGAGTTGATGAACGTGAGAAAAGTACAAATAAGGGCGGCCCTACATGGCCTATTAATGAGGGAATACCTAAGGAACAAAATATCCCCACAGGGTTTATTGGTCAGAAACGAACCTTTCATCTTTCAGGATGACCTCATTTTTAAAAAAGCTTGGTCCCTTATCTCTTGGCATTGTACCAGAGACTGGCTGGTATTGATAGTTCAAACAGCCACAAGAAAATCTTTGGAATTAAAAGTAGAAATCCAGAGACTTGAAGTACAATTGAAAGCTTTCATTTCACCAGCAGACTTAAAAAAAGGTTTGGAAGAACTTAATCAGCAAATGAAGGATTTTGAGGCTACTTTAAAACAAAGTAAATTCAACAAACTAAAAAAGGATAAGGACCGCTTTACCCCAGAGAGAGCATATCCATATACAAGAGCTGATTATGTGATGAAAGGAAACGTAAATGACACCGATAGCATAAGCTCGGATGGTAGCTCTACCAGCACAAATTCAGGTGGCTTCCATCAAAAGAAACAACAGAGGGGAGGTTTTCGTCAACAGAGGTCTCAATTCCCCCGCCAGAGAGGCTGGAGAGGGTTCCAGGGACCTCAATACAATCCGTACCAGAATCATTTCCAGTTTCCTCAATACCAATTTGGCCCGCCACCAATGGGACAAATGTATCCCCAATGGGTGCCAGACCAAACTAACGCACCCCAGAATGTTCAGCCTTTATTATCATGGGGCCAAGGTACTCGCAAAGAGAGGAATAGGAAGGGCAACAACGTCAACTGGCAACCCGTAGTGGAAGCAGACCCCAGGGTGAGCATGAGGAGCATGACTGCGAATCAAGCATCAACGAGCAACAGGGGGACATAGTTATCAATATAACCCCATGGCCCTTAACCTATTTACAGCAGGAAGTACTTAACAAAGGCTTAGGGTACGTCCCCACTAATAAACCTGACATTTTTCTTCTACATAAAGAAATCCAGGATTTCATCAGAACCATCAAACTGAGGGCTTTCTTTAAAGACAAGGAACCATCTCAAGAAAGCTCTGATACAGGTTTAAGACCAAAGTCTAATTTCACACCTTTAGACAACCAACTCCCTGTGGAAGTCTTGGCATTTGAGAACGCTATTATGCTTGAACTAAGCAAAATAGATACCAAGCAAAGGGTTTTTTCAAAACTTGAGCAAACTGGAGAATGAGGCGATTAGAGAATTAAAACAAAACAAAAACCTCATTATAAAACCTGCAGACGAAGGTGGGGCAGTAGTCATACAGACTACCACTGCATATGACAAAGAGTGCAGGAGACTCCTTTCTGACAGCGGGAACTATCAAATACTGGCAGGAGATCCAACTGAGTCCCTACGAGTAAGAATAGAGGCCATGATTGAGGAAGCCCTGGCGCACAACTGGCTTACTAAAAAAGAATCAGAATTCCTTGTTCAGAAAAATCCTCACACTCCTTACTTCTATACTATACCCAAGGTCCACAAGAACCTTCAGAATCCACCAGGCCGTCCCATTGTGTCCGGCATTTCATCCATCCTCGAGCCTTTGTCTAAGTTCGCTGATGCCTTCTTACGACCTTTGGTGCAAGCAACCAACACGTACCTTAGAGACACCAAAGCGGTTCTACAATTGCTACAGAAACACCCCTTTGACCCTGAATCACAAATGCTGTTGAGCCTTGACGTGGAGAGTCTCTACACTAGCCTTCCACATGATGAGACACTACTTATTATTGAGAAAGTACTCTATTCTAATCAATGGAAATACCAAACCCCCTGGGGAGTGGTCATGGAGTGTATTTCGCTAGCTCTTACCAGAAACTTTTTCGAATACGAGGGAACTCTCTATTGGCAAAGCCATGGAACCAGCATGGGGAGCACATTTGCCCCGAGTCTGGCGGGGCTATACGTCCACCATCTTGAGTCTTCCAAGATTCTCCACCCAGACAATCCCTTCAGGGAGAGAATCCACACGTGGCGACGCTATATCGATGACATTCTGGTGATCTGGGAAGGGGATGGCCAATCAATCACTGAGTTCATGCAGTGGCTCAACAACCAGAACCCTTTCCTTAAGTTCACCCACCAAATGTCCAACAGTTCGATGGTCTTCTTAGACCTTAACATCTATCATGAGACAGGTTTGTTAAAAACTGAGACCCATTTCAAACCAACGGCGAGGAACTGCCTCCTCAGGTTTGACAGTTTCCATCCACGTCACCTGAGGGAGAATTTACCATACGGGCAGTTCCTACGCCTACGTCGCAATTGCAGCGACATAACTAAGTACAAAGCTCAGGCCAAGGACCTTGGTATGAAACTGAAACAGAGAAAATACCCGAACCAGGTTATCCAAAAGGCAATGAAAAGAGCCAGAAATAACAACCGCGAAGCCCTTTTGGAAGATAAACCAGCGAGAGACAACCAACCGAGCAGAACAGTCTGTGTCACCACTTACAGTCCATTCTCGAATCAAGTCTCCAAACTGGTCAATAAACATTGGCGCACTCTGACAAGCGGCTCACTGAACCTAGAAAAACCACTTTTTGCCCATAGACGTGGTAGGAATTTGAAGGACATGCTTGTCCACACCAGACCTCCCACTAACAAAGTAGAACAAACAAGGTTACGAGGAGTACATGGCCACCATCCTTGTGGCAACTGTAACAGCTGTCATTTAACCAAGAAGAGCCAGACCCTCACCTTCACGAAAGCAGGATTATTTGAAAAAGAGCAGAGGTGGGTGTTCCGCCTTGGGACAGACACTACCGGGTTAAATGACTCCATTCCATGGAGCAAGTTACGTTGATCTGTTCTGATTTTAATTTGCATCTTCCATGCTGGCAGCGTAATGAGTTCATAAATCTGTGTGCATCAAGTTTGCTGTAGGGTAGTTCAAATTCTGAATCTAAAAATAGTTCATAATCTGTGTGCATTTAGTTTGCTGTAAGGTAGTTCGATTTTGAATCAAACAGACCCCCATGGTATTACGACTGGGCCAAGGTAACGCTGTCCTTGATATCCACACTCCGAATAAATTCGCCTAAGTTCTACCCCACAACTTGTGAGCATGCGCAGGCATTAGCGTCTGTTTCAAACGCATGTACCTCCGAACGGAGTTGTAAGAAAACACGTATGCGCGAGTGTAGACACGCTGATCCCCAGCGCATGCGCAGTCTAATCGCGTATTACGCCCCTGACCAGCGCGCATTACCGGACTTTCCCTCAATACTACACCCATGTAAGGGCAGGCTTCCGTTTCTAATTAAACCCACTAATTGATGCATTTGGCAGTATATAAAAGGCCACAAAAAACCTGAGCCTTCACATCGTCGGAGCCGCGTTGAGGGGAAGGCAGTCTACTAGACCGCGCAGTAACCGTGAGTTTGGTTGCGGAATCGAGGGCCATCTAATTTCTTTTCTTTTGGTACAACTATATGAACCTAAAAGCTACCCTTAACATTCTTTAGGTTGCTATACTGAGCAGTGAGGAAGGAATCCCCCAATACCACGCTTGGGCTCATGAGGTCAGACAATCTTGAACTATAAGTAAGCCTCCTGTACAACCTTCCTTCACAGCCAGTCATTTTGGGAACAAGATTTTGCCGTATTATCACTATATGTATGTCGTTGTCTAGTGTGTGTCTTTTAAGTATTTTATTTCACAGGGTCCATGAGCCATGATTCCGGTTCACTTATACCCTTAGATTACAGGAAATTAATATTTTTCCTTGTTCCTGGACGTCCGACTGTGATGTTTATTGTGTGTTTTTTATCCCACAGGTTCTTCTCACGCCAATTGGGCGCAACAGAGCTTACATAAAAAACACTGATAGGTACATTTCACCTAGTTTTTAGGTAAAATTACCCTTTTACATTTCACATCCATGTGAGTAAGGTGAGGATTAATGTGCAGATCCTCGTCCTGAAGAAGGAGTCGCAGTACTCCGAAACATGTCGACGCTTTTCAGAGGTTGATATACCCTAATACGTATTTTTGTCAACCTCACCTTGCACCTTTTTAACAATACCAGCCGAGGATATAATAAATAGTTTTGTTCCTACGAGCCAGGTATTTTTTATCCTTCACTTTTTCACCTCACCTTATTACTCACACCCTTTTCCTTCACACACATACACATAGTTCACTACTAAGTGCTCCTGCGTATCCGTGAGTCGTAGCACGCCGCATCCCGTAGAGGGGTGCGAAGGCCCCGATGATGAAGCATGACACCAAGGGGCCTGTTGGTGTGTGAGGGGCATTTAAACAACACTGTGTGCTCCCCATCACTTTAGGGATCACTACCACTTTCTAAGTGGATTCCAATCTGTTTATCTAATTTTTTATGCATATTTCATAATCATTGAGGCCATTCGCCTCTTCTCCAGACAAATCAGGTAAGTGGTCGAACACATCTTGGCCTTCCGACCCTAAACAGTGTAACAATAATGAAGATTTTCTTTCAGCACTGAGCGAGAGTCCACAAACCCTTGCGTACCTTTCAAATACTACCTTCCACTTCTTCCATGGAATTGGAGGGTCACCAGGAGCACTAAGGAAGAAGGGTGCGGCTGTAACGTTTTGCATGTTTGTTACGAGAACTCACAGATCAGTACATTAAACCTTTTGTACTCAAAATGATAAAATGATAAAATTCTAAACATTTCTCTTAAAATTTAACAAGAAGGTGTTTCAAGAGCTATACACTAAAAGAAAATTATTAATGAGTGAAACCAAAAGGAAACCTAAATGAAATTGACTTGTCATGTGAAACAGCGTTTGAAATGTGAAATCAATACACTATCCTAAGGTGTAATAAGAAATGTAAAGTCAATAAGTCACCTCAGGATATGATATAGTCCACAAGCATGCTGTGCGCATCAGCACGACAAAGTAGATGATTAATCTTCCGCCGTGTGCTGTGCGCATCAGCGCTAATTAAGAACTGAAGCACCTCGCTGAATAATTTCGAGATGTGCGCATCAGCGTATGAAGTGATTATACTACGATGAGTGAGATATTGCTGTGCGCATCAGCGTGAAACTGATGCACGAAGAACAATTAATGACCGGAGAGTCAGTCACAAAGTAAACTGTGCTCATCAGAGAGTGCCTTCCGTGCGCAATGACTGACTTTTACACCATAAGTTCCCAAATAAAGATGGCCTCCACGTTCCTGCACTTATTGACGTTTACATGCAAACGTGCAAAGCCTACCTAGAGTAGTAGAGCGGCTTGACGAGGATGCAGAATGTCAGAGTTCTTCGCGCTCAGGATTCCAAAGGCAATCAACCGGTAACGATCTTGTTATCTTTTAACCTTGTTATGATGAATCTTACATGGATAATTTTAAACCCAATCAACACGTAACAAAGAAGTTTCTCCAAAAATAGCCTCTTCTTTCCTCACTTTTTCCCTTTCTGGAAAGTAATTTTCACTCGGTTAACTCCAGAGAAAGAAATGTACAAACAATTGACCTTTCAAGTTTATGCACTTTGCAGCTTTATAATACGGTCACGAAAGACGTAACAATGACTTTTCAATGTTCAAAAGTCAAGTACGTCAAAGTTGCATATCGCACTCCTTTTTGTAAAGTTGTTAGGCAACAAGTAATGACTGCTGGACATAGAAGATAAATCCTTATAAAGCAATACACGGAGCATCACAGGTTGATCTGGTTGACAAAATAAATAATAGGATGAGCCTGCATTGACTGAACACCAAGCAAGAAATAAATACAAAGGGGTCCATTAGGATGACGGGCGGACTTTGTCCGCCCATCATCCTAGTGGGGATTGGGACCGCCCGCCATAAGGGCGGGGGTCCGGTGGGGGGCATGAGGATGTGCTTGCCACAGTGGCGGGCACATCCTGCATTTGTAGCATTGTGGCGGGCGGTGCTCTCAGCACCGCCCACCACAATGCTAGAAATGCATTTCAGCATTTGCATAAACAAAGCGGCAGGCACCGCGCGGTGCCTGCCGCTTTGTTTATGCAAATGTGGGGGGGTACCACAGGTACCCCACCTTGTGCAGCCCCACCCCTCCTTCACTCTGGGGACCCGCAGGGGCCCCCAGAGTGAAGACCGCATGCCTTTCCGTGGCGGCATTGCCGCCACGGAAAGGCATTGTAAAATGCCCATGCTAATATGGCTGGCGGTGTTTGATAGACACCGCCACCATATTATTTCTTTTCCGCCCCGGCCGCAAGGCGACCGGAGCGGAAATGCAGCGGACGGTCTTTCCGTCCGCCGAGGTCCCCCCCGCCATACTAATATGGTGGGGGGGAAACGAGTGAGGATGTCGGGCAGATTGCCCCCGTCAGCCTGGCGGGGGCAATCCGCCCAACATCCTAATGGGCCCCAAAGTATTTTAAGTACAGCTTGAGTAATTATGCGGCAAAATGCTTCCAATCCCTTGTTATATTTTAAAAGAAAACCTCTTTCTTTCCCAAATTTGTTCTTTAAGTCCAAATGAGTTTTTTTTTTTTGAAATCGAAGTAGAAGCCTGAATTAAGTTGTCTTTAAATAAGAATTTAAAAAAAAATTATGCTCCTCACCAATCTTCCTTGTTGAGATTCTTTGCGCTGCCGACTATGCCAGTTCATTCATAAACTGAACACAAGTTAGTAGTTTCTTCTTAACATTTATTGTATAAAGAATCCCATCCAACAACCAGCAGGTCAGGTCTGGAATAAACTGTTAAGGTTTACTTACAAAACCATCTCAGAACCTCATGACCTCAGACAATGACTCATTACACATTCTATAGTGACATACTAGGATTCTACCCTAGACATTGCATGTGGAGAAGAAGGCAGATTACCACACAAACACATGAAGAGGAAGCAACACAACACCAGCTGACCTCAGTGCTTAATTTGTAAAGAATTACAAGCCAGGGCCCTTCACGGAAAACCACTGCAGCCTGCACCAGCCATACCCTGCCAGCTCTTCCAGAGACAGAACCAACATAACACCTAGCCATTGCACTCCTACAAGTGTGACAATTCAGACTATTCTGTCGGTTTCAGGCCATACAGAGCTATAATAATTGCATGAGGGGCTGGTATTATTAATTTTCAATGTATGTTGACTTAATAATCACGCTTGTTGTACTCAATTAAAAAGACAGCCTCACCATGTGGTGGACTGTCACTAGAGCCGGTGATGAGCTCCGTAAACCACAGGCACAAATTAACCCCTTGGCTGCCGCGGCAATTCCGCCGCAGCGCTAGGGGGCAGGGGGAGCCGCGCGGCGCTCACATGCTCGTGACGGAACCGCTCCGTCACGAGCCTTGGGTGGACTGTGCTTGTGACGGAGCGGTTCCGTCACGGCCCCGCCTGCTCAATAGAACGCGCCGCGCAGGCGCGCCGAGCGGGCCGTGACAGAACCGCTCCGTCACCAGCACAGCCCAACCGAGGCTCGTGACGGAGCGGTTCCGTCACGAGCATGGGAGGGGTTAAGCACTGGCTGACCTACAAAAAGCAATTAAATGAGAGTGACAATGAAGCCAACCAATGGTAAATCATGGACGGTCTACAAGCCCGCTGATAAAAAAAACAAAATATCTCAGAGGCAGCAGTGCATGTGCTGTCTAGGCGAGAACAAAACATCAACCAGACTTTGAAGTCAAAAGCCTATTTCAGGACACATTTTCTATACTTTTTGCATGAGCTTTAGACCTTTTAGCAGACTGACTGTTCGTCAAGATGTGCTCACGTGGCAGACTTTAAATCCAGTATAAATAAAGCATTATATACAGGGAAAGGCTACTTTCAAATGCTATTTACATCACTCTGTTGAAAACAGAGCAATGCAAAAGCCGCGGGACCGTCCTCGCCGCCTCGATTCATGCTTCCAGGATTGGAGAAATTAATTTCAGAAGGAAAATAGAAAGCCAAACGGTTCGAGATGTGTTTAATGCTGCGAGGGATTTAATTATGAACAAGCAGTAGGGGACTCCCTGCTCTATAATCCCCCCCGCCCTTGCCCGCCCTAGAGCAAAATTAATAACCCTGCCTCTGTTGTTTTGCAGGCTTTTGAATTTTTGCAGTTGCCTGAAGACTTCTTATGCTGCTGTTTCCATCTTTTATTTCTTGGCGCAATTAATTAATTTCAATCTTTGAAACCTGTAGGGCTTAGAGTCCTCCTACGGCCGCTGTTTACAAACAAACCCGCCACAGTGACCTGACTTTCAGCCCCTCGTTCTGAGTTGCACTGGGTGCCTGGTAAAACCACATGTGAATGAATACCGCGTGGTAGATCAGCCCCAGTGCCATGCAATTACATTCTGAGCCCAATGGAATGGGGAATTACCACATGGGACCCCTTTTTCTGTTTGTAAAACCGCATGAAATTCCCAATTCCACACAGTTTAATGCATATATGTGCCACATAATGTTAGCAGGTGGTAAATGTTTGTGTTGACCTATGGATGGGGTGAAGGAGGAGGTGGGGAAGTAGGGGAATAAAGGTGAGAGTGTTTTCTGCAGGACAGAGCATTCCATGTCTCCTCCAATAAAAAAAAACAAGCATTGGAAATGCAATAGGTCTCGCATTTGCTTGAGTTAGAGCTTTTGGCGTTGTCAATGATAATGTATTTTACCCATGTGTTATGGAGTGTATGTATGTGGTGTTTAGTAGAATCTTGTGGGTTGGATTGGAATTGTTAGTCGTGGAATTGTGTGGCGCAAAATTGTGTGGTGTGGAGTGTATTTGTGTAGTGGAATTATGTGGTATGGTGTGCTGTTGAAATATGTGGCTTGTAATTATGTGGTATCAAGTGTCCTGGAACTATGTGGAGTGTCATTGTGTGTTTATGAATTGTGTTTATGTGGAATTGTATTTGTGTTGTGGAGTGGTATGTAGTGGAGTTCAATTATGTGTTGTGCTGTTGAATTATGTGGCATGACATGATGTGGAATTCGGTGGTGTGTTGGGTAATTGTTTTGTTGAGTTGAATTATGTGGTTTGGTGTTGAATTATTTGGTGTGGATTGGAATATGAGGAGTTGAACTGTGTGGTGATTTTTTTCTAATGCTGCACAAGCATTACTTCAAGCAAATGGTATAAACAGACATTAGTTACAAGGTATTCACATCGAGCCATTGCAAAACTTGGCCGCCTGTGCCTTCACAGTGAAGATAACCCAGTTCCCATTTTGGGCTCTGGACAAATGTGGAGGTACTTTCTCACAAATAAGTATGGTTAAGGTCAGCACAATGATCGATCTTGAGTGCTTGATTTGTTTGAAGTCTGTCTCCCTCTCCATGTAGGAGTATGTTTCTTAGTGGAATGAATTTATTTAAAAATACACAGTAAACGACAACAGTCACAAAGATTTTGGTAACTAAACTAGACATGTGCCTACGAGATATCTGCAGTGTGCCAGTGGGACACATCAGCTCCACAAATTAGTTGCTGGTAGCTGTGTGAGTTATCAATTTATATACACTGGAAACACAAGAATGTCACACAACTAAAGCAGCTCTAAATAATTTCATACTCTTAGAAAAGGGGGTCTCTAGTTGGCAAGGGTATGCACCTTTGTCCAAATAGGGACCCTTCTTCCTAGTCAGGATAAGGGAGTTACACTCCTAAAATAACCCCTGCTTACCCCCTTGGTAGCTTGGCACGAGCAGTCAGGTTTATCTTAGAGGCAGTGTGTAAAGCATTTGCACATAAGCAACAGTAATACAGTGTAAGCAGTACAAAAGGCCACCACACCAGTTTAGAAAAAAATCCAATATATTTATATACTTAAAACAAGACCACAACAATAAAAATCCACAATACAGTACTTAAAAATCTTCAGTTATCAAAATAACCTTGAAAAACAGTTCCTTGATGTTGATAGCTCTGTCCAGGGCTATCACGGCATCTTGAGCAAACAAATCCAAACAGTTCTGGCTGACCGCGGCGTCGCGGGTCAGCGACGGTGTCAGGAAGACCCGCAAACATTACCTTTTGGAAATGCAGGGCTTCAGCGACCTCTCATTGAGCTTCCAAAAACCTGGCGTTCGCAGGCGTTGGTTCCGTAGGTCGGTGCAGGAGTCGCCGGGGACCTCGAAGTCCCACGTGTTGCAGATCGAACTCCTCTTTGTTGAAGTCAGGCGTGCTGGCGTCAGCAGGCATCGGGTGCTGTGGTGCAAACTGCAGCGGTGCGGCGTGCGGTGCCCTCAGGTCGCGGTGTGAGCAGCGGCTCGGTGGCGGCATCAGATGGCATCGTCGGTGAGACCAGGGTCGTGGTGTGAGAGGAAGGCGGTGCTCGTCACGGTGCTGGCAGGTCTCGGAGCAGCAACGGCATCATCGTTGCTGAAGCGCTGTTGTTGGCTGACGAACTGGAGTCAATGGCACCGGCGTCGGTAGGCCAACGCTGCAGTGCAGGATGAGGGCGGGGCGTCGTGTGACTTTACGAGCGGTGCCCTCGAACCACTGTGCAAGCAGCGGCGTCAATCTTGGCTTGGAGTGGCTTCATCGAAGATACCAAGGCGTCATCATGAAGCGAGGCGGTGCGGCGTGTGGTGGCCACAGGTCGGTGTGCAAGCAGCGGCTCGTGGCGGCATCAGCAGGCGTCATCGGTGAGACCAGGGTTGCGGTGCGATGTTGCAGCGGTGCCATCTGCGGTGCCGTCAGGACACAGAGTTGGCAGTGGCGTCGTAGACGTTGTCTAGTTGCTTTTGTTCTTCTGTTGCTGCACAAACACACAGTACACAGTGCTGAGGGCAGAAGAGCTTGAAGTCTTTGCTGTTCCTAACACTTCTTGAACAGGGGACAAGCTCCACCTTAAGCCCTTGTAGAAACTCACAAAAGTAGATTGCAGAAAGTTCAGTCCAGTCCTTTCACTGCCCAAGACAGAAGCAGCCACTGCAGGCCAACATAGCAAAGCACACAGCAAAGTGGTAGTTTCTCCTCACAGCTTCTCCTGCTCTTCTTCTTGGCAGTCTTCTTGATCCAAAAGAGTTCTAAAGTTCAAGGGTCTGGGCCCCAATACTTATACCACCAAATCATTTGTTCTCTGAAGGCAGAGAGTCCTGTACCTAGTCCAAACCAGTTTTATGCAGTCCTTGAGCACTTTGTTTACAGGACTCCTGCTTTCCTGTGTCAGGGTGTGCCAGGGTCATCAGAAGCACCACAGGAGTCGGAGCCAGCATTGTGGAAGGCAGGCACAGTCCTATTCAGGCCCAGGTGCTACTCCTCCCACGACTTCACATGCAGATAGGTCTATTCAGCCCAGTGCTGACTCACCCTGTCTCCTGGAGCCACCCCAGCCCCTGTCACTCACCAGACATGCAATACACAATCTATCAGAGGCAGGCTGGATGGTTAGGCAAGAAAATACCTACTTTCTAAAAGTGGTATTTTCAAACACAGAATATTAAAACCAACTTCATTAAAATATGTATTTTATCATTATGAGTTCAGGCATACTAAATTCGTTTTTCTACTATGTTCCCTGGGTCAGTTAGGATTATAAGATGTTATAATCAAACTGCCCATTCTGGCCTATAGGAACAGGTAGCCTTGCAATAGTGAAAAATGAAATTGGCTGTAATTCACTATCAGGACATGCCACACACTCCAGGGCATGTCCTACCTTTCACATACAATGCACCCTGCCCACAGGGGTACCTTGGGCCTACCGTAGGGGTGACTAACATGTAGAAAAGGGACGATGTAGGGACCTGCAAGAGGGTGCACTTGCCAAGTCGACATGGCAGTCCCAGACTGCACACAGGCTCTGCAATGGCAGGTCAGAGTTACACTTTAAGGGCTGTTTGCATGGGTGGCACAATCCGTTGCTGCAGCCCACCAACAGCATTTGATGTATGGGCCCTGGCACACGCAGTGCACTTTACTAGGGACTGACACATAAATTAAATAGGTCAATCATGGAAACACCAATCCATAACACATTTTACTACAGGAGCACTTGCACTTTACCACTGGTCAGCAGTGAGAAAAGTGCGCAGAATCATTACACAAGCCACAAGTCAAAACCTGGAGGTCAGAAAGCAAAAAATCAGGGGAAACACGCTAAAAGATGGCCAAGTCTAACACATAATAACATAGATTTTTGACTCTTAAAACAGCTTCAGACTAGTAAAATGTTCTAGATCAACATGAAGCTTAGCAATGTCATACAAAATTGTGTTAACTATTTTAAAATTAGAAAAATTATGTTATTCGCTTTTTCCAAATTAAGAAGAAACTGAAAACGGGCGCACAAATAAGGGCATACATCAGTGCACAGATTCAGTCAGTCAAACAACCACAGAGTTGAGGTGGCAACCAATTAAAGATGAATGTCTAGGAGTCACGAAGGAAAAACATTCTTACAATAAGGAAAAGATGGAATATGCTCTTTATACTATTGGAATTGCGAGCAACACAGCTGGTGTCATGTGTAAAATGATGACTGCGCAGAAACAGAACATGAAGAACCTACAAAATATGCACATAAGCTTATTTATATTATGCTAAGTTTTTTTTCTTAGTGTAGCTTTACTAGGGGAGGTACATTTCACAGCGCACCAATTATCAGGATGCAACATGTTTATTAGTTCAATACTTTTACTCGGGTATTTGCACTAACATGCACACGGTGAGGACGTCATGGTGACTTACCACCACACAACAGACACCAATTATTTAGGAATGCTGGAATAACCCAGACCTTGTACACAAAAAACCCCATCTGTGATTTAAGGAACTAATTTGAAAATAATCTTGTGCTGTCTATAAATGACAGTGTTACCACACCATGCTTTAGTTATATATTTGCGACTGTGTTCCCCAAAATGCACCACCAGTAGCACACCCTTAAAACTCACCTACTGAAAGGGCGTAGCTCATTCGCTACACTTGTTCTTTGTGTGACCTTGGATTTTTCACAATCCCTATAAACATTGGTGCGGCGCCCCCCCCCCCACAGGTTTAAAAAAAAAGAATTAAACAAGCCCCGGGGGGTGGTGGTCCCCGTGGCTGCGGGGGGGGGGTTGCTGCGTGCCCCCCTGCAACTCAATTATCTTGCCCCGGGGAGGTGGTGGTCCCTGGGGCAGTGTGGGGGGGATTGGTGGCCCCCACACTTTTTTCACTGCCCCGGGACCTGGCCTACCGGGGGCTTCAATTCAACGAAGCGGAGAGCCTGCATTTAAAAAAAATATATTTTCTCGGCCGGATTCGCGCACCCAGCGCGAAATTCGGACGATTTAAAAAAAAAATGATTTTATTGGCCCCATGGGTCCTTGTGGGACGCCCTGAGCAGGCCTAGGGGGCCAGGTTGTTTCTACCCTGCCCCCTTTTCTTATTTTGCACGTGGTGGTCCCCGGGGCTGCGGGGGGGGGTTGCTGCGTGCCCCCCTGCAACTCAATTATCTTGCCCCGGGGAGGTGGTGGTCCCCGGGGCAGTGTGGGGGGCATTGGTGGCCGCCACACTTTTTTCACTGCCCCGGGACCTGGCCCACCGGGGGCTTTAATTAAACGAAGCGCAGAGCCTGCATTTAAAAAAAATATATTTTCTCGGCCGGATTCGCGCACCCAGTGCGAAATTCGGACGATTTAAAAAAAAAAATCATTTTATTGGCCCCATGGGTCCTTGTGGGACGCCCTGAGCAGGCCTAGGGGGCCAGGTTGTTTCTACCCTGCCCCCTTTTCTTATTTTGCACGTGGTGGTCCCCGGGGCTGCGGGGGGGTTGCTGCGTGCCCCCCTGCAACTCAATTATCTTGCCCCGGGGAGGTGGTGGTCCCCGGGGCAGTGTGGGGGGGATTGGTGGCCCCCACACTTTTTTTCACTGCCCCGGGACCTGGCCCACCGGGGGCTTCAATTAAACGAAGCGCAGAGCCTGCATTTAAAAAATATATATTTTCTCGGCCGGATTCGCGCACCCAGTGCGAAATTCGGACGATTTAAAAAAAAAAATGATTTTTTTGGCCCCATGGGTCCTTGTGGGACGCCCTGAGCAGCCCTAGGGGGCCAGGTTGTTTCTACCCTGCCCCCTTTTCTTATTTTGCACGTTAGTTTTTCTGTTTTCTTGTGCCTCAGTTACCGAGGCACAAGATGGCTGCCAACACTTCCTTGTTTGGAGCGTTGACAGCCAATTAGCATAAAGCTTGTTGAAGGGAGGGTGCGAAGATCCACCACTGCCATAGATATCAAAACTTTTAAGTCCTCGGGGCTAGAATTGGCCACGAGAGGGGGGCCCACGTGGCCCCATTTCTGTTCATTAAAAAAAAAAATATTAAAAAGGGGTCAGGCCCTAGGGGATGGGGTCCCCAGGGCCCCCAAAAAGGGAAAAGAATGGAGGGCACAGAGACCCCCTTTTTCTAAAAAAAATTAAAAAAAATAAATAGAAAAAAAGACCACGATCATGCCAGAGGCCCCACCCCCTCTCAGCTACTCTTTGCTAACGCGCCCTGTGACGCTTTTCAAATTGAGGAATTAATTCCCCTTCAATACTGGGGGTCCCTGGAGGCCAACTAGCCCACCAGGTACCTCCAGTAAGCACCACAGGGTTTTGTTGCAGAGAGGTGGTCCAGGCCACGCCCCTTTTTACAACACTCTGCAACACAGCTCTGTGGGGCTTACTGAAGGTACCTAGTGGGCTAGTTGGACCCCAGTGACCCTCAGGATTCAAGGAGACTTAATCTCCCAAGTTAAAATGCACCACAGGGCGTGTTTGCACAGTGGTGAAAGGTGGGGGCGGGCCCTGGGTGACATGTGTGCATACATGCCCTGTGGCGCGTTTTAAATTGGGGAATTAATTCCTCTTCAATCCTGAGGGCCCCCGGGGGCCAAGTAGCCCACCAGGTATCTCCAGTAAGCGCCACTGCGCTGCGTTGCAGAGAGGTGGCCCAGGCCACGCCGCTTTTTACACCTCTCTGAAACGCAGCTCTGTGGCACTTACTGGAGATACCTGGTCGGCTGGTTGGACCCCAGGGACCCTCAGGATTCAAGGGTACTTAATCCCCCAACTTAAAACCCTCCACGGGGTGCGTTTGCACAGTGGTGAAGGGAGGGGGGGCCTGAGGTGACATGTGTGCAAACAGCACCCTGTGGTGCGTTTAAAAGTGGAGAATTAATTCACTTTCAATCCTGAGGGCCCCTGGGGGCCAACTAGCCCACCAGGTGCTTCCAGTAAGCACCGCTGTGTTGCAGAGAGGTGGTCCAGGCCATGCCCCTTTTACACCTTTCTGCAACGCAGCTCTGTGGCGCTTATTGGAGGTACCTGGTGGGCTATTTGGACCCCAGGGACCCTCTGGATTCAAGGGGACTTAATCCCCCAACTTACAATGCACCAGGGAGCGCGTTTGCAGAGTGGTGGAGAAAGGGGGCATGGCCTTGGTCTACCTCTCACCAATTCTACTGCCTGGGGCTTACTGGAGGTAAATGGTAGGCTAGTTGGCCCCTAAAAGACCCCAGCAGTGAAGGGGACTTCAATCCTCATCAAAGAGCGTGCCAGGGAGCGCGTTTGTAGAGTGGTGGGCAAAGTGGGCGTGGCCTGGTACGAGTACTTACCAGTGCTGCTGTGTGGGACTGACTGGATGTAATAGTTTAGGAAGTTGGCCTCCAAGGATGTCCTTGGGGGCCAACTATCCCTCTTGTTTCCTCCAGTAAGTCCCACACAGTGGGATTGCTAAGACGTCGTTGGAGGCCATGGCCCCCTTTCTCTACCAGTCTGCAAACGTGCCTCGTGGCAGACTACGGGATGGGGGATGAAGTCAAATTTAGTTCCGAGGGAGTTTGGGGGCCAGGAATCCCTCCTGGTATCTCCTGTAAGTCCTACACAGCGGAATTCCTGAGCGTTGGTTGGACGCCCAGTACCCTTTCTCCACCAATCTGCGAACACGACTACTAGTTAAAGTAGCATATTTCTGCACATCTGACTTAGAGGTAGTTTTAATCCCCCTGCCCTATTATGTACTAGGGCATTACAGAGGAGGCCATGTAATCACAGGGGGACCCCAACGTATAGTGTTCCCTAGTGTATGTAGGTGTTTTCACTGTATTTTAAGTGTCTTTTAGCATAGCACTGGCTCTAGGACTGGTTAGTCACAGTCAGTTACCACAAGTACCCATCTGAAAAAGTCAGGCTGTTGTAAGATGTCCTGCATTACTGGCGAAATACGATGTCCATACTATTAAAGGCTTTGGGGAAGGCAGCACGTGTTAGTAGGTAGTTATAGTTAGGACCAAGTTTTCATAGGAAGAGCATTTATTGTTTTGCTTATAACTTTAGCGTCATTTGATGAATCTTCATGAAATTTCCCAAACTGATTCTTTGTTTATATCAGCTCCTATTTTGAAAGTTTGGGGGTGATTCGTCAAGTGGGGGTGAGAAAAAAGGGGGTTTCAAAGTGTGTTTTCTCCATGCAATTTCCATAGGAAACTTTAGACAAGGCTACAGGTCGAACGGGTGAACAGAATTACCCCAAATTTGGCTGGGTGAAGGGTCTTGGTCTAGAAAGCACGCTTCTGTTTATTTGGTGTAAATCCATTCAGTAGTTTTTGAGAAATATCGAAATTTACAGATATCGAAATTTGGGAATTCTGTAATCTGATTGGCTGAGGCGTTACGAGTACGAGCTTGCTGCTTATTGGCTGTGAGTTGTTGCAACTAGGAAGTGTTGGCAGCCATTTTGTGATTCCTTTGAAGCGAGTAAGGGGAAAAAGGGTGAAAGGAGTAGGAAACAGGAGGATAGGAGCACTGTAACCTCTGTGGGGGAGTGCGAATGAAAGTAGTCACTCCTACTGGTCTGAAAGTGCGGTGTTGCTCATAGTGACATGGTGCTGAGATGAGATGCTGCTACACTTGGGTATGAAACCGAGAGCCTAAGCCGTGAGCTCATTGCTGTAAAGTGATGTGATCTGGTCTTTGTATCATACGTGTGCAAGGAGAGTTAGTAGGCGTTTATACCATACAGGGAGTGGGAAGCAAACTACTGACCCCTACCGTGCGTTTATACTATACCGAAAGTGGGAAGCGAAATACTCACGCCTACTGGAGTGAAGACTCGGGGATCAAACCGAGCTGATTGCTGTAAAGTGATAGGCTCTGGGCGGTGTAGCATACTGGCTGCTATAGTATAACTGTGTAAGTAGTGTTAGTATGCGTTTATACTATAGAGGGAGTGGGAAGCAAACTACTCACCCCTACTGGTCTGAAGACTCGATGATTAAACCGTGAGACTAAACCGAGAGCTCATTGCTGTAAAGTGATGTGCTCTGGGCGCTGTAGCATACCTGTGGAAGTAGTGTTGGTTTGCGTTTATACAATACAGGGAGTGGGAAGCGAATTACTCACCCCTACAGGTCTCAAGACTCGTGGATGAAACCATGAGCTCATTGCTGTAAAGTCATATGCTCGGTGTAGTATTCCAATGTAAGTCATAGTAGAATGTTATCATGTAAGGCTACTAGAATGTAAGTATGTAATGTTAGAATGTAGGGCTGTCATGAGGGGAATCTTGGTGAGTTTGTACAATGTGCTGGAGAAGACGGTTGACTTACTGTATGGTCCTGTTGGTGGCTGTTTAAGCTGTCTTGTTTTCCTGCAATAAATCTACTTATCAGATCCACTGCTGTCTGCCTCTTCACTACATAAACTTGGCGACGAGTGGTAGAAGGTAAAAAGAAGGCAGCACTCACCAATATTTCGAGCTGCCTTGCGTTCTGCTGGAGACTCGTTTTCTTGGTGAAGCTGTTTGTACTCATCCCAGGGTCGTCAGCTCATCAAATGATGTCATCCGACCTCTGGTAGAATTTATATTTTTTATTTGTGGCTTCCTCTGCCTCTTCACTACACTCTGGTTGCTGTACTATACATGTGCAAGTAGTGTTAGTATGCGTTTAAACTTATTCTGTAGTTATTCAGTAACCAATGCATCATGGCCCTATGGAGCACCACTTCCCAGGCGCAGCTCATACAATGTCCCGGGGTGTGCATCCGAGGGACATTTATATTTGCTATTACAGGGCGGGAGCACCGCTTCTACCCTGTGATAGCAAATCCTTGTTTGCCTCATTGAAGCGAGAGGAGGAAAACCTTGTATCGCTTCGATAAAGCGGATCTGGATGGTAAAAATGGAGAAAAAAAAATGAAGTGGGGTCTCACCCGTTCATTTAAATGAGCCCCCTGGTGGGTAATGTTCAGGGGCCAATCCTATTATTATATTGTGGGGTCTCTGCAGCACTCGGGACCTTAATCTCACATGTAAATTAGGCGCGGGAGGGCACAGAGACGTTTCGCAGCCTAGGTGATCGGCACGTCCCTGGGTATTGTTTACTAATTGTTCGGGGGGGTTTGAAGCCAACTCAAATCTGGGGATCACCACCCTCCGGGCTTTATTTAAAAATGCAGGGTGGGCCTTGCCAGTCCCAAAATCCTCAGTTGTTCTAGGCAGTGTCTTAAGGGTTCTATAATCACACGGGCAGTACTCATGGTGTCATAAAATGATACACTCATAGAACCCTTGCAGTTGTAGAATTACCCAGGCTTAATTATGTTATAGTCTGTTGGTTTATATTTTTTAGGTGCACCGCAAAATTACAAATGTTTTCCCTCATAACCTCCTATCAACCGCCGATTTTCACAATAAACTACAGACAAGTGTTGTCAGAAAAAGAAGAGCCATACACTCACTTATTTACTGGTAAAAAAAAAAACCTTTATTAAAAGAACACAAATAAATGGAAACGCAACTTTATTCAAACAAACAACAGTATAACATGAAATAAGTGGGTGGGACTCCTCTGGAAGCAGTGTACAAAACCTGCAAGACTAAAAAGAAACATAAGTATGTGTGCCATGTCCAAGACAAAAAGGAAGTTAGTCAGAATGAAAGGAAGAAAGTGAGAATGGGTCAGAGAGCGAGTGGGTGGAAGGGAGAAGGGGAGGGAGAGTCAAAAGAACAGAGGGAGGAGGAGACAGAGCTTCGGCCTATTGCACCCAGCCCTCACTGTTCACCTCCCATTATCCCTTTATCTGGGACGCTGGGGTCCGTGAGAAAGAGTGCGGTCCAGCAAGTCCTTAAAATGAAACAGAGATATGAATGAGACCAGATATTACGTTATTATCTATGGGAAAAAAAATCGCTTGCCTGCCCCTGTGCACCCAGGCTGTTGCACCCTTGCCCCTTCCCCTGCACTGTGCTCAATTGCAGCTCCTGCCACCACCAGTGTGTCCAACGACGTGCCAGTGCGAGCTCCGACTCCGGGGTGCCTCTCTCAGGCTGGCACAGCAGGTCTCTGGTCGGGGATAGTGTCTTGATACCACGATGGAAGGCGTCAGAATGTCCAGGGCATCATCACGGGCTCCGCCCATTTTGGCACAACCAACTCAGTGTCTGAAAAGGGAGAAATATTATAATGCTGGAAACATCTTGAGGTAAATGAAGGTTTTTTTCAAGCTTAATAGAGAACACCAGTTGAGTGCATCCTTCCTTCTTGAAGTACGATATACCAACTGTTAGTGGTAATCGTGGTTCAAAGAGAAGTTGGAGTGCACAAGAATATACAAGGTTAAATAATAATATGTTATGTCAACGTTCACATACAAAGGAACAGAGTGCATGCTAGAAGCATAATGTGCGCGTGTAATAGGTGGAACAAGCCTGTGTGCATGTATACTTAGTAATCAGCTCACTACAGTGCCCCAAAAGCCAACGCCACGTGTCTGTAGGGCAGCACTGCCTGCTGGCTCAGGCCTAAAGTACAGTCCAACAGGTCCCTAAAATGAGACAGAGATGTGACTGAATGAGGTCAGAGATCACATCATTACGCACAGCAACATCGCTTGTTCGCACCTGCACATCCAGGCTGATGCACCCCACCCCTCCCGCCACACCGTGCTCAATTGCAGCCCATGTGCACCCAGGCCCCACTGCTTACCTGCTGTCATTGTTGTGTGTCCAAACACAACGGCCAGCAGGGTTCACAATTCAAATCGAGTTTTTATTGCCAGGATGGTGTACACCTCATGGATCCCTTTTTTCACTGCACATTGTGATATGCGAGGTGGATGCGGCCAGATCACCTGAGGCAGTGTGGAAGAACTGGGACATGTGGCATCGCCGTTTTCCTATTTATACATATGCAAAGTGGGCTGGGCTTGCGTACGTCAGGCCAGCGTAGGGGTGTATTTATTCCGGGGACCTGGGCATTGTTCAGTTCCTGCCTGGCCAGGAAGTGTACTTATGTGTGTGTCCCTGTTGCGGTTTTGATGTCGCACAATCCACAATTTACATTAATGTTGCATGTACCGGGAGGGGGGCAACTATCGCTAATGAGATGCTGTCCAAAAACATTGAATGGTCAACATCACATGTCGTTGTCAAGCTTGTGGATATGAGCAGACGCATGTCAATGGTGTGCGGTATTATTGAAAGTGTTGCTATCACGAAGCACACTTGTGAATGTGCTCGGATGAAGGGAGGATCAGCAGTGAGGCTATGTCATACACAGTGATAACGCTCATTACAGTGAAGCAATGCATGTCAAACGTAAATCTGAAAGTCTCACATATGACACACTACTATACTGGTAAAGCCTGACAACAGAGCATAATGCAACACAAATCTACTCATTACTCTTTACTGTTTGTCACATGTGATCTAGGATGTGCACTCTGCTCGTGGCTGATGATACCCCTTCGAGCCACCAATACCCAGGCCGAAAGGCAGCACAATAATGTGCACACACACACATCAGCGGCATCGTGTAACACACATTTGTTTTTTGATGTAACGTTTCAGATTCATGGACATCACACCGGGAAGGCTACTGTACAGACCATGAATATTGATCAAGATGATTGTTGCATGTTGTGTGTAGTATAAGATATGTGTACACAGTAAAAAAAAATCAAAAAAGCTCTCTAAGCAGAAGAGGTGTCTCTCATCAAACGCTGTAGAGAGAATGACTAAAATGGGTGGGGTCCTCCAACTGTTACAATGTGAAATCTTATGAACTAATCAAATGCTTTTTTTAAGGTCACATGGCAATCATGCACCCAGCGCACAAGGAGGCCACACCGACACGATTTTGAGAAAATGTATTTACCATAATATAAGTTTATTACAGTAAGAAATATATAAATATAAATGTTTAAAATATTATATAAATATATTTATATTTTAGTTTATCGCTTGCTCTCGTATACACTTTAAACGTATTTAGATATAGTTTTGAGACATTAAAATGAAGAGGGAATGGCGTACCTGGCGCGACCCCATACGTACATGACGTAATGCGCGGCTTGGTACTGCATACCCATCGCATACCGAAGTAAAAGCTGGCGCGACCTCATACGTATATGATGTTATGTGAACGCGGTGCCACAAACTCGTCAGATACAAAATGCGCATCATTTACGAGTTTAGCAATATGGTGGATAGGATTTGCGTGCTGATGGAGCTTGGTACACTACCGGTACGGGACTCCAGTTTTCTCCTCGAAAAAAAAAATTATATACATATTTTTTGGGGGAGATATAAAACATACATAATTTCGAAAGTAAAAAAAAAGGATAATAGAGTTCCAAAATATAAAAAAATAGAAAAACTATAGGTTTAATAAATATTAAAATACGAAATTAACATATAAAACAACTTTCGAAATTCACTGAAAAAAACCATAGGTTCTAGAGACGTTATTGTTAGGAATTAGCATTTTAAAAATCTTTGAAATTCACTAAAAAAAACATAGGTTTCAGTTACGTTATAGTTAGTTGGACATTTGACTCATATAAAACCTGAGAAATTCGCCCGTTATACTTAGTTGAGCTAACTATAACAATGCACTGCTGATGACGTCACATATTACATCACTGATGACATGGTGGAGAAGCGTGGCTCAATGATTAGAGTGGCAGACCCTGATGCGAGGTCTGGCCCGGGACCAGGGTTCAATTCCCGCCTCGGCGGCTCTTGGACTCAATTTCCCCGGACCTGATAATTCTCGCCTCGGTGCCTAGTCTAATCATGAGTCCCACTCTGTGACTCTGGGCAATAGCTTGCTTAATCTCCACAACAGCCCCAGCAGCGCTTGGATGCCTGGCTTCACCTAGGGGGTGCCCAGGAGTGGACATTTCACAGGAAAGCCAGGATGGGTTCCACAGCGGTATGAATACAGTGCTACGAGACCTCTGGGTGGAAGTGCGCTACATAAAATACAAACACACACATTCCTAGATGCACTTTTGAATCCATACAACCAGTGAATCACTCAATCAGACATCTATGCACAGAGTCACACATACCTTCACCAACCCACCCACCCACACAGACACTTAGGCACCCATACAGATACTCGAACAACAAATCAATAACCCATATAGACACTCATGTAGCTACTCACCAACCCATGCAGCCGCTTACACACCAACTGAGAGACTAAAAAGACATTCACACAGTTTAGTCACTAACCCATGCATTCAGTAAGGCACGTTCAATCACTCACTTATACAGTCAGTCACGCACCTACTAAATAATCCCTTCAGGCACTTGTAAATCCGCTCATTCTTCAATACACCTTGGCATAGATACATATGAAAAATATTTAACTTTACAGAAACACATATTCACTGGATGATGTCATCAGTGATGTAATTTGAGATGTCATCAGTGATGTCACTGACCATGTGATGTAATATTTTATTTTATTTATTTATTTAAACTTATAAAGCGCACAGCTACCCGCAGTGGGTTTCCCGGCGCTCAGGGACAGACTAAAGAAAGAGCTAACATGCTGATTCTACTGATATAAATATTCTACTCACTGCTGAAAAAGACAAGTTTTTAATCCCTTGCGGAAACGAAAAAGATTGGTGTCCATCTTCAGGGTCACAGGAAGAGCATTCCAAAATGTAGGACCTAGATGGGCAAAAGAGCAGCCTCCCATTTTTGCTAGCCTGAATCTGGGAATGGAAAAATCACCATTCCCTGAGGATCGTAAAGTTCGGTTTGGCTTGTAGGCTTGAAGGAGGCCCTGAAGATATTTGGGGGCTAAGCCTTGTTTGATTTTAAAAACATGGCAAAGGGCTTTGAATTTGATTCGACTCGGGATTTTGAGCCAGTGAAGATCATGAAGTGCAGGAGAGGCAGATGTTCTCCTAGGAACATTACGGAGGAGTCGAGCAGCCGCGTTCTGCACAACCTGGAGTTTTTTTACGGGTGTCAGGTCGGCGCCAAGATAAAGGACGTTGCCATAGTCCAGGCGTGAAACAACCAACGCCTGGACTACAGTTCTTTGTGTGGAAGGGGGCAGCATCCATAGGATTTTTTGAAGCCATCTCAAGGTGGCAAAACAAATGGAGGCCACCTTCACAGCCTGCTGTCTCATTGTAAGCTTATCATCGATGAGAAACCCGAGATTGCGTACTACAGAGGCGGGCTGAGGGGTAGATCCCATATCCTTGGGCCAGTGGTGGGGGCCCCAGAGATCCTTCCCCTTGCCCAGTATCACAACCTCGGTCTTGTCACCGTTAAATTTAAAAAAATTGCTCTTCATCCAATCGAAAACTCGAGTCAGACCTACTTTCAAATCAGAGGTTTCATTACCCTTCTTGTTAGAAAGAGAAAAAATAATTTGTGTATCATCGGAGTAGGAGTATAGAGTGAGACCAGCTTCCTCCACAGTAGTGGCCAGGGGTCTCACATAAATATTAAATAATAGAGGACTAATTATAGACCCCTGGGGAACGCCGTAGGCCGATGGTGAAATTATGGATGAGGCAGAGAAGACCTGGAAAGTACGACCATTTAAAAAGGAGGCTATCCAGGCTAAAGCAGCGCCCTCCACTCCTACGGACCGAAGAGTCGCAAGAAGGATGGAATGGGACACAGTGTCGAACGCCGCGCTCAGATCAAGAAGAATGAGAGCGGATGTCTCACCGCGATCGACACTGTGTCGCAGACTCTCGGTAACTCCTAGGAGTGTGGTTTCGGTCGAATAATGGGTTCTAAAACCTGACTGGGACGGATGTAAAAATCCCGAGCTCGCAACAAGATGGGTTAATTGTGTATTAATGTGCCTTTTCAGGATCTTTGAAAGAACAGGAAGCAATGAGATTGGCCTAAAGTTTGATAGGTTGGCAACATCAGCTCCGGCCTTTTTCAGTAGAGGAACAATCATAGCATGCTTCCACTCCTGTGGAACATATGACTCAGATAGTGAGGAATTGAGTACGTGGCGTGGACCAGGATCGAGTTGTTTTAAAATTTTGTCCGGTACCGGATCGCGTGGGGAGCCAGTTTTGATACTATTCTAGCAAGAAAGAAAGGAAACATCGTCGAAGAGTGACCAGTTTGTAAGTTTAGCTGTCGGGGAAGGTAGATGATCTGGAGTAAATACTGGCTCTAGCCGCAACGCATCATCAGATGTAAGAGGACTCAATGAGTTGTAGATACGTTCCACTTTTGCTATAAAAAATTCTGCAATTGAATTGCATTTAGCCTCGTCTAAGGCAGGAGAAGCCGGTACCAAGTCTGCTCCTGTTAATTTTTTCACAACGGAGAAGAGAGTACGAGGACAATTTTGAGCACTAGTGACCGTTTTAGCAACATAGGCGGCTCTGGCCATTTTACACTGGTTATGGTAGTCTCTAAGGACTTCCTTATAGGCCACTTTACGGGAAGCGCAGTAAGAACGTCTCCATTTCCTTTCAAAGGTCTTACAGTTGGATCTCATACGCTTCAAATCGTCAGAAAACCAGGGTGCAGGAGGTCGATGAAGTGAAGAGTTCTGAGGAGTTAAAGGGAGGGATTTGTCGACAGCAGTGCTAAGCCATTTGGATACTGCTATATTCAACACAGATAAGGGCGTATCAGTGTTCGGAAGGGTATCCAACAGATGCATATTAAAATCGGTTATATCGAGCTTGCTCCACCGACGTATGTATACATCCTTACTGCTTTTGTCACTAGTCGAGTTTTTAGTCCGAGATAAGGCAAAATGCACGGCATAGTGGTCCGACCATTCCAGGGGACGGGCGGAAGATGAACATTCAAATGGGAGGTTGGAGAGAACAGGGTCCAATAAATGCCCTGCAGAGTATGTTGGCCCTGAGTTACGTAACAAGATGTTAAGAGCTTCCAGCTCAGATAAAAACAATTTACTAACGCTATTGAGCATCCTCCAAATGAAGGTTCAGGTCGCCAAGGATGGTGAAATTGGCGTCCTTTAAAGATAAAGTAAAGTAAAGTAAAGTCCACATTTGTAAAGCGCACAATCACCCGTAAGGGTCTCTAGGCGCTGGGGGCCGTCGGGAAGATTAAGCGAGCTATTGCCCAGAGTCACATGGTGCTGGGCTAACCTGCCGCCGGAGCCTGGGATCGAACCGTGGACCCCAGATTCCAGCGTCAGTCGCCCTGGCCGCGGCGCCACACCTCTCCCTATTTTCTAAGATAGAGGAGCAATGGTGTCATCAAAGGACGTCGTGCAGGCATTAGAGTTCCCGGGAGGGCGGTAAATCAGAAGACCTGACAAAGTGAACTGGGGGCTAATAGCAAGCTTAAAATGTCCAGCTTCACATCCGGGCAGAGGGAAAGCATCAAAAGTACATGTAAAAATTGATTTAAAAATTATCGCAATACTCCCTCCTTTACCAGTGTTTCTGTCCTTCCTAACCACTACATAATCATCGGGAATAGCCGTGGCAATATCTGGCCCCGAGCTCTCATGTAGCCAGGTTTCCGTAAGGAACACAGCATCGGGTCTTTCATCAACTAAAAAGTCGTAGATATTATTCTTGTGTTTCGGAAGTGACCTACAATTTATACTCCAAAACTGGAGTGTGGGGCAGATAGGAGGAGATTTCAGACCCCTTGGTCTACCCCTAGGTTTACCCCGTTTATGAAATAATTTCATTTGGTTACACATAGACATCCGGCCCATGGAGAAGCCACAATGGGTGCAGTTGAAATTATGGATCGGCGGAGTACAAGTTGTACAATGTACAGATGGAAGGTATCTAAGCCGATGTAACTCCTCCCCAGTATAAGTGATAGCAATACCGTGGTGAGCAGGGACAGCTAAGACCGTGGCAGAGTCGGTAGCCCCTAGGCCCGTCCTGGCGTGGACGGGCGTAGACGGGCTTACCTCTGGTGCAACTCCGGCGCGCCATGGGCGCGCACGCTGCGTGCAACCGCTGCGCGCCTGCATTCAGAGGTGTTTAAGTAGAATGTGGTAAGTGCCACAATAACACTAGCACGCTGCCCAAGATGGCGTCTTGGGAGTGTCTCAAGGCCCTGGTCCCTCCCCCAAGATGGCGGTCGGGGGCAGACACAGCGCGAGTCTCACCAAAGTGGTGAGTGATGTTATACATTTTTAAAGTGCAAGAGTTCGGTCAGGGAAAGTCACAACAGTTTTGAGCAGCAAGGTCAGGAAATAAAGGCAGATGTGCAAATTTAGCGATTACAATTTTAAAAGTGTGCAAGATGTACAAACGAGCAGCGTTTCCATACAGCAGTGTTTCAGCAAGTACAAGTGGCACGCCTGCCTCCTGAGCCCTTAAATAGAGTTTGCTAAGTGCCACAATAACACTAGCACGCTGCCCAAGAAGACGTCTTGGGAGCGTCTCAAGGCCCTGGTCCCTCACCCAAGATGGCGGTCGGGGGCAGACACAGCGCGAGTCTCACCAAAGTGGTGAGTGATGTTATAAATTTTTAAAGTGCAAGAGTGCGGTCAGGGAAAGTCACAACAGTTTTGAACAGCAGGGTCAGGAAATAAAGGCAGATGTGCAAATTTAGCGATTAAAATTTTAAAAGTGTGCAAGATGTACAAAACGAGTAGCGTTTCCATACAGCAGCGTTTCAGCAAGTACAAGTGGCACGCCTGCCTCCTGAGCCCTTAAATAGAGTTTGCTAAGTGCCACAATAACACTAGCACGCTGCCCAAGATGGCGTCTTTGGAGCGTCTCAAGGCCCTGGTCCCTCACCCAAGATGGCGGTCGGGGGCAGACACAGCGCGAGTCTCACCAAAGTGGTGAGTGATGTTATAAATTTTTGCGGTCAGGGAAAGTCACAACAGTTTTGAGCAGGAAATAAAGGCAGATGTGCAAATTTAGCGATTAAAATTTTAAAAGTGTGCAAGATGTACAAACGAGCAGCGTTTCCATACAGCAGCGTTTCAGCAAGTAGAAGTAATATGTGACGTCATTGGCAGTACATTGCAGGCGCGCGAGTTATAGTTAGCTCAACTAACTATAACAGGCGAATTTCTCTGGTTTTATATGAGTCAAATGTCCAACTAACTATAAAGTCCCTAGAACCTATAGTTTTTTAGAGAACACCATCCTCTCTGAAAATATGATATTCAGCACCTGTGATATTGTCATCTGATAAAACTTTAATCCCCATAGCCTGGCAAAAACTTTCATCGCCCGGTTAAGCTTCCTTTTGGCCTTTTCAATCGCAGCGTGATTACGTGCCCCCTCCAATGTTGTCAGTAAATAAACTCTGTCCACACCAAACAGGTGCCCGCCCAATTGTTCTTTAGTACTGCAAGGTCCAACTTCATCTGTTTAATAAGGGATAAATCGGACAAAGGCACTAAGTCATTTTCACCTAAATGTATAATTAACATGTCAGGAAAGCTTCGTGCAAAAGACAGTTCCTTTAAAGTGGGAAACAAACCTGCCCTCCCCATACCACCTTTTCCTTTCCAGAAAACTTTCTGCCCTTTGCTTGGAAGTCCGAGTGCTCTGCCATATATCTGCTGTTCAGCAAAGACGGCTGCTCATTTAATGAAAGAGTGTCCCACTATCCAGGTGCGCATTTTTGTTGAAAATGAACCCTTCAAGCAACCTAGACGGAAGAAAAAAATAGAAGGAAGCAATGTACAAACAACAAACTTCATTTTCTGACATATCAAGTGCAACAGGCTGATTTCCACCTCCCAATCCCAACCCAACCTGGCCGCCTCCGTAGCCGCCCCAATACGAAAAGAGTGTGTCCCAAACAATAAAGGGTCTTTGCAAAGTTTAACCAAAGCCTTCCTTAACACAGCCAATAGATGGGCACTAGAAATCTCAACGAGAAAATATTACACCAGGCCGGAAACTAGTAGATTTAGAGAAAGACTCCTACTCCCTCAAAGGACACCAATCCGTGACCCCACTGCCGTTCATATGAACCCACATGCCTTTTCCCAGTTGGTCGGTTTTCGACCTCCTCAACCAGATCCTCAGTTTGTAATTGTAATTGTAATTCGCATTTGTAAAGCGCATTATCAACGTCAGGTCTCTAAGCGATGTCAGAGAGAGGCACACCCTAGCCAGGGTGGGGATGCTTATTGATTAGGGAAGGTCCCAGGCTTCCACAAAGAGGACTGTTTTTAACTTCTTCCTGAAAGGGAGGAGGGTGCGCTCCTTGCGCAGGTTCTCCGGAATTTTGTTCCAGAGTGGAGGGATAGCAGTAGAGAAGTCTCTTTCTCCCCTGGAGGTGAGGCTGAAGTGGGGACAGGCCAGTAGGTCAGCCTCTGAGGATCATAGCACCCTGTTAGGGGTGTAGAGGGTTAAGCGATATTTAATGTAAGTTGGGGCTTGGCCATAGATGGCTTTGTGCGCAATGCAGAGGCCCTTGAACTTAGTTCTCTGCCTGACTGGCAGCCAGTACAGCTGACGTACAAGAGGCGTGGCGTGGACCTTCCTAGGCAGTCTAAAGGTTAGTCTGGCAGCGTCATTCATGATGACCTGTAGTCTAGCCAACAGCTTTTCCGGCAGGCGGATGTAAAGGGCGTTGGCATAATCAAGTCGTGACACTATCATGGCCGATACGGCCAGTCTGAGTGTGGCAAATGTGAGAAGGGGGGCAAGCTTCCGCTGCTGCCTCATCAGGCCGACACATGTTCATACAACTGCAGCCACCTTCTGAGTCATAGAGAGTTTGGCATCGGGCATCGACTTTGATGCCTAAGCTCTTTACCGCCGCGGCCGGTTTCGGGTTGGTGCCCAACTCCTGAGGCCAGAAGAGGTTGCTCCAGGTATTGGAATCGGTGGTGATGGCCAATACCTCAGTCATATCAGGATTGATTTTGAGGGAATTGGCCGTCATCCAGTTGACAGTGAATTTTAAAATATTTTGCATTCTTGAGTGGGCGGCTGGGGAGCTGTCTATCTGGATGATGATTTGGGTATCATCGGCGTAGTTGTAGATTTGGCACTCCATGAGATTCAGTGCGGCTATCAGGGGCTGGAGGTAGGCATTGAAGAGGAGGGATGTCAAACCCCGAGCCTTGTGGAACCCCACACGAGAGTTTGCCTGGATTAGACATGTGGTCCGTCAGCTGTACTCTCGGGGATCGACCGCTGAGGAAAGATGTGAGCCACATAAGGGCTGAGCCCTGGATGTCTAGCTTAGAGATCCGCGACAAAAGTAGATTGTGGTTAACCGTGTCAAGTGCCGCGGACAGGTCCAGCAAAACCAGGGCACATGGCTTTTTCTTGTTGGCCCGGAGCCTAAGTTCATCCAGCACTGCCAGCATGATCATTTACATGCTGTTATGAGCCCTGAACCCTGCCTGGTTGTTTTGCAGAAGGTTGTTTGCTTCTAGATGGTGAGACAGGGATTTCAGCATGTGCTGTTCCAGCACTTTCGCCAGGACGGGAAGTTGGGAGATCGGCCTGAAGTTTTTTAAGTTCTTCACGTCTGCCCCTGGTTTCTTTAGAAGTGGGATAATACGTGCTTCTTTGAAATTGGCGGGGACGTGGCCAAGTTCCAAGGATTGATTAAGGAGCGAGAGTACCTCACTTTCGATCCCTGGTAATACCAGCTTGAATATCCTCGGTGGGCAGGGGTCCGAGGGTGAACCTGACTTAACCCGCCCCATTAAGGAAGGCAGGGAGTCACTGGTCAGTGTGGGAAATAGGGTAAGAGGTTTATCGTAAGTGGGGGCCTGAGGTTCTGGTGCCAGAGGGCAGTGGACAATTGGAGTAATAGAGATCTCTGTCAACAAGTCCTTAACATTCTCTAGAAAGAAGGTTTGAAACTTGTTACATTCTTCCGGATGGGGGGGCTTCAGTACCTGGGCTTGTCTCAGCTCTGTTAGAACCCAAAAGGTTTCCTTTTGTGTATCGTCTGGAGTAGCAACCCTGAATTAATAAAATTCAGCTTTCCTCGCTAGGATTGCTTTTTTGTATTGTGTAACTGAACCTCGCTACTCTGAATGCCTACATGATCCTTTAAGGTTAATAATTCGGAAACCCTGAGAGCACCAAAGAATAACCAGATCATGCATAATCTAAAACGAGAAACCTCCCAATCATCATAACAGCAAACTGGTAATTGTGACAACAACTGTTGCAATAGAGCAAAAGTAACTGGCTCACGTAATGGCAAAGAATAAGTATGTTCTCTGCTGAAAACTTTCAACATTCTTCTTAACAAAACATCTTCCACCAGGTCCTGACCCCACCATAATTGGCCATAAAAAGAAATTCCAGCCAATTTCCCAGAAATGGTCGTGTGTGACAGGCCCTTATTAATCAAATGTAACACAAACTGTAAAATGAAACGTTTGTTACCATCTAAGATCCCACCAAAACTTTGGGAGTTCGCATAACTTAAAATTTCACTCCAAGCCTGCTGATAGTTTCGTCCGGTGGAAGTGATGGAGCGAGATTCAGAAATGTTTTCATTTCAGCTCGTGAAGTCACACTTCCATAATTTAATTAATTATACTGATGATTTTGTGCTATATGTGTATTAATTCAACTTAGTTTGAAGAGTTGCATACACGAGAAAACACGAGGGTTATTAACATGTGTGCTCATAAACGTGCATTATGTTGCATTTTCATATATGTGAAAAATATTGAATTAATCTTGTCTATTGTTGTGTCATGAGTAATAGCGGCTGTTTTAAAGAATGGCATGTGCTTATTTTGCTTTCCTTGTCTATGTGGTGTCACTTTACTCTTTACAGGTGCATAAAGAATCCTGTTGCATTAAAAGAAGAATGGTAAATATAAATGCTGCTTTTGTGTGCTTCGGCTAGGTAATTTAGACTAATGGGTTAAACATTAGCTATGGTGGGTGGCAACAGAACAAACTGTATTTCTCGCATTAATTATTTTCTTGTGTTTGTTTATATAATAGTTTTTGGAAAATGATTTTGGGCCTAGTGCATTCGCGTTTGCTAAATTCTGCTCGGAGCAAAAGAGAGTCCATGATGGAAAATTTGCTGCTGCCTGAAACAATTTGTTGTGATGAGTTAACTGTTCCTCAGTCAAGCAAGGCCAAGGCCAGGAACCGGCAGAGGAGTGTGCGACAATTTCATATCCGAGGAAGCAATGATTTTCTTTCGGTTAATGTTGCAAACTGGAGGAAGCCTCGTTGTTCGAAAACTAGAGACAATGGACTCTAAGACAGTGACGGAACTGATGTTAAAAAAATGTGGTGACACGATGGTCTGTCACTTGATAGCCAATGGGACTCCGACTTTTGCAGAAAATATACTTTTACTTAGATTAGTTTAGTGTAGAAAGGTATAAAAACTCTTCCCCGTGGAAGAGAGGGCTGCTTCTTGCTGACCTTTAGATGGGTGTGTCGTGCGGACGGATTTCTCTTGGAGCACGTAAGAAACCCAAAAAGACTTTTATTCTTTATTCTTTAATATAGAAAGTTTAGTTAAGGACTTAGGATTATGATGATACCAAATGTCATTGTTTTCTAATTAATTCATGCAACTGAATTTTACTTAAACCAACGTTACTTTTATAAATATTCTAATAAAAATGTTCTAATAAAGATTACAAATGCATTTTCTAAACAAATAATAAATAAATCTTTACTTTGGAAAACAAGCTGGTCTTGTTATTTCATGAGTTTAGGTTACCATTAGCAAGATCTTATCGACACAGTGGCTTAATTATTTCATAGGGATTTGTAAATATGATGAATTCATTTACCGTGGTTGTATATAAAATATATATAATTTGTGAATAGGTTAATTAGGTCACATGATTCAGTTGGTCAAGTTATGTCATGTTAGTTTATGGGCCTAGAAATTGACTTATAATTAATAGTGATTATTGTGAAATTAGGGAGTGTAGTTTATGACATATTTCCTATAGGCCGCTGGATCAATTTCCTGGTAGCAGACTTGATGGTTGCTATGGTAACCAACATGCTATATGGTAGTTACATAGGATCGATGTCTAACATATGTTGAGTTTGTTCTCTCGTTACATGTAATTGAAAGGTTTTTTCCTGCAGTGTGAAAAATCCTAGTTGTACCGGTACAGAGAAGTGTGATGAGAGTGTAGTCACACAGTACATTTGATCTGTTTCAGTATTGTGGTATCGACGTATATCACAAGTGTTGTGGTCGTACAACACATGTTAGGGATATAGGTGTGTTAGATAGAGTGTAAGTATAGTGAGGATTGTCTATGAAATTGAAGCTTTGAGTATAGGGACAATGAGCCCGTTCTAAATCTCACTGCGAGATAGTAATAGAATGTATTCAAACTTGAGTGGAGGGTAAAATAACGTCGTTTATTTTACTAACGATTCATGTTATCTATGGTTGGTTAGAGTCCTACCAAGATTTCATGTGTGTATGGTTAGGGATACTTTCCGTTTGAAAGTGTGTAATTGATTCTGTAATTTCGTTCGAGTCAAACTTTGAATTGCTACTTTAAGTGCATTCAGAGGGAAACGCGTTCGCTATTTACCTGTTTGAAGGGTAAAGTAAAGGTTTACTTTATCGACGAATGTATATTCTGTGAGAATAGCGTCGTCTATTCCACGTAAAAGAATTCTTGTATGTTTGTAAAATTCTGTCACTTTATTTAGAGAAACAGACAAATGAGTCGTCCTTTTGTCGTTGTTAATTGATTTTCATTGAAAAGTGTTCATAAATGGCGCTGTGAAAAGTTTTTGTAAAGGAGGGGTGAGCGCTGAGAGTGAGACGCGAAAAACCGCAGCAGCTGTGTACGTCACACGGTCCGCGCAGTGATTGGATATCATACCTCACAGGCTGTACTCTGATTGGCTCATGTGACTTAGTGGAGCTAGACACTGATTGGCTTTTATGAAAAGCTCCATTCTTATTGGTCGAGCAAAGTAGTGACGTAGCTCAAACTTGATTGGCTTGTTGGTGTGTTTCGCGCACGGATTGGTTAGTGTTACGGAACAACCAGAAAACTTTTACGATCATTTCCAATTTAGTGGATTTGATTTTAAAATGAGTTATTATTACAAAAATGTTGAGAAAAAGCTTACAATATTTCAGAAATTAAATTTTTTTATTTCACCTGACAAGAAAATTGAAACGCGGGGTGGTAAATTACTTCATAAATACAAGACACCTGCAGCGTATATAGAAGGTGAATATGGTTATCATACTGTTCTGTGGTTTGATGTATGGAAGCATTATACAAAAGATGATGGCTTATTGGTTTGGCCGGACGATGGTTCATTTAACATGAAAATTTTAAGAAATTTAAGAGAAAAGATGTCAGCTCTTATTCCTAAGCCTAGACCAACACAATTTGAAGCTTTAGTTGAATGGGAGGATGAGATGTTTCAACTTCAGAAAGAAGCAAGTGGAATAAAAAGACCACTAAAAACTCCGAGTTACAGAAGAGAAACGCATGAAGATAGAATGCGTATGTGGAGACAGGGAGATATGTGTGATGGTCTCTATTTAATTAGAGAAATGGTTTTAGGATCTCCAGGTGAAAAGAGAACTGAAAAGAAAAATAATGTTGCTATAGAAAGTGAATCAGAAGATGCAGTCTTAGAAGAAATTGACACCACGAATAAAAAGCAAATTCCACTTAGACAGCCTTGTTCATGGTCTACTCCGATGGTTTCTACAGGAACCACACCAAGTGCACCTCCATTAAATGAATCACCAAAATTGTACCCAAATAATTCTGAATCTTTTGAAACTTCAGAAAGATTAGAAACCAGAACTAATTTTAGTGTTTATAATGAAAACAGGAATTTTTCGGAAACACCAATAGAAAGGGAAGCCTCTAGAAATTTAACAAGAGCTGCCAGAGATGAGGAAGTTATAAATACTTCCGAATATTTACGATCAAAAGAAAATTTTATTCAGCAGATAACTAAAGGCATGGAAGCAGTAACAGTTCCTGTAACGATTGGTCCTGTTCAGCCTGTTTTTGATAAAAAAGAAAATAAACAGCCAGGTTTGACAATTCCATTAAATGCAGAAATTAAGAAGGTAGCTGAATTTTTTTTTTCAGATTTATCTGAAATTCATCGTGAAAAAACAAAAATGCCTGATTTGACTTTTAATGAAGGTTCTTTTAACCAGTCACCAATGGGTGCAGAATCTGATGCTGAGTCTTCTGAGAAAAGAGATTCAAATTCAAAATTTGATGCTGCGAAATTAAAGGCAGACTTGGAAGAATTAATAATTGGCACAATTGGTCCTGACAGTTTGAAGTATTATCGAGATGATGAACTCCTGTTCATCTGTAAGAGCTTTCAATGGAAAACAAAGAATAAATATGATCAGTTAGAAGAACTGGCAGCTGAACTGGAAATCGATATGAGCAAACAAAAAAGTTTGGGAAAACACTACAGATTAGATTTTACAGAAAGGGACATTGGGAATTTTAACACAATGGGAAGAATAATGCATATATAAGAATTAATTGTTTATATCAAAAAGTTAGGTGAATTGAGTAAATGGAGAGTGAAGTGGACTAAAAAGAAGGAAGATGAAAGATTGGATACATTTGATAAAATGTCTAAACAATTTCCTATGAGAGAAATTGCAAGTGGAGGTTATGTTCATGTACCATGGTCTAGACAAGATATTTTGCTTTTCACAAATGACTTTCCTCGGCTGAGAGAAAAACCTGTGGAATGGTACCGACAGGTGGACAGGTTCATCAAAGTTTCAAAAGTTCTGTGGATTGATTTGGATGGATTTTTTGACTTTGTTGTCCCATCAGATCTTTGGACAGAATGTAAAATTGCTGGGAGTTGGCCAAAAGAAGAACCGGAGCGAATTAAAGAGACAGGTGCTCCAGCCCCAGTGGTAATGGATTTATATGAAAAAGTGATTTACTGGTTGAAAAATAAAATTGCTCCAAAGGAAATTGATTGGGTAAAAATAGACAAAACTAATCAGGAACCAAAAGAATCAGTTCATTCATTTTATGAAAGATTATTACTAGTTTTCAAACAGTACAGTGGTTATGAAAAATTAGACGAAAAGGATATGAGTCATTTTATCTACAGATTTGTTTATGGTCTTAGACCAGAAATTGGAGAAATGATTAGGAATAATATTGTCGGATGGCAATCAAATTCAGTTGACGATATTTTGAGAAAAGCAAAATACTGCAGTGATGAGTTAGAAGTGAAACAGAAAAAGTTAAAAGAAAAAGCAATGTGGGCACACGTGAAGGTGGCTGAGCAACAAATTGCAAGTCTTGAGAATAAAAATTTAAATTTTGCTCAGAATCAGAATCAGAGCCAGGGTCAAGGAACATTTAAAATTAATTTTAACAAATCAAAGTATAATGCTAAAATTGAAGAATTAAACAGAAATTGCCTTGTTTTAATTGCGGCGAAATCGGACATTGGAAAAGCGAGTGTAAAAACCCACCCAGAAATTTTAAAAATACATCGTTAAAGCCACAGATGCAGAACGATGTTGATCTACAGCAACAGCTACAGCTACAGCGACAGTTGAATGACCTGAGTTTTCAGCAACAGCTACAACATCAGTTAGCGCAGCAACAGAATCAGATTCCACAGCCTCCATTTCCTAATTGTGGGGGAGGTCAAAAATATAATCCAGGTGTGGGATTCGGAGGAGGTGATCAGGTAATAAGAACTCAAAGATCAATTGTGCAAAATGCAACAGGACAATTTTTGTTGACAGAAAATCAAGGAAATGATTCTGATGATTGTTTCTGACGGTGCCCGAGAGAGGGGGAAGAGTGTGTGATTGGAGCCACTCTTGAGGTTGACCAGTCTGGTCCATTTGTAAATGGAAAAGTGAATGACGTAGAAATTACTTTTCTTGTGGACACTGGTGCTACCCGTTCTACTGTTAGATCAGTGGAAATTGAAAACCTGCCTCTCTCTGGGGATACCATCCAAGTAGTCGGAGTAAGTAATCAGCAGATTAAAACTGATCTAACTGATCCTGTCAAGGTTGAAATCGGCAATTTTAAAGACAAACACAGATTTTTAGTTTGTAACAGCAGTCCAGTGAACTTGTTGGGGAGAGATATATTGTGCAAAATGAATTGCAAAATATATTGTTCACCTGATGGAATTGAATTACAAACCATGGAAGAGGATGGGTTGTACTGATTGACAATGATGTTGGTTGAAACAGAAGAAACACAATTATTTCCTGCATTTGAAAAAGAAAATTTACCAGAAGAATTAAAATAGACAGTCAATACTGAAATTTGGGATTTGACTGGAAATGAAATTGGTCTAATGAAACATGTCGATCCAGTCAAAATTTCAGTGAAGCAAGGAATAGAATTTCCAAATATTACCCAGTATAACATGAAAGCTGAAACAATTGAAGGTGTCATTCCTGTGATTGAAAAATTCATTAAACAAGGTGTTTTAAAAGAAATTGAAAGCAGTCCTTGTAATTCACCGATTATGGGGATTAAAAAGCCAAATGGAACGTACAGAATAGTTCAGGATTTGAGAAAGGTTAACCAAATTGTTGTACCTTGTTGTCCAGTTGTTCCAAATCCAGCAGTCATTCTTTACCAGATTCCGCATGATGCAGAATGGTATACTGTCATTGACCTTTGCAATGCGTTCTTTACTGTTCCATTGCATCCAGAGAGCCAGGAAATCTTTGCTTTCAGATTCCAGAATAGGACCCTCGCATGGTGTAGAATTCCTCAAGGGTATACAGAGAGTCCTTCTATTTTTAATGAGTTGTTGAAGAAATCTTTGGAAGACTTAAATCTACCTGGCAGATCAACATTAGTGCAATATATTAACGATCTGTTGATAGCAGCTAAAACAAGAGATAACTGTGTAACAGATACTATTATTCTCTTAAATCATCTGGCAGATGAAGGACATAAAGTGTCCCCTGCAAAATTGCAGTTTTGTAAACAAGAAGTAAAATACCTTGGTCATAGAATTGCAAAGGGAATGAGACAGGTGACGATTGAGAGAATAAAAATGATTCAGGGAATGCAACCTCCAAAAACTCAAAGACAGGTCAGAATGTTTCTGGGAATGGTTGGTTATTGTCGTCAATGGATCAGTGGATTTTCAGTAATTGCGAAGCCACTACAGAGACTGACAAAATCAGACATAAAAGATCCAATTGTCCTTAATGAAACTGAGTTGGAAGCCTTTGAAAAGCTAAAAAGAAGTTTGTGTGAAGCTCCAGCTCTGGGCATGCCAGATTACGAGAAAAGTTTTGAGTTGTATTGCAGTGAAAGGGAAGGATGTGCTTTGTCTGTGTTAATTCAGAGGCATGGAAACTTGAGAAAACCTATTGCTTATTTCTCAGCAGTTCTCGACCCAGTTGCAAAAGCCTTACCAGGTTGCTTAAAAGCAGTTGCAGCAACTAGTGTTAGCCTTGAGCAAAGTGAAGGAATCATAATGGGATTTCCTGTAAAAGTCTATGTTCCCCATTCAGTTGAAATTCTCCTTACAAGAAGCAAAACGCAACATCTGACAAGCAATAGACTCACAAAATATGAAAAGATAATTTTGGGATCAGACAATGTGTCAATTGCAAGGTGTGTGAATTTAAATCCTTCCACACTGTTACCTGATACTGAAATTAGTGATGAAAATAATGTGGAACATGAATGCTTAGATGTTATGGAATACTGTACCAAGCCAAGACAGGACATTAAAGATATACCATTGCCTGAATCAGATTATGTCTACTTTGTAGATGGCTCCTGTCTAAGATCAGAGGGAGGTATTTTGAAAGCAGCATATTCAGTCTGCACAGTGGCAGATGTTGAGGAAGCATCATGTCTTGAAGGAATTCGTTCAGCACAGGTGGCTGAATTAATTGCTTTAATTCGTGCTTGTGAATTGGCAAACTATCTGAGAGTCACCATAATTACTGATAGTCAGTATGGATACGGAGTTGTGCATGATTATGGACAGCTTTGGTCTCAGAGAGGCTATATGACATCAGCAGGTTCACCAATTAAAAATGCAGAGTTCATCAAAAGATTAATTGATGGCATACAGTTGCCAAAAGAAAAAGCTGTGGTAAAGTGTGCAGCTCATAGAAAAGGTGAGGATTTTATCACCAAAGGGAATGTTTATGCAGATGAAGTAGCAAAGTACTGTGCAAGGAACAATTATGCACTTAATCGGGAGAAAAACAAAGAATTTGTTTCGAGTTCACTGATGCTAACATCAATTGTTGGGACATGGCAGGAAATAAGAGATATACAAAATGAAGCTGATGATGATGAGAAAAACACATGGTTGAAGGCAGAATGTAGACAGCGAGATGAGGATGGAGTTTGGACTTACAAAGATGGCAGAATAGTTTTACCAAATTGCATGATTGCTGACATGGCCAGGATGTACCATGGACCAGGTCATATTGGAAGAGATTCAATGATTAGGCTTTTTAAGGAGACTTGGTTTAATATCAAGTTTGGAACAATTGCAGTGTCTCTCTGTCAAAGGTGTTTGATATGTCAACAAATGAACCCAAATAGGAAATCAGTTGTGGGAACGGGAATAATAGGTCGGGAGGGTGGTCCTTTCACCAGGTTACAAATGGATTTCATTGAGATGCCCAAACATAACAGGTTGCAATATGTTTTGGTGATTGTTTGTTTGTTTTCAAGATGGGTAGAAGCATTCCCCACACGACACAGTGATTCAATTACTGTAGCGAAGTTGCTTCTACGTGAGATTATTCCAAGGTACGGATTCCCTGTGACCATAGAGAGTGATAGAGGAGGACATTTTGATAACAGACTGTTGAAATTAATCTGTGAAGCCTTACACATTGAGCAGAAGTTGCACTGTGCATACAGACCAGAGGCATCTGGAGTTGTAGAGCAAATTAATGGAACAATTAAAAATAGAATTGGAAAAATGTGTCTAGATACAGGCATAAAGTGGACAGATGCTCTTCCACTTGTTTTGATGACTCTGAGAAGTACACCAGATAAAAAGACAGGTCTAAGTCCTCATGATATTCTCATGGGTAGAGTCATGAGACAAGCATTTATACCAGTAGGAAAACTGTTGAGCATTAATGACAGTGCAATTTTGGAATATTGTAAAAAGCTGTCTGACATCGTGACTTCTGTGTCTAATCAGGTGGGAACTGAAGTTCAGTCAAAAGATAAAGTGCAAACACATGATCTGAGACCTGGAGATTGGGTCAGAACAAAGGTTCACCGAAGAAGAAACTGTCTAGTCCCGAGGTGGCAGAAACCAAGGCAGGTGATACTTGTGACGACAAATGCAGTAAAGTGTAGGGGAATAAGAAGGTGGATTCATCCAAGTCATACTATTCCGATACCTACACCTGAAAACTCTGATGAAGAGAGTGATACAACAGCTGATTCAGACTCTGAAGAAGAAACTGAAGAAAACCCAGATTCTGAAGATCGACAGAGTCGTCGACATCTGGAAAGACCTTCAGTGAATGGAGATCTGTTTGGAAAGGATTTAAAAATTATTGAAATAGATTCTGAAAATGATGAAGATCTGCTAGAAAAAGAATCAGCAGAAGAATCTGATAAAGAAGTAGGAGAGGAAAAAGAACCTGTTCGAGATAAGGAAAAGGAAGCTGAAAAGATAGAAAATTCTGATCAAGTTCAGAAGCAAGACCAGGAGAGTATCGAAAAGCAGAGAATAAGCTCTGAAAGCAGGAACAAGAAATCTGGAACTGGGGGAGGAGCCAAGATGGCCGACGGGACGGACGTGTAGGCTCCCGGCTCCGCGAGCCTTCCGCTCCTGCATCGACATCCTGCTGTTTATCCTGTGCCTATGTTACGGTGTAACGGCGATTTAAATGCGCTGTTTCCGATGGCGTTCTTCCGAGGTCTCTGCCGGCTGGTTTGACGGAGAACTCGATGTGTTGGCTGTCCTCCGTGGCTGCCCCTGGACCCTGTGCCGGCCGCCGCCGCTGGGCGCTGCTATAACGGTGTCGGTGGGACGATCTTGGGAGGCGCTGACGCTTGAGGTGGCACTGCTGACTGCGGAGGGAGATGGTATATACCCTTTCCGATGTGGCGAGATTCCCTACGTGGCTGAGGTGTGTACTGGCGAGGCAGGATCCCTTCTCGCATCGCTTCTCTTTGTTCAGCTGCTGACGGGCGGGGCGGACTCCATCTTGGTGCACATTCTCCGCCGTGGGTCGCCCTCATCGACTGGAGGCGCAGGGGCTCTCCCTGTGCGCCGCTCTGGATTGCAATCAGTGCTCCTACCGGCGACCCGGCCTGATGTTCCCCGGTATTGATGTCGCCCCCCTCCCTCCGTTGTGGTCTCTTTGACGAGGTGGTGATGGCGCCGGTCTTCCAGGATGCGGAGATGAGTGCCTCCTTGTCCCCTGGGCGTACTATCCTGCCTGGACTTGAGCGCTGTGACGGCCCGACGGCGTCCCCTCACAGCGCGAGCCGGTTAGAACGGCAGCGGGTCCTGACCTGCGGCGACATCCTGGCAGCTCTTACCGACTTGAGGGTTACATGGCTGCAATACACCCGAGAGCTGGGTCGTACGATTGAAAATGCTACATCTGGACTGCGGCGACCGTGACGCTCCGGCTCCCTGCTGCCTCCAGTCTCTCCTGGAATGGATACAATGTTTCAGCCTGCGTGTACACTGGAGCTGACTGTCCCTGGCATACATGGGTCGTGTCCATCTACCGACGGAGCTGCGGCTACACTGTCTCCCCCCACTCTGAGAACTGAGACTCTGCCGATGCAATCGCTACTATTGCTTCGTTTGCCGCCTTCCCAAATGCTGGCCCTCCTGGCTGCCTTTGCCTCCGGAGCCTTTTTACTACGACGGTGGAGTGTGTTTCATCCTGTGCTCGAGGGGACGCTCATTTTTGGGACACTGGACTTATTGGTAACTGGAGACATTCATTTCCTCTTCTTCTGCTTCTTCTCTGTTGGGGGCGGCCATCTTGTCCCTTTGTTCTGCCTTCGGTGGGTTCCCAGCGGTGGCCATGTTTGGTGGGCTTTCAACGTTCGGGCCAGGGCTGATGGTGTTCTTCTCGCTGATTCTGTTTGCTTGACTGGCGGAGACCCGGACTGGAACGCTTTCTGATACAATTTACTGCGCTGTTTGTAATGTTTTTTCCCCACTTCAGGTTGCGACTGATATGTCCTGTTGTTGATCCTTGTTGGTGGGGTTGAGGTTCTGTGCGGGCTGTGGAGTCCGGGATTAATTGATTCTGGCCCTCCTCCGGCCTTCTGTGTTCTATGGGAGTTTTAGATTAGGATGTCCTTTCTTACTCTCATAATTTAGGTATTATACTAATTCTTTCCCTCTTTCTCTTCTCTTTTCCTTGTTCTATATTTCGGGTTTATTGGGCGACAGACACACTGCTGGGGGGGGGTAGGCCGTAGCCTCTGCATGCGTGTAGGGTGGGGGGTTGGGGGAGGGGTTTTTAGTTTCTTGGTTTTAGTTTCTATGGTGCCTTGTTTTTTCTTTGTTTTGTCTCTTTTCTTTATTCTCTTTGGGTCCGTGTTTTGGCCTGCTAGCGGGTGGGTGGCAGTGAACGTTGGCTAGGTTGTTGGCTCTGATACCCCCGCTGCACACACTTTGCGCCGCCATGCCGCCTGGAGGGACTTGACTTTTGGGTTATTGAACTGTATGGTTGATTTGTCACTCAGGTTCTGTTACGCCTGCACGGACTCTGCTTTCTTGGTTCATAGTTTATATCTTTACTTGAAAAGCCGAAAGTCGACCTTAATAGTTGCAACGGAAAAAAAAAAACATTTAAAATCAACCTTCATCGCTTCTGCGACATGGTATCATGCTGATCTATGGTGTAACTTTTCAATGACTCGCTAATGTAGTCCTGTGTTACTGTGTCGCCATATTGCATGCGCTCGTGCTTTACAAGTTTCTGTGGCCGGCCTGAGGGTTGTGGGCCCGTATTTGTCCTTTTATTAATGCACAATAAAGGTTTTTCAAAAAAAAAAAAATAGAAATCTGGAACTGGGAAGTTGAAGGTAATTGATGAAGTGGAGGAAGACGAATTGCCAAGTACCAGTGATGGAATAAAAAATATAGTTCCTAACGGAGTGAAGCTGCCGACTAGAAAAGATCCTGAGTCAAGAATTGAAATTTCTGACAGTGATTCTGGAGAAAGTGATGAAGATTGTCAAAGAGAAAGTGTGAGAAAAAGATCTTGGAAAACAGAATCTAATGTGACTGAACCAAAAAGGAAAATTCTGAGAAAAGGTGAAACCTGGCCAAGTGAAAACGGAGGGTTGAGAGTCAGGTTAATAAAGAGATCAAAGGAGCAGGTAAATGAGATCACTAGTCAAGAAGATCCTGAAAAGAAAGCAGAAAAAGGAAAGAAAATAGAAGTTATCTCTAGAAAAACAAAGAGTTTTGAAGCCAAATCAAAAGTATAAATCTCCTGAGTGGGCTTATATTATAATTCCACCTATAATTGAGATAAATAGCAGCAGTCAGGAAGAAGTTGAAGACAATAGTGACAACGATTGAAGTACTAATCTATTAGAATTTAGGTTTCTGTTTTTGGCATAAGGCTGAAGAAATTGTGTTAGGTGACACAAGGTCGAAGAAATTGTGTTTAGTTGGAAATTAACTTGTGACGCAAGGTCGAAGAAAAGTTGTTAGAAGGTTTTAAAAAAAAAACAAAAAAAATTAAAAAAGGGGGTGTTTTAAAAATGTAGGTTTTTCTTAGACATAATTAAAAAAAATTGTTTTCTTTTTCTAAGATAAGACTAACTAAAATGCCTGTTGTTTTGAAGCGTAGTACCTCAAATTGTTCCATTCTTAAAAATTGCTGTAAGATGACTCTGATATGTATGCTCATATTAATTCTGGTCTGGTTAGTATTAGCTGTCATTTTTCCTTTCGGGATCGATAAGGAGATGTACAAAGTCAATATGACAAGCAAAGCTTCAGTTAGTCAAGACAAACATAGTGCAACAAACAAAGCTAATAAAGTTATTAATCACAGACCAGAAGATCATCAAGATAGGTCTGTTGGTGATTTTTCTAGCAATACATTTTCGAGGCTTTTGGGAGAATATGTAAAGGTTATGAGTGTCAAAGATTGTTACATCTGTGTAAAGTTACCTGCTTCTGTTTCTGAGGGAGTAACATACAATATGCTTCCTCTTACTTATGGTATAACCTGCAGTGTGATAGCTAGCTTATTTTACCAAACTGGTCGCTTGGAGTATTATTATTCAAATTATGATGAGATTTTTGCTAACCTGAAGATTGAGAATGCTTTAAATAAACACAAGCAAGCCAAACAGATGAGGGAATTCTTTTTAGTTACTAACGAATTCACCTATGAGTATGCTTACAGAAATAATCTAACTTGCAAATTGAGAACAGAGGAAAAGACTTTCCTGAACTTAGTTGAAGAGAGAAGGGCAATCTATAAAAGGAATGAAAAGGTCAAACAGACCAAATCTAAGTTTTGGCAGAAAGAGGATGAGAAGCTTAATGGCAAATCTTTTGACAATGTTGCAATTCACATAGATAAACCAATTAGTGGTAAGCTTTGCATTAGAAGAGATAATACTCTTTTTGATAATTACTTTGTAGGTGCTAGCAATTGTGAGGACACTTACCAAATCATGGGAGGTTGGGGATTCAGAGGTGGCAAAGATCCAATCTTTCCTGGGATCTATTTTATCTGTGGAGACAAAGCTTATTATAATCTCCTGGACCATTGGTACGGGACATGTTATGTTGGTCTTGTTTTTCCAAAAATATTTCATGTTGATAGAAATGCAGAAGGTTCGTTTGAAATCAGTAATCATGTAAATAGGTTCAAAAGAGAAAGTTTCTCAGAAATTTTGGGAGACATTTTTGAGGCAGTGATACCTTTAGTAGGTATAACTCTGAATGCAGGAAGAATCAGAAAATTGTCCACAATTGTTGACAGATTGTCCACTGATACAGCAGGTGGTTTCCAATTAGTGGATACCGAGGTCATTGCGGTTAGATCAATGGTGATGCAGAATCGCCTTGCCTTAGATATACTCCTAGCAAAAGAGGGAGGAGTCTGTGGCATTTTACATGTTCAGCACTGCTGTACATATATCCCTGACGAGAGCAAGAATATTGAAATGTACATTAAAAACATCACAGAGATGTATTCAGAAATAGTTCCCTTAGAAGAAAATGACTTTACAGAACGTCTTTCAAAAAGATTTCAAGCTATCAAAACCTGGTTTCAAGAAATTGGTGGTTCAGTTTTTGGCAAGATTTTAACACCTTTGTTTGTTATAATTTTTGTGATAGTTTTGACGTAAATCAGTTGCATGTTACACAAGAGAAAGAAGGACATGAAGGAGAAGAAAAGAATTTACAAAATCAGAAAGGAACAGGAAAGGGAGATAGAGCTAGAGGAGTTACACAGAGCTCAATATGATAGTTGCAAAGATTTTGCTGAAACAAATCTTTAGAAATACTAACACAGTGAAATCGAACCAAATTCATTTTAGATAAATTTGCCAAATTTTGGGTGTGGTGTGGTGATTAGGGAATCACCAGATGAGGGAGTTGATGGAGCGAGATTCAGAAATGTTTTCATTTCAGCTCGTGAAGTCACACTTCCATAATTTAATTAATTATACTAATGTTTTTGTGCTATATGTGTATTAATTCAACTTAGTTTTAAGAGTTGCATACACGAGAAAACACGAGGGTTATTAACATGTGTGCTCATAAACGTGCATTATGTTGCATTTTCATATATGTGAAAAATAATGATTTAATCTTGTCTATTGTTGTGTCATGACTAATAGCTGCTGTTTTAAAGAATGGCATGTGCTTAATTTGCTTTCCTTGTCTATGTGGTGTCACTTTACTCTTTACAGGTGCATAAAGAATCCTGTTGGATTAAAAGAAGAATGGTAGATATAAATGCTGCTTTTGTGTGCTTCGGCTAGGTAATTTAGACTAATGGGTTAAACATTAGCTATGGTGGGTGGCAACAGAACAAACTGTATTTCTCGCATTAATTATTTTCTTGTGTTTGTTTATATAATAGTTTTTGGAAAATGATTTTGGGCCTAGTGCATTCGCGTTTGCTAAATTCTGCTCGGAGCAAAAGAGAGTCCATGATGGAAAATTTCCTGCTGCCTGAAACAATTTGTTGTGATGAGTTAACTGTTCCTCAGTCAAGCAAGGCCAAGGCCAGGAACCGGCAGAGGAGTGTGCGACAATTTCATATCCGAGGAAGCAATGATTTTCTTTCAGTTAATGTTGCAAACTGGAGGAAGCCTCGTTGTTCGAAAACTAGAGACAATGGACTCTTAGAAAGTGACGGAACTGATGTTAAAAAAATGTGGTGACACGATGGTCTGTCACTTGACAGCCAATGGGACTCCGACTTTTGCAGAAAATATATTTTTACTTAGATTAGTTTAGTGTAGAAAGGTATAAAAACTCTTCCCCATGGAAGAGATGGCTGCTTCTTGCTGACCTTTAGATGGGTGTGTCGTGCGGACGGATTTCTCTTGGAGCACGTAAGAAACCCAAAAAGACTTTTATTCTTTATTCTTTAATATAGAAAGTTTAGTTAAGGACTTAGGATTATGATGATACCAAGTGTCATTGTTTTCTAATTAATTCATGCTACTGAATTTTACTTAAACCAACGTTACTTTTATAAATATTCTAATAAAAATTTTCTAATAAAGATTACAAATGCATTTTCTAAACAAATAATAAATAAATCTTTACTTTGGAAAACAAGCTGGTCTTGTTATTTCATGAGTTTAGGTTACCATTAGCAAGATCTTATCGACACAGTGGCTTAATTATTTCATGGGGATTTGTAAATATGATGAATTCATTTACCGCGGTTGTATATAAAATATATATAATTTGTGAATAGGTTAATTAGGTCACATGATTCAGTTGGTCAAATTATGTCATGTTAGTTTATGGGCCTAGTAATTGACTTATAATTAATAGTGATTATTGTGTAATTAGGGAGTGTAGTTTATGACATATTTCCTATAGGCCGGTGGATCAGAAGGAGCTATAGATTTTTCCACTAATTCGACGATCCTCAGTCCCCCAGAACCCAGGTGCTCTGCGGAATTGGAGTTTTGAAGCTGTTTGCCCCTGGTGCCAAGCTGCGGAATTTCTGCCAATTAAAGTGAGACAAAGCGTCTGCTATAGAATTGTTAATACCTGGAATGTGCCGTGCTCTGAACACTATATTCAATTTAAGGCTCTGTAACATGAAAACCCGTAACAGGCGTAATACACGTAGATCTTTAGCTCTTTGATTATTAATAAGATCTACCACAGCCATATCGTCGACGTGAAAAAGCACACATATATCCTGAAATTCCTACCCCCAAACTAGCAAAGCGACAATCAGAGGGAATAATTCCAAGAAGGCAATACTGCGACCTTGCTGAAACCAATGAGGGGGCTACCTTTCTGCACACCCACGACCCTCCCAAAACAAACCGAAACCATGGGCCCCAGACGCATCTGAAAAGAGCTGGATCTGCCAAATGGTATTGTCTTCCACAAAAAAGAGGGAAACTCCATTAAAATCTTCCAAAAACTTTAGCCAAATGAAAAGGTCTTCCTTGATGGCCTTAGAAATTCTACTCCTGTGGTAAGGAAGGTACGCTCCTGACATTGTCATCCCCAAACGTCTGCAAAAAGTCCTACCTGCCCTAACCGCTCGACAGGCAAAATTGAGATAGCCCAGTAAACGCTGAACCTGCCTGAGCTCAATCTTGTCTTGACGATTACACTCAACAAAAAAGGACCTGATTTCCTGTACCTTTTCAGTCGGCAAACGAGCTTCATATCCTGTGTGTCGATCTCTATACCCAGAAAAGTGAGTTTAGTGCTAGGGCCCTCAGTCTTTTTGGAGCCAGCGGGACACCCAACTCTTTAGCCATGTCCTGAAAAATGCCTATAGCCCCACTACACTGATGTGAATGTGCAGCTCCAATGAACATAAAGTCATCCAGATAATAGCAAACATATTGATGACCGCTTCTCTTGGTAAAGCACCATTGCAAAAAGGTACTAAACATCTCAAAAAGAGCACAGGACACTGAGCAACCCATAGGGGAGAGGAGTTGGCCTAACGGCTAAGGCGCTCGACCTCGGACCTGGGGATCTGGGTTCGAGTCTCGGTAACGACGCCAAAACCTCTTGTGATTCTGGGCAAATCACTTAATCTCCCCGTGCCTAAAAATGATAGTGTGTGTTCTCATGTAAAAACGTAACTTGTGCTATGTAAAGCACTCTGATACCTGATTCAGTTCGGGTCTAGTTCGCGCTATATAAAACTCTACCAAAAAAAATTAAAAAAATAGGGAGAACTCTGTTTACGCAAAATGCTCCATTAAAAACATGCCCAAAAGTTCAAAATCTGATGGATGTATTGGAAACAAACGGAAAGCTGATTGAATATTGCTCTTCGCTAATTCAGCCCCAGTCCCAACCATCCTTACCAATTTTAATGCATCATCTACTGAGGCATAAGACACATTAGAATCAGCAGGAGAAATGAAATAATTAAGTATTGACCCTCTGGCCAAGATAGATGGTGAATTAAATTAAATTCCCCAGCCACTTTCATGGGTACTAATCCCAAAGGCGATACAATCAAGTTTACCAGGGGGCACTGCCAGAATGGACCCGCTATTCTGCCTGCTTCCAATTCCCCATCCAATTTCTTTTGCACAATCTGTGGTGACTCCTTGGCAGATTTCAGGTTATCAGCCCAACGATTACACCTTGGCACCTGATAATCAATCTTAAAACCATCCCTGAAACCCCAATAACTTCTGAATCCGGATACTCAGACAGCCATGACACAAGAATGGACAGCCTAATTGGGGTATGAGCCCTTTGACATAGTTGAAAAAACGGAATCCTCGCCCCCTTTGAAATTTCCTTTGTTCCCAAACTTTTGATTGGTGAAACATTGTGTAATGGCATGTTTTCCTTCACATTGGGAACATTCATGTTCAAAATCTACAAAACGGTTTGGATTTAGAGACCCCGGTTAAAATTCCAACAGGCTCCGGATATTGGAAACTGTCCCCTACCGAACCAAACTGCCCGATTTGGGCGGGGTGCGGATGAAAGGGTCGGTAGTTAATTGGTAAACCACTTGCTGTATGCGTCGTGGCTGGCAGTTGGGTAGAGGAAATCCACTGAAGCCAAGCCCTGCATCAACGTCACCCCAAGGCTTATCGTGGAATATACTGACCCTAGCTCTATATTCCTCATCATAGCTGAGCCACGCAAAACCACCAAAGTTCATTTGGGCCTTACGAATAATGTCCATGTATTTGAACATTGCAACTGCCCTATCTTGATGTCTTTCGCAATATACACTTTTGTAGATCAAGAATGCTGATGTCCAATCCTCTATGTCCTTGGGGACCCTGGGACTTTTGCAAGCTCCCATTCCTCTTCTTTGGACCCATCTTTAGCCTGAATGTCCCTTTGAAGTAGTTTAAACACATCAACAAACTCGTCCTGCCAAGTCCTGTTTTTTGTCTTATCTGAAAGATGCATCCCCAATGGCATAGCTATTCCCATATAAGGAAGCTTCTTACGAATATTATTAGTAACTTCCCCCACCTGCACATTACTGGAATTAATTTCACAATCAACATTTTTATCTTGACTTGTATCCTTGTTTACCAGATCAATGCTACTAACAGTTGGAGACTGTGCAGCCACATTTTCCACAACCTCCCCAGGAGTTACCCCCAAAGCATCAGACAATGAGGAATCACCCACACCGACAGAACGTGTATTGCGCTTGCCACCCAAGGGTTGTGACCAAGAAGCCCACCAATGTGGCTTACCCGTCGATAACTGAGCGGAGCGTTTCTGAAATTCTTTGGGATCATCTCGCTGACGATGACCGTGTCTCTGTTCTTTTTCCGTTGAGCTGTCCGCTCCTGACTTCTGCAACACACTAATAACATTGGTTGCCCCTGAGCCACCCTTTGTAAACACATTATCCTGCATTATCAAATGTACATTACCATGCACAATTCCTTCACCCAAATCCCCTTCTTCGAGATCATCATAATCATCACCATAATCCAATTGCTCCTCATGTATTTCCAGATCAGGGTGACTACTTCCAGGCAGTTCCCTATCCCCCACCATACAACCTCCAATTGGTCACAGGCATCCGCTCCGAATGCCCGGCCATACACCGAAAATTTACAAGTGATCCGCCTTGTGTGCCTGATTTCATTTTTCCCAAAAGCAGCAAAATTCTCTGTGCTCGAAAGACAGGGGACTCCAGTCGCAGTCTGTGATCCTGCTGATGCTGACACATTCAAGCCCCTCCTGCCTGAAAGCGTTGGGAACTCCAAACTGTTCCCCCCAGTCACCCGTTCAGAGCTGCCACCAGTAGCGAATGGGGCGTTGGAATGCTCCACTCACACCCAGTGTCCAGTCTGAGGCCCAAAAGATTAATCAAAATTAAACTGAGGCTGAACTGGAGGAGAGCGAGATGTAGGAAAAATAAACTCACACCCAGAAGAACCCCCTAACTGTTCAGGCATTGGAGCAACATCCAGACTGTGAGTACCAACTCCACAACCTCAAACTCCTCATGAGCATAACCGTGCACTGATGACTCTGTGTGCTCAAAATGTCCTGTTGCAAGCGAAACCCCACTTGACAACTGAAATTTACCACCAGGGGGGCTTCTGGGCAAAGGGGACTGCACAACAACAGAATTGTCCCCCACCAACACTGTCCCAGGTACCTTGAAACTCCTGCATAACTGCTTATTCTCCACTTGTTTGGGTGCAGGGAACACTATCTGGCCCCCTAAAACATCTTCTCCACTGTCGCTTGAATAGTCCACTAAGGGAGCAGAGCGCTTGCCTAAAACCGCTTGAGGCTCTATATCAATTGAAGCGCCTCCCATATTAAAATATGAGCGCCTCGTCAGAACATTCATTTTCCCTTTGGCCCGTAATGAGGGGAAGGCCTCGCAGGCAAAGAGAGAGAAACACGCTTGCAGCCTGTCTCTGCCGCACCACCGGTAAGGACGGCCGCAGCTCTTCTTTAACGCCACGTCTCGTTCTCCATTAACCAGCGTCAGCGGAGCAAGGCCGTTCGACGGCAAACATGCCGCCACGGCCTCCATAACTCCTCTCGCCGCCTTCCCTCTCAGACGCCCCATGCCCGCCACCACAGCGGCAGATACCTCGGGCCTCAAAAGGTCCTCACAACCTGCAGTGCAAAGAACGCGCAGAATACGCCATATTATAATCTTAAAATTACCACAACTACTCCCACAAAGGTGACAAAAACTCTCTGACTAGGAAGGAACCAGTCAACAAAAGCTATCCATTACCTAACCTCAAAGAGTGCCCTCCTGCCAAAAGCACACCTATTTAATACCTACCTTCAAGTCCTGCCGCCCAAACCTACCTGCACCTATCGAGCCGCTTGGATTGGATTGTTCCACCATCCGAAAAACCCCAGGGGGACACCGGCTCACACCATGCTCCACCTGGGTCCCCATTTACCAAATATTACGACAGAAGCTTCCATTTTACAATATCATTTTAGGAACAATTATGAAATCCTAAACACTTTCACTTAAAAGAAAAGAAATGTGAAAATGTGATGAAGCATGAAAACAACCCAAGGCGGGTCGATATTAGGAAACCGAAGACAGACTTCAAGACCGTCTGGAGCCTTCACAAGGTCGGCAAAGCTACGGTTGAGGGAGTCACATGCAGGCGCTATGGCGTTAATATTCTGTTATGATGTAGCTACCAAAAAGCAACATGTGATGCGGGAGGTGTCTTGGAGAGCAACAACAAATGTGACTGAGGGCATGCATTTCTGAAGCACATGATTTCCTTCTTCTCTGTTCAGTACAGCGTGTCCCATGCCTCTCCTTTCCAAAACCAAGCCCACCTGATAAAAAGAACAAAAGAATGTTCAAACTTAGTTTCGTCCACACTTTCCCAAAAAAACAATTTGATGAAAGTTAAATGTATTTGTGAAATACATAGCCTCTTTCTGTCAAGCATCATTTTAAGTGCATTAAAAAGTTTTCCAACACTGTTTTAATTCTGTCAGCTGTGTATGAGATATTTTAAAAGAAGCAGTCGGTTTACCTGAGGAGGCATTCACAAACAAAACAGCAGATTTTGCAGAGAGGATGTCACGTAACATCCAGCACTGCAGCCTTTGCAACTGGGGAACCGTGTTCGAGTCTCACATCGGTTCTTCCCGTGCCTACCTCTAAAAAAAAAACTACTTTAAATACATGTGGATCCATTAACTAATAAAACAATGGCAAAGCAGAATGCAGTGCAAGTAATTAGCAAACTCAGCTGGGAAAAAATGCAATCATTCCCGTGCCCTGGATCCGGTCACGCAAGGAGTATATTCTACATTTTTTCTGGTCCAGAAAGTGTTGTAAGCGATTCGGCCTGTGTTGGACCTGAAGAGCCTCAACCGCTGGGTAGCTTCCATGCCATTCATGATGCTGTTATTGCAGCAGCTCTTCCCTCTGACATCTCCTGGAGACTTCATAGTGACCATCGACCTTCAGGATGCATACCTGCATGTCCCCATCCACTGAGTCATCAGAGGTTTCTGAGATTTGCTGTGGGTTCAATGCAGCTTCAATTCCAGGTTCTTCCCTTTGGGCTGAAGTCGGCCCCACCTGTGTTTACCATGGTGTTGACCCTTCTAATGGCTGTTCTCCACCTGAAGGACATTTTCATCTTTGCATACCTGGAGGACTGCCTGGTCAATGGCGCTTCTCTTCCCCTGACCTCTCTGCATGTGAGGACAGTGCTGGATCTTCTGTCGTCTCATGGCTTTTTGGTGAATGCAAAGAAATCTCAGCTGACTCAGACTCAGAATCGCATTTTCATAGGGGCTCGGTTGCCGGGCGGTCTGGGCATTGTCACTCTACCAGACTCGAGGTTGGTCAAATTCATTCTCATTCTCATGTGGTCAGGTGCTTATCAAGTGGTCTTGCACTGGATGAGGGTGCAGGGTGATCTGGCTGCCACCTTTTTTGGCTCCCTGGGCCAAGTGGAGCGAGGAAACACCCCACTGGACTCACAGCGTGATCAATCACAAAGATGCCACAGATTTATCCATGTTTCACAATTTTTATTCCATGTTTTCCAAAGGTTACTCATTTCTTTTGACTTTTTGTCACATTTCATTTTCTTATCTCACATGTGTTACCTCACTCTAAATCTTGACTTGATGTGATGATAAGCGCGTGGTCGCAGGGCAAACCACGAATCCGGGCTTGCACGCAAACAGTTTATACAATGACTAAATTAACTGTGAAAATTTGGAAGAAACTGGTGTGCACTTTGTCACCCCTCTTCGTGAATACTATTATTTGACTGCCCTTCAGACAAGTTGCACCCATGGATATTGGCAAAACTTAACAAAAATGATAAAGTCACATGAGAGACGAAAACATCATCTCAGGAGCGGGAGCTTATGAACTGCATTTTAAAATATATGATGAACGATTGAGGTTTTGATTATGTAACAACATCAAGTGCGTGAGTACGTGTTTTGTTAATTTGTTAATAATGCTTCTATTACAGACTCACGTTTGAAAATCAAAAGTGTAACATTGCATAATTGATGTTATAGATAACATCTGCGGGTGGGCGGGGTATTCTAGTTAGGGGCCTAGGGAGTTTTTGGTAACAGGGAGTGGGTCAGCATAAACAACACGGTTTGGTTAAACAGTATACCGGGGTGAACCTGACTGCAGACGCAGTGTTGTATGATTTCGAGGGGCAGAGTCACGTTACAACAGTTGAAAAGGGAGAAGGGAACAGTCAGTGGATTACTGTTTGATGGTACGTGAAGAACATGTCGGGAAGGTGATTACGAATATATGATTATACAACGCTTTCAATTAGCACGCATGGCTTTACCACGCGAATTTTACATCGCAAGTGGCTTTACTACGCTGGAATTTACAACGAATGATTATACCACGCCTAGAAACGTCTTACCTGACAACTGCACGCCTTTCACCAGCAGCCCTTACTTCCATCCACCATTGAAACAAGCGTCAAAACACGTCTACCAAAATTAAAAAAAGACTACTATTTTTACGTACACGGCACGTCTTTGGGGGAGGCTCTTTCCTTTTACTTAAAAAAAAATAAAGAGCGTTTTTTTTTAATTTAAGTAAACCGCTCCACATTTTTTGTTATTTTTGGGGGGGAGACCCCCTCAGCCCCCCCGAGCCCCCCAGCCCCCCCAAGCCCACGCAGAACGACTGGAAGGAATATCACGTCTCCCCCCAACCCACGCAGAACGTACTTGCGTGGTAAAGACGGTCGTGGAAGGCACCCGCGTTGAAAAAACGTTTACGTGGTAAGTGCAGCGTGGTAAACGTTATGCGTGGTGATGCCTTTGGAGTAAATGATGTTTCCCGTGATTACACTGATAGATTTTGAAGGTATGGGCTAGTGTTGATGTTGTTTTGCCTAAGGTTATCAGTTAACTTGGAAGAGTGTTTAGCACAAGTTTACGGGGAACGGCCATTGAGGGTTTCAATTGTGATTGTAGAGGTAAAACAAGGGAGGGTTATGAAGTATGGGAGAGGTTGGTCTGGGCATATTTTTCGTGGCGCTTGGTCACGCACTTAGAGGGAAAAAAGTTGATTAAGGGCTGAGTTTAAATGTAAGCTATGGATTTGTTGATGTATCGTTTAATATTTTAAATGCTCACAGGTCTGAACATATAATCTAATATTGATGTTTTGAATTTGTAATGAACCCCTGATGAAGGGCTAGAAAAGGCCCGAAATGCCTTGGGTAAATTCAGTCCACCTACTGAGGATGACTTATGTATACTTTGTGTTTCAGAAAAAGGTCTGGATTGGCATATCTGCTGCATTAGAAACTTGTGAATACATAAGCGCCTCTCATGTGACATAAGAAAATGAAATGTGACAAAAAGTAAAAAAAAATTACTAACCTTTGGAAAACATGGAATAAAAATTGTTAAACGTGGATAAATCTGGGGCATCTTTGTGATTAATCAAGGATCAAGCTGTGCGTCCGGTGGGGTGTTACCTCGCTCCAAATCTTGACTTGAGGCACCTCAATTTCCTCATGAGGTTTATCCTGATCTAGTGGGTTCCCAATGTGCAGGATATGTCTTTCTTTCTTCCTGTGTCAATGGTGCTTCGAAGGGAACTGTAATGGTGGCCGGTTCCTTCCAACATCTTGAACGGTATTCCCTTGTTCGCTCCTGCTTTAGTGGTCATCATGACAAATGCCAGCAAAAGTGGTTGGGGGGCTTGATCAGGAGCTCGTCAGGTCACGGCTTGTGGGATGTAATCCAGAGTTATCGGTCTTCCAACTGGAGAGAACTAGAGGTGATTCATCTAGCCCTCCTTCACTTTTCTCCCCTGTTGGCAGATAAGGATGTTATCCTCACTGCCAACTCCGATGTCAATCGACAGAGGGGGACAAGAGCCCTGTGAGTGATTAGTGGTCAGCTGATTCTATGGGTTCAGGCTCATGTGTGTTGTTTTAGGACCATTTTTATTCAGTGAGTTCTGAATTGTCAGGCTGATCGCCTGAGCAGGGAGATTCCATTCTCTCAGGAATTTTGTCTCTCTCCCTAAGTGTTTACCAGGGAGTGTCAGCTGTGGGATCACCCCAAGTGGATCTGTTTGTGAGTCTTTGCAATTCCCTTCTTCCTTGTTTTTTTCCAGGGGGCGAGAGCAGTCTTCGTTATGAGTAGATGATCTGGCGTGTCCTTGGCCATGTGGCCAGATATTTGCTTTCCCTCTATTTCCTTTAATCCAGAAGTATCTGATTCAGGTACAGAGAGAGAGGGCTCAAGCCATTCTGGTGACTTCAGCCTGGCCCCATGTATCTGGTTTCCTCTAATGATGTCAATGAAGGTTGGTCAGGAGCGGCTCTTTAATTGATACCTTCTCCCACTAAGCTTTCCGGTTCTGCAGGTCAAATCTCTGGAGAAAATCAAGTTGCCGGCTTAGAGATTGAATGAGGGTGTTTGATGTTGCAATGTCTTTCTGCCTCTGTCTCCTCTCATGTACAGGCTTCCAGGAGGTTGTCCACCAGGTCTTCATATGCCTGGCATCAGAAGACTTTTCAAAATTGGTGTGATCGGAAGCCCTTGCTTCCTCTTTCTGTGTCCCTCCCCCAGGTCCTTGAATTTATTCAGGATGGGGTTTAGTTGGGCCTTAGTCCTGCATCTACTAAGGTTCAGTGGGCAGCCATTAAGGCTTTTTGATCCCCTTGGGGTGGTCTGGTGGCTGATCAGGGACCGGTTTCCAGGATTTGTAAGGGATTTTCAATTGTCTGTCTTGTCCCGCAGGTGGTGTGTCCTTCTTGGGATTTGCAGTTGGTGTTGTGGGCTCTCCATTGTCCTCTGTTTGAGCCTTTGTTGTCTGTGGAGTTCCGACTCCTGACTTTGAAAGTGTTCTTTTTGGTGACCATTACTTCGGCTCGCCGCTTTGGAGAGTTGGGGTCTCTATCTTGTCTACTTTCTTTCTTTCGAGTGTTTGATGACAGGATTGTTCTTCGGTTGCGTCCTAGGTTTGTCCCAAAGGTGAAGTCTCTGTTCCATTGTCAGCACAAACTGATTCTTCCCATATTTCTTCCAGATCAAGTCTCCTCAGGAGATGGTGCTTCATTTTCAGAATGTTTGGAGAACAGTTTGATCTATCTGGACCGGGGGGAAGGAGTTTCGACTATCCTTTGCTTTGTTTGTAAATTTTGGTGTCATCCGTATCAGGGGTAAGCCTTCTACTTAGACCTTAAATAGAGATCAGATCTGTGATTCTACTGGCATACAAGGAGTTTGGTTTGTCGTCTACTCTTGGGATCTAAAGGAGGTCTATGAGGAGCATGTCCACTTCAATTGCTGTGGTGCTGAGAGCCTTGTTGCAGGATATTTGTCAGGCTGCCACTTGGGAGGTTCCTTCTATTTTTGTTAACCATTATCGGGTGATCCAGAGTCCAGAGGTTCCAGATCTGTTGGGTTCCAAAGTACTTGTAACAGTTGTTTCTGTTGCTGATTAAACCTGGCTTCTGCTTATTCCTTACAGTTTCAGAGAAGCACTCCCTCTCAAATGTTTACACAGGCTAACTAATAACTGTAAGAAATGCCCCCGAAGCTGTCGTGATCTAGGTACTCTGACCACGTCTGCTGTGGCTAAATGCCCGCTACGGTTGATGGCCTTCAAGATGGCTCTTTTAAACTGCCGGTCATTACCTAAACACACCACTGAACTCTGCCTGCTTCTTAGGGAACATGATTTAGATGCCTTGTTTCTCACTTTCAAGCCTATCTGATCCAGCTGTAGTACAAACCTTGCCCCTGGATATGTGATTCAGAGACAGGATAGGGATGGGAGCAGAGGTGGGGGGCTGGCTATTATTTTTAAAGACAAGTTTAACTGTCGGATTACACCTAGCCTGATCCCAGACTGTGAAAGCTGTCTTTTTGCTCTTGGCTTCTCCCCCACAGGCACTTTCTCTGAGGCTTTTATTTATCGCCCTCCAGGCACAACTGGCCTTTTTTATCAGGGAGCTCCCGGATTTCCTAGCTAAATCGGTCAGCTCTTTTTCTAATTTTTCTGTTTTGGGTGACCTCAATATGCATTTTGATCTATCTTCCTCCCTGGATGCTGAGGCAGTGATAGACAATTTGGGTGCTTTGACACTGAAGCTGAAAGTGTCTACCCCCACCCACCAGAAAGGCCACCTCCTTGACCCGCTCTTTTCCAATATCGAAAGCCTTGCGGTAGGGAACTATACCCCCCTTCCTTGGTCAGACCATTATATGGTCCCCTTTGTCTGGACCAACCAGGAGGGTAGTCATCCACGGGAAAAGGGAAACACATGGTGTCGGAATTGGTCTAACTTTCTGTTGAATCTTGGGCATCTGCCCTTGACAATACCAGACCAGTTCTAGGGGATGACCCTGAACGCGCTAATAACTGGAATCTAAAATGTCTGGAATCATCATTAGATGCCCTTATTCCGGAAGTCTGGATGACCAGGAAAAAAGATGGGCCTTGCGTAGCGTGGTATTCTCCCAAACTGAGAGAACAGAAACAATTATGCAAACGCCTGGAGAGAAGGTGGAGAAGGGATTTTTCGAGTGCGGAGAAAATTAAATACAGAGAAGCTATTAAAGCCTACAAGGCAGAAATTAGAACTGCCCAAGCTGATTATTTTAGAGGAAAGATCACCTCTGCTTTCTTACTCCCCCCGGGAATTTTTTTAAATTGTGAAATCCCTTCTTAAACCCCCTGTGCCACCATTGCCGTCGGAGGACATCTTAGGGCGATGCACGTAGCAGCCACAATTTTTTCATAAGAAAAGCGATGACATCTATTCCACCTTTCCTCCCTTATTAGCATCAGCCTCCGTAACCATCCCTGTAGAGGCAAAGCCTCAATTGTTGGATCCTCTCATTAAGACCATCCCTTTGATGGATATGAATTCTCTAAAAATCTACATGGAGCGGTTGAAGTCTGGCTCCCCAAGGTATCCTGCTTCCCCCATGATTCTCAATTTGGTCTTTGACTCTGTTGCTCCAATTATTTTGGAGCTTATTAACATTTCGCTGTCCGTAGGGATTGTTCCATCCTCATGGAAGCGAGCTATGGTCAAAGCCCTATTGAAGAAACCCTCCCTTGATCCTGAAGTTTTTGCTAACTAACGGCTGATTTCACTCCTACCAGGGATTGCTAAAATATGTGAAAAATATGTTAATTTGGTTCTCTCCAACTTTTTTGGAGGTGAATGAACGTCTTCACCCCTCTCAAACGGGCTTTAGACCCCAACAAGGCACAGAGACAGCCTTGTTAGCTGTGGTTGAAGAAGCTATGAACATTTTAGACAATGGCGGGTCCGCAGCTATCATATTACTCGACCTCAGTGTGGCATTCAACACTGTTAATCATCAACTTCTGATTACAAGACTCTGAGAGATTGGGGGGACAGGGATCTTACTCAAATGGCTTGAGTCCTTCCTGGTAGACAGGTCTTTCCAGGTCTTTGAGGGCAATGTTAGCTCCTAAAGAATGCCATTACGATGTGGGGTGCCGCAGGGCTCCTCCCTGAGCCCCACTCTTTTTAATGTCTATCTGCTCTATCTGCGCCCTTTGGCTGAGGTGGTTAAACCCTTTGGGGTTAACATCATCTCCTACGCTGATGATACTCAGCTGATTGTATCCCTCAACAGTCTGGACAATGCTAAGAGCAATTTGGCCAGCTGTTTGGAAAGGATCTCCGCATGGTTGCATGACTCCTTCCTAAAGCTGAATGCAGCCAAAACCGAGCTGATGCTCTTGGGTAAAACCACTAATATAGACATCAACGCCCTCTGGCCGAAATGTTTAGGGGTGATGCCTACCCCCAAGACTCAAATCAATAAGGAACAGGCATGTAGCATGGCAGGTACCTGCTATGGCATTTTAAAAATGATTAGGAAGGTTCTCTCACTTTTGCAGTTTTCTGCCAGGAAGCTTTTGCTGCAAGCCTTGATCTTTTGGAGGCTTGATTATGCCAATGTGCTTTACCTAGGGTCTCAAGCCGCTACTATTAAAAAATTGCAAACGGTTCAAAACTGTGCGTCGCGACTGCTGATGCAGGTTCACAAGCAGGAATCAGCTAAACCTTACATCATATCCCAGCATTGGCTGCCAGTGGCTGAGAGAATTCAGTTTAAGGCTTTGTGTATTGCCCACAAGGCACTCTCAGCCAAGGCCCCTCCGATTCTTCAGTCCATTATTGCCCCTTATCGCCCTACAAGATCCTTGCGCTCTGAGAAAAAACATCTAGCAATAGTTCCTAGAGTATACCGAGCTCGGAGTGGGGGACGTCTTTTTACCCTCATTTCGGCCAAATGCTGGAATCAGCTCCCAGATCATATCCGACTCGTGCTTAATTATCTCTCCTTTCGCAAACAGCTGAAGACTCTGCTGTTTTCTGGAACTCTCTGATCGTTTGATTGTGTGATGGCTTTGTCTCTAGCGCAGGGAGGCCTTTGGTAGCCATGCGCTTTACAAATGCCTATTCATTTATTCATTCATTCATGGTCCAGGTTTCTGGTTGGGTACATTCAATCAGTGCATCATCCGGGCTAGAGGGGCAAGGAGGTAATGCTGAGATACTGGTAATAGTATTACTCTGAGTCCTTCCCTCTCCGTGATGAATTAGCCCCTCCCTCCTGTCCAGTTGGCCAGTCCAACTGTGTGGCGTCATGGGCTTGTTACGGAATAGGAACTAAGGAGGGAGGGAGGGGTCTTTATACTTTGGAGGAAATTGTGAAGGGAGGCTAAGGGGCCTCAATCAGTGATTCATCACACCGAGAAAAGGACTCAGAGTAATGCTATTACTGGTAAGTAATCACAACATTATGCCAAATATCTCAGTTGGGTTAATGTGCCTGCAGCAAGCAATATGTGCAGAACCTGTAGGTCACAGGTTAAAATCCTGCCAAATAGCTCAATGTGACTTTTAGGATTGGTGTGTGTAAAATGCACGAAAGAAGATCAAATTCTGAAATATAGGTCAATGCGTTAATGAGCCTCAGGGCCGGACTGGCTGTAGTTGGCACTGAGCCTTTCCCTGGTGGGTCGCCAGGGTGGCGGGCCGGCTTTAGATCCCTGGGGGACCATTTATTGGTACCGGGGGCCGGTTCTGCAACGTAACTGCAATATCAACCCCCAGCAACAAAAGCGGCACAAAGCTTTTCTTCCGCTAGCCCCCCCCGCCCGCCACCTCCCACCCCCTGCGCTGGCTGAGCTCTTTGCCGGGGCGGTATTGGTTCCCAGTCCGACCCTGATGAGCCTGCTGCACAAACCAGTGTTTACCTGTCAGTCAATGGCTCAAACCTTGGCAAGAGAACTCGGTGGGGTGATACACGTCACCGGCCACATGAGTCAGCATGCAATCAGAATTTTGCATGCATTATTCACACGAGTGCTGGCTCACCCTTTCAAAGTCGGGAGATCAAAAGAATGAGCATCAATGCCTTGGAGAATTATAACTGTTTATTCTAGCGCCTGGAGAAAGCCTGGTGTGTGTATGTGCCATACGCTGTAGGAACGGTCACTTTAATTGTTCAGTGTTTATTTCACAGACCTTTCTTTTTAGGTCTCGCTGGCGTTGCAACGCGAAGCGCTGCCGCCAACGAGACTTATAGCTGCCGTGTTTGCCTCCAAGGGAGCCAGACCTGGAGACAGACCTGTGCACGAGCAGACACCGGTCTGTGAACGCGCGGGAACGCCAATGTGCACGCTCACGGCGTCACGCTCCTGTCCTCCCGCGTCTCTTCCGAGGCGCGCTCCAGGCCAACTTGCGGTGTGCGTGCTGCAGCGTTTCTGTGGCGCATTTACCGCAGCATGGTACCAACAGGCATGGGGGCTGGAGGTAAGTGAGGGCCGGGGGGATTTGTTTGCTTGTTTTGCTTTCTGTTAAAAAGGTTCGTTTTTGTCAGCTTTTTTTAGTCGGAAATGTTACATCGTGACTTCGTGATCGCGTAGCTGAAGTGCTAGTTGAAGTGGTGATCTCCCGGATGTAAATTAAAAAATAAACCAGGCTGTGCTTGAGGGAATTCAATTAAACAATAGTCAAAAAAGGAACGTCAAAATCGACCGAAATAACTGTATTGAAATGGCGCTTTTCCTTGAAATTCACGGAGATGGGCAGCGCTGGGAGAAGTGTGAGAACCAGGACTTGGATATGCCTAGACAAGCTGTTGCTAGGCGGTTGGCATTGGTGATATCTCGGGAGGAGGAACACCTGAGAATTGCGCCACTATCTACCCAGGGCCTGCGACCACCTTTGAAGGAGTGGCAGAAGCGATCTCGGCCCAAGTGTTCAACTTTTCACTAGCAGAGTTGGAATCGGCCTTCTCCAACGAGGAATTCGTGAGCTGCTGGTAGCTGGCCAGCTACCTTTTTATGTAGCTCCCTGACCAGTCCAGCCTTCTTAATTAGAGGCTTTTGCTTGGTTGAAATAATATTCGTATACTAAACTTGAGAGTGGATATTAGGCAATGTGTTTATTTTCTGATTTTTTTTTTTTTCGATCTTTCAAACCTGATATTTTGAGAAAAATGGTTGATTTGCCAATATTTATTTAAAGCTCCTATTAGAGTGATAAATCACGTGGCATTGGGGAGACTAAGAAACGTTATTACCTTGGTGCCTGAGGCAACATAGCTATGTCTGTTATGTGTTACTCATATAGAGCCATAACCTATTGACAAAGACTTTTTTATATCACTACTGCAAACAAGCCCGATGCATTGAAGTGACCACTGGCAGTGATCCTGCATGTTGTGGCCACTAATGAAATCTTGTCTGATGTGGTCACCGTTACAGCAGTAATAATATTGGTAGCTCTCGATGAGTTTCATTAAACAGAAGCAGCTGTTATTAAGGAAAAGGTTGGAGACCTAAATGTCCTGGGCAAGGCATAGGGTTTGCATTCGGCATATATGCCCATGCCAACCACCTTCTGTGTCTCAAACAGGTGCTGTTCATCCTTTATGACTTTGGGTGTGTTCAGTCTTGAACACTTGTGCTTAAAAAAATCATTTTTGATTTGTAACCGTTGTTTAGTTATAGCCCAGTGCTCTGTCCAATTTGAAGTCGAAATTGCCCCAAACGCATGTTTCTGATGCCGGGTTACACAGGGAGCTTAGCTTGTTCAGTGCTTGGTTTGCCAAGTGTGTACTGATCCGACCCTCCTAGATACAGGGCCAGATGTACGACCATTCCATTTTGCGAGTCACAAATTGCGATGTATTGCAACTCGCAAAATGGAATGTACAACAGTGTCCGAGAAACTGTTGTGATTCTCACATGGGTCGCAAAGGACCGGCCTCATTAATATTCATGAGGCTGCTCACAGTTTGGCGACCCATTGGAAATGGCCACACTCACAAGGATGGTGGCCTGCTGAGGTCAGCAGCCCACCATGTCTGGGACTGCTTTTTAGGGCGAGTCTGCGAAAAACACGCAAAGCGCGTTCTCGCTGCGAGAACTATAGTCGACGGCTCGGCCGACAACGAGTAGAGACAAGAGATGGCCACGCGCAGCATTGAGAAGCATGGCAGAGTCGGATTATGACGCGCGTCTTGGGATTTGGTCATGCGCGTGAGCTTGTACCGTAGACAGCTTACGACGCGAGCCTGGTAAGTTTCGGTTTCGCTACTGAGTTCAGATCCATGTGTGCGACGCACGGAGACAGACTGCCTATTTCCCATGCACTGCCCTCAACTAACGCTTTATTTTCTCAGGTTGCCTAACTTAGCAGAAAAGGGATCGATTATGTTTAAATATGAATCCCAAGCCAATACATATTTATTAAAAAATAAGCAAACAAACCCTTTGTTTTGTGATTATTTCATGCACTCGCCTAAACCTCAGAATTGGGCTCGAAGTAAACGCGGATCGAAACAAGAGCGCACGCAATGGTGTTTCAGTAAATTTGCTCGGAGGGTTAAAGCAGGTTGTGGCGTAGTTCCAAGTGCATGTTGAAAATAGTTGTTTCAATATATACAGCAGACTTTACAACTCGCACATTGCCACCGTGTGCCAGACAATGTCGGCTCTCATCACACACCGTCACCGTTTATTTTATTTAATGCGTTTTTTTATATAGCGCGAACATTACCCGAAGGTGTCAGAGCGCTTTACAAATGAACCAGTTGCCTTACATAACGACTTTCAATTACATGAGTTACATAAGAGATGCAAGCAGAGAAAAACAAGAGTAAACGTGTAAAAGAGCCGATTATGCACACAGAGCAGCACGCCTAGGGGCACTCAATTTCACAGTCTCCAGTAGACGTACAGTCAAGCACGCCAAATGAACAAACATGCAGGCATCAATGCATACAGACAAGCAGCCACATATAAAACAGTGAAGCAGGTACAGGGTGCATTATCCGTGTATGTTCACCACAGTAGTACTAGCAGAGCTGCCATGATATGCTGCTTCAGTCCTGGATTTTTCTTTGCATTCCGGGACTTGTAGTCCTGTTTTATAATGGAATAAATAAGATTAAAACTCCCAGGAATCAATGAAAAACCTGGAATGGGACAGCACACTCCTCATAGACCTGGATACTTACGTTGGATTGCACCAGTAATGCTCCTCAGAGAAGAACTGTGTATTACACTTCGGGATACATTGGGTGAGATGTACACTGTGCATCTGAAGAGAAATGAGCGATGTCCAGTTCAGGAGAACAAGATTCTATGCATTATTAGGGAACAGGATGCGAAGCATCATGGCTCTTAGGGTCATGGTATATGGTGTACATGGCGATGGACAACAAGGCGCGCACACCGATGTTTAGTGGGTGAACACAGGTTGATGTGAGGTACAAGTGTGTTTTTAGCAGCAGCAAGGCCAGATCAACTTTTCATATTTAATGTTTTAGAAAACAAATTAGGAGATTTTCAGCTTTCTTTCCAAAAGCTTCTGAGAGATTTGTTTTGCGGGTCACAATCTATTGTGGGTAGATGTAGTTTTGTCTTTTTGTGGGTACCCGTAGACAGTTTACATTGAACAGGCATGCACGGACAGCTCATATATAACTGCACACATGCATAAATTGCAGAACAAGTGCCTATGTCCAGTCTGACACCTCTACCCAGTCCTGTTTTTTTTGTACAGCAGCATTTGTCCTACTAGAATTTTCGACTTGCTTTTGTTTTACTGATTTTCATGTGCCTTGGCTTCTGAGCACATAAGCATATTAAGCAATATTTTTATTTTCATGTAGCTTATTACCCTTTAGTGTAGTCGGTAAGGTTCTCCTGCGGTAAATAATTTTTTTAATCAGCATTCTTATAACAAGCAAGACTAGCACTCTATATTACTGCCAACTTTTATAGCATAAGCAATAGCTAACCATTCACAAACAAACAATGTTTATATACCAATTGCAAATTAAAAAAAAAAAATTCATGCAAAGCATTGTCATTTACAATGCCAGTAACTCAAACTTTAATGCTGCGAGACCTATTGCATTGTAAATGCTTGTTCTTAAAGCAGGCTGTCCTGGTTTCATTGCTTCAACATCTCATACTATGTTGAAAATGTCTTCAGTCGCTATTCGAAGTGAATACTCTGTAATTAGATGTAGCCCTAGTACGTTAATCGAGGCACTCCAATTTGTTCTCCACAGGAAGTACCGCCTCCTAGTGTGTATTTATGAGTGTAATATTTTCTCTGCTCTCAAAGTGTTTCTTTCCTGGAATGCTGCCGTGCTTTCAGTGAGAGCTGTGTATTTGAATACCGCAGACTTCCTCGAACACCAGGCCTAGTGCATGCGCCAGCACGGGGAGGTAAACAAATATTAGACAAAGACCAGTCCATATTGGGTTGGAGTGAGAACTCTGCTCACTTAAACATTCCTCACTGAGGCCACAGAGGAGCAGGTCTGAGGTAAGTAGGAGGAGGAGAGTGCGTATTGAGCATTGGGGTGAGGTAGATGAATGGGGTGAAAGAGGTCAAATGAGGTAAGAGCAGAGCCAGCCCATGATCCGGTAGCGCCATGGGTGGAAAGAAATGTGCCGCCCTCGCTACTGTTGGTGACTAAAATGAGGCAGCAGCCCCTTTTCACAGGTCCGTCCCTGGCTGGCTACATCCAGCAAGGAAGCGACCTGCCTCTGTCTGAACACACATCTCTGCACCTCCCCCAGCTCACCGCTGAATCACCCACATCTTAAATACATCAGACTGGTTTCAAGTTCTATGTTGGGAGGCAGTGGTGTCTAGCTGTAAACAAATGGTGGGGCGCGAAGGCGCACAGTTCATCATTGATCTGGGAGCTCCACCAGAGCAGCACTTCTGTTTGCTGTCCACCAGCAGGAAAAGGAAGGACTTTCTTCCTGATCGTGGAATGCAACTCCAACCAATCCTAGAGTTTCTTTCATGCTGTGAAAGCAGCTCCAGGATTGCTAGGAGCAGGCTCACCCAGCGCTCATTTTGAGGCTGAGGGCCTGTGCAGCAATCCCCAGGCTATTTCACAGCCTTTGGATTGCTGGGTCTACACTCAGCATGTTCCAATCCGTCATGCGCACTTAGGCCAGTGCAGTAATCCTGCCTTTGCAGGATTCAGCCCCACCCTCGTGCTGTACACAGCGTGAGCCGGTACAGTGCCAAATAAATGAAATGGTATTGAGATGCCATTTTATTTATTTGTGTTAGCCTGCTGTGCTCGCAGCAGTAAGAGCAACGCTCCTCCTCTCCTGAGGAGGAGCTGACCCTGCAAGGGGGGGTGGGTGTCTTAATGCGAGGCAACCGAGGGTGAGAGGTTGATGGGAGGCCATGGTATGGGCTAATAGGGTGTTAAAAATATAGTGGCTGTAGCACGTTAACAGCACTTTAAACAGACTCAATTGAGGCGTTGCTGTTTGCAGGATCTTTATGCAGGCAGTTCTTTCCGCCCCTCTGATGAGTGGCGCACTGAGCTTTGGCCCAGCTTGCCCATGCCAAACGTTGGCCCTGGGTAAGAGTTCTATCTGAGATAAGGTCTGATGTGAAATAGGGGGGCTGAATGAGGCAAGGGATCTGGGTGAGATAAGGTGGTCCCAAAGTGCTTTACACACCTCTGGTTCTACAGCGCTTGGTTGGGAGATGAGCGTTGGAAGAAATGTCTACTATTAGTGTCGAACACATTACTTACCGGGAATCATCATTACCCTGAATCATAGTCCTCCTCGTCCCAGTCCAACTATCCCTCCTACCCAAACAACTCCTCCTTCTGATTCAAAGGAAGTCCCCGCGGTGGACTGCCACTTGCGTTGTTTTCTGCCTATTCTTCAAGAAGAAACTGAATCGTTATTAAGTGGGATTAGGTCTGGTTTTCCTCTTGAACTGTGTCCCCGTAAGATTTTGAAACTGGGAATAGAGGCAGTTGTATCTCCTCTAACGACTATCATTAATTCCGCCATTTCTGCTTAACCAGGGGATTTTTAATGCATTATCCAAGGAGAGACAATCTACGATTACTGCTTGATTAAAAAGCCTCTTCGTTGGACCAAACATTCACCCAGCAGAGCAAGGGCTTGACTGCAACTAAGTCTGCAATATATTTGACCCCCAGATCATCGTGTACAGCGTATGTGAGTGTTCCCTGTGTCAGGTTTAAAATCCGTCTTAATAATTTACTTTGGGTGATTTGTAATTTATCAGCTACCTTATAGCCCCAAATCTCACTCCTTACAAGGCCTTGGAAATGCAAAATGATTGATATAATTTTAAAATCACCCCCGGGGACCATGCACCTAACCTGTGTGCATAATTTGCAATAGCTCCTAGGGCTTTATACATTTCCTTTGCCTTTTCCTCCTTCAAGTTATTCCATTTTAAGTGATCATCAAATAAAACACCCTGGTATGTAAAAGTCTGGACTTTGACTAAGCTAGCAGTGCCTGCCGTGTAAGTTTTTGTTTTAGTCCCCCGACGCCCTATTTCCATAACAAATGTTTTAGTAAAACTAGGAGATAGGTCCAACATATTCATGAAGGAGACAAACCCGTCAATTAACACTTGCAGTGTTGTAGGTGTTCGCGCTATAAGCACCGCGTCGTCCACATGTAACAGGAGAGGTACTGGTCTAAAGCCTATTCTGTGAAATCAGGTGGGATTCGAGCCCATTAATGTACAGTGTAAAATTAAAAAGGGGCAAGTACGCACCCTTGACGTACTCCTCTTGAACATCTAAAATTGTCAGTGAGTCCCCCCTCCTGTGTAAAGCGAACTACGGCTGATCTATTTGCTTATAGAGACATACATTTTTTTTTATTGCCAGTTTGACGCCTATCTCTTCTAATAGATCCCACCATTTGCTATGGTTCACTCTATCGAGCGCTGCAGTAAGGTCCATAAACCCCAGGTAAATAGAACCTGTTTTGGCGGTTGTGTATTTTGATATCAACAGATAGAGGGTCAGGCAATGGCCTATTTTTGATTTGCCTGTTCTGAAGCCATATTGAGCATCTGAAATAATTCTGTTACTATCTGCCCATTCTGATAGCCTATTTAACCTCTTTCGTGTGGGGGTAATTCCCCCGCTGTGCTGGGGGGCGGAGGGGGGGGGGGGCGCACGCAGCACCCCGGTGCTCTTGACGAGCTGAGCTCTTCATGAGGCACGGCGCTCGTGTGCTCATGACAAGCTGAGCTCATCATGGCCACACCCGTTCCTGTGGAACGCTCAGCACAGCAGGGGAATTATCCCAGCGCGTGAGCGTTCCGCGGCTCATGACGAGCTGAGCTCGTCATGAGCACCGGAGTGCCATGCCTCATGACGAGCTCAGCTCGTCATGAGCATGGAAGAGGTTAATAGAACCCTACCCATAACCTTAACAGTGGAATCTATCAGGGATATGGGGCGGTAACACTGTGGGTTATTCCTGTCACCCTTCTTAAAGATGGGGACAATGATAGCGAAGGACCATGACTTAGGCATTGATGTCAATGCTGCAGCAAAAGGAAGGACTTTCTTCCTGCTCATGGAATGCAATTCCAACTAATCCTGGAGTTGCTTCCATGCTGTGAAAGTAGTTCCAGGATTTCTGGGAGCAGGCTCACCCAGCGCTCATTTTGAGGCGGAGGGCCTGTGCAGCAATCCCCAGGCTATTTCACAGCCTTAGGATTGCTGGGTCTACACTCAGCATGTTCCAATCCGTCATGTGCACTTAGGCCTGTGCTATAATCCTGCCTTTGCAGGATTCAGCCCCACCCTCGTGCTGTACACAGCGGGAGCCTGTACAGTGCCAAATAAATGAAATGGCATTGAGATGCCATTTTATTTATTTGTGTTAGCCTGCTGTGCTCGCAGCAGTAAGAGCAACGCTCCTCCTCTCCTGAGGAGGAGCTGACCCTGCAAGGGGGGGTGGGTGTCTTAATGCGAGGCAACCGAGGGTGAGAGGTTAATGGGAGGCCATGGTATGGGCTAATAGGGTGTTAAAAATATAGTGGCTGTAGCACGTTAACAGCACTTTAAACAGACTCAATGGAGGCGTTGCTGTTTGCAGGACCTTTATGCAGGCAGTTCTTTCCGCCCCTCTGATGAGTGGCGCACTGAGCTTTGGCCTAGCTTGCCCATGCCAAACGCTGGCCCTGGGTAAGAGTTCTATCCGAGATAAAGTCTGATGTGAAATAGGGGGGCTGATTGAGGCAAGGGATCTGGGTGAGATAAGGTGGTCCCAAAGTGCTTTACACACCTCTGGTTCTACAGTACTTGGTTGGGAGATGGGCGTTGGAAGAAATGTCAACTATTAGTGTCGAACACATTACTTACCGGGAATCGTCATTACCCTGAATCATAGTCCTCCTCGTCCCAGTCCAACTATCCCTCCTTCCCAAACAACTCCCTCTTCTGATTCAAAGGAAGTCCCCGCGGTGGACTGCCACTTGCGTTGTTTTCTGCCTAGTCTTCAAGAAATAACTGAATCGTTGTTAAGTGGGATTAGGTCTGGTTCTCCTCTTGAACTGTGTCCCCGTAAGATTTCGAAACTAGGAATAGAGGCAGTTGTATCTCCTCTAACGACTATCATTAATTCCGCCATTTCTGCTGGCCAATTTCCCACTGCATGGAAAACTGCAGTTGTAAAACCTCTGCTTAAGAAGGCCTCGCTTGATCCGACCGAATTCCAAAACTATCGGCCCATTTCCCTGTTGCCAGTTCAAGCCATGATCCTGGAAAAACATTTTAACCACCATCTCATTTGCTATTTGGAGGAATTCCAACTGCTCGATGGTTCGCAGCATGGTTTCAGGTGGGAACACAGCACCGAGTCGGCACTAACTGTTGTCTTTAACAACATTCGGCAAAAGTTTGATGCTGGTCACACCACTCTGCTGATCCTCCTGGACCTGACTGCAACCTTCGATATAATCTCTCTGAGTAGACTGGTTGGTAGGCTTCACTTCCAAAGACTGCTTCTCCCACGAAAACTGGATTTGTTCAACTGCAACCTCTGGCTCTGGCCGGACACCGCAAATCCAGCCCAAGGAAAAACACGACGAGAAGGTCTCCCCGGCGATTGTGACCCAAGATCCGGAGATCCAATTTCAGCCTCAAGACCCCAGCTGACGGCTGCAGCCTCAATCCAGAGGATCCCCTCTACCGCAACCAAGAGCGGGTAAGACTTTCTGATGCCAAATGGCACCCCTGCACCCGACGCCCCACTGCCTTGTGTGCCCCAACCAACGGTGCCTAGCCAACCCAAGACACCCCACACTACCCCTCGAAGTGGTGGTCGCACCCAGAAGATCGTCGTCCCCGAGCCTGCAGTGTTTCTTTCGACCGGAGTCTCCCCATAGCAAATAACAGGGCGCCTACGCCAAAACAGTGCTCTGCACCCGGCCGCCCCAGTGCCACCGAGGGTGCACCTTTTGTGCTGACATGCCTTCCCAATTGCCCTTAGCTAAACCCTAGGAGCTTTGCTCCCACAGCCATGTGGCCTGCTTGCTAGCACCCACCAACCGGAGACTCCCTATCCTCGATAGGATAACATTGGGCATCAACACTCTGCACCTGGCCGCCCTAGTGCCGCTGAGGGTGTAACAAGAGTGCATCACTGACCCTGAGGGACCCCTGAGTCTAACCCCAGAACCTTAACTCCCACAGCCGATAAATTACCTTTCAACCGATAACCTACTTTTCCTCCATAGGATAACATTGACAATTTTTCTTCCAAAATTTTTTCTAAGTGTGGAGTTTTGAAATCGAAAAATATTCTTTGAAAATCACAAGATTAACCAAAACGTATTTACTTACCTGCTTGCAGGAAATGTCCCAGCGCCAAATCTAGGTATCCAGCACTGAGTTAGAAAAGTAACGTAAAAAGTAACTTACCTGTAATTTACTGAAAAAGCCTATACATTTCAATATACTGTATTTGCTAAGTATTGCAACCTACTGCATCCCCTGTAAATCAAACAAAGTACAATTCCTATTGCATTTTCAAATTGCTCTACATTCAGCAACTTATTACTGTAAAGTATTTAATGCTTACCTGTGCCAGGCTTGCTTGGTTCTAAAAATAAAAGAACAGTATATTTTTTATACAATAACAATTGGCCTAGAGTTAATTTCTTGAGTGTGTGAATTCATTTATTGACTTAGGGTGTACATCAAATGCTTAACACTGTCCTCTGATACTGCCTTACTGCTCGACCACTCTACCACAAATAGAGAATAAGGTTCTATCTAACTTTAACCTCTGCCTACCTCTGGGGTCACCTGAACTCTATACACACTATACCTCCTCCCTTTGGTGTAGTATATATAGAGCCAGTTTCCTATAATCTGCCAGAAAAGCATGCATGGCTCCAGCTGAGTCTTCTGGTGGGGTTTGGTAATTTGAGGAATATTATTCTTGTAATTCCTGCAGTACCTCAGCCTGGGAGCATACTATAGCACCTTAGTGTGAGCTTATTTCTGTGATGGGGCCAGCAGTGGTTTCCTGTCTGACTAGCCAAGCTAAATGACTGCCTGATTTATCCCCTTTTGTGTGCACTTTGGCCACATGGGCCGTGAAATTAAACCGCGCAAATGCTCGAGAAGAGCGGTGTAGTTAGTTTTCGCTTCTACGTAGGTCGGAGCAGCTGCGGTGTCATGGTCTGCTATCTTCCCCAGGTTAGCGAGACGTCGCTCAGTCTCCACTATCTCCCTATCCAGTGTCCTACGGACGCCCACTATTTCCTGTATATCAGTACCCCTCCCTGCCACCATGAAGGGTTTCACTCTAGGGTTCTGATGGTGGCTGTATTATGGTTTTCAGCAAAATATTGCTGGATACGAGTCTCATGCGTCACACAGAAGATAGGATCTTCCAGGAAGTTGTGGGGGAGCCACCTCACCGGTGTCGGAGGATGCACTAGTAGCCATCTTATGTCCACCATGTGGGCGTCATGGTCTAAGATGATGCGTCCTAGATAGTTCGAGTGATGTACGAGGGGCACCAAGGAGGTGGAGCAGAGGAAACAATCCAGACGGACGTAGAGCTTATGGACTATGGAGTGGAAGGAGTAGAGTTTGGTCCTGGGATGTATTGATCTCCAGGCGTCAGCCAAGAACCAAAGATGCACCCAGCTTAAGAGGAGATTGGTTTGTGCATAAGGGGGGAGAGGTTGGCAGGTGGGTGGGACCTGCCTAGTCTGGAGTCGCAGAGTGCCAGGTAAGTAGTGGCGTGTATGGTGCCCCGCCAACACGTACGAATTCACCCTAGTTCCTTGGTCGTCATATTTGAATCCTGTAGAAGGACTGTGTGCCTGTTGGTGTTTGACATATGAGTAGCCTGTGTATTGTTTCCCAGCTGTGTGCATTCTATGCACATTTAGGGTGAAGAATCGAATAACAGACGTGGGGGCCATAACGTTTGTAGTGAGCTGCAGCTATCACACGTGGTGGGAAACCACACAAGTTATGTAAGATCTGCTTGCCTCTGAAAAATGGGGGAGGGTAGGGGGCGAGGAAACTTATTAAAATGTGTGGGGAGCAACATGGAGAAACTAACACAACTGGTAGTATGCCCAAACTATGCATAGTCAAAAGGCAATGTCTAGTGTAATGTGGGGGTGTGCACCAGCTTGGTTTGCAGCCATTATCCCGCATTTTTTATCCCGCGGACTTTCAGGCCACATACCATTTACCTGCAAGGACATTGACCTCGCATACCATCATGCCGCATTTTTTCAAAACGCATGTGCATTTATCACGCATGCCTTTACAACGAATTACGTTGTAAAGGCATGTATGGTAAATGCATTTGCGTTTTGAAAACAATGATGACGAGAGAGGTAAGGGGGTTTGGGTTAATTTTTTAGGGGTGGGAGTTGTGCTGGGGTAGTTATTGTGTAGTGTAGTGTTGTGTTAGTGTAGTGTAGAGTTGTGGTGGTTGTTTAGTGTAGGGTCGTGCTGGGGGAAGTGTTATAGGGGTTAGGGTAGTGTTGTAGTGTTTGTGTAGTCTAGGGTCATGCTGGGGGTAGTGTTTTAGGGTTTAGGGTAGTGTTGTAGTGTTTGTGTAGTGTAGGGTCATGCTGGGGGTAGCGGTTTAGGGTTTAGGGTAGTGTTGTAGTGTTTGTGTAGTGTAGGGGTATGCTGGGGGTAGTGTTTTAGGGTTTAGGGTAGTGTTGTAGTGTTTGTGTAGTGTAGGGTCATGCTGGGGGTAGTGTTTTAGGGTTTAGGGTAGTGTTGTAGTGTTTGTGTTGTGTAGTGTAGGGTCATGCAGGGGTAGTGTTTTCGGGTTTAGGGTAGTGTTGTAGTGTTTGTGTAGTGTAGGGTCATGCTGGGGGTAGTGTTTTAGGGTTTAGGGAAGTGTTGTAGTGTTTGTGTAGTGTAGGGCCGTGTTGGGGTTAGTGTTTTAGGGTTTAGGGTAGTGTTGTAGTGTTTATGTAGTGTAGGGTTATGCTGGGAGTAGTGTTTTAGGGTTTCGGGTAGTGTTGTAGTGTTTGTGTAGTGTAGGGTGATGCTGGGGGTAGTGTTTTAGGGTCTTGGGTAGTGTTGTAGTGTAGGGTCATGCTGGGGGAAGTGTTATAGGGTTTAGGGTAGTGTTGTAGTGTAGGGTCATGCAGGGGTAGTGTTTTAAAGTTTAGGGTAGTTTTGTAGTGTTTGTGTAGTGCAGGGTCATGCTGGGGTGTAGTGTTTTAGGGTTTAGGGTAGTGTTGTAGTGTTTGTGTAGTGTAGGGTCATGCTGGGGGTAGTGTTTTAGGGTTTAGGGTAGTGTTGTAGTTTTTGTGTAGTGTAGGGTCACGTAGGGGTAGTGTTTTAGAGTTTAGGGTAGTGTTGTAGTGTTTGTGTAGTGTAGGGTCATGCTGGGGTGTAGTGGTTTAGGGTAGTATTGTAGTGTTTTTGTAGGGTCATGCTTGGGTTAGTGTATTAAGGTAGTGTGTAGTGTATGTGTAGGGAAGTAAAGTGCTTTATGGTAGTGTTGGGGGGTCGTGCTGGGTTGTGTAAATGTAGGAAAAGGACTGTGTGTCAAGGGTGGGTGGTGCAGGGGTACTACATTACAGTGTAGTGTAGGGTTGGGTAGGGTACTCTTACTTACCTTAACTACTTTAGCAACGGGTATACCTTTAATATGCATGCCTTTTCGTTGTAAAGGCATGCGTGTTAAAGGCATATTCGTTTTAAAAGTATTCGTTCTCTTTATTTGCGGCCTAATAGTACTTGCAGGATCAAATTTGCGGTATGATGGTATGCGGGATGTTTGTCTGCGGTCTGACATCATATATTCCACCAGCTCAGAGATGTAGCGCTGTGTCTGATGCGCCCTGTGTATCTAGGGCTGAGTCATGTCAGAGCCAGCAATGCCAGTGGGTTGCCCCAAATTCTTCCCTATGAATGGCTCGAGAAAGCAAGTATAGCCCGGTCAATGCGCCTAAATTGATGTGTCATGCTTGGAGGTTGTGGATGAGGATGAAAACAGAGGGAGGGGCGTTTGACTGAGTTTGGGCAACAAAGTGCCAGGGACTGCATTGGTAGCTTCATGCACGGTGGCTCATCCACCTTGTTAAACATGGGATAAACACTGACGAAGAAACATTAAAAGGGTTAAAGTCATACAGAGTCTGAGTATGGTGGAGAGGGGACAATCAAATAAGGTGATCTGCTGTTTGTGGGGTCACCAGTGGGAGAGTCTGGGAATCCTGTTGAGAGCCAGAGGGAAGCGAGTTGTCCTCGGATATAAAGATGTCTACGATCTTCCTTGATCCGTTCAAGACGGGGGGGGACATGGTTGTGGCAGAATGTGGGGTGACCTCCAAACGTGCTCTGCCTCTCCACTGGCGGCACTGTCTGGGCGGGTATGGGGGAAGTCCGGTTCATTTTAGCAGCAGGTCCCCATTATGTTGGTCTGTCCAGTCCAAAGGCATATTTAGGGTCCTTGAAGAAAGTGGAGGTCCCATTCGAAATGACCTTGAGGCAGACTGGGAATAGCAACGAGTACTGGACCCCCCACTGGCGTAGGCAACACTTGACCTCCAAGAAGGAGGAGCACTAGCACTGAACAGTACATGTGAAGTCTGGGAACAACATGATGGTCTTGTCTTCTACTCGAAGGAAAGCGCTCTGTTCTCAGAAGCATAAGCATATAGCCAGCATTGGTAGCAGGGGTGTCCCTGGGGTGGGATTGGCGAGCGGGTACTCAATGTGCTCTCTCCAGGGAAAAGATGTGGGTGAGATCAGACAGTAAGGTGAATGACTTGAACCTAGACTCCAGATAGGCTAAGGGTCTTGACCTTCGACACCATCCAGCAATCCCAAGATTATCACGTTACTTCTTCGAGAGCGACCTTCCATTTCTTCTGCCCTGTTTACAAGATGACAAACAAGGTCCTGCAGGTCACGGATCGACGCCTGATTGTCTGTTGCCAAAGTTGCACTGTGGCTAGGGCCTTTCCCCATCCAATCCGATCTTTTGACTGGGTAGGAGTGTTCTGCTTAATTCAGATACTCTGTCCATCACCACCCCCCTTTTTTAATCGTTTCCCCATCCAAGACATTGTCTGAGAGCTTGCGGTGGTCGTCGTGTAAAAAGCTCAGTTCACTGGCCAAAGTTCCAAGTCTGGTTTCCATGGAGACCCTATATTATCGATGGCTGCTAACACAAGGTCCAGCTTGTCCAATGTAGAGAGCTATGGGGTTGCATCCAGCAGTAGTGTGTCTGGAAAAATGGTGGGTGGGACTGCTGTGACCAGAGGTGGTACGTGCATAGTGGAGCTCAGCCTACCCATTATCTGTGGTGCAGTGCGGCTGAAGGAGCATGAATATCTTCTTTAAAATTTAGCATCACTAGTGACAAACCTGCCTTGGGTTTCGGAATGGAAACTGCATTTGAAAAGTGACAAACAGACATTTTGTGCTGCAACGCGAAAACTTGAGGCTTTGAAATTCACATGCTTTGGTAAGACGCTTTCCATTTAGCAAGTCATGCAAAACATTGCACACTTAATTCATAGCTTGACTTAAATGTGTTTAGTTTAGATTCTGTCCTCACTGTGGAAATGTGATTTTAATTTGTAAAACTGTTAAAAGTGCGCTAGAATAATATACCTTGTATTAGAATTAGCACAACATTTTATAATGTAGAAAACAGAACCAGCTTGTGATTTAGTTCTTGCTTTCAGAGTTTCTGTTGGCCTTCGAGGTAAGCAAAGGAATTTTTCTCTCATGTGAAGAAGAGCACTGGCATCATTTACAGCTGTGACCTCGGAGCTCTATCTCTGTAGTTGCTAGAAATGTTTAAGCAAAGCCTCATTTCATTATTTGCTTTAGAGAGAATAGAAAACCCAAGTATTTTATTAGTGCATTACCATGTTATGTTTAATTTTTCTTGCTTAATTAAAAGGTTCATTTTCAGCTCATGTTATTTGTTTAGTTAGAAATAAAATGTCTTTTTTTTAAAGGAAGGTTAAGAGATGAAGAATATGTTGTGGGAAGGACTTTCGACTGTTTGATAAGATGACATATGCAGTCTGGAAGAGTACTTTTGGAAAATGCTGGATTCCAGTTGGATCAAGACAAAGTCACACTACATGCTTTGTAACATTATTCTTTGATAAACGTGTTCCGAGCTTAGGAGTTTCAGAACAATTTCAGAGCCTTTTGAGAGAGACAGGCAGACAGATTTAGAGACAGAAGGCTGCAGAGGAGTTTCAGACTTCGATGCAGAAATGAAGGGAGGAGAGTAGATGTGATTTGCAGATGCAGGGAAGGAGAGGTCAGAATTTGATGGAGGGCAGAATGAATGCAGACAGAGGCAGAAGAGATGTAGGTTTAGTTCATTCTGACTTTTATTAAAATCCAAAAGCTTTATGCTTTGATTAACTGGGTTTGCCAAGGCTTATTTGTTCTATGCCTTACTTCTCTTGATGGAAGATTCTGCAATTATTAATGATTGATTTAGCTTCATTCTGAGCTCACTCTGGATTCTTTTCTTCAACTCTTCATGAGTGACTGACATAATTTGTGCCTATTTCTCGTAGAATAGAATTCTTCCTTTATGGAACGCTTTGTAATTCGATTTATGCTAAGCGCTGTATGGATTCACATTTTTCTATTATCAATTCTGTAACCTGATTGATACCTGACTAATGAAAGAAAAGTCAATAAACCTAATTTTTGATTGGAAAATATATCCCTTTAAAAAACTACACATGGCTCTCCTTATTGACTAAAATGGTTATTTGCATTTGATTAATTGCTCATGTTTAAGAAGGAGCTCCCTGGTCATAACACGGTGGCCAAGATCCATTGCCTTTAGTGGAAACAAGGGTAATGGTAATCAAAGATGATGATGCCAGATTTCCTAAATTTTCCAAAGAGAGATTACTGTGAGATTTCTGCTCCAACAGGGCCAAATAGTGGACACAGGTCCAGGGCAGTGTGAGTCAGCTAATAAGGCAAGAGAGGCCAGCTAGTCTCATGGTGGGAGTCCTGAAATCCCCCAGGTGGGTCAGGTGGTCCCGAGATGTCCGCAATGTAGACGTGCTCTCCTCGCACTCTGATGCAAGCGCCGGCTTGGGGGAGCAGAGGGAGAGAGTTTGCAATGCTAGTGAACTGGTGAGGGATCTTGCGGGGAGGATGTCTTTTCCAGGTGGGGGGAGATGTACATCACTGTGGGTGTTGAGTCAAGCAAATGTAGGATCCAAGGGAGTCATCCAAAAAGCTGTCTAATATGTTGGTAAGGGCTGCAGTCCATTGCATGGGGCCCGGCCCTTGCTGTTGGGCTCCCACATCACATTTAGGGGTGGATTTTTAACCAGCGGAATTCTGTGGAGGTGCCTAAAAACTCCTGAGTTCTGTGAGCGGTAGAATTACTCATCACACACTTCTGAACAGTAACAGAATACTCCTTCCCGCATCTGCCTTCATTAAGTGGGCAGCTCTGATCCTCACAGTGTGTCCCTACACTCATCTCACACACTAGGTGTGTATCTCTTCTTTCCAGCCCAACGGCTTCTCACTATTAACAGACACCCCCAGGGAGCACGGAGAGAGCACGCAACAGTAAAGTGTACCACAGGGCCTGTGTATGCGCACTGATGTCATGTCTGCTCATGCAGAAGGACACCGTCAAAGCACACAGGAACTGCCCTCACCAGACCCAGGCATCTGCCCTTCTGGGGCAGAGGTGGCAGCGGCAGAAAGCATGCCTGCACTCTACTTCTCACATTTTCCCTTTCCTTTCCTTTCCCCAAAAAGAGGTCTCAAAGTCAGGGGAGCCCTTGGTGCTATTTAGGGGGAATCTGTGTGAATATTTAGATATTGATCAGTGCAGAGCCCTTCCTGTTGCATGGAGAGCAGTCTGTCAGAGCTAAGGGCCCAGTGGAAGGTTCACTTGAGGGATGCGTGTGCAAGCCCTTGAGTCAATGAGTGCCAAAACAGCATCGTATAGATACTCAGAGAAGGAACTACAGAATTAACAGTCCGTGCAATATCACACTCACCCACACAGCCATCGTCACAAGATCTTAGAACACAGCTATAACCCACATGTAGAATTGTTTCTGTATGTTTTATGTACATAGAAAAAGGCATACACAAAGCATACTATCAGAGAACAGAGGGTACGCCATGTAGGTAATGTAATCTTATGGGTGACACTGACCGACATAAAAACCTCGCCGACATACCATCATCAATAAAACTTTATTTCGTTTTTTGTTCAAAAACCACAAAAGTACAAATGCAATAATACAGAAGATTCATAGTACATAAAAATACAAATCATAACAGGATACAGAGCTGCAAAAAGGTATAATTTCGTCATTTCATAAAAACCGAAGAAATACATAATTTATCCAAGTTGTACTGACGAATTCATAAAAAGATTTCATTGAGTACAGACCTTTATAAATCTAAGCATTTTATGTATTTAACAGTTGATTTTAGGAATTCAAGAACATGGAGAATACTGTCATTGTGTAAGAGTTGTAAATACATCAAGGCTGGTCTGATTTGAGTCAAATTGAGATTTCTTAAAAGTGTCACCAGATAGCGTTTATGGGGGTATTCATAAAAGCTACATAAAAATATAAAATGCAGCATATCCTGCGGAGACTTTCCATCGCAGCCGCAGGGAGCTGAAACTTTACTAAAAATAGCAGTTCTTGGCCTAATAAGCAAAAGATGAAAGAGATTCAGCCTAAATCTGGTCAATAAAATTTTAACATGAGAGGTCAGAGAGCCCATTAAATAGGGCTCAATAGATGCAGATGTTTTCAGCATAACGTATTTTCTGACACTCGGCTTCTGAATCTCAATGGCTTCCCTCTGTAACTTCCTATCCATGAGGTAAGCCAGTTTCGTTGCCTCCAGGTCCCCCTTAACAATGCTACTAGGGTTTTCAAACTATTCTGAACGCCCCAATCTGGAGAAGCTAGATTACAAATATTTCATCCATGGGATAGCAAGTGCATTATCCTGAGAAAAACAATCTTTCACAATTAAGTGCGTTAGTGGGATATCAGGATTCAGCCAAAGTTTTATCCAACAATTCAGTGGTCGTAGGGAGAAAATATCACTTATATATTGTGTCCCTAATTCTTCATGGACTGCTAGATTGCACGTGCCCGAGGGGACACACAGAAGACGCTTCATGAAAGAATTTTCCACAATCTGAAGCTGTTCTCCTGGTACATACCCCCATATTTCACTGCCATATACGGCCGTGGCCACTGATTTGGCATTATATAATTGCAACATGGCGCCAGTTGGTTTTTTCCCCAATTTGGATGCAAAATCAAAAATAGATGCGTTCACCCTAGCCAGTTCTCCTTTCTTTTTTAGAAGATGCGGGCCCCAGTTTAATTTACTTTCAAAAAGGACCACGAGATAGGAGAACGTCTTTGATGTGGGAATTACTGCTTCGTCTACTTTAAATAAAAAGTTCCTTCTGGGTTGTTGACCTACTTGCATGACAAACGATTTGGAATTATTATTCATTAAATCCCTATCTGTCATGAAGGACTTAAAAGCATTTAGAAGAGCTTGGAGGCCCCTTTCAGTCCTCGATATGAGTACTGCATCATCTGCATATAATAGGACTGGAATACCCCGGCGACCGACTCTAGGACAGTCAGCCGGCACCTCCTGTAATACGCTATCCAAGTAATTGATATAAAAGTTAAAAGGAAAGGGAGCCAGAATGCATCCTTGTCGGACTCCTTTTCTAATTTTAAAATTATTAGTCACGCTCAGATCTTGAGAGAATCTAACATTAGCTCTAGTATTGCAATGAAGATCTGCTAGGAAGTCAACAATACCACTGTCCAACCCTCTCGCCCTCATGGATTGCCACAGCTTCCGCCTGTTCACACAGTCAAAAGCTGAGGACAAGTCCATGAAGGCGAGGTGGATGGTACCCCTGCGAGCCACTGTATATTTGCCTAAGATTAGGAAAAGATTAAGGCATTGGGTTGTTGTTGAACGACCACTACAGAATCCAGACTGGGAGATGGACATGATGTTATTTTCCTCCACCCAGGATGAGAGTCTCTGCAGTAGTATCCTTCCTATTATTTTTACCTTGGAATCAATAAGTGAAATGGGTCTATAGCAATGTGGGCTACATTTGTCCCCTTTTTTAAAGACAGGGACAATTGTGGAGACACCCCAAGATTGGGGGCATCCACATTGCACTGCAGCATTAAAAACGGATTCCAGAATAGGAGCCCAGAAAGAAGGGTCAGACTTGAATAAATCCGGAGGCATCCCATCTGGACCGGGTGCTTTCCCGGCTGTTAGTCCCATGACACCCTCGAGGATTTCACTCCTGTCAATTCTAAGTAACTTTCCATTGTTGGCAGATGCCGGACTAGGAGTTTCTTCCAGTGGACAGTCATACAATTGCTTGAAATGTACCTCCCACTCCTCCTTGGGTATATGGCATTCCAGACCGTCACCGGTCTCCTGGACAAGAAAGGGCTTTTTCATTACACCCCAAAATTTAGAGCTATTCTTAAGAATTTTAGGGTCCAATAACTCGTTCCAAGCCTCTACCCTTAGGGATTCCTTGCATTTGGCTAATATTAATTTATATCGCCGACATACCTTTTGGGGGTGTGGTGATCAAGGGAGCTGGAGTATCAAATGCATTTCGGGTTAACTAACTTGAAAGACAATAGTAATACTTTGTTTACAAAATCAGGATTAGGTGGAGAAAGGTAGCCATCCAAGTCATAATTGACTTACAAGGGACTATTAAGGAGAGGTCGATTCGAATGTATGTCTGAGTGGGTGTTGTGACTTAACTCTCAATGTAAACATGTGTTTCTTCATTTCTCTCAGAAAGGATTCAAAAGGAGTTGAGGAAGCAATACCAATGTATTAACGGAGGATAGAAAGTATACAGCAGGTTGGAAAAGGGTTTTGTACATGGAATACGCGGTTTGGCGGGTAGTAATGCTGTGGTTCACATGATCTCCACATTAGGGAATCCTGCAGTACATTCCTGGCAAGCGTGCCAGTCTCAAACACCTTCTAGAGTCCCAAGCATCCCTGGCCACAGTACTAACAACACAACCTAGGCCTCGGACCATGGTGTCTAGTGACTACAATGACCGAATAGAGGCTCCATGATCCAGGATGAGTGATTGGGGTAAAGTCCAGCCACTTACTTGTGCTTGGCTAGCTGTACCTGCATGGGCTCCTGCAGTACTGTCATCCTCTCCCTGTACCTCCCTGGCTGCAGCTCGGAGGTCTTCAAGACGGTCAGGACTTCAGGCTCTGCTAGCAGACCTCAGTCTCATTTAACCTCTTTTTTTTTTTTTTTAAATGTATTTTTATTGCAGAACTGATACACGGCCATTCAGCCCACAACCCGGAGGTCGGGCGGCAAATTGTATACAACGTATGTACACTGGCCTAGCAAGAGGCCCGACACAGACAGTCTTCATGTTGCATCTCAGCTCTGCTTTTACTTTCGTTGTAAATAAAGAAAACCTGATATAAGGAAAGAAAAACCTAGAAACAGCCCCCCTCCTCCCCTCCCTTAGTGCAGCAAAACTCACCCAACGATTTAGAGGCTAAACAACATAGACATAGGATCGAACGTTCGTGGGGTAATCTGTTTGCGTTGTCCGCCCATCAACCCCCCCCCCCCGCCATCAGTGCAGTAGTAGTTCATCTGTGAGCGTGTAGGAGGAAACAATCCATAGTGTGTAGGAGTATGTAAGAAACCTATCGCATTACAGGGACGCAGGTAGTTCAGTAGCATCACTGTCCGTGTCGCTAGGGGAGTTGTGATCGCGCAGGGCCTGCACTAATGTTTCCCACGCCTGTGCAGAGTCCAATGCATGTTCATTTTGCTGCCGCCTTGCTAGTTGGTAGCGCAGAATACTCTCCACCTCCACCCATTTTAGGAATTCAGTGCACCATTTAGCGCCCGTTGGACCAACTCGTGCCTTCCAGCGCCGCGTTATTTCCCGTTTCGCCAAAAGTAGTCCCATGTCGATAAACTTGCTAGTCACCCGTGTCTTGGGGGTGTGCGGGAACCAGTGCAGAAGCGCCACTGCGATGTCGAACTGGAGGGTTCGCCCCGTTACTTCTTTAAGGGTGTCCCCAACCATCGCCCAATAAGGGGTTAGGGCAGAGCAAGACCATAGCATGTGGGCTAGGTCCGCTCCGATTGTCCGGCATCTCGGGCAAGCCGCGCTGTCAGAGGCAAAATACTTCTGTATCTTTTCCGGGGTGAGATATGCACGGTGCAATATATAAAAGTGGACCAATTGGAACCGAGCACTGCGCGTGCTCTTCCAGGCCCGGCGCAGTAGTTGAGCCCATGTGGTCTCCGGAATGAGCCTCCCTATGTCTGTCTCCCATTTGATCCTAAGTGTCTCCAGTGGAGTTAACTGTTCCTGGGTCATCCTATTGTATAAGCACGTTACAGCTTTGACCGTTCCGGCTGCCATCATCACATATTGGCACGTCAAGGACAACGGCGGTTCCTCAAGACCGGTCCGCCAATGCGTCTGCAGCGCTCTTGTGACCGCCGCGTGCAGTAGGAAATCGCCACGGGAGATGTCAAAGCGATCCAATAGTGTCTGGAAGGGTAAGAGTACTCCATCCTCATACAGGTCTCCCATGACCTGTATACCCGCTTCCTCCCAAGTATGCAATTGGGACCAATCTCCACCATGGGGGAGCGCAGTGAGCATTCCCAGTGGGATCTCGGGGGCGTATGGGTGGCCTATTCCCAGCTTGCGCTGGGCACGATTCCAGCACGATCGAATAGTGCGTTCCTCCTGCGTGAGGTCCCTCACTGCTAACTTCTGCCGCAACGCGATGTAAGAGAGAACGTGCCGGGGAATTCCCAGGCCCCTCTCCTCCTCCGGTCCCCGGAATTCTCGTGCCACCTCCTGAGTGTAAGTCTGTAGTTGGGCAGCTAGATAGTATGTCTCGAAATCTGGAACTGCCAACCCTCCCTCCACCTTTGGTCTCATAAGGGTCTGAAGCGCCACCCTGCGGCGGCCTGATCCCCAGAGGAATGCAACTATGAGCGATTTCAAGTTCCTAAATTCAGCCGGTGGAATCCATATCGGTAACGTTCTGAAATAATAAAGGAGTCGGGGAAGCGCCACCATCTTGAGCAGCGCTATTCGTCCCGCTACCGACAGCGGCAGAGTAGCCCAGAATGACATGCTACCTTTTAATGCCCGGACGCAATGAGATACATTGCCCTCTAGGACTGCGGCGGGGGAGTGGTAAATATAGACTCCCAGATATTTAGAACAACTGGGCGCCCAGCGATCGCCCCAGCCGTATCAGGTTGGGGTTCCCCACTGCGAACCGGGAACAAACATGTCTTTGACCAGTTCACTTTAAGGGCCGATAACGCCCCAAAAGACGTGAGTACTGCATCGGCGGCGGTCAGTGCCTCCCCAGCATTTTCCAGGAACAGCAGCAGGTCATCAGCATAGAGGGAGATGTACTGTTGCCCCAACAAGGTCCTCAATCCTCTGTAGTGGGCCCCGGTGCGAACCGACAGTGCCAGGGATTCCACTGCCAGCGCAAACAGTAGAGGAGACAGCGAGCAGCCTTGTCTCGTGCCACGCTCCACTGAGTATTGCCGGGAGATCACCGGGCCCGATCGCACCGCCGAGGCATAAAGCACCGCTGTCCATCGCAAGAAACCTTCCCCCAATCCAAACGAACCGAGCACTCTATAGAGGTATTCCCATTCTAAGCTATCAAAAGCCTTCTCCAGGTCGATCGATAGATTCATGGGTTGGGAAGCCTCCTCATGGCCATCCTCCAGCAGGCGAAGCAGGCGACGGATGTTCATTGTGGTGTTACGCTTGGGAATAAACCCCGCCTGGTCTCTATGTACCAAGAAACCCATATGCCCCAGCAATCTCGACGCTAGAATGCTGATCAATATCTTATAATCTACCGTGAGCATCGAAAGCGGCCTATAGGACGCCGGATCACTAGCTTCCCTATCCGGTTTGAGCAGGGGGACCACTAGGGCCTCGCGCATCGAGCCCGGGAGGTATCCCAGGTGCTTCGCCTCTTTGTAGATCAGCAACAGGCGCAGGGCCAAGAGGTCCACATAGGTGGCGTAAAACTCTACCGGGAGTCCATCGAGACCCGGAGTTTTGTTGCGTGCCATGCGCTTGATGGCGCTGCGGATCTCCCCCAGCTCCACCTCTCTCCCCAGCACCTTGGCGTGCTCGGGCTCCAGGGCAGGGATAGGCAGGTCCCGTAGGAAGGTGTTAATGGGGTCAGCATCCCCGTCCGCTCTACTCTGATATAATTCCTCATAGTAGGTCGTGAAGCATCCCAGGAATTCCGGCTGGGTATAGACCTCCACTCCCATTGCGTTGCGCATGGCCACCGTGGGAGAGGTGCGTCTTGTGGGGTTAGACAGCCAGGCCAAGAGCGCCCCCGATTTGTCTCCCTCCACGAGCGATCTAGTGAGGTAGGCTTTGTAATCAAAGCTGCGCAACCTTTCAACCTCCACTGCTACCGCCTCCCTCGCGGCTGCCACCCGCTCCTGGAGCTCCGGTCTGCCAGGGCGTCGCAGTTCCAACTCACGAAGATTCTGGTCTGCTTTGTCTAGGTCCTCCAAGAGGACTCGATGTATCCTCACTTTCTTAGCTATGCAATAGCCCCTCATAACCACCTTGAAGGCGTCCCATTTGGTGGCCCTAGCTCCAGTCGTACCCTCATTTTCCGCGAAGTAAGTAGTGATCCTGTCCTCCAGTTCCGTCCGAAACACCTGGTCCTCCAGCAGCTCAGGCCGCAACCTCCACGTTGGGACGCAGGGGGTACCCGGAAACCACCTAAGGTCAGCCAGTAGGGGGTTGTGGTCGGAGATAGTCCGTGCCAAATACTCCGATCTCACAGCCGCGGACACCAAATCCACCGACCCTAACAGAGCATCCAGCCGCACGTGCAGCTCATGCATTCCAGAGAAGTGGGAATAGTCTTGGGCGTATGGGTGTTGGGCTCGCCATATATCCGTCAGCCCCCATTTAGTCTGCCAGTCCAGTCTACCCTTGGCTACTCGGCACGTAGGCGAATTCACTAGGGGGGGATGAGATCTATCGAGATCCACATCCACCACCGAGTTGAAGTCGCCCCCGATCAAAAGCGGCCCCGCCAGGTAATGGGCCAGTGATCCCGAGAGCGCCGCGAAGAAGGCCAGCTGGTCCACATTGGGCGCATAAATGCTACAGATGTTCAGCTCTCTCCCCCCTAATTTACCTGCTATAGCAACAAACCTTCTGAGGAAAATGATATTTTGCCTGACCAAAAAAAATGTCCACTACATACACCCTATGTTACATTCATGTGCATGGCACCCATGCATATTTCTCGTAGTGGCCTGAATCACTAGGCCTCTGCAAACATGTCCTGCAAGTCAAGTCATCAGAGTCTCCCAAACGTTAAGCTAAAATAAAGGCCCATGTATTTTGCATTCTGCATTGTGCATTTTAAATAAATATCGTACTGAGCCCTTTATTTTATTGTGGTTGAACCACTTTCTGAACTTCTGCCAAGACAGTGTTATGAATAACAGTTATCTGTTTTGCTGTACAGAGTGGCATCCCTGCCCGGTGAGGAAATGTAAACAGAACCCGTTCGCGACAGATAAGGCCTAGCTCTCTGTCTCAGCCCCCATGCAATGAACGGAGAAATATATGCTTTTTCTTTATTTCTAGCGATGAACCTTTGTTTCAGATAAAACATCCCCTGACTCCAGACATCAGTTGTACCAGACGTGCTCAAGTCGCCCTGACACAAGAGATTACACTCGCCGGAGTTTGTAGGTCTAGTCTTTGCCCCCTTCCACAGCCGTGACGGACTTTAAAGTGTACACGCCATTGGGATTACCCGCTACTCCCTCAGGCCCAGGAGGAGGACGGACTGCGACCAGGCATCCATGTGAGGCGGTGAGGAAAGCGGATCGTCTCAACCCAGAGCCCAGCCCATGAGAGAGCAAGGTCCGAGGTCTCCAGAGGTCCACCTGTTCCAAGGCGCATGCGTAGAAGTCCGAGGCCTTCAAGTTTCAAGATTCTGCTTCCCGGTGAGTACCACTATGGAGAATGCATCAAGATTAAAGACGTGTCAATGGTAAACGTGGGTGCGGTAAAGACGTGTCTCATTCACGTGAGACCGGTAAAGTACGGGCCCACGGTTAAACGTGGGAACGGTCAAGACGTGTCTCATTTCTGAGACCGGTATGGTTGTACTGTATTTCAGTGCATAAAGTTTTTCAAGTACATGTTTAGCTCTCTGTATCAGTTTAGGTTGTAACTGTTTTAGTGTTTAATATTTGTTTGTGTGTGAATGATTGTTGATTGTTTCAGTCTATTTTTGTGAATATTGGTTTCAAACATGCCACTGTTTTCAAAGTTACGTCAGATAGGGACCAGAAAAGGTATACTAGAAGAACCAGTTAACATCCCGCCTAGAGACACACCTGGTCATTATATGTATAATAAGCATGGATTAGACGCCATTTTGTTTTTAGATTTATGGGTAGACTACACCAAGGACCTGGAGGAAAAGTATAGATGGCCAATCTCGGGTACATGGGATCCTGAATGCATTATGAGAGTAGAGGAAGCGCTATGGAAAAAGAAGTCAAGACCCTCTCAGAAAGATGCCATCGAATTGTGGCGCAAAGAGTCACATAGGAGAACAGAGAAAGAATTGAATAAAGCAGATAGAACTAGACAAGCTGGGGAAAAAGCCAGAGAAAAGGAACTGCGGGAGGAGGGGGAACGTGTCAAAACAGAACAGACTGATAGGGAAAGAAACGCCGTTGTCAATGGTATTTATCCCGTTCTGTCAGAAGAACTAGCTAAAGTGACCACCTCAGAAAGATCCAGTAGGTCTCGAACGCCACCACCTGTACCATATAGAGTACATAGAATAAAGCCGACAGCATCTGAAGCATTCATTTCCTCGTATCTAGACGAGTCCCTTCCAGACTACGTTAATGCAGGTTTTCCTCCACCCCCAGCAGCAGATCAGCTCCAGCAACTTCAGCAGCAGCTAGCAAAAGATGACGTAGGTCCAGGGGCAGTGGGAGGGGTGCCTACTGTAGATGCAGCCATTCCATTTTGTGTATATGATACAGAACCAGGAAAGGGTTCAATGGTCGTGATTTCACGTAGACTAAGACAAGCTGTTGCATATCTAGAGACATTACCAGACATGAAAGATCACCTAGATAGCATGTATCGTTTTATTAGAACGGGGGAGGGACCAGATAGTATAGCACAAGCCATGGCACAGAGAAAAGTAGGGGTTAAGACCCATGTCTTACGTTTTATTATTAACTGCCTGATCAGGGAACAGGACGAAGGGGACGGAGATGTAAAGCCAGGTTTGATAGAATGGAGTGATCACATAGATGCCGGTAGACATGAGAAACAGGGACAGATAGATGCCATGTACAAGAAAATACGAAAGGAAATAATAGAAAGGCACAGAAAAGAGTCTGAGGAAAATGGTGAGTTATCAACAGAAGAAGTAGATGAGCCAAAAGACAAAATGAATTATGTAGGAAAAGCGCGACAGTTTGACAGACCCAAGTGCCTTGATTACCGTAAACAGGGGCCAGCTATAAAAGAAAGGTATTCCCTTGAAGCTCTATTCCAAGCTACTGAGAAAGCACTGAAACAATGGATAGGGAGTGAGAGACCTCCCACACAACACGAAATAGAGTTGGCCCGGTCAGCCACCCAGTGGGTGTCCAATGCCAATATATATAGCAGTGATATAGTGGCTCAGACTTTCTTAAGCCTTCCACCGAACGAACAGCGTTTGGCTGGTATTTACATGGTTCAACACTTGATAACGTTGTATAAAAGTCAACATTCTGATCCTGGTCACTTGCATAAAATACTTGACAACATTTTACTAGATAGATGGACAGGTTTAGGTACTGAATTAATTAATGTAATCCTGGATCAACGACATAAGTACATAGATTCTCTGACTACATACATGCCTCCAGTCTTACACCATGACAGACATAACGTACACATAGACAGACTGAACCCCCTACGAGAGGTTCATCCCGTTAAGAATGCGGCCAATGAGTTACAACGAGTGTATGTTTACACCCCCTTAACGAAATTAGAGATTCTTGAAATGAAAAAGATGTTGCCTTGTCATGATAAAGACCGAGGGGGATTTCACCGTGAATTAAAAGACATCCTCCGCATAGGAGATTATACGTACGCTGACATTCTGAAGCTATTAAAAGTACTGTTACCTGCAGGGATTTATGAAAAACTTAAGGAAAAAGACTGGGAAGTGGGTGAGAAAAAGTTAAGTTGGGATGCGTTGGAAACAGAAGAGAAGGGCAGGGCCCCAGGAGTTGGTCTTGGAGAAAGAGCTAGAGAACTACCTGAATTTCTGATACAAGTTTTGCCAAGATTATTGATTACTAAAAAGGAAGATTGGGATGCTATTTCAGCATGTAAACAAAAGCAAGACGAGGACACTAGTGATTTCTATTCTAGATTTGAGAAATGTTTTACTATTAATAGTGGCCTTAAGCCTGGTAGCGAGTCATTTCCACATCTTTTTGTGAGCAAATTAGTAGAGAATTCCTTACCCCAGATCAAGAATAGAGTACTGAAGATTGAGAATACTTGGCAAGCAAACAGCCCTTCTCAAATGTTACAGATGCTACAGTATCATCAGAATAGGATTAGAGAAGAGCGGGATCATGAAAAGAGACGCATGAAAGAGACAAAAATGAAGGTGCTGGTTGCCCAGACGGTACCGGCGACTTCGAACAAACATAACACGACACCTGTCAAAGGGAACTGTAATTATTGCAAACAACCAGGTCACTTTGTAAAGGACTGCACTGTTCTGAAACACAACATTGCTACAGTCAAGACAAAAGAGCGACAGTACACTCCTAGACAGAATAACACGCAACAGAACACGCGACAGACAGTAGCGAATTATCCTCCACCACCGCCTGTTCATGCCACACCACAAATGTATCAGCACACACAGTCTGACTATGCAGAATATCAACAGTTCTCATGAAACAGCCTCGAGAGGGAAGTAGGCTTGCCCCTTATTGAGGTTCCTGTAGATCAAGAGGGTCCGTATGTACATAGTCGTGTTCTAGGTCAGGATCGAAAGTTTCTGATTGACACAGGGGCGAGCAGAACTACCATCAGTCATGACGAGGTTCCAGGGGCACCTCTCTCGGGCTCACAAAATGTTTCCCTGGGATTTTCAGGAAAGCCTATTGTTAATGAAGTATCAAAACCAGTCTCCCTAGGGGTTGGTCCACTGTCACGTACCACTGACTTGCTACTTACTAAGTCATGTCCAGAAAACTTACTTGGTATGAAGACATTAAAAGATCTAGGAGCAGTTATCTGCTGTTCTCCAGAGGGAGTACGCCTGTTCTTACGTGATTTTAAGGGACATTATGTACTGACTGATTTTGACCACAGACTCAAGAACGTACCACAGATCCTGTGGGCACAAGGACCGACTGATGTAGGTTACATGGACATTACGCCTCACCATGTCACACTCAAAGCAGGAGTAGTACTTCCACGTATTAGACAATACAAGTTACCACCTGACGCCGAAACAGCATTACTGAAAATAGTTGACGAATTTATTGCACGGGGGGTAGTGGTAGAGACAGTCTCAAATGTATGTAACTCGCCTGTCATTCCTATCCTTAAAAGATCTGATCCTAGTGTATTGCCAGTGTACCGATTGATTATTGACCTGCGAGAATTGAACAAATGTGTAGTACCACAATATCCAGTGGTGCCAGACATTTCTTCATTATTGACTGCTATTGATTCAGAGGCTACTTACTTTACTGTTATCGACTTGAAGAACGCTTTCTTTAGTGTTCCCATTCACCCAGACAGCCAGTACCTGTTTGGATTTTCATTAAGAGGTCGTAGCTTTGTCTTTACACGAGCTCCTCAAGGATTTACAGAAAGCCCTAGTATTTACAGTCAGGCACTAAAAAGACAGCTAGACAGCATTCACATGCCTTCCAACACTGCGTTACTACAGTATGTGGACGATATCCTGATTACAGCACGTTCAGAAAAAGAATGTGAAAATGCATCACTGACAGTCTTACATTTTCTGGCTGACAAGGGGCACAAGGTGTCCCCTTCGAAGTTGCAATTCTGTGAAAAGCAAGTAGTGTACCTAGGACACTTGCTTTCCAAGGAGGGGAGACAGCTAACACAAGCACGTATACAGCTCATTGCTAACCTTTCACAGCCCAAGACACACAAGGAAGTACGTGCCTTTATTGGCCTCACTTCATACTGTAGGCAATGGATTCCCCAGTATGCCTTTCTAGCCAAACCACTCATACAGTTAACTACACAGGAGGCAGGGGGGACTGTCCTCCCTTGGACACAAGAACACACCTTGGCATTTGAGGAATTAAAAAGAGCTTTATGTCAAGCGCCAGTGTTAGCGACTCCATGTTACAGCAAACCTTTCATGCTTTTTGTAACTGAAAGAGAAGGAACAGCGTTATCTGTTCTCACACAAGATCAAGCAGGAAAACACAAGCCTTGTGCTTATTTTTCTAGCACACTAGACCCAGTGGCCCAGGCTCTGCCTGCATGCCTGAAATCAGTTGCAGCAACAGCCCTAGCCATAAGACAAAGTGACTCCATAGTGCTGGGTCACCCTCTGACAGTACAGGTCCCACATGCAGTGGAGGTACTCTTAAACAGAACACAAACACAACACTTGACTGTAGCAAGACTGACAGGATATGAACTGACATTATTTCAACCACACATAGAGATCAGACGTTGTAATATTCTGAACCCTGCAACACTTTTGCCCTCAAGTACAGTAAATGCACCATCACATGACTGTGTGGAACTAATGAATATAGTGACGAAACCAAGACAAGACCTGACAGATATTGCACTTTCAGACCCAGACTTAACGCTCTATGTAGATGGATCATGCATGAGAACGAGTGCAGGAGAGTTAGTAGCGGCCTATGCTGTGACCACTGATAAAGAAGTCATAGAGACACAGAAAATAGACACATTGTCAGCACAAGCAGCAGAGCTCATCGCTCTGACACAAGCCTGCATAAGAGCTAAGCACTTGAAAGTAAACATTTATACTGATTCGCAATATGCCTTTGGCGTTGTTCATGATTTCGGGGTCTTATGGAGGGAGAGAGGTTTCCTGACCTCCCATGGGACCAAGATTCAGCATGGCCAGCTTATTCAAGCCCTGTTAGAAGCCATACATTTACCTACAGCCATTGCTATCCTGAAGTGCAAAGCTCACACCAAAGTTACAGACACCATTTCCCAGGGTAATGACCTGGCAGATCGAACAGCCAAACTTACAGCCCAGACACCAACAGACACGACAAGGACAGAGGTACCATTACTGACAACATGTATGACAGTCAGGGATCCCACTCAAGACGTACTCGACATACAGACACATGCCACTGCAGATGAGATAAAGAAATGGACTGAACAAGGAGGGGTCCAGACTGACCAAGGTTGGATGACTAAGGGAAAAGGCACATGGTTTCTACCAGATTCTATGGTACAAGTAATCATCAACACAGCACACAGTCCAGCACACTTGGGAGAAAAAGCAATGTTAGACAGCTTACAGAACATCTGGTTTAACAAGCACATGCGTGCCGCAGCGAAGCAGAAAGTACGAACATGTATGATCTGTTGTCAGTTCAATCCAGGTAAAGGCATCCCGGTGGAACAAGGCGGATTTCATCCTCCTGACCACCCTTTTGAGGTTCTCCAGATGGATTATATCCAAATGGACAGATGTAGAGGTTACAAGTACGTCTTGGTGGTAGTGTGTGCACTATCTAGATGGACAGAAGCTTATCCAGTTCCAGATTATACTGCTGTAACAACAGCCAGACAGTTAGTGCGCGAGTATTTCCCCAGGTATGGATTACCTCGGGTGATCTATTCAGACAATGGCCAGCCATTCTCCTCTGAATTAATGAAACAAGTGTCCCTTCTGTTAGGTTACACATGGAAGTTCCATTGTGTCAGACACCCGGAAGCAGCAGGCCTTGTAGAGAGACATAATCAAACCCTCAAGACAAAATTAGCAAAGGTCTGTGCAGAGAAAGGCGTGGATTGGATGGTAGCCCTGCCGGTTGCCCTCTTTTACATGCGTATGGTAGCACATTCCAGAACAGGCCTATCTCCGTATGAAGTGGTTTTCGGTAGACCGCCAAATATGTGGGGTACGCCTATGCCCAGAAAGATAACTGATGTTGACAGTAACATGCTGACAGATTACCTGGCTTCCTTGATGTCTGCACTACTCTCTTGTCGTTCACAGGTTGCTGCCGCCTTCCCTGACAACACACAGGTCAAGGAACACGCCATAGTCCCAGGGGACTTTGTGTGCATCCGGAATTTTGACCGATCAAGCCCCCTTGAGCCGCGCTGGAAGACCCTGAAGTTGGTGCTTCTTACCACGAGGACCGCACTGAAAGTGGAGGGACGCAAGGGCTGGATCCATGCCCATCACGTTAAGCGCTATTTTGGACAATGTGGAACATTCGAAAAGAACATTGACTTTAATGACACAACAGACTTTGTGCCGCCTTTGCTTGAAAAGACCCCTCAGCAAGAGTATAGGTCCAAGCTTAGATCTAGTAAGTCAGACGTAGTTTAATTGTTTAAGCCCACCCGGTGGTGAATCGGTTAGACCAGTTTCTGACATGTATAAGATCACATATGAGAATAGCAAGATGAGAGATTGCAAGACACTGCAGATACTGCAAGACATTACGCAGCAGATGGATTGTTACCTTGATTATTATTTGATTCTGTGCATTGTTATAATCGGTGTTAGTTTATTGCTACATGTTTTCTTTTTCATTTCCTCACATATACATTCATCCAGTATGCATACGTGACCAGCAATGCAACTGAGTGCTTGGTATGTGGCCAACTACCCCCTTATCAGAAAACAAAGGGAGTTCTGCCGAAATAGATTCTAAAAAAAAAAAAATGATTTTTAGGAAAACATGCCCATTGGATAACATGGCAAATCGCACCTCCGCACAAGACATGCTTTTTCCTCCACTTCCGCAGCTCAGATCCTTTTCAAATTTGGCATCACAGTAGTCCAAGCGATGCCCTACATCCTCACCAAAAAGCAGCCGAATCCCTCCACTGGAACGGGTACGAATTTCCGCTCAAAAACACGCCCCCCCGAAAACGCCAAACAACGCCAAAATCCCTCAACACCTTGTTAAGCAGCATGTTAAAACAAAACATCTTCAAAACGTTACCTCCAAGCACTTGTAAGAGATCCAGCTCTCTCCTGCCTAACGTAATGACAACATACTCTGCACAAACCATGACCACATGGCGCTATTCACAAGCCATATTTACAAGAAACTCAGCAAGTTATAATAATGACATGCTCTTCATAAACCATATTTTCAAGGAGCTATTTACAGGGAACTTCACTCTCAGAGGGACTTTCTTCTTTCAAAACGTCACACCATACCTTTTTCATTTGCGGTCTTAGACTAGGGTGGAACTTGTTACATAGCAGACAGAGACAGCGTGGGAGCAATATACAGATTTCAACAAAGGTTTCTTTTTCTTTGTTGGCCCCGTCCAAAATAGTAAACTGCTACGCAAATTAACAAGAACCCTTGAAGCAGTAGTGAATGTGACTGCATCTGCCCTGGCGACTTGATCCAGAAGCAGTTTGCCATGATACTATCACTGTCTGCAGTGTGGCCTGGCGAAATGATTCTGTATGATCAGCTATACGGTCTCATGAATATAGATGTATCCTGAAGGGTTATGTAATTGACAAGGAGGGAATGAGGAAAATGATATTTTGCCTGACCAAAAAAAATGTCTACTACATACACCCTATGTTACATTCATGTGCATGGCACCCATGCATATTTCTCGTAGTGGCCTGAATCACTAGGCCTCTGCAAACATGTCCTGCAAGTCAAGTCATCAGAGTCTCCCAAACGTTAAGCTAAAATAAAGGCCCATGTATTTTGCATTCTGCATTGTGCATTTTAAATAAATATCGTACTGAGCCCTTTATTTTATTGTGGTTGAACCACTTTCTGAACTTCTGCCAAGACTGTGTTATGAATAACAGTTATCTGTTTTGCTGTACAGAGTGGCATCCCTGCCCGGTGAGGAAATGTAAACAGAACCCGTTCGCGACAGATAAGGCCTAGCTCTCTGTCTCAGCCCCCATGCAATGAACGGAGAAATATATGCTTTTTCTTTATTTCTAGCGATGAACCTTTGTTTCAGATAAAACATCCCCTGACTCCAGACATCAGTTGTACCAGACGTGCTCAAGTCGCCCTGACACAAGAGATTACTCTGCTAAGCCAAAAGTCATCTCTCCTCCCATTTACACGTCAATTGCACGCCATGCTCAAAGTTGCACAATTAGGGCAGAGTTCCAGCTGGTCATGCAATCTCCTCCCCTAAGTACCCACCCACCTATGACATCTACCTATCATCTACCTATGACTCATCAAGTGTACGCCCACATGCTCTTATCTCTTTCTTTCTTGCTCGGCCTGGAGCGCTCCTCCCTATGTACAAGGAGAAAATTGTATATATGCTGTTCATTGTTATTGAATGTTAGATTACTCTTCCTGAACCTCAGTGGTGATGGAACATATTCTCCCTTTGACTCGAGTTATTGGAATAAAGCCCATTTTAACTTGGACACCACGGATCCTGTCTCTCATTTGATGCATGATATTTTGTTAATGCCTAGAAATTCTGCCAGGGTAATATTTTATTTACCACACTTCCCTCAGGGTCCACCGTGTGTTTCGTCACCTGCAGGGGAACCCCGGCTCGCACCCAAATTAGCGCGCCCCTAGCATAAGCCGAATATGTGGTGTTGTAGATCTGTCCCCTCCATCTACGCTGTAGGGCCAAACCCTCCGCCTTCGTGAGGTGCGTTTCCTGTAACAGTGCAATCTGAATACCCCTACGCTTCAGGTAAGTGTGTACCTTGTGACGCCTGGACATAGTGTGCAGCCCGCGCACGTTCCAAGTAATGCATTTCAGATTAGACAGTTCAGCCATTGTCCCATTGCGTTTCGGCATGTCCCTTCTCAGCCCGCTCGAACAGGATAACAAACAGTAATCGCTCTGCACCGATGGCTTCCCTCCCCCTTAACCAGAACAATTGAACCCCCAACCATGACTTCACCCCCCCTCCCCCCCAGAACAGGACCCAGAGATTGCCCCCCAGTTCCCATCCAAACCTTGTCCAAAAACTAGTAAACTATCCTGACGGTAGCCACTGCAGGTATGCCTTAGGGGCAAAGGAGGGGTAAAGCACCGATAGGAGGGCCCTCCCACACTCAGGCCGCCTAGGAGCGATCGAGCCACAAGGTACATATGCAAACCCCGGGCTTGTCCCCAACCCATGGATCAACCAATTGTCCGATAGTCTCAGCAGGGGTCTTTACTCTACACAGCCCAGCGCTCCCATCCCCGCCGGGAATGACTCACCCCAGCTCACCCTCGGCCATCAAGCAGTTCTTCCGCCGTATTCGGGGTGACCACAGGGAGGGTCACACTATCAGCCTCAGAGTCCTCCGTGTCTGTACGTCCTCCACCACCTTCAGGCTCTGATTCCTCGGTCACTGGTCCACCCTGAGAACCCGATATGCTGGATAGCATTTCCAACACACCACGCCGTTCCGCCGTAGTCACCACATTCGAGGGACGGCCAAATCCACCTCGTCGAGTACGGACCCTCTTAGATCTCCGCTGTAGTCCAGCCTCCGAGACAGCCGGGAAAGAAGAGTCAGGTCCGTCTTTGCCAGCCCTATAGAGTTCCAGCCAGCCACACGCATCGTCAGGGGTGTCAAAGAATTTAGTCTTGCCATCAAGGATGATGCGGAGCCTCGCTGGGAAGAGCAATGAATATTGAATAGTCTTGTTAAGCAGTTCGCGTTTAATTGCCAAGAAGGAGGCCCGCTGGCGTTGAGTCTCATAGGTGTAGTCCGAGAAAATATTCACCTTGCTGTTGTCCACCTGATATGGCCCGTTCCTTCTGGCGTTATTGAGGAGCAGGTCCCTGTCACGGAAGTGCAACAATCTCACCACTACCGGGCGTGGAGGGCGGCCCTGCTGCGGCGGTCTGGATGGGACTCTGTGCGCCCGCTCCAAAGTGTAGAAGGAGGAGAGCCCCTCGGGCGCCACTTCCATCCTGAGCCAGTTTTCTAGATAAGTCACCATGTCGCCATCCTCAACTTTTTCCGGTAGGCCCACTACGCGGATGTTGTTCCTTCTGTTGCGCCCTTCTGCGTCCTCCGCCCTCCTCTCCAGAGCGTCCATTCGAGTCAGGGCATCCTTCATGACGACAGCCAATGTCTTTTGCGCCGGTTCTAGGGTTCCAACCGAGACCTCCACTTCCTTGACCCTGTCCGAGAGCTTGCCATGGTCAGCCCTGAGCAATCCCAGGCCCGTCACCACCTGGGCAATGTCTTGTTGGAGTGCTGACCTCGTATCCGTTATGGCGGCCAAGATATTGTCTAATTGTCATTGTAGGTGCGGGTCTGTTGGTATCTCCGGGTCAAGCTGGTCACTCCTTTACGAAAGTTCCGTGTCGGAGGTGGCCTGCGCATTCCCCTTAGCGCCCCTCGGTTTACCCATGGCGGCCCCGGGCACCAGCTGCGAGACGGACAAGTACCTCGTGGAGGGGCGCCGCCCAGCACCCCGCCGGCTCCCGTCCCAGGACCAACACCGGCGCGAACCTCCAACCAGCGCTCAACACAACAGTGAGGAGCGGTATGGCCGTCCTCTGGCTCAGGTCGTAGAATCAGTGGGTGTCCTGTTCGGGTCTCAGCGGCCAGTATAGGTGACCCACCAGCAGCCGGCCTCTGCAGGAGCGCCAAGAACGAAACCACCGCTATGGCCACTTGGCGCAGGGCTCTCCGCTGCCGTGCACTAATCGGGCCCCGCCGCGGCCGGTCAGGCAGGGGGCAGGGCCCCGCCCCCACCGAGGTAAGTTGCAGCCGGGAAGGGGAGACGGGTCTCACTCAGGTCGCTATGCGCCGTCAGGCACCACCGCCTCCTCAAGCCACCGCCGCCGCCATCTTAGGCCGCAGGCCTCCTTCCCCAGCTCCGCCGGCCCACGTCCACTCGGCGACCAGCGCGAATCCCCCACGCTCTCCTCCACAGTTTTTCAACCTAGGCCCGATTGTCAGTTCTTTAGCGGGCCCAGGGTCTCGGGTAGCGGGGCCGGAGCCTTCCCAGGTTCGACAGGGCCGTTGCAGCTCTCTCCCAGCTCCTCCGTCCCGCAGTGCCCTGGGGGTCCCGTTGGTCAGCCACCTCGATCGGTGATGTCTCGAAAACAGACGGGGCCGCCGGCAATCCAGGCAGTCGGTTCCCGCTGTGCACCGCCAGGGACGGGGAGCGGAGATCAGGACTCCTCCGGATCCTCGACCTACGACGTCCGCCGGGCACTCTATCACCTCCGGGCCTGAGCGGGCGCCATGATGGAATCGGCGCAGCTCACTCCGCGATCGCTCAAGTAGGCTCCGTTCTCTCCCCTCCCGCGTCGCCGCGGCCCTCCTCACACGGCTCTCCGCTCAGCGCTCCCACTCCGTCACCCGGTGTAGGATCGGGGAGCCCTTGGGGCTTCTTAGGCAGGATTAATGCGGCTCGATCGCGGAGCCGAGCGATCAGGCGACCTCCGCCATCGGCGCCTTAGCCACGTCCCCCCTCAGTCTCATTTAACCTCACAGCGATTGTTTCTGGAAAAAGCTGAGGGAAGCTGAGCCACCTCGGAAAAGTGATGAGCCTGAAGCCTAAAAACGAGTTTCAAAATCTGCTCGGCAAAGTCGCACAATGCAGGGCTGCCCCGGGCCCACGAAGGGGGCCCTTCTAAGAGGGCGGCCCCACTTAGTGCCACAGGATCGGCACACTGAGCACCGTCTTTCTCTTGCTGCCCTGACGCCATGTGGGATGTGTTCCTTGTGAGCTGCCACTCGTGCGGTGAGTGAGTCCATCCCTCCCTTTCCAATCTCCAAGGAGGACAGCAGATGGCCTTGGCGCAGTTCTTTGCAGCTGCCCGACAGTAGGGGGGGAGAGGGCAGCTCCCAGGGGACTAGGGCCGCTGCGCTTTCCCCAGGCCCCCCAGTGAGGGACGGAGAAGGGGCCTTTAGGGGATGGAGGGTATACCCCCGATGTGGCGCAGGCTAGGCCTCCGGGTGTCTTGCGGGGTTCTTACACATCTGACGATACCTGGGGGTTAGGGGGTTGACCAGTGAGCCTTGTGGCGCCCCCCCCTTTTTCATCCTCCGGGTCTGGCTGTGGGTTTCGGCCCACGCGGTGGGTGCTGCCTGCGCTCAGGGGAATGGAGAGAGTAGGCCGTGTTCTTTCCCTGACCAGCCTGTGGGTTGCTAGGGTTTGCCCAGGGAAACGGCGCCTTGTTTTCCCCGCTGCATCCCCAGGTGGGGGGCAGATAGTGCGGTGGGTCGCGCAGGCTCTCACTGAGGGGAGGGGGGCTGCAGGGTCCCTACATGTTCTGTGGCGGGCCGGAGGCAAGGCGCGGGTGGTATGTGGGCTCCCAGTGGACGAGGGGCCAGTCCACGGTGCTCTAGCTGCCAGAGCCTGCGGGTGTACGCCGCGAAGTGGGGCCGTGTTTGGGCTCCCAACCTCCTGTGTCACCCAGGGGGGTCTGGTCCCTCCGGTATCGCAGATGACCGCGGCCCATGTGAGCCGGACTCAGGCCCCACCCGCGGCATCTCCATTTTTTGAGTACTCAATGTTACTTTCATTTATTTATTTATTTATTTGGAAAGTTTTATATAGCGCTGGCTAGACCCGGAGGTATCAGAGCGCTTTACATGAGTATCAGACCATAGTTGCAGATTACATCGTTGCAAAGTTATTAGAGCTTGGCAAACATATTTACATGTAAGGTCGAGACAAACAAAAAGGCCATCTACGTAAGGGAAAAAGCAGGCAAGGGGAGAGATTCAGGGGAGGGGTATAGGAGCAGGAGAAGTAGACAGAGAATGGAGGAGGGAAAGAGGAGGGAGGGTGAGAGACACAGCATGGAAAGAGGAGGGGAAGGGCGACGGGAACACAAACCGGTAGACGAGTCAAAGCAACGTCCAAAGTCCAGTAAGCTGTGATCCCAGGGGAAGTGGTATCATTTCCCCATCTCTGTTGCGAGAGGCTCCCTATACGCAGTGGACTCTCTCAGAGGGGTCTCTGAGACTCCAAGGTCTACATACTGGATCCTTCCCCAAAAAGGGGAGAGGGAGTGCTTTGGCCAGGGTTGCTATACCATACCTCTACTGTGAGTGGCTCCCTTTGCACCGTGGACTCTCCGCGGGTTCGTTGAGACTTCAGAGTATAAATATTGGATCTTTCCCCAACAAGGGGAGAAGGAGTGCTTAGTCAAAGGGCACAAAAGGGCAGGGGGCTAGGCGGTGTAGCAGGCAAGGGGAGAAATTCAGGTGAGAGGGGATAGGAGTAAAGGAAGTAGACAAAGAAAGAGAGAGTACTAAATGAAAACAGGCAGCATCAGTTAGGGGCACAGACTGTTTTCTCTCTGAGGCCATGAGTTTGCCTCATCTCTAAGGTAACAACCTAGCACAGGCCATTCCAGAAGCTTTGTCGTCCAGGACATGAATCAAACAGTTTGTAATTCGAATTATTTTTCACAATGCCTCGGCACGTGTGCTTTGCCCACACCGTTCAGTTAAACACCTCTAGTGCCTCTATGAGGGTCCTGTCAATTCTGTGTGCCAATGTCTGACCACAGTGGTACCCGCGGGCAACACCCTGGTGTCGACTCTGCTGTCCCAGTCGGACTTATCTCCTCTAGCACGATGCAGGGAGGCCTACGCCCCACTGCAATGCTGTTCTGGTCTGCCCAGCGCTGTCCCACACAACGGCCCACTAGCCCAGGATTGAATTCCCCGCTGGCCGGGGTCGCTGGGTAGTATAGAACTCCCTTGTATGGTAGGGTCACTGAGACGGGCGGTCCAACCTGTTAATAGTGGGATATTGCAAACCGCTCCAGGCACAAAAAGATCACTGGTGGTATGTCCCCAGAGCAGCATCTATGGACACAGACCAGCTTACCTGGTGTAGAAAGAAGTGAGTGGCACTCCAGTCAGTAAAGGCCGTGATCAGGGCCAATCCTCTTGTCTCCCAAATTTTGGTGCCATGCCCAACAGTGTCACAGAACCCAATTGTCGACCCTCTGTCCCCGGAGCTACCTTCTCAGGCTGCAGCTCCTCGCAGTTCAAGCTCAATCCATCTTCGCTGGTTCCAAGCATTCGAGAACACAAGCCGCCATCTTAAGAAGGGCTCGACAGTCTAACACAGAGCTTTCCAAACTGTGTGTCCCGACACAGTGCTGTGTCGCCTGCGATTGGTGGGTGTGTCGCAGGCATATAGCAGATAACTGCTGCTAATTAAGAGGCATTCCTTTGAAAGAGTGTCTCGGAGTCAGCCACAGCAGCTCAGACTCCGAGACACTCTGCTCTATGGGGGTCGGAGGATTCACAATAAAGCTCCATTAACAAGTAAAAAGAGTGGAAGGGGGGCTGGCGTGTATGTGGGAAAGCAGGATACCAGGCAGAGAGCAGCGCTCAGAGCTGCAGACACACACTGTCAGGCAGACAGAATTGCTTTTGTGTCCCTGTGACTTCACTGTGGCCCGCGAGGATTGCCCTTAATCACACTCAGTTTAAAAACATTGCCGCCATGCTGAGAAGTTCTGAAGCGGTCCCATTACAATTATAGCACCCCTTCTAACAATGGTCAACGCTTCCCCATTCAGGTTATTGCAGCACAGCCAAGGAGTGCTGGCAATGCCTCACTAAAGGTATGTCAGCGCTGCTTTCACATACCAAAACTATCTCATTAACACATAGGATTTTGCTGAGAAGAGAGGAAACTGTCCCTCTGAAGGCGCAGCAGCACTGCTGTGCAGTGCAGGTAATGCCCCCTTAAATGCAGAGCAGGCCTGATAATCAATTAGCAATATTGTCCAAAGTAAACTACAACAGGCCTGCTAGGAAGTGCAACGGGAGCTCCGTCAACCCTCTTGCTCGAATGAAAACTAATCTGTCAGATTAGTGTGATGACAGTGTTATGTCCCAGCACGGAGGGAGACAGATGGAGGGGGGGAGAGAGAGAGAGAGAGAGCGAGGGGGGAGAGAGAAAGAGAGAGAGGATGGGGGGAGAGAGAGAGAGAGATACAGAGAGAGGGAGACCGAGAGAAGGGTAGACAGAGAGAGAGGTAGACAGATAGAGGTAGACAGAGAGAGAGGGAAGGAGAGAGAGGGAGGGAGGGAGAGAGAGGGAGGGAGAGAGAGGGAGGGAGAGAGACTGAGAGAGGGAGGGAGAGAGACAGAAAGAGGAAGGGAGAGAGAGGGAGGGAGACAGAGGGAGGGAGAAGGAGGGAGGCAGAGGGAGAGGGAGACAGACAAGAGGGAGACAGAGGGAGAGAGAAAGAGAGGGAGGCAGAGGGAGGGAGACAGAGAGAGGTAGACAGAGAGAGAGAGGGAGGGAGAGAGAGGAAGGGAGGGAGACAGAGGGAGGGAGACAGAGGGAGAGGGAGGGAGACAGACAAGAGGGAGAGAGAAAGGGAGGGAGACAGAGAGAGGGAGACAGAGGGAGGGAGACAGAGGAAGGGAGACAGAGCGAGGGAGATGGAGGGAGACAGAGGGAGGGAGACAGAGGGAGGGAGACAGAGGGAGGGAGACAGAGGGAGGGAGGGAGAGAGGGAGGGAGACAGAGGAACGGAGAGGGAGACAGACAAGAGGGAGACAGAGGAAGGGAGAAAGAGAGGGACGGAGACAGAGAGAGGTAGACAGAGGGAGGGAGACAGAGGGAGGGAGACAGAGGGAGGGAGACAGAGAGAGGGAGACAGAGAGCGGGAGACAGAGAGCGGGAGACAGAGTGGGAGGAAGGGCGACAGACAGAGGGAGGGAGACAGAGGGAGGAGGGTGACAGAGGGAGAGAGACAGAGGAAGCGAGACAAACAGAGAGAGACAGAGGGAGGTAGACAGACAGACAGAGGGAGACAGACAGAGGGAGAGAGAGGGAGGGAGAGAGAGGGAGAGAGACAGAGGGAGAGAGAGGGAGGGAGACAGAGAGAGGGAGACAGTTAGAGAGAGGGAGACAGACAGAGTAAGTGAGAATCCCCCCGAACTCCCCCTAGGTGGTTCTGGCTCGCTACGCTACACTCGCTCGCTACACTCGCTCGCTACACTGCCTTACTGTGTCCCAAAATGATGCATCTCCAAAAAGTGTGTCCCCAACATGAAAAGTTTGGAAAGCTGTGCGCTAACAGCTAGGCGGCTCTGCCTTGTTGCCATTGAAAAAGAGGGACTACGCCGTGGGAAGTGTCTGGTCAGCGGGGCCAGGGCCAAGGCTCCCCCCAGCGGCAACCAGCACAGTAACGGCACCAGAGGGGCATCCCAGGACAGTAAGATGATGCCAGATCAACAGAGTAAGAAAATAGTCCTCAAGGGTCCCAGGGTTAGCAGTATTCAAGGGGAGGGATAGTACGGCAGATATGCATTGTTGAAAAGCCGCAAAACATTCAACTTCCAGCCGGCTCTACAAAAGCGACCCGCCTCAAGGCTCCCCAGATAGGCCCAGGCACAATCGGCCGCTGGGCAGACGCGCGGGGCTCCAACTCACGGGTATACCTCCTGGAGCAATCCTCCGCACATTCAGCTCCAGTTCAGGGCCGCAAGGCAATCTGGACCCCCAAGGTAGCATGTTTTCCCTCTAGGGCCCTACGGCCATCCGTGAACGTCAAGTGTTACTCCTCACCTCCTCCGGCAGGGTTGTGAAGTTCTATGGCGCCATCTTGCTCCATTCATGCCAGTACTGCACTGAAATTAAGTTGATCTCCACAGCACTTCAGACCTCTGGAGGCACCCAGGACACTAACAAGGCTCAGGGGTTTCCTCAGCGCGCCCCGGGGTAGGGCCGAATCAGTAGTAATCAGGATAGAAGTGCAGGCCGGTAAAAAGGCTACTAAGCACAGCGTTGTCAGACGGGCCTCCACGAGCTCCAGGCTCTGCACTAGCGCTACCCAGCTGGATCCCTTCCATCCATTATGACCGCTGGCAGAACTTTCCCAGCACCGAGCACCGCTGCACACACGGTCAAGTCTAGTGGTCAGTCTGGTACTCACTTGTTGTCGTCGCAAGGAGTGCCTTGTAGCTCAGTCCCTTGTTCCTCTCACACTGCACCGGGACCGACGCGCCTTCAGCCTCACTCTTAGCAAGCTGGCAGCGCTCTATGAGGTCACGGTGTCATCCCCAACTACACCGCAGCAGCAGCACGGGGCTCCGCAGCTACCAATGCGGAGCGCCCAGCCGCCATAGTCAGCCACTTGCCTTACTTTACTATGCACAGTCACGACACCGTTGGGACCGGGTCCTCTCCTGGGTGAGTGGCTGTGGGTGTTGTGTTTATTAATAAAGTTCTTTCCTCTAATGCATTGCTCTCGTGCCATGTCTCTGCACGAGCGACCTGCCGGTGCATTGTGACGTCAGTATGTCTAACTGACCACCGGCAGGTTGGCAGTTGATTGTCAGTTACTAGGTTATGGTGGCAGCGAACAGATGTGCCCTGGTGTCAGGTTATTATAATAAAGACCTTACACTTACCTTCTGTGTCAGTCGTCTTTACAACTTGGCGACGAGGCTCCTGACACCACGAAGAACCCACAGGGAGGCCATTGGACCGGTTTGTGTTGGGTGCATCTGGCGCAGTGGTGTCCACCTGTTTATCGTTTTCCGCACTCCGCGGAATTTCCAGGATGCAGCTTTTCTATACATGCACGTTGAGCATGTGGGAGTGAGTCGGGGATCGGCGAACGGCTTTGCAGTTTTGTGTTCATTCCTGGAACACGCCTGGAAGGAAAGAAGGTCTGGAGGTCTTGTTGAACGCCATTAAATAGGGTGAGTCAGTGTTTCCCAGCCTTCGGTGCCAGCGCTGCGAGCGTTGAGTGTTCCGCATGAAGATTCCGCAATTGTGACTTTTGGTCAGAATTTGAAGAGCGGTCCTTCTCCCGCATCCTTGCGCTGTTGGTTGTCTGTTGCGCATAGGAGTGCACTTGTACTGTTGTACAGCTGCGTGAGGATAATTGGGGAGAGCGAGTCGAGTCTCCGGCGTGTGAGAAGTTCTGGAAGATTTCACCTCAGCGGTTGTGCTCTGCGCAGGCACGGTAACCTGAGGAGAGATTCCTGTCAGCCGGCAGAGTGACGTCAGTGGAACGCAACGCAGGACGACGTTGGGCGGCCATTTTATGCGTGTCTGTCATCCGGCAAAGGAGTTTCAGTCAGTTTCACGGAGGAAAATTAAAAGAGAGAGGAGGCGTTTTTTTTTTTAAGCAAATAACGCGCCGTTTTCAAAGAAATGTTCTAATTGCGTGTTACTTACAGCGGTGACACGCACACCATTGGAAGTTATTCTTGGTGTGGACTATGTGGACAGGGAACACATAAGTTTGTCATAAATAGCAAAACGTGGAAAAATAAAAGAAGGACTACTATCCTCATTTAATAGAATAAGTGTTCTCCAGCTTAAAGTTGAATTGGAAAATAAGTACTTACCGCTTAAGGTTAGGTATTGACTATGGCTTCAGGGAATGTTTGGAATCTATCTCCACCTTTACCTTTCATACCATCTACGGGGGATGACGCCCTAAAATGGGAAGAATGGAGAGAGTATTTTGAAAACTATTTATCCACCTTTGAGGGAGATGAATTGACTCCTGAAAAGAAAAAAAATATTCTTCTTCATTGTTTGGGGGCAAAGGCTATGAAAATCTACAATCGCATAAACAAAAGAGCAAGACCAGGAGATGTTTATACTATTGCTTTGGAAGATTTAACGATGTATTTTAAACCTACTATTTCCATTTCGGTGAATAGATTCAAATTTTTTCAACGCAGGCAAACACAGGAAGAGTCTGTGGAGGATTATGTTGCTGCGCTGAAGAGTTTGGCATTAACATGCAGGTTTGGGGCATTACATGACGAACTGGTTCGTGACCAGGTTGTTATGAGATCCTCAAATAAACATGTTCAAGAGAAACTGTGGGCGAAGGGAGAATTACCATTGGAAGAGGTTGTGGAAATAGTTAAATGTACAGAATTAACTGGAAGGTGTGCCAAAGCTGTTTTACAAGAGGAAAAATCCTTTACGGAGGATAAGTCCATGGTAGCAAAAGTGATTAGTTCTAAAAAGTCAAGTAGTATGCCGGGTTCAAGGTATGCACAACGTAGTGATTCTAGTAGTAAGAGTAAACTCTCAGATGACAGGAGGTGTTACAGATGTGGCAGTAGATACCATTTGGCCAATGACAGGTCATGTCCAGCAGTGAGGCAAAAGTGTTCAAATTGTAGTATGGTGGGGCATTTTGGTGCTATGTGTCCAAAGAAAGAAAAAGGAGGGAGGAATGTAAAAGCTGTAATTTATGAGGAAGAAGAAGATTGTACATCCTCAGATGAATATGACATGAATTTGTTTGTGTTAAATGTTGAAGACAGTGTTACTAAGAAGAAAAAACCTATTTGCGACATGAACATTGGCGGGGTTGACATGTCAATTGTGGCGGATTCAGGCTCGCCGTATACTATTGTAAATGAAAAGGTATGGTTAGAGAAATTTGTTCCAACCATTGGAACAAGATTGAAGAAACCTGATATTTCCCCTAAGTCTTTTAATTACGAACCAATTGAAATGCTAGGTTACAGGGAACTGGAGTTCATATTTAAATCACGCCAAGCTATGGGCAAGCTTTATATATCCAAGGTCGGTCCATCAGTGTTGGGATGGATGGACCAAGGGGAACTAGGTATAATACTTGATCCGAACAGTCCTGACCCAGTTCTCATATTACAAACTGAGGAAGATTGTAACAATTTCTTTAAAAAAAGGTATCCTATGGTGTTTACAGAATGCATAGGGAAACTAAAAGGGTTTGTACATGAAATCAAGCTTAAGAAAAATGCCATACCTTGCATACACAAGTCTAGGAACATACCGTTCTCTATAATTAGTGAGGTGGAGGATGAGTTGAAGAGATTACAAAGGGAGGGCATTATTGAGCCAGTTGAATCGGCTGAGTGGGTTTCACCTTTGGTTATCGCGAAGAAACCTAACGGCAAGCTCAGGCTATGCATTGATCTTCGCGATCTAAATAAAAACATATTGGTAGATCAATTTCCCTTGCCAAAGATTAATGAGATGCTGTCCCTTACCAATGGTGCTAAGTGGTTTTCAACTATCGATCTTAGCTCTGCTTACCATCAGGTGGCTTTGCATCCCAAGAGTAGAAGCCTGACTACATTTGTAACTCCTCTGGGATGTTTTAGGTTTAAAAGAGTACCTTTTGGACTGGCCTCTGCTGCGGCCATGTTTCAGAGGTTAATGAGTGAAATATTCAAGAAGGAGAAAAATCTATTAATTTTCCAAGATGACATCATGATCACGGGCAAAAGTAGAGGTGAACATGATGCTAAATTAAACAGAGTCCTAGGGTTGCTAGAGCATCATGGACTTACAGCCGATCTGCGTAAGTGCAGGTTTGCAACTAATAAAGTCACATATTTGGGGCACGAGATTGATGGGGATGGCATTAAACCAAAAGAAGAACTACTGTCAGCCATCAGGGAAGCTCCCTCACCTAAGAATAAGGAAGAAGTCAGAGCATTTCTAGGTTTATCAGAGTTTTATGCAAAATTCGTTAAGAATTTCTCATCTAAGACCTTACACCTCAGGGAACTAATAAAACAGAAAAACAAGTTTGAGTGGAATGTTGTGTGCGAAGAGGCATTCAAGAAGATTAAAGAGGATATTTGTGAGGCTCCACCTCTTCAAGGGTTTAACCCCTCTCTAAAAAGCATAGTGACAACTGATGCAAGTAACAAGGGTTTGGGTGCAGTCCTGTCACAAATTGATGTAAACGGCAAAGAGGTCACTGTTGCTTTTGCTTCTCGTTCTATCACTACCACAGAGGAAAAATATTCTGTGATTGAGAGAGAAGCACTAGCCTGTGCTTGGGCTTTGAACTATTTCAGGCAATACATTTGGGGGTACAAAATCACCCTTAGAAGTGATCATAAGCCTTTGGTGAAAGTGCTTTCTACCAAGGGTCTTCAGGTTGCTTCTCCTCGCTTGTCCAGAATTTCAATGAAATTGTTAGAATACAACTACGAAGTTGAATACCTTCCGGGTGTGAGAAACAAGGTGGCGGACTGTCTAAGCCGTCTACCTCTTCCAATCAGAGATGACCAAATTCAGGACATTGACACCTTCTGTGTAGCTAATATCACGGAAGAAGTACCATGTATCTCAGGGGCAGAGTGGAGTGAACAGATGGGAAAAGATGTCATTCTGATTGAAGTGAAGGAGAAAATAAGAACAGGGTGGCCAGAAAAGAAAAAATTGTCTCCCCTTTTGCGTCCATTTTGGGAAGTAAGAGATGAGTTATCTGTAGAGGGGGATCTTATCTTGAGAAATGGAAGAGTAGTTCCACCCGAGAAGTTACGTAAAAAACTGTTGGATATTTGCCATGAGGGACATCTTGGCATTGGAAAAACCAAGAGCAGGGTCAGAAATTCTTACTGGTGGCCTGGGTATGACTTGGAAATCGAAAGGGGTGTCAGAGAGTGTACAGCTTGTGAAAACTCGGACAAGACAAAATACACGTTGAGACCACCCCTTCAACCGTTGTCATGTCCTGATATGCCTTGGACAAGATTGGGAATTGACATTTGTGGGCCTATTCATGAACATGGTGAGATGCTGTACCTAATAGTGTTAGTAGACCATTTCTCAAAGTGGCCAGAGGTGGAGGTGGTGAAGGAAGCTGATGCTAAATGTGTTGTAGGATTTTTGAGGAAGCTATTCCTTAGAGAAGGCCTTCCCAATTGCATGGTGTCAGATAATGGTCCACAATTCAAGTCTAAAATTTTTAAAGAGTTCCTGAGAAACCAAGGAATAGAACATAAAACCACATCTGTGTATCACCCGGCAGGGAACGGAGCTGTAGAGAGGTTTAACCGGGTGATCAAAGGCATAATTCAATTGGCTAATCAGAATGACATGTCATGGAGGAAGCAACTTATGAAAAACCTTTGGTCATTCCGAGTTACGCCATGTGTGTCTACTGGTACTAGTCCTTTTGTGATTCTGAGAGGGAGGACCCCCATTACAAAAGATAATGTAGGATGGGTTACTCCCAAAAGAGTAATGTGGTCTCCAGAGGAGATAAAGGAGAATGTAAGAAAATGTCAAACCATAGAAAAAAAATACTATGACAAAAAACATTCATGTAAAGAGGTTAACATTAAAGCAGGAGACTATGTGAGAGTGAGGAATAACAAAAGTGTCATCAATGGGAAACACCACTACTCACAACCGTTGCAAGTTAAAGAAGTGTTTTGTAATTCCGCCCTTTTGAGTGATGGGAAAACTTGGCATTTTTCTGCTTTATCATTATGCAAAGAAAGGAAAGGAATGGTTGACTTTCAATCCATTTCTGATGAGGAAGGGGCTTCCGGTTCTCAAGACTATGAGTGGATTCTAGACCGAGAGGACGGGGAAGGTTCTCAACCGAGTGGTACCAATATTGTATCTCTGGGTATGAATGATGTACCTTCGGGTAGTGAGAATTATTCGGACGCTTCTCGGGTAGAAGACAGTGGTAGTAGTCTGAGTAAGGAGGCAAGTGAAGAATATAGGTACCAGACAAACAGTGAAGCAGATTCTGATTCCGATGACTCAATTTATGAAGATGTTATGGCGCAAGACACTAGTGGTCAGGATGAACCTTCTGTGAGCAGGTACGGAAGGGTGGTGAAACCACCAGCTAAATTACAAGATTACATTTGTGATTAGCAGTGGTCATTCCTCCCTTCCTCGTGTTTCACCAGGACATTCTCTTTCTGACAAGTTGCTCTGGGAAGGGAGATGTGTTGTGTTTATTAATAAAGTTCTTTCCTCTAATGCATTGCTCTCGTGCCATGTCTCTGCACGAGCGACCTGCCGGTGCATTGTGACGTCAGTATGTCTAACTGACCACCGGCAGGTTGGCAGTTGATTGTCAGTTACTAGGTTATGGTGGCAGCGAACAGATGTGCCCTGGTGTCAGGTTATTATAATAAAGACCTTACACTTACCTTCTGTGTCAGTCGTCTTTACAGTGGGGTCCCCTGCTTCGTGGGCTCTAGGGGCCCAGGCCAGAGTAGACAGTTACGACGGGGGGCAGCCAGGCGGGGCCTTCAATGCGCAGCCCTGCGGGAGTGAGACAAAGCTAGTTTGTCCGCTCCCATCCTTCCTGTGAGCTGTACGGTTGACCAGCCTGGATTATGCGGTGGGACTCCTGAGGTCTTGCGTGAGCGGAGGGAGCAGCCCCGGTCCTGTTGTGGCTTCCTACTCAGCGCATGGGTTGCGGGGGCTTTCTATGGGGAGACTGCAGGGGTGGAGGTTGTCCAGGGGAGGCCCGCCACCGACCAGGGTACTGTTTCGGCCGTTCTTGTGCCCAGATGGGTAGCGCGTTTGCGTGGCTGTGACTGGGCCGTCCGGCGGGGACAGTGCTGGGGTGACACAATTGGTCGCAGCCCTATCTGGGGAGGGCGTGCCGCCCTGAAAAGTGCTCCACACCTTCGGACGGGTTTGCACTATTTAATTTCACACGATGTTAGGTCTCCTCAAGCGTATGTTCGACGGAGGGGTACGATAGGGTTACGGGACACAATGTTTAATGTTGTTTCTGCAGGGCGAGCGCATCCTGGACAGGGCGGTGCGTGTTTACTCACGGGACTGCAATGCAGCTGTGGCAGGATAGCAAGACACCGTCGCACAAGGTTTGGGGGCATGCCAGCCTTGGCACGCCTGTGGTACGTGGTAGCGCGTCCATCACAGGTAATGTTTGAGTATCTGTAGCAGGGGAGTACCTGCCTCAAGAATTGGGTGTCAACAGACAAATCTTGCTGACTTTGCATGGGGGTGCCTGTTTTCTAGTTTAAATTGTGGAAAAGCACTCTCCGCAGCGTGCCTGACCTCAAGCACATTTCAGCCAACAATAAAAATGTTAAGACTACTCCGGTGACTGATGTTCTTCCTGGAGCGATAAGGAAGTTCTGTCTAGTAGAAGTGTTGACTGCAGGGGGTTATTATGCCTGCTGCAAAGAATGTGTATCATGCAACCCACAAAGTGAATATAACATAAATAGGTCAGGGGGTTACTGCTTTCATAAGAGACTTTGTTTTGTTACTTGTAGTTTGTAAGTTAAAAGACTAATAAGAAACAGTGAGCGGTTAACTGTCATCAAAGAACTGAAATGCAGAAAAGTATAGATTGGAGCGTATTGATTTTCCCCCCAGACTTTCAGAATCCTAATGTTGTACAAACTGTTGATTAGGGTAGAAATAAATTCCAATTATTAAAGATAATACCTTACAAGGGTCTTACGTTTTTAAGTCGGAGTTTGTGCTTCTCCAGATCAATCCCCCCTAAACTTTACTGCCTACTAGAATGGATGACATATAAATTCCACCTCTCTGGCTAATGTAAAGTTGCCTATACATATTTACACATGATTAAGTAATGTGTGTGTAATGTAAAGTGCTCCGACACACTTCTCTTTTATGAGTGACACTATAAACTAATTAGATGCATCTGAGTGAGAGTTGATATGGTGACATAAGGGGTATTTGGTAGTGCGGGGAATTCATTGTGCAGGTGGTCATGGGGGGGCACTCAAAAAACATTGTCGCACTGGGCGCCACCAGTGCTATAGCCGGCCCTGCTGTTAGGATTCACCTTTCGTTCCTGATCATTCTGGCAGTTGAGCGCGTTCCTTGTGGCACTGGTAGAGTGCAATGATCTTCTGTGTCCTTATTTATCTCGCATGGGATATGCATGAGATCTCTGGGAGTTTGTGCACAGCATACAGAGGTGATTGGAGACAAGGGCACACATCCTTTTGGTTGGTTTTGGTAAGGCATCAATAATTTATTTTTTTTGCTTGTAGGAATGTATTTAGCAAGCCCCGCACGCAAGGAAGCATTTCTTGCTCACATGACCAATAAGCATGGGGCATAGGGGGTTTTACTCAGGGGCATCCATTTAATAGGCCATCTCATCAGATAGTGTGCCCCCCCGGCCTTTCACCCTCCTGATGCCGATAAAATGAGTCCTTCGACTTTGGTAGCAATAATTACCTGTTAAGCAGGGCCAGGATAGCTTTCGGGGTGAAGGGTGGGTTGGCACAGCCTGTGGGAACCTCAGTTGGCAAGCTTCTTTACTATTCGGTAAGGATGGAGAACATGGAGAGCCAATGGTTTGGGACCTGGCACAGCCGTACTATGGGACTACATTTACTTTTGACTGGCCAGAGTGCACTCAACTCTAATAAAGTTTAGCCGCGGTTCGGCCAGCTAAGCTCATTACGATTTTCAGAGGATAAGGGGTTACCTCTCTAGGGATAGGCATATGTTAAACAGTTGTGCTTAGTGAGGTTCCTTAAACTGAAGCGGGTGTGGTATCTTTCCAAGGTTATCTTTTCTTTTTCATGAAGATCAGCATATGTGACACACAATGGGTTTTGCACATGGCAGGGGGGGGCTCCTTTTTCGCTCTGTCTAGTTAGTCACGGGGTACGCACTTGTCAATTTTGTACCTTGTTTAATTCAATTCAAGCAAGCTTTTTTCGACAAATGTCATAAAAGCATGAAATACATACAGTTCATCTCAAAAGTTAAAAAAAAATTCCAACTACACATTATAGTAAATTCATAGTATTATACAGTGTAAATTCGTCAGTAAAAGTTGCAGATGCATAAAATTCATGATACCTAAAATACACAATATACTACAAAAACATAACCCACAAGGTGAGAAAGTCAAGTCTAGACTTCTGTAAGTGCGACATTGGCGCACCACTGCGATCTCAAGCAGTCCACCTTAAATCTGACTGGGTGGTTTTCTGGTGCAATAGGCACCGCCAGTTAATTGTCACCACCGGCGCCTCTGACAGTCTGCCACGAGGTGGCACATTCTGGCTTGGAGAGAGGACCACTACAACAGGCACTGAGTAAGTCAAGTCATTGTTGGCTATTGCCTTCTGCCCAAGCCATCCTGTTAGCCTTGGGGGCCGGGATTACCTCATTTGTCAAACTTCGAGTTCAAGTATATAAAGGCTTGTGAGTTCTATAATTTTGATTGCCAAGTTTGATGCGCTTCACGATGGAGGTTGAATGTCTCCTGACAAGTCCAGCTTGCAATTTTGGTTACATTGGGTTTGGTGATTACATTATCGGTTAACTTGCGGTCAGAGAAAGTAGATAAGCTGTTGGATATAGCAGTGCATAATTTGGGACACTTAGCAGTAAACCAGCAAACATGAAACACATAGATCGTCATCCGGAGGAGGAATGCAGAGGTGTCAGTTGTGTTTGGACAAATGCTCCGGTAGGAAGAGAGCTCCGTGGGTTAAGGCGTGCATGGCAAGGATCTGGGGGTAACCAGCAATGGTTTCTTCCTAGGTTTGTAATGTGATGAGCTGGGCCAAGTTGTGCTGCTAAGCACTGTGCATAATTTAAAGGTCAAAGTTTTGAATATTAGCACATGCCATGCATAATCTGTATGTCACAGTTTTGTATACTAGCACACGTCTCATGCACAGTTACTATTAGGTCCTGACTCCTCTAGTCCTGCACAACATCACATATATTGTACATACAGGACACAGGCTATACGTTATACTAACCCCGCGGAAAGGTAACCACGCATCTGCAGCAATGTCAATCATTACGGGCAAGAGGGGCGAGTAGGGGTTGCAACAAGACACCTGCAGCAGGGAGTGCTGCCAGGCAGCAAAGAGTTGGTGAGTAAATAGGTCTGGCAGGTCCCGTAGGGGTATCTGCCACCTGGCCACTGCAGGTTGTTTATGGGGATCTCTAAGGACTCAGGAGGGGTCATGGCAAAGTAAACCTGAGCTGAGTTACATGCGGGGTGTGGCGTGGTGGTACCTACATCATTTCACAGGATCACCCCCTGTTGGGTCTCTCTAAGGCTATAGTACAGCATCGGTGCAATATTGGACCATCATTAACACCAGCAACTGTCACTTTGGTAGCAGTAAAGCTTTCGTTAATTTCGACCGGGTTTGGGGCTGGCAATGTCATTGAACTTTGCGGCCAGAAACGGAATAGGGTGCAGGTACATTACTCATAAGTTGACTTCATGTCCCCTGATCATAGGGAATGCATGCTTCCATTTGCTTCAGTTATGCATATTTTCATTGGGAGTTGTCAGTCACCATTGGGACTGCATTTTTAGGGTCAGGCGGTTGGCATGCCTTTTGTAGCTCAGGAATGTCCAAGTAAGGGTTAAGAGGCTAGAAGTCGGCCCTGGGATTCAAGTTCACAGGCCTGTTGAGCGACGGAACTGTTAGGACTTGTGTTCGACCTCCTGGTCACAGGTTCAGATCTTGGTAGGTCCACTCAGCATTCGGAGGTCGATAAATCGAGTACCATGGAGTTGAGTAGCAATAAACATATGTGAATTCTCCCGCCCTATATACTTAGCTGGCAGCCATGCAGGTTGTGGAAGATGTCATCCAACAAGTGTGCTACGGGCCAAAGATTAGGGGAAACTCTGGTTTAAAGCTCAAATGCACTACAAAGTATTAAAAACATTTCCCAAGAATAATAGCAGAAGTTGGGGAGGGCAAGGTGTCACCTAGGGGGTGACTGCCTTATTTCAATGGACATGCTCCAACAAGCGCTATACACAGAGGTGTGAGTTGGGCATCGAACTAGGGACCAGTGAATTATGGTGGTCTGAAATAACCCCCCTGGCAGGTGTAACAGGGGGCGCGTTCAGGGGAAGCCATGGAGTTCTCGCGCATGAGGGTGAACAGCGCCATGCGTATATTCACAGAGAACAGGGGTTTGGTTTTATCCTGTATGGGTTACTGCAAGCTAAGTCCACAGGGTGTTTAGATACAGATGGGATGCTCCTGTCCAAAGGGGGAATGGACCTATTCTTGCTTGATCTGGAGGAGGCCTTGGAATCAGCAGGGGGGAGGTAATTAGGTCTATCATGGTGGGGGGCCCTGGGGTGACGGTGGCCACACCCAGTGCTGTGGCGGAGTTACAGGGTGATCCAGAGGCTGTAAGGTACAGAAGGGTACTCTCTGCAGAAGCACAGTAAGGGTTCAAAAGACCAAAATCCCCAGGGAGGTCCTCACGTTGAACCCTGGAGGAGCGACGGCGTCCCGTTAGTCCTTCGGGCGGTTGCGGATCTGAGCAACCGGGGGTTGCCTGCAACACTCCACCCCCCTGAGCTGGGAGGGGCATGAGTAAGGGGGTGGACTGGCAGTCCGCCAGTAGGAGGGGCTATCCCCTCCCCCAAATCGACAAACACCGGTTGGCGAGGGCCACCGGGTAGATTGGCTCATCTGGTGGGCAGGCGGTGAGGGGCTGCCTGCCCTGGGATCGCCCGTAAGATAACCCACCATGTTGGCATATTTGTTATGCAAGTAAACCTGCAGCAATTTTCTCCACTAAAATGAGTTGTGTCTGATTATTTCTCTGAAGTATTGCTGTGGGAGGTATGGGGAGTGTTGCCGATATTGGCACTATGCGGAAGTGAGGCACTGATAGTGATGGACGCACTCGATGCTGCCAGTGGAGCTGACTTTACCGCTCACCCCTAAACACATTTGCCTTGATCTAGCCATTGAATCGATGAGCCGGTGTCAACTACGCCAGATCGCTGTCGAGTTGCTGTGCTGACTGTGCAAGGTGCGGCCCAGGACCAGCTTCTGTTCAGCTGGAGTGGGCTGCTCATTGCGGGTCCTTTCTGCCCTCCTAGGGGTCCCGACATGTGCTAAGGTTGTGAAGGGTTAGGGAGGGACAGCGTTTATCAGCGCCTGGACTTGGCCCTGTGCAAGGGCAACTATGAGTCCGAACACTGGTCTGCGAGTACTACCTCAAGTGCTAGTTGGTCCCCAGGATGGGGCTGACACTAACCGATGGCATACAGCGTATTCCCCTGTGCACCTTGATAAGAGTGCCGAGGCAGGGGAGCCTAGAATGAAGGGGTGGTTACAGCACCAGGTCGCCCCTGGCTGGCCCACTGGGTGTGAGGCAGGAACATGTTACGAGTCATCCCAGTCACCTATGACCTGAGATGGGGTTGAATGGAGTCCATGAATATGAAGGTGTGGGCCAGTAACCACCATGGGGCCTGCTGCAAGATTATTGGGGCTTGCAGCTGTAGGGCAGCCAGTTTAATTTCATGACCTGCGCGGGGCCCAGGCCTCTAGGCTGGTGCCAAAGAATGCTGTGGTTCACTCTGTCTCTCTCGCTCCTCGAAGGGGGTGCCAATAGGGGAGTAATGACTGTGGGTGTAGGAGCGCTGGTAGGTGTTCGTCGCTGTAATGTAATGTGTATACTTGTAAAGCGCACTGTTGCCAGTCGGCGTCCTGGCGCTGTATACCGCTGGGGAACCTGTCCTGGCTTTCCCTGTGGGATGGTCCCTGCTGGGAATCCCCAAGGTGGAGCCAGGCATCCCCGGCGTTGATGGGGCCATTGTGGAGATTAGGCAAGCTAATGCCCAGAGTTGCCGAGTGGGACCCCTGGTTAGAGTAGGCACCGAGGCAAGAATTATCGAGTCCGCTGACCCTGGTCCACGACCCTGCCGCGTCGGGAATCAAACCCTGGTCCTGGGCCGACTTCTGCTTCCGGGTCTGCCGCCTCTAACCAGTGAGCCACACCACTCCACTGTGCAGGCAGCAATCTCCGGGGCTGGCTCTCTCAGTCATTGAGTCTAGGCCTCTGGGCTAGTGCCAAGGAATGCCATGGTCCACTCTTCTCCCTCGCTCCTCGAAGGGGGTGCCAATAGAGGGGCAATGACTGTGGGTGTAGGAGCGCTGGTAGATGCTCGTCACTGTGCAGGCAGCAATCTCCGGGGCTGGCTCTCTCAGTCGTTGAGTCTAGGCCTCTGGGCCGGTGCTGAGGAATGTCACAGCCCACTCAGTTCCCCTTGCGCCTCACAAGAATGTGGCAGTGGATATGGGGGTAAGAGTGCTAACTCCTCTGCAGATTTTACAAATGTAAGAATAATCAGCAGTTGGCCCAGTTCTTAACTGTTTAACTACTGGCCCTTTGCCTCCCCACCCCAGTGTTCTGAGTCCTTTTTGGACAATTTGGGGTTGTTTGCGCTTAGGGATTCATAACCTTTTTTCCCATAAGGTATCATGACAAATTTGCGCCCTTTTTTCCAATACTCTGCAGATTCTAAAGGTAACCAGGGTTTGTGGATTCCCCTGGAGTAGGCAAATTAAAGCAACATTTTGAGTTTTTGGAGAAAAATGGAAAAAAGTGCTCCTTTAAAAGTTTCAGATTCTTCCAAACAATGGCATCAACGAATGGTTTGCCATGTCACCATCTTTCCATTGTTCAGGAACATGCAGAGCTGAATCAAAAAACCTAATTTTGTACCACGGTTTTGGCATTTTTCATAGAGGTAGCCCAATTTTCCTTTTTTGTGCTCTCAAACTACTTCCAGTTTGTAATGGAAACCAGTGGGAAACCAATGGGTGAACCATTAAAGCTATGGATTTCTGAAAAGTGGACAGAAATTCAGAATTCAGCAAGGGGTCATATGTGTAAATACCAGCCACTGCCTGTGCAAGTAACAGCGATGGAGTCCGGTAAGGGGGGATTTCCAGGGATGATACAGAGGGAAAATGTATTATTTATTTAATTTTTCCCTTGGCATTGTACCTCGGAATCCCCCCTTACCCGGCCCCACCACCCCACCGCTGTTACCTGCACAGACCGCGGCTGGTAGATCCATCAAGGTTTTTCTAAGAAAAGAAAATGAGTAGGAAAAAACAGCCATTTGTGACCAAATTTTCATCTGTAACTTTTTGTCATGAGGGCTGATTCACAAAAGCAATATAATATTATGTGCCCTAGACCATTCTAGTTGTGGGAATTAATAGGTTTTATAGGGTCTCCAAGAGTCCAGGGTACCAAGAGCCAACATCTGAGCTTCACCCTACAAAGGTTTTTCATTGAGTACTGATTATAGACCAATTCATATGGTGATATGGTGAAATATGTAGAGTGAAAAATGGGTATCAAAGAAACCTATGCATTTTTTTAATGGGTACAAGATATGGAGTTTAGGAGCAGTGTTTTTTATACAATTGTGAATTTGTGGGTACCCGTACTAGCGTATGATTTAGAGGGTATTTCAAAATGTCTTCTTTCTTATACACTGGCTTCCATTTGAAATGCACAAATGCAGCAAAATCCAATTGGTAATAACAGATCTTCTACTATTCTATGATCCCACAAGTGTTCCAAAAAAAATGGTACCTCACTTGTGTGGGTAGGCCTAGTGCCTGCAACAGGAAATGGGCCAAAACACGACATGGACGCATCACATGTTTCCACTAAAAACTGACCCTTATTAAAAATATGGGTAGCTGTAGATTTTGGACCCCAGCTCAGCCGGCACCTAGGACAACCTAGCAAACATGTATATTTAAAAACAAATAACACCAAGGGGTATCCAGGGTGGGGTGACTTGTGTGGCTCTCGGGAGGACTTTTACTCCCTTACAAACCTCAAAACCTTGACTAAAAAACACATTTTCCTCACATTTATGTGATTGAAAGTTTTAGAATCTGTGGGAGCCACACATTTCCTTCCACCCAGCATTCTCTCAAGTCTCGCAATAAAAATGGCACCTCACTTGTGTGGGTAGGCCTAGTGCCCGCAGCAGGAAACTGCCCAAAACACAACATGGATACATCACATTTTTCCACTTAAAACTGAGCCTTTTTTTGCAAGTGGGTAGCTGTGGATTTCAAAACCTAGCTACTCAGCCAGCACATATGGAAACCTAGCAAACTTGCACATTTCTGAAAATTAGATACCTGGAGGAATCTAGGGTGGGGTGACTTGCAAGGTTCTCACCTGGTGTTTTTACCCAGAACCCCTTGCAAACCTCAAAATCTGTCTGAAAACACATTTTTCTGTGATAGAAAGTTCTGGAATCGGTGGGGAGCCACAAACTTCCTCAAACTTCCATACAACTGGCATTCTCCTAAGACTCCTGATATAAATAGTACCTCACTTGTGTGGGTAGCCGTTCTGCCTATGACAGGAAAAGGCTTAAAACTAAACATGGATACATCACATTTTTCCACTGAAAACTGACCCTTTTTTTTACAATGTGGGTAGCTGTAGATTTCAGACTGTAGCTCAGCTGGCACATAGAGAAACCTAGAAAGCCTGCACAATTTTGAAAACTAGACATTTAGGGGTATCCAGGGTGGGGTGACTTGCGTGGCTCACATTGTATTTTTTACCCAGAATTACTTGCTAACCTCTACATTTGACTAAAAACAACACATTTTCTTCACATTTCTGTGATGGAAAGTTCTGGAATGTGTGGGGAGCCACAAACTACCATCTGCACAGCATTCTCTCAAGTCTCCTGATAAAAATAGTGCCTCACTTGTGTGGGTAGGCCTAGTTCTCACAAATGGAAATGGGCCAAAACACAACATGGATACATTACATTTTTCGACTGAAAACATACCCTTTTCTCCAATGTGGGTAACTGTAGAATTTGGAACCTAACTCAGCCAGCACCTAGGGAAACCTAGCAAACCTGTATATATTTTGAAACTAGACACCTGGGGAAATCCAGCCTGGGGTGACTTGCATGGCTCGCACCAGGTTTTTCTACCCCAAATCACTTGTAAACGTCAGAATTTGATTATATAAAGACATTTGACTCACATTTCTCTGATGGAAAGTTCTGGAATCTGTGGGGAGCCACAAACTTCCTTCTACCCCAATTCCCCAAGTCTACCGATAAAAATGGTACCTCAATTGTGTTGGGAGGCCTAGTGCCCGTGATAGGAAACAGCCCAAATTGAAAAATGGGCAAATCACATTTTCCACTCAGGACGGACCCATTTTTCCAATGTAGGTAGCTTTAGCTTTTGGCCCCTAGCTCAGCCGGCACCTAGGGAAACCTACCAAATCTGAAAAGTTTTGGAAACTAGACAAACAAGGGAGTCCAGGGGTGCATGACTTGCATGGCTCACAGCAGGTAATGTTTACCCAGAAGCCCTTACAAACGTCAAACTTTGGTAAGAAACACACATTTTGCTCACATTACTGTGACGGAATATTCTAGAATCATCAGGGAGCCACAAATGTCTGACCACCCTGAGTTCCCATATGTCTCTTGATAAGAGGGGTACCCCACTTGTGTAGGTGGGCCAAGAGGCCATGACGCACGAGTCCCTAGAGCGTTGCGTTGAAAGATAAGGAATAGGGGTAGTTGGTTTATTTGGGGCTGTGCTGTGGCACCACCCATACAAATCCATGAACCACAAACCTTTTTGAACACAAGAAAACCAGGGGAGTCCAGGGTGGTGTTCCTTGCATGGATACTACAAGGTTCTCTTACCCACAATGCTCTGCAAACCTCAAACTTTGCTGAAACAATGCTTTTTCCTTACATTTCTGCGATGGAAACTTTCAAAATCCACAGGAATCCTCAAAATTCCTACCACCCAGCATTATGACACTTGAGCTCATAAAAACGCTGACCCATTGTGTGGCTTGGCCTAGTGCCCGTGACAGAAAGTGATCAAACCAAGATCAATGGGAGTACCCTAGCGAGGGCTCTCATTGACCTTGGTTTTAGCTGTTCCTGTGGTTGACAGCCCCACAAGTGGGGCTACGTTTTTATTGGCGCAAGTAGAGTAATGCAGGGTTGTAGGAATTTTGTGGATTCCTATGAATTCTGGAAGATTGAAGTTTGCAGGGCATTGTGGGTCAGAAAAACTTGTGGGGTCCACGCAAGGCACACAACCCTGAACTCCCCTGGTTGTCTAGTTTTTAAAAATTGTCTCTTACATGGGTAACTCCACAGCACAGCCCCAAATACAACACCTACCTCTATAGCTTATCTCTCAACATAGCGATTTCGGGACTTTTGGTGCAGATTTTGTTCAAAGTAAAGTGCAGTTAATTATCTCCATGCACCATTCAACAGTTTAGCATCCAAAGTGTAATGTTATTCATGAACCTGTTTTAAATATTTCAATTAAGTCCTCGGTAGGGAGTTGTTGTTCTGTCAATAATCGGATTTATAGAATTAAAATCAAAGCTTGTCACTAGTGTTTACATTTTTGTATGCTGAACAAAATTGGCACCAGATAATCAGGCCTGTGAACTTTGCTGCCAATAAATTGTTCTAAATTTAACTGCTACTTGTAAAGCCCCGTTTGGAAGATAACAGAAACATTTTCTATGCAGAGGATTGTTTGACAAATCAGGTGTCAGAAAAAAGGGCTACTTTCTCAATGTATTTGGTACCATAACCACTGCAAAAAGATGTAGAAAAATCAAGGTTTAATATTTATAGGCAGACTGAAGAAAATGAAAAAAAAACGTATGAACTATTTTACTTAATAAACAAGTGATTTGAATATTATGTGCCTTACTTCTAATGCATGTGACTGTACTGCAGAACGAATGTCAATAACAAAATGTGACTGCCAAAAAGAAATGTACAGAAACTTAAAACACCCACCAAGTAACCAGTGTGAGAAGTTGGCCTGGTATATGATGCTCACTAGTTCTAGTGATCACCTTGTACCATGCCAAGCAACCACCTTGGTGCAGGTTGTAAAGTCAACCTTATAGACAAGCTATCCTAGGGGTAGCATGGACTAAGCAGTCTTAGGCTAAACTCTGTAAAGGCATGTGAAGAAAGCTGTTTTACCATACACAATCCCTTGAATACCAAATGAAAGGACACCACACAGATATATATTGAAAATATATATAGATTTATTTCTACAAATATCCCCTATACTCTTTATGAGCACAGAAGCAAATGCGTTAAAACAAAACACAGTTTAAATATACAAAAGTTGCACAATTTTGGATGAGCCCTAGGGGCCACCTAAACCATACACTAAAATAGTGGTATAAGAACAACTATGGGGAAAGTGAAGAGGCCTAGGGCCTGGGGAATCGCTGGAGCTGTTCGGGACTAGCAGTGAAGAAGTCGGGAAAGGCCCGCGGGACTCGGGTGCAGTGCGGAAAGTGCACGTATTACCAATGCAATGTCAATGGTGCGTAAAAGTTACAAAGTTAGTTATTAAGGAACCTTCCGAGTGACCTAGAAGGATGAAACTTTAGACACAGACACTAGAGGTGTATACCAGTGTGGGAACACCGGCGTTGCTGAGTTACCTCACCCACAGGAAGCGGGAGCACAGGGTCGAAGTAGTGTCGGGTTTCGTCACGCAGGGTCGATGGTGCTTGGAGCTGAAGATGCTGCAGGCGGCTCGATGTGAAGAGTTCCGGTGGATCCAAGGATGGATCTGAAGAGGTGAAGACCTGAAAGCAGAGGGGACAATGTTCAAAGTCACTAGCCAGTGACTACCGTGGAACCAGGAAGGAACCAGGCGATGTCAGGTGCCAACAGGTGATGTTGTGAAGATTGTCTCTGCAGCCACGTGGACACGAAGAGGTCAAGGACGTCCAGGAGTCGGTCACGAGCTGTCCCACGTAGGCTCTCGCTGATGGCGGTGTCGGCAACTTGATTGGAGCAAACAGGCCTTGGCTAAAGCAAGCCACGCAGGAAGTGATTCAAGCTCCTCACTCAGACCAGCAAGGTCAGAGCGGGTGCTCCTTTTTAGGGAAGCAAGGGCAAATCTGGAGCAACCAGATCAGCAGTGTAGTTTGTCGTTTTCGTTGCCAAGATGGCCGCTAGCCACGTGGCAAGTGGCCGGGATGGCGCGTCAAGTGGCACAGTGCAAAACGGCCCCACGCAGATTTTGGAGATGCTGGGGGGCTGATCTTCGGTGCAAGGGCTGCTCGAGGTTGGGGCTTCTCAAACCCCAAAGCACAGTGTCGAGGGTGCCTCGGATACTGCGCAGTCAGCTTCTCGGGGGTCTTTCAAGAGGTCCGGTCCCACGTCTCTCGGTGCCTCCACGGGTCCCTTCTTTGCAGGGACTGTGGATCGGGCTGTGAGAAGTCTGGGAGTCTGGGTCTTGTCAGGCTCTGGGCTCGGGCTCCGGCGGGAGGTAGCGGCAAAGCAGACGTCGAGTTGCTGGATGGTGCCTGTGTTCACAGGGTGGCCACTCCTAGGCCACAAGGGAGATGCTCTTCAGTCTTCTGTGCAGCAGAATGTTGAAGTCCAGTCGTCTTCTTAGTTTCAAGTTGATTCAGGATGATCTGAAGTCTCAGGACACAGCTCCCACTCTTATTCGAATCTGGGGGGCCGGATCACCTACTAGGTCCCTCCTCTGGGTGGAACCAGGAAAGGGGGTGGTTACACCCCCTTTCCTTTGTCCAGTTTCGCACCAGGACTGGGGCTGGAAGGCCCTAGCACCGGTTTGAACTGGCCTATGCACAGGGACACCTTGTGTGCCCCAGGCATGTCTGATTCTATTCAGCCCTGTCCTACCCAATACACAAAATCCTGTCGGGGTGGTGCTAGCACCTCCCAAGGCAGGAAACCCTTTGTCCAAGCTGCCCTCGCTGGAAGGACTCCCAGCAGCAGGAGGTCAGACTTGTGTCTGTGGTGGCAGTATCCATTTTGTGATGCTGAGGCTCTGTTTAACTTTAACCGGGGTTCAGGCTAGGTACATGTTGTGTCCCTCTAGAAGGGTGGAATGCTACCCCCATTGCCAGAACTGGCGAGGGGGTACTATTCCAATTCGTATGACACCTTACTCGACATGTTTTGATAAAGCATTTAACCGCGAGGTTCATAATGCACTTAAGAGTATATGGTATGGCAGTATCATGAAACAGCTAAAGGACATGGTTCCGAAAGCTGCAGACAGGCTCAGCTCATGCCAGAGCACTATCTCACATATTCCCAAGCACTCTGCCTCCAGGATTGATGAGGCCTTCCATAGGAGTGGCTGATAGGGACATATGTGTCAATTTTAGGTTAGGTATAGGCATACTACACCTAAGTAAGGGGTGGTTACACCGACTTACCCCAGCTGAGTGATCAGCCAGTTGTGTCAAATATGGAGGCCAGGTCAGGGGTGGCACAATACGTGCTGCAGCCCCTGGTAGGCCTTGGAAGCACCTATGCCCTGGGTACCTGGGTACACTGTTACAGGGGCCAATAAGGTGAACCAGTTCCAATGTTGTTATGCACCTAAAGTGCATGGGTAACAATTTAGAGAGAGAACAGCAGGCTGTGGGTCTGATTAGCAGGCCCACAGCCACATTAAGTCATAAACCAGTGAAGCAAAAAGCAAACATTTGGGGTGACCATAGGATAGCAGACCCTACTCTCCTACACAACCCCCCTCAAACGCAGGGACATTAGACTAACCTTGACCAGTTGTGTCTTCATGTTCTAAGTGGAAGTACCTGGAGAGACCATCTGCATTACCATGGTCAGTCCCTGGGCGGTGCTCCACTGTAAAGTCCATCCCCTGTAGGGAAATGGACCACCTGAGCAGTTTGGGGTTTTCACCCTTCATCTGATTAAGCCATAAGAGGGGCTTATGGTCGGTCTGAATCTTGAAGTGAGTGCCAAACAAGTATGTTCTCAACTTCTTCAGGGCCCACACCACAGCAAAGGCCTCCCTCTCAATGGCTGACCAACGTTTCTCTCTGGGGGTCAGCCTTCTGCTAATAAAAGCAATGGGCTGGTCTTGACCATCTACATTAAGTTGTGAAAGCACAGCTCCCACTCCCAACTCAGAAGCATCTGTTTGGACAATAAACTCTCTTGAGTAGTCAGGACTCTTCAGGATAGGTGCAGAGCACATGGCCTTCTTCAGGTCATCAAATGCCTTTTGACAGTATTCTGTCCACTGAACCTTTTTGGGCATCTTCTTAGATGTCAGATCATTAAGAGGAGTCACAATGGACCCATAGTTCTTAACAAACTTCCTGTAGTACCCAGTCAGGCCCAAGAAAGCTCTGACCTGAGTCTGGGTAGTTGGAGGAGTCCAGTCCTTTATGGTCTGAATCTTACTCTCCAGTGGTTGATCGTGGCCTCCACCCACAAGGTGGCCCAAGTACACAACCTCACTCTGCCCTATCTGGCACTTGGTGGCCTTGATAGTGAAGCCTGCCTTCTGCAGAGCCTCTAGCACTTCCTTCAGGTGGACCAGGTGATCCTCCCAGGTGGAGCTAAAGACAGCAATATCATCCAGATATGCTGCACAAAAGTCATCCAACCCAGTAAGGACTTGATTCACCAACCTTTGGAAGGTGGCAGGTGCATTTTTCAAACCAAAGGGCATCACCACAAACTGGTAATGCCCACTGGGGGTAGAAAATGCTGTCTTGGCTTTAGACTCCTCAGCTAACCTGATTTGCCAGTAGCCAGCTGTCAAGTCAAATGTGCTCAAATACTTGGCAGAAGCCAATTTGTCTATGACCTCATCTGCCCTTGGAATTGGGTGTGCATCTGTCCTGGTGACAGCATTGAGTCCTCTGTAATCCACACAGAACCTCATCTCTCTCTTTCCATCTTTGGTGTGAGGTCTGGGGACCAGAACCACTGGGCTAGCCCAGGGGCTCTCTGAAGGCTCAATGACACCTAATTCCAGCATCTTTTGTACCTCAGCCTTGATACAGTCTCTGACATGGTCAGGCTGCCTGTAAATTTTGTTCTTTACAGGAAGACTATCACCAGTGTCCACCACATGGGTACACCAGTTAGTCTGACTGGGTGTCAGGGAGAACATATGTCGGTATGACTGCAAAACCTGTCTACAGTAATGTTGCTGATGTTCAGTGAGGCTGCCATCTAAGGCCACACCATCAACTGAGCCATCATCAGGATTCTGAGTCAGCAGGTCTGGGAGAGGGTCACTCTCTTCCTCCTGCCCCTCATCTGTAGCCATGAGCAAGCCCATGTCTCTCCTGTCAACATATGCTTTCAGCCTGTTAACATGGAGCACCCTGTGGGGGCTCCTGGGAGTTCCAAGGTCCACCAAGTAGGTAACCTCTCCCTTTTTCTCAAGGATTGGATGGGGTCCAGACCATTTGTCTTGGAGTGCTACTGGGGCCACTGGCTCCAACACCCATACCTTCTGTCCAGGCTGGTACTCAGTCAGGACAGCCTTTTGGTCATGCCAGGCTTTCTGTAATTCCTGGCTAGCCTCAAGGTTTTTGGATGCCTTCTCCATATACTCAGCCATCCTGGAGCGGAGACCAAGTACATAGTCCACTATGTCTTGCTTGGGCTTTTTGAGAGGTAACTCCCATCCTTCCCTCACCAGACATAGGGGTCCATTACAGGGTGCCCAAACAACAATTCAAAGGGGCTGAAGCCAACACCCTTTTGTGGGACCTCTCTGTAAGCAAACAGAAGGCAGGGCAGAAGGATATCCCATCTTCGCCTGAGCTTTTCAGGTAATCCTTTGATCATGCACTTTAGGGTCTTGTTAAATCTTTCAACAAGCCCATTGCATTGTGGATGATAGGGAGTGGTGAACTTTTAGTTGACACCACATTCCTTCCACATAGCTGTCAAGTATCCTGACATGAAGTTTGCACCTCTATCAGATACTACCTCCTTAGGAAACCCCACTCTGGAGAAAACTCCAAGTAAGGCCCTGGCCACAACAGGAGCTGTTGTGGTCCTAAGTGGAATTGCCTCTGGGTACCTGGTGGCATGGTCCACCACCACCAGTATGAATCTGTGCCCAGATGCTGTAGGGGGATCCATTGGTCCAACAATGTCAATCCCTACCCTTTCAAAGGGCACCCCCACCACAGGTAGTGGTATTAGGGGGGCCTTTGTGGTACCACCTGCTTTGCCACTTGCTTGGCAGGTTACACAGGAGCGACAAAACTCCTTTGTATCTTCTGACATGTGAGGCCAGTGAAAGTGACAGACAAGTCTGTCCCATGTTTTGTTCTGGCCTAGGTGTCCTGCTAAGGGAATATCGTGTGCCAAGGTAAGAAGGAAGCCCCTAAATTGCAGAGGTATGACCAACCTCCTGGTTGTACCAGGCTTGGGGTCTCTACCCTCTGAATAAAGGAGCCCATCATCCCAATAAACCTTATGGGTACCTTGAGCATTCCCAGCAGCCTCAGCAGCAGCCTGCTGTCTGAGGGGTTCAAGAGAAGGACAGGATAACTGAGCCTGCCCCAGGTCTGCCCTAGAAGGTCCCCCTGTCCCCAGAAACTCAACCTGATCAGGTTCAAGCTCTATAGGGACAGTTCCTTCAGGGGTCTCAGAATCATCTTCCTGTGAAGGCTGATCCTCACTTGTAGGCATTTGGGAAGGCACAGCCTTTGCCCTCCTGTTCCTTGTCTTGGGAGGTACTTGGTCCATTGTTCCAGAATCCAAGACCTGAGGTTCAGAGAGGCACTTTTTGGCCTGTGACCTGGTCACAGCAAGGACATGTGATGATATCCCTAACATCTCTGCATGAGTCCTGTACTCAACTTCTGACCATAGAGAGCTCTCCAGGTCATTGCCCAACAAACATTCTACTGGGAGATCAGCACTAACCACAACTCTTTTTAGGCCAGTTACCCCTCCCCAGGAAAAGTTAACAATTGCCACACTATGTGTAGTAGTGACATTGCTGGCATTGGTCACCAGGTAATTATCACCTGGTATGTACTGTCCAGGGTCCACAAAGCTAGGCGTCACCATAGTGACACTGGCACATGTGTCCCTGTATGCTTGAGCCACTTTTTCATTAATCAAAGGTGTCTGTCTGTACTTGCCCAAATTACTGGGACTGACAGTAGGGGAAAAATCAATCTCCCCATCACAAATCAGAACAGCCTGTGTAGGAGTTCTGACTAGGCCAGAATCTCCATCAGCTCCCAAGGTGATACCCACTACCTCCTTAGTCTGTGGACCAACACTGCCAACTGTACTAGTGGGTGCAGGTGCCTTAGGGGCTGCAGTGTTGGGGGCTCCACCCCTTTTACAATCACTTGTCCAGTGAGTGGTGTTTTTGCAAAAGCTACGTAATTGGTGGGGTTCCCTGTTCTAGTTGTAGCAGACTGGGATCGCTGGAGTGAACTGAGGAGGAGTATTTGGGGTTTGGGCTCTGCTATATATGGCCTAGATAGGATCTTACACAGACAACAACAAAATGAATAAAGGGAAGTAACTAACGGACACAAGAGTTACATAAAAAGGGATGTGCATAATTTATTTTGAGCCTCCCACGATGGGTTACAATCTAAAACATAATGCAAAATGATTAAAAACCACCTAAAGCGGTAATACAGTGTATAAAAAATAGTCAAAATGTAAAAAGTCGACGCGGCGTTTCGGTGCTTGTGAGTCTTGACACCTTCTTCAGGACATTAAGGACATTTGACTTGATATCTATAAACAAATGACAATATTTTAGAATCATTGTGTATTTTATTATGTTTATTTCTTCTACCATGCTACTTCAAGATTGTTGTCTAGGTCCCTTGCTGTTACCTCCCCTCAATTACTATCATTCACATCTTATATGCATAGTATCAAGATATTGTTACTAGTTTTTCGGTTCTTATTACTTAAAAGTAGGGCTTAATGTACCTGTATCTTATGTAGAGAACGCTTATCAATTGCGATTCAGTTTGATATCGAATTCATAAAAATTGATCACCGGATGTTTATAAGTCTATAAAAGAAATAGAGATAAATATATCCCTTTTGTTTCTTGTTAGGGCTCAAAATATCGCAAATATTATCCCAGAGGCACATTAGTTTACCTTAAAGATAGACCATCGCGTTTTTGTTTGCACGGAGGGGCCACCGAGGTCAATAGAAGTGGATTCTCTATGACGATAGGGTATTCTTTTTTGAGAAATAAAATTCTTCTTGTGGCCTAAGTGTGGAGAACATTACGTGTGGTAAATCTCATATGTTAGTCTTTATATGAAAAACAGATCTGTCTTTCTGAATATTAATCTAATGGGTGAGTACTCACCAACATCTATAAGCGCTGTTGAGTGGGTCTGTGAATATCCACCGAACAGTGGTTTCTTTTAGCCAGGAGATTCGATTTCTGTAAAGGTAAGGCGAGTAAAACTATGGTCATGTATTTGTATCGCTAATTATCCGTGATATGTCCATACCTAAGTTACTCAGTGCTATAGTTTTATAGCTGACCCATTTCTATCTTAATACGTGCAAAGAGATGTGTATCTCCGGTGCAAGGATTACTCAGTAGAGTACCAAGATTATGGCTGGTTGGAGTTATCCCTTAATTCAACCCGCCCAGCGTTCAACTGGTCCAAAATTTGATTTAAACAGACTTATTTAAGGGGCAAGGATTATTCAGTTAAAACACAAATCTTAGTGGGTTTGAGTTCTGACTTATTTACAGCCCACTGAGTAATCCCCTGAATACGGGTTTAGTCTGGCAAGCCCCTCGTCTACATACCTTCTGTTTTAAAAACGGCCTCCCTGCTCCTCCGTGCATGGTCCTTCCTTCCGATGTGGAATGAGAAGGTCAATTCAAAACGCGGCGTATTTGTACTGCCGCTACCGGGCTTGACCCGGAAAGAGTACTCCCTGTTCTACAGTTGTTCTTCGATCTGTATTTACTTTTGGAATATACTTAGTTCCCTTCACTATTAATCAAAATTGGTTGTAGGTGCACTCTTCTCCGTCGATATATTTGGTTCGAAAATTAGTACTGTTCTGCTTCACGGAGATGTGACCCGGAAGTGACTCAAATTATGTAAGCCTCCGGCGTATGCGAAACGTATCTTCGCATTGTAATAAACTTGCTTTCTCAATTTTTTTTCAGGCCTACTCTTATTTTTGCGGCCTAATATGTGGTTTTATTTTAATGCATAAAGCGGTATTTATGAATTACGGCTACTTTGGCGGCCATTTTGGATTGGGAACGGCTCGTCGGAACACTCTCAGATCTTACATCTCATGTAGCCGCCATTCCAAATTGGGAAAGTAAATACCATAATGTATTTCTCGACCAAATAGTGATACTGTTTCACAATATGTAGCAAGATTTTCAATTCAAACTGCACATAGCCTATATTTACTCACTACAAAATGAAAACTCGACAATGTTGCCCTATGCAGTATGGTACACACTGTCAATTCACATCATCTTCATTGAGCTATCGTATTCTTGAAACATAACATTATTAATTGTAAGTTTACTTCAATTAGACATTGTCTACATTGTTCATCATGAATAGAATGTATTTTGACATTATTCACAGATTATTCACAGGTAAATCATCAGCAAGTATACAACACACTGGCCATTATTCCTGTTCTATCTATATCATCACAAATGATCTTGCAGTACATTAGGTTTTCCTCATATAAATTGATACACTTTGTGGTCTATGTATGCAACTGACATGGTTTATAAACACAGTTATTTACATAGTTTTGATAGTCAAGTCACATGGTTCTGTTCTCTTTGCTTAAAACACAATTAACATTATAGAATCAACCTTTCCCACTCCTCTCTGTTATTGAGACCGGTTCAGAAGGTGTTAAAAAGGGACATATAGAATTGTTCTCTCTTTTTCCTTTTAATGTTGTCATTACCGCCTCTCATGCTATGTGATATGGCTTCTAGTCCGCACCACTTAAGATCTTCCAATTTGTGATTGTGGGTAAGCCAGTGTTCAACTAGGGGGGCAGTTTTCTTCTTTGTCCTAATTGCGGACTTATGTTCTGTTATTCTTGTTTTTACCTCTCTGGCTGGTTCACCAATATATGCCTTGTCGCACGGGCATTTTATTATGTAGATCAAATTTTTGCTTTTACAATTGATGAAACTTTTGATGTTGTGCTTAATGCCATTATAGGTAATCGTGTTCCCCTTCATCTGCGATGTGCAGTTGGAACACATATTGCATGCAAAGTTCCCTGTAGGGAGTGGGGTATTGTAGATGGTCCCTTGTGTTTCTTGCTGGCTATCTTTAAAAGTATGGACCAAACAGTTTTTTATAGTTCTGTTTCTTCGGAAACTGAACATGGGCTTCGGGATGTTCACTCCCTGTCTATCGTTTAGCAGTGACCAGTTACGATTGATAATATTTTTAATTTTATTGCTAATTGTACTGTAATTAGTGACAAAGATTAGTTTATCTTTAGTCCTGTCCATTCTATATTCATCTTTGTTGAACAATGCATCTCTGTTATAATATTTAGCACGTTTATACGCTTTCTTAATCAGATTTTTGGGATATCCCCGATTTTTAAGTTTTTCGGAGAGTGCATCAGCATGTTTATTAAAATCCTTCAAATTCGTGCAATTACGTCTTATCCTTAGGTACTGGCCGAATGGTATATTATTTTTTTGGCTGTTGGGATGATTACTTTTATAATGCAACAGAGTGTTCCTGTCAGTTGGTTTAGTGTACAAGTCCACTCCTAATACTGCATTCTCCACTCGTATTTTGATGTCTAAGAATTCAATAGTTTCCCTATTATGGTTTGAAGTAAATTTGAGGTTCTTATCGCCTAGATTTAACCAAAGAATAAACTCAGTTAATGTTTCAAGGGTGCCTGTCCATATGAAGAAAATTTCGTCGATATACCTCGACCAGCACGTTATGTTTTCACTGAAAGGTGCTATGCTGTTAAATATGTGCTTTTCCTCAAAGGCCGCTACGTACAGACACGCCAGACTTGGGGCGCAAGTTGCGCCCATGCTGGTACCTTTAATTTGTTTAAAAAAATTATTTTTAAATAAAAAAATATTATTCTTCAAAATTATTTCTGCACATTCCAGAATAAATGTTGCATGATGGCTCAAATCTTCTTGCCCTATTTTTAAGAGGCCCTCTAACATCTTGATAGTATCATCCTGAGGGATGTTTGTATAGAGGGCCTCGATGTCAAGAGTGACTAGCCATTGATTAGTAGCATCATAAGGTAAACCTTCGATTTTTTCTATCATACAAGTTGTATCTTTTATGTATGCCCTTTGTTTAATTACGATGGGCTGAAGGAATTTGTCTATGTATTTACTAAGGGGCTCAGTTATAGAATTGATGCTTGAGACAATGGGCCGCATAGGAGGGTTGGTCATATTCTTATGAACTTTAGGGAGACCATACAGTGCAGGGATGATAGGGGCCTCGTTTTACAAAAAATTATATTCATCCTGGCAGATTATCTCATCCTCTTTTGCAAAATTTAAAAGACTATTTACTTTTGCAATAAGGGCATTCCACTCTTGTCTATTAGATTGACAATAATGTTCCGTATTGTTTAAAAGGAGCCTCCATTTTTTTGCAAAAGCTACACCAGGGTTTTCTTTGACTTTCTTTCTTCTTCTTCTTGGAAGTTTGGGACCCACCCTCAGTATTAGTTTGGGGCCCTGTTGAAGACTTCTGGTCTTTAGCTTTCTGCTCCCCACCCTTCTGGTCTGTTTTCTTTTGGTCACCACCCTGGTTCTGGTTCTGGTTCTTTTGCTTAACTCTGGTTCTAACCCATTTGTCTGCCCTCTTTCCCAATTCTTGGGGAGAGGTTAGATCTGAGTCAACCAAATGTTGATGCAACTGCTGGTTCTGACAGTTATTTAAAATCTGTTCTCTCATAAGCAAATTGTACAATCCTTCATAGTCTGTAACCTTACTTCCCAGCAACCAGCCCTCCAGAGCCTTAGTGGCACATTCAACAACTTCAGACCAGTCCTGAGTCTGTGTCTTCTGGGTATCTCTGAACATTAACCTGTACTGTTCAGTGGTTAAGCCTAACCCATCAATCAGAGCACTCTTCAGGACCAGGTAGTTTCTAGAATCCCCATCACTAACTGTGAGGAGTCTGTCTCGGCCTCTACCTTCAAAGGAGAGCCACAAGATTGCTGCCCACTGATCCTGAGGGACCTGCTGTACTTTACAAGCTCTCTCAAGTGCAGTCATCCATTTGTGGATATCATCCCCAACTTTGTAGGGGGGCACAATCTTACTCAGGTTTCTATTGTCATAGGACCTGTCTTTATCCTTAGGGATAGTGCTGCCACCAGTGGATCCTAATCCACTCTCTCTAGGCTGCCTTGCTCTAGCAAGTTTCTCTTTGGCCAGGGCAACTTCTAATTCTTGCTTCTGGATCCTAAGTTCAGCCTCTCTCATTTTGGCCTCATGTTCCCTTCTCTGAGGGCTAGTCAGCTCCCTTCTGGAGTTGCCATGAGAACCTCTAGAAACATGGGAAGTATTGGATTCACCTGAGTGATTCCTCCTCCTCCTATGCTCCTGGTTAAGTCCATTTGGGGGTCTGAAGGGGTTGGACCCACCTTCAGTCCCAAATAAGCTTACGTTAGCCTGGTTAAGCCTGCTGACTAACACCTGGCTATTTCTCTCATCATCAGACCCACTTTCTTCCTCCTCCTCCTCTTCTTCCTCATCCTCTGGCTGAGTATCTCCAGTGACCTGGTCTTCCTCATCTATGTGGATAACAGGGGCAGGGGCATCAGTGTTTTCTTCTTCAGAAGGAGAACCTCCATCACCAGTCCCTGAGGGGCCTGGTTTAGAGTTCTTTAGAGCTTCAGACTGGTCTAAAAGCTCTCTGAGGTGTCCTGCTGTAGGAGTAGGACCTGTTTTGATTCCTCTCATGGAACACAGTTGCCTCAGTTCCTTAAAAGGAACGATAGCAAATTTGGATGGTGCCCTTGGAGGGTCACTCTCAACAGAGATGGGTCCAGTGGATCCCTCTGCTTCAGACATTGCTCTAGTGTGGTGGATGTGTTGCACTCTACCTACACTTGTGTTTTCCTACAAATCCTATCTAGTAGTTGTAGTCAGGGTGTGCTACTCCCTATCCTCTACAACCACTAAGTTCAGTAGAACTTAAGTATACTAGTCTTGTTTTAGTGTACCTATCAGGTACCTGTATGATCTTTCAAATGATACTCTCAAAGATTGTAATGGTAAAACAACAGCAAGCTCAAATCCCAATCCGCTGCTCACCAATGTGAGAAGTTGGCCTGGTATATGATGCTCACTAGTTCTAGTGATCACCTTGTACCATGCCAAGCAACCCCCTTGGTGCAGGTTGTAAAGTCAACCTTATAGACAAGCTATCCTAGGGGTAGCATGGACTAAGCAGTCTTAGGCTAAACTCTGTAAAGGCATGTGAAGCAAGCTGTTTTACCATACACAATCCCTTGAATACCAAATGAAAGGACACCACACATATATATATTGAAAATATATATAGATTTATTTCTACAAATATCCCCTATACTCTTTATGAGCACAGAAGCAAATGCGTTAAAACAAAACACAGTTTAAATATACAAAAGTTGCACAATTTTGGATGAGCCCTAGGGGCCACCTAAACCATATACTAAAATAGTGGTATAAGAACCACTATGGGGAAAGTGAAGAGGCCTAGGGCCTGGGGAATCGCTGGAGCTGTTCGGGACTAGCAGTGAAGAAGTCGGGAAAGGCCCGCGGGACTCGTGTGCAGTGCGGAAAGTGCACGTATTACCAATGCAATGTCAATGGTGCGTAAAAGTTACAAAGTCAGTTATTAAGGAACCTTCCGAGTGACCTAGAAGGATGAAACTTTAGACACAGACACTAGAGGTGTATACCAGTGTGGGAACACCGGCGTTGCTGAGTTACCTCACCCACAGGAAGCGGGTGCACAGGGTCGAAGTAGTGTCGGGTTTCGTCACGCAGGGTCGATGGTGCTTGGAGCTGAAGATGCTGCAGGCGGCTCGATGTGAAGAGTTCCGGTAGATCCAAGGATGGATCTGAAGAGGTGAAGACCTGAAAGCAGAGGGGACAATGTTCAAAGTCACTAGCCAGTGACTACCGTGGAACCAGGAAGGAACCAGGCGATGTCGGGTGCAAACAGGTGATGTTGTGAAGATTGTCTCTGCAGCCACGTGGACACGAAGAGGTCAAGGACGTCCAGGAGTCGGTCACAAGCTGTGCCACAAAGGCTCTCGCTGATGGCGGTGTCGGCAACTTGATTGGAGCAAACAGGCCTTGGTTAAAGCAAGCCACGCAGGAAGTGATTCAAGCTTCTCACTCAGACCAGCAAGGTCAGAGCGGGTGCTCCTTTTTAGGGAAGCAAGGGCCAATCTGGAGCAACCAGATCAGTGGTGTAGCTTGTCATTTTCGTCGCCACGATGGCCGCTAGCCACGTGGCAAGTGGCCGGGATGGCGTGTCGAGTGGCACAGTGCAAAAGGGCCCCACGCAGATCGTGGAGATGCTGGGGGGCTGATCTTCGGTGCAAGGGCTGCTCGAGGTTGGGGCTTCTCAAACCCCAAAGCACAGTGTCGAGGGTGCCTTGGAGTCAGCGTCTCGGGGGTCTTTCAAGAGGTCCGGTCCCACGTCTCTCGGTGCCTCCACGGGTCCCTTCTTTGCAGGGACTGTGGATCGGGCTGTGAGAAGTCTGGGAGTCTGGGTCTTGTCAGGCTCTGGGCTCGGGCTCCGGCGGGAGGTGGCGGCAAAGCAGACGTCGAGTTGCTGGATGGTGCCTGTGTTCACAGGGTGGCCACTCCTAAGCCACAAGGGAGATGCTCTTCAGTCTTCTGTGCAGCAGAATGTCGAAATCCAGTCGTCTTCTTAGTTTCAAGTTGATTCAGGATGATCTGAAGTCTCAGGACACAGCTCCCACTCTTATTCGAATCTGGGGGGCCGGATCACCTACTAGGTCCCTCCTCTGGGTGGAACCAGGAAGGGGGGTGGTTACACCCCTTTTCCTTTGTCCAGTTTCGCGCCAGGACTGGGGCTGGAAAGCCCCAGCACCGGTTTGAACTGGCCTATGCACAGGGACACCTTGTGTGCCCCAGGCATGTCTGATTCTATTCAGCCCTGTCCTACCCCATACACAAAATCCTGTCGGGGGTGGTGCTAGCACCTCCCAAGGCAGGAAACCCTTTGTCCAAGCTGCCCTCGCTGGAAGGACTCCCAGCAGCAGGAGGTCAGACTTGTGTCTGTGGTGGCAGCATCCATTTTGTGATGCTGAGGCTCTGTTTAACTTTAACCGGGGTTCAGGCTAGGTACATGTCGTGTCCCTCTAGAAGGGTGGAATGCTACCCCCGTCGCCAGAACTGGCGAGGGGGTAGTATTCCAATTCGTATGACACCTTACTCGACATGTTTTGATAAAGCCAAACCAAAGATAGCATTTAACCGCGAGGTTCATAATGCACTTAAGAGTATATGGTATGGCAGTATCATGAAACAGCTAAAGGACATGGTTCCGAAAGCTGCAGACAGGCTCAGCTCATGCCAGAGCACTATCTCACATATTCCCAAGCACTCTGCCTCCAGGATTGATGAGGCCTTCCATAGGAGTGGCTGATAGGGACATATGTGTCCATTTTAGGTTAGGTATAGGCATACTACACCTAAGTAAGGGGTGGTTACACTGACTTACCCCAGCTGAGTGATCAGCCAGTTGTGTCAAATATGGAGGCCAGGCCAGGGGTGGCACAATACGTGCTGCAGCCCCTGGTAGGCCTTGGAAGCACCTATGCCCTGGGTACCTGGGTACACTGTTACAGGGGCCAATAAGGTGAACCAGTTCCAATGTCGTTATGCACCTAAAGTGCATGGGTAACAATTTAGAGAGAGAACAGCAGGCTGTGGGTCTGATTAGCAGGCCCACAGCCACATTAAGTCATAAACCAGTGAAGCAAAAAGCAAAAATTTGGGGTGACCATAGGATAGCAGACCCTACTCTCCCACAACCAGTTCCTTTCACGTTGAAGTGCGGTCATCCTCAGGAAAACTGCTGCTGCGTAGGATAAAGGAGTTAAACATGTTTTATATGGAATTTACTGTAAATTTGATGTAAAGGAGGCTTGTTTAAGGAAAGAATTGTGACTGGTTGTATTTTCAAAGTTGTATTTTTTTATGTACTTTTATGATCGGAACAACAAAGATCGAGCAACGTTTTAAAAGTAAAGTAAAGAGCCATGTGCAGATCCTCGGAACTTTGCATTACAGTGTGTGATGGTGAGGTCAGTAGTGCGAGTCATTTCAACATTAATGCAGTAGTACAGCTTTCAATTCCTGGACATCAGTTCTCGAGCACGAGGTAACACAATGCCAATGTGTGCACAATCAATGGCTCCAACAACGTTTGAAACTGCGCAATGCCATGCAATGCACTCTTCACTTTGGTTAGCGCACTCACAGTTTTAGGGAAGAGGGTGAAACATTGCATATGTTTCAACATAGCATAGCACTGAGTATTGCTTCAATATTTTACTGAAGATAGGCTGACAGAGTCCAAAAGCAATGGCAACAATTCCTTGAAAAGAACCGGTTGCACAGAAGTGCAACACTGACAACAATTTCAACCAGCGGTAGTACAGCAGTTCTAATATTACGATTGGCTCTAAATCAGACTATAAAGGTCAAAGGTCAAATATGAATAATAGTGTGTGAGAAACAAGTCTGTAATTCTTTCAAATGTGTTCATCTGACATTGCAAAAAGATCAACTCTACATGTACTGTACAATGTAGATGTGCTTCTTGTACTTTTTTCTAGTTGTAGTGCACTATGGTATGCCACGTCCTGCCAAGGGCCAACAGGAGATTGAAGAGGCACTTGTCTCTGAACAAGATGTAACAGCTGATACTATTGCTTCCCTTTTGGTAAACATGTGTATTCTATCATAAAATACACAAATGATAAAGAGATAACTAGTTTCCACATATGAAATTACCACAATCCTTGTCAGTGAAGTATAAATAAAGTTGCTAACTCCAGCTTCTGCTTGTAGGAAAATACCTTCAACAGCAACACTAGAAAATTGCAGGTAAGTGGGATCAAAATTAGCTTCATAACAAGTCATTTAGGTACTGATGATTTTGATGTGTGTGTTAATGTGGAGTAAAATCCATTTTTGGAGGCTGAAGTATTTCCTCTAGAATCGGTATTTACATGCTATTTTGACCCTTAGAAAAGTGTCTAACCTGCCCATCACTTCAAAAATATTAGAGTTAATTCCATTTCCTCCACCAACAGTTTATCTAAAAAAATCTGGAGATCCTTCCATGGTTAAAACCCACTTCTGGTTGGTTTTATCCAATTGCAGCTAATTTTGATCCCACTTACCTACAGTTTTCTAGTGTTATTTTTGGAGGCATTTTCCTTCAGGGAGAAGCTGGATTTAGGAACTTCATTTACTTCACTGACAAGGATTGTGGTAATTTAATTTCAGGAAGCTAGTTATATCTTTGTCATTTGTGTATTTTATCGTAGAATACACGTTTATCAAAATGGCAGCAATAGGGGCAGCTTTGTGGAACAATGTTTTACATCTTGTGCAGAGACAAGTGTCTGTTCAGTCTGCTGTTGTCCCTCAGCAGGATGTGCCATACCATGATACACTACAAACTAGAAGAAGGTACAAACAGGGGATCTATAGATGCAGAGTGGATCTTTGTGCAATGTCAGATGAACAAATTTTAAAGAATTGCAAACTTGATTCTGACACAATATGATTGGCCTAACATTAGTTTGGTTAACTGGGTATGTTTGTGAGAATAGGTGAAGAATGGGTGGAGCAGGGATGGCTCTTCATAATGGCGGAGGAGTGTCGACCCACTGACTCAGTGCCAGCGGCTGAAAAATAAAACATTAGTTTATCATCATTTTCTTTTTCAGCTGCTTGCTCAGCCAGCATGTGTTGAGAGGGGTGGGGCTGGGGCCATGTAAGGGGGAGGAGGACTGGGTGGTGCACTTGTAAGTGCACATGTGTGTTTGGCCGGTCATCTTAGGCCATCCTAACACACATGCGCACTTAGGTTTCTCTAACTGAGCTGTATTGCACAGCCGGGTTAGAGAAAAAGCACAGGCTCCCTTGGCCTGAGCGAGCGTTAAAGCAGCCCGCTCAGGCCAATTCATGTGCTGCTCTCATAGCATGAGAACAGCACGGGAATTGCACAGGGAGTCTGTGATGCTGTCCCAGTGTCTGCTGGGACCAAGAAGCACAGGAAGACCGAGGCACGAGGCAGCCGTCAGCTTAAGGTAAGTAAGGTATTTTTTTTATTACTATTAAACCCCCCCTACGTTACCCCTCCCGCACTCTACCTCACGCCACCTCCACCCTCCCCGCCACTTTTTTACTTTTTGTTTGTGGAGGCCGCCACTGGGGTGAAGAACACATTCTGGCAGAAAATGAAGATGTTTGGTACAGAAAAAAGAGTGCATCACACCAGATGTACATCTTGATAGAAAAGTAAGAACCAGGAATAAGAAAACAGAAGGTTTTGAAACCCTCTGACTGAACCGTGCAACAGCACGAATTCTATGATTAATGTCGTTACCATTCGGCATGGTAATTAGCCTCAGACTTCTTGTACTCAACAATACATGCCATAAAGCAACACAGCTAAAACATAGGCATGATATATCCATTATTGAGAACCAGTCAGTCAGTCAGTCAAAAGTACTTTATTCGGTTCATAGCAAAAACCGTAAAAGTATGCTAAACATCAAAAATCAAGACCACATGCAAAAGAAAATTGTGCAAATTAGCAATCCATACAGTACATTATCATATATAAAAACATACACTACCGATATAGGTAAGGGAGAATATCTGCAAATGTCATATAAAAAGGCCATTAAAACACAAGAAACAGTTTAAAAAAAGACAAAGCGTTCGATCACAATTCATAAATTCACCGCTATGTACAATAGGTCCACTTAATTTTCCTCTTATGTCTCATAGCTATTGTCAAGAAATTCGCTATGTTAAAAATTTCCCAAATATTAGACAGCAGCTGTAAGTACAAAAGGGCAGGTTTAACTTCCCTAAAGCCCTTGTCTATAATAAGTGGAATGATGAACCTTTTGCGAATGGGGCGAAGATGTTCACAAAAGAAGATAAAGTGCACAGTGTCCATAAGAATCGATGATTAGTATTATTAACGATTCTTAAATAGGGTTCTATTTCACTTGAGGTTATTAACATCTGGTGAGCCCTTACTGTTGGTTCACCCAGCTCCTTGTCTTCTCTGGCCAGACATGCCATCAGTTTGTATGTGTCTTTCACTCATTTCACATCCCCCTTCAATAGTTTACTTGGCTGATCAAACAATTCTGGGCGACCCAATTTAACTGCTAGTTTCTTAACATAGTTCAGCCAGGGGATGGAGTTACCACGCTCAAGGGCTAAACAATCCCTTAAAATCTCATGGTTCAACTCCAATTCGGGGTTCAGCCAGATTAAGATCCATTTTAATAATGGGGCTATAGCTATACGATCTTCTAGGTATTCTACCCCACACTCTTGGTGAGCGATGTAACCGGAGGTTGACTGGGGGACGGATAAGATGGATTTCGAAAACTTATCCTCTGCCACCTGCATGGCCTTTACATTTTTAAACCCCCACAAATCAGCTCCATACATAGCTAATGAAATACATTTAGCATCGTTTATCTTCAACACAGCTTGCAACGGCTTCACCCCGAGTTTGCGGGCAAAACCCACAACAGCCAAGATGGACCTAGCAAAGGCATTACGTTTTGCGGCCATTTGAGGCAACCATGTAGACTTATCGTCAAAAATAACCCCTAGATATGGGAATCTTGAAACCCTAGACAGGACATTCCCTTCACAATGCAAAGTCTTAATTCTTTTAGGTTTACTGCCCACAATCATTACATGCGATTTCGGGAAATTCACACTGAGGTCCAGCGCTTTCATAAATTCAGCAAATGAATTTAAAAGACATTGCAGCCCCACTGCTGTGCGTGCTATAAGAGCGGCATCATCCGCATAAAGTAATACCGGAATGAAACGCTTGCCTGCCCTCGATATGTCCTTGGACACCTCAGTTAAAACAGTACCTAGGTCGTTAATGTAGAGGGTAAAGAGTAGGGGGGGCTAAAATACAGCCCTGCCTAACCCCATTAGTGATCCCAATCTTACCCGTACAATTACCCAAACGGTCATATCTGACTGTGGCCGAGAGGTCCCTATGCAGATCGGCAAGGAAGTACACAATATTTTTTTCAATGCCAAGGTTAAGAAGCAACCCCCATAATTTGGACCTATTCACACGGTCAAAAGCCGAAGAAAGGTCCATGAAGGCTAAATATAGCGTTCCCCCGATTGGCAGTTGTGTATTTCCCAATTAATAATTGAAGGTTAAGGCTTTGATCTATAGTGCCTCGTCCTTTTCTAAACCCAAATTGTAGGCCTGAAAGGGTGTTCGTTTCAGCCAACCAATCTGTGAGTTTACCTAAGACCACCCGACCTAGCACCTTCACGGCAGAATCAATAAGGGAGATCGGGCGATAGCAGCTGGGTTCCCCTCTGTTTCCTTTCTTAAAGATGGGTATGATAACGGATTCAGACCAGGTACCCGGAACGCCTGATTTACATACCCTATTAAAAACGTTTGTTAAAACTCTAGACCAGGTCTTGACGTCTGATTTAAAAAGATCGGCTGGAATGCCATCAGGGCCCGGAGCCTTGTTGCTTGTCATCTTCCTGATGGCGTCTGCCACCTCTGTCTCAGTAACCACTAAAGTATAGGGATCCACAACAGGGGTAGGTATAGTCACCTCCCCTAAGTTTTACCCTTCATAAACTGACTTAAAATGAGAGCACCACACCTGTTCCTGAATGCCACAATCCAATTGGTCCTTACAAGGATCATGGAAGAAGGGTTTATTTACAACAGCCCAGAATTTGGAGCTGTTCTTAAGAACATCTATAGAGGTTAATTCTTCCCAGGCCGCTTCCCTAATTTCCCATCTTCTGACTTCCAGTGCGTTTTTATAGGCTTTCCTTAATGAGGCCACAATGGCCTTGTCCACTGGTTTACTTTTCAGGGCGGCCATCAGATTTTGATTAGCTGATGAACAGTTTTGATCAAACCAGCCCATCCCGGCAGGGTCCTTCGCTTTACCTGGTCATCTAAGATAGGCTGCGACCTGGGTACAGATTTTTTAATAAGCCTCTAGAACCTCCTCATTCCCTGCTTGCACATTCATACACTTGTGCAGCTCAGTTCCTACTTTAATTAATAGGTTATTAGAAAAGTCTCCAGGTACAACTCTGCTCCATCTAATTCTACGGGCCTGGTCTGGCGGGCGGATATCAAACTTATCCGTCCTATTATGGCCTCTCTCTGACTTTTTGATCAGGTCCGTAATACTAAGAACCACTGGGTTATGGTCACTAAAATGTGACCAGACCGCCGAGTAACCATGGATCTTATTCCCCAGCGTGGAGCTGATAAAGATGTAATCAATAACTGAATGACTTCCATTCCCTTTAAAAGTGGGTATCTCCTCATCCACCACAGATGGGAGCATTAAGCCGTTATCTGCCAAAAACATTTCAAGTAAATCTCCTTGTGTAGAGTGCTCAAAATGGGTATCCCCTTGCTCTATGGGGCCTAATTGATCTAATGCCAGACATTTATCCGGGCAGCCATGAATATTAAAGTCGCCCAGAACTATGATAAAACATTGGCTTTTATTGACCTCTTTGTAATCTGCCAAAAAAAGATTTAGCGTGGCCAGATGATCGGTCATGATGACTCTATCATACGAGTTATAAAAATTAATAATTAAGATGCTGCCCACCCCACTGCAGGCAATTTGTACTACCAAGCAGTGTGGTGATCCTGTGTCTAATTGGGTATGGGTGCCAGGGATGGTAGCCGAGATTAGTGTAACCAGCCCACCCTTCGCCCTCCCCATATTAGATGCTACTGCAGAATAAAATAGGTAGAATAACCATCTAAGCTAAAAATGTTCCCTGTATCCCATGTTTCTTGCAGCCCGATAATCGATAATATCAGCCCCACCTATAAATTCTCTCCAGGTCGGGTCATCTACTTTATTTTCAAGGCCAGCAACATTCCAGGTTGCAAGCTTTATACTTGTACCCATAACTGATTTAGCCACCCCGTCTAAGAGACAAGTTTTGCTTACTGGTGAGTCCGAACTAAGGGCTGCAAATGGGGTGACAGGGGTAAGGGTAACTTCAGGGGAACCTAGTCACTCGTTATCTCCCAAATTTGAAAAAGTATCAAATCTATTAAAAACTTGTACAGAGAATTCATATGAACCTTTCCCCTTTAATGGGTCTCTATGGGCTGCCCCAATATTATGAGGGGGATAAAAGAATCCCAATGGGAGTACGTTTACATACTCATGATGTATTCTAACTGACCCGGCCTGCCTCAGTATGTCATCAACCAGTCTAGGAGATCTAAAACTTTTGACAACGCAATCACCTTCCAAGCTTTTCTTAGCCTTGCCCACCCAAGGCACCCTTCTTATCATTTTAAAATTGGTATGAGAACCAGAAATACAGGCTCCAACTAACCACACCCACTTAACCTGCAGACCAGAAAGAAGTGCAGTAGTTTTAAAGGTTCTAACATAGCCTTTGTTATTTGACAACACAGAAATTAATAGCTTAGAGATTTGCTTCGGGTCTTAGGCAGTATTTACAATACTGAAATGAGCAACAAGAAAAAGACAAGTTGAAAGTTGTAATATTTGACAATGAGGTTTTCTAATACATGTGCATCAAATGTAAAGCTTGTGCAAATTTAAACTGACATACACATCAATGTGACTATAAAATAACCCTAGAAATTACGTACTTTCATACGTGAAACAACCAAGGTCTGATGTCTCTAAATCTGCTTACAGCCCTCATGCACTACTGTTTACATCAAAATCCTTGCTATCATGTGCACATCATGCTGGTAGTAAAAGTCTCAAATACTACAGGCCAGTTTGTATATGTAAGGAATTCATTTGTGATGCTATAAAGCAATGAACAACCTTTAAAAGTGCACTGGAAAATGCCACTTCTTCCAAATGCCATATTTCTATGAAAAGAATTGGTTCTGGCCAGTCCATAAATGCACTGCGGGTCTATAAATTAGAGAATTACAGTATTACCTCTTTGAAGTAAAGGTCTAATCCTCTGAACAGAAAAATGTTTCTGTTATCTTCCTGAACCAGGTTTTTCCAGCAACAGCTAGGTTATTAATGAGATATTGGCAGCAAAGTTCACAGGCAAGATTTTCTGTCAGCACACATAAATGTAAACACCTGTGAAACTTTGCTTTTAACTCCCCATATCCAACTCATTTCCGACAATTTCTAATGGTTGCTAGGCAAACCCTTCTAAAATATCAACAGAACACCAACTATCTATCAAGGACTTAATTGGAACCTTTAAAATAGGTTCATAAATAACATTACACTTTGGATGCTAAACTGCCGGAAGAGAAATTATTGTGTTTTTATCTAGGAACCTAAATCGATATTTCTATTTTATGCCCTTGTTCGGCTATAATCAATAATATCCCTATAAAGGCATAACGAATCATATCCATTTTAGTCGTAGCCCATGCAGTCACATTAAGCAAGGCTACTTCCCCGGACTCCTAGAAAGCACAACGAGTTCTCTAAACAAACCAAACCTCCAGCAACCTGGGAAATCCCCCTTGCTTTTGTTTTGATTTCATCCTAGAACTCCTGTAAAGCACTGTGAGAACGGCCAGTTCTTAGTGACATCTTTATTGACGTCTTATGTCCAACCTTACGTCAAACCCGGCACCTTTCAGGTATAAATATACCAAAGTTGCCTTAAGCAAACACACGGTGGTGGTTTTGGAGCAGAGCAGCTATCTACTTGCCCGAGAGCCCAGCTGATGCGAGAGCCCACGGACGCTGCCCCTCCTCTTTGACGCACTGAGAGAGACGCTGTCTTTTCTCCTGCAGAGAAATCCAGCTCCGGTGTTTCCAGATACCTTCGCGGGTTACTGGGATATCGAGTCCTGAGAGAGAGATACAAGACCTCCTGCTTTCTAATACCCAGGTACGGAGCTGACTAAACCCTTAAAGAGAATTCTTGAGTCAGATTCTTGGCAAAACCAACTTAACTTAAACTGCTACTTACTTACTCCTTCCCACGTATTAGGCTTAGGTCAGGTACACCGAGGTAGGCGTATTTAGGAGCACCAGTTGAGTACGTTAGTCAAGAAACCATATCAATGCTTTTACAGTATTATTTCTTAATCCTCCTTTTACTGTACGCACTTTACTTTACTATGAGTATTGCAATTGTGGCAATTCATTTCTCTTGTATGAGAAAGAAGACTGCTCAAAAAATAACATCTTTTATTGAAAACGCCCGTCTCTCTTTTCTCTGCACTCTGGTGAAACTAAGTATGCACACTTGACTGAGTGAAATAGCTGTCTATTGTTTTCACACGACTCTAGAGATACACTCTTATTCTGAGGGAGCAAAGTTGTCATGTTATATGGTTGTCAGAAGCTAATCCCTTCTTGTCTATCCAGGGAGGTTAAACTCCTCCTCGTTTATTCGAGAAAGTTTCCAGTGACCTCTGAGCTAGCTGGCAAAACTTAAGTCTAATATAGTAAGTAGAGACCTTGATAACCTCAGTCCTACGTCTACACTGCTGAATATATTATTCCAATGCGCAGAGCCTATTGGGAATATAGGAACTACGCTACAAAATAGAGATAATTAATTGCACTTGTCTTTGAACAAAATAGGCACCTTAGGGTAAAAATGAACAGCAGCCGTAACCATGGAAGGATCTCCGGATTTTTGGAGATAAGCTGTTGGTGGAGGAAATGTAATTACCTCCAATAGTTGTAGAGATAAAGACATTTTTCTAAGGAACAAATAGCATGAAAATACAGATTCTGGAAGAAATATTTCAACCTCCAAAAGTGGATTTTACTCCACATTAACACACACATCAAAATCAGCACCTTTGCATTGTTTTCTTTTGGCCCACCCACACAAGTAGGGTACCGTTCTTATCGGGAGATGTGTGGGGCCTCACAGTGGTTGGAAATGTGTGTCTCCCTGAATATTCCAGAACTTTCTGTCACAGAAATGTGAGGAAAATGTGTGTTGCTTACCAAAATTTGATGTTTGCAAGGGTTTCTGGGTACAATTACCGTGTGAGAGCCACGGAAGTCACAAACCCCTGGATTCCCTTGATTGTCTAGTTTTTAAAAAAATGCTAATTTTTTTAGGTGCTGGTTGAGCTGGGGGAAAACAAAGTCCACAGCCTCCCACATTGCAAAATAAGTTCTTAGTAAGGGCCATATCTACATGTTGGCAGACAAAGACTCCTTCGCCCTGGTGGAGGACTCAACATTTGCCATGCTGAAACTACTCCACCTGCCAAATTTTGAAATTACTTCTTGCCAATGCCTTTTAATTTTTGATACACTACTCTATCAACATGACGGAGAAGACCATCAATTTGTTTTTTAATTTTCAAAAACATAATCCCAAAGCCAGATTAATTTTTTTAAAGAAGCTCCTCTTACCGTGGGAGTTATCTTCCATGGCAAGGGAAGCATTAGACAGTTATTTCTGCCCCTTACCTCCATGGTTATCTTGGTAGTGACAAGCAGTGAAAACTGACCCGTATGTCTGCATATCTGAGGCAGACATGAATAGAGGTCATATATAAGTTACAGAGAGAGACCCCTTGCTTGAACCAAGGGAATAGGGTACTCTTAACAGGTTAAAAAAAAATCCCTTGGACGGGGATATCACTACCAATACAACCTTCCACTCATTAGAAATATGACTTAAACTTCACAAGAGACTCAATATTACACCTTTTCAGTTCAGCGGAGAGGAAGACTGCACACCAAAATCGCTGACATTTACTGAGGGCGAAGGGACTAACGAGGTGATAGATGACACAGTCCCTTTATTTATGCACATTTAAGGCAAGGAAGACCAACATATTACAAGTCTTTAGGCGGTGCCACGAAAATATAACATTATATAGAAGTGAACTGGAAGAAAGTTGGAATCTCGTATTAAGGACGTAACAACCTGACATAAAATAAGAGATTTAAAAACATTTTGGTCTTGGAAAAGATGGAAAGTATGTATTAACCATCGAAACGCGTTGACGCAGCACTTAACGCAATCCAGAGTAGACCCGGACCGGCAGCTGCTAAAATAACTATTGTATCCAGGTTAGGTTAGGTTGTTGTATTGTTACCCAGGATACCTTTTTACAAAGACAAAGTGTACTATCTAGTCTTTTTCTCTGTATATGTTGAGGTCAGTGTGATTTTATGTACTGTATATATATATGTCATGTATTTTATTGTATGGTTTTCATGAAGTATGAAATGTGTTTGACTATGACAACAGATTGTGTAAATGACATTTTAATTGTATTTTATGGAGAATTTTTTTTAACAATAAAAAAAGTTGTACAAGATTTCGAAGGAGCAATTCATTACATGATTTTTGATAGACATAGTGTGTGGTGTTCTTTTACTGAACTGATAGGTGTAATATTGAGTCTCTTGTGAAGTTTAAGTCATATTTCTAATTTTTGATTATTTAGGCCTCTCCTTAAACGATAAAATGGGGTGGGGTCCCCAAATTACCAAGGCCAATTTGAAATTGACACAGGCAACAGGAGGGATTATAAAACTCTAAAAAACCTGAGCCCTTAAGGACATAAGTCCCCCAGTAGAAATTTTTTACAAATCCAAGCCCGGGGCACTGCCACGAATGGGGCAGAATTGTGGGGGCACTCCTCTGTAAATGCCCTCACAATAACAGAAAATAATTTTATGAGGCAGATCCTGAGCTTGCCAAAAAATACACCTATGGTTCCGCTCAGAATGGACCTGGGTTTCAGCCCCATAGCAGATTTGATTTGGTTGCGTCCAATGTTATACTGGCGACGTCTCTGGAGCACCCCAGAATTGGCTCATTACAGGGATGATCTGGAAGCTGTGCTCATGACTATGGGGGCGGGCAAGATCCCTTGGTTGGCCTTCATCAGGGACTCGACCAGAGCATTGGGCTTGGGTGATTTATGGTCCACGCCTGAAGTAGCATGTGCTGAGATCTCGAAAAAATCCTTAGCAAGTGCTCTAAAGGACTACAAACTGGTGCGCTCTGTGCAGACAGGCGCTACTTCTAGTTTAGCGTATGGGTTCCTGGACTATAAGTGCAAATATGAATTCGAACAAGTAATAGATACCATACAACCAGTATTAGCTAAAAAATTGTATCTGCAATTTAGGTATGGGACCCTTCCACTTAACGCTTGTACTAATAAGTGGGAAGGTGGAGCAGACCCCCTTTGTCCCGGGTGTCAAACAGAGGAAGAAACCGCTATTCATGTGATATTCTTCTGCCCAGTATACAAGAGCCCCAGATCTAGGAGGGTGATTCAATTCTGTAAAAACCAGGGCATTAGAAATTACAGAGAAATTTTTAGAATCCTAAAATCTGATACTGCCCCAGTTACTGTTGTTGTGATATCGAAATTCTTATTTGCAATGTGGCTAAAAAGAAGGTATCTTCTTGCTACTAGTTCTGTCAAAGTGTAAGATTTTGAGCCTTCTTATTCACCTTGTAGGGCATTATGTAATAAATGAGCGCAAAATGTCTACTGTATTCACCATCTTGAGGTCGAGGTGGTATTTAAGGTGGGCAGTTTTTGATTGGATACATACAGTGTAAGGATAGAACCATATCAAATACTGGAGGGGGTTGATGTGCTTGCCATGCTCTTATTAGATGTTTTTATATGATTTTTTTTAACTGTATTTCAATATCTAGATGTTAAATTATATTCTTAAGATATTGTTTTAGATTTTCCCACACTGCCTGTTACTTATCTTTTAATGGTTAAATTCCCTAAATGAAATCATGTATTATATGTACGCCTTTGTATCTCCAAATTGGTTTTATCGCTGATTTCCTTCTTTTTTTTTTTTGGATGTAAAAATGGTATACTTCTGCACTTTTATGGGCATAACGGCCAAAATAAAGTTACTATGAATGAATATTTCTAATGAGTGGAAGGTTGTATTGGTAGTGATATCCCCGTCCAATGAAATGAGGTCAGCCGCAGAGGGCCCTTACTGAGTCGGGACATGGGAGGTGTGCAACAATGCCAGAGATGGAGTAGTCTTCCCCATGGTTACACCAATGATCCACACCAATGGTCCATCCACATAAATATCGGGTGGCCAGACCATTATTTTCACAGTTAAGATACTCTGTTGCCATTGCGACAGAGTATCCTTACAACCACAGATATACATCTAGTGCTAATTGTTTTAAGTTAATCCACCGCTTGCAATGGTTGGTTTTAGCACCTCCAGAAATGCTGGCTTCAAAGCACACAAATTATCAAAGAATATTGAAATCAGTACTACTACCATAAACCTTTCAAAACATGTTATGGTTCACCAGGAGATACCATATCTCCGAGTATGTCTGTTTGATATACAATTATTTACAACCTTGGAATATGTTCACTGTCTTCTTCTAAGTTCTTGAAAGGATATTAGTTCACTGTTTGAATACTGCATTGTCTACGCTAATTGTGATACATACTGAAATTTATATTGCCCTGATACTAAAAATGTGACACTCATCATCATGCAAGAAATTGTGTGTTTCCCAAAATACACTTCAAAATCTAGTCCAGACTTTTCAATTTTGCCACACAGGATACTCTGTGACAACTTAGCTTATGTCCCGTCCACCATTAGGTGCAGTGTGGGGACTTTAATGCACTTAACAATGAGCAAACAAAACACATACCTCGTTCTGACAGTGGATAAAGGTTTTGAGCAGGCCATAAGCAAGTCCATGATTTCCTCAAGTAGAGGCACAACATTCTACAGCTGCTTGCCCAGTAAAGTAATGGCCCATGGAAGGTAGGTATACATGCACAGTTGTTGAAAGGTTTACCTTAGGGCAGCTCCACCCGAGTCAATTTCTCAATACTTAAATGTTGTATGGTACAACATAAAGCAAGAAGGAAAAAAGAGGGCTGGCTGGAGATTGGTACTGGGGACAGTAAACCCATCTCTCCTGCCTCTTTCCTTGCTTAGTGCAAAAAAACAATTGATGGACAGAATGCAGAACAATGTCATACATTCACCCCAGTACAGAGATCTGGGCCTAAATCCATCGCTTTTTTGCTCATCATGCCATTCCAGTTTGGACCCAGACATATGCAAATCAGTCTTGACCCTGCGCCCAATGGGAACAGTCCAGCCCGAACTGCCAGGCCAGGTCCTCCCTGGACTGGAAACAAGCATCCTAGGACCTATTTCGGGCTTTCAGCCCTCATCAGCCAGGATAGCTTGACTTCAGTGGCATGGTGAGCACGGGACCCACGTCTAGGCATACCCGTCCCACTCGGGGTGACAAATGAAAAAAAACTATTGATGGACAGAATGCAGAACAATGTCATACATTCACCCCAGTACAAAGATCTGGGCCTAAATCCATCATTTTTTTGCTCACCATGCCATTCCACTTTGAACCTAGCCATATACAGATCAGTCTTGAGCCTGCGCCCAATGGGAACAGTCCAGCCCGAACTGCCAGGCCTGCATATTGCTGGGTCCAAACTGGGGTGGTGTAGTGGGCAAAAGAATGATGGATTTAACCTAGATCTTTTGACTGGGGGACAATGTTTGCATTGTCAGCATTCCGTCCATCATTTGTTTGCTGTAACACTTTTCGCCCTAAGTGGGATGGGTATGCCCAGACGTGGGTCCCTTGCTCACTGTGTCACTGGATTCAAGCTAGCCTGGCAGAAGAAGGGTGACATACCCTGAAACCGGTCCCAGGATGCTTGTTTCCGGCCCTGGGAGGACCTGGCCGGGCAGTTCCACCTGGACTGTTCCCATGGGGCACAGGGTCAAGACTGATTTGCATATAGCTGGGTCCCAACTGGGGTGGCGTAGTGGGCAAAAGAGCGATGGATTTAACCCAGATCTTTTGACTGGGGGAGAATGTTTGCATTGTCAGCCTTCCGTCCATCATTTGTTTGCTGTAACACTTTTCGCCCTAAGTGGGATGGGTATGCCCAGACGTTGGTCCCTTGCTCACTGTGCCACTGGATTCAAGCTAGCCTGGCTGAAGAAGGGTGACATACCCTGAAACTGGTCGCAGGATGCTTGTTTCCGGTCCAGGGAGGATCTGGCCTGGCAGTTCAATCTGGACTGTTCCCATGGGGCACAGGGTCAAGACTCATTTGCATATGGCTGGGTCCAAACTGAGATGGCGTAGTGGGCAAAAGAATGATGGATTTAACCCAGATCTTTTGACTGGGGGAGAATGTTTGCATTGTCATCATTCCGTCCATCATTTGTTTGCTGTAACACCTTGCTTAGTGCAGACTCTACAACAACAGCATGGCTGAGTCTTTTTAGCTGTTTAAGGAATGCAATTGGAAAAGTGTTAATCCTGCAGCATGCCACATCCTCCAGAGCATATGAAGTGGAGGCCGCTGTTTCTGTAGCAGTAAGACTTGCAATGATGGTTAACTGAAAGTCAAGGAAAGGCATGAGTCTTCCTATTGTGGGCTGACGATAAACAGCATACACATGGTATGTTGCCACCTGGATCAGGTGGGACTTTTTATACCTAGTGCGAGTTTTATGACTCACATTGTATGGCTGGAGAACATGGTCATTCCTATCCACTACACCCATGTACTTGTTGTAATCAAGTATACAGGTGAGCTAGTGAACTTCGGCCCTCTAACCCCAAACTGTGATGGGGGAAGTGCTTTCATTGGGAATTGTAGTGAGCATGTACACATAATGCCTAACAGAGAACTTGACTGCAGGCAGTTAGTTGGAACGCAATGCGGAGGTGTGGCATTTTTGGAACTTCTTATAAACAAGCTCCTTGTGAATTCTTTGCAGTTGCAATTAACTTTACCGCATGCCACAGTGCAAGATTTGTACAGCTCACTGAACAACTCTACTCCTGTGCAGAAGTTTCTCACATAAATGTTGGAACCTTTGTAAAGGAGTGGCTGGACAAGCAATGTACTGCCTGAATAGCAGCCTCCCTTTGTACAGGATCAAGGACTCACCAATGACTACATTGTTTACCGGAGTATAAATCTTTGCAAATCTGGCAATGTAATGTTCCACAACAGACTGAGTTTTGAACAATCAAGACATGTGAGTAGACCGATGGGACTACAAGCTTGGTTTGTGCTCTAACCCCATTTTGGCCATGAGGCCCAAAAATATCTTAAACTCCTCAAGTGAAGTGGGAGTCCACCGGTGTGACCTTGAATGAGGTCCTAGAGTGCCCCCATGCTCCCTCAGAAATTGTTCGGCACACAAATTTGTTTGCGCCACAATTTTATCAAGGAAGTCAACATCCAAAAAGAGATGGACGTAGTCAATTGTCAAAAAATGGCCATATCGACTTTACATCCAGCGTCGCCAGTGAACGGGGGAATGTGTGGCTGAACTAACTTGGGAGGCTACCAAGAGAGCCCTCCGTCTGTGCTTGCCATTGCACCTGCCCGCTCTCTGGGTTGGTCTGCCCTGCTATGGTCGCTTCTCTGTGTTTGCGAACGGACAGCATGACTGCCATCATCATGTCCCTCAGAATCCCTGGAAGACAAATCGTAAAATCACTTCCACATTCTGTTTGATTTTCCTCTCTCTCAGATACTGTCTCAGTATCTGCTGCCTCAGTCTCTGATCCTGTCTCAAAGCTGTCCTTTATAACACGAGTTAGGTCCTGGGCAGCAGTCATCCCCTAAGAGGCCATATCTGCTGACTGGCTAAAACCTTCCTTCTAAAACTCTGTCCTACATAGAAGGTGAAAGTATTATTCTAAATCAGTTGGTGGGTGTGTGCATCTGTGAGATGTGTGCAACAGTAACCAAACCAAAAAACTCTGATCTTTTAGCTGAATCTGTAGGTTCTCCAAAGACACTAAATGACAAAAAAGACACTGTATTACTTCCCCTTGCCACATACCCAAAACCACAGCATACTTTTGTCATGGCTTATGTAAAGCTTTAATGTTGGGTAACCTGCTAGGCCATTGCCAGCATAAATGTAATTTTCCCAAAGCTACAAATCTTCCTTTGATCTAAAGAAGCACACATTCACATAGTAGCCGCTGCAACTTTATGCGCAGGCGTGATCCTTTTGAAAACTCATAGTGCTATCACTAGGGTCAATGAAATTATGTGACATGAGAGTACCAAATTATGCAACAGGTTTGTCTAAATTATGCAGCGTGAAAAGACAAATTATGCGGCACTTTTTTTTATAGTACAATTTCATTATTTTATGATACGGAACCATGGTAATACTGTCTGGACAACCACTTCACCTCATTAGTACCAGTATATCAACTAAATGCCGAAATAAGCAACTGAAAGGAATATTCTGTCTGTGCACAGGCCCTTCCACAGCATGTAAACACGTGTTGCCACATAAATTAGTAAGTACTGCATATGCCACATAAATCTAACATCTACTGTAAAATCTGCAGCTGGTAGACATGTGGCATATGCAGTATATATACTTTTTTTAAAAAGAAAACATTTGTTTTCCACCAGGGTTCACGATCTGTGTGCAGGGGAAACACACTTATGAAATTATTTCAAACTATATTATTAAAAATAAGGGTGTATGCATACTCTTAACATATGAATGATCTCTGCAATTTAATGTATTCAAACAAAGAATGAATTCACTAAATTGAAATTGAACAGAAATCATGTAACATTTAAGTGACCTATTTTTGATGTATTAGTAGTTAGAATATGATTTGACAGTATTGTTCTTATAATTTGAAATCATGAATATTTGTTTAGTTTTTCAAGCTCAGTCAAAGCATCTCGGATTAGTTATCCGAAGAGCAGACTCTCTCTTTTGGGAATTGCCACCTGGGTGTACTTAAACAGCACTGAATGGCCGCCCGTTGTGTGAGCAATATCACTGTGTTGAACGAAACTCATTACGGCAGAGTGGTACAATAAACACTTTGAAAATTGAAGAACTATGGAGTCTGTACCTGGTCCATTTGGATACAGCAAGTACGGGAGGTGATTTATTTTTCACCTTAGTGAATAGGAGAAGACAATTTGCTTAAGAGAACAGGGTTTTTCAAGTGCCAAAAATGTAAAGCCTTTCAAATTGGTTTTAATAAGAAGTATTTTGTATCATGTAATGGCACAAAAAAGAAAGTTAATGAGCTGATTTCCTGTGAAACCACCCATGCTATATATGTTATTGAATGTGAATGGGGTAAGAAATATTTTGGTAGTACTGTTAACAAGCTGAACTGCAGATTCTTCAGCATATAAGAGCTATCAATAGCAAAAACTACTCATATACAGCAGCAAAGCTTATTTGGGAGGAACACAACGGTGATCAAAATTGATTGTGTTATTATGGAATTCAGCAAATTCCAATGAAGCTGAGAGGAGGAAATCGAGAAATGTTATTGAGATGGAGGGATTCAAGATGGATCATCACCTTGGGGACAGAAATTCCTTGGAGTTTGAATGCAGATGCAGAATTACATGTACATTTGTATCTCAAGATCATCAGTCCTTTTTCTGCATTCCAGGAGTTTCATTACCCGTATTCTCTTTTAATCAAGTGCTCTTCTAAACACATCCTTTGGTATTTTAAATGCATTATTTTTCATCTTTTTTTCCCTCTTATCTCATCGTTGTCTTGGGGATTACTGTTTCAAAATATGCACTTTATATTTATGCATAGATTGCACTTTTGGGACATAGACAATATCGGGTCACAGAATGTGACTCTTTCACTGTCCTTTTTTGAATAATGCACTTTAGACGTATATTGGAATTTGCACTAGAACAAAGTCCATCAATGCACTTTATGAAAGAGTACTTTACTCATTTACACTTTCTATATCATGTACTGTAATATCTTTATAGATAAATTGTTCATTTATTAAATTTTGATCAAGCTGTGACTAAGGTTGGTGTAGGATGAAATAGTAGACAGGTACGAGCTAGAGAATATTCATACTTTATGATAATCTCTTATTTAGATTCTATTTTACTCCGTCTGGCACATCCGTCCACTTCGGCACTTTAATTAGTGTTTGTATCTTATAAGATTTTGTCTTTCAAGACCTTTTTAAAGATCTTGTTTCTATTTAAGACCCTCTTTTCAAAGATCTTTTTTACTGAGGAAGGAGTATAGAATGAATAGTGTTAAGATGGTTCAGGACAACTAGTCATTGATTTGTGTCTTGATGTGCACATTGATAACAGTTTATGGGTATTGAGAAGGATTATTTTAATGAGATCAATTGGAATATAAAGAAAAGCTCATTGGTCTACTTTTACTTCTTTCCCCTTTATATCTAATTCAAAGTACTTCACATCTAAGAGAGTTGTGTTTGAGTTTGAGGATATATGTCTTTATAAAGAAACAAAAGATGTGTGGACTTCTGCATGTCTTTTATAGGAAGCCCCGGGGTGGGCCAAATTGGGAGGCAGTATATTTTAATTATGCAGGGGGTGCCCACACGTCACAGCTGCGCCCCAAGGACCACCACCTCTCCAGCGCAAAAAATATTAAAATGATGCAGAGGCACGCACACCTCTCTACAGACATGGGGACCACCTCCTCTTTGGGGCTATTTTTAAAACTAGTCCAGGGAGGGCCTGTACGGCCTCCCCCGCAGTCCTGGGGACCACACACCTTCCCAGAGCAAATATTGAATTAATGCAGGGGACCCGCACAACCCCCCCCCCCCATAGCCCCTGTGATTGTCTCCTCCCCGGGGCTAAATATGAAATTAATGCAGGGAGTCACGCAGCCCTAGCAAATCTACCTCCTCTGGGCTAAAGTGAAAGAATGCGGGGGCCCGTGGGGCATGGGTGACTGTATATGTGAGTTAGTGGTTGCGTTAGTGACTATCTTTGTGAGTGGCTCTATGAATCAGTGAGTAGGTGTGTGAGTGTGGACGATGTCATCAGTGATGTCATTTGAGATGTCATCAATGATGTCAATTGAGATGTCATAATTGATGTCATGAGTGATGTCACTGACCATGTCATGAATGATGTAATATGTGAGATCATAAGCATTGCATTGCCAGGGCATATGTTATAGTTAGCTCAGCTAACTATAACTGCTGAATTTCTCTGGTTTTGTACGCGTCAAATGTCAGCCTACCTATAATGTCCCTGTAACCTTTCGTTTTTTCAGTGAATTTCTAAGGCTTTTTTAATTGTATATCCTAACAATAATGCCCCTGTAATCTTTGGTTTTTTTTTGTGAATATATATATATATATATATATATATATATATATATATATATATTAATCAACGCTCCGAAAGCTTTATTCCATTTTACAAGTGAATCAAGAGTGCCACGATCCGACGCGTTTCGGCGAACTCAGTCGCCTTGCTCACCAGATGAAAGTGATTAGAGACAAACACATTTTTTAAAACATGCTAACCACCAATGAAAAGTTTAACAGTTTGTCATGTGACCTCTAGTGTCCAAGGAAAAAAAACTTTACCCTAGGGTCAAATTTAAAAACAACAGACTGGCGTTTCACAATTATGCAAAGGTTCATCTTACTGTACAAATACTAAAATACATTCCCCAGTGAACAATTGAAAGGTTTTTGTCTTCAATGTTACGGTAAACATAAATCGCAATTTTTTAAAGAAAACGGTAAAATGTACTGCAGAAAAGAGCAGAAACATAATAAATACATTTTGTTAATCTCTGCATAATACAGGATACAGTCAATGCCCTTAACAAACATATTACAATACAAATTACTTGGCTTAGTTCACTGGCTTCTTGTTCTGGGAACCACTAACACAATGAGTTACAATTAATCAATCATATACGCCTAGTCCATTTTTTTGACAATCTGTAAAGTGCTCAAGTGTAAAGTGCTAAGAGTGAAAGTGCTAAAAAAGATTTTAAAGAATTCCCTGCCGGGAACCCTTCAGTTCTCTTACTAAGAACTGTGTTACAGCTAGGGAGAAAGCAGCAGTACGAACATTACATATATATCACGTGTTTGATATCAAGCTCAAACTCATGCAAAGTCCTAGCCCTTTTCGAGATGCGAATCCGTGCAAATGATCAAACCTAAAGCCAGGGTGGCTACTATGTTGTATACTATTATGAGGTTAAGTATTACAGGGTCATCATATCTGTGCAAATGGCGCCAATAAATAGTATAAAACCATAAATTCATATAAATAAATTCATGATAAAACACACACATACCGGACACCTCCCGAGAAAAACACATTTCCACAAAAAAACTGGGGGCCTCACAGGACGTCAGCCTGTGTCATTGGTTTTCTTTAATTTTGAAAAAAATATTTCTATATCTTTATTCCACTGTGGAGGCGTGATTGCCCCCCCAAAGAAAAAAAAGATTTTATTTAAAAAATGTATATATATATATATATATATCCACTGGTAGGGGGGCAGCTAGTTGCCATGAGGGCTGACCACATTACAAAATCCCTGGTGGTCTAGTGGGTGTCCTAGCTGTGGATTGTGGCACAATTGTGATCCACGGCCAGGAAACTGTCTCAGGGAGGCCTTATTTGAAAGGGGAGACTCTCCCTTTTCAAAGGAGGCCTCCCTGAAACCTGGGGAGGCCATTTTTGTCTCTCTTCCCCCATTGGAGCAGTAGAGAGCACTCACCTGCTTCTTTCTGCTACTCCAGTGGGGAAACTGTGATGTCAGTACTCCTCGAGGTGCGCTGATGTCACAGATGGGTGGGAGGGGGGTTGGGGACTGATGCAGATGTGATTCCGCATCACCCTAGTCCTCCCACTGGGAAGGGAATGCAGGTGTTGCCCATTGGCTGACACCCGCACTTAACAGGTTTATTTGAGACTGTAGTTTCCAGTGCTTGGCACCAGCACTTAATTGTCAACACTGGCACTTTTGACAGTCTAGTACACGGTGGCACTGTTTGTCTAATTTAGAGATCCGGAAAATAACGCCTGTTTATTTCTTTGATATATTTTAAAAACGTCTTATATCTGCCACCCAAGATGTTCATATATGTCACATTTGTAGTTACATGATGCTTAGTAGTTGTGTTGGTACTGTCATTGGCAGCTCTGGCAGGGGCAATGGATGGTTCAAACTACAGTGGCCTCCTGGCAAGGGCCCTAGCATTTATTTATTTACAGAGTAAGCACTGAGTGGTTCGTCCTGGACATAATGCTTCTTCTTTTGTTTATAGTCTGAGCTTCAGCTGCAGGAAGATATACTCAGCTCGTGGATCGCCTTATGTGCAACGCAGAAGGGGGCTTTGAAAGATAGCCTTCTGGCCACTGCTACAAAGTGCAGTGCTTTGAGGCAGGCATAATATAATTCCATCTGTTTAGATTGAGGCTTGCCTATTTTCTGTGTTCTGCATTCTGTTCAGTTTGGCAACCGGGTTTCTAGTGTGTCTGACACAGATTCAGTCTATGTCATCTAACCTTGATATCACTAAGTGCCAGTGATACTTGTATCCCATGTGAGAGCCCTGGGTAAGGCTACATCTGTCTTAGAACTCTCATTTTGCAGAGGGACTCTCGTGTCATGTTGTTGATTTGGGGTTGAAGAGAGAAGTCAGAGTCTATGATCTCTTTAAAAATTCAAAATTCAAAATTCAAAATCTCTCCATGATTTTTCACGTCACTCTGAGTGGTAGGTGGCTGCCCCATTCCCATGGCCGAGAGGATCTCGGGATAAAGTTTTGCTACAATCCACATGTGAGTATGTCCGATTTTGAGGAGTTGCGTGTAAGATGATTCTTAGCATGCATTGTTCCACAGCCAATGCGCATTCACTGAGTCTTAGAGTTTTGACATGTGAGGGTTGTTTGAGTTTTAAGACTATTTGACTGTCAGAGCAGCTGTGGATGAAGTCGAAAGACTTCCCCAGTTAAAAAAAGTGGGATATATACATGTTAAATTGTAATGGTGTGATAGATAAGCCCTGGGGGACTGCTACTGAGCATTCTGGGGACTGTCTTTTATATAATAGTGTATGCAGTTGGGGGCTGTACCATGTATTCCTGAGACAAAAAAAGACTTTTGGAAAGAACCATGCAGTCATCTGAGTCAATAGTTGACGACAGGTCAAGCATCAGTCCTATTGTTGTCAACAGTTTCCTTCCAGCTGGAGGCTAGTAAGAACTCATGCTTGTTCCCAGCCTGAATCTATTTAGTCTGTCTGACAATGGACAGTTTTTTCTCAATGAATGTTGATATCTGGCAGAAAGCTCCCTTTTCGATGAGTTTGCATTGGGTTAACCCGGGCAAGTCTCGTCTCTATAGAAAGCTTTTAATATATGCTGTTGTTTTCAGTTCACCTGGAAATTTACCAGTTGATAGGAAAGAGTTGATGAGCACTGTCATTGGTATGGCAGAGGAGACGGATTGATGTAAACATGATTGGCAGGTAAGAATGAAATGGAGCCAGCCCTAATTGCTCATTTAATTTGATCAAAGTTTTCCTCTTGTGTTAAAAAGTTGAATGAGCTCAGTTTTGGTTGAGGGATCAGGGGAGCCCAACTTGGTGAGGGAGCCTCAGAGAGATTGCTGCTGATTTCAGAGAGAATAGGTTTCTAGGTTGCCGGCTTTCTCAATGAAGTCCTTTGCTAACATGTCACATAGTTCCTAGGAGTGTTAAAACTTTATTGAAGTTCTGGTGGGGTGACAGGATTCATCGATGATCCTCAAGAGCTCTTTGACAGAGCTTCTAGCCCGTGTGTGCTTAGTAGGACCTCTTTGTCTTTTTAACAGAGATTCTCTATTACCTCTGGAGCAGCTTTTTATCATCAGAGCCAAGTTTATTCCTCCAAAGTATTCCAGAGGATCTGGATTTTGTTTTCCTTACTCAGCTCTCCTTCTGTGTTGTGGGTCCTGAAAATTGAGTAGGGAGTATTATTATACTTTAATATCGAAACCTCAGTGGGGTAATGAAATTTGAAGGGGGCCCCATGCAAAATACATGCAGGGGGCCCCTACGCTTCAGATCCAGTCTGAATCTCTCCAACCAGGGTCCAGCCAGCACCGGAGGGAGCCCTCCCCCCCTGCACCACAAGGCCTGTGAGGGCCCTTGTTACGCCACTGCGTAACTTTAATATTGAAAGGTAAGTGTGCATTTTCTATACCTAACTCAACATGTATGTACATTGACAATAGATAAATCTTCATGGTATGCATATGTGGAGCTAAGATAAGTAAATTTATACTTTTCTATATGTGCTTACATTTTGATATTTTTGTTCTCGATATTTTGACTATGATATTATGGTATAAAGATATTTCCTACTCCATATTCCAGACTACAACCTCAGAAAGAGGTAGGCATATATTGAGAGACTACCTTCTCAAATGCCCCAGCTGACCATCGGTCGACAGTTTTAGTGCATTTCCATGGCAGTGTGTGGGGCGGTAGAGGGATTCTTGAAATTAGTTTATATCACATTTCTTCCAGCCTGGAGAGGGTTTGGCTGACACGGAAATGTTGAGCGAAAAATTAACAATATGACGGGGTTATTTCCAATGTCTGAGATTAGGCGTGTTGGGAAGGCCAGAGGGTGAACCTCAAAGCTGCCGAGCCGGGTTCGAGTCCCGGCAGGGACGCTAATCCTGTGATTCTGAACGATGACGAGTAGGGCTTTGATATTGAAGAGTAAGCATGAGTGAGGTATGGCATGGCGCTAGTTTGTCAAACCAAATGTTGAGGGCCCCTAGAATACACAGGGTTTTGTGATCCACAGTCATGGGTGGCAGTTACTGAGCTTATTAGGTCATCCACGAAAGCAGCGTTATGTGGGGGAGGTCAATAAATTAGGAGGGATGAGGGGGGGGAAGCTTGTGGATGGGTTGCATGAAACTTGCATTGATTTGGATTCCAAGACCATGAAGGCCTTGGCCTGAGATCAGGGCTTTAAGTGGGATGAAAAAACTGGGGGGTCTTTCAAAGGTGAGTGGCCGATGTGATTAAGGGTGTGGCTCTAAAACACTTAAACTAAAAATCTGTGCTTAGTATAGCATGCCGCCCGACTTGTATTTTGCTGTTTCTGTCATTGCATCCAGATATGTGAAACAACAAGTAACATCATACCTACAAGAAGTCAGGACTATTGGCTTTGACAATGGTTATTAGTTGCATAAGATAAATAAGCTGCAACTATGGCTTGTTACATATAAAATTGAAAAAGCTTCCCATTAAAGCCCTCGTTACACCATCACAATGTTGCTGCTCTTGCGTTTCAGAAAGAGAAGGGAAATCCAGAAAAAAATGACTCTTTAAAGGATTTCCCTTCCCCTACAATGCTCACCTAGCATGACATCATGACATAACTTCTCCACTAGTGAGAAGTGAGAAGTGTAAGCAACGTACATCGATGTGTTTGCTGTCTCGAACCGGGTCTCTATCGGGTTGTTTTGCGCCCTGGCATTTTTTTCCGGACTGCAGTGTGCCAGGGCTCAAAACAGAGCCCGATAGAGATCCTTCTCGAGGGCCCCTTTAAAAAACTGCCGGTGCTCAGACCCCTTGAGACCCGGCCCACATAAAGCCCTGCCTGAGATATAGGCAGAGCCTTCTTGTGGGCCACTGCTAGTCCCCTGCCACACACCCATGACTCTTCCCCAGATAGCCCTTTACTCAGGGTCGGATTGGTAATGTGGGCACTCGGGAAATGGCTGAAGGGCCGGTAACAGAATTCCAGATGGGCTGCTTTTTTGGGCAGCCTGGGGCCTGTCTGTACTGTTAGGATGTCACCAGTGGCCCAGTGGGTGCCTGAGTGGCCTTTCTAGAAGTAGATGGGTGGAGGTATCACTCCTTTTCTCTCGCTGGGCCGGCCCATTAATGTATGCTGATTGAGCGGGGGCAGGGGGCCTGAGCTGAAGTGGGCTCACTTGCATTCATGTGTGGCTCAGCAGTGTGAACAAATCTATGCATTTTTTAAATCTAAGTGAAGTTAATAAAACATGCCCCCCCACCCCCTTTCTTTTTTATAAAACTTCGCTGAAAAAGTGTTTTGCGGAAAGGCAATACGCAAATGGTTGACACTTTTTTTTGGTGTGCCCGGGCCAATTTTTGATCCCAATCCAACCCTGCTTCTCCTCCAGATAAAGGCTCTTGCACAATAAATTCCGAATGTGGGGCCTGTAAATCAGCCTCAGAGCCCCCTCCTATTCTGGAAACCCAGTGCTACTGCACCAGCAGCACCAGTGACCGCTCTATCCCAGCCCAGGCTGGCGCGTGCCCAAGATGTGGCACAGTGATGGCCACCTCTGCAGCTTTAGACAAGTTGCGCCTTGCTCTGAACGTCAACAGTGTCACTTACACCTGTTAAAGTCTGCACCGTCAGCGCCATTTGACACCGACGATTGTGTTCTACTTACGGCTGAGTTAAATATTAGTTGGAGCCCTGTCAAATGGTTCTCCTCTTTCCTTTCAGAACGTGCACAATACACCACTTATCTCTTTTTCATTCAAAAACATTTTCCATAACGTGTATGTCTCCTAGGTATATGGCCAGGGACTACCGGCAGACCGCCCCCCCCCCTTGTGTTAACCAGCATTATTAAAAATTAACATGAGAGGGATTACTTTGGAGGCGGTGGTCGTACAACCCCCGGCCGTATTTATTAAAACATAAAATAAAATGAAAATTGAAATAAACAATATTTACACAATTACGCAGAAAACGTTTCATGACATTTGATTACAATTGATACATACAGATAACAGATAGCTAACCTTAACATAATTCTAGTACAAGGTATTTCCTATCCGAATCTAACATATGAACCATAATCATACAGTAATTACTTTTCTGCGTATCCTATTTGGGCCTACGGCAAGGTCACTAACTGGTGTCAGATCCTTATCACTTAATCACGCCCTCCAGTTGGAGTGCGCATGCGCAGAGGGCCTGTTTACCGTGAGGGTACTTCCCCCCCAGTTCCCCCGTACGCTCTATTAACCACGCCCTCCCGGCGGAGTGCGCATGGGCAGAGGGCCCGTTTACCGTGAGGGTACTCCCCCCCAGTTACCCCCGTACGCTCTATTAACTCCATTAAAGGGGGCCCTTGCATCTCTGCGCCATTTTCTGGCATCATTGTGCACGTGCTGGGTGGCCAACCAGCCTAGAGAAAGCGTGACTCCCCCCTCCCCCGCTCCCATCTAGCCACCAGGCTGTATCTGCCCCTGGAGTTCTAGGAGAGACCACTTGTCTCTCCCCTTCGGCGACCCCATTCAAGAATGGCGCCGCCTCTAAGGACCTTAGATTACCTGCTCACCAATCATGACCTTACCGCCTGAGCAAGGAATAGCAATAAATACGACGATTGATGACCTGTAAACGGGATTAAGTTCGAAGGAACTAAAAATATTAGTACGAAACACCTGTCATCCATATACATTTGGAATAAACATGTGAAACAACCTTCATAAACACAATACCAATCATCTGCGTTAGGAGATGGTGGGTGGGGAAAAAGAATTACAGCCTCCTAGAGGCTGGAGGGGGCAGGCCGTGGAGCGCAGGGTCAAAGAGGGAGATTCCCACGCTCCCCGGCCTTTGAAGCCCTCACTGGCCAGTCCGATTCAATCACTTCTGGGCCACCGACGAGCCCGGAATCCAATTATTGTGACGCGGCGGGGCACGCCCCACCACAGAGAGCGAGTGTGGGCCGGGGCGCCCGCCATACTTGCGGCGGGGACGATGCCTGCCCCACCTTTCTCTAAGGGTGGGCAGTTCCCGCCCGTCTAGAGGGCCTGCTGGGAGCGAATGGACAAGAGCAAATGGAGGCCGTAGTCCCTGGCAGAAGAGCAGACCTTTGTAGCCTCTCTTTTTTCCTTGTACAATTGCAGCTTTGTCTCTTCATAAGTGATTAGAGTCTAGAAGTACAAATGCGCTCTTTTCTCCACATGGCCACAAGGTTTCTTTCTGCTGCTGGATTTTCATGTACTATTCAAAGGAGTCAAATCCATAAGTAGCTTCCTTTACTAACAGCGAGAGGGCTGTCACCAGGGCACAAGTCGGGGGTACACGCGGGTTGACGGAGTGCACCCACTAATTTAAGGGGAATGCCGCCCCCTTTAGCCAGAGGCCGAGCAAGGTTAAAAAGTGCCCCTTTGATTCTAAAACAGCACACTACCCACTGTCCGATCCTGAAGCAGAGAAGCACGCTTATTGTCGTTTTTAATTTCTCGTATCTTTTCAGACATAGCTTATCACAAATGTTAGGGGTTACAGGTGGTGTTATATCCACCGCCCAGACTCCTACAGGCTCACATTGCCTGTGGAAATAGGACTTCTCAAGAAACTGTTAACGTGCGCTTTTTAGCAGTGGGGTGATGCATCTATATTTCAAAAGCCATGTTACTCCTGTTCACCTTTTCCTGATAAACATTCACTCTTTTCAAAACTATTTGAGTCTTCGTAGGACAGGGCCAGATTGTTCTCGTCGGCTGGGAAAAGGGTACAGTCACTTTGGGCCTGATCACGACCTTTCAGCTGAGCGGTGGTGCAAACCGCTGCGCCACCACTCTGCCAAAGGTCGCTACTAGCCCGCCAGATTACTAATTTTCAGTGGTCTGGCGGCATGGCGGTTCCCCCTGCGGTGCCATTTAAAAGGCGGTGGTGCCTTTTAAAAGGGCACAACAATGGGAACGCCTCACAAGGTCCCTGCACGGCATGGACTTAAAAGTCCATGCCAAGCAGTAACCACATGCATGCCCACAGGGGGAACATGTTATGCTCAAGTGTGCATCCACATATGTGTGAAGCACCGGGGGGGGCCTTTAGGACCCCCTTTGCTTCCTCTCCGCCAGGCTTTTCATGGCATTGGAACCACCATGAAAAGCCTGGCTGAGAAGAAACTTGTAATATTCCTGGAAGGACCATGACGGTACTGCGAAGCATATGTGTCCTCTGACCGCCGCTCCTATGCCAGGGAACAACGGTTCCGTGGCCGAGCCTAAGGTTCTAGTGCGGTCCGACTGCCCGAATCATAATCAGGCAGTCGCACCCCCTGGGCGGCGGTGACTGGACCCCCCACAGCCGTGCCATCACGATTCTAGAGGCCTGAAGACCGCCAGACTCATAATAGGCCCCTTAGTGTTAACGTAACTGTTGCATTCTGAGGATTCTATTTCAGACTTTAAAGCTTCCAATATGCTCTCAAAATGTTGCTGTGTAGAGTGATCCTGGCTAAAAAGTCAATTCTGGTTGAAGGTGTCAATAATGATATGCAGCCCCTTGGCAAAGCATTTTACAAAATGCTCAGTTGCATTTTGAAGGCTTTTGTTACTTCTTTGATTTGCAAAACCAAAGGGGAGACTTTGTTCAGTCTTTGCATCATGCATTAAAACCGTTCAAAATGGCAATCATGTGGCCCTCATGTAATGGAAAGGTTTATATAAAGCTTCATTAACTCACTGTATAGAAACTGCATGGCACGCAGCAGTGCAAGCTTCTATAACGAAGCAATGGTACGCACCAGGTGTCCGCATTAAAAGTAGTAGTATAAGCTTCCATCACAAGCAGAACAGGAGCAACATAGCAAGAGTACGGGTTTATCTGCCTCACAGAGGAAGTACAATTTAAGCATCAGTGGTGCAAGCTTCTCTTGTGGAAACTGGCAGAGATCACAGTTAGCATGATCTGAAGCCACTTTGTTTGTGGCAGCCATTTTAGTTAGCCATGTGCTGGCCTCGTGCTTTTCCCATCCTCATTTTGCCTGCCCTTGTATTTCGCTTGAGTCATCAAGTATAGTTAATTCCTTCAGCACTGAGCCGGAGCCTTGCGCTTGCTCAGAAAGACTTGTAGCTGTTGGAATGCAGCTGTTACAAACTTAACTGTCAGGCTATTTTAACTAATGTCAGCAGTTGTGTAGCTCCTCCCAATTTGTTGACTAAGCGATTTTCATGTATCCTTTTTTGTAGATGACTATTTGTGTGTACACTTGTACTGCCTCTTTTTGAGCTTCCATGCTTACTCTGCAACTATCACAGTATATAAGCACCATGGTTTCTTTACTCCATGTGCTGCACATATATTGCCTGAGGGTTGTGTATAGACGTAGTTCCACTCATGAAGTTTTTATAAACTATTTGTTTAATATTACAGCTTCCGTGCCAATTTCTATTTTGTCAGTCTAAGGACCAGTGCGAAAAGAAGGGCGAACTCCTGCACCGGTGGGCTCGGTAGGTCCTACCCCACAAATTGGCACCCGTCACGTGGGGCTCATCGGTGACTCGGATGCCTGAAGCAGTGGTCTCGACAGAAGTTTGGAATCTCGCTAAGGATGTACACTATATGAGGAGGCCCTATTCTTTGCAGGCTGTAGTGCTTTTCTGATTTTCCCGATTTGACCCTCCAGGTGGTGCCGGTCTCCGACTGAGATCCCTTTTGGCGTTCGTCTTTCGGTGACCATTTGGTCAATTCAGAACTTGGCAGTTGGAGGCTGGAGACATTTGTTTGGGAAACATCACTTACAATGCAACTTTTACCATGCAATGCTTTTACATCGCAACTTTTACAACGCAAACCTTTACAACGCATTGCGCTGGGGGCGCTCTAGGATAGGAAATAGATTTAATTTACTATCCAACACCTTCCCTACTATCCACGGGGACTGGAGTTGGAATAGTAAATTAAACTATTCACTATCCAGCACCCCAAGGCGCTATGCGTTGTAAAACTTGCGATGTAAAAGCATGCGTGGTAAAAGCATGTGTTGTAATGTCGTACATCCCTTTTGTTTGGTAAGGTCATTGGATGCGACACTTCTTGATTTGTTTAGCCAAATATTCTATTTTGATTTGGATATAAATACATTGCAATTTATATAGGCAGGCAATAAGGAGATTTTTCTCTAATTTTTTAATTCTTGAGCGGTACAATTTGGATTAAGTACTACTTTGTTCTGAAAGATTGTATATACTACTATATATTTGGCATGCCTGTTTCAAGCACGCTCCGAAGGATGTGTTGATTTCTATACCAATCTGGATTTAGAGCGAAATCGGCCGGCTCCCCCGAGGGGACACCAAATAGGGATACATTATGGAAGAAATACAGTATTTCTTCCATAATGTATAGTGCACTATGGAATAAATATACTAGGAAGGATCCTGATATACGATGGCCAATACATGGGTCATTCGATATTAGAAAAGTTCAGTATGTGGAACAGTGTATGTTTAAGCGCAAAAAGATATGTTTGACTGTGTACGAATGTGGGAGAAAGAAGCGCATGAGAGAGTGAAGGGAGAACAAGCACTAGCGGAAAAAGAACAGTGCAAAAATATTTATGCGAAAGCGCTAGAGATGAAAAATAAAGAAATTAAGGATCTAAACGAGAAAGAGGATAGGGAGCGTCGTTTACAGGTAAATGGCCAATACCCTGTCCGGCGCCCCCTTTATCCTCTACTTAATGAACCTCAGGATGATTAAATTCTATTAGATTGATCTCCGCCTCCATATCATTTTCCCTCTGCCCCCCGAGGATGATTCTGATGATGACAAATCTTCCCCAGGTCAGAAAGGGATAGAATTAGGCTCTAAACAACACACTTGTTCGATTTTGCCTGCTGACCATTCAGCCGCTCTTAGATCTGCTGCTCGTAAAGCAGCTTGTGGTGACACTTCTGCTCCGGACATTATAGAAGATGTTCAGCAATGGCCAGAGTCAGAGCAGTTATATTTCACAGAGTCATATACTGGAGAAGTAATTGAGAGTTTTAGGAAACATACCGATGAATTAGAGGCTGCTGAAATAAAACGTGATCATAAACGAATGAGTGACAGTCTTTTTCTTGCTTCCCAGGTGGCCGATTTAATTAGACGCGTGGTTAAACTACGAAATGATGCGTTCTGTTTGTGAGCAGAGAAAAAGGCAGCTGCTACGCCTGAACAAACAACTCAGACCCCTGTGTCGCAGGAGGCAGACCCAGGAACAGATAAGGATAATGTGGTTCATGGGAAACCAATGTGTGAAGCTGCGCCTTTATATGCCCCCCCTAGGGGTGCGGGAACAAGTGATAATAAAAATTCAACTAATGCAAAGGGATATTTTGTTTACAATTGGGTTCATACTCCTTGGAGTAGAGCAGATGTCATGGCTCCTAAAGCTGCTTTGCCTGACCCGCGGAAAAATCTGGCTGCTTTTTATGAAGAAGTTGAAGGAGCTATTAGTTCTTGCACTATGACTTTGCCTGATATAGACATGTTTTTAGGGATTATTTTACCCCCTGATATGTGGAGATCTATCCGTAAAATAGACGATCATACCACTTTTGGAGATATTTGGAATGAAATAGAGAGAAAAGATGCAGAAAGAGAGCCAGTGCAGAAACCGCAACCAGAGATACTAGACCTTCCAAAGGCTATAATAACTAAACTGAAAACCCTTATACCTCCTAAAAAGATAGATTAGACTATGTTAGCGTCCTGTAAGCAAAAGGCGGATGAGTCAGTTTTTGATTTCTTTAGTGGGCAGTCATTGACTGATGACACAGGCAAGCATCTGTTAGTTGACAAATTTGTCGCAAACATGTTGCCAGGAATAGCTAGTTGCCTAAAGGCCAGTGAGAGTTCATGGACTACGCCTTGGCCCCGTTTCTCTTTTGACTATGGCTCAGTACTGTGAATTTCAATAATTGAAGGAAAAAAGCAAGGAGGGTAAAAAGACTCTGGATTTAAAAACAAAAGTTATATTAGCTCAGGTTCATGGTCCATCTTACAGAGTTGGTGGAAGAGGCGGACGTGCGATGTTCCATCCTGGTGCACCCTCTTTCCCATACGCTACGTTGTCTTCTGAGCAATGTGCTTATTGTAAGGAGATTGAACATTGGTGTGTTGATTGTCCACTTTTACGTAGTCAGCAGTATCAGCGTGGTAGAGGGCAAATGAGAAGCCGCCCAAGGAACTCAGGAAATAGGGGAGGTATGGATAATCGTGCTAGGTTTGAGGCGGTAGAACATGCTCAAAATTCTTCTAATACTTTTGACAGACTAAATCAGTATCAGATGTCTGATTATTTGCCCGATGATTTGAAGGATTCTAATTATGCATAGGAATGCTTAGGATGGGCTAAGGAATCAGTTGAAATCCCAGTAGATCAGAAGGGTCCCTCTGTTAATGCAAACGTTTTGTGTTCTACTGATCGGTTTTTGGTTGATACAGGAGCTACTCGTAGTGCCCTGTCTAAACAATTGGTTCCTAGGGCTCCCCTCTCTGGCTTAACAATAACATCGATAGGATTCGATGGGACTCCTTCCCTTAGCCTACTGTCACAACAGCTTGCATTCCATGTTGATAAGTTTTCTGCTGCATATCCATTTTTGCTTTCTCCTATCACACCGGATAATATTGTGGGTCTCGATATGCTCAAACATTTTCATGCCAAGATACGCTGTTGCCCAGAAGGTGTGTGTGTTATTTTAAATGACAACTATCCTTTGACTGAGAGGTCTTGTCTTCTTAAAGAAGATACTGCTTTGGCATCACTATCTAGTACTTTGTTGGCTACATCAGATACTGATGTGGGGCAAATGGTTATTCCCCAGTTCATATTCAAGTAAAGGAGGGCGCTTCATTCCCTAGACTGCCTCAATATAAAATATCTTGAGAAAGCGAGGAGGCACTGATACGCATTGTTCAAGATCTTATTGTAGTAGGAGTTGTGGAAGAAGTCCCTTACAGTGTTTGTAATAATCCTATCCTTCCCATTTTGAAGAACGATACTGATACTATAATACACAGGTTTATCATTGATTTGTGAGAGGTTAATAAGATCGTAGTGCCCCAATATCCAGTAGTCTCTGACATCACAACACTTCTTACTATGGTTCCTCCGCCTGCAACTACATTTAGTGTGATTGACTTGAAAAACACTTTTTTTTCGATACCAATTCATCCTGACAGCCGTTATTTGTTCGGCTTCACTTAGAATAACGATTATTCAGATTTTGTGGAGCTCCACAGAGGTATACAGAGAGTCCTAGAATTTATAGCCAGGCGTTGAAAAGACAGCTTGATTCTTTCTAAGTGCCAAAAGTTGGCAGCGGATAACGCTGAACAGTGTGAAGAAGGAACACTGTCTTTGCTTTCCTTTCTTGCATCTCACCATCACAAGGTTTCTCGGAAGAAATTGCAATTTTGTAGACAGCAGGTTACTTATTTGGGTCACCTCCTGTCTAAGGAGGGAAGTGCATACCAGATCGCACCTGCACTTAGAAGGAGGTTCGTGCGTTGATTGGTCTTACTTTTTTCTGTAGGCAGTGGATTCCTAGCTTTTCACATATTGTTAAACCTTTGTTTGCCCTTTTGACTAAAGGCACTCCAGGGCCCCTCCCATGGACTACTGAATGCCAGAATGCTTTCCAGCAGTTACGTCAAGCTTTATGTTCTGCACCAGTGTTAGGCACTCCAGACTACACCAAGGCCTTCACACTCTATGTACACGAAAGGGATGGTTGTGCTCTCCCGGTTTTAGTACAGACACACGGTGATAAGTAACGTCCTTGTGCATATTTTTCAGCTGTCCTTGATCCAGCCAATCGTGCGTTGCCTGGGTGTTTTCGCTCTGTGGCAGTGGCAGCTGTGTCCATACGCCAGAGTGAGGGAATAGTCTTGTCACATAAATTGCTTGTGTTAGTACCCTATGCAGTTGATGCCCTATTGAACCAAACTAAAACGCAGCATTTAACTAGTGTCCGCTTGACAGGTTATAAATTGACACTTTTGGCCCCTCATATCACCTTGAAAAGATGTTCGACTCTTAATCCGGCTACTTTATTGCCATTCCCAGTTACTCAGTCACAGTCACAGGAGTCCCATGATTGTATATTCCTTACTGAGGAACAGACAAAGGGTTGTGTTGACCTGCAAGATATGCTCCTTTTAAATGTTGATGAGGAATTATGGGTTGATGGGTCCTGTTTGAAACTACCAGATGGCACGACATCAGCTGCATATCTAATCACAATACTTTAGAAGGTAGTTGAGACAGCTCGCATCCCACAGACGTCAGCTCAGGCAGCTGAGCTGATAGCATTGTCGAGGGCATGTGAACTTAGTACTGACTTGTCTGTTAACATCTACACCGATAGCCGATATGCTTTCAGAGTGGCACACGATTTTGGGCTACTTTGGAAGGAAAGTGGCTTTCTTACATCACATGGGACACAAATAGTGCATGGAGAATTAGTGCATAATCTCATTACTGCCCTGACATATCCTAAGAAAATAGCAATTGTTAAATGTAGTCCACACAAGAAGGTGACTGATAAAATTGGACAAGGCAATGCCTACGCAGATTACACAGCTCGTGAAACAGCAATGCAGTGAAGCACTACATCTATGTATGTGGTGAAGTCACAGGCTGAACATTGGCATGATACCAGACAAGAAGTGCTGGTTATACAACAATCTGCCTCTGCAGATGAACCAGAGCAATGGGCTAAGAAGGGAACATTGGATGATAAGGGTTGTTAGAGAAATATGAAGTATGACCAAATGGAAATTACCCGCAGCCTATTTACACCCTATGATTCAAAATGCACATGGGCTGGCACATTTTGGAGCATCCTGAATAGCGAAGTTGTTTACGCTAGTCTGGGATCATCTTGAAATTGCTGGAACAGCTAATAAAATAGTCCAGTCTTGTCTGATTTGTCTCCAGTATAATCCTGGAAAGGGAACACAAACTCCAACAGGAGGGTTTGCCACACCAACTGCACCTTTTGAGGTTCTGCAAATGGATTACATCCAGCTTGAACGGAACGCTGTAATAACTTAAAGTATGTCCTAGTAGTGGTATGTGCCTTCAGCAACTAGATAGAGGTATACCCTACAAAAGATAATACAGCTCTTACTACAGCAAAGTGCTTCTAAAGGAGTTTTTCCCTTGATTCGGAGTAAGCCGACTTTTGGGGAGTGACATCGGACCCCATTTTATTGGGCAAGTTGTTGAGTATGTCTTGAAAGGATTAGGGATTAAGCAGACGTTTCATGCTGCTTTCCACCCACAATCAGCGGGGCTAGTGGAGCGATACAATTCCACCCTCAAACTTAAGTTAGCAAACATCCAGGCTTCCACATCTCTGAAATGGCCTGATGTATTACCCTTGGTGTTGCTATCCATTAGATCGGTGTCACATATACCATCTGGCCTCACACCGTATGAGGTGGTATTTGGAAGGCCCATTAATATTTTGGGGATTCCTAAGCCACGCCCTTTACATGATGTACCTTGGGTCTTGATGAGTGACTACCTGTCACAGTTGACTGACAGTTTGCTTTCTATTCATCAACAGGTTTGAGAAGCTCTTCCTGACAGGTTGCAAGGTGATGGCCATGATCTCTGGCCCGGCGATCAGGCGATGGTTAAAGTATTCCAGAGATCGGATAGCCTGGAACCGAGGTGGCGCAGCCCAGCCCAGAACAGGTGCTTCTGGCAACCAGAACTGCAGTCCCAGTGACCAATAGGAAGGCCTGGGTCCACTCCACGCACTGTAAGAAGGTGCCATCTGCCCTGGTGGAGCCCGCCGCACTTGCCGCCCATTAAACATTTTGGACACAGAGAGAGGCCAAGCCATATCACCTGAAGAACCTGAGGAAGTCTTCCCGGACCACACGATTCCTGGTGCATCTCAATATCAGCTGCGACCCCAGAGAGAAACTTCGTTGTTGAAAGAGACTGGTTAAGTCACTATCCTGGGTTAGTGAAAACCCGAGTAGCAAAGGAGGAGACCCGAATAGCGATACCCGTCTCAACCTCAGTGAAGAAACCAACGGCTTCCCAGGACCTGAGTGTGAAAATCTACTTTGTTGTTTCAACATCGAGATAAACACGCCTATGGAAAAGATATCAACTGCAGCGAGAATCTGTGACAAGAAAACTAAGTTCATTGCTGGGGTTACTTTCATCGTGATTATTATGGCAGTAATAGTTTGAGTTGTAGAGAAAGAGGCTCCTGTTTGACAAACGCTGAATGCCACTACTCCATTCCCAATTGAGCACCATTATTTCTCCCTTCCCTATCATGAGCAGCAGCATAGAATGTCCTACCTCAATAATACGTTCATTCAGATGTTGCAACACACCCACAATGTTACGAACATCACTAGCTGTTAGGTGTATGGAATGATACCAGCTCATCAGAAAAAGGGAGGAACACCTTTCATTCCTCTGGCATTCTCACACAATGGTTCTTTTTGAGCCTGGTTCACATTTTTGTGGGCTTCTGAGGTTGCTAATATTACTGATGCTGATGTAGGGAGACTGAATTATTATCTTTTTTTCTTTTTTTTTAAACCTTTATTTGCAAGAGACAAATAGAGCCTACAACCCTCTGGGCCGGCCGGTGCAGTATCTCAAAACAACGTTAATGTACACAGCTCATCAGCCGACAACCAGGGGTCCGGCAGCCATGGTGCATGACATCGATCAATCACAAAACGACAGGATATAAAGAGGTTTCATTTTTTAAAACAACTAAACAAACGAAGAAGAAAAAGACAAGGCTATGCCCGAGTTGTTACGCCTGTTTCATAAGATGCGGGGCGATTCAGACCTAGAACAATAGGGAAAGACAGGAGAATCTTGAGAGAAAAGAGCCGAAACACACAGCTAAGGGGAACAAGGAGTATCAGGGGGATCAGTGAAAGGGGGGTCGCAGACATCCCCACGGAACGAGTTCCATTGGCCCCATATCCTACCCCATTTTTTGGGCCTGCCACGGGAGACATACACTATCTTTTCCTTGAACATGCACCAGTCCATACTATCTTCCCACCCGGAGACTGATGGAGCCCTCTGAGATCCCCACAATTGTGCAATGTCCCTCTTTGCAACCATGTTCCCCAGCGTCACCCATTGAGTCTGAGCAACATTACAATCAGTCGGCTCCCATACATTCAAGAGACAACGCCGGGCTTCAGGCAGCAACTGAACATGCGTAACTTCACTCATCACCGCATACACTCCATTCCAAAAAGATACAACCTCCGGGCACTCCCATATAATATGGAGGAAGGTAGCAAGCATACCACAGCCCCGCTGACACAATCCATCCTCTGAAAAACCCATATGCATCAGTCTGGGACCCGTGACATAGACCCGGTGTAGAATTTTCAGCTGAACGAGTCGCAGACGCGCCGGAATCGCAACCTCCTTAGGAGAGGATATCGCGGCCTGCCAATCCTCATCATCCAGCTCCAGTCCGTCATCAGTCCAGGGAGTACGCAGATGAAGAAGCAAATCCGACCGAGTATTAATAAGCTTCTTATATATAAGAGAGATAGTGCTGTCCGGCACATGTCCGTCCAGCACCCTGTCTTCCAGGGGGGAGCTCTCCGGGATGGCAGACCCAGCCGGAAAAACCGACCCAATGGCATGACGAACCTGAAGGTACCGGAAAAACTCCGAATCAGTCAAACCATATTCCTGTTGCAATTCAGCAAAGGACTTAACCCTGTCCTTAACCCAGAGGTCATCCAACTTACTGATCCCGATGAGGTCCCATCTATCAAACCCTTTTGAGGTCCACAACGCACCCAGCCTCTCTGCGGCAAATAGAGGGGTCGCTCTAGTCAGCCTATCTGTCCATCCGGTAGCCGCGGTCGCGCTGCCCCATACCCGCACCGCCACTCCAGTGGGTCCCGTCAAGTTCTTCCTAGCACCCCGAGAATAGAACGCCCTGTAATAATTTCCCCCGGGCAAGAGCCACCGGTCCATTTCATAAGTAGGGTTCGGAACTGGACCATACATAGCATGATTCACAGCACTCAGTTGAGATGCCCAATAATACCGTCGTATATCAGGTAACGCAATGTCCCCATCGTACCAGGGTAACGTGAGCTTAGCCAACGCAATACGAGGCCGGCCAGCCCATACCAGCTTCCTTTGGAGGCCCTCAATTTCGCGGAAATAGCTAGCCGGCACTAGATCAAGTGTATTTTGCACAGCATATATGAACCGGGGAAGAGACATCATTTTAAACAGGGCCGCCCGTCCCAGGGGGGATAAGGGCAGATTACACCAAGCCGCGACGTCCGACCGAAGTCGGGCGAGTGGAGGCAACAGATTCCGATCATAGCGCAACACAGGGTGAAGTGAAATATAAATACCCAAATACTTAAAACCCTCGGTGCGGACCGGGATCGGGCACACTCGGGGCAAAGAGAGAGGGTCACCGGTAAGCGGGAAAATACAGGATTTGGACCAATTGATAACCAACCCGGAGTTACGTCCAAAGGAACGCAGGACATCAAAGAGGACTCCCAATGACTTACGGGGGGACGTCAAATACAACAAAATGTTGTCGGCATATAATGAAACACGGTCTTCAAAATCAGGGGACCACCGAATACCCTTCAAGGAGGGTTCCCACCGGAGCCAGGCGGCCAGCGGCTCGAGCGCGAGGGCGAACAACAGCGGTGACAAAGGACATCCCTGCCTCGTGCCTCGCCCAAGAGTGAAGGGCCTTGAAGCTCTACCATTTACCACCACCTGCGCCAACGGTTGCTCATACAGGAGTTTAACCCATGCAATAAATTTCGGGCCAAAACCAAACTTGGCGAGAGTAGCCCACAAATATGGCCACTCAACCGTATCAAAAGCCATCGAAGCATCAAGAGAAACCAAGATGGCCGGCTCACCAAGAGATCCCGCCCTCGCTATGACGCCATGCAGTCGACGAAGATTGAGTGCAGTATTACGCTGGGGGATAAAACCGGACTGATCAGGGTGAACCAGTCCGCTAATCACCGTGGCTAGTCGGTTTGCCAGTAGTTTCGCCAATATCTTGGGTTCAACGTTCAAAAGCGAAATCGGGCGATACGAGGAACAGCACTCACGGGGTTTGCCGTCTTTATGAATGACCACAATAGAGGCCAGCCTCTGGTCTCTAGGAAGACAGCCGAGGTCACGCGACGCCGCAAACATACGCAGCAGATACGGCGCCATTTTATCCGGGCATAGCTTATACAGCTCGACCGGTATGCCGTTAGGGCCCGAAGCCTTTCCTGAACGAAGAGAGCGAATAGCGAGCGCGACCTCATCGATGGAGAAATCAGCCTCCATTAAAACCCCGTCTGATTCCGCGAGACTGGGCAGCTCAAGATCACGAAGTAGCAAGCGCGAGTCCTCCTCCGGCAAGCCCGAAACCGGCGCATACACAACCCGAAAGGGCTGGGCAAACACCCCAACTATCTCAACCGGGTCCACGACTCGCACTCCATCAACTCTCTCAACCACAGGCACCACACGATTCAGTCTGTCTCGCTTATCCAGCCATGCGATCAACTTCTCCGCTTTGTCACCCACGTCGTACAGACGCCCCTGTTGCATACGATGCAGTGCCTCAGCCGAGGTAGTAACCAAGGCTCTGTAATCAGATTGCTTAAGAGCCAAAACATGCAGCGTCTCAGGCGTAACCTCAGCTTCCAACCGCTCCTCCAACACAGTAATCTCAGACTCCAATCTCACCACCTCTTCTTGTGTGCGCCGCTTCTTGTCAGCAATTAGGGATAAAGTCTGACCACGGATAACAGTTTTATAGGCCTCCCATAAGGAGACTGGGGAAGACACCGATCCCTCATTTTCAGCAAAATAAAAATTCATGCATTTGACCACCTCTGCTCTGATCTTAGGGTCCTGAAAATGCCATGGATTTATCGGGGCAATTCGGCCCCCATTCCCCAAACAGATATCCAAGTGGAGCCATATCGGGGAGTGGTCTGAGATCCCTCTAGCCAAGTGTTTAATTTCACGCACAGAGAGCAACTGCACCACCGGCACGAGGAAATAGTCAATTCTCGAGAGACTGCCATGAGCCCCCGAGTGGAAAGTGTACTGAAGCCGGCCAGGGTGCAGCTGCCTCCAGCAGTCGGCCAAACCAAAGGCATCCAAGAATTTCCCCAACCATAACTGCGAGGCAGGGAGGAGCCTGGGAGGGCTACGATCACTCTCTCCATTCGCCACAGAGTTAAAGTCCCCACCCAACACCAGTAAGCCATCGGGCAAACCAAGGACAACCTCACCCAAGTCGGTGAATGTGGTAGATTGCAGCCCAGGCGGGACATAAATAGACAGTATGGAAATCAATTTCCCCTCCCATCTCCCCGTAATGCCAGCATAGCGGCCCCTGTCATCCAGCACCGTGCTATCTATCTCCAGGGGAAGGGAATTCCTGACCAGGATACCAACCCCTCTTGATCCCGAAGTAAAGCCGGAATGTGCCACCAAACGATAGCCTCGTCTGTCCAATGCATGACATGTATTGCCCACCAAATGGGTCTCCTGAAGCAAGACCACATCTGGGGTGTGTCTCTTCAAATATTGTAGCACAATCCCACGTTTTATCCTGTCCCCAAGACCGTTAACATTCCAGCTCAACACCCTGAGTCCCCTACCCCCCATCCCGGAAGAAGACCGACCGCCCCTCCCATCCCGAAACAGACACATGAAGGCAATTGTAAAGCAAAGCACAGCCTCGAAACCAACAAAGAGAAAAGAACCCCACCACCACCCCCAAGGAACCCATCAAATTCAAACCCCCCTCCCTGCACCCCTGCGGTAGACCTAATAGCCACCCCAACTTGCAGTGTGCCTGTCGCCCCATTGAACTAACCTACAGAAAGAGAGAAAAAGTCCCCAGAGGAGGAAGATCCCCGAACCCCCGCCACCCCCGGGCATTCACACAATGCTTGAAACAAAGTCTCTAAGCCACTGCAGCGGATGAAGGCTCGCCGATGTAGACTCACTGCTCCTGGCCCTCCACGCCTCCCTCAGCGCCTCTCGAGTCCTCCGGGCCCTCATGATGCGCCGACAAAGTGTCTAACCAGTCACTAACCACCTCAGGGCGGTCAAAGAAGAATGCACGATCAGCATGTTCGATTCTCAGGCGGGCCGGGAAGAGCATAGCATATTTCAGTCCCAGGTCCCTGAGTCGTCTTTTCACACCCGTGAAGCCCATCCTCTGTTTCTGAACTGCCTGAGTAAAGTCAGGGTAAAAACTAATTGAAACGTTCTCAAATTTAGTGGGCCCATTGGTGCGCGAAGCTTGCAGGATAGCGTCCCTATCACGAAAGTTGAAAAGTCTAGCAATTCTGGGCCTCGGAGCGGCTCCCGACTTTGGCTTGCCACCCGGAGCACGGTGGGCGCGCTCCACAGCGAAGAATTTACTGAGGCCTTTCGGCACTAAATGCTTCAACACGAGGTCCTCCACCAGGATATCAACAGGCATGTCGGCAGAAGTCTCCGGGACACCCACAATGCGGACGTTATTGCGCCTGGCCCGGCCCTCGAAATCTTCCAACCGATTGGCAAACAGGTCACAAGTAGTCCTAAGATGGCGGACCGTGGTCTGAAGGTCCGAGACATCCGTGGTCAAACTAGCAGTCTTGAGATCGAGAGATTTGAGACGCTCATTCGTTTTCCCAAGGTCCGCTCTGATGAGGGTGACATCAATCGCCACCGTATCAATCTTAGCCGCTAGAGTTTCATATTGCTGACCCATGGCGGATTGGACACTCGCAATAGCGCCCATAACGTCCTTCAACGTTGGCTCCTCGTCATCAGGAGCACCATCCCCAGCTTCTTCCAGGGCACCACTCAATCCGCCCGGGGAGCCCCGTGGTCGAGTAAATCGATCAATGGTCTGAGATTGGGTGACCCCCCCTCGGGACGAGCCTCTATTGCCGCGCCTCTCAACGACTGTTCTGCCCGTCATGTCGTGGAAGGAGCTCCAACGGGAATTGTAGAATCAAGGCAAAGCAAACTCCGTCGTGGCAGGCTCTGAACTGCGAGAGGATAAGGGCGCAGCATAAGCAGCAGGCTGGCAGCGATAGCAGAATCGGAACTCGGATCTGGAAGTGAACAAAGAGAAGAAACGAAACCGAAAGTACACCAGGGGCAGTGGGCGTGGCTTATCCGCCGTTGTTGTTCGATTGCCACCTGGGTACCTCGGGGACTCAAGCCCCCGGCTGGCATACGATATAGGCCTCAAAGTTCAAAGCGCAGCAGGTCCAGTATCCGACGGCCAAATCGATTTCTGTAAAGAACGCTGGCATCAGCAGGGCTTCAATAAAGAGTACCCATCGTCAAAATCAGGATCTTGCACAGGATAGTCGTGGGAGGCGGAAGGGGTATCGGGAGCCCTTAGCTCACGCGTCCATCTTGGAATCGCGCGAAGCTCCTCCTTCCTGAATTATTATCTTATTAAAGTGTGCTATCCCGATGAGGAAGGAGATCCACAGGCTAAAGGAACTGTATGTGAAATAGAGGAGTATCATCGAGGAAATGCCTCTATGCGCTATGTTTTCCCAAACTCTCGAACATCTAAGGGTAATGGACCTCCTGTTATAGCTGTTACTAGAGCCTGAGCAGACTTGTGTGTGAACAGTGTTGGAAGAATTCCCGTAGGGAAAAGCAACTGTACCCTGGTACTGAATATTACTGGGGTAAACAACAGTAGTTTTATGTCCTCACATAATACCTACTTCGTCTGCGGGAATAAAGGATACTACCATCTGCCCATTGGATGGTCAGGAACTTGTTATGTGTCCTTTTTGTTGCCCCCTGTGTTTTTGGCTCCTGCATCCTACCATGAAGACTATAAACTGTATAATGACATTTCCAAGAACCGATATAAGAGGACAATAATTCATGATCAGGTGGATCAGACTGACACTCCCCTGCAGCAATATGTTGACTTTAATTTGGGATTGTTCATCTTTGTTGGTGCCGCTTTGAACAGCAGGAAAATCAGACGCTTGACACGTGTTGTAGAGGCTGTGACCAACCAGACAGCTATGGCACTTGGAAACATCACAGAAGAACTGCAAATTGCGAGGATTGTGGCACTCCAAAATCGAACGGTCCTTGATATTGTGTTGGCTGATTGAGGTGGTGCATGTCGCATCATTGGGAGCAGTTGCTGTGTTTACATCCCTGATCACGCCCCTTCTGTTTTTGATGCAATTTCTAAACTGCATAAAATCGCTGCTGAGATTCACCCTGATACTGGAACATGGACTTTAGCCAGTTGGCTGTGGACATTGTTTGTTAGTTGGGGCTGGAAACTGTTGACAGTACTATGCATATTGTTTGCGATCGTACTATTATGTTGCCTATGTCTACAATGTGGTCCAATGCTTTGCTCCCTTTGTATCACTGCTTGTATGCCTACCACACTCAACGTTAAGAATGTAAATGCCCAATATGTATTAGATCAAGAAGTTAATCAAAATATGCAAATTGATATACAAGATGTTTTCTTTGTTCCTTCTAGATCATAAATGTCTTCAGCTAATGCTAAAAGGGCCATCTGTGGAAACTGCCAGAGATCGCTGTTAGCATGAGCTGAAGCCATTTTGTTTGTGGCAGCCATTTTAGTTAGCCATGTGCTCGCCATGTGCTTTTCCCATCCTCATTGTTGCCTACCCTTGTATTTCGCTTGAGTCATCAAGTATAGTTAACTCTTTCAGCACTGAGCTGGAGCCTTGTGCGTGCTCAGAAAGACTTGTAGCTGTTGGAATGCACCTGTTACAAACCTAACTGTCAAGTAATTTTAACTAATGTCAGCAGTTGTGTAGCTCCTCCCACTTTGTTGACTAAGCGATTCTCATGTATCCTTTTTTGTAGATGACTATTTGTGTGTACACTTCTACTGCCACTTTTTGAGCTTCCATGCTTACTCTGCAACTATCACAGTATTTAAGCACCATGGTTTCTTTACTCCATGTGCTGCCTCATACATTGCCTGAGGGTTGTGTATAGACGTAGTTCCACTCATGAGGTTTAATAAACTATTTGTTTAATATTACAGCTTTCGTGCCAATTTCTATTTTGTCAGTCTAAGGACCAGTGCGAAAAGAAGGGCGAACCCCTGCACCGGTGGGCTTGGAAAGGCCCACCCCACACTCCCCCACAAAACAGGTACACATTGAGAAGTGACTGCTTATTGTATTGTAATAGCATTAATATAATGACGACTACCACTAACCAGGCAAAAAAACGTTTTACGCTGTGCAGCACACTGCTTCAGAACCCAGGGTCAGTGGTTTAATCAGTGGTTATTGTTGATTACTGGGATTAGTGTTGTGCTCTCAAGGATATCACTTATTGCATCTATTCTGGTGAGTTTGTGGTGGATAATTTAGTAGGAGATAGGTGTGATCATTAGAGGGGAGGTATGTGAGTTCATGTGGATGGTAGGTGGGATTAGTAGATGAGCTAATGAAGATTAGTTATTGTATTGATAGGTTGCAGGGTATAACTTTCAAAGAAGGAGATGTTGTGACCTTTGAGATGAGGTGTGGGAAATTTGCAGAAATACAAAAATATAGATCACGGCAAGCATGCACATGACTTAGAATAGACTGTAATTAGACAGAAGAGGCATGAAGAGGATTTAAGTTAAGGAGAGGATCATTCAAAGATAAGAAAGAGAGGACACAATCAGAAGTTTTAAGTCAATGTTTTCTTTTTGGTAAACTAGAACAGCAACACAGCAAGATTCCCTCCCTCACAGAGAAGGTACACCAATGTTGTGCAGGTTTCCCTCCCTCTAGAACTTATACAACTGCAGTAGCAGTGCAAGCTTCCACAAACAACAACAATCCACAATACTGTACTTTAAAAATAGTAGAACTAGCTTAGTTCTCTTTAGATGTAAAATGCAACACTTTGAGTTTAATGTACCTTTGGATGCATAACGCTATACAACAAAAATGTTGCAGGGAAGGTGATGCGTTGGTTCCTTACACGCAAGAACGGTGATGCGTCGGGTCCCTACTGATGCATAGGGGATGTCCCGGTTCTTCGCGGCGTGGGGAGATGATGCTTCGGTTTCTTACTGCGCTTCCGTGGCGATGCAACCAGCAGTGCCGTGATGGGATGAAGTTCGGTGTAATGAAACAAAAATGGCGTCTTCTTCTTGATGCGACACGTTGCGTGCATGCCCGATGGGTGTGAAGCGATTCAACTATTCTTCTGAGCCGCGACAGGCCCTGTGACACGCTCCTCTGGTGATGCGACGGCATCTGATTTGACAGCAACACTCTTCTCCGGTGATGCGAAACGCTTCGGCGATGCAACAACGGCAGCGGTGACACCCTTCTTCAGTGATGCAACGACAGCGGCTGCGGCGGCGACACGCTTCTTCTTCATGAGTCGCGCTTCCAGCTCCTTGCGACCCACAGTCCCTCAAAAGGCCCACCACAATAGTAGGCACTTCAAAAGAACTCTTGGGGAGCTGGTGGGTGTAGTCTGTTGTCCCTGAAACTTCAGCAGGAGGCAAGCTCTATCTCAAGCCCTTGGAGATCCTTTACAAGTTGAATTCAAAAGTAGCACAAAGTCTTTTTCCTTTCTTTGGCAGGCAGGCACCCTCAGCAGGCCAATCCCCCAAACAGCACTCAGCTTAGGGATAGTCTCCTCCTCAGTTCCTCTGGTTCATCTCCTCAGCAAAGGTTCTTCTTGTTTCCCAAAAGTGATCTAAGGTTCTGGGGTCTGGGTCCCCTCTATTATACACCAAAATCCTTTGTCTCTGAAGGCAGAGAGTGTCTGTACCTAGTCAAACCAGTTCTGGTCAGTCCTAGATCACTTTGTTGACAAGGCTCCTTTTTTCCTTTCACAGTGTAGGCCAGGGACATCAGACGCACAACAGGAGGTGGAGCCAGCATTGTGGAGGGAAGGCACAGCCCTATTCAGGTCCCAGGTGTAACTCCTCCCACCCATCTACATGCAGATCTCTCTATTCACCCTGTGCTGACTCATCCTGTTTCCTGGAATTCCCCAGCCCCTGTCACTCAAACTCCAGACAAGGAATACACAACCTCTAAGAAAGAACGTATTCAAACAATTAATAACATTCTCAGAATTTGGAATACTGCTAGGCTCGACCTCAACCCACCTAGAAAGATGATTCACAAACACCAGGAAAATATCTCATATTAAAAGGCAGAATGTGGAAATGTGCAAGGAAATTCATCCCTAATTTCTGCCAAGCTCTTCCAGGCAGAGACACAGGAGATTCAACCACTCTCTCCAACACCAAGACTTGGTCACTAGTGTTACATGTAGCACACTGTTTGACTGATTCATCGATTTGAAAATCCATTTTCGGCCACCAAAAACCAGCTCTAACCTTCCTTTTTGTGATGGTCACACCTAGATGACCCAGATGCACAACCGAAATTATCTTTTCCCAGAAACACTCTGGAGGAACCAATTTATCACCTGTAACTACTTTGCCACCCTCAGCCGATAACTCATCACAGACTTTCAATACATTTGTAATTCTGTTGAAAGTCACTCCTCCTTAGGCCAACCTTTTCTAATCAAGGACACAACCTCATTGAGGACAACATCCTCGTCCACCTCAGCTACCCAATCACTTTCGGTAAAGGACCGACTGTTCTGTCTAATGCAAGCCACAAAACATTCCTCAATTTCCACTTCCCACACTTGTTCCTCTGTATCAGCAATAGGAAGTCTAGATAGACAATCTGCCCTACAGTTGTTTCCACCTGGGATATACTCTATGTTGAAAGAGTATTCTAAAAGTTTAGCAGACAACCTAACCAAACGAGCAGTAGTGTGTTTTATTTTATTAACAGACTGAATGTCAAGAAGAGGATGATGATTGGTCTTAGTACAAAGGATCTGCCCCACAAGTACTGTCTACACATTTTACTACTCCAAACACAAGCCAGCAGCTCTTTTTCTATAACTGAATACTTCTGTTTGACAGGACGCAGTGTTATCAAAGCAAAGCCCACCGTATGCGCTTTGCCTTCCTTATACTGTGAGAGTACAGCCCCAAAGCCATATTCACATGCATCAACAGTGAGTACAGTTTGTCTCTGCCACACAAATGCTAGCAAAGCAGGAGCTTTAACGATATGATCTTTGATAGTCTGCAAACCCATTTTATATTCTTCTGGCCAAAGAAAAGTTGCCCCCTTTTTCAACAGAGCCCTGAAACATTCAGTCGTCTTTGCAAAATCTTTCATGAACTTGGCATTAAACTTGCACAAACCAAGAAAAGACATAAGTTGTTCTCTATTTGTGGCGCTGGAGCTTCCACAATGCCTTCAACATGCCATGCTCTGAAAAAATATGGCCTATGAACTCTATCTCTCTTACTTTAAAAGTACACTTGTTTCTTTGTAAAGTTACACCTCTATTTTCTAAAACACTAAAAACTGTTTCAATAGTAGATCATGTTTAGCCTCTGTTTTGGAAAAAAATGAGAATGTCTTCTTGAAAAACCACAACATGAGGATTGTTTTGGAACATTTCAGTCATGAGCCTCTGAAAAACGGCAGCCAAACCAAAAAGTAAGCGGCAAAATTGAAAGACGGCATCAGGGGTTACAAAAGCCGTGAAATGGCGAGACTCGGGATCTAATTCCACCTGATGATAGGCAGCCTTGAGGTCCAATTTCGTGAACCAACAGGAGGATCCAACTTTTACAATCAAATCCTCAATGTGTGGAAGAGGAAAACTGTTAACCCAGATGGCATTGTTCACACTCCTTAAGTCAACACACATCCTCAAGTCCCCAGACCTCTTAGCAAGAACTATGGGCTCTTTAAATGGTGAGCTAAATCAGCCCTAATGATAAGGGGAACATTACACAATTTATGCTTAACAGGGCTGGCATTTTCTTTCACCCTGATGAAGTGTTGAAAACCAGTAACTTTGCCTAGACATTCTTGAAAATATTTTTTGAACTTATGCTCCCATTTGTTTATGTCAGTACTAGACAAAGAATTGATGTCTTTTCTAGATTGATTTTGTATTGGCTTTTTCTCAATGAAAACTGGTTTGTCTAAACCTGATTTAATAGTTAAACCAAACTCAACTTGATGTAGTAAACCAAGTACAGCATGGGTACTCACAAACTTTCTCTCGGGGGCCACATTTACAGTGTGGGTTGTGTCCGAGGTCCGCACCAGTGGGGGCGAGGTCAGTGGGGGAGGGGGCGGGGCTAGAGCAACAAAATAAACTGTGACCATGAGGTTGAACACAGGTCCTGCAGCGGACGGCTTCATCCACTGAGCCACCAGACCTGGCATACACACATCTTTCTCTCTCTCTCTCTCTCTCTCTCTCTCTCTCTCTCTCACTCTCTCTCTCTCTCTCTCTCTCTCTCTCTTTCTCTCTCTCCCTCTATCTCCCTCTCTCAACCTCTCTCTCCCTCCCTCTCTCCCTCCATCTCTCCCTATTTCTTCCTCTGTCTCACTCAGACTGTCTCACTCCCTCTCACTCCCTCTCTCTCCCTCTCTCCCTGATTCCCTCTGTCTCACTCACTCTGACTGTCTCACTCCCTCTCTCTCTCTGTCTCCCTCTCTCTCTCTCTCTCTCTCTCTCTCTCCCTGTCTCCCTCTCTCTCTGTCTGTCTCTCTCTCTGTCTGTCCCTCTCTCATTACCTCTCCCTCTCTGTCTCCCTCTCTCTCCTTCCCTCTCCCTCTCTGTCTCCCTCACTCTGTCTCCCTCCTCACTCTGTCACCCTCCTTACTCTGTCACCCTCCTCCCTCTGTCACCCTCCCACTCCCTCCTCCCTCCCTCTGTCTGTCACCCTCCTCCCTCCCTTCTCCCTCCCTCTGCAGTTACCCTCCACTCTCCCTCTGTCTGTCACCCTCCTCCCTCTGTCTGTCACCCTCCTCCCTCCCTCTTCCCTCCCTCTGTCTGTCACCCTCCCTCCTCCCTTCCTCTGTCTGTCACCATCCTCCCACCCTCCCTTTGTCTGTCACCCTCTGTCTCCCTTTCTCTGTCTTCCTCTCCCTTTCTCTGTCTCCCTCCCTCTCCCTTTCTCTGTCTCCCTCCCTCTCCCTCTCTTTATCTCCCTCTGTCTGTATCCCTCTGTCTCCCTCGCTCTCCCTCTCTTTGTCTCCCTCTGTCTGTCTCCCTCTCTTTGTCTCCCTTCCTCTGTCCCCCTCCTCCCTCTGCTTCCCTCCTCCCTCTGTCTGTCGCCCTCTCTCTGTCTCCATCTGTCTGTCTCCCTCCCTTTATTTGTCTCCCTCTGTCTGTCTGCCTACCTGTCTCCCTCTTCCTCAGACTGTCTCACTCCCTCTCACTCCCTCTCTCTCACTCTCTCTCTCCCTGATTCCCTCTGTCTCACTCACTCTGACTGTCTCACTCCCTCTCTCTCTCTCTCTATCTCCCTCTCTCTCTCTGTCTCCCTCTCTCCCTCTGTCTGTCTCTTTCTCTTTACCTCTCCCTCTCTGTCTCCCTCTCTCTCCTTCCCACTCCCTCTCCCTCACTCTGTCTCCCTCCTCACTCTGTCTCCCTCCTCACTCTGTCACTCTCCTCCCTCTGTCACCCTCATCACTCCGTCACCCTCCTCCCTCTGTCGCCCTCCTCCCTCTGTCACCCTCCCACTCCCTCCTCCCTCTGTCTGTCTCCGTCTGTCTCCCTCCCGCTGTCCGTCTCCCTCCCTCTGTCTCCCTCCCTCTCCCACGGCTGCGTTGTTGTTATTCAACAAGCAACAAATACTACAATATTCTTGGCGACGATCTGGAGACTTTCCTGCGCAAAATATGCCTTTTAAAAAGAGTTGGGAGTATCCTGTAACGAAAGTGGAACAAGCATCTATCATCAAAAGAACAAATAACCTCTACGAGCACGGAAAGTAGCCCCACCAGTGCCGTACACACCAGGCAAGCCCTAGTCAAGTCGTGCTGTCAAGTCATCAAGAAACAAGGTTTCTGCGTCGAAAATCATCACTGAAGCTGCCTATGTCACGCAGAAGAAACAACATCTATTTTATGTTTAAAGCTTTGTTTGTTTGTATATAGCTTTATTTCGAAATATTTCATTTCATAAAAGCATTAAAATAAAACAGATACAGAGTAAAAACAATTATTGAGTTTAAAATCACGAGAAAAAATCGTTTAAAAGGTGCAATATACAACAGTGCTAAAAGACGTCCATCTTAGGACAATCATAGGGACACATACTTAGTCGACCTTAGGGGATGGAATAGGACACTACAATGGGTAAATGAGCCGATGGATTGTAAAATGAAGCCATTTACTGGAGGATCATCATCCTTGCGGATCTGATCCTCCAGGCCCACCCCAGATATTTCGCCAGGCCGCATGCGAACAAGGGTTGGGGGTCTGATCTTAACAGATATAATGCCTCCGCATATGACCGTGTACCCAGCCTCAAACAAAGCGGTCTCAACCATCTACGGCGAGGACTAGAATATGCGGGACATACAAACATTAAATGGGAGATGGATTCGACACTGTTTGCACAGAAAGGGCAAGTTGATACAGTTTGCCAGGGGGGTTTCCAATTTGCTGTCCATGATCCCAGGGGCAGAACACCGACCCTGAATTTAAAATACAACGCCCTATCTGTTGGGTTAGAAATCACATCCAGATAGTACTCTCTATAGGGACGGCCTTTGAATGTCAAAAACTCTACCGCAGATCTACATAGGTTGGTTTGTTTAGATCTCTCGTTATCCACCCACGCCCAGAATAATTTCTTTAGTAATTGTTTGGGTGGCGAAGATCTGTTGGCCCAGGCGTCATCCAGGCCGAGTTCGCAGAGCAGACGCTTTACTTCCAAGAGCCAACCGATCTTATACCAACCCGAGGTGGAGAGGAGCTCGCGAAGAGCGTCTGCATAGCTCGAGAGTTCAGGAACATTCCATATGCGGGCCCACAGGAGAAGGGGGCGTAACTTCGCCTGCTCAGCTATGGAACGTGTACCAGTATCAAATAAAAGAGGGAGAGTTGGGGAGCTATGGGGGAGCCTCATTAAATCTTTGTGGAATTTGTTCTCAAGATGGAATAGAGTGTCAAATTTCTGAGTACCCCACAACTCCGCCCCATACAGAGCCGCACTCACAGCTTTTGCCCTATAAATGTCAAGTATCACCCCAATGGGCTTGAGCGAGGAGGCACGGTGTTCTTTTAGTAGGGCGCCCGTGACCCTCCTATGAGCCAGAATAATCTTTTGATGGTGCGCCTTCCAGCTCATAGAGTCACAAAGGCGGATTCCTAAATAATCAAATTCCCTTACCCTTTCTAAGGGAACTGAATCCAGGGATGGAGGGTGGACTGTCTTTCTAGGGGGATTCAATACCAGGAACTTAGTTTTGCTGATATTAATAGCCAAGCCCCTGGTGACACAGAAGCCCTGAAACCTAGTTAGCAGGGTTTGAAGGCCCACCGGGGATTTTGAAATCAACAGGGTATCATCTGCAAACAGGAGTGTTGGTATCTTCCTGCCCGCCAGGGAAGGTGCGTCTGCAGGTAGCTGGAGCAGATGCTCCACCACTCCGTTTAGATATAATGAAACCAGAGTGGGGGCTAGCACACACCCCTGGCGGACCCCCCTGTCTACAGAGATGCGAGATGTTTTTTCGCCCTGCGCACCCCATCTAATTCTAGCAAAATTTTCCTCATGGAATTTAATAATTAGTGCCAGCAAGTAAGCGGGCATACCCAAACCCTCAAGAACAGCCCACAGTTGGTTACGTGGGACTAGGTCAAAGGCAGTCCGCAAATCTATAAAGGCAAGATACAGACTGCCCTTGCCCAGTTTAACCACTTTCCAATACAACATAAGGAAGCGGAATGTCTGCTCAATTGTGCCGGTACCAGATCTAAAGCCGGCCTGAAAGTCAGACAATACCTTCGCTTCCTCCGCCCATTGGAGAAGCCTCCCTAAAACCACCTTCCCTGCTACCTTCTGGGTGGAATCAAGCAGACTTATGGGTCGGTAGTTGGCAGGGTCATCCCTACACCCTTTTTTAAAAATTGGGACAACTTCCGCGCCCCTCCAGGAATCCGGGAATCCACCGCCCTCCAAGGCCTCATTTAGAAGTTTGGCAATGAGTAGGCTCCACTCCTCTATGTTTATGCGCAGCAGGTCGCCAGGAACTCCATCTGGGCCCACTGCCTTATTGGGCACAATGGACCTAATTGCTACTTCTACTTCCTTAGCTGAAAAGGTAGAGTCAGAGTGTAAGCTGTTAACCGATATTATGTGGCTTTCACCCCTGCAGTGGCCCCTAGCCCCCGAAGAATTAGTGTAAAGTTTTGAAAAATGGGCCAGCCAAGCATCCCCTGTAATATTGCAAGTCAACAATGAGTCAACCGGCCTGTCCCTGCCTCTAAACAAGGCCCAGAAGGCCCTTGAATCCTTCCTGGATCCCGCATCCATTACTTCGCTCCAGAAATTAGTTTCGTGGGTTGCCCTTGCCACCTCTTGGGCTTTTCTGTATTCCTTCCTAGCAGAGGAAATCAAACCAGGGTCTTTCAGGCCTACTGCTCGGATAAGGTTGCTTTTGGCCAGGCGACAGGCAGGTGAATACCATTGATCTCTTCCCCTTAATACAGCTCTCCGCCTAGCCCCACCCCTTCCCTGGGGAGCTAAGAACAGGTTGCCCAGTGATGCGATAATCTCCGTGAAGGTAGTTAGGACTGCTTCATCGGAGTCCAACGTACTCAAGGTACCCTTGGCTTCCAGCATTATGGTTCTTACTTGGGCCATTCTTGATTCATCCAAAGCAACTTTGGCCCATTTCAGCCGTCTGCCACAGTTGGATGGGACAACTTCATTGGATGATTTCCAGGTGGATCGAGGCGATGCTAAATCGCCTGCCTCCCATGGGAGAGCAAGTGATAAAACCAGGGGATTGTGATCACTGTCCGCTGTTTGTTGGACCTCCATATCGAGAAAATGCTCCCACAGATTGTGGTTCAACAATATATAGTCTATTCTAGAGGTGTGGCCCACCCTATTATAGGTGTGCGCACCCCTAGTATCTGATTTGGAACGGCCGTTTGTGGCTCTTAGGGCATATTCCAAACAGAGAGAGTTGATATCGATAGCCTTCTGTGACCATTTTTTAATGGGGTCGAGATCAAGCAAGGGAATACCTCTCTTGACATCATCCTCCCAAGTGTCCAAAATATCTTCACAGGCCAGCGGTTCGAAGCAACAATTAAAATCACCAGCCAAAAGGATAAAGGAATCAGTCTCGCAACCCCGAAGCTCTTCTTCAACTCCAGAAGAGAATAGAGGAGAAGAGTCCCCCCCCCGACCCCCCCTGACATATAGGTTAAACAATTCCATAATCCTACCCCCCGGGCACCGAATGGTAAGTCTCAGCAGGTCTGGCGATTGGGTGTTGATATGTTTTATGGTAAGCCCCAGAGAGATACTGACCCAAACAAGAAGGCCACCAGAAGGGCGTCCTTTATTGCCTTTTAGCTTGGAGGCCGGCACATGGTACGTCGCAAAACCAACCCTGTGCACGGGCTCCAAACACCAGGTTTCCTGTAGGAGACAGATCCCAAAAGGCTCCACAAAAGAATTCCAGTCAGGTTTATTTAGATTGCGCACAAGCCCCGCCACGTTCCAGCTTAAGATCTTGAGCGAGGAACTGCCTACCGAGCTTATGCAAGGTTGGGCGGCAGTAGCTGGGTACACAGCATCAAGACCGTCAAGCCGGGGATGCTGGGAATGAGCCACAATTTCCAGCGAGTCCTGGGCTAGCAAGATCGCTGCTGAGGAAGAACTAGCATTGCCATCGAGCAAGGGAGGATGCAGCAGACCCCGAACAGGGGTGGCCCGGGGCGTGACCTGGGTCAGAGGACCAATGCCGCCCGAGTCCAAGGTAGTATACAGTGGTGAAGACACAACCTCCACCTGCGGGGTATTAGATTTAGGTAATGGAGCCGGCGCAGGGGGTGTTACAAGTCAATCCACATCTTCAAGGCTGGCAAACCTATTAAAGGTTGTGATACCAAGCCAGCCACTAGCTGAGTTGTGTTCCCTAGGGGCAAACCCCCAGCTAGGCTGCTGGGGAACCAGAGTCCAATTGCCCCCCTGAGGGTGCACCATCCGTGGTGGATAAAAGAATGACAAGGGCCTCGGGGCAATAGAAGAGCCCCCATTCTGGCTCACCCAGGAGCAGATGTAGTTGGCTGTAAAAACATCATCAAAAGTTACGACTATGCAGTCCCCAGGGATTGATTTCATGGTTGTTCCCACCCACGGAACTCTGCGAACCATTGTGACTCTGCTCTTCCTACCATTAGGGATGGGTCTGTGGGAATTGAGCCAATGCATGACTTTATTATGGAGTGATTGCTGATGCTCATAGAGGCCATTCTGTATTTCCGGCACCCCCGTCAATACTGCCACGTAGTCGTTGGCTTCCGGTGGAAGATCGATATAACCACCTCGGAAGTTGCTCTTAAAACTAGGACCCCCCATAGAACGCGTACTAAATTTATTTTGGGAGGTGTGTGCAGAACGAGAGCTAGACCTAGTGGGATTCTGTGTTCTCGCGTTAACCGGATTGGCACGAACATATGGTTGAGTGGTAGGGGCGCTTGCGATATTGGCCCTAGGCTGGGGAGCCGGAATTGCAATGTCAACTCTCTTAGTCCGCGGTTTGGGAATGGGCTGAGTAGAACAAGGCACAGTGAGATTAGGCTGCAAACCTGGGATGACCGTGGGGGGGGGGATAGCTGCCTGGGCAACTCTATTGTTATCTATCAAACCCTGGTGTTCAAGGCCTCTCAGGCCAAGAGTGGCCAAAGCAATAATGCTTTTCTCCATCTCGAGGAGGTTGTTCTCTATTCGAGAGAGCCTTAGATCCAGGGGAGACAGTAAGCTTTTTAGGGTGTCCCAGACCGCTCCTATAAATTCTCTTTCCCTCCCTTCTTGGTCATTTAGGGCAGAGTCCAATCTCCTGCTAGGTGAGAAACCACCAGATGCCACAGAAGCAGTCCCCTCGTTGTTAGCACACCAAGTGGTCTGTGGGGCAATGGAGGGCATCCCTGTGCTACCATTAGCTGCTGTGCTGCCCATATCAGACAAGTTACCTCCCCTCTTTAGAGTCTTTTTGTGTGGGGGGGATATGCTGGGTGAGCGTTTTCTTTTATTAGTGTTGCCAGGGATGCTATCTAACCCTCCATAGGTAGTGGAGGCAAAAGAAGAATCTGCCGAGTTTAGGATAGAGGTAGAAGCAACAGAAAGACTACCCACAACCGCTAGTTGACCCTCGGGCAAAGCAAGTGGACACAAAGGTGAAAGGGGGGTAGGTGAAACTGGGATCTTATGAACATCAACCTTAACTTCAGTTCCCCCTATATTATGAGCCCGAGTGGGAGTAATGGCAGATGCAATATGCCCAAGGGAAGATTTTTTATGGGTGGCAAATTCCAGAGACAATTTTCTAGCAGCTTCTAGGTCAAGAGACACTCTAGATTGTAATTTGGTAATTTCATGGTCTATGGCAATGTTCGTTCGTGTAATGAAGTCATCCATAGGTCCATTCGGAGCTGGCCCCACCTTGGCCGCCCTGTTGCGGGTTACACGAGTACACATGTTAGCTAACAGTGTCGGCCAAATTAGGCCTCGCTAAGGGCAATCCCAAATACCAACAACAGCCAGATGGTGGAAAAAGGATGACAGAGGAGGGGCCCAGACCAGACCGCTCAGACCTCGAACGGCCCGCTCTTTGCCCGGTCTTCGCCCGAGCTGCGTCCCGCGCTGCGGGAGGATGGATCCAAATTATACCGGCGTTCAGGGAGGTGGGCGGGCCGCCAGGGAGAGCGGACCGGAAGTAGATACCGGTCTAACAGGGACTCCTGGGTAATGGAGTCCCTGACGCTCGCAGCCCTGCAGCCCCCAGCCACAGATGAAAAACGGCTTGCCCCTTGGAGTCCTGGGCTGGTGCCCCACACAAACTCCGGCGCTGCGGCACCCGCGGAGCGGGTGCGGCGAGGTCCGGTGGCGGCTGGTGCAGTGTCCGGTAAGCGCGTCCTTGAAGTGCGCTGTCCGCTAGGTCAAGGAGTGTCCCACTGGAAATTAGGCAGCTGGCAGTTTTAAGGGGTCCTCAGGTGGGCGGTGGGCCGGCCGCCAGGGAGAGCGGACCGGAAGTAGATACCGGTCTAACAGGGACTCCTGGGTAATGGAGTCCCTGACGCTCGCAGCCCTGCAGCCCCCAGCCACAGATGAAAAACGGCTTGCCCCTTGGAGTCCTGGGCTGGTGCCCCACACAAACTCCGGCGCTGCGGCACCCGCGGAGCGGGTGCGGCGAGGTCCGGTGGCGGCTGGTGCAGTGTCCGGTAAGCGCGTCCTTGAAGTGCGCTGTCCGCTAGGTCAAGGAGTGTTTAAAGCAACAATCTACCTTTACTGCCTTTGGAAGCAAACAGTGTCAGCACAGAACTTGTCTTCGTAACCAAGGTAATTGGTGACTGTCTGCGTAATGAGACTAGTGCGTTGTCAATGGCTCTCTGTAGCTCAAGATGTTGGATGTGTTACCATCTTCGTGTGCGTGTGCTCATCTGTACTAGCGCTGACTGTGTCAGCTATTTGAACTATGTCCATGCACTTCTGCCACTTCAAGTAATAAGCAATATCTTGTGTTAAAATAATTCACTGCCTCCTTCAGTGGCCGTACTTTCTGTTACTCTGATGCATAAAAGCGTACTAAATTTTGCAGAGGGACACTTTAAATATCGCTTTAAATATCGAGTAACGTGTACCTGTTTTAGTCAGGAGGCTAACTGCTTACTTGGAGCCGGTATTTCCGTTGGAGAGGAGCTCCTTTCCGCTCCTCTGCCTGCTTGATATGGTGACGCAATCGAACCTTGCAGGAGGGTTCAGTGAAGGAGATACGTCATGTTCCTTGTCACTGACACGTCAGCACGGCAGCATGTTTCCTCAGTGGTACCGCACCGTGAGCCACCCGGTGCTACGTGATGAGCGTGCCGCCATCTTAACCATGGCAACGTAGTCAGTTCTTCGAAACGCGGCGCAAAGGTTGTTGTCAGTAGTTCGTCACGGCACTGAGAGGAAGAGGCTGTGCACACCGATTTTGCGCGAGCGGGCATACAATGTGTGGTGTTCTTGGGAATCACGGATCATTTCTGCTGTGTTGTGAGGAGACAGAAGCTCTTCATTTTGGGGGTAAATGCAGCGGGCTACAGTGCCTGCAGCTCAGGATTCTCAGCTCATCGCATGTGCACTTCAGACATGACATCGGCTGCGTTAATCTGTTACCCATATGTTCATCACATGTACATCGGCTGCGTTAATCTGCTTTCCAAGACTTTGGCACTGTACTTTGCTTCCAGTTCCTTTGGTGAGTTCTCTGCCAGATCATTCGTTATTCTGTCTACATCTGACATGCTGCAGAGTTCTTTGGAATGTACCTTGGCGAAGCTTCTTCAAGCTTGTCATTAAAACATTTTCAAGGGCCTGTCTTTTCTTCCCGGTGACAGGCACACCTATGACTGTTGTTATTCAACAAGCATGTTTTAAACCTACAGATTAATTAACAAGCATGTTTTAACTTACAGTTTCTTCATTTAAGGAATGTGTGTGTACTTTATATGACATGCTTTTACGCTTGTGTTATGCTTGTGTTACATTTCTTATGTAGGTTCTCTCACCCTCATTTTTGTATAACTATACTTTGGTTTAGGGTTCTAACACCCTTAGGTCTGTGTTAAGTATGGAAAATGAGTCCTCTTACTCATATCTACGCAACAGTTTTGTTAAGGGTTCTCTCACCCTCTTCGTTTAGGGTTCTCTCACCCTCATTTCAATGCTTTAGTTTGGTACATGTGTTCTCCTACTCATGTCTGCCCAAAGTTTTCGTTAAGGGTTCTCTCACCCTCATTTGCATCATTGTATCCCTGTTTTTGGGATGGGTTTAGGTTGTAATCCTATTTCCCCTCATGGTTTTACCATTAGTTAACCCTCATGTTTGGGTTATTGGGTCAAAGTCTTTGCTTAGGACTTTATACCTTCTCTACTTGTGTTGGACACCTTGTTGTACGTTTTTTGCGTGCATGTCGCACTGTGCGAATTTCTCTTTTGTGTCCAGTGTGTAAGACGCCCTGTGCATCACATTTCTCTCTATGTCTAGTGTAAGCTGGTTGTGCTTCACTTCTTACCTATGTGTTGGTTTGACACGTTGTACTGCACTTGTTCGTGCCGTGTGTGTGCTTGGGTCCTGTCCCTTGTTACACCTCCTTCTTTTTGGTTATGGATAATCCCATATTTTCTCGGTTCCTCTCATGAGGAGTGGAAATTTTGCCACATTGTGCTGCACTATCTTGTGCCGCGAGTGTTCTCAGGTATTTCTTCTGTTACACCTTCATTCATGGGTAGCCCCATATTTTCAGTGTTCCTCACATGAGGAGTGGAATATTCGCCACATTGTGCTGCACTATCTTGTGCTGCTTGTGTTCTTAGGTATTTCCTCTGTTACACCTTCATTCATGGGTAGCCCCATATTTTCAGTGTTCCTCATATGAGGAGTGGAATTGTTTTGCCACATTGTGCTGCACCTTCCCGTGTTGCGTGTGTTTTCTTGGGTTTGTCCCTTGTTACACCTTCGCTTATGGGTTAGTCCCATGTCTTCTTAGTTCCTCTCTTGAGGAGTGGCTTTTGGTTGCCACAGTCTACCTTCGTGAAGACGTTTTCTTCACGTTAGGTCTTACTCACTTGTTATTTGTGAGTTCGTCTCTCATATTTCATTTTTCTTTTTCTTCATTATTAAAGGAGGAGGATGGTGTCAGTGTTAGTGTTTACTGTCTCCTTCTTCCTTCTTTCCTGGCTTTTGTCTGTTTACCCTCTCGTGGTGTGGAGTCCTTCTCATCCCTGGGTTTACGGATAAATATTACTATTGTATACTTTGATTGTGGTTAGTTTTCTTCTTCGCTCTCTGGTTCTCTTTTGTTTTCCAATTCGAGAGGGAGAGGATGTGTAGTATTCTGGGTTTAGTATTTATGTTACTGCACTTCTCTGCTTCTAGCTACTCAGCCAGTGTGAGTGTTCCAGGTCAGAATGTGAGTGTGATTGACATGGATGGAATGCTTGGGTGACTGGTTTGAGGGTTGGCAGTTGGAGTATGGGCTGAGTAGCTAGGAGGCTGCTCCTGGTGGGGCTGCTTGTTCCAGAGCTATACTTCTTATTATCCTGCTAATGGCTGAATAAACCTACTTCATAACTCTACTACATCTACCTCGGCTACATCATTACATGCATGTATAGACTCAAATACTACAGTCTCCCTGTCTCTGTCTCCCTTTCCCTCCCTCCCTTGCTCTCCCTCTGTCTGCCTCCCTTTCCCTCCCTCCTTTCCCTCCCTCCCTGGCTGCACGCGGATGCCATGTACGAGAGTACCTGCCAGGTCATGTGGGGATGCTGTTGCTGGGAGAATGGGGTCACCGTAGTGATGCACTTGTGGAAAGTGCACATCACTCGGTGTCGCCAGCCGGGCCTCAGAGTAGCGCGGCAGTCAGGCAAGAGCTGGAGAGGCTCTCCACTACAAACGGCCTCTGTTTTAACCCCCTGTTCCCCGGGGATGTCACACGAGATCTGGATCAGCAGGGACACCCACAGTCAGGATTAAACGGGGGCCTTGTTTATGCAATTTTACAACAAGGCATTGAGAATGCAGAGCGCGCGCACTGTTGATAGAGTGCATTAAGGATGCTCCCTTAAGGGTATATGGAATACGATCTGAGACCAACCAATGGTCGATCTAAATCCGACCCTATGGGTGTCCACACTTATAACAGAATGGGATACACCTCCAGAATAGACTACACCATGTTGAACTACAACCTGTGGCCATTCCTGCAAGACATGGAAGTCATAGCATCCTGTGATAGTGACCACAATCCCCTATCCCTAACCCTCATCCCGCCTTGGCATGTCAGGAAGCCAGCTAAGTCTGCCCACTTGTGGAAAACATCCCACGAAGTTGTTCCCTCCAACTGTGGCAGGCGCTTGAAATGGGCTAAAGCAGCAATGGATGAGGAAAGGATGGCACAAGCAGGGTCCATAATGTCAGCGGTGGGTCTACGCCTTGACGAACTGGGAACTAACATTGCAGCTGTTATAACGATATTTACAGAAACTACTGCTGCTATAAGTAATTTGTTTTTTATTCCCCATACCAGCGTGAGGCTCCCAGTGAAAGGTCCTTCTAAGTCAAGAGACGAGTGGTATTCTACTGAATGTCGGGCTGCCAAGGGGGAACTTATTTCTGCTGTGAAGACCAAGGACACAGCCAACATTCGATCTGCGAGGCAAATATACAAGAAATCTGTGGCAAAGGCCAAGGAGGCACACGACTATAACTTTTGGAGGGAGCTATCGGAGGCGAGCTCTATGAAAGACTCCAAGGGGTTTTGGGATCTATTGAGAGCTAGGAACAAGCCCATCGATTTACAACTTACCTGTAACATTCCTGGTGATGTTTGGTTTGTTCACTTTTCCAAGCTTTACTCTGTCCCATTGGGTGAACCCCAATCAAGCAAGGGTCCCTTGATCAGTCCCCCTGCCACAGCCACTACCACAACTAATGACTGTCCCTTTAGTATTAAGGAAGTTGAATGGGCCATTAAGTGCATTGTCACCAATAAGGCTGCAGGCCCAGATGGAATCCCGGGTGATTTGTTGAAGTTATACCCACTACTGTGGAGTAGATTAATCGCTTCACTTTTGAATGCAGCTGTCCTGGGAGCCCCTCTCCCTGACTCCTGGCGGGGCGCAGAGGTCGTCCCTGTTTTTAAGAAAGGCTGTCGGGACGACCCAGCTAATTATCGACCAATTAGCCTGCTTGATTCAACCCAAAAAGTTGCGGGCAAAGTGGTATTGGGTAGGATCTTGCAGTGGGTGGAGGAAAATCAGGTTCTGTCAGATTTCCAGGCGGGTTTTAGATCAGGGACAGGCACAATTGAGCAGACATTCCGCTTTTTAATGTTATATTGGAAAGTGGTGGTACTGGGAGGAGGCAGCTTGTATTTAGTCTTTATAGACCTGCGAACTGCTTTCGACCTGGTCCCGCGGGCCCAATTGTGGAAAGTCCTAGACGGGTTGGGCATACCCCCTTATCTATTGGCCCTGCTTATGAAGTTCCACGAAAGCAACTTTGCCCAGATCAGATGGGGTCTCCAGGGGGAAAAAACATCTCGTATCCCTGTAGATAGGGGCGCCCGCCAGGGTTGTGTGCTGGCCCCCACCCTGTTCTCGCTTTATGTGAACGGAGTGGTGGAGCATCTTCTTCAGGAACCATCTGATGCACCTTCCCTGGCTGGTAGGAAGATACCAACGCTCCTATTTGCTGATGACACCCTTCTGATCTCAAAATCTCCATCGGGCATCCAAAAGTTGCTTTCTAGATTCAAGGGCTTCTGCGACAACAGGGGCCTTTCTATAAATATAGGCAAGACCAAATTCCTTGTCATTAACCCCCCTAGGAAATCTGTCTTCCCCCCTGCTCTGGACTCTGTTCCACTGGAAAGAGTCAAAGAGTTTGACTACCTGGGTATACGACTTTGCGACACCATGAGTTGGAAGGCACACCATCAAAAGGTGTTTCTGACCCATAAGAGGGTTGCAGGGGCTCTGCTCAAAGAACAACGTGCCTCATCTCTTAAACCTATTGGGGCTCTTCTGGATATCTACAGGGCAAGGGTGGTGAGTGCAGCTTTGTATGGTGCGGAACTGTGGGGTGTACAGAGAGTTGACTGTCTAACCCGCTTTGAAAATAACTTCCATAAGGATCTTATGAAGTTACCCCACAGTACCCCTACACTCCCCCTCCTGCTTGATGCAGGCACATACCCTATAGGTGAGCAAGCTAGTCTTCGTCCCCTCTTATTGTGGGCAAGGATATGGAATGTTCCAGAATTGTGCAGTTACGCAGACGCCCTACGAGAACTCCTATCCTCTCCGAGCTGGCATAAAGTAATTTGGCTCAAGGAGGTTACGCGGCTCCTTTATGAATTGGGTCTAGGCGATGCTTGGGTTAACAAAAGAGCTCCTCCTAAGCAATCGTTGAAGAAGGTCTATTGGCTGTGGGTGGCTAACGTGAGAAGGTGTAACCCAAACCTTTGTAAATCTGCTGCTCAGTTTCTCTTAATTAAGGAGTTCCCACTTAGAGAATCTTACCTGGACCTGATCCACAACCCTGGAGACAGATCATTGTATTTTAAATTCAGGGTGGGAGTCCTCCCTGTGGGGCTGTTTACCTCCACCTGGAAACCACCATTGCAAACCATACCATACTGCCCCTTCTGTGTCTTAAAGGTAGAGTCTATTGCCCACTTGCTGTTCGAGTGTCATGCGTATGCGGCCCCCAGGTTGAGATGGCTCAAGCCACTATGTAGGAGCTTGGGTACCAGATCACACTTGGAAGCCCTACGCATTCTATGTTCTGATGCCCGACCCTTTTTTGCCTGTTGTATGGCAACATTCTTGGGTTGGGTCTGGCGAATAAGGTCTGCAAAGAAGCTATTAATTCAGTAGAGTCCTTTTTACTTGCATGAGTTTTATGATCTGGCTAATAACTTATCCTTGTAAAGCTATGCCGATCTGTAGGTCTTCTATTTTTGTATTGCTAAATTGATTCTGAAGCTCCTTTTTTATCTTAAATGTAAAATGTTTTTATCAAATTGTTATACTGTAATGCAATGCTTTTATGATATGTTTTTATATCGAAATAAAGCAATACAACAACAACAACTCAAAAGACTCTTGTCACAACGCCGCACAATGGCAGTATGATTTTCGATTTCACTTTTAACTCGATTTGAGTCACTTATAAAGCTGAAATTATTTAGACCGAGCACTTCAGAGATCGGCAGAATTAAGCAAAGTCCCAGCCCTGGCCTCTGGGTCTCACACACCTAGATCCCACCCCATTTGTGACGCACTCCGGCATCAGCCTTGTAGGTAGCACAATGGCTTTAGGTTTAAGCCCTGCAGTGCCCAGCCGTAACTGTCAATCTGTCTTCATCACAGCCGCACCGAGCACGTTACAGGTCTTTAAAATACCATTTGTATGTTAATGAGACTTTTGTATTTCACCTCTTAGCGCCCCTGCAGCTCCATCTGACTATGACTGGAATGCCCGGGCCCCCACAGAGCAGCAGAGTCTCGGTGAGCAGTGTTTGCAGACACGCTTAATTTCTTTTTTTTTTAAACATGGGTAAATTGTGTGCAAGGTCCGTGGGCCGCCAGGGAAGGCTTGCCGGGCCGCTGGCGGCCCAAGGGCCGTACTATGAGTGCCCCTGAAGTACAGTGATACCTTTCCTTGCCACGTAAACTTTGCCTTTGATGACCTCCCCCAACACACTGATAGTAGCCCAGAAATAACCTAGTGCCTCAAAATGTTACTACCTTCGAAAGCCACTGTAAGAAAATCAGGTCGTAATACACTTTTGTTTTCCCAAAACTTAATGTATTTTTGTTGTGGCACAATGGTAATGCACACTCCTGTATCAACAAGAAGTTGAATTTGAATTCTTTCAATAGTAACATCAACCTCAGGATCAACAATACAAGATGTCTTTTGTTTCTCACTATCTTTCACCACTACAATGTATTCTTGATTTGTAACATCATCATCATCACAACCTTCAGACTCATTCAGAATACACCTGACACTTTTCCTTTTAGCTCCCCTATAGACTCTTGCATAATTGCTCATTTTATCACACTGAGCATACTGCTGGTTAACAACAGGTCAATTCTTAAAAGATGAAACATGCAAAGGTGAGCCACACTTGAAACAAATCATTTTTTGACTATATGATCTATTTTGCACAAAATTTCTTCCACCTCTGAACACATTGTGATGTTCTCTCTCTTCTCCTTTAAGACTAGAGAGCTCTCACTAGAGTTCTTAGAACCTGGAATGTAAGGCTCTTGATATTCTGTTCCTGTCAGTTGCTGTGGGCTGTTGCTGGATGAGGTTTAATAAACCCACCTCTTACTTCTAAAAGGATATGTTTCATCATTTGATTTATTATTGATTAACCATTTTACATTGGCGACGATTGGGAGTTAGCACCTCAACTCAACAACTCAGCAGAGCGACTGACCTGACTTCTCCTCCAGCGGCTGATCGGTAAGAAGTGAAGCGTGGTCTTCCCTGCGGCTGCAATTATCTGGTGAGGAGAGCGGGTGGCATTTGAAGCTGAAGATATGATAATAAGCGTAACTTAAGGGAGTCAAAGGAGAACTTTAATTTAAAGCGGGCGTTATATCGTCCTCGCGCTGGGTTCCTCGCTGGTCTGCTCGCGAGCATCAACGTCATCCATCCCGCGCTGTCTGAGTGCTCACGCTGGTGTACGTCACAGTGCGCACACAATACGTGCTGTCTCCTGACTTCCCTGCGCTTCAAGGAATCGGAACATTGCGTTCCGCGTGTTTTTTTTGAGCGCACTGTTCTAAGTTACTTGCGCTATCTGTCGCTTTATTTTACTCGTTCTGAGTAGAACGTCTTCAAGGACATTTCTGCTTTGGGAACATTATTGCATTTTTTTTTGTGATCTCAAAAAAAAAAAAAAAAAAAAAGGGGCAGTCTACTTTGTTCATCGATTTCCTAAATAAATAAAAAAAAAAGAACATATTATATAAGCAGGAGAAAGAGTTTAATGAAAAAAGTCTACAAGAAGTATACTTTGAAAGTGAGGAATATAATATAAGTCTATCTACATAAAAGAGGCAGTATTATTATTATAATAAAATAAAAAAAAAAAGAAAGGAGGGAAAATATGCAGAATGTAACCCAACCTGCATTTTTCTTAACAAGTCCGGGTGAGCCGAACGTAAAGTGGAAGAAGTGGAAGAAAATCTTTGCAAATTATGCAAGAGTTTGTGGAACGAACCTGAGTGCTGAAAGAAAGCATTCCCTCTTGTTACATTGTCTAGGAGGAGAAGGACAGGATGTGCTTGAACATTTACCTGATCTGTCGGCTGCTGAGCAGAGGAATTTAAATGAGTATGAGATAGCAATTGTACAACTGGATAGACATTATTTACCGGGACTTAGTACTATAATGGAGAGATACCATTTTGGCTTAAGAGAACAAAAAAAAATGAGTCGGTGGAAGATTATGTATCTTCTTTAAGGAAGCTTGCTTCATCCTGCAATTTTGGTCAATCTCTTGATGAAAGGATTCGTGATCAATTTGTGTTAAGATGTGCGCATGATGAGATCAGAAAGGAACTTTGGTTGAAAGACGAACCTCCTCTTGAGGAAGTCCTAGAAATCGCTAAACAAGTTGAACATATGACAAAATGTGTTGGAGAACTTAAAAAGGAAAAAGATAAACCTGTGATGTCTGAATTGAAAGATGAAACAAAAGTGGATGAATCTGTCTGTCAAGTAAAAAGAACTGTAGGAGAAAATTTGGAAGGAAAACAAATTGGACCTTCGTATCCATCATATAATAGGTTTTCATGTTTTAGGCGTGGTCAGTTCACACACTTAGCTAATGCACCTATTTGCCCTGCTTTAAAAGTAACCTGTAATTTATGTAATAAGAAAGGCCATTATGCGAAGTTTTGCAGGACAAGAACACAAGGTAGTGACAACTACAGGAGGAGATGGTCTCAACCACAAGTGAGATCTATTTGTTTTGAGGTGAAGGATGATAAACCAGATCATCCATCGTTCATGGTCAAGGTAGAAAATTCTATGGTGAATTTTAAGTTCGATTCTTGTTCAAAAATAACGATAATTGATGAAAAACTGTTTGTTGATCTGTTTAAAAAAAAGGTGAAGTTATTTAAATGTGACATTATGCCTCTAGGTTATAGTGAGAAACCCATTTCCATGTTAGGTTATTTCATGGCCGAGATTGAACTTGGTTCTCACATTATTGTGGGTAAAATTTATGTGTCAAAAAAGGGAGACGCACTCTTGGGTTGGCTTCATCAACGCCAGTTGGGTGTTACACTTGACCCCAATGCATCTCCTCAAGTTCAAATTCATGAAATATCTGATATAGTATGTAACATGAGTGATGAAAAGTTGTCTTTGTGTTTGGCTAAACAATTTCCCAATGTTTTTAAAGATAATTTGGGTTGTTTGCGGGGTTATAAGCACCACATTAAATTGAAAAGTAATGCTCTCCCTGTTGTAGCAAAGGTCAGAAGGATCCCTCTTATGGAGCAACCTAAAGTTCAGGAAGAATTAGATAAGCTTGTTAAGAATAACATTATTGTACCGGTTGAAGCTACTGAATGGCTTGCTCCAGTGGTGTTAGCCAAGAAACCCACTGGTGAGATTCGTCTTTGTATTGATTTGAGGTCTTTAAATAAGGAGGTTGTAGTTGATAGGTATCCCCTTCCAAATATAGATGAGATGATTAGTACTTTAGAAGGTGCCAAATATTTTACCACGCTTGATCTTGCCTCCGCGTACCATCAGGTGGAGTTGGATGACTCTTCTCAAGATCTGACTGCATTTGTAACACCTATGGGTACCTTCAAATTTAAGAGGATGCCGTTTGGCCTTGTGTCGGCGGCCTCTGTCTTCCAGCGGATCATGTCTAAGATTCTAAGGGGTTTGTTTGGTGTCAAGTGCTATCAGGATGATTTGCTGATCTATGGCAGTAATATTGTTGAGCATGATAAAAGAGTCTCCTTGGTACTGGAACGTTTGGATGGTGCTGGTATGACTTTGAAAAGGTCTAAGTGTAAGTTCAGGGTACAAGAGGTCAACTATTTAGGTCATCGGATTACTGGTAATGGTGTTTTTCCTAAGAAGGAGTTAGTCGAGGCTATTGATAAGGTAAAAGAACCAAAGTGCAGAGATGAACTTCTCTCATTTTTAGGTATGGTAGAATTCTATGGTAAATTTATCTTTAATTTTGCCAACAAGACATGCAATTTGAGGAAGTTAACGGTGAAAAATGCTGTCTTTGACTGGACAAATAAATGTAAGGAGGAATTTTTGTGCATTAAGAATGAGCTAAAAAAAGCGCCTTCTCTCCATGCTTTTGTTCCTGGTCTTCCCACTGTCATGTTTACTGATGCAAGCGATAAGGGACTGGGGGCGGTCTTGGTTCAAAAGAAGAATGGCAAGGATGCTTTGATTTGCTGTTCTTCTCGTTGTCTCAAGGAACCGGAATGTAATTACTCTGTAATAGAGAGGGAATCTCTCGCAATTTTTTGGGCTTTGAGAAAGTTCAAAAATTTGATCTGGGGCACGAAAGTTAGTGTTTTGTCTGATCACAAACCGTTGAGAGAAGTGTTTTCAAAAAAAGGGCTAGATGCTATATCTTCCAGGATAAGGAAATGGATTGTTTCGTTACAAGAATTTGAGTTTGATGTGGAGTACATTCCTGGCCTAGCTAATAAGTCAGCAGATTGTTTGTCAAGATTAGTTGATTCTGACAACTCCGAAGTTGATGACTCAGGTGACTGGGAGGAGTTTACGAACGTGTGTGAGGTGACTGATGGTGCCATTGATGAATCTGAATGGAGAGTAGAACTAGAGAAGGATCAAGAGATGTTTAATGTCATGCAGTCTTTGAAGAATAACACTCGGTTGGTTAAGCCTGGGTTACTTATTTCTGATGAACTTTCTGTTAACAATGGTCTTTTAACTAGAGGAACCAAGCTTGTTCCTCCTAGTACGTTAAGAAAAAAATTGTTAGTACATGCTCATTGTGGTCATTTGGGCATTGTAAAAACCAAGGAGATACTTCGCATGCAATTTTGGTGGCCGGGAATGGATCTAGAAATTGAGAGAATGGTCAGAGAGTGTCCTGAATGTTGTGCTAGTGATAAGATTTTGAAAACTAGACACATGCCAATGGTAAAAAGGGCTTTACCGGGTCATCCATGGGATGAGGTTGCCATCGACATTTTAGGTCCTCTTTCTGGAGTCTCTGATACTCCCTATCTTATTGTGTTAATCGATCTCTACTCCAGGTGGATTGAGGTTTCTGCTGTCAGAGACATCACTTCTGATGCTATCATCAAATTTTTAGAGCCCCTGTTCAATAAGGAAAGCTTTCCTAACAGTTTATTGTCTGACAATGGGCCTCAATTCTGTTCTTCGGTTTTTGTTGATTTTCTAAAAAAATGTGGGATAGTTCATAAAAGATGTTCCTTGTACCATCCCGAAACCAATGGTGCTATTGAGAGAGTCAATAAGACTTTAAAGGAGTCAATACAGCTTGCTCGTTCTTCTAGTTTGAATTGGAAGTCCACTCTTCAGGACAGGATCAACACCTATCGCTTTGCACCCCATTCCTCTACAGGCAGGTCTCCATTTGAGCTGTTCAAAGGGAGGGTTCCTAACACGTTGTTGTGCCCTGGGTGGATGTGTATGAGTAAAGGTCTGGTGAGCAATGACATTGGTTCTTGGAGAGCCAAAGAGTTACTCAAACAGGATGCTCGCAAGTCTTATTTTGACAAGATGAAAAACGTCTGTTTTCAGGAGGTCAAGGTTGGGGACTTTGTGAAAATTAAGACTCCTGTGGGATGTAGACCTTGGTCTAAATACACTGATATTAGAGCTGTGATTAAGATCTTCAAAAATGCTGTTAAAACTGATGATGGGAGGATCTGGAATAAGAGTCGTGTTGTTGTTGTTGATCCATATTTGTCTTCTCAAAGAGACTCTGTTCATTTTGGTGATTCACGTGATAATTTGCATTTTCTGTCTAACTCTTCCTTTGACAGGTCTTCTTCTTCTTCTTCTTCTTTTAGAAGGAGTCAAAGAACCCGTAGAGCTCCCATGTATTTGAAAGATTATGTTTAAACATGTTTCTTGTTTTTATGATCTTCTCTACTCATGTTTATTTTGTTTGCTTAGTTTTATTTCTTCTGTGTTCTCTTAATATTTTGCATTACTTTCTTATTTTTCAAATGTATGGAAGGGAGATGTGTGATGTTCTCTCTCTTCTCCTTTAAGACTAGAGAGCTCTCACTAGAGTTCTTAGAACCTGGAATGTAAGGCTCTTGATATTCTGTTCCTGTCAGTTGCTGTGGGCTGTTGCTGGATGAGGTTTAATAAACCCACCTCTTACTTCTAAAAGGATATGTTTCATCATTTGATTTATTATTGATTAACCATTTTACACACATTTTGTTTCCTGACATCACTGTTGGTACCAGGAGATTTACTGGAAACAGCACCTGAAACAGTGGTATTAAACAAGATAGTTTCTAATTGTTTGGTATCCTCAAGAGAACTCTCTATGCTTTTGGCAATATCGACAGCCTTGTTTAGAGAGGGATCCTTTCTTGAATTTTTTTACAATGACTGGCTACAAGCTGATCTCTTATTAGTTGGGAGGTAAAATTCTCGAATTCTTACTTGGCGGCAAGAACCTTCTTGGCGTCGTATGTGGTTGACACTGGAACTGTCCATGTATGCTAGGGCTCTTGCAGAAGTAAAAAATCTACCCGGTTCATCTAGGATATCTTGGCTGAGTAAAATTAAGGCTTCTTTGATTGATATGGGGTTGGGGTCCCTTTGGGATGACCCTGCCTCTGCCGCTTTCCCGTCCAAGAAACTCTTTACGGAACTGTATTGGAGTAGGGTTCAAGAAAAGAGATATTTATCTGCTCTGGGTAGAACTAAGACAGCATTGTTTCTGGACATTAAGGACGTTCCGGCCTATGAGGATTATTGGGACATCATTACGAAGCCACTGGATCGTAAATTATACCATCAATTAAGGGTGGGCCCGCTCCCGCTCCGAGGGCTACCGAGCTCTTGGATCCCACCTACTACTGACAAATGTCCCTTTTGTATAGATATGGTGGAAACAGTAGATCACCTCCTCTTCTGCTGTCCCTTGTATTTGTTGCCTAGACGTATTTGGCTGACACCGGTGTGCCGCTCTATGGGGACCAGATCAGCCCTAACTGCTTGTAGAATATTGAGATCTGATACCACGGAGCGTATTGTTATAGGGGTATCTAAATTTATCAGTTGGGCTTGGTCTCTCCGGCTTTGGCATCTGAGGTCTTAACTCACTGTGTCCACACTGTGTTACCATGTTAGCCTGATGGTTGTGTATCTTTACTACTCCCCATGTATTCTTCTTTTTAGCTCATATATGAATTATAACAGTTGTGTGTCTTTGTACTTATATTTAATTCTTTTTTAATTGGTTCTTAGAATGTATTGGATTTATGAATTTTATTGTGGTATTTTAATGATGATATGTATTTTATATGTTTGTCTTTTATGATGCAAATCGAAATAAAGACCTTTTGACTGACTGACTGGCATTAGAATTGATTTTCTTTCAGGTCTGAATCTTTGCCCGTCAATGGCACCTAAATAAGCTTTAAAAGACCTAAACCACAATTTCCATTCTAATGGTGGTTCTCCTGGTTCCTGCAAAAAAGGAGCTGGAGCCGTGACACTCTGCATGATAAAATATCTGTAATAACAATTGGTTAGTAAGAAAAGAAGAGAAACAAAAAGAAAGAGGAGAAAGACAACAAGGAACAAGAGAAAGGAGAAAGAAAAAAAAGAAAGAAAGTGAAAAACAAGTGTGCAAAAAGTATTGTCTAAAGGTCTTTCTTTTGTCCTTCAATCAATTTAAAAAAAAAAGAAAAATAGTCCAAATAAGCAAAAATCGATAAGTGGTAAGACTCTTTCTGTGTATATAGATGCAGAAGGTGGAGAAGTCCTTTCTTTGTTTTGTTCCTTTGAAGAAACCACAGAGTAAAACTAAATCCTTTCTTTGATTTCTCATTTTTCTTTTAGCAAGTGAAAAATTGTAGTCCTATCTTAGTTTCTAATGATCTCAAAACATTCATGCGACCGGAAAGTTGTGCTGAAACAGTTTGTGTGCAACAAAGCAGCTGCGAGCAGGGACGAACGTGCACCTCACTGGATCTAAAGCTCTACGTGAAGAAATCAGCTTGTGCAGGAATCGACACATGAAGGAATGGACGCGTGTACGTGGAAAACAATGGATGAATGCTGAGAGCAGAAAGAGCAGCGTCAAATAGAAAAAGAAGCATCACGGCAGTTGAAGGCCTCCCAAAGCTGGTAAAACTGCCAAAACACACACATGAGCAAGGAGTCCACTATACTTACACAAAGCGCAAAATCGTTGGGTTATAGCTACAACCCACGCTCGCTCGATGCGGTAATGAAGCGGTAAATGGCAAACGCTCGCTTGCTGCGATAATCAGGTGGTAAATGGCACACTTTGGAGTAACAGCATGCAATGGACGGTCTCTGTACCCCTTTAAAAATATGTGCCTCGATAGTAATGAACAAAGTGTACTTACGGTTTGCCTTCAAAGCGCTTGCTAAAAGGTTCAAACCAGTACCTCAGGAAGCCAGTTCAGTCACGCCTATGGCCAAGGACTAAAGAACATCCCCCTCCGCCCACCTCGTGTTAAACCAACATTTATTAAAGATGGACATGAGAGGGATTTCTTTGGAGGCAGGGGTCGTACAACCCCCGGCCATATTTATTAAAACATAAAATCAAATAAAAATTGAAATAAACAATATTTACACATTTTTACGCAGAAAACGTATCATGACATTTGATTACAATTAATATATACAGATCTCAGATGGCTAACCTTAACATACTTCTAGTATAAGGTATTTCCTATCCGAATCTAACATCTGAATCATAATCATACATTAATTACTTTTCTGCGTATCCTATGTGGGCCTACTGCAAGGACGCTAACTGGTGTCAGATCCTTATCAATTAGCCACGTCCTCCTTTAGGAGTGTGCATGTGCAGAGGGCCCGTTTACCGTGAGGATACTCCCCCCCGTTACACCTGTAAGCCCTATTAACTCCATTAAAGGGGGCCTTTGCACTCTGCACCACTTAGTGACGTCATTATGCACGTGCGGGGTGGCCAACCAGCCTAAAGAAAGCGTGACTCCCCCCTCCCCCGCACCCATCCAGCCAACCGGCTGTACCGCCCCTGGAGTTCTAGGACAGACCACTTGGCTCTCCCCTTGGGCGACCCCATTCAAGAATGGCGCCGCCCTCTAAGCACCTTAAATTTACTGCTCACCAATCATGACCTTACGGCCTGGCCAAGAAATAGCAATAAATACGACGATTGATGACCTGTAAACGGGAAAAAGTTCTAAGGAACAAAAATAATCGTACGGAACACACGTCATCCATTCACAATGGGAAAAAACATATGAACAACCATCATAACACATTAACCAATATCTGCCTCAGGGGATGGTGGGTGGGGAAAAAGATTACAGCCTCCTCGAGGCCGGTTGGGGCAGACCGGGGGAACACGGGAAAAAGAGGCCGACTCCCGTGCTCCCCAGCCATTTATACCCCCTATTCTGGCCAGGCCGGTTCTAACCGGCCTGACCTCTGCTCCCCAGTGACCCAGAAGCGATTCAATCGCTTCCGGGCTACTTTGGAGCCCTTGCGGCCAATCCACGATGAGGCACGCCCACTGCGTCATAATGAGGCGACGGGGCGCGCCCCACCACGGAGAGCAGGGAGGGGAAGGGGGCCGGTGCCCCGCCATACTTGCAGCGGGGCCGATGCCGGCACCGTCTTTCTCTATGGTCAGGGACTACCGAACATCCCCCTCCCCGCCTTGTGTTTAACCAACATTTATTAAAGATGGACATGAGAGGGATTTCTTTGGAGGTGGGGGTCGTACAACCCCCGGCCGTGTTTATTAAAACATAAAATCAAATAAAAAATGAACTAAACAATATTTACACATTTTTACACAGAAAACCTAGCATGACATTTGATTACAATTAATATATACAGATCTCAGATGGCTAACCTTAACATACTTCTAGTACAAGGTATTTCCTATCCGAATCTAACATCTGAATCATAATCATACATTAATTACTTTTCCGCGTATCCTATTTGGGCCTACGGCAAGGTCGCTAACTGGTGTCAGATCCTTATCAATTAGCCATGCCCTCCTGTAGGAGTGCGCATGCGCAGAGGGCCCGTTTACCGTGAGGGAACTCCCCGCCGGTTACCCCAATGCGCTCTATTAACTCCATTAAAAGGGGCCCTTGCACTTTGCGCCATTTAGTGACATCATTGTGCACATGTGGGGTGGCCAACCAGCCTAAAGAAAGCGTGACTCCCCCCTCCCCAGCACCCATCCAGCCAACCAGCTGTACCGCCCCTGGAGTTCTAGGAGAGACCACTTGTCTCTCCCCTTGGGCGACCCTATTCAAGAATGGCGCCACCCTCTAAGGACCTTAAATTTACTGCTCACCAATCATGACCTTACCGCCACAGGCCGGCATAGTTGACCGACTATCTGCCCCCCATCCTCCTACACTGAAAGGTCATGCCTTGCCCTTAAACTAACTAGCCACGCCATTATATTTTCCAACATGATTTCGTTACCTAACCTATTCAGGTGTACCCCGTCTTTTAAGAAGCACAGTTCTCCCCTGACACACCCATGTGCTATGTTTTGGAGCTCAGGAGACCTGAACAATTTCCCTATTTTATTGTTGATCCTCCTTACTGAGTGTTTCAACGCTTTCACAGAATCTCCCCCCTCCATTTAAATCTGGGTACCATCTGCCACCAAACTATGGTGCAGCCCGGGCATGCCTTAGCTAACCAGCCCACTTCAGAGATTATGTCCTCCATCAGGCCCCTTCTACCCAGATTCACCAGATCGTTCCCACCCAAATGCAGGATAACTATCCTGGGTGGAGGACTGTGTCTACTCAACAGCTGTCACGAAAACCCTAAACTGACTGAGGCAGAGACCCCTGTTACCATGGAAAGAAACCTTGAAACCATCCTTCTCAGCTCTTTGTCAGTAATTACCTGAAAGAAAAACAGATTTCATACGCCGTATATAGGAATGACCAATGACCCAAACCACATGTGCTCCCTGTCCTGTGGATGTGCCTGTCATTGTGTAGTATCCTGCTGGTGATGCGCTGATGGCAGTTTCCCCCCTGCGTGACAGTGCAAGCAGACAAATAGGACAGGCATCGGGACAAAATGCATTGCCACCCTCACAACATGTATAACCGCACATAGCGCTTGTAACAATTGGAGGGCCATCTCCCAATTCTCTTCACACTGTTGCTGTGCAACCCTCTAGCTGTTGCTTCTGTGGCAGCCCCTATTCTGAATGAATGAGTCCCAAAGTCCTTTGGATCCAAACTAGTCCTGTCTATCGTCATGGCCAATACCATCTTAAATTAGAACCTGGTAAGAGGGATACGGTCAGCATGCATTAATAATGCCCCTCTATTGCACTATTCCTCTGTTGGAGGAAGGCTTCTAAGTGCATCACTGGGCAGCATGGATTATCCCGTGCCCTGTGGAGTACTATGCATTCGCCACGGGCTTCCGGGTCGGTTTTGGATTTTTTAATGGTTATTACCAAAGTGTCGCCCTGTATCCTTGCATGCTCCAGCTGGAGCCCACCTTGCACATCCTGTTTATTGCGCGCCACTAGTTTCCCAACCCTACATGCTCCATAAAAGGCCAGTGAAAAGGTGGCTCTGAATAGCTATGCCTCGCCGGTCGAAATGCAGATGCCACCCAAGGCTGCTAGCAGTGATGACAGCCGCTCTAAGCCAACCGGGCACCTCGTGTCCGGAGTAGCCCCCTGGAGGCGCCGCCACCCCTTCAGTGCCTTCCTCACAATGAAACTATTAGTGGGGTCCCTGATGTCCTTGATTTGCGCGAAGAAAGACACAGCTGCCACATGTCGCCTGGCTGTTGCCTCAGAGCTCCCTTCCTTACTCAAAGTGTCTAAGTAACGGAGGAATGCCCCTGACTCCTTCCAGCTATCCTCCCAATCCTGCCCCAAAAAACCTCAGTAAGACCAAAATGCCTCTTCATAAGCCTGCCTGGTCCTGGGTGCTAGGCTAGCTGCCATGAGGTTCTGTAGCTGGGGGCACCAATCTGTCAGAGTACGTCCGGGAGGAGTGTTGGTGTCATCTCTGCAGAGGGTAGGTGTTCCCTGAAAACCTGCATCTTTAAGTTAGAGAGTGCATCAGCAGCATTATTCCGCACCCCCGAGACGTGTTTAGCCGAAAGGGCTGAGGCGCTTGGGAAGTGTGACCCTTGTTCCAGTGCTGAGCTGCATTGCCCGGCTGTCCTGGGCCAAACTGATCAAACCATGAGATTGAGTCAAACCGGTCCCAGGTAAGTGATGGGTCAAATTCCTTAGCCTTCCTGAAATTCATGTCATATTCCTTCGACCCTACGCCCTCATATTTATCATTTCAACACGCCATTCACTAGGAATTATCCAATCCTTCTGCTTCTTGGCAGACTCCATTTCTCTGTTATCCACAAGCAAGGAGAACATATTGATGTAAGCATCAGACCATACCAATTCCTTCACCTCGCGTGTTACATGCCTGGCCAAATGTTCCCTCCTAGTGGGTAGCACACCCGCGCCCAGCTGTGGCAGTGACACTTCCTTACCTATTGCCCCAATTCCAGCTGGCTACGTTACCTTGTCTTTTTCATTGTCGCTCGCCTGTACCGCTGGTTGAAGTAGAAAATGAAGTACCTGGCCCTTCGCCTGGCACCCCGCTTGGGGCTGCGATAATCTTTACCTCTGCTAATGGGTCCTCCCCTACTTCCTTTGCTCCCACCGAAGTTGGTAACATCCCCCCCATCCTAGCCAAGGGAGAACTACCGCTATCTGCGCCACTAGCTCCTGTGGTACCTAACTGTTGGTGTTGAGACGGGAGTGGGGACCACTGGATTCAGAACCGGTATCACTGGGCTAGGTGTGGGTACCACAGGAATTGACGCGAGGACCAACGGGATTGATGCGGGAGACACCGGACTTGGTGTAGGCACGAGTGGGGTTGGGGCGGGGACCAATGGGACACTTGCAGGTATCACTGGTATAGGTGTAGGGCTCACCGGTGTCACCGGAACTCCTGAGGGACCCTCACCTGAAGGAATCTCCCCTAAAGGCTGACTTGGCATGGTACTTGGTTCTTCCCCTTCCTGGGCCTAGCCCACCTGGGGAGTGGGTCCAATTTCCCCCTGGGTTTTGGGTGCACTATGGTTCGTTTAGGCCTGCCTGCTGCCCCTTTCTGCCCATCTACTCTTTGTCTGAGCTCTGCAAGGCTCTGCCCCATTTGATCTACCTTTCCCCGTCTCCTATCCATTGTCGCCATCCTACGCATCATTGCTTTCAACATATGTTCCATGCGGGAACGCTTTGCACCACGTTTACTAGCCATAGCTCCTGAGACAACAATTGCAAGGTAACTTAAGCACTGATAACCAATAACACCGCGAGCACAATGTTATCTGTTACCTAAATGGGACCTGTTCGGGTCCTTACCTGCGCACGTTGGGGGTACACAAACTGGCCGTAAGCACCACATAACTGGAGCCGCGCCACACCAGCTAACCTAGGTGTTGGGCGAATAATCTCGAGCCCGGCGGCCCACAGAAGTAGTGAAATGCAGGCCTGTCTGTGCCCTCTTTTGAGTGATGTCCTCTTACCCCTATCGCTGTGCCGCGTGGGCTGAGGAAACCTGTGCGTATTCTGAACTTTGCGTTCTGTAGACGTGACAAGTGGAATATTATAGATTATTCATTAATACCAATCCATAAATGCACGCACTCGCCTTGCATGAAGAAATGCCGCACAATAATCACTTACCAAGTAAATACTTTTGCAACCACTATTAATCCGTGTGCAAGCACGAACACCGCCCCACACTACTAGAAATTATGCAGACAAGTACCATTCATTCGTGTACCCCGCAGGTGACACAATATTGCCCACCAAGCGCGATTATCGTCTTATGAACTTGTCCTTGGTACGCCCGCAATTGACTGTGCTCCTTAGATAATATAGAAACCCAACTACTGACAAAAGCGGTAAAAAACGGCTGTTTAAATTGCCCCTAATTGCCTTGCTTCCTTGTGACCCAAACAGGGTTAGAATTGGCACGTTATTGCTCAATGCGGCTCAGACCCTCACACAACCTGTAACGCGAGGTAAATGGCACACCTCTCGCCCACAAAAAACTTTCCTTGCACCACCTTGATCCCCAACTCCCCTTGCGGTACCTCTCTAGCGCGCTGTGCGCTTTAGTAAAGCAAGCGTCTGCCCCCAAATGTCAGTGGGACCGGCTCCGCGTATAGATCCTCACGATCGTACCACCTCCTTGCGACTAACACAAAACCTCTGGCTGCGGCTCTCCTTTCATCCACCGCCGCACGTTCTCCACACGATCGAACCTACAGAGGGTAAAGGGCAAAAACGAAAACAATCTGCGCCGCCGACGCGATCCCGTTGTTCTTGAGCCTCTCGTACAGCAACCTGCAGCAAGGGAACAAACAAAGAAAGAGATTACAGCCTCCTAGAGGCTGGTTGGGGCATATGCAAGCGATTGAATCGCTTCCAAAGTGGCTAGGAAGCGATTCAATCGCTTCTGGGCCACTTTGGAGCCCTTGTGGCCAATCTGCAGTGATGCGCGCCCACCGCATCATAATGTGGCGACGGGGCACACCCCACCACAGAGAGCGGGCGGGGGAAGGGGGGCCGGCCCCGCCTTTCTCTTCTGTTGCGTCTTCCAAGATCAATCATAGTAGCTCACTGTTCGAAAATAAAATCGTGTCTTCTGTCACCACTGAAGGAAGGACGAAGGACTGCGTTATGAAGAGTGAATACTCAAGGTATTTATTAGCAGGTACAAAGAGCCGTCCAGGCTGGCAGCATCCACGGCACAAGCAGCCTCTGCCACAGAAGGAGCACTCGAGGCAAGAAACACCTGTCAACATTCCAGGTGACATCACACAAAAAGCTCTGCCTGCATCACCACAGAGAGGCTTTGGCATTACTGCCAGAGTTGCTGACTTTGAGCTGAGGAACAAAGTTCAAGTCTCGCAGCCACTTCAACATCCTGTGATTTATGGCAAATCACCTGTAAACATAACAGTACTTCGAGTGAAGCAACTCGTGCATAATTTCTTTTCTGTGGCTATTAACTACACTATAAGTGGGTGAGACCTATCACCCTAAAGGTTGGGGCGGTGGATGCAAAATAGTAAATACATGGTACGTGCCGCTGATGAGTGCAAGCCACCTACAAAAAACAATGAGGTAACTATGCCATCGGATCATCCTGAGCATCACCAGCTATCAGAAACTGCATCCTTTTTCTGATGGATGAGATACTGCAACAACCGATGAGGCAATACTTGAAACGTAGCATCTGACCTCCTCCTCAACGACCCCAAAACTATAGTGTCTGAGCCTCTGTGGAGCACACTTGAGCCTTGGATTGCTGGCATGGTTATATCTGGCCAGACGTTCTGCCAGGCTCCTTCATCAGGGGTAGATAAAAGAAATACACAAGTCCATGCTGACGACTGATTCACTGTTACATCACAAAATGAATGTTTGACACAGGAAGCACCAGCCGTAGATTCTGAAACTGGACGGTGTGCATGTGTTAAACAGAGAGAACTTTAGCACCAGCTGGCTAGGGGTGTGAGAATTAAGGATACACACATCCCAAGTCAAAATGACCGCCAAAATCGTTACAAATGCGCAGAGAGTGCTGCATTAAAAGGTAATTGATAGGAGTGGTGCTTTCTGGAATGGAAGGGGAGTTTTGGGCATCTCCATTTACTGTAGCAATTAAGTGGACCTCCCGTGGTGTTACTCATAGGAACCCATCTGCACAGCTCTATATACGCAGTCACATTCAAATAATATCTACTGTGCAGCATGACGTATTGCCCTTTAAGCGATTTGCATTAAAAAAATGATTGCTTTTTCACGAGAAAAGAAATATTTGCCCCTGACATCTCTCAAAAGCCCATGTTCTGAGTTTCCCCGTTAAATTGGCAGCTCTATCCGTGTGGCAGCAGCACAGACATCCAAGATGTACACAAACGGAGGGGCTGAAGAAGGAAAGTTTTGAATTTTAGCCTAACATATTTTTGGAACCTTTGCCCTCAGGGTTAAACACTGATGACAGCTGTAGGTGCATTCAAACAATTCAGTTGCCAGGTCCAGCGAAAGTGCAAGCCCATGAAAAAGAAGCACGGCATGGGCAATGAACAATATGGGAGGGGGTCAGCGAACGACATGGGAGGGAAGCAACGAGGTGTGACCCAGGAAGAGGCTACAAGACCAAAAGGAGGAGAGAGATGACCTGCAGTTTAAATGTAGTAACACGTGAGGGGGACAACAAACGAGGTGCGAGGGGTAAAGTAATGAGGTGTGTAGGAGAGTAGGGTCTGCTATCCTATGGTCACCCCAAATTTTTGCTTTTTGCTTCACTGGTTTATGACTTAATGTGGCTGTGGGCCTGCTAATCAGACCCACAGCCTGTGGTCTCTCTCTAAATTGTTACCCATGTACTTTAGGTGCATAACGAAATTGGAACTGGTTCACCTTATTGGCCCCTGTAACAGTGTACCCAGGTGTGTACCCAGGTACCCAGGGCATAGGTGCTTCCAAGGCCTACCAGGGGCTGCAGCATGTATTGTGCCACCCCTGGCCTGGCCTCCATATTTGACACAACTGGCTGATCACTCAGCTGGGGTAAGTCGGTGTAACCACCCCTTACTTAGGTGTAGTAAGCCTATACCTAACTTAAAATGGACACATATGTCCCAATCAGCCACTCCTACGGAAGGCCTCATCAATCCTGGAGGCAGAGTGCTTGGGAATATGTGAGATAGTGCTCTGGCATGAGCTGGGCCTGTCTGCAGCTTTCGGAACCATGTCCTTTAGCTGTTTCATGATACTGCCATACCATATACTCTTAAGTGCATTATGAACCTCGCGGTTAAATGCTATCTTGGGTTTGGCTTTATCAAAACATGTCGAGTAAGGTGTCATACGAATTGGAATACTACCCCCTCGCCAGTCCTGGCGACGGGGGTAGCATTCCACCCTTCTAGAGGGACACGACATGTACCTAACCTGAACCCCGGTTAAAGTTAAACAGAGCCTCAGCATCACAAAATGGATGCTGCCACCACAGACACAAGTCTGACCTCCTGCTGCTGGGAGTCCTTCCAGCGAGGGCAGCTTGGACAAAGGGTTTCCTGCCTTGGGAGGTGCTAGCACCACCCCAGACTGGATTTTGTGTATTGGGTAGGACAGGGCTGAATAGAATCAGACATGCCTGAGGCACACAAGGTGTCGCTGTGCATAGGCCAGTTCAAACCGGTGCTGGGGCCTTCCAGCCCCAGTCCTGGCGTGAAACTGGACTAAGGAAAGGGGGTGTAACCACTCCCCTTCCTGGTCCCACCCAGAGGAGAGACCTAGTAGGTGATCCGGCCCCCCAGATTCGAATAAGAGTGGGAGCTGTGTCCTGAGACTTCAGATCATCCTGAATCAACTTGAAACTAAGAAGACGACTGGACTTCGACATTCTGCTGCACAGAAGACTGAAGAGCATCTCCCTTGTGGCCTAGGAGTGCCACCCTGTGAACACAGGCACCATCCAGCAACTCAACATCTGCTTTGCCGCCGCCTCCCGCCGGAGCCCAAGCCCAGAGCCCGACAAGACCCAGACTCCCAGACTTCTCACAGCCCGATCCACAGTCCCTGCAAAGAAGGGACCCATGGAGGCACCGAGAGACGTGGGACCGGACCTCTTGAAAGACCCCCGAGAAGCTGACTGCGCAGTATCCGAGGTACCCTCGACACTGTGCTTTGGGGTTTGAGAAGCCCCAACCTCGAGCAGCCCTTGCACTGAAGATCAGCCCCCCAGCATCTCCACGATCTGCGTGGGGCCCTTTTGCACTGTGCCACTCGACGCGCAATCCCGGCCACTTGCCACATGGCTAGCGGCCATCTTGGCAACGAAAACGACAAACTACACCGCTAGTCTGGTTGCTCCAGACTGGCCCTTGCTCCCCTGAAAAGGAGCAGCCGCTCTGACCTTGCTCGTCCGAGTCAGAAGCTTGAATCACTTCCTGCGTGGCTTGCTTTAGCCAAGGCCTGTTTGCTCCAATCAAGTTGCCGACACCGCCATCAGCGAGAGCCTTTGTGAGACAGATCGTGACCAATGCCTGGATGTCCTTGACCTCTTCGTGTCCACGTGGCTGCAGAGACAATCTTCACGACATCGCCTGTTTGCACCCGACATCGCCTGGTTCCTTCCTGGTTCCACGGTAGTCACTGGCTAGTGACTTTGAACATTGTCCCCTCTGCTTTCAGGTCTTCACCTCTTCAGATCCACCCTTGGATCCACCGGAACTCTTCACATCGAGCCGCCTGCAGCATCTTCAGCTCCAAGCACCATCGACCTGCGTGACGAAACCCGACAATACTTCGACCCTTTGCACCCGCTTCCTGTGGGTGAGGTAACTCAGCAACGCCGGTGTTCCCACACTGGTATACACCTCTAGTGTCTGTGTCTAAAGTTTCATCCTTCTAGGTGACTCTGAAGGTTCCTTAATAACTAACTTTGTAACTTTTACGCACCATTGACATTGCATTGGTATTGCGTGCACTTTCCGCACTGCACCCGAGTCCCGCGGGCCTTTCCCGACTTCTTCACAGCTAGTCCCGAACAGCTCCAGCGATTCCCCAGGCCCTAGGCCTCTTCACTTTCCCCATAGTGGTTCTTATACCACTATTTTAGTATATGGTTTAGGTGGCCCCTAGGGCTCATCCATAATTGTGCAATTTTTGTATATTTAAACTGTGTTTTGTTTTAACGCATTTGCTTCTGTGCTCATAAAGAGTATAGGGGTTATTTGTAGAAATAAATCTATATATATTTTCAATATATCTGTGTGGTGTCCTTTCATTTGGTATTCAAGGGATTGTGTATGGTAAAACAGCTTGCTTCACATGCCTTTACAGAGTTTAGCCTAAGACTGCTTAGTCCATGCTACCCCTAGGATAGCTTGTCTATAAGGTTGACTTTACAACCTGCACCAAGGGGGTTGCTTGGCATGGTACAAGGTGATCACTAGAACTAGTGAGCATCATATACCAGGCCAACTTCTCACATTGGTGAGCATCGGATTGGGATTTGAGCTTGCTGTTGTTTTACCATTACAATCTTTGAGAGTATCATTTGAAAGATCATACAGGTACCTGATAGGTACACTAAAACAAGACTAGTATACTTAAGTTCTAGAGAACTTAGTTGTTGTAGAGGATAGGGAGTAGCACACCCTGACTACAACTACTAGATAGGTTTGGTAGGAAAACACAAGTGTAGGTAGATTGCAACACATCCACCACACTAGAGCAATGTCTGGAGCAGAGGGATCCACTGGACCAATCTCTGTTGAGAGTGACCCTCCAAGGGCACCATCCAAATTTGCTATCTTTCCTTTTAAGGAACTGAGGCAACTGTGTTCCATGAGAGGAATCAAAACAGGTCCTACTCCTACAGCAGGACACCTCAGAGAGCTTTTAGACCAGTCTGAAGCTCTAAAGAACTCTAAACCAGGACCCTCAGGGACTGGTGATGGAGGTTCTCCTTCTGAAGACGAAAACACTGATGCCCCTGCCCCTGTTATCCACATAGATGAGGAAGACCAGGTCACTGGAGATACTCAGCCAGAGGATGAGGAAGAAGAGGAGGAGGAGGAAGAAAGTGGGTCTGATGATGAGAGAAATAGCCAGGTGTTAGTCAGCAGGCTTAACCAGGCTAACTTAAGCTTATTTGGGACTGAAGGTGGGTCCAACCCCTTCAGACCCCCAAATGGACTTAACCAGGAGCATAGGAGGAGGAGGAATCACTCAGGTGAATCCAATACTTCCCATGTTTCTAGAGGTTCTCATGGCAACTCCAGAAGGGAGTTGACTAGCCCTCAGAGAAGGGAACATGAGGCCAAAATGAGAGAGGCTGAACTTAGGATCCAGAAGCAAGAATTAGAAGTTGCCCTGGCCAAAAAGAAACTTGCTAGAGCAAGGCAGCCTAGAGAGAGTGGATTAGGATCCACTGGTGGCAGCACTATCCCTAAGGATAAAGACAGGTCCTATGACAATAGAAACCTGAGTAAGATTGTGCCCCCCTACAAAGTTGGGGATGATATCCACAAATGGATGACTGCACTTGAGAGAGCTTGCAAAGTACAGCAGGTCCCTCAGGATCAGTGGGCAGCAATCTTGTGGCTCTCCTTTGAAGGTAGAGGCCGAGACAGACTCCTCACAGTCAGTGATGGGGATTCTAGAAACTACCTGGTCCTGAAGAGTGCTCTGATAGATGGGTTAGGCTTAACCACTGAACAGTACAGGTTAATGTTCAGAGATACCCAGAAGACACAGACTCAGGACTGGTTTGAATTTGTTGAATGTGCCACTAAGGCTCTGGAGGGCTGGTTGCTGGGAAGTAAGGTTACAGACTATGAAGGATTGTACAATTTGCTTATGAGAGAACAGATTTTAAATAACTGTCAGAACAAGCAGTTGCATCAACATTTGGTTGACTCAGATCTAACCTCTCCCCAAGAATTGGGAAAGAGGGCAGACAAATGGGTTAGAACCAGAGTTAAGCAAAAGAACGAGAACCAGAACCAGGGTGGTGACCAAAAGAAAACAGACCAGAATGGTGGGAAGCAGAAAGCTAAAGACCAGAAGTCTTCAACAGGGCCCCAAACTAATCCTGAGGGTGGGTCTCAAACTTCCAAGAAGAAGAAGAAAGAAGGTCAAAGAAAACCCTGGTGTAGCTTTTGCAAAAACACCACTCACTGGACAAGTGATTGTAAAAAGGGTGGAGCCCCCAACACTGCAGCCCCTAAGGCACCTGCACCCACTAGTACAGCTGGCAGTGTTGGTCCACAGACTAAGGGGGTAGTGGGTATCACCTTGGGAACTGAGGGAGATTCTGACCTAGTCAGAATCCCCACACAGGCTGTTCTGATTTGTGATGGGGAGATTGATTTTTCCCCTACTGTCAGCCCCAATAATTTGGGCAAGTACAGACAGACACCTTTGATTAATTAAAAAAGTGGCTCAAGCATACAGGGACACATGTGCCAGTGTCACTATGGTGATGCCTAGCTTTGTGGACCCTGGACAGTACATACCAGGTGATAATTACCTGGTGACCAATGCCAGCAATGTCACTACTACACATAGTGTGGCAATTGTTAACTTTTCCTGGGGAGGGGTAACTGGCCTAAAAAGAGTTGTGGTTAGTGCTGATCTCCCAGTAGAATGTTTGTTGGGCAATGACCTGGAGAGCTCTCTATGGTCAGAAGTTGAGTACAGGACTCATGCAGAGATGTTAGGGATATCATCACATGTCCTTGCTGTGACCAGGTCACAGGCCAAAAAGTGCCTCTCTGAACCTCAGGTCTTGGATCCTGGAACAATGGACCAAGTACCTCCCAAGACAAGGAACAGGAGGGTAAAGGCTGTGCCTTCCCAAATGCCTACAAGTGAGGATCAGCCTTCACAGGAAGATGATTCTGAGACCCCTGAAGGAACTGTCCCTATAGAGCTTGAACCTGATCAGGTTGAGTTTCTGGGGGCAGGGGGACCTTCTAGGGCAGACTTGGGGCAGGCTCAGTTATCCTGTCCTTCTCTTGAACCCCTCAGACAGCAGGCTGCTGCTGAGGCTGCTGGGAATGCTCAAGGTACCCATAAGGTTTATTGGGGTGATGGGCTCCTTTATTCAGAGGGTAGAGACCCCAAGCCTGGTACAACCAGGAGGTTGGTCATACCTCTGCAATTTAGGGGCTTCCTTCTTACCTTGGCACACGATATTCCCTTAGCAGGACACCTAGGCCAGAACAAAACATGGGACAGACTTGTCTGTCACTTTCACTGGCCTCACATGTCAGAAGATACAAAGGAGTTTTGTCGCTCCTGTGTAACCTGCCAAGCAAGTGGCAAAGCAGGTGGTACCACAAAGGCCCCCCTAATACAACGACCTGTGGTGGGGGTGCCCTTTGAAAGGGTAGGGATTGACATTGTTGGACCAATGGATCCCCCTACAGCATCTGGGCACAGATTCATACTGGTGGTGGTGGACCATGCCACCAGGTACCCAGAAGCAATTCCACTTAGGACCACAACAGCTCCTGTTGTGGCCAGGGCCTTACTTGGAGTTTTCTCCAGAGTGGGGTTTCCTAAGGAGGTAGTATCTGATAGAGGTGCAAACTTCATGTCAGGATACTTGACAGCTATGTGGAAGGAATGTGGTGTCAACTACAAGTTCACCACTCCCTATCATCCACAATGCAATGGGCTTGTGGAAAGATTTAACAAGACCCTGAAGGGCATGATCAAAGGATTACCTGAAAAGCTCAGGCGAAGATGGGATATCCTTCTGCCCTGCCTTCTATTTGCTTACAGAGAGGTCCCACAAAAGGGTGTTGGCTTCAGCCCCTTTGAATTGTTGTTTGGGCACCCTGTAAGAGGACCCCTATGTCTGGTGAGGGAAGGTTGGGAGTTACCTCTCAAAAAGCCCAAGCAAGACATAGTGGACTATGTACTTGGTCTCCGCTCCAGGATGGCTGAGTATATGGAGAAGGCATCCAAAAACCTTGAGGCTAGCCAGGAATTACAGAAAGCCTGGCATGACCAAAAGGCTGTCCTGACTGAGTACCAGCCTGGACAGAAGGTATGGGTGTTGGAGCCAGTGGCCCCAGCAGCACTCCAAGACAAATGGTCTGGACCCCATACAATCCTTGAGAAAAAGGGAGAGGTTACCTACTTGGTGGACCTTGGAACTCCCAGGAGCCCCCACAGGGTGCTCCATGTTAACAGGCTGAAAGCATATGTTGACAGGAGAGACATGGGCTTGCTCATGGCTACAGATGAGGGGCAGGAGGAAGAGAGTGACCCTCTCCCAGACCTGCTGACTCAGAATCCTGAGGATGGCTCAGTTGATGGTGTGGCCTTAGATGGCAGCCTCACTGAACATCAGCAACATGACTGTAGACAGGTTTTGCAGTCATATCGACATATGTTCTCCCTGACACCCAGTCAGACTAACTGGTGTACCCATGTGGTGGATACTGGTGATAGTCTTCCTGTAAAGAACAAAATGTACAGGCAGCCTGACCATGTCAGAGACTGTATCAAGGCTGAGGTACAAAAGATGCTGGAATTAGGTGTCATTGAGCCTTCAGAGAGCCCCTGGGCTAGCCCAGTGGTTCTGGTCCCCAAACCTCACACCAAAGATGGAAAGAGAGAGATGAGGTTCTGTGTGGATTACAGAGGACTCAATGCTGTCACCAGGACAGATGCACACCCAATTCCAAGGGCAGATGAGCTCATAGACAAATTGGCTTCTGCCAAGTATTTGAGCACATTTGACTTGACAGCTGGCTACTGGCAAATCAGGTTAGCTGAGGAGTCTAAAGCCAAAACAGCATTTTCTACCCCCAGTGGACATTATCAGTTTGTGGTGATGCCCTTTGGTTTGAAAAATGCACCTGCCACCTTCCAAAGGTTGGTGAATCAAGTCCTTACTGGGTTGGATGACTTTTGTGCAGCATATCTGGACGATATTGCTGTCTTTAGCTCCACCTGGGAGGATCACCTGGTCCACCTGAAGGAAGTACTAGAGGCTCTGCAGAAGGCAGGCCTCACTATCAAGGCCACCAAGTGCCAGATAGGGCAGAGTAAGGTTGTGTACTTGGGCCACCTTGTGGGTGGAGGCCAAGTTCAACCACTGGAGAGTAAGATTCAGACCATAAAGGACTGGACTCCTCCAACTACCCAGACTCAGGTCAGAGCTTTCTTGGGCCTGACTGGGTACTACAGGAAGTTTGTTAAGAACTATGGGTCCATTGTGACTCCTCTTAATGATCTGACATCCAAGAAGATGCCCAAAAAGGTTCAGTGGACAGAATACTGTCAAAAGGCATTTGATGATCTGAAGAAGGCCATGTGCTCTGCACCTATCCTGAAGAGTCCTGACTACTCAAGAGAGTTTATTGTCCATACAGATGCTTCTGAGTTGGGAGTGGGAGCTGTGCTTTCACAACTTAATGTAGATGGTCAAGACCAGCCCATTGCTTTTATTAGCAGAAGGCTGACCCCCAGAGAGAAACGTTGGTCAGCCATTGAGAGGGAGGCCTTTGCTGTGGTGTGGGCCCTGAGGAAGTTGAGACCATACTTGTTTGGCACTCACTTCAAGATTCAGACCGACCATAAGCCCCTCTTATGGCTTAATCAGATGAAGGGTGAAAACCCCAAACTGCTCAGGTGGTCCATTTCCCTACAGGGGATGGACTTTACAGTGGAGCACCGCCCAGGGACTGACCATAGTAATGCATATGGTCTCTCCAGGTACTTCCACTTAGAACATGAAGACACAACTGGTCAAGGTTAGTCTAATGTCCCTGCGTTTGGGGGGGGTTGTGTAGGAGAGTAGGGTCTGCTATCCTATGGTCACCCCAAATTTTTGCTTTTTGCTACACTGGTTTATGACTTAATGTGGCTGTGGGCCTGCTAATCAGACCCACAGCCTGCTGTTCTCTCTCTAAATTGTTACCCATGTACTTTAGGTGCATAACGAAAGTGGAACTGGTTCACCTTATTGGCCCCTGTAACAGTGTACCCAGGTACCCAGGACATAGGTGCTTCCAAGGCCTACCAGGGGCTGCAGCATGTATTGTGCCACCCCTGGCCTGGCCTCCATATTTGACACAACTGGCTGATCACTCAGCTGGGGTAAGTCGGTGTAACCACCCCTTACTTAGGTGTAGTAAGCCTATACCTAACTTAAAATGGACACATATGTCCCAATCAGCCACTCCTACGGAAGGCCTCATCAATCCTGGAGGCAGAGTGCTTGGGAATATGTGAGATAGTGCTCTGGCATGAGCTGGGCCTGTCTGCAGCTTTCGGAACCATGTCCTTTAGCTGTTTCATGATACTGCCATACCATATACTCTTAAGTGCATTATGAACCTCGCGGTTAAATGCTATCTTGGGTTTGGCTTTATCAAAACATGTCGAGTAAGGTGTCATACGAATTGGAATACTACCCCCTCGCCAGTCCTGGCGACGGGGGTAGCATTCCACCCTTCTAGAGGGACACGACATGTACCTAACCTGAACCCCGGTTAAAGTTAAACAGAGCCTCAGCATCACAAAATGGATGCTGCCACCACAGACACAAGTCTGACCTCCTGCTGCTGGGAGTCCTTCCAGCGAGGGCAGCTTGGACAAAGGGTTTCCTGCCTTGGGAGGTGCTAGCACCACCCCTGACAGGATGTTGTGTATTGGGTAGGACAGGGCTGAATAGAATCAGACATGCCTGGGGCACACAAGGTGTCCCTGTGCATAGGCCAGTTCAAACCGGTGCTGGGGCCCTTCAGCCCCAGTCCTGGCGCGAAACTGGACAAAGGAAAGGGGTGTAACCACTTCCCTTCCTGGTCCCACCCAGAGGAGGGACCTAGTAGGTGATCCGGCCCCCCAGATTCGAATAAGAGTGGGAGCTGTGTCCTGAGACTTCAGATCATCCTGAATCAACTTGAAACTAAGAAGACGACTGGACTTCGACATTCTGCTGCACAGAAGACTGAAGAGCATCTCCCTTGTGGCCTAGGAGTGGCCACCCTGTGAACACAGGCACCATCCAGCAACTCGACGTCTGCTTTGCCACCGCCTCCCGCCGGAGCCCGAGCCCAGAGCCTGACAAGACCCAGACTCCCAGACTTCTCACAGCCCGATCCACAGTCCCTGCAAAGAAGGGACCCATGGAGGCACCGAGAGACATGGGACCGGACCTCTTGAAAGACCCCCGAAAAGCTGACTGCGCAGCATCCGAGGCACCCTCGACACTGTGCTTTGGGGTTTGACAAGCGCCGACCTCGAGCAGCCCTTGCACTGAAGATCAGCCCCCCAGCATCTCCACGATCTGCGTGGGGCACTTTTGCACCGTGCCACTCGACGCGCCATCCCGGCCACTTGCCACGTGGCTAGCGGCCATCTTGGCAACGAAAACGACAAAATACACCACTGGTCTGGTTGCTCCACACTGGTCCTTGCTCCCCTGAAAAGGAGCAGCCGCTCTGACCTTGCTGGTCCGAGTGAGAAGCTTGAATCACTTCCTGTGTGGCTTGCTTTAGCCAAGGCCTGTTTGCTCCAATCAAGTTGCTGACACCGCCATCAGCGAGAGCCTTTGTGGGACAGCTCGTGACCAATGCCTGGATGTCCTTGACCTCTTCGTGTCCACGTGGCTGCAGAGACAATCTTCATGACATCGCCTGTTTGCACCCGACATCGCCTGGTTCCTTCCTGGTTCCACGGTAGTCACTGGCTAGTGACTTTGAACATTGTCCCCTCTGCTTTCAGGTCTTCACCTCTTCAGATCCACCCTTTGATCGACCGGAACTCTTCACATCGAGCCGCCTGCAGCATCTTCAGCTCCAAGCACCATCGACCTGCGTGACGAAACCCGACACTACTTCGACCCTTTGCACCCGCTTCTTGTGGGTGAGGTAACTCAGCAACGCCGGTGTTCCCACACTGGTATACACCTCTAGTGTCTGTGTCTAAAGTTTCATCCTTCTAGTTCACTCTGACGGTTCCTTAATAACTAACTTTGTAACTTTTACGCACCATTGACATTGCATTGGTATTGCGTGCACTTTCCGCACTGCACCCGAGTCCCGCGGGCCTTTCCCGACTTCTTCACTGCTAGTCCCGAACAGCTCCAGCGATTCCCCAGGCCCTAGGCCTCTTCACTTTCCCCATAGTGGTTCTTATACCACTATTTTAGTATATGGTTTAGGTGGCCCCTAGGGCTCATCCATAATTGTGCAACTTTTGTATATTTAAACTGTGTTTTGTTTTAACGCATTTGCTTCTGTGCTCATAAAGAGTATAGGGGTTATTTGTAGAAATAAATCTATATATATTTTCAATATATCTGTGTGGTGTCCTTTCATTTGGTATTCAAGGGATTGTGTATGGTAAAACAGCTTGCTTCACATGCCTTTACAGAGTTTAGCCTAAGACTGCTTAGTCCATGCTACCCCTAGGATAGCTTGTCTATAAGGTTGACTTTACAACCTGCACCAAGGGGGTTGCTTGGCATGGTACAAGGTGATCACTAGAACTAGTGAGCATCATATACCAGGCCAACTTCTCACAAGGTGTGACCCGGGAAGAGGGAAGAGGCTGCAAGACCACAAGGAGGAGAGAGAGACAGCCTGCAGATGCACTCATGTAGAGTGCTTGTTTGAATATAATTCAAACAAGCAAGTACCTGCAAAGTGAGTAGTGATGGAGCAAGGTGGAAACAAACATTTTTGTGTACCCCTTGTAAAATTAACTTTCCATAACAATAATATGTACTAAACGTGTGGTTTTGAAATTAACCAACATTGAATAGAATGCACACACACAGATACACGTGGGATATTCATTTGCATGAAATTGCATAGCATAATTTACTAATTTGTCGTATATTGTGTCATAAAGGGTACGCATTTGTAGTAATCTAATTGAAAAGTGCATGAATGTGCTTTTGTCTGTTTATTTGTGGCATAAATCATGAAGATTGGTAAGTAAATTCACGCATATGTGTTGCTTAAAGCTAGGTAATTACTAACTGGGATATTATTAGAAGGGGAAGGTAAACAGAAAGGCTTTATTTCGCAAATTTACATTTATTTGTGTTTGTTTCTGTAATAGTTCCTAAATTGAGGCCTCTGTGACCAAAACAAAATGGAACCTGACAGTGATTCCGAGGTGGCAGTCTAAGTACACATGTGCCAATTGGAAGCGCGAGCTGGCTGTGCCTGAGCAGAATGGGTCAAGGACAGCGTGGCCTGTCACATGGAGCACATGCCAAAGTTTGTTGAAGTCAGCAAGTTGACTCGTGGAAATGGAACACCGAATAACAATTTAAAGGACACTTCAAAGGAAGTAAATTTTGAACAATAGCACCATTATTTTTTTGTGTCATAATGATGACTCTGCATTAATTGAACATGAAAGCGATGGGGTGATGCTCATCCTACTCCCAATCACGGACATTCTAGGACATAAAAGTTACGAATTTAGATAGATAAGTTAGTGAAAAAGGGTATAAAAGATGACATTTGGGACTTTGAAAGTAGCTTGATTTTTTTACCTAATCTTTGCACCCCGAGATGCTGTCGGTCTGCGCAATTTTTCCTATGGCGCAGGGTCTTTGAAATTTTTCTGAACGTTAACTTTTGAAAGGGTGCGAAGTCCTGTGAGAGGGGAACATCGAGAGAGATAGAGAGGTGTTTTCTTTGGGAACTATTTTATTTTTGTGCTGATGTCTGCGTCTCTACATTTGGGTAATATATCTCCAACTTATTTTTCTAAACTGTCATGCTAATAAATGAATGTTTTTGAATTTAACATTTCTTTCAGGATTATTAATGTATAACTGAATTATTCTTTCTAAATAAAACGTAGAGATCATGCTAGGAGATTTAATCTCTAAATAAAAAATAAATAAATGGAGAACTAAGCAGGTCTTGTTGTCCTTTAGTTAACTTTTACTAGCTAATCCATCGTAAATGAATAGTGGGGTGTTCTAAATCTTTCCTTTAAAGAAAACCATGGTATTAAAATTAAATCTGCAGGTGTAAATAATGTATACATTTTAAGTTTAGGCATTCCGCTATAGCCCCGCGGTTCTCCTTTTAGTCTTCACTGAATCCTCAGAGCAGAATAAATGTGTGAATGAATGAATGGTGAAAGTTATGGGCCCATTTGTGAGTAATTAGTGAATAGCTCCGTGGATTAAGGTGATGGGATATGAAGAATTTTTTGAGCCGCGCTGCAGTAGCAAGCGGAAACACTGACCAGTAGCCAGTGCCTGAAAGCTGTACTTGGTCCAAGCTCCACGGCATGGACGGCAAAGCAGAGCAGAAAGTGAAAGCACAGGATGTGAAGACAATGTGCTGGCCAATCGGAAGCATGTAAATTAGAGTACCTTTGGAATCAAAGAATGGTAAGTTCAGGAAGTTTTGTGTGTGTTCTAACCCCCTTTTAAGATTTTATTTTGTAATGCCAGAGATATCGCAAGTGCCGTGTAGTCAAAACTTAAAAATGGAAGAAAGTTTAATAAATAAAGTGACACCAAAATGACAAAAAACTAAAAAGGGGAATCAGATTTATGAAGCTTAAAAGATTGAAGAGAAAAAGTGCCATGAAAATGTAAAGCACCAATAAAAGGCACCGTTAGCATGTGACCGCGGAATGATTTCAGGCCAACCTCAAAGGAACATGGGTCAGTTACACCAGTAGGTTTGTCCCGGTCAAATATTGTACCTCCTGACTTAGTTTGTGAAATGAAAACTGGAATCCTATGCAGGGCAACGTTGTATGCTTTATCTGAGGAAGTCCTGTTGAGGCTTAAGACCTTTGGATGTGGTCCTGGTGAAGCCATCGGTTTTAGTGGGAAAAGCTCAGAGCATGAAAAGTTAAAATTTCATATCCTGAGATGCCCTCTTGCTAGTTTGATACTTTTCGCACCTTCTGCCAGTCAAGATTTCCTTGTTCTGATTTAGTCTCTTGTTTGGATGTCAGAATCCTCAAGTGGAGCAAGATTGCAGACTGTACCTGTGAAGGTCGTACTGAAGTCCCAACTTTTTAGAGGTTGGAGAAGTCCAGCTTGACACCGCTAAGGATCCCAAGAATTTGTGCACAGCAGTTAGGGGTTGGAATTCATTCCAACAGAGACCACCAGCAGTTCCAGTCCAGCTCCAGGTGCAACTGGCCCGGTAAGCACTTTAGGAAAAAGGCATCTTGCAGGGTTTTAATGTCCCTGTAGCCACAAAGGAGATCGGCCAACTGATCCTTGGAGTCAATCTTTATATCCTAGGGACAAGTGGGAGAGGGTCCAGCCCTTCAGGTCTCCTCAAATTCCTCAAAAAACAGGTGCAGCTCTTTTTCTATTCTTCCAACGGTCCAGAAAGTGTTCTGAGGAGCCTTGGTAAGGTGCCAGATTTATAGGTTTCACTTGCCAGTGGACGGGGTGACTCCTTGATTCTCCCTAAGCAATGTGGGAAAGTTCCTAGGGCAACCCTTTTCCATTTTGCAGCGCATTCTGTTTGCTTTATTGCAAACTATCCCATATTGCACCATTCTAAGGGAAGCTCAAGATGACACAGAACTTCTGCCTCTAAAGGAAGCCTTAGAGCCAGCCATGAGTGTGTTTAGGGAAATGATAAGACCCCTTCTCCCAGCTACATTAAACTATTTCTGGGACCAGCTCCACTTCCCACTCAGCTGGTGTCCAACTGACTATCTTAGGTCTAAAGAGCAAATGCTTCCCCTTACTAAGGTCTCCCCTTTCACTAAACTGTAAATAGGCAGGCTTCACCTATGTCCCTTTCAAACTAATGAAGCTCCTGGAATCTCAGCAGCTGCCCTTCCTGGGCTGATATGTAATACACTCTCCACACCCCGGCCATCCTCTCATCAAACCTAACCATTGTCTCTGTTCTGGGAGCAGTTTTCTGACCTCATTAAGGTAAAGCACTGGCAAGGTAGCTACGGTTAGGCCAATGCAAAGTAGCCCCCAAGACCTTCAGCCAGGGAAAAGGTAACTTTCTAAAAGTTAAGTTTCTTAAATATATTTTAAAAATCTAACTTCACTATTGAAGTTGATGTTTAATAAATGTTAAAACAGTGGTTCAACTATTTCTTTAGCTTCTCACAAACCCTACATAGTAAAAATAATATTTTTATTTAGTTTTCCTCATTGGACAGCCAGAACCTTTCACAGTGAAAATAGCTTTTAGGGGCTTGTCACTGTATGGACATGGACATTATTAAAAGTCTTCATGTCTCAATTTTAAATAACACGCACCCTACCTTGGGGGCTACAAGGCCTTCGCATAGATAATATATAATAGAGAGCTTTCCCTGTCAAAAAGGGTTATTTTGACAGACCTCTGATATCTTCAAGACTTTTCCTTTCCTCCACATTCCCAATTGTGCACAGTACCATAATTTGTTCCGTGCTTCTCTCGATGTGACATCAGCTAGGGGGCAGTGGTGCCAGCTTTAGGGCAGTACAACCAGTGCCACCGCACCGGGCGCCAAGCTCGAAGGGGGCACACTGAGACATAAAGACAAGGATTAAGACTGCTCAGACTGTGGAGTTCACATTGCGAGGCAGATGCACAACATTTCACATCTTTTTGGGGGTTTTAAATACCTGCCAACTTGAAGAAGAATCTTATCTCGTGAAGAGGGGTGGGGTCTTGAAAGGGGCATGGCCTGGTGCAGAGAAATACCTAGGAGGCACTTTTGAACCTCAACCCGCCCCCATGCCTCTCCTCGCCAAAAATACAAAAGCTTGCTGAGGCTGGCGCCGATGTCCTGGGCTGTTTTCATATCCCTTAATGGACGTTGGCAGTTAAAAGCTTCGAAATTCGACCTGAAAAAACACTATTTACAGTAGTTTTATCTCGTTTTCCCTGCCACCCTGTGATATCGACTCCTCACCGGAGATCGAGTGATGGGAGCCGGTATTGTGTGTCACACGGTGGCACCGCGTGAGTTGGCATGTATACGGCTACCTTTTATTTTATTTTCTGGATTGTAACAAAGTATATATTGAGGTGATGAGCACCTGGCGCGTTCCAGCTAGGGAGGTAGCAAGGCCCCGGGAATCATGTGGTTCTTTTGCCTGCCTGGCAACCACTCCTTGTTAACAACCTCTTTATTTTTGTTCCTTGCAACTGCTCTGCGCCAGGGGAGTTTATGTTAATTTAAGAACCCGCCTGGGAGGTGGCAGCTCAGTGGAGCACTACACTTGCCACAGCACACTCGAGGTAAGAAGTGCCTGAGGTGAGAGGGTAAATAAACTACGCTGCATCTCCAGAAAGTCATCAGTGCTTTTTTTATGCCTAAACGGCTCTTCATTAACTGGATTTCCCAAAACACAGGCCTAGAAAAGCATCGAGGACTTTCCCACAATTTGCACGAATTGCCATCCAACCATGCAGCGCAGTTTATCACCTGCAGCGCTACAAAAATTAATTGGCAATAGCGTGCTGGTTGTTTTTCATGTCACCCAAAAAAACACCCAGGGCAGCAATAAATACCGTTGACTGATCCGTGCTACGTGCCCCACTGCGGCTCTTCACGCTGTGAACAGCAACTGCAGAGGCGCCTGCTTCGCCAGCTCACATTCTCTCTCAGATACTGTACATAGGTTTGCAATTGTGTCTCATCATTTTAGAACTTGCGTTTTCAGACACTGATACACCAGGGCTACACAACATAGCAGTTTCCAGGTAGGAGTTGGCTATCTGACATTAGGTGTACTTGCTGGAGAATTCTGTGTGTTGTCTAGTCACAGTTTTGACCCATCATAAAGTAGCACAGAGGGTTAATGTGCCTGCTGCAAAGCTCAGCGTGTATCATGCTGATCACACGTTTGTATTTACTGTAGATAGCTCAGTGGGTTGCTGCTTTTGTTATTTTGCAGATCCTTTTGTTACTCTTGGTCCATGCGTTACAACCACTTTAGCATAGCACTAGGAGCTATGAACCTGCATCAAAGCACTTCATGCAAACTGCAAGGCATAGGTTTAGAACCTTACTGGCTTTTTTCTCAATCTTTCAATATTATAAGGTTGCTAAAAGAGTTCTTTGGCTAGTAATAAGGTCTCATTAGTGTAAACGACTCCAACCACTGCATTACATTTTACATTTTGAGGTTTTTTTTTCTCCACAGCAAGCACCTTGAACATTTAATGCCTATCAGTATGTACGGCATGTGACTCCTACACCTTTTAGCTCCAGTGTCTTATGTAACATTTCCTATACACTCATATACATAATTGTATGATTCATTGTATCTGTATATATGCAGACCAAAAGTCAGAGGTACACACAGGTGGATTGCTTCCACCCACTATTTTCACAGGGTGGGCGCTGTCCACCCTGCCAAGAAGTTAGCAGTGGCGTAACAAAGGCCCTCACAGTCTCCACAGTGCAGGATGCTCCCTGAACTCCAGGGGGCCCCATCAGCGAAGTACCCTAGCCTCAGAGCTCCTGAGTAAGTCTAGAAGGGACCCCTCCATGTACTTTGGAGGGGGCCCCTCAAGTTTCGTTACGCCACTGGAAGCTAGGCCCCACTGTATAATATGCTGAACTCGTCCCGGTGTAAATTTCAAACACGGACACATTCAGCAGCGCCTGCTCGTTGTCTGCTTTCATTCCGAGCAGCACTGTGCAGGTAGCAAGGGGCTTTATCATTTCAGACTCCAGCTGGGCCATAGCCAACGTGAAGAACCGGGTTATTTAATACCCAGCGGCGCCCGGGGCACGCCCAAAGCCTTCGGGTTCCACCTGTCTTAGAATACAGGGACACGGAAACTTCTTGGTGGCGTCAAAGATCAAATGTATTGGCTGCAGCCAGTAACAGAAGTCCTAGAAGTCATCACGGTATGAGTTCTCAGGAGACTGCTCAATTTTACAAAGCAAGTCATCCCTTTTTATGCCAAAAATCACATTCCAGACAAATACCCAACATTTACAAACTGTCCAATCACATGTATCCACACCAGAGGTATCGCATGACAGTAAAACCCACTTTTCAGTTGCCCAGCCCATGATCAATCATTGGTCAAACCCAACATTCTTCTTTAGACAGGTCGAACGAACCCATAATAAAAAGGCACAACCCAATCGTAAATAGACCATAAAGAAAGGAGCAGAAACAGGTGAGAGTAGGATAAGGCATATTTGTGTGCAGTAAAAGTTTATGATGTCCTGTGCTCTGATCCTTAATCTTGATCAGCTAAAGGGCAGGAACTGGTTTAACAAGGTCAGCTTCAGGCAACAGGGTCAGTTCACTCAGGTCAAACAGGAGTCAGCACAAACTGGAGCTAAGGTGTGCATGTCCTTAAAAAGACTAGTTCAGCCACAGTCATCGGCCTATGTGAGGGCAACCACAAAATGGCTGCCATACACAAAATGGAACCCAAGGGTTCAGAACGAAATCCCTAAATACGTAGTGAATCCATCGGTCTAGCACATGGGTACTCACAAACTTTCTCTCAGGGGCCAAATTTACAGTTTGGTTTGTGTCCGAGGGCCGCACCGATGGGGGCGGGGTCAGTGGGGGAGGGGGCGGGGCTAGAGCAATAAAAAAAACTGACCATGAGGTTGATCACAGGTCCCTGCAGCCGACGCCTCCGTCCACTGAGCCACCAGACCTGGCATACACACATCTCTCGCTCTTTCTCTCTTGGTCTCCCTCTCTCGCTCTAGCTCTCTCTCTCTTTCTGTCTCTCCCTCCCTCTCTCCCTGTCTCCCTCTGTCTCCCTCTGTCTCCCTCCCTCTCACTCCCTCTCACTCCCTCTCACTCCCTCTCACTCTCTCCCTCTCTCTCCCTCTCTCTCTCTCACTCTCTCTCACTCTCTCTCACTCTCTCTCACTCTCTCTCACTCTCTCTCACTCTCTCTCACTCTCTCTCTCTCTCACTCCCTCTCTCCCTCTGTCTCACTCACTCTGTCTCACTCTCTCCCTCTCTCTCCCTTTCTCTATCTCTCTCCCTCTCTCTCTCCCTCGTTCTCCCTCCCTCTCTCTCTCCCTCTCTCCCTCTCTCTTCCTCTCCCCTCCCTCTCCCTCCCTCTCCCTCCCTCTCACTCCCTATCCATCTCCCTCCTGTTCCCTCCCTCTCACTCCGTCTCCCTCCCTCTCACTCCCTCTCCGTCACCCTCCCTTTCCCTCCCTCTCACTCCCTCTCTGTCACCCTCCCTTTCACTCCCTCTCACTCCCTCTCCGTCTCTCTCTCCCTCCCTTTCCCTCCCTCTCCGTCTCACTCCCTTTCCCTCCCTCTCACTCCCTCTCATTCTCCCTCCCTCGCCGTCCCCCTCCCTCTCATCTCACCCTGCCTGTGTGTCAGCCGGGGCGCACACACACTCACAGCCGCAAACAGGGTTGTGAATAGATAACACCTACAAAAACATAATATTTTTTAAAACAAATATAGCGCATAATTTCTGGAAGCCATAGGGACAAATCTAGAACTAATAGTCGGCGCTGAATCAATAGTACATACACTACTTTAACCCCTTCGACGCTCATGACGAGCTGGGCTCGTCATGCAGTAGCCTCCTGCTACGCTGATGACGAGCCCAGCTCGTCATGTAAAGTGGTATATGTGGGATCCCAGCACAGGAGAAAAATCCCCATAGCATTCAAGGTGTTAACCAAATAAAAGCTGGGCAATCCTTCTTAGTAAAACCTGACCTGTGCTATAAATGTGTTGCTGAATATGAAAGAGTATTCAAATTCTTACAGGCATCCAGGATAGGGAAAGTGCTAAATTACCTTGTTTGGTTTTAAAACCGATTACATGCAAGAAGGTTACTCAAAGCTGCAGTAGCATTTGTTAGCGCTCATTATTTTTGGACAAAAATTTAAATCGGAATTTTCTTTTGGGTGGTCTTGCATTTCGTGGTAGACCCTGAATGTGGGGCAATAGACTGAGCGAGTGAGAAGCGCCGATTAAGTAGGTAGTTTTCCAGCTAAAGAATGTGCTTTTCTTTTGAGGTGTGCATATGTTTATAAGAAAACATGTGGGAATTCGCCTGCCAACTTCAAGACAGTTATCAGGGCTACAGTGCCTAAGGTAGCTGCTCCGATATTCATACTCGCTAACGAGTGCTTGGCAGCTTTCCTGAGAAGAAATACAGTGTGCTGGAAAATGAAGCACTGGCTTTTCGATGAATTAAAAAAAAGCGTCTTAAAATACTGACTGCCTAATACTTTGAAAATAGTTGGCTGGTGCGTGGTTGGGAACTGTTTTTGCTAATTTCACCTGAGGATTGAATAATTACCAAATACAAAAGGGGTTTCCTCCCTCTCACTCACTCTCCCTCCCTCTCCGTCCCCCTCCCTCTCATCACACCCTGCCTGTGTGTCAGCCGGGGCACACACACACAATCACAGCCGCACCCGAGCACTTAACAGGTCTTTAAAAGACCATTTTCATGTTAATGAGGCCTTGATGTATTTCACCTCTTCTTAGGCCCCTACAGCTTTACTCTGGCTATCGCTGGGATTGCCCGGCCCCCACAGAGCAGCAGAGTCTCTCGCGCTGCTGCAGACACTCTTAAAAAAAATAATTTCAAACACGGGTATGATGTCTCAAGGTCCGCGGGCCGCCACGGAAGGCTTGCCGGGCCGCCACGGAAGGCTTGCCGGGCCGCCACTGGCCCGCGGGCCGTACTATGAGTACCCATGGTCTAGCATGATGAAAACACTCATACTTGCCGCACTAACTAGTTACGGTTCGCTAATATCAAATTCGTAACAAAACCATGACCTTTATGGAACGGGTTCAGAATTCACGGAACCTCAGACCCTCCTTTTGCTCTTACATAGGCAATAACCTAAACTCACGTCAATCTGAGTCCAGGTCTATATTCATCAGATCATCAAGATGCTGCTGGAGCATAATCCTATTACTTAGTACCTCTCTTGGGGCAGGCCTCCTTGCACACGTAGTAGCACAGAGGCCACATATAGCAGGAGCGCACTGCACAAAAAGACAGAACAGGAAAAGAATCGCTAAAGCCATCCCAATGATCATCAGAATCTTCCATCCCCAAGTGGATAACAATCCCCAGAACCATCCCATCAACGACCAATCTCCTTCGTCCATGTGTACAGACTCGGAGATCTTATGTAGCTTGGAAATGGCCTGGTACACTGTAGGAGCATTGTCTGGAATAAAAATGCAGCAGCTCGATTGAATCTATTTACATACCCCTCCTCTGTCTGCAAGTATGACGTCTAACGCAACTCGATTCTGCAACGTCATAAGGCGATCCGCTAGAAGCTCAGCGGTCAGATTACTAAGGGCACCGGCAGTTTCATTTATGGTGGATTCAACCACTCTCGTTAATTGCCGTACGTTTCTACTGTTTGCCATAGGTCCCCAAAACGGTAGGAAACCCTTGAAAAAGTCTCCCACTTCTTGTCCAGTGGTATCTTCCTTACTGAAGACACCCCTAACGACTCTCGTTCTGTGGTAATCTACGGCAGCAGTGTACGTAGGAGGCAACAAATATGCAACATAACATGTTCCCGAAAAATCAGGGGGCAACCATGTATATGCTCTATCATAGCAGACAAAATACGTGCCCTTAGCTGCTAAAAACGGTGGGGAAGTTTGGGACGCAAAGACATACGTCTGAGTACAAACACTCTTCCCTAACTGAGCTCTCGGATTCTTGCCTTTCCCTTGCAGACAAAAATGACCACGATGGGGTACAATCCAAATCGGAGGTGACCTTTTTCGTCTCTGCTTCTCACCCAGACTAATACTATATCCGGTTGCATTCCAACCAACATATGCTAGTAACTCATCCTTAGGAATAGTCTCATACGTTTCGATATCTCTACTCATATCTGTAATTCCCTTCACCAAGGCTTTATTACTTGAGTTATCTCTCATGGAACGCAGGGGATAGATTTCAATAGCATAAATAAACATCGTCTGATATGCCCATACGGACCCACTGTAACTGAATGGCAGAACCAGATAAGGAATACCTCTATCCATAGTATGTGGCATAAGACCACACACCCAACAATTAGTGGTGTTTACTACTAACGGATGTTGATGGAGAAGTTGTATAAAGGAATTATTCACAAATTCCGACCTTCTAATCTGTTCGTGTTCAGGTAAAGTATGAAAAGAATGCAAAGAAGTAGTAGCAGGTAAAGTCGTAGGTTGGAAAATGGGTGCAGAAATCAGTTGAAGAGAAAATACAAACCAACCCACCAAAGCTAACGTCATGCTAAAAAACATCAAAAGACATGTGATCAGAAAACATTTGCTATGCATAATTTTACACAGTTTCTTCTTAAAGTTAATTTTCTCAACGGCTCTCTCAATCTAAAAAAAACTCCATCCTCTAACCGATGCTGTTCACGGCGGTTGGTTTTCTTCTGCTAAGGAATGCTTCTGTCAGCCCAGGGAACTCCCTTAGACCAACCAGAACCGTTGACCTTGCGTTTTCGGCTTGCACTCTTAGGCTTCATTTGACTTTGGAATAATAGTTCAGGTTCAGTAGTGTCCAATCTTAGAGACAAAGGCACAGCTTCTTGCAGAACATCGTCATCTTCTTTCTCTGAACCTCTCCATACTAGCTCAGCATCGCTAAACGGTGCAAACTTCGGCACCCTTTCAGTCTCGGAATCTGCCATACCTTCACGGACCCACTGGTCGTACGGCAGAGGCAACGGTGCTCTCTTACAATGTACGCCGTGGATCCAGTTCTTTTTCCCGAAAACTTTCACTGAGGTCCTCGTAGACAACAAGACTTGGTGTGGGCTGGTCCAGCGGGGCTGATCATTCTTGGTTTGCTGAAAGTTCTTCACCAAAATCCAGTCACCAGGATTGAGGGTGTGACCTGGATCCACAGAAGCTGGCGGCAATTTATCATGAACCTGTTGATGCAAGACACGTAATTTAGTCGTTAAGTCATACAAGTAGTCCACTAGCATAGGATAATCGATGTCACTGAACTTTGTTGGCCTCGGCACTCCCCACACATTTGCCGGACGGCCAAAAACTATCTCATAGGGACTAAGGCCTATTCGGGAATGTACTGCAGTTCTAGTTCACAAAAGTGCCAACGGTAAAGCATCGGGCCATTGGAGACCAGTGCTCGCTTGAATCTTGGCCAGTTTCAGCTTTAGGGTGCCTTTATAGCATTCCACTTAAACCAGCCGATTGGGGATGATTCGCAGCGTGAAACTTCTGACAAATTCCCAACCCTTCACACACTCTTTTCATCACCATCCCCACGAATTCACTTTCATTATCACTCCATACCATCCTTGGCAATCCAAATCTAGGGAAATATTCTTTGACCAGGACTTTAGCAGTGGACGAGGCAGTATTATCTTTTAGGGCGTATGCTTCTACCCATCTAGAAAAGGAGCAAACAACTACAAGGACATACTTTAAATTATTGCACCTTTCCATGTGGATGAAATCCAATTGCAAAACCTCGAACGGATACGTCGGAGGAGCAAAGTGACCAGCTGCAGTTGGGGTTCCCTTGCCAGGATTATACATTAAACACACCATGCAATTCTTGACCATATTCTCCGCACACTTGGTAATTCCAGCATTCTGCCATACTGGAGCCAACAACTTACAAATCCCGTCCACACTAATGTGAGACAAACCATGTGCCATCGTAACCACCGCAAGCACATACGCATCTGGCAACAATCATCTTTGGTGTTCTGACAATTCAACCCAACAGCCAGTCGAATCCAATCTACCCGTAGTTTCTCTCCAAACATTCTTCTCACTTTCAGTAGCTTCAGCTTGTATTGATTTCACACTCTCAATCGTATCTCCGCACATTCCAACATCACCAATCCATCTCGCAGGGCCTGCAACATACATACGGCTCATCAGATTTCTTGCTGTGTCTTTCGCAACTTCATCCGCAAACGCATTACCACGGCCAACATCATCCGTAACCTTCCGATGAGCACTACACTTCACAATCGCAACTTGCTTCGGCAAAGTAAGTGATTCGAGAAGCTCATTCACCAACTGTCCATGCTGAATCTTAGTCCCATGGGATGTCAAGAATTCCCTTTCTTTCCACAAGCGTCCAAAACTATGAGCAACACCAAACGCGTACTGGCTATCGGTATACACATTCACTCTCTTTCCTTCAGACAAAACACACGCGCTCGTTAATGCAATCAATTCCGCTGCTTGTGCTGAATTATAGCTCACTCGTGCAGTCTCAACAACTGTGCTTAATGTCGTCACGGCATATCCTGCAGTCGTGTCACCATTCGGAAGCTTGCAGCATGAACCATCAACCCATAACGTACCATTAGGATCCGGAAGAGGAGAATCTTTTAAATCGATCCTACCCTTCGTCTCCTCTTCCGTCCTCAGAAAACAATCGTGCTGTTCCTGACCATCTGTATCCACAGACGTCGGCAACAATGTTGCTGGATTTAATACATTGCATCGCTTAATATGCACATGACTAGCCAAAAGTGTCAACTCATAACCCGACAACCTTGCACTAGTAAGGTGTTGAGTTTTTGTCCGATTTAATAAAGTATCCATTGCATGTGGAACCATCACAATCAACGTATTATCCATCACCAGTCCAGCAGACTGTCAGATAGAAACAGCCGCTGCCGCTGTAGCTCTCAAGCAACTCGGCAACGCTCTAGCTACCGGATCTAAAGTTGACGAGAAATACGCACATGGACGCTGCTTATCACCAAATTGTTGAGTCAAAACTGACAATGCACAACCCTCTCTCTCATGGACGTACAGTGTAAAAGGCTTACTGTAGTCGGGAGTACCCAACACAGGAGCAGAACACAATGCATCACGCAACTCAGGAAAACTTTTCTGACAATCGTCAGACCAAGGAAGAGGATTCGATGTATCCTTACAAGTCAATGCCAATAGAGGTTTTGCCAATAAAGAAAAGTTCGGAATCCACTGTCTACAATACGACGTGATACCCAAGAAAGCACGCACTTCTCTCTGCGTACTAGGCACAGTCATTTGAGCAACCTCAGAATCAGGGAACTCCGAACTACTTAAAAACCAGGAATGCGAGATATTGGAGGTAAATGACCTTCCAATCCTCAATCTTTCAGATAGAATTTTATCCACTGATGAAACAGAGGTGCTAAAATATGGATTTAGCTTTGCACCATGTGCCCCCCCCTAATAAATTTGAGTTAGAAAAAGACATTAGAAGTTTTTTCAGGAAGGTGAGGTTAAATAGATTTTTTGCGGAGAGAGAGTACACACCAGCACAGAACATCACGGGGTTCAAACCGAAATCTACATTTACCCCAACCCTTAATCAGGTAGACAAAAATGTTGAACTATTCTAAAGGATTGTTGAGATAGAGATAAGCAATTGCCAAAACTCACACTATGGACATACGAATAACTTGCCCCAAAATCAGAAAATAGCCTTGAAGAATCTACAGGACTGTACCCAGATAACCATAAAACCGGCTGACAAGGGGGGGGGCATAGTGGTTTTCAACAGCACTGATTATGACCAGAGGATGCAGTCCCTACTGGATGTTGCAGACCACTATGCCCCCGCCTCTTTCAGGATGTTGGACAGGCTAAAAAAGGATGTGTCTAGTTTCCTAAATTTAGGTAGGGAAAATGAGTATATTTGTGAGGATGAATATAAATTCCTACATAATAGTAATCCTATAATTCCAGCAATATATGGATTACCAAAAATTCATAAGAGCACATCCAATCCCCCAATGAGGCCCATTGTGAGCAGCTTAGGGTCATTATTGGAACCTTTGAGCAAGTACGCAGATTTCTTTTTACGCCCATTGGTACAGGCCCAAAGATCGTACCTCAAGGATACAGCCCATACCATCTCTATTTTTGAGGGACTGAGCTTTGACAAGGTGACCCAGGTTGTGTTCACCTTGGATATCGAGGCACTCTATACAAATATCCCACAGGATGATACTATTGCCGTCATATCTTCGATTCTAGAGGAAGTCGATCTACATGGTGGCAATATAGAATTCATCATGGGATGTGTTGAGCTAGTTCTAAAAAATAACATCTTTTTGTTCAAGGAGAGCCTATACAAGGAGGTCAAAGGGACCACCATGGGGGCCACCTGTGCCCCCAGCTTGGCATGTCTCTACGTCGCAAATTTCGAACAGAGACATATATACAATGAGATGGCACCCTACTTTGAGAACATAGTCCACTGGCACCGTTTCATAGACAATATAATTTTCGTGTGGAGCGGTGCCAGTGAGGACTTGATCTCTTTCCTAGAGTGGTTAAATTTGGGGGATAAAAACCTCAAGTTCACCGCCCATTATAGCGACAGTAGTCTAGACTTTCTGGATATAAAAATAAAAGAACTAGATGGCAAATTAAACGTAGAACTCTTCACAAAACCTACGGATAAAAATAGTCTGCTTGAAAATCGCAGTAATCATCCACGTTCCCAAAAGGACAATATTCCTTTTGGTGAATTTTTAAGACTTAGGCGAAATTGCACAAATTTGGAGGACTTTTATTTCCATGCTGACATAATGGAGAAGAAAGTGCCCAAAAGAGGTTATCCAAAAAAATTGGTGAAACAATCTTTAAAAAGAGCTAGATTTTACAATAGAGATGCCCTGTTAGACACCAACAGACAAAAACCAAACAGAACAGACAACAGAATAGTTTTTGTCAGTCAATATTCGGGCCTAAGCAACAAAATAAAAAATATTATAAATCGAAATTGGAAAATTTTAAACAGCGAGTTAGAAACACAGATGCCCAAGCCACTTTTCTCTTTCAGACGCAATAAGACTCTGCGCACTGCCCTGGTACATACGTACAATAATCAAGTTACCACTTTTCAATCTACTCTCACTGGAGAAAGACGGGCAGTTGGCAACTACAGATGTGGGTCTTGCTCAATCTGTCCAAATTGCATGGCAAGCAAGACCTTAAATTTCAATGGCAAAAATATGACCCCAAAAAACTTGACCAACTGTAGAAGTAAAAGTGTAATCTACCTCATAATCTGCCCATGCGGGCTGGGTTATGTAGGTGAGACAGGGAGAGAACTGCGCATAAGATTACTAGAACTTAGATCAGCCATTAAGAATAAAAAGGAAAATGCTCCACTCAGAGAGCACTTTGTAACAAGTAACCATGATTGTAACCAATTTTCATGGTTCATTCTAGAGAAAGTTAATATAAGTAGAAGGGGAGGCAATTTAGAAGCCCTGAGAAAGAAACGCGAGCAATGGTTTATATGCCACCTGGTCACTTTAAAGAGAGGTCTGAATTCGAGGGAGGACTGGATGTCAATAGTAACAAATAACTAGCAGTGATGTAATAAATGCCTGAAAAATCTATAAAGAGGTAGGAATAACCAAAACCGCAGCACCAAATGAAATGACTTTGGACACTGCAATGAGGGTACTTCTTACATTCAATGCAAAAGATTTAAAAATATTATGAACCGGTACACTTCCCTTCGGAACATCTAATACTGTATGCAATTATCCCATTCAAAAGGAGTAATGTACTTGGTCGTTTTGGTAAGGCCCATCGATAATGCTTTAATATACATCTCCAGAATTCATTGGCTTACAGTCTTGAGAATAACACACATGATTGGATGGAATAATATAAATCAATAATTAGAAATAAACTTTTCTCGAACATCTTAAAAAGAAATAGTCCAATCTGAATAAGTATAGTTGATACATAACGATAAAAATATAATTAAAAAATACGAAAAACTGTGCCTTGATTTACCCGTGAGATTGGATAAATAAATAAATATGGTTACGTTTCAGGAATACTGTGACGTTTTCCGCGCAAAATACCAGAGTCAGGCAAAAGTCGCGGTCAAATTCGAAAACGAGGCTTGAACCGCATAATCCAAAATGAGGCTTGGAACCCGCGTTGCAGCGTGAAATGACACACAAACAACTAATAGCCTAGTGGAGTGTATAAGTCGAACCAGCTGTCTGGCATTAAAATGCAGCCAATGATAATGCCGGAGTACAAGTTTAAATTCTGACGGAAACGGCAAGGGCTCGATTAGTTTTTCGCCGGAGCCGAGACGCCAGGATCACTGTCGGAGGAGGGAGTGGAACGCCGATTTGTAAAAGATAGCCAGTAAGATTACTCTCCCACCCCGAATCGAGTCAGCATAACATACTCGGTAAATCTGACCACTAAAAATCCCCTGTACTTTACCCTTATTAACTTTCAGGGTGAAGATTGCAATTAAAAGGCCATTCAGAAAGCCGATAACATCCTAAGAAGCCCGACACCAATACCACTTCCCATTAGAAGGTTCACATATTTTTAGAAGGTAAGATGTAGAGTGTAGAATGGGCAATTCGAACGGTAGTACCCATATAACTAACGCTGCTAACAACAACGTATCAATGTACATTTCAGAGATAAACTGGGAGGCATCTTATCGAGAAGGGGAACCGAGAACAACGAATTAGAGCCCGCCAGAGAAGATATAAATTAGGAAGATAATATTGAGATTAGCGGTAAGAAACAAGGCATATCATTTCATACCTTGTAAATTTGTAGCAAGGTAGTATCCTCAGAATATAATACATAATATATGTCTCTAGGAAAACCAGTTCATGAAGTGAAGGAACCCTAAAGACAGGCGGACCCGAGAAATCGCTATCCTTATAAGAAGGTACCTGCTGACCCTTAACTGAGACCCTTCTATCCTTGATTACCAAGTGAAATAACATAAGAGAACTAACACGTTAAAAAAAAATAATAATAATATATATATATTTTTTTCCTTAAGATTGCTGATTTAAGAGGAAGTATATGTCCGGATTGTTGAGGATGCGAATAAACCACTTAGAAACTTAACTGCCATGTGAAAAGGTAAAACACAGAAAAAAACTCTTTCTGAGACTTTAAGGGGTGTAGGATGTATTATGAGATACATGTGAGTGGATAGACATGTGAAAAAAGCGACAGGGGCTGAAGGGAATTTCCAACATAGCAAGTGGAAGAACAATGGTACTCTCATGAAAAATCCCTGAAATATAAAGGAGTGTAGGTAAGAATTCAAAAGCTCCCCCTTATGACATACCAGCAAAGCCTTGGGTGGGACCCTAAAAGCATGGAGGCAAAGCAACAATAAGGGCCCATATGTGGAAGGTCTTAATACAAGAACTTAGAAATCAGATAAGGATGAAATCGATGTATCCTGCTCCATCAATACAAAATCATTATTAAGAATACAGTACAACTAATAATAAGCTGTATGAAATAAGTATGACTCTGATGTACGGATTTTGATAGTATATTATCTGTTCTCAGGAGTATATTGAACAGCGGCAACCATCCAGTGCCCAGACCATAGGAGAGACTAATCATATAGTCTTGAGAAAGATGGCAGTACATCGATAAATAGCCATCGAAACGCGTCGACGCAGCAAAATACACAATCAAGAGAGCCAATCTAACCTGGAAGTCTAGAAGATACCGGGCCTAGGTTTAGATCTTTAGAATTCTGGGGTCTCAGATGTGTAACTTCTATGACTAAAATTGATGTCTTTTGTTTGGCTCTCCCCCAATGTGATTCTTTTTCTCTGCTTATAATTCAGTGCAAAAAAGTTTACTATTGCGCTTTTTAATTATTTGAATGTACTAAATTGTGTCAATGAATTGTTTTTAACATTGTATTTCAATAATGATTTTCATGCTAATGTGCCCTGTGACTATGATAAATTGTTTTTTTATGGTTTGACAAGTGTGTACTCCAGTAACAACACTTGTTTTTTATAAAATAATTTTTTAAAATTTCTGAACAATTGATGTGTGGATAGTTTGCAGCATATACAGTTTCCTGCTTATATGAGAACATATGTGTATGTGTATGAGAATAATAGTGTGTTAGCCAAGGGATGATCTCTCTCATACTGTCTAAAGTACTCCAATCCCCTGGTTTATAAGGGGTCTCTCTCATAAAAATGTTAACAACACCAAACGCGTACTAGCTATCGGTATACACATTCACTATGTTTCCTTCAGACAAAACACACGCTCTCATTAATGCAATCAATTCCGCTGCTTGTGCTGAATTATAGCTCACTCGTGCAGTCTCAACAACTGTGCTTAATGTCGTCACGGCATATCCTGCAGTCGTGTCACCATTCGGAAGCTTGTAGCATGAACCATCAACCCATAACGTACCATCAGGATCTGGAAGAGGAGAATCTTTTACATCGATCCTACCCTTCGTCTCCTCTTCCGTCCTCAGAAAACAATCGTGCTGTTCCTGACCATCTGTATCCACAGACGTCGGCAACAATGTTGCTGGATTTAATACATTGCATCGCTTAATATGCACATGACTAGCCAAAAGTGTCAACTCATAACCCGACAACCTTGCACTAGTAAGGTGTTGAGTTTTTGTCCGATTTAATAAAGTATCCACTGCATGTGGAACCATCACAATCAACGTATTATCCATCACCAGTCCAGCAGACTGTCGGATAGAAACAGCTGCTGCCGCTGTAGCTCTCAAGCAACTCGGCAACGCTCTAGCTACCGGATCTAAAGTTGACGAGAAATACGCACATAGACGCTGCTTATCACCATATTGTTGAGTCAAAACTGACAATGCACAACCCTCTCTCTCATGGACGTACAGTGTAAAAGGCTTACTGTAGTCGGGAGTACCCAACACAGGAGCAGAACACAATGCATCACGCAACTCAGAAAAACTTTTCTGACAATTGTCAGACCAAGGAAGAGGATTCGGTGTATCCTTACAAGTCAATGCCAATAGAGGTTTTGCCAATAAAGAAAAGTTCGGAATCCACTGTCTACAATATGACGTGATACCCAAGAAAGCACGCACTTCTCTCTGCGTACTAGGCACAGTCATTTGAGCAATCGCTTGAATTCGTTCTGGGGTCAACCTTCTTCCCTCCTTTGACAAGAGTTGACCTAAGTAGGTCACTTCTTGGCAACAATACTGCAACTTAGAAGGTGACACTTTATGATGCAAGTCCGACAAATGTCGCAACAAAGAAAGAGTAGCTTCTTTACAAGTTTTCTCATCATCAGCGGCCACTAACAGATCGTCCACATACTGAATATGAGCAGCACCAGCAGGCAACACAAGAGTATCAAGCTGAGTTTTCAAAGCCTGGCTATAAATAGAAGGACTTTCGCAATAGCCTTGGGGAGCTCTCTTAAACCGGAAGCTTCAGCCTCCTAAAGAGAAGCCAAAAATATCTCTACTTTCCTCAGCAATTGGAATGCTGAAGAAAGCATTCTTCAGATCTATAACCGAAAACCAGGCAGCTGAAGCAGGAATCAAAGTCAACAAAGCAGTAATATCCGGAACAACTGGAAACTGTGGCACGACAATCTTGTTAACCTCTCTAAGATCGATCACAAACCTATAAACAGGTGGCTGAGTAGAGTGAGAGCGCTTCAGGACAGGGCAAAACAGGACTATTACACACATTACCTCTCGTTTCTTCAATCACATCTTTCTCAATCAAATCATAGATGATCGCTAAAAGCGCTCTTTCACCATCGCTAGAAATCCTATATTGGGGAATACGCTGCAATTTAACATTCGCTTTAAGCGTTACAACATAAGGTGGAATCTCCAAAAGACCCACATCATTAGGACCAGTAGCCCAAAGGGTATCAGGGAGAGAACGCAATGCCGGTGGAAGCCGATCTTTAGACAAATACATCGGAGAGATCACTTTCTTACCCAATGTAAGCTGTACTCCCGCAGGAGAACAACGTAATGTTGTATGCAACCTTTTCAACAAATCCAAACCCAACAAATTCTCACCACAACCTGTCGTTAAAATGAGAGGTGCTTCCAACTCACAAGGCCCTATAGAAGCTCTGTTTCGTGGCCGGTTGAAAACCTGGCTATTTTCATCTATCTAGATTGATTCTCCTTTTCTGCTTACAGCCTTAGCGCCGGGACACCCCCAATGGGGGTAGCCGTGCGCTCTATAAGATTCATAAATAAATAAATAGAAAGAGACAAGGGACTAGAAACTGGGTTACGAACTGGGGTGCCAGAGAATCCTACTGAAACATTAGTTAAGCCAGACAAAGGTGCGCCAGGGAGTTTAGAGTGCATGATAGAACTCTTCGCTGCACCAGTATCCAAAAGAAAAGGCTCTACCACACCCGATGTGGCTACTGCAACATAAGGCCCACTCTGATCTACTGGAACCAACACTACTCCCTCTCTTTGTCCATGGCTGTCCTAGCAATCATTATAGTCAGCATTCTCACTCTCAAAATAATAGTCATCAGCATAGTACTGAGTCGACTGACCAGATGCAATTTTCTGTTGATCAAAGCAATTCATAGAATTTTGTGGGGGAAAGGAACGTTCGTTCTGAGGAAACGCACCACGTCCTCTACCTCTTGACACTTGCTGAAAACCACCACGGCCTCTTGGGGCCGGCATACCACTCACGCGTTGTCGTAAAACAGGGCACTCATTTTTATAATGACCTTCCTCCCTACAGTACGCACACTGATTCAAACCCAAGGGGGCTCTTGGAGGATAATACCCAGCGTTCTGTTGTGGTCTCTGAAACTGTGGAGGTTGCTGAAACTGTGGGCGTTGCTGTGACTCTTGCTGATTCGAGCGAGGCGGATACGCCTGCTGTAAAAGAACCTTTGTCTTTAAGTCTTTTGTCTTTTTCTCTGCTTTTTCTTTCTCGTCCTTATCCCTATTCTCATAGTACTGTGCAGTCGCCAATATCTGGTCCGACGATGAAACAGCCCAAGAACTTTCAGAATCTTTCAACTTATTAGAAAGTTCAGGGAGCAAATTAAAGACAAATTTGTCCACAAATAATCTTTGCCCACCTTCCGTACTCATGTCCTGACCACTATGATCTATAAATGTTTCTTCAAACCTAGTGAAGAAATCAGATACACTTTCATCTTTCTTCTGCTTACATGCTGTTAACTTATCCCAATTCACTTGTAAAGCAGGCATCATCGTCTTCATTAAATTAATAATTCTACCTGGCAATTCCGTAACCAAAGGTTCAGGTTTAGCACCTCCCTGTTGTCTACCATCTGCAGCAATAATATTCGCCCACGTATCTCCTAATTCTGCCGCATGATTCTCATGACGAATCTTCGCCCACAAAGGTTGTGGAACTACATTACCCATCAACATGTCGATGTCGGCTAAATTTATAATACACGCATCTACTGTCTGAGACAATTCTTTGTAATAACCAGCAGGATTCTTACGAGGATCAGGTAAGGTCTGCTTAAGAGCCAAGACCTCTGCTCTCTTCCAAGGGACATGTACCCATACTCGCTGAAAATGAGCAGGTGCGGCAACAATACCCTGATTTACATTAGCCTGAACTGCTTCCTTCCATACAGGAGGAACTTCTCTCATGGGATACTGTCTCGCTTTTCTTCTAACAGAGGAATCAGGTTCAAACAGTCGCTGAGAAGGGAAATCGCTCCTTAATGCAAGTACCATCGCAACTGCATTCTCAATTCCGGGACCCACTTTCGTCCCTTTCGCAAACTCAGACGGACATTTAGCAATACTACAGGGACTGAACCCAAATCATTATCTTCCCATTCCTCACGAAGGAAAGTACACATAACTTCAAAAACATACCTTTGTTTGGGTGCTTCCCACTGCTGGAAAACATCCATAACTGACTCTAACTTATACCTCGAAACATTCGAAACCCATCTGCGAGCCAAGAGATCTAACACTGCCCGTTCTTCGGGACCAGGTAGCTGGCTACGCATTTGTTTACGTGCAGAAACCGGGGTCATACTCAATGACCCAAAGAAAGGAGACAAAACACCAGTAACAGTATCAGTCATTCGTTGTCGAGCAGAAGGAGAAGCTGTCATAAGGACAGGAGACAAAGTATTTTGAGGTGATAGAAGCGTAGGGTTAGTAGCAAGAGAAGTTGAAGGTACAGGAGAATAAGGCAAAGTAGTTCCAGACAAAACTGATAGCAAAGTCGGCGGCCCCAGAGGAGGCTGCGCCGTAGGAGGAAGAACCAGCTGAGGAGAAGCCGGTGGCTGAACAGCAACAAGAGGTTGTGCAAATGGAGGTTGCTGAGGTGCTGTAGCACTCTGTGCATAAGGGGGTGGTAATCTCAACACATGTGACATCAAAGGATCCTTCTCAGGGTCCTTTGTTGCATTCTCAAGAAGAGATGGCAACGCTGGATAACATTTATCAATAGCCATATTATGTTGCCTATCTGACACCTCAATTGCTTTATCTTCTTCGTTTTCTTTAAACTGCCTAGCAGCTTGCATTATTGATACATCCTTTTCTCTTTTATCTCTTTTAGCTTGTTTAATTTCTCGTTGTCTGGCTTCTTTACGCCAAAGGCGAAAGGAGTCAAACATTGCCGGCCGGGCTTTCTTCCTAAACAATTTAACTTCCAAATTATCTAGAATCTCTGTGTCATAGCTACCATGATGTGGACATTTTAAAACACCGTCTTTCCTAGTGTATCGGACCCATACTTCATTAAACATAATGGGGCCCACGCTGTGTTTAGAGTAGAGCTCATAAGTCGGAGTTCCAACTGGAGGTATCGGACATGAATCCTCCAATCGGCAATCCCTATTACAACCACAACCAAACCAAGTACCAAATTTGCTACGATTAGGCATCTTCGCTCACTAATCGAGCTTCAAACTTCAAGGGATTATCTCTACCGATACACTTGTAAATATACAAGACCCTCTGCTTTGGAAATTGCAATTTTCAAATCAAAACTAAGGACCGAACAAACTAAGAACCAAAGGACCAAAAACTAAGGACTGGGAGCGACCCACTTATACTTAACTGAGGTATCAGTCACGCCACGAGAAGACCCGTCTATCGTCTCGCCGTACAAAGCATCACAAATGGGTCCAAGACAGGGCGACAGTCAGGGCAGCGGTCCTTCGTAGCCGTCAGGAAAGCGGCAAGCCTCGCAGAAAAGACCTTCAGTCCACGTTCGACATGCCGGGGTCGATGAAGTGGTGGCCGTCCTCCAGAATTTCCTCACGAAGCTCCTCACGAACCTCAGGCTTGGACCGGTACCGCTGAAGTCGCCCCACGCTGGGCGCCAACTGAAGAACCGGGTTATTTAATACCCAGCGGCGCCAGGGGCACCCCCAAAGCCTTCGGGTTCCACCTGTCTTAGAATACAGAGACACGGAAACTTCTTGGTGGCGTCAAAGATCAAATTTATTGGCTGCAGCCAGTAACAGAAGTCCTAGAAGTCATCACGGTATGAGTTCTCAGGAGACTGCTCAATTTTACAAAGCAAGTCATCCCTTTTTATGCCAAAAATCACATTCCAGACAAATACCTAACATTTACAAACTGTCCAATCACATGTATCCACACCAGAGGTATCGCATGACAGTAAAACCCACTTTTCAGTTGCCCAGCCCATGGTCAATCATCGGTCAAACCCAACATTCTTCTTTAGACAGGTCGAACGAACCCATAATAAAAAAAGGCACAACCCAATCGTAAATAGACCATAAAGAAAGGAGCAGAAACAGGTGAGAGTAGGATAAGGCATATTTGTGTGCAGTAAAAGTTTATGATGTCCTGTGCTCTGATCCTTAATCTTAATCAGCTAAAGGGCAGGAACTGGTTTAACAAGGTCAGCTTCAGGCAACAGGGTCAGTTCACTCAGGTCAAACAGGAGTCAGCACAAACTGGAGCTAAGGTGTACATGTCCTTAAAAAGACTAGTTCAGCCACAGTCATCAGCCTATGTGAGGCCAACCACAAAATGGCTGCCATACACAAAATGGAACCCAAGGGTTCAGAACGGAATCCCAAAATACCTAGTGAATCCATCGGTCTAGCATGATGAAAACACTCATACTTGCCGCACTAACTAGTTACGGTTCGCTAATATCAAATTCGGAACGAAACCATGACCTTTATGGAACGGGTTCAGAATTCACGGAACCTCAAACGCTGAACCTAAGGGGCCAATAGGCCTCCTTATTTTTGTCCGAGTATCCAGTCTGGGAGCTGCTTGTAGCCTCACACCTAGATGTAAAGGCAGTGGAAGGTAAACAAAAGCACACAGCTTGTTAGCACTTCACAGGTACTTAAGAGATGCTCGATTTTGACTTTGTTCAGCACCCCCCATACAATAAATATGCTGTAATATTGGCAGGTGTGTTGCTCTGTCCCAGTACAAAATACAATGTAAATACCAGTCATTTTTATTTCTTTTACAGTGCTATTCATCCCAATGAAGGGTGTTGAAGCCCTTCTATAACATTTACACATTATATTGATAATAAATCATACACTTTTGTAAAACAGCAGTGGTCAGGATATGTTACATAAGACAGTGAGGGTTACAAGGTGTAGGAGTCACTTATCATCATGCATAGCTCACTGTGCTACATTAGAAGGATTACAACACAACTGCAAATAACAAAAGCAGTAACCTACTTGCCTATCTACATAATATAAAAACGTGTTATCTGCATGTTACATGATGTGCTTTGCAGGAGACACATTAACCCTGTATGCTACTTTGAGTCAAAACTGAGACTAGACAAAGCATATATCTTTCCAGCAAATGTGTTAACCACCAGAGTTATCTTACCATTTTTACTATCCCTTCAGAGTTACTGAGAACACAAAGATCTATGCAGCCGGTGCCTTAACTACATAAGATATTTAAAAATTAAGAATTTGCAACCCTTTAAGCAGAGCAAATCTACTGGCATGTTCCTCCTTGTTGAAAATTTCTTTGTGGCAGAGTTTTAATAAAGAAATGTGTGAGTTGAGGCCCAGATTTTGCGTTGGGGTTGTTCAATTTTCTGGCACAACCCTGATGTAAAATCTATTTTGGGTCTACAACGCTACACAAATCCAGGTTGTGCGGCTTCGTAAAAAAAAAAGAACACAAAGCAGCACATTGCCCTTCTTTGCATTACGTTGCGTCATGTAGACTTTATATAGGTGGTGCTTGGACGTTCCTGTAAGTCCACTCATATATTTTTATGCAAACCGATTTTACAAAGGTTTGTAAACATAGTTGTGCACCAAACTGGTGAGTCTACCTGAGGCTGGCGTAACAGGGAGAAATGTCTTTATTTCTGCTAATTATTTCCTATTTGCACATATGCTGCAGCAAACATGCCATGTGGAAATAGCTTCATATAATAGTTTTATAATGGCTTTGTAAAAAAAAAAAAAAGGAAACGAAAACAAGCCAGCACATTGCGTTGCCTTGTGCTACTGGTGTTGGGTAGGGATTACGTGGGTGGTGCATGGGCATCCCCGTACACTCACCCATGTATTTTGTTTACAAATAATATACAAAGTCTTCTTTCTCTGGGTCAGTTCTCAAGTTCCACTTTCTTGTCAAAGGATCACAGTTATTCCCCACTTATCTGAGGTGATATTCCAGCTAGGTCCCGCTAGTGAGTCTTGGAAAGAAGTCTTAGAAGCTCAAAGTGCCTCCACCCTGTAGCGTGTCGGTCAGAATAAGTTACTTCTGAGGTCTGACGGCCCAGTATTCATTCTTACCCACTCTTGTTGGAGTGGAGTGCCCAAGCACACTTAAATGGGCTGACGGTGAGCAGAAGCCTCAATGCTGTGGTAGAGACGTTCCTCCACCTACACGGTAAGCCTCCTTGAATCCGCCGGCAGGTCTTGGGTCTTCCTGCATTGTTGGGTAGTTGAATTGTTACTCTTCCTCCATGGGTAATGGCTTGCTGCTCCTTCACAGCTGCACGCTGCTCCAGGGTGATGCCCTCTCACTTCACCATGGCCTTCTCCTGGTGTATGGGGTTCGAACAGCGCACACAGGGAAACTGCACCTTCAGGTCACAGTATTGCAGAGGGCAACAGCCATATTCTCGATAGAGCAATGCTCCAAGGCGACAGCACTCAATTATCACCACAGCCCCCACCTGGCATATGGAGGTCATGGGCAGCACACAGATTTTCTGCATTCACTATGTGCAATTCAGCTACTAAATGGACATATCTTTATTTCTCCTATTTCACATCAAAGGTAATGTTTCGTCTTAAATTTTTGGTGCACGAGAGGTTAAAGTATGGCTGGCCAGCAGAAGCCACATGAAAGTCAAGTGTCAAGTGCATCCTATATGCGGCCTAGATTCTTATTATACATGGTGCAACACTACAGCCGATTAAATCAAACACAAGAGAGAGATTTGCCTAGGATCACACAATTTGGTCATGCAGGGAAGCTGGGATTGATCCCAAGTTTTCTGTTTTCACATTGTTCATTTCATCCATTAGATGGACATCTCTTTATTTCTCCTCTTTTACTTCAGAGGTTAATGCATTTGTCGTAAACAAAGTCCAGTAGGCATTGTGTAGATTATAAGTAGGGCTCCCTGTTTTTCATTTTTACAGATGTTTACAGATAAATAGAGACAGAAAACATTTATTTCATGTCTGTTTTTATTTGTAAATGTGGATAAACTGAAATTGGGTTTTTTCTTGAGTAATTCTAAATTCTGTCTGCCATGACTGCCAAGCCAGTAGCTGTGTGGGTTGATAGGAAAGGGGGTTAAAAAGGGATTTTTGTAAAGAGGTTTTAACAGCAGTAGGTATACACCAGGCTGGTCCTGAAATGTGAATGTTTTCAGTGCATTGATTTAACTTCAGCGGATGTTCACAGGATGTTTCAAGCATAAGTGCATATTTATTGCTTAAATAAATGTGGAAATATACTAATTTCAGCTTCATTTTTTCACCAACACCAAAATAAATATGGATAAATACAGATAAATTAGCAAAAAATTAAATATGGATGAATACAGACGGAAACGTCCAAATAATAAATACCATAAAACTGGGAGCCTTAATTATAAGACGATTTATTAGATCTTAGGTACAAGTCAGTAAGTAGGTAGCAAAGCCCCGCCAGGAGCAGCATCTCTTGCTGCTCAGCCCATATCTTCAACAGCCACTCTCAACCACACCCGGGACTCCAACATTCCATTACATCACCAAACACTCCATCACATTCAGCCTGCCTGAGCAGCAGGGACTTGGAATGCTGGGGAGGATGCATTCAGTTACAACAGCTTTGTCTTTAATTCTTGGCACATGAGGTTGGAGCGTGGGTGTCAGGCAAATGCTGCACCTGAATTTTGCGCTTCAAATGAAGACTGCCTTGCAAAATCCTGCTTGCTCCTAAAGAAGTATCTAAATCTGTCACACCACAATAAAAAATGATTCCAAACATTTAAAATGATGTGATTCATTTACCAATTCCGATCATTAAATGTTGAGAAGCTGTTTTCCTTGAAAGGAAGACAAGTTGCTTTTTAGTAGCTCTGGAAATTTGAGAGCGCTGGATATGGCTGTACTAAATGTTGCCAAGTTGTTACCCTGTCTAGGTATGGGTGGTTTTGCTTTTTTACCCTTCTCACACTTACCTACTGCAGCGATGTTGCAAAGTTTGCGATGCACTGTATTATAACACAACATAGGATAGCATTGTTGTTATGATACTCTTAGGTCTGGGAAACTGATGTAATTCAGGGTTATGTTATGTATAAAATGAAAGATCATATGTGTTTACTTAGGGCTGGCTCCTGCAGGATGAGTTTACAGTGAATAGGTGAGCCGACAGGTCAGTGTTACTTTAGACAAGCAGGTCAAGTAGGTAATCTCCAGTGCATCATTTTGGCACTGTAACATGTCTAGGATATGCCAAGTTCTTATTAGTGAGCATAGTCTAGTGTAGATTCTGATTAGTGGCCATAGTTTGTGGTATCTCTTGTTGGTCCTACATCTCCTCACTTGAGTGTATGTTCTATAGAAGCTTGCAATATTTCCATGTAAAGTCCAATATTTTCTGGAAAATGCTAGTTGGGACTGGAATTGCATGTGCCTTTTTCTTGTCAGTTACCCTTCTCATAAATTCCTTCTCATCTGTGGATTTTGGGTGGCATACACTTACTTTGATGTGGAGCCGATACCTCTTACTGTGAAATTTGTGGTCCAATTTTTGTGTGGGTATTCTGGTTGTACTTATTCCAGGGTGAGCTGTCAGGTTGCGTTAGTGAATGTAAGGGTGGTTGAGATATAGTTATGCCAACAATAAGAACATGAGAAGTGTCTGCTTAAATGTGGGGATAACATTTGGGGGGTCTGTGAGAAAGTGGCTCTATATATACTGGACAATAAGGCAGTACAGTGTGCATAGAGTCCACCAACCCCAAAGGTATAACAGAGGTTAAAGTCAGAACTGACCTTACTCTCCAAAGTGGTAGCTTGGTCGAGCAGTAAGGCAGTACCAGAGGACAGTGTAAAGCATTTGTTGTACACACTCAGTCAGCAAAAGGTTTCACACACTCAAGAACTGAACTCCAGGACAATTGTTGTTATATCCTCAGATATAGTTGTTTTATTTTTAGAACCAAAAGTTATAAAAATATACTTTTCGAGGTACGAGTACTCTCATGTAAATACTTTGCAGAGGAGCAATAAGCTTGTACACACAATAATTACAGGATAGCTAATAAGCAATACAGTTCTGAAACACACTCTAGCATTGAGCTCAATGGGTTTTTCAAAGGAAAGTACAGTTGATTACTTTATGGATTACTTTGGTAGTTCCAGGACTAGATCATAGATGCAGTCTTGGGGTCTAAGCTGAAACCAGATTAGAAAAAATGTTTTAGTTACTGTGATGAATTTTCCTGAATATAAAGCTGTTTTAAAAGTTCACACTTAGAAACTTTTCAAGGTAATTCTGACAATGTTATCCAATTGGAGGAAATTCAGGTTACAGGTAAAGTACGATCGTGTTACTTTTGTAACCCAGCACTAGTCTCCTAGGGCCAGCACTTGGGGCTTAACTCAAAACAGGTAGATAATTGCGTTTCAGTATTTCATACGATTTTTAAAGAATGTTTTCAGTTTTTAAAAGTAGACAGAAGAAATTTCATCGAAAAGCAGACAATGGGTTCCAATGGAGAAAATACAGGTTACTAGTAAACCCGCTAGGGATTATTTTTGCGGTTCAGTACTGGGCTGAAAGGTACAGTACTGGCTTCTCTCCTGATCACAGGTGAGTATTTTTGAATGCGGACTTTGGCTGATTTTATAGGAATATTTTCAGTTTTCAAAACTCCACACTTAAAACATTTTCGAGTTAAAATGGGTCAATATTATCCATTGGCAGGTAAGTGAATTCCCGGTCTCAAGGTGAGTACTTGGTTGGTGAAGTTAGGGTTCTGGGCGTAGACTATGGGGTCCCCCAGGGTCAGGTGAGTACAGTTAGTTCAGTCCCAGCGGCACAGGGGCGGCCGAGTGCAGAGGTAGGTAGGCCCAATGTTATCCAATGAGGGAAAGGGGGCCTTCGGTTGGTGGCTGCTGGCTAGCAGGCCACGGGGCTCTGGGAGCTGGGCTCCTGGTCACTTGCTCTGGGCAAGGGGGGAAGTAGGATAGGGCAAAGAGGTCACAGCCAGCGGCACTGGGGCAGCTGGGTGCAGGGTGCTTTTGAGCCGTCAGGCGCTCAATGTTATCCAATGAGGATCTTGAAAAAGGAACAAAGGCTGCAGGCTCGGGGACGGTGACTCTTCAGGGGCGACCAGCACTTCGAGAGGTAAGTTGGGAGGATGGAGCACATGTAGGTACCCCAAAGGGAGGCACAGGGGGCCGCAGGGCGCCGGGTGCAGGGATGTCTTGGGGGTCGGAAAAGCTTACCCTCGGCTGGTCGCGGCTGGGGTGGCCTCTGGTTCTGAGTCTGCAGGCGTCGGCTGGTTCACCGAGGAGGGTCTTTGGGCACTGGACTTCGGGTCCCAGTCGCCAGGGGGACGTCCTCGTGGTCTTGGTTCCGGTTGGCCCGGCCCCGGCTCGGCTGGTGCAGAGTGGGCTGGTCCGGAGCTTCCTGGTGAGCACCAGGTGGGGTGCTGCAGCAGAGCCTCTGCTGATGGGAGTCCCAATCTTTGAGAGGGTCAAGGCAGGCAGGTCCTCTGGGTGTCCCAAGGTTGCTATCCGCGGAGGTCGCCGGGATTAGGCAGGAGCAGGTTCCAGGATCAACAGGCCGGTAGGGCTGGGGCCAAGTCAGTCGCTGTTGTCCTGTTGTTAGCAGCTGCGCGGCAGGTCTTTTTCTTCTTGACCTTCTTTCTTCTTTTGATATCGGGGTCTGAGGAAGGAAGGTTCAGGGAGCCCCTAAATACTAAATTTAGGGGCGTTACAGGTAGGGCATGGGCAGGGACCAATGGGTCCCTGTCCTGGGGTGAGGACACCCCCTAGCCTGCTCCTCTCCTGTGGGAGGGGGGCAGGAACCTAGCTGAGATTGGGCAGGGCTCCCCATCTACAAGATGGGCGGGGCCCGGGGTCGTGCTGCACCTCGCCTCCTCCACCTGAGGGGTGGAGTTGGCAAAGGTTGGCACACCCTCCTTCCTGACGTAGTTTTTCCCGCCAGTCTTCCCGCCAGAGTGGGGGTAGAACGGGTGGGGGGCCAGTTGCTGGGTACAGCAAATGGTCTGGAGAAGCTCTCAGAGGCGGTATGCCTTTGAAGCTTCCCCCTGTCCATCCTGGGGGAGGAGACATATCACCTCGCCCAGGATGTGCATTGTTGCAGGCCCAGGAGAGCGGGGGCATCCCCACCCAGGGGTCCAGCAACATGTCTGCTGTGTGGCAGCCTCTGCAGCCACTCAGCCCAGACGTGGATTGTAGGTTTGGGTTTTGGAGGGCATCTCTAAGATGCCCTCTCGTGCATTTTACATTAATTCCCACACTGGCATCAGTGCAGCTTTTATGTGCTGAAAAGTTTGGTACCAAACTTGTCAGTCTGCAGTGTAGCCATTATGGTGCTGTGGAGTTCGTAAGGACAACCTCCCAGCACCATATACTCTTAAATGGCATCACTGCACTTACAGTGCCCAGGAATGGCCCTGGGTACTGTAGGGGCACAGGGCTCATGCACCTGTGCCCTCACCTCTGGCATAGGGCACCCAGCTAGAGGGGTGACTGAAGTATGTCAGGGCAGTGGGTTCTGTGGGCATGGCACACAGGGATGTGACAATGTCAAAGGGTGAGGCGAGTTAACGCCCCAAACCAATTGCACAGCTAGCGATGCCATCTTGGCCAATTCATTTCATTATTCATCCATCAGTTCATCCATTTTATCAAGTTAATCCAAAAATATTTCACTTATGTTTTCTCATATCTATGTACAACGCTGTACATGCGGGATTCATTCAGCTTTTTTCCAGGTTTCTCATGTCCAAACTGTGCCATTCCAGGCCTCTTGTTAAAACACGAAAGATGCCAAGGTTCGTTTCCAAGCAGTGTTTATTAATAGCCCAATGCATTTCGGGCGGGATACGCCCTTCCTCAGGGGACACTGTAAGGTAACAATGAAACTATTACTATGGTGCATAACTGAGTGTTATAATTTCATTCTAAAAAAATACACTAATACATTTAAAGCAAAGATGCATTTCAAAACCTACACATATCAAATTCATTTTCTGTATTGTACCTTAAAGGATATATCAACAACGACCCAAGTCTATCAGTATTACACTGCTGCCTACATGTAAACACGCAATGCTTGCTGCAGAACAGATTCCATGTATATTACTTAACCCCTTCGACGCTCATGACGAGCTCAGCTCGTCATGGAGTTTCCATTGATTTCAATGGAAATTACATGGAAGATTATCAGGGACCTTAGCATCCAAGTGGTTAATGTAACTCCTCGTGTTTTTCCATCCTGGTGCTATTGCTAGACAACAAGTAGATTGCCCTGCTGTTACGATTTACCCACAATAAACCCTCCTTGTTCCTTCACATCCCTCCTCCCTTCAGTCTCTGTTACCTTCTATCGATGTAACCCCTCTTAACCTACTCTCTCCTTACATTATCCCAAAGCTTTTTGTGGACCTCCGGTTATTTTATACAATGTGCATCTCGCCCTTTCACTCGAATACCGTTCTCCACTGGTTTGGGGTGTAAACTCGCCTCACCCTTTGACATTGTCACTATTAGTGCCATCAGGGCAGGGCACTTTACCAATGCTGCACGCATTTTCGCTAAAGGTTTGGATTAGTTTGAAGAAATTGAATAAGAAGGTGTGCACCCTGATCTACTTCACTGTTTGACACAGGGATGTGTGCCATGTCGACTCTTGTTTTAGTTCTGTATTTAGGCACTCAGCCTGCAAAGGCAGTGTGTGGGTGCCAGGGTACAGGGCCCCTGAGGGTGGCACAATAAGTGCTGCAGCTCTCAGGGGTCTTCTCTGGTCACCATGCCCTGGATACCTAGGGTACCATTTGCTAGGGGCTGTCAGGTGGCCAGAGGTGCCAATTGGGTATTTTGTTTCAGCATAGCTTTTCTTTTTAGGGAAGGAACACAGGCCCTGGGTACCTGATTGGCAGGGACCCAGGGCACACTCAGTCAAAGCACATCAGCAGTTCAGAAAAAAGTGGGGGCATACCAAGGCAAGAAAGATGGTACTTTCTCACAGGGTCCGTGTGTAATTTGTAAAAACATAAACACAGAACTCCAAATCTTTTCCTAGGGTCCTATTGCTGAATGCCAAGGTTGTCATAACCTTTTACTTTCACTACTCTACACTTGCTTATTCTTGTTGATTTTCTTTTCATCCCATTTTCTGCCTACACCATTGTTTTTCTATCTCTTTGTATCCTTTCTTCCCTTTCTGTCTTTCTATCTTGCTTTGGGTCATGATCTGTTGATGAAAAAAGAGCCCCAATCACCTAAAATGAGTGCAGGTGCCCACCACAAACACATTAAGTGGTTGGTAGGACTTTGCATGGGATAGTGGTCTCACCTCTGGAGAGTGCAAGCAGCTAAAGCAATCACATCTACATGGAAATGTGCTGCATATGGAATATTACCCCTGGTGGGGTAGGCCAGCGGCAGAGTTAATGTCTTCCATCCTTGAGTAAACGAAGCTTTATACTGCCAAAAGACAAAAGGCATCATCAATTTATTTGTAGCTTAAGTCTTCTGCCTAATTCAGGAGTGTTTTTGAGTATACTCATAATGCACTCAAATGCTCTCATGATGGACCCACTAAACATATCTGTGAGGTCTTAAGATCTGATGTCGCTTCTTCTGTAAAGTCATGGCTTGTGATACCACTTCCTCTGATGTCACCTCCTGTGATGCCACTTGCGATGTCATGCGCTGTGATGTCACATGCCATGATGTCATGGCTGTGATGCCACCTGCATACTGCCTAACGCAGCTAGTCCCCACACTTCTTTTTTTTAGAACTGGTGCCCTGATAATATGAGAGTGTGATGTAAAGCACTTCACCATCCTACGCTGGATGAGCAGTGTGCTTTAAAAGAAGTTAAATAAATGTAAGAGGAGGGCTAGGAGAGTTGAGGGACACCAGCTGAGGGTGGTAGTGAGGGAATCCATGGAGAAGGAAGTCAAGGATGGGCGCCAAGGAAGATCTTCGCACTGGGTACCACCAACACTAAAGCGGTCCCTATTGCTCATCGCCATGTCGATGCTTGCCCACTTTCCCTGTTGGGATAGCAGCATCTACCTTGGCACCGGCCTTCTGCACAGCTTACCCAGCAGTGCTGTTGTACCACTGGCCTCTGAGTCAGATGAGGGGAAGCAGCATGAGTACAGACACCAATAGGTTATCCTCACTTGTGTGGACTGGTGGGAGGGAAATCGATTTGGGGGAATTCTCTTTGGGCTCGAAGCTCAAGCCCACCAACCAGATGAACTGCCCTCCCCAGACTACAGTGGTCATCCCATTGATGTAGATGAGTGTAGTTACAAATTATTGGAATGCCAAGTTGTTGTAAGTAGATTAGGTAGGCAGCAGGACATGTCTTCAGGTTATTAAGATAGATTTATTAAGATAGTGCAAGATTGAACAGCAGAGCAGTAAACCTCACAGCTGACTAGACCATCAACTGCCAAGGCTGGAATCCTCACATACCAGATAGAACACTCTTAGGTACTATGGGAGACTGGTAGGATAGGAACACTAAGAAAGGACTACTGACACCAAGTAGCCATATTGAAATAAGTATAAATATACAACACAAGTCTTCACAAGTACTTCCTCATAAACCAACAGCCACAGTTTTGCTCGTTCGCCAAGCCCCTGAGGCAGAGCTTGTAGCGAGGCTATCTTTTAAGGGCACTTCCAGTACCACGGTTGCTTTCCTCATGTCTCTGCAGAATGAGTGAGGAAATTCCAAAACCACAACCGCACAGATTTGATGAGCAAGCAGTCTTGCTTCTGGGCAAGCTGCCGGGTGACAAGACCCTACTGGTCCTGGTAGAACACACCCTTCCTGGCTACAGTGTGCTCACCTTAAAGTTTCATGTGCAGCTCTTTGCAGCCCTCGTCTTCCAGGAAAACTTCTTGTGAAAGGGCACATTCAACACTCGTTCTCAGCAAATCAATTGTCTCCACCCTTAAAGGGAGTAATTTTTAAGCAGGATGCAGAACTTCCAGGTTTTCTGAACCCAAATGTGGCAGAGCAGGCTAGTCATTCAGCAAATCCAAACCTGGAGCACAAAGGTCTTTCTTGGTCTTCACTGGTATGAGCCAGACAGTCCTGTCTACTGATAAATCCTAGTTTAAAGACTGGTGGTTTCTGGCTCATACTTATGCCAATTTTGTAGGCTTTCATTTGAGTGTTATACAAATGCAACCGAGGGACCTGTTTCAGGCAATTCCTGCGTTTGTGTTCCTCCCAGACTGGTCAACCCACTGTTTCTGTCCTCCAGTGTGAGCAGGAGGCTGGAGTGTGGCTGGGAGCTCCCCTCGGGGGAGACCCAGGGCAATTTAGGACCAGGGAGAGGCTTCCTAAATCTCCTCCCACTGAGCCTTTTGGGGGTAATACTCCTGTGGGGAAATTGGCTCTGGCTTCCTCAATATCCTACTGTTGAACCTGTTGAAGTGAATACCCCTGGGGGAGATAGGCTCAAAGACAGTCCCTTTCTCCTATATTACCCTCAACTTAGACTCTACCCCACTGCGACATGAGGAATGCTTTGGAGGAGCCTTGCAATTCACATTGCTGTCTGGCAGTCCCTCTTCATCCTCCTTATTCACTACTCACCTGCAGGATATCAAAAGGGATTCCTGTCTTCCAACAGTCATGCACAGCACATACAATTCACCAGTGTGTAATCTGAGCCGGTGGTTGTGGAGGGAGGGGGCATCAGCACTCATTGTTGAGGACTAGAACTTATTTTTCCTTATTAGACTTTGATCCAGAACAAGAGAGTGCAAAACGCACAAGGGGAGGGGTGGTGAGAAAGAGGGTGAAAAGACAGTAATAATATGACAAAGGGATAAAACAAGTACATGCAAGAGTGAAAAAAATTAGAAGGAAGTGTCTCGTAGGGGACTAAAAAGGCATGAAGTGGAATCAAGACTACGCAGCCTTTGTATGTGGCATGCTGATATACAATACACTTAGTCCGTAACAAATTAAGCACCGCATCCCATGCACAACCAAATGCACTCACAGATAGACATTCAGGTGGAAATCATACATGCCCCATCGATGTACAACATGAACAGAGTGAGAGACCTGGTTGCATTTAACCATTAAACCGATTTAAAAATAAGGAGAGGCCAGTAGGCAACTACACTTAGGAGGCTACAGTTAAAAAAGCCTTGCCCTGTCACTATAATCTGTTGCTGCCACCACTGTCAGTCCTCCTTAGCAAGATGAACTGGCTTGAGCCAGAGTTGGTAGAGGCAGGGCTTTAGGTGGGCCGGGTCCTGCCGGTGCTCAGTACCAGCAGTTCTAAAAAGCAGGTGCCAAGATGGGTCCCTATCGGGCTCTATGGCCCCTTCTTTGATTCTAACACAACTGTGTATTACAACTGCTTGTATGTGTTGGTTCTGCCAAATGTCTGTTTTTCTACTCTAAAATACAATAAACAGATTTTGAGCAAAAAATACATCTTGATTTGCGATCTGGGCATAGATTATACCTCCTCTCAGGTGACAAGAGTAAACCTCAAAATTATAAGGTGGAGAAAGACCATGGGGTCTGAATATGACGCCCAGATAACTGCAATTGCATTGGGCAAGAATAGTGACTGTTGCATTAAACATTCAGGCAGTGCCCTTTCTTAAATGAAAAAGCATGTGCAACAGCTTCTCAAGATATTATTGGTTCTCAGAATGTTTAAGGTGGCTTTTTGTTTTTGGGCTCTTCTGCATGAGCCATCTCGGGTATATCTAACTTTGATCATATTTCACGGCCATCCTAACAATGGATAACCACTTGGCTAGTATTCAGTTTCAGAGTCTGGTCCTCAGATGCCAATTATGTTCATGAAGTAGGACTTCTATGTTGGATTCCTTCAGCTGGCTGGTTCACCTTGACTAGAGAGCTGAGTTCTGCAGGTGCTACTCTGGATGCTAGCAGAAGCTGCAGCCGCTAGTGCTGGGGATGGACACATGGTATGAGTTTGCTTCCGAGTTACGGTGGTTCACTGGCCATGAGTAGTTTAAGAAAGACTTGTAAATATAAATTTTTCCCAAGGATTTCTTAGGCCTGACAGGATTCAAGCACTTCCCCTGGACCACTTGCCACTCACCCTGAAACTTTTATCTCAACTCACAAAGGGGAAGGGACCCAAAGGGACCTCTTCACTTTTAGGAATCAGTTATCACTCCAACTTGAGATTCTGTAACTTTTCAATGGTTCGCAACCACTATTATGGTTGTAAGCAATTGATACATATGAATAAGAATAGCAGCTTGGAAGGAATGCCCACATTATTGTGATTTGTAATTTATTTCTAAACTCATTTTAGGAGTTGGAAATACGTATTCAACTCCTAAAATGGGTTTAGTACATAGTACACAAAAGTTTAGCAGTCGCAAACTAACAAATTTAGTGAATCAAATGGTTTGAAACCACTAAAAAGTTTAGTATACCTGGCCCTAAGATAAAGACTATCTTTTTCAACTTGCGTTTGAGGGATTCTTTCTTGGTAGCTGTGGTACACCAAAGGAAGAGTGGATATAGGTCCTTCATGAGGTTTCAACATTGAGGCCTTTCTTTCCAGGTTTCTGTTACTCACATGAGCCAGGTGACTTTAGGATTTAGCGTCTAATTCCAATCAAAGTATTAAATTAACTTATAAAAAACTTAAGATCAGTGTGCATCTACTGCCCACAGAATTCTCAGCTGCTTCAGTTATGGCCCCCAAATAATGGCGATGGTAATTTTGGGTTTTATTTAGAGTTTGGTGGATATACTCTGTCAAAGCTGGAGGGACATTACGTCTGCCATATTACAAGAACCATGGGCTATAATGAACTTGTAATATGGTGGAAGGGACATACCGCCCATTTGTGATGGAGTAACCTATCTACCAAACTCTAGATAATGACCTTTAATTTTTTTCTGATGAACCCAGCTTGGCATGTTTGGTTTGGTTGTGTGGCATCATGGGTGTAGGAATCAGACTTTTTATGTAAACCAAAACGAGGTAGATGTCCAAACAACCCTTATTGGCTTACAGGGTTAATAATCTCAAAAGCTCTCTTATGTGATAGAGTGGGGGAGCAGCTTAGGCTTATCAGAGAGTAGTGTGGAGCATTTGTTAGACACACAGAGTCAATAAATGATGCACACACTCAAGCAGATACTCAAGACTAATTTGAGAAAAATGACAGATATTTTTATATTTATTTTAATACCTAGAAGTTTGTAACTGTGTAAGTAATTTTCAGTTTATCAATTTTTGCAGGTAAGTAAACATATTCACTAATGTGATTTTACTTGGTAATGCTTTCCTATGGAGAATAAAATCTATACTGCATCCAGGTATTTGCTAATGAATCTTGGGGGCCCCTTTGAGGACTTAAGGTGCTAGGGGGCCAAGGCCCAAAGTACCACCAGCAGTTCGAGTTTACCTGCCCTGGAGTGATCAGGTGCAGAAGGGCAATCGGGGACAAGTCTGGGAACTCCCAATGGGGGTCTTGGTTCATGGGGGTCCTAAGAATAGGGGAGCACAGTTGGTTGTCGTGGCCCCGGGCTGGGGAGCTCGGGTACAGAGGGTTTTGGTCGACTGGCGTCCGTGCATCAAAGGCACCCATGGTTTTTGGTTAAACCTGCAAAGGGGGATTAACCAGGACAGCTGGACCACTCTCTGTGCTGGCCTCTGTGATGCTGGCATCCCTCATAGGCGTAGGAGTCCAGATTGGACTCAAAGCAGTTTTGGTTGCTGCAAGCAGCACGGTACCCCCAGGTGTTGGTGCAGGGTGGCTCCAGTTGCCCCTGGTGTCTTCACACTTGGTAGGGAGACGGATCTGACCCCCTGGAGCACAGTGACCTCCTCCTGGGAGGTTGCTGCATCGGTGGACTCAATGGTCAGCAAAACGAAGAAGGGGACATTGCGTTCAGTGCCTGCGGGTTTCATGGAAATGGCTCCTCCACTTCAAGGGAGATGCTGATGGCTTGGCGAAGTGCTGGAGTCCCTCCGAGGCTTTTGGAGGCTTCATAGCTACAGTATAAGCAGTTGTCACGATTTTTGCGACAGGAGCAGGCAGACAGGGTTTGGTGCCAATGTCCACCAGTGGTCTGCAGCTCTTCTTAGTCCTTTTTCTTTTCTTGTCAGGTGAATCTGAGTTCCTGGTGTCACGGGGACACCTAAATACTCAATTTAGGGGAGTTAAGGGGAGCGAATGGTAATACCCAATGGACTACTTAGCCTTGGGGTCACTACACCCCCTATCTGACCGCTTCCTGTCGGGAGTGGGCACAATCTTGACCCAGAATTTGCATTTCCACCACAATCAAAATGATGCAGCTCTTCTTTCATGGAGCACATGAGGCAGCCCACCTTAGTGGTGTTACTGGCTTGGTAGTCCACCACGCAGCCTTACATAGCTAACTTCCCACCTGTCCAGGTGCCCAATGCTGTTCAGGGCATGGGGTGGCATCTCTTAGGTCTGGGGGAAGCCAGGGACACATATCAAAGGTGGCAGGGGCTTTCAAATCCCTGGCCTTGGAATGCAGATTCACTAGTCATCTTGCTGAGAAGGTGTGAATGCCTTCCTCTGGAGCAGGCATTGTATTTGGCCTCAGAGAGCATAGGCTGTGATCTGCAGGGGTTCAGAAACATGTCTGTGGTGCAGATTGGATTGATACCAGTCAGCCAGCACACTTAGAGACTGGTAGGTTTTTAGGGGGTACCTTTAAGGTGCCTTCTGGGTGCATGTTTTAATAAACTGACTACTGGCATCAGTACTGATTTATTAAGACTCTGTGTTTGATGCCAAATGAAGTGAAGTCATAATGTAGATGGGGAACTCGTAATGACTAGTGCCCAGTACATATCCTTAATATGACTTCCCTGACCACTTGCAATATGTAGCAATTGCACTAGATAGTACATGGGCATACATGCTCATGCAGGTTTGTCCTCACATGTAATAATAATGCTCACTGCCTCAGAGCTTTTAGACCTGCTGTAGGGATGGCTTACATATATTGCATACAGTTGACCTCCAGGAAAGAGGACAGCTTTTCACTGGGAGAACAGGATACTCAAGTGACGGAGACTCCATGATGATGCTGTCCCTGACATCATCCCAGCAAAGATAATGTAGTGCTCTGAAGTTGAACACATGAATGGGGGTCTTTAGAACTTTACACACCTTCTGAGTACCCCTTTTTAGGTCGAGCCTAGCGTTGCGAGGCATGCAGTATTTAGTATATCGTGGAAGCTTTGTGGAAGCTCCTGCCCACTCTCCGTCCATCTTTTTCATTGGCTTAGGTCCTAAATGCTGCCTTCCGATTGGTTTTAGGCTTGTTAGTCCCTCCTCATGACGGCCATGTCGTCATTTGTATCCTTCTATAGCTACTAGCCCTACTCCGAACACTATTTACTTTCCTGTCTCCCCCCGCCCCCTCCCGCAGTCCGTGACTTCTCGGCCCCCCACTCCCGTTCCTGCCTTCTCCTCCGCCTGCACTCCCATTCCCAATAAACAATTGGTCTCGCGTAAATGCGAGTCCTATTGCATTGCAAATGCTTGTTTTTATTATGCACAGGGCAGAACGCTGGCATCGCACACCTGTAGCCTGCTCGAGGTCTGCATAGCAGCAGCGACAGTCGTTGCTCTGCCCTCGTCCTCCGCGTCTCGAGGGGGTGAGACGAGGGGACAGGGCAACGACAGGCCGTATTCATCTCACTTCCGAACACACGAATTAGAAATCTTAGGGAACAGGCTTTGTCTGTGACAGACACGACTCGACCGTGCACATTTATGGCCAGGGTCCGGCTGTCTGCAGAGCAGGCCTCTCGGCTAACCTTGGCTGGGAGCAGTAAGGACAGCGCAGTCCCTGCACTGCCGGCTCGCTCTCCTTGAGGCCCTGAGAGCGGCCTCTAAGCGTGCATTCCCGTTGGTACCCAGGACTGCACATCTTCTCCTTGAGGAATGAGCCGGGTCAGGGTGACCCCAAGCTTCACCTGAAAGTCGCCCCTGGATGCATCTCGACTATCGTTTAACGTTACATCCTTCAGAGAAAGTCTTGCGCCGTAGCTACGAAGACAACTGCGCAAACCATCCTTCGAGTGGGTGCATCCACACAGGGCCAGGAGTAGACTTCATGGTGATGAGCGAAAGGCTGCATGGGCTGGCAAGGAGTCAGTTACATGAGTCTAATATCCCTGCCCCAGAAATCTTGGATTTTAGTCATTCCTTCCTCCCCTCCTCCACCAGACCTGCCATTTCTAGGTGTAAAATCGTGTATTACACCCCTGCGCTTCTCACTTCTCTGCTCTTAGTAAACACAAGACTGCCACGTGGTGGCACGTCATCAGCGACACCTTCTGCCGCTCCAAACTGTCTAGCCAACCACACCGAATGCTGGGAATTGTAGTTTGGTTTTTGCCATTATAAGTGTGGTTTTAAAAAAATCCCAGCATGCTCAGCGCCTGGCTGGAGGTGTCCCACATGACACATGCCTACACAGCAGCAATGGGAAGATGCATGTTCAGGGGGGGGGGATGGAGGCCGGGACCGGCGCAGACAAGTTGTTTGAGCGTTAAACTGATTTTGCAGAGGCAGCCCCCAACAGGGGCATAGGAGGCTGGCGCCATAACCAATGCCGTGCCCCCGCACCCAGAACCCGTTTTCCTTGGTGCCAAAAAGCGCCCCCAGAGCGGGAAGGCACCTGCCCCCTCCCCCCCGTGGCAGCCAACAACGGCACCAACCCCCCTAGTCAATGGGGGCCCTGCGCCATATGAAAGGCCCAATAGGAGACAACCCCCAAGAAGGCGAATAGTGTCAAAGGGGGATATAAGCTGGGCTCCCCCAGGTATGCTCCTATCTTCAGGAGTGGGGGAGCACCACAGCGCCGGGCAGAGAATTTCTGAAGAGGACGGACAAATCGGCAACAGCGGAGAAGCCCTGCCCGGAGGACCACCGTGCTGCAGCAGAGATCTTGGTTGGCTGGACAAAGAGCGTCGGGCACGAGTAAGCGGAGAAGGCCTGCACCCCATCCTACGGTGTCCCCACAACAACAGGGAGTGGAGAAGCGGGACACCGCCAATCTGACCCCGGTCCAGCGGAGACTGCACCAGCAAACCCCCCTCCGACCACTGAAGATCACGAGTGGGGGAATTGAAAGGACAGCGAAAACAGCGGATACTCACTGCGGTCCCGGTTGCGACTCACGCGAGGGCCAAAGAAGCCCCGGAGGCGCCGCCCAGGCTTCCAAAGCACCCGGCAACGATCGCAGCTCCCCGGGACTCCAGTGCACACAGGCGGCTCCCTTTGTTGGTTGGAAAGTGAGTCCGCCCACAGGGGGCGTGGCTGAAGGAGGGCAGGCAGCGCGAGAGCGGTGGGCCCGGGCCGAACCCTCGCTGCATCAGAGGACGTAGGCGGTTGCCTGGCAACGCAGGCAGCGCGAGACCGCACGCATCCCAGAGCTGGGGAAGCTGCCGCGCGCACAGACGGCAACCTGCTGAGCCTGCTGTGGGGGGTAGCGGACAGTGGCGGCACCTACCCAGCGACGAGCGTATAAACTGGGGACATTGCTGGCACACTGCGGCCGTGGATGGGGCGTTAAAGGAAAGCTGCTGAGTGCTTTGAAGGATTCAAAATTATTCTATCGAGCTATACTTACCAATAGCCTATATGACTTTATCTATAATAATAATTCAGTCGGCAATGGAGAAGGTTCAATCGTTTATTCATCAAATACAAGCCCTGACAGGGGAGCCTCAGTCTGCACAACCCTCGGAGGTGCGCAGAGGAGACTGATTACATGTTCAGAATACAAAGCATATATACGTTTCACACGTTCAAGATGACACCCTACAAGGAAAGATACAACTTGTCAGTAGGCCAAGAGGAATACCCATATAAGGCACAATTGATTTGCTAGTAGCCTAGGCCTAAGCTATTCCGGGGGTGGGTCAGTAAGGTACCTCCCTGTCTATCTGTAGCCCGGGGAGTACAGGAACGGGCTCTGCTAGAATGTGCGCATCCCACAAGAAGGGCAGGTGTGACCTTGGGTTTCCTTGAGCTACAAGCTAACAATTATAGTAGGCAGCCTGCTTGGCCGTCGTGGTTTCGAGCCGAGAGTGGAATCACGTGTTTTCATAGAAACAGCACTTGCACATAAAGAAACCAAACAAACGGCTCCGGTCATACCAATAGGAGCGAACAAATCAAAAGTGAATCATTGGTTAATATGCGATCATAGTGAACTCTAATTATATAATTATATGGTTTCCGAGTTATATTGTATATATTAGGCCAATAATACGTGTATATCGAATTTTAGATCCCATCAGATGGCCCTTTTGGCCTATTATAGCCAATATAACTAGATTCATTCTACGAAAACTCCCTCATCGATCTGCATAAGATCTGACACCTCCTTTTGAATCATCTGCTTTTCGGCTTTAGCTTGACGAGAAAAGTGCAAAGCAGGTGTTATTCTTGCTGCACAGAATGAGCAGCAAGCCGGGCCACAGTGGAAACATAGTCAACAAGTAAAAATTACTCCAAAAGCTCCAGCAAGCACCATAAATATTTTCCAACCCCAAGTAGCTAAAAGACCCCAAAACCAACTACCAAGGGACCAGGTGCCGTTATCCACGTGTGCTTCACAGGCTAGTCGATGTAGTTTTTGTATAGCAAGATGAATGGTAGGGGCCGAGTCAGAAATAAACACACAGCAAGAGCTGCCGATCACACGACAGGCTCCTCCCCTATCTGCGAGGATGACGTCAAGAACCATCCGGTTCTGAAGCGAAACAAGCCTCGTCACCTGAAGCTCCACAGTAATGTTAGTTAAGATCCCAGTGGTGGTCTGGACCACGTTCTCAACTATTCTGGACAAGCGTCTTATACTACGGCTATTAAATATAGGTCCCCAAAAGGGGGCGAGACCCTTGGCAAAATCCTCGAATTGCTGTAGGGAGGTGTCTGTTTGATCAGTACTGCCGGTGTCAAAGCTCCTAATATTTCGGCTAACTACTACCCCCTTTTGAACCAACTGATGAGTTCTGTGATAATCGGGCAGAGCAATATACACAGGAGGGTAGAGGAACGAAAGATAGCAACTTCCTGCCCATCCCCTTGGGAGCCACGTGTATGCATTCTCACCACATACGAAATATACATCTGGAGGAGTAATCATGGGCGGGGTACTATATACCTGTAAAGTGTAGGTATAATTACATCTGCTCTTTCCTACCTTAACATGACCTTGTTCCTGTATGCAAAAGGGAGAGGTAGTATTGATAATGGGGATCGGCAATGCTTTGTCATTCGTAACATTTCGTTCTTTAAAATGCTGGAAATACATAGTGTCATTAAAAAGTTCAAAATCCTGCATTTCCTCCATTAACCACGTACTATTCTTATAATCTGTATATACATGCATGCAAGCATTGGGGTCTAAAGAGCCCCTCCGCCATTTCCTTCTGCGTCAAATCCTTGATGTTGTTCTGTATACTTCAAAATGGCCTCATAATCGTTTTCAGTATATATCTTTGGTTCGACTACATAATGCGAATACATCAAAGACAGCAATTGGAACCAGGCTTCACAGCTAGCTAAATAAGACATTGGTAGTGAAATGAATAGCTCATGCTGGTGCATGACTGAGGGAAGTAACCCACATACCCAACAATTCGTTTTGTTTGTGGTGCTGTGAGTCTGATGCAACATTTCAATAAAAGCGTTTTTCATATCGGTTTCTCTATGTCTTGCCTTATGAGGGGGCAAAGTATAGAAGATATGCTCTTCCGGGGCAACAGTAGTTCCTAACAGCTTCTGTACAGGGTGCTGAAACTCTAAGTATACAAATACACACATCATAATTACTGTAATGATAACAATAAAAGCAACGAATGCCACCTTCACTCTGGTGGACCATTCGGAAAACAAATGCATATTATCCACATATCGCCGAGGAGCCAATGGTCTTTCATCCTCCATTGCAAATCAAGCAAAAGGAAACATGCTCTCTATAAGTCCAATTCTAACTCGGTCCCTCTCTATAAGTCCAAAACCTATCTTTGTATCCACAAAGCACGCACGCCACCAGAGGGGATCTTCTTTCCTGTGTCCGTTTAGAGCCTCACAGGCAGACTCTAGTCATACACCAAAAGAAAAAGACGACAAACAACTTCCTTCTTCGTGCAGGACAACCGTGGCCCTCAACTCAGTCTTTCTTTCTGAACAGAGCTACTTAGCACAGCGTTCCAAGCTCTCAACGGGTTCAGTCCAGTGTCTCGCTCAGTACCCCAGTGGGTCTATCCGAGGTTTCTCAACTCAAGTCTTTCCTTAACTCCTACCATGAGAATCTAGGGTACTGCCCTGTTTTCGGGGCCGCAGGTCGTAATTACAGCGACCAGGTTGCTCCTGGTCAGAAAACAACTCGGTTGCAAGGGCATCAGATGCATTCGAACCCTGTGATGCACCAGAAACAACGGCCTCCGCTGATTGAGCCGCCGCCCTGTCACCTGGGGGCAACGCTTCACTTGGCTGCCCCTCTTCTCGGGCTTCTGAAAAGGGTACAAGGCTCTGTAGCGACTCTCCTTCTTGGCTTGGAATTCCTGCGCGGTTTTGCAAATCAAAGGGCAAAGGGAGTGGGAGGCGCTTCAGGTGGCTTATATTGATCCAATGCTTGCTCCCATGCACCTTCACGGCCGACCTCGTGGCAAGTATGATTTGGTAGGGTTCGGACCACTTCGGTTCCAAACTCGATTTCCGTTGATAGTTCTTCACCAGAACCCACTGGCCTGGTTCCAACCGATGTCCAGGACCCTCTGGTAGCGGCCGCAATGTCTCGGATACCTGTTGGTGAATAGAACGCAGATCTTTAGTCACGGCATACAAGTAGTCTGTCATCAGAGGATAATCAATATCTCTAAAAGACCTGGGCCTAGGAACTCCCCATACATTGGCAGGACGTCCAAAGATTACCTCGTAAGGTGATAACCCTGTTCTTGTGTGTGGTGTCGTTCTTAGAGACAATAGTGCTAAAGGGAGGGCATCGGGCCATCTTAATCCTGTACTAGCACAAATTTTGGCCATCTTCAGTTTCAATGTACCATTATATTTTTCGACTAGACCAGCTGACTGGGGATGCCTGGCTGCATGAAATTTTTGCTTAATTTGTAAACCGTCACAAACACTCAGAACCAGTAAGGAGTTAAAATGTGTCCCGTTATCAGACCAGATAATCCGGGGCAAACAGTATCGGGGGAAATATTCTTTAACCAAGGCTTTGGCAGTTGCAACCGCAGTGGCTTCCTTGGTGGGGTAGGCTTCAACCCATTTATTGAAAGCACAAACCACCACCAATACATATTTCAAATCATTCACTCTCTCCATTTGTATATAATCAATTTGTATAACTTCAAATGGCAAACATGGCGGTGCAAAATTTCCACTCAGGACAGATTCTCTGCCCCCTGGGTTGTAACGCAAACACACAGGACAATATTTAGCCACATGCACTGCAGTTTTGGGAATATTTGGGTTATTCCAGACTGGGTCTAACACTGCACAAATACCTTTCGCTCCTATGTGTGCTGAACCATGAGCCCTGGTCACCACAGCATATACCAATGCATTAGGCAGTAACCAACGCTGCTTCTCAGTTCGATCTATCCAACATTCATTTTTGTCTAGTTGACCCACTTCCTGTTCCCATTTTTATGCCTCGTCTATGGTAGCTTCTTTCTATAATTCTTTTACGCTTTCAATGGTATTGTCAAACACAGATGTTTCCGCCACCCACCGAGCTGAAGCACTAGGAAACATGGGAGTCATCTTAGTTTGTGCTGTTTCCTTGGCTATTGAGTCAGCAAAAGCATTTCCCTTTCCCGTAGAATCAATGACTTTCTTGTGAGCGCTGCATTTGATGATGGCTACTTTATCTGGTAGTGTCAAGGCAAATAACAATCGGTCAATTAAAGGTCCATGTTGAATTTTCTGGCCATGCGTGGTAAAGAATCCCCATTCCCTCCACAGCCTCCCAAAACTATGGGCAACGCCGCAGGCGTACTGGCTGTCTGTGTAAATATTTACTCTCAGGCCTCTGCTAATTTCACATGCTCGTAACAAGGCTATTAGTTCAGCTGCCTGGGCTGAGTGATGCGAAATCCTAGCGGTTTCCACCACCGTTTTCAGGGTCGTAATAGCATACGCAGCTGTTGCAGTACCATCTGGCAATTTAAAACAAGAACCATCAACATACAACTCTCCTTGGGGTTCTGGTAAAGGGGTGTCGGTAAGATCTACACGCCCTTTTGTTTCCTCCTCAGTTCTAAATATACAATCATGGATATCATCCTTTTTATCATTGGACGGGAGAGGCAATAATGTTGCGGGATTTAATGTAGCACATCTTTTAATTGTAATGTGGGGTGCAAACAATGTTAATTCGTATCCTGTTAAACGAGCACTCGTAAGGTGCTGGGTCTTAGTTCTATTTAACAGAATATCCACAGCATGCGGTACCATGACTGTGAGATCTGTGTTCAAAACTATACCTTCTGATTGTCGGATGGCCACCGCTACCGCCGCAGTGGCCCTCAGACAATTGGGAAGGGCTTGTGCGACCATGTCTAGTACTGATGAAAAGAAGGCACAGGGTCTCTGTTTTCCGCCAAAACCCTGTGTTAATACTGAAAGGGAACAACCGTCCACCTCGTGCACATGAAGTGAAAAAGGCTTCCGGTAATCGGGGTACCCAAGACAGGTGCAGAACACAAAGCAGATTTCAAAGATTCAAAGGCTTCTTGACATTCATCCGTCCAGGGTAGGGGTTCATGCACATTTTTGGTAGTCAAATACAACAAGGGTTTAGAGAGGAGTGAATAATTAGGAATCCATTGGCGACAGTAAGAGGTTATGCCGAGAAAAGCACGAACATCACGTTGGGTACGAGGTACAGACATGTTAGTAATTACAGATATTCGTTCTGGTGTTAGTCGTCTTCCCGCTTTCGACAGTAAGTGGCCAAGGTAGGTCACTTCCTGTCGACAATACTGAAATTTGGAGAGGGAGACTTTATTTCCTTTATCAGCCAAATGACGTAACAATGTTACTGTCGCTTCTTTGCAGCCTTCTTCTGTATCGGAGGCCACCAAAATATCATCCACTTACTGGATAATCGCATTACCTGCAGGCAAAATTAATTCATCCAGGACTGCCTTCAAAGCCTGGCTATATATGCTGGGACTTTCTGTATAGCCTTGGAGTGCACGCATAAATCTAAAGCTTCGACCTCCTAATGAGAATCCGAAGATATGTCTGCTATCAGGATGAATTGGAATGCTAAAGAAAGCATTTTTTAAGTCTATTACAGAGAAATATTGTGCCGTAGGGGGAATCATGGTGAGAATTGCTGTAATATCCGGTACCACAGGATATTGAGGGACTACTATTTTATTGACGGCTCGAAGGTCAATCACAAAACGATATGCAGTCTTATAATCAGGGGCGCCATTAATTGGTGTCTTCTTCAGAATCGGTAAAATTGGACTATTACAAACATTAGCAGCTGTTTCTTCCACTACCCCCTTGTCAATGAGGTCACGAATGATATGCAACAAGGCCTGTTCACCTTCCGGTAAAATCCTATACTGAGGAATGCGTGGCATTTGTGCATTTGGTTTCAATGTTATTGACACAGGGGCTATTCTTAACAGACCAACATCGGTGTCCCCTGTCGCCCATAGTGTCCGAGGAATGGCAGAGAATTCAGGGGGCAAAGTCTCATTTTTAGTAAAGTATTGAGTTACTTTCACAGGTGGTTTCTGCATTGTCAGAAAAACACCATCAGGGGAACAATAAATTTGTGCATGTAATCTCTTCAAGATGTCTAACCCTAAAAGGTTTTCACCACAATTAGAAGTTAGAAGAAAGGGTGTATGCATGGAAATGGGACCTATCGTAAAAGGCAGAGGTTTTGAAACGGGGCTCACTACCGGTATTCCAGAGAATCCTACTGATACATTATTTTGGCCAGACAGAGCTTCCCCTGGGACCAGTGTATGGGCGACTGAACTACTCATCGCCCCAGTATCCACTAAAAACGTTCCCGATGTACCCAACAGTTCTCCTTGTACATAAGGTCCCTCTTGGTCAACTGGTACTGTAATATGGCCCCCGCTCTGTCCATGGCTGTCTCATGCATAATCCCGTTCATCATACCTGTCATCCTGATAAGTCTCGTTGTAGTATTGTCTATTCTGAGGGTCATCAAAATGATTCTTACAAGAACCCTCATGTTGTGAATCCTCCCTTCTCATGCTATTTCGATCTATATTCCCTCGACCCCTTCCTCGTCCTCTACTAGGTCCGTTCCTTGCCAACAACAGAGGGCAATCCACCCTCCAATGTCCTTCCTCCTTACAATAGGAACATTGATTATCCCAATATTCGGAGGGCCTCCTCAACCTCTTCCTGTCGTCTGGCCTCTTTGAAAGGAGCCTCGCACTCCTCGTCCTGAATTTTGCCCTCTACTGACTTGCTGCAGTAGTACTCTAGTTTTTAGATCCTTAGTCTTTTTCTCTGATTTTTCTTTACTCTCATTCTCACGATGTTCATAATATTGGGCCATGCTAAGGATAACGGATGGAGCAGCCGTAGTCCACGTACTTTCAGCTGATTGGAGACGGGACATAACCTCCGGAAGCAAATTTGTGACAAATCTGTTTACAAATAATCGAATTCCTCCCTCTGTCGAGAGGTCCTGGCCACTAAAATCTATGAAAACGTTCTCGAACCGAGTAAAGAAATCAGACACACTTTCGTCCTTTTTCTGTTTACACACTGTTAATTTATCCCAATCTACTTTTCTAGGAGGGAGAAGAGTCTTCATGTATGTAATAATTGTATCTGGTACGGCTAATATTTCGTCCCACAGTTTCTCACCGGGTTTCCGTTCCTTATCCCAATTTTTCAATTGATCCCATGTTCCTCCCAACTCTGGAATATGGTCTGTATCATGTATTTGTCTCCATATGTCTACTGGGATCAGGAGACCAAAAAACAACTCAATATCAGCTATAGTCATAATGGCAGAATTGGCTGCTTCGGTCAATTCTTTATAATAAGCTGTAGGATTTTTACGGGGGTCAGGGAGCTGGGCTTTTAACGTAAGGACCTCGCTTCATTTCCAAGGGGTATAAACCCATTGTTCCTGAAGCCTAGCGTCCACTCGTGCTCTGGTGACATTACCCCCATTGTCCCTTATTTCGGGTACTTCCGGGAAAAAGAGAGGCTGCACCTCTCTCATGGGGTGCTGTGCTCCCCATTCAGCACTCTTTCGGTGCAGCCGTTCCCTATAATGTAAGAGCGTAGTTACATTCTGGTATACTTCCTCAGTTTGGAGATGGAATTTATGAGCGTGATCCCTTATATCACGCAGTACCTGGGGCGGAAGTCCTTCCTCTAAATACTGTTCCCATAAGGAAATCAATCGGATCGCCATGCTCTCTAAAGCCAGCTGTTGTGCCACTGGCTCAAAGTCCTTCATGGTGGTCCAAATATCTTCTAAAGTATAAATAGCATTCCGCATCCACTGGGATGCCTGAATTATAATAGCTCTCCTTTCCTCTATTCCCAGCAACGACCGAGTGTAAGCTCGTTGATCACTCAAGTCAGACAACGGTCGCTTGGGTGTGGCTCCTGGGCCAACTGTATTTCGGAGGTCTAAAGTGGTCTGAGTCGGAGGGGAGAGAAATACCGAGTGCAAAGAAGAAGGGACGGCCGCATCCGGCCGAAGGGATATTAAGGGTGAGGTAGTTTGTCGAAGAGAAGCAGGGGAAAACGGAGCATCAGGCCCTGACCCTCCAGTGGGGGCCGTAGCAACCGCCCCTATCGGTGTTTTTACACTTGATGCAGCTCCCAACTGATCTGCCCGTACCAAAGGTACGGCTGGGTACAACCCTTGTGGAGCATACGGAGGAGGTGGTCGGGCTTCCAACAAATCTTCTAACTCATCCTCTGTCTCTGGTCTGGCCACATAGCTTTTACTTGTTTCCAATCGAAACTGTCTATCCATTCTTTCAATATTTTCCTCCATCTTTCCCTTATCGTATGCTACTGCCTTCTGGGTAATTGTCTGTCCACTCTTCAGCCTTCCCAACTTTTCTTCTCTGATCCGTCGTCTTTTTGCCTCCTTCAACCATAAGTTCAAGGAGTCAAACATAGACTGACGGCTCTTCTTCATAAACAATTTATTCTGTATGTAATTAATCTTTTTCTCATCAAAGCTCCCTGTAAGAGGCCATTGCAACTCCGAATTATCCTTCGAATACCTATTCCAAAGGGTATTAAATAGGATTGGCTGCAACCCATGTTTAACATACATATCAAAACTGGGACTACCCTCGGGAGGGGCAGGCTGTTTTTCTTCGAGCCCCGTACCTCGCCGACAGCAGCACCCAAAACATATTTTACTGAAACAAGGCATGATGCAATTTCCGTTCACAAAATCTATACAAACACCTATACACTTGGACACGTCCTTCTCATTATCCACTCATACAGTTTTTCATTCAATCGTTATAATAAAGTGCTGTAAAAACAGTGCAAGGCAAATTTTCTTTCAAAAATCTATGCAAATGACGTCTTCAGATACGAACAGAGCCCGTCGACTCCTGTTCGGGGAATCGATTCAAAAGAATTCCAGACCAAAAAAGACCCAACAAACAGGAACAGTCATTGGACTGTTCTGAGAGCACCTGATAGGCGAGCCACGAACTCTCTCACAGGCCATCCCATGGTCCTGTTCTGGTTGGGCCGGGCATCTGGACACGTCTCCAGAACCCAAGCTTACCCAGTTGCTCCCAGGGCTTTCCCGGAGAGAATTCGGCCGAGCGAGCAACGCCGTACTCCGCTAAGGCATCAGATGTAGTCTCAATTATTCACCAAACAAGTCTGTGGGGTATCCCCCCGCGCAGCCCCTTCGCCGGAACGGTAGATCCCCAGATTCCCTCGTGGTCCGGCTTCCCCGGCCACCGTCAAACAAGGACAGTTAACTGTTATCAAAAAGAAACACTTCAACTGAGTGATCCTTATCCAATCCAATCACAGAATATTACTCACCTGGTGCACTCAGGTCGATTGCGAATTCTCCACTGCCGACACCTAGACAGACCGACACAGTCTGTTCTTCTCTCGGGTTAAGCCCGTAGGACTCCGGCGTAGGGTCTTCAGTAGCTGGGTGGGATACTGGGCTCGAGAGTGGAACGGCTTGTTTTCATAACACAAACGGGTGTCTCAAATCAGGATCCTCTTTCTGTCCATCCACTCGGCCAGAACTCCTCCTTGTCACCCCTGTTTACAGGAGGGGACGACCCTATCGTGGAGTCCCGGCGGAGTCGCCAACTGAAGGATTCAAAATTATTCTATCGAGCTATACTTACCAATAGCCCATATGACTTTATCTATAATAATAATTCAGTCGGCAATGGAGAAGGTTCAATCGTTTATTCATCAAATACAAGCCCTGACAGGGGAGCCTCAGTCTGCACAACCCTCGGAGATGCGCAGAGGAGACTGATTACATGTTCAGAATACAAAGCATATATACGTTTCACACGTTCAAGATGACACCCTACAAGGAAAGATACAACTTGTCAGCAGGCCAAGAGGAATACCCATATAAGGCACAATTGATTTGCTAGTAGCCTAGGCCTAAGCTATTCCGGGGGTGGGTCAGTAAGGTGCCTCCCTGTCTATCTGTAGCCCAGGGAGTACAGGAACGGGCTCTGCTAGAATGTGCGCATCCCACAAGAAGGGCAGGTGTGACCTTGGGTTTCCTTGAGCTACAAGCTAACAATTATAGTAGGCAGCCTGCTTGGCCGTCGGGGTTTCGAGCCGAGAGTGGAATCACGTGTTTTCATAGAACCAGCACTTGCACATAAAGAAACGAAACAAACGGCTCCGGTCATACCAATAGGAGCAAACAAATCAAAAGTGAATCATTGGTTAATATGCGATCATAGTGAACTCTAATTATATGATTATATGGTTTCGGGGTTATATTGTATACATTAGGCCAATAATATGTGTATATCGAATTTTAGATCCCATCAGCTTCTTGGGGTTGAGAGGGCGGTAGTAGCGCAGCACCCAAGGAGCAACAAGGAACTGTGAGCAACAAGGAATTGTGGGGCACAGTACATGCAGCAAGCTGCTGGACTCTCTTGGTGCAGGGGAAAAAGGTGGCAGCACCCCACCCAGAGGCAAATAGTGAAGCCCAGTCACCCGAACATTGGCTCAGAGTGTGTTTGGGTGTGCCAGCAGACCGGACTACAACAGGCTTTGGCGCAAATGGCAAGGGGTAACACCACACCTGGGGGGCCTTTAACAGAACACGCAAAATGCAGAGAGGCAGGAAGCACCAACAAGAGGACTAGGGGGCACCACTGAGAAGGATCCGCGCGGCATCGCGGGAACATGGGAGCGACTGGATGGATCGCTATCCGCTGGACAATGCTAGCTGCGAGGGAACAAGCGGCCAGCGGCGAAAGGACGCCAGACCCCCGGCAGCCAAGCGGATTAGGAGGGTGCCAGCCAAGCTATTAGAGGCAGCACCCGCTAAGAAGATCGCACAGAAGAAGGTCCAACCATTTTCAGCCAGCACGGCTGCAGAGGGACCACGCACAGGGACTGGTGACACGTCAGCAACTGGTGAGCATATCAGCGTAATAGTGCAAGAGTGCATTAAATCTATGACACCATTATTGTTGCAAAGCTTAGGTGCATGGGCAGCTGGAGCACAGGCGCAAGGGGGGGCAAGGGGCTGCGTCAGCTGGGGCAGCAGCAGATGTGGAAGCACTAGGGAGCAGAACACATCAGGGCCCGGGGGGGGACAACGGGGCACCACGGGGGGTTGGGGGGACACGGGCAGGCTGGGCGGCGCCCCTGCAGCACCCCCCATAGCAGAGCCATACACGCGCCCATCGCCAGGCCCCGCATCAATGATCACCAGGGTAACAGGTTTGTCAAGCCTTATACCACTAGCGGTAAAGGAGAGGATATGGAGAAAGGAGTTTATCGATATTTTTTCACTATTGGAAATACAACTAGAGGGGCTTGACTTAACTAAGTGTGATAGGAAGGACGACGAGAGGCGGGAAAGGCGAAGAGAGCGGAAAGAAAGAAGTTTTGATAATTGGTTAGACGCCTTCCGAATTATGGCATGCATCATAGGAGAGAAATTCCCATGATGCGCAGCAGACTTTTGGCTCTACGAAGCTAACATACATAGAGCTCAGAGGCAGTTTCCAGGGGATGCATGGCTAGAATATGATAAAGGTTTTAGGCTAAAAATGCAGACACATCCTGAAATGGAGTGGAACGAGGAAGACGTGTCGGGCTTCATCCACAAGATGATGATAGCCAAAGAGCCCAAATCTTGGTCAGGGAGGAGCGAGCAGCCCTTTCGGACCCCCTTCCACAAGGGAAGAGGGAGGACTTTTCAGAGAACCAGGCAGACGGGGTCATGGAAGACGCCCCACACCAACGGTCCCCCAGCCATATGCTGGAAGTTTGAGGCAAACGAGTGCACCTACGGGGCATCATGCAAGTTCCAACACACATGCTCATCCTGTGGCGGGGGGGGGCATCCAGCGGCAGCGTGCAGGCGTAAGAAGGACCACAAGGGCGACAGGAAGGACACAAAGAAACACTGAGGAGCTGACAGGAGTAGCAGGGGGACAGGTGGGTGAGTGTCCATCGGGCTAGCATGGTCACCAGTCAACACACACCAGTTACGCAAATTGGCAAACAGATATCATAACATAAAGGACGCAGAAATACTAGTGCATGGGTTTGAGGAAGGCTTCCCCATCCCGTTGTCTGGTCCCCGCCCACCAGGCAGCACTAGGAACCTAAAATCGGCATTACTACACCCAGGGGTGGTAGCTACGAAATTAGAGAAGGAGAAACACCTGGGTAGGATTGAGGGCCCCCTCACCCCAGAGAGGTCCAAGGAGGTGGTGATCTCACTGCTCGGGGTAGTTCCCAAGAAATAGCAGGGGCAGTATCGCTCGATCCACCACCTATGCCATTGACTTAGTGAGGGCAACAGGAAGAGGGACCCTTATGGCAAAAGCGGACATCGAGTCCGCTTTCCGTGTACTCCCGGTACACCCTGAAAGTTTCCACTTGCTGGGTTTCGAGTGGGAGGGGAAGGTGTACGTGGATAAAGCGATGACAGTGGGTTGCTCAGTTTCATGTGCATACTTTGAGATATTCAGCACCTTCATAGAGTGGGCTCTGCATGACAAGCATCCAGCGGGGGGGAAGCTACATTATCTGGACAACTTCCTTTTCACAGGCCCGGCCGGGTCGGCAGAATGCAGGAACACATTGGCAGCATTTATGGAACTGACAGATGAGCTAGGAATTCCCCTGTCTATGGACAAAACAGCGGGTCCAGCAACAACCATGACCTTCCTGGGGATAGAGATAGACTCAATCGCCGGGACTTCCCGGTTCCCTCCAGAAAAGGTAGAGGACTTCAGGGCAGAGTTAGGGGCCTGTGCGGGCGGGGAAAAGCCACACTGAGGGAGGTACAGAGGCTTATAGGCAAACTGAAATTCACTGCCCGAGTCATCCCAGCAGGCAGGGCATTTGCTAGGTGATTGACAAAATTGACATGCGGTTTGACCCAGAAGCACCATCATGTGAGACTGGGGGCGGCGGTCAAAAAGGATCTACTAATGTGGGATACCTTTTTAAGAGACTTTAACGGCGTCCTGATATGGAGGGAAGGCTGGGTAACTAACAAGCAAATAGCTTTGTTCACCGATGCATCAGGTAGCACAGGTTTCGGGGCAATACTTGGCAGCAGATGGTGTGCAGGACAATGGCCTAACAAGTGGCACAGGGAAGGCGTGACCAGCAATATCACCTTCTTAGAGCTATCATAGTCGCACTCACGGCATGGCGGCAGGAGTTCAAAGACATGAAACTAACACTATGGTCAGATAACAAAGGAGTGGTACAAGCAATTAATAAAGGGACAGCTAGATGCCCAGATACTTTACGACTAATGCGCTGACTGATTAAATTACAGTTGGAAGGCAACATAGACCTGAAAGCACGCCACTTACCAGGAGTAGAAAACGAGGTGGCGGGCGCCCTGTCCAGAGCGAGAATGACGAAGTTCAGGGAACTAGCTCCCAGCGCAGACCAGAACATGACACCCTTTCCGGACCAGCTATGGGACCTGGAGGGGTTGACTTATCAGAGCTGATTAGCCAAGCACTCACACCCGAGGCAACAAGGAGATATAGAAAGTACGCCTTCACAGCGATGCAAATAGGAGGCATACAGTCATTGGGTGACATGGGGGCAACGAGCAGGGCAATCGGGGTGTTCATACAATGGGCCTTTAACCTCAACAAGTCCAGCTCACCTGTCCGCACTGTCACACTACTGCAAGCTAACAACAGGGCACTATCCGGCAGCATCACACTACATCAAAGCAGCAATGAAGATCTGGAGACGCGCGGAGGGCTCAAAAAAGGATACCAGGCGCCCAATAGACTGTACAAAGCTTGGCGGACTACTAAGAGCCCTTCTGGGTGCCACAAAAGACAGGTTTGAACTCCTACTCTTCAGGGCAGCATTCGCGACCGTCTTCGGGGCTTTCCGGATTAGCGAGCTAGTAGAGCCAGCAGTCAGGAACAGCCAAACACTGCTTACAGGCAGGGGATGTAACACCCAAGGCGGGGGAAGTAGAAATCTGACTGAGAAAGTCAAAAACAGATCAGGCCGGGAAAGGGGCATTAGTGACACTAAGATGCATCAGGGACCGGGACTGCTGCACAGTGTGTTGCTTGATGGTTTTCATGGCTGTGCGCCCGGCCGGCGAGGGTCCCTTGTTCAAACACAGAGATGGCACGCACCTGAGCAAGTTCCAGTTCAGGGCGATCCTGCGTTGCACGCTCAGCATGGGAGGGCTACTCCCGGTGGGTTTCGGGTCCCACTCATTCAGGATAGGAGCAGCCACAACCGCCGCACAGCAAGGGATGAGCGAGGCCGGAATACAGGCTGTGGGGAGATGGCGGCCAAGGGCATACCGCAACTACGTGAGGCCACAATTACTATGAGAGTCAGGGCCAGCTGGGGAGACAGTGGGATACCCCTCAGCAGGCAGGTCATGTGACAATATCCTTTGCTGTCCTTTCATCAACAGGGCAAAGACCGCGCTTGGTATGGGTGGTGGGCCACTCATTCATAAACCGGATGCACACCTGGTGGCGACAGGGGGGCCACAAGCGGGATGGGCGACCAGTGAACACCTGCGTGCAGTGGTACGGCCAGCCAGGAATGAGATGGGATCAGCTGCCAGCGACCTTAGCAAGCCTGCAGGCGGAAGCAGCCGGGCACCCGGACGTCTTGATCATACACCTGGGGGGAATGATTTGGCCAACCTGAGGAGGAGGACACTCCTCCACAACATACAGAGGGATCTCACCAAAATGGCCAAAACCTTCAGGTGCACAACCATCATTTGGTCAGAGTTGATCATACAGGAGGGAATGGCAGGGGGCAGAATCCCAGAAAGCGGTGGAGAACTCAAGGAATAAGCTGAACCTCACCGTAAGCAAATTCTGCAGAACAAATGGGTTAGAGGCAATCAGACACGGGCTCATCCACATGGGACACCCCGAGTTCTACGAGCAGGATGGGGTGCACCTGTCAGAGGCAGGTATGAACATGTTCTGGAGCAACCTATGGGGCGCCATGGCCTTGGCAGGACACAGGTGAAGGGTTCCCCAAGTGCGAGGGGGGAGCCGCAGGAAGACGGAAGCCTCCCTGGCGGCATGGCTGAGAAAGACGGGGAGAAAGGTTGGTACAGAAGCACACTGGAGGGCAGTGTGCCGGGACAGGACCACTTACCTTGGGATGCCTCACGGCTGGGCAAGGGGGACCGAAGGACGGCGGGTAGGACCACTCACCTTACGATGCCTCACGGTTGGGTGAGTCGGCCTACCAAGAGGGGTAGCAAACGGAGACGGCGCTCGCAGCCCAGCCCCCGCCGGTTGGCAGGGCACAACAGGAGTCCGAAAGGTAGCGAGTTGGGCCTAACTCCTGGACAGCGGCTACTCCCCCAACCTCACGCGGAATAAAAAAGAAAATCCAACCGAACGAACTGAACAGATAACATGGCAAAATGTTGTGTAATAATATACTCCCAAGATATACGTGTATTCCTAAATAAAACTGCGGCCAATAAATGACCACCACAAGAAGTGTGTACGCTGGCTTTATTATGAAAGGGACGCAACGTGATACATGCAAAATGGGGGGAGTGGGGCTGAGTGCGTGGGTTAATACCACGTGCTTTTAGAACTGGGCAATTAACTTTGCACAGCTGCAAAGTCAAAAGGTACAACAGCTCGGATATCATAAACATCATATGCTGACGACACCCAAATCATGGTCTCTCTGTCCTACTCGGTGAGTACCTCCGCTCTTAACTTCAGGAACTGCATGGAGGCAGTTTCACAGTGGATGACCCTGAATTCACTGAAGTTAAACGGAGAGAAAACCGAGGTCCTGATTTTCGTAGGAGATCAGGATATCTGGTCAAGCGACTGGTGGCCTCGGAGCCTGTCCACTGCCCTCGAAATCCGCCCGGAATTTGGGCGTGCTGAATGACACCTCGCTCGCTATGGACCGGCAGGTAAACAGAACTGTCTCCACTTGCTGTGGTGTTATTAGGATTCTGAGGAAAATAACTCACTATCTTTCCCTAGAAGCCCATAAGCAGATCGTGGTTGCCCTGGTATCATCTAGATTAGACTACTGCAATGCGCTCTATGCGGGCATCAATAAAGGCCTGATACAGCGCTTGCAGGTTGTCCAAAATGCGGCAGCCAGATTTGTTCTTGATGTCCCCAGTCTCTCCTCTGCCACATTAGCTAGGAAGAGATTGCACTGGCTCCCGATTCAGGCTAGGATCGCTTTTAAGATCATGTGCCTTGTTCATGGGGCCCTGCTTGGAGTAAGCTCAGAAGGCATAAGATCACTGCTGGTTCCTTACACTCCCAGCAGAATCCTTCGCTCCTCTAGCAAGAACCTCCTGTCTGTCCCCCGGGTTTGTAGAGCCAGGTGGGGAGGGAGGGCTTTTTCGTTCTTGGCCCGAAGTTGTGGAACACCCTCCCCCCAGAATTAAAAGCTCAACCATCTGTCATGCTCTTTAGGAAAGCATTAAAAACGTGGCTCTTCGCAGAGGCCTATCTGTAATCTGGTACTCGGCTCATATGACATGATTATATCATTTGTTATGCGCCTTGATGCCCCTTGGGCTAAGTTGCGCATTATAAGATTACCTTCATTCATTCATTCACATGGCGCGCAGTTTAAACGTCACACTGGCCCTTCCAGCAGGACTCACTGCCGGAAGGGTCTGGGCTCGGCCCTGCATGGGGTCCAGGTGATTGGATGACATGGACAAGGGCGGGGGCCCGCAGACAGCGATTCCATGCCCCGCAAGGTGTGAACCTACCCACCCTGTGCCCTTGGGGCAGCTAGCCCGGTCATTGCAGGGTAACCCCCTGCACAGCCGCCATGCTGAATAGGAACTGTGCCCCCCAAGGGTGCAGTGCAACTGCCACTCTCACTGAGCAGTGACCAGTGGGGAAGGGGGCAGTGCAGGGACTGCCACAACCCAGGATTACCTGTTATAGCAGGTGGTGGCCGGAGTCAGAGTACAGGCCCCAGCACCAGAATAAAAGGGCCCCTTATTGGCCAATCAGATGGCAAAAACAGTGCCTCTCATTCGCAAACTGGGGCACTTCTGTACTTGCAAGGCATGGAAGAGTAAATGTATTTGAGCTTGTGCAGGCAATGCTTGTTTTAATATCAGGGAAACCAACAGTGAAAACTGGCTCTGCAGAGCATGAAACAGACCTCCAAACAGCCCGTCTCCTTGGACTAACCTCCACCAGACACTCTGCATGAACAGTCTAGACACCCTGCATTAGAAGCCCAGGTACCCTGCATTAACAGCCCAGACGTCCTGCATTAACAGCCCAGACACCCTACATGGGCTGCCCCATCCTCTACACAGGCCTTCCCCAGAAACCCTGCATTAACAGTCCAGACTCCCTGCACCGACAACCCCAGATACCATATCTGGCGCCTCCAGACTTCTTATGTGGGCTGTTTCATCACCTGCAAAGGCCTTTCCCAGACACCCTGCGCTGACAACCAAATAAAATGCCCTGGCGCTTCCAGACAATGCAAAGACCCAGCTGGACATCGTGCATAACCTCTGCCTAGACCGTGCATTAGATTCAAAGAGGACCCCTCCCCCAACAGTAGCTCCCCCCGCCCACCAACAATCACCTTGAATTAATTTCAAAGTACCATGTATCATATTCGCTCAGACAGAGTCTGCTCCTGTACCCGCTCTTATACTTCTGTTTATTTACATACAATCAGTCATATCTCTTCAATGCGAGCCCCTACACATCAGGTCTTGTTGGTACGCATGCAATGACCTGCCAATGGTCACCTCCGCTGTAGGTGGTTCGGCTGAGGCGGTCGTAAACTTCATGTACACACACACACATATATATATATATATATATATATATATAAAACACTGTTATTTACAGAATGACACGTGGGAGGGGGCAGGGGTCACATTGTCACTTGCACAAGCTTCTGCAGTGCCCCAAACCCACTCTGATGCCACGTTGTATAGCGCCTAGCCTATGGACCTGGGTGCCCTGACCCCCTGCATTGCCCCAGACCCTACACTGCCTGCCCCTTTGTACCGCCCAAGTCATGTCTGCTGCCCCGGACCCCTCAGCATTCCCTATGGCATGTCACAGACCCTCCTTTATTACCTCTTCGGAAGTACTCTAGAACCCTGCACACAGTCCAGGACCTCACCTGTGTCCATCTGCAATAGACAAGCCCCCCTCCCTGCCACAGGGTACTGCCCGGGGGTGCCTGCATCACCCATCCGTGCCTAAAGTTGCCCCCTCTCACTGCCCCGTGCATCCTGCCAGCCCCCACCCACTGCCCTTACCTAGAATTTCCCCCTCATCTTGTACCTCAGCCCCATCATTGCCCTCTAGTGCCCCTCTATTATCTGCACCCCCTTCCCCACATTCCCCCAGCCCCTGTGCACTAAGGAGTGGGAAAACCACTTCTCTCCTGCCCTGCTCCTGCCCTTCTCCGAGAACAGAGCAGCCCCGCCCATTCGCCCATATAGCAGCAGGTAACATAAAATGATAATAACTCAAAGTTATTATAATTGCATATTTCCTTTACTGTGCACTGCTTAAAAGCAGTGGTGCGACGCTCCTCTGCCATAGCGGAAGAGTCACCCCTGCCCCCCAAAATTCTCAAAGTTATGCTCCTGACAGATGTGTTGAGTCTATGGCCTGCTGTGTGTTTGGTCCCAGTGCCTAGGTTAGGAGTAGAGGAAAGATTTGAGATAAAAGCTCCAGGGGGCAGATTTATAAGGCCCTTGCGCCACTTTTGCATCACGTTTCCCATGTTAAAAATGGCGCAAAAGTGCACAATGGGCTTGTAAAAATTTCCCCAGGTTTCTTGTTACGGTTGTTTGCTACAGGAAGAAAGGTTTGTCAACCTCATGTCCTGGTCCCCCAGGATGAAGATATTGGTATGCTTTAGGGTGAGGTTTAAGATGTCATCTAAGAAGGTCTGGGCAGCGCACATCTTTGTGTACCCCTCTGCGCTGCTTATGTTTATTATTATGCATTTATGAAGTGTGGCTTTCACTCCGAGGAGAGTCTAGATGCTGACCCTAAAAGGAGAATACAGAAGAAGGAGACTGTGTGGAAAGGAATCAATGAAATAGATTTTTTGTAATCCTTTTCTGATAGACCCAGGACATTGTAGGTTACAGATGAGAAGTGGATGACGAGAAAGTCTACCTTGACTGCCCAAGTAAAAGGATTCTCCTCACAGTAGCCATGGTGCCACCCTGTACTTAATGTATTCGTGAAAGGTGTCGCCTAAAGAGAGTCCCAATTAGGAGCAAAAAGCCACAAGGGCAGAAAAACACCTCATTGACAAGCTTGGCAATACGTCATTAAATGTGGAAAATTAAGGAAGGTTTAGGAAAGCAAGGCACCAAAACAGCCACGGTCCAAGGCTGAGAAGAAACCCATGTAGATCTTCCAGAACAAGATTCAAGACAGGAATCTAGCTAGCAACAACGCAGAGCAAAAATCGGGGATAAAAATGGTGGCAAGTACCAATGAATGAGACAAAAAATAAGGCTACAAATGCATTGAACTGCATTCCTCTCATCAGTGCCTCTTTATATATGGTCTAAAAAGTGAATAATAGATTAGATCCATTTTGGTTTGGGAACAGTTGCGGCAATCACCAGAAAAACCACAATCTTGGAAAGGGTCATATATAACGCTAACCAAAGAATCGTGCAAACAAGTCCAAGTTTGATATCCCCTTTCCTCTGCGAGCTTCCGTGCTCTGACTGCCACCTTTCAAGACAGGTGCTCAGCGCAAGCCGCTTAAAAACTCTCTGGGTAACTTCACTCACGGAAAATGCCGGCATGGTCTGAGAGGTAAAGGAAAATACACCTTCCCATGAACTGGGCACCCGGGTCAAACTAGACACCACTGCACCACACGGTTAGCACAGATACAAGGCTGCCTTCTCATTACAGCACAGCCGCTAGTAACTTCCCATCATGGCAGAGATGTAACATTTACTTGGCGGGATGAGCAGCTGGTTTCCAGATGCAGGTGGCGCAAGGTGTCTTATAAAGTGATCACCAAGTCTGGCACACTTTAATCTGGGAGCCTTGAGTAAGAAGCCTGAGTCATATCTTAGCATTTTGCCTTAACTATGCCCTGTAAGTTTGTGCTTTTGGCACAAGGGGTGTTGATTATAGTAAATTTTGTGCATCAGACTTTGTAATGTGTCATGTGCCTGAGCCTCCAATTGTGGGAAGAACCCTGAGCACAGAGGAATATCACAGTGAAGAACATAGAAACCTTCTCAGGGGTCTCACTGATACACCTTGGTCCTTTTAAACCAACATAGAAGAAATTGGCACAGAAGCTGAAATATAAAATACATATTTATTAACCTCAGATGAGAGAGACTACGTCACACAGAACCCTTAGCAACTGTATGAGGCAGTCTAAGGAGTACAGAAAACTGGGGCCTTATATATGCTTAGGGTCACATAGTCAGCATAAGACCAAGGGGCAGTCCTGGCTCATGTAAGCATGCAAAATGCCTAATATGGGCATGTACGATCTGCTTGCTCAACAAAGTGGGAGGAGAGTTACTTCTCCATACATCAGCAAAAATAGCCTGACAGTTATACAAGAGGAGCAGGAGCATTCTACTAGCTAGGCCCTTCTGAGCATGTGCAAGGCTCTGAAGAGGGAAACAGCACATGCGAACACATCGCTAATGAAAATGGCTGCCAAGTACAACAAGCATTGGAAATGCAATAGGTCTCGCATTAGAAAAGTTGGAGCTATTGGTCTTGTAAATGACAAATATTTTATTTATGTGTTGGTTTTTAAAATAGCTAAATTGATAGCTTTGTCATTTACAATGCCAATAGTTATAACTTTCGCGAATGTGACACCTATAGCATTTGTAATGCAACATGTTTTGTATTTTCGTGACTTAGATGGCAGCTCTGGTCATTAGGCCACATCTCTAGAGAGATGTACGAAGTACTGAGGAAGGCAAGATAAACTGCACTTCAATAATGATGTCGAAATTAAGTTAGTACCTCTTTGATCGTTTTACTGCAAAATTGTGAAAATTATGAGACTCTAGTTCAGAACAGTTCGAACTTAGCTGTAGGACAAGGCAACCCAAGAAGTGCCAGTGCAAAGTGTTGGAAGTAACTGTGGCCAAGCATCTACTGTAAACACAGGCCACGTTGTCAGTAAACTTGGGGAAATATGTAGCCTGGCCCAACATTAAAAGTGTTGCAGTCACTGGGTGTAGGCCATTAAAAAAAACAAGTTAAAAGAAAAGGAGACACAGCCTGGCGGCCGTGAAACTGAAAGCACGGCCGGCCGTGAAAGCCTTTGATGCAGCAGGGGGCGGAGCGGGAAGAGCTGCTGGCGACACCAAGCTGGGCAACAGAAAAGGAGACACGGCCTGGCGGCCGTGAAACTGAAAGCACGGCCGGCCGTGAAAGCCTTTGATGCAGCAGGGGGTGGAGCGGGAAGAGCTGCTGGCGGCACCAAGCTGGCCAACAGATGGTTGGCGATTTGATGCTGTGCACACGCATTTTAACTCATTGCGCTTGCGCATTGAGCTAAAAGCGCACATGCACTGCATCAAATCGCCAGTCTAGTTAAACTCTGTTTAAGCCTCTATAGTCTCGCAAGCTCAATGCGCATGCGCATTGACAGGCGAGACCTAAAAATGGCTTTCAGCTCATGCTAACAAATCCCTGCAATCTTTAACAACAGAATGTTTGAAACATATCCAGGATTGTGTGAGAGGAGGTTTTCTCTACTTAACAAACCAAAGGTTGAGGTATCACTGATGGGTAACAGAACTAGGGGTGAGCAATATATTTCGCTCCACCGTTGGTGTTGATGGAGTTTGTGGCACTCCACGTTCTGCTTGTAGCGTGGATTTCCAGCCAAATCCCCAAACGGCTGCATGGCAGAGTTTTTTGTCGCACGCGTTTCATAAACGGTATATTGGCGAGCTAGATTTGGTGCCCCCTAGTATGATTTCTCCAATGCAGGCAGTCCCAGGAGGTCGCGATCGTTCGAGGTCAGAAAGTTACAGCTCGAGTTGAAAATCGACTGAGCGGCAGCAAAGTCAACTCAAGAAGCTGCGCCCTCTGGCACGCCATGTGGTGCCATTTACGCTGATTTTTCAGCGCAAAAAGAGCTACTCACAGTGCAAGCAGCGTGACGTGCCAATTTCCACCCGTTCGTGGAATTCTGTAAACTCTCACAGATGTTTTTTGCAACTCTGTGGAGTTTAACTCTGCGAGTTTCACCCAGGCCTAAACAGAACCAGCAACTCTATCTTTTCTTCTTCCCCTCGGTGGTTGGGCAACAGACCCTTTGAGTGTGTAAATATCGCCTCACCTATGTCCTCAAAGTACAACAAATGAGGACACTGAGAACAGCTGCATGATGGTGGGCAGCTCAGTGCCTAGTTGTAACATTTCAAAATGTTTAAAACACATATCGTTTTGGATTTATTCAAGAATCACCTATCCTGCAAAACACAATCAGAAGTATTATTGAAGGCTGGCCTAACCATAGCATCATTAATATGTTCCCGACTCTTGGGCGTGTTCCTACACCAAGTAGGATAAGCTCTTCTTCGATCTCAATACAGCACAGGGTAACATTCCGTAATCTTAACATGGTGGTGTGGAGTTTGTTGGTTAAACAACACCTCAACTCTATTCTGAAAATACCTCTTTGTTACTGAAGTGCTTAAAAAAAAGCTGAAGTCATGACAGTTCATTTCAATAGTCCGACACAGTTTCAGAGAAGCCACCTTGAACTTGCTGTAGGGTTTAACATTCTGGAAGGACTTTTACTAACCCAAATAACTCACCTGACCCAGATTCTGTTCAAGACAGACTTCAATATCCAGTTTTTTTCCAGCACCATTCCACTTTTTCAATGAAAACAGGTATCATCACTTGTCTTCCATCCCATTCCTCGCAGGTACTACCGCACTGACATTTCGGAACCTACCTGAAGACTATCTGTGTTTGGACTTGGACACCCCCAATACAGGAGGTATTGGGACCATTTGCTGAACAGATACTACCTGGACACCGCCCTCTGTGTGTTCCCGGCAGTGGTGGGTCCTCAGCATAAACAACCAACGTTTATATATTTTTCAACTAACATTCTTAGAAGTGTTCTTAAGTGAATCTAAGATAGACAATACAGTTGAATAAAATGATACATAACCTTGTAAGTAGGGGTGGGCGTAATTCGCGAAGTAGCGCTACGTGTAGCCGCGCGAAGTGCACTTCGCACTACGCGTAGCACTACGCGAACTGTGTAGTAGCATGTACGCACTGTGCAAGAAGTCGTTTCCAATGATTGCAAAGTGCAGACAAGCATCCGTCACTGTGCAATCATTGAAAACAGCATCTTGCACAGTGCGAGCTGTACTTTTCTGCCACTCAAGTAGATTTTTACTCGAGCTGCAGCTTTCTCAATGCGGACTGGTAGTTTCTCATCGCGAGCGGTCGCGAGCATGCGCAACCACTCGCAATAAGATACCTGACCTCCCGCGTTGAGAATCTCGCTGGGAGGTTTATTTCCATGCTCTCGATCAGCAACTTGATGTTACTGATGGCGAACAAGGAAAATGTCTAGTGATGATCTCATTGTGCTTGCTCCCGGTCGCCAACTTGACGTTGAGGACCGTGAGCAAGCAAAAAATGACCGTTGCACTAGGCTACGCTACGCATGTTCACACTGTGCTACGTGCAGTTCGCGTAGTGCGAAGTTTCGCAAACTAAGCGAGCGTAGCGTAGTGCTTTGAACAGGGTTACTTGTAACTCACCGAGGTTATGGTATAGAGCAGTGGGAAGACACTTATACTGCCAGTAGCCTAGAATTCTCTGCATACAACCGGGGAGTAAATTACTTTTCATTGGGACAGAGTAAAGTTGAAACTAAGTGAGAAAGGCCTAAACATGAAGGGTATATTTATCAAGGGTTTGCATTGTATTTGCACCACGCAATGGAAAGCATGAGTGACACAAACCCTAAAATGTGATTTATCAAGCGGCACAATGCCACTTTTTGTGGCCCTACGTGACTTGAAAAATAAGGAGTAACGTAACGCAAGGCACATCGCTGTGTTGTGTTACTCTGCCCAGGAAAGGCGCTATATGGGCATTGTGTGGCTGTTCCCATTGTGGGCCAGTGCTTGGGAAAGGTCAGGAATGCACTACGTTGTAATAAATAGGGAGCATTCCTACCCTTTCCCTGTAACCCAGTGAAGCAAGGTGACTTGCAGCACTGCACTATTTTTTGGTCGAGCATTCAAGAGCTCTTGTATATACTTTAGTATATACTTATATATGTATGTACTTTGTGAGCTCTACAGATAAGCCTCTATTTAACTGCCATGATAGAAAACAACCAGTAGAGGTCAGTAAAATGGCAGAATTGTTTCTGCTTAGGGACTTTCTTATTTTTATTTTTCTGGCAACTGGCTCTATTTACATTTCTTGATAGAAGACAACCAGCAGAGGTCAGTAAAATACCAGAATCACTTAAGCATTCTCTAGATTCCAGTCCATAGAAATTGTCCTAGATTCCAGTCCATAGAAGTTGTCTTCCATGAGCACCCGTAGACAATAATATATTTTTTAAATCTTGTATTTTCAGTGATATGGCCACCAAAGGCCCTAATTTTATATTAAAAACCGAGCTTTGGACTATACAATTTCCCGCTGAAAGGCAATATTTCTCTCCATGTGTTCCCATACCTGGCGTGTCACGCAGTTGGGTGCTTACTTTCCCACCATGTTTTAGAACAGTTGCTGTTTCAGCACCCAGGCTAATGTGCTGCATAGCTAAATACATATAAGGTCCCAAAGGCGAGACTGATTGCATTGCAAACGCTTGTTTTGTTTGTGGATCACTTTCTTTCATTATTTATACTGATGCTGGAAGGCTAACTGAACCTACTGTTCTTACCTCTATCTCCTCCTTCTGATTTTGTAAAAGTGGGGGTGACCATGTCAAAAGGGGCACCTTCCTCCAATGGGGTACTGCGGTTTATTGTAGGGTGTATAGTGGATTTTCAAAGGCATCATGGGGTATCTCAATTTTGTTACAGGGTGTATTGCTGGCTCGCTTAGATAAACCAGTGTCTATATTTTAATGCGTTGCTTTTGAGGTTTGCATGACAGTGCCCCAGTATTTTTCTTTATGACGGGCTGTGTGAAGGAAGGGTATCCAGTTTATGGAAAAATATTTCATTTGAAAAAAAAGAAAATAAGGAAAAAACTATTGTTGAAATGTCACTATTTTACTAACATTAGGCATTCTCTCTTTGCAGCTCCTTATGAAACAACAATTGGCAAAGCCAATAGCTCTTGACTTTGAGACTATTAACTCTGCCCTTGCCTTTTTGTTCATGCTGAACAGCATGGCATTGCTGACTTTGGAAATGATTTGTAGCCATGCTCTAAAAATGTGGCTGCTGTGCCGTATGGCTAAAAATAATTTTTAAAAGACTATGATGCATCCAGCACTAATGCAAGTTTTAAAAAGAAGTGCATTAGCCTTGGCTGCTTCATAGCAACTTCTCAAATCAAATTTCAAAGCTTTATTCGACATTTGTCATAAAAGCATCCTCCTAACCCTAATACAATAAATACTATCTCTAAAAATACTTCCTAAAACAAATATTAAACATTGACAGTCGAATACTATACATATAAAAGAGTGCAATACATTTTTCCAGCATTCATAAAGATTATTTTGGAGATGGCAGTTCATGTACAGAAATGGATAAATAGTAGCAGCCATTTTCAATTTACTCTATTTGACATGAGAGTACGAGTGCGGATTACCCAAGGCCAAGCAAGAAATTTTGCTACGGCAACTACAAATGGAGCTGAGCAATCGGATTCTAATATTCTAAGGGCTATCGATTGGCTACGGGTACCAATATTTAAGCACACTGGTTTTAACCATTTGCGCCTAGGGCTGGTGTAGAGTGGGCAGCAAAATAACAAATGGGAAATGTGCTCTATTTGATCTTTGCAAAAATAACAATGTTCATCCCACAATGGGGACCAGTGTTTCTTGAACGCATTCACAGGTAATGTTCCTATACGGAACTGGAAATACAGTTTCCTGTCATGTGGTCGTTCAATTATATCCCAATATAGTTCGCATGACGGATACATTTTTAAGTCCAGAAAACGAGATGTCAATTTTGATTGGGATCCATTACAGAACATTGTAGTATACACCATTTCCCAATATAATTCTTTCAGTTTTGCTTTTGTAGGGAAACTAGCCACATCGTTAGAGCCCCATAAATAATCCAGTTTTAACTTTACAAGAAGTCCCCGTAGTTCTTTTAGCCATTCAATGCAGTGAAAACGATCAAACTCAACAACATCTGCCAAAGCTAAAGCATAATGTTTTAATTCTGGAGTCACCGTCAGGCGTCTCCAGTATAGGAGTGGCCATAGCCTGGCAATATCCTCAATGTTTTTCCTGCCAAGGTCCAGTTTTAGTGGGATTGTGGGTGTGCTTTGGGGGACCGCTACAAGCCCTCGCAGGAATCTATTTTCTGCACGTCCCAGCTCTCCCAAGTTTGAAAACCCCCATAATTCAGACCCATATAGACAGGCACCCAGTACTTTCATGTTATAAATTTCAAGTGCACAATTTACCGGCTTAGTTAGCGAAGCTCGGTGTTTTAAAGTAACTGCACCTGCAAGCTGGCTAAACTTCAGAACTGTCATGTTTATGTGCGAGTTCCACTTCATATTACCCTGAAGGATGATGCCTAGGTAAGAAAAAGCATCCACCTTCTCTAGGGGAGTACCTTTATATTTTATTACACCTTTAAAAGTGGAATGTTGATTTAGGCACATAAATTTAGTTTTTGTGGTATTCAGTTCGAGTCCCTTATTGTCACAAAATTCTCCAAAGGCGTCTACCACTTTTTAGAGACCGCTCGGCGTGCGTGAAAGTAAAAGCGTGTCGTCCGCAAACATGAGGACAGGGACACGGGAGCCTGCTATGATTGGGGCATCACTTGAAAGATCCTTTAGGAGGTCAACTATGCCATTTATATAAATTGAAAATAATGTTGGTGCTAGGACGCATCCTTGCCTTACCCCTCGTTCTACAGGAAACGGGTCTGTAACTTCTCCCTGCTTGCCCCACCTAATTTTGGCAAAATTATTTTCATGGAGGCGGACTAGGAGGGTGAGAAGTTCCTGACTTAATCCTGCATCAGCTAGGGTCTGCCACAATTTTTCTCTAGGGACCAAATCAAACGCTGCTTTTAGATCCACAAAAACGGCATACAACGACCCCTTTTTTAGTGTGACATTTCTCCAATAGATAGCTATGAAGTATAGAACTTGGTCAACACTGCTGGTCAGAGGGCGAAACCCTGCCTGATAGGGTGACAGTATGTCCCTTTCATCAATCCATTGCTGCAGTTTGTTTTGGACTAAGCGCCCCATCAGTTTTTGGGCTGTATCAATTAGACTGATGGGTCTATAATTTTTAGCTAGAGTTTTGTCCCCTTTTTTAAATATTGGTATCATTTCTGCTCCCTTCCATGATGCAGGTACCTCCCCTCCCATCGCCACAGCATTGGCAAGCATTTCAAAGTAGGTACACCAGGATTTCCGGTCCGATAAGAATATATCAGCCGGGATTCCATCCATACCCGGGGCTTTTCCCTCCGCTATACAATCCAGTGCTTTACTAACATCCATTTCATTAAACATTTTGTGGTTGAAAAAGACCAGTGGTGGGGGATTGATGGAGATATAGGCTGGGTTCCGAGCATACTGTGGTTGGAAAAACTCGGTCCATTTGTGTTTGGGAACGTGATTTTGTGGCTGTGCAGCTATTCCTCCCCTTTCCCATTTTACCAGGGACCAAAATCGCTTAGAGTCCTTGGCAGCACAGGCCGCCTTCAAGTCCTGCCAGCATTCCTCATCCCAGCGTTTCCTGGCCTGTTTCTGGGTCTGTCTATAATTATCCCTAGCCCTCCTAACTGCTATGGCATTACCTGTTCTCAGTTCTGTGCTTAGATTGAGTCGTGCCAACCTGCAGCTCTTATCATACCATCCTTGCCTAGGTTTTTCCTTTTTGGTAGTGTTAACATCTACTGATTTAATAAAAAAGCTTTGGATGTTACAAAAGAGGTTTTTATGGGCCTCCATCATGTAATCTAGGAAATTGGGCTTTCCACGATGGGACTTGATGATGTTTACTTCATCGACTACTATTTTTTTGAGAGTCTCAATTTTTGTTACATCTTCCAATAACATTCTCCATTTCAGATGCCGTTGGTTATTAGAACAAACAACATCTTGCGTAACCATTTCAATTCTATTGGTGGACTCTGTACTCTCATTATAGGGGTGAAGGGTCAGGCATAGAGGGTTGTGGTCACTTTCTAATCTCTTTTCCACGACCATATCTATCATTTTGTTCCAGGCCCTTACATCCAGTAATAAATAGTCAATTCTACTAGCTGCTCGACCGTTGTCAAACGTGTTATTCCCTTCAAGATCAGAGGACGAGCGCCCGTTTACTGCTCTTAGACCTTTTGCTAAACAGAGGCTCTTTAGCTGGATTGCCACTGAGCTCCATTTTTTAATAACAGGGACCTCTAACTGGGGTATGCCCCACTTGACATCCTCCTCTTCAGACATGGTCCTGTCCTCTTCGCCTAAGGGTTCAAAGGTGGCATTGAAGTCTCCGCCTACTATTACATGGGATTTTGCGGTTGACCCTTCAATATTCTGCTCTAGAATTGTTACGGCCTCTGAGGATTTGCCACTACCAACTCCCCTGGCATAAACATTATACAAAACAAGTTCATGGCCATTTTCCCAACTGATGTCAAGAGCTATGATGTCATTGGATGGTACAGATCTTTGTTTTATGGAACAGTTCAAGGACTGACGTACCCAAATTAATAAGCCTCCTGAAGGACGTCCCAAACGATTTCTAATTGCTGGTAAATGGAAGTTTAAATACCCCAGACGAAAGGTTGGGGTCAGTGACCAGGTTTCTTGCAGCATAATTATATCAAATTGGTCTATGAAATCCACCCACTCTGGTATGGTTATTTTATTTGCTATGCCTGCTATATTCCATGAGACAAGAGACAATGATGGTGTCTCTTGGTGTGGCAACGCCTGGCACTTCTCAGCATTTCTTGCTAGTACTTCGCGTTCTGCAGTTATTGATCCTCCATCCGACAATAATATGATGCTTTCTTTTGCCTCTCTAGCTCTGGTTAAGCCTTCTAAATCTGCCTTTATCTCACCATGGGCAATGGTTAAGGGTTCCCTAGGACCTATTTTCCGATTTCTCGGCTGTATACATCTCAGATTTTCTTCCCTTCCAGTGTTTAGGATTGACTGCTTTTTGGGAGAGACAGATTCACGACTTACGAGTCAGTCGCACTCGTTTAAGTCGGATAAAGCCGAGTATCGATTTGCCAAGTTTAGTCCCCAATCACAGGTAGGGCCACCTCTGGCCCTTCTATTTCCCACTACTGCCCACTTGGTTCTCAGTATACTTGGCTTGGCTACGAGTCCTCTTCTGGTATAGAAAAAATCCAACATAAGTGGAATTATTTCTGCCGTTCTACGTTGTGGGGGGAAAATGTTGCACAAAATGTCCGGTAATACCTCAGGGCCCTTAAGGTTTAATACCACGCAGTCACCTGCAAATTTCTTCGGTTTGGTCCCTATCCATCTTACCCGTCTCGCTGATAGCAAGTCTTCTAATAGCTTTTCTTTTCCCCAGGGAGATATGTGCATGTTATTGCTCAACCACTGCGAGGCTTTATTTAATAGGGAATCTGGCGACTCACTCTGACCTATATTCAGGGGAGGGACATTAGCGAGTACTAATATCAATGGTGAGGCTTCTACAATTAGTTCCATGGGACTCGTTTCAGTATTAGAATCAAGAGATGTAGTATTCCCATGGATTGTCAATGGGTCTGAGGCTATGTAGTTGCTGGGATCATTACTGGAGCTAGAACTAGTTGGCTGGATAGGTGCTGGAATTTCTTCTAATCCCCCAGGGATGTTTCCCCCTATTGCAATTCCCGTCACTTGTTTTCCATCAATTTTACTTAATACCACATTTGGTATCTCTCCCACGCTATCGTTTGTTGTTTTTAGAAGGGTCTCCAATTTATTAACTTTGTCGGTTAAATGGTCTATTTTAGATATAAGGGGTTTAATTAGCCGGGATATCTTAGATTCTAACATGCCCAAAAACTTGCTTGATAGCATGTCATCCCATCCTGAATTGCCATTCCCTTCCTCCCTTATCCCTTCTGAGACACTCTTATGTTTATTTCTAGGGAGGTTTGTTGGTTTGTTCCTACTAGACCGGAGTCCTTCTCTTTTGGGGGTGACTTTTGTGGACCCTCTTGTTACTCTTGGAGCGGGTACAGGCATTAGGGGAGAGATACACTCCTTATCTATCCCTGACTCATTACAGGACATATTTAACTCATCCCCAATTAAAAGATCAACATTTGAAACTGGTTGTGCAGCAATTGATGTCGCAGAAATATTTAGCAGTAAACAATCATTAGTCTCATCCACGAGCGGATCTATGACATTTATTTCGTCAGAGTCCAGTTGGGTTGAGCCAAGATTTTCCAGTTGAGCACATGGTGGAGAGTCACTAAGCCCCAGGGAAGACCTCCGTACACTGTTGATTTTAGTCACCACTTGGACTAAATAGTTGTCCATGGTGTTGGCAGGAGTGATGGGGGTCTTCTGTCTCGACATGTGGCAGCCACTCAAGGCTAATACGATATGGCAGGTTATATAGTTATTAGCAATAACAAGATTTTAGGAATTAAGCGCTTAGATGGTTAATAGCAACTGGCCAGAAAAAGCAGGTAACTCACAACACAGCGAATGAAGGATCGAAGATTCCAGGCCCAGTCCAGTCGTGGTCAGTCTTGGACTGTCTTAGACTGTCCGCCCTTTGTCCGGGCTTCGTCCGGCGTCCCGCACACGCGTCCCGCTATGCGTCAGTGGAATGTTTTTGTAGGAGGAGCAAGGGGCGGGAAGAGACTCCAGGTGCGCTACGATGATCCTGCGCGGAACCCTGGGTCTCGCAGTCCCAGCCCCTGTTGCAGCAGCCTTTCACTTGCCAAAGTACGCCTCTCCTCAGGTTTAGACAGGCGGACGGTGAGTTATTAGGGCAGAGTCACGGTTCTCTTCCAACACGAGCATCTCCCGCGAAGCGGGGGCCGCGAGCAGTTTGTAGAGCGGGTCAGCCAATCAGGGAGAAGCAGGGGCGGGAAGAGACTCCAGGTGCGCTACGATGATCCTGCGCGGAACCCTGGGTCTCGCAGTCCCAGCCCCTGTTGCAGCAGCCTTTCACTTGCCAAAGTACGCCTCTCCTCAGGTTTAGACAGGCGGACGGTGAGTTATTAGGGCAGAGTCACGGTTCTCTTCCAACACGAGCATCTCCCGCGAAGCGGGGGCCGCGAGCAGTTTGTAGAGCGGGTCAGCCAATCAGGGAGAAGCAGGGGCGGGAAGAGACTCCAGGTGCGCTACGATGATCCTGCGCGGAACCCTGGGTCTCGCAGTCCCAGCCCCTGTTGCAGCAGCCTTTCACTTGCCAAAGTACGCCTCTCCTCAGGTTTAGACAGGAGGACGGTGAGTTATTAGGGCAGAGTCACGGTTCTCTTCCAACACGAGCGGCACAGCATAAATTAACAAGCATTTACAATGCAATGGTTTCGCCTTTGGAAAAGTTAGAGCTATTGGCATTGCTCATGACATTTCTTTTTTTTTTTTTACTTCTAAATAAATGGCATTGTTGTTTACATTGCAATAGGTCTCACATTTGTTGGAGTTGGAGCTACTGGCATTGTAAATGGCAATGTTTTTTATTCATGCTTTGTTAGCAGTGGAGTGATATTTTTTTTTAAGTGCCCACTATACCATATTATAAGCTTGTATAGCAACTATACAGTAAAGCTATAGCTATTTTAACGTAAAAGGGTGTAAATGGTTGAATACAAATACCAAAAAGAATCTTAAACTGTATGGTTGAATGTATAGCAGGTGACAGACTACCGATCACAACATACGTACTTTAAGTAATTGTGGAAACCATATGTAATAAAAAAATCGGTAGTATGGGGTGTCAATGACGCTTATGCAAATGATGCTCAGCTGGTGAAGTGGTCAGCTCTGTTTGCAGATGCAAAGTGGTGAAAGGTGAAGTATTCAGCTCTGTCTGCAGGCACAAAGGGATGAATGGTGAAGTGGTCACTCTTCAGCTGTGAACATGCTCTTTACTGTTGCTCATGGGCATCAAGAGAATCTGCCAGGTCTGAGTCATTTCAGACACCTTATGTGAGGGCTGGGGTTTGTAAATGCACCTACATTAAACACCACTAAGAGATGAAGCGATTTCTGTGACATCACGTGATTTTTCTCCAAAATGTTTTTTTCACTTTCACTTTTTGGGTTTTCCGGGATGCTCTGGCATAAGATTCCCGGTTCCACCATGATTCGTTTTGTACAATAAGAAAACACAATAACTAAAAATACTCTCAAACTACGGTTTAACAGAGACACCTTTTTCTGTGTAAAAAGCACCTCACCATGGACCAAGCAGGGGCACGTGCCCCTAATCCACAGCAGGATTGAGACACTTCTCTGACAGGAGTTGTGCCAACCCACCTGCAGCCAACGCCATGGGTCACAGGAACATGAGATAGAGAGAAGGGGAGGAGATAGAGAGAAGGGGAGGAGATAGAGAGAAGGGGAGGAGAGAGAGAGAAGGGGGGATGAGGGAGAGAAGGGGGGATGAGGGAGAGAAGGGGGGATGAGAGAGAGAAGGGGGGATGAGAGAGAGAAGGGGGGATGAGAGAGAGAAGGGGGGATGAGAGAGAGAAGGGGGGATGAGAGAGAGAAGGGGGGATGAGAGAGAGAAGGTGGGAGAGAGAGAGAAGGGGGGAGAGAGAGAGAGAAGGGGGGAGAGAGAGAGAGAAGGGGGAGAGAGAGAGAGAGAGAAGGGGGAGAGAGAGAGAAGGGGGGTACATGGAGAGAGAAATGGGAAATAGGAGAGAGTAATGGGTGACAGAGAGAGAAATGGGGGACAGAGAGAGAAATGGGGGACAGAGAGAGAAATGGGGGACAGAGAGAGAAATGGGGGACAGAGAGAGAAATGGGGACAGAGAGAGAAATGGGGGACAGAGAGAGAAATGGGGGACAGAGAGAGAAATGGGGGACAGAGAGAGAAATGGGGGACAGAGAGAGAACGGGGAAGAGTCTGGAAGGGTGAAACGAAAGGGAGAGAAGGCGATAGTTCGGGGGGTACAGGAAAGGGGCAGGAGGTGGACAGGCAATATACATTTTAAAAACAAGCGGTAGATTTGGAAGAGGAAAGCAAAAGAAAGATAGGGCGAGTACAATGTATCAATGGAGGATGTGAGAGGATAGGAGGGGGCATACTAAGTGGAGAGGGGTGTGTGAAGACAACGGTGAGCGGGCAGGAGGGACGGCGAATGGAGGAGGTTGAGCTGGTCAGGGTGCGAGGAGAAGAACGAGAGGGAAAGGCAGAGCGAGGAACCAACGAGGAAATAGAGGGGAAACGCGAGAGGGGACGGCTGGGGCATAGGGGAGAGTGAGGGCAGAAGAGAGCTACCCACACACACACACACCCAGAGCCCCCCCCCCCCACACACACACACACACACACACCCAGAGCAGTCACATACACACACACTCTGGAGCAGTCACACACACACACACACTGGAGCAGTCACACACACACACTGGAGCAGTCACACACACACACTGGAGCAGTCACATACACACACACACTCTGGGGCAGTCACATACACACACTCTGAGGCAGTCACACACACACACACACCCTGGGGCAGTCACACACACACACACACACACACACACACCCTGGAGCAGTCACACACACACACACACACACACACACACCCTGGAGCAGTCACACACACACACACACCCTGGAGCAGTCACACACGCGCACACACACACCCTGGAGCAGTCACACACGCACGCACACACCCTGGAGCAGTCACACACACACACTGGAGCAGTGACATACACATACTGGAGCAGTCACACACACACACACACACACACACACACACACACACACACACTGGAGCAGTCACATACACACACACACACACTGGAGCAGTCACATACACACACACTCTGGAGCAGTCACATACACACACACCCTGGAGCCCCGGTGTGTCTAAGACGACAACGTACGTTTATCAAGCATCTCAACAAAGCATCAAGGGAACCCTGTTTTGCAAGACTATTTCACCTCAGTTATCATACCACAAATGAGCGGTTTTAAAAAAGAGACCATATTCCATATTTTTAATTGTACACCATGCACCCATAATGACATTTATCCCATATTCAGGTTTAACCATGCTCATTCTTGCGCCTCAAGTTCCTGCTGAATGACTTGTGCAGAGGTGGTCATGGTGCAGTCAATGAGGAGAAAGGTCACAGTTCAAACCCTCTAATCAATACCACTGTCGAGAAGGCTGCACAGAATTACCAGCCCTGGATTTAAAGGTATCCTGGCAACAGCATCACCCCACGCCTGGGCGCTGACACAGCAGTGACGGATTCACAGGGAGAGGACCCCCGAGCGGTCACGAACTATCGGGCAAGAGGGCGGCGCACATGTTGACAAAGACAAAAGAAGCCTTGGCAAAGCCAGAATGTTTGGTTTGCATTTTGAGTGCCGGCTAAAACATTAAGAGCGCCTGATGCACAGGAAAAAACGAACTAACTGATTTTTATATACGATGCATCTACGGAATATGTACTTTAATGTCCCATGATTTCAGAGTTCTTTTGAGATATAAAATATTCCTTCATGCGCTGCAATGCAATCATTCCATAGCAGGCTGAATACTATACAAATAAGAAAATAACATGGGGTGAGAGAAATACTGTTCAGGGCAGAGGAAACACCGGCACTATGTGTGTATGTATGTATTAAAGAATTGGTAAACATCGGTCTTCAGATAGCTGCTGTCATGACAAACCTAAAGATAATAGCAACTGGTGGGAGTGCTGCCTGCCTGGGAGAGTCCCAGGTGGCCTCATCTGTGGAAAAAAAAGTCCTCTGCCTGGATGCTTGTAAAAATAAGCCTGATGTTTCTCAAAGCGACAAACCAAAATACCTTCTTCCTACTGAGTAACCAGTCCCACTTTGCAGGCGAGATCTCCCACCAAAGACGGAGGAGAGACAACCAGCGGAAGGCCAAGCACCGGACCAGCCTCGTGTTGGCTCGTGCGGGCTTTGTTCAACAGGTTTACTATGAGTCATGAGGCGAACACCCCAAGTGCAGTCCTGCGGTGTAAGCGGATGTGACCAGCTCCACCGCGGGAAACAGCACACCGACACACAGCTAGTCACACAACACATTGAACACTTGACTTAATAATACAAAGTAGTGCTGAAGGTTGGCTTGGAGCACTGCTCGCTGTAGGAGCGGTTCTGGAGAATTCGGATTGTCCAATTGGACCTCTTCATTAGTTGCTACTCCACAGCACGTGAGCTCTAAGGAGCTGAAAAACGTTGATAAAGTTAGGAATGCCACTGGTTGCAACCACAACCTCATTCTATACAAATGACCCATACATATCGATTCACCTCATGACCAACACCCCGGACACCATTTATGAGCCAGCTAACTCATTCACATTCAGTGCCCCCCCATGACTCCGTGGTTCGCAGACATACCGTCGGAAACATGTCTCCGGTGGCCAGAGGGCAGTGGCGTGGGAAGTTGCAGCATAGCGCTGGCGGTACACGGACGGGGGGGGCGCAAATGGACAGCGGGAACGGCGCAAGAAAAATAAAACGGCACTCACCTTATGTGCTTGAACCTTGACAGCATTCTTTGGACTCTAGCGCCCCTGACAACAAAGACGGGAGGGGGGCGGGAGAGGACGAGGGGGGCGGGAGAGTACACGAACGGCGGGAGGGGGGCGGGAGAAGACGAGGGGGGCGGGAGAGTACACGAACGGCAGGAGGGGGGCGGGAGAGGACGAGGGGGGCGGGAGAGTACACGAACGGCGGGAGGGGGGCGGGAGAGGACAGGGGGGGACGGCGGGAGGAAGGCAGGACAGCAGCAAGCACGGCCCGGCCGGACCAGATTCGTGAGCTCCTAGGGCGGGGAGGGGTGGGGGCAGCGTGGGCTTGGGGTCTTGGCAATTTGGGTAGCTCTGAGAGACAACTAGGGGTGACAAAAGCTAGCCTCTTCGTTTACAGCACAGCAGGGAAAAAAGCGGAGCCCCGCTGAATTGGAGCAGCAGCAACTGCAAATATGATAGCTATTCGAGGTATTCAACAACTCGGGGCTGGTCAACAAGTGCCGGGCCGGGCAGTGCGCACGCGTGTTTGCTAAAACAGCGATTCTCCCGGCTCTTGAGAGCCAGCAGCTGCTGTTTTGTTTAGCTGGAGGAGCCCGGGCTATGCCTCGAGGAGGAGGATCGGTCTCTGGGCGCACCTTGGCCAGGAACAGAAGCAGCTGTGAGTAATCACGCCCTCACTCGCTTTCTGAACAAGCACCTACGAAGACACAGGGGGCGGGGGAGGACACGGACGGCGGGAGAAGACACGAACGGCGGGAGGGGGGCGGGAGAGGACACGAACGGCGGGAGGGGGGCGGGAGAGGACACGAACGGCGGGAGGGGGGCGGGAGAGGACACGGACGGCGGGAGGGGGCGGGAGAGGACACGGACGGCGGGAAACGTGCACAGGACAGCGAGGGAGGGGCGGGGAGGCACACGGAGGGGGCGGGAATGGACAGCGCATCTGAATTCACTTTCAGTGAAAGGGGAGGGAACGGCAAAAAACGTAACTCCGCCCTGGGAAAAAATCTCGGGAACGCCCCCGAATCTGGTCCGGCCTTGACGGACAGATCCGGCACTCAATGGCTAGCCTCCATTTATGGAGCTAGCCAATGAGAGCCGGGGGACGTTCCCGAAGTGCTTAGTGTCGACATAGGATTTCACCTGCGCTGAAGAGCTGCGCAGAGCGCAGCCTTCGGCAGGCGAAACCCAAAAATAGACAATGCAAATTAATTACGAACAGGGTACACTATACACCGGTCTTTTAGAAAGGTGCAACTGCTAACTGACTCGTCTAGTCATTATTTGAGTCCGGATTACATTGACAGGCAGTGATCCTTGTTTTCCAAACACAACATGGCCAGATGGGATAGACCGACGAGGGTGATGCCTTCGGTTTTGATAGTTTGAGGTTACAGCCTACGTACGTTTCAACGCCTCGTAGGGGCAAAGTGCTATATAAATGCAATGTCATAGTATTTTAGGGTCTGACAAGCAGAAAGTAATGTTAGATACTTCAGCATAGCTGCCTCCCGTGAACTGCTTCCGGGTTGAAGAAGCGGTGCAACTTCTAAAATTAGTTTCAGCCACACTGCAAAGCATTCGCACTGCTGTACGGAATGGGTACAAAGCATGACCAATAGCTCCCACCGGAGAGACCTATTGACTTTGCCAGTGCTGGTTATTTTTTGGCATATGCTTGTGATCACAAAAAACAAAACACAGCAAAAAGTTAACCATCACATCAGCTCGTCAAGTTCAATGGTTTTGCTAACGCTGTCTTCACTCAACAAATTGATGTTTTACAAATGAGGAAACGGTCTTCCTGGCACTGGTGCAGCTTATAAACAAAAGTGACTTCATTCTTCTGCGAAAATATCAGCAAATGTGATCGGTGGGAGAACCAGTAGCGGCTCGCACAGGTAAGAGCAGTGAGGCGTGGCGGGGCGAGGCGGTGTGGGGTGTTGTGGAATTCCACGGATGATGGGCTAAGTAAATTAATTAATTAATTAAACAGCTTACATTGCTGCGTCGGCGATGCAGCAAGCGAAAAGTAAGTGCTTTTATTTATTTATTTAATATTACTTAGCTGTTCCTCTGTTGATTTCCAGCACCCCCCATTCCGCCCCGCCCCACCGCTCTTACCTGTGCGAGCGCCTACAGGAGGAAACAAAGCGCTTTCTTCTCTTGGGACAGAATGCCTGTAAAGGACGGGGTACGCAAGGCTTTAAGTGGCATGAAAAAACTGGGGGGCCTCTCAAAGGGGCGTGGTCAACGTAATTAAGGGCGTGGCGTAAATACAAGTAAGCTAAAAATCTGTGTTTAGCACAGTGTGCCGCCCGACATGTATTTTGCTGTTCCTGTCATTGCCTCCCTCCAGCTATATGATACAAGTCACATCATATCCTCAAGTCAGGCCTATTGGCTTTGTCAATGGTTGTTAGTTGCATAAGATAATTAAGCAGCAACTATGGCTTGTATATAATATTGAAAAAAATTCCACTTAAAGCCCTGGTGACACCATGACAATGTTGCTGCTCCCGAGTTTCAAAAAGAGAAGTGAAATCCAGAGAGAAAAGTACTCTCTTTAAAGGATTTCCCTTTGTCACCAACGCTCACCTCGGGCACACCAATGTGCCTGCTGTCACTGCAGTAGGGGGAAAAATGGACCGCCTGTGACACGCCACAAAGCAGAGCCCGATATAGACCCGTTTTGAGGCACCCTTAAAAAAAAACTGCCGGTGCTCAGACCCGGTGAGACCCGGCCCACTTAAAGCCCTGGGGGTCCTCGGCTTCTGTGCATTTACATTTTGTTTTACAGTTTTGCATAGCGCAAACTCGAGCCGAAGATATCGGAGCGCTTTACATGAGCGCCAGTTACTTTACATAAGGACACATTCAGATTTGTATAGGCATGGGGGATGCACTGATTGGCCCGGAATCACAGGATGTTGTTGAGTGGATACCGAAACTCGAACTGGTTCCTCACTTTCAAAGTCGGCAACTCCAGACACACCCTCTCCCCATTCAATTTCTCTTAAGCATGACATGGTGAGTGAGGCCTTGGTGTCTATAGCAGGACATTTGTTTGGGCTCCAGAGCCCCGTCAAGCCCACATCCCGGCACGCTACGTTGCTGCAGGGTGCATTGTTGGATGTTCAAAGGCTCGCTTAGATAAATAAGCCAGTGTCAATATTTAATGCGTTGCTTTTGAGGTTTGCATGACAGTTTGTTTGCTTTTTGTACTTTTCTTTGAAAGAGTAAGACGGTACCTTTCTCTGTGACCTACGTATTGTGTGGGTTGCCAAGTTCCTGATGCTGAAATGAAGTCTGGTGTATTGTAAAGAGGTTGCCATAACGGGCATTCCCTTTGAGTTTACTGTTGTGTCGCGTGATTTCAGGTGCATTGTGGATGTTGTTTGCTATTGGAGATTATTACCTTTCCACTTACAGAATGTTTTGAACTGAGTTGGTTGTATGGCAGTTTGTTGTGATTTCTTTAATGGGTTTTGTGAACCTGTGCGCATAGTGTGTGAAAGTGCACCTGTATTTCTCTTTATAATGGGCTGTGTGAAGGAAGGGAATCCAGTTTATGGGAAAATATTTCATGTGAAGAAAAAAAGAAAATAAGGAAAAAACTATTAACAATATCTCACTATTTTCCTAACCTTAGGCATGCACAGTTTGCAGCCTCCTTATGAAACAAGCATTGGCAAAGCCAACGGGTCTTGCCTTTGAGACGATTAACTCTGCCCTTGCCTTTTTGTTCATGCTGAGTACAGCATGGGAATTGCTGACTTTGGAAATGATTTTGTAGCCATTCTGTATAAGTGTGGTTGCTGTGTAGCACGGCTAAAACATAATAAAAAAAAAGACTATGATGCATCCAGTGCTTATGCACATAAAACAAACACTGGCATAGCCAATAGGTCTCGCCTTTGGGACCTTGTAAGTGTTTAGTTATCCAGCACAATATCCTTGGTGCAACAACATCAAGTGTTGCATGGCTAAAAACTTATAAGGTCCCAAAGGTGAGACCTATTGGCTCTGCCAATGCTTGTTTTGAGTGAGTGGCTTGTGCAGGTATGCCACTGTGAGGTAGAGATTCTGTGAGCGCGTTTACAGGAGCCCCTGTGACATTGCGCCTCTTCAAAATGTATCTTGAGTCTGGTGTAATACTTCTAGCCCCTATTTCCGTCTTCTCACACCCAATGCATCCTTAAATGTCCCATGTACAGCCAGGGTTGACACTCCTATTACCCCTACCCTCCAGTGACACTTTACCTGTCACGGTTGGTGGTGGTGGTGGACGTGGTGGTGGTGGACTTGGTGATGAATGTGGTGGACATGGTGGTGGTGGATGTATGACGTTACAACGCATACTTTTACAACGAATACCATTACAACGCATTTTTTACAACGCAAAAACTTTTACAACGCATACAATTACAACGCAGGATTTTACAACGCAAGTACCTTTACAACGCATACCATTACAACGTAAATATTGGTAAGTATATAATTTTTTTTAATATAAATTAATTTAAATTATTAAAATATAATTAAATGTAATGTAATTTTATTTAATTAATTTAATTTAAAAATAATTTTAATTTATTTTTACAAATTAACCCTGTACCCCAAAAACTGAAAACTGACCCTGAACCCTAAAAATACCCCTTTACCCAAAAACTGAAAACTGACCCTGAACCCTAAAAATACCCGTTTACCCAAAAACTGAAAACTGACCCTGAACCCTAAAAATACCCCTGTACCCCAAAAACTGAAAACTGACCCTGAACCCTAAAAATACCCCTTTACCCAAAAACTGAAAACTGACCCTGAACCCTAAAAATACCCCTTTACCCCAAAAACTGAAAACTGACCCTGAACCCTAAAAATACCCCTTTACCCAAAACCTGAAAACTGACCCTGAACCCTAAAAATACCCCTTTACCCAAAAACTGAAAACTGACCCTGAACCCTAAAAATACCCCTTTACCCAAAAACTGAAAACTGACCATGAACCCTAAAAATACCCCTTTACCCAAAAACTGAAAACTGACCCTGAACCCTAAAAATACCCCTTTACCCAAAAACCCAAAACTGACCCTGAACCCTAAAAATACCCCATACCCAAAAACACAAACATATAATATTTTAAAAATAATTATATACTTACCAATACTTACGTTGTAATGGTATGCGTTGTAAAAGTACTAGCGTTGTAAAATCCTGCGTTGTAATGGTATGCGTTGTAAAAGTTTTTGCGTTGTAAAAATTTCGTTGTAATGGTAGTTCGTTGTAAAAGTTGCGTTGTAAAGGTTGTTTCCCGGTGGTGGTGGATGAGGTGGTGGTGGAAGTGGCAGTGGTAGGCTTGGCGGAGGCGGATGTGGTGGTGGTGGACGTGTTGTTGGATGTGGAAGTGGACGTGGCGGTGGACGTGGTGGTGGTGGACGTGGTGGACGTGGTGGTGGAGGACGTAGTGGTGATGGACGTGACGGTGGTGGACATGGTGGTGGTACACATGGTGGTGGTGTACGTGGTGGTGGTGGTGGACGTGCTGGTGGTGGCGGACTTGGTGGTGGTGGACATGGTGGAGGTGGACGTGGTGGTGGACCGGGTGGTGGTGGTGGTGGTGGACATGGTGGTGGTGGACGTGGTGGACGTGGTGGTGGATGTGGTGGACGTGGTGGTGGTCGAAGAGGTGGTGGTGGTGGACGTGGTGGTGGACGTTGTGGTGGTGAACATGGTGGTGGACGTGGTGGACATGGTGGATGTGGTGGTGGTGGATGTGGTGGTGGTGGACGTGGTGGTGGTGGACAACTATTGGGTAGGAGGGTGCTGGCAGAATGTGGTTGGAGAAGAGGATCTGGAAGGGGCACATGGGAGAGCAGAAAGAGGCAGAATATTAGATACAATAAAATGTAAAGCGCATTAAAGCACAATGCTCCTTTAACTAAAAAAAAGACACATCGTGCCTGCAGTGAGAGTGATCCAAAATTGGTTCGTAGGAGACGCACACCTTGTCAATGTAGTAGTCAATGTCTATATAGGTGAGTGGTGCCCTAGGAGTAACTCCCCCTGTACCTGGGGTAGACAATACTATGAATTGCACTGTTTCCCTTGGGCACTCTGAAAGAAATTTCCTAGATTTGTTCAAATAAATTCAATGGAATTCTTTTTCATGGTTGATATCATTCTTTTTATTTTTGTAGATAGTTCATCACATTATTTTTGTCATAATGTTTAGGCAAATGGCCCTGTGGCCCAATGCATTTCGGGCATCGCCCTTCCTCAGGGGCCTTGTAAATTCCTGAAAGTAACCAAGTACATTTGTCACAATGGTTTGAAATTCATGTTTGTGCACACATTTACTTCATGTCATGCTTTTTTGATCATGCATAAGGGTAAGTACAGGAGATTCAAGGGTGTTACATGGGGTATAAGCTGATGAAGTAAACCGTGAAATAATAGCAGGAAGTGAAATCATATTGCACAAAAATACACAAAATGTGTCATGCAGTGAAGGAATATACAAAATGATGGGTCATGTCGATGAGGGTCATAAAACCTTGTGCCCAATTTAATGTGGATAAATGAAAATGTGTGTAACGACTCTGACCTGATTCGACAAAAGTGTAAACCTTTTTCTTTACTTCGGGTTACGACGAGGCTGAAACGAAATTTGAAACTGTATTCAATGAACAGTTCAATGATATTCCCATGTTTACCGCTCTGTCCCGAAGGACACAACCTGTGGATGTTGAAAATAGTTTAAAGCTTACCGGAGAGTAAACGAATTACTCCTGTTCCGCGTTCATGAACATCAAGTTTCTGACGATGTTCGTGAGATTGTACATGTGTTCTAATAGGGTTCAGAACATCATGTGATGCGGACGGTGTATTGTGTCTTCTGATTGGCTGTGACGTCAGCCTGTGTTTTCTCGTATGTGTTCGACCGGTCTTGGATTATAGGTCCAAACTTTTTGACGCGTAAAGTGATGTGACATTTTAACGCGTAAAGTGATGTGACATATTTGATTCCGATCTATTGCGGAAAAAACGTTGCAGTGTTTTACGAGGAAATCGGTTGTGATTGGCTGCACGGCCGATCGCGTGCTCACTCAAGTAAATGAATGAAACTTTATCAACAGTGAAAAGATTGAAAAAGCAAACAAAAGTGAAACAACAACAACGTGTGTGATTGACGGTGGATGTGAGAACTGAGTATTTACCAAGATTTGTTTCAATTTGGCTGGTACCTATTGTGTTCGTTTCCCAACTGTGTACAATTGACAAAGTAATACGTTAAAAAGATTAAACAATATACACATGGTGGATTCGTTCTAAAATACAACTGTATAAATCATCTTAACTAGTTTTTGTTCATAAATGGCAACTGAATTCCAGCCTTTCATTTAATCCTCTTGGCACGGTCGACGAAAGTCTGTGTATCCAATAAAGTTCTCTTCTCAAAAGGTGTTGATCATTGTCTCTTCCTGGCAATATGGGTATCATTTCAAGTATGCAATATTTTAGTTGGCTGAGGTTATGTTGATGTTCATTGTAATGTACTGCTACTGTGGATTTGGTAGATTTCAATCTGATATTGCTTCTGTGTTCCGTTAATCTGACTTTGATTTTTCTTGAAGTTTTCCCCACGTATGGGAGACCACACGGGCATTTTATCATGTAAATCAAATTTGTACTGTCGCAGGTGCCATTGACATTTCATTTAATTTTAGTTCCACTCGATGGATGATCAATTTCATTGCCTTTGATGATAGAATTACAATTTCCACAGTTGTGGCATGGTAACGTGCCAGTGTATCTTTTGGGTGCTAAGATAGTTTTTGGTTTCAACAATTCTTTGAGATTTCCGGTTCTTTCATAGGCGAACCTTGGATTAAGGGTAAAAATTCCATGAAAATCATCTTCCAGAGATAGTAAAGACCAGTGTTTTAAAATGATTCTTTTTATTTTTTGGCTTCTTGTGGAATATTTAGAAACGAAAACTGATCTCCTTTCTTCCCTTGCGCATGTGGATGTTAGTAACTGTTGCCTGTTCATAGTTTCAATTCTATCCACAGCTTGTTTCAACGTGGTTTCTGGATATCCTCGATCCTTGAACCGTTTAATCATATTGTCTTTTTGTTGTTGGTACATTTCTTGAGAGGAGGCTATTCTCTTAATTCGAATTAATTGAGAGTATGGAAGGTGGTTTTTCAGCGATGGTTGGTGAAAACTCTGATGATGTAAGAGATTGTTTCTGTTTGTAGGTTTTTGAAATACTGTTGTATGTAACTTGTCATTTTCCTTCATAACTAGAACATCTAAGAACGGTAATTGGCTTTCATTGATGTTGTATGTGAATTGAATCCGTTCATTGATGGTGTTTAAATCCTGGATAGCTGACTGTAATAGTGCGGTGGATCCATTCCAAAGAATGAAAATGTCATCAATGAATCGTTTGTACAGTATGAGGTGATCTTGCCATGTTTTTTTCGAAAGAATGTGCTGGGTCTCAAAATGGTGCATAAAGATGTTGGCATACGCCGGTGCTGCACAATTCCCCATGGATGTACCTGTACATTGAGCAAAGAATTGATCTTCCCACTGGAAGTAGCTATGAAATAGCGTGACATGCATTAATTCCATGATTAATAATTTGAGGTCATCTTCTTTTTCGCAATCTAGTAAGATGTTCTCCAATGCTGTCATCCCCAAATCATGGGGAATTGAGGTGTATAATGCTTTCACATCAATACTTGTTAAGATCATATTGGGTGTAAATTAACCCTGGGCGTAGTGGGCGTAGTGGGGCTCCGCGGAGCTACGCGGAGAGGGCGAGAAGCTACGCCCACTCCCGCACTCAGCGTAGCCCCACTACGCACCTCCCTCCCGCTCTCCCCTACATCCATTATTTAAGCAACTAACCTTAATAAAACTGTTTTAAAGCACTTACCGTGTCCGGGGGCTCGTCCGGGGCTCCCTCTGGGAATAGCGTCGTCCTGGATACCAATGCGCATGCGCGGCCGCCCGCGCATGCGCATTGGTATCCAGGAAAGGACAGCGGTTGCCGGCTATGCTGTCTACGCAAAATGCGTAGGAGGCAACACTACGCCTACTCCGTGGGCGTAGCCGATTCGGACGCCCAGGGTTAGTGTAAATGATGTTTTATGCTCTTCCAGTATGTTTAAAAAGTGAGTGGTATCTTTCACATATGTTGGAATGTTTTGTACAAGCGGTTGTAAATGTTTGTCAATGAACTTTCCAACAGGCTCATGAATTGAATTGACTGTAGAAACGATCGGACGGAATGGTGGCACTGTAGGATGTTTGTGTATTTTAGGAATCATGTAAATATATGGAGTTGATGGATTTTGTTTGATGAGATATTCCTTTTCTTTGTTACCAATGGTTCCTGCATCCATGGCTTTATTGATGATTGTGTTGAGAATTTTGGTGTATTCTTTTGTGGGATCTCCATTCAATTTCATGTATGTGTTAGAGTCATTGATGTGTTCACGCACATTCTTGTTGTAAAACTCAGTGTCCATAATTATGAGGGCTCCTCCCTTATCCGCCTGTCGTATAGTAATATCCTTGTTTTCAGATAGGGATTGTATCGCCTGCCTCTCCTTGTTGGTAAAATTGGTTGTTTTGGTTCTTGGAGTTTTGAAAATTTTTATGGTGTATTGATTGACAACTTTTTCAAATGTGTCGAGCACTTTATGACTCACGGGAGATATGAAATGGCTGGGGTTCCAAAGTCCCATGAGTTTATCTGGTTCGGTGTCTCCTCCTGTCATTGGTCTTTCGATGACATTAGTGAAGAAATGTCTTAAGCGTAAGCTTCTCAAAAATTTGTATACACAGATCTGTGTTTCTAATATGTTAGAATGGTAAGTAGGGACGAAAGACGTGCCCTTTTGTAAAGTTTGTAATTGAAAGTCAGAAATGCTATGGTTTGAAATATTGATGACTAAGTCCTGTGACTCCTGGTGTTTTTTGATACACTCTCGATTGAGTGACTTCTCTGTGTTTCTGACTCTCCCCCTCCTGGTTCTTTTTGGCATCCCCGGCCTCTCTCTAAAAAAGCGGAAGTTGTAGCTGTTGAAGAAGTTGTACTTTGTTGTTGTCTGGTGTCCGTGGTTTGTGTGTCATCTGCTCTATGAGCGTTTCTTGAGGTTGTGGGGCCTCTTCTGTTTGATTGTGAATCGTCTGAAGCTGGCTCATCAGATGATTTGTATTGAGTTGGTTTTTGTTGGCGTAGACGGGAATAAATGTCTGCCCAATTGTAAACTTCCCCTGTGCGGTAGTCTGTCATATCTCTCTTGAATTTTCTGACTTTGCGGTCACTGATCTCTTTGGTGTAAGTATCTAATTGAGCATTGATGTCTATCAGAACCTGTTCCCAATCCTCTTTAGATAACATGGTGTTTAATTCATCTCTTAGTTGTGTTGTTTCTTTGTTCAAATCTTCGATTAATTTAGCTAGCTCTTCTATTATTAGTAAGATCAGGTCGAGCGAACATTTATCGAGGATTGCGAACCATTTCTCTGTGAATCGTGCGTTGTTTTTACACAAAGTTGATTTTAATGATATCCGTAGACCACGTGGAATGCGCTGTGCTTTATGATATTTGATTAAAGTGCTCGCGTGGAGCCGTTGATTGACAATACGTTTCGACATGTATAGAAGTTGTTTTATATTTGCTTGAGTTGAACCTGTGCTCGTACTCGGACTTTCTTCCTCATGTATTAACGAGTAAATTCGTTTGGAGTCTTCCTCTGTAAATGCCAGAGTTTCTGCTCTTTGATCCGTGGAATGTAATATGTCTTCGAATTGCATGGTTAGTTGGGTGCTGTGTCCTCTGTAGTACAGTCAAGTTAATTATTGGTCCAAAATTGGTTCGTAGGAGACGCATACCTTGTCAATGTAGTAGTCAATGTCTATATAGGTGTTAGGTATTACTTTGTCAATTGTACACAGTTGGGAAACGAACACAATAGGTACCAGCCAAATTGAAACAAATCTTGGTAAATACACAGTTCTCACATCCACCGTCAATCACACACGTTGTTGTTGTTTCACTTTTGTTCATTTTTTCAATCTTTTCACTGTTGATAAAGTTTCATTCATTTACTTGAGTGAGCACGCGATCGGCCGTGCAGCCAATCACAACCGATTTCCTCGTAAAACACTACAACGTTTTTTCCGCAATAGATCGGAATCAAATATGTCACATCACTTTACGCGTTAAAATATCACATCACTTTACGCGTCAAAAAGTTTGGACCTATAATCCAAGACCGGTCGAACACATACGAGAAAACACAGGCTGACGTCACAGCCAATCAGAAGACGCAATACACCGTCCGCATCACATGATGTTCTGAACCCTATTAGAACACATGTACAATCTCACGAACATCGTCAGAAACTTGATGTTCACGAACGCGGAACAGGAGTAATTCGTTTACTCTCCGGTAAGCTTTAAACTATTTTCAACATCCACAGGTTGTGTCCTTCGGGACACAGCGGTAAACATGGGAATATCATTGAACTGTTAATTGAATACAGTTTCAAATGTCGTTTCAGCCTCGTCGTAACCCGAAGTAAAGAAAAAGGTTTACACTTTTGTCGAATCAGGTCAGAGTCGTTACACACATTTTTATTTATCCACATTAAATTGGGCACAAGGTTTTATGACCCTCATCGACATGACCCATCATTTTGTATATTCCTTCACTGTATAACACATTTTGTGTATTTTTGTGCAATATGATTTCACTTCCTGCTATTATTTCATGGTGTACTTCATCAGCTTATACCCCATGTAACACCCTTGAATCTCCTGTACTTACCCTTATGCATGATCAAAAAAGCATGACATGAAGTAAATGTGTGCAAAAACATGAATTTCAAACCATTGTGACAAATGTACTTGGTTACTTTCAGGAATTTACAAGGCCCCTGAGGAAGGGCGATGCCCGAAATGCATTGGGCCACAGGGCCATTTGCCTAAACATTATGACAAAAATAATGTGATGAACTATCTACAAAAATAAAAAGAATGATATCAACCATGAAAAAGAATTCCATTGAATTTATTTGAACAAATCTAGGAAATTTCTTTCAGAGTGCCCAGGAGGGACACTGATCTCAAGGGAACCAGTGCAATTCATTGCAGTGAGAGTGGCTCACAAAGAAAAGAAACAAGTTTGCCTCCGGTGTTCAGTCCGTTTAAGCTCCTTTTATCTAGACTCCCAGTTTGCTTAGGTGCGTGTGCTCTAGGTGAAATCTTGTGTACTGACTTGTCTTGTGAAAACTGGCTGTATTTCTCAGCTCCCCAAGTGTGCTAGTCAGCAGTCTGAATTAACTTACTATACCCCACATGGAGTCTATGTCAATGTCATCTGTCACAAGACAAGACGTTAAATGCATGCAGTCACAAAACTCGGAATCTAGGAGATTTCATGGAACAGCAGAGTCCCAACAGAATTAAACTGAAGTGTGTTCAAGTTATGAACCTTCTGTCAGTAATGAAATAAAAGATTTGGTGAAACAGCAAAACCTTTCTGACATGTTTCTGATGTGGAAACATTAATAAACTATACAATACAAGCCAAGGTCGGTTTCAGAGGCAGACATGAGCATTGAAAAAACAGCTCTGTTTTAGAATTGCTTTTGTTCTGCTTATCTGCCTGAGAGAGAGGGGGAGCAGGAGGTGAGCCCAGGAGTGGTGCATGCGTGCGGGTGCAGTCTGCTCATTTTCAAGCTCTGCACTTGTGCTTGTGGTGCGCCCCTGCTCGCTCCTGCAAGGAGGATGCCGTCACAAGCACGAGTGTGTGCTTGAAAATGAGCAGAGAGACGGCTAAAGGCCCTCCAATGCAGCGCATGCATGCTGCGTAGGCGGGACCTAAAAACCAAGTGCATAAGCCTAGGCTGCTTCATTGCAATTTCTAAAATTAGTTTGAGCCACACTGCAAAGCATTCAGGCTGCTGTATAGAATGGCTACAAAGCATTGCCAATAGCTCTCACCCGCGAAACCTATTGGCTTTGCCAATGCTTGTTATTTTTTGACATATTCTTGTGATAACAAAAAAACACAGCTACAAAGTTAACCATCACATCAGCTCATCAAGTTCAGTGGTTTTGCTAATGCAGTCTTCACACAGCAAATGGATGTTTAAGGAGTTCATTTTGAGCCTCAGTTCATGCAACCAGTGGATGGGCCAAGTGGCCCGGGGCAGAGAGGAGGTAACACCATTTTGCCAAAGATAACGTTTTATAAATGAACAGCTTACAAGAACAACCAAATTCAGTTTTCAGAATGAATTTGTGTCAGGCACAATTATGTAGGATACATCAGTTCCAGAATCCTTTACTTATTAAGATGCCAAGTATACCCTCTAGGTGAAAATAACTCAAACCTATATGTTAAAGTACCAGAGACTTAGGGGCATACTTACGAGGAGATTGTGCCACGGGGACCACACTTTTGACAACGTTCCTATGGCGCAATGCCCTGCACCATATTTACAATGTGGCGTTAAGCCACTTTGTGTGGCTTAATGCCGCTTTGTAAATATGGTACCATCGCCCAAATCCCGCATGTGCAGTGTGCACCTGTGAGGCAGAGGTGAGGGCAACGGGGTGACAAGCCTAAAGCAGCAGTTTTTCCAGCTCAGCACTCAGCTCGCCTGGATCTGTGACGTACCTAAGATATATCATTCTAGGATCCCGCCTCCTCCTCTGATTGGCTGACCCTTGATACAGTCAGCCTATGAGAGTATGAGGCAGAATTTTCCCGTCCGTTGCTGAATGCTTTTTCCTCCTGTCCGTCTTTTGGATCTCTGTCGACTCGTCTCCAGTCAGCCGTCCAGTGTGGCCCACCAGATTCCCAACTCTAGGCCCCACGAAGTTCTGTCATAGAGAACAAGTGTTGCGAAGAGGTGAGCATTGAGCATGACTACATGTCCCTTTTGTAGCCAACTCTGCTGTTATGGCTCTTTATTGGGAGCTTTGATTGGAAACAGCCAGGTGGGGTAAAATAGTTGCCTCCGCACTCTGTCTCTTTTACCTCACAGACCTAACTCTGGGTGGCTGCTCCAACAGACGACCTCACTGCACCAGCCAGTACCAGCTTCTGCCACAGCACCTCACCCTGCCAGCCTCAGACAGCTTGCAGGAGGCCTCACAGTGATCACTGGGTTTACGCTATCAACAACTTCATGAAGTATACAAGGGGGCAGGGATCATGAGAGGATCCTGATTTGCAATCTAAAATAGCCTGGCATGACTGAGGTAAGGTAACTCCTTGGAAAGTTGTCAATGATGCTCCTTTCGAGGGATTGTTCCTTGTCAAAATATTAGTTGAAGGGGAGCTGGTTCTAAACTCCTGCTGAATGGCCTGTATTTTTTCGTAAAGAAAAGAGGATATTTTATTGCATAAGGTTTGAAAGGATGGAATATCCCTGATCATTTCCTTCAGTTGAGAAATTATTTTGCAATTTAAAAGATTTTTTTTTGGTTGGATTGGGTTTTGTCAATCGACAGTTTCTAAAATGCAATGCTCAGCAATCTAAAGAGTCAGGACTGTTAGTGAGAGCAACTGTGAGATGATTAGTGAAGGGGCCACAACGTTAAAGGGTCCCTTTGCTGAATGAGGTAACATGTGGCTACAGTGGATGTCTTCCACTCAACCACAGGTGACAATGCCCATCGTGAGCGGCGTGCCAGTTACTTACCGGCTGTATTCCCTGTAGGCTGCGCACTTGCACGTGTGTGCATCATTCTTTTTCCTAGCGCCCAAAATCTTTTTAGAAGCTCACAGGCTAATCTAGGCACCGGCAGAGAAGCTTTAGTATTAAAGCTAGTGTTCTTCTTGATGCACGGCAATGCTCAGAAAAGCATTGTACTGGACAAGGATAGAAGCCAGAGGAGACGCGCTTGTGATTAAGCCACTCAGGAGTATTTGTGAGGGCTAAAGCATGGGATTCTTCCAAGCGCCATCTGCTCCACACTTAGTCTCAGAAAGGAGATGATTGAGAACTGGATCAGCTAGCGTATGTCAATGCTGTCTGCTCTGCAGTTTATTTGTAGAAATAAACTCTGTTACTTTTCAATGGGTAACTGAGCAGAAAAGAGCCATTAGGGTTAGCTGGCTAGTCTAGCTGCTTCATGGAAAACAAGCAATTCATTGTTGGAAACTTTACGGATCGGAACATCAGTAGGAGTGGCTCTCACCCTCATTCACGCCCAAACAGTACGTGGCGAGGCCAGCAGGGCCCTTGGATCCTGGCTCAGGCTTCTGCTGACATACTGCTGCACTGCATAAATAGGCCTATGCAGTGCAGCTATTGTATTTTTCTAGACTTCTATAACTGAAGTGGTAGTGAGAATGGACATAGTGAACCCTCCTCTGCCCCTTTTCTTTCTCATCTACAGTAGGGAAGGACAGACAAAAGCTGATAATTAAGTTAAGGAGGAAAGAAGGATTGATAGAACAAGGAAAGAAGGATTGAAGTTTGAAATTAAGGACGGTTACATGAAGGGTGGTGATAAGAGGGATGGAGGAGTGGAGGAGTAGGTAGATAAATGTTGATAGATGAGTGAGTGGATGCATGGCTGGATGAATAGCTAAGTGAAAGGACAGGTGAATGGAACTCTGGATGAATGGACAAAAGGATCAACTGATGGATGAAAGGCTTTATTAATGGATGGGTAAGTCAAAGGATGGATTTATGGTACATGGATTTAAGGATGGATAAATGTATAGATGGATGTGTGAGTGGATTGATTGTATTGCCAATGGATTGATCGAACAGTGAAATATTGAATGAGCATTGTAAGACTGAATGGATGATAGAGTGTAAAGGTGAAATGGTGGATCTAAACGGATGGATGGAGGGAGGGATGGATGGATGGATAAAATGACCAGAAGAATGGAATGGTGAACAATTGAATGGTGGATGAAAGAATGAATGGATGACAACGTAAAGGTGAAATGGTGAATATCAGCGGGTAGAGGGAAGGGTGAAGGGATGAAGATGCTTGGATGGAAGAGACACAGGAGCTCTTCCAGGGAGGGTCGGGGTCACGTGCTTAGAGGTCATTAAAAATATAATTTCCTCAGTACTGCCTTGAATCAATTAAGTCATCAACTGCAGGCCCACATTGAGGAAAACCTTAACAGGACAGAAGCTAATGCAAAAGACAGAGTGGAGAGACTAAATTCAACAAAGAAATCTGAAAGTACAGATATAGAATAGGCTTTCAAAGATGCGGGCCAGAGTTTGGCATCCCACTTAGGAAAACTGCAAAAATAAATAGGATTTCACATATGGTATCTGTGTAATTGTCTGGTAAGGATGCAGAGTGTGGGGACACACCAGTGGTGTAACCGAGCACTTTATAGATGTTATAATAATAATAATAATAATATATGGAAGGATTTAGCTTGAAAAAGTTAGTAAACATTCCTCAAGGTACTGCCGGAAGAACAAAGGAAAGATATACCCGATTCCAACCTCTGCCAAGGATGTCACCTTATGTCAATTTAAAATGTGTTTAGAACAGAAAGTAGTTTTTTGATCTACATGTCAGGGTGTGAAGCTTTGCACTTTCAAAGAACTGGTATGATGTGCTTGGTGTAACATGAAAAGTGTTGAAAGTGCTTTGCAGTGAGCGCCTTGGCATACCAGAACCTTATACGTTCTGTATCAATTATTTTATTGGCAACATTAAGAATTGAGAAATAACAGCAAATACAGCGGCATGCAAGTCCAGCTTATACCCATATAGATATATAAACGTTGATTATGATACATGCACCAATAGAAAACAATGCTGATATATAATATTTAAGTGAGTTAGACAATTGAAGAGAGGGGTGAGAGAATAAGCTTTAGTAGTAAATAAAGAGAGGAAGTGAAGAAGGACAGAGAGAAAAAGAAGGGAAGAAAGCAGGGAAGAAAGAGAGGTGCGAGTGAGGGAGGGGTAGTGAGTACAATGATAGTAATGAGGAAAAAGCAAGCGGCTAGGGGCGAACTATGAGGGAAGGGGGGCATCTTGCAAAAAGGAGTTAAGGGTATACATGGCCTCTTGGGATGCACAACTCTTAAAGGACTGGGTGTACAAGCTAGTCTTCTGGTGTTTCCTGCACCTTAGATGGCAGAGGTAGAGTCTCTGGGAAGGGTCTTGGACATACCAGTGCATATACCTTGCTACTTGTGAGAGAGAGATGATGAATATTATTTGAGGCATCTTGCTTGAGGAGTTAAGATTGAAATGGGGTTTCAAAGAGGGTTTTCAGTTGGGATACCAAGGATCAGGGGGATGAAGGTGGGAAGACAAATCTTGCAGCAGATGGTGTCAGCGAAATTAGAGAAAGAGGTTGGAGAAGGAAGGATAGTGGGGCCCTTCTATGACTGGTCCATGCCAGATCTGATGGTATCACCTCTGGGGATGGTGCCCATGAAAGCGGAGGGGAAGTTTAGGATGATCCGTCACTTGTCTTGGTGGAAGGGTGGTCAGTGAATGACTTCATTGAAGCAAAAGACATGATGGTGGTATACGCCTAGGTTGATGATGCAGTGAGGTTGGTCCACCGTTGCGTGCATGGTTCAGAGTTAGCAAAGTGTGACATAAAGTCTACTTTTTGGCCCCTGCCCATTCATCTGCCTGATTTTCCCCTGTTGGGCATGCAATTTGATGGGGCAATCTACGTAGATCGGATTCTGCCCATGGGCTGTGCAATTTCATGTGCCCTGTTCAAGGCTTTTGGTACCCGCTTCCAGTGGATTTCTTCAAAGAGGAATGGTCAAAAGGAGGTTTCTCATTATTTGGATGATTTTGTATGGTGGTAGGGGGAGGTCAGAGGAGTGTCTGAAGGCGTTTCGGCATTTCGAGGATTTGTCTGAAGAATTTGGTGTCCATTTGGCCCCAGAGATGACAGAAGGACCAGGTATGGTGCTGACTTTTCTGGGCATTGAGTTGAAAACACAGGACTTGGTACCGCAATTGCCGCTGGGAAAAGTCAGTGAGATATGTCCATTTTTGGATGAAGTGATTGGTGCAAGAAGTTTGGAGTCTGGGAAGATACATAACCTGCTGGGGTTCTTGAACTTTGCTTGCAGGGCGATGAGTGGTGGTAGGACATTTTGTCATTGGATGTGCATGACTACGTCTGGGTGAGTTTGTCCCATCACTGGGTGCGGATTTTGTTGGCAGTACATCAGCGATCTGAATGTGGAGCACATTTTTGGAGGATTTCAATGGGTGTCCATGTTGTTTTTGTATGGCGACATGTTTGACAGGTTCAAATATTTTATGATGTGGCTGGGGACATCGTTTTTGCCTTTTCTGGGAGGGTAGATGATGTGCAGAGACATGGCCAGCACATTGGCTGAGGGAGGGCAGAAGCGTTGCTTTCTTGGAATTCTTCTCTTGGTAGTGATATTGGTGGTGTGGGGCAGATAATTGGCAAATAAAACAGTACTGTTCAATGGGGACAACATGACTGTGGTGGAATTGGTCAACAGGCAGAAGGCTCATGACCTCGGGGTCCTGTGCTTATTGCGACAATTTATGCTGAAATACTTTGAATTTGACATGGTTTTCGGTTACTAAGCACGCACCGGGGGTGAGCAATGATATCACAGAATCCTTATCTCTTTCGCAGTGGCACAGATCTTGTCAGCTCACTCTGGGAGCAGAGGACAGGAAGACACAGCTCCCTCATGACATTTGGGCATGGTAGGAATGCGAGTGATTGGTCTGGTGGAAAAGCTTCTTAGCGGATTCAACAAGAAGGAGTTACCAGTGGGCTTGGAGGGAGTTTAGGAGTTTTAAGGGAAGCTCGCAGAGGATGCCGGTTCAAGAGCAAGGAAGCAGGGCAGGGAGAGTAATCAGTTTTGCTTTATGTTTGATTGACAAAGGTTTATCACCCACAATAATATCAGGAAAATTGGCTGGGATCTCTTTTTATGGCAAACTTTACTGGGAAGTTGATCACTTCAAAGCAAGATCTTAGGGAGAGTTCTAAAAGGGTGGGGAAGTGTGAGGGGCACAGGGTTTAGATTGAGGAAAGCCATTCAATCAATCAATCAGCATTTGTAAAGAGCAGCATTGTTACCACAGGGTATCTGGATGCTGTTTCTCTGTGGAAGAGCCAGGCCTTGAATCTCTTTCCGAAGTTTGCCAGCGATGAGGCTGTATGGATTTGGAGGTGAAGGTTGTTCCAGGTCTTGGCAGGTATGTAGGAGAAGGAGTCGTCACCACTGTGTCTGTGATGGATGCAGGGGGTGTGTTTGACGGCAAGTGAAGAGGAACGCAGGTGTCTGGAGGGCTGGTGGAAGTTCAGTCAATGGTTGTTGTAGGCAGACCCGAGGTGGTGTAGGGCTTTGTAGGCATGTGCGAGGATCTTAAACTGATATCTCCTCAGGATTGGGAGCCATTGGAGGTCTCTCAGGTGGGGAAGGCTATGTGGGTTTGTTTGGGAAGGTCTAGCTGCAGCATTCTGTATGGGCTGGAGTCTTCTGAAGAGCTGGGTGGAGATTCCAGCATAGACGACATCGCCATAGTCAAGGCGGCTGGTGACGAGTGCCTCAGTGACGGTCATACTGGTGTTGGTTGGGATCCACCTGAAGATTCTATGGAGCATGAGAAGTTTGTGGAGGAAGGAGAAGGCGACTGTGTTGACTTGTTTCATGGTTAGTTGGCCATTAAAGATGATGCCAAGGTTGCATGCATAGTCTGTCAGTGTGGCTGATGGTCGGAGTTTAGCAGGCCACCAGCTGTGGTCCCATGCAAAGGTGTTCTTTATGAAGATCAGTACTTCAGTTTTGTCAGAGATAAGTTAGAGACAGTTGTCTCACATTCATTAGGCTATGTTAGTCATGGGGTTGCAGAAGTTAGTTTTGGCGTTGGAAGGGTCCTTGCTGAGTGAGAGGATCAGTAGGGTGTTGTCTTAGTAAGAGGTTATGTTGAGTCCATGGGATCTGACGATGTCTGCGAAGGGGGTCATGTAGATGTTGAACAGGTTGGGGCTGAGGGATTATCCTTGTGGTACACTGCATATAGTATCTTTGTGTGTGAAGGTGAAGGGAGTCAGTCAGATGCTCTGAGTGAGTCCTGTCAGGAAGGAGGTGATTCACTTGAAGGCGTCTTGCTGTCTGCCTTTGTTGTAGAGTCTGTTGATGAGGGTGTTGTGGGAGATGGTGTAGAATGCTGCGGAGAGGTTGAGAAGGATCGGGGCCACAGTTTCCCTGTGGTCAAGGAGTGTTCTGATGTCGTCTGTGGCGGCAATCTGTGCAGTCTCAGTGCTGTGGTTAGCACGGAATCCAGATTGAGAGGTGTCCAGTAGGTGGTTTTGTTGAAGGAATTGGGTGAGCTGCTGGTTGATGACTTTCTCAAGTTCTTTGGCCAGGTAGGGGAGCAGGGGGATCGGACAATAATTTTTGAGATTGCTGGGGTCGGTGGAGTCTTTCTTTAGGAGAGGTCTGATGTCTGTGTGTTTCCATCTGTCCGGTAAGGTTGCAGTGGAGATGGAGAAGTTGAGGATGCTGGTGAGCTGTGTGCTAATAGGGTTTGTTTCAAGGTTGTACAGGTGGTGGGGGCGGGGCGGTGGGAGCTCCGGAATGGATGGAAGATCTGCTGACTGAGTGGTCAGGGTGGTGAGTGGAGACCAGGTGCTAATGGTTTAGTTGATGTTATTTGGTTTGTTGAGGTTGTTTTGGTTGAGGGTGGCAGGTTGAAGGATGAAATTATTGTAGATGTTTGTGATCTTGCTGTGGAAGTAGTCTGAGAGGGAGTTCTTGGGAGGGGTGGATGGTGTTCTCTATGGCTGTAGTGTTGGAGAATTCTTTGACTATTTTGAAGAGTTTCTTTGTGTGGTTGGCTGTGGAGTCGATGCAGATGGTGAAGGGGGCTTTCTTGGCTTCCTTAATGTGCCGGTGATAGTTGCTGAGGGCTGTTTTGTGCGGTACAAAAGGGGGTGGTGATGGACGGAGCATCCAAACCAATCAAACTCTCACACCCAGTCAAAAGATCTGGGTTTGATCCATCACCGTTCTTTAGCCCACTCTGCCACCCCAGTTCAGACATGGCCATATGCAAATCAGTCTGACCCTGTGCCTCATGGGAACGGTCCAGCCCGAACTGCCAAGCCATGCCTTCCCTGGACCGGAAACAAGCTTCCGAGGACTGGTTTCTGGCATTCCAGCCGTCCCCAGCCCGGCTTGCCTGAATCCACTGGCAAAGTGAGCAAGGGACTCACGTCTGAGCATACCTTGCCACACTTATGGCGGCCAAAGCGGTACAAAAGGGGGTGGTGATGGACGGAGCATCCGAACCAATCAAACACTCACAACCAGTCAAAAGATCTGGGTTTGATCCATCACCGTTCTTTAGCCCACTCTGCCACCCCAGTTCAGACATGGCCATATGCAAATCAGTCTGACCCTGTGCCTCATGGGAACAGTCCAACCCAAACTGCCAAGCCCTGCCTTCCCTGGACCGGAAACAAGCTTCCGAGGACCGGTTTCTGGCATTCCAGCCGTCCCCAGCCCGGCTTGCCTGAATCCAGTGGCAAAGTGAGCAAGGGACTCACGTCTGAGCATACCCTGCCACACTTATGGCGGCCAAAGCGGTACAAAAGGGGGTGGTGATAAACGGAGCATCCGAACCAATCAAACACTCACACCCAGTCAAAAGATCTGGGTTTGATCCATCACCGTTCTTTAGCCCACTCTGCCACCCCAGTTCAGACATGGTCATATGCAAATCAGTCTGACCCTGTGCCTCATGGGAACAGTCCAGCCCGAACTGCCAAGCCATGCCTTTCCTGGACCGGAAACAAGCTTCCGAGGACCGGTTTCTGGCATTCCAGCCGTCCCCAGCCCGGCTTGCCTGAATCCAGTGGCAAAGTGAGCAAGGGACTCACGTCTGAGCATACCCTGCCACACTTATGGCGGCCAAAGCGGTACAAAAGGGGGTGGTGAGGGCTGTTTTGTGAGCTACTCTGTCGGCAGGGTTCTTAGTGGCACGCCATCGCTTCTCCAGTTATTGGCAGTTGCTCTTAGTGGTCCTGAGTTCTGGGGTGTACCAGCTGGCATGCTTGGAGGTCTTGTTAGATTTTGTAGGTTTCAGTGGTGCGACTCTGTTGGTGGTGTCAGAGATCCAGGCAGTGTATTTCTAGACGGCCTGGTCGAGGTCTATATCGGCCTCGGGTTCGGAGGTGGTGAGAGCCTGTGACCACTGAGTTTGACCACTGACCTTCCTCCCGCTGCGGTGGGAGGAGATCTGATGCTTGTTGATGGTGTGCTGTGCATCGGTGATGGTGAAGTGTACGATGGTGTGGTCAATTCAAGTGAGTTCTGTGGTGTGGCTGAAATTGACTTTGTCACTGGAGGTGAAAATGGGGTCTAATGTGTGTCCGGCTTTGTGCATGGGTTCGATGACCAGTTGGGTGAGGCTGATGATGTTCAAGTTTTTCAGGAGGGTGATTTAGTTGACGTCGCTGGGGTTGTCGATGTGGAATTTAAGGGTGCCGAGTAGGACGATGTAGTGAGAGCCAATTGCTAGGGGGGCAATATGGTTGGGATGGTGTGACAGAATGTTGCTCGGGGTCACGGTGATCTGTAGGCGAGGGTGCCTCTTATCGTGGTCTTCATGTCAGTTTGTAGTAGGAAGTTAAGGTGTTCCATGAGAGGCATGGGGTCATCGTTGCTGAAGGCGCATCTGATGGTTTCCTTGAAGATGAAGGCATTGCCTTCGTCTTGTTTGTTAGCGTGGTCTCTGTGCTTTATCTTGTAGCCTTTGGGAGTGGTTGTGGTGATGTTGGGGTTCGAGGAGGGGTTGAGAGATTTTTTGGTGATGAAGGTAATGCCTGTGGAGACGGTGGTGATGATGTCCCAGATTTATGTGGTGTGTTTGCAGAGTGAGCTGGCGTTGAGCAGGATACAATGTAGTGGTTGTGGGGTGTTCTTTGTTTCATAGACAGGAGTGGTTTGGGATCTTTTGTAGGTTGTGTCACAGGAGAAGTGGCTGTGCCGCCAAAAGAAGAGTCCTTCGGTGGATCATGGGGAGAAGGAGACGCAGCTTTTGTTTCGGCGTCCGGGATCCAGGTCCCGGAGTTCCTTGGTAGTGTATCGTCGGGTGGCCAGCGGGCCAGGAGTCCTGGCAATGGGCGTTGTCCAACCGGCAGTGCATTGGAGGTGCACCCACTGTGTGTGTCTGCTACATGGCCATGCGTCGGCCTCAATCATTGGTCCTGGAAGGTGTTCCTAGTAGTCCTGGGTGCAGGGCAAGCACCTGGGGCAGGCAGTGTGGAGACAGGGACTACAGGCAGCGCAGGGACTAGGGGAGCAGCAGCCCAGGGACAGCAGGCAGTGCAAGGACTGGGGAGCAACAGCACAGGGACAGCAGGCACCACAGGGACCGGGGGACCGGGGGACCACAGAGCAGGGTCAGCAGGCAGCACAGGGACCTTGGGAGTGGCAGTGCAGGGACAGCAGGCAGCTCAGGGACCGGGGGAGTAGAATGGCAGGGACAGCAGGCACTGCAGGCACTGGGGGAATGCAGTGCTGTGGCAGGGCCAGCAGGCAGTGCAGGGACCGGGGGAGCGATGGGGCAGGGAAAGTTGGCAGTGCAGGGACTGGTTGAGTCCAGCGCAGGGGCATGGAGAGCAGGTAGCACAGGGACTGGGGAGCAGCAGTGCAGGGGGAGGAACAGCAGGCAGCGCAGGGATCAGGGGAGCGCCGGGACAGTGACAGCAGGCAATGCAGGGACGAAGGAGCTCAGCACAGGGACAGTAGGTAGTGCGGGGACCTGGGGAACGCAACACAGGGACCACTATCAGTGAAGGGACCGGGGGAGCGCAGGGACGGCAGGCCATGCAGGGACTGGGGGAGCGGGTACCATACCTTAGACTGAGGGTCCGACAAAAGAGGGGTGGCCCAGCTTACCCTCCTCCGGGCTCTGATGGGTGCGGACAGGCCCACCCTTGGCCTGGGCTTTGCCTGTGCACCACCCGCACATGTCCCAGGAGCGGGAGTTGGCATGGAGCTAGGAGGTCAGTGGGGCTATAGCAAAAACTGGGCAGACCCAGTCTGGGATCTCCTCTCATTGGCGGAGACCACTGGGAGGTGTAGTTCATCGTAGGAGTGTAGGAAGTGTTATTGCTCCATCTTTTGGAGGTATGGCGGTTTGTTGCAATGACCGTTATGAAGTTATTGTTTTCTGGTTATGCATGCTGCGGATGTATTTGGGGCATTCAGTTGTCACATGGCCCAGGGGGGCATTGTCATCTTCTCTAAGTTGGCATGAGCACGCTGCAGATTGTCCACTACTTTGCGCACGTTACTACTTGACTTTATTTTTGCAAATGTCTCTTTTGCTGTTTTCACATGAGAACCTATCGCTGTGCTCACACTCTCCAGGTTCCTGGGATTTAGTCTGAACATTGTGAGCAACGTCGAACAACAATGCCCCTTGTTATTTTGTTTTGGCCAAGCCTTAGCAACCAATAAGACCAAGACATACTTTGGTCTTTTATTGGAATACACAAATAGGTAGCACACACTTGGAGAGGGACCTTTCCAGGGAGAAGAGCATAACAGACCTATGATGTAGATTTACCATCTATAGACTGAGGTATGGGGTCTGCAGATAGTGCTCAGAGAACTTCTAACATATAATCATTCTGCTTCTGTACAGGGGGAGGGATGTTAGCCTACACTGTCTTTTCATAATGACAGCTCCTTTCATGATCTACGGAGTAAGTGTTATGCTTACCATATTTGTGTTATGCGTTGTCTTGCTTATTGTGGCAAGTATACTGCACATTAGAGCATGTTAGTTAAAATAAATATTTTAAACATATTTGTGTCTCCTTTAGATCTTATTGTGGACAAGTACTAGAGTGAGAGAGAAAGCGTGTGTCTTGCAACCGCGATTCCTGAGAGAGTTGGGAGTGTTGGGTTCTGGAGTGTCTAATCATTTGTTTCTCTGTGAGTGAGTAGGAGAGCAAGTGAGACACTATTGGTATTGGTACTGGGCGCATGGGTCCTAAAGTGGTAGGATGACCCAGTCCCTATGCACTAAGGTCCCATAATCCAATGCATAGTTTTGTGTTTGTGCAGAATCCCTGCAATACAGTGTTTCTGAGCTACTGAGATCTGGGCAGAAGGCAGATTTATTGTATGGCGAGGTGAGACTGGAGCAGATGCAGTAGAGGATATAGTTGCAGAGTTCTAAGACTGATCAGGCAGGGAGAGGTAGATGGTCGTGGCTGCCAGAAGGGGGCAGACAGGTTGCCTGTCCAGTGAGGGAGTAGCAACAGCTTTTGTTGTGGTCTGGGTTCTAGCAGGACAAGATTTTCTGCCATGGAAGTGGATGGAGGGTTACAGCTTTCCATCTGTTGTCTGTGTTGTGCTAGGCTCTGAGGGAGGAGGGTATAGACTTGGCCAGGTTCGGGATGCACTCATTCTGAATTGGGGCAGCCATGGCTGCGGCACAGCTGGGGTGGGTTGGGGCATATTAGGAGGACAGGTCTGTAGAAATCTAGGTGCTGTGAGCGCTACATATGAAAGTGAAAGGGGGTTTAAGGACTATTGGGTGAAAGAGGATTGCGGATCTGTACAAATATTCTGTTTTTCACCGTAGGGTGTGTGAATAGCCCAAGGACGAATAGTTGGTAACATGGAGTGCAGCACATTCATTTGTGTGATAGGTGTCTAAGTATGTGGAGCAGCAGATTTATGAATGGAGCTTTGGACTTCCCAGTGGGGCAGGACTGCGATGCAATGCTGCAACCTTTTGCAAACCTGGTTCCTCAAAGGAGGAGCCCAGACATGCTGCTCATACAATGATCTGGTTAGGTTTTTGGGTTTGACACTGCTTTAACACATGAAGAAGGATCTACAACTGATTAACAAGCACAATAGAGGAGGGGCTTTGAAGCACTCAGCCATTGATAAAGCCAAGAGCAACCTCAAAAGAGCAATGAGGTTTTTTTGTATGGCAATGGACATTAAGGTGCTGTCTCACAGTGGCATTAAGGAAGTGAATCAGTTCTTGTTTCACACTGATGGGGTACATTTGTCTCAGTTTGGGAATGTGTACTACCCGTGTCATGAGTGAATGCCTTGTTGGGGAATTGGTAGCGGAGATGCCTGCAGCGTTCATCTATGTTGAAGGAGATTTGTGGGTCATGACTCATGACCCACAAATCTCTTTCAACATAGATGAACACTGCAGGCATCTCTGCTACCAATTCCCCAACAAGGCATTCCATATATACATATATACATTAAAGCTATTGTGTTGATTATGGCTAAACAAACCACAGAGTTGTTTTGAGCTCAAGGGCTATTCTAAAGGGACACGTGTTCTTCTGTTTTATTTTTTATGTTGTCATTTTCAGTTGGGCTTTAGAGAGGCTACATTGCCTAGAAGGCAGTGCTTCTTCACAGGGCACACACTTTTAGGTCACTGATTCATAGCCCAAACACTGTCCTGCCACTGTTATTGATGACTCATAGGAAGTTACAGGTGAATGCCACTGTGACTGATGACTCTGCTCTGCTCTTTGCTCAAGACGCTGCACTCTACTCCTGAGGCAGAAGCCGGGAGTCTTTGTTTTTAAAATCCTGTTTGCTTTTTAATCTCCCTTACTGCTACTTACTTCTTCCTTCTCCCTCCTCCTCACTCCGGTCCCTGCACTGCCGATCTTGGGGCCACTGCAGGTGACCAGGTACAGCGACTTTAGCCGCCATCTTGGAGGGAGGGAGTCGTGAGGTAGCGGTCCAGTCGGCAGACCCTCCCACCTCCCTACAGTATAAGATGTTGCCTCTTTCTCGGCCGTGCAGGCGGCGCGCCAAAGGCGCGCCAAAGGCAAGCCCGTCTGCGCCCGTCCGCGACCGGACGGGACCCGGGGCCAGTCATACTGCCCAAAAATACTCCTATTCCTCATCACAACTACGGGCTTGCCAGGGCAACTGGTGTATCTGTCCTTCTGTCCAGACCCGCATCAATACTCTTGGAATCTCCCTTCTTACCCCCGCGGAGCGTGCTTCCTTCGAAGGACATCCCCCGCAGCACTCGGCAACTCCCCCCCCCATCTCAGGCAAGTGCTATCTTCCTGAATACCCGCTCGGCGGTTAAACACCAAATTGAGATCCATAATCTCTTGACCTCTGTCCAACCCGACTTTTTATTTTTAACTGAAACCTGGTACTCCCCTGACTCATCCCCTGATGTTCTGGCTACCCTCCCTGACTCCTACTATGTCCTCCGAGCTGACCGCCCGGATGGGAAAATCGGTGGTGGGGTAGCCATAATCACGCACTCTAGACTCCAGCTACAACTTATACCTCTTCCCCGCATTCCTTCCGTAGACTTTCTGGTCGCCCGCTCAACCAATCTTGCGGTGCCCCTGACCTGCTTACTATTATACCGTCCCCCTCAGACCATACCTCATTTTATTACAGCCATTCAAGACTTGCTGGCCACTCTCGTGGTCAACAACTCTTCCGTACTTATTCTAGGAGACTTTAACTTCTAGCCCCATGATCCCCGAAAAGACCCAATGTCCAAGGAATTCAATGAATCCCTTGGCTGTCTTAACTTTACGCCTTTGATCCACCTCCCCACCCATTCTGGCGGTCATATTCTGGATCAGATCTGGGTTGCCAACATCTCCATTTCGTCTCTGTCTATTTCCCCCTGCATTTGGTCCGACCACTCGTTGATCTCATTCTACTTCGACTTAGGAGCTCCCCAAAAAATAGGTGGTGCCGAAATTGGAACCTGGTGGACATGCCTGCCCTGTGCGCTTCCCTCGCGGCCTCTTCTCCCTGTCTGCCAGCCTCCCCCCTCGACTCACAAGTTACTATCCTAAATAATTGGTTCTCCGCAGCCTGCGAGTCAGTAGCTCCTCTCAAGTTAGTTAGGTCTTGTCGCCCATATGAGGCTAACCGGTGGTTCACTGAAAACCTTAAAACTCTCAAACTATCCCTACGACAAGCCGAACATCACTGGAGACGCACTTACTGCCCTATTCTCAAATCCCAGTACTCTGCTCTTCTCCGCAACTACAAAAAGGAGATCCTAGCGGCTAAGACTGAGTCCTTCTCTACAAAAATTCTCCTAGCTAGCAATAAGCCTAAGGAGATTTTTGCCATCGCCCATAACTTAGCAGCTTCAGACAGAGTTCTACCCAAACCGGTTCCTTACCAACCCCTCTGTAACTCCCTCAATTCCTACTTCATCGAAAAGATAGCTACCATCAAACTCAACATTCCCCTGCCCTCCCCCTCCTTCTTCCTCCCCACTCCCACCGTTTTTCTTGATTCATTTCCTCTACTCCCAGAAGAGACCTTCCTTGGCCTCTTAACAAAGGTCAAATCTGGATCCCCTTTAGACTGCTGCCCTGCCCGCATACTTAAGGAAGTCTTTTCCAACTGTCCTGGACCCCCTCTTACCCTGTTAAATACATCTATTCAGCATGGCATCGTCCCAGCCTCTTTCAAATCGGCCATCATCACCCCCATCCTAAAAAAACCTGGGAGTGATCCTTCCTCCCCTTCCAATTTCCGCCCTATTTCCCTACTCCCGTTCCTGGGAAAGACTCTGGAGACTCACATCACATACTGCCTTTCGACTTATGTGGAGGACAACCAACTCCTATCCCCCCTCCAGGCCGGCTTCCGTCCAGGTCACTCGACGGAATCCGTGGTTCTATCTGTCCTGGATGAGCTCAGGCAATGTGCGGACTCCAATTCTTCCCAGGCCTTGGTACTCCTCGACCTGTCCGCTGCCTTCGACACGGTCGACCATTCCATCCTTATCGACCGTGTTGAGGCAGCGGGCATTCGGGGCTCTGCCTTGGCCTGGCTCTCTTCTTTCCTAGAGGGCCGGACTCAGGCTGTTCATCTGGACGGCTTCTCGGCCGATCCCTGCCTGATCTCATGTGGGGTTCCTCAGGGCTCTGCTCTCTCCCCCCTTCTTTTCATCCTATACATTCACCCCCTTATCCTCGCCCTACACAACATGGAGGTAACAGTTTACAATTACGCAGACGACCTCCAGCTTATCTTTAATCTCTCTTCTTCCCCCGATTCCAGCTCTAACCTCTGCTCTGTCCTTACCTTCATATGTGACTGGATGAACTCCAACCAGCTCAAATTGAACCCGGCCAAAACGGAGCTGTTACTTACCGGTAATCTCCCCAGTCCTTGGTCCTCTGCATTTTGGCCCCCTGTCCTCGGTTCCCCTCCCTCCCCTTCTGCCAAAGTAAAAACTTTAGGGATCCTAGTCAGCCAAGATCTGACTCTGCGCCCACAGATAAACGCGGTCGTTTCATCTTGTTTTCTATCTTTACGCATCACCCGGAAAATCTCCCGCTTCTTTTCGACTGAGGCCCTCAAGCTCATTGTCATGGCCATGATTACCTCCCGCCTTGACTATGGCAATGGGCTGTATGTAGGAATCCCGGCATACAAGCTCCGGCGCCTACAGCTCATTCAGAACCAGGCTGCACGCCTGATATATCAGCTTCCTAACACCATCACGTCACTCCCCTCCTCAAATCCCTTCACTGGCTTCCTATCTCCCACCGCTCTCTTTTTAAGCTAGGTTGCATCACTTTTATGGCTCTCGCAGGCACTGCTCCCGGCTTTGTCAGATCCAAAGTCCAGCCCTATCTCCCTAAAAGAAACCTTCGCTCTTCCTCCCTTATCCTCCTGGTAGTCCCTCGCTTCAAGAGGAAAAAACACGGTGGCCTTCGTTTCTCTACTCTTGCCCCTACTTTTTGGAATAGCCTTCCCTTTCCTATTCGGTCCATAACTAACTATATGGAATTCCGGAAAACTCTTAAAACGTATCTTTTTTCTTTAGCCCTCTCTCTACCTTAACCCCTTCCCTTTTTCACCCTCTCTGCCTCCTTTTTCTGTCTGAACTCTGGGTAAAGCGCCATGAAACCGCTGGGTGTTAGTGCACTCAATAAATGCCTTTCAACTTCAACTTCAACTTCATAGGAAATTGCACTGTGATTGCCTCAGTGATTGATGACTCATAGGAACTTACATAGGGATTGCCACAGTGATTGACGACTCATAGCCCTATCTTCCTTGCTTGTTATTCTCTGACAGCTGCAGGACCAGTCAAAGCCGTGGAGAACTCGCAAATCCTGAGATAAGCACAAGACTGAGTGAGCCAGGTCCCGTCAGCCTCTTCGAGGAATTGCAGAACAAGAACAGTGAGTGATCAGGAAGCTGCAGCATCAGGACTGGTAGAGAACTTCAACGCAGTTCCAAGATTCTACCAAGAACATCACTACAGTCAGAGTGGGGGGGGAATCTTCACCAGGATGAGTCTGACCAGTTCGAACAGTGGCAACCCAGGCGGGCACAACAAACAAAAAACAAGTGCGGGTCAGTTTGGAGCGCCGGTGGACTCCTCTTTTGTACAAATCTTGTTGGCAAAAGAGTGGATGGGCTCCACTAAAGACTTGCTGGGATATTTTTGTTCAAATAAACAAAGGATTAGTGCAGAGTGAGGAAACATTGCTTCAGTCAAAGATTTAACATTCCTGTAGACTGTGCAAATAACAGTAATACGAAGTGAAAAAAATCCACTTTTAGCATACAGGAATGAAGAATAATACTTGTTGTCAGATCACCTGCCTTTTGTCGCTAAACAGGAAATGGGAGAGTAGAAGACGTTTCCTGTGCCCTTTCAGAGTCGAGGGGAGAATCAGTACAGATTCTGCTGAACTCATTTTCTTGTCAGGTAAGGTGGTATTGATCACAAGTCTCGATACTAGCGAAGTGCTTATATGTTAATTGCAGTGATTTATACATTGACTTTGTTGTGTCTTCCAGATCTTCCGCCCATCTGTCCCCCTTCCTTTCCTCCCTCGTCAACTGTCTCTGCTTTAATGGCTAGCAGCAGTTGGGAAGATCGGGAGGTGAACCTGAGGAGTTCGTCTGGCTGACAACATGATGGAAATGCGTGATATGGTGAGGACGTTTTGGAAGGGGAGGATTTGGTACAGAGATGCCTATGAGTGAGGAGGCAATAGGTGTGATGGTGGGGGCAGGAAAACACCCTACAGGGTTCTTCCTTGTAGGCTGTAGTTTTGGGGGGATGGTGAATCAGTAGTGGGCGGAGCCACCCTTTGAAGGGGGGAGGATGGGAGCTCAGTGGAAGGCAATGTGTGGAAGCTGCATTGAAGGATGTTCGGTAGGGTAAATGAGAGAGAGACTGGGAGAGTAAAAGGAAGATGGAAGAGCAAATGAAAGAATGAAGGAGGGGTACGGAGAATTGGGGATGTGAATGGTTGGTACAGGTTGAGAGATTTGATGTTGTGAAGTTGACATTTATGTAAAGTTACATTGAAGTTAACAGTATATTGCAAAACATGTCCTAATAAAGTGGCCTTTTGCGCTTCAGTATGGAGTGACGTGCGGTTATTTCATGATAAAGCAGAGGAGAGGGAAGGCGAGTAACAGATCCCAGTGACACAGGACAACATAATGCTGGGGGAGGCAAGTTTTTTTTTTTATCCTCATATCACCATAGTGTCTGCAAATCTTAGACCGTCCTAACACTCTCTGTCCGCCACGTGGTCCATTGCATTTGCTCTCTTTAGACCTCAATGGCACTGATCTCACCACAAGGACCAATCCAAAGCCCGGTGTCCTAGTGTAATCATAGGACAATGATATTCTGTTTGGGATTCACCCTTCGGTACCTGTCCACCTTATGAGATCCACCTAGTGAAGTCGGTCCACACCTCAGCCAATCTTCCTGGTTTACATTCCGCTTCCATTTGACTCGTTCACATAGCTGCTTTAAGCCATTTAATAGTGTGGGAGGGGGTGTTCAGTCCAACGTTTACAGATTTCCCACCTGGCTAAGAGCAGCAGATATTAAAACAAGGCCACTTTGCTTGCTGCTCAGGATGCTACTTGTGATTTTATCAACCCCCAAGAGGACTAAGACAGAATTCAGAGCTATACTCAGCCCTGTAATGCTCCTTATAGTTGACTCAACCACATTTCAACATCTTAGATCTCAGGACATATGTTAATCATTGGCTTTAAAGCAGTCACATCTTCTACACCTGGGGTAGGCTGCAACACAAACTTGGCAATTTTTTGATGTGTCAAATTCAGTCTATTGATAGTGAAGAATTGGTTTTGTTTCAGGTTTGCAGGAGTGACAAAATAATATAATCATTTCAAAGAATCAAACCATATTGGTTGCATATCCTCTCCCTGAAAAACGTCTGTACAAACGGTATGGGCTGCCATCAGTTTCTTGACTACTGCCTCCAAAAATTGCCAATACCAATTAGCTACCTCCTTGTTTTTAGGTCTTACATCCTGGAGTGAGGCCTCAAAGTCCCAACCCATCCCAATCGCTAGGGTGGATGCCATAAACCAAGACGTGAGCTGCACATACTTAAACCTGGATAACCTATTGCCAGATTTTGCTCTCAAAACCTCCCAAGGGAATAAAACCTCCACCGTCATCAGAAAGCCCCAGGTAATTACTCCTGCCTGCCTGCCTTAGGGGAAGACTCAGCCTGTCCTTCATGCGCTCTGGAGTAACTGGGGAGTCCCAGATTGGTTCAAATTCTGAGTTTAATGCTGTCTTTGAACCTTCAGCCGTACCTTTTTAAAGAATTTCAGGGCTCCGAACTTGTATAAAAAGGCTACTGGTCCAAACTAACTGATTATCTCCCCCAAAAGGGTTCCCTTGGTTGTGTAATCCAGCTTCTCCAATAGCATTCGAAGATTTTTCAATTGAAATGCTATGCAGTATAGATTCAGATCAGGGAGGGCTAAATCGCCCTTCTCCTACCTGCACCTCAGTCTTTTCCTTTCCAGTCAAACTCCACGGGAGGCCCAGAAAAAGTTGGTTATTTTCTCCAGAATCTTACCAACAATTGTCTTTGGGAACATGAGGGAAATACAGTTATATAAGTATGTCAACTTAGGGAAGATCGACATCTTGATAAGGTTGACTCGCCCATGGATGGTCAAAGGCAAGTTCTTCCATCTAGAAAATTACCTGTCCACCTCTTTGTCCACTCTCTTCAAATTACACAGTGGAATATCATTTATCTGGTTAACAATAACAATCCCAAGATATTTAATCTCTGCACACACTCTCCCCCCACAGTCCTCAAAGTTCCAACACATTACCTCAGTCTTGGAGTTATTCACCAAATACCCAGACATAGCCCCATATTTTTTGGTCAACTGCTCCACCCTAGGTATAACCTAGGTATAGTTATAGCGTGGTCAGACGTGTATATTATCAAAAGGATAAAGGTACAGGGTTGAGAGTATTGCGACAAGTAGTGGCGCCTCCAAAGGTGATGTCAGTATAAATCAAAACAGAATATTCAACGGTGCTACAGATGAGAGGATAACCCAAACCCTCCAAACTGGACCGAAGTCCACGAACAATTTGTACATGTGATCTGTGCACACGTTAGTTTCATTAACAGTATGAATACTGTGCGTTTTGCAAAATAACACAATCCCAATAGCTGATAGATGTATTCTTTTCGTTTAGTTTATTTCAGATGCCCAGCCAACACGTGTTTTGTCAGGGTGTAACCCACGACTTCTTCAGGGCTATAAAAATTAATAATGGCAACAGGTTACACAATTGTAATCGTACCAAACACATCACATAGTGGCATGCTGATGAACTGTGACTTAAAATGTAAAATTCACCCATAGTGAAGACCAATTACACCCAAAAGTCAGTATTTGAAGACAGAAAATAAGTTTCTCCTTAGTGACCAGTAGTAGCATGGTGTCTCTATTTTTGTGTTTACAGAGCACATCCAACACAAGGTGGTATATCATTTAACCCCTTGACGGCGGCGAAAATTTTGCCGCGGTGCGGGTGATTTATGGCATGGGCGTGGCTCGGACGGCCCCCGGCCGTCCTCCGCACACGCCCACCGGAAGGGGTTAATTGGTCACACGTATCTGCATCTTCAAAATAATTGAATAGTGCGTGTGTCACCATCTACACCCAAACATAATACTGGGTGATTCATGGCCTTATTCAATCAGGACAAAGCTCCCAAGTGATCCCTGATAAGAACAAAGAGTAGAACAGTGAGAAGTGAAAGAAATAGATTAGGAATCGCGGAATAACTCATCCGCTGCAGGCTCATCTTACCTATAGGACATGTGGCTAAAGTTAGGTGTGTACTGCACAGAACAAAAGGGAAACAGAGACAGGAATGCCGTAAGTAACTACTCTGGAAAAATTAAAAGCAGATGTACAAAGAGGTGAGATAATGATTGGCTAATCAGCTCACCTCTCCGCCGGTTGTACTTCCGTCCCGGCAGTAGCGTAATTCAATACAACTTTCAAATTCGACTGTGAAACACTGGTCAGTACCAGAAAACGGAGCACTGTCGGAAAAATATGAGTACAAGGCAGCCGCTGACACCCGTTAAGCGCTTACCATTGCAACCGAATAGATGTTGCAACGCGCTTTGATGGCTAAAAAGCCAGATAAGTAAACAGATAATTCGTGCATGGTGCCCCCATGGACCACTTCTAAACCCGACCAATCACCTGGGTAAAAATGCCCATGATTACGTGGCATTTAAAATAATGCAGAGTCCTATAACAGCTATCATAAGTATTCAAATTCGATCATGCCCGGTCTATTTTAAAAGAGCTTAAATTCCAGAAACCCAACCAATTACCCGGGTACACATTACAATTCTGCATTTCCCCACATATCTACAGCACAGTTCTAAGTATAAGGCATTTCTATCTAGCCAAAGAGAACCAGACCGCCAAGCCGACACCTTCAATAGCTGCATCATGTGAACTATGATAACAAACAATGTACAAGATTGCGCCAAAATGTACCTCCACTACCAGCAATACCAAGTACCTTTGGGGTATCACCTTCAACATCGCCCCCAGACATACGCCCCCAATTTGTGAAAGTTACAATGCACTGAGTGAGGAGGAATTGTTTAATTTGTTATGAGGAGCAATCAGTACATCTAGTTTTCACAGCAATTGATAACCATCGATGCTAGTTTTTTTCCCCCCCTCAAAGTTCACATAGTCCAGTATGCAACAGTGAATGATTTCAGTGCAGCCTGTTCAGACCACGCATCATCGCAGGGTAAGCACAGGATAAACACCAGACGTACCACAAACTCAATACACCGTAAATTATCACCACTTGCTCTTGTTAAGGCAAAATTCAATAGTCAAAACACATTTTTACCAGTGTTGTCTGCCTGGACCACGCATCATCGCAGGCTCCACACAAACCGCCCCTACCTCAGTCCACCACAACGCGTGAACTCTTTACAATAGAATCTTCTGTGTATTATTTGACATACAATGCTCCTACCTTTGTACAGCAGAAGTCATAAACTGTTTATGATTAAATATCTGTATATGATATCATGATTACTATTCTACTTCTTACCAACAACAACATAATTAAATGGAGTCGAGCACACGTGCCCGTACCCACTTCAACTATCTATCTGTGTCTGTGTATTTATTGTGTTTGTAAAATGCTGCTCCTCCACCCTACCACATTATATTGTGCTATAAATAGCGTATGCAACCATATTACCTGTGACTGTTAGTGTGGGCTATTCCTCCCTTTTTTTATTTTAGCATATTTATATAGCGCAAAATCAACCCAAAACTAATACATTTTCAGGCACGCGTACATTACGTCATTACTTTACAATACCAGGATGTGGACGCAACTTCGAGGCTCGAACACTGATTTCCAGCACCAAGTTCTACAGTGTACCTGAATAACTACATACGTATATATATATATATAATAGCTGCCCTTCATGTGCCAAAAGCTGCAACTTAAACCTTTCACAGCCCTGTATTACTACAGCTACAACACTCAACTGAATGTACAAAAAACATTCATAATCGCAAAAATGCGTCATGTCCACCATCTTTTATGTGTGCAACTATGAACGAATATAGAGTCAGTAATATCCCGTACCTTCCATGTTGGCCAAGTTGTGGAACTTTACAGATATAATGACACATTTGCATTTAAGACCCGGGTGACCTCAGCACTACAAGACGGACACCGTATCACTTGATTTCTCATATAGCTCACGACGGGACCACGCTCATAGCTCCGGAATCATGGTTCAGAGCCTGGCGCAGCACTGGCATACGTCAGGCCAGCCCACTCCACTTACGCTTCCAGGAAACACAACGAAACATTGCCCAGATTTAATTGTAGTGATTTCTTAGCTTCAGGTCTAGTTGTCAGAACGGCACACACACACTCCCTCATGGCTGGAAAACACCCACACCACACCCATCCAGAGCATCCGTCACTACACACGTGACCGTACCAATAAAAAAGCCGGGCCACACGTGCTCTACGCCATTTTAGAGTTGCTCCCATCCCAAGCGCTGTGATGGCCCGTCCTAGTGATTCAAACGCCTCATGTAGGCTAGAATTACCGAGTAGGGGGGCCCACCACTACGTGTGTGGCCTCTTTGGTCCCTGAGTTAGTGGTATCAGAAGCACTGAGCGGGTGAGGATTCTGCGATGATGATGGGAGCACGAGTATGTCATTAGCCATACCGATATCAAGACTCGGCACCATATATGAGACTTCTTAGTGGCAGATTGGGACTTCATGATGCAGAAGGTGTCCTATCCACGAAAAGGTGAGCAGTGAGGCCTGGGTGCGCGTCGGAGGGAGTCGAAGGTCTGTAGCAGACTAGATACCAAAAAGCGACGCAGCGATTTAGACGAACGCAGTCCTATATAGTGTATCAAATTACATGTAAATTTTTTTCCAATAGCAGGAACATTTTTATAATCGCTCAAACATCCAGAATATAAACTATACAAATAGTTCTTTTAAATGTGAGAGGGAACGTGTGTGAAAGGCCGATGTTATTCAACTCCACATTAAGATAGTAACAATTACCAAACATAACATCTTTCTTTTACTATCTTTTAGATGTAGAGCTTCAGGGTGCATTATGTCCCAGCACGTGGTAAAAAACACACTGGTGACAGAAAGTTGAGCTGCGAATAGTCTTTGCAGTCACTCTCTCACTTCCTCTCTCCTTTCATAAAAAAATTACACACAATGTTAACTTCCTTTTTATCTTACAGGTTGTGTTTCACAAATTGGCGTTCCCCCCCCCCCAACACCTCTAAAACTCAACGTTCGAGGATTCTGCGATGATGCGTGGCCATTGTAACAACGTTTGAGAAGGCTACTACGACACGTGGTGCACCCTCTTTGAATCACGCCAATGGCACAAGGTGAGCAAAAAAGCTTCTTTCCGAAACAACGACAAGTCATCTGTGACAGGAGAGAGTGGGTAGTGTGCAGCAGCTTTACTGCATAGGAATGTATAATTACCTCCGAGCAGTGACAATAGATAGATTACAACAGTCTGAGAGGCAAATCTACAAGCCCTTTATGACACTTTTGTAAGTACTATACCATGACTAACTCTATATACTATATTTCAGATCACTAAACTGGAGGGTGCACTATGAACCAGCACATACTTGGACACACAACCAAGTCAAAAGGTGAGCTACGAGTATTTTCTCCACTATTAACTGCTCCATCTATAACTTTCACTCTCACACAGTTTTAAAGTCGTTTTCTCTCTCTCCCTCTCACATCATTTCTCTTTCTCTTTTAAAGTTATGAACGCTGCTGTCCACTCTGCCCTGACCAACCAAATCTGAGTTCAAGTTGTGAACTCTGTTGGCCACAGTGGTTACACAAGGTAAGCAGAGCGACCTAGATATACAATGCCTCCGATTAAATGCATTAGAAATGAAAGATCTTATTTACAAGCCCTTGCGTCACTTTTGCGTCATTTTCAACATGAGAAAAGTAACACAAAACTGGCTCAAGAGTCTTGTAAATAAACCCCAAAGAATATTGTCCTGCATAATGACTTGATCTCTCACCTAATTCTGTCTCATCTCTAAATCATTTAAAAGACCTGTTGATCTGTAATGTAAATCTGACGCAGTAGTCTCTTCCATACAGACACTGCTTGAACGCAAGCCTATAAGACAAGTGAAATGTATCAGGCACACTGCACACGTTAAAAGAAGGAAATATCGTCAACTGTTAATTTGACATGTAATGTTTGATCTCCATTAGTCATATCGATCTAATTTTAAACACTAATTTTCTTTTTTGTTTTGCAGATTACCTACCGTACTTCTATTGGGCTCCATATCACTTTTTGTTTATTATATTGTTTTGTTAAAGTTATGTTTCTAGTTATTTATTGTAGTTATCTTTAAGTTACGTTTCCAGTTATTTATTGTTTTAATAAAAGTTAATAAAAAAAAAAAGTATTTACTTCTTTTTTTGGGGATGGGGGGGGTAAGCGGTCCCCAATAGAAATTATATTTATAATTTGAAGTATAATTCTGAGGCTAATGCTTTACCAGATCTTTACCAGAGCCTATACCTACGACTAACGGTTCCTATGGAAACGTTTAAAAACTCCAGCACAGTAACTTTTTTCCATTACCAACATAGTGTGGTGAACTTCTAACCTCTGTGCTCATTTAAGTGTTCCATGAACTGTTACTATGGCAACAGGCAGAAAGCCGTTTGGGGGTAGAGTTGAAAGGTACTGGCTGTACAAAAACCGTTATATTAACCCTGGATCCTCTACAATACCAAAAAGGAAAGCAAAGTAAAACAAAACACTGTGTACCTGATTTACAACTCCCTTGCACCACTTTCGCATCCAAGGCCCCCCCAACAAAATTAGAAGTGTGTGGGCCTCAAAGACCCCCCTCAAGTCCCGGGAACCACCACTCGCGGTATATTGTGGGAGGCAGACTGCGTGGCCCTCCACCTGGAGCCCTCGAGGGCTCTGGGGACAGCCACGCCCCAGGGCAGGCTCATGCAGTGTCCCGGGGTGCCTATCCCCGGGGCACTGCTGTTTGCATTGAGAGGGCGGGAGTCTCACGGCTCCCGCCATCCCATAGCAAACTTAGTTTGCATTTTGAAAGACAGAGCAGAGAAATCTGTTCTCAATCTCAAAATAAAAAGCAGATTTCATTTCCACATACAAGTTATGGAAAAACGATGCCGACTCCCGAAGAAAGCGGGAAGCCCGGCGGGACCGTGGGGGCATTGTAGCTCCCCTCACGGTCCCAAACATTTTTTATAAGACCCGGGGGATAGGGTCACCGGGGATATTAGAAATTACTGATAGGGGCTATTTTTTACGGTAAAATTACAAGTTGCGCACCCAGCGCGGCACGGCCCCCTGGTGTGCACACGCTGGATGCATGACTCATAATTAGGCCTGGGCGTAGTTTGCATAGCAGCAAAACACATAGCTTCCCGTAGTATACTTTGAACTTCACGTAGTACGTGTAATAGCTGATGACACTGTGTACTTGTCTGCACTGTGAAAAGATTGCAAAATAATTGCAAATGGCATCCTACACAGTGCCAGTTATGATAAAATAAGTATCTCTATCTTTATATGCTAAAGTGCATATAGTAATTTCACAAAAGTGAAACTGAAAAATTAGCAAGCCGTGAGAGAGGTGATGATTTTGGTATACTCCCTAACCTAGGGGGAGTACCAAACAGATGCCTTGCAAACAAAAAAGGACATCTTATTGAACGATTTGGTTGTGATCCCATCCTCTTAGGACCACCCCAAGCACAGTTATTGGCAAAAAACATTCCAAACCAAAGGCCCTGCAAAGCATTATTGTATCCAATATCAAAATAATTCTACAAAGAGCTGCAGTTCAACTGGTGGTTACTAGATGTCCCTCACGAGTCAAATGCAAATGCTTGATGAAAGGGTTTCAATGCTTTGCATTTGACTCGTGAGGGACATCTAGTAACGACTAGGTGAACTGCAGCTCTTTGTAGAATTATTTTGATATTGGATACTGTAATATTCACTGCCCACTGTTAATCTCATCCCATAATGCTTTGCAGGGCCTTTGGTTGGGATTGCTTTTTTGCCAATAACTGTGCTTAGGGTGGTCTTAAGAGGATGGGACCACCACTGAAGTTCAACAAAAATTGCTTTTTGTTTATGCTTTTTGTGTTCAAGGCATCTGCTTGGTCCTCCCCCTAGGTTAGGGGGGACCCCAAAATCATCAGCTCTCTCATTTCCTTATGTTTTCATTGTATAAGTTCACTTTTGTGATTTGGTTATATGTTCTTAAGCATGTAAAATTGTTTTTTCAAAGCATCTGAGGATGTTGTTGATTTAGCTGCTACACTTTGGTACTGTACTACGTCCAAATTAGTACAAACTTTGCATGCTCCATTAGTGTAGTGTAGTATTATGCCCAGGGTTACTCTTAATGTGTAGGGTGCTCAACTCCAGCGCCTTTGATGCACAACTGCTACGTGTTTGGGACTCGGCATTACTTTTCCACATCATGAGCTACTAAAATACAACTCCCCATGTGGAAAAGCAATCTGATTTTGATTTTGAAAGAGAGAACAGATTTCCTTGCTATGGGAGGGTGGTATGCACACCCCGGAGCACTGCAGGAACCAACCCTCCCACAATACATAAAGCCCCGGGGAGTGGTGGTCCCCGGGACTTTGGAGACCCCACAGCCTCCCCTCCCTAGCCATACTTTTTTTTGTAGCCCCGGTGGGTTACGGGGCCCTCGAGTTATCCAGGAGAGGCAGCCACGTAGTCCCTCTCCCACAATACATAAACCCCGACGGGTGATGGTCCCTGCGGCTTTCAGGACCTTCGACACCTCCCCTCACCATTTTTTTCCTTTTTGGCCCTGGGCGCTGACGATCCCCGAGGCTGGGGGGCCCCTCTGGGCCCCACATAAAATGTACTTATTCTGCCCCCGGAATTTAACCCCCCCAGAGACAAATTATTTTTAAAAAACCTCCTTTTTATTTTATTTATTTTATGGCACAGTCCACGCACCCTACACACATCCCAGATTTTAAAAAAATAAATAAAAAAAGAGCCGTGGGGGTCTAGAGTCTAGAGGGTAACATTATTTCTACCCTGCCCCCTTTCTCCGTTTTGAACACAAATCCCTCTGACTTCCTCAGCCTCGCTTCTACCGAGGCACAAAATGGCTGCCAACAGTTCCTGGTTTCGAATGTTTACAACTGCTTGACAGCCAATAAGCATTGAGCACGTGATCGGGACAATGCCAATCCTCGCACAATCTGCGGATCCACCTCGCCCATAGATATATAAATGACTTAAACCTTAATTTTCTCAGGAGCTACTGAACAGATTGACACCATATAATCAAAAGGCACAAGTCGGAACTGAGGACTACCTCTTTGCCAAATTTGGTGTAATTCCATTCCGTTCGGGCTGTAGCCGTGGCTAGAGGTCCTATGGGAAATTACATGGGGAAAACACGTTTTGGGACCACCTTTTTTTCTCAGCACCCGCTAGCCCAATCACCCCCAAACTTTCGGGGAAGGAGCGGAACTGAGCTGGACAAAAGTTTGAAGAATTTCAAGAAGATTCATCAATCGACGCCAAAGTTATTGGCAATAGAATGTTGCGGTTTTCCTATGGATAATAGGTCCTAACTATAACTACCTACTGGCGACCGCCAGTAGGTAATATATATATATATATCTGTCTTGCCTATATCTTTGGTGCCGTTTGACGAATTTTCATGAAATGTTCTGAAAAAACTGCCCTGGTAAATCTTGCTCTGTATGGGAATTCTCAGGGTGAACCCTAAAGTGGGGGCCGAGAAAGATGTGGGGCTTCAAAAAAGCTGGTTTCCCATGTTAATTCCCTCAGGGCTTTTACTTGAGCCTGCAGCCCAAGCACTGGACAGAATTACACCAAATTTGACAGAAAGTAAATTTGGTTATGCAGATCATGTTTTCAGTTATTTGGCGTAAATCTGTTCAGTAGTTGTTGAGAAATTTAAGGAAATTAAGAAAGTGATATTTGTGGTTGCAGGGACTTAGCCAATAATAACGAGCTTGTGCAGGGAAATGAAGAGCTCCAGTTGGCTACCAACACTTTAACCAGGAAGTGTTGGACGTCATCTTGAGACTCTGCTTCAGCAGAGTCTAAAACAAAATATGACCCCCTTGTTCTTGTGGCCCCCATGGAGTAAAATATATTTTTTTAATTGCTGTGAATTAACGAAATTCGCAGGAAAAAGAAAAAACATGCAACGGCTACTGTGCTTGCTTTTAAATACCATCCAGGGTGGGCCAGGTCCTGGAGGCTTACCATAAAGATAGGGATGGCACATGGGCCCCCACTCCTTGGGCTTATTAAAGCCCCAGGGACTGCCATCTCCCCGGGACATTGATTTCTATGTGTGTGGGAGGGGGCCCACGTTGCACCCTGTGCCCCTGGTACCGCCGCCTCCCAGGGGATATTGTGGAGTTTTCTGCATTCCCCGAATGTGCTGGCCAGCGGTCAGTTGGCCAGCACAAGCTGTCAGTGAGTGGCAGCAAGAACAGCGCAAATTACATTTCTCCCCACAGTGTGCCACTTGCGGAACTTTGCAGAGTTTTTTTATCACTTACGCGGACCTCCGCACAGACCTCAAATTAATGTGGGGTCTGCGCGGCCCCCTGCAGCCCTGTGAACAGCGACCTCCTGAGGCACTTACAAATATGTATGCAGGCATGTTTAGAAGCTCTCTGTGTGTGAAAGCAATGCTGGATCCCGCAGGAGGCGGGGAGCCAGCATTGCACACTGGGTGCCATAGGGCCCCAGGGGATATGGGTCAAGTACCCAAAATCGGACTCGGAGGGGGGCCATGTGGCCCCCTCCCCCATTAGAAAAAGGCCCCCACCCCTTTTGATAATTTGTTTTAAATGACTGTGGATGTTGGTCCCCGGGGCAGCAATCGGCAACCAGTGCCTTGAGACCCTTACGGGTGAGTAGCGCACTCTATAAATTCCTGACTGATTGATTCAGAGTGGAGTGGAGGTCAAGTGAATGGTGTTGCCTGGAGTCTGTTCCAGTGTGAGCTAGCCAGGTGCTCGCTTGGGGTGATTTAAGGGATGCCAACTCATGTCACTATTAAGTGAGGAAACTAGGAATAGGCTATCTGATATAGAAAGTACAATGCAGTGCCTGTCAAAATGTTTCTTGGTAGAGTGTACCTCTAATCAATTTTCTATCTTTTTTCCTTTCATAAGTACTTAAGGGCAAGAGGGCATTTGAGGACCAAGTGGATGCCACCAGCAGCGCTGCGGTGGGTGGTACTGCTGGCCCCAGTAAGTCATTATGTTTATTATTATTTCCTTCTTTTACCTATTCGCACTAGTAAAATTATGGGTTGGTGTATTTACTTTTTTTTCAACTCCCTCATCTAATGTTTATTATCCCTGCATTTTCCTGTGTTTTTTTTGTTTCCTGTTTCCGCTGCTGACCTTCTCCTGTCTGTGGTTTCCTTCTGCTCTCATGTGTAGTACTGTTTAGAGAACAAATTTTTGGTAACGTAAGCTTTTTAAAGAGGATCTCAGACCCAAGAAAACTATTCACAAAACATGTTAGTTGTGAAGGCTTTCTTGATCAAACAGTCAAAAAGTACAGGGACAGAGAGATAGAATGGTCAAGGACCCCCAATTTTGTGTTATAAAAGCAGTTTTGTTGACAATGCAGCATGGCAGAAATGAGAGATACCATTATTAATCTATAACATATTTCCTTCATTACCTTCCACCCGTTCCTTGCGTTTCGCTCTCACCCTTTCATAGCCTTATCACTCCATTAGGAGAAGAAAACTTTTGGTTGACGTAACCTGGCATTTAAATGTTGTCATACAACAAACATCCCAAAGTGATACTTTTGATAGAAGATACTGATAAATAGCTAACCAAACTGTAGTGCGGTATTGCTGTTGTACCTTGTGCAAAATAATTACTTAGGTGGCTAATTTGGTATCTAAAATGGGTGCATTGTGTTTTCTTCTAGGCACACAGACAAGCAGTGCTGCTACCAATGCCAGCAGCCGACCAGATACATCGAAGAAGGCCCAGGCAGTCGAGGGAGAGGGAGTAGGTCCAGTGCTGGCAGGGACGAGGATAAGTCACCTTGCTTTCTTGTTGACAATACTGTATTTTTTAAGTGATGAAGATATCTCAGCTCCCTACCCACAGCGTTTCACCATGGAAAACTGCAGCATGGTTTGTGTCTGCTTCAGCCAACAGCACGACGAAGTTTGCAGTGCATACAAACCGAACGCTAGGTGTGGTTTAGGGTAATACATCATTTGGTACAAAACATGAGGGAGAGTAAGAGAAGAAGGGCAGCATTGAAGCAAAAACAACATACTGAAAGTGTGGTTGACAAAATGTTTGCTTTGAAGCGCAAAGTATTTATCTTGATACTGAACAGAATGAGAACACTGGATAAAACAGTATTGTCTATGAAGAAGAAATGCACACAAAAAAGAAATGTTTTCAAAATCTTCAAAGAAGAATGGAAGCATACCTCTGGTACTGAGGATTTCTTTAATGTAGAAAGTTACTTACAAGAGAAGGAATTTGTGCATGCAGTAGAAACAACTGCCCAATGCTATGAGGTAAAGGAGGTACTCTCATTTCAAAAGAGGAGAGTGTTCCTAGAAATGTAGAGGAAGAGATAGCTAGAGAGGTAGAAGGAAGGTAGACATGTCCCTGTGTATAAATGGGACTGCAGTAGTATTTGTATTGTTCTCCAGGAATCAATTGATATATAATACATTTTCTATGTCAATGTCGAGATACAAGTGTGAAGCAGAAAATTGCAATATTGCTAGCAGTAGATCCATGCAAGTCAGGAAATATTCTAATTTACAAGGAAACTCACTGGCGTGTCTATCCAGGAAAGTGTGCACAAGCACCTTTCATCATTTTCAAATGTTGGGTGTTCATCATTAAAAAATGCTAGAAGACTTTACTTTGTAAAGAGTCCTGCATTATGTTTAGGAGAAATGAAGAAAGCACTTTTGTATGGTACTGTATCAGAGATTGAAAAGTTTGTGAAGATATTTATTGACGTTTCTTTGGTCCTAATGTGCATTCCAGCCAAAATAAGGAGTTGGTGTGTTCAGGTATAGAGGAACAGAACACAGACATTAGTACTGATAAGCGTACATGAGAAATTTCAAAGTTTAATGCAGTTTTTACAGAGAAACCAAAGTATGGATCTGGTTTAGAAGATGGCAGTGAGAATACCCCGTCACAAATGTGACGGATATTCCGTCTGCCATATTACAATCCACATAGGATAGGATGTGATCATAACACAGCGCATGAGATATCTGTCACAGTTGTGACGGAGTGTTCTCCTCAGCCCTCTACAGATTTCTAAATCAGGCTCAATATTTGTATTTGTTGTAGGCTGACTCACTACAAAGGTCAGTTTCAAAATGTTGATGTGTCTTTGAAAACTCAAGAAGAAAACAAAGAAAATTGGCCAGAATGTGCAGTGTATTTATATGTGGAAGAACATTTTGATTTGTTGACCCACCAGATCATGTGCATGTATCTCTATGACACACTAGAGGACACCAAAATGCTTGCCAAAGCAATACGCAAAAAGTTAGAGGTGGTTGAAATTCCAGAGGAACTTCAACATTGGAATGTTTATAAAACAATACTGATACAACCTTTTCAAGCAGTAGTTCGTATGGAACAAAGACTGGGAAACTATCACCCACTGAGCTTCAGAAAGGCTTAAAGGTAGAGTTGTGTATTTACCTTTAGATTATAAAAGCAATTTCGAAACTGTGGATGTAGAGAAAGATTTGGATAACCGCTTGTTATTCTTGTAAATGGTGTGCCTACCAAAAAACAAAAAAATCTGGCAGGAACATGTGGATGTGAATAAGGTGAAGAAAGCTATTTTCTATCTTAAAGATATTGATGTGTACTATAGATATGAGGATGTTGTCACAGATGGAAGTTGTATGGAATAAGAAATGGCTTCAAGTGGACAGTTTGAAAAAGTAGATAGAGTTGGGTCTGAAGAAATTTATGAGCACCGCAGTATTTATCCACTGCATTCAAAAGAGTTTATGGGGATGCTATTGAACTATATCTGATGAAACAAGCTAAAGGAGCTCCAATGAGTGTGTGGAAGAAATATTTTGAAGCGTAATGGCTTCCTGAAATATTTTCAACTCTGGTAGGTGGACAGTATGATGACTTCCCTGTGCAAGGACCTGTAGGTGAGTATAGATCAACAAGATTATATTCAGAGGATAGCAGATTTCGACAAAGTATTCCATATGTATTCCATCTGTTATTTAAAACTGATTTGCCTGGACTGTCAAATGTTGTTAACCACAGGATGTAATTTATTAAATATGTCTGCAAAAGACGTTGTTCACAAAATTTATGGAAAAAATTAGAAACTGGAGTTCAATTTGATAAATCTGATGGCATGCCAACGTGGGACCAATGAGTACTGGTGTTGTCGTCATTGTGAGCTGAAGTGTATGTTGTGAAATTTAGGTGCACCAACTTGGTCTGTAACCCTGAGTTGTGCATTGTATGCATTGGATGATGTACATGACTTTTTGAGAGAAGCAAACTGTAATATTAAAGGCATATAACTGAAGACACCAGGCTCTTTGGATCCTGCAAATGTTTGCAGGTATTTTAATCACAGATTTCAAGCTACACTGTCCTTCATCTGCAACAAATAAAAGCCAACTCTTGGAGACATTACTGATTTCTTCTGGTAAAAAGAGTACCAAGCAAGAGGTGCCCTCTTATTCACATGCTGTTGTAGTGCAAAGATGCACCTAAATTTGGAACAGACACAGATGAGTCCATACTTTGTTTAATAGAAGATTATATTACATGTAGCATTCATAAAGAAACTGATGAAAAAGTCTTAAAGCAGCAAGAACTGTGTTTTCAATCACATATATGTGGAAAGTACTATCACCTGAAGTACGGAGGAAAAGGAGAATTACATACAAAATAATGTTGTGGATTTCCAAGGCCTGTTATTTCAAAAGGAAGAGTGAACTGTTTTATGTCTGCAATAAGATACACACTTACTCGTTAATCACCCAAAAACACATACAACCTCAGGAGAACAGAGACTTTAAAATATATTAATGACTACAATTCCGTGATTTTAAAAATGTGAACTGGCAATATGGATATTCAGTTTGTAGCAGACAACTCTATAGTTGTTACTCGTTATGTTACTTCATCCATAACAAAGTCTGAGAAGAGGTAGATGAAAGATGTGTTGAAAAGAAATTTCTGCTGAAAAGTCTCTAACAAACCAAATGTACATCTTCAGTTTGAAAAGGCTTTCACACATTGAAATTGGATCCAATGAATACAGTGATAGGTTGAGTTTTTCTAAGGTATATTCTAAGTCGAAAGGAATTGTTTGGGTGAATCTAGGCCTAGCATCAAGTCAAAACAGAGTTTTGAAATCTTTTACTGGCAGAGTTAGAGTGATGGTACAGACAGTGTGAAAACAAATATGTTAGATACTTGATATCCAAATAGGAGTGTACATCTAGAAAAAAATCTGTTTATATGAAGTACTCCAGTCCTGCACATATAGAAACAATGCCACAGAAAATGTAGATTAAGTAAAATCTGCAGTAGTTGGTTGAAATGGGTGTTTGGTGTGACATAGCAAGGCCGGTCTAATTAATCATTTAAAACTGAGGTGCTACACTGTTAAAAAGGATAATTTTTCTATTCAGCACTTTTGTATTCTTTAAACCTTAGTGTTCTGAAACAGAATTACTAGGAAAGTTTGACTGCTTTGAAGACTGTTTCAATGCTGCAAAGAATAGTATTGAGTGCTCAGATTTCCAAACTACTTGCAAATGTTGAATGATGAAATTCAACAGTAAGATACAATTGCTGCTGAAGTGAATGAGGAGAGTTAACAAACCAGCCAAAGTTCAGGTCCTCAGAGTCAAGACCCGCTTAGAGAACCAATAATTCAAAATGAGACTGCTCTTGCAATGAATGAGGTGGAGACTGCCATGGAGCAAGCAAGACAGAAAACAATTGATTTGGCAGATTCAGTTAGATAACTAAATGATAAGCAAATTAAAATATATATGGAAGTGAAAGCTACAGGTGAGCATGGATGCTTCATGACAAGAAAGTGTGTGCATGTTCAACATGTAAGCCTTTACTGTTGTTTGTAAATGACCAAGCTCCTACTGGTAAAAGTTTCATAATACACGTTCTTACTGATTTTCTACAGAAGACTACAGACTGTAATTGATCATGTGTGGTTACAGCACCTACTGGACCAGCAATTATGATGCCCTATTGAAGGAACACATGTGATTGTTTTCGGAGATCAAAAGCAACTTACACTTGTGAAGGATCTGCCTGTGTTCAAAACACTGCTCCATGATGAAACTAGAAATTCTTTGGGAACCATTGGTAATGTGGATATTTGGTTACATTTCAAATATAAAAATGAATGAGGACTATTTGACTAGCATCCAACATTGAATATGGAAATATTCTAAAGGCTATTAGAGTAGGTGTTCTTTCAAAAGAGGGAAGATGTGTTCTAGAAAGTCGTCTTCGTAAAAAACGTTACACAATGATGACGACAGCAGCATAACTAATGTTCAGTTTTATACTAGAAGGTAAACATATTGTGTGTCTAATGCCTACTCTGGAGGAGTGTGCATCTTTCAACAATAAATTGCTGGAGTTGGAGAAAGAAGAAATTGTGCAACGGACTGCAATAGATAAAATTGAACACCAGGGTGTCACTGTATTGATAAATGAAAAATTACAAGGAAAACTGGATTCATTAGAGAAATCTGTTTCACAAACTGCAGGATTGGAGAAATGTTTAAGTGCATGCAAAACTGTAGAGGTTTGGTTAATGGTGCAATGTGTACAGTTGTTGATTTTATTAATTTTCGTAATAGGAATGAGGTGGAGTGCCTTCTGATTAAATTTGATCAGATTGACAAAATGAAGCAAATTATATTGGCTGCACATTTTTTGATTGTGAAAGATTTATATGTTAGACGGAAACAATTTCCAGTTTATCTAGCATATGCTGTCAATACTCCTAAATCACAAGGTTTAATGTAGGGGTGGGCGGCGAACTCCGCTCTGCCGGAGGAGTTCACAGAGTTTTGCCTACTCATCACTCCGCTTGGAATGCGGAGTTCGGCAAAATCCAACAACCACTTGCAAGCGGAGCAGAGCAGAGTGCTCAGAGCTCAACCCTAAATATAATAACACGAAGAACTTTCTATGACCCCCGGTTCACAAGTTCATATCCCAGAACTGCTCTTCTGATCATCTTCCCCGCAGCGTGAAAATGAGCCACAAATTGAAACTGGAGCATCATTAAGGAGAGAACATGTTTGTAAAACAGTGTGAGTCCCATTAAGGACAGATGGTCCAGTGTCAGTAACATGCTCTCCTCCCTACTGTGCTTCCTGGGACTTCCGGCAGCAGTGTCAGGGCTTATAAGAAGCATGTCTCAGTCAGGAAGTCTCTGAAGAGGCAAGTACCTGTAGCTTGCTGAATGCTAATGAGAAGCTGAAGAGAGGTGTCATTCGCTTGACAACGCTGGTGCTTTAAACGTTTGGCCTTGGAAGGTCATGTGACTTTTTGCTTCAGGAAGCAGCAGAACTCTCCCAGTTTCTAGTGGGAGATGGAGGAGGGGAGGGAAAGGACGAGGTGGGGAAGGGACAAAGCAGAGAGAGAGGGAGGATTAAAAAAAGCCTAGTCATTGTCTTGGACAAAGCCCAGTCCTTGTAAGTCATTCATGTCACTTAATGGTTTTTCATCTTGGTGAGGTTGGACCTTCCTATCCTTCTCGGTGATCTTGGGTGCCAGACTATCCCTGACTCTATGATCTTCCCCAATTGTTCCCTGCGGCTTGCCTTCATTGTGGGCTTTTTTCTGGAGCACAGGGCAGGAGATGATGTTTAGGAAGCTGCTGCTGTAAGGGGTTGCCTCACTGTTCCCCTCCTGAGCACTATCATCGTGCCCTGGTGCACCCTGTCAGCTCCTCCACGTTGGGCCTGACCGCAGGCTCGATGCCCCTCACGGAGACCAGACCCTCGGGACATGGACACCGGCAGCTACCTATACAAGCTGTAAGAGTTCTCACTCATGACTCGAGTGCAGTGAGTGGGGCTTTACTGGTGGGGAAAGGATTGGGGATGGCTGCGATGTTGTTCACACTTACTATAGGAAGTTAACAGGGGGTGAAGCTCATTAAAGATACATTGCTCATGTGATTTCCAGCACTAATATTTGCTTGTATTTGCTGGCAACTTAAATGGCTTATTCCCATGCATTGTCCCTATATAAGCCAGCGGGAGATTACTGACTCCACCTGGTTGTGGACCTCCGCTGAATCTCGCAGAATTTTTCGCTAACTCCATGGAATTCCATGGAGAGAAACTCCTTGACCTATGCCTAGGTCTATTTAAGTGTAGATGTAGCATTTATTAATGTTGGTAGTATAGTGTTTAAGAAAGCTATGTCATATCTAGCCTTATCTCGAGTTAGGACATTGTCTATAACCCGATTCCTGAGCAACTCAACTCGATCCCCAAAAAAGAAACTTTTGGGTATGCCGCACCTCTCCACTGGCCCTAGGCCCACCCGTCTCAATTGTACATCTGATGCAGAGCTTTTAGCTCCTGTGGTGTGCACTCCCACCGCCCCTGTTGCTCCCAAGAGGCAATCGTTAACAGAAACAGTAAGCTTTACACCCAATGTGGGTTGCACCACCAGAAATCACAATGCAAGTATCACAATAAAGAATATCCAAGAATTGTTGTGTCTTGTTTAGTTTCTTCTTTATTCAGTTTCCTTTTAATCAGCCAACGCGTTTCGTTCAGGGCGTGCTGGCTGTGTCGAATACGCACAGTCCTCACATCATGTATATCCAAATTCTGTGTCCTCATCAAAGTAAATGGCCAATGTGCCGATCGAAAAAGTGGCGTCCTCTCCTAAGAAAAAGAAGTCTCCGTTTGCAAGTTTGGTCTATTTAAGTGTAGATGTAGCATTTATTAATGTTGGTAGTATAGTGTTTAAGAAAGCTATATCATATCTAGCCTTATCTCGAGTTAGGACATTGTCTGGTTTGTATCTAATTGCATTTGATGACAGCAGAATAAATGCAGATCCAAGTTTTGTAAAAGAATACAACAGATTAAGAAGTCTTTATGCCTCTCTTTTACATCATCCAGGTTATGAAAAACACTCAATCTGTTCAAATAGGAAACATTCAAAGCAGCTTAGTGATGTTGTTGCAAAGAAGGAAATGAAAGAGAAGAAGGAATTTGTTAAGAAACCAAAATTTGAAAACTAGAGAGATATTGTTGGTTACCAGTTGTCAAACCCTTCTGGTTTTAACTGCTATGATTATGTTGTGCTAAGCGCACTGTTTGCATTACCTCATGTTGTAGATGCAATTGAACAGAAACAACAGAAGGCATTGTGTTCTGTACTGTGTGTTTTGCTGCCTCGTCTGTTTAGTGACAGAACTAAAATACATTGTGGGTCACACATTCGCGACTCTAAACACTGATGCCAGGCGAGAAGCAAGATGGCGGGCGCTACTGTTGCCGAGTGAGGAGCTGTGGTGTTCTGCCCGATGTCGGACCGGATCACTGTGTGAAGCTGTTGCTGCGCTGAGCCGAGCCCCTTTGGAGTCTCCTCGTCTTGCTGTTGGGCTATGCTTGCAGCGTTTTGTCCCGGATTTGTTTGGCCCTGTGTGCCTGGAGCAGTGCTTCGGCCGTTGCATACACGGCTGAGTGCTTGGAGCTGCGGGGGCCGTTGAGGGCCGCAGAGTGTTGGCGAGAGGCGGGGGGAGATGGCAGGAGCCGCGGAGTGCTTTGGACTATAGCGGCGAAAGCGAAAGCCGCAGTGAGTTACAGGTGGAGGTGAAAGGCGAAGAGCGGAGGCGTGTGAGTGCTGATAAAAAAACAAACAAAAAAACAAACAAAAAAAACGCCGAAGACGCCGAAGACACCGGTTTAGAGTTGTAACACTGCAAAAGGGAGTTTTTGTGTTTGCAGCTACTGTAGCTGTATGACTTACAAGACGGAGAAACTGGATACATTGCAACAAACACCTTGGCATTAAAGGGATACCAGTTCAGGACCTTTCTAGCGGCAATAAGTAGGTGCAACAAAATTCAAGCAATTCAAGTAATTTACTGCTGCTGCACACTTTTTTTGCCTTTTTTGCCTTGTCTGTTGATACTGCCACAAACTGTTAAATATACCGCCCTAAGTAGCAAGCAAGCAGCAAGAGACTTAAAAGCTTTAAGATTCTATAAGCTTGTCGAAATTACAACAAACTTATTTTGACTGCCGGAATTAGCATAAGGACATTTGGTATTGCTACTTACCTGCTAGCTGTTAACTTATTTAGCACTGCTATTGGATTATTAATTGATAATTATGGCGCCTAAAGGCAGAGGGACAAAAAAAGCTGTAATTAATTCAGCCAACGCCGCTAATGCTACGCCTAGTGCTGCGGAAAAAACTGTAATAGTGTCAACAACAGAGCCCAATTCACTTAATAAAGATGTTTCTGAGACCCGAGCTCGTCAGCAGAATGGGGTCATTAAGGAGCCAGTAATACCTGATTTATTCAGGAAGAAGAATACAGTTGCTTCCTCTAAGAGTAGTAATAGTGATCAGATGCCCGGGGGCCACATTCAAGGAAGCATGCAAGGATCTGTCACTGACTTGCGTGGTGCTATCTCTAAGAACCATAGTGCAATTCTTTCAGTTCAGACCTCTTTAAACCTGGCTTCGCCCACAGTCGGAGACGGAGCTGGAGCTGGAGTTGGAGGGAGCGATGATAACTTAGCTGAACTTTGTCAAGCGGTGGAGGAAGTCAGGGTTTCGCCACGGGCAGATGGTCAACCTTCAAATGATGCAGAATCCACTGAATCGGGTGGTCAATTTTACTCCATGTCCGATGTGTCGATAACATCTGATGGGGAATTTGATGAGGTGTTAACTAATGAAGGTCATCTGTTTGTAAAAGATTGGGCTGATGACTGCAATCAAACTTCCGAGGAAGAACTTCTTGGTTCTGACTTTCTGGCGAATGAAGGACCTCCTAATACAGTGCGCAGGGCTGCAGAGGTACAAAACCCCCTCACAGGTGAAAATTTTGTTTTAATAAATCAACCACAGTGGGAAGGGGCCGGAGTGGCTCCGGAAACCGAGGCTGAATTTCCAGAACTAATGGAGGGAGATGAAGAGATCACATTAAAATCAATCTATAAATTGCAGACCTCCATGTATAGACTGATCATGACTCATAGAGAAGAGACCAAAGCGGAGGGGCTCCGCACCCAAGGAGCTGTTCGCAAACTGCAGAATGTTGTTCGTCGCTTAGCTTAGTCTAGCACAGAAACTAATTTGAGAGTTCAGGAGACTGAAGCTCGTATTTCTGTTGTGGAAGATGAACTTTCTACACCAAAAACATCAATTAGGGACTTGGAGAGCACTAGACAAGATATTGATTGCAAGCTGACTGACCTGGAAAATCGTGCACGGCGCAACAACTTACGCATATTGGAGATAGCTGAACAATCAGAGGGAAGAGACATTTGTCGCTTTGTTGTAGAGATGCTCTCGGATGCTTTTCCAGATCTCAAGGGATGGGACTGGGATAAAGAAATTATAAGAGCCCATCGCTTTCCCTTTAATCAAAAATGTGATCAGGGGGGGAAAACAAGAATCCAAGAGCTATCCTCATATGCCTTCAGAACTACTTACTTCGTGAGATTTTGTATGACTTGGCTAGGCCTTCAAAGACTAGAAAGGGTTTGGGGCATGAGTTTTTTGTCCAACCTGATTTTTGCCCGGTAACAGTGCAGCAACGCTGGAGGCTTAAACAGCTGATGGCACAAATTCAGTCTAAGGGGGGGCAAGTCTTTCTTCTAAATCCTGCAAAACTTAAGGTTGTGCATAAGGGAAAAAATATTTTTTTTGTATCTGAGGTCAAAGCACAGCAATTCTTAGATGCAATGTAGTAGAGATTGGATAAGGATAAGGATTATATATTCTCTCTTTTCTTTTTTGTTTTAGTGGTTTGCCCTTCTATATTTCTTTTTATCTTCTTTTCTTTGTGCTGGAGACAAGGTACTATCTGGGTCTGGTCGGCCCGGGCAGAATCACATAGCTCATACTCACTTTCCATCAATGAGGGCACTTGCCCTTAAGCTTCTGATGGGGGGTGTGGGGAAGAGGGGGTGTTGGGGGGGTATGCTGGGGGGGTGGGTGGGAAAGGGCTCTCTTTTGGGTGCAAGGAAATACAGCTGAAGGATGCTTTGTTCTTAAATTCAGGATTTTTGTGTGGCAGGTGTCAACATTCTTTGGAATCTTCTGTTATTACAAGATTAATTGCACAGCTGTACTAATACAAGACAATGGTTAAATTGACGATTTGTTCCATCAATGTTTGTGGTTTAAATGATAAAAGAAAAAGGGGTATAATGGCTCAGATGTTAAAAACTATGCGGACGGATTTAAATTGTATACAGGAGACCCATGTCTCTTGGGCAAACAGGGGGTGGCATAGGGATCTTGGACTGGAGGTTGTGGGGTGTTCTCGTCAAAGTTCCACAATAAGAGGGGTGGCTATTTTAAAGAGGTTTGGATTGGGTGAAGTTAAGAGAATTAAATAAGATCCATTGGGACGATGGGTTATATCTGAAATCAAATTTGGGGGATCGATCATTACTATTTGTTCGGTCTATGCTTCTACTGTCGACGATCCCACAGTATTACATCAATTAAGTGTGGAGTTAGCTTTATGGTCACCTAATGTAATACTATGCGGGGACCTTAACTTGCATTTGGATGAAACATTTGATATTTACGGAAATACTCCATATGCAGGGAGAAAGAAGAATGTATTTAAAGCAGTTAAGGGGATTGTTCAGGAATATAGATTGATAGATGTGGGGTATGAAAAAAGGGGGGAACTTTTGGATGTACTTTTTTTTCTGCCCCCCCATCAAAGACACTTCAGGCTGGACTATTTTTTTGTTGCCAAGACATTACATAATGAACTTGCTCAAATAGAATATAGGGTGTTACCAAAAATTATATCGGACCATAATCCCATCACTCTTAGCTTTGACTTAGACATTTTACCCACCCCGCGGCCGTGGTCTTTTGATCGTAAGCTCCTGTTTGATTTATCCTACGTTGAGTATATGAATATCTGGATTCCTGAGTTTTTTCTAATAATAAGGGATCTGCTTCTGCAGAAGTAGTTTGGGATACATTTAAGTGTGGGGTTCGAGGAGAAACACTGAGCTATTCAATAAGAAAACAGAGGGAGACTAGAAAGAAAGAGGAAACAGAAATGAATAATTTAAGACTGTTGGAAATTCAGCTTATGCAGGCTTGTAACAAGGGATTAACTATAGATACTATTATTAAGGAACCACTGGCTCTTAAGGTTAAGATTCATCAAGGATTTGCTTTAAAGTTTGCTCAGCAGATTGCTGCTTTCCGAATGGAGGTTTATGAAGTGGGAGAAAATTCAGGAAAATATTTGGCCAAGAGGGCAAGGCAGAAAGCGGTGTTTGCTAGCATTGATAAAATTAATAATAATGTAGGGACGACTGTTAACAAAATAGATGATATACTCGTTTTGGGATTTCTATTCCGAATTATATGCTGAAGATGTTGTGGGAGACTGCTCAGACCAGATTACTCAATTTATTGAATCAGTTTTGAATGATATCTTACCTATACAAGAGAGTGAGAAATTGAATCTACCAATTACTTGGGAGGAGATTGAGTCGTCTCTGATGTCCTTAGCTTCTGGAAAAGCTGCAGGCCCCGATGCTATTCCTCTGGAGTTTTTTAAGCATTTTCGGGGTATCTTAAAATCAGAATTAGTGGATTTATGCTTAAGAGCTCAACAAGGTATCGCCCCTCAATCATGGCATGACTCCATAATAACCGTATTTCTTAAAAAGGGTAAACCCCCCTTGCTACTCTCATCCTTTCGCCCCATTTCACTTATAAACGTTGATACTAAAATCTTCTCTAAAATTCTTGCCTCACGATTATCCAATATTATTTCTCCGCTAGTCTCTAAATACCAACATGGTTTTATTCCTGCCCGAGACACTGCGGATCATATTCGACGGGTGATCACGTTTCTCGATTGGTCCCAAGCAACTCGGTCTGATGTTGGACTTGTATTTTTAGATGCTGAAAAAGCCTTTGACCGGGTTGCCTGGGGCTACCTGTGGGAAGTGTTATCCAGGAAGGGACTAGGTTCAGGTTTTATAAATGCACTAAAAACTATGTATATTGCTCCAAAAGCTTGCATCCGAATTAACGGTCAACTTTCCCCTTTTTTTTCAATCACCAGGGGCACCCGTAAAGGATGTCCCTGCTCGTCTTTACTTTTTGCACTTTATATTGACCCTCTAATTAATCGATTTATTTTGGTGCATAAAATTAAACCTATTTATTTGGCTAATACCAACTACCGAGCATTGGCTTATGCTGATGATATTGTGATAACTACTACCGATGTTCAGACAGCCCTTCCGGCAATTTATCATCTTGCTAAACAATTTGGATCATTCTCTGGTTATAAACTTAATCTGGAGAAAACGCAGATCCTTTGTTCTGGGAATAAACCACCTTCGAATATCCCCACCACTCCAGAGGTTACATATTTGGGAATTAAGATCTCTTTGCCTATAGAGAAAATACCGGAACTTAATATAAACCCCGTGATAGCCCAAATTAATACTATGTTACAGCGTTTAGATCACTTACATCTATCATTGCACGGCAGACTTAATATCTTAAAAATGCTGATCCTACCAAAAGTGCTGTATATGTACCGTACTATACCGTTAGAATTTCATTCTCTTTCTTTTAAAAATTTAGAAAGGACTACTTCCCGGTTTTTGTGGGGTTATAAACGCCATCGTAAAGCCCACAAGAAAATGATACTTAGTAAAGAGTGTGGGGGTTGGAATGTTCCTTATTTCTTATTTTATTATTTAGCGGCTACATTACAATTTATTAGCCCACTTATAATGGGCGATAGAGTAAACATACCCATTTGTCAAACGCCAACGATATTTTAAATGATTATGGGTGAGAAAGTGAAAGGTAGCTTTCTTAGGGTTGTCGAGCCCAGTTACCATAAAAAACAAATTATAAGACATTGAAGGTAGCTTTTGGAGTTTGGCAAAAAGTTCGAAAGCATCTAAGTCTACCTAAATTACATTTTTATACCCCCTTAGCTTCGTCTGGACTTTTGCCAGCTATCTTCTGCGATTTAACGATGTATAGGTGGGAGCAGAAAGGACTACGATACTTAGGAGATTTATTTTCTAATGGCCAAATTGCTTCATTTCAGGAATTAGAGGACAATTTCTCTTTGGCAAGAAATGATTTTTTCAAATTTCTTCAACTTCGAAGTTTTTTACAGAGTTATATATCCTCTACCTCAGTTAGAATGATGAAAATTCCTTTATTAGAACTCTTGCAGAAAAAACCTCGTATAGGATCTCTTTATCTTAGTTTGATCCAAGAATATGGGGATGATTTGGAACAATGCCAGTCGAAATGGGCTAATAAATTAGGCATCCCTGATATTGATATCTTGCTTTCTATTAAATCTGCCTCAGAATGTTTGATTACAGGGATGATGAAATCTCAGCATTTTATGTGTATACACAACCTTTATTACACTCCAAGTAAAGTTGCTAAGTGGAGTACGACCACTGGAACGAAATGTAGTCGCTGTGGGCTACTTGCAGCCGATGATATCCACATGTTTTTTTCCTGCCCCAAACTTAGGTCGTTTTTTCAACAAATTGAAAGCTTTCTTTCTGTCATTCTTAAATGTGATATTACAGTAACCATGGAGTTGGTGTTATTGGGTATTGAACATACTCCTTCTAGATTAAAGCCAATATCTTATTTATTATTTATATGTATGGCGGTGGCTAGGGCCTGTATTACCAGGGAATGGATTAGTTCAGATCCTCCTTCATTCTTTACTTGGTGTGAAAAGTTATTGTTTATGTACAATATCGAGTCTGCTATTTATAAGTTAAAGGGGATTAAAAGAAGAGCTTTGGTGGAGAAAATTTGGGCACCTATTGCTGAATGGATTTAATCATATTGTTTGAATTGTATAAATTTTGTATAATGTATGTATTATAAGGCCGATTAGGATCGCGGACGGAAACGTGTCCCGTCCGCCAAGGAAGCGGGCAAGATACTCTGGACCGCTCCGCGGATAAACCGCCGTAGCGATTAGGATTATACTGGTACGAACCCCCGACCGCGGCGGACAGAGAACACCAAAGTCCGTCCACGGCGGACGGAGTACACCAGAGCCCGCCGCAAGCGGACAGAACCGACCAAACCCCGTCCGCCGCGGACGCACATGAACGCGGAAACAGCCACCTCCACCGCCATACCTGCGAAGGCTCCGTGTCCGCGATTAGGATAACGCCGCCTGTACCCCGGTACGCACCGCCATCCACGTCCGCGGCGGAAAGAATGCAACGAGAAACAGTGCATCACAGCGGAAGCCCAACACGAACAACATCCCTACCGTCAAACCAATGTCAAAAAGTGTGATGGAAGTAAATTAAAAACACACGAAAAAGGACTACCCCCCACCTGAAACACCAACACCAATCACAAGCCACAATGACCCCCCCAAGTACCCAATAATGCACACTAGTCAACACACCCACCTACAACCTGACTGCCAACAACCATTGAGACACGACTATAAAATGACACACACCCACTACCACAATCCTTTGCATCACAGCATAGCTGCTAGCAAGAGGCCCAATATGAGCGACAGCATACACCAATTGAAGACACACAACCACCACCCTACCACACCCACCACACAAACACCCACCACACCATTCCTACACACCACACAACACACACCTGCACCCCCCAACTCACTCAACCCACACCCCGAGCACCACACACCATGGCACCCAAAAAAAAAAAAAATTCACGGAGACGGAGTTGAAGGTAATGGTGGATGAAATTATCCGTGTTGAGCCCCACATATTCTGGGCCCAAGTCCAGCAGACCACCGTGGCGCAAAAAAATCACATGTGGAACAGGATCGTCAGTCGGGTGAATGTGTCAGGGACCGTGCCAAGGACAAAGCACGAGATACAGAGACGGTGGCATGACCTGAAAACCAGGGTGAAAGGCATCCGTGCCAAAAACAATGTGAGAGCAAATCACACTGGCGGCGGCACACCCCCGGAGCCCATACCCTACACTGATTGGGAGGAAAAGGTGCTGGGCATACTGCACCCAGAGAGTCTGGAAGGGCTTGAGGAAGGAGAAGAGGCTGGTAAGTACTAACCAAGCACCACGATCTGAACGACATGGTCAGCCTCACACAACTGAGAAGACACTTCTCCCAGGCCCCAACCCATGCACGTGGGCCACATACTCACCAAAATGTAAATGGCTACCAACAGGCCCCCATGTCCACAGGGTGTGTGTGAGAGGTGGGTGGGGTGTGTGAGAGACCATCACAACAACTCCCAACAGGCCCCCATGTCCACAGGGTGTGTGTGAGAGGTGGGTGGGGTGTGTGAGAGCTCACCACTACAACTCCCAACAGGCCCCCATGTCCACAGGGTGTGTGTGAGAGGTGGGTGGGGTGTGTGAGAGCTCACCACTACAACTCCCAACAGGCCCCATGTCCACAGGGTGTGTGTGAGAGGTGGGTGGGGTGTGTGAGAGACCAGCACCACAACTCCCAACAGGCCCCCATGTCTACAGGGAGCGTGGTGGGGGTGGGGGGTGTTAGAGAGCTCACCACTACAACTCCCAACAGGCCCCCATGTCCACAGGGTGTGTGTGAGAGGTGGGTGGGGGTGTGAGAGACCAGCACTACAACTCCCAACAGGCCCCCATGTCCACAGGGTTGCTTGGAACACGTACTTGTGCTGCCTCTGATGTACCTGCTCTGTTGGGCAAAATGCCCTGTTGCTGTTCTGATACTGCATTCTGCCCTCTGATGTGCTGCCTCTGATGTACCTGCTCTGTTGGGCAAAATGCCCTGTTGATGCTCTGATACTGCATTCTGCCCTCTGATGTGCTGCCTCTGATGTACCTGCTCTGTTGGGCACAATGCCCTGTTGATGCTCTGATACTGCATTCTGCCCTCTGATGTGCTGCCTCTGATGTACCTGCTCTGTTGGGCACAATGCCCTGTTGATGCTCTGATACTGCATTCTGCCCTCTGATGTGCTGCCTCTGATGTACCTGCTCTGTTGGGCACAATGCCCGGTTGATGCTCTGATATTGCATTCTGCCCTCTGATGTGCTGCCTCTGATGTACCTGCTCTGTTGGGCATAATGCCCTGTTGATGCGCTGATACTGCGTTCTGCCCTCTCACGTGCTGCCTCTGATGTACCTGCTCTGTTGGGCACAATGCCCTGTTGATGCTCTGATACTGCATTCTGCCCTCTGATGTGCTGCCTCTGATGTACCTGCTCTGTTGGGTACAATGCCCTGTTGATGCTCTGATACTGCATTCTGCCCTCTCACGTGCTGCCTCTGATGGACCTATCCAGTGCAATGGACTGTTGATGCACTTAGCCCCTCTCACGTGCTGCCTCTGATGGACCTGTCCAGTGCAATGGACTGTTGATGCACTTAGCCCCTCTCACGTGCTGCCTCTGATGGACCTGTCCAGTGCAATGGACTGTTGATGCACTTAGCCCCTCTCACGTGCTGACTCTGATGTACCTGCTCTGTTGTCCACAATGCTCTGTTGCTGTTCTGATACTGCATTCTGCCCTCTGATGTGCTGCCTCTGATGTACCTGCTCTGTTGTCCACAATGCCCTGTTGCTGTTCTGATACTGCATTCTGCCCTCTGATGTGCTGCCTCTGATGTACCTGCTCTGTTGGGCACAATGCCCTGTTCATGCTCTGATACTGCATTCTGCCCTCTGATGTGCTGCCTCTGATGTTCATGCTCTGGTGCCCACTTTGCCCATGCTCACGCATACACTGTGATTATACCCCTATTATGTGTAATAAAGGTAGTCAATCATGTGTCGTGGTTTGTCGTAGTCATTCCTGCTTGCATACTACAATTGTGTATTTGTGTTTGCTTGTGATCAGTGGTTTCGGTAACATGACACTCCCCCTCCCAACGTCACGACCCTTGCAGGTATTCCCCTCCAGACAGCGAATGGTTTGTGCCTTACCTGCGTCGTCGTCGATAGTGGGCCAAGACTTGGACGTGGTGAGTCGGGAAGAGCATCGGGAAAGCGTGTAGCGCGGGGTCCATGGTGGCGAGCAGCTTGCGGTGGGTATCTCTGCTGTGTATGGTATATTCACTGTGGGGAATCCGCCGTGTTCAGACAGGTTGTTTTTCCGCAGCGGTTTTATGTGTATTTTCCGCCATCTTGATTTGGGGGACGGTCGTAGACGTCAGTCCGTACGGCGGAGTCTCTGGATTGGTTACGTCCGCCGCGTGGTCGGGTGTAGTTGGGCGGCGGTGCGTGCTCTTCCGTCGCGGACGGAATTTTGACACTCTTTCCTATCCTGATATGGCGGACGGAGTGTCCGCGGCAGGCGGACACGGAGAAGGCATTTTCCGCTTACTCCAGGGCTGCGGACGCACTTCCGTCCGCCATCCTAATGAGCCCCTTAATGTGGATTTTTTTTTACTTTCGTACTGCTGTATTTCCTTGCAAGAAAATAATAAATCAAAAAAAAAAACACTCAGGAGGATGCACAGGTGTTTTAATGGTGATGTTTGTTGAGGAAATAATTATTGATGACTTATTTGGAGTTACTTATTCATGGAACCATGAATGTGAAGATTGCGTATAGAGATCAACTGCAGAAATAGAATCAGAGTGTTTTATTTATTTAACATTACAGGATGGCAAAAGTGTCACTTTTGACAGATTGCTGAGACAAGCTACACAAAATAATGTGTGCCTGAATTGTAGAACAGATCTTGTGTCAACTTTACATGTAGGAAGACGTGTCATATCTTTTATTTTAATGCTACAAAAATGGAGGGGTGATGGAGCTAAATTAGACACTGAAATTGCTAACTTTAAAACAAGCCAAATGTCCATTCCTGGTCAAACATATAGTACTATTGCTATCATTTTTCATGAAGGAGCTATTATTAGAGCTGGTCATTACACTGTCTATCGAAAATGTAGAAGTGGATGGACAGATAGCAACCTTACATTTAAGTAAAGATTGCCTTGGAGGTTATCAAATTCCTTTCTTTTGTTTCTAGTACCAAAGTTCTAAGGAGGATTACAGTTGTAAAAATGGAATAGTCTTGTTATTTTAGATGCATTGTCAGGATTTTTTTTAAATTCTTTTTATTTCGGTGTTTTAAAATAAAACAAAACATTAACAAAGCATGAATACACAATACGCATTGCAAAACATTCCCTATTGGCAATGTAGGACAGTTATAGAACAGAATGTCCATCCCGATTGCATCTGCAAATGGGCTTGAGCGGCTTGGGCGCAAGGAAAATCAAAAGCACAGTCACAATTCTCATAGATACTTGGAACAAACTGTACCTCTTTCAAGGCTCTTCCCCTGATCATTCAAGCAACTGACTTCCACCCTCTGTTTCTCCCTCCACCTCTAGACTGTTATATTTGATCCACGGTGCCCATATTTTATGGAACTTCTTGGGGCAGTCCCGGTCTTGTATGTCACCAGTTCTGACACCATATACAAATCAAGACTTGCCCTCCATTCATTAAGGGTAGGTATTTGCGCCCCCCCAGTGTTTAGCTATATCCTGCTTGGCTACTATCAACCCCAGATTAGCGAGAATAAGCTTGCGCCTAGGGATATCTACTTCTGTCAGAATTCCCAAAAGGAGAAACCGCAACTCCAGTTCTATTTGGGCTTCCAATATGTGATTGAGCTCCCCCCACAATCGATCACCAATATGCCTGTATCTTATTGCACTTCCAAAGAGTATGTATAAATGTCCCAAGTACAGTGTGGCATTAAAGACACTCCGGACTCTCGGCTCTCCCTATTGTATGCATTTTAGACCTATCAAAATAAATGTGGTGTAACATTTTGTACTGGATGAGACGCAGCCCCAACTTAATCGCCACTTCATGTGGATGCATGAGAGCGGCCTCCCAATCTATATCCTCCTAGACACCAGTGATCTTTTCCCACTTTGCTCAAAGGGGACTCAATTTATCGGGCATGTTATTAGTTAATGTTTTGTAGGTAAATGAAATAGCCTTGGCCGGATTTCCTCCAAGAGGAGACAACCTTCTAAGGGGGTGTATTCCACCCCATCCAATCCCTCCACCCCCATGCGTGTTGCAGACAGAGGTACGCATATGTCTCAGTGTCATGAAGTGAACATCGAGCTTGGAGCTTGTTGAAGGAGGCCAACTCACCATGTTCCAGGACATCCCCTATTTTAGAAATACCTATTAGGTCCCACTGCCTAAAGCCGCTCAACTTTCCTATCTCTTTAAGCCTAGTCCCCTCCCACAGTGGGGTTTCTCTTGAGCACTTGTGGTCTCACTTCATTTGTAGCTCAGCACTCTTCCACGCCTCCAGCGTCCTTCGGGTTGCTTGGAGCAGCCTATTATATCCTTTACCTCCATAAATGTAGTGAAGATGGGTATGATCTCTAAACGGCAGCCTTTTGAGCCTATACGTCGGGTGATCACCAGCTGCGTGGATCCATTCATTGATTGCAATAAGGTGGGCCACTCTATTGTACGACCTAATATTTGGTAGAGCCAGACCCCCTTTGTATGGATTCCTCTACGGTGTTGATAGTGAAATGCGTGGATAGGCTCCATCCCAAAGGAGTAAGCGCAGTTCACTATCAATGCCTTTGAATATCGTATCTGGAATATCAATATAAATAATTTGCAATATGTAAAGCAACTGTGGGAGTGTTACCATTTTGTACATGACAGCCCTCCCCATAATGGCTAAGGGAAGCTTCCCCAATCTCTTAACGTCTTCCTGAAAGTTTAGAAGACCCGCCTAATGTTGCAAGCTAGACTGGTAGCCACATCCATCGTAATGTAAAGACCAAGGTAAGTAAATCCTTCCGTGGACCAGTGCAGGCAGCTGGGGAAATTCCTGGATTCCACCCCCCCCACCGGATACAGGGTAGACTTAGTCCAATTGATCCTATATTCAGCATTGGCACCCATAGTCTTCAACGTTTCGTAGGACTTAAGGGAGCGTCTCTGCTGGATTCGTCACATACAGTAAAATATCATCCGCATATAAAGATATGCGTTTTTCAGCTATCTGTCGGGAGTCATCCACAAAACCACCCAGCCCCACGAAGGATCTAATGACACAGGCTAGGGCCTCCAGGATAAGGGCAAACAGTAGGGGAGAAAACCGGTATCCCTGCCAAATCTATCGCCAGATCAGCCAGATCTCACAAAGAGTGCCTTGACCCTAACCCTGGCCTGGGTGCATTGTAACAGGGCCACCCACTCCTGGAATCCCGGGCCAAATCCAAATTCCTCCAAAGCGTATCTCATAAAAGGCCAACAGATGGTGTTGAACATTTTTTGGGCGTCCAGGGAGAGTAGCGGATGAGAGTCCTCTCAGTCTCTGACCACGTCCATCCAGTTGGCCACATGCCGTAAATTGTAACGGTGGCTCGTTTTGGCATGAAGCCGGTCTGATCTTCATGTATCAAGGAGCTGATAACAGATATAAGACGTGTCGCCAGGATAGTGGCCAGGATTTTAGTTTCTATATTTAGTAACAAAATGGGGCGATAGGACCCACACTCATCTAGGGGTTTCCCCTCTTTGGGAATCACCACCACCGTTGCCAGTCTAAGGTCTGCCGGGAGCATCCCTTCCTCTTTTGCGGCCATAAACATCTTAAGTAAATGCGTAGCCAGCAGGGCGCTATATGTTTTAAAAAATTACCCTGGATGCCATTAGAGGCTGGGTTTTCCCTGATTTTAGTCGACCAATAGCCTCCGTGACTTCCACCAGAGTGACATCCTCCTCAAGCCTGTCCCTCTCATCAGGGGTAAGGTAGGGGAGCTCGACCTCCTCAAGATATTGAGTTATTTGTACCTCAGTTGCGTGTGTCTGGGCTACATAAAGTGTTAAATAAAATCAGGCAAAGGCCTCAACAATCTCCTGAGGGATGGTATAAAGCCTGCCTTGTTCCCTGATGGATGAAACCCACCTCGACTCTTGTTCCTTCCTGCCCAACCACGCTAGCAGTTTACCCGCTCGGTCCCCAGTCTCGTACAGTCTATGTTGGATTGCAAGTTGATGCGCCCGTGTCTCTTTAGTAACCAACGCCTGGTATTCTCATTTAGTAATGTCAATTTGACAGAGAGTATCTTTACTTAGGGGAGGGGCGCCCTCTGTTTCTAGGTCTGTTAGCTTACGTTCCAGCAGCAGTGTCTTGTGAAGGTCTTGTCTTTTTTTATAGGCGATAATATTTTGGGCTCTGTTGGGTATCACAGTCTTAAAAGCCTCCCAGAGAGTGACCGCCGATTTCCCGGAGCCTTCATTTTCTTTAAAATAAAGTTTGGCGTCTACCCAATTTCTTTAGCGACTGTTTCATCCTTCAATGCCCAAGCATTCAATCTCCACGTTGCACCCTGACTTCTCTGTCTCCCACCCACCCGCAAATAAAGTGGTGAGTGGTCTGAGATACCCCTGGCTAAATATTCCTTCCCCTCAACGTGCTCAATCTCACCCGCTGGGGCAAAAAGGTAGTCTAACCTTGAAAACACCGTGTGGCCTCCGGAAAAGTAGGAGTATGCATGGGTAGATGGATGGTTGTGTCTCCAAAGGTCAGTGAGCCCCAAGTCCGCCTGGAACTTAGCCAATGCGGTAGTCTCATATGGCCTCAGTCGCGTTAATGTGCGATCCAAGGTGGGATCGCTCACATCATTGAAGTCACCCCCTATGATATGTGTGTCGGGCCAGACTGCAGCAAGAGGCCGGACAATTTATCCAATGTTCATTGCTGAAGAAGCGGGGTGCATAGACACTCACAAATAGCCAGGGTGTGTGATTCGGTTGCATGATTTTACAACGCATTCCGTTGTAACGCATGCCTTTACCATGCATGCGTTACAACGCAAATGCAATCACCACGCATATCTTTTACCACGAAAATACCTTTTACACACATACTTTTTTTTCGTTGTAAAAGTATGCATGTAAATGATATTTTCATGTTAAAGGATGTTCACCCTAACAGTGTACTTTTTTAATTTAACTCCCTGCTACACCACCCGCTCATTCCTCCTTACCTCTCCTCTCCTTGTTTTTCAGTGATGACGTTGTACGTCATTAAGAGGAAGCGTAAGTGTATTTCCGTTTCCTCTTATGACGCCGATCTCCTTCACATCTTTTTCTTTTTTTCACAAACAGGTGAGTTTTTTTTTTTTTAAACCCACACCTTTTTATGTGGGGGGGAGACCCCCTAAGCCCCCAATTTTTTTTTTTTTACTTTAGCACACATGTCTTTACTACGTATTTCGTAGTAAAGGTATGCATGGTAAAGGCTTCTCGTTGTAACCACGCATGCATTGTAATGCATGCGTAGTGTCAGAGGTGCTTCAAAGTTCCAGTCAACTTGCGCAGGAGCAGAACGTTGCCTTAATCCCAAATCCACACCACTATCCCCAAGCCCCCGCAAATGCTCAAATGCGAAGGGCCTAGTGAACGGCAGCGGGGAAAGGGGAATTGGACAGAGAAGAGACTGCGCCCGTCTTCTTCGGCTACTCGGACACCCCTCTGTGTCTTCTGACTTCTTGCCTGGGTCTTCTCCTTACGACCTTTCTTATGTAGCTAAAAATAAATGGGTTATTACAATTTTCTCTCTATGCTTCTGTGTAGTTCTCGTATTTCTAATTATATATATCCCTTCTCTCAAAAACCTACCCGAAGTGTCGTGCGCCTGTGCTCCTCTTCTATTACTTCAGTTTTATCTTTTCTTTCTTTTCTTTTGGTAGGCTATCTCTGTTCTGGAATTACAAGGATTATACTAATTAGTTCTACTGCCCTCCTAACTCCTCCTTCCTATCTTATCTCTTTTTCTAGTTCCTCTCACCTGCCTACTACTGAAGTCTCGTCTTATGTGGGGTTCTGGTATTTCTCAGGTAAGTCTTGTAATTCTCTTGTGAATTCTGCGTGTTGTAATTTTTTCCTCTGCTTGCTTGTAATTCCTTCTTTACTTTTGTCTTATAGGATTGAATTGAATGCTGACTAACTGAGAGATTTTCCTGACCAGAGTATGACCTTACTCTCTCACAAGGTTAACTGCTGACGTACTTTCGTATCTCCTCAAACTCCTCTCGATAATCTGATATCTCATCAATGCTTTACATATATAATATATCACGCTATTCTTGAAATGCAAATTATTATGAATTCCCGCTGTTTTCTGCCTCCCTCCAACTCCTCACTGTATTTTCGTTTTTTAATTCTTGAAGTCTCTCCAAAACTCCTTCGTTTCCTCTAAACAGCGCTACAGGAATCCGACTAGCAAACAATAGTTTGCCCTCGGAAAGATACGCTCTGAATTTCTTCTCAAAAACAGGACTCTGAATTCTCCGCTAATGCTCTGCTGACGTTTGTCGGTTTAGTGCGCACTTCCCAGCGCGCTTCACCGGGACAATCAAGATTCTAAAGAATGTCTGGAATGCTCACTGAGCGTTCATCGCGGGTCTGCACTGCGGCCATTTTTGTTCTAACCTCAGCCCATATATCCTCACCTGACTGTGGCCGAGGGCGAAACCGCACCTGCAATCGTCGACGTTGGGTAGATTTTGACCGGCTCCTGACAGTACCCCTCCGCAAGGGTGGTCCTTCCAACCTTGGTTTCTTGGGGAATTTCCTATGGAAATTCCGAATCAATCTGGGTGCATGTATGTCTGAGCTCAGTTCCCAAGATCTCTCCTCAGGACTATATCCCTTCCATTCTAAGAGATAGTATTGCTGTCCATTTCTTATTCAAGTGTCCAAGACCTCTTTTACTTCAAATTCCTCATTGCCATCACTTAACACTGGATCTGGTTCCTTCCCTACTCTAAGATCTGGAGAAGCTTGTTTTAACAGGGACACATGGAACACTGGGTGTATGCGTAGTGCCTTAGGTAATTTCAACTGATAAGTCACTGGACCTTTCAGCTCCTCTATCTCATATGGCACTATGAACCTTGGTTGAAACTTACGATTCCCTCTCAGTCTCAAATTTCTTGTGTTTAACCAAACTTTATCTCCAATCCTTAACTCAGGACCCTGCCTCCCTTTTCTGTCTGCATACTTCTTATACTCTGTCTTAGCCTGCATAAGGTTACGTTTAGCTGACTGATGCACCTGAGTGAGGTGATCTACTAGGTCTTTTACTGCAGGAACCTCCACCTGTTGTAAACTAATAGCAGAATTAGGATGCCTTCCCGCGTTGAGGTAAAAAGGGGAATACCCTGTGGAAACATCCTGAGCATTGTTATGAGCAAACTCCGCTGCCCACAGATATTCTGGCCAGTCTCCCTCATGATCTAACAAACATAATCTGAGGTACTGTTCTAGTTCTTGGTTTGTTCTCTCTGTCTGACCATCAGATTCTGGGTGATAGCTCATTGTATATCTAGTCTCTATTCCCAACTTTTTAGTAAAAGCCCTCCAAAAGTGAGACAGGAACTGTGACCCCCGGTCTGAGATCAACACCCTAGGTATCCCATGAGCTCAAACTACAGCCTGACTGAAATGTTGAACTAATTCCTTAGCAGTAGGCACCCCTTTTAAAGGAATAAAATGGGCCATCTTGGTGAATGCATCTACGCACACAAAAATGGAGTTAAATCCCTGACTGGAGGGTAACTCCACAATTAAGTCTACTGTCACCGTATACCATGGGCCAGGGGGTGGGCGAAAAGGCTGCAAGAGCCCCTTAGGGGCCATTCTTTCTGACTTTCCCATATCTCACAAGTGGCGACATACTGCCGAATCTCTCGAGTCATATTTAGCCACCAAAACTTCCGTTTCACCAACTCTTCTGTCTTTCGCATTCTCTTGTGTCCAGCCAAAAGGTGATCGTGACACTCGTACAATGCCTTCTGTTGTAGTTCTGCAGTTGGTAAGTACAGTGCTCCGTTATGATAGGGCAGATTCTCCCGAAGCTCACGACAAGGATCCTGTTTTACCCATGTTTGAAGCTCATCTTCCTCCATAGTCGGTTGCTGCAGCTCCACTCTACTCTCTTGAAGCACTGAACCAATGATACGCTCCTCTGCTATTATGCTTTGATCTGTAGTCTGTTCGTGGTAGTCTTCATTGCCCAACCTTGACAAAGCATCTGCCTTGCCGTTTTGTGCTCCAGGTCGGTACCTTATCACAAAATCATAGTCTGCGAAGTATAATGACCAGCGCAACTGCCTGGGCGTGAGGGTTCGTGCCGACTTCAAAAACTTCAGATTGCGATGATCAGTAAAAACTGTTACAGTATGTTGTGCTCCCAACAAGTGATGACGCCATTCCTTAAAGGCATCTTTTATGGCCAACAGCTCCTTTTCGGTTATTGTGTAGTTTACTTCTGAAGGTGTTAATTTGCGAGAATGAAAAGCCACCGGATGCAACTGGCCAGTTGTCTTATGGCGTTGGGATAACACTCCTCCCAGGGCCAGGTTGGAAGCATCAGTCTCCAAATAAAATGGCTCCGTAGGATCTGGATGCTGTAGTATTGGCGCTGTAGTGAAGGCGTCTTTCAAGTTTGCAAAAGCCTTTTCAGCTTCTTCGGTCCAAACGAACTTAACCCCTTTCTTTAAGAGTTTAGTTAATGGAACCACTTTCTTTGAAAAATCTTGGATAAACCTCCGGTAGAAATTAGCAAACCCGATGAAGCTTTGCACTTCCTTAACTGACTTCGGAGATTCCCACTCCCTTACAGCCAGTACCTTCTTTTCATCCATGGTTATCCCCTTAGGGGACAGCACAAAGCCCAAAAACTCCATGGAATCCACATGGAATGCACATTTCTCCAGCTTTACAAATAAGTTATTCTCTCTCAGTTGTTGCAAAACTCCTTTTACATGTTGTACGTGTTCTTGTTCAGAATTTGAATAAATTAAGATGTCATCTATTTACACAATGACGCTTCGATCTAGATATTACTTCAACACATCGTTGATGAAATACTGAAAAGAGGCCGGGGCGTTGCACAGGCCATAGGGCATCACCTGGTATTCATATAGGCCGTGCTTGGTTCGGAAGGCTGTCTTCCACTCATCGCCCTCACGCACCCAAACCAAGTGGTAAGCCCCCCGCAAATACAGTTTTGCATAGATCTGTGCCTGTTTTACCTGGTCCAACAGCACCGAGATCAATGGTAATGGGTACCGATTTTTTATCGTAATTCGATTGATAGCTCTGTAATCGATGCCCATGCGAAGACTGTCATCCTTCTTAGGAATGAAAAACAGGGGCGAGGACACAGGTGATTGGGAGGGACTAATATAGCCATTTTCTAGATACTTTTGTAAATACTCCTTCAAATAATGATCTTCTTTCTCAGTGAGTGCGTATATTCGACTGCACGGTAAATTTGATCCTGGCTCCAGATCTATTTTACAATCAAACTCCCGATGAGGAGGTAATTTCTCCGCCTCCGCCTCACTGAAAACTTCTTGGAAGTTCTCATAGATCTTCGGCAACTCTTGCGTCTGAATAACACAAATTGTTCTTTCAACCAGACTCAACAGCCGGGCAGGTGATTCCTCCAAATCTCCCTCTTCGGTGGTCAAGCAATGTTCCCTGCAGTACTGGGAGTCCAAGGTGATCGTCCGAGCACTCCAATCTATTGTAGGGTTGTGTTCTGTGAGCCACGGCAATCCCAGTATTAACTGAAATTGTGGCGCATCTATGAGATTGAAATGTATTCTTTCACTATGACTCTCTGCGGTTGTTATCTTAACCAATTCCGTATGACTGACTATTGGCCCGGATGAGAGATTGGTTCCATCCACCGCTCTGACTGGTTCACTTTTGTCCTTCAAAATAGCTCTTAAACCTACTCTTTTGGCAAATTTTAGGTCACAAAAGTTACCCGTAGCTCCGGAATCAACCATAACGGTGACTTGACTTAAGGTCATTTCTCTGAATTGCAACGTGACCAAGAGCACCAAATGAGGGGAAGCCGATTGCAACGTATTTGCCAATGAATGCATCTTTGGAGTTGTTTCTTCCTCTGCAACCACCAGGCCAACTCCGTTTACTGATGGTGCTGCAAGTTTTCCGCCGGCTTCTGTTTGGGTTTCCTCAGACACTCCCGTACAAAATGCCCTCCTGCTCCACAGTAAAGACACTGCTTATTCAACCGTCTTCGATCCTTCTCTTCCTTGGATAAGGGTCCACGGATCGTTCCTATTTGCATTGGCTCCCCGCCAGATGAAGCCTCATTTCCTCTTGGATTTTCTGATCTGACCCTATCAAATCGTGGAGTCGTAATTCTGTAGTCTCGCCGCTTCTCTCCTCGACGCTCACTCTGACGAAAATCTATCTCCAACACCAAATCTATTAAAGCTGAAATTTCGGTGGGTCGATTTGGCACTTGGGCCAAAGCATCCTTCAATTCATTCCGCAATCCGCGATAAAACACTGCTGCCCTCTTGTTCTCTGGCCAACTCGTTTCCACCACCAGCTTGTTGAACTGTGCCAGATACGCAATCAAATCGCGGTTTCCCTGCCTGATTTCCAATAACTTATTATCTGTAGCTTGTGCAGCCTTGCGTCGGTCGAAAAGGCGCAAAAACTCCTTCTTGAATTCCTCAATGTCATACAGCACCGGATCATTTCTGGATACCAACGGCATTGACCAAGCCGCTGCGTCACCACTGAGATATGACAGTATAAACGCCACTCGCGACTGCGCATCTGGAAATAATGCAGGTCGACACATAAAGTGCAAGGTACACTGCGTCAGAAATACCTGAGCCTTCTGCGGATCCCCATTAAATCTCTCAGGGGCCGCCAGTGGAATTACCGGGGATAAAGAGTGTATAACCTGAGTGGTGGTCTTAGGAGATGTGGTAGCCGTAGGATCCTCCCCAAAGGCAACCGAAACTGACCCCTTAAAACTAACTCCTGACGCTAGGGTATTCACCTTTACATTTAAATCGGATGTTTCCCTTTTAGATGCCAGTAGTTCTTGTTTTAGATCTCGATTCTCCTCCCGGACTACCACTAATTCATTTTGCAACCCTTCCAGAATTTCTCCTAACCTCTTCAAATCTAGACCCTCAGCCATTCTGCTCGGGCGCAAAGTTCACTTGGGCACTTCACTCTGTCAGAGGTGCTTCAAAGTTCCAGTCAACTTGCGCAGGAGCAGAATGTTGCCTTAATCCCAAATCCACACCACTATCCCCAAGCCCCCGCAATTGCTCAAATGCGAAGGGCCTAGTGAACGGCAGCGGGGAAAGGGGAATTGGACAGAGAAGAGACTGCGCCCGTCTTCTTCGGCTACTCGGACACCCCTCTGTGTCTTCTGACTTCTTGCCTGGGTCTTCTCCTTACAAGCTTTCTTATGTAGCTAAAAATAAATGGGTTATTACAATTTTCTCTCTATGCTTCTGTGTAGTTCTCGTACTTCTAATTATATATATCCCTTCTCTCAAAAACCTACCCGAAGTGTCGTGCACCTGTGCTCCTCTTCTATTACTTCAGTTTTATCTTTTCTTTCTTTTCTTTTGGTAGGCTATCTCTGTTCTGGAATTACAAGGATTATACTAATTAGTTCTACTGCCCTCCTAACTCCTCCTTCCTATCTTATCTCTTTTTCTAGTACCTCTCACCTGCCTACTACTGAAGTCTCGTCTTATGTGGGGTTCCGGTATTTCTCAGGTAAGTCTTGTAATTCTCTTGTGAATTCTGCGTGTTGTAATTTTTTCCTCTGCTTGCTTGTAATTCCTTCTTTACTTTTGTCTTATAGGATTGAATTGAATGCTGACTAACTGAGAGATTTTCCTGACCAGCGTATGACCTTACTCTCTCACAAAGTTAACTGCTGACGTACTTTCGTATCTCCTCAAACTCCTCTCGATAATCTGATATCTCCTCAATACTTTACATATATAATATATCACGCTATTCTTGAAATGCAAATTATTATGAATGCCCGCTGTTTTCTGCCTCCCTCCAACTCCTCAGTGTATTTTCGTTTTTTAATTCTTGAAGTCTCTCCAAAACTCCTTTGTTTCCTCTAAACAGTGCTACAGGAATCCGACTAGCAAACAATAGTTTGCCCTCGGAAAGATACGCTCTGAATTTCTTCTCAAAAACAGGACTCTGAAATCTCCGCTACTGCTCCGCTGACGTTCGTCGGTGAAGTGTGCACTTCCCAGCGCGCTTCACCGGGACAATCAAGATTCTAAAGAATGTCTGGAACGCTCACTGAGCGTTCATCGCGGGTCTGCACTGCGGCCATTTTTGTTCTAACCTCTGCCTGTATTTCCTCACCTGACTGTGGCCGAGGGCGAAACCGCACCTGCAATCGTCGACGCTGGGTAGATTTTGACCGGCTCCTGACACGTAGTTATGATGTGTGTGGAAATCGGCCGTGTTGTAGTGGCCATTTCCCATGTGATTCTGGGTACCCTGAACCACTACGTATGTGACCTCCTGGTCCTCTCAACGTCGAGTGACCAGGAAGAGGGGAGACTTTTTGATGAGAATCGCCACTCCCCTCGACCCTCGGGTGAACCCCACATGTGCCAGATTTATGTAGTGCCCCCTACCCAGGAACAAGCAGTATGGCCCCATGAGATGAGTTTCCTGTAGTAATATGATATCCGGTTTATGCCGTTTAAGATAATTCAAAACTAACCCTCTTTTAATTTTATTCCCTAATCCATTGACGTTCCATGTCATCACTGAATGCCCAATAATAGCCACTGTGTAAAAGAAACTAAAGCACCCCATGCCCCTCTAAGTCCCACAACACTGCCCAAACAATGCCCGTTCATATCAGTTTCTGTATTCATGCAAGTTATATGAACCAAATTACCCTCTCCTCTACCCAAAACATATACTCCAGAACATGTAGTAATATCCATTGTATCCCCCTCCCACACTCTGTAGGTACCCCCACCACCTCAAATCTGTCAACGTGACAACACTGGTGTAGGTAAACTACCCAGAGGTCTGTAGCCTTCCCCTACTCACTCAGCTGTACTACAAAACCAAAAAACAACAACCCACGGTATACTTTCCTCCTGCGTGGCAAGGTTCCAAATGTCCTCTAAGCTTCAGGAATCTTACAGCGTCTCTAGGAAGGCGTCTGGTCCCAACTTATCATTCCTCATTGTCAGTATTTGAGTATTGCAGTGTCTCAGAGTCCTCACTAGGAGGGCCTGGGCCCAAAGCCTCCAGCTGCTGAATACCCTCCAAAATAGCGTGGGGATCGCCTGAGCCGGGGACTTGTGTTTTTCTGACTGATCAGAGTCTCCATGGTCACTTGATCTATGAGAGGCTCTTGACGTGCATTCCAGGGCTGTGTCATCATCCGAATCCGATATGGTAGTTTTCTGGTCTCTGGGCCTCAGGTATCTCCCAGGCGTAGCCCTCATGGAAATCCGATGTTTGAGCACTCCTCTTCGTCGCTTTTCCCGAGGCCGTTCCCAACTGGGGCTTTGGTGCTTGGCAGGTAAGCAGCGGAAGGTGACCCACGCGTCAGTCGAGGCCGTTCTTCAATCCAGGACCACGCCTCTTCGGGTATCTGGAAGAACTGCGTACTACCATGAAAGATAACTATAAGTTTGGTAGGAAACAGCAACATATACTGAATCCCAAGGGCACAAAGTTTCACTTTTATGGGGTCAAAAGTGCACCCCTGTTTTTGAACATCTCACGAATAATCAGGGAACACCATCATTCTTGTAATCTCATATTTGATCTCACCCTTCTTTCGTAACTTTCGGAGTATGAGATCGCTGTCCTGAAAATTCAAGAATCGAGCTATCAGCGGCCGAGGGGGGCCCCCGGTTGCCGTCGGACACCAGGCATCCTGTGCACTCTTTCTATAACAAAGCATGAGGAGAATTGTGTCTCCGGAAGGGCATCCTAAAGAAAGGTCAGTAGGAAATGTCCCGGGTCAGAGCATCCCGCGTTCTCCTGAAAACCTATAAATCGCAGGTTATTCCTGCGGGCTCTATTTTTGGCATCATCGACTCTCCGGACCACGTCCTTCACTGTCGCCATAAGTCTGGTTACTTCTTTACGTGTGGCCTCAAGGTGTCTTCGAGTTCTGAGACACGCTGTTCAATTTCGGTCACTCTCTCAGTAACATTGCGCAGGTCTAGGCACAAAAAAAGAAACCTCCGTCCGCATCTCCGCCATCTTGCCCTTCAGGCTTTCTTGTGGCGCGTGAATTGCCTGCAGTATCACATCCATGTCTGGGCAAGGTGTCGATTTCCCTTCTGCCCCCGTATCTTTGCGAATAGGTCAAACTTCCCCTTTCCCCTATTTGGATCCCCTGGGCTCCTTGTCTTTTGCCATCGTGGGTGTGGTATGACAAACCGCCACCATGTGTCCCACGTAGAAGAGGTGCCTATCACTGTTCCAGTGGGGGGTATCCCTGCCCCTCTCACCCTGGACCCATCACCTGGCATGTAGCACTGCAACGTGTACTCCTGCCAAGCCACAAAGAGTCCCAGGAGTATGTCTCTGTCCCCCTCACCAGCCAGGCAGGTAAAGAAACAGTTCGCTGCTCCGCTCTCTATTTACGTGTGTCCAGAGTGCAGGCCAGAAATCAGGACAGAGTCATGCACTTACTTCATTCCCCTGGGTGGCCTGTGAGACCAAGCTAGAATCTGCTCCACTCCCTGATGTTATGTCCACAGTGCTGCGATAAGCCCCGCTGCTCCGCTGTCTCACCCAATATGCCCGGGAGGTCCGAGCTCGATAGCCCTCTCGTGTCACAACTTGGAAGGCTCAGATGTCGCAGTGATTGACGTCGGAAGAGCGATAGCGGGTGCACCCCAGGAGCCACGCCACCACAGAAGGGGCCTACCTCCAAAGTGCTTCCCAGACCCAGGAGTGTGGCACAACCACTTAATGTGACCCACTGGGAAAAGTCCAGGCTCACATGACCTCAGGCTCACTGTCTGCCGAAATCACTGTGGGCCCAAGACCAATCTTCCAACCACACAGATTACTAGTGCCCTGATTAAGTCACTAAATATTCTTTTGTTGTGTGCCAGTCCCTGTCACTCAGCTCCTCATTTCAGCAGGAGACTGAACCTTCACAGAGGCACCCACCGCTCCTCAGTCAGCAATAGCAGGCTGCAACATTGACCGCAGCAGCCTCAGAACTCTGTTGCTCACCAGCGAGGGGGATCCCCCTCCCTCCGATCTCTTCTCCTCCGGCAACTTTGGCGCCACTGCACCAACAGAGGAGTTTCACAAGACAACGGCTAATTGCCAGTCAGACCACGGAGGTAGGAGAACAAAGCTGTGTGCTGTGTTAAATACTTCCCCTCAACCAGAGCGGCAGAACTGTGACGCGCAAGTAACTGCCGCTCCGGTCTGTAGTGCAGCAGGGGACACAGGGAGTCAAGACGTCCCACCATGCAGGTTCCCACCACACTTCAGTCGACACCCACAGTCCCCAAGAGCAGCCGCCGTAGCCAAAAAACTCTGTGTCCCGCTGGCTCCCCTCTCCTCTGACTTTTGCATTCACCTCGGCGCCGCTGCGCCAACGCCTGGATCTCTCTGATCAGCCCACAAGCCTCTAAGTATGTCACTGCGGTGGAGGAGCAGGGCGGGTCGCAGTGCAAGTCTCACTCACCACAGCTGACACTCGCCAGGCCCTCCACTAGTACACCTGACGAGGGCTCCACAGCTCCGGCCGACAGCCTCGCCTAGTCTGCCCCGCCCAGCATTTTAGGAGACCGCGCGCTGATCGTCGCACCGAGAACGTCTCAATTTCGGCCAGGAAAAACACCACAAAGCACCCTACCGGGCACACACTGGCATGCCTGTGCCCTTCGACCACCGGCACCGTGTTTTGGAAATGAGGAGGAACAGGATATCAACAGAACTCAGTTAGGGGCCAGCGGAGCTCGCGGAAAATGTAGCTACCTGGCAATGCAGTTGGCCACGCCCCCCATTATCAGGATTTCTGACAACATATGGCCAACAAAGGGTGATGGCTTCATAAGGTTGTGCCTATGCTGGTGAGCCTTATATATGTACTAGTACTTCTAAGGATGGCTTTCTCATTTTGAGCATATGTTTCTTTGGATTAGTAGAGAAGGTATAGGTAAAATGATAGTTAGAAAATTATAGTGAATGTAATGCACAGTCTTGCTTACTTGCACTGAAATACTGAACACGTTTGAGGTTTTTATACCATCTGTATGATTGTTTTTCCCCACTGTTCAAGGATGATTCTTTATATAGCTCATCATTTGTCTTGTACAAGTATAAAAATGTAGAACAGTGTAAAAGGGAAAAAAATTGTTTATTCTTATTGTAACATTGCATTACAGCACTGGAAATGTGTAGGAATGTGTTGCTATTATAAAGTTAGGCATTGCTAAGAATTCTACGTTTTTATTATTTTATCAATTCTAATACTAATTAATGTTTTTTTCTTTTGTATGCAGGTGAATATTACAGTTTAGTGGAGTAATGTGGTTTACAAATGAGTTCCTCTAGTGTTGTGGTATTACTTCATATTGTGAGTGTTTTCTAGAGTACAAGTAAAAAAACATGTAGATCCACTTATAAGGTCAGACAGCCACTTACTCTCCCATACAGTCACTTATACACTCACCCACACACTTAGACAGATATTCACACACTCAGTCAAACAGTCATTCACACAATTACACAACCATACAGTTATTTACATTCACACTAACACACCCATACATTACTGACATGCCTACAGAGCCACTCAAACATCCACTCACACTTTCATATAGTCAGTCACACAGCTATTTACAGATGGAGACGCTTAATCACATACTCATACAACCATACAGATCTTCACACACAAGCTCTCACTACCACACAGACACTCATATACCCATTCATATACCAATACAGCTACTCACAAACATGGATATACTCACTCACATACTGATACACCACTCACACACCCACTCACACACCCATACAGCAAGTCACACACACTGATAACGCCACTTAAACCCCCACTCATACACTGCTACACCCACTCACATACTTAGGCAGCCAATCACATACCAAATCACACACTCACACACCTATTATACACCCACACAGATATTTACATCCCTAACATGGCAATAGTCACTCACACAGCTACTGAAATACTCACAGAGCCCCTACACCCCCACTCATACACCATTCACAGTCACACACCCACTCACACACCTATTTACATAAGCAGACAAACATCCACACACTGACACCCATTCACAAACCCACACAGGCACTCACATACTTACTCACACACCAATACAGCCACACACACACCCGGTCACAAACAATACAGCCACTCACATGACTCACACACTGATACAGCTACTCACACACTGATGCACCCACTAACACACCCAGACACACACCCACTCACATACCCATATAGCCACTCATACACCCACTCTTACACCTAAACAACTACTCACACAGACACTCACAAACCCATTCACACGCCCACACAGTCATTCATACACCTACTCACACATGGACAGGGATACACACTGACATACTGATACGGCCTCTCACACATCCATACAGCCACTCACACAACCACTCACACATCCATACGGCCTCTCACACACCCAGTCACACAGAGATACAGCTGCTCACATACCCACTCACACAGTAATACAGATACTCACACACCCACTCACACACCCTTACAGCCACTCATATAGACACTCAGAGACACTTAAACACACAATTGCACAACAACATAAAACATGTAGTTAGCTCTTTCTTTGACCAGATGAGGTGGTTCTAAAAGAACCGTTTTTAGACAATTTTATTGATTTTTTTTATTCTGGTACATAAAAAACCAGAGTTGTAAAGCAGGTAAGGGAAGGAAAGTTGGAGGAAGTAACTGGTGTCAGTATTTTGAAGGAAGGAAACATTAAACGGAGAGATCAAAAAAAGAATTAACATATGTGGCTGTTGATTGCATCCATAAATGCAGCCATAGAAGACATGTTTCACCCAACAGGCATGTGGCATTTGCCACAGTGAGTTCCTTGGTTGCAGATTGTTCTGAAAACCAGGAATTTTTATAATTTGTTGAGATCCCGAACATTATCCAGATGATTTGGCTGATGTGGATGGGCCAACGCCTGCTTTGCCTCTAATTTGGTGTAATTCCGTTCACCGGTTCAGGCTGTATTATGTCCAAAACCCCAATGGTAAAATTGAAAGGGGAAAACACATGTTGGGACACCTCCCTTTTTAAAGGCCCTCGCTTGACAGATCAGCCTGAAACTTTACAGTCAGCAGCTGTAGTGACCGCCAAACTACTTTTGAAACGTTTGTGATGTTTCATCAAATGGCACCAAAATTATTAGTGAAACAAAAAATGCTTTTCCTATTGAACTAACTACTTACTGGCAAAGATATATATATCTTCAAGGTTCATATATGTAGATCAAAAATAGTAAATCTGCACTTACATATATATACTGGATGTATGACGTTACAACGCATGCTTTTACCACGCATGCCTTTACAACGCACGTTTTACAACGCAAGTCGTTACAACGACTTGCGTTGGGGGGCGCTGGATAGTGAATAGTTTAATTTACTATTCCAACTCCAGTCCCCGTGGATAGTAGGGAAGGTGTTGGATAGTAAATTAAACTATTCCCTATCCTAGAGCGCCCCCCCCAGCACAATGTGTTGTTATAACTTGCATTGTAAAAGTTGCGTCGTAATGGTAGTGCGTGGTAAAAGTTGCGTTGTAAAGGATGTTCCCCATATATACTTACCTTCACAATATTTTGGTAGTCAAAGTTTAAGTCATAATATTTTTATACATCAATATTTTTCCAATATCCTCCTCAAAAATCATTCACAAGCTGTAACCTTTTATCATCTAGCCAGAAATCGCCAATTTGAATGCTTTAAGAGGAACCATGGAAAAAATGTTCGGATGGGTCATATATGTATGTGTTTGTGTGTGTACGTGTCTATCTATATATCTATCTATATAGTTATACATAGTACCAATATTTTTGACCACCAAGTGAATAATTGGAAAAAGGATATTTTTTCTAAAAATTGAATTATAAATGTAAAGTATATTAATTTACATTGGTCATATTAGTTGCTATAATTAATTCTATACAATGAATTGCAATCATGTCTTACTAAATTTGAGATTGAAACATTGCTTTGGAATAGGGGATGTAACACTACAAAATGGCGCCCATGTTTCCTTACCTATCGATGTGGTGCAGTAGTCCTATGTTTATGTTGATTTTCTGTGATGTCCACACTTAGGTTTTTTTCATATATACTTTATTGAAACAAAAAAAAAATGTGACCCGTGACCAAGGAGCTGGGCTCCGAAACGCGTCGGGTAGGACTGCTGATTTATGACTGAATAAATCTATTTCACACGCAAAACAGAGTTTGGGCTCGGTTCTTTCGCTCTTTGTTTACATAGGAATTCACGAAGGAAGTTGGTGTCATATTGGGAGGTTCGCTACCTCACCGGAGCCCACCGTCATTCAAGAGGCAGAGGAATCGCGAATTGTTTGTTTGTTAATCCTTGGGAAAATACTCTGCCCCCGGGAAAGTACGGCGCCTCACGAGAAGTGAATTCACCGAGGTCGGCAGGAGTATTCAAGCAAAGGGGAAACGCGGGACCGGAGGGTCTTTGCCGAAGTACTGAAGCAAGAGAAACGGGCTGACTAAACCAGCGATGAGAAAAGAATCGAGTTTGAGGCAAGCGTACTTCCCAGCTGACGGAACCGGCGGAGCGGTTGCTCTTTGCCGAGGAACTGTGTATGAGCGCAGAGTTTTGAAGCGCATCTGTTCCATTTAATAGTGGAACAGGAAATAACATCACAATGCTGTCAGCAGACCGAGAGGCTACTAGAAGACAGGCAGCTGATATGCTGTTTATACAAAGAGACAACAGTGACATTGGAACAGCGGGACAGAGCGCAAGTAACAATAGCGCTTTAGACAACAAAAAAACGCTCTGGGGCAAACTATGGAGGGCTGCAAAATTGGAGCAAGTTAAGTGGTGGGAAGCCACGGCTTTGCAAAAATATGTGGAGGCACAGATGGTCCCGAGGGGGCTGAGAATATTTATAACACCGACTTTTGCAAACCCGGATCCAGAATTAATTGAGGAATGGGTACAAAATAATCATGCTTGCTCAATTATAATGTTAACATTGCCTATTAAGTATGCCATTAAAGAGAAAGAACGATTGGCTGAAGAAATAGAGAGGGTTTCAACTCTATTAAAAGCATTTTATACATATACAGAATTAGAAGCTGAGATTAAAAAAGTCAACCTTCGCTTACAGAAAGCAGAGGATGAAATTAAGATAAAGAAACAGAGAAAATTCTACAGAGATCAACAAGATTATAAATTGGGACAAATATTTACTTTTGGTAAAAAGTTTGATCAACTAAGAGGAGCAAAACAAGGCCACTCTGGTAGTACGGTAGAGACTATCACAACAGTACAAACTGTGGAGCAAGAAAAGCCCGTGTCACAAACAGTGAGTAACCAAACAACATCAAGCAGTCGGGTGGAAGATGAGGCAAGCACAAGTGGACAAGCAGGAGTAAAATCAAAAATTTTAAAGGAGTTCGACCTAATGGCACTGGCAAGACAAGGTCAAGGTCAAAATCCTGGAAGTCCAGGACCCCAAGCAAACAAAGGACGTGGTTGAGGCGCCAGAGGAGGAAAAAGTCGAGGCGCAGGAAAGCAATGGAATCCGAATCCGTCCGTGGGAATGATGACGAGAGGAAAAGCAGCAAAGGAATAATGGAGAAGCTGACTGTGGTAAATTTATCAGACATTATACTTACTGATACCCAGATTAATGTACTCTCTTTGGGGTTAACTTTCTGCCCAACTAGCAAATTTGATTACACTGGTGGGAGAATAGATCTCTTCCACTTTTCACGTAAACTGAAGCTTAAGAAGTGGTTTGAGCATAAAAAATCATTACAGGGGGTGGATTATGTGGGAGATCCTAGTGAATTAACAATTGAGGATTTCTCCACTGTACAACTGCTACATGAGCTAAGAAATGAGGAGAATAATGAAATTGATCCAGCAATAGTAGCAGCTGAAGAACAGCTTATCATTGATAAGCAAAGCGGCAGTAGCTTTAAACCCTGATCTGTATTTCTACCACAAATCCATTGTGATGCTATAGACATTTTTGAGAAAGGGGTTAAGGATGAATTTAAAAAACGTAATCAAAGCAAAAGTAAAATTGCCCACAATCTCACAGTAGAACAGAACAAAGCTATTGTGGAATTGAAGAATAACACCTCAATAGTCATAAAGAAATCTGACAAAGGAGGGAATATTGTTGTCTGGCCCTTAAAAATGTATTTAGAAGAGGGTTTTAAACAGTTGAGTGACAAAGAGAATTACTGTAAGACAACAAGGAATTGTTATGAACAAAGCAATGAAAAATACATGAATTGCTTAAAAAGATGGAAAAATGAAATGTTGATTTCTGATGACGAATTTAAATTTCTGTATTGTGACCATCCGAGGCTACCCACCCTATATTTACTGCCAAAGCTCCATAAAAACAAAGAGGTACCGCCAGGACGACCCATAGTTTCTTCTATAGGGAGTCTATATGAGATGACGTCCAAATACATTGATCATTTTTTGAGACCCTATGTACAATCGCTACCATCGTACATACGGGATACAGGACATTTCCTAAGATTAATTGATACCATTGAGTGGGATGAGAGGATGTGGCTAGTAACACTAGACGTGAATAGTCTATATACATACATACCCCACTCCCTGGGTATAGAAGCCAGCAAATACTATCTAAAAAAGAGACAGGTGTCACACCTCAAACATACGGACATGTTAATAGACATGATGATGGCATGTTTAAACAATAATTTTTTTCTATTCAATCACTCCATCTACTGTCAGACCCGGGGGACGGCGATGGGAACATGCTTCGCCCCCAGTTATGCGGGATTATTCCTAGGCTGGTGGGAGGAGCATGTGGCAAGTAAGATCTATGCCTTTTCCCATAACGTCGTCCTCTGGGCCAGATACATAGATGACCTTTTTTGTATCTGGCATGGCACAGAACAAGAAGCATTCGACTTCACTGATACACTAAATAATAATGAGCGGAATCTCAAATTTACGAGCACAGTGGCTAAGAAGAAAATTGAATTCTTAGATGTGGAGATTTCTGTGAATGAGAAGAAATTAGAAAGCAGGCTATTCAGAAAGGAAACATCAGGGAATAGCCTGCTTCATTCTAACAGCTGCCACCCTAGGAATTTAGTTAACAGCATTCCTTATGGAGAACTGTTACGTGCAAAACGTAATTGTAGCACGGAAGCTGGTTTCCTAGAAGAGATGGAGATCATGTCCATACGTTTTATGAAAAGAGGGTACCCTGAAAAGATTGTGAAAGAGGCATGCAAGAAAATTCTACTGGTAGATAGAAAAGAACTGCTAGTGGATAGAGGAGAGGAAGTTGATGTCAACGCTCCATTACGTTTCATTACAACGTTTAGCAGCCAAGCTTGGGAGGTGCGGCGTTGTTTGAAAAAGTTCTGGAGTGTGTTACAGACTGACAATACCCTAAAGAAATGGACAGGCGATAATCCCAAAATTACCTATCGCAAGTGCAAAGCTCTAGGTGATCTGTTATGTAGCAGTGAGGTGCGGGACAAGCAAGACAAAACACCAATTAAAGGGTTCTATAACTGCAGAGCTTGTAAAGCCTGTAAGTATAGTAACAACATGAAACAAATTGAGCTGTCGACACACCAAAAACCATTTGTGATAGATAAACATCTATCATGCAAATCGGATTATTGTGTATATGCCCTGATCTGCCCCTGCCCAAAAATCTATATAGGCAGCACGATACATGAAGTCAAGAAACGGGTCGTAGAGCACAGACGAGCTATCGTTAACGAGGATAAACAATACCCGATAGCTCGGCATTTTAAGGAGAAGCATAACAAAAATGTTGATCTCCTTAAATTCTGTGCATTAGACCGAATTGCAAAGGACAAAAGAGGGGGGAATCGCCTGAAAGAACTTAGACGCAGGGAATCAAAAATGATCATTAAGTATGAAACAATGTTTCCTGTAGGATTGAATAAGGATGAAGAGCTTGCAGACCACCTAGGATAACGTGTTAACTGTTGCATGAACTAAAGTAGCCTGAATTGATTTTATTTGTTAAGTATGAAAAGAATTTTTTTTTAGAAAATTATGAACTTACTTTACGTATGTGCATATTTTATCATAGGAGACGGAGACACCAGCATCTGTAAAATTGACACTATTGAGGAAGCCAGTATTGCCATACACAACAGCCCACTGGGGCAGAATTGTACAAAATATTTCCTATTCTGTTGCTTAGTATATATGGTTAATGAATTAGCCCACTGGGGCAGAATTGGTAGTTATACATAGTACCAATATTTTTGACCACCAAGTGAATAATTGGAAAAAGGATATTTTTTCTAAAAATTGAATTATAAATGTAAAGTATATTAATTTACATTGGTCATATTAGTTGCTATAATTAATTCTATACAATGAATTGCAATCATGTCTTACTAAATATGAGATTGAAACATTGCTTTGGAATAGGGGATGTAACACTACAAAATGGCGCCCATGTTTCCTTACCTATCGATGTGCTGCAGTAGTCCTATGTTTATGTTGATTTTCTGTGATGTCCACACTTAGGTTTTTTTCATATATACTTTATTGAAACAAAAAAATTGTGACCCGTGACCAAGGAGCTGGGCTCCGAAACGCGTCGGGTAGGACTGCTGATTTATGACTGAATAAATCTATTTCACACGCAAAACGGAGTTTGGGCTCTGTTCTTTCGCTCTTTGTTTACAAAGGAATTCACGAAGGAAGTTGGTGTTATGTATATATATATATATATATATATATATATATATATATATATTCACTGAAAAACTAAGGTTACAAGGATGTTACAGTTAGGCTCCGATTTCACTCTTGCAAAACCATTGAAATTCAGCAGTTTTAGTTTCCTGGGCTAACTATAACTTACACCCCTACAATGCCCTGTTCATGACATCACATATTACATCACTAATTAAATGGTCAGTGACATTACTGATGACATCTCAAATGACATTGCTGATGACATCATCCAGTGAGTGAACGTTTTTTCTATGAGTTGAGTGGCTGTTTGAATGTGGGTTTGGCTAAGTGAGTTGGTGTGTGAGTAGCTGTCTGAGTCACTGTATGGGTGTGTGAGTGGGTGTCTAAGTGGCTGTATGGGTGAGTGAGTGTCTGTGTGAATGGATGTATGTGTGAGTGAGCAGATGTGGGAGTGCCTGTATGGATGTGTGAATGGGTTGTGTGGGTGTGTGAGTGAGTTTTGTATGGTTGAGTGAGTGGCTGTGTTGAGAGACTGTATGGGTGAATAAGTGGGTGTGTGAATGGCTGTGAAGGTGAATAAGTGAGCATGTGAGTAGCTGTATGTGTGTGTGTGTGGCTGTGTGAGTGGCTGGTTATATGAGTGGCTGTGTGGGTAAGTGAATAGTTGTGGGAGTGACAGTATGAGTGTGTAGGTATATGAGTGGCTCTATTAAGGAGTGAGTAGTTGTGTGAGTATTTGTATGGATCTGGGAATGTGTATATGAGTGATTGTGTGGCTGTATTAGGGGTTATATAGAGGTGTGAGTGGGTATGTGAGTGATTCTGTGCATGATGTCATCAGTAATGACATCAGTGATCTCATTTGAGATACCATCAGCGAAGTCATCAGTGATGTCACTGACCTTGTCATGAGTGATGTAATGTGGGTCATAACAGTGCATTGCCAGGGCATAAGATATAGTTAGCTCTGATAACTATAACTGCTGAATTTCATTGGTTTTGTACCATTGTAATCTGAGCCTAACTATAATGTTCCTGTAACCTTTGTTTTCCAGTGAATTTCAAAGGCTTTTTTAATTCTATTTGTTAACTATACTGTCCCTGTAAGCTTTGTTTTTTTTAGTTCATTTCTACTTTTTTTAAATGTTATTTCCTAACCGTAACGTCCCTGTTACCATTGTTTTTTAAGTGAATGCCTAAGGCTTTTAAAAAAAATGTATTTCCTGACTGTAACCTGTAAGCTTTGAGAGTGCATGAGTGTCTGAGTGGGTCTGTGAGTGGGTATGAGAATGTCTGAGTGGTTATGTGAGTGGGTGTGTGAGTGTCTGAGTTGTTCTGTGAGTGGTTCTGTGAGTGGGTGCATGAGTGGCTCTGTGAGTGGGTGTCAGAGTGTCTGACGCCGCGAACCAGGACAAGGCCCTCGACTGGATCTGCTCCTTCCTCTCTGGCAGAACATAGTGGGTCAGACTCCCTCCTTTCCTCTCGGACCCTATACCAACCCCCAGCAGAGTCACCCAGGCGTCCTCCCTCAGCCCTACGCTCTTCAACGTCTGCATGGCTCCGCTCGCCCCCATTGTCAGAACCTACGGACTCAACATTGTGTCATACGCAGACGACACCCAACGCATCCTCTCCCTTTCCAATGAACCCAACACCGCCAGACACAACTTTCGAGAAGGTATGGAAGCCGTCGCTAAATGGATGAAAAAAGCTGCCTACAACTAAACGCCAACAAGACAGAAGTACTCATCATGGGCCCAAATGCTGATCCCTGGAATGACACCTGGTGGGCCCCCACCCTTGGAAACCCACCCACCCGCACAGACTACGCACACAACCTGGGAATCATCCTAGACTCCTAGCTCAAAATGGACTACCAGGTCAACTCCGTCTCGTCCTCCTGCTTACACACCCTCCGCCTTTTACGTACAACCTTGAAATGGAACCCCCTTGAGAACAGAAAGACCGTCACTCACGCCCTGGTCACCAACAGACTCGATTACGGCAACACAATCTAAGCGGAATAAAAAAAAACCTCACACACAAGCTACAAAACATCCAGAATGCCACCGCAAGACTGGTCCTCAACCTGCCAAGACACTGCCAGATCTCCCAGAACCTACGTTCACTCCAGTGGCTCCCCATCGGGGCTAGAGTCACCTTCAAGATGCTCACCCACGCACACAAGGCCCTCCACGACACTGGACCAGCATACCTGAATAGCCGACTCAAATTCCACGCACCCCAAAGGACCCTACGATCAGCCTGCTCTCCCACGCCATGGTCCCTCGCACCAGAAAGACCAGATCGGGAGGCCGCTCCTTCTCCTTCCTCGCAGACAGAGCTTGGAACGCCCTTTCACTCCACCTCAGACACACAACATCGCTCCCCATCTTCGCAAGAAACCTCAAAACCTGTCTCTTCGACAGACCCCCTCCTTGATGGACTGGAACCTGCACTCCCCCACCCCCAGCGCCTTGAGACCCTTACGGGGGAGTAGTAGTGCTTAACAAACACCTGATTGATTGATTCTGAATGGGTTTGTGAGTGCCTCCATGAGTGTGTGAGTCTGCTTGTGAGTGAGTGTGTGAGTGTCTGAATGCGTCTGTGAGTGAGTTTGTGAGTCTCTCAGTGGGTCTATGAATAGGTGCATGAGAGTGTCTGACTGAATGGGTCTCTGAGTGGCTATGTGTGTGAGTGGGCACATGAGTACCTGAGTAGGTTAGAGTGGGTGTGAGACTGTCTGAGTGCATCTGTGAGAGGGTGCATGAGTGTCTGAATGGGTCTATGAGAGCCTGTGAGAATTTCTGAGTAGGTCTGTGAGTGGGTGTGTGGGTGGGTCTGTGATTGGGTAGGTAAGTGTCTGAGTGGGTCTGTGAGTGGCTGTATTAGTGCCTGAGTGGGCCTGTCAGTGGGTGTGTGAGCGTCTGAGTGTGTGAGTGGGTGTCTAAGTTCCTGTGTGGGTGTGTCAATAGCTGGGTGAGTGACTGGACCACAAAGGAACCGCACCTGTGACTTTATCCAACAAGATTCCACAGTTTTGTACAAAATATCTACCCAAGTAGAGGACTTTCTCTGGCGTATTACTAAGTGCTACCTTCTTGGGTATCTGCCCAGTACGTATTCTACACAACTGTGTAATGGAACATGAGAACATTTCATCAGTGACCTTGTGTGTTTTTGGCAATGTGATTGTTCCTGCTGTGTCTTTATCCAGAAATATGTGATGACATAAATCCTCCTATAGAGAAGACAACAAGATTACAGGGAGGTAAATCTCCACCAAACAATGGCCTTTCTTTTCAACTATATGTATCAATTGCTTCTTTGTTTGTTGGAGATGTTGTCATATTCCTCAGCATCAACAATGCTTTGCCAAAATTGGTGGGAGACATGCTGGCGGGGGGGCACTTGTTAAGCTGTCCATCATCCTAGCAAATACAGGAAGGCCTTTGAATACTACTAAGGTGGGTGGGACCAAATAGCGAAGCTTCCAAGTGATTTGTACATTTGAATACTTGAAGCAATTTAAAGGAGAACCATGGATTCTGCTCTCAGCAGGTAAGGACAAGAATTGGCCCACTCGGCATGGTCACTTCAAAGTGCCTTCAATAGATCAATGATGCATTTACTTCCACAAAGCATTTCAGATCATCTGTAAATATGTAATTGCTGAGAAAGCACACTTGCTTTGCCATTAGCCAAGCCCAGGAGTTAGAATAATTTGTTCTTTACAGAAATGGAGCTGCAGCTGGGACACCTGCTAAGTTTATATTTGTAAGCGCTTCCTTTGAGTTTTAATTTCTGTGAAATGAAGATCAGGGCCAGGACAGCACAGGGGAGCCAATCCCCTGGGCCTCGGCCATGACCTAAGGGGGAAAGAGGCTGCATGGCCCTCTCCCCAAGCTAATTTCTGCCCCGGGGACCCCATCCCTGGGGCCTGCCGTAATTCAATGGAGAAGTGGGGGCAGCACGTTTCCTCCCCAGACCAATTTAGGCCCCGGGGACACCATCCCCCGGGGCCTGGCAACGTCTCCCTGGATGCCCTTGCCCCGCCCAAGGCACCCAGTGGGCATGTGTTCTGCTTGAGTTCTCAGATTAGATAGAACCAGCTCATCAGAGCCTCACTACCCCAGCCAGAACGTTACCCTCTGCCCCTCCCTAGGACCTATTCACAACAGGTATCTACCCCCTAAGGACAGGGAATTCCTAAGATACATACCATGTACCTCCTATAATCGGCGATCTCGCGGTCCCATACGAACCCAGACCTCTCTACCCAGACGGCAGTATCAGAATCGGCGGCCTCGCGGTCCCATTCGAACCCAGACCTCTCTACCCAGACGGCAGTATCAGAGTCGGCGATCTCGCGGTCCCATACGAACCCAGATCTCTCTACCCAGACGGCAGTATCAGAATCGGCGGCCTCGCGGTCCCATTCGAACCCAGACCTCTCTACCCAGACGGCAGTATCAGAGTCGGCGATCTCGCGGTCCCATACAAACCCAGATCTCTCTACCCAGACGGCAGTATCAGAATCGGCGGCCTCGCGGTCCCATTCGAACCCAGACCTCTCTACCCAGACGGCAGTATCAAAATCGGCGGCCTCGCGGTCCCATTCGAACCCAGACCTCTCTACCCAGACGGCAGTATCAGAGTCGGCGATCTCGCGGTCCCATACGAACCCAGATCTCTCTACCCAGACGGCAGTATCAGAATCGGCGGCCTCGCGGTCCCATTCGAACCCAGACCTCTCTACCCAGACGGCAGTATCAGAATCGGCGATCTCGCAGTCCCATACGGACCCAGACAACCTACCCAGACAGCAGCTTATCCTATGATTACCATTATACAAAGGGGTCGATCTTACTATTCATCAGGGGTATAGAACCATAGTATTCCCGATCACACAACGGTTGCCAATTTAGATAATGTGCAGTATGGTCGTTAATTCAAGGGGCTCCTCTCTCCCTTTTTCAGTTACCACTTACCTGATCAGGATTAACATCTGTTCACATAGCAGCATCTGACTAGAAGAATAGGTTACCCTCTCATACAAGAACACACGGCACATGTCGGTTCACTAAGAACTGGGGTACTTTATTTCTCATCATTACAAACAAACATATAACACCACACTACAACACATAGCCTGCAAAGAAAAGTAAAAGATTAGGTCGTACACTCTAATAAGAAAGGGTCGACATCACCTTATTAATATGAAGTCCACAGTCAGCAGTCATCTAGGTTCCCTTCTCGTCTGGGCTTTGGCTCGTCTTGAAGTCACACCTCCGCAATCACGGATACACGGCTGCACCGCTATGCGCTGTTCCCTTCACCCTTCTCCAAGCCCCTGGGACCTTCCTCTCATCAGCTACTCTCCTTCCCTGGCTGTTCTGCTAGAAGAGTATATGTTTCTCGATTCTTCTCCGCCTTTAAAATGGCGTCCGTCTTCCCTGGAATAAGTAATAGGCTTTCTACTAACGGCTAGATGCCGCCTACAAAACTGACTGCACAACTATCTCGGGTTTTCACTAATATAGAAGCGTGTTTCTTCATGGAAAATTCCAGCCAGTAACCTGCCGCCCACCAAATTCTTGTACCTCCCCGTACCAAGGACACGTTCCCAGCCGGCCGGCCTGATGTTGTGTCTTCGGTATGAAGAAAAATACAATCCTTCGACAAGGGCCGGCCTGAACCAGTTCTCTCCAAGCGAACAACACCTCGTAACTAAAACATTACACTTGACCTAGAAGCATCCCAAGCTGCCGGGGCAGAAAGAAAGATGGAGTCTCTCCCGTTTGAGGCCTACCAGGCCCGAATTCAGCATAACTCCATGGAAAGTATACTAATACCCTAACTAAAGGACGAATTATCCCTAATACTAGCGAATCTATCCCCTAGCCTATATGTATAAGCCCTAATCTAGGGAGGAGAATACAGAATCATATCAAAGTGCCTTGTAAATAGGCTCTATCCACTACTCTAACCCTTGCACTGGAATGATAAGAGACTGAAGTCACCATCAATCACCTTTCCTCCAAAGAGGGCCGGGAAAATCGAGCAGAACATTTCACCCTTGACTTCAGTCTATTATACATTCATCAAACAGAACTAACATCTGTGGACGAGTAATATGAAATAAAACTAACTAATCTATGTCTAGTACCGGGTTTGCAGTATTGAAGTAGAGAAGGAATACACTGAATAAAGCAACAGATAGCAATTAGAATGCTAATAGTAATCAAAATCCCCCCTAATATTTGACGCAACATATGTAGATCAGGTAGCCAATTAAAGAGCCAGTCAAACCAGCCCTGGTCAATGTGTTTTCTAACCTCTTCCGTCAAGTCATGAAGTTTATCGATGTGAGCCTGAATGGATTTCGTATGGTCAGACAGGTTAAAACAACAAAGACCCTCAAAATCAGAACAATCATGTCCATGTTTAAGCAAAAGATAATCAATAGCCGCCCGGTTCTGCAAGATAGCTCTACGTTCACCCTGGGCGTCTAATAGTATGTCAGACAAAATCGTAGAAGTATGATTAATGGATTTTACCATCCAGCAGGCCATTTTCCCAATAGACTTGGCATTATAAACCGCCAAGGCAGGAACACCAACAATTGAGAAAGCTAAGCTAAGGTATTCAGATTTGGAATATAAATGCATAGACGAATCACAGTCCTCTTGTAGCATTACAGCATCTCGGATCACAGGGGAATTAGCATGGGGATGTGAGGAAAACATCAACAAACTCAGTCTAGTAATGGCACAAGGGCCTCCGGAAATGTTCGCGGGAATATATGGCCAGGATGTATTACCACAAGAGAAGAGCCAACCAGAGGGTAGCAGCATTGTACGGTAATGACTAGGGGTCACCACTAAACTCTTACAAGTCATATTATTTTGAACAGAGGTACATGATTTCGGTGATCTTCGGAAGCATAGAGTCCTTTCATGAGCTGTGAAGGATGTAGCACCTTTCAATTTTAAACGCACACACTCAGAAATAGCATTGGGATCACAAGTAAGAAAGAAGCATAAATCACCCTGCGTGATATTATAAGTTATTATCTGTACTGGATCAAGGGTGTTGAATCGGACAACTCAGTACATAAAGGGCAGTATTCATGTGTAGCAACGTCTCCCAAAAGGACATTAGGACGGGCATTCGATACATTGAAAATATGGGCCAAAGTCTCCAATGAAGCAGGGACAGCAACTAAACAAGTCGCTAGAATGTCAGTCACCGACCGCATCGGCGTTAAGCAAAAATGAGGGGCATTGGTCACCCGCTTGGCTAAAGTAGTCCAAAAGTTCGATGATGAATCCCACGCATCAAAGGAACGCGGCATCCGGGTTCTCAAATCAGCCCGGGTCGATGGGTTCCCTCCTCTCCCGTCGTAGCAGTCCAAAAGGAGTCCAACGCAGACACATCCTGCAGCAACAGTCCAGAGAATGATCTGAAAGAGAATCAAAAACAGGCATTTTTAATTCTCGTAGGTAACATTTGTCAGCTGGGACAGCTTCCCAGCTATCTTTCCCTGGTCTCATGACTAGAACAGTATTGTCGTGACCGGTTGCAATGATTTCAGCTTGTTCAGGGGGATTCTTAGGCGATTGCACCCAAACTCTAGCTCCAGGATTATCCGTGGAGCCGAAACCTTTTTGTCCTCGTACAGTTAGCAACGTTGGGGCAGTGCCTTTTGTGATCTCACCACTGAAAACAGGCATTATCAACAATTGAGCAATTTGGTCAGTTTTATGAATCGGTAAATCAACCTCACTGCTATTCAGCAGGAGCACCTTAATCTCTCCCTGATAGTCACTGTCAATGACTCCTCCGAGCACTTGAATACCTTTTACAGCCAGCCCCGATCTAGGGGCTATTAATCCAAAATTTCCAGTGGGTATACAGACACCAACACCGGTTTCAATGATGACTCGATCTTTACTCTTTATAATAGTATCATTCATGGCATGCAGGTCTAGACCTGCCGACCCCGGGGTCGCTCTGCATGGAGCCAGTGCTCCGGGGGTAATCTCCCAGTATATCACAGGGTCACTAATTTGATTGGGCTTTGCATCGACATTTGGAGGAAACAAACGCATCAATGGAGATTCAGCATTTAGGAAGGGACGATTATTCAAAATTAACAAGGCCTGAAATAGACAGTCCCTCCAATTCCTATAACGGTCGCCGGTTAGCTTACACAGTTGATGTTTCAGCAAACCGTTCATCCTTTCGATAAGTCCCGAGGCCTGAGGATAATATGGTATATGAAACACCCATTCAATATTATTCTCCACACAAAATTCCTGTACCAATCTTCCACGAAAATGGGATGCATTATCAGATTGAATTTGGAAGGGGACACCATAATAGAGCATAATCAATTCCAATGTTTTAATTGTATTCACTTGGGTAGCTTGTTTACAGGGGAGGGCCACTAACAGGCCACTGTATGTATCCACAATGGTGCAAATGTATTGACAGTTTTTACTCATAGGAAGCGGACCAATATAATCAATTTGCCAAATTTGAGCGGGCAGTTTCCCGCGATGTAAATGACCTTTAACAATCTGAGGCACTTTTCGCTGCCTAGCATGCTGACAAATGGGACAATGCAAAATAATGTCTTTGATTAAATCTAAAGGAATATAAATTCCTCGATCAGCAGCCCACCTGCTAGTGGCTTTCTCTCCATAATGTCCTGCTTTCTGGTGGGCCCATTTCGCCAATCCTTCCATATCAGAATCCTGCATGTCCACCATTGCCTCAGCAATTTTAGATTGTTCATCTGCAATATTATGAAAAAATTTGTCAAGGGAGTCTATTGGGGTATGAGCATCCACGTGAAAGATTGTAACAGTACTCTGCGGGAGCATGTCCCAAATCTCTTGCCATAATTCTTTCCCCCACAGTTCTTTTGAATGCAATTCCCAATTATGGGAATGCCAAGTCGGTAACCAAACTGCCAATCCATTGGCAGTAGACCAGGAATCAGTAAAAATATGACATGTGCCAGGTAACTCTTGCTTCGGAACTTGATAAACAGCATAAAGCTCAGCAAATTGGCTACTCTTTCCCTCACCAGTTGTACTCAGCAACTTTTGTGTGATCGGGTTATAGGACACTGCCTTCCAATGTCTTTTTGTCCCTATGAACCTTGCCGAACCATCAGTAAACCAAACGTGGTTTCTGTCCTCCAGGGACAAATCATCAAATGGCTTACCCCACTTGACAGGGGATTCCTGTACTAAAGGTACGGTGCATTCACTCTCTGTCTCAACCAACGGTGCCCGCGCCACTTGCTCATGCAAGGATGCAACTCCCTTTGGTCCCACACGTGCCCTGTCCTGTATGTACCATTTCCATTTAATCACACTCGCCTCCTGAGCATGTCCAATTCTGTGAGTTTTCGGCGAACTCAAAACCCACTGCATGATAGGAATTTCAGGTCGCAGGACCACATCATGTCCCAAAGTTAATTGCTCGGTATCCACCAGAGCCCAATAACATGCAAGCAACTGTTTCTCAAAAGGTGTATAACGCTCACCAGCATCAGGTAACTTTTTAGTCCAAAAACCTAATGGTACTTTACTTCTGCCTTGTTTTTGCCACAAACTCCAATTTGCATAAAGGCCTTGCACAGACACATTCAAATCCACATCACCATCGCACACAGGCCATAAATCCAAGGCATACTGAATCGCTTCTTTTGCCAAACTAAACGCATCTTGCTGTGGTTTACCCCATTCAAACGCATTCTTTTTACGAGTGACTCGATACAAGGGGGCCAATATCTGACTCAAGTGAGGAATATGCTGGCGCCAAAAACCAAATAAGCCAATGAAGCTTTGGGCTTCTTTCCTATTCCTCGGAACTGCAAAATCAAGAATCTTTTGTTTTACTTGTGGGATCACTTCTCTGTGACCTTCATGCCAATTAATACCCAAAAATTTTACAGTCTGGGATGGACCTTGTAATTTATCCGGGTTGATTTCCCAACCTTTCTCACGTAAACATTCAAGGATTTTATCTAATTGGGTCTGAACTTCATCTTGTGTTTCACCTTGAATCAGAATATCATCAATATAATGACATATCTGAATTTTCGAATGTACAGGTACCGCAGCCAAATGCTCTGCCACCAGCCGGTGACATATCGTAGGACTATGCACATAGCCCTGGGGAAGACTTCTAAACATCATTTGACGTCCGTTCCATGTAAAACTGAATTGTTCCTGGCATTCAGGGGCAATCGGGATTGAAAAGAAAGCATTAGCAATATCAATGGACGCATACCATGTACCTGGATGCTTTTGAATTCTTTCAATTAAAGTAACAATATCCGGTACTGCGACAGTCAAAGGGGGCGTATACTTATTCAATTCTCGATATTCAACAGTCATGCGCCAGGAGTTATCACTCTTACGCACCGGCCAAACAGGATTATTCCAGGCAGAGGTAACCGGAGTTATAACCCCTGCATCCACCAAATCCTGAATAGTGGTACTAATTTCTTCATGGCCACCTGGGATACGATACTGCTTCTGGCAAACCACTTTTGTCGCCTGGGGAATCTTTACGGGGGGCATTCTTAAACGACCAACCCGTACGGGTCTGGATGATATATAATGTTTAGCTCCAAATTGATAACATCCATCATCCAAATGTAAAGTCATTCCTTTCAAAATGTCAATTCCAATGATGTACTCTACAAGGGGCACGACTAATACAGAGTATTCTTTTCTAGGAATCCTGCCTATTCTCATTTCAATTGTAGTTTGTACTGCGGGAGTTTCCTTTCCACCTAAACCAGTAATTGTAAAAAATTGGCCTTTAAATTTCTTTGATTTTCCATGAATAAGAGTGGCCTCCGCTCCTGTATCTACCAATGCTCGGGCCCTTTGAATATTACGATGTCTCCAAAAAATTTCAATATCTACATAGGGTCTATTATCTCGGTGAGCCCATCTGTGTACGGGAGCTTGACCTACTTCCTAGTCATTTTTACTGCGTTCTATCATCCAGGACAAATCAGGATAAAGGTTCTCACGTTTCTCAGGTATCAATATATCATGTTCATATCCATCTCCCTTACGAAATGGATTTTTATCCTCCGTATTGTACTGTGAATTTCGATCGGAAAATCTGTGTCGATCCTCCCTCCTCCTCAACTCAGGGGACTGATCCCTTTCATCTCTACGTCGGTTGTTACCATAATCATCTCTCCCCCTTTCTCTTTCCCCCTCTCTCTCTCTCTCTCTCCCACGACGAGGGGACACATCACGTACATACCGTCGATCATCACGACGATCAGAACGCACACGATGGGCGTCATCACCGCTGTCATCAGAATACTCACGATCACACTCATTCGTCCGCACACGCCGGGCACCCTCCTTCCGGTCTAAACCGCGCTTGCGAAACAAGTCCCACAAACGAGAAGTAGTTTCACCATCAATATCCTCCTTCCTCACACCATCAGCCAAAAGTGCCATAAACATGTCACGTCTAGTAAGCTTATTGTCACCAGGAGTACGAGTGTCAGGCCGAGACTGTCGCTCAGGTTTAAACCAATCACCCAACTCACCGAGCTGGCGCACAGATTCTAGTACCATAGATAATGCATTACCAGTCTGATTGATCAATAAGGTCATCATGACCTGCTTATAAGCAACCGGGGAAGAACGAATAATACGATTCCGCACAGAAGACGTCAACAAACCATCAAGCAATCTGTCAGCAGTACTCAGAAAAATTGCAGTTTTCATCACCTCCTCTTTGAGACGTTGTGCAGCATCGCGCAATGTATACCAAGGCTTGTCATTCACAGGCCAGTCAGATTCAGTAGGGTATTTCTGATTACACCCCTCAGTCGCCAACTGAAGCAAACTGATTTGACCACCACCATTATAATTACGAAAATGATCTTGTACAGTAGAATCCGAACTCAAGGAACAGAACTTCAAAGAATCGCCAGCATCCAACATAATGCCAGCAGCGCCCAGTTCATAAAGGCGCACCATCCACGTAAGTAAGGTCTCACCAGCGCGCTGTCGAAAGCGCTGCAAGATATCACTAATTTCCTGTTGAGTAAAATCCTCCAAAGAATCTAAAGGGATACCGTTCGGATTACCGGGGGTCTGCTGCAACTTCCTACGAAAAACAGGACGTGCAGAGACCGCAGAAAGAGCACCAGAAGGAGCCTGATCAGTAAACCTAGGAGAACAATCCGTATGGGAAGCATCAACAGAATGCAAAGACCGATCGCAGTCGCGGGGCTCAACATCCGTAGCACAAGAAGCAGATTTAAAAGCCCGTCTAGAGCGAGAAGACTCGCGATTGTTAGACTCCTCATCCGAGGAACGAGAATCACTCGAATTCCAGATATTACCATCCCATTCATCAGGGTTCCAATCCAGTCCGGCTTTCGCCACGACCAGTCGCACTTTCCGTTTAGAAATGTGACCCCGACGATTCTTGTATTTATAACGTGCAATCCGCACAGCCGCCCTTTCGGCGATAGTCTGATACGTCTCAAGCTTGTCGGCAAGCAATTTATTTTGACACCGCAACAAAGTGTGATCATTCTGAATTTCAACAAACTTCCGTTCCATGTCAACATGCTCCTTCTGTAATTTCAACAACCTCTCATGTACAAGTCTGTACGCAGACAAGACAATCCAACCCCTGCGTCCCAAAATAGGAAGCTCATCACCCTTCGCCACTGGCGCCTTCTGCAAACAAGAAATCAGATCATCCGGCTCCGCCAGCCCCAGACAAGAATTCCAACTTTCACTCAAACCAGTAGAATCAGCCCACTCGCGGGCCAAGGCCTCATAAGGCGTTGAATCCCAGCCGGGAATATCAACAGGCAATTTAAAGACAGATTTCGACTTTCTTAAAAACATTCTGACAAAACAAAACTACACACACAAAATAGAAAAAGAATATACAAACGAAAGCACGTATACGCCGAGGACAAAGAGAAAGACAACAACAACGCACACAGGTTTCGTAAACGGTTTGTGACGCCAAATGTTCTGCTTGGGTTCTCAGATTAGATAGAACCAGCTCATCAGAGCCTCACTACCCCAGCCAGAACGTTACCCTCTGCCCCTCCCTAGGACCTATTCACAACAGGTATCTACCCCCTAAGGACAGGGAATTCCTAAGATACATACCATGTACCTCCTATAATCGGCGATCTCGCGGTCCCATACGAACCCAGACCTCTCTACCCAGACGGCAGTATCAGAGTCGGCGATCTCGCGGTCCCATACGAACCCAGATCTCTCTACCCAGACGGCAGTATCAGAATCGGCGGCCTCGCGGTCCCATTCGAACCCAGACCTCTCTACCCAGACGGCAGTATCAAAATCGGCGGCCCTCCGGTCCCATTCGAACCCAGACCTCTCTACCCAGACGGCAGTATCAGAGTCGGCGATCTCGCGGTCCCATACGAACCCAGATCTCTCTACCCAGACGGCAGTATCAGAATCGGCGGCCTCGCGGTCCCATTCGAACCCAGACCTCTCTACCCAGACGGCAGTATCAGAGTCGGCGATCTCGCGGTCCCATACGAACCCAGATCTCTCTACCCAGACGGCAGTATCAGAATCGGCGGCCTCGCGGTCCCATTCGAACCCAGACCTCTCTACCCAGACGGCAGTATCAAAATCGGCGGCCTTGCGGTCCCATTCGAACCCAGACCTCTCTACCCAGACGGCAGTATCAGAGTCGGCGATCTCGCGGTCCCATACGAACCCAGATCTCTCTACCCAGACGGCAGTATCAGAATCGGCGGCCTCGCGGTCCCATTCGAACCCAGACCTCTCTACCCAGACGGCAGTATCAGAATCGGCGATCTCGCGGTCCCATACGGACCCAGACAACCTACCCAGACAGCAGCTTATCCTATGATTACCATTATACAAAGGGGTCGATCTTACTATTCATCAGGGGTATAGAACCATAGTATTCCCGATCACACAATGGTTGCCAATTTAGATAATGTGCAGTATGGTCGTTAATTCAAGGGGCTCCTCTCTCCCTTATTCAGTTACCACTTACCTGATCAGGATTAACATCTGTTCACATAGCAGCATCTGACTAGAAGAATAGGTTACCCTCTCATACAAGAACACACGGCACATGTCGGTTCACTAAGAACTGGGGTACTTTATTTCTCATCATTACAAACAAACATATAACACCACACTACAACACATAGCCTGCAAAGAAAAGTAAAAGATTAGGTCGTACACTCTAATAAGAAAGGGTCGACATCACCTTATTAATATGAAGTCCACAGTCAGCAGTCATCTAGGTTCCCTTCTCGTCTGGGCTTTGGCTCGTCTTGAAGTCACACCTCCGCAATCACGGATACACGGCTGCACCGCTATGCGCTGTTCCCTTCACCCTTCTCCAAGCCCCTGGGACCTTCCTCTCATCAGCTACTCTCCTTCCCTGGCTGTTCTGCTAGGAGAGTATATGTTTCTCGATTCTTCTCCGCCTTTAAAATGGTGTCCGTCTTCCCTGGAATAAGTAATAGGCTTTCTACTAACGGCTAGATGCCGCCTACAAAACTGACTGCACAACTATCTCGGGTTTTCACTAATATAGAAGCGTGTTTATTCATGGAAAATTCCAGCCAGTAACCTGCCGCCCACCAAATTCTTGTACCTCCCCGTACCAAGGACACGTTCCCAGCCGGCCAGCCTGATGTTGTGTCTTCGGTATGAAGAAAAATACAATCCTTCGACAAGGGCCGGCCTGAACCAGTTCTCTCCAAGCGAACAACACCTCGTAACTAAAACATTACACTTGACCTAGAAGCATCCCAAGCTGCCGGGGCAGAAAAAAAGATGGAGTCTCTCCCGTTTGAGGCCTACCAGGCCCGAATTCAGCGTAACTCCATGGAAAGTATACTAATACCCTAACTAAAGGACGAATTATCCCTAATACTAGCGAATCTATCCCCTAGCCTATATGTATAAGCCCTAATCTAGGGAGGAGAATACAGAATCATATCAAAGTGCCTTTTAAATAGGCTCTATCCACTACTCTAACCCTTGCACTGGAATGATAAGAGACTGAAGTCACCATCAATCACCTTTCCTCCAAAGAGGGCCGGAAAAATCGAGCAGAACAGCATGCTGGGGGCCGAGGAGGAAGCCTCAAGGCCCCCAATGTCCCTAGTTGGCTCCCTCCCTGCCTCCTGTGGCAGCCAGCATTGCTCTCGACCACAGGGAGCTGCTGGAAATGCAGATCCCTATGTGCGAGAGCAATGCCTTAAACTTTTTCCCTGCCTGCCTGCTTGCGGGCAGGGAAAGAGATAAAAACTCCACTCCCAGCCAGCAGGAGCGGTTTGACACCTCCTGCTTGCTGGAAGCGGAGTGTTTGCTTTCCTTTTTTTTTTTTTTTTTTTTTATGTCCTCATTTGCCTGTACCTCTTACCCACAAACTTTATAGCCAACCACCTATTCGTGCGACTCGGGATAACACGCACTCACTATCTCCACCTCTTTGGAGAATATTCTGGCGGGAGACCAAATCTGGGTTTACTGAGGTATTTCATGAGGAGTGGCGACCAGCCATACCCGACACAGACTCCATCAGGGTAGGGACTACCACGAGGTCCATTTCTTGTCTAACGGAACCGCCACCGTGGACTCTGAAGTTTGGAGGCATAATCATAGGACCGGGGGAAAAAAAAAAAAAACCCCGGTACTCTAACACCAAGAAGATAACAAATTCCAAAAAGAGAGGTTTTGTCTACTGCACGATCTAGCCAGGTCTACTTTTGATGTTTCAATTAGAGATGATAGCCAGCTGGCATGTTTTGGCGCCTTTGAGTCCACCCAGAACTTACATATCTGACGTCTGGCAAGTAAAATTGCATAAAACAGTAACGGCCTTGCTGTACCAGTCACGTTATCCGCCATTCCAGAAATTATCAGTGTTAGTGAACAGGTTAAGGAAACTTTAAGTATCGAGCCCAATGTAACCAGGACTTCCGCCCAGAAAGTCTTAGTTGGCGGGCAGTCCATAAACATGTGGACGTCTGATGCGTCCTGAAGACCGCACTTATTGCAACCTTTACCAGCTTGAAATTTTGCCAACTTTTGTGGTGACCAATAGGCTCGGTGTAGTGTGAAGAGGTGGTTTCGCCTTAACCATGCTGGTTTGACAGTTTTATATAAAAGTGTGAATGATCTTATCCACCAATCTTCTCCTTGAGGGAGCAACTCCTCCGCCCATTTTTCGGCCGGAAGGTCAAAGTCTCCATCCACCTCCTCCGAAATTGCCCAGTACCAGTGAGCCACTTCTTTGCTCCCCTGTGGTTTCTCCACCAGTTGTTGTTCTAAAGTGCTACATCTTCCCACCAAGGCGTTCTTTTTGAGGAGCTCTCTAGACCAGCTTACTAGTTGCATGTATTTAAACCTTGATAGTCCTGGGCCTACCTTTTCAAGCAAATTATCCCATGATATTAATGCCCCACCAGCTAACAAGTCCCCCCATCTCATGATTCCCCCTTCTCTTAATGGCGTCGAAAGGTTGTCACCCAAACACGGTGGGAGCCCCGGGGAACCCCATATTGGAGCCCAGTTTGAATAGTAGGCAAGCTTAGTTGACCTCTTAATCAGTGTCCAGGCTCTGGCCAACGATTGCAACACCTTCAACCTCACCTTCTTGAAAAATTTCTGCTCTCCAAATTTGAATAAAAACCCGTCCATTGGCAGACCCGTTCCAGTTAACATGGCCTTAAACATTCTCCCTACTGTTGAGTCCGATGGTGTCTTCAGTAGCATTCTTGAGAATGAAAGCTGAAAGGCCCAGGCGTAGTATTGTATGTCTGGAAGGGAGAGCCCACCCTTTTCCCTCCTCCTCCTCAGTTTCTTCCATGCTATCCGAGTTGCTTTGTAATTCCACACAAACGAGTTAATGTCCTGTTGGCCCTTCTTAATTTGTTTTGAATCAAAAGCTAATGGAATGCTGTTGAATATAAAAGTAAGTTTCGGTATAATTGACATTTTTATAAGACTTACCCTCCCATAGATCGTCAATGGGAGGCATGCCCATGCTTTAAGAAACGCCCGACATTCTCGGGATTTCCGATTCAGGTTTACTTGAGCTAAGTTCTTAAGTTCCTGGGTGATCGTGATTCCCAGATAGCGCATTGAGGAGGTTGTGACCAGTTGTGAATTGTTAGTATTCCACTCCATTATTTCGTTTTTTCCCGCGTTTATCTGGTATCCCGAGATTTCCCCGAATTCTTCTGCTCTCCTGACAACTGTTGGAAATGCCTGAATGGGGTCTGACGTATATATCAGGATATCGTCTGCATACATGCCCAGACGTTTCACCCACCCACTGAACTCAAAGGGGATAATACTCTGTTCATCTCTTATTATCTGTGCGAAGGGCTCTATATAAAGATCGAACAGAAGCGGGGAAAGGGGACAGCCCTGCCTAGTTCCTCGTGAAATCTTAAGTGGCTCAGTGAGTGTATCATTCACTAATATCTTAGCGGTAGGAGCTCTATATAGAAGCTGGATGGTGCGGCAAAATTTCTCGCCTAGTTGGAATTTTCTTAACACATCTGTCAAGTAGAGCCAGTTGACCCTATCAAAGGCCTTTGTGGCATCTAATGTTAGGGTGGCCATGGGTAAAGAAAAAGTTGTTGCGATGTCTATCGCCGCAACCAAGTCCCTGGTTTGATCCGCCATCTGACGTCCCTTGATGAAGCCCTTTTGATCTTCATGGATTATAGAGCCGATCTCGCTTGCCAAACGTGCTGATAGAACTGCAGCGAAGATCTTGTAACCTATATTCAGCAGCGAGATCGGCCTATAGGACCCGCAGTCTGTTGGATCTTTACCTGGTTTCAGTATAAGGACTATAGTTGCTTCACTCCATGATGCAGGAGGCATTACCCCTTTTGTAAAGATGTTGTTAAATAGGTAAGTCAATGTTTTTACTAACTTTGGACACAAAACCCGGTACACTTCCCCTGGGAGGCCGTCTGGCCCTGCCGCCTTCCCCTGCTTTAATTGACCTATCGCCTTACTCACTTCCTCTTCTGATATCTCCCTATCAAGGCGACCGATCTGATCTCCAGATAGGGTAGGTAGTTGAATCCTATCTAACCATAGATTTCTTGCCTGGGGGGCGTCTTCAATATCTTCAGTGTATATGTTTTGGAAGAACTCCTGAAAAGCCCTGCCGATCTCGTTATTCGTGTTCCTAACAGCAGTGTCTCCCCCCTTACGGATGCCCTTTATAAACTTTTTAGATTTATCTATTTTGACTTTCAAGGCTAAAACCTTACCCGCCGCCTCTCCGTATTCAAAGTTCGAAATCTTCCTTGCCTCCCACCTCTTCTCTACTCTTTCCTGTAGAATTTTGTTAAGCTCCTGCTTCAATTTATTTCGCTCTTCCTGCTCTGCGGAGGTACCCCCAAAGGACCCGCACATCCTATCTAGACTAACCAGATCCCTTTCTAGGTTCCTGATCTTTTCCCTATAAACTTTGCCTCTAAATGATGCACGATTTGTAATATGCCCTCTTAAAAAAGCTTTGAGGGATTCCCAGACTATACTTATTTCCGCAGAGTCTAGGTTTATTTCCAGGAAGTTTGACACTTCTTCTGCCAACAGGTCGGTCTCCACCTGATCTAAAAGTATCGTCCGATCAAAAGACCATGACGAAAAAAGTTTTTGTCGCGTGAGTGTCAAAGAGAACATTATTGCTGAGTGGTCTGAGAGGTGTGGGGGTAAATACCGTAGCCCCTTCACCATCTCTTGAATACTGTAGCTAAAGAGAGCATAATCGATCCTTGAACCGTGTTTATACTTAAGGTTCCTATACGAAACCCCAAGAGCCTTCCCAGCCCTGTCTCTCCATACATCTGCCAGTCCTAAGGACGACATTATGGACAGCATAACCTGTCTTGATTTAGATGGTACCAGCGCTCTGGAGTTTGGAGACTTATCAAGCTTGGGGTTTAGGACGATATTGAAGTCCCCCGCCCATATAATAGGGTGGTTTGATGTAACTAGTGCCCCTTGGATTTTTTGGAGGTAGGATGGGTCATCCTGGTTCGGACCATAATACCCTACAAGTGTATAGTGTTGACCATCTAACGTTATTTTACATACCAGCCACCTGCCACTAAGATCTTCGTCATAGGCCAAAATTTGTGCTTTAGCTGATTTTTTAAACAAGATGAGAATCCCACGGATATTGGCGGACTGATTTGTGCAGATAAATAAATCAACCCACTTCTGTGTCTTCAGTATTGTTTCTACTTCCTGTTTGAGCAGGTGTGTCTCCTGTAACACTATTATCTGGGCCGGGGAATCCCTGAAGTATTGTAAAATTCTATGTCTCCTGCCCTTCACTCGAAGCCCATTAATGTTCCAAGATAGAAAGTGTATTTCTGTCATGTTTTTTCTCCTCTCCTGAGCCTACATGACTCTTTATATCCCTCTTCTTTTAGTAGAGTTTTTAATCTCTCTCGAGGTGGCATTATGATAATAGTTGACGTCAATTGATCTTGTTTGTGAGCAGACTTAAGGTTGTGATTGTGAAGAAGAAACTGAGTACAGGCATCTGAAGTTTTTTCATTGCCCCCCCCTACCCACCCCCCACCCTTAGAAAACCCCCCCTCATTTTTCCTGGCTTGTTGGTTTGCCAGGTTTACGTAGGTGTATTGGTCTCTTACCCCCTCTACCCTCTAACGGTAGGCTAATTACCTGCTTCTTTTTCCATGTTATTTATATTTAATTTTAGAAGTGTTGTCTTCCATATTCCCCTTTAAATAAGAGTAAATATGAGAAAAGGGAAGGGTTTTTTTAATTAATTTTATATCCCCTTTTTTTAAATTTTTTTTTTATGCTTAATATGTTTTTAGGTTATGGTTTATGTTTTTTCCTTTATTTATTGTACCTACAGTTTTGATCCCCCCTTTTTTATTTTTTTTTATTTATCCCCTTACATTTGTGCTACATTTGTGCTACGTTTTATGTTTTTAGGATTTTTACTCCTTATTTCCACTATTTCCTTTAGAGACTAGTACTTCTCCCCCGCCGTATGGCTATAAGGTATGTTTCCTGTTCCTAGAGGTTCGTTCTCCCCGCGTGTTCGGAGATGGAGAGAATTAACTCATCTGCTTCCCTAGGGGAGCGGATATTGTACATCTTATTGTTGTACATTATTTTTAGATATGCAGGAAACCTCATTTGTACTGTTGCCCCCACTGCCCTGAACTTATCCATTCTTTGTCCTAACTCCCACTGCCTTTCCAAGGTGACTTTTGATAGATCTGACCGCACCTCAAATGAAAAGTCCGGAGCTTTTAGTGGTTTGGCCTTCAGGGCAAGATTGAGAATCTTCTCTTTCAGGGAGTATGTCAGAAAGTTCATAAGAATTTTCCTTGGCTTCACTCTCCCAGAGTTGAGGCGAAATGGGTCCCTGTGAATTCTCTGAATATCTTTGGCCAACTCTTCCTCAGTTTCTTCTAGGTTGAGGGCGCCTTTTAATAGAGATACTACGTAGGTCTTGAGGTCCCCCCCTTCCTTTGCCTCAGGAACCTTTAAGATTCGTAGGTTGTTTCTTCTAGAGAAGTTCTCTAAAGATTCGACCCTCTCCCTCAACTCGTCCCCCTCTTTCCTTAGGGATTGAATCCTGACTTGTGCTGTCTCCAAGTTAGCTTTTAGCTCTCCTACCGATCCCTCTAGTGTCTCTGTTCTCTCTGAGAGCCCGTCTACTTTTCGCTCCAGGGTGTCACAGGCTGACCTTATCTCGTTCTGATTTTGTTTGGATTCTGCAAAACCCAACTTTATCTCTCTTCTCATGACATTTAACAAGTCCTCTAGGGTGGCCCCTCCTTGCTCTCCTTGCTCTCCTTGCTCCTCCCCCATCTCATTCTCCTTCTCCTTCCCCTTCTCTTTCTCCTTTTCCACATACCTTGTACTTCCCTCTTCTCCACCACTAATTTCCCTCTCCTCCACCTCACCAGAGGCCTCTATTGATGACGTTGTTACCTCGGGCGCATGTACTAATACAGGCACTTCATGCGTGACTCCCTCTGGACCCTCTGGACCCCTCTGCTCTGCCATCTTCCGTGTGGATCTTTCAGGGGCTTGTCTAACCAGGCTGTCTGGACAATGGGTGACCTTTAAAACCTGAGGCAACACCTTGAAAAAGGTACGGAGCGAGGGAGTTATTTTTGAGACTGATGCCTTCTTGTCTTTCCCCCTTGCCTGTGTGTTAGAAACAGGGACTGCCCCTTCTCTGGGACCACCACTTTTGTCACTCAGGTCATTCAGCTCTAAGGGACCCCCCACACAGTGATCTTTACACCCTGGACTAGCTCCCTTCCTCTTTCCTTTACCACCCTTTTTCTTCCAGGTTTCTTTCTTAATACTGTTATTAGTAAATTTTGTTGATTTCAGACCCTGTTTACTGACAAAAATCGGGGCTGCTTTTAATCCACCACCCCCCTCTGAGTTGGCAGTCCAACCCTCCTCCTTACTTTCACTGTAAGAGTCGTCTTTATCCTTGCCTGCTATTTTTACCCCGAGGGCAGATTCCTCATGTAGTGCAGCCACTTTCAGTTTCAGCCTCCTAGCAGCCGTCTCCACGGCTTCGAGTTCCCCCTTTCGTGACCTTGAACGTGTGGTTACTGTGGCCGCCACCGCCGTCGTCAGAAGTGCTTTTTCACGATCTTCTGTGCCCCCTCCAAATCTGAGGAAACCTCGGGCTGCCACCCGGCGTCCTCGCCGCAGCTCCACGGCTGCACGGAACCACTGCTGCAAGGCGGTGGGAGGGGCGAATGACGCCGGGGCTGGAGCTGGAAACTCGATCACACACATCCGCGTCCTGTCATCCCTTGCCGCCTTCGAGTGAAAATAAACGGGAAAATGAAAACTTCTCGACCCGCAATGCGAGCGAAAAGGGTATGCAGTGTTTCTGGTTACTCCACAAACGGGAAGACACCGAAATGCAAGTATTGCTGCGTCTCGATCAGGTTGCAGGGGTAGAGACCATCACCTGCGTGCGAGCCGCTCTAGCTCGCGGCCGCCATGTTCTCCAAGCCCTCCAAAAACAGTGTTTGCTTTCCTTGGCGGGAGTTGCTACATTAAAAAACCTCAGTTGTTTATTGGAAAAAACAAAGGTTAAGGGAAGTTAGAGTTAGGTGAAAATGTAAGTTAAAAAGTGATATTTCAAACTCGAGTACATATCACTTTTGACCTCGCCATGCACAGCTTATAAATTCACACATTAAAACACTCCTGACATGTTCTATGTTGATAACATAACTGATGACAACTGAAATGACATTATTGATAATGGGCCCGATTCACAGAACTAAATTAAGACAAAATCCTAAACTTACTACCATTTTCGTATTCACAGAAGGCACTGACTCAGTTTGGTATTCACAGAAGGCACTTACTCATTTTGGTATTCACAGACGAAGGCGGCAACGCCAAAACGCGTTTGTTGATACGATTGTGCAGCGCCTGAAATAAACTATGGCAATGAAAAACTATGTGAAAGTGCTGTGAGTGCCCTTAATTGCGGAACGGTCTCGGGAGTGAGGACCGTGTGTCTTTGAGAATATTTACGCACTTCACCGTGCGGTAAGGAGGCACCCGAGGCAAAGAGGAGCGACGGGTGGTGAAAAGGAGAAACCTAATATATATATATATATATATATATATATTTGTACATATATATTACCTACTGGCGGTTGCCAGTAGGTAGTTATAGTTAGGACCTATTTTCCATAGGAAATCCGCAACATTCTACTTTGAATAACTTTGGCGCAAATTGATGAATCTTGGCGAAATTGTCAAAACTAATGGCCAGCTCTATTCCACTCCTTTCCTGAAAGTTTGGGGGTGATTCATCAAACGGGGGCCGAGAAAAAAGAGGGTCCCAAAACCTTTAGCAACAGCTACAGCCCGACCTGCTGAACTGAATTATGCCAAATTTGGCAGAGATGTAGCCCTCAGTTCAGACTCGTGCCTTTTTCTTAAATGGTGTCAATCTGTTCAGTAGTTCATGAGAAAATTACAGTTAAAAGCATATATATATCTATGGGCACGGTGGATTCGCTGACTGTGAGCGCACCGTAGGCGCACCATAAGCGTACCCTTCAGAATACGCGCTGAATGCTAATTGGTTGTCAAGTAGTTGTCAACATTTGAAACCAGGAACTGTTGGCAGCCATTTTGTGCCTTGGTAAAAGCGAGGCTGAAGAAGTTAGTGGAACAAGTGTGGAAAATGTAGAAAGGGGGCCAGGTAGAAATATCCTGATCCTCTAAATCTGTTTAGGGGACCCCCAGGGCTCAACTTTGTTTTTCTTCTTTTTTTTAAAACCCAGCAGGTGTTTCCCAACAGGGCTTCTTTAATAATTAGTCCCCGGGGTGGCCAAATCCCGGGGGCACATTTTAAAAATGCATGGGGGGGGCCCAGAGGGACCCCTTAGCCCCGGGGAGTCCGCCACCCCCTGCTCTCTCTTTTAAAATCCAAACCAAGTTTGCTATGTGAGGGCGGGAGCCACAAGACTCCCGCCCTCTCATAGCAAACAGCAGTGTCCCGGGAGTGGGCACTTCGGGACATTGCAGGAGGTGGACCTGGGGGTCTGCGGTCCCCAGGGCCCTCGAGGGCTCCAGGCGGGGGGCCATGCAGCCTCTTTTCCACAATAAAGAAAGCCCTGGGGGTGGTGGTTCCCGGGGCTTGAGGGGAGTCGTTAAGGCACCCCACCTCTAATTTTGCAGGGGGGGGCCTTTGAGCCCCACCCCAACTATTTATTTTATAGCCCCAGGGGTGGCTCTCACTCTTGCATAGCAAACAGCAATGTTGGAAAAAGCATCCGGTAAGATAACAAAGGATTTTGAAGTCAATTTTCACCAGTTTTTGTTGTAGTTTGCTGCCATTAAAGCAGCGACAATTTTAACGCTGTCTTTGTAAATATGCCCCTAAGTTTTGTAATGTCGACAATCCCGTCTCCCATTTAAATAGGCACAAAATATTTATTGAAGTGCATTGTGAATCGTGTAGCAACACAGTCTAATTGTGATCGATAAAGAATTAAAAGAGTTGTGTACTTCTTTTGCTCGTAATGTGCATAGGGGTCAGATTTACAACTTAATTGCGTTACTATTGCAACACTTTTAAGATGGGAAAAGTGACGCGAAAGTGGTGCAAGGGGCTTGTAAATCTGCTACACAGTGTTGTCTTACTTTGCTTTCCTTTCTGCCATGTAGAGGATCCTGAGTAAATATAATGGTTTCTGTACAGCCAGTACCTTTCAACCCTACCCTCAAACTGCTTACTGCCTGTTATCATAGTAACAGTTCATGGAACACTTACATGAGCACAAAGGTTAGAAGTTCACCACAGAATGTTGCTAATCGAAACAGTTATTGTGCTGGAGTTGTAAAGGTTTTCCATAGGAACCGTTAGTCGAAGCTACAGACTCTGGTAAAGAGCTGGTAAAGAGTTAGTCTCAGTATTATACTTATATTATATTTCTATTTTTAAATGTTTTCTAACTATATGATTATCACACTAAATAATAGTGAAATGTTGTCAGAAAAAGAAGACGTATATACTTTTTAAAATTAACTTTTATTAAAATAACAATAAATAACTAGAAACGTAACTTTAAGATAACAATATAATAAATAACAAGAAACATAACTTTAACATAACAATATAATTAACAAAATGTGATATGGACTCCAATAGAAGTAGGGTAGATAATCTGCAAAACAAAAATGAAAATAAGTGTTTAAAATTAGATCGATGTGACTGAAGGAGGTCAAAGATTGCAAGTTAAGGTAATACTTGGCATATTTCTTAATTTGCAGGTCTGCAGTGTGCCTGATACATTCCACCTCTCTTATAGGCCCGCGCTCAAGAGGTGTCTGTACAGAAGTGCCTGCTGCGTCAGATTTACTGTATGGGCGAACAGGTCTTTAAAATGATTCAGAGATGAGATAGAATTAGGTGAGAGATCAAGTCATTATGCAGGACAATATTCTTTGGGGCTTATTTACAAGCCTCTTGGGCCACTTTTGCGTTATTTTTCCATGTTAAAAGTGACGCAAAAGTGGCGCAAGGGGCTTGTACATAAGCCCCTTTATTTTTAACGCATTTAATCGGAGGCATTGTGTATCTAGGCCACTCTGCTTACCTTCTGTAAACACTGTGGCCAACAGAGTTCACAACATGAACTCAGCTTTGGTTGTACACTGCAGAATGACTTACATTCAGCCTCAGCAGAGTGGACAGCAGTGTCCATAACTTTAAAAGAGAAAGAGAAACAATGTGAGAGAGAGAATGAGAGAGAGAAAGAGAGAAAAAACGACATTAAAACTGTGAGAGAGAGAAAGTTATAGATGGAGCAGTTAATACTGGAGAAAATCTTCGTAGCTCACCTTTTTGCCTCCTTTGGGTCTCCAAGCATGTGCCGATTCATAGTGCACCCTCTAGTTTAGTGATCTGAAAGATAGTATATAGAGTTAGTAATGACATAGTTCATACAACTGCACAAGTATATTTTTGCTTTTTTTCTTTGTACACTCAGGATACTGTATTTCATCAACTTTCACTGTAAGGAGGTGTCTGTGCGCTGTTTTTCTTCCAAAGTACTGTATCCCATGCACTCCCACTGCATAGCGGTTAGTTTTCAATACTGCGTACCCAGACTGTTGCACCCCATTGACTCCCAGAGTCTGGAGGTGAGTGCTTTTTCTTGCGCACTCAGGGGCAGATTTACAAGCTTGTAAATCTGCCCCTGAGACTGTTTTAACCTATCTATTCTCACTGCCCAGAGGTAATTGTACATTCCTACGCAGTCACGCTGCTGCACACTACCCACTCTCTCCGTCCACAGATGACTTGCCATTGTTTCGGAAACAAGCTTCTTTGCTCACCTTGTGCCATTGGCGTGATTCAAAGAAGGCGCACCACGTGTTGAAGCAGCCTTCTCAGACGTTGTTACGATGGCCACGCATCATCGCAGAATGCACGAACGTTGAGCTTTGGGGGTGTTTGGGGGGGACGCCAATTTGTGAAACACAACCTGTAAGATAAAAAGGAAGTTAACATTGTGCGTCATTTCTTCATCAAAAGAGAGAGAAAGTGAGAGAGTGACTGAAAAGAATATTCGCAGCTCACCTCTCTGTCACTGGTGTGTTTTTAACCATGTGCCGGGACATAATGCACCCCGAAGCTCTACATCTAAAAGATAGTAAAAGAAAGATGTTATGATTGGTAATTGTTACTATCTTAATGTGGAGTAGAATTACATCGCCCTTTCACACACCTTCCCTCCTGCATTTAAAAACAACTATTTGTACAGTTCCAACTTGTTAAATAGGCTTTGATTTCTGAAAAATGTCTATAGTAGTAATCTTTTTATTCGGTTGTGAAAGCAAGTGGTGCGAAGTGATACACGTAGTTTAGATCATCACGAGCATCGGACATTTGACCAATTATAAAAACGTTCCTGCTATTGGAAAAAAATATATAAATGCAATAAGATACGGTATATAGGACTGCGTACGCCTAAATCGCTGCGTCGCCTTTTTGTATTTAGTCTGCTGCACCCCATCAAATCCCTCCGATGCGCACCCAGGCCTCATTGCTCACCTTTTCCTGGACAGGACGCCTTCTACATCATGCAGTCCCGCTCTGGCAACAAGAAGTCTGACATATGGTGCCGAGTCTTGATATCGTTATGGGAAAGGACATACTCGTGCACCTATCTTCACTGCAGGTTCCTTACCCGCTCAGTCTTTGCGGTACCACTAACTCAATGACCTAAGGGGCCTGCACGTAGTGGTGGACTGTTGTACTCGGTGGTTTGGGCCTACATGAGGCGTCCGAACCACTAGGACGGGTCATCATAGCTCTTGCGATGGGAGCAACTCTAAAATGGCGTAGAGCACGTGCGTCTCATCTTTTTTATTAGTAGGGTCACGTGTGTAGTGCTGGATGAGTGTGGTGTGGGTGTATACCAGCCATGAGGGAGTATGTGTGTGCTGTTCTGACAACTAGACCTGGAACTAAGAAATCAGTACAATCGAAATCTGGGCAAGGTTGCGTTTTTGTTTCTTCCTGGAAGCTGAAGCGGAGTGGGCTGGACTACCGTATGCCAGTGCTGCGCGAGGCTCTGAACCATGATTCCGGAGCTATGGGCGTGGTTCCGTCGTGAGCTATATGAGAAATCAAGTGATTTGGTGTCCGTCTTGTAGTGCTGAGGTCAACCGGGTCTTAAATGCAAATGTGTCATTATATCTGTAAAGTTCCACAACATGGCCAACATGGAAGGAACAGGGTATCACTGACTCTATATTCATTCATAGTTGCATACATAAAAGATGGTGGATATGACACATTTCTGCGATTATGAATGTTTGTTGTACATATAGTGGAGTGTTGTAGCTGTAGTAATTCAGGGCTGTGAAAGGTTTAAGTTGCAGTTTTTGGCACATGAAAGGCAGATAATATATATACGTATGTGGTCATTCAGATATACTGTTGAACTTGGTGCTGGAAATCAGTGTTCGCGGCTCGGAGTTGCGTCCACATCCTGGTATTATAGAGTAATGACGTAATCTAGGCGTGCCTGAAAATGTACTGTAAATACGGTGGTCATGTAAAGTGTTGATATAGTTTTGGGTTGACTTTGCGCTATATAAATATGCTAAAAAAAAAGAAAAAAAAAAGAAATAGAACACATTTATAAATTGACTATACAGTTTCTTTGCAGTATTGTAATGATCCATTTTGTATGTTCGTATTTGTAGAATGATATAGAGGACGTTTTATAATCAAAGTTTTTGTTATTGGCAGAGGTAAGATGGTTGCATACACTGTTTACAGCACAATATGATGTGGTAGGGCACAGGAGCAGCAGTTTACAAAAATAATAAGTACACTGACACAGATAGATAGTTGAAGTGGGTCCGGGCATGTGTGTTCAACTCCATTTAAATATATTTCTGTTGGTAAGAAGTAGAATAGTAATCATGATATCATACACAGATATTCAATCATAAACAGTTTATAAATTCTACTGTTCAAAGTTAGGAGCATTATATGTGAAATAATACACAGAAGATTCTATCGTAAAGGGTTTATGCGTTGTGGTACTCTGAGGTAGGGGCGGTTTGTCTAGAGCCTGCGATGACGCGTGGTTCAAGCAGAACGCACTGGTAAAAATGTCAACTGAATTTTGTCTTAATAAGGCCACACGGCGATTATTTATGGTGCAGTTAGTGAGTTAGTGGTACGTGTGGTGCTCAGCGTGTGCTCACTCTGCGATGATTCGTGGTTCTAGCGGTCTGTACTAAAAATATTGAGTGTTGCATACTAGTCTGCATGAACTTTGAGGTTAAAAAAAACTACCATCAATGGTTATCAATTGCTCTGCAAACTAGATCTACTGATTGCTCCCCATAACAAATTAAACGATTGCATGTCATGCAGTGCATTCTAACTTTCTCAAAATGGGGACGTATGTCTGGTGGCGATGTTGAAGGTGATACCCTAGAGGTACTTGGTATTGCCAGTGGTGGAGGTACATTTTGGCGCTGTGTTCTACATTTTTTGTAAACATAGTTCACAGGATGTAGGGATTAAAGGGGTTTGCGCATACTAGCAGTGTCACAGGAGTATTTTTTGTCTGTGCCTTAAATAAATCATGGCTAAATTCTCTAGATCCGAAGCTGAATTCAAGTTGTAAACCCTACTGTCCGCAGAGTAGATCTTAGGGTGGACTGCATTATCTGCAATCAAGATTGAAATGAAAGATAGAACATGTATGTAGCATACATTTTTTTATTCAACTAAATCTATAAGTGATATAAAAGAAGTTTTTGAAGAAAGCATAATAAAGGGATTTTGTGTAGGTTTGATAGGTGTTATACTTATTTTGGTTTGCACTGAGTTAGTGGTATCTAAAACAACAAGGTTCTGTGGAGCCTGCGATGATGTGTGGTCCGGGCAGGCCGTACTGATAGTAATCTTTTTTGTGTTGTGAATGCTGCCTTAGTAAGGCCACGTGATAATCATTTTTGGTGCACTGAGTTACTAGTACCTTTGGTGCTTAGCGTGTACAAATCCTGCGATGATGTGTGGTCTGGGGGGGGGGGGCACAGTAATTGGAGTAATATATTTTGTCGATTGGATTCTGCAGGAATTCCACTTAAAAGTGATAGTATGCCTCCTTGCGGACATAAAACTGTTCACTCTTCTTTCTGATGATTTATGGTGCACTGAGTTAGTAGTATCTTTGGCGCTGAGCTTGTATGTACCCTGTGATAATGCGTAATGCAGGGGGGCTGTACTGGAAGCAATGTTTTTTGCCTAGTGAATGCTGCTTTATAAGGCTACGGAGAAATGACTTGTGGTGCAGTGAGTTAGCGGTACCAAAAGAACTCAGCGTGTGCGTACCCTGTGATGATTCGTGGTTCGGGGTGAGGTGCCGGGTTTTTAGGAACCCGGTGGTGCCAGGGGATAACACCCGAAGACCTCTGAGTTCTCCCTTGTTCCGGACCACAGAAACACGGAGTCTTCTAGTCACAGTCAAAGATCAAGTTTTATTGGTAGCTACCAAGTAACACGTGTCCCAGAAGTACACCACACGGAGAGTAGGTTCTCGGGAGACTGTTCGTTTTTACAGAACCAGCCTTCTCCTTATATACATGATACATGGCTCCAAGCAAGAATTCTTGGGTTTATGATATGGCTATACACATATTTCTACAATAATACAAAGAGCGAAGTCATGTAAGCAAGCCCATATTTTAGATGTCCAGTTCGCTGATAGATTACCCAGTTAGATCTGAAACTCCCATCAGATATCGATGAAACACCAATAAAGAAAGGTACAACCCAGTCATAAAACTGGCCATAAACCAGGAACGTGGACAGGTGCATGTTTGTAGAAAGCATGGTCTGTATGTAGTGAATGGTTTGTGGAATGTTATGTATTGATGTTATCGTATTCGGCCACTGGGCGAGGAGCTGCCCAAACAGGTTTGGCTTAAGGCAATGGAGTCAGTTGGGACTGGTCAGGGGGAAGTCAGGGAGGTGGACGTGTCCTTTTTGATCAAGCTCGACCTTTAATTGACTTAACATGAGGGCAAGATGTAAGATGGATGCCGTTCACAAAATGGAGTCTAAGGGATTGGGACGAAAACTCCGATTTTGGGGTGTTGGCAACCCTTGATTGTGACGTAAATACATAGGAATGGTGTCCTAATCATTATCGGTTCATAGACACCAAAATCGTCATGGTACGTTGAGGTTTTGTGACACGGGTATTGGACCTCGATACCGGGAAAACAACAGGGTCCAGATTTTCAGAACCACAGACCCTCCTTTTGCCCTCATATAAGGCAATAACTCATGCTAATCTGAGTCCAAATCGGTATGAAGAAATTCGTGGAGATGTTGCTGTAGCATCATTCTGTTACTCAGCTCGTCCTGTGACACAAGCTTCCGTACACACGAGGTAGCACAGGGGCCACATAGTGCAGGAGCACACTGTATACACAGGCAAAACATGAACAGAAGTGCCAAGATCATCCCAATGAAGATCAAGGTTTTCCATCCCCAGGCAGTGATCAGCTCCCAGAACCACCCCAGCAGGGACCAATCCCCTTTCTCAACGTGAAGGGAACCAGATATTTCGTGTAGTTTGGAGATGGCCTGGTATACTGTCGGTGCGTTATCAGGGATGAATATGCAACAACTGGATTGGATGACTCTACACACACCACCACGATCGGCGAGTATGATGTCCAAGGCAATTCGGTTCTGAAGGGTCATAAGTCGATCCGACTGAAGCTCGGTTGTCAGATTGCCAAGGGCTCCGGCCGTAGTAATCACGGCAGATTCAACTATCCTCGATAACTGGCGAATATTCCTGCTGTTCACCATAGGCCCCCAAAATGGCAGAAAACCCTTCGCAAAGTCAGCGAATTCCTGACCCGCGGTGTCGTCTTTACTCACGACACCCCTAGCTGTCCTTGTCCGATGGTAATCTGCTCTGGCCGTGTAGGTGGGAGGCAGCAGAAATGAGATAAAACATGTACCTGAGAAATCAGGGGGCAACCACGTGTAGGCTTGGTCGTGGCAAACGAAATACGTGCCTTTAGCTGCCAAGAGTATAGGGGAAGTTCGGGAAGCAAATACATATGTTTCCGTGCAAATGCTCTTACCTAACTGTGCTGCGGGGTCCCTACCAATACCCTGTAAGCATAAGTGACCTCGGTGGGGCACTATCCAAACTGGGCGGGATTTCTTTGCTTCCTGGCTCTTGACCAGGTAAACCCCATGTTTAGTCACGTTCCAACGGGTGTAGGGACTGAGTTCATCTTTGGGGATTGTCAGATATGTGTCGATATCCCTACTCATATTTCTTATTCCTGCAATTAGTGCCTTGTTACTGGAATTGCTCGCAGTGGAACCGGTACGGTATGGTTCTAGGGCGAATAGGAACATGGTCTGGAAAGCCCACAGAGAACCATAGTAGCTGAATGGCAAAATGAAGTATGGGATCCCCTTATCGGTTGTGTGTGGCATAAGTCCGCATATCCAACAGTTTGATGTGTTCATTATGGACTGGTGTTGGTGTAGGAGCTGAATGAAAGAGTTATTTACAAATTCGAGTCTTCGGGCAGACTCGTGTTCAGGTAGAGGGTGAAAGTAGTGTGGAGAAATAGTGGGAGGAGGTGGTGGCTGGGTGTCATTCGAAAAGGTAACTTTAAATACGAACAGAGTATAACCAGTAAAAAACACAAGTATGCTACATAACATTAAAACACATAGTATCAGGAATCTTCTTTTGGACAGTATCGTGCATAACTGTTTTTCGAAGTTCGTGGGTCTGATAGGTCTCTCTACCCTTGGAAACTCCATCCTCTAGTTGCTGCCCGCGGTGGTTGATTGATTCTCCCAGGGAGCGCGCTCTGCTCAGTCCGGGGTAACTCCCGTGGACCAATCAGAACCGTGGACCTAGAACTTCCCAGTTGCACTCCCCAGACTTCAACCGCGACCCAAGCAGCAGAACCGGATGGCGGTTCGAAAAAAAATAAAAAATGAGCTAGTTCCCCTGGGACGAGAGAGCTGAAAAATCCAAAAATAGTTCTTAGGGGAAAAGGGAAATCACATTGGATCAATCATTTATTAGTCTCTTTGTTTAGACCGTAGGTCGTACCGTCGTTTCCCAGGTATGGTGTGGTCTTCAAACAACGTCTCAGGTTCGGTAGTGTCCAATTGCATAGACGGTGGCACAAGTCCTTGTAAAATATGATCACTCTCCTTTTCGGTACTAGTTTCTTTCAAACGTGCATCGCTGAAAGGGATGAAGCGAGGTACGGATTCTGTCTCAGAGTCGGCAAGTCCTTTGTTGACCCACCGGTCGTATGGAAGGGGTAGAGGGACCCGTTTACAGTGGGTCCCATGTACGCAGTTCTTCTTGCCTTCCACCCGAACAGCAGATCTCGTTGAAAGCAGCACTAGGTGCGGTCCGGTCCACCTCGGCTGTCCATTGTTGGTGCGCTGGAAATTTCGCACCAAAACCCACGAGCCGGGTTCGATGAGGTGACCTGGATCGTCAGAGGCTGGTGGAGAGGAACTGTGAACCTGTTGGTGTAAAACACGCAATTTAGTTGTCAATTCGCACAAATAGTCAAGCAGTACGGGGTGTTCTATCTCGCTTAGTTTCTTGGGTCTGGCACGCCCCAGACGTTGGCTGGGCGGCCAAACACGATCTCATGGGGGCTAAGTCCTAATCTGGAGTGGACAGTCATCCTGATTGACAAAAGTGCTAGAGGCAAGGCATCAGGCCATTTAAGACCTGTACTGGCTTGGATCTTGGCTAGTTTGAGTTTTAGAGTGCCATTGTAGCACTCTACTAATCCAGCTGATTGGGGGTGATTTGCAGCGTGGAATTTTTGGTGGATGCCTAAACACTCACACACTCTCTTCATCACGCATCCTACTAATTCACTTCCGTTATCACTCCAGACAATTCTAGGCATACCGAACCTCGGGAAGAACTCTTTGACAAGGGCTTTGGCAGTTGATAAGGCGGTGTTGTCCTTAAGGGGGTACGCTTCCACCCACCTCGAAAAGGCGCAGACAATAACGAGCACATACTTTAAATTGTTGCACCTCTCCATGTGGATGAAATCGAGCTGCAAAACCTCGAACGGATACGTTGGAGGCGCAAAGTGACCAGCTGGAGTTGGGGTTCCCCTACCGGGATTGTACTTCAAACACACCATACAGTTTTTGACCACATTCTCTGCATATTTTGGGATATTGCTATTCTGCCATACTGGGGCCAATAGTTTACATATTCCTTTCGAACTGATGTGCGCCATTCCGTAAGCCATTGTTACTACTGCAAGTACGTATGCATTAGGTAATAGCCATCGCTGGTGTTCTGATAGTTCGACCCAACAACCATTCGCATCCAATCTACCTGTGCTTTCTCTCCATTCATTCACCTCGTTCTCAGTGGCCTCGGCTTGTATCGATTTTACGCTTTCAATGGTGTTCTCAGACATTCCCACATCAGCAATCCATCTAGCGGGACCCATAACATACATCCGACTTATTGTGTTCCTTGCAGTTTCTTTCGCAACCTCATCTGCAAATGCATTCCCGCGGCCAACATCATCCTGAATCTTTTTGTGTGCACTGCATTTTATAATGGCGACTTGTAGGGGCAAGGTGAGTGACTCAAGGAGCTCACTGACTAGCTGGCCATGTTGTATCTTTGCACCATGGGACGTAAGGAACCCACGTTCACGCCACAATCTCCCAAAACTGTGAGCCACGCCAAAGGCATATTGGCTGTCAGTGTACACATTCACTCGCTTTCCTTTCGCCAGCACACATGCTCTGGTAAGCGCTATAAGTTCTGCGGCTTGTGCAGAATCGTGGGAAATACGTGCAGTCTCTACAATGGTGTGTAATGTCGTTACGGCATATGCTGTAGTCGTATCACCATTCGGCAACTTGAAACATGAACCATCAACCCATAAAGTATCATTGCATTCGGGAAGGGGAGTGTCCTGTAAGTCTACTCTCCCTTTTGTCTCTTCTTCTGTCCTGAAACAGCAGTCATGTTTGTCAATCTTGTCTGTCTCTGTCGGGATGGGTAATAACGTAGCGGGGTTGAGTGTATCACACCTCTTTATGTGGATGTGACTTGCTAGCAGGGTAAGTTCGTAACTGGATAGTCGAGCACTAGTAAGATGTTGTGTCTTTGTCCTGTTTAGCAAAATGTCTACTGCATGCGGAATCATAACGATCAGAGTGTTATTCATGACTAATCCAGCAGACTGTCGAATGCAGACAGCTGCTGCGGCGGTTGCTCTCAGACAACTTGGCAGTGCCTTAGCCACAGGATCGAGAGTTGCCGAAAAATACGCGCATGGGCGCTGTTTGTCCCCAAAGTGTTGTGTTAAGACTGATAATGCACAACCTTCTTTTTCGTGGACATACAATGTAAAAGGCTTACTGTAGTTGGGGTTTCCCAACACAGGAGCCGAACACAATGCATCACGCAACTCGTGGAAACTCGTCTGACAATCTTCAGACCAAGGCATAGGATTAGGCGTGTCTTTGCGGAGTAGTGCCAGCAAGGGTTTGGCTAGTAGTGAGAAATTCGGTATCCATTGTCTACAGTACGATGTAATGCCCAAGAAGGCTCGAACTTCTCTCTGTGTCCTTGGGGCACTTAGTTCTGTAATTGCCTGTATTCTTTCTGGTGTCAGTCTCCTTCCCTCCTTCGACAAGATGTGACCTAGGTAGGTCACTTCTTGTCGACAAAATTGCAGTTTGAAAAGGGAGACTTTGTGCTTCATGTCACATAAGTGATGCAATAGCGACAACGTAGCTTCCTTGCAAATCTCTTCAGTGTCTGCAGCGATCAGTAGATCGTCTACGTACTGGACCAAAGTTGACCCATCTGGCAGCACAATTGTGTCTAGTTGTGTTTTCAGAGCCTGACTGAATATTGATGGGCTTTCGCAGTAGCCTTGAGGAGCGCATTTGAAGCGGAAGCTTCGTCCTCCTAAATTGAAGCCGAAAAGGTCTCTACTCTCTTCGGCGATCGGGATGCTGAAGAAAGCGTTCTTTAGGTCAATCACCGAGAACCAGGCTGCTGAAGCTGGAACCATTGTCAATAAAGCAGTAATTGCGGGGACGACTGGAAACTGCGGGATAACTACCTTATTTACTTCTCGGAGGTCAATCACAAACCTATACACAGGGGGCTGTGAAGGATCAGTACGTTTTAAGACCGGCAAAACTGGACTGTTACAAACGTTACCTGTTGTTTCTTCGATAACATCTTTATCGATCAAATCATAAACGATCGTTAACAACGCCCTCTCGCATTCGTTAGATATTTTGTATTGGGGAATACGTGGCAATCTGACGTTGGCTTTCAAAGTTATGACATACGGGGCTATCTCCAAACGACCTACATCATTGGAACCATTAGCCCACAGTATATCAGGAAGTGATGATAATTCAGTTGGAATACCTTCTTTTGACAAGTACATTGGAGAAATGACTTTTTTCCCTAAAGTAAGTTGTACTCCCGAGGGAGAACAGTACAAAGTCGCATACAACCTCTTTAGCAAATCCAATCCTAACAAATTTTCACCGCAACCTGTTGTAAGAATGAGGGGTGCTTCTAATTCACAGGGGCCAACAGAAAGGGATATAGGACTAGAGATCGGGTTTCTAACAGGGGCGCCAGAGAAACCTACTGAGACATTCATTTCGCCAGACAAAGGTGCGCCAGGAAGTTTTGAGTGCATAATAGAACTTTTTGTAGCACCAGTATCCAGCAGAAATGGCTCTGACACTCCTGAGGTAATTACCTCGACATAAGGTCCATCCTGATCTACTGGAACTGAAACAACTCCCTCTCTTTGTCCATGGCTGTCCTAGCGATCGTTACCCTCATTGTCGTGTTCAGTGTAATAGTCGTCAGCATAGTACTGAGCTGACCTAGACGATGCGTTATTCTGTTGGTCAAAGCTATTCATGGAATTCTGAGGCGGAAAAGAAACTGTGTTCTGGGAGAAATTTCCACGGCCCCTACCTCTGGGGGCATGTTGAACACCTCTCCCCCTTACACCTGAAACACCGTTTAAGCGTCGCGCAAGAGCCGGACAATTACTTTTGAAGTGACCCTCTTCCTTGCAATACGCACATTGATTCGGGCCATACGGAACACGCTGATGGGAAAACTCGTTTCCTTGTGCGTCTCTAGAATACTGCTGATTCTGTTGATGATTGGGCTGGCTAACCATACGAGGCGGATAGGCCTGTTGGAGAAGAACTTTAGTTTTTAAATCTTTCGTCTTTTTGTCTGCCTTATCTAGCTCGTCTTTGCGCCTGTTTTCGTAGTACTGAGCTGTTGCTAAAATCTGCGCTGACGTAGAGACAGCCCAAGCACTCTCTGAATCTTTTAGTTTAGCACACAGTTCGGGAAGCAGATTGTGTACAAACTTGTCTACAAACAATCTTTGGCCACCCTCGGTAGCCATATCCTAACCACTATGGTCAGTGAAAGTTTCCTCAAATCTTGTGAAAAAGTCAGACACATTCTCGTCTTTCTTCTGCTTGCACGCGGATAGCTTGTCCCAGTTTACGCGTACTTCAGGCATAATTGTCTTCATGTACGCAATAATTCTACCAGGAAGTTCAGCTATTAACGGCTCAGGCTTGAAACCACCGACTTGTCTAGCATCTGTAGTCGCAATGTTCGCCCACGAGTCACCTAATTCTTGGTCATGATCCGTATGACGTATTTTACTCCATAAAGGATGTGGAACAACGTTCCCAAACAACATGTCTATATCCGCTAAATTCATTATACATGAGCTTGCAGTTTGGGACAACTCCTTATAATACCCAGTCGGGTTTTTACGGGGATCGGGTAGTGTCTGCTTGAGTGCTAGAACTTCGGATCTTTTCCAGGGGACATGTACCCATACACGCTGGAAATGAGGCAGAACCGGTGGAACTGCAGTTGCGTCACCTTCCCTCCAGACCGGAGGAACCTCTCTCATGGGGTACTGTCTCGCTCTTTTCCTACTAGATGTACCACTGTCAGAGGATGACCCAGAATTACCACCCGTACTTCGATGTGATAATAATATCTCAACTGCTTTTTCAACGTCGGGACCGACTATCATACCCTCCCCAAATTTAAATCGTACACTACACAACTCTTGCTGGTTGCTCTTCTGACCATTATCTTCCAAATCCTCACACAGAAAAACACACATCTGCTCAAACACGTATCTTTGCGTTGGTTCATCCCATTGACGGAAAACGTTCATGACAGACTCTACATCATATCTTGCGGTGTCAATAGCCCAATTCCGTGCTAGCTTATTCAATTATTCCCTTTCCTGATAATCGGGCATTTGGCTTCGTAATTGTCTTCGTTCCGTGTTAGGGGTCGTTTTAGGCGACCGAAAAAGTGGTGAAGGAAAGTTAGTAACAATGCTGGCCATTTTATGCCAGACGGAAGGTGAAAGTGGAGGAATAACTGGTGGTAGTACAGAGTCACGCAAAGTAGAAACAGAAATGTTCGTAGAACGAGTATCAGAGAGACTAGAAGGTACGCTAGGCGAAATTTTAGAAGGAACAGTAGGAGAAGTAGATGTGATCGGTGAGCCTTGAGGAGGCTGCGCCAGAGAAACAGGAGCCAGCTGAAGAGTAGCCGGTGAGTGCAGTAAAGGAGCCTGTATAACAGCTACCAGAGGTGCAACTAAAGGTTGCGGAGGTGCTGTGGCATTTTGTGCATAGGGTGGGGGCGAATTTAATAAGTGGGACATTAATGGATCTTTCTCGGATCCTTCCTTTTGACCTTGTCCCTTATTTGGCAGCATCGGGTAACATTTATCTATCGCTAGTTTCTTGCTCCTAAGCATCTGTTCGCTTTCCTGCTCTTCCTCGTTATCTCTGTATGCGACGGCAGCTTGCACCATCGACATACCTCTTTTATTCTTTTTTGCTAATTTTATTCCTTTCTGTTTGGCTTTTTTGCGCCATAAGCGGAAAGAGTCAAACATCGCCGGCCGGGCTTTTTCCTTGAACAGTTTGACCTCTAAGTTATCTAATATTTCTGGGTCGAAACTACCGTATTGGGGCCACTTTAAAACACCATCCTTGCGGGTGTATTTTATCCATACTTCGTTATATGTTATAGGACCTACGCCGTGCTTTACATAGAGCTCATACGTTGGAGTTCCAATTGGAGGAACCGGACAAGAATCCTCTAATCGGGAGTCCTTACTACAACCAAGACAAAACAAGTTTCCAAGTCTGCTAAAACCAGGCATCTTCGCTCACTAGTCTAGCTTCAAACTTCAAAGGATTATCTGTTACGATATTTCTCGTGAATACACGAGTCCTTCGGCTTTGGGGCTTGCAAGTACCAAATCAAAGCGTATCTCAAGGATACCAAAAACTAAGGACAAACTAAGGACTGGGAGACGCTCCACTTATACTTAACTGAAGTATTTGAAGATCTGTGACGTCGCTAGAAGACTCGTCTATCGTTTCGCTCTACCAAGGATCACTGGGTCCAAAACAAGGCGATAGTCAGGGCAGCAGTCCTTCGTAGCCGTCGGGACGCGGGGAACCTCGCAGCAAAGACCTTCGGAACCACGTCGACATACAGGGGTCGCTGAAGTGGCTGGCCGTCCTCCGGAATTTTCACACGAAGCTCCTCACGAACATCTGTCTTGGACCGTCACCGCTTGATATCGCCCCGAGTTGGGCGCCAACTGGGGTGCCGGGTTTTTAGGAACCCAGTGGTGCCAGGGGATAACACCCGAAGACCTCTGAGTTCTCCCTTGTTCCGGACCACAGAAACACGGAGTCTTCTAGTCGCAGTCAAAGATCAAGTTTTATTGGTAGCTACCAAGTAACACGTGTCCCAGAAGTACACCACACGGAGAGTAGGTTCTCGGGAGACTGTTCGTTTTTACAGAACCAGCCTTCTCCTTATATACATGATACATGGCTCCAAGCAAGAATTCTTGGGTTTATGATATGGCTATACACATATTTCTACAATAATACAAAGAGCGAAGTCATGTAAGCAAGCCCATATTTTAGATGTCCAGTTCGCTGATAGATTACCCAGTTAGATCTGAAACTCCCATCAGATATCGATGAAACACCAATAAAGAAAGGTACAACCCAGTCATAAAACTGGCCATAAACCAGGAACGTGGACAGGTGCATGTTTGTAGAAAGCATGGTCTGTATGTAGTGAATGGTTTGTGGAATGTTATGTATTGATGTTATCGTATTCGGCCACTGGGCGAGGAGCTGCCCAAACAGGTTTGGCTTAAGGCAATGGAGTCAGTTGGGACTGGTCAGGGGGAAGTCAGGGAAGGTGGACGTGTCCTTTTTGATCAAGCTCGACCTTTAATTGACTTAACATGAGGGCAAGATGTAAGATGGATGCCGTTCACAAAATGGAGTCTAAGGGATTGGGACGAAAACTACGATTTTGGGGTGTTGGCAACCCTTGATTGTGACGTAAATACATAGGAATGGTGTCCTAATCATTATCGGTTCATAGACACCAAAATCGTCATGGTACGTTGAGGTTTTGTGACACGGGTATTGGACCTCGATACCGGGAAAACAACAGGGTCCAGATTTTCAGAACCACAGGGGGGGCCACAGTGGTATAATGTCTCTTGTCTACTGGAATACGTCATGTACAATCATCATTCAATCTGAATGGTGAGCCCTCCCAATGTAGATTGAAGGCAGTAGTCATCACTGACATCAAGAAATTCTTTTTTGTCGTATCTTTTGACAAACTCTGAGGACATAAAGTACAATTAACTCTACCTTAAAAAAAACATGGCTAATTTTCATGCTGTTCGTAGTATAGATTCAAAGCTGAATTCAAGATGTGAACCCTGCTGTCCGAACTGTAAATCGAAGGCAGTAGTCAGCAGAGATATCGACAAATGATTTTTTTCACTTATTTTACCAAAATCAGAACACATACAGTACAATTGTCTCTGCATTAAATATATCAAGGTTGAATTCCTTACTGTCCATAGTATACATGCAAGGTTGACTTCAATTTGTGAACCCTGCTGTCCACAGAGTACATTGAAGGCAGTAGTTGACACAGACATCGAGGAATGTAACTCTTGTGCCCGCAATACACTGGTGATGATGTCACATATTACATCATTCATGACATGGTCAGTGACATCACTGATGAAATCACTGATGACATCTCAAATGACATCACTGATAACATCACTGATGACATCATCCATGTGACAATCAGATACACCTTATCATACACTAGTATAACCTTTCATCACTCACTGTAAAACACAGAGTACCATATTTGAATCCATTGACACAGCAATACAAGTTTCCAAAAACCCACTCAGTGATTCCTAGATCTACACACACATCTAATCACTTACCTATAGATTCACTCATACATGTTGTCAATGATCAATAGAACACTATCAAATATACTTATACATTTATATTGACATTACAGACCAGCACACATCCTATTCACGTATGCAGTCATCCTACTCACTTATGCAAACAATGGATCATACTTATATTTACTCAGCTACACACGTATACAAACACCACTTCATTTATTCATATAGATAGTAACTCATATTTAGTGTGTTATAAAATCACTTTTACAAGTATACACTTACCCATACAGTCTCTCATACAATCACTGAGTCTTATGTATACTTATTTATATACAACAAATGTCACATACACTGCCTTTTATTTTTCTAGTTTGTTGGACATGTACCATTGAGAGATATATTTGCTCATCACCACATCCAAAAAGATATTTAGTCATCCAAACAACTGTTATAACATGTAGTCTTAACCTCATATACCTACTGAATCAACTATTCACACATCTTTAGACAGTCACACACCCCCCAACAAACCACACACACATTCACTCTGCCATACAAATACTCAGTTATCTAACCAATAACTAATATAGACTTTCACGTAGCTAGTAACCAACTGGTGCAGAAGTTTACACAACAACTGACCAAGTAATACAGATATTCACACAGTTTAGTCACTATCCAATATATTTAGTAAGACACTATATATTACTTAAGTAAACAATCAATCACACTGCTACTAAATCCTCTATCCAGTTATTTATATATCCACTGATTCTTCAATGCAGATTGGTGTATATATAATACATATTTAAATAGCAAACCAAACCACATTCACTGGATGATGTCATCAGTGATGTCATATAAGATGTCATCAGTAATGTCATCAGTGATGTCACTGACCATGTCATGAATGATGTCATATGTGACGTCATCACCAGTGGATTGCGGGCACGAGAGTTACAGTTAGTACAACTAACTATAACTGAGGAATTTCAATGGTTTGGAATGAGTTAAATATCCAGCTAACTATAACACCCCTGAAACCTATGTTTTTTTCAGTGAACTTCTAAGGTTTTTTAAATGATAATTCCTAACTATAACCTGCTTGAAACCTATGTTTTTTTCAGTGAATATATATATATATATATATATATATATATATATATATATATATATATATATATATATATATATATATATATATATATATATATATATATATATATATATATATATATATATATCCAAAGACTGCAACTCCTGCTACTTCCACTGCAGCGGCGAAGAAGGAGAAACGGACCACTTCATTCAGGCAAGATGTTTATTCAACCTCTACATCCAGTACAGCTACGGCAGATTACGCGTTTCGGGCTCGAGAGCCCTTGTTCACATAGAGACTGTGTGTAAAATCGCCATTTTTAAATGCTACTACGTATCCGCCCCGATTACAAAGTGCAGTCACATGACAGTAAAACTAAAAGGCAGACTTCTATCATTCGACTTTACAAACACGAATTTCTTCAATATTATATGTTTGTATCTCTTCTGCCAAATATTATTTAGAAAAATAATAAATAAATGCACAGTACCTCATGATAAATTCAACTTTAAGAACCAATTTGCCATCTGATTGTGAAATGTTGTACTATTACTGCTTAAAATGCATTTTTTTTTTAAAAACATACAATTTATACACAATTCATCACGGCACGCGAGTCATGATTTAAACAGTAGTTTAAACCCAATAAGGATCAACAATGGCTAGAATCCATGGCATATAATATGTTGGCCATTTTTATACCCAGTTAAATCCGAGAAGATTCTGTCTATCTATTCATGTGGATTTCGTGCATGATATTAGACTGTAAACATGGAATAATGATTCACGGACATTTTTTACGGATGTGCAAAAACAATGCATAGAAGCAATAAATAATTTGTGCAAAACAGTGCAGATATGATCTCTATGATTTTAGAGAAATAAATAACATGGTATAGTATGAATTGATATGAATAAATAAATACACATTGGTAAAAACAATATATAAATATAAATTTCATATTCGTAAAAAAATGTTTTCTTTGTATAAAAACAATTCATTCATACTAAAAACATAGTGCAATAGTGTTATGTATAAAAAATAATATAGCAGAGTTATGATATCTCGCTAACGAGGGATTACATTGAAGCTTCCTATGAATGCATACAAAGATCTCAAAATTGAGGCAGAGGCAATGAACTGTAATTAGTATACCGTGTCAGATATAAGGATTATTATAACATATCTGTAGATTGTCTCATCGTATACTAATGTTATACTCGAATCTAAACATATTAGCGCCACCTGAAAATACAAGAACCAGTCCACAAATGGCAAAATAGCACAGGACTAAGCAAGTCTCAGTGAATACTAGCAGCTAGAGAAAGGTATACATATCCTCCGAATTATTAAGGCCATTTGGGCATTTACTGTATAATTCAAGAATAAACCTAGTCTCCGGTTGTCTTAATAGCAACTCTCTGTTCCCCCCTCTGCGTTGTTAAGGTACAGAGGCAACAACAAAGTATTGTAAACAGTTCACATTGTTGTTATGGACTTGCTTGAAATGGCGAGCCACTGGATAGGTGGGGTCACTGTGCAGTATATATATATATATATATATATATATATTACCTACTGGCGGTCGCCAGTAGGTATATATAGTTAGGACCTAGTTACCATAGGAAATTCCGAACATTCTATTGGGAATAACTTTGGCGCCAATTGAGGGATCTGCCTGTAATTTTCTTTAAATTTGCCTCGGTGCGCTCCGCTCCTTCCCTGAAAGTTTCGGGGGGATTCGTTAAGCGGGGGCCGAGAAAAAAGGAGGGTCCCAAAACATGTTTTCCCCATGTTAATTTCCATAGGGACATTCTGACAAGGCTACAGCTCGAACGGCTGAACGGAATTACACCAGATTTGGCAAAATGGTAGGGACTGGTATGCAGCAGTGCCTTTTGTATGTTTGGTGTAAATCCCTCCAGTAGTTTTTGAGAAAATTGAATGTGAAATTGAGTCCAATGCAATTTTCCATAGGACCTTTAGACACGGCTACAGCCCGAACGGCTGAATGGAACTACACCAAACTTGGCAAAATGGTAGAGCCTGGTATGCAGAAGTACCTTTTGTATATTTGGTGAAAATCCCTCCAGTAGTTGTTGAGAAAATCGCATTTGTTCAAATTATATATCCATATGTGGCACACTGTAAGCTTACTGTACTCTGTACCTTCAAGAGTACGAGGTGCATGCTGATTGGCTGCTACTGTCCGTGAACATTCCAAAACAGAAATTGTTGGCAGCCATCTTGTGCCTCGGTAGACTGAGGCACAGGAAATCAGAAAAACAAACTTGTAGAACTCAAAAAGGGGGCAGGGTAGAAGCACCCTGACCACCTAGGCCTGCTCAAGGGGTCCCACAAGGCCCCCCAGGCACAAAAAAAAAATATTTTTTTTCGGAAAATCGCGGGGGTTCAAGCTTACAGTAAGTTTCCCATAAGCTTACTGTACTCTGTACGGTGCGCGTACCCTTGCGATTTTTCGAGAACAAACAATTTTTTTTGGGGCCTGGGGGGGCCTTGTGGGGCCCCCTGAGCAGGCCTAGGGGGTCAGGGTGCTTCTACCCTGCCCCTTTGCGTGTTTTACACCTTTGTTTCACTGCTTTCTTGTGCCTTGGTTCTACCGAGGCACAAGATGGCTGCCAACACTTCCTGGTTTGGAGTGTTGACAGACAGTGGCAGCCAATCAGCATGCATTTCACAGGAAAGCAGCATGCTCATTGGCTGTCAACACTTCTAACCAGGAAGTGTTGGCATTCATCTTGTGCTAGGTAGACCGAGACACAAAAGAAGCAGAGCTCACAGCCCGTACAGCTCACAGCCCACACAGCTCTCACAGCCCACACAGCTCTCACAGCCAACACAGCTCTCACAGCCCACACAGCTCTCACAGCCCTCACAGCCCTCAAAGCCCACACAGCCCTCACAGCCCACACAGCTCTCACAGCCCACACAGCTCTCACAGCTCACACAGCCCACACAGTTCTCACAGCCCACACAGCTTTCACAGCTCTCACAGCCCACACAGCCCACACTTTCACAGCCCACACAGCTCTCACAGCCCACACAGCTCTCACAGCCCACACAGCTCTCACAGCCCAGACAGCTCTCACAGCCCACACAGCCCTCACAGCTCACACAGCCCTCACAGCCCACACAGCTCGCACAGCCCACACAGCTCTCACAGCCCACACAGCCCTCACAGCCCTCACAGCCCACACAGCTCACATCCCACACAGCTCTCACAGCTCTCACAGCCCATACAGCTCTCACGGCCCACACAGCTCTTCCAGCCCACGCAGCTCTCACAGCCCACACAGCTCTCACAGGCCTCATAGCCCTCACAGCCCACACTCTCACAGCCCACACAGCTCTCACGCTCTCACAGCCCACACAGCCCACACTCCCACAGCCCACACAGCTCTCACAGCCCACACAGCTCTCACAGCTCACACAGCCCTCACAGCCCACACAGCTCACATCCCACACAGCTCTCACAGCTCTCACAGCCCATACAGCTCTCACAGCTCTCACAGCCCATACAGCTCTCATAACCCACACAGCTCTCACAGCCAACACAGCTCTCACAACTCTCACAGCCAACACAGCTCTCACAGCCCACACAGCTCTCACAGCCCTCACAGCCCTCACAGCCCACACAGCTCTCACAGCCCACACAGCTCTCACAGCTCACAAAGCCCACACAGCTCTCACAGCCCACACAGCTCTCACAGCTCTCACAGCCCACACAGCCCACACTCTCACAGCCCACACGGCTCTCACAGCCCACACAGCTCTCACAGCCCACACAGCTCTCACAGCCCACACAGCCCTCACAGCTCACACAGCCCTCAGAGCCCACACAGCTCGCACAGCCCACACAGCTCTCACAGCCCACACAGCCCTCACAGCCCTCACAGCCCACACAGCTCACATCCCACACAGCTCTCACAGCTCTCACAGCCCATACAGCTCTCACAGCCCACACAGCTCTCACAGCCCACACAGCTCTCACAGCCCACACAGCTCTCACAGGCCTCACAGCCCTCACAGCCCACACTCTCACAGCCCACACAGCTCTCACAGCTCTCACAGCCCTCACAGCCCACACTCCCACGGCCCACAAAGCTCTCATAGCCCACACAGCTCTAACAGCTCACACAGCCCTCACAGCCCACACAGCTCACATCCCACACAGCTCTCACAGCCCATACAGCTCTCACAGCTCTCACATCCCATACAGCTCTCACAGCCCACACAGCTGTCACAGCCCACACAGCTGTCACAGCCTACACAGCTCTCACACCTCTAACAGCCCACACAGCCCACACTCTCACAGCCCACACAGCTCTCACAGCCTGCACAGCTCTCACAGCCCACACAGCTCTCACAGCTCTCAGAGCCCACACAGCCCACACAGCTCTCACAGCCCACACAGCTCTCACAGCCCTCACAGCCCACACAGCTCACATCCCACACAGCTCTCACAGCCCACACAGCTCTCACAGCTCTCACAGCCCACACAGCTCTCACAGCCCACACAGCTCTCACAGCCCACACAGCTCTCACAGCCCACACAGCCCTCACAGCTCACACAGCCCTCACAGCCCACACAGCTCACATCCCACAGAGCTCTCACAGCTCTCACAGCCCATACAGCCCACACAGCTCTCACAGCTCACACAGCCTACACAGGCCTCACAGCCCACACAGCTCTCATAGCTCACACAGCCCTCACAGCCCACACAGCTCACACACCACACAGCTCTCACAGCCCATACAGCTCTCACAGCCCACATAGCTCTCACAGCCCACACAGCTTTCACAGCCCACACAGCTCTCACAGCACACATAGCTCTCACAGCTATCACAGCACACAGCCCACACAGCTCTCACAGCCCATACAGCTCTCACAGCTCACACAGCCCTCACAGCCCACACAGCTCACATCCCACACAGCTCTCACAGCCCACAAAGCTCTCACAGCACACACAGCTCTCACAGCCCATGCTGCTCTCACAGGCCTCACAGCCCTCACAGCCCACAAAGCCCTCACAGCCCTCACAGCCCTCACAGCTCTCACAGCCCACACAGCTCTCACAGCCCACACAACCCACACAGCTCTCACAGCCCACACAGCTCTAACAGCCCACACAGCTCTCACAGCTCTCACAGCCCACACAGCCCACAATCTCACAGCCCGCACAGCTCTCACAGCCCGCACAGCTCTCACAGCCCACACAGCTCTCACAGCCCATACAGCCCACACAGCTCTCACAGCCCACACAGCTCTCACAGCTCACACAGCCCTCACAGCCCACACAGCTCACATCCCACATAGCGCTCACAGCCCATCCAGCTCTCACAGCCCACACAGCTCTCACAGCCTACACAGCTCTCACAGCCCACACAGCTCTCACAGGCCTCACAGCCCTCACAGCCCACACAGCTCTCACAGCCCACACAGCTCTCACAGCCCACACAGCCCACACAGCTCTCACAGCCCACACAGCTCTCACAGCTCTCACAGCCCACACAGCTCTCACAGCCCACACAGCTCTCACAGCCCACACAGCTCTCACAGCTCTCACAGCTCTCACAGCCCACACAGCTCTCACAGCCCACACAGCTCTCACAGCCCACACAGCTCTCACAGCTCACACAGCTCTCACAGCCCACACAGCTCTCACATGCCTCACAGCCCTCACAGCCCACACAGCCCTCACAGACCTCACAGCCCACACAGCTCTCACAGCCCACACAGCTCTCACAGCCCACACAGCCCACACAGCTCTCACAGCCCACACAGCTCTCACAGCTCTCACAGCTCACACAGCTCTCACAGCCCACACAGCTCTCACAGCTCACACAGCCCTCGCAGCCCGCACAGCTCACATCACACACAGCTCTCACATCTCTCACAGCCCACACAGCTCTCACAGCCCACACAGCTCACACAGCTCTCACAGCTCTCACAGCCCACACAGCCCACACTCTCACAGCCCACACAGCTCTCACAGCCCACACAGCTCTCACAGCCCACACAGCTCTCACAGCTCTCACAGCCCACACAGCCCACACAGCTCTCACAGCCCACACAGGTCTCAGCTCACACATCCCTCACAGCCCACACAGCTCACATCCCACACAGCTCTCACAGCTCTCACAGCCCATACAGCTCTCACAGCCCACACAGCTCTCACAGCCCACGCAGCTCTCACAGGCCTCACAGCCCTCAGAGCCCACACAGCTCTCACAGCTCACACAGCTCTCACAGCCCACACAGCCCACACAGCTCTCACAGCCCACACAGCTCTCACAGCCCACACAGCTCTCACAGCTCTCACAGCCCACACAGCTCTCACAGCCCACACAGCTCTCACAGCCCACACAGCTCTCACAGGCCTCACAGCCCTCACAGCGCACACAGCCCTCACAGCCCTCACAGCCCACACAGCTCTCACAGCCCACACAGCCCACACAGCTCTCACAGCCCACACAGCTCTCACAGCTCTCACAGCCCACACAGTTCTCACAGCCCACACAGCTCTCACAGCTCACACAGCCCTCACAGCCCACACAGCTCACATCCCACTGATCTCTCAGAGCTCTCACAGCCCATACAGCTCTGCCAGCCCACACAGCTCTCACAGCCCACACAGCTCTCACAGCTCTCACAGCCCACACAGCCCACACAGCTCTCACAGCCCACACAGCTCTCACAGCCCACACAGCCCTCACAGCCCAGACAGCTCACATCCCACACAGCTCTCACAGCTCTCACAGCCCATACAGCTCTCACAGCCCACACAGCCAGCTCTCACAGCCCACACAGCTCTCACAGCCCACACAGCTCTCACAGGCCTCACAGCCCTCACAGCCCAAACAGCCCTCACAGCCCTCACAGCCCACACAGCTCTCACAGCCCACACAGCTCTCACAGCCCACACAGCCCACACAGCTCTCACAGCCTACACAGCTCTCACAGCCCACACAGCTCTCACAGCTCTCACAGCCCACACAGCTCACACTCTCACAGCCCACACAGCTCTCACAGACCACACAGCTCTCACAGCCCACACAGCTCTCACAGCCCACACAGCTCTCACAGCTCACACAGCTCTCACAGCCCACACAGCCCACACAGCTCTGGCAAAGATAATACCAGCAGCGAACAAGCACTGGCAAAGACAATAACGGCAGCAAACAAACACTGGCAAAGACAATAACGGCAGCAAAGAAACACTGGCAAAGACAATAACGGCAGCAAAGAAACACAGGCAAAGGCAAAACCAGCAGCGAACAAACACTGGCAAAGATAATACAATCAGGGGGGCAGGGGCACGAAAAACGGCACAATCAGGGGACAGAAGGCCCGACAAACGGCACAATCAGGGGGCAGAAGGCAAGAAAAAACGGCAAAATTAGTGGGCAGAAGGCAACAAATACGGCACAATCAGGGAGCAGAAGGCAAGAATACGGCACAATCAGGGTGCAGAAGGCAAGAAATATGGCACAATCAGGGTGCAGAAGGCAAGAAATATGGCACAATCAGGGGGGCAGAAGCCAAGAAATATGGCACAATCAGGGGGGCAGAAGCAAGAAATACGGCACAATCAGGGGGGCAGAAGGCAAGAAATACGGCACAATCAGAGAGCATCTTGCTCCGGTCCAAAAATCGGTTCCCTAGGGCTGCTCAGGTGGTCCCACAAGGATATTAACATATTTAAACGTTATACGCTAATAGAATTAGCATTTTAAAAACCTTGCAAATTCACTGAAAAAAACATAGGTTTCAGGCCTTATTTAGTTAGGAATTAGCATTTAAAAAACCTTGCAAATTCACTGAAAAAACCATAGGTTTCAGGCCTTATATAGTTAGGAATTAGCATTTAAAAAACCTTTGAAATTCAGTGAAAAAAACATAGGTTTCAGGCCTTATATAGTTAGGTATTAGCATTTAAAAAACCTTGCAAATTCACTGAAAAAACCATAGGTTTCAGGCCGTATATAGTTAGGAATTAGCATTTAAAAAACCTTTGAAATTCACTGAAAAAACCATAGGTTTCAGTCCTTATATAGTTAGGAATTAGCATTTAAAAAACCTTGCAAATTCACTGAAAAAACCATAGGTTTCAGGTCATATATAGTTAGGACACATTTAATCACTCACTCATACATTCAGTCATGTACCTACTAAATCTTTCATCCAGACACTTATACATCCACTCATTCTTCAATATGTAAAACATATTTAAACTTTACAGAAACACACAGTCACTGGATGATTTCATCAGTGATGTCATCAGTGATGTCATTTGAGATGTCATCAGTGATGTCATCAGTGATGTCACTGACCATGTCACGAATGATGTAATATGTGACATCATCAGCAGTGGATTGCGGGTGCGCGAAATATAGTTAGTACAACTAACTATATAGGAGCAATTTCAATGGTTTTTTAAATGCTAATTCCTAACTATATATGACCTGAAACCTATGGTTTTTTCAGTGAATATATATTTTCCCCCAAGCGGCCTCAGACTCTTCTTTCTGGAAGATAATTGGACATACATTGCACTACCTTGCCAGTTTAGTGCTACTGGGGCTCCTGCACACCTGCTGGCTTGATCATTACTGGCTGCGATGTGCTCCGGCGCATCTTTCCTTTGTTTCCGAGGCTTCGGAAAGCATCAAGCCCACCACTGCACTCAGGAGGGAGAAACGCGGTGGCAGAGTCACTGAACTCTGCTTTGGGCTCGGCGCACTGCCGCACGGGTCCCCGTGGATTGACGTACCTGGATGTGATGGTTGTGCGGTAACGGGGGGCGCAAGGAGATCTTTGGCTGTGGCAGGCAGTGCGGGACACGAGGAGTTGTGCTGCCTTCCAGTCCTGTCATCCCCGCCGAGACACGACGATCCTAGCAGAACACTGCATGCTGGGACCAGTAGTTCCTGTCCACATTGGAGTATCTTAGCAGGTGACACTGATCACGGCTAGGGGGAGGAGCTGAACTGAGTATCTACCTGAAAGTGGTGGGGCAGAACTGTGTGAGGCGCTTTCATTTCCCGTATTACATGCTGGGCGCTGAGGAGGCCACACGGCCGAAATGCATACGCCCGCCCGCGCCATTGTGCCTTTGCTGCATTAAAGATTCTCCGTTGTTTTTTTCCCCCAAGCGGCCTCAGACTCTTCTTTCTGGAAGATAATTGGACATATATATATATATATACATATATATATATATATATATATATATATATATATATATATATATATATATATATATATAGAGAGAGAGAGAGAGAGAGAGAGAGAGAGAGAGAGAGAGAGACACAAATGAACAAATGTATACTTTCAGTTGAGTGAGAGACATGAAAAGAATCCAAGACAGAGAGGGCGAGGAGGGGGAGGAGAGAGAGAAGAAGAGTGTGGATAGTGTGTGAGAGAGAAAGTGTGACCAGGAGGGTGTGCATGAAAGATAGAGAGGAAGCGGGTGAGAGAGACAAGGAGAGCACTCATGAGAAAGTTAGATAGAAAGAGGGAGGGGCGGAAAGATTTAGGCTACACCTCTATCCTTGTTCAAGTTGAAAGCTTTACAAACTCAACAAAGTAATACAAAAATAAAATACATATCAGGGAGGAAACACATACCTCCTGATAAAAGGATAAACTGAACAGCCAGACAACTGAATGTGAGCAGAACGTTTTATACACAATGAAAAAATAAACACATAGCTGTACTAGGCAGAGTAAATCAGAATAAAACCTCTGTACATGACAACCAAACCCAATACAGTTGAACTAGAATGCATACAATCGAAGCAAACAGTATCTGCACACAATGAACATACTCAACGCACATAGCTAACCTAGAAACCATACGCCCAAACAGAGAATCTGCACACAATGAACACACCCAATGCAGGTAGTTGGCTAGTCCAGACAGCTCACACGGGAGCAGAGAATCTGCCCACGATAAACAAACTAAGCACAGGTAAACTAGACAGCAGACACCCGAGTAGATGATCTGCACATTACGAAGAAACCAAACACCTGCAGCTAAAATATCCAATATACATCCGAGCACAGTATCTGCACACAATTAAGAAACGAAGCACAGGAAACAGAAGTAGACAGCACAGCATCTGCACAGAATGACATATGCAAACATAGTTAGATTAGATGGTACAGGCAACCTACACCCAAGCATTGGTACACAATGGAGAAAACTAAACGCAAGAGGCTGAACTCGATAGCGTATACCGGAATAGCACCTACGAACAAAACCAACACAGGTATACAAAGCAAACACAGGTAGGCAAATTAGACAGGATACACCCGAGCAGTGCTTCAGTACACAGCGAAGAAACCAAACACTGGGTGCTGTAACTGGACAGCAAAAGAGCCTCTGTCGTGAACAAACCAACACACATAGCCAAACTAAAAGACATACACGCCGGCAGATCATCTGTATGTACACAATGAAGAAACCAGACATAGGCAGCTCAACTAAACAGGGTACACACGATCACTGCATCTACACACAACGAAGAAATCAAATGCGAGAAGCTGAAACAGGCAACAACATACGCCCGAGCAGAGCATCTGGGTATGATGAATAAGCCAAACAAAGACAACTAAGCCATTCAGAATATATATCCGAACAGAACACCTGCACGCAGCGAGGAAACTGAACAAAGGGAACTAAATGAGGAGGTACCAGGTCAAAGGATGGAGAGCGGAAGCATGTCTACGCAGTGGACCAGAGCTGCCAGCAACATACCCTGCACCAAAGAAAGTGACATTACTTTCCCTCACATAGTGCCCCAAGTAAAAGGCAAACTATCACTGCTGGGATGAGCTTGACACGCCCTACCGCGGCAAGATGGCGGTTTCACAAAGCCTGAGGTGTGTGAAACGGTGTAATATTGGGAAATCTCCTGTCACAAGCCTAAGGTACATTTCCTGAAATACGTGAATCGCGCAGGTGTAATTTATATTACTCCCTGGCCTTGCCCAGGCCATTACAGGATTCGTTTTATGCTCAGCGAAAATGCAGAACCGGCAGAAACGGCAGCAGGATGTCACTTTGTTGCAAGAGATGAAAAACCAAATCCTTGCTTAGAACCGTTCCATAACTAGCCTAATGATCCGCAATTTGTCATCATTAAACAATGAAAAAAAACGCGTCATCCAGAATCTGCAGGGTTCAGACACATTTTTGCAGCAGATTATTTAAACCTTTCATCTGTGTTGTCTGAATTCTGAAGGTTACACACATATCTTTACAGCAGCTATATCAACACACCGAGCTAACTGAATTTCTCCGCAGCGGGTGCAATAACCATCTAGGCTACAGAATCAGTTTCCGGGTAGGTGCGGCGGAGGGGCCCTCCTGCCCTGCTGGCCCCGCCCTGTGCCTGGCACCAGGTGGTTTGTGGCGCAGATGGCGCGCTCCCAGCCTCCCACCTGCGCGTTATCAGTCAGGAGTGACAGGGCGGGTGGGAGCCAGCAGGGGTGCTTGCCAGGAGGCCACGAGCGCATCTATTCGCAGCTGGAGGAGCCGGAAGGGAGGGCAACAAGCGACTTTCAACCAAATAAACACGAATTAAACAGGTGAGTGGGGGGCGCTTTGTACATTACATGCATCTCCTCCGTGTGGCAGTGCTGGGGATGGAAAAAGAGAAGTGCAGGTACTCTGTACCAGCGTTCCTGCTTGTTTCTGAGAAGTGCTGGTACTCTCCTATTAAAAGTATTACGCCACTCTTGAGCAGTGCAGGTACTCTCCAATTTAAAGTATTACGTCACTCTTGAGCAGTGCAGGTACTCTCCAATTTAAAGTATTCCGTCACTCTTGAGAAGCGCAGGTACTCTCCCTCTAAAAATAAAAAAAGTGCCAGTACTCAGTATCGCCCCATTTACTTCACTGCCGTGAGGTAATGTCGTTACACCATGTACTGCAGCACTTTTGCTGACTGACTGATTTGGAGGACCCATAAAGTGCCCCTCGTCCTTGTGCCACTGGCACTGGTGAGAGAAGGCCAGACGCTGTCCACCCGCGGGGGGGGGGCTGAGTGGCCATAGTTAAAAGCTGGAACCTTTGGTGCCTTCAATGTCATCGGACTTTGATTGGGCCTGGTCTTAGGTCTCCAATAAGAAGGGGACAAGCAAGGGCGTTGAAGACATTATATTTCTTGGGGGGCACGGGTATCCTTGTGAGCCGAGAAAGGTGGTCTGGCTTACCTCTAAGAGCCAAAACACGGCCCAAGCCATCAAAAGATGTGAACTCAGGGTACAAATGGAATGAAAACATATGATAAAAGACTTTAAAATGAAAAAAATATGTCTCAGTTAAATACATCCGATTATATTACAGAATTGAGTGACATTTATTGAAAGTAATATTTTTTTAAACCTGAAACTTTCAAGAATACAAGGAGTTACCCAAAATGTGTCAGTTTGTAATGTTCTCTATTTACATAGCCTATAGTGTTAGTAAATGTGATGCAAGATTTATTTTATACTAGCCATATATAACTGAGGATTTTGTTGAGCACAGATCCTATCAGGTCACAAGTCAGGGGTACATGTGGGTGGACGGTGTCCTCGTACTATATTCACAGGGTGGACCCCATCCCCCCGCCATAAAGTTGGGGCCAAGTGAAATATGCTGCATTTGTCCACTAGTAACTGGCCAACACCGTGACACATTGAGCAGGGCCTGAGAATTGACTATTTTCTGTTCTGAGCAGCAACGTGCAGGTGGCGCAGGGATTTACTAATTTGAGATTTCAGCTGGGCCCAAAAACAAAGCCCGAATTTAAAGAGACCATCTGAAGCCTCACACCTAGTTGTCAAAGTGTTATCACTTCACACCCGGCGTTGGCTCAATATCCAGTGATTCTGGACAAATCACATAATCTCCCTGTGCCTACCTAAAAAAAAAAAAAAAAGAATATGTGCTTGTGTAATGTAACTGTTGCTCATGTAAAGCGCTCCAATAACTTCAGGTCGAGTTTGTGCTATAATAAATAAACTGCAAAAAAAAAAGGTATCTAAGAGAAAATATGATTTGGAGGCATGCTTTTCACTTTGTTCAATCCCTACATATCAGCTATATGTATGAATGCAGGATGTATTGGTCTGCATGAGTATTTACAGAAATAACAATTTAAATAAAACCTATTTTTAATGTAATTTTATTTTACTGTATTGTATTGCAGCATTTATATAGCACTTCTACCTCTTTATGGTGGCATGTGTCCCAGTTAGGCCTAGTAGGAAAATTTCAATTTTTACATGTACACAAATGGATCTTTCGTACAGCTGCCTTCACTTTTCACATCAACTTTTGACACACTTTTACATTCGTGACACTTTGAGATAATTTCCTGGAAACGCCAACTATGCTTACACAAATCAACTTCCCAAGGACACTTTCATATTGCTTTGGCATTGTGTATAAGGCCTACACAAACATTGTGCAAATGTGTTTGTTTTTTATGTCCATATGGTGACACAGGGTTTTAATATTGTTAATCTCAATCGAGAGTCCAGAGCTGGAGGTATTGCCATGATTTTAAATCGTGCTACACCTGTTCTTTTACTAAAGAGGCTTTAGCTGGCTGCAAGTGCGCTCGTTTCGGGCTTGCTTTGAATACCTGCTATACAATGTTGGGGTTACTTATATATCGTCCGCCCGGTCCCTCCAAAGAGTTCAGGTCGTCGCTTGTGGACATTGTTAATATCTTGGCTACAAGATCAGCCAATTTTAGTGTCATCGGGGATTTGAACCCGCACCTGGAAATCTCCAAGAAACGGAGCTGGGCAATTTTTTGGCAGATCTGGGTGCCTGTCAGTTGATGCAACTGGTCCAGGTTACCACTCACTCTGCAGGACATTTGCTGGACCCGGTGTTTTCTAACCTTCCCTCTCTACTACTCCATACCCCTACTCCGGTTTGCTGGTCAGATCACTATCTTATTTCCATGTCTCTTTCAGGGGTCTTCCCTCGTGGAAGTTACATCAGAAGTCAGTTTTCAAACGCCCCTGGCATAAACTTGATCTCGCTCAATTCCATTACCTTCTCTCTAGGACGGCTTTCAGCTTGCCAAATGACCCTGGTGCTGCTGATAAAGCACTCACAGACTGGATTTGCAGTCCTCCTGATGCACTTATCCCGGCAAAGTGTCAGTGAGCCGTACCTCCAAATCTAACTCATGGTATAACGATGACCTGGCCATTTTGTGTAAACCCTGCAAAAGGCTGGAACGGTCTTGGAGACAGGAGTATGACCCTTTACAGAAGAAGTGCTATCAAGCAAGAAAGAAAAGTTACCACTGGGCCATCCACACTGCACATGCAGCCTATTTCGCATGTGAAATCAGGAGTAGTGGTAACCCCTCTAAAACTATCTTTTCTATACTGAAAAGTTTAAAACAGCCCGGGGTCCTGGTGCTGCCTCCGATTTCCTCCAGGAGCAGTGTGAGGCTATTCCACATTCTTTGTTGAAAAAGTGGAGAACATCTACCAGTCTTTTACTCACACTGTTACGAACTCCGACCCTGTGTTGGGTCTGCCCCCTTCTCATACACTGGATTCACTCCCGCTGGTCTCTTCAGAGGAGCTACGGTTAGTGTGTTCCAAGATCATATCTGGCTCCACTTTCGATCCCCTCAAACCTGACCAGTTCATGAGATCTTTATCTTTGGTCTTGTCACCTCTGAGACAGGTGATTAATATATCTCTGTCTAGGGCGATTGTCCCTAACACTTGGAAGCAAGCAAGGGTGGTTCCTTTGCTTAAGAAACCCACCCTGGATGCTGCCAAGTTGGAAAACTATCGCCCAATCTCTCTCCTCCCGTGGATTGCGAAGATCACAGAGACCCATGTCATTCCATTCTTGCCAGATTTTGGAAGGAAACAACTGTCTGGACATCTCTCAGAATGGCTTCCGCTCAGGCCACAGCACGGACTCTGCTCTCGTGGCTGTCATAGAGCGTCTTAGGCTCGCTCTGGATGATGTACGTACGTCGGCACTGATTCTTTTAGACCCAAGCACCGCAGTTGATACCGTCTCTCATCAGATCCTGTTATGCAGACTAAAGGAGGCAGGTGTTGTGGGCCCGGCTTTGGCCTGGTTTGTTTCCTTCCACTCAAACAGGACCTTCCAGGTCATAGCCTCTCTGTTCGCCTCCGCGTTCCATGCCAACAGACAAGGGGTCCCACAGGGCTCCGTATTGAGCCCCTTGCTTTTTAATCTTTGTGTTCCACCCCTGGCAGTCTTGGCAAGGAGTAGAGGGATCACCATTGCATCCTATGTTGATCCTACACAGCTAGTGGTGGTCCTCTTGGACAGCAACGGGAGTGCAGCATCGAAATTTCAGGAAGATCTCATGGCTGTTGCCAAGTGGATGACTGACAATTGTCTCCAATTAAACTCCAGCAAGTCAGAGGTCCTGCTGGTGGGAAATCATCAAGAGCTATCGGGGACTGGTGGTGGCCGGCCATACTGGGCTTCGCACCTATTCCTAAGCAGGTGGTGAAGGGTCTTGAAGTCTGGGTAGATTCGGGTCTTAGCTTTCAGCTCCAAACCAAGAAAGTCGCGGGGATCTGCTTTGGCATACTTAGGGGGCTTAAACCGTTGCTCGGGTTTTTTGACCCAGTAGTTAGGCAAATGATCATCCAGGCCTCCATTCTATCTAGACTGGATTATGCCAATGCACTGTACTTAGGGGTTAATAAGACCGAAACCCTGAGATTACAGTGGGTTCAAAATGAGGAGGCTAGACCCCTGCTGGGCCTCCCTAGAACCTGTCTCACCTCTATGGCAATTTGTCAGTTGCACTGGCTTCCTGTCGCCAACCGAGTTGAATTTAAGGCCCTCTGCATTGCTTTCAAAATTTTGAAACTTTCCTCCACGGTCATCTTGTCCAATCTGCTGTCACCTTACTACCCTATGCGCCAACTTCGCTCTACGGGACAACACCTGGCGACTGTGCCTCGTATGAGGAGGGTACGGTTGGGTGGGCGCTCCTTCCACTTTTTGGCTACCAAGCTTTGGAATGCTCTACCATACTCCATTCCTGCCATGGAGAATTACATGGTCTTCCGCAGAGCTATTAAAGCCCACCTCTTTTCCACAGTCTAGTGCTTTTTCTGAATTTCAGCCTCTATGTTCTACTTAAGCGCTGAGACGCCTCTTTGCTGAGGTAGCTGTGCGCTATAAAAAGCATTTTAACATAACACAACATACAAATAATGGCAGCTTGATCACCATCTCAGCCCAAGGCAAGGATTACTTTTTTTACATATAAATGTTTGTTTATAGGTATAGTCAGAGGAGGCACTTCTGCTGACTTTGAGAGCTCCCTACATGCTGAAGCTTTCACCCAGCAGCTGACTGACATCTCTGTGAGGGGTGTCCAGCTCATGACCAAGACAGGATCCTGCATTCTTACCCATTAGGCACTATAGAGCAATCTTCAGCTCTTCCCATAGACGTCTGGGCCACCTGCCCCTCTAGGGAATGTGGGAATTACCTCAGTGCTGCGAAAGCACTAGTGTCTGTTCTCCTTGTCCCTCAGGACTGCGAAGAAGTGTACTGCATGTGGCCCGAGAAGAAACCAAATCGGTACGCCCACCATGACCCCTCAGGACCAGGGGGATGACTGTGGCACTTGTGGCCGTCCCAGGCAGCTCAGGGCTGCGGCAAGGACTTCCTGTTGAGGAGGTCACCTCTGTCGGGGCAGAGCCTTCCACTCTAGCACCCCTAGGCTCTCCACTCCTGTGCAGGGCAAGATCCTCAGTTCAGCCAGAGCCTCCCGGCCTGGCCCTTGAACCACGTCTGCCAGCAACCACATGGTGTAGGCACTCCGTTTGTGCTTCTGGGTGGTGGCCGGTAGAAAACGGAGCAAAGTCTCCATTGGCTCCGCTCTCTTTGGCCCAGCCCTCCTCCACGGCTGGGCTGCACCCCCAAGTGACATTGGCGTTGCTGGGCAATGCAGAGGACGTCCTGGGATTCCTCACTATCTCTGCGCCGTTTGGCAGCCCGGGGCCGCGTAGCAGAGCCCCAGCTGCAGCAAAGCCAAGAACGATGCCAGAACACAAGAGGGAGAGCGTTTCTGTTGCTGTAGCTCTCCCCTCCTATTGCTCAACCTCCACGGGGGAAATGTAGCCCTACACACACTGCACGGTGACAAGGAGAGCTCTTTTCTCCTCTCAAGGCAGGGTAAGCTCACTCCTTGGACTTTTGCAGCACAATTTCAAATGCGCTAACGAAGTGCTTATTAGCAAACATTGAGGGCTGCCCTACCAAGTCCCTGGAGGACAACTGGGGGCAATACAGCAGGCAACAACCATCAGGCCAGCCAATCAGGGTCTTTGTCTTGCAGCAGAGTGGCAGTCCTTCTTGTGACCTAGCAGGCCACCGGTGAGCACAGCAAAGCAAGTTCAGATGGCGGTTTCTCCTAGCAGTACAGCAGTTCCTCCTGGCATTGTGCCGTCCATGCAGTGCCTCTATTCATGGGTCACAGCCCCTGTTTGTATAGTCAGAGAGCCTTTGTTCTGTGGGGGACTTCAAACACTGTTTAGAAGTGCACAACACTCGAATTCACATTTCAAGCATTGGCCCCAGACATACTGTAGGGGGGCGGAGACAGCATTGTAGAAGGCAGGCCCTATTCAGGTGCAGGTGCAACTCCTCCCACCACTCTAAAAGCAGACCAGGCCTATTCAAGTGCAAGGGACACTCCTCCCATAACTACATAGCCAAGGTCCATTTAGTCTAGCGCTGAGTCACCCAGGAAAAGCAGGACACACCTCAGCCCCCTTGTGACTGTCTAGGGTGAATTCACATCCCCTCTCTCCTGTCAGTCAAAACCAGACGGTGAATACACATACAGGCAGGGCAAAAAGACACATAAGCACACAGAAATGCCCACTTCTAAAAGTAGCATTGACAAATCCCCTTTCACCAATAAGCATGATTTATCACTACTATTCCAAACATGCCAAACATGGTCATGCTGCCCCTCTCATGCCAGAAATTACCACTGAAGCATATATCAGGGAACCCCCAAAGCATACCTATGAGAGGGCAGCCTCACAACAGTGAGAAACCAAATAGACTGTTTGTCACTACCAGGACATGCCACATAGTTAAGGCAGATGTCCAACTTTTACCTACACAGCACCCTGGCCAGAGGGCTAGCTAGGGCCTACTTTACGGGTGACTTATATGTAGTAAAAGGGGAGTTTCAGATGTGGCAACCACGTTGCATGCCATATCACTGCAGCAGTAAACTGTGCGGGCAGGCCCTGCAGCGGCAGAGGCCTGAGACATGTTTGAAAGGCTACTTCGGTGAGTGGGCCAAGCAGCGCTGCAAGCCCACTAGTAGCATTTAATTTACAGGCCCTGGGTATATGGGATACCACTGCACAAGAGACTTACAGGTCAATTAAATATGCCAAACAGGTGTAGACCAATCTTGCCAAGTTTACAAGAGAGTGCTTTGTGAACAGCAGTGGTAAAGTGCGCAGAGTCAGAAAAACGAAAGGAAATGATGGACGGAGCGTTGACAATACAAGCACTCACCCCCAGTCAACTGATCTGGGTTTAATCCATCACCGTTCTTTAGCCCACTCTGCCACCCCAGTTCAGACATGGCCATATGCAAATCAGTCCGACCCTGTGCCTCATGGGAACAGTCCAGCCCGAACTGCCAAGCCATGCCTTCCCTGGACCGGAAACAAGCTACCAAGGACCGGTTTTTGGCATTTAAGCCATCTTCAGCCCGGCTTGCTTGAATCCAGTGGCAAAGTGAGCAAGGGACTCACGTCTGAGCATACCCTGCCAACTTATGGCGAACAAAGAAAAACCAAAGGAAATGATGGACGGAGCGTTGACAATACAAGCACTCACCCCCAGTCAACTGATCTGGGTTTAATCCATCACCGTTCTTTAGCCCACTCTGCCACCCCAGTTCAGACATGGCCATATGCAAATTAGTCTGACACTGTGCCTCATGGGAACAGTCCAGCCCGAACTGCCAAGCCATGCCTTCCCTTGTTTTGTCAACGCTCTGTCCATCACCACCTTTGGTTTTGCTTTGTTCGCCAGAAGTTGGCAGGGTATGCTCAGGCGAGAGTCCCTTGCTCACTTTGCCACTGGATTCAAGCAAGCCGGGCTGAAGACGGCTGTAATGCCAGAAACCGGTCCTCGGAAGCTTGTTTCCGGTCCAGAGAAGGCATGGCTTGGCAGTTCGGGCTGGACTGTTCCCATGAGGCACAGGGTCAGACTGAATGGCATATGGCCATGTCTGAACTGGGGTGGCAGAGTGGGCTAAAGAACGGTGATGGATTAAACCCAGATCAATTGACTGGGGGGTGAGTGCTTGTATTGTCAACGCTCCGTCCCTCACCACCTTTAGTTTCGCAGAGTCAGAAACAAAAACAGGTCAGAAAAAATACAGGAGGAAGGAAAAACATTCTGGGATGACCTTGCAAACAAATGGCCAAGTTCAACAAAGTCCTACTATGGTTGGAGAGGGACGTGCCCATGTTCAATAATGTCCTGTTTTGAGAGGAAGGCACCCATCGGTATGATATTCTTCTGGCCAAAAAGGATTGGCCACCTGATTCCAAAATGGACTACCCAAACGGAGAAACAGTCATTTTTCTTGCCTTTTTTCGACCTCATTCCAGAATCAGTTAAACATTCATACACCAAAGAGTGTGCTCTAGTGCTAGCTCCTGTGTTATACTACAACCATGTGGGATGGGACGACAGTTCACCTTATCATGACATTCAATTGAGGACAACCCCCCAACCTCAAGGACAATATTCAATAAAAGATGAAGATAAACTACAGGTTAGGGAAATACTAGAACAACTCGTATACCAAGGTGTAATAGGAAGTTGCACCTCATACATTCCATATTACGCAGAATGGATAAAACCATTCAACGACTTGATATGTCCAGACTTTTCAAGCACACACTGAACACAGGAACATATCAAAATATAACGTTCCGTTCAAGCTGACATTTTAGCTTCCAAAAACCTACACACACGTGCAAACACTACAAACCTGGTGATCTGTGTAATCACTAGTACATCAGGGTACACATATGTCAAGTTCAATGAAGGCGGCACAGTACCAATAGCAGATAAATCCTTTTGCACCGTCTGAAAAAATACTGACAGCAGTACAGACTGCTGTACTGAGAGAGTAAGCCCTGGCTCACGGGAAACGCATACCTGTTGTTGCACTGGTACCAACCCTGAAGGCGGTTACCAGAGCAAATGTTCCAAATACTAAAGCTCTACATCCAGGACGAATACACTGAGCTAACTCACTCACCGCAACAGATGTAGATTACAGATTTGATTCTACTCTATAAACACAAGCATTCCTGCAGTACGAACAAGAATATCCTCTGTCTAATCAAATCATGCCTCTAGAATGCTATGACTACATCATTTACACTGATGGTTCCGCTCAGCCTGCCGTAGGGACAAAACTCTGATACTCAGCCGCATATGCAGTTGTAAAAAGGCGTATGCATGATGGAGTATTCCATGCTTAGAAAACCTACATGTAGTCACTAGTTGATTGCACAGCAGAGCTGGCAGATTGAAAGGCTCTAATACTGGCACTACAAAATACAGATTCTGGATTCCCCACACTTATAGTATGTGATTCTTATTATTGTGTGCAGTCATTAAATCAATACCTATGTAATTGGAGCCAGATGAATTCAACAATTCAAAAGGCTGTACAGTAAACCATTAGCTGCTCTGTTAATAAGTTGCAAAGCTGAAAGAATGCTTGCCATGGGCTCATGTCATTCATACACTGAGCCATCAACGTGTTGGTGTTCACATTACAGGAAATTCAATGGCTGATAAAGCTGCAAACATGACATTTCACACTGCTTATGTTGCTGCAATCACTTGTTCTAGTCGCAATGACACACACTTGCCAAATGGCTTTCTACTCAAGTACTTCTGCAAGTCAGATTCCAGGAGTGGTGGAACGAGTAGTACCGAACAGCGATCCAAGACTGAGGTTAATTCTAGCTGCACAAGAGGGTCTTGCTTCTGTACATGCAAGGGTGTCTGCTATAATTTCACTACTGAAGCAATGCTATTAGAGGCCAGGTTTTTAGAAACAGACCAAGGACTTTGTCCTCAGATGCGACATCTGCCAGCAGATGAATGGTTCCACCATGGCACATCCACCACAGACACCTCTACTGATTTCAAACAGGCCATCGTCTTGTGTTTATTTGGAATATTGCGCCCTCCCTATTATCAGATGGGGCTTCCAAGTATATCTTGGTGGCAGTAGATTTCTGCTCTCGATTCATTTGGGTCTGGCCACAGTGATTGGCTGATGCCAGAATGGTAATATAGGATCTACGAGTCTTTATCGGGGCAATTTACATTCCAACCAGGGTCCGGCGTTTAGCTCTCGGGCTTACAAAGAGGCCATGGGAAGTTTGGGTGTGACCCTGCGTTTCACTTCTCTATACCATCTTGAGGTGAATGTGGAAGTGGAGAGGAAACACTGTGGCTTAAAGCACACTTTAACAGCGAGGGTCCTAGGCTCAGGTCGCAGTTGGGTCAATCACTTATATGGGGTTCAGAGGACTTTAAATAATATGCCAAGAAAGTCCCTGTGTGTTCGGACTCCCTATGAGATTCTGTTTGGGGTTAAGATGCAGGTCCCAGACCATGGCAATGCCAGCACAGTGGTGGCAGAAACACCATGTTTGGCTGTTTCACAGGAACTGAATAATTTTGAGACGAACAAAGCAACAACCAAGTAAAATGCACCACCGCTGGAGAAGTGAAGGTAGTTCCGGCAATGACCGGCAGGATCCTAAACATCAGGGATCTGGTCCAAGAAAAGATTGTTCACAAAAAGGAGTTTGGGCCATCGTATAGAGCGCCTGTGCCTGACAAAGCTGTTGAAGGTACACAAAATGTAGTTCTTCCGCCTTTGCCATCGAGATAAACGGTTTGTCTCCATTGATCTGATCAAACCACACCTTGTGGCCAATTCTCAACAGTAAGCCACCTGGTAAGCTACTAGTTTTCTCTCACTACCATACATGAGGTTAGATGGAAGCTTTAATTGTGAATGAATCTTGTTCTCTTCGACAACAGACAACCCTAAACAGCAACAAATTATGTCTTCTACCTGTTGCAAAACCACTATAGCTGTACAGTCAACAAGTACAGAAATGCAAATTTCCATTCGAAGACTGAAAAGAACAAGGTCTATATCAATGTTCCACATATAGAGTCTTCATCAAGTTCAACACAACCTGCTGATCCGCCAAGGATAGACCGGACGGCTTTTGGTTGCCTAATCAACTTTGATGACTTCTCTGACACATCGGAGCAACCTCTGTCCCGACCAGCCCTGCATTTTGAACTGAAGATGCTCGTTTTCTATCTTTGGCTGAAAAGAACACACTTTGTATCTCCATGGTTACACTTTTGAATTACAATTGCATTACTTTTCCTAGTCATTTGGATTGGTTTTATGACAGTGTTCTTTCCGCTTCTGAATGGACATTTTATTCCAGCATGCTCTGCAGTACACATGGTGAACTTGATTCTGAAACCACACACATCATCACCCTCATGAACATTTCAGCTGTTCCAGTTCAGAGGGGATTGTATGGGATAAGGTATCATTTGATGTGTATGATTCTACTGAACTTTTACAAATTCCACATTTATTTAAAATGTCTTTAAATTATATTATTACCTCTAGTACTGTTTCTAATTAATGGGACATTGATGCAGTGTATGAAATGCTAGAAGATCTAGACCATTCAACTGTGTTTTCTTCTGATGAGTTATATGATGGCACAGCTAACTGATGAGATATTTTGTTTTCAACATTATGGTCATCATTTTCTACACAAAGCTAGTATTCCTCGTAAAGTTTGTAACTTTATTCAATGGGAATATTGCCTTAAACCACCATGGGGTAGTACAAAAGCATTAGAACAGACTTTTGATTATTTTTCTGGGTATGACATCCCTGACCCGGCCCCTTTCTATTATAGGCTTGCACTGTCTCCTGCAAAGAAAAATATGTTCACAGACACTAAGCTGATTTACTCTGCTTCTTTCCTTTCCCAACTCTTTGAACAAGGTTTAGACTTTTTGAGGGGCACAATAGATGTGAAATCTACCTGGGGACTAAAAATTAGCAGGTTCAGGGAACTGAGGCTTTATTTAGAGCCTGTTTAATACCACAAAAAAAATTCCTGAGCAAAACAGTGCAACAGACAACATGTCTTGGCATTGCAAGATAAAAGATTTGAAAACACCTTGGGTTCCCACTCTTACAAGATTTGAGAAATGGCAGCAGTTAACACCATACAATGAGGATAACATAGACAGCATGCTGCGCAAGAGTAAGTATAACTTATCAGACCCCAATTGGAAGGCAAGTTTAATCTGGACAAACAAATGTCATGCTTGATTCCTAGAGAACCACAAAGGATTTACAGCAAATAGGCCCAATATGTTATATGCGCAGACTGAACATTCGGGGGTGGTAACATCTTACAGTGTTGGGAAGTTGTGTATTGATTGACTAAAGACCTCAACACTGTCTCAGGTACAACAACACTTGTCCCTTTTATCTGATGCCCTGGAACTATGTGACTTTTTATTGGGTCCTCAAAAACCATGTGAAAAAATCTTTCTTTATGCAGTCAATATTGGGATATGGAAAATATCTCAACAGGAGGCAGCTGAAAGATTGTGCAAGATTGATAGGGCCCACTTAGAACAGGTTCTTGTAGTAGTGGACAATGGTATGACTACCTCATCCTCCAGAATATATTCCTTGGGTAACACTGTATCTTCCACAATAGATGTCATACAGTAAACCATGTCTGCATTACAACACGGACTATCCCAACTTAGGTCTAGCCTATTATTGAGCTGGACATTACAGACACTCAGTAGCGGCTCCTGGTGGGAGTGCTACCGAGTGGTGACGTGAGGCGGGGGAGGTAGAGGGTGGGGGGTAGTAAATACCGGAATACAGATGAATGCAGGTAAGTTGACAATTAAATCAATGAAACAAATTCCGTTGCGCCCGTGGCACCTCCAAAGGCAATGCAGCGCGCACAACGAAATGTGTTTTATTAATTTCATTGTCAATTTACCTGCATTCATCCATATTCCGGTGTTTACTACCCCCACCCTGCCCCTCCCCCGCCCCACGTCACTACCCGGTAGCACTCCCACCAGGAGCCGCTACTGCAGACACTATGTCCTTGCCACAACTGTGGTGACACATCCACATCACAAATCTGTTTTCAGTTTCCCAACTTTCAGGACAACAGATAGCTATGGCACGGAAGAATGCAAAATACACTGTTACATATTAAAGGACTGGAGAAATTACCTTTCACTATTGATGAGATAGCATCCTCGGATTGGATAATTCATGGGTACATTAAACTACCAATCTCCACATTTCACTTTCAGTACTGTCTAAAACACAATCAAGTGGGCAGATATGAAGCATTAGGTAAAAGTTTCATACATGAACATTGGGAGCTTACTTTCAAATTCTGGTGTCGGAATAAAGATACTGAAGATTTTCTCAGTGCTTTTGGTTGTGAGAATACTTTGAATGGGTCCCTAGTATGCAAAAATGTTTCGTTGCACAGAGCATGTAATGCCTCTGTGGCAAACTTGTCTTGCTACTTGAAAGGCTCACTGGCGGCCGTGATACGTTCAACTTTCAGATTACTCTCAAATGGGAGTTGCTTGATGTTGAACAGTCAAGGTTGCTGTGGAATGAAACCAGTGGTTGCCTATGTGATGACCTTGTCTTCCATTGTTACTTGTTGTACACAAGTCCTGTTTCTGCCTGCCCGTACAGTTAGGGAGGATACACTATGGCCTTCAATGAATCTTTTTTGATACCCTGAGAAAACTGAAAGCCTTATTATTTCAAAAAGATGTGGCCTTAACTTCGACCAACAAAAGGTTTCATCTTCAGGTGGCACGTTCTCTTCACAGATACAGGCGCTACTCCGCACCAACTTCCCACAATTTTGGGGAACTGGTTCATTGTATTATCAACATGTTTTGTACGACTGGAATACCTGAGTTTTTCAGAAGTATAAGCTCCGGGTTGGTGATCACCTTCCAGATGGTGTTTGGAGTTATTTAATCTTTTATCCACTCCGTCCTCAGAAGCATATTTGGAGACCTTCCACTTGTCCTGCTCCAAATTGCAGGGATATTGCATTTAATATTTTTTCTCTGCAATGGCTTTTCAAAATCAAATTGAGCTGGCATTACCTCAAATGCTGTTGTGCCGTGAAAGCATGTTGCATTGCTTTGGCACACATTTGCGTTGTGAACTCGATGAGCATTGGCTCCTTCCTTTCTGGCCTGTATGGCTTCATTGCATGCAGCCCGTGATCCGCTGCCTCCTGTTCACTTCTGAATGGGTCCTGGACTTGGGGTTGCAATTGGTTGAAGCTTCGGACATACATGTACTGATAGACCCACTGAAGGCCCATTGGTATAGCTTTCCCTTGAGCATTCTATTGCTCCTGGCCGCAGTCTACGAACCTCCCTGGGTTGCCTCTGCACCTGTTGGTTTGGATCTTGTCTCTGTCTCGACAAAACACCAATTGGTTGTTTTCGCTACCGCAGCGGCTGCTGTGGGGGGTGGATGGGAACATACTTACTCTATCAACTTGCTCTGAGGTGTGCCTCTGGCATCATCATCTTCAGACACAGGGAATAGGAATATTTAGTATATCACTCAGGACACATAAATATGTGGCTCTTCCGTATTGTGGGAACTTTTATTTGGCCTGGTTTTAACTTCTTTTAAATTACCCTACGTTTTATAACTTTTATATTTTTAGGAAATATTTGCTTTCTTTATGCTTTGGCTCTCTGAATAGCATGAGTGCTGGTTTTTAAGTGGTTTTATCATTATTTTAACAGATGATTTTTAGCAATTTCCTTTACATATGCTGTTGCATTTTTAGTACTGGGAAAGGAAATAAGGGAACCCTACTCACATGGAGCCGGGGTATAAAGTCTTAGGAAAACAACAACGGCTCCTGCGGATAGATAGATATTTTTTCTGATAAGTGTGGGGCACAATGGCAATATTTGGGTGGTATGTGGGATGTTCAAGAAGGAAGCTGTATACACACTTAGAGAATATGATTTTCAATTTGCATCTTTTATGTAAGCATACATAAACATAATGTACAAAGTATCTGTAACATTAAATACATGCACATAATAACAAAGTGATAGTGTGTCCCAAGTGAGTAAAGACGAATCTATACTACTAAAGTGAGAAGTAACAGTGTGTGAAGAGCAGGATGTTTCTAGTTTACAATTGGTTTCAAAGAGGCGACCTAGTTAAGTATCAACAATCAATATACAACAGTTGGAAAGTATAAGCAACTATTGTGCATGGTCTGGCTCTTTTTAGTTGTCGACGACGTTTCGACCCGTTATGGATGTCGGGTCTCCTCAGGACTGGTCAGTATAGGGACACCTGTGACGGGCTAGTGCTGCTTAATAACGAAAATAAGTGGCACCGTGAGGTAGTAGTGAAAGCCAATTAAAACTTACCGGGATCCCATCCGGGACCCCTGATCAGGGTGAAGTAAGCAGGCAACCGTGTGATAATAGTCTGTCCGTGGGATCCGGAATGTTTTCAAAAGGGATATTTGCAGGAGAGGCACGAGACAAAATGAACATGAGGGTGCTCTTTGTATGGATCAATGTACTACTATAGATCGAAGGATTCTTCCTAGTTTCAGAGGCTCATCCCAGACGATGCTGGTGCTGTATTTTGGCGCGGCACTCGTCAACGGTCCCTTCTGCGTGTCCTCTCCTGTTGATGCGATGACACATACGTTGTGCAAATGTATTTGTTATTTATGTCGATATAGCGACATAACTATCTGTAGAATAAAATCAATGGCAGATTGATCATAATCTCGGCCCTAGGCAAAGATTCATTTTTCTGTATATAAACATCTGTTTCCGGGTATAGTCAGAGGAGGCATGCCTGCTGACTTTGAGAGGTCCCTACATGCTGAAGCTTTCACCCAGCGGCTGACTGACATCTCCCTGAGTGTTGTCCAGCTCATGACCAAGACAGGGTTGTACATTCTTACCCAGAAGGCAATGGGGTGCGATCATACGGTAAGGGGCTTCTTACAGAATATATACTTACGCCCTGGACACGTAGGTTAGAGTCTACATAGTAGGAGTACACAAAAGTATCCCCTCCAGAGCCAGAGTGGCTCCTTCACAAACAGCAGAGATGGGGAATCAAAAGTATGCCAGGTGGCCCTCTAATAGTGGCACTCTAATAGTGGCATGTTTCATCATCGGGTTCTCCCTAACTCCTAAAGGTCAGGGTAGGCTCAACCATATTCCAAGGAGCACTTATGAAGATTAGGTATATAGGGCATAACTTTAAAGATAATATTTCTCACCCACTCTCAAGATATCCTTTATTAGTGGGGTGGGAGGGAAGGTTAAATCCTATATACATTGGGTTATAAGGATGTCATAGTCCTATGACCCTAAAGCAGGGGTTAGGGAGAACCAGATGATTAAGCATGCCACTATTAGAGTGGGTGAGAGTTGTATAAAGAAAAGGGTCTCCTTCCCTTCACCACCCACAATAGTGGGTGTGCTGCTGTAGGAAGGTGGATACCTGACTATGGTTACCCCAGATTTTTTGCCTTGTGTTCAGCTGGTTTTCGACTTAGTTGGCATGGGATCCTGCTAATCAGGGCCCCAGGCTATCTGCTCTCTCTTTAAATGGACTCCACGTACTATAGGTACATAACCAATTTGGTACTGGACACCTTATCAGCCCCTGTACAGTGCACTATAGGTGCCCAGGGCATAGATGCATCCAAGGCCTACCAGGGGCTGCAGCATATCTTTTGCCACCCCTGGCTGGTACTTAAATCGACACAACTGGCTGTTCACACGGCTGGGGCAAGGTGGTGTACTCACCCCTTGCTTAGATATAGTATACCTATGTCTAAACCTATATCTGGACACATAGACACCTATAAATCACTCCTATGGCAGGCCTTTACAATCCTGGAGGCAGAGTGCTTGGTTTTATGTGAGATGGTGCTCTAGCATGAGATGAGCCTGTCTGCGGTGTTGGAACCATTTCCTTAATGCTGTTCCAGTGATACTGCCATACGATATACTCTTAAGTGCATTATAATCCTTGCGGTTAATGCTAATTTTGGTTTGGCTTTATCAAAACATGTCGTGTTTGGTGTCATACACTTTGGAATGCTACCCCCTCGCCTGTCCTGGTGATGGGGGTAGCATCCCACCCTTCTAGAGGGAGAAGACATGTTACTTTACTTAAAACGCGGTTAATCCTAACCAGAGCCCCAGCATCACAAAATGGATGCTACTGCCACAGACACATGTCTGACCTCCTGCTGCTGACTGAAACTTGGCAGGGGAGGCCTGGACAAAGGGTTTCCTGTCACAGGGAGGTGTCACACCACCCCAGACAGGAGATAGTGGATTGTAGCAGGGAGGGTTGAAAGAAACTAGACACTGCCTGGGGCGCACAAGGTGTCCCCAGGCAAAAGCCAGTCAAACCGGTTCTGGGGCACTCCAGTCCCAGTCCTGGCGCGAAACTGGACAAAGGGAAAGGGGTGTAACCACCCCCTTCCTGGGTCCCACCCATAGGAGGGACCTAGCAGGTAATCCAGCCCCTTGATTTGGAATAAAGGTCAGAGCTGTGCTAGTGCACATCAGATTATCCTGACTGAAACTTATGAAACGAAACTCTGGACCCTTCAACATCCTACTTGACGTAGAAGACTGAAGAATCTCCCTTGTGGTCAAGGAGTGACCACCCTGTGCAAACAGGCACCATCCAGCACCTCGATGTTGGCTTTGTTGCAGTTCCTGCCGGAACTCGAGCGACAGAGATCGACAAGACCCAGCATGCCTGCCTTCTAACAGCCCGATCCACAGTCCCTGCAGAGCTGAGACCCGTGGAGGCGATCTGAAGCGTGGGGCCGGCCATCTTGGAAAAACTACGAAGCGCTGACCGTGCAGCATTCGAGGCTCCCTCGAAGCTGTGCATTGGAGTTTGAGAAGCTCCAGCCCCGAGCAGCTTTTGCACCGAAGCTCACCCCTCCACACAAGTGCTGCGTGGGGCCCTTTTGCATTTTCCTGCTCGACGCGTTGGTCCGGTTGCTTGCCCGTTGACTAGTGGCCCCAGTACCGACGAACCTTTGAATTTGCTCTGCTAGTCTGGTTGCTCCAGACTGGCCCTCGCTCCCCTGAAAAGGAGCACCCGCTCAGACCTTGCTGGTCCGAGTAAGAAGCGATCTTCGAATCCTGCGTGGCCTGTTGACTCCGATCTTGAAGCCGACTCCGCCGACAGCGAGAGCCTTCGTGGGACAGCTCGTGATTCACTCCAGGACATCCTCGGTGCCCCAGAGACCACGTGGCAGCGGAGACAAGCTTCACGACAAGCACCTGATTGTGCCCGACATCGCCTGGTTCCTTCCTGGTTCCTTCCTGGTCACTGGCTAGTGACCCAGACTCTGTCCCCTCTGCTTTCAGGTACTCTACATCTCCGATCCACCCTTGGATCACACCGGACACTTCTCTTCTGGACGCCTGCAGCATTCTGGATGCCTGCAGCATCAGTAAGCAGACATGCCCAGCCTGACACAAAATGGTGGCGGCGGCTGACATCGCCGAGGGACACAAGTACGCTTAACAAGCACAGCTGGCTGAGAATAGCAAGACCCTTGATAAATACATACCACCGGTCATCAACGACGGAAAAATGGATGATAAAAACCTAGAAGCCGCAGGCAAAAATGCACTTAGCATAAAATACCCATCGTATCTATCCAAAACTGCAGCCAAGAAGAAATTTAAGCACAACCTGTTGAGGAAAAACCCTGACACTCTGATCTCAGACCCCTCATTTAACATAAACAAAGGCTTAATAGTCAATGATCTGATATTTTTCACCAGAAAAACAGCTAAATGGCGCACTGCCTTGATAGAGAAACTCAACATAAAAAAATATTAAAAATATTCCACATGGCACAAAACTATTGAGCGCTCCATCACCTAGACTAAGAGCAAACCTCTGTATTACGTTATACAAGAACGGAATAGTGCTTATACAAGCATCCAATGACGATTTAGAGAAATTTGACAATATATTCCCTTCGCTTAAAAAAGGGGTAGAGAACCCAAGAGATCAACGACAACAACAACATACTCTGACCGCAAAAGAAGATAGACTAGAAGCCACCCAAGCTAACAGCGCAGGCATTCCTGGGCCTATGCATACACAAGGACAACACCCCCGAACATCACAAGAGGAGACAGACATCACACTATCCAGAGAACCACAGCAACCTCAACACCTAACGCCATTAGGTGACGCAACTGAGACAAGAGACAGCTGGGATAGTGAGGGTTCAGATAGCACAGAAACACAGGGTCTACTTGCAATCACCGTGCTGGCACAGAAACGGATCGAAGAAAAAGTGTGGCCACGACAAACAATGACACCATCAAATCTATCGAAGGGTGAAGATAAAATGATTGAAGAGAATATAGAGAGAAGAGATTCCTCAATAATACCAGAGAATACGAGGACACTACAAGCAAGGAGGGAAGATTCGGAGAATTCTACGACACTACAAGCAAGCGGGGAAGAACCAACGAGGTCCCCACAAGAGATGCCCCCACCTAACAACAGGGCATTAAGGAGAAGTACAACACCAAATGATATGGAAGATACCAACCCGCCAGCACTCTCCGCATATACTACAAAAAAACTAGCCAGAAACTCATCAAACGCGCCTCTCGACCACCCAAATTATGAAGATAAAAACGAGAGAGTGTACACTGTCAATACTGCAGATCAGACCAGGGCAGACACCAGAGGATTACAGACACAAATTGACAACATGGCACGTGACATCCAAAACATGTTGAAGACAACGGCAAAGATACTAGAAATCACAGCAGGCACACAATCTAAAGTGGAAAGCATCCAAGAATTAATGCTGAAAACGCCAGGAAATAAGAAGGATAGGTCCGGACCACTAATAGATCGGCAAAATAGACCAGACAGAAACAGTAGGGACTTATCAGAAGAAGAAACACTTACATTGCTAAAATCTTACGAGCCGACAGAATGCGATGGGGGAGAGAAAATCCAAATTGTACCAATTGACACAAATAGAACAGCGAAACATAAGGTAACGAAACCAAACCTTAACAACCTACAACAAGTCCAGCTATCCACCAACGTGAGTGAAAAGGACCAGAGCAATACAAATAAACATCTGAAATGCCTACTGCTCAACTGCCGATCCGCAGTAAAACACTCGTCCAACATCGCTGCATTGATCATTAACATGGAAATTGACCTAGCAATCCTAACAGAAACATGGCTGTCGGAAACATCGTCTCCCTGCATGGATCTGCTAGTGCCCCCACAATACAACATAGTGAGACTAGATAGACCAAAGAAGATAGGTGGTGGAATAGCCTGCATCCACCGATCAGACATAGAAATCAAACAAATTCAATCTGATCAGACGGAATTTTGCGAATATCTAGGGCTTAATATAAAATCAATAGACAATGAAAGATGTACTCTACACGCCTTGTATCACCCCCCAGGAAAGAATGAAACCTTCATAGACCAGCTAATGGAGATTATAACGGATAACAATAACACACACTCCAACGACATATTCTTGGGCGACTTCAACTTGCATTGGGAAGACAAGAAAGACAAACAGATCATCGCTCTAAAAGACTTCCTAAATGAGCTAAATATTTCCCAAGCTTGCACACAACCAACACATACAAAAGGAGCAATGCTAGACTGGATATTATCAAGGACCAAAAACATATTGGTCCAATCCGTTACGCCATGCGACTGGTCGGATCACCATATCATCATCTTCCTAATTCCAACAATGGAAAGGAGAAAGACAGCACAGCCCGTTAAACGTAAAAAGTGGTCACGGGACACGAAGGAGCCAAATGTGGAGTGATTAGTGGAGGAATGTGAGAAAGACCTGAAGCCACCTAACAGCCTGAGGAATGTGAATGAGCTAACAGAACACTACAATACAACAGTAACAAAAATAGTTAACACCACCATGCCACTAAAAATGAAAAGAGTCTCTGAAAAGGACAAGAACCCATGGTTTAACGAGTCATTGAACGAGGATAGAAGGAAACTAAGAATGGCCGAAAGAAAATGGAGAGACCACCCGGCAACACCAGAACTTAAATCACTGAGAAAAATCAGAAACGAATACAACAAAAAGATCCTTAGATCCAAAAAAGAATATATTAGATCAGAATTGGACAACGCCAAAAACAGACCACGTAAACTATTTGAAATTTTAAAACAACAATCCAACAAACTAGCTAAATCGGCCCAAGAAACCACCAAAACGCAGCTAAGCTGTGAAGAATTCTCAGAGTTCTTCACTGAGAAGGCCAACAAGTTGGAAATAGAGCTCAAGACGGCAGCGGACAATCTGCACAAACAACCACCAAGTCTGACCATTATCACACCGACACTCAACCACAATGAAGCAAAAAACAAAGCACACTGGGATACCTTCGAGCTATATAACCAGACCATCATAGCCGAAATACTAACGGAAATCAAACCGAATAACCACTATAATGACCCACTCCCTGCCAAATGTCTACAAAAAATAAACCACATCATCATCCCAATATGGACAAAAATAATAAACGCCTCCCTATCACAAGGGATCCTTCCAGACTGCTTAAAAACGGGACAAGTTGTCCCCATCATCAAGAAGCCAACAGTGGACCCAGCAGACCCTAACAACTTTCGCCCAGTTACTAATATCCCACTAATGGCCAAACTAATCGAGAAATGTGTACAAAACCAACTGAGCCAACACATCGCAAATTTTAGGTTACTGGACGACTGTCAATCGGGATTCAGAACAGGACACAGCACTGAAACAGCGATCCTACATATCGTCGATGACGCAATACAGGCCCTTGACCGCACTAGGACGTGCTTACTAGTCCTTCTTGACCTGTCATCGGCATTCGATACGGTAAATCATGAAAAATTACTTGAAAGACTGCAAAACAGGATGGGAATGACGGGAACGGTGTTGAAATGGTTTGAATCCTTCCTTCATAACAGATCACAAAGATTTTGGGTCAATCAGACACTATCCACATCATGTCCGAACTCAATCGGAGTTCCCCAAGGATCGACACTATCACCCTCTCTTTTTAACTTGTACGTCGAACCTCTGACAGAAATACTCCGAAACGCTAACATAGCCTATCACATGTACGCGGATGACACGCAAATATACATCAAGATAGAATCCATGGAAGACATCAAGTTAATGAATGAGGCTTTAAAAAAGTCACTAATTTGGCTTACAAGTAATCACCTGAAGCTCAATGCACAAAAAACGGAATTCCTATTGATCTCACCTCCTAAGAAATATTCTGAAGCGGAAGAATGGACCAAACTGATCACAGCGTTAAGTTGTACCCCTACGCTAGTAGACTCAGCGAAATCATTAGGAATTACATTAGACAAGAACCTAGACATGAAAGCGCACATAAACTCAATGGCAAAGAATGCTCGCTTTCACCTGAACTACCTAAGGAAAGTGAAACCATTTATCTCACCGGCAGATCTCAAACTAGCAATACAATCACTAGTAATCTCAAGGATTGAATACGGTTGCACAACCTTAGCAGACCTTCCAAAAATATCCACGGCTCCGCTGAAAGCATGCCTCAATGCGGCAGCAAGACTTTTAACCGGATCGAGGAAATTCGACCGTATCTCCCCGCATCTAAAATCTTTAAATTGGCTACCGTACGAAGCCAGAATCCAATCCAAAATGGCATGCGTCACCCACAAAGCCCTTCATTACAGAACTCCTAGTTACTTGGCCCAGAAGATCGAGCTGTCTGGAGGAGGAAGGCCGGTAAGGAGCGCCAATCTGCTAATGCTGAAACCACCCATCTTCAGGAAAAAGAAAACGTACAACAGAGCTTTCACAGGGGCAGCCCCCAGAATATGGAACTCGCTCCCGCCAAATATCAGAAAAATTACAAACACATCAACATTCAAACGAGAAACTAAGATCTTCCTAATGAGTAAGTTCCTGACATAATGAAGACACCACGAGAACTGGAGGTGATTGAGTCCTGGAACCGGGATGAAGAATACACTGTTTAAGAACAAAGTAGAACATTCTGAACAGGATTACAGACTATCCCTTACAAATCGTAGTATATATATATATGCCAGGATATTTATTCGGTCTATACCTCCGCATCCCAGCGGGAAAGACTTATTATAGAGCTTTAGACTTATCTACCTCAATCAATATATTAAGTTGCATTGTTATGTTTTAAGGGAATTAAGCCTCGACACTTCTACCGCACTCAATATATTATGAGGCAATGTCTACGTTATGTAAGTACATTACCACAGAACAGCACTATTTATTCTAGGTTTTTCCTTTGCTATACCTCGACGAACACCTAACCTAGCTCATGACAATGGGAAATATTTACTGTATAACTCGACACTTATCTACCACTCATTATAATATTGGAATACTATGTTATGTGAACTAAGCCACTCAACACTGATCTACCTCACTATGATATTATATGATAATGTTATGTTATGTGAATCACATATCGACAGAATGTATAGTTGTCTGTGAAGCGCTCTGATACCCAAGGGTCAAGTTCGCGCTATACAAAACTCTCTAAATAAATAAAAATCTTCATCTCCAGGCACCATAGATCTTCGTGACGAAACCTGACACATCTTTGCACCTGTGCACCCGCTTCCTGTGGGTGGGGTAACTCTTGAACACCAGTGCTCCTGTAGTGGTTTACACCTCTAGTGTCTAAGTCTAAAGTTTTGTCTTTCTAGTCCAGTCGGAAGACTCTTAAAACTGTAACTCGATAACTTTTACGCACCATTGGCTTTGCATTGGTGCATGCGTGTGCTTTCTGCACTGCACCCGAATCCCGCGGGCTACTCCGGTCCTCACTGCTATTAGTCCAGTGTAGTCCCAGCGATTCCCAAGGCCCTAGGCCTTACCACTGATCGATTAGTGATAGTTAAACCACTTTATTGATATATGGTTTGAGTGGCCACCGGCCTCATCCATAACTGTGCAACTTTTATACGTCATATTGTGCTATTGTTTAAACGCTTGTGCTTCATTGCTCATAAAGAGTAGTGGGGATTATTCTGAGAATAAATACATATATTTTTATAATATATAACTTGTGTGGTGTCCTTTCATTTGATATTACAGGATTGCATATGGTAAAACAGCTGGCTTCACATGTCCTCTTGAGTTAAGCCTTTAGGCTGCTTAGTCCATGCTACCTCTGGGAAAGATAGCTTGTCTTTAAGGTTGACTTACAACCACCACCATAAGGGATTGTTTGGACTGATATAAGGTGCCCCCAGAATTGGAGACATCATTCATCAGGCCAACTTCTCACAGCTGCCACCTGGCGTACTTTTGATTCCCCATCTCTGCTGTTTCTGAAGGAGCCACCCCGACTCCGGAGGGGATACCCTTGCGGTTTTGAGCATATTACTGGGAGGACCTATCCCTTCATCCTCGCTGTCAAGGACATCTCAACCCTCCTATGCCCTCCCCCTCGCAACCCCTAACCTCATGTTGGAACATAGTAGGAGTACTCCAAGTTGTTATATTATATTATTTTATATGCTTGCATATATATGTTGTTTCAGCATGATGGTTGAACTATTTGTTCTGTTTTCTGTCCTGACTCTTTTGATAACTTTCATCTGCTTCTGTCTATTGATCATTGCAGCACATATCCTCTATACAAGAATCTCTTTGGTTCAATAAACATTGAAAATGTCCCTTTGTGTAATCTTTGTATATTTCTCTGAGCAAAAGAGAGCATGAGTGCACAAGCAAAAGGGTTTAGGTCTGTCACCATGGTTCCTGAGGGAACAGGGCTGTCATGTTCAGTGGTTGCCAGAACTTTTTGCTCCTTCTCTAGGTTTAGGGGACTTTATGGTGGCACTGTGAGTAGCTGGTCTAAGGAATCAGCATATCCTGCGGGGATGCACAGAATCTGCCTGGCACCATCCTAAAGTTTATATTGTCCACAACCATGCAGTTACAGATTAATGGAAACTACATGATAGTGGGGCATTGACATACTAACCTACATGAGTAGCATGCTTCACCATGTAGGGTGTGTGGTAAAAGGATGTTGTTTTTATTTTTATCTGATGTGGAAAGTGTTTCCTTCAATGTCATGAATGATGGCCACCGAGGTGTGGTTGTCATCTTATTGGAAGCAGCGAGTAACAGTGTGTTGGATGATGAAGTGCAAGAGACAGATGTGCAGTTTTGTGGTTTTCAGTATGCTGTTAGCTTTTAACAGTTCTGCCGGTCCCTTTATGGTATTTCATATGATATGGTCTGCTTAGCTCTTTCTGTATTGGGTTCACATGTCACCCAATGGTGGCTGGGGACACCGGCACACATCCCACAGTATACAAAGAATCAAAATAATATTATCTAAGTGTCCACAAGTGTACAGTGCTCTAGAATGAGGAAGAGCCACCTTGTCTTCCCCTGCTGGAAATGTTCCAAATAAGAAAATAGTCTCCTAGCACTCAACAAAACAATGTTGAGTTCATGATATTAACAGTTTGTTCTTTATTTCCACATCTGTTTTTCAACTCCTCCTTCACTGACACGTGTTTCATCTTTGCTGACAACGTTGCAGCAGACATCCTCAGGGCTGGTCCTGTTGTGATGCATCGTAATAAATCTTAGTAAACGTGTGGTCTTATAGTATCTTGTCCCACCCAGTTAACCTGGATGCTGTGTGTGGCTCTCTTCTAAAGGCGAGCCAACTGATATACTCGAAGTTAGGTAGACAAGGAGGCAGTATAAATAACACAGAGGTTTAATGTAGATACAGTAAGTAAAAGCTGGTGTTCCCAATCAAGGCTCAGGAGCAACTGGCAAATAGAGAATGTAAGGATGACAAGTAGCATCATGACATCAGCATGGAAAGAATGTCATCAATTAAAGAGAAATGCAAGCAGAAATAAGATAAGAGAATACAACATATCCTGGGTCCTTCTAACCAAAAGGTAAGGAAAAAAAGGAAAAAAATAAAAAAAGAAACAAGAACATATGCACACGCTTTCCATACACAAACTCAATGGCACACAAAATCATGAAGGTAACTGGGTTGCTTTCTGACCCTAGGTGGAAGGACTCTGGAATCACCACCACTGGTGGAATTAATTCCAGGTTGACCTTCATTTGAAGACTGAGACAGAAGCTCACCACCATCACCACCCTTCGCTTTCTTGTAGAGAGCGACCCTCCTCAGGTTCCAGTGCTCACCATTGTAGAGCGTCACAAACTTATCATGGACCGACTTGACTTTGAATGGGCCTCTAAACTTGGTTAAGCCCGAACAAACACGGCCAGGCTTCACCTTCACCCAATCATTCACTGACAATCTCTGCACACGTAACCTGTCAGAAACCTTAAACTCGTCACTCCCTAAATCAGGCCTGGATGCATCATGACCCAGATCAGCAAGTCCAATGCACTCTTTCATCCAAGCTGGAAGTAGTTTGGTACCTGCCGAACGACCCCTCATCAAGTTAAACGGAACCTTACCAGTGACACCATTAATCGTTGTCTTATATGCCCAGACTTAGTCGTTGACCATGCTTCGCACACACCCACCAGAACTAATAGCCATCTGAATGGCACCCTTAACCATTCTATTTGCCCTCTCCACGATGCCATTGCCCTGTGGGTTGTAAAGCGAGGTCCTGGTATGAACCATACCACATGCATCCAAAAATTTGACCATATCTTCTGAAACAAGTTGAGTTCCATTGTCAGTGATCAATCTAACAGGGTAACCCTCTTCCCTGAAAACCTCAGATAACAAATTGATCGTTGATTTGGTGGTTATTTCTTTCGTAAATTTCACAACCAACCACTTTGAAGTAACGTCAACCATAACCAAGGCAAACCTCATGTCCTGACTTAATGAAGAAAAAGGGCCAATGAAGTCAAAACACACAGTGTGCCAAGGTAAATCAGGATTCAGTGATCAATCTAACAGGGTAACCCTTTTCCCTGAAAACCTCAGATAACAAATTGATCGTTGATTTGGTGGTTATTTCTTTCGTAAATTTCACAACCAACCACTTTGAAGTAACGTCAACCATAACCAAGGCAAACCTCATCTCCTGACTTAATGAAGAAAAAGGGCCAATGAAGTCAAAACACACAGTGTGCCAAGGTAAATCAGGATTATCAATTTTCCCAAAATCATTCTGAGGCCCAACTCTCAACCTTTTTTCGCTCTCAAAGCACTCTGTACACCTCTCCACCCACTCAGAGACCTGCTGGTCCAATCCTGCCCACCAGAAGGACTCTCTAATTCTCCTTTTCGTAAGAGATTGCCCTAAGTGTCCTTCGTGTGCTAACTTAAACAAAACAAACCTTAATTCCTGAGGCGGAACAAATTTATCATCTTTCATAATAACATTACCCTCAACATCCAGAATTGACAAATCATCAAGAACCTTGACAAAAGGACAAGCAGCCAAAGGTAGAGAACTCTCTCTCCTGGAACCCCTTACAATCATATCCCTCACACACCTTAACGCCTCATCATTGGCCATACAAGAATTCCACCTGCCTTTGTTAATTGCACCATTGCAGAAATCAACTAATTCATCAATGGCCGCCACAGATCCTTCCTTTTGCATATCCTCCACACCCAATTTGTCAACAACCTCCCATGGTAAAGGAAGCCTAGACAAGCCATCTGCTTGACTATTATTCCACCCGGGAATATATTCCACACTATACAAAAACTCTTGAAGTCTAGCGGCTAATCTTGCCAACCTCGCAGACCCTTTTCCAGCACCACCCGGAGACAGCAATTTGATCAATGGTTTATGGTCAGTCAACATCCTGAACTCAAAACCCCATAAGTACATCCTAAAGTACTCAGAGCCCCAAGCTGCCGCCAACGCTTCACGCTCAATGATGGAATAATTCCGTTCCGAACTGGTAAGTGTCCGCGACGCAAAAGCAACAGTCTTCAATTCCGAATCGTGTTCTTGTGCTAACACCGCACCAATACCAACTGCACTGGCATCAACAGTCAACACAGACTTCCGCTTAGTGTCAAACAGGGTTAGAATTTTTGCCTCACATTTTGCCTTCTTGATGTTAGCAAAGCACTCATCCTGCTCGGCACCCCACACAAACTTGCACCCCTTCCTCAATAACAATTTAATCATTTCAGTTCTGGCCGCAAAGTTCTCCACAAACTTCGCATAGTATTCTATAAGGCCAAGAAAAGATCGTAATTGGTCTTTGTCGCCCGGTGCCGGAGCCTTCCGTATTGACTCCAAAAGGTCCCTCTTAGGTCTCACCCCACTTGCTGAAAGCGTGTTACCCAAGTACTCTACCTCCTCCACCGCAAATTTACACTTCTCCTTCCATAAGGTTAACCCAGACTGCTCCATTACACACAAGACCTGTTTCAAAATCTGATTGTGTTGTTCGATCGACTCTCCAAACAACAGAACATCGTCCTGAAAATACACGACATTACTTATCCCCTTCAAAACTGATCCCATCATCCTCTGAAATACCCCTGCTGCTGACGCCAGACCAAAAGGCATGCGATTAAACTGAAAAATGCCCACAGTAGTGATGAAAGCAGTCAGCGGCTTAGAATCCTTGTGCAACTTTATCTGATGGTACGCGCTTCTCAAATCAAGTTTCGAAAAAAACTTACCACCTTTCAATGACAAAATCAATTCATTAATATTAGGTAGTGGAAAGTTATCCACAACGATGTTTTGGTTGAGCGTGCGAAGATCCACACAGAATCTGAAATTTCCATCAGATTTGGTCGTGATCACCACTGGCGAAACCCAAGGAGAAATCTCTATCTGTTCAATCACACCATGCACAAGCATATCGTCCAACAACTTCCTCACCTCCTGTCTAGCGATAAATGGAACTTTCCTGACTTTGTGCTGCATAGGAACCGCGTCTTCCTTAAGCACTATTTTATGGACATACCCCTTTAATTCACCAATACGTTCAGCAAACAAATGTGGCATGCCCTCAACAATCATTTCTGCAGTCATTGCTTCTACAACCATCACCTGTTGGCTAGCTCTGGGATCAATAACAATGTGAAGATCATACTGGTCACCCCATCCTAATGTTGCAGGTCCAGAACTTGCAACATAAACTTTTCCTTGGATAGACCGTCCTTGAAACTCTATCACAGCTTCCATGTAACCCAACAAATCAATACACTCTCCTTGGTACCCACAGGGATTGATGTCTTTGGGAAACAAAACAGTACCCTCCCAATTTTCTTTAAATAAGGTCTCTGGTACTATTGTCCAAAACGAACCCGGGTCAACCATCAATTCAACCACCTTATTATTCAATTTAAAAGTAGCTTTAGGTCTGTTCTTCCTCCCAGATTCCATCCGTCGTGTACACACTTCACCCAAACATAATATTTTATTTGCCCCCTCTACACTATCATGCACACCAACCTCAAGCTTCTCATCCACAACTGCAACTTTATCACTGTTCAGCGTTTTGCACATTTTTGAAAAATGGCCTCGTTTCCCACACTTCCTACATTCCTTATCAATAGCAAAGCAACGTTTGTAATCAGCACCATGATAAGTGCTGCCGCACCTGCTACACATCCTAACTTGATATCTCCCTTTCGCACCACTGTTGTACCCTCCTAAATTCCTCTTTTCCGCTTTATCATTACTTTCAATTCCTTTCTTATTCATAACAGCCACTTCATTCTGTGCCACAGATGACACATTTAACCCACCCCCACTCTCTCTCACAGACTCTCTTTTTTCCATTTCCCTCATACATGCAGTAGATTCCTCAACGACTTTTGCAATGTCTATTGCTGCTTGTAGGGTGGGATTCTTTGCTGCCCAAAGTTTTTCCTGCATTTTCTTGTTTTTACACTGGACAATCATCTGATCTCTGATCATCTCGTCCCTCATCTCACCAAAATTGCACTTCAAGGAGAGCTCTCACAGTCTAGTCACAAATTGGTCAACAGATTCCTCAGCCCTCTGAGGCTGTGTATAAAACGTATGTCTTGCCATAACAATATTCACCTCCCTCGAATATTGTTTCTTCATACTTGCTTTAGCTTCAGTGTAAACATTGTTAATAGGTCTACCATCTTGGTTCTCCCCCAAAGGTAAGTACTTAAAGGAATGTTGACCCTCCTTTCCAAGGACACTCAATAAAAAAAGCCTTCTTCCTTGTTGCGCTGAAGTCATTTCCATCTAGAGCCTCTATGTAATTTTCAAATATGTCAATCCATTCATCCCATTCTATGGGTGGTTCTCCACTTGTCTGTAAAAACATTGGACGTGCTATGACACTTGGATTCTCCATGCTCCGTCAATGAAGCTGGTATTTGCCTTATATGCCTCTTCTCCCTTACAAGTGAGACGCTTCACTAAGTTAATTTGCCTCACACGAGCTCCAGAAACACAAAAATGTTGTTTACTCACTAATTCTTTCCTCCGTTTGCCTTGTTTAATCCAGTCCGCAATCAATTTCACCGAGTGCTGTTCCTTTACGAACCGGTAATTTCCACTCGTAAGGTTGCTAGGATACTTCGCTAAACCAAAATGGCCGTCACGTTATGTTACGCACAGCGCATGCGCGCCGTGCTCCTCACGCAGACGTAGTGACGTGTCGAAATAAACAAGGCATCGGAAAGAATGGAGAATGGAACGAACAGCCGGCTCGCGAGTGAGTAGATTTAAACGACGCTAAATATACAACGGTGAATATTACCAATCAAAAAAAAAAATGTCTTTTGTTTCCCAAATAACTTTCTTTGCTGACAAAAGAAAACAAACTGCTCACCGTTGTCTTTGGACAAAGTTGTCGCTCTTTCTTGCAGCGCGGTTCCAACGATGCGATACACAATTTAGCCGTTCACTCTGCTCCCGACTGTTGTCCCTTGACAAAACACTGTCGGCTCACCTTTCACGGTCAGTCTGATACTTTTTTTTGATGTTACAGACAGTTGTCTGTTTAGTTGCCGATTTGTCTTTTTTAGCTGTTAATTCCAGTAATAAGCTATTAAGTTATTCCACTTTCTTTTGTGTTTCTCCAGACTCAGAAAATCGTTTCTTCCTTTGGCCGAATATTCTTCTTTTCTTTTTCTTAATCTTCTTTTCCTCTCCTTACTGATCGATTTCAGTTTGAGGTTAAAGACAGATTTCTCTGCATGGGTCCTTTTCCACCAGTCACGTTTAAATAAATAAACTCACTCTGTATGTTACTTGCTCCATTAGCCAATCGTCGCCATCTGATATACTCGAAGTTAGGTAGACAAGGAGGCAGTATAAATAACACAGAGGTTTAATGTAGATACAGAGTAAAAGCTGGTGTTCCCAATCAAGGCTCAGGAGCAACTGGCAAACAGAGAATGTAAGGATGACAAGTAGCATCTTGACATCAGCATGGAAAAAATTTAATCAATTAAAGAGAAATGCAAGCAGAAATAAGATAAGAGAATACAACACCAACCTATCTTCAGAGAGAGTACTCTTGTTATACTGTATGACAGGCTGTATGGCATGTCACCAGACAGCCAGGGATACAGCTTAACAAGAGTACTCTACCGGTAGGCATTTATGTTAAGAGTGAATGGCCGGGAGAAACATAAAGTCAGGATTTAAAGGCAGTGCTTTGGTTTTCCTGTACTAATGGACTTTAATAGTACCCAAAGAAACCCTTTGAAACATAACATAAAATTGAGAAAAACAATAAGGTCTAAATGATGGCCACTAGAATTATGTGTCAGGGGATGATCAAATTATGCGTAGGGTTGACTAAATTATAAGACAAGAAAATGCAAACCATGCAGCCAAATGCAGCATATTTTGTAGTAGCAATACTTCATTATTTTGTCTTGGAAACTTTTGATTAGTTTGAACTAGAAACTAATGTTTATGTGGCAAGTGCGTCAAATCCATAATCATGCAGAAACTGCTGTGGCCACAGAATCACATAAATACAGAGGCCATGTTTAAACCCATGCCTTGCAGTTTGCTTGCAGGTCCAATGCAGGTTCATAGCTCTCTGTGCTATATTAGGATTGCAATTTATGAACTGCAAGTAACAAAAGGATCTCAATGTTACCTCTCTACATAAAATAATATTCTGCAATCTTCATGTTGCACAATGACAATGTTTCTTGCTGGAGATACATTAACCATCTATTCTGCTTTATGAGTCATAAACTGTCAGGAGACAAACCACAGAGCTCTCCGGCAAGTGCATTAACCAACAGAGTTTACTTACCATTATCATTTTTCCTGACATTTATTGGGCACACAACGATCTCTTCAGCAGGTGCCTTAGCCCTATAAGTTAGCTTAAAATTCAGCCTTTAGGACCAAAGAAGCTAGAACATAATTATTGTCATATTTCTCCTTCTTGCCAATTTCTTCATGGCAGTGTTTTTAAAAAACATAAATCCATAAGTTGACTGTCAGACTGTTTTTTATAACTCTTCTCCTCATGACTCCTCCACACTGTGATGGCCAATTTAAATGTTTCCAGAATGAATTTTTTCCAGTTGCAGCACTGCTATATGGATCAACAACAGTTCAATAGCAAGGCTGGAAATTTGTTTCAGGCCTTTGATGTTTCACACCATGCCCAGCACCGTAAGCCTGAAATAAATCAACAGCACGGACAAAGAAAAAGTCTCACAAAATGCAGAGTGCCAAGAATCCAGAAGATCAATATTTCCTGCACACTATTTAAAAAGGCAAGCAAGCACAATGTGAGTCTTTTTGTTCCTGTGGCACTACACTTCCCTTAGCCCTCCTGCACCTTGCCTTCCAACGATACTGGACCACATGCTGCACACAGACAGGAAGAGGAAGGAAGACACCCAACTGAGATGGTTGGTGGAAAGGAGTTGACTATATCAAAATCTTAATTCCAGTTCTTGGTAAGTATATTACCCCAAACCAACTTCACCCCAACCCACTGCAAAATAAATATTCTATCTTATCTTTGGACAAAATGCTGCAGATTACAAGGACATATTTCCAACTCAAAAGGCTGGACCTAAGCGTATCATTACAATAACCGGGGGCCCCTACCTTGCTTTCAAACCCTAGCTTCTTTAGAAGTGGGCAAATGAACAAATTAATAGGGAGGGCCCGTGCATGAGCTGAGTCATGAAACAAGTAATTCATGCACCAAGATGTTCAAAGTCATTTCACAAAATTAAAAAAGTGTATTTTGTTAAAATGCAGAAATGTTTCACCATAGTATTTCAGATCACTGCATAGACAGGTATTTACTAAAGATGACAGCTTGAAATTAGTATGGACTTCGAAACATCTATATACATCCTCCTTGACAGCAATGTGAAGAATCCGAGTAAACAAGGTGCGTAGTCCACACGATAGGCTGTGAATATATTGTTTTATTGATAGATATGATAACAGGTAGATGAGCCCACGCCAACCGCTGCACTGCTATGCCAGGAATGCCAGCACTCTGGATTCCACGTTCTAGTGCATGCGGCGGGCGCGAGACACAAACACGAGGATGCAACACATCCTCCTTTCTTGAAAAGAAAAGAAACTATTACAACAAGAAAGATGTAAGCAAAATTATACAACGAATAATAGTAATGCAAGTAAAATTATACAATGAGTAAAAGTAACTTAACAGACTAAAAATGACGAACCTAATTTCCAACATTGTAGTCCTTGTGCCAGGTGGGGGGTTTCCTAATTCGGGGATTACACACATTGCGAGCGGAAACAGGAACAGACAAAAGCGAATGAGAAGTTGTAGGAAAACGACAGGAATTGGGAGAAAGAAAAGTTCCTGCTAAGTTAGAAGGGGTTGGACCTCTTGTACGGCGGCGTTGGGCAGCCTGGGTGGGGTACAAGAGGTCCAACCCCTTCTAACTTAGCAGGAACTTTTCTTTCTCACAATTGTCATCCCACCCTCGTCGCCAGTGAAGAATCCGAGTAAACAAGGTGCGTAGTCCACACGATAGGCTTTGATTATATTGTTTTATTGATAGATATGATAACAGGTAGATGAGCCCACGCCAACCGCTGCACTGCTATGCCAGGAATGCCAGCACTCTGGATTCCACGTTCTAGTGCATGCGGCAGGCGCGAGACACAAACACGAGGATGCAACACAATGCTTGTAATGAACTAAGAGGGATGTCACTTATCATCAGCACCCTATTAGTGGCCGATGTTCTTACTGTACATTGAGCAAGATTACTGTCTCTTAAATCAAACACAGAGATAGATGTGTCTAGGATCGCACAGTATGGTCAAGCGGTGAAGCTGGAAGTGATCCCAGGCTTCCTACATTCATACTGTGTAATTATGACACTGGATCGGCATCACATTATTTCTCTTGTTTTACATCAAAGGTTAATGTTTTGCTTATAATTCATGGTGCATGAAGTTAGAGCATGGATGGCAGGCAGAAGCCACATGCTAGTCAATTGGCATGTGCATCATAAAATACTTTGAACTTGGAACAATGTTATAGTTGATGAATTCACCCAAAAGTCAATTGTCATGTGCACTCTATATGTCACCTAGGTTCTTATTATACATGTAGCAACATTACAGTCCATTAAATCAAACACAAGAGATAGATTTTCCTAGAATCACACAGTTTGCTAAAGCATGGAAGCCAGGATTGATCCCATGTTTTTTTGCTTTCATTTTGTGTAGTTCTGCCACTAGATGGGCATCTCTTTATTTCTCCTGTTTTACATAAAAGGTTCATTCTTAGTCTTTAATTTTTGGTGCATGAGGTTGCAGGACTGGTGGCAGGCAGAAGCCACATGCAAGTCAATTGCCATGTGCACCATAAAAGGCTTACATTCTTGTTATACAAGGAACAATATTATAGTTGATTAAATACCCCAAAAGAGTTTTTGAACAAGTTTCTTACTTTCAGTCACATTCTTTCTGGTAGAGACTCTATCTACCCACCAATTCCTCAGCTTTTGAATATTACTCAGTGAATTTCAAAGGTTTTTTAAATGCTAATTTCTAACTATAACGTGCCTGAAACCTATGTTTTTTTAAGTGAATTTCTAAGTTTTTTAAAATGCTAGTTTCTAACTATGCCTACAGAGGTAGGACATGTGGAGAGAAAAAAGAAAAACGCACAGAAAGAGGCTAAAGAAATGCAGAAAGAGGCAACAGAAGTCCACAAAGACGAAGAAAAGTGCAGGAAGAAGCAAAACATGTGCAGAAAGAACCAACAGAGGAGCAGAAGAGGCCTTGTTACAAAATCATCCTGTGTCCACAACTTTTTCAGACAGGTACTGGTGGTAACTGACTCTGACTAACAAAACTTAGAGCCAGTGCTATGCTAAAAGACACTTAGAATACAATGAAAACACCTACATACACTAGGGAACACTATGCGTTGGGGTACCCCTGTGATTAGCATGACCTCCTCTGTAAGGCCCTAGTACATAATAGGGCAGGGGGATTAAAACTACCTCTAAGTCAGAGGTGCAGAAATATGCTACTTTAACTAGTAGTCGCATTAGCAGAGTGGTGGAGAAAGGGTGCTGGGCGTCCAACCAACGCTCAGGAATTCCGCTGCATAGAACTTACAGGAGGTACCGGAAGGGATTCTTGGCCCCCAAACTCCCTCAGGACTAAATTGGACTTCATCCCCCATCCTGTAGTCTGCAGCAATCCCACTATGTGGGACTTACTGAAGGTAACAAGAGGGGTAGTTGGCCCCCAAGGACATCCTTGGGGGCCAACTTCCCAAACTATTACCTCCAGTCAGACCCACACAGCAGCATTGGTAAGTACTCGTACCAGGCCATACCCACTTTGCCCACCACTCTACAAACGCGCTCCCTGGCGAACTCTTGGATAGGGATTGGCCAAGTAGCCTACTTTTTATCTCCAGTAAGCCCCCCACAGTGGGATTGGGGAGAGGTAGACAAAGGCCATGCCCCCTTTCTCCACCACTCCGCAAACGTACCCCTTGGCTTGTTGTAAGTTGGGGGATTAAGTCCCCTTGAATCCTGAGGGTCCCTGGGGTCCAATTAGCCCACCAGGTACCTCCAGTAAGCGCCAAAGAGCTGCGTTGCAGAGAGGTGTAAAAAGGGGCGTGGCCCGGGCCACCTCTCTGCAACGCAGACCTGTGACGCTTACTGGAGGTACCTGGTGGGCTACTTGGCCCCAAGGGGCCCTCAGGATTGAAGGGGAATTAATTCCCCAACTTAAAATTTGCCACAAGGCGTGTTTGCACACGTCACCTCAGGCCCCACCCCCTCCCTTCATCACTGTGTAAACACACCCCGTGGCATGTTTTAAGTTGGGGATTAAGTCCCCTTGAATCCTGAGGGTCCCTGGGGTCCAACTAGCCCACCAGGTACCTCCAGTAAGCGTCACAGAGCTGCGTTGCAAAGAGGTGTAAAAAGGGGCGTGGCCTCTGAACACCTCTCTGCGATGCAGCTCCCTGGCGCATACTTGTGGAGTAGTGTGGCTCACTGGTTAGAGGCGGCAGGCCTGAGAGCAGAAGTCAGCCTGGGACCAGGGTTCAATTCCCGACGCGGCAGGGTCGTGGACCTTGGTCAGCGGACTCGATAATTCTCGCTTCGGTGCTTACTCTAATCAGGGGTTCCACTCGGCAACTCTGGGCATTAGCTTGCCTAATGTCCACAACGGCCCCACCAATTCCGGGGATGCCTGGCTCCACCTTGGGGACTCCCAGCAAGGGACCATCCCACAGGGAAAGCCAGGACGGGTTCCCCAGAGTTATACAGCGCCGGGACGCCCCGTTGCTGGGGCAGCTGTGCGCTTTACAAGTATACTACATTTATATTTACATTTACTGGAGGTACCTGTGGGCTAGTTGGATCCCAGGGGCCCTCAGGATTGAAGGGGTATCAATTCCCCAACTTAAAACGCGCCACAGGGTGATTTGCACACATGTCACCACAGGCCTGCGCCCTCCCTTCACCACTGTGCAAACGCACCAAGTAGCGTGTTTTTTCAGTTGGGGGATTGAGTCCCCTTGAATCCTGAGGGTCCCTGGGGTCCAACTAGCTCACCAGGTACATCCAGTAAGCGCCACAGAGCTGCATTGCAATGAGGTGTAAAAAGGGGCGTGGCCTCTTAACACCTCAATGCAACGCAGCTCCCTGGCGCATACTGGTGGTACCTGGTGGGCTAGTTGGACCCAGGGACCCTCAGTATTAAAGGGGAATGAATTCCCCAACTTACAACGTGCCAGGGGGTGCGTTTGCGTAGTGCTGCAAGGAGGAGGCGGGGCCTAGCCGAGATGCGGCTATTTTTTATATATTTTTTTCAAGAAGGGGGGCTGTGTGGCCCCCTTCCTCTTTCCTTTTCTGGGCCCTGGGGACCCCATCCCCCAGGGCCTTGCCCCTTTTTATTAAAAAAAAAAGTAATGTAAACAGGAAGGCAACCGCATGGCCCCCCTCCCGAGGACAATTTCGGCCCTGGGGACCCCAGTCCCTGGGAACATGGCCATAATTTTTTAAAGATTTTTATGAATTTTAAATCTAGGAGGGGGTGCTGCGTGGCCCCCCTTCTGATTTATTAGCCCCCGGGATCCCATCCCCCGGGGCTGTGCCTCTTTTATTTTTTTCATTTTTTTGATGGAGGGCGCCGCGTGGCCCCCTCCTAGGCCACTTCTGGCCCCGGGGCCCCATTCCCCGGGTCCTGGCCTCTTCTTTGGGGACCGTGGGGGGAGCCTCAATGCACCCATGGTCCTTGCCGGCTCCCTACGTCCTGTGGGAGCCGGTATTGCTTTTCCACACGGGAAGCTGCTGACATGCAACTCCCCGTGTGGAAAAGCATTGTGGTTTGATGTTTGAAAGTGAGAGCAGGTTTCACTGCTCTCGCTTTCAAAACTCAAACCACAGTTTGCAATGACAGGGCGGGAGCTGCACGGCTCCCACCCTGTCATTGCAAACAGCAGTGTCCCGGGGTGGGTACCCAGGGACACTGCAGGAGCCGGCCCTGGGGGGTGGCGGTCCCCAGGGCATTAAGGGCTCCAGGAGGGGGGCCGTGTGGACCCCTCCCAACGTATGCACAGCCCCGGGGATGGGGTGGTCCCCGGGGCTCAAGGGGCCTTTACGGACCCCCACATTTAAATACTTAGTGCCCCAGGGAGGTGGCGGTTCCCGGAGCGTGTGGGGGGGCTCGAGCCCCCCACACAGGTCTTACTATTTTTTTAAAAAAACAAGCCCGGGGGGGGGGTGGCGGTCCCCGGAGCTGTGGAGGGCCATGCGCCCCTTCAAAATAATTAATAAAAGCCCCGGTGTGGCGGTCCCTGGGGTTTGGGGGGCCTTGGAGGCCCCCCACCCATTAAATATGTAGCCCCATGGGGTGGCAGTCACTGGGGCTGCGTGCCCCCCACAACTCTTTAAACAAGCCCCGGGGAGGTGGCGGTCCCTGAGGCAGTGTGGGCGGGATTGGGCCCCCCCACACATTCTTTTCACTGCCCCCGGGACTTGGCCCACCCGGGGGCTACAATCCACTGAAGGGTGGGAGCCCGTGCTTCGTTTTTTAAAATTTTCTCTGCCGGATTCGCGCACTCAGCGCGAATTTGGACATTTTTTGTTTTTTTTTTAAATGCTTTTTTGGGACCCCCTGAGCCGGCCTAGTGGGTCAGGGTGTTTCTACCCTGCCCCCTTTTCTTTTTTTTTGTGTTTCTTTTAGAACCGAATCACAAGATGGCTGCCAACACTTCCTGGTTTGGAGTGTTGACTGCCAATTAGAATAAAGCTTGTGGCCGGGAGGGTACGCGGATCCACCGCGCCTCTATATATCGAAACTTTTATATTTTGATTTTCTCAGCAACTACTGAACGGATTTACACCATTTCTCGGCCCCCGCTTGCCAATTCACCCCGAAACGTTCATGATTGGAGCTGATAAGAGCGCCTCACGAGTTTTGAAAATTTCGCGAAGATTCGTCAACCAGCTCCAAAGTTATTGGAAACTAGGTCCTAACTATAACTACCTACTGGCGACCGCCAATAGATAATATACACTATTATATATATATATATATATATATATATATATATATATATATATATATATCCTGAACACTCGAACCACTTCCAAATACCACACACGGCGGTTTAGGCGAGGAAAGAGACACAGACCTCTGCAGTTTCTTCTGGGCAGTAAATCTTCTTTATTAGAGAGACCCAAACACACAACGCGTTTCAAGCCCTAAAACCCTTGTTCACGTGTAAAATAGTGAAAACGCCATCTACCATTTAAAATATCAACAACCACACCCCTTGTCTGACATCACAGGTCACGTGATAATATGTATAGACAAAAGACTGACTATGCCACAAAAGTAGTTCTGTAGTTCCATATTCAGTAGGCAGAATTGCAACATATAGCACACTCTCTATATTTAGACTTGTTACTAAAAATATAAAACATGTAAAGTGCATAAATGTCATAATATTTGTGTAAAAATAAAAAAATAATTTTTACATCACTCTCGTTGGATAAATCCAAACACTGCCTAAAATTCTACCGTCATATTGTCTGTAACAAAATATCACCGGATAAATCCAAATTCAATCATGTCAAAAGATAAAGACCTGCGTGTCTCTTGTGTGAGAAAAAATTAATTTTTACAGTTATTTCTAAGAAAAAAATTCGTAATACAAAAGTGAGTGTGTAATGTGCAAAACAGTGCATATATAAATATAAAGTGCTAGTATAGACAAAGTGTGCAATTCATAATTTGATTTTCCAATTTTTCAAATATTGGTATACTGTTCTAAAACCATCACTAGGTAATAGAAAATTCTTTTCTTCAAGACGGACATGATGTTCGTTAAAACCACCAATATGAAAAATATACAACCGTACAAAAAATGAGGTTCATTAAAAATCAAATCAGAGGGAAAAGAGAACAACATAATACAGTTAATACAACCTGGAAATTGATACATTTCAGCATAGCTGCTCCTCAATTTACTATTTACACTATACAATGTAATAGATGCAGGAAACCTGAGAATTCAGCGCCACAAAATTGTTTATAAAAAATTGCGCATGTCCTCTGTCGTGTTCAAACCGTTAGGCCATTTACAGTCGAGCTCAAGGATGTACTTTGTTTCCAACTGCCGTAACTGTCGTTCCCTGTTGCCACCCCTTCTTTATTTGGCAACAGCATCCAGTACGTAATAAGACAGGCAGTTGATATCATTAGCGTGAGCTCTTTTAAAATGTCTGGCCACAGGATACGCAACATCACTGTGGAGAATGGCCCTAATATGCTGCAAGATCCTGACGTGCACCTGTAGCTTAGTACTACCAACGTAGTTAAGCCCACAAGTGCACGTCAGGACACATACAGCATATTCGGTTTTACAGTTGTAGGTTCCCCGAATCAATATAGGTGTTGGACTGAACGGTGTGGAGTATGCAGTCATATTGCACCCAAATTTGCAAGCACGACAAGTGGCACACTTTTTAAAACCCTTCATAGGTGTTAGCCACGTGGTGACCTGTTTTAATTCCGGCGACACCCGATCTAGAACGGAGCCCATAGTACTGCTCCTCCTGAAAGTAATGATGGGTTTTTCTACTACCCTACCACGGAGAACGTTATCAGTGAGCACTATCGGCCAATGCTTGTTCACTATTGTCCTTATCTGGCGTTCCTCCCTATCATACGTAGTAACCAATCTGGGAGTGTTACTAGTCTTATAGGCAGTCACAGTATCAGGGACCTGTGAAATATTCACTTCGGGTTCAAATAGGCTATTTCTAGATCTCATCTTAGCCTTATCTATCGCATCTTTCAGAATCTTTTGTGAATATCCCCTTACTTTAAGTCTGCCAACCAGCTCAACCTGACATTAATTGAATTCTTCTTCACTGCTGCATATGCGTTTTAACCTTAGGATTTCTCCGTAAGGGATGCTAGCAATGAGATGTTTTGGATGAGAGCTGGTCGCATGTAAGGTGATATTTCCAGAGGTTGGTTTCCTATACAGGGTGCTTTCAATGTTGTTGTTCTTGACAAATACCTTAACATCTAGGAATTCTATTTCACTTCTGTGAATATGGGAAGTGAATTTTAGATTAAAGATGTTATTATTAATCTTATCTATGAAGCTACAAGCCTCCTCTTCACTCCCCTTCCACCAAATGAACACATCATCTATGTATCGTAATTACGACACAATGTGTGCCTGACACTCCACCTGAAAGGTGGTTTTGAGGACCTGCTCCTCCCACCAGCCCACATGCAAGCATGCGTAACTGGGGGAGAAGCAGGCCCCCATCGCCACACCTCTCACCTGTCTGTATATATCTTTGTCAAACAGGAAATAGTTATTGTCTAGGCACCATTTAATGAGTTCTAACACAACTTTGTTGTGTTCATTTAAGGTACTGGATCTAGGGCCAGATGTAGGTAATTCTATTTTACCGACTCATAAATACCGAATTTTACCGATTCGGTATTTATGAATCGGTAAAATAGAAGGAGGGAGAATAAGGTAAAATCGGTAATTGAATTACCGAATCTGTAAAAATCGGTATTTACCGAATCGGTAAATACCGATTCGGTAATGCCCATTGATTCCTATGGGCATTGAACCCATAGGAATCAATGGGCATTACCGAATCGGTATTTACCGATTCGGTAAATACCGATTCCAGCAAGGGTGCAGGGGGTGTCACTTTGACACCCTCTAGCACCCCAAATACAGGCATGTGTGCCATGTGGCACACAGACATGCCCTAGGGGCATGTCTGTCTGTCACATGGCATAGGTGTGCATGCACACCTGGATTCGGTATTTTACCACCCAATTGGATTGGGTGATAAAATACCGAATCTGAACGGCCTTTGGGACTCAGAAGAGTCCCACTTACATCCCGAAGTTACCGAATCGGTAAAAATACCGATTCGGTATTTTACTGATTCTGTAAATTTACCGATTCGGTAAAATTGGCCCCCTACATGCCAATTCTTAAATACCGGTCGGTAACGGCCGAAATCGGCCGTTACCGACCGGTATTTTGGCTCCTACATCTGGCCCCTAGTCTCCCAAAAATGTTTTACCGAAGCCATGCCCTGTTGTTGATCTATACTCGTGTGTAATACTTCTATATCAAGAGTGATAAGAAGCAAATCATTTGATCATTGTAACTTATCTATTTTCTGTAGGAAGTCACCAGTATCCTTAACATAGCTTGGCAACTCCGTTACCAAGCTCTGTAGGAAAAAATCTATGTACTGGCCTACATGTTCCCCCAGACTATTGATGGCAGATATAATTGGTCTTCCCGGTATTGGGAAAACATTTTTATGAATTTTAGGTATCAAATATAGAATCGGAAGTTCCGGAAACTCATTAAACATAAATTTGTGTTCTTCCATAGAGATAAGGCCCCGTCTCTTCCATAGTGCCAGTTGTTTCTGCAATACATGTTTGGCTTTGTCATACTCCTTAGCACTAGATTTTACATAGCAGTTTACGTCATTCAGCTGCCGTTGTGCTTCTGTTATATAATCTTTTCTAGGCCACAATACAAGATTGCCCCCCTTTTTTAATTACCACATCCTGGTTTTTTCAAGTTTCTTAACCAAATCATTATAAGCCTTTTTCTTAAAAAATAGATTCCTCTCCTTTTTTCTATGTTTGTGAACAGTATGATTTAATTTCTTCCAATCATTAATAACCATATCATGGAAAACATCAATACTGTCCTTAGGCATGAGTGAAACAAAACTAGATTTGGGCTTGAAGGGGCTGATCCCAGCACCTTCTTGGACGTGATTAATTTTCCTTAGCCGCTCCTGCGTTGCTAAATCGACATTCAAATCAAGGCTAGACGACTCATCAGCTTCATCAGCAACATCATGTACCAAAAGTAAACTTGGAATATCTGAAGCAACAAGGCCTGTCGTAGTCTCTTCTTCCTGACTGTCATTGGTATCACTCACATCTTTAAACAATTTTAGGGCAAATCATTTTTTGAGTTTCAATTTCCTGATGTAACAATACACATCAATTTGTGTGCGTGCATAATCGAAGCTGTCTCCTGGGCAAAAGTTAAGACCGAAGGCCAGCAGCTGTTCTTCAGCCTTAGTGTTATGGTCGATAGATTTACTACACTGTTGCCTCCTATCGTCGTTTCTTCTGTTGCCAATGAGATTTCTTTTTTATATTTTTGTTTGCCTCTTTTGCGTTGGTTGCATCTCCTTTTTGTTTGTCTGCACTTGCTGCTTGTCTCTGCCGAGGCCTGAGTGTTTGCAGTCTTGCCTCGACTAAAAAATCCATTTCCTGTCCCACATTCAAAATAGTTTTTCTCTTTAAAATGAGCGCAGTTTCAGTGCTTGACTCACTGGTTAGTGATACCGTATCCAGGCTTACCGTGTCATCATTTGCCTGTGCTTCATTTGTTACTTCATTACTTTTGGTTTTATCATTACATTGCTGCCTCTTTATTGGATCAAATTTGCGTGAGAAAGTAAAAATCTGGCCATTTTCATAATCTTCCAGATCTCGAGTGAATTTGCTCGCTTTTCTTATTTTAATTTTGTCTTTGTGTTTCTTCACGCGTTCTTGCATTGCTTCCTTCATTTTCATAATTTGATCTGTTGTTTCCATGGTGTCCAATTTCTCCATGATGGATTCAATTTCTTTTAGAATCTCCAGCCGGTCGGTATGGGCATACTTAATTAAGATCTTGACTAGGTTCATAGATGCTGTGAGATTGCTTTCCCCCCACTCGCGTAGCATGTTAGGGTTCGGTTTATCAAAACTCGGTGCTAGGAGGATTCGCAACCCCCTCGGCACCCTCCCAACTTCGGCATACTTGGAAAGCGACCGCTGTTACCACCATTTAGTTATCTCCAACTTTCGTTTCTTTTCAAGTTCTTTAAATAAAGCAGCATCATCAGCGTCCTTGTTATTTCATGCGCTGGCAGTAGGTGCACTGTTCTTAGAAGTGTTTGGCCGATTACAAAATAATTCCTCTGCCGCTAGTTCTCTTTCCCTCATTTCTTCAAGAGACATTTTAGGGTCGCACTAAATAATAATACTGCAAACGGGCAGACAAGTTTGACGCTACTATCGCGCACCGTGCTGCCACTGTAAACTGCTTCTCCCCTCCTATGAAACTCCCGTCTTCAAACACTCACCGGGTCACACCGCTTTCCCGCAGATCACACACATATATCAAACAAACCATATTAACACATCAACTGCAAAACATTACATACATTGCCAAATTTAAAAAATATATAAAAGACATTTCCTGAAAATATGATAAAGTTAAAAAAAATATATTCATATATATGTCTATATATGAATAAATAATATGCAATTAAACAAATACTAATAATGCATATATTTAAACAATTTTGAGAAAAGTATTGAAGTCTGGTAATAATAGATATACTATTCACACTCTAGTTTGTGCAAAAGTAGGCAGTAGGGAAAGCACTGGAACTTGGAGAGTTAAGATTTACTATTTACCCTCCAGTCTGTGCAACAGTAGGAAAAGAGTTGAACTTCAGAGGGATACAATTTACCATTCCCACTTCAGTTAGTGCAACAGTAAGGAAAGTGTTGGGCTTCGGAGGGGTAAAATTTACTATTCTTACCCAGTGTGTCACAAGCAAAGAAAGTGTTAGACTTCAGAGGGTTGAAATTTACTTTTCCCACTCCAGTCTGTGCAACTGGAGGGAAAGTGTTGGCCTTCTGAGGGGTTAACTTTATTATTCCCACTTCAGTCTGTGTAACAGTAGGGAAATCGCTGGACAACCAAGGGGTAAAATTTACTATTCCCACTCCAGTGTGTGCAACAGTAGGGAAAGAGTTGAATTTTGGAGGAGTAAAATGTATTATTCACACTCAAATCTGTGCAACAGTAGGGGAAAATGTTGTACGTCGGAGGTGGGAAGATTGACTATGTCCACTACATTCTGTGCAACAGTAGGGAAAGCATTGGACTTCACAGGGGCTAGATTTACTACTCCCACTGCAATCTATGTATCAGTAGTAAAAGCGTTGGACTTTGGAGGGGTAAAGTTTACTATTCCCACTCCAGTCTGTATAACAATAGGTAAAGCGTTGGACTTTAGAGGGATAATTTTACTTTTCCCACTCCAGTCTGTCCAACAGTAAAGAAAGCATTGGACTTTTGAGGAATTACATTTACTATTCACACTCCAATCTGTTCAACAGTAGGGAAAATGTTGGACTTCGGAGGTGGGAAGATTGACTATGTCCACTACATTCTTTGCAACAGTAGGGAAAGCATTGGACTTCACAGGAGCTAGATTTACTACTCCCACTGCAATCTATGTATCAGTAGTAAAAGCGTTGGACTTTGGAGGGGTAAAGTTTACTATTCCCACACCAGTCTGTATTACAATAGGTAAAGCGTTGGACTTTGGAGGGAGAATAATAATTATTCCCACTCCAGTCTGCCCAACAGTAAAGAAAGCATTGGACTTTTGAGGAATTACATTTACTATTCACACTCCAGTCTGTGCAACAGTAGGGAAAATGGTGGACGTCGGAGGTGGAAAGATTGACTATGTCCACTACATTCTGTGCAACAGTAGGGAAATCATTGGACTTCACAGGGGCTAGATTTACTACTCCCATTGCAATCTATGTATCAGTAGTAAAAGCGTTGGACTTTGGAGGGGTAACGTTTACTATTCCCACTCAAGTCTGTATAACAATAGGTAAAGCGTTGGACTTTGAAGGGATAATATTTACTTTTCCCACTCCAGCCTGTCCAACAGTAAAGAAAGCATTGGACTTTTGAGGAATTACATTTACTATTCACACTCCAGTCTGTGCAACAGTAGGGAAAATGTTGGACTTCGGAGGTGGGAAGATTGACTATGTCCACTACATTCTGTGCAACAGTAGGGAAAGCATTGGACTTCACAGGGGCAAGATTTACTACTACCACTGCAATCTATGTATCAGTAGGAAAAGCGTTGGACTTTGGAGGGGTAAAGTTTACTCTTCCCACTCCAGTCTGTGCAACAGTAGGTAAAGCGTTGGACTTTGGAGGGATAATAATAATTATTCCCACTCCAGTCTGTCCAACAGTAAAAAAAGCATTGGACTTTCGAAGGATTAAATTTACTATTCTCACTCCAGTCTGTGCAACAAGGGGGGAAAGAGTTGGACTTCTGAAGGGTTCACTATACTATTTCTACTCCACTCTGTGCAACAGTAGGAAAATTGTTGGACTACGGAAGGGTAAAATTTACTATTCCCACTCCAGTCTGTGCAAAAATAGGAAAACGGTGGACTTCAGAGGGGTTAAATTTACTATGTGCACTCCAGTTTGAGCCGTATTAGACAAAGCAGTAGAATTCAGAGGGATAATATTTACTATTCCCACTCCAGTCTGTCCAACAGTAAAGAAAGCATTGGACTTTCGAGGGATGACATTTACTATTCACACTCCAGTCTGTACAACAGTAGGGAATATTTTGGACCGGAGGTTGGAAGATCGACAATGCCCACTACATTCTGCGCAACAGTAAGGAAAGCATTGGACTTCAAACGGGCTAGATTTACTACTCCCACTGTAATCTATGTATCAGTGGGAAAAGCGTTGGACTTTGGAGGGGTAAAGTTTACTATTCCCACTCCAGTCTGTGCAACAGTAGGTAAAGCATTGGACTTTGGAGGGATAATATTTACTATTCTCACTCCAGTCTGTCCAACAGTAAAGAAAGCATTGGACTTTGGAGGGATTACATTTACTATTCTCACTCCAATCTGTGCAACAAGAAGGGAAAGAGTTGGACTTTGGAAGGGTTCACTTTACTATTCCCACTCCACTCTGTGCAACAGTAGGAAAATTGTTGGACTACGGAGGGGTAAAATGTACTATTTCCACTCCAGTCTGTGCAAAAATAGAAAAAGCGGTGGACTTCAGAGGGGTTACATTTACTATGCCCACTCCAGTTTGTGCCATATTAGACAAAGCATTGGACTTCAGAGGGGTAATATTTACTATTCCCACTCTAGTCTGTGGAGCAATAGGGAAAACATTGGACTTCGGAGGGGTTAAAATTACTATTCTCACTCCAGTCTGTACAACAGTAGAGAAAGTACTTCACTTCAAACACATAACAAATGTGAATAGCCCTATTAATTCACAACAAATATCTAACTCTTAATATGAATATTATTAATTAACCCAAAAAATCATACATATAAAAATAAAAGACAATTTACATGACATTTAAACGTGTTTATTTTATTTATTTTTTAGAGTTTTATATAGCGCGAACTAGACCAGAGAAATTGGATGTCAGAGTGCTTTACATGAGCACCAGTTTCATTACAGATGGACACATTATTATTTTTTTTTTTTAGGCACGGGGAGATTAAGTGAATTGCCCAGAATCACAGGATGTTGAGCGTCGTTGCTGAGACTCGAACCCGGTTCCCCATCTTCGAAGCCCACCGCTCTAGCAGTAAGGCTACATCCTCTCCCAATTATTAATTAATGATCAATTAAGAATAATTGTTATTTATTTATTTATTACTTGACTTCCCACACTATACCCCCACAATCCCAGCAGTCCACATCTAAAATATAACTAAAATTAATAAGTTTAACACAATTAACATATTTAATAATCAATTAAGTAATTTTATTACATTTATAATTGATTGTTCATTAATTATTACCTAATTAACTTCCCACCCTATGCCACTGCAAACCCAACAGCCCGCACCTAATATATAACAAAAATATATAATTATTACATAATTAACACAATTAATAATCAATGTATTAGTTAATTATAAATTAATAATTAATTGTTAATTTATTATTACTTGATTACCTTCCAACCCTATAGCCCTACAAACTAAGCAGCCTGCACCTATTATAGAACATAAAATATATCATTATTACACAAATAACATAATACTCAATTAAAATATTTTATAATACATTACTGTTAGACCTGTCTGGATTTTTTTGCGCAGTCCCTCCTCATTATTATTTATTTTGTCCCCTTTTTGCCCCTCATACCCTTAATATTTTTCTGTCTACTATTTTTTAGGTGTTGGTCAAGGGGATAGGTGTTCTTTTTCCCCCCATAATCTTTTACCTCAGGCCCTGAGGCCTGTTCTGACAGGAAAAGCTGGCACCACCTAAAATGGTGGCTTCCAACTGCCCCAACTGTCGCACCCAGAACTTGGCCATAGCTTAACATAGGGCATTCCAGAACCTTCTGGTCCATGCTGGACCACTGAAGGGCAGCCTATAAAAGGCGGAATGCTGGACAGCCATTTTGTCTGTCAGTGAGGAGCAGCTAGAGTGAAGGTTGAGGTCTAGTAGTAGTAGGATTCTGAAGGGTGGTTCCCTCTACAAGAGTAGCCCCCTATCAAGACTTTCCCACCTCCTAAGTCCTGTTGTCCTAGCCAAGTTAGCCCATCCTGCTGATCCTGGATAGATAGGTGAAGGGGTTAACTTTAGTAACCTTGGGAGCTGACCTGAGAGTTCCCCTGTGTTCCTAATCTGTCCAGTAAGGAGGGATAGGGGATTAGTGCGGAGGAAGAGCTCTGTGGACTTATTCTAAAAGAGCCTTTCCATTTGTATCCCCCCTCCTCGTCATAGTGAAGAAGAGAAGATCTTTCACTGGACTGATATCAGATTTGCATATCCCCAAGCTGATCCTGTGACGGGTAGCAAGCTTCCTCACCTGTCAGGTCTGTGAGAGAACTGAGGAACCTGAATCCTGCTTGCCACCGATAGCGGGACCCCTGGGGCACTTGTCGCGCTATGTGGCAGCGCCCCCGCAGGCTCCACTGAGCCCGAGAAGCCTTGCGAGGCTTCCCTTCGTGAACGGGACCCCGGGGGCGCCTACCGCGCTGTGGAGAAGTCGTCAACAGTGACCTAGATCTAAGGGAAGTGGAAGCGCTATCGCGCATGCCCGCCAGATACTGATCCCCGGAAGGAGGGGCACCAAGAGGAAGCAGGCCCGTGAGCAGCGCGTCCCTACTAGGAGCAGGCGCTGTGAGTAGGAGACACCAGCGTAAGCGCCTTCCGCGCATGACTGCGGGAGTAGCAGTCCCCGCCGGCTAACACTGAGGAGGCGCGCCGGCTTTGTCAAACTGCCGGGAAATCCGCCCTCTCCCTCCCGCTCGAGCGCCACACTGAGGAGCTGGCCCGAGCAGGGAGAGAGTGTGAAGAGGCCCTGATTTTCCTCCCCTCTAGAGCCACGTTGAGGAGCTGGCTCGAGGGTGGGGAAGTGAATGCTGAGGAGCCCTCTGAGGTCTGAGGGCCCCCGCCTGCCTTGGTTCCCTGACCCCCCCCTTTTATATCTGCTGCCCCCCTCCCTTACTAAGCCTGATTCAGGACGAGACCAGCCAGAAACCAACAAGTAAGGAGGAGAATTACAGGGGGAAGCGGCGCTAACTTCTCCAGTGAAGCGCTTAAGGCACTGGTAGTTATCCTTTCTAGATAAGAAAGGCTGGGGAGCAGCATAAGTGGAACTTAATGGTTAAATGAAGGTTTGAGCAATATAAAGCTTGCTGTTTAATAACTAAAACTTTGAAATAAGTTGGAAATCCTGGAAATAGTACTATTGTGCACATGACTTTTAAATGTATTGAAAGATACTGTTAATGTGGATTCTTAATACCAGTGATCTTGCTAAAAAGAATACTATTACTTTTATGACATCTGCTTTTGATATTGAATGGTAGTTTTCTCTCCCAAAACTCTAGCAGGATGTTCTTCGCTTGATTTATTGTAAGGTATTGAACTGTAAAATTCTAAAGGTATAAGAGAACAGAGTATATTATTTTTATAAAACAGTACTTATTTTTCCACATTTTTGGTGTAGCGTTTTCTTTTGTGTGTTATTGCGTGGTTTTACTTTTGGGTGGTCTGCAACCTTAACACTGTGCCTCTGAAATGCATGTCTTGCCCTAGGCCAGGCTACCCAGTTCCAACATTTGGTGCCTAGCGGTGGGATTACTGACTTGGTTGCAGCTACTCATTAGTAATTCAACGCAATACACTAACCTACACCAGGAGTTTTCTCCTTGCGGCCCTCCTAATTTAAATTTTGTTTTTTCTAAATTTATTTCTGGTGGTGGGTGGAGGTTGACCCCAGGACACTTTTGGTTTCCTCCTGTGTGAAAAGTTTATACTCTAGCAAAAATGGAGATAAATGTGGAAGAGCTGGATAACTATACTGTGACCCAACTAAAGGACTGGTGTCAGCAGCAAGGTGTGTTTTTTAACAAGGGTGCCAAGAAAGGCGAGCTGCGGACCAGCATACGGGCATGGGTGGAGGCTCATTCCGGGGAGGTACCAGTGTCAGAAGGGAGTGACAGGGACACTGTCGTTGAGACTGCAATGCTGTACCAAGGGGAGGGGGGAAATCTACTGACAGGTTCCAAGACACCTCCCAGGGCGGGCAGCAGCGTCTCGGAGAAGGGTTTAACTGAAGCCGAGCTAGAAGATAGGAGGGAGGAGAGGAGAATGAGGCTGGAGTTAGCTAGGATGGATATGCAAAGGGAGGAAAGGAGGTTAGCTCATGAGCGAACCCTCAAGGAGATGGACCTACAGGTCCTGATACGAAGGCCTCCCACTCCAGACAATGGTGGCAGCGAAAAGAAAGTAGACACCAGGGAATCCAGACCCTACTTACCTAAAGATGTCATCGCTAGTTACACCTCAGGTGATGACATTGCCAAATGGTTAGCCGCCTACGAAGTTTCTTTAAGGGCTCACGGGATCCTAGAAACTCACTGGGGAGGTGGGCTGTACAAATACATGCCACCTGCTGGCAGAGACACTTTGTTGGCTCTGGAGCAGAATGAGCAAACCCACTACCCTGCCATGAAGGTGGCACTGGTGAAAAAGTTTGGACTTACCCCTGAAAGGTACAGACAAAAATTCAGGGGAAGTCACAAAATGAGTAACCAGAATTGGGTAGACTTTCTAGACTACGCCAAGAAAGCTTTAGAGGGTTGGGTCAAGGGCAGCGAGGTAAAAGATTATGAGGGGCTGTACAATCTATTTTTGAAAGAACACCTCCTCGAGAAATGTTTTCCCGAGTTGCGCCAACACCTGGTGGACAGCAAGCTGACCGATCCCCGGAAGCTTGCAGAGGAGGCGGACACTTGGGCAAGTACCCGGGTGTCCTCCAAGGGGACTGGAGGGGATTCTCAAAAAGCCGGACAGGGCGCCCCCCAGAAGAAAGAGGGAGGAGATAAAAAGAAGGAGTTCTCCAAAGGTCCCCAAAATAATTTCCAAGGTAAGGGAGCAGGTTTCACCCCTAGGGCAAACCCGCCCAGAAACCCTAATCCTGGCCAAAGCCAGCAGCCAAGGGTTCTCCACTGTTTTGAATGCGGTGGTGTTGGACATTATAAGGGAGATGTCAGATGCCCAAAGAGACCACCCCCTCCCACCGGAGGAAAGTCACCGGGAGTAGCTAGTGTAGCGCTCGGGGAGGAGTTGCCCTTAGATAAGGGGGGTGAGTGGGCGGGTGTCACCTTAGTGTCCCTGGGAGAGCGGGAGATGGTACCAAAGATCCAGGTGCCCCCAAATACTACAAAGTATGGGCAATGGGTTACCATCAATGGCCAAAGAGGGGAGGCTCTGAGAGATACAGGAGCCAGTATGACTATGGTAAGAAGTCAACTGGTGTCTCCAGAGCAGGTTGTTCCTAATGTACTCCACCCCGCCGCGATGGCTGACGGCAGAATGGGCCACTATCCAGTGGCTGAGGTTCCCTTTGAGTGGGAAGGGGTTGCAGGTTCACTTCGAGTTGCCGTAAGCCCTGCCGTGCCAGTTGATTGTCTGTTGGGGAATGACATGGAGCACAACACTTGGAGAGAGGTGGAATACCGGACGCATTCTGCGATGCTGGGTATACCTGACTGGGCCTGTGTAAGCACACGGTCTGCGACTGCCCGGAGAGGGAGTTCGCCTGGGTTGGAGCCTGGAACAATGGCCCAACCCGCTGCCAAAAAGGGTCAGAAACGGAGACAGGGACAGCCTGCTTCGGCTTCCACGCCCCATGAGACAGATCGGCCACCTGCAGTGGTAGGCCAGGAGTCCGTGGAGGGGGGAGTAGACTCTCTGGAGGATTTACCCATCCCTGCTGAATGGCATGTGGAGGGAGGTCCTACCCGAGAGGAATTCTGTAAGGGGCAGAGGGAGTGCCCTACCCTTGAGGGACTGAGGCGTCAGGCTGAAGCCCAGGCAGCAGGTGATGCTACGGGACACCACCATATTTACTGGGAGGATGGCCTCCTCTACAGTGAACCCAAGGTACCTCTACCTGGCTCATCAAGGGCCTTGGTGGTCCCGCAGCAATACCGAGCCTTTCTGCTGGAATTGGCTCATGCGATACCACTGGCAGGACACTTAGGCCAGGACAAGACCTTTGCACGGCTTGTTCTCCACTTTTACTGGCCTCAGATGAAAGCGGCGTCCAACACATACTGTAGGACATGTGTATCCTGCCAGGCCAGTGGGAAGACAGGGGTGAAGCTAAAGGCTCCCCTGGAACCACTTCCTGTCGTTAGCACCCCCTTTGAAAGGGTGGGCATCGACATTGTAGGGCCATTGGATCCACCAACAACAGCTGGTCACAGGTTTATCCTGGTTCTGGTGGATCATGCCACACGATACCCAGAGGCCATCCCTCTGAGGACTGTTACTGCACCTGTGGTAGCTAGGGCCCTGATGGGAATCTTTACTAGGGTAGGATTCCCGAAGGAGGTTGTGTCTGACAGGGGGACTAACTTCCTGTCTGCTTACATGCGGACCATGTGGAAGGAGTGTGGGGTGACCTACCGGTTCACCACTCCCTATCACCCCCAGTCCAATGGACTGGTTGAGAGGTTCAATAAGACCCTGAAGGGCATGATAAGAAGTCTGCCAGAGAGCTTACGGAGGAAGTGGGACATCCTCCTACCTTGCTTACTGTTCTCCTACAGAGAGGTGCCACAGAAAGGAGTGGGCTTCAGCCCATTCGAATTGTTGTATGGGCACCCGGTGCGTGGGCCTCTTAGCCTGGTGAAGGAAGGATGGGAGAAGTCTCCCAGAAAACCTCCCCAGGATGTGGTGAGCTACATGCTGGCCTTCAGAAGCCAGATGGCCAAGTTGTGGAAGCAGGCTGCTGACAACTTGGAGGCCAGTCAGGCAGTCATGAAGGAATGGTATGATCAGAATGCTCACCCGGTGGAGTTGGAGCCTGGCCAGAAAGTCTGGGTGATGGAACCTGGAGAGCTAAGTGCCCTTCAGGATCGTTGGACAGGCCCCTTTGAGGTGTTGGAGAAAAAGGGTAAGGCCACTTACTTGGTGGATCTTAAGACCCCGAGGCAGCCCCTACGGGTGCTGCATGCCAATCGCCTCAAACCCCACCATGAGAGGCCAGAGGTCATCCTGATGATGGTGACTGATGGTGCTGAGGAAGCAGAAAGCGAGCCTCTCCCAGACCTCTTTTCATGTCAAGAGAAGGATGGGTCGGTGGAGGGAGTGATTCTCTCCCCGTCTCTCACTCCTGAGCAACGAGAGGATTGCCGACAGGTATTGGGGCAATACTCTGCACTGTTTTCCCTTGTCCCGGGAAGAACCCACCTGTGTACCCATGATGTGGACCCAGGAGACAGCCCCCCAGTGAAATCCAAGACCTATTGGCTGTCGGACAAGGTGAAGGCTAGCATTCATGGCGAAGTTGCCAAGATGTTAGAGCTAGGAGTGATAGAACCGTCCAGCAGCCCTTGGTCCAGTCCGGTGGTGCTAGTCCCAAAAGCCGCCCCACCAGGCACCACACCAGAACTGAGGTTCTGTGTGGATTACCGAGGACTGAACTCAGTTACCAAAACTGATGCTCATCCAATCCCCAGGGCGGATGAGTTAATTGACCGGCTAGGAGCTGCCCAATACCTGAGTACCTTTGACCTCACTTCAGGGTACTGGCAGATCTCCTTGACAGATGGAGCAAAGGAAAGGTCAGCCTTCTCCACGCCTGAGGGACACTTCCAGTTCTGTGTGATGCCCTTTGGGCTCAAGAACGCCCCTGCCACATTTCAGCGACTGGTGAACCAGGTCCTCTCTGGAATGGAGGGTTTCTCGGCTGCTTACCTGGATGACATTGCTGTCTTCAGTAGCAGTTGGGAGGACCACTTGCAACATTTGCAAGCAGTTCTCCAGGCGCTGAAACAAGCTGGATTGACCATCAAAGCCAGTAAATGCCAGATTGGTCAGGGGTCGGTTGTGTACCTTGGACACTTGGTGGGTAGGGGGTCAGTGCAACCCCTGCAGGCGAAGATTGAGGCAATCATGGCCTGGGAACCCCCCAAGACACAGACTGAGGTCCGAGCTTTCCTGGGCCTCACAGGTTACTACCGTCGCTTTGTGAAGGGGTATGGCACTATTGTAGCGCCCCTCACAGAGCTCACCTCTAGGAAACAACCTCGACGGGTAGTTTGGACAAAGGCTTGTCAGCAAGCCTTTGAAAAGTTGAAGCAGGCAATGTGTGAAGCACCGGTCCTGAAGGCTCCCAATTTCTCCAAGGAGTTCATTGTGCAAACAGATGCATCCGAACATGGCATTGGGGCAGTGTTATCGCAACTAAATGAAGAGGGCCTGGATCAGCCTGTGGTCTTCTTATCCAGGAGACTGCTTCCCCGGGAACAGAAGTGGAGTGCAATTGAGAGGGAAGCTTTTGCGGTGGTGTGGGCTCTGAAGAAGCTGCGGCCATACCTCTTTGGCTCGCACTTCCTGGTTCAGACTGACCACCGCCCCCTTCGTTGGCTGATGCAAATGAAGGGGGAAAATCCCAAGCTGTTGAGGTGGTCCATCTCCCTACAGGGAATGGACTTTCGGGTGGAACATCGGCCTGGAGTGGACCACGCCAATGCAGACGGTCTCTCCAGGTATTTCCGCCTTAGTGAAGAGGACTCCCAAGGGGTTGGGTAGTTCTCCCCACTTTCAGCTGGGGGGGACGCGTGTTAGACCTGTCTGGATTTTTTTACGCAGTCCCTCCTCATTATTATTTATTTTGTCCCCTTTTTGCCCCTCATACCCTTAATATTTTTCTGTCTACTATTTTTTAGGTGTTGGTCAAGGGGATAGGTGTTCTTTTTCCCCCCATAATCTTTTACCTCAGGCCCTGAGGCCTGTTCTGACAGGAAAAGCTGGCACCACCTAAAATGGTGGCTTCCAACTGCCCCAACTGTCGCACCCAGAACTTGGCCATAGCTTAACATAGGGCATTCCAGAACCTTCTGGTCCATGCTGGACCACTGAAGGGCAGTCTATAAAAGGCGGAATGCTGGACAGCCATTTTGTCTGTCAGTGAGGAGCAGCTAGAGTGAAGGTTGAGGTCTAGTAGTGGTAGGATTCTGAAGGGTGGTTCCCTCTACAAGAGTAGCCCCCTATCAAGACTTTCCCACCTCCTAAGTCCTGTTGTCCTAGCCAAGTTAGCCCATCCTGCTGATCCTGGATAGATAGGTGAAGGGGTTAACTTTAGTAACCTTGGGAGCTGACCTGAGAGTTCCCCTGTGTTCCTAATCTGTCCAGTAAGGAGGGATAGGGGATTAGTGCGGAGGAAGAGCTCTGTGGACTTATTCTAAAAGAGCCTTTCCATTTGTATCCCCCCTCCTCGTCATAGTGAAGAAGAGAAGATCTTTCACTGGACTGATATCAGATTTGCATATCCCCAAGCTGATCCTGTGACGGGTAGCAAGCTTCCTCACCTGTCAGGTCTGTGAGAGAGCTGAGGAACCTGAATCCTGCTTGCCACCGATAGCGGGACCCCTGGGGCACTTGTCGCGCTATGTGGCAGCGCCCCCGCAGGCTCCACTGAGCCCGAGAAGCCTTGCGAGGCTTCCCTTCGTGAACGGGACCCCGGGGGCGCCTACCGCGCTGTGGAGAAGTCGTCAACAGTGACCTAGATCTAAGGGAAGTGGAAGCGCTATCGCGCATGCCCGCCAGATACTGATCCCCGGAAGGAGGGGCACCAAGAGGAAGCAGGCCCGTGAGCAGCGCGTCCCTTCTAGGAGCAGGCGCTGTGAGTAGGAGACTCGAGCCATCTGAATCAATTTTTAGAGCTAAGCTCAAAACTGCTCTATTCGCTTAGTTGATGCGCCGTTTCTGTATGGTCCAGTAATAAAGTAGCTCCTTAGCGCGGGGACACGCCGTTGTTGCGTCACCATGCGCTTTACAAAACCCCCTAAATAGAAATAGAAATAGAGACACCAGCGTAAGCGCCTTCCGCGCATGACTGCGGGAGTAGCAGTCCCCGCCGGCTAACACTGAGGAGGCGCGCCGGCTTTGTCAAACTGCCGGGAAATCCGCCCTCTCCCTCCCGCTCGAGCGCCACACTGAGGAGCTGGCCCGAGCAGGGAGAGAGTGTGAAGAGGCCCTGATTTTCCTCCCCTCTAGAGCCACGTTGAGGAGCTGGCTCGAGGGTGGGGAAGTGAATGCTGAGGAGCCCTCTGAGGTCTGAGGGCCCCCGCCTGCCTTGGTTCCCTGACCCCTCCCTTTTATATCTGCTGCCCCCCTCCCTTACTAAGCCTGATTCAGGACGAGACCAGCCAGAAACCAACAAGTAAGGAGGAGAATTACAGGGGGAAGCGGCGCTAACTTCTCCAGTGAAGCGCTTAAGGCACTGGTAGTTATCCTTTCTAGATAAGAAAGGCTGGGGAGCAGCATAAGTGGAACTTAATGGTTAAATGAAGGTTTGAGCAATATAAAGCTTGCTGTTTAATAACTAAAACTTTGAAATAAGTTGGAAATCCTTGAAATAGTACTATTGTGCACATGACTTTTAAATGTATTGAAAGATACTGTTAATGTGGATTCTTAATACCAGTGATCTTGCTAAAAAGAATACTATTACTTTTATGACATCTGCTTTTGATATTGAATGGTAGTTTTCTCTCCCAAAACTCTAGCAGGATGTTCTTCGCTTGATTTATTGTAAGGTATTGAACTGTAAAATTCTAAAGGTATAAGAGAACAGAGTATATTATTTTTATAAAACAGTACTTATTTTTCCACATTTTTGGTGTAGCGTTTTCTTTTGTGTGTTATTGCGTGGTTTTACTTTTGGGTGGTCTGCAACCTTAACACTGTGCCTCTGAAATGCATGTCTTGCCCTAGGCCAGGCTACCCAGTTCCAACAATTACCTATTAATTATTATTTATATATTATCAATTTCCTTCCCACACTTTACTCCTACAAACCTAACAACTCACACCTAATATAGAACTTAAAAAATATAATTATTACACAATCAATAATAAATTAATAATTAATTGTTAATTAATTATACTTAATTAACTTCCCACCCTATACCTCTACAAAGCTAACAACCTGCAACAACACTATTAGCAATCAAATGAAAAGTTATACGCCACTTAAAATTACAACCTAAACATAAAACTAATACATGAACTAAAAAACATGAAGATTACTAAAAAATATATTTTTTACAACTAAATTATTGAAAACGATATTAACAACAACAATATCCTTGACAGGGATATTCCTAAATAGCAATATTTTTGAATCACAATATTTTTTTAACAATATTTCTGTAAATTGATATTTAAACTCTATATTTTATCCAAATACCATCTTATTCTAATAGAGACTTCTAGTTGCAGATTTCTCAATTTTTGAGTAGATACCAAACCAGTAAATATGTAGAGGTGCTTGTTTGAAAGGTCTCAAACCAGAAAGTTCTGCAGGACCGACCGGGTAAAATGCCCTTCTCTGCAAACCTTCCTGCCCAGACAATAGTGCTTCATCAATCTTAGCCACTTGACAAATGTCCAGGGCAACAAACATGCGTGCTAACCCAATGGTAGAAACTTCAGCTGTGGTAGAATGATCATGTAGTTCTTCTGGAGGCTGCTTTTAGCCCAGTACATAACAAATCTTAGTGCAGAGCACAATCCAACAGATCTTCACTTCTGCACAGCATTGGCTTCTATGCACGCCAGAGAACCCTACAAAGAGCTGATAGTCCCCCCGGTGTTACTTTGTACTATCTATATAGCTCAGCGCTCTTGTGGGTTCCAAGTAATGGAGTCTCTTCTTTTCTTCAGAGGGGTGAGGTAGAGCATAGAATACTGGCAGGGTGATATTCTGGCCAGTTAGAACAGTGTCACAACATTAAGCAAGAAAGATGCCCTCGTCCACAAGACCATTTTGTCATAGAAAAGGGTGCTGTATACGGTGAGTTAACAAGGGCTTAAAGCTCACTAGCCCGCCAAAACAATGTTATGGTGACAAGGAACACTGTCTAAGTGGGCAAGGAACTGCAAGGTGCAGCTGTGACGCAGTTCAAATGGAGTGCACATCAGGAATGTGAAGACCAAGTTAATGCCCCACAGTGGCATGACAAAGGGAGAGGGAGGAAAAGGTGTTGTAAACCTTTCAAAAAGTGCATAACAACTGGAAATTTAAACAGCGAAGGCTGATCGAACAACATAAAAAAGCCAAAGGAGGCAAAAGGTACTCTCTAGCTGTGCCCGGAGCAAGGCCTTGTCAGGTAAGGGACAGAATAAACAAAAGATAACATGGCCTGGAATGGGTGGCATCACAACTGTTCTCTAAAGCCTCTGAAATTACAGGTCAGAGATCTTCTTGGACACCTGGGAGGACCTGTGCCACAGAATCCTAAAGAGCATGGGAGTAGCATCCCAGTATACAGCTAGAATTCACAGATTGAAGTGCCAGACTGATAGACAAGAAGATCCTTTAACCAAACACCTCCACTCGCTTCAACTCCCTATCAGCGGGGGCAGTCGGTAATGTGTTGGGGTTAGATCTACCCAGAGACACTTGCACCACCAAGCTTTCGGTAGGGGGGGGTTGCTGAGATAGAATGGCAGGTCATCCGGGACAGGGCGAGGGTGTTGTGTAATCTGATGGTTCACCAGAGAGCCAGAACAAGATTTGGCCCATGCCCCTAACAACGTGGCCGTAAGGACCTCACTGAAAGGCATGAGGGGCTAAGTTGATGTCTGCCACAGCTGGAGAACTTCAGCCAACATGCTAGTCTTGACCTCTAAGGAGGGCAGTTGGAGGTTCAGTTCATCAGCCACCTTACACATATCCCTGACGTAGGAGACACTCTCCTCATTGGAAGGACCAGGGGGTGAGAGCAGCCCTGTTTCAAGAGAGGTATCTAGGCCACTGGTCTCCTGTAGGTTATCGTATCAGTTCTCTTCATGACAAGGCTGACCAATCTCGTCGCCCACATCAAATTCATTATCTGAATCTGTGACAAAAAGTGCATGGAGGGTACATGTTTGTTCCGGTGGAATAAAATCCAGCTGAATAAGTGGGCTCATGGGCAGAAATGACCAATGTCCAACCGGCATGGGCTCGATGTCTAAGAGGACAGCTGGGCCTACTTCCAGCATTAAAGGAATTGACGTCAAAGAGCCAGGAAAAGGTGAGGACCATGATGCCGGAGGTGGTGTCAGTACTGGAGGGCACCCTCCTGGGAGATCCTAGGGTCCAGTTGGCACTGAGGGTGAACATAGGCTCCAAACATAATTTCTGGAGTAGAACTGTGCTGGCGCAGAGCTGCAAAATGGCACCTACCGATGCACGGAGGTACTGCTGAAAAGTTTCCGTATCCAGTCTGGCACCTGGGGAATATTCAAAAGGTGAGGAATGTGTGACGAAAAGCCCGTTATTGCTGAGAAAGTGATCTACTTGCTGCCACCACAGGGGGACTACATGCACCAGCTTGCCAAGTGGCCTCCTGCAGTCAGCACTAGCGCCAGGAGATGCTTAAATTTTACCGCGGGCGCCCACAGTGTGAGACGTCCATTATTGTCGAGAAAGTGATCCACTTGCTGCCGCCACAGAGGGACTACATGCATCAGTTTGCCAAGCGGCCCCCTGCCGTCAGCATTAGCACTAGCTCCAGGAGGTGCTTAAATTTCAACGCGGGCACCCGCAGCGCGGGATGTGCGCAGGCGTGCCCAGTCAAAGCCCGGGCCAAGGGCAGGTCCGTCTGCACCCATCCGAGCCCGGAGGAGGCTGGGCCGGACGTACCCTCTTGTCCTGGCTCTTCGGATTTCCTTCCAGCAGGATCATCCACCGCTTGTCCTTCAACTCACTTAAAGTTCATCGCCCAACGAATGTTGCTGATGGCCAGGTGGGAGCGATCTCTCTTGACACTATTATCTCTTATTATTCCTTGTCCACATACTAACTATTTGAGTGGAGTACCAGTATCCCACCAGCTAGGAGCTGTCTACGCCAGCCTGAATATTAGTATCCCCCTAGTGGCTTGAACTGTTCACTGTCTCCAATTTTGTTAATTTTACTTTCACGTGTGCCAGGTGCAGCATCGACTCAGGCGCCCTTACCCTTATTTCTAAAAGATCAGGTACATCCATAATGGGGAGACGCAGGGTGGTGGCGGGACCTACAAGCAAAGAGCCTTTACATACTGTCAACACTAGGGATGCATTTCTTCAGTTTGCAGCTGGGGTCCTGGACAAGGAGATTGAACTGATTGCCAGACGCCTATATATCGTTCACGGTCCAAGATCCTGTTCTGATCTCCCCGACGACCCCACAGGTTGACACTCATTCCCGGCTCCAGTCCTCTCGGGTAGACCGGGTTGATTTGTCACCATCTCAGGTGGGTGCCACTACTCCCCTTTCTCCAACAGTCTTTATCCGGCATGGCGCACTCTCGCCAGTTCTAGTTCCAGCTTCTGGGCCCAGACCAGGCAATGGCTTGAGTGCAGGAGGTGCAAAGAGGAAGCGCCCATCGGTGGGGGGTCCATGCAAACGTAGTAAGAAAACAGGACCCCAGTCAAGTCCAGTAGTATACTCAGCAACTGCCATCCTGGATGCAACTATGCTAGATATGCTTCAAGCAGGTTTATTGTCAGCTTTGGACACCAAATTGGACCCAATTTTGCTCCGCCTCGCTGCATTTGAAAAGAACCTCAGTGAATTGGCGGCCGCCTTGCTAAGGGACCGTGCTTCTCCTACTGCAAACCTTCTCCCCACAAGGCCTTCATCTTCTACTGCTATCCCTAGCTTCAGTGGCAGCGGTACGCGGGTAGTAGACGCAATGGCGTCCACTGCCGAACAAAGGTCTAACCTTTTGGCTGGAGTCACCACAGTACCAACCTTGACCAGTGCCGCGCCAACCGATCCCCCAATCACCAGAAGGGGGGTTAACATCTCGAGCTCTGTCTCCTCCCAACCTCGACAACCTCAGAGTGCAAAGGTCAGCGGTTTGCCTCGATATGCTGACATGCAAGATGGTTCTGAGGGTATGCCCCCTTCCTGCAGTGTGGGCTCTGTTCACCTTCCTCCTGAGTCCACTTCGCTTGTTGTGGTGCTAGACACCATACCGCGCCTTGAACCTCGGTCCAAGGAAGACTTTTTCCAGCTAAAGAATAAGGTGGTACATTGGTTCAATTCAAACATTGCCCTTGGTCCCAGGGTGAAAAATCAAATTCTTATGGTGCGCCGGACACAGTGGGTTGGTTTTACTAACAAATAATGGCAGGGAGATTGCATCATTGTTAATTTTAACAATTCATTTATTGTCAACCACATTTTAAGCTCAGTAGTACAGTTTGATTATAGGTGATAGATGTCGGAACTCTGCAATTCAGGCACTCCCGTTGGGGTTCGTTTATCGACCAAGTACTCAATTTTTTGCGACCCCAACTCGGGAGGCCTTTTGAGGAGGGTTATGGGGGTCACATGGAAGGGATCTCAGGATTTAGCACCATAAACAGATTTGCTCCATTGAGTACATTGGAAGATTGCGATTGACTCTGTGCAGGTTCCTCAGACCCCGTGATTCTTGCTACACAGGGAAAAATCCCATCCCCAGAACAGGTAATGAGTAAGTATGGCGGGCGGGAGTTTCTTTCTTGGAACATCGCGGGGCTGGCAAGTGAGATCGACAACCCTGGGTGGTTGGACCTTGTGAAAAGATTTGAGGTAATATGTCTCCAGGAAATCGGGGCTATTGAGAATAACTATCACCTGGATGGCTATAAAACCCTCTTCGTTCCAGCTATCCCATCCTTGTCAGGGAGAGCAAACGGGGGCCTTATCATATTTGTCTCATTAGCCGTCCTTGACATTTCAGCATCTGTACTTCATGCTTCATCCAACGTACAGGTGCTGTTGTTGTCAAGTGGCAAGAGTAGACTCCTTTTGGGAACCTTTTACAATGCAGGAGCCACACAAGGGTATGAGTGTATCATAACACAATTGGGGTCAGTATTGCGGGGTTGCATCCTGAATGTCCAGAATTGTTTTCATATCATCCTAACAGGGGATTTTAATATCCACATGTGTAGGGATATTAGATTAAGAGGAGTGGAAGCCATGGGTTGTGCACGACAATCAGGACTGCATATGGAACATACCCTCAGGGTACTGAGCTTAACTCACTCCTGCTAGAGTTCGACTTAATATCAGTTATGAATAAGCTGCCCCTGGGGAAAACTGACATTAATCCCACTTTTATCGGTATAGGGTGCGAAACTTTTATAGATTTTACCTTTGTGTCTACCCCTTTCTTTTCCTTCGTCACAGATTTTTCTGTCCAGGCTAGTGAATTTATTGACCATGATCCTAGCTGTGTAATAACAGGTTGGCTCCGTGCACATGGACGTTCTAAGTTGGATGGGGGAGGAGTCCTTCTCAAAGTGGTCGAGGCAGGAGCTTAAAATGGGGGTGTATAGAACCAGAGTTATTTTAGGAGTCCCTTGAAACGCAGTGTCATAGGGAGTTCGCCACCTGTTTTGTCGGTAAGGCCAGTGCCTCGGACATCTTGGGCACTTTTGGTACCATGTCCACCGTCATACGGAGGCTTCGGCGCGCCCCAGAGGGTAGCTGGGAGCCAGCAGGCCCAAGATGGTTTGATTCTGTCTGTTTCCAGGCCTCTAGGAAGCTGAGACAGGCTTTGAGTGACAAGTCCCGAGACACGGTGGCGGTTAAAGGTCTTTGCAGAGCATATAAGGCTGCGCTTGCATCTCGCCAGTCCACTTTGAAGGAGGAGGTCTGGTCTGACTTAGTGGAGGCAAGTACATTGCGTAACAGCTCCAAGTTTTGGGCCATCATTAGTAGCCCATTCCTCTCAGAAGAGAATGCTCATTCACTGAATGCCCATATTACAGAGTTGAACTGGGTCCTTCATTTCAAGAGCATCTTTCAGGCAAACGCTCTGTCTAATAAGGGGCAGGATAGGGTGAAAGGTAAGGCGGATCTCGTCTTCTACGAATCGGAGATGAGAGCGGGTATACGAGGCCTGACCAATATAAGGGCCCCGGGGCCAGATGGGATCCTGCCTGACCTTGCTCATGTAGATACTTGGATGCCCACTCTTACTGCTGTTATTAACGCCTCAGGCCGGATTGACCGCCCTAATTCTTGGGCTGTATCAACTATGGTCCCGATATTTAAAAAGGGCAACCGGGACAGCACTTCATGTTATAGGCCCATTTCCCTCCTGGACTCTGTGGTGATGGTGGTGGCCCATATGATTCTTGATAGACTGGTATTCTGGGCGGATGAAAGTCACTTTTTATCGGAGATCCAATATGGCTTTCGCCCCGGTCGTTCCACTGTGGAGCAGTGACTTAATATGTAGCCTGTCCTGAATAAGTACATAGTGGCACGTGCCTGCCCTATTTATTTAGCCTTTATGGACCTGTCCTCAGCCTTTGACTGTGTGAACAGGTCCAAGCTATGGCAGCTGATATCATCCATCGGCATCAATAATAACATAATTTAGTTTTTTAGGGATCTTGATCGAGATTCCAGGGCAGTAGTAGTTTCTCTAAGGACCTGAAAGTGTCCCACCAGGGGGTGCGCCAGGGGTGTATTCTCGTACCCTTCCTCTTTAATTTATATATCAATTCATTAGAGAAGGCCCTCCTAACAACTAAAGCAGATACACCCCAGGTAGGCAAGTGCAGCCTCACGGTCCTCCTATATGCGGATTACCCAGTCCTCCTGGCGAGGACTGCTAGGGGCTTACAACTTCTCCTCAACTCTTTGCCTCATTTATGGAGGAATTGGACTTGTCGGTGAATCACTCTAAATCATATATTATGCAGGTGGGCCCCAGCAAGACAAAAGGGAAAGCAGCCCACTTTTAAATTGGGATGTTCGTCAATACCTAAAGTAAATGTTTTTTCCTATTTGCTTAATCACAAGAAAGGGGATCTAGTTAAAGCCTCTGCAGTCATTTTTTAACTTTGCCAACAGAGTGGGAGGGAAACCAATAGGGGCCCTCCTGAAGATTTATCAGACAAAATGTGTCTCAAAGGTCAGCTACAGGCGTGAGATATGGGGTCATGCCGAGCTTGGGCTGTGCAGAACCCTGAGAACTCATCCTTGCGAAAAGTTCTTTCTGTCCCGCAAGGCACACCATCGTACGTTGTCCATGAGAAACTAGGGATGTCTTTTCTTGCTGATGATCTGGCTTTCCGCCCTTTGGCCCCCGTGGCTTAAGATTTGGTTTGAAGCAATATAACACACTTAGTAAAGATGTGATGTGGGATTGTCTTTCTCTTGATTATGCCCCGCGTATTCGCTGGCTCCAGTCCATAAGAGTTTGCCTCGCCAGGCTAGGAAAAGCAGATCTTTATATGAACCCTGAGGGAATTAAAACAAGCATTTACAATGCAATGGTTTCGCCTTTGGAAAAGTTAGAGCTATTGGCATTGCTCATGACATTTCTTTTTTTTTTTACTTATAAATAAATGGCATTGTTATTTACATTGCAATAGGTCTCACATTTGTTGGAGTTGGAGCTACTGGCATTGTAAGTGGCAATGTTTTTTATTCATGCTTTTTTGTTTGGAGTGGAGGGATTTTTTTTAAAGTGCACACTATACCATATTATAAGCTTTATGGCAACTATACAGTAAAGCTATAGCTATTTTAACGTAAAATGGTGTAAATGGATGAATACAAATACAAAAAAGAATCTTAAACTGTATGGTGGAATGTATAGCAGGTGACAGACTACCGATCACAACATACGTACTTGAAGTGATTGTGGGTACCATATGTAATAAAAATATCGGTAGTATGGGGTGTCAATGACGCTTGTGCAAATGATGCTCAGCTGGTGAAGTGGTCAGCTCTGTTTGCAGATGCAAAGTGGTGAAAGGTGAAGTATTCAGCTCTGTCTGCAGGCACAAAGGGATGAATGGTGAAGTGGTCACTCTCTTCAGCGGTGAACATGCTCTTTACTGTTGCTCATGGGCATCAAGAGAATCTGCCAGGTCTGAGTCCTTTCCGACACCTTATGTGAGGGCTGGGGTTTGTAAATGCACCTACATTAAACACCACTAAGAGATGAAGCGATTTCTGTGACATCACGTGATTTTTCTCCAAAATGTTTTTTTCACTTTCACTTTTTGGTTGTGTATGTGTGAGCGTTTGTCGGTGCGTGCAGTGAGTGTACGCCGGTGTGTGTGTGAGACTGTGTGTATCTATCACGGATGTGTTGGTGGGAGTGTTCCTGTGTTTGTGTATGTGTCGTGCATGAGCTTCATCGCGCTTGAGTTTGTGGGGGCATGAGTTTTTCTGCGTGTCTCTGCGTTCACAAGTGTGTGTGTTTATATCTCTCTTGTGGTGTCTGTCTGTGGCTGTGTGTGTGCCTGTATGTGCGTCCCTCGTCCTCGGTGTGGGCTGCAGAGGAGTCTTCCTACAGTGAGGACGCGCCTGCCCCCGTCAGCCCCGCAGACAGCCGCATGTGTGCCTCGCCTCGCAGTGCAAGCCTTCTGCCCCTTTTTTGAAACCCAGTCCGGGCAGACAGCACATTGCATCAGCATGAACAAAATAAAGGACGACTCACTTTCGAGGACTGTTCAGGTCTAGTGCACTCAAACTGAGCATGTGCATCAAGGCATGTAAGACATATTGACATGTGGATGACCACGAGCCCGTCATGATTCATTACTTTACACACGGACAGGGGGGTGGGGGCGGGAATGGACAGCGGGAGAGGCGGCGGGGGTCGGGAAGGCCGCAGGAAAAACATGAAGCACACGGACAGGGGGGGGGGGGCGGGAACGGACAGCGGGAGGGGGGGTCGGGAAGGCCTCAGGAAGATCATGAAGTACACGGACAGGGGGGGGGGGCGTTAAGTCGGGAACGAGCCGTAGAAATCTGAACTATGGTGGCCATTAGGAGAAGTGGAGTTTTGGGCATATGCACCACACTGGCCTACGTGTGAGTGTTTTAACTGGGTGCATGCGTTACTAAATCGGTCGTGTCAATGTGTTACCGCCATAATAAATTATGCGCTAATAATGTGTAAATTAAGTGGATAAGGATTATCAACATAATAATGAATAACTCCACGATAGCGAACAAATAAATTACAGTCCTTAAACGTTGTTCGTGAAACTTCCCTAACTAGTTAGCCTAAAACTCATACTGGCCTTCCAGCCCGACATTGTTATGCACGTTATTGCAGTCCAGTCCTACCACAGCATACCTGCAGACACGAAGGTCCTCGGTGTCCCGGTAGACAGCACATTCAATCAGCATGAACAAAATAAAGGACGACTCACTTTCGAGGACTGTTCAGGTCTAGTGCACTCAAACTGAGCATGTGCATCAAGGGACTCGTAGCGGGTACTTTAGCATCGGAGGAGGGTCAGATTTGGCGTTTGATTTAAGATTAGCACATATAACGTAAGACTTGCCTGCAGAGATCTCCATAGCCATGAGATATGAATTTCACCTGTTTTCCGATGGGTGGTTCTCAATTAACGATCCTATGCCTCGAGAACATGCGATGGGGAGCGCACAAAATTATTTATGTAAATTAGCCACAACGGTCGCTTTGGGGCGTGACTCGCAGTGCCTGCCTTGCCAATGGCGGGGAAGTCAATACAGCTCTCGATGACATGACACCATCGAAGGCAAACAAACAAACCAGCAACGACAGAGTCTGATCAGCATATTTGAGTATGTGGAGAGCCCTCTATGGGACGCTGGCGCTAAACAGGCAGTCGCAGTAGGTCTTTGAAACACACAGTACATCCAACAACTGGACTTTATTGAATAAAGTTGCTTCCTTTATACTGTGCATAGTCTGGCATTTTTGGTGTAGTCGGCTGACTGGGAGCAATCAATACCATTGCTGCGTTTTGTTTACAGACCTCAGTCTGTAATTTACGAGCCGTAGCCTGGGCTCTGTGCATAAGAAATAGCCATTTTTGCCGCAAAAAGTCCAGGAAATTAATTTGACATTAGCTTATGTGAGAATTGAAAACGGGGGTACATTCCACATTCAAACTCATCCATGCCTACTTCTAAGCCTAACCATGACTATTTGGTCACGTGGTGTGATCCTGGCCCCACCTGGTTTCCATGCAATGCCAAAAACATAGCCTCGAGACATCAATGCACGTGCTATACGCCTTCCCTCGCATTCACAGCTGCACATGTTGCTACATACACCTGGCCCGATTAAAGTGATGCATAACTAAACGTGTAATATGTATTTTATTCATAAATTGGTTCCTGCTATCACCCACGTAATGCAAAGCATTGCAAAACCGACGCGTGCATTTAAAATCCATGTCTGTTGTGGCACCAAGCGGGCGAACATGAAAGCAGCTGCGTGCGGTTTCCACAAGCAGACGACTGCCAGGGGTCAGGCGCTGAAAGCCCCGAGCCAAATGACATGCAGGAACCCACAGCATTTCCGCGGCCGTCCCTCGAGCCAGCATTGTTACAGAGCATGATGTGAGGGAGGGGAGGAGGGGAGGGAGTGCTCTCTGTGACATCCACCCCCTCCAGGCTGGAAGAATGCACCCCCGAGCCTGTGTTATTGGAGAACGGAGAGCCCCCCTGCATCCACCGCTGGCCTCCTGGAGCCCGGACAGGGGGCACCGCAGGAACAAAACGCCACCTGCCTCTGTCCTCAGAGAACACAGCCATGTGTCTATGTTGAGAGCTAAGGAAGGTTACTTGTATGTTCGTTCTCCACCAAAACACTATACACAGGTTAGTATTCACGGTGCACTTTCCAGTGGCATGTTTGCCTGGTGGTGTTTTGCTTTTTATAGCCGTTTGCTGTTGGTGCTTCTGTTTTTCCAATTATAACAAGTCAGGTCCCGGGCCGTGCTGTGATTGGCTGACGTCACGGTGGTGTCCCGGGCCGGCAGCCAATCACAGCGCGGCCCGGGAAATGACGTCACGGGGTGTCCCGGGCCGGCAGCCAATCACAGCGCGGCCCGGTACAAAGGGGCGGGACTTAAAAAGAAGCCCGAGAAACGCCCCCGAATCGCGTTTTCCAGAGAAAGCGTGATTGACAGCCTCTGTCTCCCAATGGCTAGCCTCCATTTATGGAGCTAGCCAATGAAAGACAGGGGCAGACAGGGGCGGGACTAAGCCTCACACTGTAGGAACATGAGATTTCTCCTGGGCGGAGCTAGGAGCTCCGGCCCAGTCGAAACCTAAAAAGGACCTCGTTTGGGCAAAGGAGGTTTATTTAAGAACATGTCATTGTGATAGAGAGGGCAAAGAGTTGTGTATGCATAGTGTGCGAAAGTATGTCGTATTGAAATCTGTGCGTACTACTGAGCCTTATTTTTTGGGCTTAAAAGTATTCACGACCAGTTTTTACTGACCTCTTTCACTACTTACTAGCACACCCCTAAGGTTCCCATAGAGGTCAGTGCCTGTGGCTGCGACGGAGAGTCTCCTCAGGACATGTTGCACTTTTTAATGTTTTGTACTTTTTATATTGTACCTAGAAAGCTATTTATTATTCCCATTTTTAAAAAAATGGGTTTTAGGAGGGTGAGACCAACTTTTATGTTTTTTACAACTTCTCACTAGCGATACTGTCTTGTACGCTCTTAACTTTTTACCGATCGTCATCAGACCTAGGATAAGCTGTAACTAACATTTGTATGGTAAATTATGTACTTTTATTCTGTGTTTTGATTATCTGGATTTTTTTCATTTTTGTCAACCTGTAACTTGAACACTGGAATATTGTAGGTTGTTTGACTTTTATGGCTTTATTTTTAAAGCCGAATAAAGTTTGTTGATGATGATGGTGTGGCTAGAAGTCTCTATCAGAATGCCTGCCACTCATACCTAAGCCCAGTGCATCTTCCATTTACTGCTGCATATTTGTGAAAGTGCATAGACAGATCTATGTATTTATTACACTTGTCAAATTGAACCTACCATTTCACGTTTGGTTAGTACCACAGGTTGATGCACACTTATTTGCCAATTTCTAGAAATCATGTGCTTGTTTCTTCTCTCATCCATGCTGCAACTGTGCATTTTGTCCTTTGTAGAAGGCCTGTCTCCACAATCCTGCTTGCTCCTCCATGACTCAAATATTTCAGTTTTGTTCAGAAGTATCTAAATCCTTCACACTTCAACAAAAAAATACTTTAAAACATTTGAAATGATGTGCTTTATTCACTAGTTCCAATCACTAAATGTTGAAGAGCTGTTTTTCTTGAAAAGAAGAAACGCTGCTTTTTATACATATGGAAATTCATAAGCACTAAATGTGAGCATGTTAAAGTTTGCCAAGTTATCACCCTGCCTGGGTATGGCTTATCTTGTTCTTTGCCCTTCTCACGCCTACATACAGCAGCTACTTTGCAGGTTTTTCTGATACACTGTACCATAACACAAAAATACAGAGTAGGTTTGCTGTTTGCTAGCAGGCTGATGTAATTCAGAGTTGTGCTATGCATAAGATGAAAGATCATGTGTGCTTACATAGGGCTGGCTCGTTCTAGGATGTCACAGTGAACATGCGAGCCCACAGGTCAGTGTTGCTGTAAATAGGTAGGCCTTTCTTCAGTGCACCATGTTGGTAGTGTAATATGTCTAGGTTGTTCCAGGCTCTTGATAGCAAGTGTAGTTTAATTTAGATTCTGATTACTGGCGATGGGTTGTGGCAGCTCACTGTTTCAACATTTACACACTACTATACTCTTTCTATGTAAACTAGCAATATTTCCTTTGCGAAGCCTAATATTTTCTTGAAAGAACTAGTTGGGACCGGACGTGCGTGTGCCCTTTTTTTGCCAGTTAACTTTATCACAATTTCCTTTTCACCTTTGGACAATGGGCAGCTTACACATATTTTGAGGTGGAGATGATACCTCTTGCTATGAAAGTTATGGTCCATTCTTTGTGTGGGTATTCTGGTGGCACTGAGTCCAGGATGAGCTGTACTTCAGTTCTGCTGGTGAATGTGAAGGTGGTTGAGATATAGTTATGTCAACAATAAGACAGTGAGAGATATTTTCTGCTATATGTGTGAGTGACAGCCTTTTGGGGGGCACTGTGCAATTTGTAGAAACAAAAAATGCAGGCCCAAACTTTTTTCTTAAGGTCTCATTGCTGAATGCCAGGGTTGCAATTACTTTGTTTTCTTTCACTACCCTACATTTACTTTGACTTTCCCTTATTTTTACAGGTTCTTTTTTTATCCCCTTTTCTGACTGCATCATTGTTTTTTATTTTTCTTTCTTTCCTCTTTCTCTTTCTGTCTCTGTCTCTTTCACCTTAGGTCATGGTCTGTTTGTGAAATGAAGCCACAATCCACGAAAATAAGTGTAAGTGCCTACTACAGACACATTAAATGGAGGGTAGGCAGAGGACGACCTTTTCCCTCATTTGCTGAAACATGTCGACCCCATTAATCATCACAACAGTTATTTGTTGAAAGCTGTCTTTTTGCACCGTTTTTAGATTTGAGCACTGAGATACCATTAAACAGTTTTTTCTCTCATTCCCCAATTTTAATTCACTTATTGAAATGTTTTTTCACACTGCATTTTTTCCTATCACATTTATCAGTTATTCACGTCTGTAGGTCATTTAGTTACTTGTTATATTTTTAGGACATAATCAACAGGCCCTAGTTTTATCATCCACGAGTCACCTCCCCCCTTTTCTTGATAGGGGTTGAGCCCTCAGAGTCACTACAGTGACACCAGGAGAAGACCCAGATGATAACAAAGTATGGCACCACTGGTGACTGATGGTAATCCGTCCTTATGATTAGGTCTTCCAATTTCCTTAAGGACATTAATAAGATTCCACTTGACAGTTAGGTAGATTCTGTTCTTTCAGACTCTCTTTAGTTTATTGTATGTTTGTCCAGACCCGTGGATAGGCTTGTGTAGTATTTGCTCTGTATGGGGAGTATATCCACGCAAGGTCTTTAAATATTCCCCGAGACCCCTTTCTAACTGTTGATTTGTTTTTTTATAGCTGGGTAACCATATTCCACATATTAGAGCAGTCTCACCTCTGGGGAGTGAAAGGCAGTTAAAGCAATCACATCTGCATGGATATGTGCTGCACTTCGAATGGTACACCTGGTGGTGTGGACTGGCGGCGTAGCTAGATTGTTCAATCCGATTGAACAATCTAGCCAATCCTTGGGTAAAGGAAGTTTTACACTGACAAAAGGCAGCGGTATTTGATCTGTAATTTACGAAATTAGGAGTGTTGGCTCTTGTCACTTGACTTCATAAACCACTTCACAAACTTCTGCAAGCATGCTGGATGGTTTCCAAACGTGGCATGGATAGAGCTCACTTTGTGCCCCATGCCTTGTTTACTGATCTGTCTGACAAGTTTCAGCACTGTTTTCTAGAGTCACTAGGGCCTTCACTCCTGTCAATGTACCCACTCACCCAATAACTTCAGTTGATTCTAATTCAAATCTCAGGTTAAAATTACCTATTTGTTTCACAATGGTAAAAGTTTGAAAGTGCATGGCTATGATTTAAATGAATCTGCAAGCTACACATAGGACTCTGCAATTGTAAATGTTTAACTCATCTCAAACAGCAAAATGATCAGTGCACCATTCTGTTCAAATATTTTACTTAATATATTCAGACCTTTTAGGAATTTAAAAATCCCCCCAAATGTTTTATACTTGTTCTTTAATAATGTCAACCATTTGATTGTTGGAAGCAGAAATGTTCTTCCTGTATTTTCCTACTACTTTTTCTTATGACATTGCAAGGTGTATGGTTAAAGCTGACGGAGTCACACCCACAGAGCATGCCCAGCAAATGCTGGCTGTCCATGTAATTAAGGAACCAGGCTACACTAATAGCTCCAGGAACAGCCTTCTAGCAGGCTCCTCAAACAAATGCACAGGAGAGTAATTGTGTGGATGTGTAGTTTGTGTTAGTATACAGAGCTGTGCAGGAGTTTAGTTTAATTCCAAACTCATATTACAAGGTTTCAAAGATTATATTGTCAATGGTGGGAATTACATTACAGAACAACAGCAACCTATTTTGAGGCAATAAATCGACTACCAGTGTCGTCAAGTGACTACAAAAGGGGGTTTAGCACCATTTACTTGATAATTTCACCCTTTTGAAAAACTGTCTTAAGTATAATTTTCATAAATCTCGTGGGTCCTCCTCTGGCTCTTTGGAAACCATTGCCATGCGTTAACAGATGCTCATCACCAAGAGGATGATACTCAGTCTAGGAAGGTGGATCCTACTGCCCATCACAACAAAAGACACACACGTGTGGGATTCAATGATGAAAAAGGTCTCACTAATTACACATTTCTTTTGGGTAAACATCCAGTGGCAGTATTGCATGGTCTATAATGTCTGAATTAATATAAGTGCAGAGTATTCAGGTATAACTTTATCTTTCATAGGGAATTTTGGTTGCTATACTTAAACTTGGCTGCTAAGGGGTTTTCCCCTCCTGTGCTGAATATTTATGAATCCCATTATACATGACAAGTTGACCTTGTCATGAGCACAGCTCCAGTATACTCTCATGACGGGTTCACCTTGTCATTAGCATGCAAGTGGTTAAAATACCACATATTTTGCGAAACTTGCGTTTATTTGATAATGGTCAAAGTATGCTAGAATTGTCCGTTTATGCAGTGTTGCTATGCTGGGTAGGTTAAAACATTTTATAGTTTTGATATACACAATTACAATTATTCCCAATTTGTAGCACTTATCTACTGTTGTTATTCAGGCACCAAATGTCATACACATTTGAGCTAATAATTCCTTCCAACAGGGAACTCAAGTCTTAGGCTTAAGTACTGATTAGTTTTCTTTCGTTAAATGTTATAATGCGCCTAAATGTACTCAAGATAGATCTGCTAAACTAATGTGTGAAGTATTAAGATCTGATGTCACTTCTTGTGATGTCACTTCCTGTAAAGTCATGGGACATGCTGCCACCTCCTTTGATGCCACTTCCTGTGATGTCACTTGCGATATCACTCACCATGATGTGACTTGCGTACATCTTAATTTGGTTAGATCCCCACTTCTTTTTTTCGGACGTGCACCCTAGATCCTGCACTAAATTGCGCTCTCAAATTGGATTGTTAAGAAAAATAATACATAGTGAAGTAAAGCCAGGGGTCATGGATCACACAATTTGATCAAGTGGGGATGCTGGGATTTGAATCCAGGATTGCATATAGTGCTGATCTAAGACTGTGGGTCACATCCTTTTCTCTTCTGTTTAACAACATAGATCAGAGCAGTGTGTTCAGTTATTTAATTATTCTTATTTTACTAGTATTGGTATATGTAGGTCAATAAATACTTTTCACACCATAATTCACACTGATACTATACTGTTTGAAATTTTCTACAGGCATTGAAGATAAATGTAGGAACAGAGCATGCCTGTCTGAAATCATATTGTATTTCCTAAGCGTCTCTTTGAAGACAGTCATCCAAGAAGTAAACTCAGTTGGAGCTCCGAGACCTCTTTGTTTTTTGCTCATTATTTAAGTGCAGTCATTGAGTAGTTGAGTCTCTCATCCTTATTTTTTTAAAAGTAGGTCAAGCTAGCAATACAGTAAACATAATACACAGTAGCATCTCCTGCTTCCTTACACTTCTGGCTCACTAGGTTTTACATACAGATTTAGATGATTAAGAAAACTATGAGTCCTTTGACCCTCACAGAGTTTGGTCCTCAGGTTACAATGCTTCAAGGAGACTTAGGCGATGTGCAGCATGTCTTCCTAGAGACATGCTCTGTCTGTCACTATTTGATCTACACTTTTGGCTTTAAAATCTGGGATGGGTGGAGGGGGCAGGGGGTGGGAATAAATCCTCCTGCCTCCTACGGTTCCTCTGCCCATGAGCACTGGGGTAGTTGGTGCCACCAACAAGTTTGGGGACACTGGGAGGTTTTAGATCATCGGGGATGCTCGGCCGAGCACAACCCAGGCAAAGGACGGGGTCCCCTGAATAACCATTCCACTGGCTTTTCCTGAGGACCCTTCTCATCACCAGTATCCCAAATTCATGGGGATTTTACGGATGTATGACATTACAACGCATGCTTTTACCACGCATGCCTTTACAACGCGGTTTTTACAACGCATGCCTTTACAACGCATAGCGCTTAGGGGTGCTGGATAGTGAATAGTTTCATTTACTATTCCAACTCCAGTCCCCGTGGACACTAGGGAAGGTGTTGGATAGTAAATTAAATCTATTCCCTATCCTAGAGCTCCCCCCAGCGCAATGCGTTGTAATGGTTTGCATTGTAAAAGTTGCGTCGTACAGGCACTGCGTGGTAAAAGTTGCGTTGTAAAGGATGTTTCCCGGATTTTACTGCTCTTCCTGTCACAAATGAGAAGTGTAAACGATTCTACCACTCTATTAAAAGTATGGCACTCAGCTGAGAAGTGACTATGGTATCCCATTAAAAATGTGGAAGCCCACCTGATAAGTGCCTGCAGGACACCATTAAAATGTGGCAGTCCAGCAAAGATGCTAAAGCACAGGCCCATTAACAGTATGGAAACCCAAATGAAAAGTGTCTAGAGTGTGTCTTTAAAACATTGACCCCCACCTAAAATGCAAATAAAGATATGGCAGCCCAGCAGAGAAGCGCCTGCACTGTTCAGTGAGAAGGATAGTACCCCAGCTGGGAAGCGCATGTAGTACACCTTTAAAATTATACCAGCCCAGCTGAGAACTACTGATATAGTCCCATTAGTGGTATAGCACCCCAGCTGATGGGCTTGTAGCGTGCCTTTAAAAATACGGCAGCAAAATTGAGAAAAAGCATTAAAAGCCGAGCAGCCTATCTGCTGGTACTGTCTCATATGAAATGTAGCAGCCCAACTGAGAAGTGCCTGTAGTAATTAAAGTATAGCAACACAGCTGGGAAGAGCCAATAAAAGAACAGCAGCCAACAGAGGAGTGTCTGGACTGCCCCAGTACAAGTATAGAAGGAGTGTTTCGTTTAAGCCGACCTTGGGTCCCAGCACTTATTCTTTTTAGAAACTAAGCACTGGTAGCATCCCAGCCAAGAAGAGCAGACTCTATCCAGTTATGTTCATAGCGGCCCAACTGAGAAGTGACATTTGCGGTCATAAAAAAGTATAAAAGCCGAACTGAGAACTGCAGTTATTGTCCCATTAGAACTATACCGCAGCCCAGATGAGAAGTGTCAATACAGTGCCAATAAAGTTATGGCAGCTCTAATGGCAACGTTTACTAATGTTACATTAATGCATAGCACCCTTTGTGAGCAGTGACTTTTGGACACCATTAAAAGAACAACAGCCAAGATGAGGGGGTTACTATCGAACTGACAATATAGCAGTCAATCTGAGAGTTGCTAAAGTTTGCCATGAAAAGCACAGCAACCCTCCTGAGCAGAACTGGTTGTCACGTGGACAGAGGGTGATGAAGATTAGTATGTTTTGTAGGCTTAGGAGGCAGGCTTCCATGCTCTCTCAGGTGAACATCAGTTTGCTCACACACTTAAGGTAGTCACAGGTGGTGAAGTAGATCAATAAAACCAACCTGCCATTTTTTATTTATTATTGATGATGCTGTCACAAAATAGTACCAAATGTTGAAGCTTCGGTGTTTTCTGTTTCCTCTGATAACATTTTTAGGTTGAATCCACCAGGCAGAGCGATGTCTGGTTGCATAGACATATAGTGGGCTTACAAAGAACATAAAGTGGCTTGCAGCCCACCCATTGCTTATCAAAGACTAGCTTTACTGTCACTCTTATTTACCTGCATCTTATTCAATGACCTGTCCTGTCCATGCTGTCTCTGTCCTTCCCATAGAGCAGGGCACTTATTTACTTGTGTCCTTCCACTGCTCACTTTTAGGGAACTACTTTTTTCTTTTGTCTTAAGCACTCAACGAGTGTGTATGTGTTTTCCAGCTCTCTCCCCAGTGTGCTTCTCTTCCACCCTCCATGCTCCATGTTGCTCTCTCTCGCCCCTCTGCTTCTGCCTTACCTCCCTCTATGATGTGATCACCCTCTTTTGGTTCGCCTCCCATATTGCTTTCCCACATTTCTGCTTCTCTGCACCAGCTCCACATTGCTCTCTCTCTTGTCCATTTGCTTTTCCCTGCCCCAACTCGTGCCCTCAGTGTTGCTTTCCTTCACTCGCACCCTTGTGTCAATTCCTCCCACTCATGCCCCCTGTGTTGCTTCTGTCCCTTGGGCCCCCATGTTATTACCACTCTTTTAACTTCCCCTATGTTTCTTTCGACTCCCCTCCCATGTTACTTCCGCCCGTGCTGCTTCTCCTTACCAACTTTCAAAAGAAAAAACACTTTCATACACTTTTTTCTTTATATTTCCCACTCTAACTTCGATCGATTATTAAAAATAAAGGCATGCGTGTTTCGTGCACCTACAAAATGATGCACCCGTTCCTGTTCTAGGCCTTTTTATTTTTTATGTTAGCCATGCTGCACAGCAGGGCCGGCTCTAGGGTGGTGTGGCCGGTGCCAACGACCCAGGTGCTGGCTTCAGGGTGCGCCCTGTTTGCTAGTTAATTTCAGTTTTAAAAGTGCCTGCTTCCACCTTCATGGACTCCCAATAATTTCAAGGCAACAATAAAAATGTCAAGATAACTCCGGCGATTAATGTTCCTCCTGGAGAGAGCTAGGAGTATTGTTACTTGCAGTGTATAAGTTAAAATCCTAATATAGAACAGTGAATTATTAACTGTCATCAAAGAGCTGCAAGCCCACTGCAAAGTATGGATCGGAGCACAGATTAATGTTGCAAAAAAGGTTAATTTGGGTAGAAATCGATTCTTATTATTCAGTAGCGGCCTACAGGCAGTAGTGGTGTGGCAGAGGGGGTTAAAAAAAGAAAAAGAAAAAAATCCACTTACCTGCCAGCCGGCATATCTCCCCCGTCCGACGCAGGAAACAGGTAGCACACAGGCTCCCAGACTCCCCTAAGCCAATCACAATGCTGCTGTCACCAGCATGACAGCAGCTTAGTGATTGGTTTGAGCGCTGCGAGTTGGTGCTCAGACAGAGACTGAGACTCTGTGCATGTTCTCCACCCAGGCTGTGCAATACAGCTGGGTGGAGAACATGCTAAGTGAGCATGACTGTTTGGCCTGCCCAAGACGGCCAGCCAAACCGTCATGCAAACTTAGAAAGAGCTCACCACTCCTCCCCCTGCTCTGTGGGCAACCCAGCCCTGCCCCGCCACGCACCTAAACAGAGCCAGTACAGAAAACAAATGCTAAAAACATGGTGTTATTATCATTTTATTTTTCCTGTGGGGTGACTCTTCTCTGGCTTAGCGGAGGAGCCGCCGTTGTTATTATTAAAGAGAATCCCCAACTATGGTGTTCCGTTTTCAATTCTGAGTTTGTGCTTCTCCAGACCAAGCACTCTTAAACTATACTGCCAACCGGTATGGATGACATGTCACTCTTACACCTTGTAGTCCTATGGATTATGTAACATTTCCTATACACTGATTTGCACACATATCATTGTCTCTGTGCAATGTGTGTGTGATGCAAAGTGCTCCGACACCATATACTGGTATGAGTGGCCCTATATAACTAATTAATTGCATCTGAAAGAGAGCAGTCATGGAGACGTGAGGGGCACTGTTAAAAGGTGGTGATGAGGGAATTCTTGGTGGAGTTGGTCACCACCTTTCCCAGGGATGGGGCGCCAACAAGCATTGTCGCACTGGGCGCCACCAGCGCTAAAGCCAGCCCTGCTGCACAGCATCAGGGATGCTATACAGCATTGGTAAAAATGATTTCCAAAGCCAAGTGCCATCAAATGTGAGAACTATCAGCTTTGCCAATGCTGGTTTTATAATTAGAATCAGGTGCTTGTGCTATCTGGCATGAAGGGAAGAAGTGGGGCCCGGCATGCAGTTTTTGACTTGAGCCCAGTAAAAAAAATTGGAAGGATTGGAAAAACCGAATCACCCCCTTGTCTGTATTGCATTGGTTGTGCCAGCTGCTAAAGAAAGGTATGATAAGCTTACACTGTTTCCTCACTTCAAAATTTCCAAAAGTAAGGGCAGAAATTACATTCCCCGTTGGCGTGTCAATTAAAAACTCTTAAAATTCAACACAGTAAAATGTATAAATAACCAAGTCCAAAAGTTTTTGAAAAAAAAATCTTGAAATAAGCAGGGTTTTTTATATAAATAACGGTATGAAATTTCAAGCCGCCATTGTTGTAATAAAACTCAAAATGCCCTAATGCGTTTTGTGCACCCACTGGATGTCATGATACTAGTAAAGTGCTATCAAGGAATAACAGAGTGAAGAGATTGTTTGCTGAGCCAATTTACTACCCGATTAATACATAATGTAAACAGAGTAGGTGCCAAGACACAAGCTCGGCAAACACCTCGCCTTAACATTAGAAAGTCCTTATTGTGTCACCACGTTCCCAACTCTTACAAAACTGTAATGTTGCCAAATCAAAATAGATAACAAATCTTCAAGGATTTGACGGCTTGATATAGCAGCCGATAAACGATTACGAGCAGGACCGTAAGCTGAGCTGTAGTATCAGCACCTCTGTAACAAAAGCAGGAGCGGTGCTTTTTACTAGCACCCCCGCTCCCAGGGACGGTCAAGCAGCAATCTGCCAGGGCTGGTTGCTGGTCCCAGTCCTGCCCTGATTATGAGCGATGTTGTGGAATGTTAAGGAATGCAGATTTACACAAGGGCATATTCTCAAGGATCCATCGCCGAGTTATTGGCACTTTATCGCAGCCAAACCCACGATAAATGTATTGCCCCATTCACAAGCTGGTGCTAATAGCCCATATCACCAGTTTACCTGTGATAGCAGTCGCAAAAAACTTTGCCACAGATGACCCCGGCAACTAATGCTAATGAGATGCAGAGTAGGCGTTCCTGTTCCAAAACCCGCGACAACACCACTCCAAACATTCTGAACAACCTGCCAGATCAGCGATAAGAACACAAAACATGCGATAAGGCGTGGTAGCTCCAGGAAATCAACACCTGCTCTTACCTAGTGTAAAATTGGATGACAACTGGCACCAGACAAGGGAGCACAGCCCAGAGCCCCACCTGAAGAACACCAGATGCCATGGAGCTACTGATCATGCCACCCGGAGCCCCAAGAGGGCAACCACACCCACTGCTACCACCCCCAGGTCCACCACCACCCCGGATGCCCCGCCCCTCCCCCAGACCACCCCAGAGGCAGCGCTGACAACGACAACAGACAATCCAAAAATGCACCAACCTCACATACCCAACACCAGAGAATGTCATTGCCCATTACAGGCTCAAAAGGACAACCATCCTCCGCATCCCGACCATCATTGCCCACAGGCCGATCGTACTAACACAGCGGACAACCAACATCCCACCTCAGACAAAGCTACTGGCTGTGCTGCATCTGTTGGCCTCTGGTACCTCCCAAACAACAACCGCCAGAGTCGGAGGAGTCTCACAGCCAGCCCTAACCAAGTTCCTCACAACTGTCATGGATGCCATCATCAGCTTGGTACCGTAGTACCTATACCCCCCCTCACTGTGCAGGAACAGCTGGAGACCAAGCAAGGCATCTACGCCATAGCTTGTTTCCGGCACATGTTTGGGGGCAATTGACTGCAAACATATCCTACGTGTGCCCCCTGCCAACACTGCAGACAATTACTTAAACGGAAAGCACACACATTCCATCAATGTGCAGGCAACAGTTGACCACCGGGGAATCGCCACCAACCTTGTCGCCAACTACCCAAGCAGTGTGCATGATTCCTACATCTTCCGACAGTCCATCATCATCCAGCGCTACCAGGATGACACCCATGGAAATGCACTGCTCGTTGGTAAGTACCAAATGAACTCACAACACACCTCAACACCACAATCATGCAACTCACAACGCTGGGAATGCACACGTTACAAACTCACATACAACATGCCCTACAACATGCCCACCCACTAGACACAGCAGCACAACTTCCTATGGGAACCTGGGCCAGCCATGTACATAAGCCAACAACAGCATGGCACACCAGCCACATAATAGCAGATTGTGGGGAGAGATGGGAACCAGAAATGTGCGAAGGAGCCAAGTGACCCATGAGAAGGTACAGAATGCCAAGTGTGGCGTGGACGTGATGGACAGACTCAAGTTTGTAGACCACACACATATCCATGTCGACATATACTGCTGGTGTATGGAGTGTAGTGGACAGTGGACGCAACCATGTCACCCCAGCCAGTGGGGAAGATCTCGGAAATGTAGCTTGTTATGTCCCCCCTGTAAGCGTGAGCGGAGTGGGCTGGCCCGGCATACCTCAGCGTAGGGGTGTGAATAAAAAGCATGTAGCTCTAGGCATGGTTCTCTTCCGGAATGTCCACCGTCTCTGCCAGGGTGGCGCCTCTCACCCCGCCACAAGGCCGTTGCCATCGTCCTTAGCGGAGTTGCCTGCAATCCTGGGTGCCTGCTGCACCCCGGGCCACTGTTTCCCAAACCCGTCCTGCCCGCCCTTGTGCACCCAGGCCTCGCTGCTCATCTGCTGACACCGAGGTGTGTCAAAGAGGGCCCACCACGTGCCGATGCAACCTCCAAGCCCGAGGCCCGTGACCTTGGCAGCCTGGTCAGACCATCACGGCCTCCCCGAGCAAGACCCGAAGTCCTCCTTTCTCATTGACGTACTCCAACGGCATACACAGCGGACAAGTAGGTCACACATTTGGAACTGAGTCTTGATTACACAATGGCAGACTTCATATTTACGGCTGATTTGATGTCACTATACTCCCTTCGATGTGGTGCCATCAAGTCTGTGTATAGCATTCCAACCACAATTGTCTGTGGGCCCTAGTAGACTACAGCCATCGGCCCACACTGCGTTCGAGTATGTTGCACATTTGGAACTGAGTCTTGATTTCATCATGGCAGTGTTTATATCATTGCATGCAAGTAGAGGTGTAGGAGGAAGACGCATTTCGGTCAGGAGGAAAAAAGAATTATTGTCACGGAGGTGATCGAGCACTCCCAACAACTGCCCAGGTGTCACTAACTCTGTGCATCGCAAGCCGATGACACGTGCTTGTGGGCAAGAAGAAAGTTGTGAGCATGTATTCCTCCTTTCCAATTGTTTATGTTCACCCCCATCATTGGGTATATTATTCTATTTGGTCGAGTGAACGTAGTTCTTTTTACTTGTTTTTTCACTTTATTTTATCCATTTTCACTCATTTATCATTTATTCATTGTAGAAATTTGTTTAAGGAGAACAGGAGAGACCAGCCAACACATGTTTCACTCTATGTGGCGAGTGAGGCCAGGGCTTTCTCAAGGCTATTTGTGTTTTTCCAAGGCAGCAATATATCAGGGTCATACATTTTCACACAGTGTGGCAAACAACGTCAGAGGGCAACCAGATCTACAGGAATAAGCACATTGAGAGACGGTCGCCATAAAATAACGCGTCTTGTCACCGGGTAAATCCGCTACGTGCTTGTGGGCCCCTGCTGACAGCTGCCTTCGGCCTACAATGCGCTCAAGTAGGTGACACTTTCAGAACTCGGTCTTGATTTATTTATGGCAGATGTAATACCATTGTACAGGCCTCATCGCAGACTGCATCCCCTTTCAGCTTCGGTGCCACTATGTCTGTTCCCCGACATCCATGGACACTTTCTGTTTGAGTTTTGGTGGGGACTGAGTCTATGGACTGGGGGTTGTCTTCATCGTCATGTTGGTGATACTGACTTGGTGGCAAAAACGAGGCAGAAGCATTCCACTCCTCCATTTGCTGCTTCTGGATGGCTTCTACCAGCTGCATCATGCCCTGGAGGACACCTTCCACTATCCCCTGCAACCCACTGCCACATTCACCTCGGACATCGATGAGGACCCGCTCACCTCGAGTGGCCCGCTCACTTAGCAGTGTCACCTCAGGGACGATGGTAAGGAAGATGATGCAGGTGTAACACACCCCACTGCAGCTGCATCAGGAATATCCCGAAAGGACATAATCCTAGGGAATTTCTTCACATAAGCACTCTCAGTTCTAGTGCCCCAACCTCAGTGCACTGCAACTCACAGACACTTCTGTTTGCATATTGGGTGACCTCTGTACTTGCTCCGGCTACCACCATGATGCTCCGCAGTTGTCTCTGTGATGCTTGTGTTTTCTGTTTCCGTTTTAATGGTGTTCACTGTTCAAGTTGTTGCCAGCACCAACCACTCCGTGAGGGCTGGCTTACACTCACCCCACACACATCCAGCACAGGCGTCACTGTACATATGACCCTGCCAATAAAGGGGCAGGGCGCACGTGCCCGTAGCCAGTTGAACAAACTATCTGCGTGTGTCCATGTGGTCCTAATGTATGCATGAGGGCCCCGGGCCCTACAATATTACATTATGCTGTGGACAGCGGAGGGCAAACATGTCCCCGCGGGCAGCGGGTAAGACCTTGGACATGTAGCTTTGTCGCCACTCACTCAATCCGTAACAGGAATGGACTGGGCCGTACACTAATATCGACAACCTATACTTAATAAAAAATACACTAATATCAACACCAAAATATCATCACATTTATATCGATATCAGTATTATCGAACACTAAAATATCGTTATCTGAAATATCAAACATAGTCAAAAAATATACAACATGTAAAAAATATTGATTACAACAATATAGGCAGCAATAATATCATTCAAAACAAAATATCAACATCTTATAAACAGTTAAAATAAATGAAAATTAACACCAAAAATATGTTGTTATCAATAAAAAAACACTACAAACAAAATAAATCAAAAGCAACCTATTTTGCAAAAATTAAAATATATAATACAAATTCTATTATAAACACACCATTAATAACTATTTATATATTATAAATACATTATAAACCCACATAATTTAACTTCAAATACAATAAAATACACATTTAATGGATTAAATCTATTAAAAAAAACAAAAGCATTAACTGATTCTTAATTAGCATTTTCCATATATGGAGAACAACGACCAAAACGATTATTACAATAAATAACAACCAATGAAATACATAATTAATTAAACACTATATAAAGAACGAAAATCATTATTTGACACCTCAAACCAAAAAGAAACAGGAAGACGAAACTCTGCCGGATTGCTGTCGGAACACAAGATTCCATTAAGGATAAATCTATTTCCTACTTCAGAAAGTAAGAAAAATGCCATTTATAATCTAACACTACTGCTAGTTTTCAAAAACAACTGTTTATCATCTATAAATAATTAATATATATATATTAAATGCACGTCTCCTCTACAGATAATTCTCAAAACATCCAAACAAATACAGAACAGTGTAAAGAAATGACTGAGAAATAAAGTATTAAAGGAAATTAAATTAAAACAATTTCCTAAAATACCCAAACAAACCCCAACGTTATCCCAAATTCCCATCTACCTTGTGCACAATTGAACAAAATTATTAAAATTATCTTATTTTCTACCAACAGAAATATCAGCAACAAAACTGAAATCAAACAACAAAGAAAGGGCATCAACATTAAAAACATCCTCAAATTCAATATTGTAAGTATATAAATAACTATGTATATGTATTAATTAAAAAACGTATACAGTATTCTTTTTTACTCATTTTGTATACATTTTTCTTAGCATTTAAAACATCACAATGACTGAAGATACCCAATTCATGACATTACAGAAGGGAAAGTTTTTACTATGTTACATGGGGTATGTCTATAGCCAAGAAAAGCAAAGTGGACTGAAATTAAATTGGAAATGTAGTTAATACTTTTCTAATAAGTGTTATGGGAGGGCTACAACTAAAGAAACAACTGTTCTGTCTGTTAGGGATTATAACGACCCCCCAAATGTCACAGAAATGGAGGTTAGGAATGCCCTAGACTATATAAAAGAAGCTAGCACTAGCTCACAGAAATCTACCACAGAAATAATGAAGGAAATGCTGTCCAAAGTACCCCAACATGCTATTGGCAAAATGCCCTCTATTTCTTCCTTGAAAAGAACTATAACTCAAACGAAAAAAAGCCAATACCACCACCACACTTGCCCCAAAATCTTTTGAAGAAGTAGAAATTCCCACAAAACTATCAATTACACATAATGAATAACCATTTCTTCTTCATGACAACAAATCTGAGGATACATGATTGATTATGTTTGCAACTGCTAATAATTTAGTAAAACTCTAACAATCAGAAACTTGGATGATGGACAGGCTTCTAAAATATGTCCCAAACCATTCTGCCAATTATATACAGTCCATGGACAATACCAAAATACTAACATCCCTTTTCTCTACACCTTACTACCAAATAAACAAAACTCCACCTATATGGAACTACTATATCTAAAATTAAACAAGAAACCAATAATTTTTTTCCACAAAAAATAATTATTGATTTTGAGCAGGCAATGATAAGTGCAATCCTTAAATCCTACCCACACACAGCAATTCAGGGTTGTTACTAGCATTTTAATCAATGTAAATGGAGACACCTTCAGAAATCAACACTAAGGGGCTCATTATGATGCCGGACGGAAAAGGCTTCCATCTGCCGTGCTCGCAGCAGAAATCCACCCGCATGACCCTCGGCATCTCCGTCGGTCAAATTATGATGCAATGCACGGAATATCCTACCAAAACCATAGTGCAAGTACCATTGTCCCAAAGCATAAAGGCTCACATCAGCACAACACATGCATGTAGACTCAGTCAAACATCACAAACCTCATGGGGACAGTACAAACAGCACAACAGAAATAAGGAAGTTGCGGCATAGTATCCAGTCAAAGCAAAGTCACAAATATCCTAGCATGAACAGAAGTGGATGATCAACAAGCTGGTTCCAGAGGACATGTACTTGGAAATACAATATCTGTACATATGAAATTGTTGCTACAGCCATGTCACATCACTAACGAGCAACGTATCTACCTCCACATCCTGTCCCACTACTGACAAACTGTCATGAATGACAAGTAATGCCAAGATGAGTTACTCACCGGCAACAGCAGACACAAGAAGCTGAACCCTCGGATGCAAACTCCCTGTTTTTTACAGATGAGGAGGGCCAACCTGGACCCTCCGGCGTGCCCAGGCAAGCGCAGTCTCCTGCCCTCACTGTCCCCACCACCACCACCACTCCCACAATAGCTGCAACAACAACGCTGACCCCTGCAGCACCGACTTGTGTGGCAGCCACCTCCACAAGTCCCTGACAGCAGGGCATGTGGGAGGACAACTGGGGGTCAGTCGCAGGAGGACAATGAGACAGAGGCCAGGCCACCAGGCAAACTATCCTTGGGGCATACCAGCAGAACCAGGGACCGATGGGCCAGTCCTTGACAAACTTCATGAACGCCGCCTGCTGCAGAGGTCCATGGACACTCGTTTGGGACAAATTGCTGAGTACATGGGCCAGCTTGTGCGTGTCCTGAGGGACATGCATCCAGCACAAATAGCTGGCCACCCTCCATGGCCAGCAAGATGATAGTCACAACACCTCAGCAGCGGCCACAGGGAAGGGAGAGTCACATCACAGCTAATCCTCAGACACCTCCGAGCATGCAGCAGGTTCCCCCCAGGCCAAACGGCATAGGGGGCGTCTGAAAAAGTCCCAGGGAGGATCACGTGGCAAAGCACCGTGCCGTACCAGTTCTCGGAGCCAACGTTGATGTCAGCAGTGTCACACCCAGCATTGACTTTGTTGTAAATTCGATCCCATATTGCTACAAGGATGGGAGTGTATGTACTGTTGGACTGTGGAATCCCACCATTGTGTGTTCTACCTGAACTATCCATGTACCATCACTTTCAACTTCAACCCTCACCATCACTCATTGACAAATAACACAAATCACACCCACATGCCTTTATGTCAAGATGACATTTTTATCATAGTAAGTAGCATGTTAACTCACATTGCTATGTATCATGAGAAGTGAATGCGACATCCATTAACAGATTAGAGGAACTTGGAACGACACAAGGAAAAGACAGTGATTTGACATATGATGGCAATACAGAAAAAGCACTGCACTAGGCAACACTGTACAAGATGCATACCAGTTAACACATGCCAACACCATCAACATGAACAGAAGGGGGATGGGATCACACAACTTCACCTCCCAGCACAGCTTACCCCTCAGCATCCTGGTAGATGCACTGCAGTTGAAATGCTTACTTGTCTTTCCTTGGAAGTGAGTCACTCGGCTGGATGCAGGTCAGTGCTGTCAATCCCTAGACACATGTGTTGCATGACATTATAGCACATCAGTAGCGATGGGATAAATTGAGATCGGTGTCTGCTGAGCAAGCTGCCACAATACACTAATTTCTCGGTACCTCTCACTGCCCAACTCAGGTGAAACACTAAAAGCTACGTTGTAAGTTAGCATTTTGACAGAACTGCATTCACCAGAATGCCAAGGGGTGAACTGTGCTGGGAGGTGAAGTATGGTGCTCCCATCCCCCTACTACTATCAATATGGATATGACATAAGTACCACAAAACATAGAGCGCTGATCAAGGAATCCCACAAGAGCCAGCATCAAAACATATCCTCTCATGTGGCCAAAGGTGACATGGTTGAATACACAAACTCAAGTACAGTTACACAGGGCTTTTCATGGGTCATGTTCAGTCTTTATGCATTTGTACCCACATGAACAACAGTCCCTGACGACATACCCACGCCAAATCTACTTCTCAATGGAAGTTATCATATCCTGAATGACCACAGCTGCTGCGGTTTACTGGCAGGCCTCCCGTGAATAGGAACACTTGCACTATGTGCTCCTTGCTGTAGCAATGTTCTCTTTACTCCCCCATATGTGCATGTAGATAGTTAGTTGTGGCCTCACATTCCCACAAGGAAAGCAGAATTCAACTAGTGATGCAGGCTCAATGGGCTTTTGTTTCAACAAGTAGTCTCTCTCACATCAGACCGTGAGACCTTCGATTCCCAGGTGTCTTGACCGCCCTGCGCAATTCAGTGTCTGCAGGCACAACACTCCCACTTGTTTTTGGGCTAATGACACACCAAATATCAATGGCGTCTTATACTGAAGACCTTGCAAATTTTTTCTACTTGTAGACTCTGGCCTTGTCACTTCATTGCGCACTATTTTTGGAGCCCTACCCGATGTCACTCCTCATATTTACTAACTGCATTTGGCGGCTTAACATCAACCCTTTGCCAGTACTCCATATTGCTGGTTTCCTGACTACTCTCACCCAGTGGCAGCCGTCCTCTGGTCCAGACCAATCCCGGACTGTTGCAACTGTACCGGGAATGGATGCAGCTTGTCTTTGGATGTATACCATTGGCTGTGCTCCACATCAGTCATAGGCTGACCTTCCACTATGCCTACTTCACCTTCGTGCAACCTGTGTTCTATAGTTGCTGATGCCACTTTCAATGAGCCATGGATGTCTGCATTTAAAACACATCCCATGCTGATCTTGATTATGTCCTGTGGGTGAGTTCTTTGTTGGCCCATTACCAGGCCTGTTTCGGGGATAGCATTTATGGGATGCCTTTCAACGTGTCAGACAGGATCTCAGCTGCACTTGTGCATTTGCCCAACAGCTCCTGTGCCATGTCTACATCGAGCCACTTCCAGCTTGCCATGAAATGCTCCTTTCATTCTCGTGGTATGAGGAGCTCATCTGTTCCTTCATGATACTGGATTGAATGGTGGTCCTTTTTGCTGAAGCAGATTTGGATTGTCTTTTGGAACTGCTTACCTTCGAAGTTGCATGTGCCTTCTTGGATCCGTAACTACTCACCAGCATCCCGATCTGGTGGCAACTAATTCAATATTGTCTCAACATTTCTCGCCTCCTTCTGACAAAGATTGTCAGTCATCTCTGACTTTGGCCCTGTCTGCATTAGCTTTGACTTTGCTGACCTCTGCAGTCTGTTTCGCTTGTTACCACAGAACTGAGGAAGGGGAGTCTGTCATATGTCCGTCGGGGTAATTGGCGCATTGTATGAGCCCGGATTCCATCATGCGGCTGACTCGCACATAAATCCCTGACTTTGAAGTCTTGCAAGTAGGTTTGTCTATGTCTGTTACATGGGAACTGTCAACAGAGATTGATCTCTCCGCGCTCCTGGTGTACTGTCTGCACATTCTGTCCGTGGTCGGAGAACAATGTCCCTTGTGCTCCTGTACAGGTCAGGCCCTATCACACATGACTCAACAGAGTCTCGCAGCTGCGAGTGACCACGTCTGCCTCTCAGATGTTTTGGTGCAGCGGGCTAAGTGCACCACACTTGGGGAGGGGTCTATCCAGAGAGAAGAGCGACACAGCACATATGATGTACATTTCAACATCTATGGGCTGAGGAGTGGGTTCTGCTCACAAAGCCCATAATTTAATGACATTTGATACAGGTTCTTCCAGCATGTGGAGGAAGAATGGGTTTGTAGGGCTTCATCCAGAGGGCTGATTGGTATGCCATATTACTTAATGATATGTGGACATTTTACTATGCTAAATGTTTTTGTGCAAAATGCATTTCTCAAATACTTTGGTGCCATATACTGCATGTTCTTACACAGTTGTTAAAATTAAACTTCTGAACCGTTTCTTGTCATCAAATGAACCTATTGTGGACAAGTATAAGAGTCAGGGCGACAGCATGTGTCTTGTTAACACTATTCCTGAGAGATCTCATAGTGTTGTGTCCTGGGGTGTCTGTGCACGTGTATCACTGACAGTGAGTGTTTGAGCTAGTGAGGCACTATGGCTATTGGATCCAGTGCTTCAGGGTGCTCATGTGGTAGGATGACTCCTCCCTGCCTGCCCAAGTCCTCTAATCCTGCGCATAGTTCTGTGAGTGGATAGAATCTCTGCAACGATCATCAAAGTTTGGTAGACAACAGCATACACACAGACACAGCCATAGTTGCTCATTGTTCACATACACTCAACGGAAATAGTTGGAGATGAGATGTTGACGCACGTCAAGGCCTTCTTCCTCACCACTGTCATCATCACTGGGCATGTGTGGGTTTGGAGTAGGGGGCTGCTGCTACTCATCATCATCCAGAATCAGGGAGATCTTCGTGCTCAAGGCCAGGTTGTGTAGCCTGCAGCAGGTGACTACTATCTGGCACACCTTCTGGAGGGAGTAGAGTAGTGCACCACCACTCTTGTCTAGACATCTAAATCTAGACTTGAGCAGTCAAAAAGTGCGCTCCACCACAAGACCTGTCCTACCATGGGCATCATTGTAGTGGACTTCCCCGGGCGTGGTTGGATTCCTCAGTGAGGTCATCAACCACAGAAGATTCAGATACCCTGAGTCACCTAGTTGTGAGGAACACAGACAAACATTGCAATCAGAATATGCGAGGATCATAGCATGTCACACATACATCACAGTCATTGACACAGCACACTCATCAACAAGCCAGTCCCGCTCAGGGTGCAGATTAGCCATCAATTGTGGTATGCTGCTGTTCCGCAAGATGTAGGACTCATGTGCAGAACCAGGATACTTTGCACAGATGTGTGAGATTATCTGATCCACCTGACATACCATTTGCACATTAATGAAGTGGTGGTGTTTTTGGTTGCATAAAATGTGTTCATGTGCCTGTGATGGATCGAGGACAATGTGGGTTCCGTCAATAGCTACCACAACATTTAGGATGCCTCCCAGATCAAAGAATCCCCCTTCACAGCTGGCAATTCATCTCGCCTCGGAAATTGGACACAGCTGTCCTTGGACAGCTTTAATGCTGACAGGACGTCACGCAACACCATGCTGAACATGGTCTGTGACATCCCACCGGTGCGGGACAAAGACCCAGTGGCAAAGAAATGCAGTGCAGCCATCACTTTCACTGTAGCAGACAATGCAGCAGCAATGCAGCAGGATATGTTCGTTTTGGCTTCAAATGGTGCTCCAAATGAGTACATAGCTCTCGCAGTGTGAGGCGATCCAAATGAAATTTCCTGATGATGTCGATGTCCTCCATTGTCGCCAGGTGTGGGACAGGTCGAAAGATAGATCATCTCCTCCTATGTATCCTGTCAGGGTACACATGCATAAGATGAGTCAAAGATGAGAGGTGGCACTCAGCTTTAGCGTAGACTCACACAAGCACAACATTGCCTTGACTCTTGGACACGTGACATGCACAAGTGACACGCATTCAGACGTTGCTTTTCTTCACTCACTCGACATACGTACTACTTCAACATCCATAGTAGCTCAATGTGTATGGCAAATAGTATACTGCTACATTAAGGTTCAGCTGCCCTGTGGTTAGATGCCACAGCATCTATGCAGATTTGCCTGTAGCTGCTGTCACTACATGACCTTAGACTTCAGTCCCCCAATACACTACTACATTACGGAATGCGGGCAGTGAGTGTCACCTGGCCAATGAAACATGTATAGTCAGAACAGTGGGCAGACAAATGTGAACATTATGGGGTCAGTACATTGTGACTGTGTGGTGATTTCGCATGACAGACATTGCCAGGTTCATCTTCATGAGGTACATAAACACATGGTTGTGTATACATACACACATGGCTGTGAATGGCAGATGATGTCGTTCAGTTGATGATTTTTTCTTGCACATTTGCACTCCTATGACGTGTGTGAGACATTTACAGGCAATGACAGCTTGGCCCAGTGCATGCCACATCAGTACGTGGGTTGGAAGTGCTAGGGATTACCAGTGTGTCTGAGTTGCAGAGAATGGACACCTCGAATTGTCAACCTACATCACTGGCCCTTCAGAAGATGACCCATGGCCACAGATTCGCTAAGCACGTAGCAAGAGATATACAGGCAGTGTTAACAGGTTGTTAGTTTCATTACACAACATTGGTACAGTGCGAGAGACCTTTGGTCTTTTTGACTCCTAGACTCATTTAAGGCCATGCTGGCCACGAGGCATGACAAGGAATGTAATTTAACTCTCCTTTTCTTGGACAATCAATGTGTGTGCAGACTTGAATCAAAGGTCACACTCTATGATGCCTTCACTAGATGCACACATTACTTTCGGCTGATGTTTTGGGGTGTGTGATGCAATTCACATGGCGACATTGCAAATGCCTGATACTTTTACAGGCACGGTAACTGGCGTCCACAGTGAAAACACGCATTGGCCCCAATTGAGTGGTGCAGGATTGCGGAAGGCGCATCTTGGCCGACGCGGTGTGGAACTGCCTATGCGAAAGCGCCATCTGGCCAATAGGAGCTGCCAGCAGAGTACAGTTTTGAATGTTACAGGGTGCGTGCTCTGCATCTGCGGGGCACGTCATTGGCCTCACTTGCCTTCAGGGGCCCTGAGGGTGTCACTCATGTGAATTTGGGTGGGCCTCCCACATTGCAGTTGTCAGGTTGCCACATACATTTTGGGGCTGGCCCGGCCTGCATACTTGCCTGGAGTTGTAGTTGAACAGGGCTTGCATGCATGGAGGTGTTTTGGACGTACCTCTGCTGTAAAGCACGGGGGCGTCTTATCTGCCAGAGGTGCACCAGGTGGAGCAGCGGAAAGCCCTGTAGCGCTGGATCCATGGTGGCTCAGCTGGTCTGGATGTGTTCTGGGTCGGCTTATCCTTATGGTTTTTTTGGCGCGTTGGAAATGGCTGTTTGTTACATCCTAATCTTGTTGTCGGACGTAACATATTTACGCGTGCCGGTCTTGATCTATACGCTCCGTCTGCCACCCTTACGTACCAAGAAAACATGCAGAGCCAGAAAGACCGTGTCAGATGGACAATGGCCTCTGTTGGCCCATTGTAATATGGTGGTCACAATATACACTTCAGGGTCAGAGAAAAAGACATTTCTGCCACCGCCAACACTACAAATGGGCTTCCGTCCGGCATCATAATGAGCCCCTAAGTGTTGAATATGCGACAAATAGCTTCTTTGCATACCAAATACAAAAACTTATAGCACTGGCTTACGTCCCAGTTACTGACGTGGCCGAAAACTACAACATATTGATAGAAAGTCCATGCTATCAACAAAAGGAACAAAAGGCAACCTAAACACCACATTCCATGGTGGAATGTATGTCAAAGCACACTAAATAAAGAGGCAAAAACAAACAACGTTGTTGAAGAATCGCCTAATGTCTTCCAAGCAACAACAGTCAGATCTCCACCTACTCTACACAAACTCCTACTATCTCTCTAAAAAGAACTGAGCTACCAACAGTTAAGAATGGAGCAATCTGTAACACAAATAGGGCCCAAACTAACCGAACAAACTAAACAAATGTTTGAATACTTACAATATAAAGTCAGACTATATCCTACAACAAGAGGCCTAGAATACCTACAAACAATAGCCAAAAGCCTACTTTAACTTATAAATCCACAAAAAAGTCAATACTTTTTTCCAAAATCAATACAAATATATACATATAATTTTTATATTTTCACAAACATAAAAAATGTGTAAAATATATTTAATTTGAAACCATAAATATATATTGAGGTAGGGGCTGGACAATAAACATATATTCCTTACTGGTCCCACTCCAGTTCGTATTACATTTTTAAAAGGTGCTGGACACTAAACATATATAATTTACTATTCCAACTCCAGTTGGTATTAAATCAGGGAAGGTGCTGGACACTAAACATAATTCATTTACTATTCCCACTCCACTTAGGGGTCGATTCCGATCCCGTAAAAAGCTTTCCGAATCGTCGTACGGAGCATTTTTTTCCGTACGAATCGTACCCGTAACCGTCCCCGTACGAACGACGTAGTACGATCCACACCCGATGCAGCTATCCGTACGAATCGTACCAGGGACCGTACGAATGAAATTCCCGTACGAATCGCCCTCGGAAGCCACTGTACACGACGTTCGTACTGTTCGCGTCTGCTTTTTACGACCCGGCAAGTACGATCCGTGTTGTGTACGCTCCGTACGACCCTTTTTCTACGGGAGCTGGAAACTGTCGTACAGTCAGAGTTCGCCAATGAAACACGTACGGAACAGCCCCCCACCGGGTACGGCGCGTACACCCCATGATCGCAGTGGTACGGCGCGTACCCCTGCGATCATGGGGGGTACGTGCCATACACCCAGCGTACATGGGGTACGTGCCGTACACCCAGCGTACATGGGGTATGTGCCGTACCCCATGTACGCTGGGTGTACGGCACGTACCCCCCATGATCGCAGGGGTTCGCGCCATACCCCTGCGTTCATGGGGTGTACGCACCGTACGGTGTGTAGGTGATCATGCGCTTTTCCGTACGAATCGCCCTTACCTGACGTGGACCGTACGAATCACGTCCGGGTAGCCCGATCAGTATCGTAATCGTCCGGTCGTACGGCGTCCGTACAAGTCATACAGAAACGGCTCCGGATGCGAGTCGTACGGACGAAGATTTTTAATGGATCCGAATCGACCCCTTAGTATTAAGTCAAGGAAGGTGCTGGACACTTAGGGGTCCATTACAATAGCGCGTGTATCACCACCGCCCGTATGGTGGTGGCAATCCGCCCGCCATTACCTACCGCCTGCCTCCCATTTCCCCTCCGCCATACTACGATGGTGGGGGGGACCCCGGCGGACGGAAAGACCATCCGCCGGTTTTCCGCCTGTCGACGAGTCGACCGGGCAGAAAAGGGGCTGAATATGGTGGCGGTGTCTACAAGACACTGCCATCCATATTATAATACAGGCGGAGAAGTGCCTTTTACATGGCGGTGTTGCTGCCATGGAAAGGCATGCGGTTCCTGAATGTGGGGGCCTATTGCGGGCCCCCAGGGTGTTGGGGGTGGGGGTGCACATGTGGGGTACCTATGGTACCCCCCTGCATTTGCATGCACAACGTGGCAGGCACCGCGCCGTGCCTGCCATGTTGTGCATGCAAATGCACAACATGCTTTTATTGCATTGCGGCGGGTGCTGCCGAAAGCACCACCCGCCGCAATATAAAAAATGCTGGCTGTGCCCGACAGTGTTGAGGGTGCATCCAAATATGCATTACGGGACAGCAGCACATATGGCGGGCGGGCCCTTTTGCCGTTATGGTGGCGGGCGGACTTTGTCCGCCCGCCATCGTAATAGACCCCTTAACCTATAAAATGTACTATTCCCACCCCAGTCAGTATTAGGTCAGGGAAGGCGCTGGACACTAAACATATATAATTTACTATTTCCACTCCAATTAGAATTAAATCAGGGAAGGTGTTGGACACTAAAAATAATTAATTTGATATTCCAACTCCAGTTACTATTTAGGGGCCTATTCCGATTTCGGTCTGAAGGGCTCCGAACGATGGTCGGAGCCCTTACGACCGAACCAGAATGTGTGGGCCGGATTCCTTTCCGACCGAGCCATTCTGATGGGCTTGGTCAGAAAGGAATCCGACTCGGATTTCCGGATTGCAGACGACAGGCTCAGAGAGCCTGACCGCAGTCTGGAAATCCCTCAGTTCTTCACCGGTCGCCTCTTTACGACCAAGGGAGTACAATGGCAGCTTTTCACTGCCTTCTTGTGCCGGTGTGTCTGGCATGAAAGAGCAGTCGGAAGCAGGCTCTGGGGGCCCCCAGCAGGGCCCCCCATGGGTGTGAGTCTGCCGGAGGGCGGCCTGGGGGCACCTGTGGTGCCCCTCCATTGATCCCTGCAACCGGTGGCAGGCACCTTGGGGTGCTGGCCACAGGGTGCAGGGATGAACTTCACCCCTGCTTTCAACAATGCAGGCATGCATTCCGCTCGGAATGCATGCCTGTATTGTTAAGTATACGAATGCGACCGAACCCTGTTTGGTCGCATCGTACTAGCAGGGCTGTAACTGACGACAGCAGGTCGGTCAGTTACAGCTCCCGGCAGATGTCGGACGGACTCAGATCTGTCCAACATCGGAATTGGCACCTAAGTCAGGGAAGGTGCTGGACACTTACCTATATACTTTACTATTCACACTCCAAATAGTATTAAGTCCGGGATGGTGCTGGACACTAAACATATATAATATACTATTCCAAATCCAGTTAGAATTAAATCAGGGAAGGTGCTGGACACTAAACATAATTAATTTACTATTCCAACTCCAGTTAGTATAAAGTCAGGGAAGAGGCTGGACACTAAACTCATATAACTTGCTGTTCCCACTCCATTTAATATAATATCAGGGAATATACCATCCATAAAACATATTTCATTTAATATTTCCAATTATAAAGATTTAAAACATTTAATTTCATTATTACAATTAATTAGAAATATATAAGATTCCTAAAATTAAATATAACACAAAATTGTAAATATAATATTAAACATTAAACATGTGTATATGTCCCATATAAATAATAATTAATTTTAATTATTATACATAATACTTAATTTTATATTCAATATTTCAACCAACTTAATATTTTTTCCATCTATTTTTTATCATTAAATATAATTAATCATTTATATTAACCCTTTATTATGAAACACAAATGATATTGCTTTGTTATTAAATATATATATAAATATATATATATATATTATATGTAATAATAAGCCATATTTTTATAATAATTGATTATTTAAACGTATCCACTATTAACACAATAATTATAAATTATTTAGAAATTTTTAATTTCGACCAAAATAATTTTGGTTTTTTTATTTACAATTTTACAAAATGTACATGAAATTTCACACCTTCATTCTAAATAAAAACAATCTAACAATCATAAAATTAAATACCAAATGTTTAAGTAATTTTTCACTTTTTTAGAATGTTTAAAATATTTTTAAAACACTCCCCACCCTTATCCCCTATAAAATGTGTAAATTTAATTTATAAATGTTACATATATTTAATATTTTAAACAATTCTTTTTTTAAAAACCTCCCCACCTTTATCCCTTATAAACCCAACATCCGGCTCCTAAAAATTAAAATACAAATTTACATTTTTATAACATTAATGAACTAATATTATACCAAAAACAAACATAAAACATAATAAAAAATACTGTAATGATATTTTGACATAACAATATTATGACAGTCGACATTTCAAACTTTGATATTTTTTCCAACACTAAAAATCATAGTTTTTTACATTGATGTACATTACTTCGATATTTAATACTGTCGATATATTAAACTTGATATTAATGTGTGTCGATATTAAAATTTCGATATTATGTTCACTTACCAATTTACAGCATAGCAATAGTCTGGCCGTTCGCGGGACGCCGCAGAATTTGGCAAAGTTTTTTAGTAACTCTGCGGAATTCCACGGAGTGAAACTCTGCAAGCTCTACCCAGGACTAAGTTAAACAGTGGTAGAGGTCGTAATGCCAGTGTGTGTATTGCAGCAAGGGAGACCGAAAAACTGTTGGATGGGGATGTTAAAACCCTATTATACCCAGACAGGTTATGACTGCCAGCAGGGTATGCCACATGGAGACAAGACTGTTACAGGTAGGCAGGGCCATGTTACACTCATACCTAGTTTGGGTACTAAAGCCAGATATTGTGTGCTACACAGAGGCAAGCTCCAGTTACAGGCAGGAGAGGTAATTTAATACTCAGACAGTCTACAGAACTAGGCAGAACGTGTTACACAGAGATAGGGCTCTTTTTTTAGTATTCCAGCTTATTTATTCCGTTTCAAACAGGCATAGTCTGTTACATCCAGGAAAGCTGTGCTACACCGAGGCTGTAATCTCTAACGGGCAGACAGCCGGAGTCCTGTTACAGAAAAAGAAAAGCAGGGTGTGTTATACAGAAACCGGGATCTGTGACAGGCAGTTGGGTCTTTTATGTCCAGGCAGGGTATTAATGCCTGGCAGGGCATTTTGCAGAGAGGCAGGTTGTGAAACGTAGAGTCATGGCTCATTTACAAGAAGGCATGGTCTGTTATTCCCAGCATTACAGACAGATATCAATAAAGTTCGCACCCAGGGTTGAACACAAGAAGAAATCGACAGGGATGAATGGCAGCTTAACTTACAATGCAAGTGAAGGAAATAATGGAAGAAAGACAAATTCAACAGATCCTACAAAACAGCCATCAGAAAAAGTGGAATGTGAAATATGTGTAATTTGCTTTCATATAATGTCATAACATTTCGGTGGACACATTTCAGGCTAATAAAATAGCTAAGAACAAATTGAGCCATGAGCAACAGCCACTCTGTTCTGATCATTTGCACAACTCTTGCGCTATAATTTTGCTGCAAACAGAGGAGCAATTATGTGATGTCTATAGTGGTGTCATTTCAAGACTTTTGCATAACAAATGTGACGCGAAATACCAAACAATTTGATTTTAGACTAGGTAGAGCTGCAGAGTCAACCTGAATAACCATATGGGATGACCTAAACCTCACTGTCATCAAGAACGGAGTGGCTGCACTGTATCTCCTGGACCTATCAGTGCCATTTGATACTCCCCACCCCTACTGAAAAGACACAATCCTCTCAAAATATGTAAAATCACTCTGAAATGAAGTACCTCATACCTCAAAGACAAACAAAGCCTGGTGCACCTACCACTAGAGGTGGGCGAGCCAACAAATGAACACAGAGAGCCCAAGCCAGAGCAGAGACAGGGTCCTGGCTGGGCTCAAATGAGCCACGCCCTTGGGATGAAATCATGCAACAAATATAATATAAAGGGGGTGTGGCTTGGCGCCGATGGCGGAGGAAGCTCAGATCCGAGCTCCAGCAGGTAAACACCATCTAGTGCCATCCTGAAGCTCGTGGGGGCCCAGAGGAGAACAAAGGGCACCCCTGGCTCCCGACACGAGGGACAAATGAACTGCCTGCCACCCGGCTCTGAGATATGCGGACAAAGCAAGTTGTGGGGCTCCCATCCACGAGATCGCGAGACAAGAGGAAAATGGCACCTGGGGTGCCGAGCTGAGACTGGCAGGGACGCTACTGTGGCGCGGGACGGCGGTGACGCTGCCTCGCGCCTCCGAACATTACATTCCTTTCAACCTTTATCAAAACAGTAAAACTTCAGAAATTACAAAATCCATATAATCGATGGATCTGTTACCAGTCTGCTAGTGTTCATTTAGAACGTCACTCCACCAGGAAATCAGCCAGCCAGCTGGGATGAGGGTGCTGGATTCCGCCTTAGTCCATACCTGGATTGACCCCCCCGGTGCATCATCACTCTTGGTGTCCCCGGGATTGGGGTACTGTTTCCTCCGGCCGGAGGAAACGGGCTGGACCCTCTGCTCACCGGGGTAGTCGGAGACCGGGGGCTGTCTTGATCTCTCGGGCATTCCTCTTCCGAGATATACGGGTCAGTCTCTGGTTCTTCCTCCCTTTGCGGACCCAGGCTGGATTGCGTTGGGCTGAGTGAGGCATCCTGGTGTGCTCTTTTGAAGAATGAGAAGTCTCGTGTCACGGTTTCGGCTCCTCTCTGTGCGGTCACCATGGTGCCGGTTCGGCGAGTGACAGTCCGCGGTTGATGCTCGAATGGGAGTCAGAACTTGCTTCCTGGGTAGCGATCTTTGACGTAGACGTGGTCACATAGTTGTATTGGGGATTCACGAGCTCCACGTTGTTTGCTGGCTTACTCATTGGAGCGAGTCCGGTTTGCTAAGGTTTTCTCCTGTCTGGCCTGCTGAGCGACCCACCTGGGGTGGCTCGGGAGAGTGTCTTGTACTAACCTGCCCATGGTTGATGCACTGGGTGCTGCCTCTGTTGTAGCGTGTGGGGTCATGCGGTATTCTCTTAGGAAACTGCAAATGGCCTTCTCTAGAGGTGACCCATCGGCGAGGGCTATGCGGATGGTCTTGTTGAGTGTGCGCATGAACCTCTCTACCTCCCCATTGGCTTGGGGCCAGCGCGGGGTTATTTTCCGGTGGTGGATACCCCAGCTCTTTAGGTACTCAGCAAACTCCTGGCTTTGGAAGGGTGGTCCATTATCAGTCTTTACCACTCCAAAGATGCCATGAGTGGCGATGGTCTTCTCGAATTTGGCAATGGCTTCTGTGGCCGTTTGGCTGCCCACTATTTCGACCTCCGGATATTTGGTGTAGTCATCAATTATCACTAGTGCGTACCGCCCATCCGGGAGGTGTCCAAAGTCCGCACTCACATGTTCCCACGGCTTCTGAGGGTTGTCTTCGGTTGCCACTGGGTGGGGCCGATCTGGTTGTCCTGCGGCCTGGCACCAGTTGCAGGTTTTGACAGTTTGTTCGACCATGGGGTCCATGCCGGGGAACCATTCCTTGGCCCTCAGTCTGCTTTTTGTTTTCACCATCCCTTGGTGACCCCTGTGTTCTAGTGCCACCGCCTGATGGGTTAGGCTGGCCGGCAGGACTAGACGGGGACCTCGTAGAAGGCATCCTTGGCTGTCAAGGGACAGTTCGTCTCTGATTCTCAGGAGGGATTCTAGGGTTGCCTTGGCTTGGGGTGTTCTCTTACTTAGAGAGTCTTGGATGGGGCGCCAGTTGCCCGACCGGACTGCATCGGCGACCAGTTGAAGGCATTCATCTGCCTGCGACGCTTCCACGATAGAGTCGAGGCTCATGAGCAGTGGTTGGGATCTTTCTGTCACCAGTCGTATTCTTCCGTGTCTTCCGCCTCCTCCTTCTCCGTTAACGTGGCCTCTCGGGGGTGCCTTGACAAGTAGTCCACAGGGTTTGTCGCTCCGGGCTTGTAGTCCACGCGGTAGTCGTAACCCTGTAGCTGAAGGATCCACTTCTCTATTCTCGGAGGTGGTTTTGATGCTGATCCATGGAATAGGGGTAAAAGAGGTTTGTGGTCCGTGGTCACGGTGAAGGGGTGACCGTATACATAGACATGAAAGTGTCGGCAGGCCCAATGGATGGCTATGGCTTCTTTCTCAATCTGCGAGTACCTCTGCTCGGTGTCGGTCAAGGAGCGGCTGGCATAGGCGATGGGTGCCCACTCTCCGTTGTTTTGAAGCTGCATCAGCACTGCCCCTAAGCCAAAAGGACTGGCATCCACGGCTACTTGGTGGACTTTGAAGGGTCAAAGTATGAGAGGGTAGTGTCCGCAGAAAGGGCTGCCTTTGTGTCACGGAATGCTTTTTCTTGGTCTGGGCCTCATTGCCACGTGGTGGCTGATTTGGTCAGTTCTCGGAGCGGTTTGGTGATGTTGGATAGGTCAGGGATAAAACGTCCACAGAAGTTCACCATGCCCAAAAAACTCCTTGCTTCCGAGACGTTGGTTGGGGCTGGGGCCGCCCGCACATCCTTCACCTTGTCGGGGTCTGGTGCTACTCCCTGGTCCGAGAATGTGTATCCGAAGAAACTGATTTTGCTCTGTAGGAATTGGCACTTTTCTCGGTGTAGGGTTAAGCCTGACTCTTTGACCCCTTGGAGAACGCCTCGTAGTCTTTGGTGGTGCTCCTCGATGGACGTCGCGTAGATGGGCAGGTCGTCACTCACGTTTAGAACTCCTGGGAGTCCACTATGAACCTCGCGGATGGTGTTCTGGAACACCTCTGCTGCACTCGAGATCCCGAAGTTGAGGCGTCGGTATCGTCTTAGCCCTACGTGCGTGGAGAAGGTGGTTATATACCTTGAGTCGGGGTGGAGCGGTAGCTGGTGATATCCCGACCGAAGATCTACTTTGGAGAACCATTTGGCGCCGTTAAGCTCCCCATGGATGTCGTCGATCGTGGGGGTCAGGTGTCGCTCTCTCTTCACCGCTGCGTTTGGGAGACGCATGTCCACACAGATGCGGACATGCCCAGGCTGCTTTAGTTTTCGGGCCACCACGATTGGGGATACCCAGGGGGTGGGTCCACTGACCTTCTCTATGATCCCTTGTCTTTCTAGTGTCTCGAGTTCCTCTTCGACTTTCTTCCTTAGATGAAATGCAATGCGCCGATGCCTTAGTGCGACGGGCTGGACCGACGGGTCGATGTGGAGAGACACCTCCTTCCCTTTAGGCATCCGATACCTTTGAACACCCCCTCAAACTCCTCCAAGATGGTGTCTAGCTCTTCCTCCAGCACTGCAGGAAATGAGTTTGAGGTCTTCTGCCGATTGTCCGCTCAGCAGCATGCCGCTACCTTCTTTAGTGACGTAGATCGTCGTGTGCACCTTTTCCTTATGATGTTGCAGTTTAGTTCTGAAACACCCAATCAGGGGGATGGGCGTCTTCTGGCCGTATGCGAATACCCGGATCTTGGCTTCTCGCAGAGGAGGCTTTGCCTGTAGTTGGTTGTACACGTTCGCCGCCATTAACTCGATGGACGCCCCTGTGTCGATGGTTGCTCTCACCTCTTGCTAGTGAATCTTGATGCAGCACTTTGGGAGGCGGCGTTTCTTTCTTGTTGGCTGGTCGATGGCATATACTTAGTGAATTGGATAGCCCTCTGTATCGTCATCCATGTCTTCACTGTCTATTTCTTCTCTCACTGCGTGTGCGGCCTCATTCTTGGCTCTTGTGGACCTGCATACTGCTGCAAAATGGTTCATCCACCCGCATGCGCTGCATTTCTTCCCTCTCGCTGGGCAGTCTTGCATGCGGTGGGGTTGGCCTCCAAAATATCCACACTCTTCTTTTTGTCTGGTTGCCTTCTTCCACCTGTTTGTCTCCCTTTCGGCCGTACCACGTTCACCTTTTCAGCCGTGTTTACTTGTTCTGTCTTGACTGGTCGATGGAGGGCAGACTCCATGTGGGAGGCTCTCGCCTGAGACAGTTCTTTGGAGCGGCCGAGTTTGAGTATGTCGGCGAGGGGTTTGTCATCTTCCTGGAGGATTGCAACCCGGAGTTTAGATGAGAAGCAACCTTGGATGATCTGTCCTCGGATCTCCTCCTGTTCATCCCGAAACCTGCACGAGCTGGCTAGTTCTTTGAGCCTGCCGTGGAATGTGTCCAACGACTCGTCGGCTTCTTGTTTCGCTTGGCGGAAGATGAACCGCTCATAATCTTTGCTCGCCATAGGCTCAAAGTAGGCGTTAGGCGCTGCAAGGAGTGTTTGATATGTCTTCGGTGTGGCCTCTGTTAGCGTTTTGTAAATGCGATGTATGTCTTTACCTCCTAAATGTAGCAGTAGGGCTCTGCGCCTTTCTCTGGAAATTCCCGCACCCTCAAAATAAATCTGGAGGCGGTCTGTCCAATCCCTCCAGCATGGGGCAAGGGATGATGGAGCACCGTCAACCGCAAAAGGTTCAAGGGCGGTAATAGACACCATCTTGGCACGTGCGCGATGTGCTGTAGTGGGTCCTCGAAGTTTGGGTGAGGTGGCGCTGGGCCGGGGACTAACAGGTGTCCTGTTCGAGTGCCAGTCGTGTGGTCCCTCCCTGCTCTGGGCGCGCTCTCAAGACCTGGCCTCGGGGGCCTCGGTGGCGATGCGTGGATGGCTTCTGGGGTGGCTTCAGGCACAGGGCGGTGGCGTGAGGTGTTGGCCTTACCCTCCTCGCCGTCGTAGGTGCTGTGTCCGCTCTTCGGGCGGTGTATTTGTCTCCTTCCCCCGTGTGCAGGTTGCCGGACAAGCGAGGCCTCTGAACACGTGGTCCAGGCCTTTGCACTCACTGCTCCTGAAGCTGCCCAACAATGAGCTCTGCCACATGCAGGTGAGGGAGTGGGTTCAGTGGGACCATCGTCACCAGTGTAGCTAGCGCTAGATTAGCAGCCGCGCTACGCTAATGATCACAGGAGCCGAATTTGTGGTCTACGCGTGGCTCCGACTGCCTGTCGTGGCCACGCCCCTTTATTTTTATATCCCCGCGTCTGACGTCACGCATCAGCGCAGGGACGCTACGGCGGCGCGGGACGGCGGTGACGCTGCCTCGTGCCTCCGAACATTACAGCTGAGAACCTTGGGGCACGAGCAGCGCATAGAGTCCACCGATGAGCCCCCGGAGGGAGAGGGTGCGGGACACACTGAGATCAGCAGTCCGACCGGGGGAAAGGAGCGAGAGTGACCCGCGAAGCTGCAGGAGATGGTCCTGCGGGAGCGGGCTACTTAAATGGCGACTGCAGCGCTGGGCTGAATTAGGCTGCGGCTTGGGGGAGAAGAACAGGCTACGACACCCACTGGTGAGTCCCCATTAGCGAGAAGAAAGCGGGTGGACCCACGGGTGGGAGAAAAGTCTGAACTGCGGCGAGCTGAGGCCCGGCGGCGAGCAGTAACAGGGGGCTGGACGTGATGTACCGCAGCACAGTGAGCACTGCAGCGGAGGGAGAGCTGTTCAAGCAGCCTGCCAGTGGTACCCTAACCCCCCGGGCCAGTGAACGCTGCGTAAAGGAGGACTGAGGGGGAAGCGCTCGATCGGCGAGCTCTAGAGCTGATGTGTGAGCCCCCCTGGGAGCGCACGACACACAAGTCACCCTACTGAGTGGGGAAAACAGGGCAGAGCATGAGGAAAAACTCTGGTGCACACAGGTGGCTGAAGTGGCAGAAGAGCAGCGCTGCTAGAGTGCAGATCACTGTACCACCACCACATCAGCAGAGGGGCCCAGTGGCCACCCTGGAGTGAGCCACTTGAGAGTAGGAGACACCTGGAGCAGGGCGCAACAGATTACCCCACCGACGCAGTTGGTGGGACATAATAGGAGAGCCCGGTCCGCAGCTGACAGTGACTTCTAGCTCCCCAGCCCAGCACAGAAACAGCGTCAGCCAGCATAAGGTGATAAGCAAGCCAGGGATCACCAGCTGGGGACAGGAGGAGGGGAGGAGAGGACCGACCAAGGGCTGTGAGAAACGGGGCTGAGAGAGTGAAGGCCAGCAGACAGGGCAGTGAAAGCACCAGAACAAGGTAGGCCAGCGAGAAGCACACCAGGGGCCTGAAACCACTGCATAGGGGCGACTGAGAAGGTGCAAGAGGGCTGAAGGAGCTAGGACTACCTGGGATTCATCCCCAAGCAGAACCTGAATCCACACCAGACACAGTGCCCTCCGTTCAGAGCACATTTTGGACGAAGAACGAAAGAAGCCAAGCAGGACAAGTACATAATCAACTAAGAACTCATTCCTGGGCTTGATCGCATGGGCCCAACCAGGGTTCGGGGAGTGCCGGAACCTGAGTCACGGCCTGAAGAGAGCGACCGGGGGAACATAGAAGAAGCATGCAGCGTGGCTCTCATCGCAAGGAGGCAATGACTGTGGGGAAACCCACCAAACGACAAGATTAGGATCAGCAAGAGCTGCTGGGAGAAGAGTCAGGGGGCACATCCACGAGGACAACTGGCCGAAATACGGCAAAAGAGACGCCGGAAGACCCATCATTATCGGACATCTTCCGGGCCATAGAAACATCAAGGACAGCGGTGGAGAGCAAAGTTGATACCCTCAGAGAAGAATTGGGCTTACTGAGAGCGGACCACCGAACATTTGCAGACCGGGTCTCAACAACGGAGGGAGAAGTGCGAGAACTGAAACCCCAGAATAATGCAGCCAACCAAAGGCTCTTCGACATGGAGAATAGAGAACAAGTGCTGGAACTCAGAGTGGAGGATGCCAAAAACAGAGCACAGTGTACTAATCTATGCATAGTAGGTGGCCTACTCAGAACAATGGATCCGCAACGAAGTGGCAGAAGAGGGGGCTATCCCAATATTTTGCGCTGGAGTGAGCGCACAGGGTCCCTGCAAGATCACCTCCACTGGGACGACCGCCGAAGCCGGTAGTAGCATGCTTACTATTCTACCAGGACAGGGATCATATACTGAGACAGGCCTGGCAGAAAGGCCAGCTAAAGGTGGTGAACAGCATCGTCAGGATCTTACCAGACTTTTCCCGTGAAGTCCAAAGACAGAGGGTGTCATATGTAGCTGGCAAATGAAAGCTGAGACAACTGAACGTACAATACTCAATGGTGTTCCCGGCCAAGCTAAGACTGTTGATAGCAGGCGGGACCAAGTTCTTCACTACGCCGAAGGAGGTGTGGGAATGGATCGACCAGCACGGCCTGCAGGGCAATGGGGACCAGAGGCAGGAGAGACAAGACAGAAGCAGGGCCCGACCTGGAGGAAACTGAGGGAAACCGGCGGGCCAGCCCACGGCGGAGGAAATGCAAAGGGAGAGAGACAGTGCAGTGGCGGCTATTGCATCCCTCAGCGCTCAAGGACGATGGGGCGTAGTTTCAGCGTCCAGAGAAGACCTAAGAGACTCGGACTCTGAGCACAGTACAAGTACAGTGGAGGAATCAGATCAGCAGACAACATCATATGAAGCCGCCACCCGATGCGCAAGTATATTCAGGCAAAAACTGACACACAGGAGGGGTGACCCGGCACACTGATCAGGCGCATTGATGGGCGCGGAGAACCTATGAGCACGCTCTGCTGACTCAAACCTACAAGCACTGGGGTTGGGGAGACCAAAGGGGTGGGGGAGCATGACTCCTTCCAAAACAGGCGCCAGACCTGTCCACTTCTTAAAAGGTGCACTTTAGTGCATAGTTTGGATGGGGGAGAGAACCTCACTTGTTCTGGGGGGGGGTGTTGGGGTTCTTCTAGCATTTCAAGTTGGGGGCACTGCAGGTTATTAGAAATGGGGCTAGTAAGAATCCACATAGGGCATAATTGCCGAATTCGACTACTAGGGATCCCGGCCCTGGGGCCAGGAGGGATACAAGACAAATAATTAAGGATGGGGGATAGAGTGATGTATAATCTGATATCCTGGAACATAAGAGGCATGCACTCTATGCATAGGTGGTATACAATATTCTACCTTAAAAGTACACATCGCCATGCTGCAAGAAACACACACACTGGCTTCCGAGGGGGCATCACTACACAAAAGGTGGAAGGGCCAGGCATCATACACCTCGTTCTCAGTGTTCGTGAGGGGGGTATTAATTTGGATATGAGTGGGGGGTCCCCTTTCAACCCACAGGATGCAAAGCTGACCCGGAGGGCAGGTACTTTATAGTCACACGGAGACTGGACGGACAAGACATCACACTGATAACCTCTATAGAACAAGCGGCCTTCCTGAAAAAGATGAGTGGGGTATTGGCACCTCATATGGTGGGCCCAGTCATTATAGGAGGAGACTTCAACTGTGTAGCAGATCCGGACTTGGACTACTCTCACCCTCCACTATGTGACTCTCCTGTAATAGAACGGCCGGCCAAGGGCTTTTGGGATTGGCAGGTCTGATGGGGACTGATTGATACCTGGAGATGCACGCACCCGCCGGATAAATAATAATACTCCCACCCTTCCAATGCACATGAGCTCCATGTAAGGCTTGATACAGTCCTTTGCACCCCAGACATGCACACTGTGATGCAAGGGGCGGAGTACCTGAATTGCACTATATCGGATCACAACCCCCTTTTCATGAGGTTACAGTTGGGGTCCCTGCTCCAGCCCATTTCAACATGGCGTCTAAGACCAGAGGCGCTCGAAGACCAGGTATTCCAAGAGGAGATCAGTGGTCATAATGCCTCTTACTTCACTGATAACACCTGCTCCACGGACTCCAGACTGGTGGAGTGGGAGGCCTTTAAGGCAGTGCTAAGGGGTAGATGCATGGCAACATCAATCGGGGTTAGACGGACATTACTCGGGGACATAGAAAAAGCTGACCGTGCATGTAGCGAGCTAGAGGTGCGGTGCCCAGAGCACCAGGAGCTCCGCCAGGAACTACTGGTGGCAAAAGAGGAAGTGGCGGTTCAGGAGGAGCACTTAAGATGCTTCGATTACAAAACGTACAGAGATCTGACACACGTGGAAAGGGACAGAGTGGGCAAACTACTGGCATGGCAGGCCAACCCTTCCCATAGAGGGAGCACCATCGTAGAGTTAGCTGACCCCGCGGGTCACCTCCTATACAAGCAGGCACACATAAATAACAGGTTCCTTGATTACTACAAATGCTTATATAAGAATGCTGGGCTCGAGGGGAGGGGGAGATTAGGGAATACTTAGAGCAGATTCCCCTTTCCACTATATCCGAGTAAGACGCATATCAGCCGGGGGCTGACATTTTGGAATGCAAGATCAGGGTAACTGTCAAGGGGCAAGTCCCCAGGAACAGATGTATTCCCTTCGGAATTTTATGCCACCTCCATGGAGGATTTGGCCCCCAGATTAGTGGAACTATACAAGGCGGCAAGGGAGAAGGGAATCCGGGAGGCAGTTGTGCTTCAGCTCCTAAACCAGAAAAGTCCACTCTCAACTGAACGGCTTACAGGCCCTTGTTGATGCTCAACCTCAACTTTAAAATTCTAAGTAAAATACTGGCAACCAGATTGCTCCCGCACATGACTTCAATGGTCCATCCTGCTCAAGCTGGGTTCAAACCGGGCAGAAATACAACCCAGAATATAAGGTGACTCCTCTCAATCCTAGACCTGGGAGCAGAGTAGAATGGGAGATAATGATATTCACCATTGATTTAGAAAAAGCCTTTGAGTGCCTGGAATGGGAGGTTCTCTATGCTGTGCTGGAAAGGAAGGAAATGGGACAGGGGTTCCTGCACTGGATGAGACTGCTGTACACAGGCCTGACGGCAAGGGTGCACACTGGGCGCACAATCTCAGAGCTGTATTGGGTGGAGAGGGGCACTCGCCAGGGGTGTCCCCTCTCTCCCTTGTTGTTGGCTCCGGCACTGGAGCCATTGGCCTGTCTGGTGCAGATAGGAAACAGATATATGGGACGGCACCTGGAGGGGCAGGCACACCATATAGCACTATACGTGGATGACCACCTGCTGTTCTTGAAAAACCCAGGGGAAGACATACGAGGGGCTAGGAATATGATTGAGGAGTTTGGGGCTCTCTCGGGCTTAAACATGAACTGGCAGAAATCCAGACTGTTCCCCATGATGGCAGATCAACAACCACCCAAGGGGCTGGGGGATATGAGGTGGGAACCTCAGGTCCCACTTCGATACTTAGGAGTAAAAACTCGCTCCAAGATGTGGAGGTGGGAAACCTGGGGGGGCGGGACGCTAAGATCCCTAAAAGTAAACATGAGATTTTTGGGGGGACTCCCTATCTCAGTGGCGGTAAGGATCACCTTGTTAAAAATGGTGGCCCTTCCCGACTGCTGTACTTCTTCATCACACTGCCTGTGTGGTTACCCAGGGTGTGATTCCGGGAGGTTGACTCATGCCTTTTGACATTCATCTGTGGATCTGGGAGGCGGCGAGTGGCAGCCACACTCAAGAGGCCGTTGATGGAGGGATGCATGGCGACCCCAGACTTCGAAGCGTACTACTTGGTGGGGCAACTGCAGAGAATCACACAATGGGTAGCAGGGAGGCTCACGCCAGATAGGGGGGTACATCCCTTTACCCCGGGGGAAGATGTGCTGCTCCGAACACTACTGAGGACTGCAAAACCACACCACATACACACCAGGTAGCATAGAGTGGTACAGAGGTGTTGGAATAGGTGCCTGCAAAAGACCCAGATGAAATACCCATATTCGCCGGACCTCCCACTGACTGCGCTCAGGGCACTGCCACATGGGGGACAATGCGGAAGCATAGATGACTGGGTACAGGCAGGGGACCTCTATAGGAATGGAGAAATACTCCCATTTGAAGACTTCAGACCTGACTGGGATTTCCTGCAGGGCCACTTCTGCTACACAGAACAGTCATGGGGGCAATGAGATGGCACAAGCAGATGGGCACAATAGAACCACCACAACACGCCACATGCGAATATATTGGTATAGCCGGAGGAGTTATTAAGGCAATCACCTGTCTGTACAGGGTTGTAGTGTAGGTCCTATATCCCTGATAGGCTCTGTGCATTGGAATAATATACACTATAGATTTGACATAGGACTGAGGTCAGTATGTCTCTATCGAGTACATTAAACTTAATTACTTGTGTGTGCCAGCTAACTCAGAGGCCACTAGAAACTTCTCAAATAAACAAGAAGGGATTAGTTTCTGACAACCTCATAAACATGACACCTTTGTTTCCCTTAGAATCGGAACAGTCTCAAAATCGTGGAAACAATAGATAACTATTTCACTCAGTCAATCGTGCATGTTTTGTTTCTAGAGTTTACACAGAAATAGATAGATGGGTGTTTCAATACAAAGGGTTTATTGAACAGTCTTATTTCTCGTGCAAGAGATGTGAACTGCTCTAATCGTAAGACAGAAAGCAAAGTATATTACGTACAGCGTAGGCGGTAAGATTGGATAATACTGCAATAGTATGATTTGTAGCTATGACATATATTCATAAAAATACATACATAAATAACAAAGGCTAAAATGTGAATACTTATCTGATGCTTCTAGTTAGTTCTACCCCAGTGTACCTAACCTAAGTGTAGTATGAGATAAGAAGTAGGTGCTGTTTCTAAAGTATAGCTAGCTATTGTTTAGTTTTGCCAGAGTTGCCAAGAGTCCCTCTAGGTTCTAGTCTGCTCCATACCTTAAAATGAGAGAGGTTGGAATCTCTTTCCAAGTCTCAATCTCTAACACCCCGAAAGGGGAGTCAGAAACATTGGAGCTGGATTCTCTGCGAGGAGGATGACATCGTCTGGTCAGTGCGTCAGGTGGGGACTTGACTTCCTCCCGAACTTGCCGTGGCGAGCCGCATTGTGCAAGTAGGCAGCTGAACCATGGTTTGCCATGGCAAGTGATGGTATATTTATACCTCAAAGGTGTTTAGGAATGCCAGTATTGACGTAAAAGTCAGGCAGAAGAACGTCATGAATGAACCCCTGAGAAATAGATGTTCATGCATAACAAATGAGTTCTTGGAGACATCAATAATCCAAGCAAGGGGAAGTCCTAAAGGCTTAAGAGTCTGGTTTTCCAAGAACTCGTTGTGACGTTGATGGACAGATGTAGGTGGCCATGCCTGTATTTGGTTAGCATGGATAATGCCTAAATAAGGGTAGGATTTCTATGCCTAAATATGGGCAATGAAAATTGTGGCCGTATAAGGGCATAAATTAGGAAACCTATATACGGTATCTAAATCGACACACAACACCCACTCCACTTTCGTATGAACCACATTACTAAATTCTAAACATGCTAAACATATCTATAATATAGCTTTGCATGATTTGCTAAAAGCATGTTGTAAACTACATTGTAAAATTGCATTAAAACTGCTGCTATGCATGAAAATGCAATGGTGCTGTACATATTAAAGCAATGTTTCATTCTAAGCACAAGTTAGCATTGAATGCTAAGTGAATGAACATACATATATACATTATGAAATGGCTCGTAAATACAGAAGAAAAAAGGCCGACATCATTTCATGTCAAGTTACATACAATTGATATTGACAAGGTGACATATTGTCTCTGAAAGTGTTTCAAAGAATTCTGTTCTCTATGAATAGTTCTACTCTACGCAGATTACTTTCCCAAAAAAAAGAAAAATACAAATTTGGAGAAAAAAATTCATCATAGGAAAAAGTTTAGTCTTTGTTTTGAAAAAAAGAAGGCCAAATTCAGAGTCTCTCTGGAACACTGTGTGCCTGAATCAAAAGTCAGTATATGGGGATGGAGAAAACATGACATCTTCTAATCTTGTACCAAAAAGTCGTCCACCATTGTAGGTGACAGTTGGATTACCTCGTTTAGAAGACTAACCGCACATAGATGAGAAGCATCGCCTTCAGCATTGGTCGCATCAGCAATGTTCATTTCGGATGTTACCTGCGTGCCTGCTGTTTCCTCTCGTACCTCAGCAGTAGCAATTTACATCTGTAAAATCTCAATGAATGCCGTCATCAGGATAGGTAGCTGCTGGGGACAACACACAGCATGGGCTGTTACCGGGTCCAGCAGAGTATAGATATCCGTAGGTGTGACTGATGGAAGTGTTAGACAGATGTCTAGCACGCATTCTTCACCGCAATGCAGGCAGTGTAGAACAGGTAAGATGCAATCTTGCCTGACTGGTCTGAATGACAGAAACCATGTGGTATTTAATTCTCGTAGACGAGGGAAACCTAACATTTGGACGATGTGATCACGACACTTCATCTCCAATAGAGCTCTCTCTATGGTGCTTGGAGTGACGCTGGTGATTCGGCTTGCCATATCGCAGCAGTAGGAGCAAAAATAGGATCCCTGCAACGAGTGCTAAAAGTAGTGGCAGTCTGCCAAACACAGAGTGCGCGAAGTTGGGAAGTATTCCGAGGACTGCTTGAAAGGTGCTAACAGTCCTGAACTCACGTCCTTAAATACATGTACAATATCGCTTGTATCAGACATGTTTAAGATAAGTTCCAACATTTCTGAGAAATGTATGGGGCAGTTTATATTCAAAAGGCTTGTATCTCAGCTGAAGACCTTGTGACTTGTAGATCATAGGTTTCTTTGGCCGAGGTCAGAGGCACTGTTTGTTGTAAAAGAATGGCTTAATTCTGCTTAGAGTATCAATTTGTATAGAAGAGATGTTCAGTGAGTGAAGGCCATAAAGGTGACTCCCTGGTTGTCACTATTTGGGGTAACAAGACTTGCATACAGCAAGTGACCCTGGATGTAACCGTTACTAGATATGGAATATCTGGCAACATGCCACAGCAGCTGTGATCATTCAACATGAGTGGAGTGGTGTGGCTCACTGGTTAGAGGCGGCAGACCCGGAAGCAGAGGACGGCCCGGGACCAGGGTTCAATTCCCGACGCGGCAGGGTCGTGGACCAGGGTCAGCGGACTCGATAATTCTCGCTTCGGTGCCTACTCTAACCAGGGATCACACTCTGCAACTCTGGGCATTAGCTTGCCTCATCTCCACAACGGCCCCCTACATACACCGGGGATGCCTGGTTTCACCTTGGAGATAACCAGCAGGTATCATCTCACAGGGAAAGCCAGGACGGGTTCCCCAGTGGTCTACAGCCCTGGGACGCCCCATTGCTGGGGTATCCATGCGCTTTACAAGACAACCTAACATAACATAAAATAACATGAGGTAACTTCCATTTGAAAGTTGTCCAAAAATTTGTTTAATCACTTTAGCCGGAGAACCTTGCAGGTGGCAGGAGAAGTTTGTAGTGGAACCATCGCAGGCCCCTTGTAAATTAATATCCTGAAATAGGAGAGAACCGCTTAGTGCGTTTTCACAGTTTGTAAACACTTCACGCCCCCCACTCCAACATCTGTGTGTGTAAGGTAAATCCCAGGATGTCTTGATGTATTCTTTACCCAACCATTCGTATTTTACGGCTGGTATATGTTTTAGGCAATACTGAAAATGGAAAGTTGTAAAAGGCAGAGTAATTTTACCATGTATGATCCACTCAGTAGCTGGTTTTTCTGCCACTGCAAATGGTCATTTTCCAGTTTTTCAATATTCAGCACCGTATAGTCTGCTCCCCTTTGTGCCAGTTTGATCTGTTTATCAGTGAGATTTAATTCTGAAAACATTGACGTAGTGTTGATTAAACGCCAAGGCGCGCAGGTTTCGTAGCATCCAGCCTAATAGCATGATAGAACGTATTTGAGACTGACCATGTTGCAGCATGACCAAGTCTTGTTCCATAATATCTATGGCAGAGGATACTATGCTGTCCAATGAATATATCCTGGACAACAGAGTCGTTAACCCATTGTCTACTACAGCGAGAGATTTCTCTAAATTAATACAATCAATTTCTCGTATTCTTTCTGCAGTTTCTGCTTGGGTAACCTTCCATATTTCATTATAAGCAGTGTAGATACTGGCATATATGAAACGTTTTTGATGTGGTTTTCTTGGTCCTAGCAAGAATTCCCTAAGGTCTGCGCATTCTGTAAGTACAGATAAGTGTTGTTTCACATCCTCTAGTGTAGCTTTCTGTAGCCAATCAAGGCACAGTTTCCCTACACTGTATGTTGTTACTACCCCTGGATGCTGTCTTCGAACATAGCGTGGATCTGGCCTATTGATAGTGAAACCCTGTGTTTTGTTCAGGAATCGATCTTGACAGTTGTTAGTGTCTGTGGGCCAGAGCAACCATTTTTTCCAAGTTGGATCTGATCTGTTGTGATGCAAAATAGTATGTACGTTGACCTCCCCCTGTGTAGTGCTAATACTTGCAGGTGCAGGTATGGACGGAGTGTTCATGTCTTTGATCTTGGCTAACCCAAGGCAAGCCGTTTGTTGGACAGTGTCATTCAAAAACATAATTTGCTCAGGGATGATACAGGCTCTAAACAAAGCTTCTACCCCCTGCACTTGCCAATTTTTTGTACCCCAGACAGATTTTGGGGTCGATTCCAATCAGAGCGTTTTTCCCGTATGAATCGTACCCTGCAACGTCCCCCGTACGTACGACGAAGTACAATTCGCACCAGGAGCTGGACCGTACGAATCAACTCCCCATACGAATCTCCCTCGGAACCCGCTGTACGTGACATCTGTATGGTTCGCGGCTGTTTTTTCTGGACCGGCAAGTACGATTTGTGTTGGGTATGCACCGTACAACCCTTTTTCTACTGGAGCTGAAAACAGCCGTAAAAGCAGAGTTCGCCCCAAAACAGGTACGGAATGCTCGCCCCCTCGGGTACGGTGCGTACACCCCATGATCGCAGGGCTACGGTGCGTACCCCTGTGATCATGAGGGTACGCACCATACCCCGATCTTGGGGTGTACGCACCGTACCCCATGTACGCTGGGTGTACGGTGCATACCCAACACAATGGTGTACCCCCCATGATCGCAGGGGTACGGTGCGTACCCCTGCGATCATGGGGGGGTACGCACCGTACGGAGTGTATGTGAATGTGCGCTTTTCCGTACGAATCGCCCTTACCTGACGTGGAATCGCGGCATGATACCCCGTACTCGTCGAGTCGTACGGTGTGTGCACGAGTCGTACGGAGACGGCTCCAGATGCGAATCGTACGGACGAGAATTTTACCGGATCGGAATCAGCCCCAAAGTCTCAATGTTGTCTTTCCAAAAGTCGAATCCCTGTCTAGACAGTTGGGCAATAAAGGCTGCAGAATAAATCTGTTTTGTATTGGTTAACATATTTTTTGTTCCTGTCTTGTTCACATTTTTAAAGAAAAACTTTTCTGGATTTGACAAGTTAAACTCTGAAAAATATGGAAATTTATTTGCAAAAGTTTTTGAGCTTCCCTTTGGAGGAGTAGGACAATGTTCCCATTGGTTATACAGAAATACATTTCTAAGTGATGCAGTTCTATGCAAGAAATAATTTATAACAATACATTTGTTCATAGCCTGATGAACCCTCTAAATATTGGTGATTTGTGAATACTGCATTCATTTATAGATCAGACATCATGTTATTAACAGTCTTGAAGTCCCAATCATCAGAAAAGGAACTAGAGGTAATAAAGTCACTTCATGAAATTTTAAACAAGTGTAGAATCTTCAAGAGTTCCGATGGGCCAAAAATGTCATATTAGGTTTTGTCCCAAACTATACCATCTGGTATAGGAACAGCTGTGATGTTCCCTGCTGACAAGTGATTTGTGTGGCTGGTGAAGTAAGTTCACCCTTTTTTTCTTGCTTTGTCCATTGAATATATCTTCCATTTATCAGCATACCAAGAATTATTACCAGAGCTAACCAAAGTAGAAAGAAGAATATTCCCAAACAATCCATAGTTCAATCCATAGTGAAACCAAATAAGTCCTTTTTAGATGATGAAAAAAGTCTTTTGCTTGTTCTTTGAAAGTTATTTGCACTGGTGTCGTTTCAGGTTCGCTGGGATCCTCAGAAAACGTATCAAAGTTAATGAAATAGCCAGAGGCAGTTATGTCAATGGTTGGAATTGCATCAGGATTTGGTGAAATTGCTGGAACCAGTTGATCATTTGTTACATCATTGTAGACAGGTGTATCAGGACGAACTGTTATTTGGGTATCAAGAGGAACGAGTTCCATAGCTTTATTGCATAGTCCTTCTTTTCTCACTGTAGAATCTTCAAAGGTGATGAGTCTCTCAGTTTGAACCTCTTGGATTGTAGCTAGAGGAGTGCATCTAGTACATTGTCGGAGTCCACTTGGCCTACTGCTTAGTATTGGCCACATAGTGTGGTTTGATCAGGTCGATGGACAAAAATTGTTTCTCCTTTTTACTAGCAACGGGCGGCAAAAGTACTGTTCTTGATCTGTGGATTGCTGGGACAGGTACTGGTTGTCTGTACGAAGGCCCAAATTCCTTCTTGTCCGCGATCTTTTCTCTGACTAGATCACCAAGCTTTGGGATCCAGACAGGCCTTGCTGGGAGAGTTGGTCTTTCCCCATTGGTGGTTGGCTTCAGGAACACGTTGCTTTGTTTCGATCTTAGTTCATTTAAGTCCCGTAAAACAGCCAAACAATCTTTGATATCAAATTTCTTATTTTCCACCACTGTGCCTTTCATGTCAAGGTCCGGTATCAACATTCTGGTCCCAAATAGGACCTCATATGGAGTGACACTCCCTAGAGAACTTCTTGGCAAATTGTTTAATGAGTGTTGGACCCCATAAAGATATTTGACCCACCCATCTCCCGAACCTAATACCCTAGCTGTAATAGACTGCTTTATGTCCCTGTTTTTTCATTCCGCAACAGAATTTCCCTCAGGATGGAATGGAGAAGAATACCGCAATACTACGCCCAAACTGGCCATGGCTTCTTTGTAAGCTTGAGAGCTAAACACAGGACCCCGGTCAGAGTGTAGTGTGCCAATTACGTATGTGCCGATAAAGACTCGCAAATCTTTTATAACAGTTTGAGCGTCAGCTGATGCCACATCCAAAGGAACCTTGAACATGAACCCACTGTGACCATGAGATATTTATAGTTACCATTCCTTTGTAAGGGACCACAGTGGCCCAGGTAAACACATGCTAATGGTTTATCTGAGATTAACAGGGGCGTCTGCGCAGGACATTTCACAGTAGAGACTTTCATCTTTTGGCATATTTCACAATCCAAAACATAATTTCTGGTCTGTTTCCTAATACCTGGCCACCATTATCTCTGCTTTAATAATGATACTGTGGCAGAAACACCTGCATGAGCATAGGCGATCCCTTCATGTGCTGCTAGGATGAGTCCTAATCTATGTTCCATGTTTGGTATTATCCTATCCCCCACTCCAGAGATTCGAGCAAATGGAACATTGTTCGCGTCAATTGTATGCCAGTATTTGAGTGGAAACTTTCTAGGTAACGCTGCACCGCTGCCTTTGCTTGAAGCATTGACAGCCAATATTATTTTACTGTCTATTTTTGTTTTTGAACGGGTGATTGCAGCTACGGAAGCCGTTTGCACAGCCCCCTTCGTGGCTTCATCAGCCAATGAATTCCCTTCAACATGCACGTCATCACGTTGATGACTCAGCGGGTGTATCACTTGAGAGTTTTGTAGTCCGCTTCGCAACTTAACTACTTGTTCCCAAAGCATTTTGTCCTTTCTTGTGCCACCTTTTGCATCTTTGAAACCATTTTGAAGCCTATTATGTAAATATTCATCATAAGATTTAACACAGTAAAAAGAATCGCACACTATGAGTGTGGGTAATTTGTGATCTGTATTTTCAAGTGCCAATTTGAATGCTTGTAGTTCAGCTCGCTGAGCTGTACAATTTCCTAGAGATTGCTTTTTTGTGACCACTGGTCTGAATTTGCCATAACGCATGCAACCTTTAACGATCGGGCACGCTGCACTGTAAGCTTGCTTACCCTCCTGTGGCGGGGTAGGATCGTGGTATATAAGGCTTTATTTTTATATAAGACCTCCTTTTAGTATTAGACAGTCTTTCCCGTACAAATCGAGCTGGGTCCGTTGTTGGAGCTAGCCCTTTGACTGTTTGCCTCCTTTTACAGGCGTTCTTTAGTCGGCTTGGTTGGAACGTCTTCACCCTCCAACATAGAAAGAAAAAGAAAAGATATGTGGCCGTCAGGCACTAGTCCTCTCTGTACAATGTCCCAAAGGGAAACTAGGGAGTGAGGGACCACCTCTGTTCATGTATATACAAAGGCTATATACAAATGGGAACGGTGGTGAGAGACGGTGCAGGAAGTGAAGGGTATCACGGGGAGGGGAAAAGAAGAAACCCGCGTAAGTGTGGGAAGATATATATACACGTAGTGCCCCTGGCGCCAGTTCCTTCACCAGCGCACTCACTTCGGGAAGTCTCCCTGCCTCCCCACCTAGCCTGACACCCGCTGCCATACCTGGCTTAGCCACACTCCTCCAGGAGTGCGGCTGGGCGAATCGTGGGGATGGTGGCCTCCTGGCTTCTCTGCTTCGCTGGTTCTTTGGTCATTTTCTCCCGGTGCTTTTTCTCCTCCCCAATTCGCTCGACTCTCCGACTTCACCCGCTCTTCTTCTTCCTCGATGACGTCACACTCCAAGTCCGAAGCTTCCTCCTTTTTGACGAATCTGGTTGGGGCTGCTTCCTCCATGGGTGGGGCTTCAGACGCCGAATATACACAATTAAAGGAGCCGTCCTCCTCATCCCCGTAGTGTGATTTCCAAAGGGTTCTGTATCTGCTGCCCACTCGCTCTGCGGTAAGTGGAGAGAGGGGAGAGGGGCAGAATCAGCGACCCACCATTCCGTTGTCGAGAGGGTATTATCTATGGACGGGGTCCCCTTGCTACACCTCCATAGCGGGTTGTGTAGATCCGTCAGTATAAATTATAAATTCGTACTGGTCAAGAAGAAGAATTTCAGTAGGCAGAGGATATTTGTGTTCGTATTGTAGAAATACTTGTGTTTTCAAATATGGATCAAAAACATATTCAACATCAGTTGCAGCAAGTGAATTAACCCATTGTATCCATCTTGGATGTAAAGCTTTTGCATTCAGAATGCTAGCTTTTGTAACCGCATCTAAGGCTGGTACAGGAGTTACAACCGTAATGCGTTTTCCCTGTGCTAGGGCTCTTTCTTTTAATACAGAGGTTTGAACTGCTGTCAGAATTTTTTCTGTTGATGTAAATTTAATTTCTCCTTGTGTATACAAATGTAATTTGCATGCAATTGGTACTTTTTCACCTTCATTAAAAGTATAGTAAGTGAATCCACATTGACCCTGAATGGCTCGGATCACTAAATTGTGTACGTTTAAGCGTGTTTGTAAGTGTTATGTTGCTAACATGTCAGCTTGAAGTGAACGCAGGATATCTGTGTGTTCCTGTGTCCAATGTGTGATTTTAAAATCAGGTTTGATTAATTCGTAGAGAGGTTTAACCCTTTGTGCGTTGTTTAGAATGTAAGTTCTTCCAAAATTCAGGAAACCTGAAATCGACTGTGAGTTTTTCATAGTTTTTGGAGGTTGAAGCAGCGCACACCTTTCTAAAAAGTTGGCTGCTAGGCTTTTGCCTTCACTTGATAGTTCATATCCTAGGAAAAGGACGTTGAAATGGGCAATTCTTGATTTTTTTTAGTTGAATTTATAACCCTCAGAGGCGAAGCCCAGTATAATGCTGTTCACCCTGTTCAAGTGCTTGTTCAGGTCATTGTCTGTCAGATAGATATTAAGTATGGGCCGAAAATCCGTTAAGATTGCGAAATTTGTGGATTTTCGGCAATTTCGCGATCCGCGAATCTTGCGAAATTGCCGAAAATTCGCAAATTCACGAGCAGGCGAATTTTAATTTTTTTTTATGGCCAGCTCACTCAAGGGACCCTTGGCGCCCTTTGGTAGTTTGGTCTGCCCTGTTCCCATGATGCACTGGGCCAGGGACAGACTAATTTGCATATAGCCAGGTTCTGAACTGGGATGGTGCAGTGAGCTAAAAAACGGTGATGGATCAAGCCCTGATCTTTTGACTGGGTAGGAGTGTTCTGCTTAATTCAGATACTCTATCCATCACCACCCCCCTTTATGAATCGTTTTGGCCACCACAAGCGTGGAAGGGTATGCTCACATGTGAGTCCCTTGCTCACTGCACCATCAGGATTCAAGCAAGCCGGGCCGAAGACGGCTGTAATGCCAGAAACCGGTCCCCGGAGGCTTGTTTCCTTTCCATTAAAGAATTGGCTTGGTAGTTTGGTCTGCCCTGTTCCCATGATGCACTGGGCCAGGGACAGACTAATTTGCATGTAGCCAGGTTCTGAACTGGGATGGTGCAGTGAGCTAAAAAACGGTGATGGATCAAGCCCTGATCTTTTGACTGGGTAGGAGTGTTCTGCTTAATTCAGATACTCTGTCCATCACCACCCCCCTTTATGAATCGTTTTGGCCACCACAAGCGTGGAAGGGTATGCTCAGATGTGAGGCCCTTGCTCACTGCACCATCAGGATTCAAGCAAGCCGGGCCGAAGACGGCTGTAATGCCAGAAACCGGTCCCCGGAAGCTTGTTTCCTTTCCAGTAAAGAATTGGCTTGGTAGTTTGGTCTGCCCTGTTCCCATGATGCACTGGGCCAGGGACAGACTAATTTGCATGTAGCCAGGTTCTGAACTGGGATGGTGCAGTGAGCTAAAAAACGGTGATGGATCAAGCCCTGATCTTTTGACTGGGTAGGAGTGTTCTGCTTAATTCAGATACTCTGTCCATCACCACCCCCCTTTATGAATCGTTTTGGCCACCACAAGCGTGGAAGGGTATGCTCAGATGTGAGTCCCTTGCTCACTGCACCATCAGGATTCAAGCAAGCCGGGCCGAAGACGGCTGTAATGCCAGAAACCGGTCCCCGGAAGCTTGTTTCCTTTCCAGTAAAGAATTGGCTTGGTAGTTTGGTCTGCCCTGTTCCCATGATGCACTGGGCCAGGGACAGACTAATTTGCATGTAGCCAGGTTCTGAACTGGGATGGTGTAGTGAGCTAAAAAACGGTGATGGATCAAGCCCTGATCTTTTGACTGGGTAGGAGTGTTCTGCTTAATTCAGATACTCTGTCCATCACCACCCCCCTTTATGAATCGTTTTGGCCACCACAAGCGTGGAAGGGTATGCTCAGATGTGAGTCCCTTGCTCACTGCACCATCAGGATTCAAGCAAGCTGGGCCGAAGATGGCTGTAATGCCAGAAACCGGTCCCCGGAAGCTTGTTTCCTTTCCAGTAAAGAATTGGCTTGGTAGTTTGGTCTGCCCTGTTCCCATGATGCACTGGGCCAGGGACAGACTAATTTGCATGTAGCCAGGTTCTGAACTGGGATGGTGCAGTGAGCTAAAAAACGGTGATGGATCAAGCCCTGATCTTTTGACTGGGTAGGAGTGTTCTGCTTAATTCAGATACTCTGTCCATCACCACCCCCCTTTATGAATCGTTTTGGCCACCACAAGCGTGGAAGGGTATGCTCAGATGTGAGTCCCTTGCTCACTGCACCATCAGGATTCAAGCAAGCCGGCCGAAGACGGCTGTAATGCCAGAAACCGGTCCCCGGAAGCTTGTTTCCTTTCCAGTAAAGAATTGACTTGGTAGTTTGGTCTGCCCTGTTCCCATGATGCACTGGGCCAGGGACAGACTAATTTGCATGTAGCCAGGTTCTGAACTGGGATGGTGCAGTGAGCTAAAAAACGGTGATGGATCAAGCCCTGATCTTTTGACTGGGTAGGAGTGTTCTGCTTAATTCAGATACTCTGTCCATCACCCCCCCCTCTTTATGAATCGTTTTGGCCACCACAAGCGTGGAAGGGTATGCTCAGATGTGAGTCCCTTGCTCACTGCACCATCAGGATTCAAGCAAGCCGGGCCGAAGACGGCTGTAATGCCAGAAACCGGTCCCCGGAGGCTTGTTTCCTTTCCATTAAAGAATTGGCTTGGTAGTTTGGTCTGCCCTGTTCCCATGATGCACTGGGCCAGGGACAGACTAATTTGCATGTAGCCAGGTTCTGAACTGGGATGGTGCAGTGAGCTAAAAAAGGGTGATGGATCAAGCCCTGATCTTTTGACTGGGTAGGAGTGTTCTGCTTAATTCAGATACTCTGTCCATCACCACCCCCCTTTATGAATCGTTTTGGCCACCACAAGCGTGGAAGGGTATGCTCAGATGTGAGTCCCTTGCTCACTGCACCATCAGGATTCAAGCAAGCCGGGCCGAAGACGGCTGTAATGCCAGAAACCGGTCCCCGGAAGCTTGTTTCCTTTCCAGTAAAGAATTGGCTTGGTAGTTTGGTCTGCCCTGTTCCCATGATGCACTGGGCCAGGGACAGACTAATTTGCATGTAGCCAGGTTCTGAACTGGGATGGTGCAGTGAGCTAAAAAACGGTGATGGATCAAGCCCTGATCTTTTGACTGGGTAGGAGTGTTCTGCTTATTTCAGATACTCTGTCCATCACCACCCCCCTTTATGAATCGTTTTGGCCACCACAAGCGTGGAAGGGTATGCTCAGATGTGAGTCCCTTGCTCACTCCACCATCAGGATTCAAGCAAGCCGGGCCGAAGACGGCTGTAATGCCAGAAACCGGTCCCCGGAAGCTTGTTTCCTTTCCAGTAAAGAATTGGCTTGGTAGTTTGGTCTGCCCTGTTCCCATGATGCACTGGGCCAGGGACAGACTAATTTGCATGTAGCCAGGTTCTGAACTGGGATGGTGCAGTGAGCTAAAAAACGGTGATGGATCAAGCCCTGATCTTTTGACTGGGTAGGAGTGTTCTGCTTAATTCAGATACTCTGTCCATCACCACCCCCCTTTATGAATCGTTTTGGCCACCACAAGCGTGGAAGGGTATGCTCAGATGTGAGTCCCTTGCTCACTGCACCATCAGGATTCAAGCAAGCTGGGCCGAAGATGGCTGTAATGCCAGAAACCGGTCCCCGGAAGCTTGTTTCCTTTCCAGTAAAGAATTGGCTTGGTAGTTTGGTCTGCCCTGTTCCCATGATGCACTGGGCCAGGGACAGACTAATTTGCATGTAGCCAGGTTCTGAACTGGGATGGTGCAGTGAGCTAAAAAACGGTGATGGATCAAGCCCTGATCTTTTGACTGGGTAGGAGTGTTCTGCTTAATTCAGATACTCTGCCAATCACCACCCCCCTTTATGAATCGTTTTGGCCACCACAAGCGTGGAAGGGTATGCTCAGATGTGAGTCCCTTGCTCACTGCACCATCAGGATTCAAGCAAGCCGGCCGAAGACGGCTGTAATGCCAGAAACCGGTCCCCGGAAGCTTGTTTCCTTTCCAGTAAAGAATTGACTTGGTAGTTTGGTCTGCCCTGTTCCCATGATGCACTGGGCCAGGGACAGACTAATTTGCATGTAGCCAGGTTCTGAACTGGGATGGTGCAGTGAGCTAAAAAACGGTGATGGATCAAGCCCTGATCTTTTGACTGGGTAGGAGTGTTCTGCTTAATTCAGATACTCTGTCCATCACCACCCCCCTTTATGAATCGTTTTGGCCACCACAAGCATGGAAGGGTATGCTCAGATGTGAGTCCCTTGCTCACTGCACCATCAGGATTCAAGCAAGCCGGGCCGAAGACGGCTGTAATGCCAGAAACCGGTCCCCGGAAGCTTGTTTCCTTTCCAGTAAAGAATTGGCTTGGTAGTTTGGTCTGCCCTGTTCCCATGATGCACTGGGCCAGGGACAGACTAATTTGCATGTAGCCAGGTTCTGAACTGGGATGGTGCAGTGAGCTAAAAAACGTTGATGGATCAAGCCCTGATCTTTTGACTGGGTAGGAGTGTTCTGCTTAATTCAAATACTCTGTCCATCACCACCCCCCTTTATGAATGGTTTTGGCCACCACAAGCGTGGAAGGGTATGCTCAGATGTGAGTCCCTTGCTCACTGCACCATCAGGATTCAAGCAAGCCGGGCCGAAGACGGCTGGAATGCCAGAAACGGTCCCCGGAAGCTTGTTTCCTTTCCAGTAAAGAATTGGCTTGGTAGTTTGGTCTGCCCTGTTCCCATGATACACTGGGCCAGAGACAGACTAATTTGCATGTAGCCAGGTTCTGAACTGGGATGGTGCAGTGAGCTAAAAACGGTGATGGATCAAGCCCTGATCTTTTGACTGGGTAGGAGTGTTCTGCTTAATTCAGATACTCTGTCCATCACCACCCCCCTTTATGAATCGTTTTGGCCACCACAAGCATGGAAGGGTATGCTCAGATGTGAGTCCCTTGCTCACTGCACCATCAGGATTCAAGCAAGCCGGGCCGAAGACGGCTGTAATGCCAGAAACCGGTCCCCGGAAGCTTGTTTCCTTTCCAGTAAAGAATTGGCTTGGTAGTTTGGTCTGCCCTGTTCCCATGATGCACTGGGCCAGGGACAGACTAATTTGCATGTAGCCAGGTTCTGAACTGGGATGGTGCAGTGAGCTAAAAAACGGTGATGGATCAAGCCCTGATCTTTTGACTGGGTAGGAGTGTTCTGCTTAATTCAGATACTCTGTCCATCACCACCCCCCTTTATGAATCCCTTTGGAGCGATGGCATAGTAACACAGACATGGTCACTGGAGTCAACTCTTCTGTCACTTTACGCAGCTGTAGTGTAGGAAAAGCACTATACATTTACCCAACGAGGTAGCACTTACTGATTAGCCAGTAGAAAGTACTCCAGGTGAGTAGAGGTATCGCACAAAACGGTGGCGTCTTCTTGGATAAATATGAAGGGCAAGGTTCATTCTGGCACGATGCTCCTGTCACAAAATTAAACCTCAACAGGAAGCACTTACAGCAGGTGCCCGAGTTGAAGCTCAAGTTCAGTAACGCATTCATCAGCCCAAAAAACAATTGTGAGCCTTTCAATGGCTGGGCTGGTGTGTTTTCTCCCCATATCTACCGTGTGTGGGCAAAGCCAAACGGGGGGGGCTTCCATGCGAGTTCACATGCCTCTTGTGTGTATAAAAGGTAAGAGACCGATCAGAGCAGCAGACGAAGAGAAATAAGCTCCTGGTCACATTAACTGCACAGGGATTGCGCTTGTGAAAGTGAAGGATGCAAAGCTCTGATCGGTCTCTGACCTTTTATACACACAAGAGGCATGTGAACTCGCATAGAAGCCCGCCCGTTTGGCCCCGCCCCACACACTAGCAGTGTGCACCGTCTTCCCGCCATTTACCCACTATGATGGACAGCTCACTCAAGGGACCCCTGCACCCTTCGGCGCGATGGCATATTAGTAACACACACATGGTCACTGGAGACAACACTTCTGGCACTTTACGCAGCTGTAGTGTAGGAAAAGCACTATACATTTAAAAAACCGTGAGTTCGTAGATTCTTTCAGATTCTTCCGCGAACTCGCTGATTTTTATGCCGATTTCGCGCAAATTTGCGGATCGCAGATCCGCAAAATTCGCCCATACTTAATAGATATCATCGACATATGACAATGCCTCGTCATCATAAATTTGTAGTAACTCTGTTACCCTTGCTGAGAATAACCACGGACTATTCTTGAATCCCTGTGGGAGACGACAAAACTGATGCTGGGTCCCCAATATTGAGAATGCTGTCAAATACCTGCTTTCAGGTGCTTTGTTTTCACAAAAGAAACCATTTGAAATATCTAATGTGGTTTTATATTTTTTACGTACAATGTCATACATTAATGCTGTGCTGTGTGCATTTTGCACTGCAAATGTTTTACAACAAGAGTTTAAGGGTCCCCTTATGATGTCGGGCGGATTGCCCCAGCCAGGCTTGTGGTAGCCACCGCCAGCCTGGCAGGGGCAATCCGCCCGACATCCACACTCGTTTCCCCCCGTGCGGGGGGGAACTCGGCGGACGGAAAGACCGTCCACCGCTTTTCCGCCCCGGTCGCCTTGTGGCCGTGGCGGAAAAGGAATAATATGGTGGCGGTGTCTATCAGACACCGCCAGCCATATTATGATGGGCATTTTTCAATGCATTGCCGCCACGGAAAGGCATGCGGTCTTCACTTTGGGGGCCCCCTGCGGGCCCCCAAAGTGAAGGAGGGGTGCGGGGTGCACACGGGGTACCTGTGGTACCCCCCTGCATTTGCATATACAATGCGGTAGGCAACGCGCGGTGCCTGCCGCATTGTATATGCAAATGCATACATGCATTTATGGCATTGTGGCGGGCGGTGCAGAGAGCACCGCCCGCCACAATGTTATAAATACAGGATGCGGCCGCATCCTAATACCACCCACGGGACCCCCACACTTATGGCGGGCGGTCCCTAGTCCCGATAGGACGCCCGTCATCCTAATGACCCCCCTAAGTGTCTGTAATCCAAAACTAGACAAAATGTTTTGTCTGGTTTGGAAACTAGAAACAAAAGATTGTTCATTGATGAGGTGCATGTTTCAATCACCCCTTGGTATTCAAGTTGATTTAAGATCTCCCTGACCTGTTTTTTAGCTTCTTGCTTTATTGGATACTGCCTTTGTGCAGTTGGTTGATTTTTTAACTGAATCTTATGATGGGGTGAGTCCTCATCCCATCCTACATGATTTTTGTATAATGCTGGGGCTTGGGCAACTGTCCATTTCCTGGCATAAGTATATTTTAAATGTACTGGAACATTGTTGGAGAAGGCTGACATAATGATGTCTTTGCCATGTGGGCACTCTCTGACAAATTCTGGTGGCCAGTCCTGTTCTGCTAGAAGTATGTCATAACCCATTGAAAGATGCTCCCAAAAGAGTGCTTTCACTTTTTCTTGGTATGTTTCCCTCCATCTGGAGTGTTATTTCATATAACCTATGTGGAGAACAAACCCTGGTGTCTACAGTCTCAACTTGAATGTACTCATTCAAGTACACTGTCTCCAGAAGTTCCTTCAGGTTCAGGCGAGCTATTGTTACTTCTGCTGCACTGTCCAACATTGTCTAAGCCCATTTTCCATTCTTGAGTTGTGTTCTCAGAATCCTCGGCACGTCTGATCTTCAGACCTGATTCCTTCTTTTTGGAGAATTGAGGTTTTGGTTTGTTTTTCTGAATGTGTTGATCGTCTTTGGACTTCACGCGTTCTTCTTTTTGATCCGACTGTCCTCCTCTTTCAGATGTCTGTGACGATATCTGAAAGGTACGAGAGGAACATGTATCAGTATCTTGATACCTATCAGGTTTTCTCAAATTATCCCTATTCCTGAGGTTATACCTCCTTTCAGAGGGCTCCTTTTGAGGAGACCTACCTCAGGATTGAGAATGCTTCTCTTTTATATGTTGTTTATTAGTTTCCCACTTCATTTTAGAAAAGGTAGAATGTGTCTAATAGAGTCCTTCTCAGGACCTCCAGACAGTTGTGGTTTAACTGTATAGTTCTATTAACTTGTGTATTTTACTAAGTAATTCCTTCTCTGACATTTATTCAATGTCAGGATCAGGTGTGTAGCCGGCTAAAATCGGCCATGTTGCTTCTGGTCTACCTAGTGGACCGAGCCTGGTAATGTGATTTGAATGTTTTAGGACGCCTTTAAACCAGAGATCATGCTCCTGGAATGTGAGTGGAATTTCAATATCCTCGAAAGGAATATATTCCTAAGGTGGATCATCTTCTTTGTAGAAGTGAAACATTTTTGTTACTGGATTTGATTCTGGGAATACTATCCATGAGTAGAATGGTATACACTCAAAATATCGAGTTTTAAATATCGATTTGCATAAATATTGAATTAAAAATATAGAATGGACACAATATCGAATGGACCGAATATAGACTACAAAAATATCGAAAAGAATAGCCATAATATTGAATTCAAAATATAGAATGGACAAAATATCGAATGGACAGAATATAGTCAACAAAAATATAGAATGGTCAGAATATAGACAACAAAAATATTGAATGGACAGAATATAGACAACAAAAATATCGAATTTGAGGTAAGTTGATATCAATTTTTTAACAATATCCAATTTTTTAAAGTGTTTTTATGTTAGTATATGTGTGAAAAGTGTATATTTATTTATAATTTATTTTAATTAATAATTTTATGGTATTTAATGTTTGCGTAATATAATTCTGTAGTGGGTTGTGGGTTTATAGGGTGGGAAGTAATTTAATTATAATTAATTAAATATGTTAATTTATTTATTGGTATTTATTTTGAATTATTTGTTAATTAATTGTTAATTGGTAATTAATTAAAATATAATTGGTAATATTTTTTAATTAATTGATTAATTCATAATTAGGTTAATTGTATTAATTTATTTTCTGTAGCGGGTTGTGGGTTTATAGGGTAATAGGGTGGGAAGTAATTTCATTATTATTAATTACATTTTTTAATTTATTTATTTTGAATTAATTGTTAATTAATTGTTAATTGGTAATTAATTAAAATATAATTGGTAATTAATTTTAATTAATTTATTAATTGATAATTATGTTAATTTTATTAATTTATTTTCTGTAGCGGGTTGTGGGTTTATAAGGGAATAGGGTGGGAAGTAATTTAATTATAAATTACATTTTTAAATTTATTTATTGTTATTTATTTTGAATTCATTTTTATTTAAATTTTTAATTGGTAATTAATTACAATATAATTGTAATTAATTTTAAATAATTGATTAATTGATAATTATGTTAATTTTATTAATTTATTTTCTGTTGCGGGTTGTGGGTTTATAGGGGAATAGGGTGGGAAGTAATTTAATTGTAATTAATTAAATATTTTTTTTTGTTGTAATTTGTAATTATTTTTTAATTGTTGATTGGTAAATAATTTGTATTATTAGGTAATCATTTTTAATAATTATTTTTATTTTTATTTTTAATTGATGAATTATTATATTATATAACATTGTTAATTACATTCAATTAATTTGTAATTGGTATTAATATTTAATTTATTTTTATTTATATGTGAAGTATTTACTTACCCTCCTGTTGCACTCTTTGGAGTGGGAATAGTAATTTTTACCCCTACGCTATCCAACATTTTCCCTACTGTTGCACTCACTGGAGTGGGAATAGTAATTTTTACCCCTACGCTATCCAACGCTTTCCCTACTGTTCGCTCACTGGAGTGGGAATAGTAATGTTTACCTCTACGCTATCCAAAGCTTTCCCTACTGTTGCACTCTCTGGAGTGGGAATAGTAATATTTACCCCTACACTATCCAATGCTTTCCCTACTGTTGCACTCACTGGACTGGGAATAGTAATTTTTACCCCTATGCTATCCAACGCTTTCCTTACTGTTGCACTCACTGGAGTGGGAATAGTAATTTTTACCTCTACGCTATCCAACGCTTTCCCTACTGTTGCACTCTCTGGAGTGGGAATAGTAATTTTAACTCCTACGCTATCCAACACTTTCCCTACTGTTGCACTCTGTGGAGTGGGAATAGTAATTTTTACTACTACGTTTTCCAACGCTTTCCCTACTGTTGTACTCTTTGGAGTGGGAATAGTAATTTTTACCCTCCCGCTATCCAACGCTTTCCCTACTGTTGCACTCATTGGAGTGGGAATAGTAATTTTTACCCCTACGCTATCCAACGCTTTCCCTACTGTTGCACTCACTGGAGTGGGAATAGTAATTTTTACCTCAACGCTATCCAACGCTTTCCCTACTGTTGCGCTCTCTGGAGTGGGAATAGTCATTTGTACCCTCCCGCTCTCCAATGCTTTCCCTACTGTTACACTCACGGGAGTGGGAAAAGTAACTTTCACTCCTACGCTATCCAACACTTTCCCTACTGTTGCACTCTGTGGAGTGGGAATAGTAATTTTTACTACTACGCTATCCAACACTTTCCCTACTGTTGTACTCTCTGGAGAGGGAATAGTACATTTTACCCTCTCGCTATCCAACGTTTTTCCTACTGTTGCACTCATTGGAGTGGGAATAGTCATTTTTACCCCTACGCTATCCAACGCTCTCCCTACTGTTGCACTCACTGGAGTGGGAATAGTAATTTTTACCTCTACGCTATCGAACGCTTTCCCTACTGTTGCACTCTCTGGAGTGGGAATAGTAATTTTTACCCCTACCCTTTTCAACATTTTCCCTACTGTTGCACTCACCGGAGTGGGAATAGTAATTTTTACCCCTACGCTATCCAACGCTTTCCCTACTGTTGCACTCACTGGAGTGGGAATAGTAATGGTTACCTCTACGCTATCCAACGCTTTCCCTACTGTTGCGCTCTCTCGAGTGGGAATAATAATTTGTACCCTCCCGCTATCCAATGCTTTCCCTACTGTTACACCTACTGGAGTGGGAATAGTAATTTTCACTCCTACACTATACAACACTTTCCCTACTGTTGCACTCTGTGGAGTGGGAATAGTAATTTTTACTACTACGCTATCCAACGCTTTCCCTACTGTTGTACTCTCTGGAGATGGAATAGTAAATTTTACACTCCCGCTATCCAACGCTTTCCCTACTGTTGCACTCATTGCAGTGGGAATAGTAATGTTTACCCGTATGCTATCCAACGCTTTCCCTACTGTTGAACTCACTGGAGTGGGAATAATAATTTTTACCTCTACGCTATCCAACGCTACCCTACTGTTGCACTCTCTGGAGTGGGAATAGTAATTTTTACCTCTACGCTATCCAACCCTTTCCCTACTGTTGCACTCATTGGAGTGGGAATAGTAATTTTTACCCCTGCGGTATCCAACACTTTCCCTACTGTTGCACTCACTGGAGTGGAAATAGTAATTTTTACCCCTACGCTATCCAACGCTTTCCCTACTATTGCACTCACTGGAGTGGGAATAGTAATTTTTACCCCTACGCTATCCAACGCTTTCCCTACTGTTGCACTCTCTGGAGGGAGAATAGTAATTTTTACCCTCCCGCTATCCAACGCTTTCCCTACTGTTGCACTCACTGGAGTTGGAATAGTAATTTTTACCTCTACGCTATCCAACGCTTTCCCTACTGTTGCACTCATTGGAGTGGGAATAGTAATTTTTACCCCTACGGTATCCAACACTTTCCCTACTGTTGCACTCACTGGAGTGGGAATAGTAATTTTTACCTCTACGCTATCCAACTCTTTCCCTACTGTTGCGCTCTCTGGAGTGGGAATAGTAATCTGTACCCTCCCGCTCTCCAATGATTTCCCTACTGTTACACTCACTGGAGTGGGAATAGTAATTTTCACTCCTACGCTATCCAACACTTTCCCTAATGTTGCACTCTGTGGAGTGGGAATAGTAATTTTTACTACCACGCTATCCAACGCTTTCCCTACTGTTGTACTCTCTGGAGAGGGAATAGTAAATTTTACCCTCCCGCTATCCAACGCTTTCGCTACTGTTGCACTCATTGGAGTGGGAATAGTAATTTTTACCCCTACGCTATCCAACGCTTTCCCTACTGTTGCACTCACTGGAGTGGGAATAGTAATTTTGACCTCTACGCTATCTAACGCTTTCCCTACTGTTGCACTCTCTGGAGTGGGAATAGTAATTTGTTACCCCTACGCTATCCATTATTTTCCCTACTGTTGCACTCACTGGAGTGGGAATAAGAATTTTTACCCCTACGCTATCCAACGCTTTCCCTACTATTGCACTCACTGGAGTGGGAATAGTAATGTTTACCTATACGCTATCCAACGCTTTTCCTACTGTTGCACTCTCTGGAGTGGGAATAGTAATTTTTACCCCTACGCTATCCAACGCTTTCCCTACTGTTACACTCACTGGAGTGGGAATAGTAACTTTTACCCCTACAATATCCAATGCTTTCCCTACTGTTGCACTCACTGGTGTGGGAATAGTAATTTTTACCCCTACGCTATCCAACGCTTTCCTTACTGTTGCACTCACTGGAGTGGGAATAGTAATTTTTGCCTCTACGCTATCCAACGCTTTCCCTACTGTTGCACTCTCTGGAGTGGGACTAGTAATTTTAATTCCTAAGCTATCCAACACTTTCCCTACTGCTGCACTCTGTGGAGTGGGAATAGTATTTTTTACTACTACGCTTTCCAACGCTTTCCCTACTGTTGTACTCTTTGGAGTGGGAATAGTAATTTTTACCCTCTCGCTATCCAATGCTTTCCCTACTGTTGCACTCATTGGAGTGGGAATAGTAATTTTTACCCCTACGCTATCCAACGCTTTCCCTACTGTTGCACTCACTGGAGTGGGAATAGTAATGTTTACCTCTACGCTCTCCAACGCTTTCCCTACTGTTGCGCTCTCTGGAGTGGGAATAGTAATTTGTACCCTCCCGCTATCCAATGCTTTCCCTACTGTTACACTCACTGGAGTGGGCATAGTAATTTTCACTCCTACGCTATCCAACACTTTCCCTACTGTTGCACTCTGTGGAGTGAGAATAGTAATTTTTACTACTACGCTATCCAACGCTTTCCCTACTGTTGTACTCTCTGGAGAGGGAATAGTATATTTTACCCTCCCGCTATCCAACGCTTTCCCTACTGTTGCACTCATTGGAGTGGGAATAGTAATTTTTACCCCTACGCTATCCAACGCTTTCCCTACTGTTGCACTCACTGGAGTGGGAATAGTAATTTTTACCTCTACGCTATCCAACGCTTTCACTACTGTTGCGCTCTCTGGAGTGGGAATAGTAATTTGTACCCTCCCGCTATCCAATGCTTTCCCTACTGTTACACTCATTGGAGTGGGAATAGTAATTTTCACTCCTACGCTATCCAACACTTTCCCTACTGTTGCACTCTGTGGAGTGAGAATAGTAATTTTTACTACTACGCTATGCAACGCTTTCCCTACTGTTGCACTAACTGGAGTGGGAATAGTAATTTTTACCCCTACGCTATCCAACGCTTTCCCTACTGTTGCACTCTCTGGAGGGAGAATAGTAATTTTTACCCTCCCGCTATCCAACGCTTTCCCTACTGTTGCACTCACTGGAGTGGCAATAGTAATTTTTACTGCTACGCTATCCAATGTTTTCTATACTGTTGCACTCACTGGAGTGGTAATAGTAAATGTAACCCTCCCGCTATCCTATGGTAAAAATATTGTATATTTTTTTATTAATATTATGTTTATATATATATATGTGTACTAAAAAGTGTTTTTTAAGTTACATTAATTATGTATTAATTTTAAGGTTATTTAAGTATGTTTAAGTTAATTATATATATTATTTCATTAATTTTCAATTACTTTTAAGACATTTAAAAAAATTCGATATTTTGACTAACTATATTTTTTACAACAATATTTTTGATTCAATATTGTTGTACTTACCTGTTTGGAGATAGGGATTCAATATTTTTGCATTCTATATTTTGTACTCGATATTTTGGCAAGTCTATATTTGTGTCATCGATATTCTTTCAGTGATCCGAGTAGAATACCTCTGTCTAGTGAGATTCATATGCCTCTATCACAAAAACTGCTCTACCACCTCTTTGTGTTTTTTAAGTTTTAGAGTGATGGCGCTCCTTAAATTTGGAGCGATGATTATCGCATTTTCATTAGTTTCATTAAGACCTGTATAATCAAAAGTTGACATTGTTGGGTACAGCCTCGTTGTTAATGCCGTCTTTGGTCATTGCTTTTAATGAAAGTTGCAGAGCAAGTTTCAAGGGAACGAAGATAAGGTGCACAATATTTTGCAACACTGTATCCTTCAATGTTGAACAAACCAAACAGCTAATACATAGGGTTTTTGTCCTACTCAGCGATGGCGGATATTATCCCTACCCACTCAAGACGTCTTATGGAGTTTTATGAGTAGGGGTCTCTGAGAAAAGCTCGACTGAGTTACTTCAGTATCTAGCATTAAATGAGTGCCTTACCAAACCGTTGGGTGCCATGTAGTGTAGTTCCTATATCCCTGATAGGCTCTGCGCATTGGAATAATATACACTATAGATTTGACATAGGACTTAGGTCAGTATGTCTCTATCGAGTACATTAAACTTAATTACGTGTGTGTGCCAGCTAACTCAGAGGTCACTAGAAACTTCTTGAATAAACAAGAAGGGATTAGTTTCTGACAACCGCATAAACATGACAACTTTGTTTCCCTTAGAATCGGAACAGTCTCAGCATCATGGAAACAATAGATAACAGTTTCACTAAGTCAATCGTGCATGCTTCCTTTCTACAGAGTTTGCACTGAAATAGAAAGACAGGCGTTTCAATAAAAAGGATTTATTGAACAGTCTTATTTCTTGTGCAAGTGATATGAACTGCTACAATCGTAAGACAGAATGCGAAGTATAATACGTACAGCGTTAGTAGTAAGATTAGATAATACTGCAATAGCATTGTTTGTAGCTATGACATATATTCATAAAAATACATACATAATAACACAGGCTAAAATGTAAATACTCATCTGATGCTTCTAGTTAGTTCTACCCCAGTCTACCTAACCTAAGTGTAGTAAGAGGTAAGAAATAGGTGCTGTTTCTAAAGTATAGTTAGCTATAGTTTAGTTTTGCCAGAGTTGCCAAGAGTCCCTCTAGGTTCTAGTCTGCTCCATACCTTAGAATGAGGGAGGTTGGAATATCTTTCCGGGTCTAGATCTCTAACACCCCGCAAGAGGAGTCAGAAACACTGGAGCTGGATTCTCTGTGGGGAGGATTACAGCGTCTGGTCAGTGCGTCAGGAGGGGACTTGCCGTCCTTCCGAACTTGCCTTGGCAAGCCGCGTCATTCAAGTAGGCAGCCGAACCGTGGTTTGCCGTGGCAAGTGAAGGTATATTTATACCTCAAAGGTGTTTAGGAAGTCCAGTATTGACGTAAAAGTCAGGCAGAAGAACGTCATGAATGAACCCCTAAGGAATAGATGTTCATGCATACTGAATGAGTTCTTGGTTAAATCAATAATCCAAACAAGGGGAAGTCCTAAAGGCTTAAGAGTCTGGTTTTCCAAGAACTCCTTGTGACGTTGATGGACGGATGTAGGTGGCCATACCTGTATTTGGTTAGCATGGATAATGCCTAAATAAGGGTAGGATTTCAATGCCTAAATATAGGCAATGCGAATTGTGGCCGTAGAAGGGCATGAATCGGGAAACCTATATACGGTATCTAAATCGACACACAGCAGGGTGATCGGAAGAGACACATTTAGACCACTAGAGGGGATAAGGAACCATTGGGCAGAGGACATAGGACCCCTCATGGGGACAAGGACTGGGAAAATATACTGCAAAGCACACCAAGGGTATCTCGGAACACACGATTCAGGCTCATAAGTTTCTACACGTTACATCAAGAATACATCACTCCGGAACAAATAAACCGGTAGTTCCACAGGGAGGAACCAAAGTGCCCTAGAAGTAGAGCAGTAGAAGCACATTTTATCCACATGATGTGGAGCTGCCGGGCATTGGTCCATTAATTGTAGGAGGTCACAAGGGAGACAGCCCAAATCACAGAAAAAATAGTACCCTGTACACCGACACACTGTCTGCTCAATATGTTCCCACACACGGCCAAGACCAAAGTTACAGCAGGATTCCAAGACCTGGCTTTCATATTAGACAAACGGGAAATCAACGGCAGGTGGAAGGCACGGATAGCCCTAGCATCACTATGTGGAGGCGGGAGCTGGAACGATGGGCGGGTTGTGAGAGCAGGGCCCTGATGAGTAACGCAAGACGCGGCATAGGCAGAATAGAGAGGGCCCAAGCATGGGAGATACTTGTGGAGGAGATTAAGCACACTGGCTAAGAGTCTGGCAACCCCTCCACAATGGCAGGATCCAGACAGGGGAGTCCCAGAGACAGGACCCTGAGCCTGACCCAGGACTGGGACCCAAGGAAAATGCACACAGAATTAGAAAAGAGGACCAGATCATGTACGTTTAGGAGGTGCAGATATGAAGATTACACAGCCCGCTACCGATTATTAAAGTAAAAGCGATCCATTATGGAAGGTAAGACTTGTGACAGCCTGCAGTGCGAGGGAGGCGGGAGATTTGGGGAGGGGGAGTTTGAACGAGCTCAAACAACTTGGAGATGCCAAGACAGTAACTGGGTTATCAAGAAAAACAGAATGTAACTCAAAAACAGTCAGTCATGTTGCATGAGATATGTAATCTTAATTAAAGACAGCATGAGAATGTGTGACACCAAAACCCAATAAAATATGTTTTTTTTAAAACATGATATGAAAATATGACATTGTCTTTAAAATGAAAAGTTATTTCTTTAATATGCATAAGCGTTCCAAAAGCGCTTCACCTTAATACATAAGATTTTTTTTGCACAGCGCACGCCATGAACTCATGTATTAGAAGATACCCTCAAATGTGATGACAAAGAATAAGGAGGCTCTGGAAACTAAAGTATTTGACAAGAATTAAACATTTTAGTCAAGCAGGAAAGCCAGGATTAGTCCCAGGTTTTCTGGTTTCACATTATGCAATTCACCCACTAGATGGCTACTGCCTCTTTCTCTCCTTTTCAACACCAAAGTTTTATGCTTTGCTTTTCAATTCTATGTGCCTGATGGTAGAACATGGGAGGCAGGCAGAACCCACATAAAGCTCTGTTCATTTTGAACTTGAGGGCCCAAGAGTATATCGAGTTGAGCCGGAGCCAGGCCTCTGGCTTGCACCTTAGTCGAGCCTTAAGGGGCTCGCCCATCTCTCTGTACCACCTGTCACATCAGTCTTGTGCATCCAATATTTTTGCGTCCCTCGAGTACGCCTAAGCAAAATTTTGATTACAGTGGGGTAATCTGAGTAATTTCACAATGCTCTTGTGATGTTAAATTACTAAAATCACACGATTACACCGGTTCATGCAGGGCCGGCCTAAGGCATGTGCAAGCTGTGCACCTGCACAGGGCCGCCAAACCCCAGGGGCCGCCACGCCAATATATATCCTTAGATACATATTTGTGTGGCGGCCCCTGGCAGGGATTTGGCGGCCTCGGGCCCCCTACCTACACTCCCTGCTCAGGGCCTCCGTGAGCCTAGAGCCGGCCCTGGTTCATGGAATTTAGAGTAATCTGGGGCAAAAACGCCAACCCACGAGCACAGGAACAGAGATCAAGCAGCTACTGCTGTTCCTGCTCTATTGAATTTAGCACTATTTTATTAGAGCAAAATATGATCCTCTGGGTAATGTTGGACACGAAGGTGCATCTTGTGCTGAGAAAATAGCTCTAAAGGCAGGGTTATGCTGCTCGCATAATTCTGTGTATTTTTGCTGTAATTTCATGTAATTACACTACAAGAAATTATGCAAGTTATGCCCACAATCTCTTCTCTCAGTCAACATTTACCTAATCCCCTTACCAGACCTAGGGGGTCATTAGGCACCCTATCGGTATTCGGGACCGCCCGCCATAAGAGCGGGGGTCCCGTTGGGGGAATTAGGATGTGCCCGCCACAGTGGCGGGCACATCCTTCATCTTTAGAATTGTGGCGTGCGGTGCACTCTGCACCGCCCGCCACAATGCTAAAAATGTTTAAACGCATTTGCATATGCAAAACCGCAGGCACCGCGCGGTGCCTGCCGCTTTGCATATGCAAATGTGAGGGGGCACCCTAGGTACCCCCGTGTGCAACCCCCACTCCTCCTTCACTCTCGGGGCCCGCAGGGGGCCCCCAGAGTGAAGACCGCATGCCTTTTCGTGGCGGCATTGCCGCCACGGAAAGGCATTGTCAAACGCCCATTGTAATATGGCTGCCGGTGTCTGATAGACACCGCCACCATATTAATCTTTCCGTCCGCCGAGGTCCTCCCCGCCATACTAATATGGCGGGGGGAAAACGAGTGAGGATGCCGCCTGGCGTGGGCAATCCGCCCGCCATCCTAATGGACCCCCTAATTAGATTGTTCAACCTCACTTGCTACAATTTAGTAGCTTATACACAAATAATTCTAAAACTGAATGGCCACAAATAATTCTAAAAATGAACGGCTAAAAAGACGTCTAAGGATTTGGAGATTATGAATGCCTCCATGCTTTAAATGCATGGATGAAGAATAACCACCTAAATGTCTACACCTCACAGATAGAGATTATGACATGTGGACAATGGGACACGCACCAGTATGCTGACATATGGCCTAAGGAAGTCAGGAACCTTCCAACTACATCAAGACAAGTGAGAAACCTAAAGGTAACCACAGATTCAGACCTATTCTTGATAACACATATCAACCAGGAGAGGGTGAGGGGGGGGTGTGGCGTAACAGCCAGAGCTGCTGACTTTTGAGCTAGGGAACCAGGAACGAGTCTCAGCGTTGGAGCAACATTCTATGATTCTGGAAAAATCACTTAATCTTGTTGTACCTATCAAAAATGAATGTGGTCTTGTGTAATGTAACTGGTGCTCATGTGAAGCGCTCCAACAGCTTCGGGTCGAATTCACGCTATATAAAACGGAAGGGAAAAAAAACAAGGTCACAAGGAAAACCTTCTACACAGTGAAAACACAGGGATCAGTGGTGTAACAATGGCTCCCGCAGCCCCAGCAGTGCGGGCCCCCTGAGTACAGTAGCCTGCCTTGACAGCTCCTGATTGAGTCCAGAGGGGGGTCCCTCCATATTGTTTGCATGGGGGCCCCTGAAGTTTTATTATGCTAGTGACTGGGAGAAATCTTCCAAAACCTTGGATAACAACAGAAGCTACAATCCAGCCTTACGCTTACAATCTCCAAACTCAACTATGTCACCTGCCTATATTTTTGCTCCTCCAGTTTCATCACATGCAAAATGTAATTAACCCATAATGTTACTTCAAGACTGTTTCTCCAGCTCCACCCCTGAGAGCGCCTCACACCATCTTCCAAGCACTTCACTGGACACCTGTAGCAAGGTGAGCAATGTTAAGGTACTTTGCATCATCCACACAGCCTCACAACGAAAAGGAACACTATGCATTCAAATTAAATTCAAACAATGCAAACAAACTAGGGCACTGCGCTTGAGCTTTGCATAATGGATCGTCAAAAAAACCATTGGAGACATCGCTTTCTCAGTACAATCCGACAAACCCTGGGACACACTACCTAAAAAGAATTGAAGCGCGCAAGAGCATTTACAGTTCAGAATTGAGGTGAAATCACAGCTATTTTCGAGATAACCCATAACCACACCAGCCCATAGCCCTGAGATAGGATCCAAAACAATAATCATCACAAATACAATATACGGTCTAAAGTCAACAGGTATGGGACAGCCCCACCATCACACAACTTCCAATGTCTGGTGATTTCTCTGATATTACCACAAACATTGCTTGCAGCAAGCACAAATCTATTCAGTGTGTCATGCCTTGCAAAAGGTTTATACAGCGTGCCTCTGCAGGTACAAAACTGCCATGATTTGCAAATGTGGACCGTTTGATTGGCTAAAAGGGGCCGCGTTTAATTTGGTGCCAGGGCTCTTTTTTGGTCCCATTCCCCCCCTACAGGTAGGCTGGGTCTTTAATGCCCAGGCAGGGCCTTAAAGTCAAGCAGGGTGTGTTACAAAGACGCAGCGCGTGCTAGACAGAGACAGAGCTCTTGTAGAAGCAGGCAGTGTCTGTGGCACCCAGGCAGGGTGTGATACACACAGACATGGCTCTATTGCAAGCATGGAAGGTCTGCTACATCCAGGCGAGGCATGTTACACCCACGCATGGTGTTATACACGTATGCAGGGCGGGCAAAAACCCAGGTAGCACTCCGTGACTGACAGGCACAGTCCTGTATTCCCTGGTAAGGTGTGTCCCTGGCAGGTGCCATTGAACAATTATGTATCTGCAAATAGACTGGTCAGAGATAAGAGGGAAAAAAAGAGGCTTGTCGGAGTCATTGCCTTGTGAGAAGGGCAGGAAGGAAGGAGGGACCTGCGCGGAGCTACCTCTTGGAGCACACCGAGGCCCTCTCCCTGGGCCGCTGCCAACCAACGACCTCACGGTGCCCTTGAGATGCCAGGTAGGGAAGGCAGACGACGCCTCGCCCAATAATATTAATTATAAATTGATTTGTAGCTACCTGTTCATATTTGAGTCCTGCGGGTTGATAGCGCTTTGGCTAACATTGTGGGTCCGGCGGGTGAACGTGTGCTTTTGGCCGAGGGACTAGACGCACGTGCCGCGGGGCTCGTGATCGGAGGTATTTAGCTCCAGGTGAAAAATTAAATGCGTGAAAGGGAATTACGCGAATTTCGCACAGCCCTTAATGTTAGTTATTCTGTGACGGGTGTTAGTCTAAAGTGTTCGCTGCGCTTGCCATGCTCTGACCGTAACAGAACAAAAAAAATCGCCCCCTTTACAATGATTTTAAATGCCTTTTGGATCCTTTGTCTTGTTTGTTAAACCACTTTCATATTAAATGTAACAGGAGAACCCCGATCCCTGCCAGTTTCAAGGATCTTGACAATCTGCACTGATATACCTCAAAGAACAAATATTTCCCTACAAAACTTTGCGTTAAAAGAGCTCATATTACCTTAAATAGCACGGACGCCAGTCTAAATTCAATAGAAACGCAGCTGTGTTGCTGCTCCTTCGTTCTATGATTCCCACTGCTTCGGATGGCATTTTCTTGCACATGGAAACATGGACTTATTTGCACTTTGGGTTTGGCGGTCTACTAACGCACACCTGAGGAGCTGAACTATGAATGACATTTGGCCTGGTAGTTGAAGCTTTGGCTCAAGCCTGTACATTTTAAGAGCATGACAATGCTGGCCACAGGGCGTGCAAGAAGAAAAATGTGTCTTAAAATGTTATCATCAATAAAAAAAAAACTGCAAACTAATAGCATCAATAAAAATCACCAAAATAATAGCATCAATAAAAAATTTAAAATACTAATAGCATCAATACAAAAAAACAAAATAATATTTATTTATTTATTTATGGGTTTATATAACGCTATGAATAAACTCCCAGAGGAGTATCTCCGCGCTGTAGCAACCGGTACAGAAACTGATAAAGGAGCAAAGAATTAAAAGTACTGTGAGCAGAGGGGCTAATTAAAATGAACCAAACAGAAAAGTTTTCAAATATTTTCTGAATTGAAGGTGCTCATTGGATTGCCTTAATGACAGCGGGAGTGAGTTCCACAAGTTGCAATAGCATCAGTAAAATAACAAACACAAAGTTTTGTGCTTTTGGAATTGTAAAAAACACATCCACAACCGTAACACTTGAACTTCCCAGTGGTTTGTCTTTGTTAATATTCAATTTCTTCTCTTTCGATGTGCCTTCACAAAATTTATCACCCACTTTGGCTATGTCCACCACATTCGGTTCTTCATTCTCCTTTACCCATCCTGAGGTAGGTTCTATACTCTCAATGATGGAAATATGTGACTCTTATTTAATTCCACGTGGGGGTCTTATCCGGCAAATAAGCAAGGTACCCTTTTCCATAATTTAGGGATTGAAGGGAAAAATATATATTAGAGAATAGATGAAGATCCTATTGGTCAGGATGGCGGAGAGCCAGCGCACGTCACCTCATCGCCATGTAATGAAACTCGTTCCCCGGAATCACTTGAAAGAAACAGGAAATACGGACATAAGTTAAGTACAACCTCGTAAACCATTATCAGCTGATCGAAGTCCTAAGAGCTCGCAACTCAGTGCTTTCATTTCCACATATTTTCTTGTGAACATTTGAAACACGTCCTTGAAAGAAACAGCACAATACATACTCAGAACATTGATATAGTATTGTCAGCGATTGTGTTGCCATACAAACACTGTCTAGGACCTACGCGGGCAAGAAGGAAACAAGCCCATTTAAATATAATGTTCTGCTATGTTAGGATATCTTATGCTATGCTAAGTTATGTTATGCTATGCTAAGCTATGTTATTGTAATTGTAATTATATATATATATACATATATATATATATACATATATATACATATATATATGTATATATATATATGTATATATATATATATATATATATATATATATATATATATATATATATATATATATATATATATATATATATATATATATATATGTATATATAGTACTTACTACCCTTGACGAGGCGTTGCAGCACTTTTAAGAAATAAACACATTACTCTGGAACCCAAAGGATTAGTGGTGGATTAGTATAGGTAAATATAAGTTGTTCATTTGGTGGTGGATATGGGAGTCTGTTAGTTTGACTGAACAGAATAGAGGAGGCAAAGAGGGAAAGAGGAGGAAGCGTCTAGATAGAGTTATTTGGGAGTTTATATTAGTCAGATGAGGTTTGGGATGAGTCAAAGGAGGACTAGAGGAGGGAAGAGTCTAGAAAGAGTTATTTTGGAGATCATAGTAGTAAATCGAGGTTTGGGATGGGTCAAAGAGGGATAGAGGAGGGAGGAGCCAACAAAACATATTAGGGAGACCATAGCAGTAGAATGGGGTTTATAATGAGTCAGAGAGTGATGATACAGGATATATTGAGAGAGGTATGTGATGAGACATAGAGTAGTGAGTTGGAGGTGGTTGAATGTTCTTTCTTTCTGTCTGTCTTTCTTTTCTTTCTTTCTTTCTTTCTCTTCTCCTCACTCTGGGTCTTTCTTTCTTACTTTCTTTCTTTCTTTCTTTCTAATAAAGTCATAAATATGTAGATACATACCTATATAGGAATGGTATACATGTATAAGGAAAATGAAAAAGGGATATAAAATTGTATTGCATAAAGTTCCATAGTGCAAGTATAGATAGAGAGAACTTCAGAATTTCAGGTGTTGCTGTATGTAAAAGGCAATTTAATTGAGTATTTTTATAAGTTGTTTTAATGTTTTCCTCAATATTTTAATAGTGAACCATTTATAGATGCAATTCTTTTAATATTTACATATTGTGATAGTAAATAAAATAAGCCGCGAACCATAACCATCTAATGAAAAACTGTATATGAAAACTATGCAGTGAACGATATGCATGTTAGGCATAAAATAATGCACAAATCTATCTATCTATCTATCTATCTATCTATCTATCTATCTATCTATCTATCTATCTATCTATCTATCTATCTATCTATCTATCTATCTATCTATCTATCTATCTATCTATCTATCTATCTATCTATCTATCTATCTATCTATCTATCTATCGGTATATATATATATATCAAGAGTTGCCAATAAGAGACACTAGACAGTAAGAGGTACTACACCCATGATATTGTTCTTCTTTTCTTTGTGTCATGACTGAAAAATCATCTTTTCAAACTTTATTGCACTTGACTTGCATTACCTTTTCTTAAAGAATATAGCCACACATTGATTGAAGGTACTGCACCTATAAAGTATCACAACTGTTGCATTATTATGCTGTGGGTCTTTTAACAATCTCTCACTGACATTTAACATGTATAAGTAATTATTGTTATGAAATCACTGTTATATTTTCTTTTCACAATAATTGTTTCAAGCACTATGACTCAAAATGCATTTAATATTGAGTCTTTTTTTCATTTGTATGTCTGTCTACACGTGATGATGTGAGAGAGAAAAAAATGCATTTATACTTCCGGACCAGGAAGGGTGGTCATGTGACCAAGAGCAGGATTGCTCGAAACGCGTTGTTTGTTGTACCCGATTAAAACTTAACTTTGAATTTAGTGGATCGGTGTGGCTCGTTCTTCGTTTCCTGGCTGGAGTGAAGTTTCTTGTTGGATATATATATATATATATATATATATATATATATATATATATATATATATATATATATATATATATATATATATATATATATATATATATATATATAGGTACTTATAGTTATGACCTAGGAAATTTGTTTTTTGACTTCCCTATAACTTAGGGGCTGTTTGACGAATCTTCAAGAAATTTCCCCAAAATAGTGCACCCTTGATTTTGGTTGTGCATGTCAAATTTCAGGGTGATCTGTAAAGCAGGGGATGAGAAAAAGGGGGAGGGGGTCAAAAAAAGTGTGTTTTCCATGTTAATTTCTATAGAGGCTTTAGGCACAACTACAGTCCAAACTGCTGGACAGAATTACACCAAATTTGGCAGAAATGTAGCTCTTGGTCCAGAAAGCACTCTTTTTGTTATTTGATGGAAAAGTATTCAGTAGTCTTGGAGATATTACAGAAAATCCAAATTTGTATATCTATGGTCATAAATACTTAGGAACTATTTTGCAATGAATCGCAAATGCTGACCTCTCAGCAATCCCAGGGTGTGGGACTTACTGAAGGTAACAGGAGGGGTAGTTGGCCCACATGGACGTCCTTGGGGGCCAACAACAACTGGCACACTGATGGTTGGGGGATGAAGTCCTTTTAGTTCCAGAGGGTCCTTGGGGCCAACAATCCCTCCGGTTACCTACCATAAGGACCACACAGTGGGCTGAGAGGCCTTTGGAGGCCACACCCCCTTTCTACACCACTCTGCAACCGCACCCCCAGGCACCTTGCTGGTTGTTTGATGAAGTCACCTTGGCTCCAGAGAGTCCTTGTGGTCAACAATCCCTCCTGATACATCCTGTAAGCCCAACACAGTGGGATTGCTGAGAGGTCTTTGGAGGCCAACCCAACTTTTTCTACCACTCTGCAAACGCATCTCCTGATGCCCCACTTGTTGGGGATAAAGTCCACTTTACTCCTGAGGGTCCTTGGGGGCTAACTACCCTTCCTGTTACCTACAGTAAGTTCCACACTGCTGCATTGCTAAGAGGTTATTGGAGGTCGGGCCCCTTTTCCCACCACTCTGCAAATACTGCTCCTGGCACACTACTGGTTCAGGGAAAAAGTCCACTTTAGTCCTGTGGCCCTCAGGATGCATGGGAACGTCATCCCTCTCATCAGCAGTGCGCCAAGAGGTGCGTTTGCAGAGTGGTGGAGAAAGTAGGTGTGGCATCTGACCTCTTTTCAGAAATCCTGCCGCATGGGACTTACTGGAGGTAAGAGGAGGTCTTGTTGGCCCCTAAGGTCCCTAAACGGCCAAGGAGACTTCATCCCCCAAACAGCAACACAGCAGGAGGTGCGATTGAAAAGGTTACAGAAAGGAGACTGGGCCTCCTCCATCGTGCCGGTAGAATATTCTTTTATTTAACTATAACGGAATGGGGGCCATGTGGTCCCCCTTCCCTGGGCCATATTTGGCCCTAGGGACCCCTTCCCCCAGGGCCAGACATTTTAAGAATGGGGGTTGGGGGCTATGTGGCCCCTTCCCTGGGCTGATTACGGCTCTGGAAACCCCATCCCCTGGGGCCCGGCGTTTCTTTAAAAAAAAAAAAACAGAAAGGGGCCCCATGGCCCCCATTTCCTGGACCAATTTTTGGCCCGGGGACCCCATCCCCCGGGCCTACCCTTTATTTTTGTTTTAAATGTATTTATGAAACAAGGGCGGGGGGCTTCATGGCCCCCCTCCTGGGATGTATTCAGCTCCAGGGACTCAAATCCCTGAGGCCCGGTCTGTAGTGTGCTTGCCTTGTTCCCAACCATGGCACCCCCACATCCAGGGCACCCACTGCCTTTTATGGCTCCCCATGTCCTGCAGGAGCTGGCATTGCTTTTACCTTTTGGGAGCTGCTAACATGCTGCTCCCTGTGTGTAAAGGCAAATTGTGCACCATTTCGAGCAAGCAAGAGGAAAATGCACTTGCTTGCTCAAAGTGTAGCACTGTTTGCTATGGCTTGGCATGAGCAGTGCTTCCGCCAGGCCCATCGGCCTCCCTCTTTTCTTTGTATTTGCCCCAGAGAGGTGGTGGTCCCCTGAGCTGCGGGTAGGCACTACTACTCCCCACACTAAATCTAAATAAAGCCCCGGGGAGGTGGCAGCCCCAGGGGCTGCTGGGGGGTCCATGTGGTCCCCCAACTTTTAATAAATTAAAGCCCTGGGGAGCTGGCAGACCCTGGGGCTTCGGAAGCATCTATGCAACCCCTCACAATAATTTACAATAAAGCCCCAGGGAGGTAGCAGTCCCTGTGGCTGAGGGGGTCCAAGAGGCTCCTCATTGGAAAGGTAATAATCCCCAGAGAAGTAGTGGTCCCTGGGGCAGTAGGGGAGGCGTTACGGGCATCCCCACATTCAAATTTTAAGAAGCCACAGGAAGGTCGTGGGCCCCGGAAAATAATGATCCCCAGGAGGGGGAGCCCATGCGCCCCTCCCATTATTTAAAAAAAATCCCCCAGGACTTGGCTCACCAGTGGGCAGAAAATGAAGAGCAGGATTCCATTCTTTTTTTTTTTTCTTTTTTCAGAGGGATCCACTGATTTCTCCCCCCCAAAAATGCCTTTTTGGCCCTGAGGGGTCCCAGTGGGACCCACCAAGAGGCCTAGGGGGTCAGTGTGTCTCTACCCTGCCCCCTCTTCTATTGTTAATATTTCTTGTGGGACTCAGTTCAACCGAGTACTAAGATGGCTGCCAACACTTCCTGGTTGAAGTGTTGGCAGCTAATTAAATTTCAGCCGCATTTCCGTAAGATTTTGGTCTACCCAATATCTATACTTTTTATGGTTTAAATCTTTTTATTGAAGTTTTTATCACATACAAAAATAATCATGCAGGTTTAGCCGCCGTGTCGTTAACATTGCTAAATTCATGACCCTGAAGGGACAAGCCAGATCCGTTAGTACAATAATGGGTTTGTGCCAAATTAGAAAAACCTTACATGAAATATAATTAGCGCGAAGAAACATAACAGTGCGAAAACATAATAAACCCTCCCCTTCCCCTTCCCAACCACCACCTGTGTTCCAAGTCCACCACTTAAGCTATTTAAACTATACTTGGTCTCAATCTCTATTCCGTCTGTTGGGTATCAGAGAGGCACAGTAAGCAGAGATATCGGGGGCAAGTAACTTCCCGGAATTCAGAGGCCAACATGGATAGAAAGGGTTGCAATAGTTCGACATATTTGGATCCCTCCCCCGCTGTTGTCAGTGTTAGCTTCTCCATTCCAAGTACATGCCACAGGCGGTGTACCCAGCCTGTGAAGGTTGGATGTGGGAGGCACGCCAGTGTGTGAGTATATTTTGCATCGCTGAGCCCAGCGCAATTGCTATCTGGCGGCCTCTACGAGAGCGTAGTGGATAGGTCAGGGGGTCTGGGAGGCCCAAAAGAACATATGCAGAAAAACGTGGAATTTCTGTATCAAAGTGTTTATCCACCTTGTCCAGCACTTGTTTCCAAAAAGGTTGGATATGGTCGCACTCCCACAATAAGCGGACCTGATCATTGAGCGCCCAGTGTCATGCTTGCAAATTCCGAAGTCTCTCCGCTTCAGGCATCCCATGCTCCTGTTTAAATTGGTAAAATGGGATAACTCCCTCTGTGGTATACATGTGATACAGGAATCAACACCCAGCGGGTCCCATCTTGCAAAGACTACCATGTCCATACCAGGTTGAAATCTGGGTTGTCCATCAACGGAGTGAGCGGAGATGGGAAAGTAGTAAGTTCATGTTTAAGGTTGGTTTGATCCCATATCTCCATGGGGACTTGCGTAATATGTGAAGCATATAAATTAGGGGGCCTATGTTGTTTGCGGAGAAAGGGGATTTCCTGTAGGAGCCTGGCAGCCACTGCCTGGTCCTGGAATAACCAGTGTTTTTCCGATTCCCAACAACCCCACTCAACCAGTAGGCGCAGTTGGGCTGCCTGGAAGTAGAGCTGTAAATCAGGGAGTCTGAGTCCACCTCCCTCCAGGGGGAGTGCCATCAGCCTCTGCTTCAGGCGCGGCTTCCGGCCATTCCAGATGAACTGGGCAAGTTGTGATTGCGTCTGCTGTATCCAGCCTGAAGGTGGCCTAAGAGGGATAGTACGAAATAAATGAAAGATCTGAGGCAGAATGGTCATCTTGACTGAGCTACTTTGCCTAGCCACGATATGTGGTAATGCTTCCATTGTCTCAGTTCTCGCCGGATTTTCTGTTACAGGTGCGCGTAGTTAGTGGTAGCTGTTTTCGAAAGAGAGGAGGCCAACTGGATCCCCAAGTACGGGACTGCATATGTTGCCCATTGAATGGGGAACAGGCTTTGAAGATATTCACGGGTGAGTCGCATTAGGGATAGATCTAGGGCAATCAACTTGTCCATATTCACTTTGAATTTGGCAATCCGTGCAAAGAGATCCAAGTCCCCTAGGTATGCCGGTAGTGCGCCCAGTGGGTTAGATAGTGAAATCAAAACATAATCAGCGTAAAGACTGATCGTATGGGTATAACCGTCAAATCAGATCCCGGTGATTGATGGGTTGTGCCGCATCTTTTGGGCCAGTGGTTCCATATAAAGAGCGAAAAGGAGAGGCGATAAAGGGCACCCCTGCCTTGGACCTCTCTTAATGGTGAATCAGGAAGATGTGTGTCCGTTTACGTGAACTGTAGCCATCGGGAATGTGTAGCAATTCAAGACAAATATGCGGAATTTCTCGCCCATCCCCACTCGTTCTAGAACTTGCTCCAGGTAAGGCCAGTGGACTCCATTGAACGCCTTTTCAGCATCAATAGCGATCATCATGTATTCTCCCTGTGTACGTGTGGCTTTTTCTATAAGGTGCAGTGCTCGTTTCGTGTTGTCAGAGGTTTGACGTTCAGGGATGAAGCCCGCCTGATCTGTATCAATGAGATCAGGCATATGAGGCGCAAGGCGGGCGGCCAGAATCCCCGTGTATAAGTTAAGATCTATATTAAGAAGGGAGATAGTATGATATGCCCCACACTGAGTCTTGTCCTTTCCTGGTTTGGGGATCACCGTTATGGAGACCTCCAGGAGATCTCACGGGATCGCACCAGGTTCCGTAAAGGAATTAAAAAGTTGAGTGAGGAGAGGGGCGATCTGGGCACATTTTTATAAAAAACAGCAGAGAAGCCATCCGGCCCGGATGCTTTCGCTGGTTTGAGGTGCGCAATGGCGGCAATGACTTCTTCTGGTTGAATGTCTCTATCAAGGTAGTCGGCTTGAACTTTAGTCAGAGCCGGTAGAGGGATGGAGTCGAGGAAGGCTGCCCCAACTGAGCTCTCTAGTGGAGAGTTGGCATAGAGGTTGTCCCTGTCCTCCGAGACACGTTCATCATCCCTCCGGAGAATTTCCTGAACCCTCTGCTTTTTACTGGTCTTGCGTAGCTTATGAGCAAGAAGTCACCCCCACCTATCTCCCCCTGTATAATAAGCGTGCCGCAGTCGCAAGGCCGTGAATTCCGCCCCCTATCCTGGTCGAGTGCCACGAGTTGTTGGCGCACTGCCTTAAGTTGCCTCCACACTCGAGGAGCTCCCGTTCTCTGATGCATCTGTTCCAGCACTCTGTTTTGTTGGGTGAGTTCTTTCCTCTTGCCCCTACGCTCTCCCTTGTCTGCAGCTGAGATGGCTATTAACTCCCCCCTAATGACTGCCTTTAGTGCCGCCCATTGTGTTGCGAGGGTGGTGTCAGTGTTGGCATTGTGAGAGAGGTAGTCAGTGATGGCGGGCTGTACCTGCTTAACCACTTCCTCGTGATGCAGTAGTATATACCTGAGGCGCCATGTCCTAGAGGGCCGGTGTATATGTGGGAGGGTAAGAACAGCTGTTACCGGTGCATGATCTGAGAGAGAGGCAACTCCTATTTCTACCTCTGTCGTTAGCACGTGTACGGGCGTGGATGCCAGCAGGTAATCTAATCGGGCGTATGTTTTATGCGCACTCGAGTAGTAAGAGTATTCCCGGCTTTGGGGGTGGTAGCTACGCCATAGGTCGCTGAACCTTAAGTCTTGTAAACTGGTCAGACCCTCTGCGGAAAGGGCGCCTGTCTGATGTGTTCATTGACATGATCTGTCTAGGGTGTTATCAAGAACCAGGTTCAGATCTCCCCCTAGAAGAATGTGGCGATCGGGCGTGGCTGTGGCTTCCATAAGAGCGGAGTGTACGAATCGTTCCTGGCCATCATTTGGGGCGTACACTGAGCCAATGGTGAGTGTTAAACTACCTATGAAAAATCTATAAGTCAATAGTCTACTCTTTATCTTGGCCTCTTTGTGTAAAACCTCCCCTTTAAACCGCTGAGCTACCAGGATACCAACCCCGGCTGTTTTAGTCGGACCTGAGGAGAAAAACTGAGTTGGGAACTTCTGGGACCGGAGGCGGTGATAATCTTTAGACAAGAGGTGCATTTCCGGCAACAGGCAGATATCCGTTTGGGTATGTTCCAGACACAAAAGAACCGCTCTGCGCTTCACCGGGTTATTAAGACCTTTCACATTTAAGGTGAGCATTTTAAGCGTGGTAGCAGGCCTTCACAATGGTAACAGCATAAAAAGCAATGGTGGGGCGCTGAATCCGATACTACCTAGGGGCGGGGTATTCTCTTGCCTTAGAGTGCCAGGATGACGTAGACCTACGCTAACCCTGAAAAGAAGGTGAACAATGAACACTGAAACCCCCCCAAATGTATAAACTTTGAAAAAGGAGAACAGTAACATATTGTCCATCATCCGTAGGTGATTGGAAGTGTGGCAAATTGGGGTAGTCGACCAAGATTCGAAAAGCCCCCTTCCCGCCAACGGCCCAGGGCATAGAACAAACAATCAGTCAGCCATTTGATATCGTAAAGTTCAGCCAGGCTGAGATGTAGCCAGTTCTGTCGAGGCAGTTTCAAGAGCGGTCTGCTGGCCCTTCGTTATTTCTGCAGCAGGGGGTTTCCTAGGGCGACTTCTGCGCCATCGGGGCTTGGAGTCATCCATTTCCATTTTGGGGCCCTCCGTATCATTCTCCTCCGTAGGGGGATCCACCCCCAGCAAGTGGCAGGATTCTGACAGGGATCGTAACTGGTACAGTTTATTGTCCATGCGGAACACGAGACGGAACGGATGGCCCCAACTGTATGAAATATTGCGCTGTTGGTAGTGAGCAGTGATGGGTCTAAAGGTTCTAAGTTTTTGCAGGGTGAGGACTGACAAGTCCTGGTATAGAACTGGCGTCTGATCGCAAAACGTCAGAGGGTGTAGCTGGCGAGCTTTTTGGAGGGTATCTTCTTTTATGCCGTGATCTTGCACGCAGACCAAAATGTCCAGTGGCGGAGCCAATGGGGCCCACGGGGGACCCACCCTATGTGCTCTGTCCAGGCGTAGCTCCGTTTCTAGGGGTATCCCTAGGATGTGATTGAATAGCTCCTTCATATACCTGAAAAGGTTCTTTGTGTCGTCTTCTAGTTTCACTCCTCGAATCCGGATATTATGGCACCTGGAGCGTTTTTTCAGATCTTCGAGGTGTGTCTGAAGGTCAATCTGCTGATCATTAATCCTGAAAACCTCCTGCTGCAGCGCTGCTAGTTTTGTGTCCATTCCGTCGCTTTTGTCTTCCAGCTCGGCGACTCCTTCACCTATGCCGTCCACGTCCCTGCGGACCTTCTTTATTTCCTCTGCAAATTCTCTCTTGAGTGTTTGGATATCTTTCCTTAGCGCAACAAACATGGATTCCAAGAATGCCTTGGTGATCGGTTTCGCCCCATCATGTCGCTCAGATGTGGGCCGGGTAGTGCCTGATGCCATGCTGGTAGATTGTTGCCCGACCTGGGCTTTCGCCGATAAGTCTTTCAGTGTCTTATCTCAGCGCCCCCGGGAGGAGGACATATCGCGTCAACTACTGAGTTCCAGAGGAGCTGTGAGCTAACAGTGTTCCCATCGGGGTACCAAGACCACTACCCCAGGGAACGTTGGGATCTGGTATGTCTGACCTTCTCGCTGCACTTAGCCCTTTTGGGAAACAGGGCACAATGGGTGGTGCTGTGGCTGGGCAGTCACTAGCGGAGGGGTCCCGGTGTCTCTCTCCTTGTACCCCCTCTAGTAGGCCCAACTTCTCACCCCGTGCTGTCTTACACCGAAATCCGCTGATGGCTCACTGTTTGCAGAGGTAGTCTCCCTCGCCGCTCTTACCCGCCACAAAGCTGCGCTCCTTAGGCAGCGCTTGCCTGAAGACGTCTGTGGTCTCTGTCAGACTGTGTGGAGCTCCGAGGGGCCGGTTCTTCTTCTGCTAGGACCTAGCAGCCGTATTTCCCGGCGTGAGGGGGCTCTTCCAGGCTCCCAGGGCCCCCTGTCAGTCTTGTGCCCGCCTCCGCCTCTTCGGCTTGTGGCTCTGTGATTGGTATATGGCGCTCTCTTCGTGTCCCAGGCTGGGCCTCCAACCCCCACCTCCGTGTGGCAAATGCCAAGTCAGGCTGCTCTGCACCTATAGTGGATCCGCCGAGTCAGATCATCCTCTGCTTGCACTCCGAGGCTCACCCGGCCGGGATGCCTGGCGCAGTCCGCTGCTTCCCCTCACTCTCCCCCAAATGGCAGCCGCGTCTCTGCTAGCCGTGCCGACGGCAGGAGTTTGCCTCTACACCCCCCAGTGGGGCAGGGAGTCATCCAACTGCAGGCGTATCTCTCTCGCCGCTCCCCCCGTCGCGTAGATGTGCTCGAAAAAAGGAAGGGGGGCACTTGCCTTAGATGGTCCGTTGTCTCCGTGGCTCTGTGTCAAGTCCTGCGGTGCCGATCCCACGTCACCTGGGGCCCATCAGCCGCCGATCCCAACGCAGGAGTGCTCAACTGGGCCCCAGAGCTCGTGATCAGCGTCCTATCGGACGGTGTCTCCTTGTTGTGCTTCTCGTGGGTGGCAGGTAGTTCTCCCCTCGTTGCACTGGCAGAGCTTCGATATCGGGCCTCGTGGTGGGTTTCACCGAGGCAGGCCGCTCTCTCTCCCCGCCCAGGGGATCGCCTGGCAGTAAGGCCCAGATCAGGCCAAAGTGTGCCCAGCCGGCTGCAGCTCGTCCCGCCCCGCTCAGCAAATGGCGGTCGCGTCTCTGCCCGCTGTGCTGTCAGCCGGATTCCACCCTCTCTGTCCCAATCAAGTAGGGTCCTTCGATGGGCAGCGCGCTTTAAATGGAGCCCGGGTAACAAGCCCACTCTACTCCACAGCAACTCCACTTCTGCAGTTCAGCCATCAGCGGCCGCCTGGCCGGCCGCCTGGCCCCCATCTCTATGTGCAACACCCGGGCCCCGTGCAACAACGGTGGCTGGTTTCTCAGCCGCGCCTCCACGGTAGGGCCCAGGATTGCTGCCGGGCCCTCAACCATGGCGGGGTTCGGCAGAGTCACTCCCAAAAAGGCAGACTGGAGTATTCGTCTCTTCCCAGCTTCGCTATCGGACCGCAGCCAGGCTGCCCCTTGGATCCGCCTCCTGTGACTGCTCTCTCGTGGATCAGGACCGCCAACGCTGAGTACCATCTCTCTTAGGACGTATGAGGCCTGCCACTTCGTCACCTGGGCTTCCCTCTGCCCCGTCAGAAGTCTCCCGGCCTCTCCGCGCGGTTCTGCAGGTGAGTCGCATTTGTAGTTGCTCGTCTCACGCCATTGAGGGTATGCCCTCCTGGGCTCCTTGAATGCCTCGGGCAGGTGCCCCACCAGTACCACTACTGCACAAGCCCTGGTTCTTGGGCCAACAACAGCTAAAACTGCTAAAAGCCGGTGCTATAGCGGGCCGTCGCGGGAGCTCCGGAGCAACCATCTGCTCACGCCGCCATCTTGGCCACACCCCCATCTATATATTTTAAACTTAAATATCTCTGTAACTACCGAACAAATATATACCAAATCACAAAAAGCACACTTTCTGGACCAACTGGTAGCTTTATGCCAAATTTTGTGTAATTCCGTTCAGCGGTTCAGGCTGTCGTCGTGTTCAAAAAATGAAAAATCCCAAAGACATAACATAGGGAAAATATGTTTTGGGAACCCCCTTTTTTCTTGGCCCCCGCTTGATGGATCATCCCTAAACTTTCAACACCGCAGTTGAACCTAATAGGGGAAGTTTTTGGAAAAATGTGTTAAGATTCTTAAAGCGACACCAAAGTTATTGGCAAAACAAAAAACAGTTTTCCTTTGGAAACTTTGGTCCTAGACATAACTACCAACTGGCGACCGCTAGTAGGTAATACATATATTAATATATACATATATTCATATATATAAACCATAAATAATATGTACATTTGTTAAGCAGACCTAAAGTATCTCTATATATTTTAAATCATCAATAGTATATATTTGTACAAAAAAATTCACATATCTAAATACATACATATAATTCAATTATACATATTTACATGCACAAGCATATATTGTATATTTGTGTTTGAGTGTGGTGGTCATGTGGGAAACAGTCAACGCTTAAGTAGGTTCTGAAGATAAGAAAGCTATCTTTGGCTCTTAAGCTTGGTAGTGATGAATTCCATAATTTGGTTGCTTCAACAGAAAAAGATGTTCCACCATGTTTTTTTACTTGTATGCTAGTGATTTGAGGTGAGGTGACTATATTGAGCGGAGGTTCCTTTGTTGAACGTATTTAGTGATTATATTCCTGATAAAAAGTCATCTTGTTCCATGTATTGCTTCTGGGTTACACAAATAAGCTTGCAGGTGGATGTTATGTGCCTTTGTAGAGTGCTTATAACTACAATTATATCATTATTGCGGTTTCGCACTATGGGTGCCTTGTGTATGATGTTGTGAGTGCCCCATCAATACATTGTGTCTGTTTTATGTTGGTGATTGGTTGTACACGTTGGTTAGCAGAATTCTTTTCACTGTTTGTGTTAAAAATGGTTTGTGTTGGTGAGCATGAAAGTAAATTGTAGTAATTTTGGAAGATCTTTATAGTATTGTATGCGCATGGACTAGCTTGCTGAAGACATTTCCGTTTTCTTCAGAGGCATCATCTGTAGACAATCTCTAGCTCAGAATAAAGTGCTTTCCACGAATACATCACTATCCATGGAGTTTATTATTCAGAATTTGCTGAAATTAACTGTTGTAGAAAGCCCCTTTTCTCACGTTCTTATTTTTGTTTAATTACATGTGTTGTCTGACACTTTTAAAGAAATTGATGTCAATGGGCAGGGGCGGCTCTAGGCTCATGGCAGCCCTGGTCAGGGAGAGTAGGTAGGGGGCACCGGAAGAGGAGGTCCGGGCGGGGCGGAGCGTGGAGTCCAGTGAAGAGGGGGATCAGGGTGTTTGGAAGTGGAACAGAGTCGGAGGCCGCCAAATCCATGCCAGGGGCCGCCACCCCCCTGGCAGAGGATTATTATATTAAGGATATATATTGGCGTGGTGGGCCCTGCGGTTTGGTGGCCCTGTGCAGGTGCACAGCTTGCACATGCCTAAGGCCGCCCCTGTAATGGGGTGACGTAGATGTGAAATAAGGTCGGCGATAATGCTGAACCGTGCTGTACCCTGATTTCAAATTGTCCCAGCACACCCTCTGCTCCCTTGATGTGAGAAAAGGGCCTGTAAGAACCTTTCTAGCTTGGAACACATGTGCATTGATGCTGTGTGGTGAAACACCCTATTTAATAAGAAGTAATATAGACACTGACAGCATATTATGAAGTCACGTGACAAGATTATTAGATCTTAGCGCGGCCTTCGACACCGTCAACCACTCCATTCTACTTCATAGGGTGGAGGAGGTCGGTGTCTCGGGCCGCGCACTTCAGTGGCTGCAATCTTTTCTCGCCGATAGGACCTTTGTGGTATTTGAAAATGAAGCCTCCGCCCCTCAAATGTGTCTTAACTGCGGTGTACCCCAGGGCTCATCCCTCAGCCCCACCTTATTCAATATCTATATGAAGCCGCTGGCTGAGGTGGTGCTTCCCTGGGGAATACAACTTGTTACATACGCAGATGACACACAACTGATCATCTCACTATCTACCAATGATGCCCCTTTTGAAAGACTCTCCAGCTGCCTTAATAAAGTTCAGGAATGGATGGATGAATCCTTCCTGAAACTAAACGGGTCAAAAACTGAGGTGATGATGCTGGGACATAAAGCACCCACCACAGTGGATGGTTGGTGGCCGGACAAGCTGGGCCAACCACCCAAACCTAAAACCCAAATTAAGAGCCTTGGGGTATGGATTGACCCAGCCCTTAATTTTTCTGTGCAGGCCCTGAAGGTAGCTGCTACATGCTACGCACTCTTGAGGCTTTTAAGGAAAATCATCGTTCTTCTCCCCTTTGAGGCCAGACGGATTTTAGTGCAGGCGTTGATTTTGTCACACCTTGACTATTCTAATGCACTTTATCTGGGCTCCCCTCAAGGAACAATCAGGACATTGCAGACTGTTCAGAATTGTGCTGCACGCATGCTGCTGAACATTCCACGAAGAACCTCCGCCAAACCCGCACTCCGTTAGTTGCACTGGCTTCCAGTGCAACAGAGGATCGAATTTAAAACCTTGGTGACGGTCCACAAAGTAATTCATAAAAAAGCACCCCTACTGGTACAATCATTTTTTTGTCCCCACCTCCCTAGCCGGGAATTAAGATCCTCCAACAAGAACCTGCTCTCAATCCCTAAAACTAAAAAGGTGCGGATGGGTGGCCGACGTTTCTCCCTACAGGCTTCAAGACTCTGGAACAATCTGCCACTCGATTTGAGAATGGAAAGTAACCATCTTAGTTTCAGGAAGTCGCTGAAAACCCTGCTGTTTCTCTAAATTGGGTGAATGAACGTTTGTCCAAAGCGCTGGGATGCCTTCGGGTAGCCATGCGCGATACAAATGAGTAATCATTCATCATTCATTCAGATGCATCATGGTTCCACTGTTCCAAAATGTTCTTGCCTTGACAGAGTCCGACTTACAGGGTAAAACACATGTTGGCTGTTTCGGATCTACATTTGAATGTGCTGTTATGCTTCGATCAATGTGTCTACTGTGATTCGAACACATTGTCACATCATAAATCAGAGCAAAGACTGTGAATACGTAAAAGAAGAAAAACAAATCACTGATCGATCAAGAATTGTATCGCAATTGTTGATTCTTATGTTTCTGTTGAACCTTTGACTTGCTCAAATTCTGGGGTCGTAACAAACTCATGTTGCATTGTACGAATCTGTGTTTGACCCCAAGGTCACAGGTTCAAATCCCGACGGGTCCACTTAGACTTGGATCCTTCCAATATCAATAAAATGAGCACCACTGAATTAAGTAAAACGATAACTTTGTTATTCAGCGTCAAGATGCCCCGAGTGTAATGTGTGTTTTACGGACACACGTTATGCAAGGTTTGTGTTATGCTGCATTGAGGCGCCATACCATTTGTCAGTCAGGTATACAAAGACTTTGTGCAACATCTCTTGCTTTTTGCGGTCTCCCCCTCCTTCTATGTCTTCAAGCACATATTGTCTTTATACAGGTATAGGAAGGTTCGGACTGGCCCACAGGGCAATCAGGCAGAACCCAATGGGCTGGTGTGTTGGCCAGTTTTTTAGTAGTTGTGGGTCGGTTTTATGGCTAGGTGGACCAGTTTTTGCTGTTGATTTCTCTGATATTCCACTTTTTTTGTTTGTTATTTGCTTCACTAAAGAGGCCACTTTTAATGTGGTGTCTGTGCCTGTTTTTTGCTCCAGCCACTCCCGGCTGTACCTAAACTTGTTAAAATAGCAAAGGCAGAAGTTAAACCTATACGCTGGTGCTTATTTGCTTAAGTGAATATGTGCTTAGAAAGTTTACGAAGTGTGCTCACTGTGTAACTTTCAAAGGACCTGCCTACCAATCACACATATGGAAATGTGCAACGTTGTTTTTATAAATGAAAACATATATGTAAGAAAGTGCTGTTTGCAGAGTACTGTACCGCAGATAAGGTAACCAATGAAGTGAAACACTGCCAATTGACAAGCTGAAGTGTTGCTACATCACTCGCTTGAAACCAGGCAAGCTAGCTCAGATGGAACATGCCCCTGCAGCAGAGATATGAGTGTAAGGTACAGGCTATGGATTTTTACTCCTACTGCTACTGCCATCGTCTGCATGCAATCTGCAGGAGAAAGGTTCCAATGCTGATAACATGCCTCAGTGTTTTAGTGCAGTTTCAGATGAAATTTGTATAAAACTTACAGATTTGAACATACAGGCACACCTATGCAATCAGGCAGCATACATAGGGGCACCTCTGCACCCAGACAACACACAGCCAGGGATTGATACACTCAGACAATACACATATAGGTATACATGCACTCAGACAACACACATACAGGTATACATGCGCGCAGACAACACACATAGAGGTACACATGCACTCAAAAAAGAAAGCTTTAACATCCATACACCTAGACACACACATACAGCACCCATGCACTCTAATAGCATGCAAGCACTCAGAAAACACGCACAGAGGCACAACGGCAACACATAGGCAGGTAACGATACACTCACATTACACTTACAGGCATCCCAGCACCCAGACAACACACATACAGGCACATATACACTCAGACAACAAAGGGCCACACATGCAACCAGACAAAATACATACAGGTAGGTATCCCTGCACTGAGACAACGCACATGCAAGTATCAGTGTGGTCAAACAAAACACATAGAGGCACAAAAACAAGAGCATACACCGATGCACACAAGTAATAAACATTCAACAATCACCTACCCTCACCCAACACACAGGAGCGTACTCTGCTTCACTCTTCCTGGTTTACGTACCGCTGATCAGGGGTATAACTAGACTAACATTTAAGGAGGGGGGCTAACACATGGATTGTGAAGACAGAGACATCATTAAAGTCGAATCACAATTACTTGTGGGGTGCTCCCTTGCGCTTTTCCGATGTAGTGAGTATAAAACCGAGTCATTCTTTGAGACTACATGTGGCAAATAGGGCATTTTAAAGCACATAGGGTCAGTAACATTAAAGGTATAACATGATTTTGGGGCTCTCAAGGAATTTTAGCACAGTGAATGGCAAATGTTCTATTTTAATACACATTAGGCCAGTAAACCTGGTGCAATGTGAAACACCAGATTCTATTTTACATCACATTCTCGGGCAAAACATACACTCCAAACACTCTGGGCTAGTTTTGTCCACCTAACTAGTCTTAAAAATATCTTTTATGGGTTTTACACGATATTTCACCATCCTTCCAATAACCAAAGGTTTTGAAAATTGGAAGCAAATAATGCAGTTTAAGCACATTTATTTAGTTACTGCTCTGTTCATGCTTCATTTACCGGCACACAATACTTTTATGTTATTTTCTGAATATGATGTTACTATAGTAAACAGCTTTGTAGCTGTTTGGGGGAAGCTGCCACATATCCTAGCTCTATAGCACAAAGAATGTTGAATATATATTATTTGACCACTGACGTAACGAACATTGAGAGGGCCTCCCTGCAAGGTACGGTGAGGGGCCCCCTCTGGGCTCAAATAGGAGGTCTCAGTCTCAGACCAGAGTGCAGTGCCGCGGGGGCCCTCTATAGCTTGGGGCCCCCTGCACTGCATAGGCTGCGGGGGCCTGAGTTACACCCCTGTTCGTGACAACTCCCACCAAATATTTTTTAATTTGAAGTGCTTGGGTGGTCATTTAGCAAGAAACACAACCCATGTTTGATAAGATTTGCTCCAATAACATATATTAAGGATAGAAACTGAGCACACAAGCTTGATTATAGATGATACCTTCACATCACAGATGGGTGTCAATCTGGGATTACCCAGGTGCTAACATAGTTTTCCATTTGGCACTCCTCGCAATGCTCTCAGGACCCCTTGTCTAAGTGAAAGGATCAGAAAATAAACAGAGCCTTAAAAGTCTTATGTATTTTTTACATTCCAGTTCCTCTACTTAGCCACTCTTCAGCAAATAAGTAGCTATTATGGAGCTAAGCAAGGGTAAAGAGATCAACCTTTGATGCCACTACAGCTATTGCTGCCATTTTAGTGAATAAATGCCATGGCAGCTCAGGGCTGACATTCAAACCGGAAACGTACCCCTGAACACAAATGGGAGCAGATTATTAAATAGCAATAACATTGGTGAAAATTATTTGCAAAAGTGCTCAAAGAATGAGAATGTATTTACTGATAATGGTTGCCGATTTCTGTTGAATTCTTGTGAGAAGTAAAGTAAAGTAAAGTCCACATTTGTAAAGCGCACAATCACCCGTAAGGGTCTCTAGGCGCTGGGGGCCGTCGGGAAGATTAAGCGAGCTATTGCCCAGAGTCACATGGTGCTGGGCTAACCTGCCGCCGGAGCCGGGGATTGAACCGTGGTCCCCAGATTCCAAGCGTCAGTCGCCCTGGCCGCGGCGCCAATGACGTATGGAATATGACTTCTTGGGGTGGAAGCTTAGTAGCAGTATGACGAAGTAATCCCAGAAAGAACTTTGGATGCATGAGTCTGTCATCTAATAAGAATGATGGGGCTAAATTAGAACAATTGCATAACATTTTGAAGTAATCATAGTGTGAGAAGAAGACTGGACTGCAGACAAACTAGTCGCTGCTTTGTTCTGGCAGGCAGGAAATTAGGCACAATCGCTAGGCCCTGCAAACCAAATCCCACCCTCATTTCAGTTAACATATTGGCTCTTCTGAGCAGGAGGCAATTACTGCAGAGACAGAAAACACCTTCATGAAGTTTTATCCATTTTAAGCACTGCCTGTCCTGCTAACAGAGCCTTCTGGCCTATAAACTATTGCAGAAGGCAAGACATCAATGCTGGCCTCTGTCCTTTTTTCCTCCTGCTGTCTCCTCAGCTAAATGTAACTATTATAGCGAGGATCATGAGAGATTTGCTTTGAGGCCCTATGTAGAAGGTGGACAGCTTCTGCTTCCAAGGGGTTCTACCTGGCCTGCCCTAGTATCTCCTGCTCTCAAAATACTTAGTCACAGCAGCAGTCCGTGCAGGTAACAGCGGTGGGGCCGTGTAAGGGGGGATTTCAAGGTATGATGCAGAGGGAAAATTAATTATTTATTAAATTTTCCCTCAGCATCGTCCCTCGAAATCCCCCTTACACCGCCCCACTGCTGTTATCTGTACGGCTCACGGGTGCCTGGTCAGATGTTCTTCTTTCAAATCACTTTTCATTACCAACAGGGGAATCTCAACAAAGCTTCACTGATACACACAGACAAGAACTCTGGCCTCAAAACTGGCATCCGAGCCCTTATTAATTTCGTTCAGGAAGCTACACATTGAAGGAACTTCCTTCTCTGTCCACAAAGTAACATTTTAAAACTCCCTCCCTGCAAAGATAAGAAACATCCAAAACACCCTCAGATTCAGGGATGCAATAAAGACCTGGCTATTCTGTAAAAGGTGACACCCCTATGGCAAAGCAGTCCCAAATCCTAGCAACCCCACAAAGTTGAGTCAGTCACCTACGTACTGGTGGTAGATACTTGCATCTCTCAGTCGTCTTGGCTCCATTCCAAGCTTAAGTGTAGCTAAGAATATTGCATGCATATATCTTTTTCCAAAAACACATTGAAAATGATGCTCATTAGGACTGCGCAAACGTAGGCCCTGTTTACGAATGCAATGGGGAGAGTGTGATACCTATTGCACATGTTCAGTTTGATACTAAGAGGGGGTGTCAATTTATCCGGTGTGATAAATAGCATCAATTGTGAGTTTTGTCTGAAAATGGGACATACAATACAGATTTTAGTGTCCTCTGCACCAAAATCCACATGATCTGTTATTTTCAAGGCACTTATCCCCCTGACAAAGATTTCCCAGGTACGTTTTGGCAAGGGAAACCTGTTGAAATGTACCCAGGAAAAGTGTCATGGTTGTGGAGCTTGCGATGTGGATATGTGCTGTACCAGGAGCTACCATACATTTCAAAATGAACTAGGCCGAACATATTCAGTGGCTTTAACCACTTAAGTTCATATGATACAAAGTTTTAAGCATGGTACAAAGGTGGGGACTACAAACTACAACACTTAAAAAATATATCTCAAACGTTTTTGAAAAGCATCATTGATGGTGCTTTTAAAGCTGTACCTAATTCTGAAAGACTAACGATTACTCCACAGCACACAACATTATTAAGATTTTCACAAGGCTGGGATTTAAAAAAAAGCAACATAACTGATGCCCTTCTGTACTTTTGAGACTTTTATTTATAGGGGTTCCAGTATACAACACATTGTAAACTTAGCATTGCTTGAAAACTGTTTAAGTTAAATATATAAATGTGTGTTCTACATTACACAGGCTACAGGATATTTTAAGGTTTTGCAGGATGGGGTTAGCTATTTTATCGATCCCGGAAGGATGAAAAGGTAAGATGCATTTGTTGGAATTCAAATTCAAATCCATTTCCGGGGGGCTTTAGAGTTGGTTGAGTGACTGAAGGTTCAAGCCAGGTTCGAGACAGATGCCTTGCTCTGGCTCACCTTGAGGTCCTCTTAGACCCTCAAGAACAAAAAGAGCCAAGTTTGCTTGATGCATGTCACTGTCACTGCCACTCATACTCTAACCTCATGCAGCAAATAATGAAAAACAAAGCATTGACCTGTGATGTAAAACAGAAGAAATTAATAGCCATCTAGTGTCTGAAATTCACAATGAGAAACCAGAAAAACTGAGTTCAATCCCGGCTTCCTTGCTTGACTAAATGGTGTGATCCTAGGCAATATTTTATTTCACCATACCTCCATTTATTATTGCACAAGGGAGCACCTTGAAATATGTGAGAACTGTATAAAAACTTCTTGTATTTGATTTAATAGTCTATAATGCCTCTACATCTCTATATATAAAAACGAATGTATGTCTGTCTGTTTGTCCTTTATGCATTACTACACCATTCATCCGATCTACATGAAACTTTGGGAAGTTGTTGAGTACACTCCCGCGAAGGTTTCTGGAATAACATTTTTTTACATATCGCCCCCCAGGGCCCTCATAATCTTTCGAATATCGCGCGGAATTACAAAAATCATCAGTGGCTCAGTGCACGTGCTATATTAGCAGCTACGAACAACGATGTAAATGCCATCAATTTCAGCATCCAAAATGGAATACCAGGCGAAGCGACAACGTATAAGTCCATCGATACTGTGATGAATCAAGACAAAGTTGTCAATTACCCAACAGAATTCTTGAATTCACTGGATTTGCCTGGTATGCCACCGAACATTTTGACATTGAAAATTGGCGTGCCTATCATTCTTCTCCGAAACATCAATCCACCACGACTTTGCAACGGTACAAATCTTTTGGTGAAAAAGATGATTAACAATGTCATCGAAGCTACAATTTTGAATGGGAAATTAAAGGGGGAAGATGTACTGTTGCCACGTATTCCAATGATCCCAACAGATATGCCATTTGAATTCAAACGTTTACAGTTTCCGGTGCGACTCGCTTTTGCAATGACCATCAACAAAGCACAAGGACAATCGCTGCAAGTGTGAGGACTCCATTTGGAGAATCCGTGCTTCTCACAGGGACAACTGTATGTGGCCAGCTCACGGGTCGGAAAACCTTCTGATTTATTCGTGAACGCACCACACAGAAAAACAAAAGATATTGTGTATCCACAAGCACTCGAATAAATAAATAGAATTAAAACGACACTTTGAAATGTTTTCCATATTAAAATGAATAAGTTTCAATAAAAATGACACAATGTAAATTGAATGTTATTATAACAAGTTTCCTTGAATTTCCTTTCTTCTGAGATCGCAGCAACGCGCGACGGGTAAGCTAGTGTATAATAGGAATCTAGGCCATATTTATGGTGCACATGACAACTGTCTTGCTTATTTATGGGATTTTTGCATAGGTCTGTACAACAAGACACCTAACTGTGCTGCCCTATGCCAAAGTGAAAGGGCAGGAATTCATTATTTTTTTGCACTATGGTGCATTCCTATCCTTTCACCCTGTGCTTAATGCAGCACACATAGAAAGAGGAAACAATGAGGAGAAATGAACATATTACTCAGTACGCGTCATCTTGTGAAGCATACAGATTTGGCGCTTCTCCAGGTTTACATGACTTTGTAAATCTGGGGCAGCGTCAAATTCCATAGAACGCCTCCAGGGCGCAAAGTAAGGCGATGCAGCGATTTATGCTACATCGCCTTAGTCATGATTTATGTGTGGCATCTAAATTGAAATAAGAGCTAATCATCCGAAGTATGTATGGCAGGGTGTCGGAGTGCGTTACATCACACACCTATTAAATAGAGACAATGACTCATAAATGTGAAAGTAAATGTATAGGAAATGTTACTTAAGACATTGCGGGTTACAAGGTGTAAGAGTCAGATGTCATCCATACTGGTAGGCAGTGGCATAGCATGGTCAGGGCCACAGGGGTGGTTGACCCGGGCACAATATTTTTAGGGGTGCAAAATTTTAAAAGAAAAAAACATTTGTGGTGGAAGGGACTTGAGTCACGTCGGTGCCGTTGTCTGCAAGTGCAGGTTATGTTGCCTTGCTCGCCTTTCCCCGCAGAAGGGTTGCACAGAGATGTGTCCTCGTGCATCCCTCATGGCCTTGGGCAGGTGGGAGCTGCCTGCGCTGTTTTCCAGTGGCATGAGAGCAGCGCTGCCCAGTGGCATAACAGTGGAACGTCTCTTGTGGTATCACAGCACCATACAAGGAATTTGTTTCTGCTTTTTGGCAGGCAGAAGGAGCATTTAAAGCCGGAGTTCTGAACTTGCTGCCTAATGTCATGTGTCGGTTTGGGATGGTGGGTTGAGTCACCCGGGGGGGGGGGTGCATCCATTCATTGTTTGATCCATTATTCAGTCTTTCACCATTCATTCTGTCCTTCCATTGGTGTGCCCATCCATATCCAAACCTATTCAACCATTCCCAAACCTATCCATCATCTAACCTTCCACCCATCATTTCAGTCATCCATCCCTCCACCCACCCTTTCATTCATCCATCATACATCCATACTTTCACCCATCCATCATTCATTCATCCATCCATCCATTTACCCTCTCACCCATCCAGCCATCCTTTCATTTGCTCATCCATCCATTCACCCAGTCCCTCATTAGTCCATTCATCCATCCATTCACCATTTCACTCATTCATCCATCCTTTCTTCCAGCTCTTCAACCTCCCTTTCACTCATCTGTGCATTCTTTCACTCTCCCATCCTACTTTTCACTCATTCATACACCCACTTGCCTATCCATCCTGTCAATCAGGCATCCATATTTTCACTAATCCATCCATCCTCCCTTTCTCTTTCCATCCCCCTTTCACTTAGCCATCCTTTCACCCATCCATCCACCCAACAATCCATCCACTCATGAATCCATCCATTGACCCTATCACTCACCCAACCATCCTTTCTCTCATCCATCCACCCTTTCACTCATTCATCCATCCTTTGGCCCATCTACCCTCCCATTCACTCACTCGTCCATCCTCACATCCACCCTTTCTCCACCCTTTCACGAATCCATCCATTCACCCTTTCACTTACCAATTCATCAATCCATTCATCATTTCACTCACTCATCCTCCCTTTAACTCACCCATCATCCATCCTTTCACTCATCTATCCATTATTTCACTCCTCTATCCACCCTTTTAGCATCCATCCACCCTTTTACCCTTCCATCCACCTTTTTACCCATACATCGACCATTACACTTATACATCTATTTATTTACCCTTTCTCTCATGCATTCTTCCACTCACTCATCCAGCTATCCTTTCTCTGATTATCCATCCATTCACATTTTCACTCATCCATTCATCCCTTCACTAATCCATCCAGCCATTAACCCATTCCTTCACTTACTCATTCACCCACCTTTTAGCCTTTGTCTGCAGAGTTGCGGACAGAATAGGCCCATCACGAACTTCACCCTTGATGTTGTTCCCAAAGCAAGGCTGGGGCAGGGGAAGTTCACTATGCCCCTGCACACAGGCAATCTGAAAACTTGGGGGCGTGTCCCGTGTAATTGAGGGCATGGCTTAAAACACATAAACTAAAAATCTGTGCTTAGCATAGTGTTCTGCTGCTTCTGTTATTGCATCCAGATATATAATACATCACACCTACAACAAGCCAGGACTATTGGCTTTGTCAATGGTTGTTAGTTGCATAAAATAAAAAAGCAGCAACTACGGCATTGTTGTATATAATATTGAAAATACTTCCGTTCTAAAATGATGGGACTGAAAATACTATAACCCCTCTCTTTTTTATTTCTTTTGCTGTCTTCTTTTCATGAATTGGGTTCTGTACATTTCTTCCATCTCGTGAAGTGCAACATTTTTCTTTATGTACTGTTAAAACAGAACGCCCTGCCCTAGACCGAGGCAAGAGGAGGCCACCACATGCTTTAACAGCCCAGAATGGCCCATTGTCATTCTGAATGTGACAATCAGCAGGCATACAGAATGAGAATGGGCAGGTGGGGCTGCTCTTGTGCTTAGAGGAGGAGTGCGAGGCAGATGGCACTGCTCCCCGCAATGCCCAAAAGTATGGACAAAAGGTGTCCGTAAAAGGGATCATCAGTCATGGACAATGGACGTGAGGGCCAAATCACAGATGAACGGTTGGTCACCGTACTTGAAGGTCAGGCTGGGACGCAGCAACTCCCGCTCAGGCAGCCCAGCTGGCGGCAGATAACGGGGAGGGGGGTGGTTGCCGCCCAATTAGTGTTGCGAGCCTGCGGCTGATCATGTGAGATATAGTCATGGTGGTTTCAGTGCTACATAGAAGGAAAGCTCACATGCCCAATTGCACAGCTTTCAAGTGGCACCATGTCATTTGGAGCACCATCAGCCAGTCCTCTGTGTACTGGGCCAGTGGCATTCCGCATGGCAGGATCTTTAAGCAAATACTTATAATAGCAAATTCAAATGAAAATTACAAGATCAAAAATGCAGAGTACTTCTATGTAAAAATCCAGAACAGGCAGTCCAGCTACTTCCATTGCTATTTAAGATTAAGATTGAAAGAGGTTGTGATACCTTAGAAGATTCTGCTGTTTCTCAACTACCAGCCACCAACGAAAAACAAAGGCCCCACTCAGCATGACTGAATACACAACACATGTTATTGCTAAAAAAAACATATTCAACACAGTAAGGGCGTACAGCAAAAAAGGGTGACCCCCTTGAACTTGTAAATGGCTGTTTTTAATTATGTGTGCTTCTATTTATTGCTCACCGCCAAATAATCAGTTGACTCCATCTACTGCAGCTTAATGACCTCTGTTCCACCCGCCTGCTTCTGAGCTGTCGGCCAGGGGGAGGTGCGGGGCTGTTTGCATGACACACTTTGTGCCATAGTCGTGCGTGTTGTTATTTGACTGGATCAACAGATGACAGAGAGGGGAAGGGGACAAAAGCACAGCGACTGACCAGAACCTGGCGACTCTGGAAAAATATGCAAACACAGGTTAGCAAACAATATTCCGTTGTCTTGAGGCACTGGCGTAACGAAAAGTGAGGGGACCTCCCTGCACGGTACTTAGAAGGGCCCCCTCTGGGCTCAATCAAGAGCTCTCCGGCCAGAGTGCAGTGCCGAGGGTGCCCCTTGGAGCTAGGGGCCCCCCGCACCGCGGGGGATGCGGGGGCCTGTGTTACGCCCCTGTCTTGGGGGAAGAACATTAAACTTGGTATGAGCACGTAAGGCTGGCAGCCAGAGAAACATTCAGACATCAAGCACAGCTAATAACACAATGGATGCTTTTGTATATTTTGTACCGTGGTAATTTAACCTTGCATCTTTTTAAAAGTACCTACCTGTAAACAACCCCAAAACCAGACATCCTGATAGTAAATCTGAGCCTAAATGTTTCCCAAATGCCCTCATTCTAACCAAACATAAATCCCCTACAGCTAGCTAATCCAAGCTCTAATCCAAACCTTAGACAATAACCCTCTAGCTAATTCCCCAATCATCCTAACCCTAAACCTAACATTAACATTCACTGCCTAAGACTGCACCAAGGAACATGCGTAACTACCAATCCCTAAACCTAGCCCTTCTGCTAACCTTAAATCTAGTACCATACACGTAACCTTATCCCTAACCCTACACTTGGCACAACCTCCAGCCACATTCTTAACTCTGTTACATTCATCCATAGGCCTAAAATTGACCATTTACCCTGACCCTAAGCTTCAAACTAACTACCTTAACTCTAACCCTAAAGCGTTACATTAATCCCTAAACTTAAAACTGACCTTCACACTGACATATGCTTCAAATAATAACTAACTTAACTCGAACCCTAAACCTAATATTAAACTCTTAACTATAATCATATATGATGGAAATATTCGACCAAAATGTGGAACGTGTAAAACCTGCCAGTAAAGACTTTTTACAACTGGAAAGGGTTGTTGAAGGTTCTGCAAACCTGTTATGTCTAGCAAAATTCTACAGAATTTCATGGCTTCATTGGTTAGGGTTTTTTTGGGAATGTTACAGAGTTTCTTGGTAGTTTGCATGATTCACAACCCACAACACAACAACGATACATTCAATAAATTTCGTGGCTGCTCTTCGGGAGCCTTTTCCCTTTTGTTAGGTAGAACACTAAAGCAAAGTTTCACAAATCACAGCTCTTTCATTACCACATTCCGCAAATCAAATAAAAAATATTGCCCAGGCCAAACTACAACCGTAATATTACAAGTATTATCTTAGAGAACTAGACCTTATTGCAAATATAACTTTATAACCCTAATCTCAGCTTTGCAACCATAACCATTACTATACTGTACCCTTAATTCTAACCTTAAAGCTACAACACTTACCTGAGTCCTAAGCTTAGACCCTTGACCATCAGCAATACGTTACCCTAAAGTCAACACTGGGCTGTGCATTAATCTTCATCCTCTAATGTCAACCCTACCCTAACTACAAGGTTCTTTCTTATCTTGCATGCTGTTTGAGTATGTTGGGTTCTGGAATGTTTAGGTTTGGTTGCCTGGGAGATTTTATTGGATCCGCTGAGAGGACGCTCTATGCTTCTGTGGCTGCCCTTCTTATAACTTACTTGTTAATAAGCCCTGTTTGTTCCTGGTGCATCTGTGACCCTGCCGAAGCCCACTATCACACTTTAAAACTTGCCTGCCCTGAACATTCTAACACAACCCACAACCCTAGCCTTTATAGCTATAACCCATAACCCTCTAAATCCTCTCCCCAGCACTCTAGACTTAACTCTAAAAAAATTAAACCTAACCACAATCGCTTACTTTACAACGAATCATGAAACCCTAATTCTAAGCCTATCTATAGCCAGACCCAAGAAACTCTAACTTTAACTTTTACCATGCAACTCTTAATACAACCCTAATTCTAACCACCTAAACCAGGATTCTCCAAACCCGGTCCTGGAGGGGTGGTTCCATGCCAGATTTTTAGCATATCAGCATTTAGATAAATGTAGTTATCTTAAAAATCTGGAAATGATTTGGCCCTCCAGGGCGGACTTTGGAGGACCCTGATCTGAATCATCAAACTCTAACACCAGTATTAACCCTAAACATGTAATCCTAACTCTAATTGTGTGCCTGGTCCCATAACCATCATCTTCTCTCCCTAACTGTAACACATATTAATATTTACCATTTAACAATATTGTTACTCTTGAGCCTAATCTTAACTGTGTGCCTGATTCACATTGGTAAATGTACATGTGTATATTTACTTGTGTATATTTACTACTACACCTATGTGTAATTCCACTTTTTTGTTATTCGCCATTTTCGAGTGGAGAGTTCCACTAAGGTATAGACCCACATGTATCCACCACTTCAAAGGAAGGGGTGGAGCCTCCTATGACTGTATTTATGACTGGAAAGTTACGACAATTAACTCTAGGAGTGTATTTTAAGTTCTGACGGATTGGCAGAGACCCCCACAACAGATATGGAGAGCTCCTTATGGAAAAGTATAAGGATATTAAATAAAGATTATTTTAAAAAATAAAACATCTTAATGTACAATTTAAATGTAAAAAACAATAAATAGTTATTATCCCAGGAATAATAAAATATGACTCGCAAATCAAATAACCCTCTCATCCTGACTATGACCCTATACGCAACCGTCTCACTCCATTTCCAACCATAACCATCAATTTCTATCCTATCATTAACCATCTAACTGTTCTCCCAGCCCTAATAAGGTGGTATCTTTTTTTTTGTAGTTTTATATAGCGCGAACTAGACCCGAGACATCAAGCCGCTTTACATGAGGACATATTCATTTTTTGTTAGGGGAGATTAAGTGATTTGCCCAGAATCACAGGATGTTTAGTGTCCTTGCCGAGACTCGAACCCGGTTCCACAGCTTTGAGGTCGACCGCTCTAGCTGTAAGGTTACAGCCGCTCTCCATATTCAGATATGCCCCAAGCCCTAATTCTAACCATCAAGCCACCTTCAATCCCCACACTTTCACATCAACCAGCCAGTGGCGTAACGAAACTTGAGGGGGCCCCCCTGCAAAGCACATGGAGGTGCCCCCACCCCCCCCACCGGCGGCACGGCCCACCATGTACCACTTTGGGCATGTGTAACAAACTCAGCCAGGGTTGGCTTTTCAGACAACAGCAGTTTCCATTGTAGGGTTTTGAAGCTCATGTTTATTTAGATGTGAAAACGAACCTGCAAGTGTAAAAATGCATATTGAGGTAGCCTAAAAGCCAAGACTGGCAGAAGGTGTCACCTTGACATGAGGGCCATGTGGCAGCCAAGCCTGTGATGACATGGGCCCACTTGACACCCAGCCTGGGCTTCTATGGTCCGAATTCTCAGCAGTACAAGTTTGGGTGCATTGTGCTCTCTCTGCTCATCGGAACCAGCCTTACCTTCCCCAACACTGACAGCGCCGACCTCTGAAACATAAGGCCCAACTTAGGAAGCCTTTGTACAGGCAAACAAGAGGGCGGCACGCACTGTAACATCTTGACAGTGTCGTGGTCGTAATGTTTTGATGGGCCAATAAAAACATGTCTGCCAGAAGCAGCCATTCCTGGCCAGGAAGGGCCATAATGGGGCGCAGAAATGGCTGGTGGCTGTAGCAGGGTCTGTCGGTGTTTGCAAAGGGCCAGGCAAAGTGGCCCTGCCTGGCACTGCCGAGCAAATTATCCGAGAGATTTCATTGTTGTTTCCCACGTTTTGTGCCAGACATAATTTCTGGAAATGTATATTCCTGGGTACTCAGGCCAGCTCTTGTCGTCTGATGTTATATGTTGTGCGACGCCTAGAATGTGTGAATGGGTCGAAGCTCATGGTCGTGGTACAGTTACACTGTGTGTTCTTCCGCAAGCCTCCCTTCCCCAATGCGCCTTATCTACTCACCGTTTATTATCGGTAACCTTTGTACTGCTTTAAAATGCACCATTTACACCTTATCTGTAATCACGGCTAGTAAAGTAGGCGATTCTGTGGCTCTGGCGTTTCCTGCATAATTATGATTTACAGCGCATCTGCCACAAAATCCACCATCTGCTGGTTATATTTCAAAAACAAAAAATTATTTCCTGCAAAAAAGCATTAAAGGTGCCACGTATTGGCAAACTCTTTGCAAAGACTACATGTTGTCCTATCTGCGGTTAATATAGTTCTAACAAGGTTAAACCTTTGTCCAGACAATATTAACGTATGTTAAAATGACGAAACAGTGAAATAAGAATGCGGCCACAAAGTGCGTGCAGCCGTTCAGAGCCACATATTTTGTAGACTACTATGCCGCATAAATTGGTCCTCCTTTGTATGATTATTCCAGTGATCGTGGCTGCAGTAAGTGGCACTAACTTATCTCCACCAATTTTATTTTTTTGTTTGAAACAGTTGACCCGCTTGTGGTTTGCGGCATTTATTTTTATGCTCCTATATATTTGATGAAGTATGTTTCCCACCATTGTATTTTCTGTTGACTTTATTCTCTTTATATAAACCTTATTTTCTGTTGTGTCAAAGTGCTTGTTTTTTATCTCAGTGATCCCTTTGCTTGTATTTCTCCATTTTTTAGTCTGAACTACTAGACTGAGCCTACTACCTAGCCGCAAAAGTTTTATTGTGAACTTTTAGCAGCCCATACATGGTTTGCCATTGGTAAGCTTTATTTTAACCCTCGTTTGCTCGGTTCTTATTTAGTGACTTGCATCCCTATTCTAGGATTTTCCCCTCCACTTCAGCACATCATCCCCTTACCATTTGTTTGATTGGCTAGCTAATATCTTTCCACTGCTCACTGTTAAGAATCGACTATTTTTTTGGTTAAGCACTCCAGGAGAGTGCATGTGTTTTAATCCTCTCTCCCTTGAATGCTTCTTCCACACCAAATACCCACGACTGTGCTCCATGTTGGGCACTTCCTCATGTGCTGCTCGCTGTCTACACTCCACCCATGCTACGTATTGCTCTCTGCCTCTTGCACTTTCCCCAACCCCTGTGTTGCTCTCCCCCTTGTGTGCTGCTTTTGCCCTCCTTCTTCAATCCATGTGTCTTTTTAAAATATTTTTGTTTAGGGGCTAATTAAGAGTCTGGCGGTCTGACCGCCATTGCAACGCCACAGCCGCCAGGGAACGGCGGTTCCCTGGCAGTAGTGCAGCAGTCAGGGTCTCAGTAATATACTGGTGGTGCCACTGAGGCACTGCCATGCATATAACGAGTTTCAGGACCGCCAGCGGTCCTGAAGTACTTCACTTTAAACACATTACATGTGTTGTTATCAACTACTAATTGATAACAAATGTAAAACTCTTAATATAAACAATGTTAATTTACATAACAAATATATATATATCAAAAATAAAAAGCAAATAAACAATTTGCATAATTAATAAACAGTTGAACAATAAATTAGCGATTAAAAATAATTATTATTTAATTAACTTTCCACACTACACCCCCTACAAACCTAGCAGCCCATACCTAAAATATAGCTAAAACGAATAAGTATATATCTAATTACATAATTAATAATCAATTCAAGAATTAATTGATTAAGTAATTGTTAATTAATTATTACTTAATTCACTTCCCACCCTATACCCCTACAAACCTAGCATCCCACAACTAAAAATATATCTTAAATATATAATTATTACACAATATACATAATTATGCATCAATTCAAATATTAATAAACATTATTCACTAGTTATATTAAATTATTACTTCATTAACTACCCACCCTATACCCCTACTAACTTAGCAACCCACACTTAAAATAAAACTAGCATAAATCAATATAGCATAATGAACAATGTTAATATCAATCATATACTTACTTAAAATTAATTAATGAATAACGAATTATTATTTAATTAACTTTCCACCCTATCTGTCTACAAACCCAACTACAGCACTATAAATTACTATTAGCAATTGAATTTTAAGAAATCACAACTATAGATAAAATTATTAATAACAATTATACAAACAATATTACATAAAATTAATATATGCACTAAAACATTAAAATAATCCCAAAACAATATTTTTAACTACTATATTATTGAAAAACAACAATATTACTTACCTAAATAAATGATATTTTTGACAACGATATTTCTCCCTTACAATATTTTTGTATCACAAAATGTTTTTCCCAATATTTCTGTGTCCCAATGTTAAAAACTCAATAGTTTAGCATCTAGAGGGCTACGGTAGAAATATGGGTTCACTTTTGTATTGAGAAGGACAGCCTGGAGTAGGAATAGTTTACAGGGACACCAAAGTAATGTACTTATTTGTATATGTTCTAAATCAATAAAAAATGTGCTAAACCATAAATGTGTCCCACTTGGTTGATCCATTTGCTCCGCGGTGAGGTAGGGGAGTCAGTTTCTATTGTTAAAAGGATTTATATACCAGTTGTAAATACACCTGCCTGCCAGGAAGCTCACATTCTGTTCTATTACAGTAATATGAAGTAGTTATTTTTTGTATTGACAATATTTATTGGACTCACGTGGTCGCCACATGTACTCAATGGCAGTTTTTTCCTTTTTTATTTTCGTGGCATGAACGTGCCATAAAGTTTTTTTCTCAAACTAACCATCTTGCCAGGACCTGACTTTTTTTTGCCAATGCTTCTTATGGATACTTTTTGTGATTACACGTGGCTGGAACAACAGTTAATGCTATCTATATGCCAAATCTTTAAAAATATTCAAAGGTCTTATGGCAAAAAACACATATTTATGGATTAAATACACTGCTTTGAGCAAAACTCTCGACAGGAAACAATAAACCTGATGGATATGAACCTTTCAAGCACACCCGTTCAATGCCCCTCTCCTCCCAACATCACTCACGTTACGCATGACTGCCCGCTCTTTGTACTGCCTGTTCTTGCGTTCACACATCACCCTGACTGACCTCTCTCGATCTGAAAGGGCCCAGTTCCAGACTTCTGAAGTGTAAAAACATAAAAACACCTGCAAAATTAGTCTTCACTGAACAAACCATCCCAAAACCAAACAATGGGCTATGTGCTCCATATAATACTGGCATTCGTTTGGCTGTAATGTTTTGTTGGACCAATAAACCAATATAGGGTGGCCAACTTTCCACCATAACTTCTCTGGATGCTTTGCATGTGTGGAGACACATTGCACTTGCAGAGACACTTTGCATGCATAGAGATATCAGAAGTCGCTTTTTGAGGGGGGCAAGTGAACAATGAGTCATGTGGAAAACTTTTGGGATTGAATTTGCCACCTCCTGGAAGGTGTGGGCTCTGTATATCAAATCAGGAACACCGAGTGGACACAATATTGGGACCAGAATATCGGACGCCAAAATATTGACAGATAAGTATGTATACATTTTCATTACCTATCTCCATATATATGTACTTTGAGAAGATTTATATGTATCTTCGTTCTACATAGAAGTGGATTTTGGAAAGTAAATCTATACCTCCCTCTGTACATTTGCCTCATCAGAATTTTGGGTTTTGATATTATCGTCACAATATTGCGACTGCTTGATATTCCTGCTTTGATATTCCACACTACAATTATACAGTAATTACGATTTGACTGCACCCCATTGCAACTTTTGAGAGACAAGTTTAGAAAATGAACAACTCTGATATCCAAAAGAAATGAAATAATGTTATGCACTGTCCTGGAATGGCAGGCTGGGAGCATAGTTAACACCCCCTAGGTACAACTACGCTCAACCTGGTCTGCGTTGGCAAACCGGCCAATGTTTCTGAACATCTTATTAGCACATCTTCCAAGCCTGTGTAGGAAGGCGCACGCACATCCCCACTGCTTCGACAGCGAAGATGTGCTCAGGGCCCTGAGGCTACACAAGAGAATCGGCAACAGGAGTATCGCATTAGAATAGCCGAACTCCCTTAGGGATGCCCTCATGGTATGGGACAACCACCTCAGATTTAGCTGAGGCGTAGGCAATGCCAACCTTGGCAGAGGTGTAATGGCGCCCCACAGGCCTGCTATGACAGGCCTGATACAGTGTTGACAGGCTATCCGGTAGGTGACACACTCAGTGCTACGGCCCACTACTAGCCAGTGCCGTAACCACCCTGGGTATGTGGAGTACCTCTTTATGGAGTGCACGTAGGTACAGCACATAAACCCATCACGTATGCACCCCTAGTCCAATGTGGACTTCCCTCTTCAGTATAGTGGGAAGGTGCCCAGTTTCCTAAGGTCATCCGTAGAGAGTCAACTAAGCCTAGGAGGAAAAAGCCAGAAGTTTGGGGGAAAATTCCCCTTAGAAGGGCCATGTCCAACACATTGTTTATATTGTTTTTTTGTTAATTAAAGCTTTCAAGTTCACTGTAAATCTATACTACTAGTATAAAGAGAGAACAGAAACCTTTTGGCAAGGTAAACTCAGGAACCACAGCGCTAATCCACACACCCAATACATTGTTGGAATCCTCAGGATGTGTAGATGGACATAGGCAACATAAAATAAAAATAAAACGTAAATTAAAAAATTAAAATTTACAAACAAAGTAGTCCCCTAAAACTAGTGCCGGCCGCGACGTAGCGCTGACCGCGACCTAGACGTGCGTGATGACGGCGGGGAGGAGAGGTGACGAGCAGCAAGGAGTGGCGGAGAAGTCCGGAGCTCGGGGAGGAGCGGCGCATCAGGTAAGGCGAGGCGGAGGCGGGAGGCGGTCTGGGCAATGTCGGGGCGGACGGGGGCCCGGGAGTGGCGGTGAAGTCTGGAGCGCGGCTCAGGTAAGGCAGAGGCGGGAGGCAGGCGGGCAGGAGGCAGGCGGGCGGGAGGCAGGCGGGCGGGAGGCGGGAGGCGGTCTAGGCAATGTCGGGCGGGCGGGGTCCCGGCCGGGACTGCACAACTGCAGAAAATGCTGCCCCCAGCCCCCTTCTGCCCCGGGCAATGCCGGGGCGGGCTGCTAGTAAAGGATAAAGGTACATTATAGTTAGGTTATGGGAATAATATCTTACTTTACATTAAATTTACAGAAATTCACAGACAAAAGTAACTATAACTCACACCCTCGCCATGCACAGTGTTTTCATAAATGCTGTAATTTCAGATGTCATCAGTGATGTTATCAATGCTATCACTGAAAATGACATGAGTGATATAATATATGAGAGTATAAGCAGTGCATGGCGAGGGTCCGAATTATAGTTACTTCAAGGCGCGAGTTATAATCACTTCAGTTAACTATAACTAGTGAATTTCAGTTGTTTTCTATTTAGCTAAAATGTTATGTTGCAACCAACATTTTCACCTAACTATAATATCACTTTACCATTTGTTTTATTACAGTGAATTTCTATGTTTTAAAAAAATATATAAAGTAAGATATTATTACCATACCTATCTATAACGTCACCTTCAAGCTTTAGTGTTTTCAGTGAATTTTTAGGTTAATTTTCACATAAAGTTATTTTTTTACCATAACTTATTATAACGACCCTGTGCCGTGCTGTGGATGGCCTCTGGTCATGCATAGCATGTGATGGGGCACAGTGCCTGGCCTGCGGAAAGGCACTCCATCCACCTCCCTGCAGGCGCCCAAGACTCACCCCCTTTTTTTGTCAACGGTGCAGCGGAACTGCAGTTCCACCGCAAAATAACTTGAGGGTCACGCCGAGCACCGTAATAGCTTTGTCACTCTGTGGTGCAGCAAACAAAAAGATTATTTTTGGCCATGGTACCCCAAGTCTTAACATGGCAGATGCAACTTTTACTTTAGGGTGTGGCCAGCCAATCAGATCATGTAGCTTTTGCTTGGGGAACCACAGATCTCCTGGGTGGTTTTTCTGTGGTTCAGGATCGTGAAATATACGTACATTTTGAACCTAATTTCTCAAAAACTACTGAACAGATGGATTTTAATGCACAATCTCCTTCATAGTAAAAGGTATATATTATAGTGCTAATGCTTCAAGTACATAAACATCACAGATCTATCATTTGCTTGCTCAAAGCAATAGTTGCCATCAGGCTCCTATGACTATGTTGTTAATAAAATGTGTGCATACCTGTCACAAGATACGGGCTTTCAGCTAGCCCTGTTCATTCTGCACTACAGAATCAGAGTGGGGGTGGGGGGGCAGTTTTGTCAGCTCATTGCACTCCCTTCACTGTGAGTGACAGCATTATGCCTCTTCACAAGAAGCCCTCCTGAACACAAAACAGTTCAGCTCATTGACAGGGACTACTATGGCAATATGTTTTTTTGAGAACAAAAATATTTTTTCTTTAAGGCACTGTCTTCTGTTTTTTAGATTGATGAGGGCCCAGCAGTTTCCCCAACAATAAAGTTTTGTAATTCAACCTAAAAAAAACAAGAATGAAAAACTGAAAAGGCTGGCTGCCACCGCCTGACCTACTGGCTTTGCCAGCACTTATTGTATACTGCTTGCTAGCATGGCTGAAGAGCTGCAAATGCCTTACCATTTTCCGAGTCAGGCATACGAAATTTACCAATATCAGAAGTCTGGATGGCTGAGTTGACCCTACTAGGATTGTGAGTTTTGACCTGCAGTTCGCAGTGAAAGCCCAAAGCAAGTGTTTAAATCACTCAGGCATTACACCCTTTCTAACCTTTGTGTCATTCTAAGTGTTGCAAATATCCACCTACAGGCCATTAACATCTACTGTAGACTCCTTAATCCCCGACTTCTGAAACAAAATAACACTTGTAAAGTGGTCGAATCTGAGTAAAACTCCTCATGTGCAAAGAGGCAGCCCTGTCACTTTTTCAAGGACCGTCAGTGACTCTCAGCTTCATTCCAGGATTTTTCTTTGCATTCTAGCAGTTGCAGTGTTATTGATCCCATTATTCAACCAGGACTCCAAGTCCCAGAAATAAAAAGAAACCTAGGTTGGAGCAGCTAGTCATGCCTGGACCTGGAAATGTTGGTAGCTCTGAAAGAAGGGGTCTTTGTGCGCCAGTAATGTCTGGATCATGTCTTGATTGTAAAAATTTTGTTGGGCAAATAAAGGCGTGTGAGTAGAGAGAAGATAAACATGAATAAATAGGAAAGTAACCAAGCAGGTATGTCAATTATTTACCGAGACTCAAGTGTAGGTTAATGATTACAGGTAACCTCAGTAGCACCTTGCAGTGCTTAGAGATGATATGAGAAAGTCGCCATGCCTGGTACCGCTGACAGAATTATCCCTGTGATTAGATTTTGCATTGTTTGTGCGGGCCCTAGTTTCTGCCACTTTCCGTGCCTGGTGCCGGTTGATCAACACTGAGCAGCTGGTCTTGCCTGGTGTGAAAGGGGAACAAACTCGAACTTTCCAAAAAGGCACTTCCTTGGCAGCACCATATGTACACCTTACAAAGCAACTATGCTATTGCGATGGCCCTAGAGGCAAAACACCTCGCCGAGAGCTATGAAATGTGTCTCAAAGTTAGTTCCAAAAATGCACTAGAAGCCATGAACCTGTATGTTTGTATTTCACACTGTCACTGGCCAAATGTACTCCTCACAACACATATTCACAAGTCTCTTTTCTATAAATTTAGAAGTTCATGAAAACATTACACATAATGTATGTTTATAGCATGACTAGCCAAATGGCAGTGGTGCGCTGTACACGGCCAAAGGCAAAAGTACAGTCAACCAATGATTGGGAGGTATCGAAGTTCTGGCTGCAGAAGTGGCCGTTACAGCCTTGTGATGTAGCGCTCTTCAAAGACGTGGATCTTCAACTTCAACTTGGAAGAGGGTTGGAACTGTATTGGTGGAAACAGGGATGTTATTCCGGATCCTGGATCCTGGATGCAGAGATGGACAAGGCAGGTTGCCTACTTTTTAGGTCTCAGCTAGAGTGGCTGCGCACATGTGCAGCTCGCTCGGCGAGATTTTATGATTTAAGGAGCTTCAGTAAAGGGCTTTAAGCACTGCCACTCTTTTCCATTGGCTGGCATCACGGTTTATGCTAAACGGTGGCCAGTCATTGGAAAAGAGGTTTGTATGATGTATACTTTTCTCTTTTTGAGACGGCCCACTTGGACAAGCTTGCCTGCTTTCCTTCTGAAGTAAAGGGTTTCTTATCTTTATGCGGCCATGTTTAAACACATGGCCAGATAAAGATAAGAAACCTTTTACTTCAGAAGGAAAGCAGGCGAGCCCGTCCAAGCGGGCCATCTCAAAAAAGAGAAAAGTATATGTCATAACCGGGGCTGCCTGGTGAGGGCTTGTTTTTTAGCTGTTTCCAATGCTCCTCAAATACTTTATCCAGTGTATCCTCTATCATTTCGGACCCCAGCATGCCCACACCAATTGTACTGAAGCATGTCCTCGTCCTCGTCATTGCGTCTCCGGCAGCCCAGCTACGTACCTCTGCAGCTAGCCCTCCCTTTGTTCTGTTCAGCGTGCCCCATCCTCTCAGCGTGCCCTTCGCTCCAGCCTCTATCCAACTTGCCCTTCCCACTCCCTCTCCATAGCAATGCCCTCTACTCGTGTCCCCCTGCTTGCTGGCTCTCTCTGTCATTCTGCCATGCCTTCGTGTCCCTAGCAAGCATGTCCAATCCGGTCTCATACAGCTTGCCCTCGTCTCGCCGAGTCCCCACAATGCCCACTTCTGTTTGCACATACACTCCCGGATTTGCCCCTCTCCCTGACGCCCTTGTTCTCCGCTGTGCCTTTCTCTAACATGCCATTTCCACGCGACTGAACCAAAAGTTTTGACTGAAATGACTCTCCTACGCTTCACTCAAACTTGTCCGGGCTCCATTCAGCCCTCTATCTATCATGCGCCCTTTAGTCTCCCCGGTGTCTGTTAGTGTCTTGTCCTTGCATCTACAGGAAGCACATCATTTTAACTATTCTTTCCAAAGCCATACTCTTCTAGATCCAGGTTCTCGTGGAGGTCTGGGCCTGTGTACTCTGTTGTCCACTTACCCTGGCTTTTTAATTGCACGCCCGCCCCCAAGCACTAGTTGCACCCCATCCCAGAGCCCTGCTCATCTTCTGCCGTATCTGCCCGGAGGTGGCCACCTTGCGGATGAGTTTCTGAGGGGCTCCGGGCTCGGACTCCGCGTCACTGTCTGAGGAATCCTCCGGCGGCAGCGCCGCCATCCTGCAGCTGTGTCCGTGGTTGCGTCGCCCGGTAAGGGGCGCCGCCTGCCAGGAAAATGGAACTACTACAGTCCAGTGATCCGAGGCCGGCTTGTGAACTTGCGCCCTCTGCCGGGTGACTGACGCTATTGCAGACTCGCATTTGAGGATTACAGGATAAACTGTGTAATCTTAGGGACACTTTTTACTTATTAACAACTAAGATCAGGGAGGGGGGTCCTTCTCAGATCTGGTGGGTAGATAGGCCCTTTCACTGTCGGAAAGGAAAAAGGGAATATTTCCTATCTATACATACATACAACTCAGTGTCTCACCTACAGTATCAGATCTAGTGTCAGGGCTTTAAATTGACCTGGTCCTGCTGGTGCTCCTCACTGGCAGTTTTTAAAAGCAGGTGCCGAGACGGGTCCCTTTCGGGTGCACCATTTCTATCCCCGTGGTGAAAAGAGTGAAAAACCTTAACTTTGCAATAGCACAACCCGTCACTGCCTTTGATATATCTGCAAAGAGACGTTTTCAAAATACTTTTCCCAAGAAATTGTTATATGAGTAAAGAGAACATATTTTTATTGAAGTTTAAAAATGAAGGGAGAGGTGCCTCACGATATAGGCATCACAGATAAGGTTGATGTTAGAAATGGACTTGAACGTTAAAAGCTAATGTACCATGTTATTCAAGCACAGCTTTTACATGTGTTAAGCACTGGTGAATTGTAGTTACATGAAGATGATCTTGCTTTTGCCGACAATTTTAGTACAAAGTGGAGAAGCGTGGCTCAGTGGTTAGAGGCGGCAGACCCGGAAGCTGAGATCGGCTGTGGACCAGGGTTCGATTCCCTGCCTCGGCGGGTCTCGGGCTCAAAATTCCATGGACTCGACAATTCTCGCTCCGGTGCCTACTCGACTCACGGGTCACACTCTGCGACTCTGGGCAATAGCTTGCTTAATCTCCACTACGGCCCCTCGCGGCGGGATGCCTGGCTTTCACCTTGTGGATACCCTGCCGGGGTATCTCACAGGGGAATACCAGGACGGGTTCCCTAAGCAAGCGCCTTGAGACCCCTGGGTGATTCGTGCGCTATATAAATCGAAATACATACATAGAGAACACTGTTGAAAGAGTTGTTCTCAAAGCTGCTTGTTCTAACTAGCATTGAAAATGCAATAGGTCTTGCCTTTTATTAAGTTAAAGCCATTTGCTTTGCTATACAATACCATTAGCAAAGCAAATGGCTTTAACTTAATCAAAGGCGAGACCTATTGCATTTTCAATGCTTGTTTACACTTCTTTTTCTCCAATCTGATGGTGTTCTGGCTGAGTGTGCCGAGAACGACCAGAGGTGGTAAGTACAGACCAATGTCTTTTCTGTGCACTCCCTTGTGAAGCCAAGCTTTAGAAGCCAAAACAAGGCCTGTTTGAGCCCAACTCCTCTGTCACTGTTCCTCCCAAAAGCAACAAGCATTGGCAATGCAAGTAGGGATGACTAATAGCTGAAAGTGCCTCTTGGGTCACTAGTGAGTTTCAATATATGCAATCTTCACTCATCCTTACACTCATGCATTCATTCATCCACCATAGTATTCACCGACTCAGGCATCTATATTAAAACACACATACCATCTACAAGCATATGCAAGTTAAATATTAGGACAGTGGGAGCAATGTTGCATAAATGTGACCGTCGTGCCTACAATGAAAAATATGTAAAGACTTAATAGTGGTTGACCATCATGGAATGGTATTGTGCATAGAATATCATTGCTCTAGGGAACCAGGTTGGTCAGCATGTTGTTTCTAAATATGGGCGCCATCTTGGACCGGTAAAACAATAACATACTACGGACAAAAACATTCCTAGAGCACCACCCAGTTTAGAAGCATTGGTCTCATAGGATGTGATGTACTGCAGATAGAATGAGCAGCACGCGATGTAGCTTTTTCTAGGGAGTTGCTGAGCACTGCAAGGGGAATAAACTAAATTAAAATGAGAAAAAAGAAAGACAATTATCTATAAATGATCTATATGAGCGATACATAAAAAGAGAACATAGGAAACGAAAGGATTGGTTCAAAAGTCAGAGCACTGATGCACACTCAATTTCAGGCAGATGGGTACATGTGAGCAGGCAAACTGCCATCACTAACAGGACAATCGAGCTAATGGCTACAGCAGACTAACCTTTTATCCCAATCTGTATGCTGACATGAGCGGAAACAGAATGTGAATGGCACTCGAACAGACCAGTGGCTGAAATGTGATGTTCCAAAGCCCCTTTATGTATAGTACATGAGCTAAGGTATATATCCTGCATGAGTCAATTGTTATGGGAAGTGGTAAAGCCTTACACAGAGATTTTGTTACATGGAATTCCACAGATAAAATTAGTAACCAAGGGTTTTGGTGCTGGTTAAGCGTTGGGTAAAACCTTTGGAGTAGAAGATTAGAACTGTGGTAATCCTTGTTAGATCTTCTTAAGTTGCGTAGTGTCCAGCATGCCATTGTTAAAAAAACATTAAAAAATCTACATACGTGCATATACATACACAAAGGGTCTTTGGATCCACCCTGTTCTGTCTGTTCAAGTGTCATTCTTGTGCTGTTTCTCTGCATCACATCCTAATGCATGTGGCAACCTGTTCACCCATTTGTTCCATTTGCCCTATTGCCCTCTGACTAACAACATTTGGCCTGGTCACATGTGCACATTGTCTTGAAGGAGTGTACTTCCTTGTCAGAAGCCAGTTCTTTAGTGTTCTATTTTTTCGATTTTATAGGTCCTCTTTCATTTCATTCATTCTTCTTTTGAAAACTTTTATATGCATTTTTCATTAATTGGCACGTAATATTACAATCTGACAGATATTGATACATGATGGTACATTGATTAAGCACGAAGCGGTTAAGTACATTTATATGCTCTGTTTCGCAACTCTCCCTCATAGTCCATTCTTCGCATTTATATGAATGGTGAGAGCCCCACATTTCCCCATCCCCGAATTTAGTCACTGACATCCGATATCGAGTCCTCTAGTGGCGGCTCACAAATGTTTCCCCTAAAAGTATTCCATTTTCCCCACACCCTTGTCCACTTCAAAGGGCATCCCCTATGTACATATACCACTTTCTCCGCTAACATTCCACCTTCCATGTCACAGCACCACTGACTGTGGGAGGGAGTAAGTCCAGCCCCCAGTGTTGAGCTATATTTCACTTTGCCATCATCATACCTAGCGTCGCCCAGCCCTGGGCCATTTGGGTGAGGTCTGTAGGCTCCCAGATGTTTAAGAGACATCTCTTGGGTTCCAATTCGAAAGGAGCTCCGGCCACCCACAAGATGGTGCCCATTATACTCTCCCAGTATAGTTTGATCTTCGGGCATTCCCATAGTATGTGGTAAAAGGTACCCTGCCCCCGACATTGCCTCAGACAGAGTGGTGTGTCAGCGCGACCCATGCGGTGTAGAGTTGTTCACGTATAGTAGATTCGATGTAGGATTTTTAGTTGCACTAATTTCAATTTTGAGGGTATTGCTGCCTCCTGTGGGTAAGCAAGTGCTTCCTGCTAGTCTGTCTCATCCAGCTCCCAAATGTCTGTCTGCCACCTGTCCCTTAGAGTTTTTGTGGGATCTGGTTGGTTAGTTATGATCTTGCGGTAGGTTTGGGAGATCTCCTTTTTTATCATGTGGTCTGTCAGCAGTCTGTCTTCTAATGGGGAAGGCTCTGTGAGCTCAGTACCTGGAGGGAGAATCTTCATGAGTGCATGTCTAATCTGCATGTAATGAAAGGTTTCGGTCGGCGCCATCCCATATGTTTCTTGTAGCTGACTGAACGGAATGACTGCACCCTTGTTCCATAGGTCCCCGACATGGGAAATGCCTATAAGGTGCCATTGCTTGAACCCCTTGCTATTGCATAGTTTACCCAAGCGCCGGGTTTCCCAAAGTGGTGTGGCCTTTGTTATAACCCCCTCCCATCCAAGTACACGAAGTATGGTGAACCATGTACACACTGTGTGTGCCCGTGGTCCTATAAGTGTAGTCCCCCGGTTTTTATTGTAAAGAGCCCCCATAATGCCGTCTGATCTGAGGCTATATCTATCCATACGCAATGCCAGTTCTTCCTGTGGAGCATGGATCCATTGGTTGATTACGGTGAGCTGCAAAGACCAATAGTGGACCTTTATGTCGGGGAGGGAAATTCCACCATCATACCAGCTCTTTACCAATTTATGCCTCGCTATGCATGCGAGTTTTCCGTCCCATAGAAGATTATTTACTTTAGTATCTATTGCTTTGAAGTAGGTGGAGGGGACCAGGAATGGGGTGTTTTGTAAGGTGTAAAGGTATCTAGGGTTTGCCATAATTTTTAAAAAGGGCAGCTCTTCCTAACAATGTCAGGGGTAGGGAGCGCCACTGTTTCACATCACAGTTGAACCGACCAAGGGGCTCCAGGAGTTTTTTTTCCCATAAACTGCTCAGGCTGGGGTGTAATATATATACCCAGCTATTTGAACCCATTGTCCGCGATCAGTATCTCACAGTTCCTTGGTAGTCGCAGCGGGGAGCCCCTAGGCACGTACAAAAGTGACTTTGCCCAATTAATGGTGTAACCCGAGACCCTACCGTATGCCGCACTGATATCCAGGAGGCAATTAATGGATCGGGCGGGGGATGCCCTGCATAGTAATACATCATCTGCGTATAGAGAAATGCAGTCCTCTCAGCCCTCTGACCATTTCAGTCCCCGGATTACCGGGTCACATCTTATCCAGGCCGCTAATGGTTCAAGCACCAACGTGAACAGAAGGGGTGAAAGGGGACATCCCTGCCTTGTCCCTCTGCCCAAGGGGAAGTCGGCTGAGATGTGTGTGTTCATTACCAAGTGTGCTAGGGTTTTCGCATAAAGAAGTTGGATCCACACGCAGAACTTGGGGCCAAGGCCCAAGTGTCTGAGTACTGCGAAAAGAAATGGCCATTCGACTAAATCGTATGCCATACACGCATCCAAGGAAAGAATGACAGCATCTTGCTCAATAAGTGGTATTCGCGCCATGATGCTGTGGAACCTTCGCAGGTTGAGAGCCGTGTTGTGACCCGGCATAAAACCAGATTGGTCTGGGTGCACTAACTTTGTGAGATATGGTAGTAGCCTGGTGGCCAACATCTTAGCCAGTAATTTAGCTTCTGCATTTAACAATGAAATCGGCCGATAGGACGTCCATTCCTGCGGTGGTTTGCCAGGTTTATGTATTGTGTCTATTGTCGCTATACGTTGATCCCAGGGGAGCTCTCCCTTCACCCAGGCTGTCCACATACATCCTCAGTAGATGTGGTGCGACATGGGTCACTTCTTTTTAATACAGTTCAATAGGCATGCCATTTGGACCTAGACCTTTCCCCGCGTGCAATGCACCTATAGCTATTGTTAGTTTCTCTGACGTCAAGTCTGTTTCTAATTGCTGCATCTCACTAGGGGCATGCGTAGGCATCTGGATATCTCTGAGAAATGCAAGGTTGTCATCTACTGTGGACGTAGCTGCAGGTGTATAAACTTTCTCATAATGAAGCACCAGTGCTTTGACTATTTGTTGCGGGTCTGTAGTGGTGTCCCCGTTATCTAATGTCAATTTCGCCACCCGCCCCATGAGCACATGACCCAACACCTACGAGGCCTTCAGTGGCTCACCGTCGAGAAGAGGGTCACCTTCAAACTCCTCACTCACGCCTACAAATCCCTCCATAACATCGGGCCCAAATACCTCAACAAGAGAGTATCATTCCACGTACCCAAGAAGAACCTCCGCTCCGACAACCTCGCCTTGGCAGAGGTCCCCCGCATCCGCAGACACAGAACCCGTGGGAGAGCCTTCTCCTACATCTCAGCCAAAACCTGGAACAAGCTCCCTCTGAACATCAGGCGCTCCCCGACCCTGCACACATTCAGGAAGGACCTCAAGACCTGTCTCTTCGACTGATCCGGAACCGTGCCCCCCAGTGCCTTGAGACCCTCATGGGTGAATAGCGCACCTTATAAGCCCCTGATTGATTGAGCGATCAGCCCTCTCACATCTATCCAGCCACGCCAGCAGTTTTCCTGCCTTATCCCCGACTTCATAAATAGTATGTTGTGTCTTGGTGAGCCTACTCTTCGCCTCCTCCTACATATAATCCTGATATTGTTGTTTGTCCAAGTTTAGCTTCTGTATCGTAGTGTCATTAGTGTCTGAGGCATGGTCCTCTTCTGCTTGACCCATCGCCCTCTCCAGTGCCTCTATGTGGCCCACTTGCTCCTTTTTATGTGATGTGATTAACGAGATTGCTTGGCCCCTCAGCACTGTCTTATATGCCTCCCACAAAGTTGTTGGGATGTGACTGAGTGTTCATTTTCTGAGAAGTACTGTTTTGTGGTTGTTAGTAGGCCCTTCCATATCTTAGGATTTTTCAGAAGCCCTGGATAGATGGGAAATATGCGTCATCGGGTCAGGGTATGGGATGCATATTTAACCAGAACTGGGGAATGGGCAGAAATGCCTCTAGGCAGGTGCAATGTCTCCAACATTCACTCCAAACCCGTTGCTAGTGTGAAAATATAATCTATTCTCAAGAGACTGTCATGTACTCCAGAGTGGAAGGTGTATTTACGATTCTGTGGGAACCATGAGCGCCAAGTATCCACCAAATCAAAGGCATCTAGAAATTCTGATTGCCGGAGATTCGTGCCACTCTGATCCCTTGGGGGCTGTTGGTCTATGGTGGCATCTATCACAGCATTAAAGTCGCCCCTTAGTATCAGTTCACCTTGTGGGAGTACAAGGAGGAATTTACCGAGGGCAGGGAAGGCTACCCAATACAGAGCCGGAGGGATATATACTGAAACTAGATTATATGGACGCCCCTCCCACTGGTACGCCACCGCTGCAAATCGGCCCTGCTCGTCAGTCCATGACCCAGCAATAACAATCGGGAAGCGTTTATTGATCAGACCGCCCACCCTACGAGACCCAGAAGTAAATTCAGATTGCACTACCAATTTAAACCCCCACCTATCTTGTGCCTTACAGGCTGAGCCCATCAGGTGTGATTCTTGGATTAGGGCCACTGCCGGTGCCCTGCGTAAAAGTCCTCTTTTTATTTTATCCCTAAGGCTGTTTACATTCCATGATATAACAGAGAGAGGGGCGCTCTCCTTATCAGAGGTCAGTGATCGTGCGGCCAGAGGGTCAGCCCGAGCAGTCGTTTGAGCTATGTAATACCTTGTCAACTGGAGAATCCACAGAGCAGTGCATTACCACCATCATGTATAAAGTTTGCATATGCCTAATAATCACGTAATGTGCCTGAAACATTGAGAAAACCATAATGATAAACTGGACCCGTCCCCTCACCCCCCTCCCTGCCTCCCTGCACAGCGGGCCTAAAACTACCCACCGCCCAAACATTGCAGAGTGCTTTTGACCCATAACTTGTACTTGCTTAAGGGGGGAGAGTAGTCTCACGAGCATCCCGCATCTTCCCCACATCGAAGTCATTGTATTTCGGATAGCAGTTCAATTTAGAAGTCTTTGTCTCACCTCAGCGAGAGCGCCAGTCAGAGTGAAGCTCGCTACAGTCCCAATCACAGCCAGTGATCCGCTTCAGTCCAGGCGCCTAGTGCCTAGGCCCTCCATCTACCACGTGTGGTTTCTTTCACCAGCAGATGGAGAATCACAGAATCCGGTCATACTCTCACTGTCCACCTGTCGCGTGGTATCCTCTGGTGATCTTGAGTCCCTGGAGCCCGGAGTACACCTCCAGCAAACTATGCTGTTGCTTCTTGCCTAATGCCCTCCAGCCAGTCGCGGGCCTCTTCCGGCGTCTCAAAAAACCAACGTTTCCCCTCAGCCTCGACCCTCAACCTTGCTGGGAAGAGCATAGAGTACTTCAACTCCTGGGTTCTTATTTCTTTCTTAACCTCCAGGAAGCTGCGACGTTGTTTAGTCACTGCTGCCATATAGTCTGGAAAGAAGGTAACAGTGTAGTTCTCAATAAGGACTGGAGGAGCAATTTGTGCCATCTGTAGGATCGCGTCGTGGTCACGGAAGTTAAAGATGAGGGCGAGTATGGGCCGGGCGTGCTGGGTAGCGGTCTGCTGCGCGGCACTTGGTGGGCCCTCTCAAACAAAAAGAAGTTAGACAAGCCGCGTGGTTGGAGCTGGTTCTTTAATGGGTCTTCAACAAACAAGTCCAGGGCAGGGCCTCCCGCACTTTCGGGTACACCAATAATGCGGACATTGTTGCGTCTCGAGCGGCCTTCCTGGTCTTCTGATTTGGCCGCCATTAGTTTGTTATCTGCTTCCAGTTGCTTGACCTGGCACTGCAGTGCGACAGTATCTGTGGAGAGAGTTGCCGTTGTAGTTTCATCCTCCGTCATCCTCGTGGCCATTTTCTGGAAGTCAGCACGGATTAGCGAGATGTCTGTTGAGATCGATCCCACAGTTGTTTGGAGCTTGGTCAGATTGGTCATGATGTCTTGCAGAGTGACCTCCGGAGGCTTCTCTGCAGGAAGGGCACCCCCTCGCTCTGTGTGCCTTCCCTATTGATCTGACGGATCCTTACTGTATGCATATTTGTAAAATTTCTGTTGCTGCCCTGTTCGCTGGCCCCAGCTCCCAATCGTGAGCAGTTCTCCGTATATTGCTCTAGACTGCCCGGGCAGGTGCCAGTATTTTCCGCTGCCTTCCGCGGGACCAAACAGCCACGCATGGCCTTTTGGGTTTACTGACATCTTCACCCGCAGCCAGAGCCTGTGAACGTGACTGGAGGGGAGCCCCACCTGGCCTGCCGATGTAGTTGAGTACAGAAGTACTCCGGGCCGTACTATGGTGTGTTAAAGTTGTAGTGGGACCAAGCACTTCAGTGTAGGTACCCTCAGGCGAGCATACCCGGTCCGCCCGCAGCGCCCCTCTCAAGGCCTTGGGTCCCCTCGTCGCTTACTTCAGGCTGCAGTCTGAGGTGTAGGAGAGATGTGCACCAATGTTGAACCACTCGTTTACTTTCAAGCGCTGCTAGCAGAGTGTTCTGGTGAGTGGGGTGGCATCATGGCCCTGATATCAAGGGCAGCTCTAGGACGACAGGCACAGCACACTGCAGGCACCGCATCAGGAATCACCGGCGAACGCACACCCAGTCCACTGGGCCTTAACGGGCTGATTCGCTCGCGGGCGCTGAGAGTTCACCACAGCGGGGGGGGCATGCTTTATTAAATTAAAGAGTGTGCCTCCATGCTCTTCAATAACACCAACAGCCGCAGCATGTCTCTCCCTCGCAGGCGAGCACACCGCAGTCAATTGTAATCGCACTGGGGCTTCACAGTTCAGTGCGCTGCCAGCAAGGCTCATCCCAGTGCCGCCGCTGCGCAGACCCCCACTGGGTCTCAGCTCCCGCTGCGATGCACTGCACACTCGGAGGCGCTGCTTCGCTATAGTGCTCAAAGTTACTGTAGGATCAGGTCCACTCTCCGCCGCAGATGGTCTCAATTGCCGCCCGTCCTGTCAGCGGCTTCCCCCGGCGCCGCCCACACCGCCTCACAGTCACCGTGCAACGTGATGCCCCGGCTCCACCTCAATCCTCAGGCCGCGTCTCCGGCACACGACATAGGGCGATGAATTTGCAACTCTCAGGTCTTGGGAGTGGCTCAGCCGGCTCCGCTATGATTCCGACGCCTCACTCGTGGTAGCTAGGGCATCTAGCACCGTCGGATCAGTGGACGGATCGATGAGGAAGTTGCTTCAGACACGGAGCCTCTCCAGGCAGTGGCCATTTGCTTTGGCTGCTAGCCACGCACCTCATTCTCATTTTTGTGGCATCCTGCAGCTCCTACACATTCCTACCAGACTGCGTTCTTGCCCCCCCTCCATTTCATCTGCAATGTGCTGTATCTTTTACAGTCACTATTTATACAGCCATCTTGCAAAGGAATTGTCAATAGTGTATCACTGTTTTAGTGTTCCATTATGGCCACCATGTTTAGAAACTTTGTTGGCCACCTTGGCTTAGCTCAACAGGAATGTGCTATACAATTAATCATTTGCCTAGCTCCATATTTACTAACTGGAGACCTTGGCACCCTATTCTGCATAGTATGTCATTGTTTTTCTACTCCAACGTTGCCAAATCAAACCTGGTGGTATGTTGGAACTGTAAAATAATGATACACTACGTGCAATACCATTGGAGGATATCCCCACTACTAAGTTTAATTTTATTTTTGTATTTCAAGTATATGCCTGCCAAGATTAGGTGGCACCGTGCTTATTTTTTCCTAATTTTATTCTATTCATTTATCTTCCATATTCTTGTAGAGGTTTGTGTGTCTATATTATTGCACATGGGTAAATGGGCAAATGCAAGAATGAGTCAGTGGCTGGATGAATGCATGTATGAGTTAAAGAATGAAAGGCAATGTCCATACATGATGACTTATCGAGTGCCTAAACTCATCAGTGACTGAAGATGTATTTTCAATTATCAGCCAGGCCTATTGGCCCGGCCACTGATTGTTATATAAAGAGTTTATTTGTGTAAACTTCCCAAACTCATTCGAGGAAGTTCAGACTCCCACCTCTCCTTGCAACGTCTTAGACCCCCACTATGTCTAGAAGTCCATTGGGACCTCCCATCCGGCATATTTGTATACCTTCCACAAAACTTCCTCAATCTCCACGGTCAGCTGTCTTGGACACTATCACACTGATGACATTTTCCAAAGGATAGAGAAGAGGTGGACGTTCTTCCCCAAATCCTTGTCCTGTTCATCACTGCCTCCATGAGCTTCTGTCGTGTTCTTCTGCTAAACATGGCGCTTGGCTACTTCTCTCTTAGAAAAGAAAGTTCATCACGTTGTTCCATAGGAGATTGCATTGCGTACCAGTGGTGGTTTTTGTGTTGCACTGTTTTGACTCTTCTGTTGTTATGTGGCCTGTTGTCTTTCCATTCTGTTGTGTCTGTTATTCTGTTATTGTCGATTGTTCACTTTAGATAGATCAACACATGCTACTACATTTCCAGCCACGAGCAGCACAGGCTTAGGAAAGGTGGGGGACGCTCGGCCCCCACGCACGTATGGCGGGGCCCGGCTTCCCCCCTCTCTCGTATCCTCGATGGTGGGGCGTGTCCCCACCCTTTGCGGGTCGCGCCTCGATGACGTGGCGGGGGGCGCCCCACCATCGATTGGTGCAGGCCCCCAGCGTTGACCCAGAAGCAGTAGAAGTGTTTCCGGGTCAGGGGGGGGGGCAGGTGTGCTTAAAAGGCCTGGGGAGCGCGGGAGGCGCCCTCTTACACCGGCGCTCCCCAGGGTCGCTCCTTGCCCCTCTGCTGGGGGCCACATAATTTCCCCACCCACCAGCCCTTGAAACAGAAGTTAAGTTTGGACGTTAGTTGTCATTACCGTGGAGTATACTTGCACTGTAAATATGTTTGTGAATTTCTCCTTATGCCTTTTCCCCCTTTGATACAGGCAGTATTAGCGGAAGATAAACAGTTGGGTATTTTCAAATGTTATACTTGGTTTTCTCCTTAGGCCTTTTTTCCCTTTCACAGGCGTCTTATTTGTCGTATTTATTGTAATCCTTGGTCAGGCGGTAAGGTCATGATCGGTGAGCAGCAATTTAAGGTCCTTAGAGGGCGGCACCATTCTCGAATGGGGTCGCCCAGGGGGAGGGGCCAATGGTCTCTCCTAGAACTTCAGGGGCAGGATATCCGCTTGGTCGGAAGGGTGCGGGGGAGGGAGTCACGCTCTCCTTGGGCTGTCAGCCACCCCGCACATTCACTATGACGTCTTAAAGTGGCGCAAGTGAAAGGGCCCTCCTTTTTGGTTTAATGGAGTTCACGGAGCGTATGGGGTAACCAAGAGAGGGACGCACTCTCCCGGTAACCGGACCCTGTTGCGCATGTGCACTCATACGTGAGGGCGTAGTTGGTAATAAGGATCTGACACCGGTTAACGACCTTGTCGTAGGCCCAAAAATGTAGGATGCAAAATTCATACGTAGGATGTTAGATTCGGTTAGGAACACGCTGTAAAAGACATTTGTTAAGGTTAGCCCTGCATACCTGTCTACATTGCTGTAAATCTAATGTCAGAATTTTGCATGTTAATAATTGTGTAAATAATGTTTATTTTGACAAATTTTAATTTGTTTTCATATTTTAATAAATACAGCCGGGGGGTCGTGTGACCCCCTGCCTTCCAAAGAAACTCCTCGCATGGCTAAGTTACTTTGGGGGTTGATGTGGTGGTTTTCTTGACAGGGAGGGGTGGTCGGTAGTCCCAGACCATATGACATTTGCTGTGACAAGCAGCAATTTACCACCTTTTAAGGCAGGTATTCAACTACTTAACACCAATCGGCCAAAAACTGTGGCGTAGACTGCCTTAGCTTAGAATTCACATACTTGTTACCTATCTTGAGGGAGGCCGGCTTTATTCAAGTCAGGCCTGCATTAATTTACCTCCAGATGCTGAGCAACACTCGTATTATTTACTGTGTGGCTAGTTTTTTAGCGGCGGCTTTTAGAATTAAGAATAAACATGAGCCACCGAATGCACTAAACTAACTGTGGTATTGTCCACACTGATTTTACTCTTTGCGTGTTTTGTAGCGTTTATGTTGACCTGGGCTTAGCACTGTCTTTGTATATTCATGAATTGATTATTTTAACCTTGTATGTATTTTTATGCCTTTTATGATTTTTAACAAATCGAATAAAGTGTAATTTGAGGTTGGCATATCGTTGAAGAACAAGAAAAACAATGTGGGGGCCAACACACATCCTTGTCGGACCCCTCTCCTTATGGGTATTGAATCAGTTAATGCCCCACCAGGACCGCATCTTACTTTGGCATAGTTGTTTTCGTGTAGCCTTATTATTTGCGTTAGTAGGTTAACTGGAAGCCCTTGATGTCGAAGCGTCTCCCATAAAAATTTTCGGGGAATTAAGTCGAAAGCAGCTCGCAAATCGGCAAAAGCTACATAAAAATTCCCTTTTCGAAATGTGACATACTTCCAGCATAAGCAGCAAAACCGTAGGACTTGGTCTATAATATTAATTTTGGCTCTAAACCCTGCTTGAAATTTTGTGAGGATCTCTTTTTCCTCCATCCAAATATTTATTCTATTTAAAATATGCCGTGCATAAATCTTCTGTAAGATGTCTATTAGACTGATTGGGGATCAGTTAGCAGGATCATTTCTATTGCCCTTTTTAAAAATTGTAACTACTTCCACCCCCCTCCACGTCTCCGGGAAGTCTCCACCGGCAGCTAAAACATTGCATAGACAGTTTATGTATGGAGCCCAAACACTAATATCATGCTTATAAAGGTCACCTGGAATTTTGTCTAATCCGGGAGCCTTCCCATTTTTTACTAGATTAATGGCTAATTCCGTTTCCTATAAATGGAAAACTAGTTTGTCCCTGCTCGAATTCAACAGTAGATCCACCTCCAATAGAGCTGAGTCCTCCTCCGGTGCTTCATATAATTTGGTGAAGTGATCAATCTAGGTAGTCTTATCAAGGAAGACATCCCTAGATCCTCTTTCTTTTTTATTTCCTTTTGCAACTATTTTCCAAAACAGCATATGGTCCCTACTTTTAGCCGCAGTTAACATATTGGACCAAATCTCTTCACCCCAGGCTGCTTTTGCCTTTTCCTGTATCTTCCTATATTTAAGCCTGGCCTCTTTTACAACTTCGTGTTGTTATTTTTTACCGCCTGCACTAAGTCGCCCTTTGCAATGCGGCATTCTGTACTTACCTAAGACATAGTTGCCAAGTTTTCAGTTTGCATATGTGTGACATTTCCATATTTTCAGGGTGCTTACGTGAGATATTTTAATGCCTCAAGAGTGACACATTGAGTGACCCCTCATCACAAGTAGAAAAGAATATATCTATATGTAATAAAAAAACTTTCAGAAATCACCCTTTTTTGCAATAAAATGGTTGAGAAACTGCCAATAACCCCATTTGTGCGATAGTGGCCTATAAACTGCCTTTAAAATGCTCACAATGCGAAGTACGCATGACTGAAGAGCCAAGATGGACCAAAAGAGATGTACAAATTAGACACAAGCCTGCTTCACAGCTCTTTCAGGGTCTTGTTGCTTGTCCTTGCCACCTCATTATCTTCCTCTAAAACACACACCTCTGTCTCAATCCCATAGAAGAAATTACAGTTACAGTAATAGTGCCTGGTTTATTGACCTCTGATGGATAAAAGGCAGAGTTGGTCCTACCAGACTTTGAACTTGACACCTCCAGTTTATGAGCTGCTCTCCACAGGGGAGAGCAGTGGAACCAACTACTGTGCTACCTCATCATGTATTATGACAGCACAACACTCAACACAGATCCATTCACCCCAAACATCACTAAGGTGTCTGGCATTGCAAATATTTCTCAAACTGACTTTCGTTTATTGATAACAAAGAACCAATACCGGGATAAACCTCAATGCACTCTGTGTCAACTGAAACCTGCATTACCATATGCAAGGACTATCTTTCTAGTGACTTAAAATGAATCTGCTTTTCATGATCTCCCTCCCACATCTTGGGGCCGATTATGATGGCGGACGGACCTGAGTCCGTCCGCCACCATAGAGAAGGAGGGACCGTTCGCAGGGGCAGCGGCGGTCCCTCCGTGCAAATTAGGATGTGACCGCCACCCTGGCGGTCACATCCTGTATTTTTATCATTGCGGCGGGTGCTGCTTGAAGCAGCACCCGCCGCAATGATAAAAATGTAAGTTGTGCATTTGCATGCACAAAGCGGCAGGCACCTCACGGTGCCTGCCGCTTTGTGCAGGCAAATGCAGGGGGGTACCATAGGTACCCCCCATGTGCACCCCCCAGCCCCCCTTCACCCCCGGGGGCCGCAACGGGCCCCCAAACACAAATGCGTATGCCTTTACACGGCGGAAATGCCGCCGTGTAAAGGCATCTTTCTGCAGACATCCTAATATGGCTGGCGGTGTCTGATAGACACCGCCAGCCATGTTAATGCTTTTCCGCCGCGGGCGGAATCCGCCCATGGCGGAAAAGCGGAGGACAGATAGTAAGACCCACCAGCCATCCTAATATGGCGGTGGGTCTTTCAAGGCTCCGCGGTGGATTTACCGCATCCTCCGGGCTGGCGGTGGCTTCCGCCGGCCCGGTGGATGCGGGAAATCCGCAATCGTAATAGGCCCCCTTATGTGTAACACCCACCGTACCTGACTTATTGGCAACACCGCTTACCATTATGGGACACTATGGGACACTTCATTTTGTTTTCCATTGACAGTACACTGTGGTAGCCTGTTTTACCCCGTCCCTGCATAATGACTGTCATTGCATTTAAAGCAGGGCAACTGGAAAAATGCGGCAGGAGTGGGCCAACTTATGCAGCAAGGTTGAGTAAATTATGTGGCAAGAAAAGGCAAATTATGCTGCACAGTTTATGTTAGTATTACTTTATAATTTTGCCATTTTTAAACTATGTAACACTTTATGGCCAATGGCTGCACCTCATTGGTCCCAGTTTAGTACCCAAACATAGCAATAAGCAACAGAAAGGTAACCAGTCCAGCTTTGCAAAGGGCCTTCCACTTCCACTGTCGGTGCATTTTTAGTATCCTTTCAACCGTTTGAGCTAGAAACATTTTTTTTTTAATCTACAGATTGTGCACATTGGTGGATTATGTGGCAAATGCAGCAAATCCATAACCATGTGAAAATCGCCGCGGCTGCACAATCACATAATTCCATATCCCTGATTTAATGGCGCCCATACGAGAAGGTGTTGCACTTTCATGCATGAAAAACACGGAAATGATCTTCTTGACAAAAAGCACACTGCTGTTTGAAAAACGAAACAGCAGACACTGGACAAATTACAGAATACAATATTGAACACCCCTAACTGCAGACAAATACATATTATGCTAGGTAAAAATAGAAATACGCCCAGAAGAAAGGCGCTGACCTCTGTGCTGCTCTTTTGTCCTGACCTCCTGGCTCTGCCTATGTGGCTGTTGCTGTGCTCACTGGCTAAGTAGGGAGAAGTGAACCCCTCGTCTTGTGTCGCTGCTGTCAGGGCCACGCGGCACTTGGACATTCTGGGGAGGGTCTTGCAGCTAGACGCTGATTCACACACTTCAGCTCTGAGCTTCTTTTAGACCACCTCTGATTTCTAAGTTCTTACAGGGCTGCTTGCTGCTGCTGGCATCATCGCTCTGCATTCAGCGTCTCTGCTGTGGACTCACGGTGCGCTGGTCACACTCGGGCTGCAGTCACAGCCTCGGGGCTGCTTCTAGCGAAACAGCCATGGAGTAGAGTCAACTCAGGCCAGGTCAGCAGGATGAAACTTTTAAAGTGTGTGCTCAGAAGCCAAACACCATACATGGATCCTATCCCCCAACATACACGAACAAAGGCTGCAGGTGAGGGCAGTGCAGCCTCGGCCCCTGCAGGTAAAAGCGGTGGGCTGTGGGACCTGGTGGGGAGGGGGGGTTTCAACAGACGACTACAAGGGAAAATGTATTCTTTATTTAATTTTCCCTCGTGGTCGTCTATCGAATCCCCCCAACGCAGCCCCACTGCTCTTACCTGCATGGGCCGCGGCTGGTCCGGTGGGCTGGAGGCCGGCTGCAGAGAGGGAAATGAGGCTGCCCACACAGGGCCCCCCCTCAGAGGGCGGCCACAATTAGTGCCACATTTGACAACCAAACCGGCCTAGTGGTCAGACCTCCGGGGTCCGGCGCACTCCTTGCGCCACTTCCGGCGCACAAAGTGGGTGGGGGCAAGGTATTTATACTTCCCCCGCCCATCAGGCATTCCTTTTGCACCGAGTTCCACACACTGTCACCCTCCCTACCGCATACCCGGCGTGTCGGCTAGGATGGGTAGCTAGGGTAGGAAGGCTGTTAACTTGTTACTTTGTGTTGCAGGCGGAGTTACAGGGTGATCCAGAGGCTGAATGGTACTTAGGGGTACCCAATTCAGGAGCACAAGAAGGGTGCAAAACTAAAAAAGCTTGTCCACGAGAGGCTTTGTCTTGGTGGATCCCTCTCTTTATATTTTTTTCACTCACTGACACACCAACTGGTCCAGAGAGGCTGATCTTGCTGCAAATCGCTTAAGTTATGTGAAATTGTAACAACGTGTAGCACTTTGTATGGCTCTCCCCTGCCAACCAGGCTCAGTGAGCAGCAGCTCTGTGCAGCCAGAGCCGGCACAGCCAGAATCAGCCATGTTGGCTGCTTTTTCTTCTACAACTTCTGGAGCTCTTCTTGACGGTCCCAGATGAGCTATAATGCGTTACTAAAGCATTTTAGTGCAGAGATACGGACACCAGCGCTAAAATATGTTAGTCTAACCCCTGATCCGTGGTATTTAACAGGGCTGCTGAGAAGCTAGAGAAAGTGACAGAGGGACAAAGGCAACAGCAGAGGGCCTCTGCACTCACAAATCGGACTCCAGTGGTTGCAGCCCACCAGGAAAATGTCCATGTAATAAACGAGCTGTCAGGGCCTGGTTAGCTCCAGTTTTAGCTGCGGTGTCTTGTGTCTTGTGGTCGCCTTAAGGATCAAAAACTGAGCAAAACATACACTCCTTGATACTTCACCCTGAGGATATCAAGGCCCAACAGTCCAACACTTACTCAGAAGGTAGTGTGAGGTAGAGACTCAAAACTCAGAAAAAAAACTCTATTGACTCAATCAGTGCATTTACTTTAAGAATAAAAAATTAATTATGGACTAGCAGCTAAATATTACAATCCTGCCCATGTGTACACATAAACACTACAGATGGTGCATAGTAGGAATTTTAAATAGGTCCTAATAATGATCTCACTACCTAATAGTTAGCCAGACCTATTCTGCGATGACCTCTTTTATATTCTGGTCACGATATTGTGACCACTCAATATTCCTTCAGCAATATTAGTGGTCCACACCACAAGGCACTTATTCCTGTTGGGGGAGTGCAGTTCAGTATTCCCCTGTATCCAACAACCAGTTCCTCCTTCTCCAGGCAGTCTTACAGACCTTTATCGTTCAACCTGTCAGGAGAACTGTCAATCAAAGATCTCAACTCTCACACACAGTTATTTACTCAATTACAATGCTTACTCATGTCCCGGTACTTGGGAATCCCTAGTACAATGAGCAGAGAAACTCCCCCCAGCTCTCACAAAACAGATCCCAGAGAGCTCCTACACTTTGGTCATTGGCCCCAGACAGGTCAAGGAACATTTTGTGTCAGTTACATGTAGTAGGAAAAGGGAATGAAGCTGGGAGTCCTCTGATAGGGATCGCAAAGCTGCACTTCAAGGGAAGGAAAAGGTGTCTTGCTCCCTAGCTGTTGTAACTTCATTTAAGGGAAATTCCCTGGGGTAAGGGCGGGTATCAGAAAGTGCTTACTATCAATGTACACATACAAACTTTATTTTTACCCTCGCCCACCAGCCAACAGACTCCAGCTACAGTAAACAATTCTGGGAATGTTTCAGGATTCTTTCAGGCCAGCCTGCAGGTTAAACAAAGTGACTTGGACAGCCGATGTAGGAGAGTAGGGTCTGCTTCCTATGGTTACCCCCACTTTTTGCTGTGATTCACTGGTTTTTCGACTTTAGTATGGCTGTGGCCCTGCTAATCAGGCCTACAGCCCAGCTGTTCTCTCTCTAAATTGATACCATGTACTTTAGGTACATACCAGATTCGTTACTGGGTCACCCTTGTGAGCCCCTGTATATGGTACCCTAGGTACCCAGGGCATAGGTGCACCCTAGGTCTACCAGGGGCTGCAGCATGTATTGTGCCACTCCTGGTTAGCCTTCAAAACTGACACCACAGGTCTGTACTTGCAGCCTGGGTAAGGTGGTGTAATCACCCCTTACTTAGATATAGTATATCTATATCTACCTTATATATAGACACATAGTAACCTATAAGTCACTCCTATGGCAGGCCTTGACAATCCTGGAGGCAGAGTGCTTGGTTTTGTGTGAGAGGGTGACCTAGCATGAGCTGAGCCCCTCTGCAGCTTTCAGAACCATCTACTTATAGCTGTTCTATGATATAGTCATACCATATACTCTTAAGTGCATTATAATCCTTGCGGTTAATGCTAACTTTGGTTTGGCTTTATCAAAACATGTTGTGTAAGGTGTCAAACACTTTGGAATACTACCCCCTCACCAGTCCTGGCGGCGGGGGTAGCATTCCACCCTTCTAGAGGGAGAAGACATATAGTTACTGGTAAACCCAGGGAAAGTTAAACAGAGCCCCAGCATCACAAAATGGATGCTGCTGCCACAGACACAAGTCTGCCCTCCTGCTGCTGGATGAAACTCCGGCAGGGGAGGCCTGGACAATAGGTTTCCTGTCCAGGGAGGTGCAAGCACCTCGTAGCACAAGAAGGGTACAAAGTTCCCCGATGAGAGTGTAAGAAACAAGAGTGCGTGCAGCATAGAGGAAAGACAAAGGGAAAAGGGCATTTCCCTTTTTGGAACTAAAACCCTCACACACCTAGCAAGCCAGATGTCATGCTTCATCATATGGGTTTTGCTCCTCGTCAGACTGGCGCTGCAATGTCTGACGGGCATCCGTGAAGGGGCTCTTTATCGGAGATCTTTTGTTCCGGCCATATGGTGCATGTGGGTGAGGGGGTGAGTGAAGGTGTAGTCGTGAAGTGGTGGTGAATAAAAAAGGTGAGTCCGTCCTCCCCAGACAGGCTTTAGTATATTTTGGCAGGGTGGGTTGTATTCAGTGAATGCTTTTCAGACACTGCCTGGGGCACACAAGGTGCTCCATGCATTTCCCAGTTCAAACCAGTTGCTGGGCACTCTTCCCCAGCTCTGGTGGGAAACTGGACAAAGGGGAAGGGGTGTAACCACTCCCTCCCCAGGTCCACCCATAGGAGGGACCATAGAGTTAGTCCAACCCCTAAACTTACTATAAGTAAAGAACCCCAGTCCCTAGGACTTTAGATTACCCTGGACGAAACTCTGCAACATATATCTTGGACCTTCGACATTCCATATCGACTGGAAGATGGAAGAAATCTCCCTTGTGGTCAAGGAGTGACCGCCCTCTTCAAACAGGCACCAACTGCATCTTTGCCAGTCTGCATTTTTGAGGCTCCTGCCGGATCCCAAAGAATCTGCGACTCAGGACAAAAACTTCCAGACCTCTCTGACACTAACCTGCACTCCCAGCAAAGCTGAGACCTGTGGTGGACACGAGAGACGTGGGACCGGAACTCCTAGACATCTTGCATTTTGCAAGATGCACCTACTTCTCGAGGTATTCCAAAATTGTGCATTGGGGTGCTTGAAGCCCCAGCCCGAGCACCTTTTGCATCGAAGCTCAGAGGCCCACACTCCACGAGTGTCCCGTGGGCCCACTTTGTGCATTTCAGCTTGATGCGTCTTTGCAGTTCCTAGTCCATTGGCTAGTGAGCCCCCATGAAGACTATTCTTTTATTTACTTTGTTTTCCTGGTTGGTCCAGGCTTGTTCCAACTTTCCTGCAACGGAGAAGCTCCCCAGACTTTGCTGGTTTGCACCGAAGCCAATCTTGACATTTTGCATGGGTTGCGTTTACCAAGGTTTGTTGGGTCCAATCTGGATACTGACACCACAGTCAACTAGATCCTTTGTGGGACAGCTGAAATCCAGCTCCTAGTTGTCGTCAATGCCTCCTGGACCTCGTGGCTGAAAAGACAAGCTTCACCTTCTCACCTGAAATAACCCGACATCGGCTGGCATCTTCCTATCGCCATCCTGGTCACTGGCTAGAGACCCAGACTCTGTCCCTTCTGCTTTCAGGTTCTTCACATCTTTCATCCACCCTTGGATCCACCCGGACACTTTTCCTCTGGTCGCCTGCATTATTCCTTCGCAGCTCTCCATTGGAATCGATGACGAAACCCGACACCAAAAACACCTATGCACCCGGCTTCCCTGGGTGAGGTAACACGAGTACTTCGGTGCTTCCGTGGGTATTGACTCTCCAAGTGTCCTAGTCTAAAAGGGTTCCATCACAGTTCACCTCCTTGTACCCTTAATCTTTAAAATTGTAACTTGTTTATTCTCCATAGAAAGTCAATGGTAACCCGCAGCTGTGTTTAGACACTGCACGCGTCTCCCGTGGGCCTCCTACATCCTAACCTTTGGTTGTTCCTAGAAGCCCCAGGGATTCCACAGGCCCTAGGCCTGCTTTCTAACCCAGACGTGGTTCTTATACCACTATTTTAGTATATGATTTGTGAGGGCCCCTAGGGCATAACGTATACTGAGCAACTTATCGTATGCTAATTAAGTTCCTTTTATTGTACTTTTACCTCTGACCTCATAAAGAGTCTAGAGGGGTTGTGTTTAAATTAAATACATATATATTTGATATATACCTTGTGTGGTGTGCTTTCATTTGGTATTCAAGAGATTATAAATGGTAAAACAACTAGCTTAACTTGTCTCCAAGTCTTAGCCTGAAGGCTGCTCTCCACAGCTACCACTAGGTTAGATTTCTATGAGGTTGACTTTATAACCTACCATCAATAAGGGTCGTTTGGACTGGTGCAAGGTGGCCACTAGAATAGTGGACATCATATACCAGGCCAACTTCTTACAGCCACACTTTAGCCCTCCAGTTTTATAGCTATCCACACCTAAGAATCCCAAAATGGATCCTGGTACCCAGACCGCAAAGCAGTCACACACACTCCACACTTAAGCCACCTCAGACATGCACAGTGGACACACTCCAAACTTCATTAACGAATGTAGTGAAGCACCCGGTTAAAGGACATAAGAAGACCTCTTAACAAAAGACGAGATAAGCCAAATCTTTCATGTAGGTGACAGGCAAAAGGTGTCTATCTGTTCCACTAGATTTTAATGTTGCCACCATTGCCAATCTCAGCCCAGTGAGAGGAGAGTAATCAGTCTGTGCAGGGGGTGCTCACCTTGACTTCCCCCCTTGTCCTCAGAGCGACACCCTGGGGTCTCAGTACTTTTAGATGGATAGTCCTCAGTGGACACGTGTGATTGTCATGGTCACTGAGTCAAAATCGAAATCCTGCAAAGACATGCCGTGACTTTACCAGCAGTCAAAAATAAAACATGGATGCATGCAGGGGCGTAGCTTAGTCAGCGAGTTTTCGGAAGTGTGAATCTCAATTTTCCCAACTAAAAAAGCAGGGGGCTGCAGGGTGGAGGAGTGAAATGACCAATGTTCAAGATGTACTGTGACACAGTGGTTGAAAAACGTTGGTTTGAAATGCTACCCCAAGCAATTGCTACTGGCTAAACCATCTGTAAGCATTCATCCCATCACCTTTTGGGTGTTTGATTGTCTTTTTTTTTTTTTTTTATGTTTTTATTGTTTTTTAACATTTTTATTCCCCGCTCCTCCCCCGGACAGGTAGACATTCTACACATTAACATCATGTGCTTTACATTGTTCTTGTCATACATACATAGTCATTATAGAAAATTTACGAATTTACAAAAAGCAGTAACATACACTCATAACAGCATCGATAATAATTAGTTTTGTGCGTCTCGCCATTATGTAAGAGGAGTCCAGATTTTCATACCCCTTTTACGTCGCGATCTGCCTTTTCGCTTATATATAGCTATCTCGATATTATACACAGCTAAAAGCCTGGCTAACCACTGTTGGAAGGAGGGTGGTAGCGGGTCAAGCCAAGCCGAGGCTAGGCATAGCCGCAGGACTGCCATAGCAATGAATATAAAATCGTGGCCACTCTCAAGGTGTTTGATTGTCAGTGATATTTCTGAAAACCTGAGACTGACACTGCTTCCCAAGCCTATTACTGCCAATGTTTGTGAACTTCAAAAAGTAGTACATTTTAACCCATTCTAGGAGTTCTTATATGGGTGCAGATTTGCTAATTTTTCCGGTAAACTGGTCACTATGAGGCAGATTTATGTTGGGAATGCGCCACGTTTGCGTCACGCAACTGCGGCGTAAACGTGGCGCATCCCTACGACCCATTTACAACGTGACACATCTAGGCAGATGCGTCACGTTGTAAAGCCCTGCGCCACTTGTGGGCGTTCCGGCGCAGGGTGGGCGTTCCGGGGCAGGTGCGCCTCGCAAAAGTGGCTGAGTGAAATCTATAAGATTTCACTCAGTCACTTTCAGGCCAATGCTGCGTCAAAACCCTGCGCCTGCTTGAAGCAGGCGTAGGTCTTGACGCAGCATTGTAAAGATGGGGCACCCCCGAGCCTTGCTGGAGCTGCGTCGCGCTTGCGACGCAACTCCAGCAATGCGCCACCTGTACGGCACAGATGCGTCACGCATCTGTGCCGTTTTTGCCCCATGGTGTGCCGCATTGTAAATGCGGCGCACCATGGGTGGTGGAGCAGCGGCGCAAAATAACTGGCGCATCCCTGGGGATGCGCCAGTTACCATAAATCTGCCCCTATATATTTTACGCTCCCGATCCAAACAAATTAACATGGTAAAATCTCTTAGTTAAATGAGAACAAGGAGAAAACAGACACAGTCATAGCAGAACCTGAATCAGAGACTCCAGACTGAACTACCAACCCATGAATGCATTTTGGGGTGTCACCCCCCAAACACCGCCCTTGAAGCTACCTGCTCGTTTTCACTAGGCCTAGTAGTTCTCCCTGGTAACTCATGACTATGGTGTCGTGTATTTCTATAGGTTCTGAATCAGTCCTCCTATTCCTGACCCTATTCTGGTTAAACTAACTATCAAGTTAACTAGCAGTCAGCCCATGAGGCAAGACAAGCCCCCATGATGCAGATACCGTTATCTGACGCAGTCACACTACGGCACAGGAACGTGTTATCTGATTAGGTCATAACGCTTGAGATCTAATTAGACAAGCGACATTCCTCCAGCCCCTGATAAGGCATACGACGTTCTCATAACAAATCAAACCTATGACAACCTGGAAAATCCGTGCGGCCATTGTTTTGATTTCACAGAGAACTTTAGTAAAGAATGTGCTAACGAGCAAGTCGTATGACATCTTTATTGACGTATCTATGTCCATCCTTACGTCAATCTCGGCACCTTTAAGGTATAAATATTGCCGATCTTGCCCTATGCAAACACACGCGTGGTGACAAGACGGAGCAGCCATACTTGCCGAAGCCGAGAGCAGAAGCAGACCCCGCTGGCAGCAGCCCCGCCTTCCTGACGCGCTGAGAGACGCGCTGCTATCTCAAGCCGAGAGACCCAGCACCGGCGCTTCTGGGCAGCCCTCGCAGGCAGCCTGGAATATCGAGAGCAGAGAAAGAGATACCATTCCTCATTCATCCTAACTTCCAGGTACAGAACTGAATAACCCCTCACAGAGAATTCTTTAGGTATTCACTTGGCAAAAACAAACTTAACTTAAACTGTAACTTTCTATTCCCGCCCACGCATTAGACTTAGGTCAGGTACACGGGGTAGGCGTATTTAGAAACACCAGTTGAGTACGTTTAGTCAAATGTATATGTGTATGTAAATATATTTTAATCATTTTAAACATCATATGGCTCAGAAACCATATCAATGTTTTTACAGTATTATTTTATACTATTGCTTTTAATGTATGCACTTTACTTAACTATAAGTATTGCAATAATATCGATCCATTTCTCATGTATGAGAAAAGAGACTGATCAATAAATAACACCTTTTTATTGAACACGCCCGTCTCTTTCTTTTCTCTACATTCTGATGAGACTAAGAATGCACGTACTGACTGAGTAAAATAATTGCCTTGTGCTCACACGACTCTCGAGATTGACTCTTGATTAGGGGAGAGCAAAGTTGTCATGTTCTATGGTTGTCAGAAACTAAATCCCTTCTTGTCTAATCAGGGGAGGTAATTCTTTCCTGAACATTCGAGAAAGTTTCTAGCGAACTCTGAGCTTAGCTGGCAAACCCAAAAATTAAGTCTAGTATCGACAGTAGTAGACCTAGTTAACGTCTGGTCTAGGCCTTTACTGCTTTAGGTATTATTCCAATGCGCAGAGCCTATTGGGAAAATAGGAACTACACTACATGGCGCCCAACGCGTTTGGAAAGGGCGATAAAACTAACGTAAGACATTTAGAGTAACTCAGTCGTGCTATCTCACTCAGACCCCTTTTCCCAAATACTCCAAAGACGTCTGGAGTGGGTGAAAGGTAATATCCTCCAAAACCTCGCAGGAGGGAACTCCTATGTATGGTTCTTGGTCTAGTCAACGTTGAAGGATAAACAGTTCCAAAATATTGTGCATCTAATCTCTGTTTCCATAAAGAAACCTGATCTGCAAACAACCAAATAAATATAATACCATCCTGTCGGTAAAATGGGAGACAGTGATGAAGAAAGAGAAGCAGTTAGATTAGCAGCTGAAATAGCAGCAGCTGATAATGCTGCACTAGATGCGGACGGGGATATAATACTCATCCCGGTCGCCAAAAGGAGATCTATAAGTCTAAAACTTATAGAAAATGGACTGACACCTAGAGGTGGAACAGTCATATTCGTAATTGAGGCACACGAATATCGGCAGACAGAGGTATACTATACATGGATACATTTTCCAGCAGCAAATGCTGTAACAAAGTACTTCCACTATTACAAAATAGAGGTTCCACCAGAAATGTACACTCCTTTCGAGGAGGTGGAAGTACCACTCAAATTCCAAGAGCATTTGCTCTTATTTGATGGCGCCCTAAAACATAATAATCACATAACCAGGCTCGGTCCTTTAGGTAGACCAGGAGCAACGTGGCCGGTCCTAGCCGGATACACACCACATCCAGACATCGACGAGATGCCTGCACCACAGCTGTTAATACAGCTAAAACAATTACTAAAAATTCACAGACAATTAGTACAGTATGTGATGCGGACTTCTACAATTCAGCCAGCAATTAAACTTCCACAGCTGACCCCTCACCAGGGGAACACAAATAAAATTACACCACAGAACATCCAATCCTGCCTAGGTAAAGTTCCAGCTAAACGGGAACAGATACCATTCTGGTTGGCACAGAAAATCACCCAAATAGAGGCGGTGTTTCCTGACACCACCCCGCTGGAAAAACACAGGATTCTGACTATATGTCTCCCAATGGGAATCGCACCACACATAGAGGACTGTGACACTTGGGGTACAGTCTTTGCTTCCATCTACACAAAAACGCACGGTGTTCCATCCATTTCGGTAATACCAGATGTGCTAAAACAAATTCAAGCTGAATACGGTCCAGAACCTGCTTTAACTCTTGGTATGAAATTACTAAAAGACTTCAAGCAGGTCTCGGCTATATTACTAGCCAATATAAAAGGTGAAGCAGCAAACGTGGCGATCCGCCAAAGGTTAAAAGAGACAGATATAGCAGACCAACCAGCTGAAATAGCCAGAATCATAGAAAAATCCTATGAGGAACTAGGCAGAGATAGTTTAGGTGGAATACCAGTAAAACCGCAACTGACTGAAAGTCCAGACAAAATATTTTTTAATAATAATTCACCAAAAAAGAACTGGGATGGAAACAAACAATCCAATCCTAAAGAAAAGAAATTCCAGTCCAGAGGAAGGTCTCCTAGGCGAAGAGAAAAATCTCCAAACCGAAGACAGAGGTCACCGCAGAGTGACCCCTCTGGGAATAGATATAACCTTAGAAATAGGGATAATATTAAAAAACCTGAGAGATATCAAGACATTGATACACGTCCCTCTCAATCTTTTCAGAATTCCTCGCAGAAATCGGAAAGAAGAGGACGATCAGAACAAAGAGAAGAGCACGCCAAGTCCAAAGACAAGGAACCTGCTCAACAAAAAAAGAAATTACAATTTCCAAAAAAGAAGGTAGCCAGTATCAAGGTAGTTAACAATGCCGAGAATACTGAGGACACAACTGAAAAACGGAGAGTGGGCTCAGACAATGCTAGACAGCGCAGCAGAGGTGAGCATAGCTCGCAAAGTCCTTATGAATCATCTGGAGACAGTGGACACGAATGAATATCTTCAAGTGGAAACTGCAGACACCAGAGTTAGCAAGCCCCACAAGATATACGAGATAACATTACGTATAGAGGGAGATAAGACTAGGAAAATAAGGGGACTATTTTGGGATAATCTCTCCGAGGGCTATGATATCCTTCTAGCTGAAAAAGACTGGCCACCAGAGTTTGTCAGGGAGTGCCCTCATGGCGAAGAAGTAATTATGCCTGCCTTCTCGAATCAAATACCGATTCATAAAAAATATACACTTGCTAGAAAGTGGGCAGTGGCCTTAGCACCTGCTTTATATAAAAATCATGTAGGATGGGATGAGGATTCTCCTCCTCACAAAATCCAGTTAAAATCACAACCTACTGCACAAAGACAGTACCCAATTAAGCAAGAAGCTAAGAAACAAGTAAATGAAATACTAGATCAGCTAGAATACCAGGGGGTGATTGAAACTTGCACCTCACAAATGAACAATCCTTTGTTTCCGGTCTCCAAACCAGACAATTCATATCGTCTAGTTTTGGATTACCGACACCTTAACACATGTTGCAAAACCTTTGCAGTGCAAAACTCACACAGTGCTGCACTAATGAATAACATAGTGCGCAAAAAATACAAAACAACCTTGGACATCTCCAATGGATTCTTTTGTCAAAACATAGCACCAGAGAGCAGATATTTAACTGCATTCTCAGTAAATGGCACTCAAAAACAATTCTGTCGGTTAGCCCAGGGGTACAAGAACAGCCCGGGGGTATTCTCAGCGAGAGTAACAGAATTACTACAACTATATGATGATGAAGCATTATCTTATGTCGATGACATTTACTTAACAGATGATGACTTGGATACCCACTTGAAAAGAGTGAACACCATAATACTTGGGTTCGCTGCAGAGGGTTACAAATTCAACTTAAAAAAATCCAGAATTGCCCATCTGACAGTCCTATTCTTAGGATATGAGTTATCAAGTGAAGGTAAAAGCCTGGCAGACAATTTCCTAGAGAAATGTGCCGTAATCCAAGCTCCTAAAACACTAAAAAACCTACAGTCAATTCTAGGCTTCCTAAATTTCGGAAGAACTTACATTGCAAATTACGCAGAAAGGGTCAAACCCCTTTATGATCTAATTAAACCAGACTTTAAAAGATCCAGTTGGACTCAAACACACACAGAAATTTTGAGATCCTTACAAACAGACATGCTAATTAAAACAAAATTAGAAACCCGTGATAATACACGCAACCTTGTGATCCGAGTCATCCCAGGGAGATGCGGATTCACATACCTGACCTCTAATGAGGGAGAAAAGGTACCAATTGCATTCAAATCACACTTGTACACTAAGGCTGAAATGAAATTTAGCCCAACGGAAAAAATTCTTACAGCAACACAGACAGCTATAGCAAAAGAACGAGCCCTGGCACAAGGTAAACGAATAGTAATCGTGACACCAATACCAGCCTTAGAGGCGGTAACAAAGGCAAGCATTCCAAATGCTAAAGCACTCCAACCGAGATGGATACAATGGGCTAACTCTCTTGCTGCAACAGACGTGGTGTACGAATTTGATCCTTACTTAAAAACACAAGAATTTCTGCAATATGAATTTGAATGTCCTCCGCCAACCGAAATTCTGCCTCTAGATCACTACGGCTGTATAATATATACAGACGGATCAGCACAACCCGCAGTAGGGGGTAAACAAGCTTACAGTGCTGCGTGCGCGATTGTTAAAGGTCGTTGGCACGAAGGGAAATTTAAACCAACCCTCACTAAAACACAATCCCTAGGAGATTGTACAGTTCAGCGAGCTGAACTACTAGCATTCAAGATGGCGCTTGAAAATACCGATCGAGAATTCCCCACACTCATAGTGTGCGATTCGTATTATTGCGTTCAATCATATAATGAATATTTGCAGATCTGGCTTCAGAACGGTTTCAAAGATGCTAAAGGTGGCACAATCAAGCATAAAATGCTCTGGGAACAAGTAGCTCTTTTACAAAAAGAACTACCAAAGACTCACGTGATCCATACACTGAGTCATCAACGTGATGGCGTTCACGTTGCAGGGAATTCATTGGCTGATGAGGCCGCAAAGGCAGCTGTGCAAACGGCTTCCGTAGCCGCCGTCACCCGGTCAAAAACAAAAATCGACAGCGAAATATTACAAGCTGTCAGCGCTTCAGAAAAGGATTCGATAGAACCACTCCCTAAAGGCTTTCCAATAAAATACTCATACATAACTGATGCAAACAATGTTCCTTTTGCTCGAATCCCTGGAGTGGGGGATAGGGCAATTCCAAACATGGAACATAGGTTAGGACTAATAATAGCGGCACACGAAGGGCTTGCTTCTATCCATGCTGGCGTCTCAGCCACAGTATCATTATTAAAACAGAGATACTGGTGGCCACAAATGAGAAGACAAACAAGGAACTATGTTCTAGAGTGTGAAATATGTCAAAAAATGAAAGTATCAACGGTGAGACGTCCAGCGCAGACGCCCCTTCTAATCTCGGATAAACCATTAGCCTGCATTTATCTAGACCACTGCGGTCCCTTACAAAGGGATGGTAACTATAAATATATCTTGGTCGCAGTGGACTCATGCACGAGATTCATATGGATGTGGCCCCAGCGAACGGCTGACGCCAGAACTGTTATAAAAGATTTGCGAGTCTTTATCGGCACATACGCAATTGGCATGCTGCATTCGGACAATGGTCCTGCTTTTAGCTCTCGGGCTTATAAGGAGGCCATGGTCAGCATGGGCGTGCAATTGCGGTACTCTTGTCCATTTCACCCTGAGGGGAACGGAATTGTTGAAAGAAAAAAACGTGACATAAAGCAATCTATAACGGCAAAGGTATTAGGTTCGGGAGCTGGGTGGGTCAAACATCTAATAAGTGTCCAACGTAGTCTAAATAACTTGCCAAGAAATTCTCTGAAGGGATTCAGTCCGTACGAATTATTATTCGGAACTAGGATGTTGATCTCTGACCTTGATAGTCAGACTTCAGTGGTAATAGAAAAAACCTTTGATGTCAAAGACCGTTTGGCTATTTTGCAGGACTTAAACAAAACAAGAAAAGACCTGAGCAACATACAGTTGAAACAACAGCCAACAACCACTGAAGAATCACCACCTGTCCCAGCAAGACCTGTCTGGATTCCAAAAGTCGGGGATCTAGTCAGGGAGAAGATCGCGGTAATGAAGGAATTTGGGCCTTCTTACAGAAAAGCAGTTCCTGTCTTGTCTGTCAACGGGACAAGATCAGTTGTACTACCGCCACTTGCTGGAAAAAAGGAGAACCGAGTTGTATCCATCGACCTGGTAAAACCACAACATGTGGCCGATAACAAACAGTAGGCCAAGTGGACTCCCAATAAGTAGCAGAACACCAAGGTTTGCTACCAGTACAGAGGTCCTAACAAAGAGGCTCATCACATTCGAAACGCCTACAGAAGAACAACAAGGACTATGCAACAATGCAATAGAACTCAGACCTCTGAAAACCCAAATAAAGACATTTAGCAGAGACACACCAATCTATACTGAAGTACCAAGTGAAAATGCAAGAAACAAAAATCCTGAACCAATTGGAACAATTGACAGAACTGCATCTGGGTACTTCATCAACTTCGATGGTTCCTCTGAAGGCTTCAGTGAACCAAAGACACAGCCATCATCCAAATCCTTTAAAGACAAAGCGAAGGAACTTTTGAAACAACTGAAAGAAACATATCTGATTTCTCCATGGATTGAATTTTGGGTGGGTTTTGGTGCATTTATCCTCATACTTTGGCTCATCATGGTATTAACTTTGGGACGCTTCATTGAGGGAAAATATGCTAAAATGGACACAGCAAGTCAGAACATCAACTTGGTCCTCAAACCACACACATCTTCACACGTCAAGAAAAGAGAACTTTCTCCAGAACTTTCTTCAGCCAACTTCACAGCCAATCCGATACCTGGTGGGGTAGCCTGGGACAACACTGACTATGAAATTTATGGTCCGGTCGAGATCCTGAAATATCCACACCAAATCAAGATCTCCTTGAGTGATTTTGCAAAACCAAACTCATTTGCTGATGATTGGGACTTCGAAAGCATTAACAACATGATGTCTGACTTAGTAATGTCTGCTAAATTTACAAAACATGATTATTTGCAAGGTTCTACAAATTATGATAGTATGTATTGCTATAACCATTATGGTAACCATTTTTTACATAAATCTGCACAACCTAGAAATGTTTTAAATTATAATCAATGGGAACATTGTGCTACACCTCCAAAAGGGAGCTCTAGAACCGTTTATGACAAATACTCATATTTTTCAAGTTTTAACACAAGAAATGCTGAAACATTTTATTTTAAATTGTCAAACAAGACAGGGATGAAAACCATGATAACCAACACAAAATTGATATATTCAGATTCATTCTTCGAAAAAATGAATACTTTTGGATTTGATTATTGGGACAAAAATGTTGATTTGAAAAGTGTTTGGGGTACAAAAGAATGGTAAGTACAGGGTTTAGAAGCTTTGTTTAGAGCCTGCATGATCCCAGAACAAATGATATTTTTAAATGACACTGTTCAACAAACCACCTGTCTTGGCTTAGCCAAAATCAAAGATTTAAATAAACCGTCTATTCCACAGCCAACAATGTTTAGCAATATCTCTGATACAGATGAGGAGATAAACGTAAACCATATATTAAACCAAAACAGAACACATCCTGATTGGAAACAGTGGTTGATCTGGCCAACAGATACTAATAACTGTCAAGACAGATTCCTGAATAAAACACAGGGGTTCAAAATGACCAGGCCAGACCCTAGATATCCCCAAAGACATCACCCAGGGATAATAACCACCTACAGTGTGGGTAAATTATGCCTTCAATGGCTACAAACTTCCACACTGCCTGAAATTAAGCAACACCTAACTTTACTTACTGATGGTGCTGACTTGCGTGATTTCATAATGGGACCACGCAAACAGCATCAAAAGCGTTTCATAGCAGCCTCTGTATATGCAGCATATAATGAGGCCTGGAAGGTTACTCAAATTGAAACAGCAGAGAGAATACGGGAAATTGACCGTATTAATTTGGAAAAATCACTTTCTGTAGTGGACAATGGGTTAATGACTCTGTCCTCCAGAATTTTTTCATTGGACAGCATTGTGTCTTCAGCAATCGATATATTATCGCAAGACTTACTGTTATTACAACATGGACAGTCACAATTGCGTTCTATTGTACAGCTTGGCTGGACGTTACAAAATCTGCGTTCAGGCTATGTGCCTTGGCGTTTAATCAACACAACGTCACTATTCCAAATCTTTAACCTTACTGATAGACAAATCGGTATGGCGCAAAAGGGTGCTGATTATACAATCTTGAGCATTGAAAAACTAGAAAGATTACCAATGACAATGTCAGAACGACCTGTCAGTGAATGGATAATCCACAGAATCATAAATATTCCAATCTCAACCTTCAGGTTTCAATACTGCCAAAAATATATACAGGCTGGCATGTACGAGAAATTGGGAAAGGGGTACCTTAAAACAACTTGGAACCTGCCCTATTCACATGCATGTGTCAGTAATAAAGGACAGAAAGTGTTTCTTAGTGGCAACAATTGTGCTATGTCACTAAGCGGCACGCTTCTGTGTAACGGTATTAGTTTGCACGGAGCCTGTGAAGGGAATTCATACAACCTTTCATGTCACCAGCAAGGCGCACCTGCAACTGAAATAGAACCATTCTTTCAAAGACTCTATAATGGGAGTTACATTCTTATTGTAGACCGCAGATGTTGTAGTCTTATGCCCGGGACTCCTTATCTAGTCACTACGACGGCGAAGGTCAAGTGCTGTGGACGTTCTTTGTTCCCCAGCTCCTTTCCAGACAGGGAGGCAAGGGCATGGCCCAATTTGAAAATTACTTCTATTCGAATAGATACTTTAAGCAGAATGAAAACAGTGCTTCTTCAGACGCCTACAAGGCTCACGTCATCAAAAGAAACGTATGATCTACAAGTCGCAAGGACGACTGCAGAGATACATACATTATTATCAACTAATTCCCCCGTACATTTCGCGGAAATCCTGAGCGAAATTTTAAATATTTCTGATACCAATGGGATCTCAGGGGTATTTAAGACAGTATTTTCGATGGCATTAACACCATTCAAAGCCATACTGGGTATTTTTCCAGATTTCGTCCATTCGATTTTTGGCGGACTTCCCCTGATCCTGGGACTAATTGCAGGAATCCTATTCCTAGTCCTTATCTTTCGTTATGGCAACCCATGTCACAGATCAAACTCTAGCGACAATGGAAGATACGATCCTAGCCATTGGATACCGGGACCGGATATCAAAAATCCTGGGACTCTCCCGGCTTAGAGACCTGAACATGACTTGGTTTCTATCATTTCGACCAATGTGGCAAAGGTGTGTTTTACCTGTACTAAGGTGTCTGCTATGCGGAGAAGAATGCGTGTTAGACACCTGTCTGACGCTACAATCGGATGCGCCAGTGGATGCAGATACACTGTTGGTTCCTACCAAGGTTCACGCTTTGTGCTGCCCTCAAAGGCTGCCAATCCTGATGACGGCATTCCTGGAATCTTCACCACTACGATTGAAGAGTAGTGAAGTTCAAGATGAAAGCAGCATCGAACAGGTACGACCTTCTGTCAGCAATGCGAATCAGAATGTCAATGGAGACAATCATGCGCACGAATGCATGGTTACACCTATTTCCGACTTAGAGGAACTTTCCCATGAAGCTGTTGACAGTTTTTTCGAAAGCCTGAATGATATGATGTTCTCTCCAGAACAGAAATAGAGACTTTTGAGTAAACTCGCACACGGCGTTCCCTGAATTCGGCCTTCAACTTTAAAAATAAAGTCACATGAACAATTACAATCCAGTTCACGGACAGCAATTTTTTCAGCAAACCCCTAAAATATTTTTCTTCCTATATTTTTTCCGGGACACTGATCTTCTGCTTAAAGTAAGAAACTATTCCTAGAGAACTAAGATTTCTATTTTTAGATACTTTATATAGACTTTAGCTGCCCGCTGGTATGTTCACAAATATTTTATTATGTGATGAAATGGTCTCGACTTTCCTTTCTGTATAGCCATATTAAGAGCCATTTCATGTGTATTTCTCATATACCAATAAGCAATAATGCATAAAAATGCGTGTTTACTTTTGCATTTAATTCATAGCTTAAGTGCATACAATATATATGACTGCAATTTTTCAGTATATTTGAAAATTTCGAAATGCATTTATGTATTTTGGGGTGGTAAGGTATACACTATACTCTATAGTATGTTGTACTATGTTATACTATGCATAGATTAGTAGATATGACCATAGTTAGCGTGGAGTGGGTGTCGTGTATTTCTATAGGTTCTGAATCAGTCCCCCTATTCCTGACCCTATTCTGGTTAAACTAACTATCAAGTTAACTAGCAGTCAGCCCATGAGGCAAGACAAGCCCCCATGATGCAGATACCGTTATCTGACGCAGTCACACTACGGCACAGGAACGTGTTATCTGATTAGGTCATAACGCTTGAGATCTAATTAGACAAGCGACATTCCTCCAGCCCCTGATAAGGCATACGACGTTCTCATAACAAATCAAACCTATGACAACCTGGAAAATCCGTGCGGCCATTGTTTTGATTTCACAGAGAACTTTAGTAAAGAATGTGCTAACGAGCAAGTCGTATGACATCTTTATTGACGTATCTATGTCCATCCTTACGTCAATCTCGGTACCTTTAAGGTATAAATATTGCCGATCTTGCCCTATGCAAACACACGCGTGGTGACAAGACGGAGCAGCCATACTTGCCGAAGCCGAGAGCAGAAGCAGACCCCGCTGGCAGCAGCCCCGCCTTCCTGACGCGCTGAGAGACGCGCTGCTATCTCAAGCCGAGAGACCCAGCACCGGCGCTTCTGGGCAGCCCTCGCAGGCAGCCTGGAATATCGAGAGCAGAGAAAGAGATACCATTCCTCATTCATCCTAACTTCCAGGTACAGAACTGAATAACCCCTCACAGAGAATTCTTTAGGTATTCACTTGGCAAAAACAAACTTAACTTAAACTGTAACTTTCTATTCCCGCCCACGCATTAGACTTAGGTCAGGTACACGGGGTAGGCGTATTTAGAAACACCAGTTGAGTACGTTTAGTCAAATGTATATGTGTATGTAAATATATTTTAATCATTTTAAACATCATATGGCTCAGAAACCATATCAATGTTTTTACAGTATTATTTTATACTATTGCTTTTAATGTATGCACTTTACTTAACTATAAGTATTGCAATAATATCGATCCATTTCTCATGTATGAGAAAAGAGACTGATCAATAAATAACACCTTTTTATTGAACACGCCCGTCTCTTCCTTTTCTCTACATTCTGATGAGACTAAGAATGCACGTACTGACTGAGTAAAATAATTGCCTTGTGCTCACACGACTCTCGAGATTGACTCTTGATTAGGGGAGAGCAAAGTTGTCATGTTCTATGGTTGTCAGAAACTAAATCCCTTCTTGTCTAATCAGGGGAGGTAATTCTTTCCTGAACATTCGAGAAAGTTTCTAGCGAACTCTGAGCTTAGCTGGCAAACCCAAAAATTAAGTCTAGTATCGACAGTAGTAGACCTAGTTAACGTCTGGTCTAGGCCTTTACTGCTTTAGGTATTATTCCAATGCGCAAAGCCTATTGGGAAAATAGGAACTACACTACAATGGTCATATACAAGACAATGGCATGGCGTCCCTGCTCTGGGAACACTAACTTTAAATGTATTTTCACTGCACGCACTCTTTTTTGCTGTTGCTACAAGAAGCCTTGACAGTAAAGTTCTCAAATCAATGCATCTAGGCAGAAATCCATGTTTCCAGTCCCCACATTTTACAAATCATTTATCAATTGGCTGATTTTTTCATGTACTAAGCCCGAGTTGCAAATTAAGGTGCATGAACAGCAAATCAATAGGGTGAACCGAGCCAGGTGTGGCTTGGCTCTTGGAGTCCATGCTTGAGCCGAGCCACGAACACATTTGACATGTATATCGTCGTGCAACAAACATAATGTAAAAATATTACACTGCCCCCTCAAAATTTAAAAAGTGCATTTCTTTGAGATGCAGAAGCGTTCCACATTCAACATAAGATTATTTCACTGCATAGACAGACAGTTATGAAATGTGATCGTTTTTAAACATGAATTTAGAAACATTAATGGCTCACCCTTCAACGACAATGCCATTCGTGAACTAGGAGGCAGCTCAGCTGTCTAGTAAACTCTAAACGTGGCCTGCATTCTTACTATTGATGGAGCACAATTATAGTCTGTCAAGCACAAGAAGTGTTTGTACAATACACACCCTGAACTCAAGCATTTCAAAATGCTTTCATACATGATAATAGAAAAGAGGCTTTGTGGAAATAAATGTTTGCCTAGGCTCACTTAATTTGCACAAGTATACAAGCAGATATTGATTCCAGGTTATCTGGTTTCACATTTTGAAATTCAGCCAACAGATGTATATCTCGGGCTCTATTTCTCGTTTCTGTTTTACATCAAAGGTCAAACCCGATTCAGGGATCTCAGACCTAACTAGCAAGCCAAGAATACATTTATTGGGGCGGGGGGGGGGGGGTCAAACCTCAAACACCACCCCTGAAGCTACGCCCCTGGACGCATGTTTTCTCCAGAACCATGCAGGAGCCATTTCTGTCCCAAAGTGACAAGTTGCCGTTTGCCCATCGCTTCCTTTATTTCTATTTATGATCTATATCAAGGCATTTAAAGTAAATATAGGGCGAACCACAATTAATAGTCTCATATTTCCCCTGCCGAATTTCTATTGAAATATTTGATACAGCAGTTCTTCCAAGGATAAGTTTTCTTATATTCTAAATTGTGGACTGCAGTGTAAATGACCTCTAGTTATACAATTAAATACCAGTCAGCTTGGATGCCCTTTGGGCTACCGAACCAGTCCTCACGTTTAACAAACATATTTGATGTAAAGGACTTTGGATAAAAGTGGCAAGACAACCAGAAATTACTATTATTCACCGGCATTCAGCTTCAATGCCACATATAATCTTCCTCAAGAATGGTAGTTTTGGATATCAAGTATAGGAATATTGTGATATCTTAATATTGCAGAAGATACCAAGGACCAAAATATGTATGACATGGCAAGTGCATATATGAAGGTATAGATTTACTATTGCTAATTTGTTGATTCAACATCTACGTGCCTTGAAGAGATAGATAGATAGATAGATAGATAGATAGATAGATAGATAGATAGATAGATAGATAGATGGATAGATGGATGGATGGATAGATAGATAGATAGATAGATAGATAGATAGATAGATAGATAGATAGATAGATAGATAGATAGATAGATAGATAGATAGATAGATAGATAGATAGATAGATAGATAGATAGATAGATAGATAGATAGATAGATAGATAGATAGATAGATAGATAGATAGATAGATAGATAGATAGATAGATGGATGACTTTCCATTCTCACTCCAAGGTACGGAAATAAGAAAACAAGCGACATAGCTCCATCCAGGTAGCATTTTTTATTATTTATTTATCATCAACAAACAGGGCAATGCAAGACCGACACATTTCAGTCGTAGCCTCCTACAGGGCATTATATATATATATATAAAAAACAGACTATATATGAGAGCCGCCACTAAGGATGCCGCCAACTATCTATAGTAATGAGGGCAAAGGTTTAGTATGTCTCCTACATTTTAAAGAAGCGTAAGGTCATCTCTGACCACACCGCCTGCCAGTATTGGGCTCAATGCTCTACAATGCCAATATATAACCATAAAGGTATATAGATGAGGAGTTAGATATAGCTAGCTTATATACATACTTACCTGTATCTATTTTTTCCCTCGAATTTCTAGCTATGATACTATGGCATGACAATATTTCATACTCAGCACCCATCCCTTGCTCAGTGAGATCTAATAAGCAACCCGCTATCAAGCAACTTAGAGGTCAATATTTAACCTATGATACTTGATACAGCAGCAGAAACAACACGCACACGTACAAGATGGCTGATAAATACTACAAATTCAGTCCCAGATAACATCTGCCCCTGACACCCTTCCGGTGAAATGGTTGTGAAATGAAGTGCAAACACACTGCTGTGTGTTGTTATCTCGTGTGTGTTAAGACTAGGCTCCGACTCAGAGATATTTTAAGGCATGGCGAAGTGGGCCCAACCTTTCAAGGCGGGGGGGGCTGATAGAGCCAGCTCTGTTCTGCAGAGACTCTTGCCCTGATGGCCTTGAATAATTCTTAATGGCCTTGAATAATTCTTAAAACGATTGCTTTAAATACCGTTTTCCCTTAGTTTATTTTCAATGTGGGTGGTGGAGTAATTGTTATGTTTTTCAACACCATCTAACATCCATAAACAAAGTTTCTTTTACATCAAAACAGGACCTCACATATGAAAAATGGGTGGAGGTCACAAAGATTAGTTGCAATACTATTAGTGAGCTGGTGCTGTGTAATAATATTAAAAACACACGTCACTATGATATTTAGAATTTGGGCCAGTGTATCTGTGCACTGTCTGTGACCTAGCCAAAAAGGGAATGAATGAGCCCCCCCAGATTCCTTTTGGCCCAGGTCGCCCAAAATCCTTAAAATATCCGTGCTTCGAATCACTGAGTCACTTCACACACCTGGCTCTGTGGAAGTTAAAATAAGATTAGGGTTACTTTACTTTCTCAAGTTCTTTGGCAGCAGTTTCCCTTTTCTAATCAGTGGAAAATGTGCATGAACAATAGGAAAGGTTGCCTTTGTTTGAGTTTCCTCGAACCTTATCCGCTAGCGGCCCAACATGGGCACAGCTGTGGGCATTCTCGGTCCAAGGCTAGGTGATTGGACGGGGATGGGGTCTGCCACACCCCGTCAACCTCCAGATGCATGATTGGCATGCACTAGTGGCCTGCCAGTGTACGTGTGAAGAGCTGCAGCTGAAGGGAGGTGAGGAGCTGGCAGGGCAGTGTGAGGCTGTGGCACTGAGGGGCACTGTGAGGAGCCAGTACTGGTGGGCATGGGGATAAGCTAGTACTGATGGGAAATGCGAATGGTTACAACTAAAGAGTAGTGTAAGGAGTTGGCATTGGTAAGCATTGGGAGAAGCTGGTATTGGAGGGAAGTGTGAGGGGGAGTATGATCTGGCACTGGAAGAGAGCGCGCAAAGCTGGCACTGGAGGGCAGTGTGTGCACCCAGCACTCGTTGTCAGAGACAGATGCTGGCTCTAGTGGGCAGATTCTTTCAGAAACGTCACAAGACTTCATTGAAAATCTATTTCACTAGCTAGTCACTATCCCTTCACATACGACCCCTGCTTGCCCTTCCCCTCCCCACTACTTTTCGGAAAGCCTCCTTATTTTGGAGTCTCTAGTCTGCATTGAAAAGTATTGTCTGCAGATGATGCTCTATTCTCTCCAGATGTGTCATCACCTTCTGCCCTCCTCTTTCTATAACCCCTCTTACCCTTGTCTCTCTTTCTTTTCTTTTGTATATTTTCTTTTCCCCTGGTTTTTCTCCAGGGCACCGTTAAACTAGATTTCCCTCTGGTAGATGAAGCGCATTATAAATAAGTGCATGCTAAACACAAAACATATGAGCGTGATGAGCTGGAGTGGAAAACCTGGAGCCAAAACCCTGTATCATCTCAAGTGCTTAGAAGTGAATCAGTTGACATAGTACACTACAAAGAGAACAATCTGTCCTATTATTGTCGCAGAATCCAATGCTAGACCCTTAGGGCCACATGTACAAACGCACAACAATAAGACTTCTTAATTGCGACTTTTTGCGACTCGCAATGAGGAAATCACAAAATGGCTTGTACGTTCTCATGTTTGCCCAATTTAGCAACTCAAGAACGAGTCGCATAACTAAATAGGAAATCGAAAAAAGCAATTTCCTATTTGGTCGCAATCTGTGAATGCAGTCCCAATTTGCGAGTAGGATCGCAATTAGCGACTGTATTTAAGAAAAACTCCTTTCTGCTTCTTTGGTCAGGGGAAGGACCCCAAACACAGGAAGTGCTGCCCAGGAGAAGCAAGAAGAGCAGGCAAAGGAAGGAGGTGAGAACTACTGCACACCCCAGAGTGACCGGAGCGGGCTAAAACACACCCACATTCACAACCTGAAATGGCCAGCCAACAGCCAGAGAAGGAGGCCGGGCTGAGAAAGAGGAAATTTAAGTTCTCAGAAAGAGAACTTGAAATATTGGCTGAAGATTGCTGCAACAATACCTACAGCTTTCTTTTTGGGTGTGCCTCCATGACTGTGCCAGAATCTCATAAAAGGAAGATATGGAAAGATATGCAGCAGAGGATAAATGCTGTGGGAGTGGGAGTGGCAGAATGCTTGGAGGAGGAAAGGAAAGAAAAAGTGGTATTGCCTACGCCATAGGACAAAAGATAGGGTGGCGACATGCCTGCGGGACTCTCGAGAACAGAAGGTGCTCCCTCAACTGCATCCCCACCCTCAGCAATGGAGTCAATGGTGGAGATGACCTTTGAACCAGAGGCAGTAGCGGGATCTGGGAGCCTGTCACGTCTGTGCCTCTACCATCACCAAGAAAGTGCTTAATTTCAACAAGGCCAACTTTTCTGCCCTTAAACGTGGTGACCACATGCATGTAATACAACCGTAAACTTACCTATCTGGATGGTCCATTTACATGTAGAAAAATCACACATGGTGCATTATGGGAAATGTAGTCATACACATAAACTGTGTAATCAGTGTCATAAAAATGATGAAGAATGTAGCATGACCAATGAGAATGTGTATCACATGCCAACTTTATCGATAAACCTATTATCCAATTAGACACACCTTTGTATGTAATTGAAGAACCAGGAGATGAGGGAGAAGACCAGACTGAAGTGATTAAGAGAGTGCCCTCCACATCACATGGCCAGTCCAGCACTTTGCCCATGTCCTCACAGCCAGCAACAGTAGAGTGGCAGGATAGCTGACAGCCAGTCACTCCAAGCCGCCATCCAGTCGGCAGGTCCTGACAGCAGCGCTTCAGTCTGGCTGGGTTCAGGCAGCATCACACAAAGCAGGCATCTGGGTCCCAGGCAAGATCTGAGCTGAATCAATCAATCAATCAATCATAGCATTTATATAGCGCACTACTCACCCGGAGGGTCTCAAGGCGCTGGGGGGGGGGGGTCCGCTACTGCTCGAACAGCCAGGTCTTGAGCTGCTTCCTGAAGGCGAGGTGGTCCTGGGTCAGGCGGAGGTGGGTCGGGAGGGAGTTCCAAGTTTTGGCAGCCAGGTAGGAGAAGGACCTTCCTCCTGTGGTGGCTCTTCGGATGCGGGGGACGGTGGCGAGGGCGTGGCTGGTCGATCGAAGCTGGCGTTTGGGAGCGTAGAAGTTGAGGCGGCTGTTGAGGTATCCTGGTCCTTGGTTGTGTAGGGCTTTGTGTGCGTGGGTGAGGAGCCGAAAGGTGATTCTCTTGTTGACCGGGAGCCAGTGCAGGTCTCTCAGGTGTCCGGAGATGTGGCTGCGGCGGGGGATGCAGCCACATCTGAAGAAAGCTGAAGAAAGCAATGTTACAGGTTCAGCACCTGCAGCAAAAACAAATGCGGTTGATCAACCAAAAATTGACACTGGGGTTCAGCACCCTGCCTTAGCAGTTGGCAGACACTCAGACCCGCATGGACAGCAAAATGGATGACCTAACAGGTGCCATTACTGGACTCTGCACAGAGCTGTCAGAAGACAGGAGCCTGCAAAGGTACAGAGAAAGGAGCAGGGTAGCCCAGATGGATTCCATGACAAGGACCATGGGGAGGTTTGCACAGGCCACCACAACACTGCCTAAGGGCACGGTGGCCCTACAGGTGGAGATGGTCCACCACAATAGTGATTTCTCATGGGGCCTTGCCCAGTTAACTGCAGCAGTTGAAGCTATCCAAACTGCCCACATTGCAAGCGGGGTGGCTGCAGAGGCTCCAGACAGTGAGGTGTCAAGCATCAGCAGTGTCTCTGCCTCTGATGCCCGTGTTCTGCGACACAGTGGCAGACAAACTCCAGCACCTCCACAGGGTTGGCTTCAGCACTGGTGGTGCCCAGTGCGACAATCACTTTTTATGTCCACTCCCCATGACCTCTTCCGCAGATTCCCTCACCACACCCCTCATGTCTCTGTAGCCCCTCTCTCACATACAATTCATTTGTTTTAAAGCACTGGTAAAGGTCGGCTTTACTAATCCAGTCAACTATCCACGTAAAATACAGCTCCCTTTCTTTGCAGTAGGCATATTAACCCACTGCGTGACTTTATGGTGAGTCAAAAATGCCACTAGACAGAACTCTGATTTCTCTCTCTCGATCAGGAGGATTAGTCACAAGATTTATCTTGACATTTTTATTGCTGTCTGAAAACTTGACGCACGAGGAACTCTGCAGCAGGTGCTTTTAAATATTAAGTTATTGCTAAACACAGCACCCCCTGAGGGCAGCGCCCAGTGTAGCCGCACCACTCGACCCGCCCTACAGCCAGTCCTGCACCTCCACATGGTACCAGTTCACATACTAGATGCACTTCACCTGCAGGCAATGTTGTGGAGTATGGCCCAGGTTGCCACAATCTAGCAAGCTGTCTCGGGCGCATACTGTAAGGCACCCCCACCCTTGTGCATGCACCTAACGCTGCTTTTGAGGAATCCAAATGTCCGCTTGATCATCGACCTGATGCGCCTATGTGCTGTGTTATATCTCCTTTCATGTGCAGTGACTGCTGCCAGGTATGGGGAGTGGCAGGGAAAGCAAACAGATGCTGGTTTGAAGTGCCTGTATTGCACTGTCTGGTTGTATATTTTTGGGGATTCTGTCCCTGCCTTGCATTGTTGATGTATGTTCTTCAGGGTAACACCTCTTTTGGACTGTCTGCATATTCCCACTCTTGCACCCCCAGCCCTAATGTCTTGCGTGTGAGGTGCCTCGTGTTAGCTGGCACTGCAGCATGTGGGCGAGCACTTGAATTTTAGGTCTTGAGGGTCTGCACCTCGGTGGAGGCACCTGCTCAGCTTTCACTGTGCTGAGGAATAAGGTGTAGGTAGGTCAGCTGGGTGAATAAAGTCTATAGTCCTTGCAGTAGTCCATTCCTCTGGTGGTCAGGAGTACGCTGGGTCCCTCTCGGTGCTAGGGTGGGTGTTATGGGGACCCTCTGTGGATTCAAGTTTCAGACCAGGAACTGAAGGGCCGCTTTCCCCGTGACCTTTAGGTTGGCAGTAGGGCAGGACTGGGAACCACAACCGGCCCTGGCAAAGTGCTTGCCTGGCCCCCTCCCCACTGGGGGGGGGGTTGGAGGTGCCGCCGAGCTCTTTGCCGGGGCCGGTTTACTGCCGATTTTGGTACAGGGCCGATTTTGCATCTATGATGAAAAAACGGCCCTGTAACAAAAACGGCCCCCAGGGGCCCAAAACCTGGCCCACACCCGTGCGGCGCACCGGAAGATTGCCCGGTGCCTGCTATGGCCAGTCCAGGCCTGGTTGTCAGGCTCCCCACATCACACTCCCTACGTGTCATTAGATTAGATCATTTACTTTACTTTCAGTCGATGAAACACTGCGTACATTCTGCCAAGAGGCAATGTTCGGCCAGAAAACCATTCCAGATGGAATGGGGGACATATGAGCATGTCTCCTGTCTATACACTCTATGACCTGTGGGAATCTGGCTATCCAATAAAAGTGCAATTTCTCAGTTTGCATTTCAACATCATTCCTGGACAGGTAAATGTGCTGGTGTATGTGTAGGAGCATCGCATCTAGGAAAGTGCTGAAAAAATGCAAAAGAACACTGTGCAACACTCCTCCCGCCACAGCTATCACATTTTGGCAACTGACACTGGCCAATAGGTGGAGGGAGCACAAAACCTGAACATGGGTGGGTGCTGCCTTGCTGTGCTGCTTACTGCTTGCAAGGTGAGGCTTTAAGAGTGCTATTAGCTCCAAAATTACATTGCTACTCAGTCTGTAATGTTCAAGTATCTCTTCCTCTGTCTTCTCAAACATGGTCAGCATGACTCGAATATCCTCTCCTGCCTCTGCCTCCTCTGCTGAGCAGCCAGTATACACATTCTCCTCGCTATCACTTACAGGGCAGCCATTGCAGAAGCCTTTGATGTATTCTGGCGCTGCTATTATACTTTGTAACCTGATACTTCCTGGAATGAATTGGTGGTAAATTGCATGGGCAAGTGAGACAATTTGAGACTAGTCGCAATTTGGGACTAGTTGCAATTTGCAACTCACTTGTACATACAGTTTGTGACTCACAATTAGAAATTTCCTAATTTTTACTCGCAAATTCCGATCGCACATAATACAGCCTGGCAAATAGGCTACATCGCTTTTTCCATTTTGCGAATGACTGTCATATATCATGTACAGGCCATTTTGCATTGACAAAACGATTTGCGGCCAATTTGTGAGTTACAATTCATATGTACATGTGGGCCTTAATGTCTTCCCTGGAAACGGTGGATATCCTTGAGAACAAAACACCATCACCTGTAACCATCCAGGATCGGGATATAATCACGGAAATAGACAAGTTATCCTCATAAAAGGTGTTAATAGAGAAGGAATTGTACACAATAGCATATTTTAGATTACACTCAGTGTATTATTATAGAAATGCAAAATACATTTACAAATTAATCATACCTGCATTTCTTTTTCATCCTAAACCTCACAACAGTATATTTGAAAAAATAAAATCCATGTTGACATTGGTTCGAAGGTTTCTCAAAAAATCTCCTGTCTTTTTGCATTCTATACGCCAAGTGTACTATATTTCTAGAAGTCCCTACAATCTGTTGTCTGAAAATATAGGTTTTGTTTTAAGAAATTGTTTGACAAGTAGGAAGATAGGCATATTGGAGGTACCAGCACCTTTATTTGTCAATGTTGTCATTCCACTTCCTGTAAGAAGACGTCTGGAGCTAAGGGACTCTTTCTAGAGATTGTGTTTCCAAGAGACGGCGACAGGCTGAGGCTCCTATGGTTCTATTCCTTTGCACGATTCTGATTCCTCATTGGCTCATTCCAGGGAGGAGGTTAAAAACTTAATTCCTTTGCTTCAAACTCCTGATTGGTGGACTCATCAAAAAGTGAAGAGGTAAAATCACATGATGAGCTGAGAACCTTTGTACAAAAGGGGTCTCCAGCTGAGGTGTTCATGCTCTACACACCTGTGCTCCAATTATACACCATCCCAGGACATGGTAGGCGGCGCCAGAAGTGTTCCTTACTAGCAGTGGCTGTTTCGGCAGAGCAGGGGTTCCAAAGCCACACTTGCAGCGGCTCCACCCTCTCTCAAAGGCCACGTCCCCTTCTCCCTGTTCACTCACATAAATAAAAATATTCTCAGGGCGCAGGTCTGCCGATGTGTTGATGTTCCATTCCATTTCTTTTAAATACAAGGATTTCGTTTGGTTTTATGCGCTTACAAGTTTGGAAAGTAGCTAAACTGAGCCACTTGACTTCCTCTCAGACCTGCACCGTCGGCCTGGAGCCTTTGGGCTGACTCTTGTTAGCCATTTTTGAGCCAACATGTTAGGAAACGGTCTCTTGTTTAATATTTCCCATTAGTTCCAGCGCCACTGTCTGCCTTGAGTGTGAAATATATTATCATTAGGTCTGGCGTTAGCCAAAATCTTTTGATTTTTAGATCTGGCGTTAGCCAAGGCCTTTGGAGTTTAATAACATTTTATTTAAAATAATATACTTATAAAGATTTTCAACCAACTCACTTCATCCATTGGTCTGCTGTTGTGTCACTCATGTTCTTCCACCCACTAGCACTAGAGCATACACCCAGGGGCAATGCCCACTTCAGCCATTGGCAAAATTCACTGTGAGTGACGGTTTTTTCCCTCTTGCACAATGTGCACTTGCGTTGGAAATGTAGTGCTCTTTTGTACCGAGGACTACTGGCTCAATGTGTGCAACGTTGTGTAATCAGAACTCTTTGCTGCCTACAAGATGCGAATCGGAAGTTGTGGGCCCAGTCTGCGAGTGCCCGCTGAATTGATACCATATCAATTAAAATATGTTTTACAATAGTCGCTACCTCATCCGTGGCCTCCCAAGCTACATCCTTCAAAAATCTTGCCTTGGTTTTAATTGGTGTCTGTGATGTTTATTGCCGGTAGTCGGTATGTTAAAGGCAGTGGTTAATTTGAGCTGGTGGTTTCTGGTGCTCAGCAACATCTCTTAATTACCAACACAGGCATTTATGACAGTCTGCTGTTTGTCCAAATTAGAGTTGAGCGCAACAGTTGTTTAAGAAATAATACAATATACATTAAAAACAACTAATAACTGCTACCCAAGCCTTAGTGGGCCTGGAATAGTCTGAATTGTCACACTTGGAGGATGGGATGGTCAGTAGTTGCGCTGGTACTGCTATTGGCAATAGGAAGTGCAAGCTGCAGTGGCCTCCTGAGGATGGCCTTGATACTTATTTATGTATTTTTTTTAACAAATTAAGCACTGCTTAAAGGCCTAGCGAAAAATCGCCCTTTGGCACCCTCAGTGCCCTTTGCACCAACTGATACCTCCTTCTCACCGAAGCTCGGGTGGCACGCTTGTTGTGGTGCGCACGTCACGGGCTCCCTGTTGGCCCGTGAGTTTCCAGGACGCTGGGCACATTAGCTGGGCACAGGTGCCGGGGGGTGGACGGGAACTCCCTCTGGGCCGCTAATGACAGCCGTCTTTGTTGTTGGGATTATGGCGCCTCGGAGCGATCCTTCGGCGCACCTGCTGCTGCCTGCAGTCACCTGGCAGCGCGGGCACTGCCCGGGCCCTCGACTCGAAGTGAGCACCTCGCTCCGTGGTGAGACCATGCCGGCTTCTGGAGGAGCCACTAACCGGGCCGGGGCAGGCCCAAGAGCTTCCAGATGAAGGGTCGCCAGCCTCTAACATGGCGGGTAAGAGTCAGTCAGATTGCTAAAGGCGCGCCCGCGCCATAATCCGCTCCTCAGAGCGGGAAAAACAAGCTGCTGGGAAGAGACCAGAGGGATTGTTGGGGGTAAAGAAGTAGTGGTGAGACTGCGGGGGGGGGGGGGGGGGACTGTGGAGGGAGTGCTAATAAGGAAGTGATATTGATGTGGAGGGATTGCAGGGACGGATAGTGACGTAGCGACGGTTCCCAGGGGCCCCAGTGCACGGGAAATGGCCCAGCAGACGTACAAAACCAGTGGGTCCCTTAAACCCCAGGACCCGGTGCCTCTGCACCCCCTACACTTGTAATAGGCACGCCCTCGGTGACTGTGATGGGAATAGTCCTGAGGCGGAGCGACCGGTGAGGCTGTGGAAGGAATTCGTCGTGGGGTTGTGATGGGAAGTGGCAGGGCTGTCGAGTGAATGGCGGTGTTGCAAGTGAAATGGTGGGAATATGGAGAGAGTGGGGTGACTGTGAAGGGGGGTGCCGCTGTGGAGGGAATAGTGAGGGTGTGGAGGGAACAATGTGAGTCTGGAGGAAATGTCGGAACGACAGGCGGTCTGACTGACTGACTGCATTTATATAGCACCCACCCACCCCGATCCAGGGACATTTCAAGGATTTTGGGGGCCCCGGGTCAAACGTATGTTGGGGGGCCCTGTTCTGAACAGCTTTGCTTTTATGATCTATTTTCAGCTCTTTCAGGCCCTTCATGTCCAGGTCCCCGACACACTGACAGGCATACTGATACACATTCGAAATATGTTTCCATCTAACACACAGGGATAGTGATGTGTGTTTTCGCTACTGTAACATAGCAGCAGCTCACTAATATTATTGCTAATAATCTCTGTGGCCCTCTCCCGTTTAGAATATGTGAAGCCCTGTCTGTTTCAGATCTAAAATGAACCTTTTATGTTTGTTGCATGGCGTTGAAAAACTTAAACACAGCATTGTTATGCAAAATGTCTGTAACAAACTCCCACACATTGCCCGTATCAAAAAACATAAATGACAGGAAAACAGTATTTTAAATCATCTATGTTTGAGAATCATTCAAGGTCAACAGAGTAGGGCTGTCTGCACAACAGAGCTGGTACTATCAGCCCCACCCCCCTCCGGGGGCCCTGGGCCTGTGCCCACTTTGCCTGTGCCTTAAAACGTCTCTGCCCTTTCAGGGTCTCTTCACACTGGAGGGTCTCTGGGCGTAGGGGATAACAGTGGCGAGTTAGAGAGAATGGTTGCACTAAAATGGCCGACAGTGGTGGGGGCGATAACTAAATCAAAGGCCTATGAAGGGACTGTCAGCGCTCTTGAAGAGGTTCTATGGCTGTGAAGGCGTTGCTAGGGTTGTGAAGAGAGTTGTGAATGAATGGCGGGAGTGTTAGGACTGAAGTTGGAGTGTGGCGAGAGTGGCAGAGCTGCAGTAGTGTGGTGGAGCTGTGGAAAGAGTGATTGGTGCGGATGTAGTGGGAGTGGGCAGCATTGGAGAGACTAGTGCCACTTTGGAGAGGGTGGTGGGGTCATCGTCCCTTAGCAAGAGGATTTGACCTGAGTCCAGCTCTCTCTGTGGCTCTCGAGAGCTACATCCTGTGCACGTTGTCAGGGCGATGGCACAGGTACCAGGACGCCTGCCCTGCCTCTTGAGAATACCTGGGCTCCATGCTGGGGCTCAGGTCTCTGTAGAGAGATACACATGGCTGTCCTCTTGCACATGGACGTCCATGCCAGACTGCCAAAGTAGCTCGGGTGAACACCTAGCAAGACAGCAAATTTTATGCAGTGACTGTAAAAATTCAGAGCGACCAGAGTTTTTGCGACTAGTGTAAGGAATCATAGTGGATCACAATTAAACCTAACACATGAATATTAATGAGATAGTTTGCAAATTATGACCCCATAAAAAGTGTCAACATTCAGGCCAGGGCTGCCGATCTTGGAGTTGGGGAACCAGATTCGAGCCTCAGCATCGGCTCAACATCCTTCGATTCTGGGCAAATCACTTAGGGCTAGATGTATCAACATACCCTTTTGCGATTTCCAAATAGAAATTTTTAGGGAATCGCTATTTGGGAATTGCAAAATGGCATGTATGTAGAAATTCGCTATTTTTTAGCGATTTCTGAAAATTCCTTATTTGCGATTAGCAAATTGCTAATCACAAATAAGGAATAATTTCCCATTCATTTCTATGGCCAAGAAGCCCATAGGAATGAATGTGAAATTATTCTCAATTTGCGATTCGCAATTTGCTAATCGCAAATTGAGAATAATTTCAAGGGTGCAGGGGTGTCTCAAGGACACCCTGCTGCACCCCTGAAAACGACATGTGTGCGCATATGCCCTAAGGGCATGTATGAGCGTCACATGGCACCTTTACAAATTGCATAAAGTGCATTTGTAAAAGAATTCGCAAATTACCACAAACTACAAGTTGGTGGTAATGTACGATTTCTTAGGCTTAATTCGCTAAAATGAAATGTTTCATACATAGCATTTAAGAAATCGCAATTTGCGATTTCTTAAATGCTTGCGCTATGTTAAGGAATCGCGAAATTTGCGATTCCTTAATATTGCAAACTTTTTGCATGACACATCTCATTTCCCGTTTTTCTTGTCGCAAACGCTGCTATTTTGCGAATCGCAGCGTTTGCGACAAGAAAAAAGCTTGATACATCTACCCCTTAATCTCCTAGTACCTACCAAAAAATGAATTTGTCCTTGTGTAATGTGACTTGTGCTCATATAAAGTGCTCCAATACCTTCAGGTCGAATTTCCGCTATATAAAACTGCAAGAAAAAAAAAGCTCAATTTCACAGACACGTGAGGAAAGTTGTGCTATTCTAAAATAGATGATTGAAAGAAGTACAAGTCAAACTATGTTTAGGTTATTTGCTCTGTATAAGATATAGCAGCATTGTGTAAACACTCACATATTGATGGATGTAAAAAACAAGCATATACTCTTCAAGCAGAATTTGACAGCCGTCATCAGGGATGGTTGCCACAATTTTACCCCTGTACCATGAACGATGGTGCCTGAAGCAGCGCTCGGTCGATGAATGTGGACTTTGAGTTTAGTGTGAGAACAGGCAGCTGTTGCAAAGTGATTGTGTGGCAAGACTGTTGGATGCCAGAGTGCTCTAATGTTGTGAAAGTGTTGGGTGCTTCTGCTGTGAGAACACGGGTAGTGAGAGAGCAACAGGTGTAACAGTTTGAGTATGATAGTGCGGAGCATATGATGCAACATTTATAGCTCTTACACCCGGCTTGTCTCTCACCCAGACTGCATGTGAGAATGTTGGGTGTGAGAGTGCAGGTTTGAGTCTGTAATTTATGAGAGCGCTGGGAGACTTAGGGCCAGATATACTAAGAACTAGTCAGAAAATGCTGGTTGCAATTTGCGACCAGTATTTTTGCAACCAGTGTACCGAATCGTAGTGGGTCGCAATCTGACCTACCAAATAAATATTAATGAAATAGATTGCGAATTGTGACCCCATACAATTTGTAGCCATGACAGGGATGTTGGACTTCTGGGATAAGCACACCACCATGTCTGTGATTGCTTTCACCCGCTTCCGTGCATCGCACGGCCCCTGGTCACGGTGGGCGTGTGTGGAGGACGGCCGGGGGTCGCCCGAACCACGCATGCGTGGAATTCCCCGCACAGTGGGGGAATTCTGGCCGCAGGAAAGCGGTTAAATAAAGCAAGCTTTTATTTTTAAATGCAGCATGTTTTGCTTAAAGGAAAATGGGATGCATTTAAAAAACAAAAAACTATTAACTAACATTTCTTAAGAGTTAGCAATGACCCCTGAGACTACTGCCTACTCTAAAAAAATTGTGTTTTTTCAACATTCACAAAGGCTATGGGGTCCTTTGGGGACAACCTTCCTGCTTGCAAATGGGTTATCACTATATTTGTGTTGACTGTAAAATATTATTGATTTCAGTCGCAAAACATTGATACATTACATTCCCACTGGGTTTTTGGAAAGAATGCCCTAAATACGCCCCGTCCGAGTACTTTCTCAGTTTGTGGTCGCAAACCCAAATTGCGATTTTGTAATGTGTTACCAACCCAAAATGTGGGTTTCATACATTATAAAATGCCTTTTTGTGGCCACAAACAACCTGTTTCTGCGAATCAGACTTTGTGCAAACGCAAAAAAGCCCTATACAACTGGCACTGAAACCCCTAGCCCCTTTCCCCACACATACTCACACAATTATGCTCAGACTGCTCTGTAGAAAACTGACAGTCATTATTTCCTGTACTTCCAGCACTGCCTCGATTTTTCATTCAACATGTGGATATGTTCAAAATCAGACGTGTCCAGAGAACAGTGAGAAATGAGGGGCTGATGGACAAGAGGGTCCCAAAGGCACTTTAGCATCGCTAAAGGTTGTACATCTGGAAACAGGGGTGGGGAGCGTCCTAGCACACAGGGGAAAGTGAGCAAAAGTGAGGGACGGACACAGAAAGAGAGTGTGTGAAACAGAACAGAGAGAAAGTGAGTGTCGGAAGAGAAAACAGGGAGATGAAAGAAAGTGTGAAACAGGATGATGTTGATGGTGAGAAAAGAGGAGGGAGGGATATATACAGAGAGGGAGAGCCAGAAGGCTGGGATATTGAGAGTGAACAGTGAGGCATGAGGAAATTGCATGCCTCTTTCTTCTGCCCCTTACACTTCATCTATCTAACAGGATATTTTTCAACCATGCTTTGTCACTACATTCCTTTCTCTTCCTTCTTCTTTCTTCCTTTTCTGTTTTCTTCTCTTTTGACCTGTGTTAAAGTTTCATGATGAAAAATATGCTTCGATCCCCAGGAATGTGTGCCAGTGCCACCACCTGCCCCATAGGCACAAACCAAGCACTGGGCTGTTGCCTGTTGGGTCAGCATGTCATGGTTGCATGCTACTCATTATTTTTGTTTTACAGACACAAACCTGAATGTGGGGTTATTTCTGTAAAATAAAAATAATTTTTTCTGTGGCTGGGGGTCCGGATGGGTTGTGTGAGGAGTGAGGGAGGCACCTCTAAATTTTTTTTCATGTTTGCGACACATGAATGGGCAGCCTCTTAAAGGTTTCTGACGTCATATCTAGCTGAGATCCACCACTGGGAGCCTCTGAACGAGGGAGGGAACTTTGGCTGTGGAGTAACTAGACATCCACGGGTGTACAGGCATGTGGGTGGTCTGTCCTGTTGCCTACACTCAGCTGTGTAGGATGCCAAATGAGCTGCTTTTTAGGCTGAGCATTCAAGACCTCTTGTATATACTTTAGTGTATACTTATATATATATATTCTGTGAGCAAGGTCTCCGTAGAGACCGAAACGCGTAAGGTGTTGCTGTCTTGCTGTCAATCTGAGGAAATAAACCGTACCAATCTGCAATCTATGTGTATGGTTGTAATTTGAAAATACCCGACAGTGCATGAAGAAAAACTCCCCTTCGGGGAAAACGGAACTAATATATATATATATATATATATATATATATATATATATATATATATATACTTTATATACTTATATGCGGGCTTATAGCCAGGCCACTGCTTTCATTTGTCTGTTTCAGTGTCCCTTAAAAATACTTGCTTGCTAATGGTAAATTCTTCCTCTTGTCCCTCCTTTCTACTTTTGTTTCCTCCCACATCAGCATGGATCAACTACTGTGTAGTTACGTTCATTTGTGGGACTATCTGTTTTCTGTTCTCCTGTCCCCTATCCCTCCCACCAAGTCTCCCACCTGACCTCCCATGTGCTGCATGCCTGCCCCCACCTACTCCACCTTTGCTGTTTGTTTAGGCCGTACAATTAATATTTATCTAGCTGTTCTTCTCGTCTTCCCGGGCTCCTCGTCTTTTCACCAGAAACAAATACAGTTCCACTGAATTGGGGGAATTGTAGTTCTTTTTGGCTTTAAAATGCTGTAGGCGCAGCAATAGCACAAGTTGCAGGGACTTACAGCCTGATTCATCAATCTCCCGTTTTGCGAGCCCCTAATAGCGATTCATAAGGAATCGCTATTAAGGACTTGCAAAACGGGATTCATGTAGGAATTGGAAAAAATATTGCGATTCCTACATGTTCCTTATTTGCGATTAGGAAATCGCTAATCGCAAATAAGGAATAACTCCCCATGCATTCCTGAATGAATGGGGAGTTATTGCTTATTTGCGATTAGCAATTAGCTAATCGCAAATAAGGATGCGATTTCAAGGGTGCAGGGGTGTCCAAAATACACCCTGTAGAACCCCTGAAATGTAATCTACATTGGTGTTGCGCACACACATGTCCAAAGGACATGTGTGTGTGTAACATGCAACTTGCAACTTAGAAAAATGCATTTAAATGCATTTTTCTAAGTTTTTGCTATTTACCACGAGGTCTGACCTCTCGGTAAATAGCGGCCCAAAATTGCAATTTCGCAATTTTAAAATGATTCATGAATTGCATTTAAGGATTCTCAAATAGAGATTCCTTAAATGCAATTCTTCGCAAACGTGCGAATTCTTTAATAGCGAATTTTGCATTTGGGATGATGAATCCCAAATGCAAAAATTGCACTCGCAAAAGGCAAGATTATGAGAATCTTGCCCTTTGCGAGTGCAATTTAGCTTGATGAATCAGGCTGTATATGTCCCTTAATGCCAAGCGCTTTCTCACCACCTTGATGTAATCACTGTGGGAGGAAGATCACAGAGGAGGCAGCTGGGGCCCCGGAGCAGCAGCAGCGTAAAACCGGCTCAGCTGACCCTCCTTTCAGCAGTCACTTCCTCCCTCCTCCTGCTGCTGCATTCATGAGACCTTGCAGTTCATTCTATTTCTTTTTTTATTTATGTAGCTGAAGCATTTTGAAGTGCTCCACAATGATGAAAAGAGAATATAAAATGAAACCGAAATTGAATTACCATAATGTGGCAGCAATGAACAGTTGCAGCGTGTGAAATGAAGATGAGAACTATTTTACAAGGGATTCAGCTAAGTTAAACTTTAAAATAAAATACTGGCGGGATATACTAAGACCAGCGGTTACATTCGTGTTCAAGCCCAGTGCTTGAAATGGGAAAATAGAAGTGCAGGTACTCTGTACCACAGTACCTGCTTGTTTACAAGAAGTGCCGGTACTCTCTAATTAAAAGTATAGCATTTCTCTTGAGAAGTGCTGGCACTCTTCCTAGCAAAATTAAAAAGTGCAGGTACTCAGTACTGGACAGTACCGGCCCATTTAAAGCACTGTCCAAGCCCAGTCGTATTCCTTGCCTAAACTTTTTTTCCAGTTTCTTTCTGATGCATGCACTAAGTACATAGTTTTCAAGTAATGTCTTGGCATGTAGAATATGTGTACATTCTCACGTTAATGGAATGGGAGAAAGGAGCAATATGTTAGTTATGGCGACTGTCTGGCTTTAAACACTTGCAGGCGGATTTGCAAACCCTTCAGCCACTTTTGCGTCATTTTTAACATGGGAAAAGTGACGTAACGGTGGTGCAAGGGACTTGTTAAGCCCCATGGGACCCATGAAGAACAGCAGCACTGCCTCGTTGCGGAGCCCAGCGCCTATAATTAGAAAGGGCATGCTGAGCGCACTATCTGCGGCCCACTTAACACTAATTTTGCACAAAAAAAATCCCCAAACAGGGGTATGTTTTTAAGTAGGAAAATAATAATCAATGCCCTTATTGCACAACGATTTTTAATCAGCACCGGAGCCATTGATAATGTTCTTTGCCAAGTCCTCCATGCCGTTCCTTTCAGACATGGGCAGGGAAAATCTGCGTGAGGCACCCTGCCCTAAATATTTTAACATTCCAAGAACACCCGCGTGTGGTTTCTTAAAATTATAGATTAATAACTAAACAAAAGGAAACAAGCATTGACATAACCTTGATTGCAGGCGAGGGCAAGTTTACACAGGAAATGCAAAGGTACAAAAACACTTTTATTGCTTGCAATTAGAGTGCTTTGGTAACAGCAACTATTATAATAGTGGAATTCCCACGCATTTATTGTTTCAAAGGACAGCTGTAGAGCACACCAGGCATTACTTTGTGGTGTTTAGTAAATTGCAGGCTTGTTAGCCAGAAAATATGTCACTTTTGTGTTGCTGTCTTGCTTCAGGGTAGCACATTGTCATATTCTCCCATTAGTGTTTTTTGTCAGGAATCCTAAAACTGTATATAGTTATAGGCACAAAATATGCAAGCCTACAGGAGAGATGTGATATTTTAGTTACTTTTTCATACCTGCCCTATTCAAGTGGAGTAACCCCAAGCTGTCCACTAGGGTCCAAGGAAAATGACAGCTTTCTCAAAGGGTGTATCTCAGGTGCAGGAAAGAATCCAGTTCACAAACAGTACCATGCTCAAGCATACAACTTTTAAACCATTCAATAAAAAAATCATATCCTGCAGCCAAGCATACTGTTCCAACTAGTAATGCTGAACCTTTGAAAGAAGATAGGCAAAGAAGGAGCACTTAGCGTTCTCACTGATTTTTTTTTTTTTAGCATTTCTTTTCCTCTATGTTTAGGAAGCCAGCTCCTTATATGTGGTTTGCCAAAAAGAGATATACCATGAAAAGAGTCCAGGTATTTCCTTACTAGTGATCAGGGCCTTGCTTTAGCAATCCCATGATGCTATTCTATGGGGTAGTGTGGTTGAGCAGCCGCAGGCTCATCAGAGAGAATTGTTAGACATCTGCACATACACAAATAGGAGCTCACTGGTATTGTATGCAGCAAATTAATAATCATGTGGAAAACACTGCAGCCGCAGGATTGGAGAATTCAGGTAAAGTAAATGTTTTGATATAACCTTTATGTAATTATATCGTTTTTTATAGACAAAATACTCTCTCACCATCATCACTGATAACATTTTCAAGTTGCACTCCACACCATGCCACATAATTCCAATCAGCATAATTTCACTCAATGCCACACACTTCCACACCACACAATTCAACTGTACACATTTCCATACCACATCATTCGACAACAAACCACATAATTCAACTCACCAACACAATTACACAACACATCACATACATCCAACCAACACCACAGAATTCCACATCATGCCACAAAATTCAACAAATATAACCACATAATAAAACTCCACTACATACCACTATGCAACACCAAATACCATTCCACATAATTATACTTCATGACACACAGTACCACTTAACATAATTCCAGTACATTCAATACCACATATTTACTATCCACCTAATTCCACAGCACACTGTGCCACATAATTCCACTCCACACCACACAATTCCACCACACACAATTTCAATCCAACCCACAGTACTGCATGTAAATTATCGCTGATATGCACATTGCGATATTTACAAGGAGGCCAACGCATGTTAGCAGACATTCGTTTTTGGCGAAAACCACGTTTTTTGCCAAAAACTAACATCTGCTAAAATGCTGACTTACCTATACTTAACAATGGTGGTGGATTATGCTGATACGACCACCGGGTCGTATCAGTAATGTTATCGCTGTTTTCCATGGAAAACACCGCTCTCGCTGGAATGATTATCGCCATAGCGCTATGTGTTGTTAATACAGTGCTAGCATGGTGATCATTTCCAGCAATAGCCGTCGATAAAAAATTTACCATAAGCGCGGCCAGCGATAATTATCACTGCCGCTTGATAATATGCCACCAAGTATTTCTGAGTTGAGGGAGATGGAGAATTCAAGACAGGTACTTTTTAAAATAGAGATGCTATTTAAATCTTACATATGAATGTATCATTATAAATATTGGCATCGATCTTCTCAACATTAGAAATGTATATGCCACCATATTGTTTTATTTCTTGTATAGCGCTACTCATCCAAATGCTAAGTGTTAGAGCGCTTTACATCACACGTAAACATTATACTTTGAAATAAATCATGTGTATAATTCAAATATACAGGATGTGTTACATAAGATAGTGAAGGTTACAAGGTGTAGGAGTCACGATTCCTTCATAGCTCTCTGTGCTATATTAGCAGGATTACAATTTATGAACTGCAGGTACCAAAAGGATGTTAAAAGCAGTAAGCCTGTATTTTATTTTAGGGTTGTGCCAGAGGGATTCTAGGTGCGTTTGCCTGATGCTGGTGTCTAGTATCAGGCAAACGCACCTAGAATCCCTCTGGCACAACCCTAAAATAAAATACAGGCACTGGGGTACACCGATCCTTCCATAAGATCCGAAACGGACAGAGACCTGATTGACCTCCTGCTCACAGCCGCGGTCAAGACGGTTTTAACCAACTGGAAAGACACAGCGAAAGCCACCTTCAAAGCCTGGTTTAACTGGGTCATTTTCCTACGGGGGGCTGACAACATAACAACCAACAACCTACCGAACGCAGGGAAGAAAAGCGAAAGGTGGCTCTCGCTGGACAACTACCTGTCCTCGCACAAGCCACCCTGAACGCCAGAGAGACAACCGGGAAATAAGCCCCAAGAAAGATGAAGCAAGATGAGACACCACTGAATAGACTACTAAGATCGCCTACTTTGTTAACTAGCCGAGCCTCTCTACTCTCTACTCTCTCTACTCTTTCGCTATACCTCTCTCTCTACGCCACCGGGGAACGGAAAGACAGTTGGACAATTCAGCAAGGGGGAAGGGGGAACGCCAAGAGAAACTGAAGAAGAAGTGAAAATAAAGTGGACTAACGGCTGCAAATCACTACCCAAACGTCCCCCCCCCGGAGCCCTTTCCCTTTCCCTTGTCCTCAGTTATCTCCCATGTATATCCTGTATATCCTCTGCACCATGTAAATATAATTTTCAATAAAAATCTACTGAAATAAAAAAAAATTAAAAAAGCAGTAAGCCAGTTACCTATCTACATAAAATAATAATCTGTCACCTGCTCGTTACATGATGTGTTTAGCAGGATGCATACTAATCCTCTATGCTACTTTGATTCAAAACTGGATCTAGACAAAATACAGATCTCTCCAGCAATTGTGTTAACCTGTAAAGTTATCTTACCATTGTCATTATTATTCCTTGTGATTTACTGAGTGCACAGAGATCTCTGTAGCAAGTGCCTTAACCCGATAACATATTTTAAAATGCAGACTTTGCAACTATTTGAGCATAGCAGATTTATTGGCATGTTTCTTCTTGTTAACATTTTCAATAGGTTTAAAAAAATAAATGTATACATTAAGGCCTAGATTTTGTGTCAGGTTGCATCACTTTTTTGGCACAATCCTGATGCAAAATCTCATTTGTTAAATCTCATAATTCGCTTAAATGTACCCATGATAGGCCATCTAAAGAAACATATGTGTGAGGTCTTTAATCTTATGTTACATCTTATGATGTCATGGGATATCACTTCCATACTGCGCTTAGTTAGTCCCCCACTTCTCTTTTGTTTTCACTGTTTTATGTAGCGCAAACTCGAACTAAGGTTTTGGACCTTTTTATATGAGCACCCGTTACATTACACAAGGATACATTCATTTCTGGTATGCACAGGGAGATTAAGGGCCATATGTAGGTAGCTTAATACCGGTCGGTAACGGCCGAAAATCGGTAAATTTGCCATTACCAACCGGTATTAAGCTTTTTCGAATATTGGTGGCTTGATTTTAGGATTCAGTAATTTACCGATTCGGTAATTTAAGGATTTCGTAAATTAACGAATGCTTAAAATACCGAATCGGTAAATTTCCGAATCCGAAAATCCTATGTAGGGAGCACTCAAGTGAGCGCATTTTTTATTTAAGGATTCGTTATTTACCACCAACTACAAGTTGGTGGTAAATATCGAAAACCTTTAAAAAAGCAATTTTGTACTTTTTTAAAAGTGCCATGTGGTAGATATAAATGCCCTTAGGGCATGTATGTGTGCCACATGTGCACACATGCACGATTCAGGGGTGCACCCTGCCACCCTTGAATATATTCCCCCTATTACCGATTCGGTATTTACCGAATCGGTAATGGTGAATGGTGAATGGCTTCCCATTCATTCCTATGGGCCTTAAGGCCCATAGGAATGAATGGGAATTACAGAATCGGTAAATACTGAATCGGTAATACCGAATATTACCGATTCGGTAAAATTTACCAAATTTTTACCTACATACTATTTACTGATTCTTAAATACCGTATTGGTAAAATTCGGTATTTAAGAATCGGTAAATAGAGATTACCTACATATGACCCTAAGTTATTAAGGGTGTTAAGCCGACGCCGAGACTCAAATCTGGTTCCCCAGCTCCAAAGTCGGCAGCTCAGGTTGCTTGCCACATTCTCTCTTTTTTTTTGGACTTGTGCCCTGGCTCAACCCACTCAGATGGCTTACAAGATTGTGACCTGTGGTTGCATTCCGTTCTCCTCATCCAGGCTGTACTCACTGGGCGATTTTACCGAGATTGCCCCATGGTCTTCTTCTAGTTGAACACATATACGTATGAGAACAGCACATTGATGATCTGAAGTACATTCTTTGAATCCCAGTACCATCATCTGATCACCAGAGGTCGCTGTTTGCCTGTCCAACCTATTTAGCGCAGTGAGGAAGTAAAACAAACAACTGTGTTTATGCCCAGTATGCACAGGATAACTCAAGATTAAGGGACATGCTAGCCGCGGGGTGTGTCCAAAATGTACCCAGCTTGCACTTTAGTCTGAATCACAGCATTTCTGAGTAATGCCGACACGTGACTTGGCGGAATACAGCGTCACGCTTGAAAGCTGTTTTGGCAGCCAACTACTGGCATAAATCTCATAAACTCCAGAAGTGTTTTTCTTTATTGGCTACTTACACTAATTGGAGCGCACACCTAGTAGGGCAAAGCTATTAAACGAGCCTCCCAGCAAATTATGCAGAAGATGCTTTGACATTTCCAACATAGATAGCCTTGAATCAGAAGCGAAACTGCAACGTCCTCTCGAACCGGCGCACAATACACGTGTCAGAGTTGGTTTCCCCTAAAGCACAGCTGAGCATATTTTGAGTTGCCTCACTGCCCCTTTTCGTGGCAGTCGCACCGCCATGAAAAAGGTGGCGCTGAGGCAACAAAGTTGTGCCTCTGTGTACGTGGGGGTATGCAGGGGGCACATGATGTGTCCCCCTGTAGTTTTGCACCCCCAGTTCCTGCACGGGAAGGAATGCATTCCTACCCATGCAGGAACGTGCACTGGCAGTCCCTTGGTGGTACTGTTAAAGGATCACAATCAGACTTTAAACAGCACCACCCGGACCACAAAATTACTTGTAATCGGGCGGGCGGCGGTGAGTATCGGCAGTCCTGGAGAGGAGCGGTGGTGTGCCACCCGCTCCACGACCGCCAAAACTCACACTAAGGCCCCTAGACCCATAGGTGACTGGTACAGAGTGGCTAGTCTATACTCACATGCACTGGTCCATACTCACAGGTGGCTGGCATATATTTTCAGGCATCTGGCCCATACTCTCAGGTGGCTGGCCTGTACTCTCAGGCAGCTGGCATATACTCACAGGCAGCTGGCACAGACTTGTTAGTGGCCAACGCTGAGTCCCTGGTTGCTGGCGTCAGACTCCATGGTGAGGAGTCTATGGTCATATGTGTAAGACTGTGCCGCCAATCTAGCCAAGGGGCCTCTTGTAGATGCTTAAAAAAACTTTTGTATAAAAGTTTCAGTAGTAACAATAAGTTGCAAGTTCAATGTTCCAGCAGCAGACGTATGCTATATCAGTTCCAGGCAATGGACAGCCCACATAAAACACTCGCAAACATTCAACAGCAGCATCCACAGCATCAGGAGACCACGCAAGCAGACCTTCTCTATAGCCATCAATAAGACACACCGCTTCTCTCTTCTAGTTACATACATGGATCACACATACTACTCTAACATGTACAAACAGCACGGACAAAAGACACAACCAAATCAAACTGTAAAAAACATATTTGAAATTTTTTAAAAATGCATGGAAGCTTAGAGTACATGAAAAATAAAATCATACTGAACACCTGTGACCTCTGCCTTTTCGTTAAATATCTTCCATGCTTTCGGTACCAGGGGTTCCACACAGTGGCCAAGGAGAGCTGGATCAATGCCATATTTGTCGAATAAATATGGACTATGTAAATGATTCCAACATAATTATTGAAAGTAATTGTTCCTAAAATTGACATCATAAAGGTTTAGGATGGTCTAGCCCTCTTTCATCAAAACTAGAAGCTGGCTCAGTTTTTTCAGGTTAATCACACATAGCCACCCACTTGAAATGCAGTGTTTCTCTCCCCTGGAGGTAGGTGTGTGTCACCGTCAGTGTGTTTCAGTGGGAGCTTCTCTTGATACAGGCAGGTTTCGGTACCACGATTCATAAAGCAGGGTCTCACCTGGGGCACCACAGTCCATAGAGCTGGGCATCACCTGGGGTACCACAATTCATAGAGTTGGGCATCACCTGGGGTACCACAATTCATAGAACTGGGCATCACCCGGCGAACCCCACTTCATAGAGCTGGGCATCTCTTGGAGAACCACACTTCATAGAATTGGGTATCACCTGGGGCACCACAATTCATAGAGCTGGGCAGCATTACCTGAGGTACCACAGTTCATAGAGTGGGGCATCCCCTGGGGTACCAAGGTTCATAGGAGCCCAGGAGGAGAGACAAAGCAAGCCGCTTTCTGTGTCACTCAACACCAGAGGTGTGCTCACAAAAAACACAACAATGCTGCCCAGAGGGGGTTCTGAGTGCGTTGAATCCTACCCACAAAAAAAACACAAATCCAATAACCGTGTCCTTGCACATTTTTTAAATTGGAAAACGAACAGCTAACGCACTACCAAGGTGAGCCAGAACCCAACAGAACTGCCTGTGATTGTAAAACATTTTCCTGACAATTTTCTCAAAAGGTAACGCGACAAGCAGTACTGTCCTCTCAGGCATTCGTGGGCACCTCCACAGCACTCTGTTTGATGACATACATGCCTCTCTAATTGTCTCTCGCTTTCTCTTCCTTTCCCCCTTACTCTCCTCATCTGTCTCTCACCTCCTCTCTGTCCATCTCCTGCTCGCCCCTTCACCCTCTCAATCTGTCTCACTCTCTTTCTCTCGTCTAACTTTCTCGCTTTCTTTCTTTCTTACTTTGCTCTCCTCCTTCCCTCTATCTTTCTTCTTTCTCCCCTCCAACTTACTCCTTCTGTTGCTCCTGTTATCTCTTTGGCTCCCCCTCTCTCATTATCCGTCTGACTTTCTGTCCTCAATCTTGGCCTCTTCCTCTCTTCACTTCCACCATATTTCTTCATCTCTCTCTCTCATTCTCCCCTCTTTCCCTCCCTCCCTTGGGCTAGCATATTGAGCACATTGTCTGGTCTTCCAAATGCAGGAGAAAATACTCCAGGAAGCAAACTACAGCTGTCAGTCATTAGGGCTAGAAACAACATCAACAATATGCCTCAAATCCCTCAAAGTAGAGGGGAACTTTTGATAACAACTCACTCATTTAGGGCCATATGCATGAACACATTTTCCCATAGACACAGAATGGGAAAAACCCTTTGATGCATCTGGCCCTTAATTCTTTTAAAGTTGTCTAGATCTCTCTCACTCTCTCTCTCTCTCTCTCTCTCTCTCTCTCTCCCTCTCTCTCTCTCTCATTTTTCTCTCTCGCTCTCGCTCTCTCTCTCACACACACCCACCCACACATGCACATGTATGCACATACAAACACACACAAAACACACACTTTCTCCCACACACACTTTCTCGTTGACACACACACAACACACTTTGGGACAGATTTACAATAATTGGCGCATCCCTGCATGGATGCGCCAGTTAAGATGCGACACGCAAAAAAAACCTTGCACCGTTGCGCAACGATAGACAGATGTCTGTTGCATCTTGTGTCGTAAGGGCAGCGCATTGCTGGAGTAGTGTCGCAAGCACGATGCAACTCCAGCAATGCTCAGGGGCGGCCTTTACTCATCATGCTTCTTCACTGCTTTCGGCTGCTTCAAGCAGGCATAATGGTTTAATGCAGCGAGGATGTAAAAGTGACTGTCAATTTTTTGGGGCTTCCTTCGACGGAACGCCCACCGTGCATACATTATACCTGGCGCAGGTATAATGTAGCGCAGGGATTTACAACGTGACTGTTAGACCTGGCACCATTGGTGTGGGTCTCCCTTCCATTTTTGCTGTTGCCTCATGTGTTTTTTCTGGTGTTAGATGCTTTGGGCACTGTGCCACTGCTATCCAGTGCCACAGTGCACGTGCCCCCTATTGTAAATTGATGTATTAATCAGTGGTTCCATGTTTGGCTATTTGGTTTACTTGTCAGACCCTAGTCTAGTGCACTGAGTGTGCCCAGGGCGTGTAAATCCAAATGCTGCTGGTGGGCCTGCATTTTAGTTTTTCACTATTGCAAGGCTACCTGTTCTCCATAGGCCAGAATGGGCTGTTAGAGTTATTACATTTTATAATCCTAACTGTCTCAGAGAACATGGTAGAAATTTGAGTTTAGTATGCCTGAACTCAGAATAACAAAATACTTCTTTTAGTGAAGTTGGTTTTAAGATTCTGTGTTTGCAAATACCACTTTTAGAAAGTAGGTATTTGCTTGTCTAACCATTCAAACCTGCCTCTGCTAGGTTGTGTATTCCTATGTCTGGTTTTGTGAGTGACAGGGCTGAGTCACCCAGTGTTGAATAGAGAGATCTGCATCTAGATGGGAGGGAGGAGTTGCACCTGAACCTTGAATAGGGCTGTGCCTACATTCCACAATGCTGGCTCCACCCCCTGGGGAGCGGCTGATGTCTCTGCCCTGCACACTGAAAGAAGAGAAGGAGTCCTGTAAACAAAGTGCTCCAGGACTGTACTTGCCTTCCACAATGCTGGCTCCACCTCCTGTGGGGTGTCTGATGTGCATGCCCTGCACTGTGAAAGGAAAGGAGATTTCTGGTAAACAGAGTGCTTCAGAACTGGTTTGGACTGGGCAAAGGCCCCTCTCCCCTCAGAGAACAAAGGATTTTGGGGTATAAATATTGGGACACAGATCCCATGAAATTAGATCACTTTGGACTACAAGAAGAAACCTTTACTGATGAGAGGAACCTGAATAAACTGAGGAGAGACTATTCCCAAGCTGAAGTGACGCTTGGGGGATAGGCCTGCAGTGGTTGCCTTACTGCCAAAGGAAGAAGAAAGGAACTTTGTGTACTTTGCTTTCAACTTGTGAAGGATCTCCAAGGGCTTGGAAAAGAACTTGCCTCCTGCTGAAGTCTCAGGGACAACAGACTTCACCCCCCAGCTCCCCAGAGTTCTTTGGAAGTACCTGCTGCTGTTTTGGGCCTCCAGAGGGACTGCGTGTCGCAAGGAGCTGGACGCGCGACTCAACGAGAAGAAACTCGTCGCCGTGCCTGCCAGCGCAACTCCGAAGGAGGGTGTCGCCGCTGGAACTGTCCCACTACACCGCATCGGAGAGAAGCGTGCCGCAACGAAGAGAAAGCATGTTGCCGTCGCTGCTGCTGCCGTCGCAAGTCCGAAGGAGGGTGTCGCCGCTGTAGTTGTCGCACTGCACCGCATCAGGAGAAGAATCTCGCAACGAGGTCGGAGCGTGTCGCTGTGTCGCGTGTCGCTGTCGCTGTGCCTGCCGTCGCAACTCCGAAGGAGGTTGTCACCGCTGGAACTGTCGCGTTGCACCGCATTGACCAAGAGCACCTCGCATCCCCCAGAGCTGCTGTAGTCGCATCTTAGATGTCGCCGCTGTAGTTGTCGAATCGAGCGGAAGCTTCACGCATCGTGGGAGAAGAGCGTCGCCGCTGGAGCTTTTGTCGTCGCAACGTAAGGGCGTCCCCGCTGCAGTCCACGCATCGAACCGAGAACTTCTCACGTCTTCACGTCTTTATTTCTTTGTATCTGAACTTTGCCATATTCCCCATCGCTGCGACATTGCTTGTTGTGGAAGCGCAACGTAACTTAAGGTACATTGACGCAGAGTGTCACATCTAAGAACTGAACTGAACTAAGCTTAAATCTACCATCTTAAAGTAATCATAGTGTGTATTTTTTTCGTTTATGGTCTTGTGGTAACTATTTAAAGTCTACATATTTTTTATATAAAACCTGTGTGGTGTCCATTTGTAGTGTTGTGACTGGGTTATTGTATGTGATCAAAACAGCTTAACTTACAACGCCTCTGAAGTAAAGCCCTTCTGCTTGTGCCAAGCTACCAAGGGGTGAGCAGGGGTTATTTTAGGAGTGTAATCCCCTTATCCTGACTAGAGGAGAGGGTCCCTATGTGTCACAAGTACCTACCTGTGCCAACTAGAGACCCCCAAATCTAACAGTGACGCATCTCACTAGAGGCGTCACGTTGTAAATATGTTGCATTGTGGCGCATTGTTTACGATGCCGCTGCGTCACAGAAGTGACGCAAAAGTGTTATAAAGATGTCTCAAGGGGCTTGTAAATCTTCCCCTTTCTTTTTCTCTCTCACACACAACACACACACAAACACACGCAAACCCACACAAAACACACACTATCTCTCAAACACACTTTCTCGCTCACCTACACACTCTCTCTCTTCCACATACACACAAAAACACAGCCACTTTCTCTCTCTATTACATACACATACCCACACCTACACACACACAAACACACACAAAACACAGACACATTACTTCTCTCCTCACACACACACACACACACACCCACACTCACACCCACCCACCCACACATGCATAAGTAATGCTTCCATGCTCCAGGGGTGGGACGAACACAAGAAGAGGGAGGAAATCCTACAGAAGCTGATAAATAAGAAGAAAGCAAATGAGCGTGACAATAAATCCAACCAATAGTAAGCAATAGGCCCACTGTAAGATAAAATTATATGTCTCACAACAAACGCGGTCTTAAGTGGGAAAAAAAATGAATGAACCTTGTGGAATGACTTATCTGTTTGCACAGATTAATGAAACTCAACAGGGGCAACCTTGAGGCATTGCATTGAACACTGTTCCAAGACGGCTTAGGATGAAATGGTAATTAGAGAGAAAAAAGCATAAAGTGACGCAGCATTAGGACCTATGCAAGCTCCTTTTCGGGGTCTCCCAAATTTCTGCCTGTTCCAAACACCAGCTTTCTTAATTTATAGCATGCCTCTTTGAACATTAGAAAATACTTTCACTGATAGGAGTGAAAGCTAAGCTGTGAAGCACATCTGTTTAACTTCTACTGACAATCACCAACCTAACCCTTACAGCAAAAATGACTTCAACATCTGGTTATGGTAAAGCAAATGCAGATTACAGTCTGTGCTCTCTGCTACAATCGCACACTAGGTTGAATAATCAATTTGAAATTAATGGTGGAGACCAAAGCAACTAGTAGATTTCAGGTTTTATGTTCTATGTATTTATGTAAATGTGCATTCTGCCAGTGGTATGGCTGCACAGTGCCTCTTGGATTGGGTTCCTTCTTTTCTGTGTTTTAAGGATTCCATAATATTTGGTGTTGTTTGTTTACTGTAGTAGGGTACCCCATGTGGGTGCAGTTCAACTTCTGTGTCTTTTTCTTCACAAAATAAAATCCCAAGTGGGCTGCAGTGAAATCACCAGTTCACTTCCACTGCACCCACATGGGATAATTGTTTGCAGAAATAAAACTACGGGTTCCAGCATGCCTGAAAGATGCAAATGGGGGTGGGGTCGCACACTACTCACACACCGCGGTGTCGCCCCTAAGGACTCTGGTCAATGTAGTAAAGTGTTCGCAATGCATCATCTTTCGATCTTCTGCTATCTTTGCTGTCTTCGCCATCCCTGGACACGTGTTTCGGGGTATTACCCCTCATCAGCAGGGATAGGCCGTGTACTGGGGTTGCCGATGGCTGCCAATATCTGCCAGGTATAGTACCACTCAGGCGCGTAGGTGCGGGATCCCAGGCTCGTCAGCCCGCTGCTCAAGGGAGCTTTAAAGTTGCAAATGGGGGTGGGGTCGCACACTACTCACACACCGGCGGTGTCGCCCCTAAGGACTCTGGTCAATGTAGTAAAGTGTTCGCGATGCATCATCTTTCGATCTTCTGCTATCTTCGCTGTCTTCGCCATCCCTGGACACGTGTTTCGGGGTATTACCCCTCATCAGCAGGGATAGGCCGTGTACTGGGGTTGCCGATGGCTGCCAATATCTGCCAGGTATAGTACCACTCAGGCGCGTAGGTGCGGGATCCCAGGCTCGTCAGCCGCTGCTCAAGGGAGCTTTAAAGTTGCAAATGGGGGTGGGGTCGCACACTACTCACACACCGGCGGTGTCGCCCCTAAGGACTCTGGTCAATGTAGTAAAGTGTTCGCGATGCATCATCTTTCGATCTTCTGCTATCTTTGCTGTCTTCGCCATCCCTGGACACGTGTTTCGGGGTATTACCCCATATCAGCAGGGATAGGCCGTGTACTGGGGTTGCCGATGGCTGCCAATATCTGCCAGGTATAGTACCACTCAGGCGCGTAGGTGCGGGATCCCAGGCTCGTCAGCCCGCTGCTCAAGGGAGCTTTAAAGTTGCAAATGGGGGTGGGGTCGCACACTACTCACACACCGGCGGTGTCGCCCCTAAGGACTCTGGTCAATGTAGTAAAGTGTTCGCGATGCATCATCTTTCGATCTTCTGCTATCGTCGCTGTCTTCGCCATCCCTGGACACGTGTTTCGGGGTATTACCCCTCATCAGCAGGGATAGGCCGTGTACTGGGGTTGCCGATGGCTGCCAATATCTGCCAGGTATAGTACCACTCAGGCGCGTAGGTGCGGGATCCCAGGCTCGTCAGCCCGCTGCTCAAGGGAGCTTTAAAGTTGCAAATGGGGGTGGGGTCGCACACTACTCACACACCGGCGGTGTCGCCCCTAAGGACTCTGGTCAATGTAGTAAAGTGTTCGCGATGCATCATCTTTCGATCTTCTGCTATCTTCGCTGTCTTCTCCATCCCTGGACACGTGTTTCGGGGTATTACCCCTCATCAGCAGGGATAGGCCGTGTACTGGGGTTGCCGATGGCTGCCAATATCTGCCAGGTATAGTACGACTCAGGCGCGTAGGTGCGGGATCCCAGGCTCGTCAGCCCGCTGCTCAAGGGAGCTTTAAAGTTGCAAATGGGGGTGTGGTCGCACACTACTCACACACCGGCGGTGTCGCCCCTAAGGACTCTGGTCAATGTAGTAAAGTGTTCGCGATGCATCATCTTTCGATCTTCTGCTATCTTCGCTGTCTTCGCCATCCCTGGACACGTGTTTCGGGGTATTACCCCTCATCAGCAGGGATAGGCCGTGTACTGGGGTTGCCGATGGCTGCCAATATCTGCCAGGTATAGTACCACTCAGGCGCGTAGGTGCGGGACCCAGGCTCGTCAGCCCGCTGCTCAAGGGAGCTTTAAAGTTGCAAATGGGGGTGGGGTCGCACACTACTCACACACCGGCGGTGTCGCCCCTAAGGACTCTGGTCAATGTAGTAAAGTGTTCGCGATGCATCATCTTTCGATCTTCTGCTATCTTCGCTGTCTTCGCCATCCCTGGACACGTGTTTCGGGGTATTACCCCTCATCAGCAGGGATAGGCCGTGTACTGGGGTTGCCGATGGCTGCCAATATCTGCCAGGTATAGTACCACTCAGGCGCGTAGGTGCGGGATCCCAGGCTCGTCAGCCCGCTGCTCAAGGGAGCTTTAAAGTTGCAAATGGGGGTGGGGTCGCACACTACTCACACACCGGCGGTGTCGCCCCTAAGGACTCTGGTCAATGTAGTAAAGTGTTCGCGATGCATCATCTTTCGATCTTCTGCTATCTTCGCTGTCTTCGCCATCCCTGGACACGTGTTTCGGGGTATTGAGCAGCGGGCTGACGAGGGACTTTATGGCTGCATGCCTTTGGAATGAACTCCCCCTTTCCCTCCGCAAAGCTAACAACCTCCTAGCCTTTAGGAAAGAGCTGAAGACCATGCTCTTTTCTGTGTAACCACTGCGACGGTAGCGTTGTTGCCTCTGTGTTTTTTGGACTTCAGGCCCCTTTGCCAAAGCGCCGGGACACCCTCTGGGGTAGCCGTGCGCTCTAAAAATACGGCCTTAACATAACATAACATTGTGTTTGGAGATGAAATACCAGTTTTGAAAATAAATGCTTTTTGTGAAAGCTCCCAACTGCGAAGGGCATCCTTGCTTCAGGGCGATTTTTGGGATGATATATCTATCTATCTATCTATCTATCTATCTATCTATCTATCTATCTATCTATCTATCTATCTATCTATCTATCTATCTATCTATCTATCTATCTATCTATCTATCTATCTATCTATATATATATATTCAACAGTGTATTGAAGAATGAGTGGGTGTATAAGTGTTTGAATGGATGATTTAGTAAGTGTGTGACTGTCTGTATACGTGAGTGTTTAAACATGTCTTAATGAATGCATAGGTTAGTCACTAAACTATGTAACTGTCTGTATCAGTCTGTCAGTTGGTGTGTAAGTGGTTGCATGGGTTGGTGAGTAGCTAAAGGAGTGCCTATATGGGTTACTTATTAGTTGTCTGAGTATCTGTATGGGTGCCTTAGTGTCTATGTGGGTGGGGGGGTGACTCCATGCATGGATGTGTGAGTGGGTGATTCACTGGGTGTATGGGTTCAAGATTGCATCTGTGAAGAGCTATATGGCTGGGTGAGTGTGTGTATAGGTGTGTTGTTGAATGAATGGATGTCTCAGTGTGAGTAACTACATATGTGAAAGGCAGTATATGTGGGTGTCGGAGTATATAAATAAACTATATGTGAGAGTGAGTGATTGTGAGAGTAGCTGTATGGATGAGTGTGTGGTTGTATCAGTGATTGTATAAGAGAGTAAGTATGTGTTAGTGTCTGTATGAATAAGTGAGCTTGTTTTTGTATAACTGTTTAGGGGAGTAAATGGAAGTGTGATTGATTTTTTGCATGACTGACTAGGTGAGTGAGTAAAGCTATGGATAAGTGGTGGTGTGTGAGTGTCTGTATAGGTGTATGAGTGCATATGATAGTGCTGTACTGATGAGAGACCGCATGTATGAGTGACTGTATGGGTGAATGAGTGGGTGTGTGTGAAGACTTAGGAATCAGTGAGTGGGCATGTAGTAACTGGTATTGGTGTGTCTAAGGTTTCGAAAATGGTAGTCTGTATTTTAGAGTAGGTGTATCAAAGGTTATATTAGGGTGTGAGGAGGTGCATCAGATTATCACATGGATGATGTCATCAGTGGTGTCACTGACCATGTCATGAATGATGTAATATGTGACGTCATCAGCAGTGCATTGCGGGGGCGTGAGTTATAGTTAGCTGAACTAACTATAACAGCCGAATTTCACAGGTTTTGTACAACTGAAATGTCCAACTAACTATAAGGTCCCTGTGACCTGTGGTTTTTTCAGGGAATTTCAAAGGTTTTTTAAATGCTAATTTCTAAGTATAACAACCCTGAAACCTATGTTTTTTTCAGTGAATTTCATAGGTTTTTTTATGCAAATTTCTAACTATAACGTCCCTAAAACTTATGTTTTTCAGTGAATTTCAAAGATCTTTTAAATGCTAATTTCTAACTCTAACGTCCCTGAAACCTATGGTTTTTTCAGCGATATATAAATATATATATATATATATACACACACACACATACATGCTCTATTGTATCATATTATATTAAGATGTGCACAATGTAATATGGTATTTAATACCCTTGTTTAGCGTAAGATAGGGCCATGATTCACAAGAGGCGGAGTCCTCAGTGTTTCCTACAGCCCTGCCCTCACCATTGGTGACAAATACCATATCGCACCGCGCACCTCTTCATGTATGGATGATGCCATACCATTTTTCATGTTATTAGTTTTGGAAAGTGGCATTTAAACTTAAGCTAGAATGCAAGGGGTTAAAAGTTGTGCTCTGAGGGAAAATCTCGCTGAAGAGGTCTCTTAATAATTAGCAAATGTCTTCACCAGTGTAAAGTCATTATAACATGTGGTAAGTGAGTCGGGAAACAGCCATGTCAAGATTGATGCACTTTAGCAATAACACTGAGCTTGACCTTTGCACTGTACTAAAAATGTGTGTTTATTAGAACAGTTACTCTAAATGACATGTCTTAGTGGGGCCACATACACCCTTATATAGTTATACAAGTGAATGACACAATACATCTCTGCTCTGCATATTACTAGGAGAATCAGCCCCCACCCCCCCGAAATTTTTCCTAGTCAAGCTAGCACAGCGCTTCCCGGCAGGATGCAGCGCTCTAATGATCATCATCCATTCTCAGTAGCAACCGGGCACTCCGGGAGAGTGCATACCTCCAATGTTAGACTTCCATTTCTAGCACCAACAGACTTCCAACTGAACCCCCTTCCCAAACTTTAAGTGTAGTACAACACCTTATTACTTATTCTATAAGGTAGTTCAGCGGGATAAGTGCCTGCTCCATAGATCACCAGCAGAGCAACAGTCTGAATCGACTCAGGAACAGCATTAGTTATTCTCCTGATGTAGTTGTAACGAGCGTCATCTGAATGTACAGCATAATTTATAATATTGATATTGTTATATGTTTTTTCACAGCACAAAGGAGGCAAACCTATTTCAATATAATCACTAGTGCCTTATTTTGCTACCCATGTATGTACTGGTCAGTCATATACAATGATAATAATTAGAAGCGTCAACTTTGGTCGGCATTTTGAAATGCACACTATTCCGTTTGCTCCATTATTCTTTTTTTATTTGTATAATTTCATTCACGTTCTCAAACCATTTGTTGCATTCTGCGAACAGCAGGAGACGTTTTAATTCAGCCAGTAAGGCAATATGGTATTGAACAGGTAGTGCTAGGTGAAAGGAATTAAAATCCTTAATAATAATTGTAACGTATACAATGAAACGCATGTTTGATGTCCATGCCAATGTCCTGGCATTTTAATTCATGTTTTTTTGTGTCCCTCAGCGCTCTGAGTTTGTTCACTACCCGCTGTAAATGACGCCCTCGGCCTCCGCTATATAAATGGGTAAATCAGCTCTGTCCCATTAGGAAGCGAATTGATGTGACCTACAGGGGTTATCAGCTATGCATGTTGTGCTTTCGGTTTTATGAGCTCATTTTCTTATTCTTTGTTTACTGTTTATAATGCTGCTCTGCTTACGGGCCTCCAATCATGTTACCGAGTAGGATTGTAAGGCCATGGCCATTTTAAATGTCCCCTTAAGATATGTGGTCATAAAACAGTTACAACGAACAGGTAACAGCATTGTAAATTATGGGCATAATCTATACAGTTACACATTTCACAAGCAGTTGGACGCTGGCTCTTGCTGGCAATTTCAATGTTCTGGGTCTGCAACAACAAGTCCTAGATCCAACTCTTGTAGCTGTACGCACACTTAACCCCATGTCTGTCTGCGGCCTGATGGTTTGTGGTGTCCCTTTTGCATTGTGATGGGTGTGTGGAATTCGTTGCCATTTAGTTTGTTCTTCCCTTGGCTCATGTGTCCGTGTACAAGCAGTTGCACATGTGTATTTGGGGACTGAAATAAATGTGGAAAAATACTAGCTGTAGCGTTGTCTTTTGCTTGTGGCAAACATAATGCGGATAAATACAGACAAAATGCCCAAAAAATAAATATGGATAAATACAGACAGAAATGGCAAAAAAATGAATACCATAAAACCGGGAGCCCTATTTATAACTAAAGTCGTACATATATAGTATCTATATTGCATCTTATTTCACTTTGAGCTCCAGTTCTGGTTCAATTCGACTATTTCTAACTTCTTTACAAAAGAAGTCTGCATGGTATGAACCACTGATGCTCCATATATAATAAGCTATTTATCGCCACTGTTGATGAACCGCTGCTGCATCCCTCTCTCGTGGGTTATTGCCCTGCAACACTCGACGAGAGAAATAAACTGACTATTGCACCTGCATACCTGCTTCCCCATCCTTGCTCTCAGGTGTAAGTCACAAAGTTGGTTGTGACTGAAGTACTCCCTTCCCTGAATCCTCTGCTGACACCGGTTTGCGAGTATAAGATGCTTAGCGTAGTGTCTGAAGTTTCTGCAATCACCGGACTTTTGCATCTAATAATCAGCAATCCTGACAAATGCACGAGCTGCTGCGAGTATACGAAGAGGATTGGCAGAGTATACCAACCCAGCAAGAAACTTCGTTCAGTGAAGGGGAGGTTTAAACTGATTCTGGTCTATGTTTGTAGACGTGTCTTTTATTAAATACCAAGGTGGTATGTGGCTGGCTATGATGGTATTCTAACATATGTACAGTGGCAAACTGCGGGAATTACGCCCAAGTGGGCAATGTATATACATATCATGGCGACAGGGTGGTAGCACGATAAAAACCACTGAAACTATTTGGGTCTGCACTTGCCTTTCTTCGTGTATCCAGGGGATCAAGTGGCAAGCGTGTCAATATATATATATATATATATATATATATATATATATATATATATATATATATACATTTTTTTCTAAATGTAGGACAAAGATACATGTTGCAACACTGGTAACTTAGTTTTAGATTAAATATATTAAAATAAATTAAATTATTTTTTGTGGAGCATAAATTAAAAATTAATTCCAGCTAAAGAAAAATGTATTACACATTAATGATTATTAAACGTGATGAATAGGGTTAGTTAAAAGTAATTTAATTATATTTTAATAATATTAATGCAACATTAATTTATAAAATCAAACGAAAATTGTAAAATATTTGGGTCCTTTTTGGGTTCTAGTAACTTTAGAAGTGCAGTTTGTGAACAGCAGAGGGCTTACTCCTTTGTGGGTGGGTGTATGTCCCTCCCTAAAGTCCTCCCTAACCTTTCATTAAACCCTACGTAGTCCTCACCAAACTCTTGCGATTTAGTACTACGGCCCCTTTTTCCAGCCACTCTCCCTGGTTCCTCGCACATTTGCTACTAAGCAGTAAGCTTACATGGTGAGCATATCCTCTAAGAAAAAATAGAAGAGGTGGAGGTAGCGATTCTTACTCGTAGGACGGTGAATAATATTTTGTAGTACTTTAGTAGTACTACTGAACTTACTCCACGATGCAGTTTGTGATAAGGCCCCCATGTATTAATTTGGAGCTACTCGGGGAAAACCAATGCAATATTCAAGCGCCCAGAATAACTGGTACTGCACAGATGGGTGATTATGAGGTGCCAGTACCAGATGAGTAAGGGATAGCATGAGTCGAAATGAGGGCCTACAGAACTGGAAAAAACTGGAAAAAACGGGCGTATGTAGGCTTGATCGCGGCTGGATAAAGCTAATGCTCTCCAGGCAGGCCTTCAAATGCCATCTTTCCCTTGATAATATTAAAAGAGTGTGATAGCGCTCATCTAGACTCAGGCACTCATACTTTGACACCCTTTCCTGCTCTAGAATGCCCTCAGTGGGTATGTAGTAACGAGATACAAAGCTTCAAAAATAGGGGAAAGCAAACTTTTACCCTCATATGCCCAGTTACAATAAATTAGGATATTCTATCTTAAAGGTAGTAGACTATCTCCTGATTTTGCTCCACCTACGTAATTCTTAGTAAAATGTGCCATGGATGCCCACTGCATCTGGGAAATCACCACCAAGTCTAGGGGATCAGGGTATTCATGCCCTGCCCCCTTTGTCTTTTGTCTTTTTTGTTTTATGTTTTTTTAGGGGCTTGCTCACATGTTGTGTCCCGGGATCCCAACCCCGGGATACACAGTTTCCCTTCCCGCACCGGTGTGGGCAGGGAAACCTGTGTTTGCTCCTACTTGCCAGGAGCATTTTGCAAAACTCCTGCCACACAGGAGCAAACACAAAGTCTGCACCCAGCCAGCAGGAGCTTTGAAAATGCTCCCACCGGCTGGGAGTAGAGTTGAGATCTGTTTACCTGCCTACACTGATTTTGGGCAAGGGAACAGATCACAATACTGCTTCCTCCCGGAGGGAGCAGCATAAGTAGCTATCCCTGTGGGCTGAGCAATGATGGCTCCTCCTGAATGCAGGGAGCTGGCTAGGGTTACAGGGGCTTTCGGGTTCCCCTGTGTCCCCCAACTCGGATATGGTGGGTGCCCTGAGTGGGTGCTAGGGAACCCACCTTTAAGTAATGCAGGCTCTGGAGGATGGGGTCCCTGTAGCTGGCGTGGCACCCTCCCCTTTATTTTGAGTAGTGGGTGGCCCCTGAGGATCAGGCTCCCAGGAGCCTAATAAGGCTCAGGGATGGGGCCATGCTGCTCCTCCCCTTTAAAAATAAAAAACAGCCATGGGGAATGGGGTCCCCAGGGCCTAATAAGGCTCTAGAAGGGGACCGATGGCCCTCATGTCCCTTTGAAATAAATAAGGCCCTAGGAGATGGGGTCCCCATAGCCTAATGATACTCATGGAAGGGGGCACGTGGCTCCCTCCCCTTTAAAATATATATTGCCCTAGGGGACGGGGTGACCACAGCCTTAATAGGTGGCGGGTACATAAGTTATAGTTACCTTAGGGCACAAGTTATAGTTCCTTGAGATAACTATAACTATAACTGATGAATTTCGCTGTTTTTTAGAGTTACGTTGTTACTGAACATTTTACCCAGCTATTACACTACTTTAGCCTTTGTTTTGTTGTACATATGTGTGTATATATATATATATATATATATATTTATGAGTCACTTCACAGGTCCCTATTCAGAACCTGCAAAGCATTGTACTTGACATACAAAGCAGCCCACCTCAGAAGCCATGAAGTATGAGACCTGAGCCTCTGGTTACAGATGCATAAAGCAAAACAAAGTGAAACCATCTCTGGAAATTCTGACCTTTACACAAGTAATCAATTAATACTTTTCAGGAAGGACCCCCAGAATAGGGAACACCATCCTTTTAGACCTATTCATCATCCTGTGCCTTGTGGACAAACTAAAAAAAACTCCTAATTTAATAGCAATCATACCTGCAGAACCTGCCCCAACTAAAAGACTGCCCAAAGCGAAGCTACACTCCCCATGCTTATTAGCCTGTCAGGTCCTATCAGCGGTGGCTCCTCCTCTTAGGCAAAGGAGCATTGTCCCACTGCTTTAACTACAGTGCAGAGGAAAAAGAAAATGATAATCACGGAACATTTTTTTTTTTTTACCATTCCTGCTTAGGTGCATCGAGGGGCAGGGCTGGCTAGAGCAGGGGCCGGGGGAAGAAGTGGTGAGCACACTAAAGTGTGCATGATGGTTTGGCCAGCCGTCTTGGGCTGGCCAAACACCGGTATACACACTTTGCATGTTCTCCCCCGGCTGAATTGAACAGCCTGAATGGAGAACATGCCCTGCCTTCCACTCCCTCTTTGAGCGCCAAACCATGGTGCTCAGACCAATCACAACACTGCTGTAAGGCAGCGTTGTGATTGGGTGGGAGAGTCTGGGAGCCTAGGTGCTTCCTGCGACAGAAGAAAGGTGGAGGCTGGTGGCTGGTGACCAGCGACAAGTAGGTATGTCTTCTTTTTTTATTTTCTAACCCCCCACCTCCCCCCTCACCCGCTACCACCATTCCCTACCAGCCGCCACTAGGTCCTATGCATGTAATGTAACGTTTTGCACCCACAAGGACATGGCAATCCCGATCGTCACAAGTTATGAAAACTGTATTATCTTTTTCACCCATTCAGTGTCGATCAGGCTATGACTAGAGCATATTCAGTTACCATGATATGTTTCTCCTTTGCCTCCAAAGCGGATCGTTGTTTAAGATCCTCACCTCCCTGGCTCATAAGGCATTCATTTCAATCATCATGCCATCTTTGAATCTGAAGATGCCTCTCTTGCCCCACCTTGTGTTATATAACTCCTTCTATTGTCACATCTCACACCCCATTACTAAGGTGTCTGGTGTAGGGGTTGGCAAAAGTGTGAGATAGCACTACTGTGAATGCTGCAAAAAGGTATGAAAAGAGTCCCAAATGTAATGGAATATGGGAAGATTTTTTTAATCTGAAGAGAACACATAGCAAAATGAGGGTTTTGCTGGGGGAAATATTAGAAAATATTTTTTTTGCATAATATTTCTTAAATAACACTGTAAATTACTTTTTAGCGGTGGAGTTTACTGTAAAAACAGTAGATTCCATAAGTAGAATCACAGAAAACCAATTCTGAATTTTGAAATTTCATGAAACTAAACATCACACATTTCACCCAGTTATGTGAGCATAATCTTCTATGCTACTCAAAACTGCGATTCTACTCAGACATTTCGGTTGGGCAGTCTTGCTGTACAAACGGCCTTCTTATAACTTGCATGTATAGACAGGCTGCCATTTTGAAAAAAAAATTCTCTGATAAATTGCTGTGTCAATAATTTGTGAACAAATAATTAAATAAGATCAATCAAAATAGGAATCTTTGGGGGATATGTACAAGGACTGGCGAAAACTATCACTAACGTTAGTTAGCGGCAGTATTCCTACCGCTGCTTACAGCTGAAAATTATCACAATGTTAGTGACGTATTTACAAGCCATCGCTACATGGCAATAGCTTCACGAATCGGCTGAAAAAACTGCTGCTAGCATTAGCTCAAGGGCAATAGGAATTCCGGCATTAGTGTGCGAAAACCAACAAAAGGTCCATTAGGGGCAAAAAAATGCATGTTAGTCAGCCCAACGTGAGTTTTGCCTCTAATGGAAAAAATAGCCTATCAGTCGACCTCCAATAGAAAAAAGGCCAAAAAAAATATGAAATGCAGAATGGAGAAATGAAGGCCAAGTGCACCATACATCAACAACCCCCTCTAGCCACCCAACATCCAGGATGACCAGGATGAGAGTCTGGATGCCTCGCTGGACCTGCGCCTGGAGCATGGATGCCTTGCTAGACCTGCGTCTGGAGCCTGGAATGGGATGCAGAGGAGCTGTGGAGTTGATGAGCCGTGGTAGTAGACATTGAGGCACAGCGATTGCCCCTATCTGGTGGTGAAGTCTGGCCGGTCGCATAGAGACATGTTGCTGGCTTGTGTGAGAAAACCGCCTTGCACCCCTTGGAGCTGTGATTGGTAGAGGCGCTCCTGCACACCAATGTAGGGAGGTCTGCATCGCATACTACGATCCACCACTACACCGGGTTGCACGGCGCCTCTCTGCATCAAAGGCCAGATGATGTTGCGCTGGCCGGACGCTGTGGAGGGTGAAGCCCCTGAGCTGTGCTAAACTTGTGTGGCGGGAGCGCTGCAACTTCACGCCTAAAGGGGTCCTGCTGAATCAACTGCATCGAGAGGTTCACCAGCGGACTTGGCGGAGACTGCTGTACCCAGGCTTATGAAATCCCACCTGGCTGAGGCTCCTGCTGGTTGAGTCACAGATTTGGAGAGAGTTTAGCGGATTGCACCACGGTATCAATGTCCAGGTAAGGAGAAGCCGCGACGCATAGCGGAGGAGGTCCGGAGGTCAAGTCGCCCAGGCCTAGCACCTGTAGATGACTCACCCCAAGTGGCGGATCATCTGCTATGGCAGAAGAGTGTCGCCCCACTGTTTTCAAGCAGTGCTAGAAGAGGAACAATCAGCACATGATGATAACTTCCTGATGTAATCATGCCATGTTTCCTTTGCAGGCGGGAGGGTGAGTAGTGCTGCTGCACTCACGGAGCAGGGCAGGGGTGGAGTGGCATGCCCACTCAAGTGCGCAGTGACTGTTTGGTTGGCCCGCTCAAACTGCCCAAAGCAGTGTTGCACACTGTCCTGTTCGCAATGCAGACTGCATTACAGCATGCATGGAGAACATGCCCAGCCCTCCATGCCCTGCCTGAACGCCTCGTCCTGGCGCCAATGATCAATCCCAACACTGCATTGCAGCATTGTGATTGGCTTAGGGGAGGGAGCCTGGCTGCCTACTTCCTGTTCCTGGAAGCAGATTTAGGAGAGCAGAAGCAACGAAGACACGGGACCCGGCCTCGAGGTAAGATTTCTCTCATTTAAATATTTACAACACCCGCTCACACACACACACACGCGTCCACACCCTATCAGGTGTTCTTTCCGGGGTTCCCCCCTCTCAGCTGTCCAGTATCCCCCACAGCACTTCTCAATGGTGGCCACTGTGCGGCCATGCACAGCAGGCGTACCACTGGTGTGCCAAAGGTATATATGGAGTTACGACGCATACCATTACATCGCATTCCATTATATTGCAACAGTGGCGAATGTGTTGGATTGTGGAGTTGTAAACATTACTATTCCCATTTCAGTGAGTGCAACCCTAAAACTAACCCTTCCACCCCAAAGCAAACCCTGAACCCTAAAATTCATCTTTGAGCCCCCAAAACACACCCTAAAATCACATTTGACCCAAATGCACACCCCAATTTTCATTATTACCCCAAAACACAGCCCAAATTTCAAATTTTACCCCATAATACACCCCACATTTCATCTCTCACACCCAAAACCCATATCCACCCTAAAACTTAAAAATACTCCATTACTGACCTCACAATGCATTGTAATGGAATGCAATGTAAAGGCACCTGCGTTGTTGGAGTTGCGTTGTAAAGGCATTACCATGTAATGCCTGCGTTGTAATCAACGTCTCCCATGACAAAGGCAAGCCATAACCAAGCCCGTCTGCGTCCGTCTGCCCCTGGACCACGCTCAGCACCAAGGACCCTTCCTCTCAGACACTCAACCCCTACGGTGCCAGCACCCTCCTCGCTATCCATCCTGGACACCACATCGCCTGCCAAGGCCAACATCTGCTCCAGACCGGATATCGCCATCGCCATCACTGATGGCTACTAAATCACCCGCAAGGACCACCCTGACCTCCCAGGAGGAGGCATTGACAGCACCCACAGAAGCACACACCGTCTGACCGTGCACTCGGATGACCCAACGGTGACCATGGAACAGCTCAACTTCCAGATCCGGACCAACCCCGACCCCTTACTCTGTGGCACCCTCATCTGCAGGCCCATCGGGCCATTGACACCCATTCTTCAATACCATTGTAGACCTCATTGCACACCAGGCTCTCCCTTTCACCGACCACATCCTACTCGGCGAACTCAAGTTCCACCTGGACAACCCCAATTGACCAGAACACCACCCCCCATGGGGAAGCTCCCCAACATCAGACTCAAACAGCTAGTCACTACAGCAAGCCACATAGCAGGACACACGGTGAAATGAAGCCCCAAGGGTTATCTACATTTTTAAGACCAGCTATTTTCTGGTCTTAAAAAACTGTCTCTAACTGCAGTTAGCAGCAATTTTTTTGGTCCTCCAAACTTTCAGAATCCCCTTGTAAGTATCGCGAAGTGAGGTTAGCGGCCGTTTTTGCACGGGAACGCCTTCCTTGTGTGTCATTATAATGGACGTTTTCGCCGGAAAACTGCAGCTAACAGAGGTTAGCAGTAGCTTGTACATAAGGCGATAAAAATCTCGCCGCAAAAAACCGCCGGAAAAGTGCAGCAAATCCTGCGTTTACTCCTTGTTCATATGCCCCGTTGTGTTTTTTAATTCTGGCAGAGACAATTCTTAGTAAATCGACGTTGCACACCATGAAATAAATAGTGCCTCCATTCTACCTGAAGCCCTTTCATATTTTTGTAGTGTTCAATATCAGCTGATAAATTCTGAAAACAAAAGGCTATCTATGTAAGCCTATGTAGGCTTCCCAAGAGGAAATATGGCTATCGCCTGAAAATGTTTACAATAGATCCTTGAACACAGTTCTGATGCCTCTTTTGCCTAAGTTGTCTTTAAAGAATGCTAAAATAAATACATTTTATATTTGGGGAATCGAGCTACCCTTTTTTGTTTGTTACTATATAAAAAGTCTGATCTATAAACCGCTTTTGAGAAATATCTTGCACTGTCTGAAGTCCAAATGCTAAAGGTTCGCTTTGAATATATCTAGTTACATTCGGGAGAATGATGAGTCGGCTTCATATGACGCTGGTCAGCGAGGTAGGAAACAGAGGCAGCTAGGTTAGCTCAAGATGTGCTTGTTGAAGGTCGAACATTGGATTCACACATGAGTAATCCTAAGAAACGTCCATGAACACGGCATCCGCATTCGGTGACCTAGTATGAAGTAATTGCAATATATCAAAGAGATCAAAGTTATTATACAATCATTTCCTGCTAAAACTTTAGCAAAAGTATATTTCGTAGTAAAAAAAATGATAATATAGTAGAAAAATTCTTACTTTTTGCAAGATGTTTTGCCTGCAGGTGAAGACTGGGGAATTTGACAAACTTCCAATCTTTATGAAGGGTGAAGATTGTCTAAAGGGATACAAAAAAGTGATGAGTCGAATGATTGAACTATTCTCCGCTACTGGTAGTTACTCGGGGATATATCCCCGTCAATCATTGTTTTGCCTACTAAGCCACCTCAGACAGCGCCCAGTCATATGAAAACCAGCCTTGGTCGTGCTATAATAAAAATAGCCCAGCTAGGTTCACAGTGAACCGATACACAAGCAACCCCAATTTCAACTTATTTTTCAACAAAACAAAACTTTGTGGGCTAAATTAAAATTTCTTCCTACAGGAGACAGAAGTTAACTGTAATAAAAAGCCACAGACAACAAACTGTCAACATTCTACAGAAAAAAATGTTAATCGGTAAATTTAAGACCATTTAAATTAAGACAACTACATTCCCAATTTGATTTTCCAATCTCTGCTTGCAGTGTCAAATGGATAATAGATTACCAAACGTTAATTGAAAGGGAATGTTTTTGCACTAATATATTCCAGGGAATGTGAGCACAAGTAATGTTGCAGGGGACAAAATGTTACGGTGATGAAAAAATATGTTTTTTCATTTTATCTCCAACACGAAATTTTGCATGCACCTCCAGCATAAACTGCTGAACATCAAACTTGGCGTAAAAGTAGAACTTTACTCAGTAAGCATGCTTTTGTTGGTTTGTTGTTTTTGAGATATAAGCGTTTAAAAAACTTGCCAAGGGGGCTTTAACCGTTTAACACGTTTGTATATCTGTTCATTTAGAAAATGGCCCAATGATTTGCTACTCCTGTCAATCACATTTTATATTTTTTGAGAAATGTGATTGCCTAAAAATTACAAGTGAAATCCATTTGCAAATTTTGGTGGCGAAAAAATGTTCACAACCATGAGAGGGAAACATAAGAGACATGAGTCCCACATCTGTGAAACAATCTTTTGCCCCAAATGAGGAAAAAGCATCAAAAGCAGTTTGCAAAGTAGAGAATCCCAAAAAGCGATCGCATTGCCGCAACCCGTCATTTCAGATGCCTTTTTGCGAATGATTTGTGAATAAGGTGTGATTTATGACTTTCCACCAGCATGGGGAGCCACTATCTGACATCAGACAACAGATGATAGCCACCTAGTGGTGTTGAAAACACTAGGCTGGTAGCAGCATGGCAGAGGCCGTGCCTGGCCCTTTGCACATGGCTAAAGTCTGTAATTTGCAGGTGTTGGATGACAGCAGAAGGTTGGGCGCAGGGCTGTGCAAGGCCCTGTGTCCAGTCCCAGCTAGGCACAGCAGTGCACAACCGGAGTTGGCTGACAGCAAGGGGTTGGGCGCAGTACTTGAAGCTAACCCATGCTCCACCTTGTGCAACAAGAGTCGACTGCCTGCATCAGGTTAGGCACAAGGCTGGGTGCAGATCTGGCCCTGTAGCCAACATCCGTTGTACATGTCCAAAGGCTGTACACAGTGAGGGTTTGTATTTAAGTAAGTACATCATTAAAAAATATGAAATTCACTGATTCTATCTATCTATCTATCTATCTATCTATCTATCTATCTATCTATCTATCTATCTATCTATCTATCTATCTATCTATCTATCTATCTATCTATCTATCTATCTATCTATCTATCTTTCCCTCCTACCCTTTTACCTTACACCATTTCCCTTCTAAGCTCCACTTATCTCATCTTCTACGTTCGTCAAATGTTTTACTAGTAACTGATGTAACTTATGTAATTTTGTAACTTTGTGGAACCTTATGTAAAGCGCTCTGATACCTCCGGGTCTATCCAGGGCTATATAAAACTCAAATAAATAAATAAAAAAATATATATATATAAAAATATATATATAGATATACATATTTTCCCAGTAGCAGTCCCCAGTCACCACTGAATAATTATAGTTAGAAACACGTTGCCACAGGAAACAGTTTTTTTGGTTTGCTTATAACTCTGGCGCCATTTGAAGAATCTTCCTGAAACTTAAAAAAAAAGTCTTATCCACCTCTGTTCCTTTCAGTGTATGTTCGGGTTGATCCGTCAAGCAGGGGCCAAGAAAAATGGTGAAGTCCCATGCACGTTTAAACCATGCGATTTTCCATAGGAAAACTAAACAGCGATACTGCAAAGAAAGCTTGCTTTTTGCGATACGGTTTACATTTGTTGAGTAATTAAGGTTCAAAAACTTTTATATTTCACGCCCCAGAGGATCTGTGAAGCAGACCGAGTTTGAGATAAGATCTGTTTGGCTACCACCACAACAACAACGACGTGGTGGCAGCCTTCTTAGAACTCAGAACTTGCCCTGAAAAAATTGTAAAAAAAAGATGTAAGGAGACAGGGACGGGGGAATATAGTTAAAACATTTTTACTACAAATTTGTAGTGAATAGAAAAAAGAGTAGAGAGGCGCACTCAATGAAATTAGTAGCTCAAAAAGTCCATAAAATACGTAGATCTTCTGTCGTTTTTCTTAAATATATTCTTTATTTTCATTCGCATAAAACGGCACAGCCAACGCGTTTCATCCCCAAAATGTGCCTAGGGAATTTCGTCAGGGCTGAAAAGAGACATTTACATGTACAAGTATTTAATTTATCTTACGCCTAAAGTTGCTTATAAAAAGGAACATATCCAAGCTAGTAAGTAAAAAAATATAATCTTTACAAAGAATTGCGAAGTTTAAAAAGCAAGCAAACCAATAGATCCAAACATATTGGACAGAATAGATATCTGCCATATGACAGAGTTAGTTTTCCCCTTATGGATGCATATGCTCCCTCACCAGTGCATTGCAACCATACACCCACTGAAAATGGTGAAAAGGGAAACCAGGCTGTTGGAGAGATAGATGCCTGGAAGAAATTGAGTAGTTATAACATGCATAAAGTTTGCTGTGTCCAAAGAGATAGTGTGTGGTCAAGAGGACCATAGTCCAAAATTCACAGATATAAACCACACGTGAAAGTAAAACCATTAAAACGCCATCTTAAAGTGAAAAAGTCCACAGCCTTAATGGCCCAGAAAGCCTTAGGGTATCGCGAAAAAATAACTACATAGATTTATTCCATGACTCACCATATATTGAACAGTCAGGTTAATGAAGTGGTCTTAGAAAAGATCGCTCTATCGACGCTGTTATGCCAACTTGATCACAGTAGATCTCAGTATTTTCCTAAAGTAGAGATATAATATTATAATATGATAATTAAATCATATTATTCCCCATATTATGGCAAGGTGTCCAGTTTAAATATATATTACCAGACAAAGTCGTGGTCATGCTGTTTACGTTGGGATAAATATTGTCCCAACATGCATGCTATCCATAATGTTCTATTTGAAAGGGAGACCTTTGTATTAGCAAAAAATGAAAACGGGCATTCCCCAGCCCAGGATATACCCTTCGCATTCGATAGGACAAAAAAGGGGGAGGGGGGGAAAGAGGGGGAGGGAGGTGGTGGAGGGAGGGGGGGGGGAGGGCCGCATAGCCAAAGACCAGAGTTGAGTGGTCCATAACAGCCTAATTTGTGACCAAGGGAGATTAAATGGTACCTTGGAAAGATATGTCGCCCAGGTCCAAAATAAGATAAAAGTTCATGTCCCCCGAGTTGGCCAAGGATGCAGCTTTTGACGGACAGGGTGTCTGTAGATCCTGCCCACCTAAACGTAATAAATGAGAAAATGTGTGAGGTAATGTACCGCACATAATGGCAAATGCGTGGGACTCGATTGTCAAAATCAAAATTAAAGCAATGAGAGTCATCAGATAAAGACTTAAGTTTTAAAATAAAATGAACATAGAGTCTTGTACGTGGCCGGCTAATATCGTCTGCGTTTCTAGTAAGCCGGTGATCCTTGGAGATCCAACTCAACCGCCGGTGATGGAAGGAATCATAATGGTACCTCCATTTACTAATGACATGTATATAACGAGTTCTACATTGCCCCCCTCCCTCGTCGAAAATCACATGCCTGTATACAACCCTCCGCTCTTATGAAATTCAAAAGTCCACCCGCTTACATATGATGCCTTAGGGGAACTTCACAGCAACGGGCGTTCAGCGTCCTCCAGGGGGTAACCGGCTCGTGTGGTGCCTGCTCTTCGCGTTATAGCGGAGAGTACCTACGAAGAGCCAGATAAACACAAGTTACCGCAATTTGGAACCAGCGAGTAAAAAGCCCCCCGTGGCAACCAGACCCCCCAGGTCGTTTCACGTACCTCTGATATGGTACCCGTACTCCACTGCTCCTCCTCATGGATTAGTGGCAGCGGGGAGAAGCCAGTGAGCGCCATATTTAAAGTAGGGTATGCCATTCCTCTAAGTTAGTCACATGGTGTTTGGACCATCCCGTTTTGTTTCACGGAGTGCCGTGTTTACCAAGGCGGCCATTTTTAAGTGGTACGAAAAACGGCATTTTTCTGAAGTTTACTTGTTAAAAAACGTCATTTTTTAGTGACGAATTGAAGCGTTTATAACCTAAATTAATATTACAAAAAATCAGTTTAAAACCAGAATGATTGCGTATATCCTGAAGGATATTACTTTGATGACGGTATTTTTTTTGTTGAAATATCGTAGCCATGTAATGGAGTTCAATTCAATCGAATACGTGTAATGAGAGGGGAGCACGATGTGGCCCCAACCTAATATCAAGGTATATTTCGATTCCCTTAAGGTGCAGGCAAACGAAGCGCAGTCCCCGTCGACCCTGGCGGCCATCATGGAATGGTTTAGACTGTGCATATTGCGCATGTGAAATACCCATTCAATGCACCAAATTAAATGCTGCAGAAGTATTCGTGCGCCCCCAAGTTGTTAAAACCTAACCAAGGTGCGAGTAAAGAGTGACAGTGAAGTAATGCTTACAGTGCGTCCAAGCACATAGAAGAGGAAAGACAAGTTTAAATTTAGATACCATTCAGAGAAAAGCGGGCATACCCTAAAAGGAACAGCAGCCCCCATTGACGAGTCTACAATATAGCTGATGTGTTCCCACCCCAAGAAAAAAACATATAGCAACCGTCCAATATATCAAAGGATACTTGCAATGTATAGGGCAGCAGAATCACAATGTTAGAAGGAACAATATTATATATACGTTATACAAGGTGGGTTGAAGTCCAAAAAGAAGAAAAAGAAAGAAACATCAATGTTACATACATATTGTGCAAGGTCAGAACAGGGGGAATCCATTATAACAGTTTGTTTCTTACATCATAATGCAGTATGTTCCCATCTATACAGTTATATCCTCCATTCATCCCTTGCACCTGACACAGGCCTCCAAACTGGTTTACACAATCAAATCTCAGCATCCATAACCTTGGTTAAATAGGGACAAATGGTATTGGCATTACTCTATATTTCAAGTCAAAAAGTGATGAAGCTCTTTGTCCGTGTTATGCCCCATTTGTGTCGCCCGTAAGCGGCAAATCCACTTTGCTTCCCTCTGCCTGACAGCTAGTTCTCGATCACCCCCCCTTTTATCCTGCGGGATATGATCAATGCCGTGGAACCAAAAGGAAGTATCATGTGGATGTTTCTCATCATAGTGTAAGCTTACCGGGTAGCGTTTGTCTTTACCGATAATTGCCCTTCGATGCTCTTGGATTCTTATTTTTAGTGGGCGGATGGTGCTTCCCACATAGATAATATTGCAACCACATCCCAAAACATAAATTACATGTGTGGTATTACAGTTAATAAAACTGTTTATTTTGTAATTTTTCGGTGTGTTGTACCTAAAATTGGTGGTTTTATTTAGGCCCGAAGTGCAAACTATACATGATCCACATGTATAAAAACCAGAAGGTTGGGAAGGAAACCATGATTCACGTGGGGTGGTTATGTAACTTTGACACAAGTCATCCCTAAGGGATTTGCCCTTTCTATATGAGATGAGTGGTCTATTAGGTATTAAGTCCCGTAGTCCTGGAGCATTTTGCAGAATTCCCCAATGCTTCCTAAGTACATTATGAACTTTATTGCTATTAGCATTATATTGGGTTGTAAAAGTTATACTACGGTCCTTCTTCTTGGATTTAGTAGAGTTGGCATGGGTTGTCGTCAACAGAGTGTCTTCCCTGTGTAAGTTCTTTGCTTTCTGTATTGCTACATCCACCACTTTTTGATCATAGCCCCTCTTGAGGAACCTATTTCTTGCATTAGACAGATTTTGGGCATAGGTATGTTCTTCGCTACAATTTCTGCGCAATCTCACCATCTCGCCGTACGGTATATTATTGATTACAGAGCGAGGGTGGGCGCTGTCCGCATGTAATACTGCATTACATGAGGTTTCCTTCCTGTATAGGCTGCTTTGTACCACGTCATCCTTGACATAAAAACAAATGTCCAAGAAATTGATGGTTTCTTTACTGTGTGTCATGGTCAATTTTACATTGTGTTTGTTGTTATTTAGGTATGCGTGGAATTGCTGTAAGGATTCCACCGAACCCGACCAGAGGACGATGATGTCATCTATGTACCTCCCCCAGAATACAATATATTCAGTCCAGGGGGAGGCACATTTGTTCCAAGCATGCGTCTTTTCAAAATGGCCCATAAACATACAGGCATACGCTGGAGCAGCCTTAGAACCCATAGCCGTACCACGGGTCTGATGATACCAGGCAGAATCGTGTAGAAAATAATTGTTATTTAAAATTATATCTGTCATCTCTAGTATCATACTGTTAAAGTCATGCTTGTCAGCTGGTTCCCGGTCCAAAAAGGATTGTAGTGCTTTCATGCCCATGTCTCTATGAATACAAGTATACAGACTTTCAACGTCAAATGTGATGAATGAAAGTTCATCTGACCATTGAAAGTTGTTTAACTTAGCAAGGATGTCTTTACTGTCCTTTATGTAGGAAGGAAGATCCACCACATATTTCTGCAGATGGAGATCCACAAATTCTGAGATTTTCTCCGTAGGAGACCCAATCCCAGAAATAATGGGACGTCCTGGTGGGAAGGCCCCCCCCTTATGGACCTTAGGCAGGATGTATATACAGGGGAATCTTGGTTTAGTTACCCGTAGATATTTTACTTCATCCTCCGACAGGAGGCCAGTCTCTTTCCATTCTAGTAATTTTGCTGTTACCATGCCAGTTACTCCACTGGTTGGGTTGGGTGTCGGAGGATGAAGTAAAATATCTACGGGTAACTAAACCAAGATTCCCCTGTATATACATCCTGCCTAAGGTCCATAAGGGGGGGGGCTTCCCACCAGGACGTCCCATTATTTCTGGGATTGGGTCTCCTACGGAGAAAATCTCAGAATTTGTGGATCTCCATCTGCAGAAATATGTGGTGGATCTTCCTTCCTACATAAAGGACAGTAAAGACATCCTTGCTAAGTTAAACAACTTTCAATGGTCAGATGAACTTTCATTCGTCACATTTGACGTTGAAAGTCTGTATACTTGTATTCATAGAGACATGGGCATGAAAGCACTACAATCCTTTTTGGACCGGGAACCAGCTGACAAGCATGACTTTAACAGTATGATACTAGAGATGACAGATATAATTTTAAATAACAATTATTTTCTACACGATTCTGCCTGGTATCATCAGACCCGTGGTACGGCTATGGGTTCTAAGGCTGCTCCAGCGTATGCCTGTATGTTTATGGGCCATTTTGAAAAGACGCATGCTTGGAACAAATGTGCCTCCCCCTGGACTGAATATATTGTATTCTGGGGGAGGTACATAGATGACATCATCGTCCTCTGGTCGGGTTCGGTGGAATCCTTACAGCAATTCCACGCATACCTAAATAACAACAAACACAATGTAAAATTGACCATGACACACAGTAAAGAAACCATCAATTTCTTGGACATTTGTTTTTATGTCAAGGATGACGTGGTACAAAGCAGCCTATACAGGAAGGAAACCTCATGTAATGCAGTATTACATGCGGACAGCGCCCACCCTCGCTCTGTAATCAATAATATACCGTACGGCGAGATGGTGAGATTGCGCAGAAATTGTAGCGAAGAACATACCTATGCCCAAAATCTGTCTAATGCAAGAAATAGGTTCCTCAAGAGGGGCTATGATCAAAAAGTGGTGGATGTAGCAATACAGAAAGCAAAGAACTTACACAGGGAAGACACTCTGTTGACGACAACCCATGCCAACTCTACTAAATCCAAGAAGAAGGACCGTAGTATAACTTTTACAACCCAATATAATGCTAATAGCAATAAAGTTCATAATGTACTTAGGAAGCATTGGGGAATTCTGCAAAATGCTCCAGGACTACGGGACTTAATACCTAATAGACCACTCATCTCATATAGAAAGGGCAAATCCCTTAGGGATGACTTGTGTCAAAGTTACATAACCACCCCACGTGAATCATGGTTTCCTTCCCAACCTTCTGGTTTTTATACATGTGGATCATGTATAGTTTGCACTTCGGGCCTAAATAAAACCACCAATTTTAGGTACAACACACCGAAAAATTACAAAATAAACAGTTTTATTAACTGTAATACCACACATGTAATTTATGTTTTGGGATGTGGTTGCAATATTATCTATGTGGGAAGCACCATCCGCCCACTAAAAATAAGAATCCAAGAGCATCGAAGGGCAATTATCGGTAAAGACAAACGCTACCCGGTAAGCTTACACTATGATGAGAAACATCCACATGATACTTCCTTTTGGTTCCACGGCATTGATCATATCCCGCAGGATAAAAGGGGGGGTGATCGAGAACTAGCTGTCAGGCAGAGGGAAGCAAAGTGGATTTGCCGCTTACGGGCGACACAAATGGGGCATAACACGGACAAAGAGCTTCATCACTTTTTGACTTGAAATATAGAGTAATGCCAATACCATTTGTCCCTATTTAACCAAGGTTATGGATGCTGAGATTTGATTGTGTAAACCAGTTTGGAGGCCTGTGTCAGGTGCAAGGGATGAATGGAGGATATAACTGTATAGATGGGAACATACTGCATTATGATGTAAGAAACAAACTGTTATAATGGATTCCCCCTGTTCTGACCTTGCACAATATGTATGTAACATTGATGTTTCTTTCTTTTTCTTCTTTTTGGACTTCAACCCACCTTGTATAACGTATATATAATATTGTTCCTTCTAACATTGTGATTCTGCTGCCCTATACATTGCAAGTATCCTTTGATATATTGGACGGTTGCTATATGTTTTTTTCTTGGGGTGGGAACACATCAGCTATATTGTAGACTCGTCAATGGGGGCTGCTGTTCCTTTTAGGGTATGCCCGCTTTTCTCTGAATGGTATCTAAATTTAAACTTGTCTTTCCTCTTCTATGTGCTTGGACGCACTGTAAGCATTACTTCACTGTCACTCTTTACTCGCACCTTGGTTAGGTTTTAACAACTTGGGGGCGCACGAATACTTCTGCAGCATTTAATTTGGTGCATTGAATGGGTATTTCACATGCGCAATATGCACAGTCTAAACCATTCCATGATGGCCGCCAGGGTCGACGGGGACTGCGCTTCGTTTGCCTGCACCTTAAGGGAATCGAAATATACCTTGATATTAGGTTGGGGCCACATCGTGCTCCCCTCTCATTACACGTATTCGATTGAATTGAACTCCATTACATGGCTACGATATTTCAACAAAAAAAATACCGTCATCAAAGTAATATCCTTCAGGATATACGCAATCATTCTGGTTTTAAACTGATTTTTTTTAATATTAATTTAGGTTATAAACGCTTCAATTCGTCACTAAAAAATGACATTTTTTAACAAGTAAACTTCAGAAAAATGCCGTTTTTCGTACCACTTAAAAATGGCCGCCTTGGTAAACACGGCACTCCGTGAAACAAAACGGGATGGTCCAAACACCATGTGACTAACTTAGAGGAATGGCATACCCTACTTTAAATATGGCGCTCACTGGCTTCTCCCCGCTGCCACTAATCCACGAGGAGGAGCAGTGGAGTACGGGTACCATATCAGAGGTACGTGAAACGACCTGGGGGGTCTGGTTGCCACGGGGGGCTTTTTACTCACTGGTTCCAAATTGCGGTAACTTGTGTTTATCTGGCTCTTCGTAGGTACTCTCCGCTATAACGCGAAGAGCAGGCACCACACGAGCCGGTTACCCCCTGGAGGACGCTGAATGCCCGTTGCTGTGAAGTTCCCCTAAGGCATCATATGTAAGCGGGTGGACTTTTGAATTTCATAAGAGCGGAGGGTTGTATACAGGCATGTGATTTTCGACGAGGGAGGGGGGCAATGTAGAACTCGTTATATACATGTCATTAGTAAATGGAGGTACCATTATGATTCCTTCCATCACCGGCGGTTGAGTTGGATCTCCAAGGATCACCGGCTTACTAGAAACGCAGACGATATTAGCCGGCCACGTACAAGACTCTATGTTCATTTTATTTTAAAACTTAAGTCTTTATCTGATGACTCTCATTGCTTTAATTTTGATTTTGACAATCGAGTCCCACGCATTTGCCATTATGTGCGGTACATTACCTCACACATTTTCTCATTTATTACGTTTAGGTGGGCAGGATCTACAGACACCCTGTCCGTCAAAAGCTGCATCCTTGGCCAACTCGGGGGACATGAACTTTTATCTTATTTTGGACCTGGGCGACATATCTTTCCAAGGTACCATTTAATCTCCCTTGGTCACAAATTAGGCTGTTATGGACCACTCAACTCTGGTCTTTGGCTATGCGGCCCTCCCCCCCCCCCCTCCCTCCACCACCTCCCTCCCCCTCTTTCCCCCCCCTCCCCCTTTTTTGTCCTATCGAATGCGAAGGGTATATCCTGGGCTGGGGAATGCCTGTTTTCATTTTTTGCTAATACAAAGGTCTCCCTTTCAAATAGAACATTATGGATAGCATGCATGTTGGGACAATATTTATCCCAACGTAAACAGCATGACCACGACTTTGTCTGGTAATATATATTTAAACTGGACACCTTGCCATAATATGGGGAATAATATGATTTAATTATCATATTATAATATTATATCTCTACTTTAGGAAAATACTGAGATCTACTGTGATCAAGTTGGCATAACAGCGTCGATAGAGCGATCTTTTCTAAGACCACTTCATTAACCTGACTGTTCAGTATATGGTGAGTCATGGAATAAATCTATGTAGTTATTTTTTCGCGATACCCTAAGGCTTTCTGGGCCATTAAAGCTGTGGACTTTTTCACTTTAAGATGGCGTTTTAATGGTTTTACTTTCACGTGTGGTTTATATCTGTGAATTTTGGACTATGGTCCTCTTGACCACACACTATCTCTTTGGACACAGCAAACTTTATGCATGTTATAACTACTCAATTTCTTCCAGGCATCTATCTCTCCAACAGCCTGGTTTCCCTTTTCACCATTTTCAGTGGGTGTATGGTTGCAATGCACTGGTGAGGGAGCATATGCATCCATAAGGGGAAAACTAACTCTGTCATATGGCAGATATCTATTCTGTCCAATATGTTTGGATCTATTGGTTTGCTTGCTTTTTAAACTTCGCAATTCTTTGTAAAGATTATATTTTTTTACTTACTAGCTTGGATATGTTCCTTTTTATAAGCAACTTTAGGCGTAAGATAAATTAAATACTTATACATGTAAATGTCTCTTTTCAGCCCTGACGAAATTCCCTAGGCACATTTTGGGGATGAAACGCGTTGGCTGTGCCGTTTTATGCGAATGAAAATAAAGAATATATTTAAGAAAAACGACAGAAGATCTACGTATTTTATGGACTTTTTGAGCTACTAATTTCATTGAGTGCGCCTCTCTACTCTTTTTTCTATTTGCTTCGATACACATCCTTGGCAGCGGATGGTGAGAGTAGCAGCACCACCAAATAATTTTGAAACAGGAAAAGTTGATGTGCGAAACCTTGGTCAGCTGCTGTGTGCTTTGGTTTAAAATTTGTAGTGAATCCCTGAATCTACGGCAACATTTATAATAAAAGAGAAAAAAATGGGCCTGGGTGGGGCAGACGCAAATATTTGTAGATGGGAGGCGGTGTGCATCTCCTCCCCTTTTTGCAATCCCATCCCATTGGGCTGCACTCATTTTAAAGGTGAGAAGGCATGCCCCACTCCCCAAGCCTTTAACTGGTCCCAGGGACTCCATCCACTTGGGCTGAAGAATAGTTGCTACTGGTGCCCCGGTTCCCACCCTGGACACCCACAGCAATGGATGATCCTCACAGCCCTTGCCGGCTCCCCTGCCTGCATCGTTTGCTTTGCGGAGGGATGTGGCTACTTTGGTTTGCTCCTGCATAGTGGGAGCAGCTTTTCTTTGTTAATGCTGAGTGGGATCAAACTTGGATTCCCTGCCAGCAAGAGAAGAGAATGGACAGAGAGTTAAAATGTTCCCTCCCTGCACTCTTGAAGGCAGGGAAATGTAGTGTCACTGCTGCCATTAGCTCTGGGGAATGATCCTACGGTGCCACTGGGTTGTAAGGGGAGTGTGCCTCACACCGCTCTCCCCCTAAAAAATGCACAGGTTGTGGTGGATGGGGTCCGGTGGCCCCCAGAAGGCTTCTGGAGGTGGGGCCCATGCCCCATCCCCAAAAACACCCATCCCCAAAACAAAAAAAAGCCCTGGGGGATGGTAAAGAGAACAAGCATTTGCAATGCAGTAGGTCTCGCATTAGGAAAGTTTGAGCTATTGGTCTTGTAAATGACAATTTTTTTATTTATGTGTTGGTTTTGAAAATAGCGAAATTAATAGCTTTGTCATTTACAATGCCAATAGTTATAACTTTTGCAAATGTGACACCTATAGCATTTGTAATGCAACATGTTTTGTATTTACGTGACTTAGATGTATTGATATTACAAATAACATTTTTTTAATTCATTAATACTTAAATAAAAGTGATTGTAATTTATAATGGCAATAGTCGTTTACAGTGCAGTAACACAAAATGAACCCTCCAGGTGTTACGAGTGCCCGCGAGTCTCCCATCTCTGACTGATATTCACTAGCGTGGGGCTGAATGAGGGCCCCTGAAGGATAATTATGCCCCTTCAAATCCTTGAAGGATTTGGGGCCCCACCTTGGCCGCAGGGACTGCATTATGCCTCTAATGTCTAATCAAATAATTAAGAACGTGTCAACAAAAGCTCTAGGTTTGAAAATGACGGCTTGAGGCAGCCGCAGCTATTCTCTGCCAAGTAGGTTAGACACACAACACACTTCAGAATATTAGGTTGTTGGGCAATCAAGTGATCAAAACAGTCCTGGTTGAAACAAAGCATCTAAGAAGATTGCAAAAGCACGACAAGTTACAGCATGGAATGTCACAGCGGTGCCGATTTGAGCACGATGAATTTGCATAACATGTACATTAGGACTCTGGAAGCAGGCAGGATTGCATAGCACAATAAAATAATGCACTCCAGTAAATCCGTGCTTATATATGCATATCACTCAACCATTAGTTAAACAGCTAAAAAAAATCCTCCAAGGAGCACGTAAAAAGAAACCTGTTCTACCCTTTTCAAACAAAGTTAGTGTAAAAATAAAAAGCACAACACGCTAAACCATGGCACCCTAGAAATTAAAAACTGTGTGTTTAAAAAGCAATAATTCGCTTGGGTAACATCTGAAGTCCTACCTTCTGTTTATGTGCATCAAGGACAGCTGAATGGCGTCCCCCTTTTTACAATACAGAAAAAAAACATTAGGAGTTACCTCCCTTACGGTATCCGGTTTTGGTGCCTTCGATTTTGGCACAACTGTGAAGTGACAATTACAAATAACAGTCACCTCCAAAAGCCCTCTCCTTGTGAATGAAATCCCGCTTCTGTGACCACGTTACTTGCTGACAGGATGTAAGGTGAAAGTTCATCTCCCAGCCTGCTTCCTCAGCTCCAATCACAGGCCACTGGCGACGCCCACTTGTGTCAGTGTCAGGACACAATGAAGACCAGGAAACGGCTGACTGCATCAGAATTATAACAATACTAAACTTTAAAGCCAAGTGTCCACATCCGAGAACAATTAATAACCGCGTGGGCCGGCGGAGGCCTAGAGATAAACAGTGTGCTTGCCCTGATGCTTTTCCCACAAGATGGAAACTGGGATTAACAAAAGGTCACTCACTGCACTACACAAACTGTTCGCAACCAGTGTTGCGATCGGCCTGTATGAGAGGGATTCACAAATGTTGCAATGCCAACCATAGAGACCTCATGTACAACATATACATTTCTCACACTCACACATTGAGGGCGTTCTACTGAGAGCAGGGTTTCTTACAAGAAGGTTTAGCTAACCTATAATCAAAAGGTTTTAACATTCCAAAAGATTGACAATATAGCTGAATGAATAACTACATCACAACAATAAGCATTGGCGCAGCGCGGCAGAAACGAGAGACATGGCCTTGCGGCCGTGGAAGTGAAAGTACGGCCGGCCGAAAGATTGACAATATAGCTGAATGAATGACTACATCACAACAACAAGCATTGGCGCGGCTCGGCAGAAACGAGAGACACGGCCTGGCGGCCGTGAAAGTGAAAGTACGGCCGGACGGCCGTGAATAATTAGGGGAGGAGGGAGGAACTGGGGAACAGATGGCTGGCTTTGATATGCACGCGATTTTATGTCAATGCGATTGCGCATTGAGCTTGCTTTTCACGGGCACAGCATGAAATCGCCAGTTTGGTTAAGCTGTGGATAAGCCTCTATATTCTCGCAAGCTCAATGCGCAAGCGCATTGACAGGCGAGACCTAAAAAGAGATAGGAAGGTGAGTAATAAGAGCAAAAAGGTTTATGAGTAAGCGCAGCACACAGCTGATGTCCTCTTTCCTCATCAAGCCAATATTGCATTTCTGCATCTTTATTGAGTCAGTTTCTGATGGTGTTATAGTGAAGAGTTAGCTCACTTTCTCTTTTGCGTAACCTGAGTTCTCGCTTGCCACCTCGTCTGTTGTCTTCGTGTATTATTTCAATACCATAGTAAGGGAAGGTTTTTCTGTGTGGGTGTGTCTCATGAAAATGATCTGTGAGGAGATGACCCGTTGTGTATTTCTTTATGTTCCTGTAGTGTTCTTGAATTCTGGTTCCCAAAGGCCGAACTGTGCTTCCGATATAAGGGCAGAAATTCACATAGATTACAAATTTGCTATTGCAGTCAATCCTTTCTTTGCTTTTAACCAGTGGTCCCGATGACATGGGGAGTGTTATTGATTCCCAATTTGCAAACATTGTAATTGTGGCATGTATGGAAGGCTGCTTGTCTGTATGGAAAGGTGCAGATGTTTTTCCTTTTGTCCACAAATTCTGATTTTACGCACGTCTAAAACTCACTTCTGGGTATTCTCGAAGATGATCCTTTATTTCTGGTGTGTATGGAGGTAGGTGCCAATGATGTTTTAGGACTGTCCTAATATTTTGGTGGCCATTGTGATAATTAGTAATGTAACAGATCCTATTCTCCTTTTTACTTGATGATATTTGTTGATGGCCCAAAGTTGGGGACCTTTCTATTTTCGGGATAGTATTAATCGTGGACGGAAAATGGTGTGATTTGTATCCTCTTTTTTCCAACCATGTTATCGTTTCTTTTCATTTTTGCTCAAAAGTTGCTTCTTTGCTGCAATTCCTTCTAATTCTCAGAAATTCACCCTTTGGTATGTTTACAATATTGTGTTTGGGGTGATAGCTCCTCCTCAAATTCATCGTCCCTGGAGATGGGGGCTCCAGGTCCTGCAAATGGCTCAGGGAGGGGCGTCACATGCCACTCCCCATAAACCTACATCATTGGCCCCTGGGGGACGGGGTTCCCAGGGGCATTTTCAATGGATTGGGAGAGGGGAGGCATTCCCGCCAAAAAAAATACGTGCCAACTGCCATGCCGGGGGGGGGGGGTTCTTTTTAAAAAAAAGGGTGAAACCTTTTTTTTTCCCCAAAATTATTGGTAAACCAATAAATCAATTGTCTATGGAAACATGGTCCTAACTGTAACTACACAGTGATAGATAGATAGATAGATAGATAGCTAGATAGATAGATAGATAGATAGATAGATAGATAGATAGATAGATAGATAGATAGAGATAGATAGATAGATAGATAGATAGATAGATAGATAGATAGATAGATAGATAGATAGATAGATAGATAGATAGATAGATAGATAGATAGATAGATAGATAGATAGATAGATAGATAGATAGATAGATAGATAGATTTGCAAAACAAGCTTAAAAATACATTTAACTATTTACATGGATAATTTTGCTACCATTCGAAAAGAAGTTACTTTTTAAGTATTTTAAAGGAACCTTTAAGAACGGTCTTATCTATATTTATTGTAAAGCACTGTTGAAGTATTTTCTCAGCAAGCTAACAAATACTATGACATCTACTATACATAATAATGTACTAAAGTATGCTGTATAGCACTAGTGCCCAGGCGAAATCAGCTCTGCGTTAGAACGATGGGCCAATTACTCTGTTCACATGCACAAATACATATAAACTGCTCTGTTTTGCCAAATAGCTGGCAGAAGTTGAATATGCAGCTTCTGCATGATGCCAGTGGTAACTGGCACTCTCCCATTTTCTTTTACCACCCACAGAACCCAATGAGGTTCGCTCTCTTCAGCGGGGTGAAGAAAGAACTCACAGCCACGGCTGAGGACATGAAGATACTCTTGGTCACAATGATCACCACCATACTGCACACACCCATGATTGCTCACAGGAGGATGCTGCTTGTATCCAGAGAGAGGATGCATAGTAAAAAAATGTTAAGTATATGTAGTGAATCAGTATTTTACATACAATCAGGGAAGGATATAAGTGCTCCATGGAATAAGCAGTGAGTGCAGGCTTGTGCTTTGATTTAAAACCACAGTCTAAAAAAACGAACCTTCATCAGGAGCAGAAGGAGCATGAAAGGTAATGATTGATTGATTATCCTTGCCTTGTAATTCTATTTTTTACAAGGGAGTAAATTAATCATAACATACATGCACTTGGGAGCGCGTGGGAAGCAGTTACTATTTCCCACTTGATAGATCTTTCTGTTTGACCGCGAGGCAAAAGGGAGTTGACATTCAAATGAACAATTTAACGTTTGTACAACCCATCTGGTCACACAATAAGGACCCAGAATCAATAGCTAAAGTTTTTTTTGTATAACTTGTCTTTATTCATGGCATTGCACAGTAATCATATTGTGCACTCACCATATACAGGGTACAGTGTGTCGTTGACGGACTGTAATTTACAATGATATCTTTGGCAATCCCTTAATCTGTCTGTAAGCCCGCTCTATAGGTCCATCTTGAAGTACATTATAGCTATTTACAGCATTCAAGGCTCCACCCTCTTTTTTTAATAGGGGATCATTGCTTGCAACAATATTTTTAATAGTAGAATCTAATAGAATTTAAAAGAGTAATGAAATGAAACTATAATCGAATAATAGAAAACCTTGACAGCAACTGGCGACGGACCTCAACTCATGAGGAGGATAGGAATATCATCTAGGGCTTTTGGCCTTCAGGTATCAGGATATGTGTTGCTGGACAGTCGTGCTGGCTCCCATCTCTGTTCCCCTGTTTTGTGTCATATTTTACACTCAGGTGTGAGGTCCATCCCCGGTCATTGGGGTAGGCACAAGTGTAATGTGATTCTGTGTCTGGGTTGGGTCTACCTCCCTTTCATTCTGGTCTATCACTGTCAGCATTCCCTCGAGCATGTGTTTCTATTCCTCCAGGTCCTCCTCTGCCTTCTCATCCACTCGCACCACCCTTAGGCGGCAATTCTTCTGCTATAAGCCCACTCTTGCATGTCAGTTTTCCATCTATCTAGACTGGGGGTGAGAGCGTGTGTCCAATGTAGTAATGCGGTGGTTAGCTAAAACTGGGCGCAGGAGGGCAAACTTGTGCCGCACGCACGTCCCCTTTTTTGGTTAGCTAAAGTTAAGTGCATTTACTGCACATTACTAATTAATCCAGTGAATAGGCAGAATAAGAACTTATTATGGACATGAAGCATTGCAACAGGTATGTTAATGCGTCAATACGGACTCTGGCTCGACAATAGGAGCCCAATAATGATTGCAGTCAGAATAATCCAGATACATAAGGATATGACTTGGTGTTCCTATGAGAATCTCTGTTCCTCCTTCCTAAACATCAATAGTTTGTAAAATAGTTAACCAAAGTCTTGAACCCATCTATGGAAAGGGTCCTAAGGGAAAAAGTCAACTGGGAATTTAGAACTGCAGGAAGGTGTTGGCATAGTGAAAACTCCAGTAGAAGTCTTCTAAAGGAAACAAGTGTTTTATGTACAGCTGTTCACTTGCAAGAATAACGCAAACTGAGAGGTCGGTACCTGTCAAAGTCCATAAGGCTCTGTTGTAACTGCTAACAGTGCATACCTTAATTAAAATACACAAAATCCTCATCACAGGCCATATCTCACACCACCCTCCAAAAACCAATAGAATTGAACTTCACATTGTGCAACTGCAAAATTTCCAAATGTTCTCATCCCACGAATCCTAGTAACTCACAACAACCTTGAGTATCCCACCGTTCCTGAAACGCAATGAATAGGAAGCTTCTTCAGGTCATTAGTTTGCCACATCTCTGCCAACTCAAGCCTCCCTATCGCTATTACACAGTACTCCTTTCTCTAGCTAACGAACCATGAAACACACCTGCAGAGGAGAGAGCATGCAAGGCAAACAATAACAAAATATGTTTAGAAATTCAGGCCTAGGCAAATTATCTTATTTAAACACTACAAGGTGCACTTAGACGACTAAAGGGTTATGTTTCACTGACATAATATTGATGAAACAAATATCGACCCTCAAAATGTTCTACACATTAATATCATAATCAAATATATCAAAATATTATACTTAATTAAAAAAAGTCACTAATATAAAAAAACGACATTAAAAACATCTATTTTCACATATATAAAAAAACAAAAAAATAGTCAACAAAAATATTGTCACGCATAAGTAAAAATAGAATATGGCAAAAATATCGAGACCAACAAGATTGACACCACAAATATCATAAAATAAAATAAAACTGGCCAAAACCAAAAATCTTTAATCAAAAAAATAACAAAACATATTCCACATTAATGATACAATTACTTACATACATTATAACAATTTTCATGGTTAAAAAAATTACATTTCACAAATTTGAACATAAAATTGTTTTAAAACAGAAATTTCACATATATTACCTTACTAAAATATATCACATACTTATTTTTACTTTAAATATTATGTGGCCGATTACAATGTCGGTCGGAAAGCCTCCAACCGCTAGTCAGATGCCTTCCGACTGACATGGTCAGTTTGCGGTCTGACCGCCCAATTACGATGTCGGCGTTAGGAACATAAACCGGCTGGTCATTCCAATTCGGTTCCAAGTGGCTCTCGGATTTTCGGTCGGAACTGCACCGTAATCCCCTAAGGTTGGCGTTTCCACCATCACATCAGGATTACAATGGCGGTGTTCCACAGCCTTTTCGACATGGAAAGGCTGTCGGAAAACGACTTTGGGGGCCCCCTTGCTTCCGCAGACTATGGCCGGTGGTCGAGGGGGTACCTAGGGTGCCCCCATAAATCCCTGCACTGTGTGGAGGTACCATGGGGTGCCTGACACAAGCTGCAGGGTTTTACACACACACCCATTTCTCCATAGGAGCATGTATAACAGCCGGTTTAAGGCCGTAATACAAGCTCCCATAGAGAAAAGTGTGTATACGACCGAACAGTGTTCGGTCACATCGTAATAAGGCGGTCTGAAGCAGAGGTCATTTGGTCCAGAGACTGAGACATCGTAATAAGCCTCAATTTCTCAACAAAAAAAATACATATAATATAACAAACAAAAAAATCTCCCTATGCAGCATAAAAAAACCTTATTTGGAGTTTTCCAAATAAGGACATAACAGACAAAGGGTCTGATTTTGAGTTCGGCAGTACATAGCACTGCCACACCTGTGGTGGCGGTCTGACCACCGCAGCACTGTGGAACTGCCCCCAGTATTTCGACTGCAGTGGTTGGATCCCTACAAGACCACCAGCATCGCCCGGATCAAGGATCCCATTCGGCGGAGGCGGTGCCGGTTGAGGCAGCAATATGCAGGCAGTGCCACTGCGGCACCGCCGAGCATATTACAAGTTGCCTCACCACCAGCCTTCCCATGGCAGTGAACCCACCGTGGAAAGGCTGGGGGTGAGACAACAAAGGGGGGCCCTAACAGGGCTCACTTGTGCCTCTGATCCTAGGGGTGTATGCAGGGGGGCACATGTTGTGCCCCTTTCTAGATTTTGGTGCACCATGCAGGAACGTGTTGCGACTGTGTCATGGTGGTGCCCACCTGATCTATTGGCCTTTAGACAAGCACCACCATGATACTGCTGCAGCACTGTCCGCCTGCTGAGTATTTCAATTGTAATCCATCGGGCGGTGTGAGTACGGCTTTGGCGGTCCTCCCGTGGGGTGTTGGCAGTGCATGGATGATTAGAAAGTGCTCATTTATACTACGGCTTGTGTTGCGACCCAGGAAAAAGGGTGCAGCACAAGCAGCAGTTTAAATGAGCACTTTTTACCCATCCATCCACTGTGTGCTATTCAATATGTGGTGCATGGCACATGGTGCATGGAGGTGCGTAGGGCCACTGCAGGTGCGCCAGGGACTTTCAGGGCCCCAAGCAGGGCCCCCATCTCTTGTGGGCCCGGTTTGAGGCCCTCAAAGTACGTTTGTGACAGCCTTTTCATTATGTTCTTCCCACCATGAAAAGGCTGTCAGAAAGGGACATAACAATCCCAACAGAAGTGCCTGCTTTGACAACACCTCTTGTTGAGACTGGAATTTCAACGGCCGCCCCATCAGGCTATGAAATCCTGGTGGAGACAGCGTACTTCCCCCGACCGCTGCCAGGTCAACCGCATGCAGCAAAATGCCGTAGTTGGATGAAAGGGCTGTCTGTCGGGCTTACCACCACCGACAGCCTATCATCCTATACAGGCCCTATGTTACATGGGATACACATACTGTCAAGAAAAATGTTCTACTCAGTATATTCATTAGAAATGTATCAAATATTACTGTAATACTTGTTATGAGAGGACGACTACCAGTGAAACCACAGGAAATAGCGTTAAAGACATGACCACCCACCCAATGTAACAGAAGTAGAAGTAGGAGAAGTGTTAGAAAACATAAAAGAAACAAGCAACTAGCTCCCAAGAGCCTTAAACACAAATAGGATAGGATAGGGATTTATAAAGCGCACTAAAACCCGAGGGTGCCAAGTCCTTAAAAGATATTGTACTCCATGTACCAGAATATATAACAGGTCAGTAATCTTACATATCCAACTTAAAATGCATTATAACCAGAACTAAAAAGGCCTCCAGCAAAACTCCACCTGTTCCTAAAACATTTAGACCCTTACTATGTGTCAAGCAGTCAATGGACCGCCAGCCTCACAGTGGTGTTCTGCTAACTGCCACTATTAAGATTAGGTCGGTCAGGTCGCCCTGGGATCACGCAACCGTTACAACTGCCATTCCCTGGCAGTTGTGCTGCAGTCTTGAGGCCGCAATATGCTTGGTCAGACAGCCCCTATCCCTCCAAGCATATTGCAGGTTTACTCTACGCCACGGTTTTAATGGCAGTGAGCCTGCCATGAAAACCGTGGTGGAGAGGAAACAAAGTTGCCTCAAGGCATGTGGATGCACAAAGAGGGGCACAAAATGTGCATGCAACCCAGTACCTGCACAGCTCAGAGAGGTATAGAAATCCACCTGAGCTTGTGTTAAAACACAAAGAGGAGCAATTCCTATTGTATGACAATAAAAGTCATGACAAACAAATACTAATATTTGCTACCTTTACAAACTTATTAAAACTAGGCCTAATGTCAAAAATGGATGATGGATGACACATTTAAAATGTGTCCCAAACAATTCCATCAACTTTACACCATTCGTGGTGAATTTCGTAACACCAGCACACCTGTTGTGTATGCATTATTGCCAAACAAACAAACCAGTACCTACATAGAACTCTTATCTCCAACTTAAGCAGCAGACAAACAATTACTAGCCCCAAAAAATTGTTATCGATTTCAAACAAGATATGATCCAAAGTATACTTAGGGCCTTATTTATGAGGTCTTGCGTAACTTTTATGCCGCCGGTGCATTACTTTTTGCGTAACAATGCACCATGTTTCACCCTTTTTACAAATTTACGCATCTCAGCAGATGCGTCACTTTGCAAAAGCCCGCGCCACATTATACCTGCATCAGGTATAATGTATGCAGGGTGGACGTTCCCCCACAAAAAGCCTTTCCGAAGTGCACTTTGAAATCTATGAGATCTCAGTGCGCCACGTCTAGGATGCCATTGCATCAATATCTTATGCCTGACTCACAGTAGGCATAAGACTGATGCAGGCCCTTTCACATGGGGCTTGCCCCATGTGAAAGGACACACTGCTGGAGTTGCATCTGTTTTTAGACACACCCCAGCAATGTTTAATTTTTGCACCTACAGATATGTCAGTAATACTGACGTATCTGTCATTCCTTGCGACATGATGCATCATACAGTAAATAAGACGCATCCATCATGACGCAAGGAGGGCGCACTGAGAAGTGACGCATCGCTGTGTTCACCTCATAAATAAGGCCCTAAACATTTACCCTCACACAGCCATACAGGGATGTTGCTATCATTTCAATCAAAGTCTATGGCGTCACCTACCAAGAATCTGCACTTAGGCCTTCATTACGATGTCAGGTGGTAAGCCTCCAACCAGTGGTTGAAGGCTTTCCCCCTGAAATGGTAGGTTTAAAAACCGAATGTCGCATTAGGATGACAGGAGTTTAAACCGGTGGGGGGAATCAAACGCAGTTCCCACTGGCTTAGGGAGTCTGCAGGTCAGTTGAAAAGGCACCATAATCCCTTAAAGACAGCGTTTCCACTGTCAGGATTGTGATGTCAGTGTCTGACAGCTGGAAACTGACTTTGGGGGCCTTTGGCAGGGCCCCCTTCCCTCTGGCCCTCAACATTTGTGCCAGGAGGCACCTATGGTGCCCCCTCAACATCCCTGCACTGTGTGGCAGGCGCAGGGATGTTTGCCAACTTCCATTTTTCAATGTGAGCTTGTGGTGTGTGCTTTTTCTGCCCACCGCACAAGCTCCCATTAAAAATTGGAAGTGTTTGACCACACTATGGGGTCCATTAGGATTGCGGTGAATCCGCATCCTCCGGGCCGGCGGAAGCTACCGCCGGCCCGGAGGATGCGGATTCACCGCTGCGGTAAATGATAAGACCCCTGACACATTAGGATTGCTGGGGGTCATCGGCAGACGGGAAGACCGTCCGCCCCTTTTCCGCCGCGGTCACCTTCCGACCGTGGCGGAAAAGCTCTAATATGGTGGCGGTGTCTATCAGACACCGCCAGCCATATTAGGATGAGCTTCAGGACATGCCTTTCCGTGGCGGCAATGCCGCCACGGAAAGGCATATGGTCTTTTCTTTGGGGTCCTGTTGCGGGCCCCCAGGGTGAGGGGGGGTGGGGGGTGCACATGGGGGGTACCCCCCTGCATTTGCATGCATAATGCGGCAGGCGCCCCGCGGTGCCTGCCGCTTTGTGCATGCAAATGCACAGCATGCATATTTAACTTTGCGGCGGGTGCTGCTTAAAGCAGCACCCGCCGTAATGTTAAATATAGGGGATGTGACCGCTAGGGTGGCGGTCACATCCTAATTCCACAGGAGGGACCGCCGCTGCCCCTGAGGACGGTCCCTCCACCTCGGGGGTGGCGGACAGACGCAGGTCCGTCCGCCATCCTAATAGGCGCCTAGGTGCGGTTGCATCTAATTGGGCATGCAGAACCGCCGACCCGTAGTCAGGCGGTTCTTTACTGTAACGGTGTTGGGCGGACACAAGTCTGTCCGACATCATAATGAAGGCCTAAGTGTGCAGTACACCACCAACAGCCAATTTGCATTTGAAATAAAAAAATAATAGCTCTAGCCTACGTTCCTGTAATTGAAGAAGCCAACCATTACAACATATCATTAGAAAGTCCCTATTACCAACATAATGAAGACAAATTAGCTCCCGTAATGGATTACTTCAAAGACACATAGGAGGGAGATTACACAGGTCCGGACACAAATGCCAGCCAAACTTTCACATAGCCTAGTAGAATGTGTATGACAGTACCTTAGTAAAAGAATCAAAAACAAACAACGCAGTGAAAGGATAGCATAATGCCTTTCAGTCCACACTAGGAGCAACTCAACCTACCCTACACAAACTACTACAAACCTTACAAAAAGAACAATGCTACCAAGAATTTAGGGCCTGATTACGAGTTTTGAGGTCTTGCGAACTCCAGACTCACAGTAGCTCAGGAGTGATGGTCCACCATTTTGCCAAAAACAACTAGAAAATTGTATTGATGGTGGACCGCCAGCTGACCCAGGGAACAGTTGTTCCCTGTAGGTGGCAAAGGAGCGCCAAAATGCCTTATGCTGAGCAGGGACTGGCACATATTATGAGTTCCTGCACCAGCCTTTTCATGAAGGAACCCCGCCACCGAAAGGCCGGCAGTACAGGAACAAAGGGCCTCCATGACCCCCATGCCATGGTGATACATTGAGGGGAGCATAACATGTGCCCCCTGTCTTCTGTATTCCCCCTAGTTACAGCACAGCATGGACGTCACCGTCCATGCCATGCAGGAACTTTTTGGTTGTTCCCTTTGCGGGCGCTATTTTCAAGGCACCTCCATGGCAAAGGCCAAAGGCCCACCAACCGTATTACGAGTTGTACTTTTACAACTCATAGTACGGCCGGTGCTCCATGCTCGGGTTTGGCGCTTCGGAGGCGGCATTGAGTCGACACCGCTGAGCCAAACTCGTAATCAGGCCCTTAGACTAGAACAATCTGTGACCCAAGAGGTCCTAAACTAACCAAACAAACTAGAGCAATGTATGATCATTTACAATTCAAAGTTAGTCTATTAATTAACAACAACGGACTAGACTACCTAGAAATAATAGCGAAATCTATCCTCTAAACAAAAGATATAACCTAACAAAAATGTAATAGATGTAGTAAATTTTTTAAAGATAATAAAATAGTGTTATTATACCATATTGCTACATTTTGCAATACTCACTGACATAATAAAAATAATTGTACTATTGTTTATAAAACGATTTCAAATTATTTAAGTATATAAGAATAAAACTACCTTCACATGCTTCCAAAAATACATAATATATTTTCCACAAAACTATTTTTTCAACAAATTATTAGCACATAATTATAAAAATACAACATTTCCCATCCAACACTAAAATAATGTATGTTACTTCCTTTTTTGTTGCTGCAGATCTCTGACCCATTTCAGAGAATTCTAAAGAGTAATCTACCAAAATGTTGTTCTAAAATTACCAAAAAGCCCAAAAAGAAGGCAAACATACAACTTGGAAAAAATGAATCCCTTGAAGTAATCCTCAATCTGTAGATTCCATAAAGAACCTAAAAAATACTTTAAAAAAAGGACCACTCCAGAACACCCCCCCAAAAATGAAATCTATAGTAAACAAATTAATTTATAGTATCCAACGTCCTTTTAAAAACTCCATAGGAAAAAAACCTACAAGAAATAATGACAACATCCTCCCGCACAAATCATCGTAACATCTCCAAACATCATACTACATAATGCAACTCTACACAATTATACATTACTAGTTACAATTAGGGCTCCCGGTTTTATGGTATTTATTTGTTTGACATTCCCGTCTGTATTTATCCATATTTATTTTTTGTCTACTTTATCTGTATTTATCCATATTTATTATTGGTTTTGTGAAAAAATAAAGCTGAAACCGATACATTTTTGCATTTATTTAACCAATAAATATGCAGAAAAGCTTGAATGCCTGCAAGGTTTCAGTGATATGAACATCTGCAGAAAATAAAGCAATGCACTTGTATGAAAATAACAGCACATTTCAGTATCAGCCTTGTGAATATCTCCTGCTGTTTAAGCCTCTTTACTAAAATTCCTTATTTTTTTAACCCCCTTACCTATGAATCCAGACAGTTATTGGCCTGCCAGTCATGGCAAAGTGTATTTAGAATCACTCAAATAACACCCAATTTCCGTTTTTATCCACATTTAAAAATAAAACCAGACAAGAAAATAAATGTTTTTCCGTCTGTATTTTTCTGTAATAATTAGTAAAACCGGAAAACAGGAAGCCTTAGTTAAAATACACGTAGCTAACAATACACAAACCTGTACATGCTGAATTAAAGCATACAGCAACGCAACACCAATCACTTAAAAAAATAGTAACAATTAAACTTACCTTCACCTACAAGCAGCACCCAACCGTGACCTTTACTCCAGAAATGACCTACAGATAACAGGGATAGAGTACTAAATGTAGTCAGCGGGGAAAATAAAGACTATCTCCGGTAGAAAGCAATGGGAAAAATATGAGAAATGTATTGAGAATGTTTACTAAAATGCTAAGAAAATGTTAAAAAATGTAATACATAATTTTCAAATTGAAAAAACATCTATTAAATAATATTCTACTACATATAAAAGGATTTAACATATATAAAAGATGTGATTGTTAAATACCAGCTTAAAAATATATAATAAAATGTTACGAAAAATGTTAAAACGTTGTACAATGCTAAAAAAAGCACATATTGTATATTAGTAAAAAAGTATTCAAAAGCAGTTTTTTTCTCTATATGTTTAATACATGTGAAATAAGAAATAATACATTATCTTGCCCCATTACGATGCAGTTAGAAAATCTTCCTGACCGGATGGGTTTGGGAATGGTTTCCGACTGACTCAGGTTGGGAGGGTTCGACCAACCAAGTACGATGCATCTGGATGCTTCCAGATACAATTCGGTCAGACTCCCATTGACTTCAGTGGACAGTTGTTTGGACTGCTGCTGGCTGCAGCACACGCCGTAGTCCAAAAAACACACATAGTACATATGCCTGCACTATGTGGTGCCTGCCACATGGTGCAGGGATATGTAGACAAGACCCAAAACTGAGGGCTAGACGGAAAGGGGGACCCGCTACTAGCCGCCAATGTCCCTTTTCACCAGCCTTTTCATGGAAATTAACCCACCATGAAAAGTCTGGCGGGGAGGGACATCATAATCCCTACGGCGGTGCCTGGCAGTCGATCTTTACGACCCCCACCCCTCTGCCTGCCATCTTAATGTGATGGGCGGAAACATGTTTAGAATGGCGATGAGACTGCCACCAACAGCCTGTCGGTGGCGGTCTCAAGGTCATCGTAATCAGCCTCTAAGTTCTGAATATCATGCAACTTTGCCCTGTTTTCAGTTTAACCCCTTCGACGCTGATGACGAGCTGGGCTCGTCATGAGGTAGCCTCCTCGCACGCTCATGACGAGCCCAGCTCGTCACGTAAAGTGCGCTTTTAAAAAAGTCAGCGTACGAGCGGAATTCCGCCCGCACGCATGCGGTTAAGAGATGCAGTGGGTCATTAAAGGGATTATACCTCATATATTGGTCTATTTGAGGAAAAAATAAACTGTTTATATGCTAGAATTATATACTTGGGGATTATCTGATCATTGGGAAGGCTTTCTTAATAAAGCAGGGCTGGATAGGGAGCCTAATGTAGCCCTATTTTTTTATATTTAACACTCATTATGCGCCAAGTGAGGCATTTAGTCTGACCATTGTCAAGGGCATTTTTTTTTTTATCCTCATTTTGCGATTGTATGTATAAGGAGTTTCGGGAGTCTGTTGTTTCAACGTTCTGTGCCGTCACTGCCCCGTGTTTCTCGTACTTGGCTGGGGAGTATCCCTTTACGTGTTTTTTATAAACAGGTTTATCCTTTATCCTTTATCATTGTCAATAATTCTGATTCTTACACGGGAGGGGAGCTAGCCATCCAGGCTACTCGGCAGAAATAATTCCACCTGAATTATTTTCATCGCTTTAATCATTGGATATGGTTAGCGGATCTTACAGAGGTATTAGTTAACTGTTTGGAAATACTGTTCCCATAGTTCCCAGAAGCTTGACTTTTTGCTTATTTTCCCTTTCCTATCCAGTTTATTCATTGTTAATATAGAGTTTAGCCAGTTTGCGTGCAAAGGAGATGCTGGTTTAACCCAGTTGATGCAAATCTCTCTCCTTGCAAATAGTATTAATACAAACATGGCTTTTCCTGTTTTTAGTCAATTTACTTGTCTCCATTTCATTTGTAAGGTGGATCCCAAAAATAATTAGAGTAATACTTACATCTATTTGATGACCCAACACCATAGTTATCGTCTTACCAACTTCATGTCATTCGCCTTCTCCAATCCACATTTGGGGCAGGACTTTATGTTTGCTCCTTTAAATTTCTATAGTCTTTTTGGGGTCCAGTATGCCCTATGAATTGTTAGCAAGTGGTTCCTTTTCAAGGCTGCTGGTTTTAAGGTGGACCAGCATTTTTCTAAAGATTTTTGCCAGAGAGTTTGAAGGTCTAGTTCAGGCATATCTTTCCTCCATGTTGTTTCGGGAACTGAGCAATCTTCCTCTCCGGCCTCTACGAGGGCCCAGTACCATTTCGATATTTCCTTTTTTATTGTTGAGGATTTTATCATTTCCTTCTCTAAGCCTTCATTTTTTTTTCCGTTAGAGATTTGGCCCAGCTGGTCAACTGGTAGAACTTGAATTTAGATAAGTTTGAGTTAGTGGCTGAGAAAATTTGGTCCCACGTGATTATGGAATTGTCTATTAGGAGTTGCCCCCAAGATTCGATCCTAGCTACTTTTAATGGTAGAGCCAGGGAATCTTTTAGACAGTCTGGTGTGCCAGGGGAATCCCATATCAGTGCCATATTACTGTAGTATGGTATATTTACTGTATTTCTAATTTGGTAGCAAATCTTTGCCGCGTTGTATAGGATCTTTAGTTTTATTTTTTTAAAGAATTTTGGATGGCCAAATTTGAATTAAAAGTGATCTACTTTGCCTGTCATATTCTGTAGGAAACTTGGGTAGGATTGATATTTCCATAATAGGGGTCTCATATTCTTAAAATGAAAAGCCCTGTAGTATTCGAAAAGATCTGGGCTGGCTATTCCTCCTTGCTCTTTCTTCCTCCTTAGTTTGCTCCATGCAATTCTTGTGCTTTTAGACGACCAAATAAAACTGGCTAGTTCACCCTAGATTTTCTTCAGTGCGTCTTTCTGGAATTCCAGGGGAATGGTGTTAAAAAGATATGTGAACTTAGGTAGGATTGACATTTTTATGATGTTAGATCTTCCCAGAAAGGCTAGGGGTAGCCCGTCCCACACTTTGAGTAGTCTTCTTGTTTCTGCGAGGACTCTGTTCAAGTTTAGCTGGGGGATTTTTTCCAACTCGTTGACCAGGTTGATCCCCAAATATTTCATTTTATTTCTGGAGTATGGAGTATTGGGTTGTGTATTCCAGCTCATAGCCTCAGTTTTTGCTTGGTTTGTTAAATATCCTGATACGTTGCCAAACTTAGAAATCGTGTCCTCTATTGCGTTGGTGGAATTTTCATAATTATCTGTAAATATCATCAAGTCATCCGCATAGAGTGCCACTTTCTTTGACCACATTTGATAGTCGAAAGGAGATATTGAGGTATGATTTCTCAAGGAGCATGCGAGTGGCTCGATGTAAAGATTAAAGAGATGGGGGGATAGTGGACACCCCTGTCTTGTCTCTCTTTGTATTTCAATGCTGCTGGTGAGTGATCCGTTGATTAATATTTTTGCTCTTGGTTTTTTGTAAATTTCTTTTATCGTGCCGCCAAATCTTGTCCCTAGATTGTATTTTTTGATGACTTGGTTTAAAAAGGCCCAGTTTACACTGTCGAATGCTTTGGCTGCATCGAACGTGATTATGGTTAAAGGCATTTTTTCATAAAGGGCTATGTCAATTGTTGCAAATAGTTCATGTGTTATTTCGTGTATTTGTCTGCCTTTTGTAAATCCTTTCTGATCAGGATGGATTAGTTTTGGTATTACTGTGGATAACCTCTTTGCTATGACTTGCATGCAGATTTTGTAGTCACAGTTTAACAGTGAAATTGGCCTGTAGGATTCACAGTGTTTCGGATTTTTTCCTGGTTTTTCCTGGCATTTAGTCTGACCATTGTCAAGGGCATTTTTTGTGCTACTCCCAAAGAATTTCTTTAAAAAATGGTTTCAAACCATGATCTGAGGTTATATTTTGGCTTTTGGCTGCTGAATATATTGAATTACGTACCCACAACTGGGCTCATTATATATGACACAAAGTAGTCTTCACTGTATATACCAAGGGCCTTATAATGACTTTGGCGGTCCTCCAGGGCAGCGCCACCATGTTGTTTGCTGGAGGACTGCCAAAGCAGTAGTGCGCCTGGTCACCAGATTAGGACTTTAATCCTGGTTGGGTGGGCGGTGCTGCAGCGGTCTCATGGCGGTGGGCTGTTATGCTCATAGGAAAGCCTAACATGCAGCCTGCCACCATGACAGCTCCTGCAGCACATTCCTGCATGGTGTGAAACAGGGGTGCAATTCAAGGGAGACACAGCATATGCCCCCCGGCATGCACCTCCAGTCCCAGGAGTGGCACGGGGGCCCTTTAAGGGCAGAGAGGAGGATATCCACTGCTTGCAGGTTTCTCTTCTCCCCAACAGAATTAAGTAAAACAACAGTTTTCTGTCATACCCCTGGGGGACACCCACGTTAGGCGACCACCCAGACAGAACTAGTTTGGGCTTACCTCCATGTGGATCTGAAAGATGGGACTCAGAACCTTACCAACCTCTCTCCAGAACTCCTGAATACAGGGGCAGAGCACGAACATGTGAAAGTCACATATGAAAGTCATCAGCGTCCCATAGAGCACACTTATTACTACACGCCTCCTCTGATACCCGCAGCCTTGATAGCCTCTTATGTGGCCAGAATGCTCTAGTGGAGGGAAAATAAATGGTTTCTTCTGAGATAGGCAGGTTTCAACGTGCAGTACAAAAAAGCGAAATGATACTTGCCATAACTGATTTATCCTTGGGTTAAGCAGCATGTCTCCCCACAAGGAAGCGACCGGGCCAAGGTCTTCATCCGAGATATCCAAGATTAACCCACACCAAACTGTCAACTCCTTCTTTTGTTGAGGCCCATTAATTAAATGCTTCTCCAACTCATTCGTTCTGCTCTTCTCCTCTCCCAGAACCTGAGTCCAGCTATGCAACTGGTAGAATTTAAATGTCGATACATCACCCTTTGTCACTGTCTGAAACTCCTCCCATGACCAGAGTTTTCTATCCTGAAGGACCTGGCCCAGCTCTGTAATGCCTGCTTCTCTTAAGCCTACTGCTAGCCTGTCTTTCAGGCACTCAGGGGTGCCGAGAGAGTCCACACAGGGGCAAACCTACTGTACTACAAAGCTTTGTTGCTCTCTTGATCTGTGCCCAAAATAGGGCAGCCGCCTGCAGGACTTTTGGATCACCTTCTTGAAGTATCTCATGCCACCAAATTTGAGCATAAACTTAGTCCCTCCTCCTTTCATCTTGTTCAACAAAGCTTTCCTTAGTTGGTTACACCCAGGCAGGCTCCCAGCATGCAGCAATGACCTGGAGTTTTTTAGTCGGAAGGTCCAGGCGTAAAGTTGAAAATCTGGCAGCGTGATACCACCCTTGTCATATTTCCTGCTCAGCTTTCTCAATGCAATTTTAGAAGCCTTGGAGTAGGGGGCACGCTGGACTTAGGAATAGTATTATTTACTATTCCTACTCCAGTTTGCGCACCAGCAGGGAAGGTGTTGGATTTTAAATCCAATACCAGTGTGCCCCCTACTGCAAGTCGTTGTAATGACTTGCGATGTAATGGTATTGTGTACTAACAATGCAGTCGCCGTAACGATTGCGTTGTAATGACACTGCATTGTGGAGACAGAGTTGTAAACGCTGTTTCCCATACAGCAAAATGGAAGATGTGACCAACTTAAAATTAACCTATTATTCTCCACCATTGCCCTGTCAAAGTTTAGCTCTACATTTTTTTCCAGAGAGCTACAAATCCTAATTCTCAGATATTTCAGTTTCTTTTTTATCACAAGACACCTTGTTGTGCTACACTGCATGAAAGTGAGAGGGCAGCAATGCACCTTTTGTACATGATTTGGTACACTCCTGCTTTCTCCTTCTGCTGGTGCACCTTTAGATGCCTAGTGCCAATTCAGGCACCATTGCACCAATCCTGCCTGCATTGTAGGCAGGATTATTTTTACGTAGGAAGGGACACCTTTGTACACAAAAACAATCCTTTGAGGCTTTTCCTCTTTCTATGTGTGCTGCATTCTGGCATATCATTTTGATGCATTTCCAGGTCTACCACTCATGGTAAATTTGGAAATGTGTCAAAATCCATTGGAGGATGCATGGGAACACCGACTCTTCACACCTGGAAGACCTTCATGGGACAGAGTAACGCAAGGCAGAGACTTGCACTGCCTTGCGTAACTCCAGATTTACCAAGCACCACAGGGCCACGCAAGATGACTTTGCTTGAATTGGTAATTCTCATCTAGGTTTACATCCCCCTTGTGTTACCTTGCGTGGCACAAATGCGAGACAAAACTCTGACAAATGTACCCTCTAGGTTTTGCATCCCCCTTGCGTAGCACAAGGGTGATGCAATTCTTTTAATAAATATGCCCCCAAGTTCCTTTATATATGGGATCAATTACACCTGTGGTTCATTATAAGAATATTGCCAGTCTCCGAGGAGTTCTGTGACCATATAAAGGAATGCAGCAGAAGGCAGAGTTCCTTTATAAGGTCATGGGAATACCGAAAAATTGTAATAAGAAACTTGGTGACCGGTTTTGCAGACTTCCATGCTTTAAGGACATAGCACGTTATCTGTTACAGGGCATTCTGAAGACAACTGGCCTTATTTAGAGGTTGGCAGATTTTCTATTCTCTCAAAACGTGTCAGATATCCCATCTGCCATAAGTGTCAAAGGCTATAATACGCTTGCAGAATGGAGGACAGGATATCCGTCACATTTGTGACAGAATATCCCATCGACTATGCTCTAAATAAGGGCAAAACTCATAAAATACTTCCTGCCTCATATCCCAAAATCATTATTTCTCAGCAGCAACCAGCCACGTCTGTGCTTGTTGGGAAATTGTGCTCTGCTGCTTGCTTGTGTTATACCTGAATGTCTGACTTTGTTCTTCCCTTTTAACACTTTTTTCCCTTTGTGCACTGCAGATACACCACCAAACTGGATCATTCTGTCAAAAAAGCGAATAAGGAGGTTGTGTCAGTAGCAAATGCCAGACATGTCGAAGCGGCTCTGCATCGGACTGGTTATGGTCACCTCATTTTTGGTTTTCTGGCAAAGTTACAGTACACACAAAGCAAAATCGATAAATGAACTTTCTGTCACACCAAGCGTCAAAGTGCCGAGGGAAACGCCCCAGAAAAAGTTTTCATTTCTATTTAATGAAGCTTACAAGTGCGTAGGCCGCACACCATTCCTATTGCTGTTAATACCCTCCATACCAGAAGAAGTTGCCACCCGAGATGTCATTCGGAAGACGTGGGGTAACGAGACATTGATGCCTGGCGTTGACATCATGAGGATATTTCTTCTTGGTGCTCCTCAACCACCTGCCACCTTTGCAGCTATGCAGGTATTGTTGAGGAATGAGAGTGCTACATTTGGAGACATCATACAGCAGGACTTCATGGACACATACAACAACCTGACCTTGAAGACCATGATGGGCATGGAGTGGGTGGCCACCTATTGCCCCAATGCCACCTATGTCATGAAAATTGACACTGACATGTTCTTCAATCCATTCTTTCTAGTCAACCAACTTCTCCAGCCAAACCTTGTTGCCAAAAAGAACTACTTCACTGGTTTAGTCGTACGATGGGCTAGACCTTATCGTATCAATAACTCAAAATGGTTCGTATCTATTGATGTCTACCCAAAAGATTTTTACCCAACATACTGCTCAGGAACGGGGTATGTGCTTTCAGGTGACCTGGCTGCAAAGATTTACCATATTGCACCTGTAGTGATACCCATACACATGGAGGATGTGTTCATGGGACTTTGCTTGGAGAGACTGCGGATAGAGGTCACCAATTCCCTAAATTCTGCCTTCAACGGATATCGAATAGAGTATGAACGGTGCAAGTTTACCAAGTTGATCACTGTGCATCATTACACAAAGGAAGAAATTGAACATTTGTGGCCAGACTTTGTGGAGGCAGTAAAGAGTTGTTGAGCTTTGTAAGGAGAAAAGCTGACTAGAGGACACTTCTCTGGCCAAATATGAGACCTGAAAAAGCCACGCTAGATTACACTTTGACACTAAAGGGGTTGGAAGAATCTGCATGTAGCCTATTACATCCAGGCATCAGCTGGTCTGATGAAATAATACACTTTTAATTAATTAGCTTAAAGCTTAAGACTTATGTGCATTCAATGGGATTAGACAATGTAAAAATGTTGGAGGAAAATGCTCAAATCCGTCTGAAGTACTGGTACCTACTCAGCTGGAATTCCAGTGCATTATTCATTAAAATGCCTGAGCCTTTAGAGACAGCATCAAATTAGTTGTAGATTAGTCTTAGCCCAGCACTAGTAGGGACAGTCCAGCCTGAGCTGCCAGGCCATGATGAATGGAAATACCAGCCCCCAAGATGTGTTTTAGACTTATTGGGCTTCATCAGTGAGTTGAGGCTGGAGGACCATGGGCACAGCAAGCTGGGGATCCACATCTGGACATACGTGAGGCTGGAAAAGGTTGAATCAGTTTTAAACTCACAGGCTATACTGAATAAGAACTCAAGCAACCCCACACAAGTGTCAGTTCTTTTGCACCACATTAGTGAAGTGCAGCTTGAATTCCTGTGGCAGAGTAAGCACAAGACCTACTTGTGGACATACCTGTGTCACTAAGATCCACTCATTCAGATAGCAGATAACTGGTGAATGGAAATGTTTAGCCCTCTCTAATCCACTAGTAATTTCTCCAGAGGGCATTCCGTTCCACCATTTTAGTTCATCTGTGCCATGACAGATAGAGACCAACCATATGCAAATCATTCATGACAGAGCTGTCCAACCCAATTGCTAGTCCACCTCCTCATCTAAAAGGAAACACAAGCAACCCCCATGTATATTTTAATTTTTTGAGGCTCATTGGTGATGTGCAGCTTGAGTCTCAGTGGAAGAGTGAGGTGAGACGCATGTTTGGCCATACTCAATCTGTACAGAGAGATCAATACAAGTGGTAGTCTTGATATGAACGAATGAGCCTAAAATCAATTCAGGAATGTTGACCAACTTAAGAAGGTGTGGATCTGAAGGCTGGTTGTCTTGATTTCTCTGCCATATGTATACCACTCAAAGTTAGTCCAATTGTTTTTTAAATAAAATACCTCTAATTTAACCATTTTCTGCCACCTGTGCTCCTACTTGTACAACTATTACTGTAATGTGAATGTGAAAGAAATAGCACATATTGAACAGTGCCATCGCTAAGTTGTAGGTTCAGAACTATTACTCTATTCAGTTCAGTTCAAAGAGCTTTATTTCGATAAAAACATATCTTAAAAGCATAAATACCTCTCGACAATTTTAAAACCATAAAAACAGTTTGTTAAAACAACCTTAATGACTATTACAGGATTAAAATGATTAGAAAAAGATTAGGAGGTGCACATAATCCGTTCTACAATCTCTACAAATAGTCAAGTACAAAAAGCACGTGGTCTCAATTCATTATAAAAGAATTTAAAATTTATATTAAACAATGGTCTTTAGCCTTTGAGATCTGATGGATCAAGCCCCACTTAAAAACTTTGCGATACCGCATACATAAAGTGAGCGAGTATCGGATTTAAGAATGCGGAGTGCCTCAGAATGCTGCCTGGTGCCTAATTCTTTACAGAGAGGCTTAAGCCAGCACTTTCTTGGTAATTGGTACAATGGTCACGCAAACAAAAAATGGGCCATTGACTCTACCTTCGTAATGCAGAAGGGACAGTTAGGTGTAGACTGGCAGGGAGACTTCCATCGACCAGTGAATTCACAGATTGGTAAAGTGCCAATCCTAAATTTAAAATACAGTGCCCGATCGAAAGGTTTTCGAATGGTTTCCAAATAGGGTTCACAATATGCAGCATCTTTGATCCCCATAAAACTTTCAGTAAGTCTGCACAGGTTTGGGTCGGAACATTGTTTGGACGCTACCCTGTTCCAATAGATTCCCTTCAATACTGGCTTAGGGGGGGGCAGATTTATTTGCCCAAGCGTCCTTAAGGCCCAAGTCACATAAGAGCGTTTTAACGTCCTTGAGCCACCTAATTTTGTGCCAACCATCCAAAGACATGACCTCTGACAAACCCTCTGCATACTTGGCTAGCTCGGGAACGCTCCACAACTGAGCCCATAGTAATAATGGTCGAAGTTTGGCGAGATCGGTTATCGAATGGCATCCCAAATCCATGAGAAGAGGGATCATGGGCGTGCTCTGGGGGAGCGCCATTTAGTCCTTAAAGAACTTATTTTCCGATCTCGTCAACAAGTCCACATTTCTCAATCCCCACAGATCTGCGCCGTATAGGGCTGAGGTAACTCCCTTAGCCTTGTAGATGGCTACCACCGGGGCTATGGGTTTGAATGTTGAGCAGCGCTGTTCTCGAAGGATAACCCCCCCTACTCTTTTATGGCATAGTAACATTTTCTGTAGGTGGGATGTCCACTGCATATTATCAGAGATACGGATGCCAAGGTTGTCAAAAACTGTGACCCTTTCCAGTGGGACATGGTTCAGAACAGGGGCTCTAATATGTTTTTTTGGTGGGTTTATTATCAAATATTTGGTTTTATCGGTATTTATCATCAGGCCTCGCATAGTGCAAAATGCCTGAAAGCTATCTAGGAGAGTCTGCAGGCCAACAGGGGACTTAGAGATAAGCAGGGTGTCATCGGCGAACAGGAGTGTTGGAAATTTTTCGCCCGCCAGGGATGGTACATCAGATGGAATTTGCAATAAATGCTGCACCACCCCGTTCACATATAAGGAGAACAGGGTGGGAGCCAGAACACATCCCTGGTGGACGCCCCTGTTCACCGGAATCCTGCCAGACTTTTGCCCCTGCTGGCCCCATCTTACCTACGCGAAGTTACCTTCATGCATCCTCACTAGTAGTAATAAAATATACCGGGGGATCCCCAGGATGACCACTTTCCAATAGATGAGTAGTAGGCGGAATGCCTGCTTTATGGTCCCTGTTCCTGTCCGGAAACCTGCCTGGTAGTCTGAAAGGACACTATTCTCATCTATCCATTGTTGGATTCTCTGGAGAATCAACTTTCCTGCTACTTTCTGAGAGTAATCCAGCAAACGTATTGGCCGGTAGTTGGCAGGGTCGTTCCTATCCCCCTTTTTGAAGATAGGGACGACCTCTGCCCCCTTCCATGACTCGGGGACCTGTGCGCCATTTACAATAACGTTAATTAGTCTAGTGATGATCTTCGCCCATTTTGGCCGATCAGAACGGATAAGATCTCCCGGAATGCCGTCAGGTCCTGCGGCTTTGCGGGGAACAATATAGTCAATTGCCTTTTCTACCTCCCTTTGTGTAAAGGGGACAGTATTGGGATTCTCCAAGATTCCCAAATGGATTAGCAAATTATACTGCGGTGACACACTTAGCGGGCTAGAATACAGCTTCAAGAAGTGGTCGAACCACCTTTGATCTGGTATATTACAAGTTATTAAGGCTCCATCTGGCCTGTTCTTTTCTCTGACGATACTCCAGAAACGTCCCGCGTCCCTCCCTAAACTTGCCTCTTTCAGTGCTTCCCAGTATTGATCTTCCCAGTCCTTTTTTGCTATTGCTATGACTTGTTTGTACTCGCTTCTAGCCAGTTTTACTTGATCTAGCTGCCTAGACTTAACAGCCTTAATTAACATTGTTTTCTTTTTGCGGCACTCATTATTGTACCAGCCTTTTTTGGCAACGGCCAACAAGGGCATCCTTCTCTGTCCTGATGAATTCTGGATAAGAAAAAGAAGTCTCAAAGCGGAAATCATTTTCTGGAAGATTTCTGAGACCTTAAGCTGGCCATATCGGTCAGCAAATCTAGGTCGGCCAATGCTATTATTAGCACTTCCTCGATACCCTTCAGCTTAACTTCGTCAAGGACAATTCTAGGCCATCTCAGGCGTCTTCCACAACTGGATGGATATACTTCCGCAGTAGTCAGAGTTGGAACCAAAAGATTGGGGTCTCCACTGCTTGACCACAATGAGGCCATATTAAGCGATAAAGGATTATGGTCACTATCAGTGGTCGAGAGAACTTCCATGTCCTTCATTATCCGCCATAGTTTGAAATCTAGAAGGATATAATCTATTCGGGAGGTGTGGTTTACTCTATTAAAGGTATGGGCCCCCATTAAGTCTGAAGCTGGCCTACCGTTCGCTGCTCTCAGATCAAATTCGGCAGTTAACGTATTCAGCTGTATGGCCCGTTGTGACCACCTCTTTATAGGCGGTAAATTGAGAATTGGAATGCCCCTTCTATTATCATCCTCATCAGTATCCAGGATATCCTCAGCTGCAAGGGGCTCGAATGTGCAGTTCATATCCCCCGCAACGAGAACATGCATGCCACTGGGTCACTGCCTAAGGGTTTTTTCCAGGAGGCTAATCTCGGGTGGTAGGGCTCCTCCTTTCGTCCCACGGGCATATATGTTGTAAATGTCTAATTTATTGCCCTTGCGCCCTTTACTCAGAGACAGTGCTAAGATATCAGGGGAGCTGCTTTGGATCTGTGTGATCTGGCATCCCAGCAAAATGCTCACCCATATCTAGAGCCCTCCCGACGGGCGACCTCTACCTGATTGCGAAGATACTGCTGGAAGAAAGAATGTGGTGTACCCAACTTTGTGGTGAGGAACCAGGCTCCACGTCTCTTGAAACATGCAAATTGCATGAGATTCAATGAGCTCGTTCCAGTCGGGTAGCTTCAGTTTCTGCAAAATGCCAGCTACGTTCCAGCTCAGAATCTTCAAGGGATTTGCATCTAAGGCCAGTCCTATATGGTTTTGGGGATGGACTAATGGGGGGCTACCTGCCTCCCGGGTAGATACTATGGTACTGCTTTACTGACTAGAATAATCAGAACAGAATGAGTATCCAGGCCCGCCGGGTTGTCCCTGGGAAAGTACACCCAAGGAAGGCTGGTAGTGACAAGAGCCTGCCATAATCTTTACCTGAAGATCGTACGAATCCTTGCTAGGGAGTCCGCTGTCAAGAACTTTCACTTGGATGTTCATATTATTCCTTAAACTGTGAGGATCGTGTCAATACCTAGAGTCAACCCCGTATGGGTTAGGATCAGGCTGGGCATTATAAGGTGTTGCATGCCAAACTGGGTGATTGCTATAAGAAGGATTGCTGTAGGGAGGAATGTCCTGCCACCACCCTCTATAGAAGTGCTGGGAAGCATACTGTTGCAGGCAGTGCACTGGACAAGAGTAGAAGTAGCCCAGATCGTAAGTTCTGATGACACTGCCCTCATAACAACTCTGCTGAGAGCATATAAACCCCGCAACTCTGGCATCTTTCAAATTTACCAGAATGCAGTACCCTGGGATATCCTTGGTCCTATTCCCAACCCAGTAGGTTCTTCTCACATGGAGGATCTGACCGTTCATATGGGGTTGCAATGGTCTATTATTATTTAACCAATGAGATGTTTTATTTCTGAGTTCTTGAAAGGATTACTGCCTGCCGGGTTCTAACTGCGGGACTCCAGTCAGGACCACTACAAACAGCAAACACTGTGGTGGTAAGTTAACGAATCTGGTAGTTTGTTGGGATGGCGCTATCTTGCTTGTGTCTTGGTACTGCATCGAGCTACCATTGTCGGTCATAGGAAGTTTACTCAAATTATTAACAGCTTTAGGGCTACGAGCAGGTGTCTGCTGCGGCGCAACATTCTTCTTCTCTTTACGTATGGTAGAAGATGCAGATTTGCTGGCTCCATTCGCATTGTTTCATGCACTATTTGGAGCTCCTGAGGTGACACTAGGCTGGGGTCTCGGGTTAGCATCGGTGTTTACTTTGTCATGCGGAAATGTATGCATAGTTACAGAATCTAACTCGGGCGTCTTCCCATGTTCAAGAACTTCTTGTCCTGATCTGGAATGTAATTTAATCAGTGTTTTTAAGAGAAAAGAAATTATCAAGGGTCGTTTGTTCAAATCTAATCATTCTTGCTGTTAGTACCTTTGCCCTTTCTAATATCCATTGTTCCTTCACCATTGGTGTGCATGACAAGGCTATGACCTAGGCCCAGCTAAATCAACTGTTGATTTTGCCTGTACAAGTTCATATATACATGATATGAAGTGGGCGCATTCCCTACTGTCCATTTGATTGCGGACATAGGAGTCGGAATTGTTTAAGGTAAGCATTGTTTGATACATGTGTGGGAATAAGAGTACTCCAATTTGAGACACCCCAAACTTTATCTCAATAAGTGCTCCTACATTTCACTGGATCGAAGATGGTGTTAAACTACTATTTCTTGAGGAAATGTCATCTCTTTGAGCATCAAAAAAATAACATCATTTAATAAAAGATTTGGGTCAACTCAGTGATCAAGTTCTAGCTCACAGAAAAGTTGAAGGATTTTATTACAGAATTCAAGATTAAAGCGGTACAACGTCAATGTCATGAAGGCTTTTAAACACAATTATATAACAGATGGAAAAATTAGGAATATTCTAAATCCCAAATGATTTCAATAGAAAAATGGACAACATCCCTTGTAGAATAGGAAAGTCTTCTAGCTCACCCCCAAATTTGAGTAATGTTATACTTTATTTTCGCATATGTGATGTGAGCAAATGTACACTTTTATCAGCAAATCAGAGTACATGGAAAATAAACACACATTGCCTTAACACCTAAGTATGAACCCACTACATGAATAATTTTCCAGCACCCTCTATGCTAATGTCTTTCAGAGATGCAAGAACATAACTAGGTACATGAATAAATACTTGTTATGTGTATGAATAGAGAACAGTGAATTAGCGCTAACTAACATAGCTCATAATAACACACTTCGGGCATGTGGCTGAGCCAGCCAAGATGGCTGATGTGGCTTCCTAGAGCTCTGATAGCCTGTCCGATAATCAATCTGCACCCTGGCCAGTGACACGATGGAGAACCGTACGGCCCCACGGGGGGTTACCCACATCACGGGCCTCCCTGGCAAATACCCTGGAGCTGATACTAGTGATGCTAGATAGTCCAGCACATAGGAGCTGCGTGGCTTGCTAAAACATGGCAGCGGCCAGTCACTGCTAGATTGAGCAGGGGAGAGTTCAGCTGTGGCGACCTCAGGACCTCTTGATGCGCACAATGAGGAGTGCTGCTGTTGCAAGGACAGGCCGCTGCCCTGGACTGCCCGAAGCAGCCCTGCACTGTGGGCCCAATATCCATCAGCCCAGACTGCTAAAGTGCCTGTAACAAGTTGAATAATAAGGCACTTGTTATTAAAGTTAATTAATTTATTCTAAAAGGAGAAACTCCACCCGGCAGCGGAGCGTCTGATCAGCGGCAAGCCAACGGTTACAATGGCAAACCGTGTATCTAACGTCCATGCACGGGTGATCATACATTTGTACAATAACATGTTATGCACAAGTTCATAAACATATTGTCACACGTCGCGTGAGGCTCCACGCGGTGCGTGAGGCTCCACGCGGCGTATGACGCGACTTTATACATTTACATTACATCACCTTCCTCCTTATAACAACGAATAAAGAAGAATTCAGAAAATACCTAAAATTTCACAAATTCATTGTATCTTTCTGGGGTTTTAATGCGTCTACCGAAGAAAGAAAATTGTTGATTAACAGTAGTGTTTTGAATATCTATATTTTGTCTAACAGGAAGAGGTTCATCAGAATGACATGGAACATCCAAATCATGTCTGATTGGAAGTGGTTCATTAGATTGACTAGAATTATTCGCTAAGTGTGGACCATTGATCCAAAAAGACCAGTCTAAATCATCAGAGATGTTAGAGTTCACTCTACTCTTAATAATTTCAGCTTGACGTTCAGTAATCTTTACTAATTGGCGTTTATTCCACCAACCTCTTTTATTAAGGAAAGCGGACCCTTTGCTGACTTTTAATACTTGAACAGGTGTACCAAATTTTGAACGACCTTTTGTTACCTTTCCAGGACTTTTAATTAACACCCAGTCACCTACTATTACATCAACAAGATTACTGTTTAATCCCTTGTCAAAATTCAATTTCATTTGATCTTGTTTTTCTCGTACCACATTTTTAATTGGATGAAATTCAGTTTTTTTTTTCACAGAATCTTTTTGTAACCATGATGGAAACAAAACAGAACGATTTTCTCTCCCCCTTAAAAGGGAAAAAGGGGATACGCCAGTTACACAATGGGGGTGTGTGTTTTAATGCCAGATTTTTCATGTAACGAATTCTCCTACTTTATAACCACAAGAGATTGCTGTCTGGATACCTTCCTTAATTATTCTATTTCCTGTTTCCACGAGACCATTTGAAGATGGTGAATACAAAGCTACTTTAAGTTGTTTGATATCTAACTCTTCTAAAAACGTATGCATTTTATCAGACACGAAATGTGTACCATTATCCGTAACTATAAATTTTGGAGTTCCTTCTAAATCAAAAACTTTCTTCAGAAAAGTAATGGTGGAGTTTGAATCTGGTGATTTAACAAAATCAAAGTATAACCATTTAGAAAAATAGTCAACTAAAAGGATCACATATTTATTCTCTTGTTGTAGAATGGAATATGGACCTGAAAAGTCTACTCCAACTTTTTCCCAAGGCGAATTAGGGAATTCTGTGGGATGTAAAGGCATTTTCATAGTGCGCCAATGTTTATCTGATAATAAACACTCAGGGCAAGTATCAATTAGATTCTTGACCTGGGTATCTAAGGACGGCCACCAATAGTTTTGCTTAATCCGCATAGAAGTCTTTGTTATTCCTAAATGCTCCTGATGTGCCAAATTAATAATAGATTCTCTCAACTTAAAAGGGGGAACAAATTTCTCACCTTTACGAATAATATCATTTTCAACAAAGAGTTCATCAGCCACTTGAGCGAAATTCCGTAGTTCTCCGCTCAATTTTCTCGGTTCAGGCAATTGGTGAGTAGAAAATTCTATAACCTTCAACAAAACATTATCATCTTTAGTGCCATTTTTCCAGTCTTCCTCTGAAATGATGGTACTAACTTCCTTTATGGCATCTATTAATGTGACACATTCTACTTCTTCCACTATCGAGTCTTCTTCATCATCTTTGGACATAGCCATTCTGGATAAACAATCAGCGCGAACATTTTTTCCACCTACTATATGCCTAATTGTGAAATTGAATTCTTGTAATTTTGACACTAGCCTCATGAGTCGAGATGATAAGGATGTAGAATTAGATTTGGTAAAAATATAAATCAGGGGTTTGTGGTCAGTCACTAACTCGAATTTTCTTCCCCAAATGTACACTTTAAATTTGTGAACTGCCCAAGAACAAGCTAACGCTTCCCTTTCTATTGTACTGTATCTTTGCTCAAATTCTTTTAATGCTTTAGAGGCGAATGCGACAGTTTGTTCTTGTCCGTTCACTTTCTGAGTAAGAATTGCTCCTAAACCAGAAATACTTGCGTCTACTGTAATAATTGAAGTGGCATCCTCCCTAAATGCATGAATGGCTTTTGCAGAAATAATCATCTTTTTAACTTCACAAAAAACCTTATTTAAATCGTCGGTCCAAATTAATTTTGACCCTTTTCTTAAAAGTTGTCTCAGTGGCTCAACTAACTGCGAATAAGATTGCACAAACCTGGCATAGTATTCTGCCAGACCGAGAAAAGATCGCAAAGCGTCTTTATCTGGGGGAGGTTTTGCATCTTCAATAGCTCTAACAACAGAAACTTTAGGAGTAATGCCTTTGTCTGAAACAGTATGACCTAAATATTCGATTTCATTTACTGCCATTTTGCATTTCTCCTTACTAACTGTCATATTTTTAGACATTAAAATTGATAGAACTTTTTTAAGAATTTTGTTATGTTCGTCTAAAGTTTCTGCAAAAATTAAAATGTCGTCCAGGTATGCTTGGACGCCTGTAATTCCTTGTAGTAATTCATCCATTAACCTCTGAAAAACACTACCTGCGGACGCCAGTCCAAAAGGAAGGCGCAGGAATTTGAAAGCCCCAAAGGGAGTAATGAAAGAGGTGAGTTCTTGTGAATCTTTAGACAAAGCAACCTGATGGTATGCTGACCTCAAATCTAATAGTGAAAACCATTTTGCCTGACCAATGTTTGCTAGTAGTTCATGAATTCTTGGTAGGGGATGGCAGTCGATAATAATGTTCTTATTTAAAGAGCATAAATCCGCACACATCCTAATTTTTCCAGTCTTTTTTCGAATGACTACAATTGGTGCGACCCATTGAGAAGAATTAATAGGAGAAATGATACCTTCTTTGCATAAATTATCTAACATTTCTTTTAATTCTGTTCTAACGCTCAACGGAACTGACCTGACTTTGTGTGTAACAGGTTGAGCCCCTGGGACTAATCTTATTTTATGCTCGAATCCTTTTACGCTCCCAATCTTCTCTTCAAAAACGGGTTTAAATTGTGATAAAATGTCTTGAATATTTACACTAGAATTCTCTATGCGAGCCACAGAAAGTCTATCAGGAACTGTTTTAAATTTAGGTAAGTCTCCAACTTTTGATGGGATTATCGTCACAAGGAACCAGATAAAGTCCCATCAAGGCTAAATCTTTCCATCCCACGATGTTTTTGCCTTTTTCGGCTACATAAATTTTTGTAACTGTTTCTCTTCCCAAACACTGAATCAAACCTTCAAAATAACCCAACATATTTATATCCTTTTCACCAAACGCTCTTGGATTGACATCAGATTTCAATAATTCAACTCTTTTGTCCCATTTTTCATAAAAAGTGGAATCTCTGAGAATGGTATATGGCGAACCCGAATCCGCCATGACCTGTAATTGAACATTATCAATAATGGCAGAACATAAAGGACCCTTAATAGATTCTACATCGCCATTAGAATCCAGAGTTACAATAATATTTTTAAATGAATTTGCACAATCATCTACATCAATGCAATTAATATTAGAGTTTTTCTTTGCAAATCTACAAACACCTTGAAAATGGCCTATTTTTTTGCAAATTGAACAACGTTTTTTTATAGCTGGACAGTTTGTAGCATTTGCTAAATGATCCCTTGAACCACATCTGTAACAGAAAACGTTCTTTTTCTTTTGAAAATTTTTGTTTTGGCTTTTGTTTTTAGGATTAATTGCACAAACAGTACTCTCTTGATCAGAATCAGGGTAGTCTAAAGCATTAATCCCTTGTTTAGATGGTTCCATTACTACTTTACTGGTTAAAGCGGATCGTTCAATACTGAGAGCCAGGTCGATAACTTCACTTAAAGATGAATTTTTACATCCAAGAATCCTTTGTTTGATTTTTCTAGAGACACAATTGAACACAAACTGGTCTCTTATGAATTTATCCGGAGAAGGTTCAAAATTACATGTGATAGCAAGTACTCTAAGTGCGGCAATGTATTCTTCAACCTTCTCTTCCTCCTTCTGTTTCCTGGAATAAAAATTGTGTCTCTCGGGGGGAGGAGCCAAGATGGCGATCGGGACGGACGCGTAAGCTCCCAGCTCCGTGACCCTCCGAGCCCCGCACGACTATCCTGTACACCATCCTGGCATCGCGCTATATTCTGTGTTGGGAAGGAGCGCTGAAACTGATGGCGCGATCCCCGGATCCCTGCCGGCCCCAAAACCGGAGATCTATGTGATGGCAGTCAGCGGCCCTAAAGTCTCTGGAGCCGGGACGTAGGCTGCAGTACGTGGCCGGATGCAGAGGCAACAACAGCGGCCATCTGTACTGGGGCGGAGTCGGTCTACTGGCGTGCAGTGGCCATCGGTCCGATTGTTGCCGTGGACGCCTTACTTGACAAACAAAGTGGAGATGTAGCACCCCCCGAAGCGCTGGCCTGGTGGACACATTATATGCCTGCGGAGCACATATTGTAGCTGCCCCGACGCTGTCTAAGGTCCGGCCCGGTTTTCGCGGGCCACTCCCGAATTTTCAGCTGGCAATAATCCGGGCGAGGACGATCGCTGCGGGAGATCCCTCCTTGGGAGTCTGCCTTCATTGCCTTCACGAACCGAATAGCGGCCTCATCGACCTGATTCGCCTCTGACCGGCTACCAGTCCCCGTCTGTGTTGGGAATGCCGGAGTGTCGCCTGGGTGAGACGGAGACTGCCATCCTGGTTACCGAGGTACAGCATGGGGGGGAGTATGTACAGTCAAGTGATGCTGCGCTCTGGGAGAAAAGGCCTACGCTGTCCTACGGTGATATCCTCGCTGCTATTTGTGACTTTCGAGCTGCCTGGGAAGATAGCTCCCGTGAACTGGGGAGGAAGCTGGATGGTGTTACGATCCTGCTGGGACACTCACGGTCGGATGGCCCCCTGGTACATGAGGATCTGCCCCAACCTATTTCCGAAGGGGAGTCCGTGGCCACCCCTCTTTCCGGAGGGGTACGTGTGAGATTGGACTGTGTGGTGATTTATGGACATCTATCCGTTGGCCTGGACTATTCGGATGGTCCCCCTTTACAGCAGCTGATGGCGGCTTCGAGCTCTGCACCGCTACTGACGCCCCATGCTTGGTCACAGCGACGACTGTCTCCTGTGCCTGCTTCTCCCGTCCTTGTCCTTGAATTCCCGATGTGGGCTACGTGTACTGGGACTGTCTTAGGGACGATGGCCGTATGTTCTGATGATTTTGTGGATGACCAGCGACGTCCATCTTGTGTGTTCAAGTTGCTCTTTGGCCTTGCTTGGACACTTTGTTTCTTTCTACTGACTGCTATGAGACTCGATCGGCAGATATGCCTCATGGGACTTACAAGGACTGGCCAGGGGTCAGATGTATCCCTTCAGTGTTGACATCTAGGTGGCTGGCGGGGAGGGGGGGCACGCGTACTTTTTGAGGCGCTTCTTTGTTCGGTATTTTGATAATTCTCCCCATTACTGACTGATTTGATTGATTGCTGTTGTATACTGTAGGTCTTGGGGAGGAGTGTTTTTGTGGGAGGGGGTGGCCGGGAGCTCGTACAGATGGTCCTCCTCCAGTTTTATAACCAATCTTTTTCTTCTCTTTTTTCGGACTAAATTTCGGGTTTCTTCATGGGCGATAGGCACGCTGCTAGGGGGGGGGGTAGGCCGTAGCCTCCGCAGAGGTGCAGGGTGGGGGGTAGGGTGGGGGGGTTCTTTCGTTTTGTCCTTTTTCTGTTTCTATGGGCCTTTTTGTTTCTTCTCTTTTCCTTTCCTTTGTCTTCTTTGTCTTCCCTTCCTTTTTGGGTCAGCGTGTCTGCTAGATATTGCGCCTATTGCCATTTTTGCCTTTTATGCTTTTGTACTCGTTGTTACGGTGCCTTTACGTACCTGGGGTGGGCGATGACTGGTGCGAAATGTGATTATGCATTTTTCATCCTGATAAGTACACTTCAGCACCGATACCTCACTTATGATTAATTGATCTGTTGATATACTGTTGTGGGCGTTGCTCACTCCTTGTTCTCCGTTGATTATACTGCGCCTGATCCTTTATTTTCAATTATAAAATTAACCATATCGAATCCTGTAGCTCACTGGTCACGTTAACCTGAAGTACTGTTTTGGAAATGCGATCGTATTTCGTATTGGGGGACTACTGAGTTGTCTCATTGCTGACGGATGTGCTCATAATTGCTTGCGAGGCCGGCCTGGTGGTTGTAGGCCCGTATATGTGTACTATTGATGCTCAATAAAGGTTTCAAAAAAATAAAATAAAATAAAATAAAAATTGTGTCTCTCAAGCATGATGTTAGGCTCATCACAAAATTGTTTTTTTAGTCTAGCGATGGCTTCAATATATATGTTCCATGTATTATCTCCACTTTCATCTTGAGAAATAGGGGGAGCAATAGGAACAATACTTTTAAAGATTCGTTGGCCAGCTTGACCTAAACAACCAAAAAGTAATGCGAATTTTCGTTGTGCAGAGTAACCACCCGCGTCAATGGCAACTAAATGGTTCTCGAATAAATCAAACCATTCCGACCAAATAATTTTAGGGGTCCCTGGTTTGCTTAAGAAAGGAGGTGGTTGTGTAATCTGGTGCCATTGGTTGTCAGACATGTTTAAAATTGAAGAGGTAAACAAAGCAACTCTTAACAGACTTTAAAATGATGTAGTTATTATCAATTTGTAAATAAATAACTCCTATCACATCAAGTTGTAAATATGTGATTCCAAATGATAGTTTAGTCTTGAACTGAAGGAGCGTGCGTATCGCGGTAGTGATATGCAGATTGTAAATATGTAATTCCAAACAATAGTTTAGTCTTGAACTGAAGAAGCGTGCGTATCGCAGTAGTGATACGCAGAGAGTAATTTATTCGAGCGTGTGCATCGCTGATGAACATACAATTGAATAACAGAGCGTGCGTATCGCTGTAATTGTTTGTAATATTAGTATGGTAATTATTAATAGCGTGCGTATCGCTGAAACGATACGCGTATAAGCTTTAAAACTTGAGTTGTCTTGAATGTATTTTTGAAATAAGCAAAAAGATTAACAGTACCTTGTTCCAGACGTGGGAAACGTCTACCTCTTTGTTTGTTTTCTCTCGTCGAGCGCAAACCAATTGAAATGCGCTTTGAATGCACGATTGTAACTGTCCAATGGGTGAGGTTCGATTTTGCCAAAATAAGAATGTGTGGCGAATCAATGAACCTCTTTCAATTTTGATGACCCTATTGGATGTCCTGACGTGTTGAAATGCTTGACGTGCTGAAAATCTCCGTGTCTTTGAATTGCAGCCAAATGCGAAGATGAAGAGATAATATGCCGGAGTTGTCGGTATTCGGGCGTAAGTGATTAAAATCTCTTATTTGCGTGGGAAAGGGTGGAGTTTGGTTCCCAGCGTCGCCAAATGTAACAAGTTGAATAATAAGGCACTTGTTATTAAAGTTAATTAATTTATTCTAAAAGGAGAAACTCCACCCGGCACCGGAGCGTCTGATCAGCGGCAAGCCAACGGTTACAATGGCAAACCGTGTATCTAACGTCCATGCACGGGTGATCATACATTTGTACAATAACATGTTATGCACGAGTTCATAAACATATTGTCACACGTCGCGTGAGGCTCCACGCGGTGCGTGAGGCTCCACGCGGCGTATGACGCGACTTTATACATTTACATTACAGTGCCTCCACTGAAGTGCATAGGGACACCTCACTGCACAGTGACCGGAACCTACAGAGGGGAATGCCTCCAGAATACAGTGTACTGCCTGGCTACTGCAGGATGGGGGACTTCTTGCCAAGTTCCTCTCGTCCGTGCCGGCATCCCCGCTCCCTGCATTGGTGTCATCACCCGGGAGTGTGGGGCTGCGGTGTCTTGCGTGCCTGGATATTGGGGCGGGCACCCCTTGATTGTGGATTGAGGGAGAAAAACATGCTCCATGCCCCTAGATGGCTGTGACTGGTGAGGAGCAGGGTGGTGAGAATGGGCGGGGGAGCTGGCGGCAGGGGGACTCACACCTGACCCCCGGCATCATTATCTAGGTGCAGTGGAGGACTAGCGTTGATTGATGTTGCGGGGTGGGGGCCCTGTCATTCCCTGCCTCTCCCCCACATTCTCCTCAAAAGGATTCGCTCGACTGCTGGACCTGTGGATCAGCCGCTGTTGAGCGGGCCGCAGGCCCTTAAGATACCCCATGACACACACAGCGAAGAGTGCTGTTATAGCGAGCGGAGATGACCGCACTGGATCCCCTGAGGTGGTGCTGATTGCGGGGTCGCACTTCCACTGGCCTTTACTGCCACAGTGCATTGGGACACCTAACTGCACAGTGACAAGGGCCTAAGGTGGGGACCGCTGCTCGAATACAGTCTCCTGCCTGGCAGCGTGCATCACGGAGAAAACTATGCTATAAGCCCCCAGATGGCTGTAGCAGGCGAGGAGCGGTGTGGCGGGGGCCTGGCAGCTGGGGTCCTCCCGCTCGTCCCCTCAGTCTGCACCATAATCGAGGAACGGGGATGGACTTAAACTGAATGCGGGAGGGCCAGGGCGCTGCCATTCCTTGCCGCTACCCAGCATTCTCCTTGATAGAGTTCGCTCAGCTGTGGGATCTGCAGTTCATCAAATCCCGAGTGGGCTGTGGGGCCCCTGAGGACATGGGAGTCTGAATTGCCGTGGGAGGAAGAACTCACGCATCACTATAGTCTGGCCAAGGACCAACGCAGAATGGCCTCTACACTGGTGAGATATATTGGCCCTATTGTCAACGGTGGGGGCGCTGTGCCACTGCATTGCCGTGCCAATCCAGAACAGCGAACCAACGTAAAAATCAAGATGCGCGCACCACACACATTTGGAACTAGTGTTGGAACTGGGCCCGTTCTTGTACCTATGGGATGCACTGCAAGGCCTCTGGGTGGGTGAGGAATGCCCCCCTCTCCCGCTGTGCCCCTGCGAGACTCCCTGGGTTTAGCCCCCTGTTGCCCGGACTATTCTGATGCCGATGGTGCACCTTGGGAGCAACACCTCGATATCTCCAGTTTAGGCGTGACCACACAGGTTGGCATGCCGGGCAGGAGGACCCAACATCATCACTCCCACAGAACTCATTGGGACCCACTTCCAGTCCCTAACAGCTCGGTACCTAACAGCACAATGCCCCTAGCCGAGCAAAAATGTTCCCTCAAATCTGACATCACACTACACTGCAAGTTTACATAGGCGTAGTGGACAGCACCTTACTAAGAGCATCTCTCCTATGTTAATCACCAGTGCTGAGGCAGCTTCCAACACCATGGGCTGATTGTGCATTGCAGTTGGTGCCACGACACCGACACCGACCCACGTCAGACAGTTCTCTCCAATCACCAGTGTCTAGCAGGAGGAAGAAGAGGGAACGCCGGCCCTTACTACAGTCGATAAACTAGATGAAGCACTTGCAGCCATAGAGCACTCCAGAGTTACCATAGAGGCCAGATTTGGGTCCTTGGTGGCTGACTTCATTTTCTCTGCTGATGGAGTTACAGATTGCAAGAATACCTTATCTGTTGGTTAACCACTTACTAAGGACAACCAATATGCGATCCAAGACCTACAGGTTTGTGTCACACAACTAGAGAATAGATCAGATGGCCGGAGGGGTGTCGCCAATGGAGTAATATTTGAATTCTGGGGCTCCCAGAGGGAATCAAGGGGATTGGCTCCATTGCTTACTGAGAGACTTGGTTCAAAACATTTACCCCAACTTCAGAACTTACTCCTTTCTACTCCCTTGAGAGAGTGCATCGAGAGAGCGCATCAAATCCTGGTGTGTCGCCCGCCCCCAGGCTCCTCCCGTCCAGTGACAGGGTGGGACCCCTGCAAGTGGAAGATAAGCACATTGTACTATTCTCCGACTATACCTTGGAGAACTGGGCCTTATGGGCCTAGCGGCGCAGGCACGCCTGAGATCTCCGGGTTCATCTGCCTTATCCAACAGAGACATAGGACACTCCGTTAGGCGTAGAAAATCAGGTTTATTAGCTGCAGCTAAGCACAGTTGTCCAAGAAGTTACAGAAAGTAGATTCTTAGGAGACTGCCACTTCATTCCGTGGCAAACAGTCTTTTATACCATACATATTTACAATACCCACTCCCAAAACATACAAAACTGACAAATGAGAAAAGTTCGAAAACAAGCTCTCGATTATCTAGTGCACGCCCTTCTTTCAGACCCCGTGTTCTCCCCTCCCCTCAAGTTAATCAATGCTAGTGCATGTAATTCAATTTGCAGGTGGCAGGACGTATTTGCGAGCCTCAAAGGACAGTTGTGTAACAAGAGAATACACGGAGAGAATAGTGAAGGCCAGTTAAACAAGATAAAATAAAGGAAGAATGGTGAGACCTAAACAGTAAATTAAGACAAGGATCAATCAGTCTAGACATGGATTAACTAACTCGGCCAGTCCCTGATACTAGTTTCATAAACAAGGACAAAGGGTTACTTTTTAACAGGAGAGGCGAGCAGCTGAAAAGGCAAAAACACTATGTTCGCCGTGTCGCCTGAGTGAGGGCAACACAAAATGGCGGCTGTCACAAAATGGTGGCTGGCCACAAAGCAAAGTCGAAAATCACAGAACCTCAGTCCCTCCTTTTGCCATTACTCAGGCAAAACGCAAAGGGCTCACGCTAGTCTGAGTCAATGTCAATGGTCATGAGGTCATTGAGCTGTTGCTGCAACATCATTTTAATGTTCTCTGTTTGCTGTGACACAGGCTTGGGAACACACAAGGTTGCACAAAGACCACAGATAGCAGGACCACATTGCAAACAGAGACAACAAGAGAAAATGATTGCTAAAATCATTCCAAGGAAAGTTAACACTTTCCATCCCCACGTGGACAGTAGTCCCCAAAACCATCCCATCACAGACCAATCTCCTGAGTCCTGATGAATAGACTCTGAAATCACATGCAACTTAGAGATGGCTTGGTATACTGTAGGGGCATTATCAGGAATGTAAATGCAGCAACTAGACCCAATCAGTTTACAAACTCCTCCTCTATCAGCAAGGACAATGTCTAAAACCATCCGGTTTTGTAAAGTCATGAGGCGATCCGCCTGAAGTTCAGCCGTCAAGTTACCCAAGGCTCCGGAAGTTACGTTTATCGTAGCCTCAACAACACGAACCGACTGTCTAATGTTTCTGCTATTGACCATTGGGCCCCCAAAGGGAAGAAACCCTTTAATAAAGTCTCCTCCCTCTTGTCCAGCTGTGTCTTCAGGATCAATAACCCCTCTACCATATATTTTCCTGTGATGTCCTAAAGGAGCAGTGTATGTATATAGCATGTTCCTGAAAAATAGGCAGGAAGCCATGTATAGGCCCTATCGTAAGAAACAAAATATGTACCTTGAGATGGTACTAATGGAGAAGAAATCAAGGGGGAATAGACATAAGTATGAGAACAAACACTCTTTTCCTGTTTATTCTTATTATTCTGACCGTTTATTTGCAAACATAGGATACCTTTGTGAGGTACAGTCCAAATTGGTAAGGATCTTCTTTCTTTAGCCCTGTCAGTGAGGCTAGTAATGCAACGAGTCACATTCCAACCATCATATGCTCGTTTCTCGTCCAGGGGAATCTTACTAATGTCGGCAATTTTAGCCATAGTCATATTCCCTTTATCAAAGGACTATGACTATAGTCTGATCCACCAGTATATATATCACCAGGAGGATATCGAAGTTGGTTCTGATATGCATTGGAAAACATAGCCAAATAAGCCCAAGCAGAACCTTCATATGAAAACGGGAGAACTAAATATGGCATCCCTTTCTCAGCGTTATGGTGCATGAGCCCACAGACCCAACAGTCAGTAGTGTTAACTACCAGTTGATGCTGGTGTAACAACTGGATGAATGGATTGTTAAAATATTCTGGTCTCCTAACTTGTTCATGGTCTGGGAGTGTGTAGAACTTATGCGGAGAGTTAGTAGAAGAAGTGAGCAAAGGAATAGAAGTTGAAACAGGTGCTTGCTGCATAGTGTGGATAACCCATCCCACACAAGCTAATAAACTACATAAACACACTATAATACATAATGCTACGCCACATCGACTAAACACCAATTTCTTGTACTTATTTCTTTTTACAATCATAACATCATTCCCTTCCATCTCAGTATCCATTTCTCTAAAGGCGTTGCTCACGGTAATCTTCCTAGATCACTTAGGTATGATTATTAGCCGTCCTATGACACTGCAAGTCCTGTTGACCTAGTCACTATTCAGGTCACAGCCTAAGACTCCTACCGTGACCCTGCAACTAGATGGATAGTGGAAAGGAAATGTCTTTTCAAAAAAGTAATCAAAGGAAAAGAAAAAAAAAAAGTGTTCGATTAGTGTTCAATTGTCTTTAGATAACCTGGATCTTAGGTTGTACCGGGTCTTGCCAGGTACCGTTTGGTCCCGAAACAGTGTCTCTGGGTTAGTCGTGTCCAGTTTTAGATGTGGTGGTACAGCTTCTTGTAGCACATCATCATCTTCTTTCTCAGAATTTGTCCAGTCCAGGCATGCACTACTAAAAGGTACAAATCAGGGTACTTTCTCACATTCACTATCGCCAATGCCTTCTTGAACCCACTGATCATAAGGTAAAGGCAGGGGTACCCTCTTACAGTGCACGCCGTGGACCCAGTTTTTCTTCCCAACGACTTTCACAGCTGTACATGTCGTCAAAAGCACTTGTCGCGGCGGCCCCCAATGAGGTTCCAGATTCTTCTTCCTCTGGAAGTTCCTGACGCAGACAAAGTCACCAGGTCGAATGGAGTGACCTGGGTCTGTGGAGGCCTCCGGCTAAGCGTTTTGGACCTGTTGATGAATAACACGTAATTTAGTGGTGAGGTCATGCAAGTAGTCAACCAACAATGGATATGGGATGTCAGAATATCTTTTTGGTCGAGGGACCCCCCAAACATTGGCTGGGCATCCGAAAACGACCTCATAAGGACTAAGTCCTAAACGAGAATGCACAGTTGTTTTCGTAGAGAGAAGTGTCAAAGGTAAAGCGTCAGGCCAAGCGAGGCCAGTGCTGGCCTGAATCTTCGCTAATTTGAGCTTGAGAGTGCCATTATAGCACTCTACCAAACCCGCTGACTGAGGATGGTTTGCCGCATGGAATTTCTGTCTAATCCCAAGACCCGCACACACCTTCTGCATAATTTGACCCACAAATTCACTTCCATTGTCACTCCAGACAATGCGCGGTAAACCGAACCTTGGAAAAAATTCTTTCAAGAGGACTTTAGCAGTGGACAAGGCAGTATTATCCTTTAGGGGGTAAGCCTCTATCCATCTGGAAAAGGCACAAACCACCACAAGGACATACTTGAGGTTGTTGGAACGTTCCATATGAATATAATCTATTTGTAAAACCTCAAAAGGATATGTAGGGGGAGAAAAATGACCTGCCGGAGTTGGTGTTCCCTTTCCTGGATTATGCATTAAACAAACAATACAATGCGTCACCAAATTTTCCGCACATTTAGGAATACCTTCATTCTTCCATACTGGAGCCAGAAGCTTGCATATTCCTTTCGCACTGATATGAGTTGGACCATGCGCCATAGTAACTACAGGTAGTACATAGGCATCTGGTAACAACCATCGTTGGTGTTCCGACAATTCCGTCCAACATCCTGTCTCATCCAACATTCCCGTACTTTCTCTCCACTTGCTTAATTCCTTCTCAGTCTCTTCTGCTTGAATCATTTTCACACTTTCCACTGTGTCCTCACACATACCTCCTTCTCTGACCCAGTTTGCAGGGCCTGCAACATACATATGGCTCTTAACATTTCTCGCTGTTTCTTTCGCTACTTCGTCTGCAAATGCATTCCCACGACCCACATCATCAGTAATACTTTTGTGCGCACTACACTTTACAATCGCTATTTGGGTAGGCAAGGCAAGTGATTCAAAAAGGTCAGTAACCAACTGACCATGCTGTATTTTAGTCCCATGGGAAGTAAAGAATCCTCTTTCCTTCCACAAGCAACCGCAACTATGAGCCACGCCAAAGGCGTATTGGCTATCAGTGTAAACAGTCACTCTCTTTCCTTTTGCTAACACCCATGCTCTCGTCAATGCAATCAACTCAGCTGCTTGTGCTGAATTGTGTGTAATACGTTCAGTTTCTACTACTTTATGCAAAGTGGCAACAGCATAAGCTGCAGTCGTATCACCATTAGGAAGCTTAAAACACGACCCATCTACCCATAGGATCCCATCCGGATCCACAAGCAGTGTATCTTTTAAATCTATTCTGCCTTTAGTTTTCTCCTCTGTTCGGAGAAAGCAATCATGCTGATCTTGTGTACCCTCCTCTTCTGGAGTAGGTAACAACGTTGCTGGATTCAAAACATTGCATCGTTTGATGTGTATGTGGCTTGCTAAAAGCGTCAACTCATACCCAGACAAGCGAGCACTCGTGAGATGTTGCGTTTTTGTTCTGTTCAAAAGAGTATCTACTGCATGTGGTACCATAACAACAAGAGTGTGATCTAATACCAATCCAGCAGATTGACGAAGAGAGATCACTGCTGCTGCCGTTGCTCTGAGACAACTAGGCAATGCCTTGGCTACTGGATCCAAAGTAGCCGAAAAATAGGCACATGGCCTTTGTTTGTCTCCAAATTGTTGTGTAAAAGCTGACAATGCACAACCTTCTCGTTCATGCACGTAGAGTGTAAAAGGCTTACTGTAATCTGGAGTACCCAACACAGGAGCAGAACACAAAGCAGTACGTAGATCAGAAAAACTCTTCTGACATTCGTCAGTCCAGGGAAGAGGTTGGGGTGTGTCTTTCAGAGTAAGTGCCAACAGAGGTTTAGCCAGTAAAGAAAAATTCAGAATCCACTGTCTGCAATAAAAGGTAATGCCCAAAAAGGCACGCACTTCCTTTTGCGTGGATGGTGCAGACATTCGTGAAATTGCATGAATACGTTCAGGGGTCAATCGCCTTCCCTCCTTCGACAAGAGATGACCTAAATAGGAAACCTCTTGGCGGCAATATTGTAACTTAGAAGGTGACACTTTATGCTGTAAATCATACAAATGTCGCAAAAGCAAAACAGTCGCATGTTTACAGACATCTTCTGAATCAGCAGCCACCAACAAATCATCCACATACTGAATAGGAGTAGCACCGGGAGGCAAAGAAAAAGCATCCAGGTGGGATTTCAAAGCTTGGCTATAAATGGAGGGACTTTCACAATAGCCTTGAGGTGCACGTTGAAATCTAAAGCTTCGGCCTCCGAGAGAGAAACCAAAGAGATCCCTACTTTCCTCTGCAATAGGAATGCTAAAGAAAGCATTCTTGAGGTCGATAACTGAGAACCAAGCAGCCAAAGTAGGTATCATTGTGAGCAAAGCAGTAATATCTGGGACAACAGGAAACTGAGGGACAACAATTTTGTTGACCTCTCGAGGATCAATCACAAAATGATACACAGGTGGTTTAGAGGGATCCGTACGTTTACGAACAGGCAAAACAGGACTGTTGCAAACATTTCCTCTCGTTTCTTCGACAACACCTTTCTGAACTAAATCATACACAATAGCTAACAGAGCTCTTTCACCATCGCTAGAAATCTTGTACTGAGGAATACGTGGCAACTGAACGTCTGGCTTGACAGTGATCACGTAAGGTGGAATTTTGAGCAAACCAACATCATTCGGAAGTGAACACAATTCAACTGGTAGATGATCTTTAGACAAATACATAGGAAAAATCAATTTATCTCCCAACGTAAGATGTACGCCAGAGGGGGAACAATACAACGTTGCATGTAGACGTTTTCAATAGATCCAAACCCAACAAATTCTCACCGCAACCAGTCGTTAAAATGAGTGGAGCTTCCAAATCATGAGGACCAATAGAGATGGGTAAGGGACATGAAACTGGGTTGCTAACTGAATCCTACAGAAACATTTGTTAAGCCAGACAAAGGTGCCCCAGGGAGTTTGGAGTGAATAATAGAACTTCTCATCGCACCAGTATCCAAAAGAAACGGCTCTAAAACACCCAATGCAACAACGTTAACATAAGTCCCATTCTGATCCACTGGAACTGATACCACTCCCTTGCTTTGTCTACGGCTGTCCTAGCTAGAAGAAAAGTCAGAATTTTTGTTCTCAATACAATAATCGTCATTGTAATATTGTGCAGACTGAGAATTCTGCTGATCAAAATAATTCATAGTATTCTGAGGGGGTAAGGAACGCTGTCCTTGAGGCGGCGCACCTCGCCCTCTACCCCTAGGTGCTGACTGAAAACCACCACGGCCTCGTGGCCCTGATAGTCCACAATTACGCTGCAATAAAACCAGACAACTACTCTTGAAATGACCTTCCTCTTTACAATAGGCACATTGATTAGGACCCAATGCAGGTCGCGGAACAAAAGGTGCAGGTCTCTGTAACAATCTCTGAAACTGTGGAGGCTGTTGCAATTGATGCTGAGCAGAACGAGGGGGATAGGCTTGTTGCAAAAGAACCTTTGTCTTCAACTCTTTAGTCTTTTTCTCCACTTTCTCCTTTTCTTCCTTATCCCTATTCTCGTGATACTGAGCAGTGGCTAATATCTGTGCAGATGAAGAAACAGCCCACCAACTTTCGGAGTCTTTCAATTTATGCGATAATTCGGGAAGTAAATTAAATACAAATTTATCCACAAATAATCGCTGTCCACCCTCCGTACTCATATCTTGACCACTGTGGTCGATGAACGTTTCCTCCAAACGAGTAAAGAAGTCAGAGACACATCTTTCTTCTGTTTACACGCAGCTAACTTATCCCAATTAACTCGGAGGGCAGGCATCATCGTTTTCATTAGAGCTATTATTCTACCAGACAATTCAGTGATCAAAGCATCGGGTTTAGCCCCACCTACTTGTTGCGCATCTGCAGCAGTTAAAGCAGCCCAATTACCACCCAAAGCTTGATCGTGATCTTCCTTAGGAATCCGAACCCATAATGCTTGAGTGACTACATTGCCCATCAATAAATCAATATCTGCCAAATTCATAACGCACGCATCAACAGTCTGGGACAATTCTTTGTAATACCCAGCAGGATTCTTACGAGGATCCGGTAGAGACTGTTTAAGCGCCAGAACTTCAGAACATTTCCAGGGGACATGTACCCATATACGCTGGAAATGAGCAGGGACAGGCGGAACAGCAGTCTGATCCCCTTCCCTCCATATCGGAGGTACTTCTCGCATAGGATAGTGTTTCACTTTATGCCTTACCGCAGGATCCGGCTCAAGAGAAGCTTGCGAGAAAAAGGAAGACCTAAAAGTGATAAGTGTACGAACAGCATCCTCGACATCGGAACCCACAATAAGACCCTTATCAAAGTTAACCTGTATATCAAACAAACCCTGAGGAGGTAAATCCAAATCCATATCACCCCACCCTTTAATCAAAGTATTACACATAACATTAAAAACATATCTCTGCGTAGGCGCATTCCACTGAAGAAAAGTATCCAAGATATCGTGCACATTATACAGTGGGCCACTCATGATCCAATTGTGAGCGAGAGAGTCTAACCTAATTCGTTTGTCAGTATCCGGAATTTGACTACCGGATTGTCTTCGGGACGAAGCAGGAGTCAAATTAAGAGATCCAAAGAAAGGCAACAGAAGACCGGAAACGGTATCAACTAATCGTTGACGAGCCGTAGGAGAATCTGACAATAAGACTGGATACAACGTGTTAAGCACAGTAGGAGAAGAACTATCAATGGTAAAAGAAACTGACGGTGAAGGAGACTGGGGTACAGAAGTCGGTGGCAAAGGAGATGGGGGTGGAATTACAGGAAGAGGCAATTGTGGGGGAACCGGAACAACTGGTTGGACAACAGGTTGCTGAACAACAGGTTGTAATGGGGGTGCATTAGCAGCTAATACATAAGTCGGAGGTAATCGCAACAGATGAGACATTAAGGGATCGTCGTCAAGATCTCTACTCTTTGTGGGAGGAGGCAACACCGGATAACATCTATCCATTGCCATGCGATGCTGTCGTTCTGAAATGTCAGTCATTTGATCAATTTCATTATTTTTAAACTGTTGAGCAGCCTGTAGGATCGTTATATCCTGTGCTTTCTTATCTTTTTTCGCTTGTTTAATTTCTTTCTGTTTGGCTTCCTTACGCCAGCGGCAGAAAGAGTCAAACATTGCCGGACGGGCTTTTCGCTTAAATAAAATCGCTTCTAAATTGTCTAATATATCAGGCTCAAAGCTACCATTCTGTGGCCACTGCAGAACACCATCTTTCTTTGTATATCGAATCCATGTGTCATTAAAAATAATAGGACCAAGACCATGTTTTAAATAGAGCTCATAAGTGGGAGTTCCAACCGGAGGAATTGGACAAGAGTCCTCTAGCCGGGAATCCCTATTAAAACTAAAACAGCAAAATTTCTGAAACGTACTAAGTCCAGGCATTTTGTAACGAACTGGACTTTTCTCAAACTTCAAGGGTGTTTAAGGCAATTATCACAGCACAAACGTACTTACCTCTTGGCTTCGACTAATGCATTTGTCAAATAAAAAACCCAAAACAAAAGAGTGGGAGCTACGCACGTATACTTAACTAAATATTTTCTCACGACAACAGGTGTCCGTCTAACGTCTCGCAATACCAATCATCACCAGAGGGCCAAGGCAGGGCAACAGTCAGGGCAGCAGTCATCTGCAGCCGTCGGAAAGGAGTAGCCGCGCTGAAAAAACCTTCGGTCCACTTTCGACATACAGTGGTCGCTTGACGTGGTTCGCGAATTCTCCAGAATTTTCTTGCGAGGCTCCTCACGACCTTCGGGCTGAACCGCTACCACTGAAGTCGCCCCACATTGGGACGCTAATTGGAGAACCGGGCCTTATGGGCCTAGCGGCGCAGGGCACGCCTGAGATCTCCGGGTTCACCTGCATTTTCAGACAGAGACATAGGACACTCCGTTAGGCGTAGAAAATCAGGTTTATTAGCTGCAGCTAAGCACAGCTGTCCAAGAAGTTACAGAAAGTAGATTCTTAGAAGACTGCCACTTCATTCTGTGGCGAACAGTCTTTTATACCATACATATTTACAATACCCACTCCCAAAACATACAAAACTGACAAATGAGAAAAGTTCGAAAACAAGCTATCGAGTATCTCGTGCACGTCCTTCTTTCGGATCCCGTGTTCTCCCCTCGCCTCAAGTTAATCAATGCTAGTGCATGTAATTCAATTTGCAGGTGGCAGGACGTATTTGCGAGCCTCAAAGGACAGTTGTGTAACAAGAGAATACACGGAGAGAATAGTGAAGGCCAGTTAAACAAGATAAAATAAAGGAAGAATGGCGAGACCCAAACAGTAAATTAAGACAAGGATCAATCAGTCTAGACATGAATTAACTAACTCGGCCAGTCCCTGATACTAGTTTCATAAACAAGGACAAAGGGTTACTTTTTAACAGGAGAGGCGAGCAGCTGAAAAGGCAAAAACACTAAGTTCGCCGTGTCGACTGAGTGAGGGCAACACAAAATGTCGGCTGTCACAAAATGGAGGCTGGCCACGAACCGAAGTCGAAAATCACGGAACCTCAACCTGCAAAGTACAACTCATTCCTGGTGGTAACTTGATGCCTTCACCAGCAGGGGGTACAATACTCGTTAGTGTTCCCTGCCTGCCTTAAAATAATCTCAGAGGGCACTACTATTTTCTATATTGACCGCCACAGAGGCATGGGACTGGACCGATCAGGATGTGAAAGAACTGGGGGGCATGGGTGGAACCACCCTGGACTCCCGAGTGCCACAGAACAGGCAACAGAGCAAGAGAAGGACTCAATCACAATCAAGGCCTCCATCTCGAATGTCATTGGCCAGCTCCCCCAACCTGGAACAAATAATTTGTGGACCCTACAAGCCACAGCGAACATATGGCTAATGCAAAAGGAGAATGGACACCTTGCACATATCCTTCACGTCACCATTACATAACCATGTCTGCAAACACATAACACCTGTTTTCTCACCCTCAACATGCAAAGCATGCACACCGTTATAAAGTGCTAAGCTGTCTACTCCTACAGCAAGCACCAGCAGGCACAGATAGTTTTTCTCCAAGAGACACACCTTACAGAAGAAGGACTAGACCGCTTGCACAAGCGCTGGAGAGGCACCTTTTGTGACATGATGTATTCTGCATATGCATGGGGTGCCATGGTATGGATCTGCCTTGGGGTCCCCTACCAGGACACTAACAGGTTGGTTGACAAAGATGGTCGATACACCTTCCTTGAGGGCCACCTCGATGGCCAACCAGTCCTCCTACGCAGTATCTATGCACCCGACATTGAACAGGGGAAATTCTGGGACACTCTCTCTGCCACACTAGCTCACAGCACATCGTCACCATGGATATTAGGGGGATTATATGTGTGTACTTCACCTGAATCTAGAAAGGTCCCAACCTCCCCTACCTCATTTCCCCACACAGGCAGACAGAGCGTTTCTGAATCTGGGTACACCATTGGATACTTATGATGTTTGGAGATTCTGTCACCCCACATCCAGACTATACTCCTTCCATTCCATCCCACACAACCTCTAAGTGCAGCTCGACTGCTTCCTCTGCTCTCCCACATTAGTACCCTGGATACAAAGCACACACTACCTGGGAAGGATAATTTCTGATCACGATGAACACATATGGCCCTCAAGTGAATGTCCCCCTCATCCCCCATACCCACCTGGAAACTGCCAAGCAAAGGGCTTGAAGACCAGGTGTTACACAAAGGAACAGGAGCCCTGTATCTGCCGATATTGCTCCAAAAATCAAAACCCAGTATCTAACAGAACACTGGATGTTACACTTTTAAAGCGATGGCTTCGGCAGAATGCATCCAACAGATATCAGTTTGTTGTACTCACCTGCATGTGGTGGGACGCAAACTTCTAGCATATAGAAAGGTATTGTACTTGAACTGAACCTCCTGGATCTGCTTGGGCCGCTAAGTCTTGGCTTACTTCCTGATATGCCGAGGAACAAGACGAGGATGTCCGCTCCCCCCTTTATTATTTGCTTTTGGTCTGGAGCCCCTGGCCATGCGTCTACGCAAAGAGAGCTTAGAGTGGGGTATCGCACTTGAGGGCAGGACACATGTTGTGTTCTTATATGCAGATGATCTGCTCCTTTATGTACAGGACATAACAGTCAAACTCACACCCCTCTGGGACATACTGGCAGACTTTGCCTCTGCAGCTGGACTTCAGGTTAGTTGGATGAAATCAGCCGTCTTCCTACTCAGCCTGACCTCCAACCTCGAGATGTACCAACTGGTGACTCCTGTCCTACATGGCACACACAAGCACCTCGCTACTTGGAAGTGCACCCGTACCACATCCCTCATGACCTCTACAAAGGCAATCACCACAGGGCCTTGGCGCGAATATAATCTCAAGTATACTTTTGGAGGACACTCCACCTGGCCACCGTCGGCAAGATCACCTTGGCAAAAATGGTAAAGCACATATGGGAACTGGATGCTGGCGAGTTGCCCAGGCTAAATTACAATGGACGAAAGACAGGAAATACCTTAGGGCCCCATCCTTCAAGGAGTACTTTCTGGTGATGCAGCTTCAATAGCTGTCCTGTTGGAATGCTGGGGGCTACCTCGGTGTAACCAGTTCAGAGTCCAGGTCCAGCCACTGCCAGCAATTCGCTCTTGCTCCTACAGGGGTCCAGTCATGTCTCCTTATCCCTGACAGGTGTCGGTAGCAAGGACAAGTATGGCCAGGATACATTACCTCTCCCGGAAGCCTCCGCTCTATACCTCCGCTCCAACACCCCATCCTGCCTCTGGCTGGCCTGCCCCGCGGACTATATTATTACACATCCGGAGAATTAAGTGTCTGGACTAGTCATTCACTACTTGAGGAGGGTGCCCTCTTCTTATAGAGGGCCACCTCCTCCCCTTTAATCTGCTGGTCAAGGCGAGCAAGCTCCCTCCAGAGCAGTTACTTCTTTACAGGCAACTTGTACACACCTGCCAAAACCTCTTGGACTTCTCTAGGGGAACCCACAATTCACCCGGTACTTCAGACCATGTTGACCATGAGGCTTGGTCACCATATCATCACATGGATGTACAAAGCCATACGAGAGTTGTCGGCCGCCCCACTCACTACACTCTGCCAAAAAAAGGGGGATGAGTTCAGGAGAAATACTTCACGGCAGAGAATGGGAAAGGGCACTTGAATTTCTAAAAAGGTCTGTCCCAATGATAGAAAAACAGTGCGAACGGCACCATGCGCAGCACAAGCCTCCGCTACTCCTTTCTGTCGCTTGAGTAGTTTTTCTATTCAAGCTGCAGCTTCCTCAACGCAAATGGATGGTTACTCAATGTGAGTGGTCACTATCACTCGTGACCACTAGCGATTAGAAATCTCACTGGGAGGTGATCTAGTGTTGCATCTTCCTCACTCGTCAACTTAAAGGTCTTGAGTTTTCCAGAACTCCGTATGCTCCACAGAGTGCAGAAAACTCCAAAATCTCGATTAAGGGAGCAGAGTTCACCACCCAGGCCTTATCTATACTTGGGAGGCCTGCTCCTTAGGCATATTCAAACATAGGGAGCAGTACAAAGTACAAACTCGCTTCACAGCCCTGGCCCTGCTTCTTGTCTAATGTGTAATTACATTACAGATGTGTGCACCCGCGGGCCCTCCAGTTGGAGTCATGGACAGGGGCAGTATGCAAATGGTGAGCGGCAGAGGAAGACACACTCCAATATGTGGCTCATTGGATACACCAGCGACCCATATCTCCGCAGTGGGCTATCTTACTCATGCCTTTCTGTCAAACAACCGAAAATGAAGATTTTCCCCAATAGATGTAGGGCCCCTCCTTTTAGTACCTAATTAGGTACGCCTCCCTCCGAGATGACCACCTTCCCCATTAAGCCTGCCACCCTCAAACCCCTGCTCACTCCCATTAGTGTCTCACACCTTGCGGAGCCCTGGTACACTATCCCACGCACATACTATTGTCACCATTGTGGCAGAGCACGCCAGCCTCCCTCTGCCCACACTGTCCCCCATAGTTCTTCCCAAGTTAAGAGTTGAAGTCACCATCGCAGTTAAGACACAGACGCAAAGCACTCATTTATAGGGCAGTTTAATACCCCTGGGAACACTTCACGTCATAACCCAATATGTAGTGCATTTGCCTAAATGAACCGGCATGCTTCTGAAATCTTACAATATTTACCATGTAATGTAACCTGTCACATATTGTTGTTATTTGCAATGCAACGAAAAAAGCAAAAATTCAAATACAAATGTTTTTAAAAAAAATCATAAAAACACACTTCTACAGATCCTAGAAATTTCTTTTCAAACGTAGTAACACCAAATAAGTATATTCATGTAAAATCAAGTGTGAAAAATGCATTCTGTACATTGTCAAGGAAACACATATATATTCAGAAAAATATCTTTTAAATCCGCCATTTGAATATTTTATAATCAATAAAACACAATTAATAAAATGTAAACTAATCAAGAATTACAAAACAGTCTGCATTATTTTCTGCTTCTTTCTGTCTGACTCACCATCATCTTCAGCTGGTTGTAAACACATTCTTTGATATTCTCCATTTCGAACTCTTTCTTTCACTTTAAAGATTTCTTTTCACCCTATGCCCATCATTTTTTAGCAGACACCTAGAACATTTGAAGAAGAAAAATAAAACAATTTCCCATATCATTATAATTAAAATAGAGGCTAGAATTCATTTCAATGTTCTGCCTCCCAGATTATTAATCCATTCATCAACCCTTCCCTAACTAACCAGGAAACCTAATATCTCCCACATACTATACTCTTCTAAGCCTGGCCTTCACAAGAAACGTTAGTACCGTTTTGTATATATGCATTAATAACCATGCTGTTATCAGGTCTGAAGGTGCAACACTCTTTACCTTAGTACCCTGCAAACACCACCTTCTGTCGCATGAAGAATATCTAGCACTAAACGGGTCTGCATATTCATAGCCCACATTGCTTTAATTCTTAGTTAATTTGAGTCACAGGTCCAGTTGTATTAGAAGGAAGCCTATCAACAATCATAGACAAACATCTATTTTTTACATCATTCATAGCCACAGACATATGTGAAATTATAGCTCCTAATATATCTTATACTATCTGTCCAAATCCACGCTTCACTTTCTTCAAACCAACTGCATCATCTACTACACTCACATGATAGACTGTAGGAAATCCTAAAGCAAGATAACAAAGCCAAACCCAGTTGCTTGGCAGATTGAAATTATCAGTCTTGCCACACATATAATAAGTGTCATGACTGCCTGTCCCACTTGCATATGCATGTCGTGGTGGGGCACCGGCGTACTACTAAAATAGCCGGACCCGCTATCACGCATGTGCAGGGACCGACAACAGAGTTTAAAGCTTCTCAGATCCCGAGATGAAACGCTTAGTGTTCCAGTTTCAGGACTCTCAGTATTCACTTTGACATAGTTGGGTGAAAAATGTGATCAGGAGAGATTGGGCGGGACCTTTTCAACTTTTGCATAGCGTTCCCACGGAAATGTAAGTAGGAATCTTGACAGAAAGCCCCTCTTAATATTGGCTCTTAACCAACCATGAGATCACCATTTACAGCAGAGGGCATAAAACTATGAGGCATATCAATCAATCAATCATTTGTAAAGCGCACTACATACCCGCGAGAGTCTCAAGGCCTGGGGGCCAATGGCGGCATTCACTTGGGGGCACAAATGCCTTTTTTAAGGACTTGTAAATGAAGATGGTCTTGAAGCGTGACTTTGTTTATGTTTCACAATTCCAAACCCTCTTCTTTTAAATCATGGGTATTCACAAACATTTCTCCAGTGTCCAAGAATGTTAGATGAGGGACACACTGATGCCAGCGGGGTTGGGGGTGTAAAGTGGGCACAGGAGAAGCGAAGCATGTGTATCTAGTGGCTGAATTGAATTGCTTAATGAGGATCTAGAAAATCTGGGGTCATTCCCGGCTTCCCTACTTGACCAAATTGTGTGATTCTAGGCAATTATTTTCTTTCGCAGTGCTGATGTTGACGAAGTTGCCGCATGTAAAGTTCAAGAGGGCTATGTGTGGCCACCGGTCCATACTTTGAGTATCAATGATCAACATGAAGTGATTTAAGTTAGGTTTGCCACATTTCACAGAGAAAATGCCAGCCATCTGTTCAGTTTTTATGATTCTGGAAAGGACCGAAAACAGTTAGGTAGAACTTTATATAAGCTGGTCTCAATTCATTTTTAACATGGCTTTTCCGTCTTTGTTTATTTTAATTATCTGGCAGGGGTCATTAAGGCAGCTGTATAATACATTTAAAGTGGTTTCTTCTAACATTTTCTGTCTAAAGTATGGATTGATAACAGGAAGCAAAACAGCTTTGGGTGATTTTTCTGATTTTTGTGTGATCCTGAGCCCTGTTGTGTTGGGGCCAAGGCATGGCTAAAAACAACATAATATTCTATTTTATTGTTTTTTTACCTTCGTGGCAACTGCATATGAATTATTGTACACACGGTAAATGAAAAATATATGTAAATTAAACTATTTGGTGAAAAATTCACTTTTTTATATTATAAAACATTAATTGGTTATTGCAATCATTGCAGATGTATTTTTGTGAGACCAGAGCAGATGTCTAGAGCAGCATAACTGGTGCAGTCACACTGGGGCTGACCTCGGGGGGGTGAGGGGAAGAGGAGTGTGTGCTAGAAATAACACCGGTTTACAAAGCACCTGCCAGCCTGCTAGAGAGTTTCTTGTGTGTCCAGTAGTTTTCAGGCAACAATAAAAACGTCCCAATAACTCTGGTGATTAATGTTCTTGCTGGAGAGAGGTTGAATTCTGTCTAGTGGCAATTGCCACTCATGGTGACGTAGCGCAGCAGGTTAATGTGCCTGTGGCCAAGAACATGTACCACGCAAATCACCAAACTGTACTTTATGTGGATTACTCAGGAGCTTACTGCTTTTGTCACAGAGATCCATTTGTTAATTGCAGTTCATAAATTAAAAACCTAATATAGCGCAGTGACCTATTAACTGTCATTGAAGAGCTGCATACAAGCTGCACAGTATTGAATAGAAAGTTACGTCTTCCTCAGTCTTTGATTATCCTAATGTTGATTAAAAGGGTTCATTTGGGTTGAAAAAAATTCTTATTAGTAAAGCCAATCACTGTGATAAGTTTTAAATCACGAACGTGGGTTTCTCCAAACCAAACATCATACTGCCTACTATTATTAGTGACATGTGACTCTTACTTCTTGTAATCCTCATTGTTTTATGTAATCTTTTCTATAGTCTGATTTACACTGATATATTCATTGACTCAGATAAAGTGTGTGTGATATAAAGTGCTCTGATACCCTGCACTGGTATGAGTAGGAATATAAAGCAAATCAAATGCATGTTAGAGAGAGGCTATAGAGAGATGAGGGGCACTGGTGGAGGGTGGTTGTGAGGTAATTCGTGGAGAATGATTGGGGGTGTCAATACAGATTGTCACACTGTGTGCCACCAACGTAAATGCCGGCATTGGACCAGAGAGTCACAGAATTGAACCCTCCTTCGTGCAGTGCAGAATAGTGACTTGTGCATTTATAGTGCTATGAGGTCCCAGCAAGTAAAAGAAAGCACTGCAAATATTTAAGTCATTATTTTAAAATTGTATTACACACAGTATAAAATAAGGTGTCACAAAATGATTTAGCGTATATGATAAAACAAGTGCTTTCCAAAAATACTTATTAATAATGGGAGACCGCGTTTACAATGCAGTCATCATATCGCAGTTCCTTTACAACGTGGTTGTTACAATACCCGCGCTGCTAGAAAGCGATGCCTTAACAACGCAAGTCATTAGATCGACTTGCGGTAGGGGGCAGTCTAACATAAGGAATAGTGTAATTTACTATTCCAACACCTTTCCTACTGTTGCGCCGGCTGGAGTTGGAATAGTAAATTAAACTATTCCTAAGTCCAACGCGCCCCCTACAGCAAGCACTTTCCAAAAATCAGTATCCCTATATTATCTCTCAGAAATAATAAATGTTTGTCACCATGATATTTCAAGTGACTTGTTCAAATAAAGTACTTTAGAGACTCCATGTTCGCACACTCCGTGTATTTCAGGTCCCTATTAACAGTTCAGGGATGGTTGATTTTAACAAATTGTATGGGAAATGTTTTTGTAAACAACATATCTAGTCGCGGTCATGGCAGGGATGAGCAAAATTCATGGCTTAGAGAAGGGGCGCTAAGTAGGGACCCACCTTAGCTTGAGCCTCAGAGAAGGGGCAGAACGGAGCAATGGATAGTTTAACAAAGGGCAGAGGAGACTGCCTGCTTCAAAAGAAATTGACTGTCAGTAGTGAGGCAGGTTCCGTGGCACTGGGGCCCAGAAGTGTGAAGGCCCTACTGCATCACAATTATGACTATCTTACTTTCTGATTTAGGCATGATGGAGAGTGTTAGGGCTGACAACACCCATGTTGCGAAGAGGTGGACAACACATGAAAGCTAATTTTATTATGCAAATGACAGAGGCTATTTCAAGATCAGAGTGAGGACCAGGCTTAGGGAAGAAGGAGTGAAAGAGACAGCGGGGCTAGCCTGATACTCAGGGCTGCAGCTATTATTATTACAGAAGATGCAGGAATGGGAGGAGTTCATATGACCCCAAATAATGGTAGTAGTGCTTTTGTTGTCTTTTTCAAATTTGTTATGTATTTTCTCATATATAAGTCTCATATTTATTGTGGCTTATGAGATACTGTAAAAGTACCCCTTAAATGATCCCATATCCCCCTCCCCATGTGCTCAGCTAAGCCCCTTCACCCCAGCAAGTATTTCCTTAAAGTTTTAGACAGGGGCCTGACTTTAAAACATTTTGGGTGAGGGGGGATCAGAGTGAAATAGTCTGAAGACCTCTGATTTACAGCATAATGTTGCTCACATTCGCTCTCTTCTACATATTCAAGCTTTCCAATTCTGGTTGTTTTACAATGCACCATACGCATCTCACCCTTTCTCTCATGTTCCATTGACAATCTTAGATGCACGTTTAGAAATCCAAATTCTTCCTTAGCCTTAATCTGCTGTCTTACCTTTCTCTCTCCTTCTCCATCTCTCACAATGTTAACTCTACTCTCATTGTGTTCTTTAATAAACTCACGGCCTTCATTACTCAAAACACATAAATACTCCTGATTAGTATTTTTCATTTTCTGCTTTATTTGTGCAATTGGATTTTGTAAAGTACCATATTCAAGACCCTTTTTAACACTTCCATCTTCAGAGATAGGTAGATCTTTCAGTGAGATGTTAAAGTCCAATAAGTAAGAATACAAAAGCTATTTTTTGTTACATATACTAACAAAATCATTACACAACAAGATATAAGAAATCAGTAGTTGTAATTAGGTCACGCTTTCACCCGCAGAAGATAGTAGAAAAGTGCACCCTATATTTCAGTACATTTTAGGTCATCTTCTTATAAGATTTTCTATGTTGTTCTTTTCAGATTTATCAAACATTTAAATAATTATGTGTTTCTATTCTTTAACAGTTTTTGTAATTTTTAAAGATGGTTCTTCTTCTTCAATTCCACTTTCAGGCACAAAAAGTGATTAGGCAACGATTTATTGGGCTGTAGATCTCTAATTCTGATTCTTCTTCTTCAGATATTGATGCTAGCTATACCCACTCGGATTAAGCATATTTTCTATTTAGAGTTAGCTAGTCTGTTACAGGCTGGTGATTAATTTTCATTAATTTCTGAGTCAACGTTAATTGCTTCAGTTTCTTTATTGTTTGGTTTGAGTCTCTCATTCTGTCAGGTTTTTTCTTCTATAGGTTCATTCCAGTAACTTGTTTATTAGATCCTTTCCTCTTCACCAGTGGCTACTGCTAAATCTTCTCTACTCAAGTGTGAACTTGAACTTGAACTTCGATCAGCAGCAAGTTTCACTGTAAACTGTTTTCTTCCTCTGCTGGTTCTTGTGTCTCAAATTTTTATTTGAAGTTTCTCACTATTTGGATCAGAAACTTTTTCTTCTCACTGACTTTTTGAACAACTCTGCACTCTGCTCTTCAATTTGAAACTGGACATTGTTACATGTGTGTCACTGTTCTTTTCACCAGGATCTTCACTTTCATGCAGCACAACTTCTATAACTTTGTTTGTCGCCAGTGTCACCATTTTCAAAATGCCCCAACCCCGATCCACACTGCGAACTTTAGCTTGACTCTGTGAATCAGTGGTTTTTATACCCACTTCGTCATCTGTCACTTTTGCTCTTTTTGTGTGATCAGCGTGGATGCAATGTGGAGATCTGACACACTTCACAGCAGCATTTTCCACTGATATCACTTCATAAGTGCCATGCCACCTCTCCTCCAAGCAACACTTCTGAACGTGTCTTTTGACAACCACCCAATCAGTAAGGCTTAATGTGAGGCACTGACCCACCTGTGCTGGCTCTGTTGCCAAGTTCACCTGATGCGACACAGTTATTACCATATCCACCAGACATTTGCAGTAATCCAGAATGAAGTCATCACTTATTGAAACAAGTGTACCTAAAGGAATATATTCCAATCTCATCGCTCTGCTCATCAATACTTCATTGTGCAAGATCAGTCTTTTTATCCGGGGTATTTACTCGGCGATGTGGCGAGTGCAAGGTAGGTGGTTTAATTTTTTTAAATGTTATTTTCATTTATCAGTGTCTGTCGACTTCCCCACACACCTCCCCCTCATGCTTACCTGTACCAGCCACTCCTGCAACATTCACCTTACACTTCAGACCACAAATCAATAGGAATTACAATCTCAAATGGTGAAGTCAAATCAGTCCAAAGCAATTTTCAAAATGGTAGCCATCCTGTGAACTTCTATTTGGATCGGAATCATTTTCTTCTCACTGTCACTCATACCTTTGACTTTTTAACAGCTCTGCACTCTGCTCTTGAATTTAAAACTGGACATTGTTACTGGTGTCACTGTTCTTTTCACCAGGATCTTCACTTTCATGCAGCACAACTTCTATAACTTTCTTTGTCACCAGTGTCAAAATGCCCCAACCCCGATCCACGCTGCGACCTTGAGCTTGACTCTGTGAATCAGTGGTTGTTTTACCCACTTTGTCATCTGTCACCTTTGCTCTTTTTGTGTGAGCAGCGTGGATGCAATGCGGAATTTTGACACACTTCACAGCAGCGTTTTCTACTGATATCACTTCATAAGGGCCATGCCACCTCTCCTCCAATTATTTAACATGAACAAAGGTCCTGAGCTTATTTAGACATATGAGTAATTTTTCAATATAGAACACAATAAGGACTATATACTTGACCTGTCCAGCCGGACCAGGATTTTTATTTTTACAATCAAAGACAATGAGTAGAAATACAAATGGGATTACTTATGATGGGGCACAATCCTGTACCCAAGCATTAGAAGAAACAGAGAATAGAAATAAGAGTTTAGAGCAGGTTCATCGGCTGGCAAAACCGCATCGTCGCCTCCCGCCGCCTCACTGCCGTGTATCTTGACATCGCTCGAACACACTGCGCATCTTCTAACCACGAAGACCGCCACCTGCTCTGACGGCTTCCCTCACTAATCGGTTGTTGTTCCTCAAACCATTGCGTAAAGGGCAATCTCCCTGTATAAGCCCTCAAAATCCGACCTTAAACGATCCTGGCACCGACACCAGCACGGCTAGCCGCCCCACTCGAGGCGTTATAATTCTCTCAGGCAACTCAATTGTTTTCACAGTCCTGATGATGATCCTTTTTAATTGAGCACTAGGATCGAAACGTCGACTTCATTTAGTGGGCATACATGTAACCATTGTGTAATTGTTTGTATGTTCCACTCTGGAGAACACTGCTTACACTGATTTCAAAGTGTCCAGATTGTTTTTCTCCTTGCCTGTGAATTTTTCTGCTCTAAACTCTTATTTCTATTCTCTGTTTCTTCTAATGCTTGGGTACAGGATTGTGCCCCATCATAAGTAATCCCATTTGTATTTCTACTCATTGTCTTTGATTGTAATAATAAAAATCCTGGTCCGGCTGGACAGGTCAAGTATATAGTCCCTATTGTGTTCTATATTGAAAAATTACTCATATGTCTAAATAAGCTCAGGACCTTTGTTCATGTTAAATAATCTATACCCATGGTCCTTTGCAACCTTTTGGGTCCCCCTTGTTTTCATAAAAACCTCTCCTCCAAGCAACACTTCCGAACATGTCTTTTGACAACCACCCAATCAGTAAGGCTTAATGTGTGGCACTGACCTTCCTTTGCTTGCTCTGTTGCTAAGTTCACCTGATGTGAGACAGGTATTACCATATCCACCAGACCTTTGCAGTAATCTAGAATGATGTCATCACTTATTGAAACAAGTGTACCTGAAGGAATATATGGCAATCTCATCGCTCTGCTCATCAATACTTCATTGTGCGAGATCATTCTTTTTATCCGGGGTATTTACTCGGCGATGTGGCGAGCGCAAGGTAAGTGGTTTTGTTTTTTTCCATTTTATTTTCACTCATCAGTGTCTGTCGACTTCCCCGCATACCTCCCCCTCATGCTTACCTGTACCGGCCACTCCTGCAACATTTACCTTACACTTCAGACCACACATCCATAGGAATTACAATGTCAAATGGTGAAGTCAAATCAGTCCAAAGCAATTTTCAAAATGGTAGCCATCCTGTGAACTTCTTTCTACCACTTTTCAGGTTCCTCCTGTAATTTTCAAAAATGTGTGATAGAAAAAGATCATCTCTTTTTCAAGGCACATTATTCCCTCCATGTATGTCTTTTTATTGAAATTCTGAAACTATTCCTATTTCTGTATAACTAGATGACTCTTTCACCTTCTTCCCTGTCTCTAAAACGTTCTTTTTATTTGCTGTGCCCCTGTTCCATCTTTCCCTGTATTTCTTTAAATGTCTTCATTCCTGTGTTTTTTCAAGTAAATCTTTAATGTGAGCCCTTAAAGTCATCAAACACAATTCCTTTATGTTATCATTGCTCAAATCCATTTTGTACTTTTTTCAAATATTTATAATTTTACTGATATCTACCTCACACTAATCAGTTAATTATTCAAGCTTGTCATGTGCCTCATTTGCACTCCTTGCAACTTCTTTGATTAAATATCTCATTTCATCAACATTGTATGACAAGTGTCTGGGCTGTGATAAGTGGCTGATTGAGTGGAACTAGTGAAACAGTTGTAGATTCTCCACTAGTACTCAGCAATATTGTCAATGCAATCTCAGTTGGGGCACTCACTATTGTGCTTACAGATGTAGTTGGTCCCTGTACAGTTGCACACCCATGCTATCTTACTCTGCACCCAAATCCAGTACTATAGCAGGACAAACACCCTGTACCTGTAATTCATCAGTATACGGAGAAGGTCTGAAATTCAAAAGCTGATTAAAAAAGTTATTCTCCTCATCTGAATCTTGATTTTGTTTTTCAAGCTTTCCTTTATTGGTTCTCTTTTTTCCTACTGTCTCTTTGACTGCTGCGGGGAAAACTCTAATTCCTTTCATCATAACTTTATTCCAGTAACTTTCCTGTCAATCCCATTAACTATCAAGCCATCGTCTAAATTAACTTTTCACTTTCTTTGACATTTTCTTTCCCTACTTCTTTGTAGCCATGCTACCCCATTTTTTCAATGCCTCAAACTGGGTGTGTGTAGGTAATGGCAGAAGCAGTAGATGCAGGCCATTCCGAAATCTTGGTACACGTATAGAAACCAATTTATATCATCATTTCAATGCAGGCATTTCCTCAGCAGCTTCTTTCTGGCCTTCAGTAGAAGGTACAATAGAAAATGTAGGCTTTTTCAACATAGCCCCCATTATTGATACTCAAAACAATTGAATGAGCTAGTGAATAACAACCAATCCAAGCGTTGTTATGCTAAAAGTCACCCAATTACAGCACAACACTTTCAGGAACCAACAAATGACAGCACAGCTTTGTGGTGACATCTGACCCATTTTAGCATTGCTCGCTGGCTCACTAACTATTTGTAACATGACTTCTCCAAGAACGAGGGAAACACTGCCTTTCTCAATGAACGTTTGCTAAATAAAAAATAAAATAAACTGTGTCTGGTAAACTTAAATAAGAGGAAACTCATCAAGTTAGAATAAGACAAAGCTACCAAACAACAGAAACAAGAACAGCACCTTCACACAGCACTGATTTAACCCATTCACACTAAGCAGACTCACGCCAGTGGTATTCTACCCCTGGATAATGTACTTTCACTCGTGCACTGAGGAGCAAAAGAACACCAACTTATATTAGACACACAAACATTTTCTAGGAAGGAAAACTAGTTAATTCAGAGCTATTGAATTTCGACAAATCTGATAACCAAAGCAACTTTTAATAAACAAAATCTTTTCAACACGTTAATTACAAGTAAGAAAATTACATCAAAACAACAGTGATCAAAACACCAAATGAACCCAAAATCAGCATTGTATGACCTAAAACCTCACATACAATATAACAGCCCATTTCTGAGAACAAAACTCAAAACCTCAATAACACACTATAGACACATCAGAAGCACTCACAATCACCAGAATAAGTCCACCATGTTCATGCTTACAATCCTAATCGTTCAGTAACAAGCCAGCAAATCAGGTTCCCAGAAAGTCAGAATTTCAGTTTAACCTACACTGGAAAAAATACAATCACTAAGGTTTAACCGAAAGAGATTGCTCTAAAGCAAAAAGGATATGCTCTTTAACTTTTAAACCATGCACTACTACCAAAACTGAGGGAGCAAAATGGCACCCCAAATTTGAGAAAACCCAAAATGTATCCCAATCATAGTTTCCAGATTTCACTGTTTAAGAGATGGCGTTAAGCCTCAGTTTCATGAGGCAATGTGTGCCCTTGTTAATGCATCCCCCTAAGCATCAACATCAGAAATACAATAAATTAATAAAAGACTGGGTCAACTCAATAATTGAGTTCTAGACCACTGAAAAGCTTAAGTATTTTATTTCAGAATCCTACATTAAAGCGGTACAGAGTCAAAGCAATGAAAGCTCTTAAATGTAGAGTTATACAGAGTATGTAAAAATAAGGAATTAATCAAAGTCCAGAGTGGGCAGCAAACTCAATTGAAAAAATGGACGATATCCCTAATGGAATAGGAAAGTCTTTTGTCTCACACCAAAATCGAGAGGTTTTTAATTTATCCATTATTTTTGCATATGAAACTACAGAGCCCACAGTCTCACTGTGATGTGAACAAATGTTTCATTTCATCAGTAAATCAGAGCAAAAATAAACTTCACATTGCCTTAATACCTAAGTACTAACCCACTACATGAATAATTACTCAGCAACCTCTATGCTAATTTCACCCGGACGTGCAAGAACGTAAGTAGATACATGAACAATCCCCTGGTATGTGAAAGATTGAAATACAGTGAACTGTCGGAAAGACCTTGAGAGATGTTTCAATCATTGAAAGTAAAATAACAATTACAGTGAAAATAAACCATTACATCTCAGCTTGACTGAAGGCTGCAGAGATTGTGAGGAGAGAAAGTGCGGTGGGGAAGGGGTAACAGGATGAGTGACAGAAATTACTTCCATCTTGAACAAGATGGCATTTGTGCGAAAAAGTGGCCTAACTAATTATACATGATAAAAACATGCTATAACAGATCATAGAAATGTTGTTTCAAAGGCAATAACTCTACATCAGTATATACATGTAAAATCGAGTGTGAAAAATGCATTTTATCCGTTGCTAACAATATACATAAATATTAATTTATAAAATCTCACGTGTGTAATGTCATACCCACCAGAGTTGAGGACTGTTGACATGGGATGGGGAGCGATACAGAGGAGGTAGGCCATACACTCATCTAAGTTGTTTGCTGCATTTTCTATGTCTTAGCCTTATATAACAGAGCTGTGTGATAATTAAAGTACCCCAGCCATTTTCACATGGTTAATTTTGGTAGGCTAAACCAGGCAAACTTTATCAGTGGAAAATGGGCAGAAAAAAGCATGTGATTCCTTTTTTCGAAATTGACACTTGGAAAAGGAGATATTTAAGGCGCTTGATAAATGCCTTATTCTATTCTTCACAACTTGCAATCACTACCTTAGTGTCAACTGCCCCTTTAAATAAGGACAGTAAGCAAAATCTCCTCGCGCTAGCTCCGCTCGTGTGAACTTAATGCAACTGTATTGTATGCTTTAAAAATTTAGAACATAACCTAATTGCTTTTACCAGTTTGGCTCTCGCTTGATCTGTTGCTTTCCACGGTCCACCGCAGCAATCTCGTGCTGTTTGTGTGGAGGGAGGCACTTTAGTTTTTACTTCCTGGTTGAGCACGTTAGAGCGGCCATTGTGGCAGGGTGACGCTCTGGTGCTCCATCAGTAAGGTGCCATATAAATCACACCATGACGCTAACGCGCAGCAGACGCACACCACGGGTGCGCCAACGGCGCGCCAAAGGCAAGCCCGGTTACGCCCGTCCGCCCCGTCCGGTCCCAGGGGCCATGGATTATGGCAAAAATGTAACCTATTCATCTAGGGAAGTAAAACTACTAAGACTCCTACACACCTCTGTCCTTCTCTGGACCTTAACACCCATCACCGTATTTCCATCAATGGCATCTCTAGGCCTCTATCAGAGCACCTTCCTGCTGAACCCGGTCCTGATCCCCCCGCTATCACTAACCCTACCACAAACTCTCAACTGGATCTTCATTGTGTATATCTCAACACACGCTCTTTGGTAAAACACCAATTTGACATCTTCTTGCTACTCTCCACGGAAAAACCTGATATTCTATTCATCACGAAAACCTGGTTAACCCAGGACTCATTACCGGATATCCTAGCAGCACTCCCCTCAGATTATTACATCCTATCAGCCAATCGCCCCCCGGGCAAATTGGGAGGCGGGGTGGCAGCTATTATCCACAAAAACCATGAGTTTGTCGCTCTATCCCCTCTTGTCCTGCCGGAGGTCGAGAACCTATTTTATTTTTTTATTTTTTTTTATTCGAAGAGTTTTATAAAGCACGAACAATATCCTAGCGGATATCAGAGCGCTATACAAACAGTAAATGTTACATATACAAGCCATCAGAAATAGATCCACACAGCAATACAAAGAATATAAAAAGAAAAACAATATAGTTATATTTGGCATCATGAAGTGTCTTGTGGTTGAGAGCTTATCTGTCTTTCGTCCTATTGATTCAGCAGACCAAACTCATGTGTATTTGGCCATGAGGATGGATTTAACTTCCTTTTTAAAAGCAATAGTGGACGGGTTAAGTCTGATTTCAGGAGGTAAGGCATTCCAAATTCTGGGTGCCATCCCAGAGAAGGATCTATTACAGGTTTTTTTCTTATGGAACTTTTGTGGTTTCAGGAGTAATTTTTCCGCATTTCTTGAGGGTCTGGTACCACCAGAGATCGTCAGTTTCTGTGCCAGGTACCTGGGGGTCTTTTGATGTAAGGCTCTGTGCGTCATGCATGCAATTTTCAGTTGAATTCTCGCATCTAGGGGTAACCAGTTCAGGGATTGAAGGTCCGGGGATACGTGGGAAATACGTTTAGATCCAGTTATGAGTCTTGCTGCAGCGTTGATTGAGGCTCTAAGGGGTGTAGTTGATGCTTTGGGCAATCCACAAAGGGTGACACAACCGTATTCCACTCTGGGTATAACCAGAGCTTGTACTGCCTGCTTAAAGTCATTGTGTGGAAGGAAGGGTTTTAGTTTCCTCAATGTGTTTATCTGAAGGTTGGCTTCCTTTGTAGCATTACTGATATGTTTTTGCATGTTGAGGTTACTGTCTAAAGTTATTCCAAGTGACTTCGCAGAATCCACTATGATCGGTTGTACATTGAACGCCGTAATATGTTTTATCCAGTCTTGCACTTTCGGGATTTGGGCCGGTGGGGCTATGAGAAGAAATTCAGTTTTTAGGGCATTCAATTTAAGATGATTTTCTGCCAGCCATGTTTGTGTGTTTCTAAGAGCTGTGTTGAGTAGTTTGATGTCCTCTAAGGAGTGCATTTTGAGGTAAAGCTGTGTATCGTCTGCATACATGTGGTATTGCACATTAGAGGTTTGTAGAATTTTGGTTAGCGGTTCCAGGAAGAAATTAAACAGTGTTGGAGATAGTGCTGATCCTTGCGGTACCCCCAAGGTCACTGGGACTGGCTTGGATAGGGTGTTCTTGATTTTGAATTGTTGTGTCCGGTTTTGGAAAAATGAGGTGAACCAATTTAGCACTGCCCGAGATAAGCCCATTCTGTGTTTCAGGAGATCTAACAGGTTCTCGTGTTTAACCGTATCAAAGGCTGAAGATAGGTCAAGTAGGATGAGTAAACAGGATCCATTTTGGTCAAGTATTTGCAGTGCATCATCAATGATGTGTGTCATGGCTGATTCTGTGCCGTGGCCAGCGCGGAAACCTGATTGGTGTTGGTTGAGTAGGTCAAAATGATCAATGTGTTTCGTTAGCTGTAGAAGTACACATTTTTCCAGCAACTTTGCTAGGGTGGGGATATTGGAGATTGGGCGATAGTTGCTTAGGTCCGTGGGGTCTGCCGTAGGCTTCTTTAGAATGGGTGAGACCTGGCCTATTTTGAGGGTGTCTGGGATGCATCCTTGTTGGAGGGAACTGTTTATGATCTTCGACCAGAGAGGTAGAAGCAATGGGGTGAGGTCTTTGACTGCCTTTGCCGGAAGCGGGTCGGCGGAGTGGTTGGCTGGGTTCAGAGCACTGAGAATTTTGCCTAGGGCCACTTCGGAGTAGGAGGAAAATGATGACCAGCTTGCAATATTTTTAGGATTATACTTTGATAGGGGTTGACCTGGCGTGGACATGGGAGTAGGAGAATTTATTTGTTCTCGCGTATAATGTTAGGTCCTTTAGGAGGTCTTTCTTGATGGTGTCGGTCTTGAGGGAGAAGAAGGTGGAGAATTCGTCACAATTTGGCATCGAGCATTCAGAGTCTTGTGGGCACTGAGGTGCCTCCTTAAATTGAGATTTGATCAACTCAAAGAGTTTTTTTGGACGGTTCCTTGCCTGGTCTAGTTGGAGGCTAAAGTAATTGGCTTTGGTGCGTTTCATCTTGCGTAAATATGCATTTCTCTTTGACCTAAGGATCATAAGGTGGTTGGAAGACGGTGTTGACCTGCAGATCCGTTCTGCAGTTCTGAGGGAGCACCTCTCCTCGTTGAGTAAACCATTATACCAGGGTTTAGAGTCTTTCAGAGAGACTCTTTTTAGCTGTAGAGGTGCTACCTCATCAACTATTGATGTCATGGTCGAGATGTAGTGGTTGGTGAGCTCGTGTACTGTAGTAGATCCTGCGGGTGGCAACAATAAGTTAGTACAGGAGGACGGTAAGGAGTTGAGTTTAAGTTTTTTTAGGTCTCTTTTCCACACTTTTGGTCTCGTAGGTTGGGCTGAGCTCATTTTTACCTTTTCCTTAATGGTGAAGGTGATGATGTGATGGTCTGACCAGTCGCAGGGTAGGATCGACTCAAGTTGGATGGGACCTGTTTTAGAGATTAGTAAGTCTAGAATCGATCCTTTGTCATGTGTTGGGATGTTGCAGAACTGTGTTAGGTGTAGGTCCGCTAGGAAATTCTTAAGACTGTTCACTGCTGAGTCATTAGGATCATTCCAATGGAGATTGAAGTCTCCGAGAAATATTTGGGTATTTTTTCGACCCATGCATGATGACACCATGTCCATGAAGTGTTTGGTGAAGGTGAGGTTCTCACCTGGTGGGTGATAAATGATATGCAAAAGAACATACCGGTGTTCCCTTGCTGGAAATATTAAGGCACATGTATTCACATGACTGGAAAGAAGGGGAGATGGCTCTGCTTACCGAGATGTTGTTACGATGTATGCAGGCTAAGCCACCCCCTGACTTGTGCTGGTGGTTGAAGAGGGTTCCTGACTGATAGGGATTCTCCTGAGGTTGTTGTTTGTGATGCCTCTGCTGTTAGGTTTAATGGTTCTACGGGGATTTAAGGGGATAGTAGGAATTAATGACGCGGGTGTGTTAGGCTTTAATGGCACAGGAGTTGGTGACGGAGGAAGTGTGATAGGTTTCATAGAGACGGGATCGTAAGAGCTCATCAAGGATAATAGATCACTCTCTGAGAGCAGGTTGGTGCATCTAATTGGTTGTGATGCATTATTGGAGGAAGGGACTGATGACCAGCTGGTACAGATGGGAATCCTGTTACTGGTGATTTGGCTTCTAGATTGGCAGATTTTGGGATGTCTAGTTGTTCTGTCACTCCATAGGTGATTCGTTAGATGATCATTGAGAGCTTGGAGTTCCTCTTTGATTTGGTACAGTGAAGATATGAACTCGTCGAGTCTGGGATTATGTGCAGGTGTGCATGTGTTATGTGGTTGTGTTATGTGTGTGGGTTTGGAAACGAGTTTGGATGTCTGAATTGTGGTCTGGCTTGGTGTAGTGATTGTTGAGTGTGTGGGTGTGGGTGAGAGGGGTGCTGAGGGTGTGAGTGTGTCTGTAAGGTGGGTAGTAAGAGTGACTGTGTGGATGGTTACAGGTGGGGACTGGTCTGGTGTGTTAGTATTTGTGTGTGTTAGTGTGGATGGGAGGGATGCTGCTGGAGAGGGAGTGTGTGATGTGTGGGCTGTAGGGGTAGCTATGAGTGGTGAGTGCGTCTGTGTTGATAGTATAGATGTAGATGTAAGAGCTGGGCACTGACCTGGAGTGTGGTATGGGGCTAACGTGTGCTGGGAATGGACGGGTGTTTGCGGGTAAGGTAGAGGTGATGCAGTAATATGTGTGTGTATTAGGTGGGTAGTGTGGGAGGATGGCTGGTCTGGAGATGTGGGTAGAGTTATGGGTGACAGAGTAAGGGCAGTGTTTGCTGGGGGTGCGTAGGTGGTTTCAACTGTGTTGAGTTGAGGGTTCGATGAGATGGCTTGACATGTGTTGGAGGGTAGAAGAGGGAGAGTGATGTTGTTGTTGTTGGTACGGATAGGACGTGTGGTATGTAGAGAAGTAGCTGAAGGGGAGGCTTGAGTGGACTTACGGGGTTTAGACACATATTCCTTGATGATTGGGAAGATGTTTTCTAGTAGGTTTAGATTACGATCTGTGGATTGCTTGAGTATGGTTCCATTATTATAACGGTTGCCGTCGCTTGGAAAAGTGGGGAGGGGGCGATATAAATAACTAGACCATGTGGGATTTTCCTGCTGGCTGAGCGTGTAAATAGAGTAAGAAAAGCATTTCTCCATTGCGCTCTACGCTTCGTATGGGGATGTGCCTCTCACCCTTGTTGTTGTTGTGCTCTATTGCTTCACCTGTGCAATTGCCGCTATTTTGATAAATCTTTTCAATGGGTCATTGGAACAAAGTAATGAAGAAATGTTGAAGCAATAATGAGGCAATTTCAGGATGTGAGATGCAGGCTGTGCTATTCTATAATGTTAGCGCTCTTCGTGCTGATCAGCAGCGGGCCGGGGGGTGAGGCTAAATGGCCGTTGTCTTCGAGACTCGCCCAATCGTGTTTCCTGTTGTTTACCTTTTGGCTCCGTGCTGCCACTGTGCTCGCGGTCTTTCGTTGCACCTTAGAGTCACTCCACCTCATTCGGCGAGGAGGACTGATGTGAGAGAACGAGGCGAGAGAGGGGCAGACGCGAGCCGTGCGGTTAACTCCCCACGGAGGCAGCTCACAGCGTCCATATACATCAGATCGGCGCAATCTAGGAGGACTGGCTCGAGAGAGCGTGGCGAGAGAGAGGGGCAGACGCGAGCAGTGCGGTCAACTCACCGCGGAGGCAGCTCCCAGCGTCCCCTCTGCCCATCAGGATCCTCCACCACAACGTTCCGGCTCCAGATCCTGCGCCCAGCTCAGTGGCTGTTTGGTCGAGCTTGCGGGATGTAGATCTCCGCTGGCCAGTCTGCTGCGTCTCCGATGGTCTTCCGAAATCCAGGTAGAAGAAAAAACAGTCTTAAAGCAAGTCGAATTAGCACGAAAAAGTATTATATTGAACCAGGTACGCTTAAGAATTTTCTGTGGGTTTCGTTTTCCTCAATGGTAGTCGCTATCCGGGATAATCCATAAGAAAGTATCCCTAGCGCTAGGAGCTCCTTCACGGGGCTTCTACCAGTCGGCCACGGACACTGGCTCGCTGGCACTCGTGTTGACCTATCGTACCCCTCAAGCTATGGCCACATTTCCCACCTTCCTGAGTGAGCAGATGGCCCCCTAGTGGTAAACTTAGCTAAAGTTCTCCTAATTGGGGACCTGAATTATTGGTTCAATAACACCGCAGGCGGCCCCCAGGCCGTCGAACTCTCGGAGCTCCTTCTGAACCTGAACTTGGTCCAACATATACATTCCCCCACTCACGAAAAAAGACATATCCTGGACCAAGTATGGTCACACAATCTCTCACTCTTGACTCCTTCCATCACGCGTTGCATATGGTCCGACCACCACTTAATCCAGTTCACAACCACCATCAATGGCTACACTAAATCCCTGCCCCGGGCGGGAGGGGTAACTAGGAAATGGAAGTCCTTAAACACATGGCCTTTGTCGACACTCTGAAAACCACCGTACCCACTTTTTGTTCGGATGTCAACATTATGGAAGGAAAAATCACGGAGTGGTTATCAGTGGCTAGCGACACTCACGCCCCCCCCCCCTGTTAAATTTTCCCGCACACGTTGTGTGCATGCCCACATATGGTTCACTTCTGACCTAAAAAAATTAAAACTTGAATTACGGCAGAAAGAAAGGAAATGGAGAGCAAAATACACCATGCACGATAAGGAGGAATTCTCCACAGCCTGTAGGGAATATAAGAAAACTATCCTAAATAGCAAAGCCGCTTATTTCTCTATGAGAATACTAAACTCCCAAAACAAATCAAAAGATATTTTTAAAATAGTGAATGACCTATGTAACAGCGAGAGAATGGCACCCACTCAGACCCCCACCCAGGAGCTCTGTAACTCGTTAAATAAGTTCTTTATAGACAACATCTCTGCTATTAAAAACAGCATCCCTTATCCCCTCAGTCAGAAACCATTGGATGACATCTGTAATAATCATCTTACTCTTGATGCCCTACCTCCCATTGACCCGAAAACATTGTGGAGCTTCTGTCTCGGGTCAATTCCGGGTCACCTAATGACAGCTGCCCACCACATATTATGAAAGAGGTCTTCTCGGCCCTACCCCAGAACATTCTCCCCTTCCTCAATAATTCTCTCGCACAGGGCAAGGTTCCTTGCACCTTTAAAAATGCAACGGTCGCCCCACTCATAAAAAAACCTGGGGCAGACCCCATGGACCCGTCTAATTATCGGCCCATCTCCCTTCTCCCCTTCATTGCTAAAATACTAGAGGCCCACGTGTCTAGATGTCTTTCGAATTTCATCGAACACTCTGACTATCTAGAACCTAATCAAGTTGGCTTCCGCCCGTCACACTCAACGGAAGCGGTGATCCTCGCAGTTCAGGATACTCTTAGAGTCAATGCGGACAAGGGTAACCACCAGGCCCTGGTGCTCCTGGATCTGTCGGCCGCGTTCTACATGGTCGACCATAACATACTGTTGAACCGTGTCGAACAGGCTGGCCTCAGGAGATCTGCTCTCAAATGGATTGCTTCCTTTATTACCGAGCGGACACAATCAGTAAGACTTGGAACCTTTACCGCCCGAGACTTTCTTCCCTCTGTGGGGTCCCACAGGGATCATCACTGTCACAACTACTGTTTCATTTATACCTCAGACCCCTGATACACTCCCTAGAAAACCGCAAGATTACCATTTTCAATTACGCTGATGACCTGCAGCTGATAATACCTATGGATTCCCCAGATTAAGCGGCACAGTTCCGGGCAACCATGTCCCACATACGGAGTTGGATGGACCTGAACAATCTGAAACTCAATCCAGGCAAGACGGAACTAGTACTGCCCGGGAATAGTGAGCTCAGTTGGGGCCCGCATTTCTGGCCCACCGATATGGGCTCTTCTCCCATTGCTTCCCCTTCGGTAAAAAGCTTAGGGGTCATCCTCAATGCCGACCTGTCGCTTAAAGGACAGGTGGGAGCTGTCATCTCCTCTAGCTTTTTCCAACTTCGGAAAATAAGGAAAATTGCACATCTGCTGACTTACTCTGCACTCATACAGGTAGTGATAGCCCTGGTACTCTCGCGCCTGGATTTGTCGAACGCCCTATATCTTGGCCTGCTACTGGGCTTGCTAAAATGACTTCAGATGGTTCAAAATAAGGCGGCAAGACTCATTTGGAAACAACCCAGTCAGCTAGACCGGGTATGTCAAAACTACACTGGCTACCGATTAGCCCAAAGGGTTGCCTTTAAGACAGGTTGCATAGCTTTCAAGGCATTGCATGGCAACGCCCCCAAATTTGTAAGAAACATGATTAACAACTACAAACCCCTGCATAACTTACGCTCTGCCCATCTCCACTTGGTAACTATCCCATCGTTCAAACGAAAAAAGCAAGGAGAAAGCTGTTTCTCCTACCTAGCCGCCACTTTCTGGAACTCCCTCCCCTTGTCACTTAGGAACTGTGACAATCTCTTGGTCTTCAGGAAGTCCCTGAAGACGTGGCTGTTCGAGCAAGCATATGCCTAGGGATTTGGTTACGTCTCTCTGCATCAGTGCCATGAAACCTACGGGTGTACGTGTGCTCTACAAATGGTTATTAACATAATATAACATAACATAACATAATAGGGCCTTCTTACCACCTGGCCTGGCAAAAGAAGATGCAAAATGTCTGTACAATAGTATTAATTAATTATTAGGGCCTGATCACGAGTTTGGTGGGGCTGTGTCGGGTCAGCCCTGCTGCCTCCCCGCCAAACCCGTGATCGGCCGCCCGCCAGATTACGAGTGTCTCTCGTGTCTCGTGGGATTTTTGTTACATTTCCACAGCAGTGCCTCCAAAAATGGGCACCGGAATGGGAATGCCAAAAACAGTTCCCGCATGGCACTGACTGTAAAGTCCATGTTACACATGAACTGGGGTGCATGCACACAGGGGGGCACATGCTGTGCCCCCTGCATACACCTCATTGTCCTGAGGCACAAGGGAGCCCTGTGGGGCCCCTTTTTTTCTTCTCCACCACGGTTTTCAAGGAGTAGTAATGGCAGAGAGGAAAATGTATGTGCTTGGTGGGACCGCGGCGGTCCCGCCAAGCATATTACGGTCTCAAGAGCGCCACAACAACGCAAAGGAATGGCAGATTCCTGGCAGCTGTGGTGGGAAATGCTGGTCCCACCCTAATTGTAATAGGGAGGTCGGACAACCGCCACTGATGTGCCCCCAAGAGTCTGACATTCTCATAATCGAGCCCCAAATAATGAAACTTTGCACACCCTCATTAAGAAGAGGCAGATGCATTTTCTAATGATTTAGCATGAAAGCCTAAAAGGGATTATAAATACTAGAAACCCTCACAAAACCAAATAAATGCATAATTCCTTGATTGGCCATCTGTGTGTCGATCATGTATTGCCTTCATTCGAATGCTTAACTCAATCTTGCTCGTCTTAAGATGAGACGATTTGGTCATGAAAGCAGTGCTTTTTCTAAACATACCTATTTAAAGGGGAATATTTTTTCATCATTCATATTGTAATGTTGCCTAGCTCAACAGACCAGCTAGCAGCAGAGTGAGATACAGACAAAGGGTTAAGGAAAGAAGAATGTGTGGTGTAACATTAGAAATAACAGTAAGTCATGTGAAGTATTTTTAACTGTTTTTAAAAAACTTTACTCTGTTAACAGTTTTAACATTGCTACTTTCGAACTAAGGGAGTTGGTTGGAAGAGTTGTTGGGAAAGGGGGGGCTACTCACTGTGAGCCTGTTTGCGTATTAACTGGGGCTTTATCTTGCTGGAGGGTACTCTCGCCCTGTTCAGCCGTGGCTGTTGTCGTTTGCGCGGAGGGCATTGTGACGTACCCTCGGCTTGTTTAACTTTTTTTGTGGTTTCCCTACTTCCGACCGCAGAGTGTGTGGTGCTGGTGGAGTGGTCTAGTGCTCCCGGCACACACATTACTTAACCCATGATGAAGGGGGTGCACAGCAGACGCACGCAGCGCCCGTGCCGCTGGTGCGCCAAAGGCAAGCCCGTCTGCGCCCGTCAGCGTCCCGGAGGCAAGCGGCGCCGGAGATGCTGCCGGTTTTTCTGGTAGTAATGTGTACTATAGTAGGACTGAATTGATCGACATTGGTAGACGGGTGAGCTTTTGTTCTCCAAAAGCCATTAACCCTGCAGAGAAATCACTAGTATGTACCCTTTGTAACTGGGCAGTTGTCCCATACATTAGAAAGCTCAATGCGGAAAGTGTTACTAGGCATACCAGTGGTACACCTCTGGACTTGTGTTCTTGGGAGGGTGGCCATCTTAAGGCTCTGCTTTTCAACACTCCGTCTATTAAAAAACATGAGTCACAACTATATGACCTTCTACTTGACACCAACCCCGATCTAATTCTTGTAACAGAGACCTGGTTCAACAAGGGCTCTCACCCCACAATTGCCAGTGCTACCCCGCCAGGCTACCCCCTCTTGCACTATAATCTGAGTCATACGGCGCAAATATAGTATCTTACGCCAATGATACTCAACTGTTGTTTACGTGCGACAAAGGCACTGATTTTAGAGGCAATGAGATTAACATCTGTCTGACGGAGGTTTTCTCTTGGTTACGGCATAACCAATTAAAGTGTAACACTGAAAAGTCAGAGATTATCTTCTTTGGTTGCCCGCCATGCAAATCATGACACCAATGGTGGCCTCTCGACATGTCCCCTCCCACTGCTCCAGTAAGTACAGTGAGGAACTGGGGGGTCAAGTTGAACTCCACTCTAACAATGAAGGCTCACATTCAAACTGTCACTGCCACCTGTTTTGACATGTTAAAAACGCAAAAAAACTTCCTTTCCCTGCTACCGGTTGAGTACCGAAAGACCGTAGTACAAGCCCTAATTACATCCGGGTTGGATTATGCCAATGTTTTGTATCTGGGCCTACCTGAGTATTTACTGAACCATCTGCAGGTGGTCCAGAATGCAGCGGCCAGAGCCATTCTCATGGTGAGACCCAGAGCACGCATGATGATCCTTCTGAATGCCTTGCACTGGCTACCGGTAAGGAAGAGGATCCAGTTTAAGGCTCTGGTTTTGGCTTTTTGGGCCTTTCAAGGCACTGGTGCTGTATATCTCAGGAGAAGGATCCAGCACTATGAGCCGAAACGTGCCTTGAGGTCCTCAGGGCAGTCTCTGCTGCTTTTTATTTTTTTTCAAAACCTTTATTGAAACAAACAAAGGCGAATAAGGGTGAACAGGTAGTCTGGTACAAATCATTATGTGCATGTATACAATCGTTTCCTGTGGTTCACAATAAGTTCAGAGTATACAATTTGAGCACCTAAGTAAAAAGGCAAAGTGAAACAAAGCGAGGAAGTCCATTCGCAGAGCCCAGTTGTCATCCAGGTCCAGGGCGACAAGAAGGAAAATAAAACACTGTGATATCAACATTAGTCCAGCGATCCTGGATGACACAACAAAGGTGGAACAGATATAAGGGCAATGTTCCTTCACCCATTCACCCATAACTTCCCCAACACCCTCCCCCCTCCTCCCCCCCCCCTCGCTGCCGGGCCGAGCAAAAAGAGCAAGGAGATCAAAAAAAAATTAAAGAAATAAAAATAAAAATTATTATTATATATATATATATATATTTTTTTTTTTTTGTCTTGTGGGCTTTAGTCATGGGATAGGGTTGAAGCTACCCTACCTCTGCGTCAGGTCCTCATGCGCCGGGCTGTTTTGAGCAAGTGAGCCCACCTGATCTGTGCATGTGGAAGTCAGGGTCTGCTGTGATAGCGGGGCGTCTAATCTCATCAGTTCCTGGATCATCACTCCCCAGGCCTGCAGAACCTCAAGTAATTTCCCATCCCTCCTCGTATGCCTCATATGCGCTTCTTCCGCCAAAGCCCATTCCCCCAGATCCACCCTCCACCTCCCTGGCAATGGGCCCTGTGGGGACAGCCAGTGGATTGCAATACGGCGTCGAGCCGTAACTAGGCCCAATATAAGGAAACGTCTGCTCACTTTACGTTTTGGGTCCTTGGGGATCAAGCCCAGGAGGCACGGGCGCAGGTCTAAATCAATTGCCCAACCTGTAATCCCTATCAGGGTCTCCAGAACCGACTTCCAATAAGATTGGAGGGTGGGGCACATCCATACCATATGGACAAAATCCGCTTGGGCAGTGCGACATTTCGGGCAGTGGGAGTCTCTAGTCGCATCAATGACCTGAAGCCGTTCGGGGGAGAGGTAGGTCATGTGCACTATATTATATTGAATTTGTTTAAAGCGGTTACTCACCGACACCTTCCGCACACTCTCATGTATTTTTTCCCATTCGCGGGAGGTGATTTCCTGCTGACACGCCTGCCGCCATTTGGCCTCTATAGTCAAAGGTCGTAATGTTTTATCTTCCCGGAGAGCCCTGTAAAGGTGGGTCACGAACTTCCGGCCCCCCGCCATCGCTAGCATAGTGACTAAGGTATGGGCGTGAGGTGGGGCCTCCGGAAACGAGGGCCATAGCTGTCGCGCGGTAGCCGCAAGTTTAGCGTACTGAAGGAACTGTCCCGGACCGAGCTCAAAGGTCGTGACCGCATCTTGGTATGTGATAAATTGTCCGTCTGGGTATAGGTCGGCTAACGTCAAGCAACCCCCCTCCAGCCATTTGTCCGTGGACATGACCCTCGCAATCTGAGCAAAGGATGGCATCAGCCACATATCCATGTCCGGGGCGAATGGGGTGCGTCCAATATGGCGTCTCACCACCCGGTCCCAGATAGAGGCCCCCAGCTGCACCAATGGGGGAACACCATCCTGATGTCCCCCTTTCCGCCAGAGTAACGCTCCCAGCTGTTCAGTGCCACAGGTGCCCTCCAACAGGGTCCGCTCCCAGGAGGGGTCCGTGTCCAGCCATGCGATAGCATGCTGCAGCTGCGACGCAAAGTAATACAGCTCCAGGTCGGGGACTTCCAGGCCCCCTGCGCCCCACTTGCGCTTCAGGACTTCCAGGCCTACTCTGCACCGTTTCCCATTCCACAGGAGAAGGATCAGGAGGGAGTCCAGTTCGCGGAAGACCCGGTGCGGTATCTCGTGGAAGGAACCCTGCATTGTATACAGGCAGCGCGGGAGAACAACCATTTTTATTAAAGCGATCTTCCCCATCAGGGAGAGCCTCAGGGTGTTCCAAAAAGCTATGCTCCCCTTTAGACCCTGGAGTATCCGTCCCATGTTGTGACGGTAAAAATCAAGCGGAGTCCGAGCGATCCGAATCCCCAGATAGCGGAGCGTGTCCTCCACCCAAGGGAGTCCCATCTCCAGGCGCTGGGCCCCCTCCCAGTACGCCTGTCCGCCTATAGCATAAATTTGGGATTTTGCCCGGTTCACCGCGAGGCCCGAGGCGGCCGCAAAGTGTGATAGTTCAGTCAACAGGATAGGGAGCGATTGCTCCGGTTGGTTCAGATAAACCAGGGCGTCATCCGCATAAAGGGACACTATATGTTCAATTGCCCCCACCCTAATACCCTGGCCCTGTAAAACAGAACGAAGATGGCATGCAAGTGGTTCCATTGCCAGGGCAAAGAGCAGGGGTGAGAGGGGGCACCCCTGACGTGTTCCTCTCGAAATTGGTATCTCCTCCGAGACCCACCGGCCCGTGCGAACTCTAGCCACCGGTCTGGTGTACAACAGCTGAACCCATTTCACAAACCCCTCCCCAAGGCCCATTTTCAGAAGCACTCTCCAGAGGTAGGCCCAACGGATAGAATCAAACGCTTGTTCGATGTCCAGGAAGACCAAGGAATTATGCTTGGCTCGCCCCTCCAGGGCGCGCATAACATGAGCCAGGCGGCGGATATTGCGCAGAGTGTTCCGACCCGGGATAAACCCTGACTGATCGTCGTGGACCAAACGTCTGAGATGGGGAAGGAGTCTGGAGGCCAACACCTGGCTAATAATCTTCAGGTCCACGTTCAACATGGAAATGGGCCTATAGGACCCGGGGAGGGTGGGGTCCTTGCCCGGTTTGGGTATCATTACTATCGTCGCCGCCCTCATAGACTCCGGAAGTGAGCCACGATCATAGGCCTCCATCCCCACTGCTCGGAGTTTCGGGACCAGCACCCCTCTGAACTCCTTATAGAGTTCGGACGCCAACCCGTCCATCCCCGGGGACTTCGCCGTCTGGAGGTGGGCAATCGCTGCCCGTAGTTCGTCCTCGAGGAGAGGGCCCCCTAGGTCTTCCTGGCTATCTGCTTCCACCATGGGGAGTTGCACCTCAGCAAGGTATAACTCTATATCTCTAGTGCCAGCGACTGGTTGAGAGTCCGAGTATATTCCACTCAGATGGGCATGGAACACACCATTAATGGCCTGTTGGGTATACACCACGCGGCCCTTGTCAGTCTGTAGGGCCAAAATTTGGGTGGGGTTGGGTTTCAGCCCGGATCAGGCGTGCCAGTTGTTCCCGGCCTTGTCACCCTCAGCGTACCATCGACGCCTACTAGCCGTCCTATTAAATTTACCTAGCGAGGCCCAGGCATCACCCAACTGGTGCCGCGTGGCTGTCCATTCGGGTCTCTGCTCTTTGTCAATGGGGAATTCCTTTTCCATCTCAGCCAGGCGATCCTCGTGTTGGCGGAGTTCTCGTTCTAGGACCCGTTTAACCCCTACCTCCGTAGACATACATGTCCCACGGAGGACCACCTTCATGGCGTCCCATTCGGTCGCCCGTGTGGTGGTTGACCCCCAGTTTATCTCCAAATAAGCCTCTAGTGCTTGCGCTATGGCCTCCTTAAACGTGGGGTCCTCAAGAGCGTCCGCGTTAAGTCTCCAGAGTGGGATCCGAGGCCGTGGGCTACCCAACGAATAGGTGAGCAAGAGCGGGGAATGATCAGACAGGTATCGTGCAAGATAAAGGACCTCTTCTACCCGGTCTAACACCATGCCCTGCAGGAAAAAATAGTCCAATCTACTGTGCGTATTGGTGGCAGGCGTGAAGCAGGAGTACACCTGAAGAGTGGGGTTGCGGTGTCTCCACACGTCAGTTAGGTCATAACTTTGTAGCATTTGGGTCATTGCCTCCCGCATTTTTGGTTTAGCATCCGCCTTTGGGGGGCAGCGGTCCAGAGTCCCGTCTAGTGGGCAATTGAAGTCCCCTGCTATGATGAGCTCCGTTTCAGGGTCAATATCCAGCTGTCCCAGCACATTGCCCAAAAATCCCCCCTCGTCAGTATTAGGGGCATAAATATTTATGAGGCATACACTACGCCCATCCAGGGTGCCAACCATTATTACAAACCTGCCCTCCTGGTCTAGCTTGGTGGATGTAGCCTTAAAGGGAGTCCCCGGTGCCACCCAGATTAGGGCCCCCCTGGCGAACCCTGAGTAGGACGTCGCGAAGAACTGTCCCCGCCATCTACGCTGAACATACTTAAGGCAATCTCCCCAAAGGTGCGTTTCCTGTAGGAAAGCAAAGCTGACCCCGTAGCGCCTGAGATAGGTGGCTATTCTAATCCGCTTGACTCTATTGTTAAGCCCCCTAACATTCCAAGACAGAAATTTGTATTTGCTTATATCACCTGCCATGAGTTGACCCCGATGTGTTGCAAGACGGCCCGTCATTGAACTGACGCGGCAAACCACACAAAGCAAAAACAGAACAGGACCCGGCAGCAACCCTCCCCATCCTCAAACAAACAACCCCAACAGTGTCCACCCGCAGGCGGTAGTACCACATCTCCCAATCCGAACCCGGTCAGGAGACCGCGAACCCCGCCCCAAAAGAAAGCACCCCCCCTCTAACCCTCCCAATTCAATGCACAATTAGGAACTTAACAGTAAACACTCTTCGTCTATACGCAAACTGATCACCTCTGTGTCCTTCACTCCCCACAGTCAGCAATGGTAATCTGAACACTGTAGTAGTAACGTGAAAGAGACGACCAAAAGGAAAATGGTGACCAGAAGGTAAACTATAAGAATAACCCCTCCCTACACCCCATGATTGAGCCTTCAGCCAATTGTCTGGCACCGCCCGGCGCAGCCCGGCCGAGGCCTAGCCGGTCGTGGCGGTACGGTACAATTGGCCTCTTGCAATTGGATTTAGCACAACAAAGCAGTCACTGGAATCAACAGGTCCTCTGTGCCCCCCTTCACCCAGTTCAACAGTCTTAGAGTTCTGGAAGGTAGCCCAGTTCCAGGACCTACAGGTGGTAGAATTTCCCTCATGCAAGGAACTAAAGATATACTCACAATGTCAATGTCAAAGACCCCTCGAGAGCAGATACTGACCACCAGGTGTAGCCATCAGGTGGCACGCGGCTGGCCGGTGGACGGGTCGGCGGTACCCCCCTGGTCCGACTGTGTCTCCTGCACCAGGCAAAGTGGGGAGAACTGGTTCTGAGTCGGAATTTCCTCCATCTCCGCCCGGAGGGTACCATCCGGGCCCACCGTGATGCGTTCATTCTGTGTGGCGGAACGCCCGCTCGGGGACTGACCTCCTCCCTCTCTGCGATTGCTCCGGCGCCTGGCATTCCGTCGTCTTTGCTCCTGCCAGCCTTGCGCTTGTCCGCGATCCTCCAGGCCCTGTGCGTCCATCCATTCTTCCGCGTCCGCCGGGTGGTCAAAGAAATGTGTTCGGTCACCGTGTTGCACTCGCTGCCGGGCTGGAAAGAGCAGGCTGTATTTCACCTCATGGGCCCGAAGTCGTCATTTGACTTGCAAGAAATCATTCCGCAGGTTCTGAACCTTCTTCGTGTAGTCTGGGAAGATGCGGATCTCGGTGTTCTCATATTTAGGCGGTCCGGATCTGCGAATATGCTGGAGGAGTATGTCGCGGTCCCTAAAATTAAAAAAGCGGGCTATTATCGCCCGCGGCGGGTCTCCCGGTTTCGGTGGCGGCCCCAAAGTCCTGTGGGCCCTCTCAATAGCAAACATTTTGGACAGCCGTAGGCTCGGGAAGGACTTGCCAATCCAGTCCTCTAGAAAGAGGTCTGCCGCCGGTGCCTCTGATCGTTCGGGAAAACCCAAAAAGCGGAGGTTATTCCTTCGGGACCGGCCCTCCGCGTCCTCCGCCCGATCCTCCAGCCTGGTCCCGTGCTCCTGGAGGGCCGCCACCGACTCCCTCAGTTGTCGGACCTCCGTTTGCAGTTCGGTGAGGCCGCCTTCTGTGGTGGTGACCCTGTCCGCCACCTTCCGGAGGTCGAGGCGCAGATGGTTAATATCCATGGCCATGCCGTCCATCTTCCCCTCCAGCGCCAGCCTGGAGTCTCGGATCGCCACTAGGATATCATCCTTGTCCTGCGCGGCCGCCTCCGGGCGGGGCTCCATCCTCCGGTCAAGGCCCTGTCGCTCCGCCGTAGTGGGACCGGGGACCGTGTATTGTACTATCTTGTTTGCCTGGGTCCCTCTCGACGGTCGGTCTCTTCCCATACTTCGCCCAGGGGTGTCTCCCAGAGGATAATACAGGGGGCCAGGTAGCGTCCGCGTTCTGTGACCTCAAACCCTCCACTGGGTGGCCAGGCAGCGTAGGCCACTGGTCAGTTGCGATAAATGGCCGCCGCAGCACCGCAACCGGCACGAAGCCCTCCGGCGGTATCAGAGCAGCTCTCCACCCCAGGGGCCCCTCGGAGCCTCCGGCGGCCAGTGATCAGGCTCCAGGGCACCGTGAGGAAAAGGAAGGAGGGGCACGCCGGGGCTCCACACCCCTCCGCAGGTGGAAGGCCGGCTCCGGTCGAAATTCTCGGCGTCCACGCGCCGTCAGTATTGCGCAGGCCTCAGCTCACCGGCCTCGATTTTGGAGCCAGTCCTGGGGGTCAGGCGGCCCACTCCGCTCTGGGGCGCTCACCGCTCACTCCCTGCACCGCCGGGGGGCCAGCCGACATTGAGGCAGACAGTCGTGGCAGGTCCCGGTCCGAGGTCCCCGGCGTCCGTGCACCGCCAGGGGTCACAGGCCTCGATGCCCCGGCCTCGATTTAGGAGACTGCCCCGGGGGATCACCGGCTCATCCCACCGCCGCTCCGGGGCACTCACCGTCGCTGCCGAGGGTTGCGGAGGTCGCGCGTCCCCCTCACAGATCCGGGCACCGGAGGGGGGGGGCGACTCTCCTCTCTGTCGCCGGGCAGCACTCTCCACGCAGGCACCGAGGCACCTCACCGCGCGGCAGCCGCCATTACACAGGCGCCGCCGCGGTCAGGATCAGCAGCAGTCGGGCAGACCCCCGACGTGTCCAGGGGCACCGCAATCGGCACCAGGCAGCCAGCGCGATCCAGGGGGGCACTACACCTCAGGAGTAACTGCCAAATCTTCAAGTGTGCCAGGATTCTGTAGGATCTAGGGGACAACGGGCAGGAGCTAGACTACAGCACGTCTAGTCGGCCATTGCGCCAAGCCACGCCCCCCAGTCTCTGCTGCTTACTCTGACATTTGCCGGCACCCGGGCTGGCGGTCACTTCTTTCAAGTACTGGCTGCCCGCGCATGGACTGTCTGCCTCTTTATCTTAGGCAGGACCAGGACCTGCTCTCCTTTAGGAGACAGCTAAATACCTGTTTGTTCCAGCAATAATCCTCCTTGGGCGGGTTGGCCTTTGGGCTTTGGTTGCCTGTCATCTGGTGGTCCTTTAGCACAAGAACACTCTGTGGAGTAGCTGTGCACTTTATAAGTACCTATTTTAATTTAATTTAATTTCATATGTTATAAAGTGGCATCAAATGGCCGAATTTAGGCCAACCAGATATTCTCAAAGATGAACCTTGCATGTGCAATGGTTAAAGACTAGCTTCTGCACAGGGCTGTAGCAAATCCCTTTCTTGAGCGGAAAGAGCAACGGAATATCTCCATACTACATGTGGAGTAAAGAAAGGGCTTTTTCCAAGAGTAAAAACTTTCCCCTTAGACAAAAACAGAAAAAGGCAAAACTTTGCAACTGCGCATAGTCACTGGATTCTCCCAAGTTGCAGTTTACCTTTGCCTAAAACTTCACATTGTGATAATACCAAAGTCTAAAGATGTGACATGACTAGATAATTAGTATTCCTAGAAGGCTGTGACTGGCACAGTTTTCCAGACAAACTACTAAGAATGCATGTGATTTCACAAAAGTCGTTCATCTGCATGCATTTGCTAAGCACTATCGTATGAAGAAGGAGCAGAAACTACAGAAAGTAAACTTAGCTCTTAGATCTGGGCCCACTTCCTGCAGCTGCTTTCTTCCTGAGCCAGGTGGCCATTGTGGTAAGGGTAGTGCCAGCAGTACCAAAGCGCTGGTCCCAAACCAGATGATAACCTTAGCTCTGTAATAGCCCACCTTATCTGGTCCTTGGAGTAGTACTGAGTATCCCACCATGATGAAGTCAGCAGGTAACCCAGTAACTCAAGCAGATCATGGTTCCTGTTATCTACACCGGTCAAATGACAGTGTGCCTCCAACCTATATTGACGCCAATGGTAGAGAAGGAGTGAGTTGAGAAGTACTAGCAAAGTTATCTCCACTGATTTGTAAGTCGGATGGTCTTCTTCCTGAATTTCCAGAATCAAACACAGGTCTGAGTTCTTGGGGTTGCCTGGACTGGATCTTGTCTCTAGAGAAAGCAGAGTATTTTTACACATTGAAAACAAATATAACAAGCACCGGCAAAGTCAATAGGTGTAGCCTCCATAATGTGAGTGCCATGCTGTGTTTTAAAAAAGTTAAAGAATGGAACAGTTCACAATACTGAATGAAAACCAAACATATATTTTGCTATATCTCAAAAGTGAAACTTTAATTCAATACTTTCAATTGTTATAAATGGCATGATTTAGTTTTCAAATACATTTCATGCAGGAAACTTTGAACAGAATATAAAAAGCCTGTTGCACCTGATGTAGTTAGAAAAGTAAATCAAAGGCGGAATCTGGGGCATATCAAATGCCTTGGTATACCACGCATGGAGAGACCTAATGGGTATTCCCTTAAATAGGAAAAAATTGACCCACTAGTAATAACCAGCGAGGTGGTAAGTAAATCCCTAGAATCAATAAATAATGGCTTGGACCCTAACGCTACTGACGCGGAGGTCCTAAAGAGCTTCTCAATAATAACAGCGGCAGTAAAGAGAGCCCTTTATAGGGAATTAAAGGATAATCCACCAAAGAACAAAGGATGGTTTGCTCAAAATCCCACTCTAACCTAAAAACACCAAGGTAAGTGTAGGTTTTTGTTGTTTCAAGTTTTACATTTTCGACAAAGATGTCCCTGACTTTCTTGAGGCCCCTACCTATAGACATGATGAAAAGTTTTTTTGATATTAATATTAAGGTCAAGGTCCGCCATAAAGCTGTGGTATCTTGTCACCTCACGTTGGAGTTTGACAGGTGTGCGTGCGAGGATTACGGCGTCATCGGCACACAGGAGCCCGTTCATATAATGATTTGGTGAATGCGTCATGAAATTTTTACCTAATTGATTTTAATGTTTTTATATATTTTATGGAATGTTTTAAGGTGTATGAAATGAATTGTACTTTTATGGTTTTCGAAAATTGAAATCCGAATAAAGATGATTTTGATTTGATTTGATTTTGATTTGATTTAATGGGAGAGGCAGCACTTTATAAAATTATATATCTACCCTGTTTTTTTTCGTATAACAAAATCACCCGTACGTCTTTCCAACCACCTTCTACCAAAATATCCAGCCACTGGTCTTCAAATTTCTTTGGACGGGCAAAATCCCCAGGATATTCCACACTAAATGCACTCCCCCAATGTATAAGGGGACCCTCAGCTCCCCCATTCCTCAGGCTATACTATTGGGCGGCACAGATGGTACCAACTGGATGCTGGCTTTTTGGTGACTGGAAAAACACCTCCGGGAAGCTAGAGTTGGCGTCCCTTCAAAAATTATATGGAGATAGACCCCCACCTTTGTGCAGGTGATCGGCAATGTCCCACATCAAGTGACTTAATAAACTCATCACACAGACTCCATTCTGGGCTGCCTCCAGGCTGAAACAAGTGGTGTGACTGCAGTGCTTTTTTATGTGGGACTTGATTGGGATCTCCAGATTGGGAGATATATGGGACCACAATCACACCCTGCTCTTTGAAGGCCTATAAGAGGAATTTCATTCGCACAAATCACAATTCTTAAAATAGCTCCAGATCTGTCATGCATTACATGCATATAAGGGAGATTTAGAAGAGGTTCCAGACTACAACCCGCTCGGTCTATTTAACCTTAATGGTAAATCACCAGCTCTACACTTACCCTTATACTTAATATCCCATATGCTCCTAAGGGGGCATGGACAGCCTCAGAGGAAGACATGAGTTCAATCGAGGATGATGGATGGCTAGAGGCCAGGATGGTGGCTCAGATGCTTATAATTCGCTCTAACATATATATGAATTAGTTCAACTACTTCCATTGGGTAAATTAGCACTAACAAGTGTAGAGAATAGTGAGATCTACCAACATGATATGTACATGTTGTGGTGATTCTAAAGGGACATTCTACCATATGGGCGAGACATGCCCCGTCATTTTCAATTATTTGAAGAGAGTACATGATACCCTGGACAGCCTGCGGCAACTGCCCACAACGAAGGTTGCACTATTGGGGGTTATGGAAGTCTGGGATGATTCTCAAAGTCAGAGAAGACTGGTAAGCATTGGATTTCTTGTGGCCAAACATCACATTGCTTGATACTAGTGTTCAACCGAACCACCCTCCCTGACAGTATGGATCGTAGGTATGAACCACTGCAGCAAATCTACAAAATGGAGAGGACACACTCAGAAACATCAAAGGGAATGGTGCCCTTGGACTTCTGGACATTTTGAAAACTGAACTGCCTGATCTACTACATTACTTAATATGCTTTAAGTTTGACAATGTGTATGTGACTTTTTATCGTATGGGGCAAGACCGGAAAGCAGAAATGTGGTGCCAAAGTTTATTTTGCAAATGTTATGTTAAAAATATTAAATCATAACAATAAACAATTGTGTAAAATATAATACAGAGGTATAGTTACAAGTACTTAAATTAATATAACAATAGTGTGAGGTTGTTAATATGGAGGTTTCAGAATGTATGGAAAAAAGTCTTGCCAAGGTCTAATTTATGATTCGATTTGGAACAAATATTCTTACCATTTAATGCTCTGCAGCAGCCCTGAGGCAGATTTATGGTCCTGTGGAGAAGAGACTCCTCGTTAACAGTCACACTAAGCACACTAATTGCAGCAGCCTGTCCCTCCCTCAACACCATAAATGCTATTTTTGTGTGCAAAAGTTTGGAATTTTTGGGAAAATGTGGACCAAAGAGGATAAAACAAAACTAACCCAACAAAATGGCTTAGTTAAAAATATAACTGATGTATTTTTACAGACAAGCTAGAGGAGTGCTGGTCCAGGGAGGTGAGGCGGAAGCAGCATCTGGGGAAGACAGAAAGCGAACACATGCACACCTATGGAACACTCAAAGAAAAAAATGAATTCCCTTATGCGAAACGTGAAAAAATACAAGTCATACCAACAAAAGGATGGTAAAGAAACTGTGCTTAGGGGGCAGGCATGGTTTTGGGGAAAGGTCGAGACTAGGAAGGAAAGCCATCTAATGAGAACCAAGTAAGTAAAATTGACAAGAAAGCCAGCAAATGACAAACAATGAGCTGACCCAAAGCCCACTCTTAGAATTAGTATCGTACACAATAGGTCTTCGACAACAGAAAACTAGAAGCTCTCTGTTTGCAAGACCTGAAAAATGTAGCAGCCTGGCTTGACAGTAATTAAAAAACATGACTATATTTCCGCAGTAATCATATCCCTTTATTAGATCCCAATCTGTGAGAGGATTAGCTTTAAGACCCTCTGTATGGTCCATGCAATACAGCACCACGATCTGTTGTTCTACGAAGAGAAGATCACTCCATAACAAAAGATCACCAGAAGTACCTCATTGGGTTCAGATGCTCTTCCCTAGATTCCAAAAGTCACGTACAGGGGAAGCTTCTTCTCAGTTCAGACCTTCGTAATGTAGAATTAGCTCGTTCTCTATCTGGAAAAGATAAGAGTTAACATGTTCAGACATTCCTTGACAACCTCCTCCATGTTAGTGTGGATGCCAGACCTTAATAGTGTCTAAGGGCAGATGTGCATCTCATCCTAGTGCACAGTCAAGGATTAGTCTCCTCCTACCATGATCGTCCTGCAACTCATTTCACATACACATAAAAGAGCCTCTCTACAAGGTAATTTGCACATGTAAATTTACTCTTACACCTCTTAGTAAATTTGCTAGTTTGACTGTTCACCATTGTTCACCATTTATGAGTGTAAATTTGTTACAAAAGTGTAGACTTATATGTCTCCAAATGCTAAATTCAGGGGACGGAGCCTAATTTATGACCGTAAAGCTACTGTTTGTAACTTTTCACACGTAGGCGGAGATCTCCACAATTTGGGCACCAATCTCTTTATGGTAAAGTACAGGGAAATTGTACAACGTTTATTCAATTACATTTTTTATATTTGTTATATATATTAATGGACATGAATTTAATATATTTATTTAAAATCAGGAAAGTTTTTTGTTAAAACAATAAGGCAGGTGCATGTCACTTAACATATGACATAACTGCCCCTCCATTGATTCTTTTATTAACCTAGTTGACATTCCATTCCATTCCATTCCATCACATGGTATTTCTCTTATTCGTTACCGCGTGACGAACTGGTTGTTGATGGAGACAGAAGTGTTGTGCAACTGATGGATTTCTTGCCTGTAAACTGTGACCAAACTATAGAAGCAACAAGTTGACCCTCTCTCCACAATTGCCCCTTTTCTTACACTACACTTTCAATCCAGAATTATCAATCGCTCATAACAGTGTCTTTGTCACACAAAGGTTTCTCCTCAGTAACCATTTTTGTCACTTAACTTTGTTAACCACAACTCACCTTCACACATTTCTGCTAAGTTTCAATTTAAAATCACGGAAACAAATGGAAGAAAGAAACATAATCTGTGCTTTCAAATACATTATAATAAATTTGAATCCCACCCTTTTAACAAAGTCCGCACTTTACCATTTATAGCAGAGGAAATCAATCATCAGCAGTACCATTGGAAAACCGCATAATCACTCTTAAAATGTAACTGTGATCACTCATCTCACTGTTTTTAACAAAAGATAGCAATCGTCATGAAGTGCAATAACTGAAGTGCGCATTAAATAAGCTGTCAAATAGAAGAGGGGGCTTAGCATACAACGTCTATTATCCCTCATCAGTTACTGTAGCCCCCATAGTATTTACAAATTAGAGCATAAAACAAATAACATTGTAGACAACATGTATATTCTTAATAAGTCTTCGAATATCAACTGTAAATTCAATGTATTCATAAAGAGAGTAGGCTGCATTTTACTTTTTAAGGATGAAAACAACATCATTATCATAGATATACTGCTTGTAAGATAAAATGAAAGTAAGATTTACATATCAATGGCTATTTAAAGCTATATCTTAACACAGTATAATACAAACAAGACTTAAAGTTCATTAGCAAAATGTATTAAAAATATAGTATGTATTTCCGAAATAAATATATAATCTCACACTTTACGTTAAGTCTATTTCATCAAAAGAATCTTTTTTTGGGCAATCTTAATAAAAAGTACAAGTGCATTCTTGATTTCTGATGATTCAATTGAAAATAAAATGTGCAATGCCTAAAGTCCAACAGCATCCCTAATCTTACAAATATTGACCATTTTTTCCTTTCCCCTATAAGAAGCTGATGATATTGTAGGAAGTGAATTGTGTTAAATGTATCCCATAAGTTTACCTGGAGACTAGATACCAATATTTAGATTTTTTTCATCAATACCTTTATCCTTTACGCTCAGTTTATGCCTATCCTGACTCAAATTATTTTTTTTAAATTGTGTTTGTTACTTTTACTGTTTAAGAATACACAACGGTCCACCATCAATTGTACACTTATACTCCAAGATACAAATACAACTCCACCTTTGGGTCACGGTATTCGAACAAGTCACAATGGTTGCCCAAGAGTGTTCCAAATTTAGCTGTGGCAGATGGCGCACTCCCTGCAAGTGGGGATGGCCACTGAGTCCCCTTTTCCATGTTCCGAGCCATCAATTTGAGGGTCTGCCCTGACCGAGGAGACCCCGGGGTACTCTCCCTCCCAGTCAAGTCCATAGTAGGATCTCCAGCCACCCCATACTTTATCAAACTTTCCAAGGCATACAATAGGTCCTGCCGATTATCCAGGTGGTTTTGTGGGCACTCCCAATGTTTTTCTGTGCCTCTCTTGGCTAGAATGAACCCCAACATGCAAAAAAGAAGCTGCTTACTAGGCAGCTCGATGCCCCACAGTATCCCCAGAATAGTGAACTGTGGGGAAGCTGGAACTGACACCCGCACAATTATCAAGAGCTCCCCGACTACGTCCTGCCAGTACTTCGCTATGAGCATTCAAAGTGTGTGAAAGAAGGAAACTTCTACTGCGTTGCATCTCCGGCAGTTTGGGGAAGGTGTCTTCCCCATCTTGAATAATCTACTTTGATTATAGAACACTCGGCGTAGTATCTTCAAGTAAATAAACTTTAAACTTGTTTTAATCATTACTTCACATGTGTACATTAGTGCATTTGCCCCATCTACATCATCCACATGGCCTAGGTCCGATTCCCAACTGTCCCTAAGGTGCACAAGATTGTCCGGTCTATTGGTGATGCTGCGATATATGAGATAGACTGCCTTCTTAGGCATTTCTTCAGTTAAAATTCAATTTTCAATGGGACTGCTATCGTCTAGGGTAACCCACTCTATTGCTTCCCCCTTAAGGGTGTGCTATATTTGGAGGTAGAAGAACTCCTGTAAGGGGTCTGACTCATACTCTCCCTGCAGTTCTCCAAATGACTCTTACATCTCGATCTCCCAATGAGGAAGTGTCAATCATGTCCCCCATTATATTGCCCATCAGTGGTCTCATTTCCTTCAGTCTGATGCCCTACCAAAGAGGGATGGCCCGAGAGCACTTTTGATGCCATCCCACATATATTGTGTCCTTATACCAGGCCTCCGGTGCAGTCTTGGTCAAATCTGAAAAGCTTGGCCCTGAACAATTTGCCATTTATGTAGTATATGTGCATATGCTCCCCCTATCAAGATCGTTCTCATCTTGTAACCGGGTTATCTCTGGGGACAAATCCCCATTCATTTATGGCTTTCAACTGGGAGGCGCAGTAGCACCCTCACACCTTCTCTCTGCACTGCTTATACTGTTTTGTATTATCTCATTTGTATCATTTAAAATAATAGTATTTACAAGAAGAGTTATGACATCACAAATTAAATCTTTTGTGAGAACACAGCAGAGTGGAGAGTTATAGTTAATGTAGTGTGGCTAACAAGTTGAATACACTGTTTATGGAGGTGAATGAGTTTTAATAATTTTAAGGTTTTGCTTAATTTATCAATTAAAGGTATAAGTATGATGTTAGAATTTGAGCATTTTCTGTACTTTAAATTATGTTTGTAGCTAAAGAATAAATACAATTATAGTAATTTAAAGGTAAAACGTAAATTACAAATTTAAGGTATAACTATAACTGAAGAATTTGTACTGTTTGTTTATTTTAAGTTGAGTTTGCATAGAAAGAATAAATACCGTTTTCTAACTATAACAAAGGTTTAAACTTTGGTTTTTTCATTGAATTTCAATGTTTTTTTGAAAATATATAAAGATTTTTTGAATCCTAGAGTTTACTGTCGTAACGTGTACTGTGGAAGAGTATATTGAAATACAGTGAAGTACAGTGCAGTGGAGTAGAGTAGAGAGGAATATGGTACAGTGGAGTGGTGTACAGTGGAATAGCGTGCAATGGAGTGGTGTACAGTGGAGTAGTGAAGAAAGGAGTGTTGTACAGTGGAGTAGTGCATAGCAGAGTAGTGTAGAATTGAATAGCGTGCAGTGGAGTGGCAAAGAGTGTAGTGGTGTAGATTATAGTGTGGCAGACTGTAGTAACATACAGTGGAGTAGGGTAGAGTGAAGTGGACTAAATTAGAGAGGCGAGTGGAGTGAGGTACAGTGTAGTAGAATACAGTACAATAGCACGGAGGGGAGTGGGCGCAGAGTGGACTAGCGTATGTGGTGTGTAGCACAGTGGAGTTTTGTAGAGTGTAGTGGTGTAGAGCAGAATTGTGTATAGTGTAGTGTAGTCCCTATATTCCCAATAGGCTCTGCGCATTGGAATAATATATCCTATAGATTAGATGTAGGACTTAGGTCGACTAATATATTAGACTTAATTGTGAGTGCCAGCTAGCTCAGAGGTCACTAGAAACTTTCTCGAATACACAAGAAGGGATTCGTTTCTGACAACCGCATAAACATGACAACTTTGTTTCCCCAAGAATAAAACTCATCTTCAGAGTCATGGAAACAATAGATAGATATTTTACTCAGTCAATTGCGCATGCTTCGTTTCATCAGAGGTGCAGAGACATAGAGAGACGGGCATTTTCAATAAAAGGGTTTATTGAACAGTCTTCTGTCTCATGCAAGTAAAGTGAACTGCTAGAATCGTAATAATGGTTGCAAAGTATAATGCTTATAGTAAGAAGAGTATTATAAAATAATACTGTAAAAGCATTGTATGGTTTCTTCAACCATAGATAAATACATACATAAATAACAAAGGCTAAAAAGTACTCAACTGGTGCTTCTAAAATACACCTACCCCAATGTACCTAACCTAAGTCTAGTATGAGGGAAGAAATAAGTGAGGTGTAGCATAGGTTTAGTTTTCTTTGCCAAGAATCTAACGAAGATTTCTCTTAGGGTCTAATCAGCTCCGTACCTTGGTTTTAGAATGAAGGAGGTCTGGTATCTCTGTCTAGGGACTCAATTTCCAAACACCCTGCGAGGGGAGCTTGGACACACTGGAGCTGGATTCTCAGCGAGAGAAAGGACAGCTTCTCGATCAGTGCGTCAGCTGGAGGGTCTGCCTCCTTTGGCACTTGCTGTGGCGAGCTGCGTCGGGCAAGAAGATAGTCGAGCTGCTCCGAACCACCGTGTGTTTGCTAGGGCAAGTGTAGTCATATTTATACCTTGAAGGTGCCTAGTTTGACGTAAAGTCGGACATAATAACGTCATCAAAGAACCCCAAGGGAATGGTAGTTCCTTGAAAACTCCATGATTTCTAGGACAAATCAATATTCCAGCAAGGGAAGTCCCTGACTGTTGAAGCGGAGTTTTCCAAGAAATCGTCGTGGCATTTTGGAACAAGTGGAAGTAGTCATGCCTGTATTTGGACTGGATGGGTTATGTCTAAATATGGGTATGATTTCAATGCCTATATAAGGACAATGTGAATTATACCTATATAAGGGCATGAATCGGTAAATTACGCTTGGATTCTAAAATGCTACACAACAATAGTGGAGTGGTGTAGAGTGGAGTAGCGTAGAGTGTAATTGTGAGAGTGGAGTTGCGCAAAGTGGAATAGTGTAGAGTAGAGTAGCGTAGAGGGGAATATCGTAGAGTGCAGTGGCATAGAGTGGGGTGGCATAGAGTGGAGTGTCGTACAGTGGAGTTCAGTGGGGTAGCTAGACACTTTGCCGCCTGTGGCGGTCCCTGCCTTGGCCGTCCGCTATGGATGCCTTGAAGAGCGGGGGCATGGCGGTTTGCTGGCGATTCCTGCATTAGCCACCCTGTGCCAAACAAATATAAGAGCGGGGGGAGGTGGCCGCCCCAAAACTTATGGCACCTGAGGCGGACCACATCTCCCTTGCTACACCACTATTGGAGTTGCATACAGTGAAATAGTGTAGAGTGGATAGGCGTACAGTGCAGCTGTGTACAGTGTCGTGGCATACAGTGGAGTGTCTTAGAGTGGAATAGGGTACAGTGGAATAGCGTAGAGTACAGCGTCATAGAGTGGAGTAGCATAGAGTGGAGTGGCGTATACTGGAGTGTTCTAGAGTGAACTGCTGTTTATTGGAGTGAGGTACGGTGTAGTGGTATACTTTTGGGTAGAGTGGAGTGGCATATACTGGAATGGCACACAATAGAGTAGCATACACTGGAGTGGGGTAGACTGGAGAGGGATAGAGTGTAATAGCGTAGAGTGGAGTGGCCTACCATGAAGTAGAGTAGAGTAGCGTGGCATAAAGTGGAGTAGGTTCAGTGAAGTGGCATACGGTGGAACGAAGTAGGTTGGAGTGGCGATTTGTACCATAGAGTGGAGTACTGTAGAGTGAAGTGGCATACAGTGGAATATCGAAGAGTGTAGGGTAGTGGCATACAGTGGAGAAGCATTCAGTGGAGTGCTGTAAACTGGAAACAACACTGAGTGTTACTGGGGTACAGTGCAGTGTAGAGTAGAGTGGCATATAGTAGAACAGCATCGGGTAGAGCATAGGGTAGAGTGGTGTAGAGTCAAGTGCCATACAGTGAAATAGCATAGAGTGTAGTACAGTAGAGTAGATTGGCATAGAGTACAGTGGCATAGAATGTAGTGCCATAGAATGGAGTGATTTACAGTGTAATATCGTTCAGTGGATTGTTTTAGAGTGGATTGGCATATAGTGGAGTGGCGTACAGTGGAGTGGCATAAAGTGCAGTGGGCACACAGAGCAATAGCGAACAGTGTAATGCTGTACACTGAAGTGGCATACTGTTTAGTGGCATAAAATAGAAGAGCATAGAGTTTAGTATTGTACAGTGGGGATGCATACAGGGAAATAGCACAGAGTGGAGTAGCATAGAATGGAAGGCTGTAGAGTGCATCAGAGTAGAAAATCATAAAATTAAGTGGCATAGAGTTAATAGCCTAGAGTGGAGTGGTGCAGAGAGGAGTGCTGTAGAGTGCAGTAGAATACAGTGGATTGGCGTAAAGTGGAGTGGTGTATAGTGGAGTGATGTAGAGTGCAGTAGCATAGAATGTAATACTGTAGGGTATAGTGACGTAGAGTAGAGTGGCATATAGTGCAGTGGCATGCAGTGGATTGGTGTGTGGTAATGAAACAGATGTAGCCTGAAAGTGTGTTAACAGATGTAGATGTAATGTGGGAGTAAATAGATTATTCAGTATAAATGTTAAGATTTGGTAGCATGTGTGAATAGTATAAGTATTGTTAATGTTTATAATTTTTTTAATAGTTTTATATTGTGCCAGGGTATGCTGCGGTACATGTGCATGGTAAGCCAGTATATTATTGGCTAATGGCTGTGTTTACCAAAGTAAAAGGCAGCCATGTAGTTTTCAGCACATTTTGTCTGCGTTCCCTAACTATTACCACTGTTATTGAAGTGTTAATTGGTAGAGAAGTGTATTTACAATTTGCTGCATATTTTTACAGCAGTTTAGGAAGAACTGTGCATTTTTTAAAAAGCTTTTACGTAGTGTTGTAGTGTTTAGGTATTACTGCAGTACTGCACAGACATTTTAGTGGAGATTAAATATGTTAAAAATGAAAAATACACTGGAGTATATCATATTTGTATTTTATTTACTTATTTAACACTTATTTATTATTTTATTTTTTTGGTACTGGGGTACTCACAAGGCAGTACTGTGGTATTCTATGCATTTTAAAAAAAATATACAGATACTTATAATAATTGTTCCCTACCTATTACCTACTCTAATAGGTGGGAACAAATAAAACTTTGGGGCATATCAGCAAGACAATTATTGCCGCTTAAGCGGCCGTTTTCGTCCGGAAAACGGCGATATTTGTATCGCCCTATTAGCAGGTCACACTATCGTGTGAATCCTTGCCTCAGCGCCCTTTCCCTTAACGCCCAGCTTTGATTCTCTAATGAGTTGCAAAGTGGGCGTTTGTCCCCAGAATAACGGGAGAAATCTTGCTAAGCGACATTTCTCCTATTATCAAGCCTCACGCTAACCTGCAGAGTGATAGGAAAAGTAGCGCTAACCTCGGTTATCGCTACTTTCCTTACGCCTGCTTTTCATCTGACTTAGCCATGATATCCAATGGAAGATGGATATCATGGCTAAGTATGCCCTGTCCTATCACAAACGTAGCACCAAACGTTGTGCGATTATGGCTGGAATCCCAGCGATAATTGCACATTTGGCAGCTAACTCGGTTGTTTTTATCGCTCTGGAGATAAGCGTTGCTGATAGCGCGCTATCTCCTCGATAAAAACAAGTGATAGCCGGGGATAATTATCCTAGCGCTAAGTGCGCTTAGCGATAATTATCGTCGGTTGTTGGTGATATGCCCCTTAATTCTTACCTATATCTAAGGCCGAAATGCAGAACTCAAGCAAAGTGTACCTAAAAACAACATGCGTGTGTTTACCTTTTTGTAAAGACAGTCATTAGCGAATTACATAATGTCTTGTCATCGTTATGTATCGCAGTACTTTTGCGAAATTCAGCTACATTTTGCGAAAATATAGTGACAGCAGATATCACGGAGTTAAACTGCCCTATAACTTAACAAATACTTTCCTTACTTGCCGTAAGTACCCAAAAGATCATATGTGCACCGTAATGTTTCATCCTGCCAAATTTCATATAAATTAGTTCAGTCGTTTTGCACCATTCGCCAATATAGAAGGAAGAATAGGTGTGCAACATTTTGTGGAGATTCGTCAAACAGGTACAAAGTTATTAATGGTGAAAAATCTGAGGAATGCCTATATCTGGTCATCCTAACTATAACTACAGGGGGCCTACCTCCACGCTCCATTCTGGCAGAAATTTTTGGCCTCTTCCCTAATTGACTGTGTTCATTTCTTTCTGCAGCCTTCCTGATTGATCAGCCTTCTTACACTGGATCCCAGTGTCTCTGATCCTGCTCAACAGGAGTCTCGACCCATCTAAGTCATTTTTTATCTCATGACACTTTTGATTGATATATATCCTGTGGGTAGCAGCTGCATCCACTAAGTCGTCAAATTGCTGTTTTGTAAACGAGTCAAAAGTAAACCATTGTTGTTTGTTATATACTATTGCCCCAGATTATTGGCCTAGCAGTTTGGACATACCCTTTTTTATTTCTTTATAAAGCTCATTTTTTAGAGGTAAGGGGTGCTGTTAGTAGTGTGTGACTATTAGTTTGTGAGGGATGTGAGAATCTTTTCAGTAGTATGAGACTGCCAGTATGGAAGGGCTGTGAGTGGTAACACTAGCATCAGACTATGTTTGTGATTGGTACACGTGTTGTCAGTATTGCGTCACTCTTAGTCTGAGGAGGGTGGACGAGAATAATTCTAGTACTAAGTGGCTGCTACTTTAATGGATGTATGAGTGCTGTCGATAGTGAGAGACTGCTAGTACATGAGGGGTGTAAGGATTTTTTTGGTAGAGTATGACTGGTACTTTGTGAGGGGAGTACAAGTGCTACTTGTAGTGTGGGGCACCTGGTCTGTGATGAGTTTGAGAGTGCTCACAGTAGTTAGTGTGTTTTGCTTTTTCACCATAAAGGCTTTAACACTTTCACACGTTTGACTGAGGCCAGGACTGAAAAAATGCTGTGTGCTTAATTAACAATGCACGAGCTACATTTCACTTTACATGGAGACCTTTCCCTCTGCATATGAGCTGTAATGATTGAGGGGCATTGATGATCCAGGCAGTCAATTAATTTACTTTTAGGAACACTTGCTCAGATCCCACTGGCAGATTGGCAGATTGGCTCCATCCACCAACCCCACACATGGATCACAGGTCCCCACTTCATGTATACAACTAATTGTATTTACTTGTGTCAGCAAGCAACAGTTGCACCAGTGAACAGTCACAGTGCCCTGGCCCTATCCCTTCCCTCCCCCTAGTGCACATATGCAACAAATTGCCTTTGCATGTAGGTCACAGGTTCACTAGAGTGTGCTAGGTAGGAGCAGCTGGGTCTCCACCAGGCAGGATCACTGCACTGCACATGTGCCACAGGGCACATTTTTCTTGGCACACAGAAGAGCACTAAATAATAACAGAACATGGCAGGGTCCCTGCTGTCGTCACTCACTGGGATAGAGAGGCTAAGAAGTCTTGCAATGGTTAAACTAATGCATAAAACAGTCACCACTGGAGGAAGTGCATAGAGAAGACCATACATCTTGTCCATTTGTTTGATTTTTGCAAGAGTTACCACCCACCAGCCCACTCCGTGTGCCGCCTCCCTGTCACTACATTTGTATGAGGTACACTCATGAATAGCAACTCCACAGCACATTGTGTGGCATAGACCTGCTGCTTCTGGTACAAACAGCATGCTGTGCTATTTCAGTTTTTATCATCATCACCCAACACTACACCTGTTGGAGCTTGAATCGTTGCAGTAGGGGCACTGTTGTAGTAGACAGTAGCATGGCTTGTTCCTTTTAAGCAATAACAATGCACATTCATTGTAGTTCATGTAAACATTTCAGAACTGCTCCTGTGAGGTTTCAGGGCAACCTGGGTCTACTTGGCTCCAATTGTTATCATTGGAGTCTTTTACCTCTGGTGGTCTGGGGGGTCATCTTAGGATTGGACCTAAACTGACCAAGAAGTAATTGCCTTTCAACCCTTAACCCTCAGAGTAGCAAGGCAGAGAAGTCTGCAGCTTGCTTTGGAAGGTGGCGTGGGTTAGAAACTCAGAAACATTCGATGGCGCTCTCTACAAATCTACATAACATAGCATTACTCTGCAAAACTCACAATCACACTTTATAAATCCATGGTTTGCCAATACTTTACTTTTAAAGAGAAAGGTTGCTTTAATTTACTCATAACTTAATACTAAATTTAAATTAAAAATGTACATAATGAAAATCACACACCCTCAGACCTTCTTGAATAAAAGATCTGGATAAAATGGTCTCCGCGTTAAACAATGTAAAGTCTCTACTATGGTGCAGACTTTGGAATTCAAAATGTGCCCCCCTCCCACCCCCCGGTTGCATTTGCCAGGGAGTTTACAATGTGAAACACATTCGTGTGGGGCTTCTCATAAGTTTACAGCATGCAAAGCCCCTTCTTACTGTGTTTGATATGACATCTGCATTAACAATATCTCCATCAACAATGAAGAATGCAAGTTGGTCATAGGCAGGTTAACTGAACTGCTGCCCTATCACATGCCGGTGAAGAAGAGCAACAAAGAGGCAGAACAAAAGCACCTCACTCCAAATTGCTTCTTCTGTTTAATATGGATCTTGTTGACATATTTATTATTATTATTAATCAATCTATGGTGGAGGTCTTGTGGAGAGTAGCATGTTAAATGGCACAGGTAATTGAACTATTTCTTTAGTATTTTGTTAGCAAATATGTTATTTCTTGAGTCAGGGAAGTCTGACGGCAGAAGCAGCAATACACCTGACAATATTAAGCACTTCATTGAATGCAGCTAGGTGTAAATCGTTGTAAGCTGCACCATGTCTTCCCACCTAGTGGCACAGAATAGATGGAGTACACAAGTTCCAAAAACCTATCAGGTTCTCCAGAGCACTTCTGCATTTTTATTCACAGTTTAGGATAATGCGTTTGTAAAAATGTTTATATGGTGCCAACAAATACACTTATGATTCAATATTAAAATTGAGAGAACATGTAGCTGTATAACTGAATTTCTTCTTCTTATTATTATTGATGATGAAGATAACTTTGAATAAAGCACTTAGGCGCTTATTACGATGTCGACACTGTTGTAGAAACTGGACCGACCAATCTCTGATCGGCAGTCCTGACTGCCAAATTACAATGCAACCGCACATAGGGCCAGATGTAGGTAATTCTAATTTACCGATTCATAAATACCGAATCATACCGATTCGGTATTTATGAATCGGTAAATTAGAAGGTGGGAGATGTAGGAAATTTTACTTTTTGATTTACCGAATCGGTAATATTCGGTATTGCCCATTGATTCTTATGGGCCTTGAAGCCCATAGGAATCAATGGGCAATACCGAATCGGTATTTACCGATTCGGTAAATACCGAATCCTGCAAGGGTGCAGGGGGTGTCACTTTGACACCCTCTAGCACCCCAAGTAAAGGCATGTGTGCCATGTGGCACACATACATGCCCTAAGGGCATGTCTGTGTGTCACATTGCACAGTGTGCATGCACAGCTGTGCATGCACACCTGGATTCGGTATTTTACCACACAATTGTATTGGGTGGTAAAATACCCAATTCTGAAGGCCTGTAGCACTGTGAACAGTGCTACCTACATCTGGGATTTACCGAATCGGTAATTTTACCGATTCGGTAAATTTACCGAATCAATGTAATAATGGCCCCTACATCTCAATCACCAAATACCGGTCGGTAACGGCCGAATTCGGCCGTTACCGACCGGTATTTGGTGACCTACATCGGGCCCATAGTGAGGTCGCAAACTCACATTTTCCAATGGGAGCATGTGCTACGGCCATTAACCGGCCGTTGCACAAGCTCCCATATGGACATTGAAGGTTGTATTCATCCTTGCACTGAGTGGCAGGCACTTCAAGATGCCTGCCACACAGTGCAGGGATCATCAAGGTGGTACCTAAGCCCCCTTGGTCCCCAACCAGAGGTCGCAAACAGTAGAGGGCCCTGCTAGGGGCCATTAAACTCGCTTTCCAACAGGCTTTTCCTGTCAGAAAGCCTGGCATGAAAGCCTGCTGAAACTGAGCATCGTAATCCAGACAGCGTAAAACACCATCCATATGGATTATGGGATGGTCTGGCTCCTTAAGCCCTTCAGAAGCCAGCCGGAATGACTGTCTGGCTTCACTTCTGACCACCAAAATTGTATTTGTGCGGTCAGAAGTGAAACCAACTGTATCGGTCAGAAAGTCTCCGACCTAGGGTCAGAGGCTTTCTGACCAAGATCCTAATCGGTCTCTTAGTAACACAATATTCTCATTTCTAACCTAAATAAAGGTTTTTCTAATACCCAATTTAATTGTATACTCAATATAATGGCAAAAGACAGAGTTGCCATGCAGGGATCCAAACTTGGGACCTATAGGGCACACAGGTATGTGAATAGCAATTGCTTGATTCACAGAATTATCTGCCTGCTTACAGCAATCCATACTATTTATTGAACAGTAACATATTAGATGGATAAACAATAGGTGCATTTGCCCTTCAGCATGTCCTCCTATACTCTGGCATATTTCCACCAGTGTTTTAGGAGATGGAATCACGCAGAGACACTGATCGTGTTCAGAAGGTGAACCAACCCTACATGAAACATTTTTAAAAATTTTCTCTAATGATGTGGGGCTTCCTCCTGAACATGATTACATAGCTTTGGAATTTACCTCAGGTACCTGCTGCAGATTCAATATGTTTTTGCCTTATTCTTGTATTTTTGCCACCAAGGAGTATTTATTTCCTCATGTTACAAGGTCCTGGCAGCTTGAAAGTGCTACCCAGATGCTCGGTCCATTTTCTGTGCTTGCGCATACTTTATTTTTCACTTTTTTAATTAGAATTTACTTTCCTGACATTGCTATCTGCCATATTCAAATGATTATTTATGAATAGGAAAATGGCTGTCATGCGTCACCAAGCATGCGCCTTTGTGGTTTTTGGAATAGGTTTTCTTTCAAAGAAAACCCATGGCAAGGTCTACAGGCATGTGTATTTATCAATGCTTATTATAATTATTTTGTTAAGAAGGATGTAAAAAGACGAAATACAGTAGCGGTGATGGTGGAAGCTCCTGTTTTTGACCCATGCTTAGCCGTTCAGCAGATTTTAATTGGCTGCTGTGCCCGCTTCTGTAATATGGTGTGGGTACAAAGGCAAGTGAGCACTCTCATTTGCTTGGGACAGTGGCGTAGCGAGGGGGGGACTTCTCTCCTCCCTTACATGCAGCCACAAGGGGCGGCAAACGCAGGATCCGTTTGCCAGCCCCCACCAACCTTCTTTCGGCTGGTGCTGGCAGTAAAGGCTGGGACTGCCACAGGCGGCAAAAGGTCTAGCTACGCCACTGGCTTGGGGCATGCCTCCTTGGGAATGTGGCAGTGTATGTTTTGCGCTGGTGAGTTCTATATTACAGAATGGGTAATGCAAGCATCTGCAGCCCAATCTGTAGTACCAAATTGTCCAAGGCACACGTAAGGAAGACACCAACACCAGCTCTGCCTCTTTGGCATTCCATTTAATATGGCCTCTAGTTGTCCCTTTTCAGTTTCTGTTTAGATCCTGTGTGTCTTTCTCTACATTCAGGGTCAGAGATGTACAGTCCTGCATATACCACCGCCTTCATTGATTTTCACTCTAGTTTACTTGGCAAGGACAGTGCAGGCGTACACCAAAATACACAGGTTTTTCAGCTTATAATAAACCCAGTCGTGTCAGGTGTCATTTTAGTGGTCAGAGAGCTGTGCTGATTAAGATATATTACAGTATATGTATAGTATGTGGCTAATGTAGTGTAATAACTAAGTAAATGCGCTTAAAGGTATTTAGAGAAACGCTCTTTGGCTAGTAGCGTGGGAGTCGAACCCCAATAATCATTTCACACCCAACATTTACCTCGTATTTCAGCTTCAGCGTCTCCAGTTGATCTAGTGGTTAGAGACTACACCCCTCATTAGACTATTACAATTTAGAAGAGTTAAAAAGAAATGAGTATTTAGAAGCGTAAAAGACTGAGGCCATATTTATACATTTTTCATGCAGAGGAACACAGCAAGACACCTAGCTGCGCTTTGTGAAAGGGAGAGGGCAGGAATGCACCCATATCTATCAAGATATTCTTGCACTTGTGCTGAAGAACTTCTGGCTGCCTAGAGCCAACACAGTCACCCTTGCACCATGGTGCAAGGGTGCCTGCATTGCAGCTAGAATTGCTTTGTGCAAGAAGTGACGCCGTTGTGTACAAAAATGATCCTTTGAGGCTTTTTCCTCTTTCAACAGGAAAAATGAGGAGAAATAAAGATATTTCTTCTTGGCATGCCTCACCCGGGAAGGCATGGCATTTTGACACATTCCCAGGTCTACCACATATAGTAAATCTGGGAATGCGCCAAAATCAATGGGTGGATGCGCGGGAACACCCACACTTCACCCATAGAACGCCTCCCTGGAGCAGAGTAACTAAAGTCAGTGAATTGCGATGCCTTGCGTTACTCTGAATTTACTCAGCATTGCAGGGCCACGCAAGATGGCTTTGCATGGCTTTGCATGGCTTGGTAAACCTCATCTAGCTTTTGTGTTGCCCTTGTGTTACCTTGCATGGCAAAAGGGTGACGCGAAACATTGATAAATGTAGCTCAGAGTTCTAGGCCAAAAGAATGATTTTTAATACAGAATAATAAAAATTCATGCAATGCAATAAAGGCTCGAATACAGAATTAATTATAATGCTAATCATAAAACTCATTAATCTCTAGCTAGGCAGAATTCAAGCAAGCATTCTAAAGGCTTTATTATGAGCCTGGCAGTTCATGGACCGCCAGATTCACAGGGCGCAGTGGTGGTGGTCTTCCAAACCCCCATTTACAACAAGGGTGGAAGTGCCACCCTGGGACCACCACAGCTGCCAGGGATCAGAAATTCCTTCCTGGTGTTGCAGTGGTATTGCGGCTGCAACATGTTTGGTGGGGCCGCTGAGACCCTGCCAAGCATATAACAAGGTTCCTCACCTCCACACTTTTCATGGCGATGCAACTGCCATGAAAAGTGTGTGGTGAGGAAACAAAAGGGCCCCTACAGGGCCCCCTTGTGCCTCTGTGCCATGTGGATGCACACAGGAGGGTCCAACACGTGCCCCCCAGTGTGCATGCACACCAGTACCTGCACGGCATGGACTTCAGCAGTCCATGCTGTGTAGGTACTGCCGTTGACGTTCCCAATGCGGTGCCTATTTATAGGTACCACACTGAGAACGCTTAAGAACCACCAGCCAGTTAGGAGAAAACTCCTGATCTGGCGGGCAGTGTGTACATGGGTTTTTGGCGGTGCTGGAGCAGGGCGGTCCGGCTCCTGCACTGCCAAAATCATAAAGATGTCCTAAGGGCTTATTACGATGTTGGGCGCACTTTTGTCTGACCAACACCGTTGCAGAAAGAAACCGCCCAACCTTTTGATGCGATCGCCCATTGGTTGGTCGCAAACCTCCATTTCTCAATGGAACCTTGTGTGACGGGCAGAAAATGCCCACAGCACAAGCTTCCATTGAGAAATGTGGTGCCTGCCACACGGGGCAGGGATGTTGAAGGGGGCACCATAGGTGCCCACCCAGACCCCATTGCCCCATTGCCCCATTGCAGAGGGCCAGGAGGGAAGGGGGCACTGCCAAAGGCCCCCAAAGTCAGTTTCCAACAGCCAACCCATGTCACAAAGGCCGACATGGATTGGCTGTCGGAAACTGACATCGTAATCCCGACAGTGGAGCCGAGCCTGGCTCAGCCGTCATTATAGGGATTACTATTCTGCTCCTGCCCTAACAGGTTCACAGAGACTGTCAGAAGAGGAGCAGAATCTCCCCACTGGTTTCCTCCTGACTGCCATCATCTAAATACAGAAGTCGGAGGGAAACCAAGGATGTTGGGCGGAGAGCGTCTGACCTCTAGCCGTAGGCTTTCTGCCCGACATCCTAATTGGGCCCTAAGTGTCAAACACAGAATTTAAGCAAGAATTCTAAGTGTACTCTCAAAGAGTACTGCAACATCCCATAAAAAATATTAGTCAAATGAACATAGAAAATAAAGTCTTCAGCAGCACAGCAGTCCCAAGGACAACTTTAAAAATCCAGCAGCACCCCAATAGGAACGATCTGATGAAGCTAAGACTATACTTAAACAGCTAAAGCCCAAAGGTTTTGGTACACAAATCATACTTCCCATTAACAAGTTTTGCAAATTCAGCATAGTATGATCATGGTTAAGGTTGCATTCGTAAATCAGAAACTACCACTTAATTTCTAAAAGCTTAAACACTAACCCATTTCTTTTTTTTGTTCTCTTGTTTTTTTATCCAGGAATCGATTGCACATGAAGCAGGATGAGGCACAGGTTTCCATCACAAAAAGGTACACCAATACAATCAAGTCCAGCCAACAGTAAAAATGGAACATGTAAAACAGTGGTCCACCAATTGAGGCCGAAGTCCCATTACAGCAGGTAAAGCAGGTGCAATTTCCAACCATGTGTGTCACAGTCACAGCATATATGTTGCATTTGTAATGGTGTGTGTAAATTGGTTGTCAAAGGTAAATGGAAAGCCTTTAATGCAGTAACCAAGTAAAAACCTCAAATAATAAAACAGCAACTAACAATAGTGGCAGCAGCGAATTAGTACATGTTCATCCTGTCCAGGACTTCTGTCTGTGTGGGGGGGTGCAGAAGCGGTGAATCAGGTAGACCCAGAGGGAGTTGAGGTGCCCTCCTTATATGGGGGAGGGCAGAGGTGGCAGAAAGTTGACAGCCCAAGGAGATTCAGAGCCCAGCCCTACAAGAATTGCCTTACTTCCACTCATACGAACACTAACCCATTTCTTAAGGTAAGGATCTTCTCTCTCAGCAGCTGCTCTCCAGCGATGATCAACACAAAATGAAACATCCATCTAGCAATGGCTCATAAAATGTGCACATCCACACTAACACCTCCAGAGGAAGTCCTTGAAAATGATACTTTGGATACAATGGAAGATCTCATCACAATACAGCCTTTCCAACAATGTTGCATATCACTATGATATTGAAGTCATTCACTTGATGCTCTCTAGAGGTGAGGGGAGAGATGTGCACTAGGAAACTGATTGGGAGGTTGAATGAGCAGGAAGAAGTAGAATAGAACATCAGAAATTGCATCCATATTAAAAATAATGTTGACTTGAATTACAATGTGGCATAACTATTATGTCATTATCTACTCTTCTGAATGGCTAGGGTAACTTGTTTCAAGTGCATCATTAGTTTACTCTGTACATCATTAAAATCACTAATTATAAGAAATATTTTTCACACTAAATGTGCACATTTTGCATATTTTCAAAAACACTTTAACAGAAGGACTGCTTTGTCATTATTACTTTTTTCAAATTCAATGAGAAGCGGTTCCTCTGTAAAGGTACAACTTTAAGGAATGCCCGTGTCTAATAAAAAATAAACACATAGCCATCACAACTTTATTTCTGGTGGAAAAAATCTAAGTGTGTTATGTGCGGCTTTGCGAACAAGGGAACTGTTCTAATAATGTTCATGCATGAGGTTTCTGCAGCATCCAGCTTTCCCCTCCTCCATATCAGGGGAGAAGTAAAACTTATTTATGTTCATGCTGCCTATTCTTCCCAGGTCATTGCGGGTCTTAAGTGACAATTGCTCAGGCCAGTTTTTCCTGATTAGGAAACAGGGGCAGAAATATTAGGAATGGGATTCTCATAAAACAGGTTAAGTATTCACTAATTACAATCCAAACAGGCGTTTAGCTTATTTAAATAGTTACTCAGAGTTGTGTTGCTCATTGTCAGCGGAATTAAATACATTGAGGAGACAGCAAAGTCAAACTTGAATTTGAGTAAATGGTCTTTGTTCAACTCATATACATTTGGGGCTATTTTTATAACACAAGGGTAGTTGGCTAAGTGGACTGTATTTCATAGCAAATGCTAAATCTAGGACACATCACTAACAGCAGAAATGCCCAGACCAAGCGGTGTACCATTTAGAAAATGTGTCTGACACTAATCATACAGCTGCTGACCCCACCCAAACACTAGAGGCCACCATATCCAATGCCCCCCACCCCAGGACACAGGGATATGTGGACATACATGGGAATTTGAAAGCAGTAGACGCACATAGGTTATACCTAGCCTATGATCACTGAGCCTTTGTATATAGAATTGCCTCTTATAGACCATTGTATCACTTACAGCGAACATTTGTACCACTGCTGTGGCCCTGAAGTGGCATCAGGTACTTGCTGGGCTTGTGGCAACCCTATCCTCCAGACATTGTTGGGAAACTGGATGTTTATGGCGTGACTTAAGATGGAAGAGTAGGGTGTAGCGGTGAGGACTAAAGGAGTTCTTCAATCATCTTTCTGTGGACTTGGAGCCCACAGCAGCGATTCGGCTATGTCGGAAGAGCATTGCCCCCCTGCAGGCAGCCAAAAAATTAAAAATAAAACGATAATAAATTTTTGTTTATTGTCTTTTTATTTTGGCTGTCTGAGACGAGGCTCGAGGGTGGGGCCAGAGATGACAGGCTTGTGGAGGAGTGTTTTGCACTGTAATCAGTGCGCATGATGGTTTGGCTGGCTGTCACAGGAGGGCCAAACCGTCATGCGCATGGAAGCTCTCTCCAACCCCAGCTGCCTTGATGGGTTGGAGAGAGCAGGCACAGGCTCCTAGTGGACCTAGGAGCTCACATCCATGGTGCTCAGGCCAATTCTGACGCTGCATTCATGCAGTGTCAGGATTGGCCCAAGGGGATTCTGGGAAGCTGTACCTGCCTTGCACGGAGCCAGATCAAAGCACCAGAGACATATGAGAGCGTGGACGCAGGTAAGTTATTTTTTTTTATGTTATTTTGTTGTCCAGGACCAGTTTTCCTCTCCCCCCATCCCGCCACTTAGCCCAGATACCCACCACTACTGGAGCTACACTTAGGCATGTCTTTGTCACAGAGAAGTGTCATGTTCATTAGCCATATGTGTTAGTATGTGTTGAAGTGTGACATACTGTGCAAAACTTTGGGTGTCATGCATGAGGACCAGAAGAGTGCTCCCATCAAGCTGCTGCAGACTTGCGTGTCATATGTGAGGGCCAAAGGCACCCAATATGCTGTGGAGCTAGCATGTCAGTGATGCAAAATAGTGTGAGTTTGATAGATCATTTTTATTGATAACCTAGCTGCAAAGCCTGGACACTGCTGCTGGTAAAATGTTTGTTAATAGTGTAACCTATGTAGGGAGCATAGGTTGTCATTTGTGAGGGCTGCAGAAATCTGGCAGAAGCACAGAATCTCTGTTCACTAATACACACATAACTCTAAAGCATACCCAAAATGGACTTCTCAAAGAACCTTCTGACACCAACTGCCTCACATCTAAAATGCGATTCTGGCACAAAAACTGATGCTTAAGTCCAACTTTCAGAAAACATACTTCTACTTTCTGCCTCTCAAACAAAATTGACTTGGCTGAACATCAAACAAAATGGGGATTTAAAATAAAACCGACTGAAGCCGCATGTTATGGTATGTTATTATTTTTATAGAGCACTCGATTACCCATAGGATGTCTTGGCACGATCCAAGAACCAACCAAATGATACCCCGCACTGTAACGGTTATTGTGTGTAGAGAAAAGCCATATTTTAAGGCCTTCCTGAAAGCTAATACATTGGTCATGATTTTAATATCTAGTGGAAGCACATTCCAGGTCTTGGTAGTTCCCAGCACAAAGTCTTTCCCACCCGAGGACATGCAATGAAATCTGGACAATGTCACCATCTTGGTAGATTCTGAGCAAAGAGATCTTCCCAGCCTGTACCAATAAACACTTTTCCTTAGAAAATCTGGTCCTTGGTCATGCAATGCTTTGAAAATGAGATAGAGTGCTTTAAAAATAATTCTCTGTCTGACCGGAAGCCAGGGCAGTTCTCTCAAAAACCTAGAAATGGACTGGTATATGGGAATTTTAAACAGAAGACCGGCTGCTGCATTTTGTAGCACCAGCAACTTATTTATAACATATTGATGGGTGTTAAGATATAATCCATTCAAACTGTATTACCCCTGTGCACTCTTAGTATTCTGCAAATAATTTCAAAATTCTTCTAGCATTCAGGTTGGCGCTGAATCCGTCGCACGTCATCAATCCGTGCCTTGAGACAACAATGGTTTAGAGTGAGAAGTGGATCCTCACAAGATTCGCGCTCAATGATACATAGAACTGAAAGTTCCTTCACGTTTCAACTGATTATAATCCGTAAACATTACTCCATGTTTGTGTGATTTCAACGTTTTATTTTCAACTTCCGAGTATTATGTATTCATCTGATATATTCTCAGCATTAATTTCATTTCTCAAACTTTAGGAAAAACCCAATGCATTTTGGGTCACAACAACAATGGACCCTTCGTCAGGGGTCTGTAAGGAAAACATACAGGGCCGGGTTAGTCACCTGAATTTCATATGATCTAATTTACATTGTAGCTGTTTACTTTCTAAGATAAACACATTTAATAAACCATAACTCAAATGTACATGACATCTATACCGCAAAAGAACACATGAAAACCACTCCCGATGTGGCATGCTGAACGACATGATTTGATCATGATCTGGTGTAGCAAAACATAAACTCATATGGCAGCAATATTCGCAATATTCCATGAATTAGATACATTTACATGAGGACAGCATATCAAACATGATGTTTACATCCTTCAAAACGCATGCGTTACAAGCCAAAACTAAAGGCTAAAACCGAGTTATTTAACTTACTGCAAGTTTGAAAACAGAGCGTCTCCGTGAACGCTTCGGCGGCCATGATTGAAAGTATTGCTGACATTTAATTTGACCTATAGTTAGCTAAGACCTACACACGTGACATCGGTCACGTCATATGGGTATACCGGCTTCAGCGCGACGAAAATAACAGCGATGATGTGTATTGCGGTAACCACAACTAAATAAATGAAACAGCATCAATCATTTACAATATAAAATTTAGAAGCAAGAATGTCATGACGAGAGCCTGAATAAATGTGAAAAATAAAAAATAGAAACTGAAAAATAAATGATACATAATAATGCATGAGCCAAAAGTTTCATTTTGTGTATCTAGAAAAAACAATCATATGTCTTGTATGTAGTACTTTGTGAGGTTTACGGCACAGGAAATAACAGCAAATAGTCATCAGCACTTTCAAGAATTTACAGGAAGAGTAAAGGAAAATCCTGCTACCAATGTCTAATCTGATAATATAGTCTTATAAGAAACAAGTATACTCAATCCTGTCGTTCATTCCATCAGGCTGGAGAGAATTTAGTTTTTTGATCAAAAAAACTCTGTTTGTAATCTCTGTTTGGTAGTATCCATGTCTCCGCGCTGCTTAATCACCTCAAGAATCGTGCATCTCAATTGCGATATCTGGTGACGAGCCTCTATCCAGTGATTCGCCACTGTGGATTTAATGTTAGCAAGTCTTATGTTACTTTTGTGCTCTGTAATACGCACTTTTAGTTTCCGTTCCGTCTGGCCCACATATACTTTGCCACAAGGGCATTTGATGGCATATATAATGTTCTTAGTATCACATGTTGCTGAATGTTGAAGTTCAATGTGATGCCCTTTCGTGGGATGAGTAAACTGATTGCCTACAATGATGTTGCTGCAATGGACGCAGTTCTGACATCTAGACATTCCTCTATATGTTCTTTTTTCTTTATTGGGGCAATTTAAGATTTCTTTGAGATTACGTGATCTTTGATAAGCGAACGTAATTCTGTCACTATATAGCTCTTTCAAATCTGGTTCTCCTGAAATTAATGCCCAGTGATGGTTCAAAATCCGTTTAATACGTGCGGCTTCCGTAGAATATTTCAATACACACACAGTTTTGTTCTTGATGCTTGTGACGTTAGACTCAAGTAGCTTCTCCCTTGACTTGGTTTTCACTCTTTCTAGAGATTCCTTCAAGATGGTTTCAGGATAACCTCTCATCCGATATTTCTGAGTCTGTGACTATAATGATGTTAACAGGTCACGTTCATGTGTGGTTATCCGTTTCAATCTGGTGAATTGTGATGTGGGAAGATGTTTTTTGAGCGGCTCTGGGTGGAAACTCTGAAACAATAAACATGAATTGCGGTCAGTGGGTTTTGTGTATACCTTAGTACTCAAACGATGATCACAAAGAACATTATATATGCCATCAAATGCCCTTGTGGCAAAGTATATGTGGGCCAGACGGAACGGAAACTAAAAGTGCGTAATACAGAGCACAAAAGTAACATAAGACTTGCTAACATTAAATCCACAGTGGCGAATCACTGGATAGAGGCTCGTCACCAGATATCGCAATTGAGATGCACGATTCTTGAGGTGATTAAGCAGCGCGGAGACATGGATCCTACCAAACAGAGATTACAAACAGAGTTTTTTTGGATCAAAAAACTAAATTCTCTCCAGCCTGATGGAATGAACGACAAGATTGAGTATACTTGTTTCTTATAAAACTATATTATCAGATTAGACATTGGTAGCAGGATTTTTCTTTACCCTTCCTGTAAATTCTTGAAAGTGTTGATGACTATTTGCTGTTGTTTCCTGTGCCGTAAACCTCACAAAGTACTACATACAAGACATATGATCGTTTTTTCTAGATACACAAAATGAAACTTTTGGCTCATGCATTATTATGTATCATTTATTTTTCAGTTTCTATTTTTTATTTTTCACATTTATTCAGGCTCTTGTCATGACATTCTTGCTTCTAAATTTTATATTGTAAATGATTGATGCTGTTTCATTTATTTAGTTGTGGTTACCGCAATACAAATCATCGCTGTTATTTTCGTCGCGCTGAAGCCGGTATACCCATATCACGTGACCGATGTCACGTGTGTAGGTCTTAGCTAACTATAGGTCAAATGAAATGTCAGCGTTACTTTCAATCATGGCCGCCGAAGCGTTCACGGAGATGCTCTGTTTTCAAATTTGCAGTAAGTTAAATAACTCGGTTTTAGCCTTTAGTTTTGGCTTGTAACGCATGCGTTTTGAAGGATGTATACATCAAGTTTGATATGCTGTCCTCATGTAAATGTATCTAATTCATGGAATATTGCGAATATTGCTGCCATATGAGTTTATGTTTTGCTACACCAGATCATGATCAAATCATGTCGTTCAGCATGCCATGTCGGGAGTGGTTTTCATGTGTTCTTTTGCGGTATAGATGTCATGTACATTTGAGTTATGGTTTATTAAATGTGTTTATCTTAGAAAGTAAACAGCTACAATGTAAATGAGATCATATGAAATTCAGGTGACTAACCCGGTCCTGTATGTTTTCCTTACAGACCCCTGATGAAGGGTCCATTGTTGTTGTGACCCGAAATGCATTGGGTTTTTCCTAAAGTTTGAGAAATGAATTTAATGCTGAGAATATATCAGATGAATACATAATACTCGGACGTTGAAAATAAAACGTTGAAATCACACAAACATGGAGTAATGTTTACGGATTATAATCAGTTGGAACGTGAAGGAACTTTCAGTTCCATGTAACATTGGGCGTAAAGATATAATCCATTGCAATAGTCGATCTTTTCCATCAGCAAAGCAGTGACAGCTAGTTTTTAAAATTGGGCAAGAGTAAAGGGTAGAATCTTTTTCAGAAGCCTGAGCATATAAAACGCCGCTGACTGCATTAGCTTGATCAGAAATATAAGTGTATCATTAAAGATCACTCCAAGATTTTTTGCTGTCCTAACAGGAAAGGAGAAGAGCCAAGCTCAGATGGCCACCAGGATGGAGACCAGAAATATGGCTTGGCCCCATAGATCAGGACCTCTGTTTTAGCAGAGTTAAGTTTAAAACATTTCTGGCTATCCACAAACTGACGGCCTACATACAGTCATTGAATCTACGATCACAACATGAAGTCTCTGGGCCAAGAAATGCGACGATTTGTGTATTTTCTGCATATGATGTGAGGCAGTAATCAAAAGATCTTATTAGCTCTGCCAGAGGGGTGACATATATATTAAAAAGTGTTGGACTGAGGGATGATCCTTGGGGAACTCCACAAGAAAGAGAGCAACCGGGTGATGTAAAATCACCTAGGTTAACCACTTGTTCCCCCTTACTGAGAAAGGAGCTCAACAGTCCCCAGGCTACTCCTGATACCGGTATCCTGGTCAAACGATCCAGCAGCCCATGATTGACCATATAAAAGGCTGCTGATAGATCAAGCAGGACAAGGGCAACTCTTCCTCCTTGATACAAAGAAATGCGAATTTATTTGGTGGCTTTGATAAAAGCTGTTTCTGTGCAGTGTTCAGCACGGAAGCCAAATTGAGTGGTGTCGAGACAAATATTCTTCTGAATGTGTGCAACTAATTGCATATTCATCACTTTCTCAATACGTTTTGCTGGGAGGTGGAGGCGAGAAATTGGATAAATGCTACTCGTAACCTGGGGATTGAGATATTTTTTTTTATAAGAGGTAGAACCGAGGCTTTCTCCAAAGCAAGTAGGAAAAATGCCTGTGACACACATCTGCTGGACATTATCATTATCAGTCAAAGTGGTTGCAATAGTTTTTGCTGCTAGGCTAATCACCCAGGGTGGACAAGGATCGCACTGCGATCCCGACTTCGACATTTTGGTCAGCGTTATGACTGCCTCCCTAGAAGGAGAAGTAAAAGCATCAAGCTTCATGAGCGTGACTTGATGACTGGAGTTTCAATTTTTTTTTTTCATATTCAAATTTGAAAAAGTTGACTGGAGTTAATCGTGTCTGGAATCGTTGCCACAGTAAGAGTCTTAAAATTGCTAAAAGTATTCTCCACTTTGAGGTGAAAAGAATCTGCCAGTGCTTCACAAAATGACTGAGAGCAATCCTTAAGAGGGTTAGGGCATGCACAAGACGTTGCATTCACAAAGCCAGTGCCATTGAATTTACTATTGCAAAGTCACAATTTGCAGTGTGCAAACGTGAATTGCACTTTGTCACAAAATTGCAATCGTTTGCTAGTTGCAACAGTAAGGGGTCAGGGGCATTGCCTCCACTTGTGATTTGCAATGGTATACATAAGTTCTTTTCAACCATTTTTGCTCTCACCAAACATGGAATAGTGGGGCTCATTCAGCAGTAACTTTCATCCGACTAATATGATTTTTTTGGGGTACCATCCAGTCCCAGAAAAAGAAAATATCTTTCTCTGTCTTCCCCTCCACATGGATTACTAACTAAAACCATTGAACCACCTGCCCTGACTGCTCTTTAAATTAAGTGCATCACTTCAGCCTACTATACTGAACTGATGCATAGAATGGCGCTGCAAGATAGTGATGGTTAGAGTCTTGGGGGTATATTTACTAGAGTCACCCAACCAGCTCAGCAGGAAAGCATGCTGCACTGCGCTGCGTAGTGTGACAGGGAGGAAGCAGGACAGCACTATATGTACAGAGATATGATTCTTCTCCCCTCTTCCTAGCGCAGGCACAGAATGTTGCTGCTTTGCGCCACGCACCCACCTTTGCGCCATAGTGCAAGGGTGTTTGTGAGAGTCTATCACAGATTTTCTTCCTGGAAAGGTTCCCTTCCAGTACAAAATACAATGCCTAGACAACTTTTAAAATGTTTCCTACTTTGTATGTACAGCACATGCAAAGTCGAAAAAGAAAGGAGGAATGAAATAATTTCTCCTTTTCATGCCTGTTTTCAAATGGCGTTAATTTTTTATACAAAACCCTGTCTCACATTTTTCGTAGATAGGGTTTCGCGTTAACAAGCATGGGTAGTTGCATGGGAACCTTGATGCTAAATAATGCAAAGCATCGCTTCCTGATACCTTGCTTTATTTTTATGCACGTTAAATGTACTTTCTAGCACAAAAAAAGTTTTGCACTGGAAAGTAAATTTAAAAAAACATTGTGTGCTGGTTTATCTCACTTTTGTGATGCAAAGACAGCACACAATGTTGGAAAATCTGCCTGTTGGTGTCCCATCTGGAAGGGTAGAGCCGCATTAAGGCAGTTACAGAGGTGCCAACTACAAGAGGAGAAAAATAACGGAGATGGGCATGGCGGTGCAGGGACCCGTTCGGAGGAGAGAACAGTAAAGGAAACTGGCCCCTACTTTATAGTGAGGCAAATATGCCACTGCCCGCTGTGCCTAAGACAAATGGCCTAGCTGTGATGTGAGCAGTGTCAACAAATGGACTAGATTACCGGAGACCAACAGATAGTAGCCGGAATAGAGAAATGGGACCCTGGTAATACTTAATGTCAATGCTTAATTTGCTAACAAAATATTTAATAAGTGCCAGGGCCTTACTCAGGAGGCCAGTGCTGCTTGCACCACTCATTGCCCTGCCAGTGCTGCCAATAACAGTACCAACACAACTACTAACCCTCACACTTCTACAAGTGTGACAATTCAGACTATTCGAGGCCCTCGAAGCTATCAAAATGGCTTGGGTGGCAGGTATTAAGCATTTTTTTGTATATTGAAATAATAAGCAACAGTTGTTGTGTGCATCTATAAATTAGACACACAGCACCACCCTGTGGCAGAGTGTCCGGTGAGCAGTCAAAATATCGAACATAAAATTTCGACCTACATTAATATCGAGGTGACAATATCGAAGGGACATAATATCGATGTTAAGAATATCGATGGACAGAATATTGACCCTAAGGTAAGTAATATCGATTTTTTTTATATCGATGTAAGTAATATCGAAGTTAGTAATATCGATATCAAATATATTGATGTTACTAATATCGATATTTATATTATTGTAATGTATTTTAATATGTATTTAATGCGTAAGTGTTATATGTGCTTTTTAGGTGTTCTATTTGTTTTAAAATATATGTATACAATTGTTACATATTAATAATGTTTTTTTAAGTTATTTTTGTTTTTTAGTACCGTAGCAGGTTGTGGGTTTATAGGGGAATAGGGTGGGAAGTAATTTAATTATACTAAATTAATTATTCTTTTTTAGGAATTATAAATTAATTGTATTTATTTTTTGCGTTTAAGTTCTGTAGCGGGTTGTGGGTTTATAGGGGAATAGGGTGGGAAGTAAATTAATTGTAATTAAGTAATATTTTATTTTAAATAATTGGTATTGATAATTATGTTATTGTTAATTAATTAATAATTGGTAATTAATTTTTATTAGATGGTAATTAATTTGTATTAATTGATTAATTGATAATTATGTCAAGTGTATTATTTTATTTTTGGAGTGTGTTGTGCGTTTATAGGGGAATAGTGTTGGAAGTAATTGAAATCTAATTAGGTAATGATTACATTTAGGGCTCGATTCCGTTTCGGGAAAGAAAACCGTCCGACGATTCGTATTCGTAGCCAGTTCCGTATGAATCGTACAAACCCATCTGAATCGCGTAGTACGATCCGTTTTCCAAAAACACGTCCGAATGTTTTCGAACCGTATGAAAAACAAGCGAAGATCCGTACGATACGGACTCGGGAAGTGAATCGTACGATTTGTAAACATGCTGTACGACCCGCCAAGTACGATCGGACTGGGGACCGAGAAAGCAATTCGTACGGGAAAACATCGTCGCGTATCAACTGTGATTTGTACGGAAAACAGCGCGTATGAGCGAGCCACACAATAAATACAAAATGAACCCCCCCTCAACGAACCGCACGCATACCCTGTAAAAACGTCGCGTATGAGAGAGCTACACAATAAATTACAAAACGAACCCCCCTCAGCGATGCACACGCATACCCTGTAAAAACGTCGTGTATGAGAGAGCTACACAATAAAGTACGAAACGAACCCCCCCTCAACGAAGCGCACGCGTACCCCGTAAAACCGTCGCGTATGAGAGAGCTACACAATAAATTACGAAACAAACCCCCCCTCAATGAAGCGCATGCGTACCCCTAAAACAGCACAAGGAGGGTGCAAACGAGTCTCACAACACCACAAAACATGTCTCCTGTGTACAAACCATTGCAAATCAATGTCCTGGCCAGATCCAAACTGGCAAACAGAGGGCACAACTCAGACCCACTCCTTATAACAAACCCACCAAAAATTCAAACTAAGCCACACCCACAAATGGACCAATAAAAAGGGCTCACACACACAAACCAGCATCCTCTGCAACATACCCATTTACCTACAGAGACTGACAACTGACCAACAACTGCACACATCCACCTTCACACATCATATTCAGACCCACAGACCCCCTTCACATTCAGAACCACCCCCCCCCCTCATCACACACCGGCACCCCCAATCACATTCACCCCACAACATGTCTGCACAGAAGAATCCAAAGTTCACAAATTAGGAGTTGGAGATCCTTGCAGATGAAGTCATCAGAGTTCAGCCACAGCTGTTTGGCGCATTGGTCAGACAAAACACGGCTGTGGGAGAGGATCGTCAATAGGGTCAATGCTGTTGCACCCATCAGGCGCACCAGGAGGGATTGCCAGGCCAGGTGGTAAGATCTGCGGAGGATGGTGAAGTGGAAGATGAATGAGGACTACGCCCAGAGTCACCACACTGGTACTGTACCTCCTCCCAGGGATGGTACAGTACTGGTCCCCGCAGACCAGTACAGTACCATCCCTGGGAGGAGAAGGTCATGGCCCTACTACCACCGGTGGGAGTACATGGAATTGAAGGAGTTGGGTAGCCTGGTGAGTATACAAACAACTCATGTAACATGGGGGGACTCCCAGCATTGTCCAGACATATGAGGGTGGATGCAGAGGACTCCCAGCACTGCCCAACAGAATGGGGGTGGGTGCAGAGGACTCCCAGCAGTGTCCAGACATATGAGTGGTGGGTGCAGAGGACTCCCAGCACTGCCCAACAGAATGGGGGTGGGTGCAGAGGACTCCCAGCACTGTCCAGACATATGAGTGGTGGGTGCAGAGGACTCCCAGCACTGCCCAACAGAATGGAGGTGGGTGGATATGACTCCTAGCAGTGGCCAACAGTATGGGGGTGGGTGCAAGGGGGAGGACCAGAAGGCTGCAAGGGAGAGGGGGAGAAGGGTGCAAGGGGGAGGGTAGGAGGGTGCAAGGGGGATGGTGAAGAAGCTAAACATTTGGCCACCCATATCAACAATACTCTGTACGCACATGCCCAATTGCACTCATCCCATATGGCCCAGGTACACACCCATGCACCATGCTCAATGTACAGGGAGTGTGAAAGTACTGACAACATAGCTGACACTGGGCCCTGGTGTATGCAGCACAAGGCCCTCCTGTGACCAGTGCAAACACTAACACCAGGACAACACGTCAGATATCTTGCACAGGAAGTCACAACCACTTTCATGGCAGCATGCTCCATGGGGGGACAGCCACACCACGAGGTACGCCCAGTTGCAAATCAGACTCAAACTACCAGCACGGCCTGTCACACACACCCCTTACATAAACATAGCCACCTGGGACAGGCAATGGAGTGCCCCACTGTCACAATCCTCATGTAATACAACAAATACAGATCTGATGAAGCCTTCAAGCAAAAAATGCACGGTGCTGATTCACAAGTCCCTTGCGCTTATATCACGACGCCGTAGCTTCACCTTTGTGACGCAGCGGACACACAAAATTTGCGCCATGGTGCTGGGTATTGACAAGGTGATGCATCTGGGAGATGTGCCACATTCTAAAGCCCTGCGCCAGAAGTAGGTGTACTGGTCGTGGTGTGGTCATGGTGTGGTGGGTGGTGGCTGCCCATCACGGCACAGCAACACCTCCCAAAAGTGGCTGAGTGAAATCTTAAACATTTCACTCTGTCACTTTTATGCACATGCTGCCTCAAAACCCTGTGCATGCCTGAAGCGGACGTAAGGATTGACACAGCATTGTACAGATAGGGCCACACAGAGCATTGCTGGATCTGCGTTGCGCCAGCGACACAACTCCAGCAATGTGCCACTTCCATGGCACATATGCGTGACGCAGCTGTTCTGTTTTCACATTATGGTGATCTACACTGTTAATGTGTTGCATCCATGCTGGCATAGCTGTGGTGCACAATGACTGGCAAATCCCTGCTAATATGCCTGGCTGTGCCAGTCATTGTGAATAGACCCTCACATGTCAATGACTCCTGAGCACAGATCAATCTGACACCACAAGTGAAGATTGTGAAAAATCCAAAGCAGGTGGAACAGTGATAACGACAATGCATATGAAAATTGGATGTTGCATTAAATGGCATTAACATCGTCTGTCTCTCACACCCACAGGGTAACATGCGCAATCTACCCCCAACCAGGGGGGAGATGGATCACAGTCCCAGGCTCCACAGGACCCTGATCCCACCAACAGCGATGCCTCTCACCACTCCATGGATGACCCCGACCAACCTGGCACCTCTGGATCCCAAACCAGTGCAGCAGCCGGATCAGGGACATCTGCGCCAACCACCACACCCATTCCTGCCACATCCCAGTAGACAGCTCGGAGCCCTGCCCACAATCCACAACTGAGCAAGTCTGATAATGAGGGACAAGGTTCGTCTGGCACCCAGGAGGTGGCAGACAACACCGCCACTGTCAACCCTCAGGGGTCCCATTGACCCGATGTACCCACAACAGCAGGCCAGGCTCCTGTGGGCAGGGGTGGTGGGAGAAGCACAAGGCGGAAGCGAGAACCTGACCAGCAAGCTGCAGGGCCCGGTATATCTGAACTGAGAAACATCATGGAGGAATACCGGCTGGACACCAGGGAGTTCAGCCAGGGAATGGGGGCCCTCATCGAATTAAAAAAACAGCAGGTAGAGCAACACGCCAGTCAACGACGACTCCAAGGACGGATGGAGGCAAGACTGGCTGAGGTCTTGGCAGTGCAGAGGGACATAAGCCATTCACTCCGTCGGATCGCTGACAACATGCAGCATCCTCCCTGTGTCACCAGGCCAGAAACATCGAGGCAAAGACTGCCAACAGGCACAGGGAGGGAGGAGGAGGTGGAATCATCCGACAGAGCGTCTCAGGCATCATGAAGGCCTGCATATGAGGGTCCCCCAAGGAAGGCGGGTCATCCACAGAGAACACGTTGAGAGGCAGTGGGCCATGCACATCTCCCAGGTCACCTGGTCTGGCATCTTGCCTTTGTGTGCAACAGCATCACCTTATTGACTGTCTGACTCTCCCACATGGACTTGCTGGTCACAGTGTGACCAATGATGCCAAGCACTGTGGTCTGGACTCTGTTGACTCAAACTGCAAGGCGTCCCTCTGTGAACTTTGGATTCCCAGCATTTTTGTACAGCACCTACCACCTACTCACATTTCACTCACAAGATGGATAAATAAATATAACAAACACAATACGTATTGATGTGAAAGTCTTTTTCCCAGAGTCAACAACATACGTGTGGAGATATGTCAAAGTATGCCAGAGTGTGGAACAAACTCAAGCCATCCATACACTGGGATCTGAGTCCGGTTGAGGACACACATAGGTCACAATGTATCATCAACTACATACATGGAGGGCAATGCTCACCCATGATGGTTACTATCTGCTGGGGGGGGGGGAGGGGGGGTTGCCATACTGCTCTGACAGACAGTTACGGAAGAGTCTCATGAAGGTGTACAGGTCATGGGTAATGTGTAGGTGGTCAGGGAGGGAGTACCAGGTCTGTTTTTGATGTGGGAAAACTATCACCCGCTTGCAGTTGTACTGTGGATGTGATGAATGTTGCCCAGAGCAAGGGTAGCTGGACGGACTTCGGGCAATGGGGTGTTGGATGGGAGACGTCCATATTCATTTTTTGGGCTGTGGTTGTGGAGTGCCTACTGAGTGTGGCTGAGGAGTATGAAGGTGATCCTGCAGTTGAAAGTGGGACTATTGTAGGTATCTCAGGTGGACAGTCACATTTAAACGCCATTTGGAACCTTTACCTCAGATTGGGCTCTAATCCGAAAGCGTGGAGACACCCGTTCCTCCTGCCCTTCTTAAGTAAAGGCAACGCAGATCCTGAATATCCTTCCAATCATACACCGAACTTTATTTATCAGTTCCGGCCAAGATTTCAGTGAAATTTTCCTGGCAGCAACTGATGCCCTTTGTTGAAGATAATAGCCTCCTTCACGACTCGCAATCCAGCTTCCATCCCGGCTATAGTACGCAGTCGGCCCTCATAGAAATGGCAGACTCTATACGCTGGGAGGTCGACGGAGGTTCCAAGGTGGCGTTGGTGCTGTTAGACATGTCTACAGCATTTGACACCGTCGACCATCCCATTCTTCAGAACCGCATGAAGACCATAGGTGTGGGGGCCTCAGTGCTGAACTGGATATTGTCCCAACTATCTGACCGCACACAGCAGGTCCGCACCTAACCATTCTTCTCCCCAGTCAAACCACTGTAGTGGGGCCTGCCGCAGAGCTCTACTCTGAGCCCGCTGATTTTTAATATTTACTTAACCCCGCTGGCTAAATCGATTGCCATGTCTGAAGTCAAAATAATATCATATGCTGATGATCTTCAGCTTCTAATCACCTAAAATCCTGTCTGAGCAGCAAATTTTGACCCTCTCCAAAATTGTCTCACATGTGCGGCCTGGATGGGCCACATTTTCTTGAAATTTAATCCAGATAACACCTAGGTCCTATACTCTTAAACCAACCTTCTGCCCTCTCTTCCAATCTTTGGTGGCCTTAGTAACTGGCCATTGCTCCGGCACACAAGGACTTGGTCAGGGATCTGCGAGTCAGATGGGACAATCAGCTTTCCCATCCCACACAGGTACAAGAGGCGTGTGCCGCTTGTTTAAGCAAAATTTAAATCATCTACAGATCTATTATCTATCTGCACACTGTACCCCAGAAAACGGTGGTTCACGCACTGATTACCTCCCATTTTGACTACGCAAAATGCCCATCCATTTGTCTCACATTAGGCTTGCTACATATACTGCAGACGCTCAAAAATGCGGATGACCGCCTGAAATGTGGAGTCTCAATTTGACAACATATCTCCCCGTTTCTTCGACTAGTCCATTGGCTGACCATGGCTACACAAATAGATTTCAATGCGCTGACACGCGCCTTCAGGGCAAGACAAGGCCGTGGGCCGGTCTACCTTAGGAGGAGCCTCTGTCCCTATTGTCAATCACGATCTCTATGTTCCAATGACAAGCACTTGCTCATTGGTCCTTGGTTTGATAAACCAAGATCAGGAGGTGAAACCTAACAGGTAGGAACCACCCAATGTTGGATCTGAATGTGAGTCTTGGCAAGCCCTTGAAACCTGATAATTTTGCCTGCTTGATTACTTGCTCCTCCGTATGCTGCCTCCTTTTCGTCGCACGACAGCGCTGGAACACCCCGTTGGGTTAAAAGGGCGCCCAATAAATGACTATTAACATAATTGGAGATGGCTTAGCAGAATTGTGTGTGTAGGCTTGGAGATATGTAGATGATCGTTACACTGAGGGTGGTCAGGGTGTTGGTGTGAAACCTGAAGTGCAGATGTTTGACAATGCTGAGTGTGTCCTTGGTGTTGTATGTGACTCTGAGGGTGTACCTCATAAAGTATTGCTAATCATACTCCTGGATTGTTGGTGTTGTCCCTGCGGGTGATCTAGTATCCGTCTGTGATGGCAATGTAGAGGCAGTGTGCTGAGGTTACGTACAACCAGGTCACAGTAATGAAGGTGATGTGTGGTGCTGTTGTGTTGATTAGGTAACAGAGTCCAATGGGGTGCTGGTGTAAGTAGCGTATGTGCAGTACGAGGCACATGACATGGTTGTACGGACATGCACTGTTGTGTGGGGCAGCACGTGCTATGGCAGTATGAGTTGCACACACAGCCTGCAAAGCTGTCATGGGTGCGCTTAGGGGTTGCCTGTTACCAGGTGGATGATTGTCTGGTGTTCACTGTGTGGAGGGTGGCAGGAGCATGAGTCTGTTGTGTCACCTGTGTCATGGAATGGCCAGAGGGTCTTGCACTGTGCACGTTGCAGGCGCCGACGGTCCTGCCTTTGGCATGGAGGTGGTGCAACAGTGGCACTGACAAGCTGCGGCCTGCCTTAAGAATGGATGGATGGAGGAGCATCTTGGAGGCGTGTTTGTTGCAGAATCAGGGAACTCGGTGTTGCAGTGTCGCTGGGGAGGCAGCAGCTGGAATGCGTGAATACATGACGGCAGAAGGGGTGAGGCACCATGCAAAACTAGCACACAAAGACAAGGATTTTTTCAAGGCACTATGTTACATGTGTATGGAAAGGAAGGAGTGTCTGGGTACTCATGGGTCACTGGAAGAAAATGGGTGAACAATCACCAAATATGACGAGCACAGGATCAGGAACAAAAAGGCCAAGCGGGGCACAGGACACACAGCATCAGCAGGTGTTGCCGGCCCGATGTGGGTATCAAGCTAAATAAATACATACACAACCATGTACATCATGCACATTATGGACCATTAGCCATTACAAACAGCATGCATATTGCCACAGTACACATAACCACATATGCACAATCATTGTAAAATATGCCATAGATGACGCATGCAGACTGGCAAGAGATCTGCGGTGACAGTAATGAGGCAAAATGTACTGTTGGGAACACATTTTCTACACAAATGGATCAAGTTTGTTTTGAGGCCATGCTGCTTTAGCCAATGTACATGGCCAGTGGCATTGCTCTGAAGAAAATAACAGTCATGCAATGATGTTACCTGTAATGCTGGTGAAACAATCTCCACACGACTGCCAGGGACTGTTGGTACCTTTGATTCTCAGAGTCGTGCGATGCTGAAAGGGGTCCATCTCAGATAGCTCCTTGGTCTGAGTATAAATGACAGACTCAAAAGGGTGATCAGGCGAGGGAAGGAGAGGATGGGAACAGCAGGGAGGGAGATCTGAAACAAAGGTAAACAAGCATAACAATTCAACACTTCTTGTCACTGAATCACCAAATACCTCATGACCTATACTGTAACATTTACACCTGTGAAGTTTTAACACAGCCACTGTATCCTAATTGGGATCACAGAATTTGAAATGATACTAGAACTGAGGAATGAACACGGACACATAAACGGTAGCAGAGTTTGTCACCTAAATGAAGGGGGTGTAACGCTCACCAGGCTGCTTCAATACAATTAGATCCATGCGGTCATCAACTAAGTCACAGTGTATGAAGGAAGCTCCAAATTACAGTAAATTGAATGTGTAGCAGTGCTACTCACACAAAGCCAACAATCCGTAGTTAGCCCTGGAAATCAGTGAGGGTCATGAAGGTAAATTACACATCACCCGCAAGAGCCGTAATAAGCTCATCCAACGAGGAAGAGAATTATCTAAACACAAGGAAGCCCAGCAAGAGCCAGTCATTGGCTCTTCCAACTGTGCCTTACAATGCCGAATATGACAAGCAGGTGGGACCAAACTCAACAGAGAGTAATGAGGAACAAAGACACTAAACCACCCCTAAAGTGACCAGGATATGCAGCACGGCACAAGAGAATCCTGGGATTAACGTCACCCGACTAGTTTCACGGAAGTGTTTACATTTGCCACAGGAAAACGTTGGGATGTCATCAGCGCAACATTCCTGGCATCATGGGAATAGAAAGTTAACATCAACTTACAGAAAAGGGTTGCAAAGCAGTGTTCTCCACCGGAACAGATGTAGCGACGTGACAGTGACATGACATACTGGCACAAGGGGCAATGCATCCATACGAACAGACTCACAGGACAGTTGTCAGAACATGTGGGACATACACTGGCCCACACCTTCACAACATGTTTTTTGGGAAATCAAACTGTACTGGCCCACAAGATTGAGGGAATGAGCCAGACACATCCTGCTGCACACAGTGAGGCTGCAATTCCACATAGAGCCTGTGGTTGTGATGTCCCACACAATGTCAACCGGTGTTATCCGCAATCTGTCAGGGTCAAGGTTTACACACATTGATGCATTCACCAGAGTCAAAACTCCACACCAGATGACTGTCAACAAGGGTGTCTGTCCTGTCATGGGAGTGGTGCAACATGCAATTTGATCCATAGTCATGAGACATGTATGTATGGTTCTACAACATGCACAGAAACAGTTCCCACACATTCCCCAACCATACCAACCCTGAACAGCCTGTTTGGATTTCTTACCCGAACTGACATTTCCACATGTCCGTGCATGGAACGCTGATTCGGCACATGTTGGAATCATCATGAGCAATAGCAGGAGGACTAAGATGACACGAATAGACAACAGGCAGAGCAACCTGAGAATGACAGGCACACAAGGGGTCACGTTCAAAATATTTCCCTACAGACATGTAAAAAATAATTCACAATGTAGTACACATGTACATTCCAAGATCACTCATTGCGCATATGTGTGTGTGGCATGACATCATCACTTGTGTGACACATCACAACAAACATCAAAGTGACTTCCCATACAGTCAGCTGGACACACAGTATGCAACACATGCCACTCTATGCCACAAGCTTGCACACTAACTCCCGGTGACTCACCATTAAGAGAAGAAGTTGCGTATGAGCTGACTCCGGATATCATCCTCCTCATCACTTTCATCGTAGCCAAGCCCTTCTTCCTCAACGGGTGGATGTTCCAGCTCCTCAGGATCCAGGATGAGTGTCACAGCCTTCTCAACTGCCATGTTGTGCAGCATGCAGCACACGATGAAGATGTTACACACCTTGACCGGGGTGTATGGGAGGGATTATCGAGGCATCGAAATCGGTCCAAACGTCCGCTCAATCACTCACCTGGTCTGCCCGTGTGGATTATTGTACCGCTGGTCTGCAGCTGTTCTTGGGTTGCGGAGCGGTGTCATGAGCCACGGCATGTTGGGATATCCCGCGTCTCCTACAAATATACATCATGTAAATAATTGTGTAATGAGATGACGTCAGAACAAAAAAAATGAGACATAGAGGACAAACAGAGTTTACCCACCAACACGACATGCCCGATCGTTGCGCAGCTGCAGCATCATCTGTTGTACCCTGCTACTCCTTATGATGAATGCATCATGGCATGATCCTGGAAAACGTGGACAAACATGGGAAATCAGCATGTGAGCAAGACACACCACCAAGGCATTTATTGAGTGTAATGTTTCCTGTTGCGGTAGGCCGGCACCAAAGCCACATGTGTTCCATCAATGGACCCAATGACATGTGGCATCCCTCCCAGGCCATAGAATTCACCCTTTACATCTGTCAACTCTTCAGGAGTTGGAAATTTGATGAATTCATCAATGTGCTCCAACATGGCAGCTAAAACATCACGTGGGACACGGCTGAACATGGTTTTTGACATACCCCCCACATCAGCTATAGTAAATTGAAACGTACCTGTAGCAAACAAATGTAGGGCTGCCATCACCTTTAGCTTTGGTGTCAGCTCAGTTGGATACCTGAGTTGCGGTTGGAGATGTGGTTCCAGCCTGTCCGTCAAGTCCTGAATCCACAACTCTCGAGTGAATCTGTAATGTCGATGCAATCACGTTCCCTCATGGTCTCCAAGTCTGGAAAAGGCCTTGGTAGAGGCGGTGCCCTGCAGGACATATTTGGGAATAATGGAGAACAACTGTCAGCCAACAACGATACCAATGTACATAGCACATGCAACACTGCTACTACACATCAAGTCACTATGGGGTCTGGCGTGTGCAATACATCTAGGACGCATATGCCAGCTTGCTGGCACTGCAATGAAAACCCAGATACACCTGTCGTTTGTGAAATGAACATTACATGCACACAAAAGAGCTGCTGGACTGGTCTGAGTGAGCAGACCAAGATATCACTGGAGTGACACACGTCACCAGACCTACATTAGAAGGTTGTCATCCCACCCAGACAGCTGACTGCAAGGCACACACCCAGGTCACATGGTATATCTATTGTACATATTAGAAAAATTACTAATAAGGTGTGCATGTGACAATGCAACACCACAGCCATTGTCACGATGCAGACATGTATGCCTGGGGATAAACGATGTATGATGCCATAAGACCCAAAAGACGTGGAAATGCACATGTGGCAAGGTGTGCATACATGTTAAACCATTTCAATCACAACGCAGACCCATTATAGATGCACCAACAGCAGATGCAGTTTACGGAACACAAACAGCAAGCTCAATCTTTAACATGACACACACATGACATTGTCACATAGGGTCATGCTGAGCGTCAAATTGTCAAGTGAGAAAGTGCCCCAGTCCCTAGCATCATGAGACAGGTTCCCGTAGTGATGACTGTGCCATCCCAGTGATACATATGGGACAAGTGTAAAGGTGATGTGGACCACATAGTGCCCCATCACACATGACATGTGTCAACAGGTCATCACACATCGATTGTGCAACAAGATCAGATGCCCTCTGCTATATCACTGCCTGCCACACCTAGGGCCTGCTCATGTAAGTATGCAATGACAAGAAGTTGATAGACCTCCTTGTTTTAACCGTACCTCTACATCCCTGCCATGTGTGCGCCTCTTATCACTATTGTAATGGTGCCATACGTGAGCCTGTGCAACGTTCCGTCCCCCTGCTTTGACATCAGCGTGTGAAACGCACAGTATAAAATGCACCAGTACCCCTGCTTTCACTACAGCATGTGAAACGTACCGTGTAAAATGCACCGTACCCCGGCATTCACTAAAGTGTGTGAAATACACTGTGTAAAACGCACAGTACCCCTGCATTCACTACAGTGTGTGAAACGCACCGTGTAAAACAGACCGTACCCCTGCATTCACTACAGCGTGTGAAACGCACCGTACCCCGACATTACGTGTGTGTGTGCACCTCGTTTCACAATTGTCATCGTGCCATACGCGAGCGAACCATACTCCGACATTACGTGCATGTGTGCACCTCGTTTCACAATTGTCATCGTGCCATACGCGAGCGAACTGTACCCCAACATTACGTGCGTGTGTGCGCCTCGTTTCACAATTATCATCGTGCCATTACCGTACCCCAACATTACTTGGGTGTGTGCGCCTCGTTTCACAATTATCATCGTGCCATTACCGTACCCCGACATTACGTGCGTGTGTGCGCCTCGTTTCACAATTATCATCGTGCATATGCAAGCAAACTGCACCCCGACATTACGTGCGTGTGTGCGCCTCTGTTCACAATTATCAACGTGCCATACGCGAGCGAACCGTACCCCATTACGTGCGTGTGTGCGCCTCGTTTCACAATTATCATCGTGCCATACGCGAGCGAACCGTACCCCGACATTACGTGCGTGTGTGCGCCTCGTTTCACAATTATCATTGTGCCATATGCGAGCGAACCGTACCCCGACATTACGTGCGTTTGTACGCCTCATTTCACAATTATCATCGTGCCATATGCGAGCAAACCGTACCCCGACATTACGTGCATGTGTGCACCTCGTTTCACAATTGTCATCGTGCCATATGTGAGCGCACCGTACCCCGACATTGCGTGCGTGTGTGCGCCTCATTTCACAATTGAAATGGTGCCATACGCGAGCTTGATTGTACCGTAGACGTGTGTTGATCTAAAAAAATACTTAGGGGACACATAGGGGACGGGTAGTAGGCCCTGAATGCAGCCTGGTTGTCATGGATACTGAGATTTGAGTGTGTGCTACAGGTATCCTGCAAAAGTCAGTTGGGCAAAAATATACAATGTTGCAATATGTATTTGGAGCTGAAGCTCACATTTTAAACCATGCAAATGTGTGTCAGGGCCTTATGTTTAAAGGGATTGGATGAAACGTAGGATGCAAAGTAATCTGGCCTATCACACTGTACTCCTGAAACTGAAAGCCCCTCAGTAGCACAGATTTAAGGCTGCATGTGTCTGTGAGAGAGAACTTGCCTGCACAACATTGGAGTGGACCACACTGCTGCTGTCTCTGCATTCCCTGGACCTTTATGTCGCATACTATGGAGAGGGCACCAGCCTTCACTGAGGAGGAAAACAAGGCCCTGCTGGATGCCCTCCTACCACAATACAGCACGCTGTATGGGAGACCAGGGGAGCAGGTGAGTGATGACTGCACTAGCTTTGACTGTGCACCTGTTGTGTGAGTGTCACAACAGGCATTGTGTATTGGTGGGACAGACATGCGGTTTGGAGTGAGTGCCGGTTGTGTACATTGTGGTGTCTCCCTTGCAGAGTATGATGTAGTTTAAGTGTGTTCACTCCTCACTTGCATTATGCTAACTGTGACATTCAATGCATAGTCAATGACACATTCTGCTGTGCCACACCTTGCTGGTTTTATTTCCCTAATTTACTGAGGTGTAACAGTGTTCCCCTTGGAGTGACAGCTGAATGTACTCACAGATGTTTATGACTTGTTGGGACCTGTAGTGATATTGTACAAATGCTGTGTTGAACCTCATGGACATTGAAGAGTGTGAATGTTCCTTGTCACCTGGGCGAGTGTGTATGTGATGTTTTGCACCACAGCTGCATGGCATATGCAGCAGCTGTAGCCATCTGATGTGACAAGTATGCAGTGCTATGTGCCTGACTTGCACAGTTAGCACGACACCTGTGGCACCTCTTTGTCAAATGGCACATGTGCAAAGTGAGGGTTGTATACACTGTTGTCACTGACAGTCGAGTGATCTGTGCCAGGGTGTGTATGTGTGGTCTGCTGAGGGTTCTTAAGTGGAGTAGGATATGTGACAGCTTGTCACGTGCTGTCCCACATCCTGCAGTTGCATGTGTTGTACAGTGTGTGCCATGATCAGTGAGTGTGTTGCACCCCTTAGGCCATCTGTTGCCTTTCAAAGGCACGTAGTGTATTGGGGTTTGCCCACAGCCCTAATTCACATGAACAATGATGCAAGTCCTGTCAGCATCCTATGCCCTGTTCACATCATCAATGTAGTGCAAGTGTGTGTCTGTGGGACATGGAGCAGGTGTAGTAATGTTGTTTTACTTTTTCTTCCTGACAGGCAACTGCCTACTGTTGGACTTGGGCCTTCTGGCAGGGTCACCCCTGAACTTTTTGCCTTGAAATTATAGTGATTTCTGGTCTTTGCGCACTTTGACACTGTGGCGCAGTGTAAAGTGCGTGCTCTCCCTGAGTGCGTGTGTGAGATTGGCCTGCCCTCCCATAGGAATGCATGGGGAATGTCTGTGTCCCTGGTAGTTCCTGGTGCGTGAGGTGTGCATGGTCAAGTTTGGTATGTGTGAACTCGGGGGAGTGAATGCTGCGAGATGGTGTATGCAGCATGTATGTGTCTAGTAGGGAAGCGCCATTTCTAGACATGGCTGTACGTGTGCTGTGAGGGTGCTGGCGTGTGATTGGCTGGAGCTGGCTGGGATGCCAGGCTCCAGGAAGTCTGTGTGGGTCTGCCCCGGTGGTGAGTGGGAGATTAGCATGAGTGATGTGTGGGAGGAGTGTACCTGTGTCCTGGATGGGCTGGGTTTTCCCCACACAATGCTGGCTCCGCCCCCCTGTGGTGTGACTGATGACCCAAGCCCTGCCAGTGAATAGAATGGGTGGTTGGGCCATCAACAGTACTCCCAGACCAGCTGCGACTGGTTCTGCCCCCACCCTGCACCTAAAGACAAAGGGAAAAGGTGTATAAAAGAGGGGCTGTGACCCTATGAAAATGTTCTTGTTTGCTGCTTGAATCTTGCCAGGGGCGTGCTGCTGCTTGGGCTCAGGGATGGCTTGCCTCCCTGAGCCCTGCCCAGCCCCTGGACTTCTGATGACCACCTCCTGAAGGACTTTGTGGCTTTTTGTGCCTTCATAGCGCTGGAAGCGCTATATTTTCCTTCCTAGCGCTTGGGAGCGCTCTCCTTTGACCCCTGGTGCCTGAGAGCTTTATTCTGTGTGCCTAGCGCTGGGCGAGCGCTTTATTTGCCTTATAGCGCTTGAAAGCGCTGTGTTGTTCCTTAGCGCTCGGAGCGCTTTATTTTGACTTTTGCCCCGATTTTCGTTACATTCATTCACGGGTGCCACCCCGCTATCAGGGCCTCGCGGGTGCTCACCCCGCTATCCACGTTGTATTTCGAGGGTGCCTACCCCTCTCTGTGCCCCGAGATTCACCGCCGCAAACCGCGGGTAAAAAGGAAGTCAGGCACCGTAGTGCCTGACGCTGGGCGGGACTTCCGGTCTGGAAAGGAAGTCCCGCCTGCCGCCGCGCAGGGATTGGCCGGCGCCCGACCGATGGAGAGAGCCATTGACGGCCCGGTCCCGAGATGGGGGACCGGGGAAACAGGTAGCGGGCCGGGCGCATTGTGAAGGCGGGGCTCTCATGTGCTGAGAGAGCCCCGCAAAGCGCTACCGCCGCCAAGGGAGAGAGCCGCCCAGAGGAGACGCCACTGGAGAGGAGACGCCGCCCCCCCCCTGGCCGGTAAGTGCGGGTTGTCTCCGTTGGTTCTCCCTGGCGGCCCCTGCATTGTGGTCCTCACGCCCACGGAGGGCTCCGGGGGCATGGCGCAGTAGGAGCCAGTGAGGCTCCACCTTCACGAGGGCAGTTTCCTCCCCCCCCCTTTTTGAGCGGCCCCAGTTGGCAGAGGGCCGCTCCAACGAGTGGGGCATTGGTCCTAGAGCCCAGAAGCTCCGGGTGCCCAGTTGTGTCTCGAGCCCCGAGAGGCTCCAACGATGGGGCCATTTATTTCTTCAAGGAGCCAGAGTGCTACACACATTATGGATGTACAGCCTGTGAAGGGCTCCAACGTTGGGCGCAGTGTGGTGATGATATGTAGAGCGGCCCCAGATGGCAGTGGGTCGCTCCAACCAGGGGCATATTTGTTTGTAGAGCCAGAGGGCTCAGTTGGGCGCAGTCCTTGTCCTGAGGGGCCAGTGAGGGCCCCTGTCGCAGTTCTGTTTCCAGCTGCCCAGCAATTAGTGGGCAGCTGCACCGTTTAGGTTAGCCTTCCTAGGGACATGTACTCTGGACTTTAGGAGTGAGGCGCACTCCTTCATCCCTGGCCTTTCCCCAGCTGCGCAGCACTTAGTGCCAGCTGCAGCGTTTAGGCCCCCTGTTCTGTCCCTCAGCTGCCCAGCAAGTAGTGGGCAGCTGCTACGTTTAGGTCTTGGCGCAGTGGCGCAACCTGGACTTTGTGAGTTCTACGCTAAAGGTTTAGATGCTGTTATGATCTATGTCCTATAGCTTTTGGGTGTTAGGAAATGTACAATGTGTAGTATGTTTTGCGCACCCTGTGTTCTGCACCTCTGAATGTGTTGTTGATACATTATGTGCCCTGTTCCTTACACCGCTGAACGTGTGTTGATGCGTCATGTGTTCCTTACACCGCTGAATGTAGGTTCTGCATCATGTGTTTTGTCCCCAGGTCTATGCCCCTACTTGTACTGTGATACTGAGGTGGTTGTTCTTGCTAGTGCAGGTGGTGCTAGTAAGGTCCTGGTTCCCTGCGGGACCTGTTCCTAGGGTGGTTAGGATTGCGTAGGGGGGACTTACCAGTTACCAGTGGGTACTGGTTGTGTGCTTTATGTCCTATTTTGTGTTACAGTGATCTTCTGTTATAAGTGATCCCAAGGGCTTGATACTAAGCTTGCCCCCTGACCAGAGTCCCAGGACCAGTGGACTCTATGGTGCCTTCCCTGCCAAATTGCTGGGACTTGTCTGATCTCCCTTGGCCCCTGGGGCCTCCCTGAAGTGTGCCTCGCTCGTTCCCCTCGGCAGCTCGTGCCGGCAGCCCGTCCAAGCCTCGAGCAGCGCCGCTCTCCCCTGAGCCGCGCCGCTTCGCTGGGTCGCCCGCATCCTGCCTCCCCCTCCTCTTCTGAGCCGCACACATTGGTCGCCCCAGAGAAACGCTTGTACCATGCCGGCAGCCCGTCCAAGCCTCGAGCAGCGCCGCTCTCCCCTGAGCCGCGCCGCTTCGCTGGGTCGCCCGCTCAAGCTTACTAAGGAGGTCACTCGCATTATCCCGTGCAACCAGGACGGAAGGTACTGTCTGATAGGCTATGTTCTAAGTTCTAGGCCTACAAGTATTGTATTGTTACTTCTAAAAGTGCTGATTCCTGACAGTGGTCCAGGTGGCCCTGTCTTGTAAATAATCCCTTGTAAATTCTGCCCGTGCCTCTGGCACATTGTAAAGTGTGTGTTTTATCTAATGTGTTTTGGTGTAATACAAAGGCTATTTTTATATAACCTTGTGTGGAGTTTCCTTTGTGGTGGGCCTTTGGTTGTTGTTGCTGGGGTGCGTGCGCAAATACTTAGCCTACATCGCCTCCAAGTTTAGCCTTGCTGCTCGCGCCACGTTACCTAGAGGCTGAGTAGGGGTTATCTTGGCGTGTAACTCCCTTGCCCTGACTTGGGTGTGGTGGTCTCTGACTGACTTTGGCGAAAGCCCTGGCCAGCCGGGGATCCCATTTCCAACATTGGCGGCAAGCGGTGGGATAAGGATTTGTGTTTGCGTTGTACCTTAGTAGCAGCTGGCTGCACCACAAAACTCTGCATTTTAGATAAAAACATTTTGGGGATTATTGTATGGAGTTTGCTAAAAATGTCATTTCTGTGGAAATGTGTTTCTTGTGCACTTTGAGTTAGGTGTCCCTAGCTCGGGAGGGTAGATCATCCCCCTATGTGCAGTGTGTTTTCTGGATTCACCAGAAGGGTGGGATCCAGTGGTGGCAGCATAAGTGTGTCCAGTGCATGTGTCCCCCGTCCCTGCCCTGGAGTAATGGTACCTGTGTCAAGTGTGGTCAGGTTGAGAAGTCAGGGGTGGTAGAAACTGCCTTACCAGTCTGGGGAGGGGTGTGTGTGGATGAATGGTGTGTGGCACTGGACATGTTTGTGAGTTCTCTGGATGGGGAGCTTGCTGAATGCTTGTGTACTCTTGTTTTATTCAGATACCTAAGTCCTGTGTGTTGAACTTTTCCCAAGAACGTCTGCAGATAGTGGAGCCTGCTTTTTGATTTCTGTGGTCTGTTGAGAGACAGAATTTTGGAGTTGGTAATGTTCTGGGAGGAGAGAGGCATAGGGGATGGAGTGATTCCAAAAGGAGTGTCTGAGGTGTCTTCCAGCCCAGCGTGGTGGAAGAGGTTCAGTGTAGCCCAGCTAGGTCTCGGTGTAGGGGCTCACGTCCTGTCTCAAGAGGAGAAGGAGTGGGTGGGACTGCATGTCTCCAGGTGCCCGAAACCCAGTGTCAGGGCCTGGAGTGTTTCTGAAGGGAACATCAGGTCGGGGGCCTAGGCTGTACCAATAGGTCATTTGAGGAGGATCTTCCAGAGTGTCTGGAGAACGTGGAACCTCTGTAACCAGGGTTCCAGTAGTTCTGGTGTCTGGCAGTACCGCTCCAGTTGGGAGGGTGCAGAAGTCCAGATGGAGGGGTGCGAGGGGGATAGGTTCCCCAGTGGAAGAACCAGTGGGTCAGGGGCCAACCAGAAGGGTTGTGTCGCCAGGGAGTGACCATGGTGATGCCACTTCTGTCCTGAGTGTCAGGCAGACTTGTACACGACGCATTAGTTGTGTCACCCTCAAGGAAGTCCTGGTGCGCCAGGCATCTGACCAAAGAGGTACGTCCCTTGGTTGGGGAGCCAGTAGCCGGTGTTTCCGGATCTGGACGTAAGGACAACTGTATGTAGTGTCCTGAAGTTACAAGAGGGAACTCCTGCCTGATGAGAAGGAACCGGGTAAGCTGTATGGGGTATTGACCTGCAGTGGTTGCCTTGCTGCTGAAGGAGGAGAGAAAGTCTTAGATTTTTGTTTTCAACTTGTAGAAGTCCTGGTGCGCCAGGCATCTAACCAAAGGGTAGCGTCCCTAGGTTAGGGAGCCAGGTTCAGGTGGTTGCCTGTCCTGGACGGCAGGGCGACTGTAGCCAGTGTCCTGGCCGGTTTGTCTTCTAGGGGTACCCCTGTGAACACAGGTGGGGCTCATCTTAAGTGAAGAGACCCTGTGTTTCCCAGAAGGGGTGGTACAGGCCTAGCAGGGATCTTTAGGGTTCTTGGCTGAGTGTTGTGGTACTACCCTGAGAACAGGTGGGGCCTACCTTAAGTGGAGGGACCCTGTTCTACAGTGGGAGGGTGCAGAACTCTGGAAGGGGGTCAGAGGAAGTCTGACCCCTGTGCATCCGGTGAATTTGAATCCCAGGTGGTAAACCAGTTAAGGGAGCTGTGACTCTGTCACGACCAGCCTGGTGTCCTGTAGGCACCGCACTGAGCCGCGTCTGCCTTCGGCCGCGCAGCCTATGCCGCTCGCCGTCCCCGTCTCGACGCGGTCCGCGAGCCGCCGCCTGCGCCGCATCTGGCAACCCGCAAAGTGCAACGCCTTACTACACCGTTCTTGTGCTGGTCTGACTGCGGTCACTGCTGCTGAGGAAGTCAGGTCCTAAACTGGTGGGAGAGTTGTGTTCTGGAGGGTGCTTCAGAAGTAGAGGTAGGGTGGGGCAGTCCTTCCCGTGACCTCTGGTCAGCCTGAGGGTGCGGACCCTAGGTTGAGGGATCAGTGGTAGTTTGGAACTACACTGAGAAAGGGAGTGGAGAATGGCTATTGTCGGCCAGGGGTTACTACCCCCCACTCTGGATTGGCAAGGACCAGTGGTATCTGGGTGGCCTAGGGCCTGGTCCTAGCCGTGGACAACTAAGGAGTACCAGTGGGGTAGCCTAGTTGGGCCTGTTTTTTTTTTAAGTATGTGCTTTGCTTATGGATCAACGTGGCGTAGAACCGGAGGGTGTCCCTGCAGTGCGGGCCCGCGTCCGTGTTCTATCGCCCCAAGCAGGGAAGTCCATCACAGTGGTGATTGGCCTACCCTGCATTTTGGCTGGAAGGGGGTTGTGTTGAACTTGGGCCTTCTGGCAGGGTCACCCCTGAACTTTTTGCCTTGAAATTATAGTGATTTCTGGTCTTTGCGCACTTTGACACTGTGGCGCAGTGTAAAGTGCGTGCTCTCCCTGAGTGCGTGTGTGAGATTGGCCTGCCCTCCCATAGGAATGCATGGGGAATGTCTGTGTCCCTGGTAGTACCTGGTGCGTGAGGTGTGCATGGTCAAGTTTGGTATGTGTGAACTCGGGGGAGTGAATGCTGCGAGATGGTGTATGCAGCATGTATGTGTCTAGTAGGGAAGCGCCATTTCTAGACATGGCTGTACGTGTGCTGTGAGGGTGCTGGCGTGTGATTGGCTGGAGCTGGCTGGGATGCCAGGCTCCAGGAAGTCTGTGTGGGTCTGCCCCGGTGGTGAGTGGGAGATTAGCATGAGTGATGTGTGGGAGGAGTGTACCTGTGTCCTGGATGGGCTGGGTTTTCCCCACACAATGCTGGCTCCGCCCCCCTGTGGTGTGACTGATGACCCAAGCCCTGCCAGTGAATAGAATGGGTGGTTGGGCCATCAACAGTACTCCCAGACCAGCTGCGACTGGTTCTGCCCCCACCCTGCACCTAAAGACAAAGGGAAAAGGTGTATAAAAGAGGGGCTGTGACCCTATGAAAATGTTCTTATTTGCTGCTTGAATCTTGCCAGGGGCGTGCTGCTGCTTGGGCTCAGGGATGGCTTGCCTCCCTGAGCCCTGCCCAGCCCCTGGACTTCTGATGACCACCTCCTGAAGGACTTTGTGGCTTTTTGTGCCTTCATAGCGCTGGAAGCGCTATATTTTCCTTCCTAGCGCTTGGGAGCGCTCTCCTTTGACCCCTGGTGCCTGAGAGCTTTATTCTGTGTGCCTAGCGCTGGGCGAGCGCTTTATTTGCCTTATAGCGCTTGAAAGCGCTGTGTTGTTCCTTAGCGCTCGGAGCGCTTTATTTTGACTTTTGCCCCGATTTTCGTTACATTCATTCACGGGTGCCACCCCGCTATCAGGGCCTCGCGGGTGCTCACCCCGCTATCCACGTTGTATTTCGAGGGTGCCTACCCCTCTCTGTGCCCCGAGATTCACCGCCGCAAACCGCGGGTAAAAAGGAAGTCAGGCACCGTAGTGCCTGACGCTGGGCGGGACTTCCGGTCTGGAAAGGAAGTCCCGCCTGCCGCCGCGCAGGGATTGGCCGGCGCCCGACCGATGGAGAGAGCCATTGACGGCCCGGTCCCGAGATGGGGGACCGGGGAAACAGGTAGCGGGCCGGGCGCATTGTGAAGGCGGGGCTCTCATGTGCTGAGAGAGCCCCGCAAAGCGCTACCGCCGCCAAGGGAGAGAGCCGCCCAGAGGAGACGCCACTGGAGAGGAGACGCCGCCCCCCCCCTGGCCGGTAAGTGCGGGTTGTCTCCGTTGGTTCTCCCTGGCGGCCCCTGCATTGTGGTCCTCACGCCCACGGAGGGCTCCGGGGGCATGGCGCAGTAGGAGCCAGTGAGGCTCCACCTTCACGAGGGCAGTTTCCTCCCCCCCCCCCTTTTTGAGCGGCCCCAGTTGGCAGAGGGCCGCTCCAACGAGTGGGGCATTGGTCCTAGAGCCCAGAAGCTCCGGGTGCCCAGTTGTGTCTCGAGCCCCGAGAGGCTCCAACGATGGGGCCATTTATTTCTTCAAGGAGCCAGAGTGCTACACACATTATGGATGTACAGCCTGTGAAGGGCTCCAACGTTGGGCGCAGTGTGGTGATGATATGTAGAGCGGCCCCAGATGGCAGTGGGTCGCTCCAACCAGGGGCATATTTGTTTGTAGAGCCAGAGGGCTCAGTTGGGCGCAGTCCTTGTCCTGAGGGGCCAGTGAGGGCCCCTGTCGCAGTTCTGTTTCCAGCTGCCCAGCAATTAGTGGGCAGCTGCACCGTTTAGGTTTTCCTTCCTAGGGACATGTACTCTGGACTTTAGGAGTGAGGCGCACTCCTTCATCCCTGGCCTTTCCCCAGCTGCGCAGCACTTAGTGCCAGCTGCAGCGTTTAGGCCCCCTGTTCTGTCCCTCAGCTGCCCAGCAAGTAGTGGGCAGCTGCTACGTTTAGGTCTTGGCGCAGTGGCGCAACCTGGACTTTGTGAGTTCTACGCTAAAGGTTTAGATGCTGTTATGATCTATGTCCTATAGCTTTTGGGTGTTAGGAAATGTACAATGTGTAGTATGTTTTGCGCACCCTGTGTTCTGCACCTCTGAATGTGTTGTTGATACATTATGTGCCCTGTTCCTTACACCGCTGAACGTGTGTTGATGCGTCATGTGTTCCTTACACCGCTGAATGTAGGTTCTGCATCATGTGTTTTGTCCCCAGGTCTATGCCCCTACTTGTACTGTGATACTGAGGTGGTTGTTCTTGCTAGTGCAGGTGGTGCTAGTAAGGTCCTGGTTCCCTGCGTGACCTGTTCCTAGGGTGGTTAGGATTGCATAGGGGGGACTTACCAGTTACCAGTGGGTACTGGTTGTGTGCTTTATGTCCTATTTTGTGTTACAGTGATCTTCTGTTATAAGTGATCCCAAGGGCTTGATACTAAGCTTGCCCCCTGACCAGAGTCCCAGGACCAGTGGACTCTATGGTGCCTTCCCTGCCAAATTGCTGGGACTTGTCTGATCTCCCTTCGCCCCTGGGGCCTCGCTGAAGTGTGCCTCGCTCGTTCCCCTCGGCAGCTCGTGCCGGCAGCCCGTCCAAGCCTCGAGCAGCGCCGCTCTCCCCTGAGCCGCGCCGCTTCGCTGGGTCGCCCGCATCCTGCCTCCCCCTCCTCTTCTGAGCCGCACACATTGGTCGCCCCAGAGAAACGCTTGTACCATGCCGGCAGCCCGTCCAAGCCTCGAGCATCACTGTGTCCGTCCCCGCCTCCTCCAGACCCATCTCCACCCTCCCAGTTGCTAGTGTCCCTTCTGTCCGTGCTGCCCCCATGTCTCCTTTGTCCCTGGCACCGCAGCCCCTGCCCCTGTCTCCCCAGCTGCCCTCAGTGCCAAGTCGGTGGACCTACTCCGGCAGTATCAGGTTGTTCAGACATCAAGGCTGACTGTCCTCCATGGTCACACTATAATACTGACACAGTTGTTGTCATTCATGGAGGGCATGTCAGCTACGATGTCTGATCAACGTCGGACTCTATCATCCATGGACTCCTCACTGACGGCAGCAGTTGCCCTCCTGCAGCGGTCCCCCCCCTACTTCAGACCCATCCACACCCCCCTCTCCCATACCTGTCCAGAGCACATGCAGACACACAAGATCACGCACACCAACGGACACAACCAGCACACCACCACCGAAGTGTAAGCGCAGATCTCCTGGCACGCAATCTCAGAGGGATGCAGGCACACCCACAGGGACTGGGGTCAGACGGCAGGCACACAGCCACAGACAAAGTCAGCAAGACTCACAGCCCTCTACCTCCACACCCATTGTGTCCCGGGTGCAGGTGGTGGTCTGGCTGAACTGGCAGCAGTGTGCAGTGCTAAATTTATTTCAACCTTTGGCGCTGCACAAGCCACTGAGGAGGATTCCTCCCCCCTGCACCCATAACACCTACCCTTCCCTCTACTGTCCCTGCGGTGCCGGGCCCTGACCCAGATGATGCCCCCCACGGGTCAACAACCCTTTAGCTCCATCATGTGCAGGCAAGTTTGGGGTTGACAACCTCCCCAACATCCCCCAACAAGACTTTAATGTGGACTGGCCACTGGCCTTGTTTGAGCCGGGACTCATTTTTAAAATAATTTTCCTTTGGAGCGCAATAAAGCATTTTATTTTTCATTCTAAACTATTGCATTTCAGGCACTTGCTTTAGGTGCTGTGTGCCTAGGAGTTGGTGTCATGGTCATGTTTTGGGATTGTGAAAGATGTCTATTTTCTGATGTTAATGAGGTGGACCATGGTGTCTATGTGCCATCACGATGTTGCAGCAATTAATCTTTGTTTGTGTGTGGTCAGTTTGCCTAAAGACATTGTCCCAAGGAGTGTCCCTTCCTCAGTGACACATGAGATCTTCACTACAGAGAGTTGCACAATTGTTGTGCTGACATGTGTGCATATTTCCTATTTTGTTGAAAGTTCCCTTCAGCAATGGCCATGCTTGCTCACAGATGAGTACTGCTCATTAGTCTGTGCCATCCATGCTACTTACTGTACTTGTGTTTTTAGTATGTAGAAATGCCTTAATGGACACATGCACCCTTTTTCCCACTATGCAGATGTATAATCACAGCCTTACCCATATGTTTGGATTTGTTATGCAGGGTATTTGTGCACATGACTCACAATTTTGTGCATTGTATCTAAGGGGTTTCAACCCTATTCCTTCCATGAGAGAGTACATGTTGGTGGTCTGACCACCACCTGGACATTCATGTCAGGCCAGGGATGTACATGACAGTGTGTGTTCCCTTTTGCTCTATTTTTTTGGTGGGCTGTTACATTACTATACACTATTGTGTCATGATGGCAGGGTGTGTAGGTTGCCTGCAACCTCCATGGGTGGGTATGCATGTGGGATCTGACATCACATCCACATGTGGTGTGTCACGCAGTGTCTGACAGAAATCCATCCTCCGTGTATTGGGACACTGCTGTAAGTGATGTGTTGCTATGGCACTATCAGGACTCTCACAGGTTAGGGATGTAAACATACCCCCATTTAGTTGCGGTATGATGATGATAATGCCCCCTATACCTGAGCACTTCTGGGAATCATGTGCACCCACCCCTCATATGTCTGGGCATTGCTGGGAGTCATATCCACCCACCCCTCTTATGTCTGGGTACTGCTGGGAGTCATATCTACCCACCCCTCTTATGTCTGGGCACTAATGGGAGTCCTCTGCACCCACCTCTCATATGTCTGGGCACTGCTGGGAGTCATATCCACCCACCCTCATACTGTTGGTGACTGCTGGGAGTCATATCCACCCACCCCTCTTATGTCTGGGCACTGCTGGGAGTCCTCTGCACCCACCCCTCATATGTCTGGGCACTGCTGGGAGTCATATCCACCCACCCTTCTTATGTCTGGGCACTGCTAGGAGTCCTCTGCATCCACCCCTCATATGTATGGGCACTGCTGGGAGTCATATCCACCCACCCCTCTTATGTCTGGGCACTGCTGGGAGTCCTCTGCACCCACCCCTCTTATGTCTGGTCACTGCTGGGAGCCCTCTGCACCCACCCCTCTTATGTCTGGGCACTGCTGGGAGTCATATACACCCACCCCTCAGATGTCACGCACTGTACCCCAAAATTCATGCTGTCTGTGCGGCTCGTAACACTATTGCGATGGTGATATATGCGAGCGTGTCACGCACCGTACCCCAATATTCATGCTGTCTGTGCGGCTCATAGCACTATTGCAATGTTGATATATACGCGAGCGTGTGACGCACCGTACCCCAACATTCATGGCGTGTGTGCGGCTTGTAGCACTATTGCAATGGTGATATAGGCGAGCGTGTGACGCACCGTACCCCAACATTCATGGCATGTGTGCGGTTCGTAGCACTTTTGCAATGATGATATACACGAGCGTCTGACGCACCGTACAAGTACACTTCCGTTGTTGCGGTACGTTGTACTCACCGTCTGCGCCGTCGTCGGTTTCTGTGCACCAGTTTGTAGGCGTACAGGACTGGGATGACACGGCCGATGGGGTTCATGGCGTGTCTGTTGCGTACCGGGGTGCGGTTGGGGCCGGACTCTGCTTTTACGGATGTTTTCAGCTCCCGTAGCAATAGGGTCGTACGGAGTGTCGTCGACACGGATCGTACTTGCTGGGCAGGAAACTGCTTCCTGTTTATGGACGGACGGCACGTACTGCGTGACCCAGATATGAATCGTATGTATTTTTTTGTCGTATGGTGTTTGGTATGGTTCGTACGGAGATGTGCTTTGGGTTTGGCTCATACTTGCTCGTACGTACGGGGACGTTGAGGGTGTACAATTTGTACTGGAAATACGCTCCGTACAGCTATTTGTAGGGGATTTTAACGGATCGGAATCAACCCCTTATTGTTGGGTATTGATAATTAATTTATTGACATTAATTATTAATTGGTAATTATTTTAAAATATCATTTTTTAGATATGAACATTTATTTACTGTTGTTTTATCATTAATTGGCAATTAAATATTATTAAATATTATTTATTGATACATGTGATTAATATATTCATAAGTAATTATTAATTGGTAATTGATGTTTAATAATAATTATTTTTGGTATAAAAAATCATGTAATTGTTCAATATGTGTTAATTGGTAATTAATATTTATTCATTAGTATTTATTGGTATTTACTATTACTTTATTGTTAATTAATTATTCATTGGTAATTATATTTTTTATAATTATTTATTGGTATTTGTAAATAGTTTAGAGTAATTTAATAATTAATTCATTCATTATTAAAAAAATATATTTTATTTATAAGTATGTTATTTTTAAATTCTACGCTATCCAACACTTTCCCTACTGTTGCACTCTTTGGAGTTGGAATAGTTATTTTTAACCCAATGCTATCCAACACTTTCCCTACTGTTTCGCTCACTGGAGTGGAAATAGTAATTTTTACCCCTAGCTGTCCAACACTTTCCCTACTGTTGCACTCACTGGAGTGGGAATAGTAATTTTTACCCTTCCGCTATCCAACGCTTTCCCTACTGTTGCACTCTCTGGAGTTGGAATAGTCATTTTTACCCCTAAGCTATCCAATGCTTTGACTACTGTTGCACTCTCTGGAGTTGGAATAGTAATTTTTACCCCTACGCTATCCAATGCATTCCCTACTGTTGCACTCTCTGGAGTGGGAATAGTCATTTTTACCCCTACGCTGTCGAACAGTTTCCCTACTGTTCAACTCTCTGGAGTGGGAATAGTAATTTTTACCCCTAAGCTATCCAACGCTTTCCCCACTGTTGCACTCTCTGGAGTTGGAATAGTAATTGTTACCCCTACCCTATCCAATGCTTTCCCTACTGTTGCACTCACTGGAGTTGGAATACTAATTTTTACCCCAATGATATCCAACACTTCTCCTACTGTTGCACTCTCTGGAGAGGGAATAGTAATTTTTACCCCACACTATCCAATGCTTCCCCTACTGTTGCACTCTCTGGAGTGGAAATAGTAATTTATACCCCTACGCTATCCAACACTTTCCCTACTGTTGCACTCGCTGGAGTAGGAATAGTAATTTTAGGCCCTACACTATCCAACATTTTCCTTAATGTTGTTTTTTTGGGAGTTGGAATAGTAGCTTTATTCCCTCTGCTATTTAATATTTCTTGTTGTATTTTAGTTAATGTAGCATATAATTTATGTAAAAAATATTAAAGTAATTGTTTTTTTAATTTGTTATACATAATTATTTAATTTTTATTCATGCTATTGTTTTATGTGTATAGATGTATTTGCAATTTATAGTATTTTTTAATAATTTATACGTTATTAAAATAATTATTAAAACTGATTATTAAGTAAGTATATATTATATATTATATGTATTTATATTTTTGTATAATGTTTTATTAAATTATATATATTACGTATTATTTTTAAACATCAAAAACATTTTTTAAATTCAAATTTGTTTTATTGGTTTCAATAAAGAGCACAGGCATTACATTGCAAAATGAGGGCTCCATATAGAAGTAGCGTATGAGACAGACTAACATGTCTTCTCCACAGAGCAAACAACAATCGTGAGATATGGGCCAAACTGTAATATTGAGACACAAGCAGTGTTCGCTTAGCCTGGTAAGTAAACACAACCCCAAGAACCAGAACCAACCCCCCCCCAACCTCTCCCCTCCCCAACCAGTGTGCCGGACCTTTGAAATAGTCGTCAATTTATCCACAACTCGTTCAGCTTGTTCCCCCATCAGGTCGGTGAGAGTCATTTGGGGCCTCTGTAAGGCGCAGTAAGCGGAGGTATCTAGGGCACGTGATTTCGTTAAATTCTTCCGAGAGAAGGGATATTAGTGGTAGCCAGAGTGTGTGGAACGTTGCCGCTGATTGTGTAAGTGTGGCCTGAATGCTTTCCATTCCCAGTGTAAACCATATTTTGTGCAGCCATCCCGTGTGAGTAGGTCTAGGGTCGTCCCCCAGAGTGACAGGATATGCTGAGATGCAGCTTGAATGGCAATCCCCATCGGGCGCCCTCGTATGGATTTCAGGGGAAAGGTGAGCACATTTGGAAGGCCCAGGAGAGTATAGGCTGGAAGTCTCGGGATTTCAGTGTCAAATGTGCTGTCTGTCGTCTATCACCGCTTTCCAGTAATCCTTAACTTCTAGGCAATCCCAAAGTAGGTGAGTCATAGTACCCCGCTCCCCGCAAGCCCTCCAACAAAGTGCGCTACGGGTTGGATTCCCTCTGTTGAGCCTAACGGGGGTAAGGTGCCAATAAATGGCCAGTTTCACCGCCGCCTCCCTGCCTGCAGTTTTGCGTGTCGTGCGGGTAGCCCTATAGTAAATGAGGCGCCATTCCCGACCTGACAGTGTCCTCCCCAGCTCCGCCTCCCAGCGTTTCTGTCCCGCTGCATGACCTGTCTCAAGTGGGGGCGTGAGCAACTTGTAGAGTTCCGTGATGAGACCTGTATCCGACTCTTTCGTCACTAGCCACTTTTCAAAGTCTGTCATTCGTCTGCCAACTAGTGGAGCATAATCGGGGTGTGTGAGCCAGTGTAAGCTGAAAGTATTGGAAAAGTTGGGGTGAGACAACACTGTATCCCTGGGACAATTCTGAGAGGGGAAGAAAACCCTGCGGGTCAAAGAGATGACCAGTCGATCTGCAGCTAGTTCCGCGCCACAGTGAAAAGGTGTGAGGATCATTGCCCGGCGGGAACTCTGGGTTGTCCAGGAGAGGGGTGAGCGGGAAGGGAAAAGTTGTAAGGCCTCTTTTAAATGCGACCGTGTCCCAAACTCGCAAGATGGTGTGGGTGATAGGCAACTTTTGGAGGTATCGCGGTCTGTAGTGCCGGTGGAGAAACGGTATCTTCCAGAGGGATGTCTGGGCCATCGCCCTGTCTTGGAATAACCATCTTTTTTCAGATTCTGGTCTATACCACTCCACTAAATAACGTAGCTGTGTTGCTTGAAAGTATTGCTGGAGATTAGGGATCCCCAGACCTCCCTCATCCATACCCCGATACGCCAATTGTTTGTGTACGCGCGGACGCTTCCCCCCCCCAGATGAACTGTTGAAAGGCCGCCTGTAGATTTGCGATGGCCCCAGCTGGAGGGATCACTGGAATAGTTTGAAAAATATATAAAATCTTGGGCAGGGCCAACATCTTCACCGCCGCGATTCGCCCTAACAGGGAGAGTGGGTGTTTGGACCATCGTGTCAGATCTGCGTGAATCTGGGACGCAAGGTTTGCGTAGTTGAGGGCGACTGTCGATTCTGTGGACGGGGTAAGAGTGATGCCCAGGTACGGAATCTGCGTTTTTGTCTGCAGGCCCCCTCCGTACTCTGGGGTGCCTGTAGGAGAACGGGTATTCCTGCCCAATGGTAGTATCAGTGATTTCCCCCTATTCATCCGGAAGCCGGACACCGCACCGAAGGACTCCACCTCCGCTAAGAATGCGGGAATTGAGCTCTCCGGTCGATCAAGAGCAGCTATGATATCGTCGGCGTATAGGCCGATCGTGTTTGGTTCACCACCAAAGGTGATGCCATGGATATTCAGGTTATCACAGATCTTTTGCGCTAGCGGCTCCACATATAGAGCAAACAAAAGAGGCGAGAGGGGGCACCCCTGCCTCGTGCCATGCTGGATTTCTAAGGGGCTAGAGCGCAAGCCACCTAAACGAACCCGTGCTTGGGGGCGGTGATAGCAGCTCGCGATCCAAGATTGAAAACGACTCCCTATCCTGAAGTGAGCCAAGAACCGTTGTAAGAAATTCCAGTCGACCCGGTCAAACGCTTTTTCCGCATCTATGGATAGCAGGGCCAAGTTTGACTGTTGGAAATGGGCCTTGTCCACCAGGTGGAGGATTAGTTTGGTGTTATCGCAGCATTGTCGGCTTGGGACAAAGCCCGACTGATCCGGCTCAATAATCCCAGGTAAGTACGGCCCAAGGCGTGCGGCTAACACGCCCGTAAAGAGCTTCAGACCTAAGTTAAGTAGGGAGATGGGGCAAAACGGCGAGCAATGTGTAGTTTCTTTGCCGAGTTTAGGCAGCACCACAATCTCGGCCTCCAACATATCCGGTTGGATGGAGCCTGGACCGTGGAAGAACTGGAGCTAGTAGCAGGCTGAAGGCTTTATAAAAACCGGCGCAATAACCATCTGGGCCCAGGGACTTGAGGGGTCGGAGGCGGGATATGGCTGTCACCACCTCATCTAGCCGGATGGGGGCCTCCAAGGCGTCCGCACTCGCCGGGGAGAGCGCCGTGGTCGCCGCATTCTCCAGATATGCATCAATGTCTGTACCCAGAGCTGTGTCGGCTCGGTATAACGAGGCATTGAAGTCTCGAAATGCCTCCGCAATCTGTGCCTCCTCCCTGATTTCATCACCATTCCCGTCACGTGGACCCTGAATCTTCGAACGCTGGGTTTTTTCTTTCAGCACGCTAGCGAGTAGTCGACCCGTCTTGTTCCCTCCCACATAGTAAGTATGGCGGAGGCGCAGGGCCGCAAACTCGGCCATGTTTGTGTACAGTCCTGTCAATTGGGCCCTGGCCGCCTTTAATTGCTTCCAAACCCTTGGAGCTCCGGTGCGACTATGAACCCTCTTGAGTTCAGATACCTGAGCAGCCAGGTCCTCACGTTTCGCTTTACGGTCCCTAGCCTCCGCTGCTGCTATCGCAATGAGTTCACCATGGGCCAACGACTTTAGGGCTCCCCAGAGAGCTGAAACTGAAATCTCGGGGGTATCATTAATGGCCAGATAATCAGTAATGCATTTGCGAAGTTGCTGAGTGACCTCTGGGCGTTGCAGGAGAGTTTCACGTAGTCTCCACCTTCCGGGGGGATGCCTAATCTTGGGAACCGTAAGTGTGAGCTCGACCGCATCATGGTCTGAGAGAGCTGCTGGCACAATGCATATGTCGGCTACTCTGGCATTCAAATCGGAGGATCCGACAAAGTGATCGAGCCTGGCATAAGTGCGGTGTACATGGGAGTAGAATGTGTATTGTGATGCCCCGGGGTGCTTGGCCCTCCATAAGTCCACCAGCCCCCTGTCGTGTAGCCAAGTCTTGCCTGCTGTGGAGAGGGTGCCTGTATCCCCGTATCTGTGCCCAGATCTGTCCGTATTAGTGTCCATCACCAGGTTGAGGTCCCCCCTATAAGCAAGAGAGGGTCTGGGGATCGATGCGCCTCCGAGATAGTGCCTTTCAAAAAGGACTCCTGGCCCGTGTTCGGTGTGTACAGGGAACCTATTGTCAGCTGTTGGTCGCCTAACAGGAGGCTATATGCTAGGAGCCTGCCTTTAATCTCCCGCACTTTATCTGTGATCTGTCCCTGGAAGCGCCTAGACACCAAAATAGCAACTCCTGCTTTTTTCTCCGGCATAGAAGAGAAGAATTGTTGGGGGAAAGCGCGGGATCGCATCCTGTGCCAATCCTTCGCGAGTAAATGGGTTTCTTGGAGTAAACAAATCTCATCCCCCGAGTATTCCAGATAGGAAAGCACGGCCCTTCGCTTAACGGGATTATTCAGACGCTTCACATTAAGGGTCAATACCTTCAAGGCAGAGTCCGGCATCCCGGCGTCAAGGGGTAGAGGGCGCTACGTGAGGTTGATGACATTGCTTTGCGACACACATGTGTGTATCGACCGTTCCAGCACCCTGATCCCCCCGGCACACTGGTCCCCTCCCCTGACCCACCCCCTACCCTCAACCAAACCCCAACTGAAAACCCCCTCCATCCCCGCCACCAAATGCCCCCTGAACTCCAGCCCCCTCAACCCACCATCCCCCCTCTCCAACCCCAACCAGCAACTCCCAGAAAAGTGTCATAGTCCCAGGCCTATCAGTACACAGTTCAGGCCTGTGGTGTCGTGATGTGGAGGAGTGTGTGGCAGTGGCGACCCCTTCGGCCCCCACCCGTCCCCCCACCCGCTTATTCCAAGTGCGAAGAACTCCCCTATGATTGCTGCACTAGTCCAGTGCTGCTGTGTTTTTGTGCACTTCCTGGATGGCTGCTGCTTGTGCCTGCACCATAGTTTGCGGGTCCGGCTTGAGAGAAGCTGTGGGCGGTCGTCTGCTACCCACTCGATGCCAACTATCCTCCGAGGATCTCGGTGATTTCTTCTGCGAAGACCGTAGTGATGCATCATCTTTTCCAGAATCCTCGTCTAGTTCAATACCTAGTAGTTTACATGTGCCCCTCAAGGATCTGAGCTGCTGCAAGGCTCCGTTCCATTTAAAAATGAGCCGGAAGGGGTGACCCCAGGAGTACGGAACCCCTTTGTCATGCAGGAAAGTTGTGGCTATTTGGAATGCCTTTCTATTCTGCAGAGTGATGGCAGAGAGGTCCTGATATAGCGCTATCAGGTGGCCATGATATTGGAGGGGCTGCTTCCGGCGCGCCTCCTGCAGGATCCGCTCCTTCAACGGAAAGTCAGGCAAAAAAGCTAGGATATCTGGTGGGGGGGCAGGGGCTCGGCGCGCCGGACCTACCCTGTGTGCCCTGTCAATGCGTATGTCAAATTCCGCAGATTCCCCCAGGACCTCCCGGAACAGTCCCTGCAGGAATTGAGTTACATTGCCCCCTTCTGTTTTGGATGGGACGCCTCTGACCCGTATGTTGTTTCTGCGTGAGCGGTTCTCGAGGTCCTCCGCGCGCGCCTGGAGGTCGACTTGTTGTTCACGCAGGTGGACAACCTTCTGTTGTAACTGCTCCACCTCCTCGCTCCTGTTCTGATCTGCCTCCTCCACCACTGCTACGCGTTCACCTAAGCCATCCACATCCCGATGCAGTTCGCGGTACTCCCCAGCCATGTCCTGCTTCAGTGCTTGGAAGTCGTCCCTCAGGGAGTTGAATAGGGTCTCTAAAAAAGATTTGGTGATGGGGGCCCGCCATCTTCCTGCCCTGGGCTGTCCTTTGCTGTGGTCGGGGGTGGTGGGCTCTTCTCATCTTTAGGAGCACCCTTCACCAGCATGTCCGTGATGGTGCGACCTTTGCCCCGTGCTCCTGTTGCCATGATGTGTTCAGCTCCTGTTTCCAGTGGGGCTGCCGAGGCGCAGAGGATGGATGAGAGCCTGTTCCAGTGGGGGGGGGTGTTCTTCAGGCCCCTGCGCGGCCAGATCACGAGGCAGAGCACCACCCGGGGGCGGGTGCACCGCTTGCTGCCACGCCACGGGGCCCCCGAAGGGCAGGCGCCTCAAGTATGCACTATAAGCGGTCCACAGCGAGTCGTCCCTCGCCAAGTTCACCGGCATCTCCCACAGGCCGAGTCTCGGTTCTGTTCACCCAGCCCCCCCTCAGCGCCGGCAGGGTGCTACAGACTCTAGGCCCCCAGGCGTTTGGATGTGGCTCCTTCTCCCCTCTGTGCACCCGATATCGCTTCGAGCCGTTTCGGCCGATGATGCTGCTCCCGGCGTGTGCATCGTGGTAGGCCTCCGAGCCCACGGCCCAGTGTAAGCGTGGGTCTGCAGGCGCAGTCTAGGCGCGTGGCGCCGTGTCTTTGGGGCCCGTCTCAGTCTCTGCAGGCTTTCGTACAGGTAGGGGTATGAGCCGCCCCCAGCGTCCCCAATATTTGTGCCCGTGTCAGGGGACTAGGCTGCGCTGCCTGGTGCGGCCTCCCGCCTCGTCCCCGGGCGCACTCACCAGGCTTGCAGGGCCTTCAACGACACTCTCTGGGCGCACTGGGCGCTGGCAGCCCCGATCTGTGGCGCTCCGCAGGATGCTGTTCCAGTTGCTGCCCACACCTTGCCCTCGACGTGTTTCTGGGGGTTTCGGCTGCCTCTCGCGTCCGAGCCCCATTTCAGGCCTCAAAGCCGGGGGCTCGAGTTTCGCGTTGTCCAGTGGGGCGCGGTGGTTGTCCACGGCCGCCCACCTCACTTCTGGCTCACCAGGCTACCGGGTCTTCGACCGCTGCTCCCAGTGGACTCCTCGGGGCCCAGCCGCCCTCCGGTGGGCTCCCGCAGCAAGCAGGAGGCGCAGATCACGCCAGAGTCCGAACCGCCATTTCTCGGCACTGCGGGGGACGGGGCGCCGCGCAGGGCAGTTCCGCGGACTTTCGCTGGCCAGAAGTGCGGGCAGTGGGTGCCCTTGCTGTGCTGGGCACGGATCGCTCTTGTAGTGGGGGTATTAAGGGGTAATGAAGGGTCGAATGGGGGCCCGGGCCAGAAGCTTCACACACCCACGTCCACCACGGTTGCCATCTTGGCCACGCCCCCCATCCAAAATATATTTTAACTGTCTTTATTTTATTTATAAGTAATATTTAGTTTATTCTACATATTTTTTAACAAAAAAATATATATTCTTAATAACGATATTTGTGACATCAATATTTTTTTCTCAATATTTTTGTACTTACCATGTTGTAGATAGAATATCGATAATCTTGACATCGATATTCTTGCTCCGATTTTTTTGTAAGTCGATTTTTGGACCTTTGATATTCTGTCAGTGATCCAGAGTGTCCTAAGTCCTGGTGTTAACAATAAAGACCCAGTGCTGAGCACTGGAAATGACCGGCTCAAATTAAGCACTGTGTAATGTACAGCTTCAAATGAACATGTTCAAATAGTTGGGATGGCATGACAGCAACAGCGGATGTGGACACAGGAATGCCATAAGCAGTATTGAACCACTCTGTCAGACTCCATTCCCTGATCCTTATTAATGAGGTATATGTGACGCTAACATAACCGTATTAAAAAAAGGTTGCTGAACAATTGGGAGCATGCAGTGTTATTGGGGGTTGACAATGACAAGGTATCCAGATGGTGGGGTGAAGGGGGCTACAGTTGCTAGCCAAAGCATAACATAACATAAGGTGTATTTGTAAAGCGCACGTTCACCGCAGCAACGAGGCACCGTGACACTGAAATAACAAATGGATATTGTTACCCAACTCAATAGTACTCAGGTAAGCATGTGCAATACTTTGCTTCTGTTACATTCAATATGCACAAAGGCCAATATTTGCCCAATGAACATTGTCTGTGACAATTAAGATGGAGTGGCATGGTGATGGATGCAGCTCAAAGTCCTAGGGAAGAAGGAGGCGTGTATCAGCAGATCCAAAGCATCAACCTCAATTTGGATGCAGTACATTTGCCCATGTGACCATCAAGTGAGCTACTGGAAACACACTGCACCTGATCTGACACTATGATGAGATTTAATGTAGGTTCTTGCCAAATGACATAAAATCTAAATGTAACTAAAATATGAGCTCAATTGCCCTCAAGATTTAAAATTTGACACACCACAGTAAGAAACCAGGTAGCACTGTTAGAGATCAAGGCGCAACTGGCTAGATCTATCACAGACGAAGAGGGGTAATGGATGCATAATTATTGCATGAAATGCACCACTGCAAACTCTTGCTGCCCCAATTGCAAAAACAAAACAAAAAATGAGCAAAACAGATAAAAAACAACTCCAACTCTTATTTGGCTCAAGGAAATCCACACGTGTATAAAAGAAAGTCCTGCCTCAAGGAGATTCTGTAAGTCAACAAACTGACTTGTCAAAGAAAGTTATGTCAAAACCATATTGCTAAATGAAAAGGTGCAGTCTCTCAACAGTACTTAACACAATACAACATGCTTGCATTACAAATAGATCAAATGTCTCAAAGACGCGATAAACGTGCTGCAAGACTGGAACAGGCATTAGGTCGGATCTCTAAAATCAAAGATAATGAAAAGTATCAAAAAATGGAAAAGCAACGGAGTCAATACACATAAAGGCTGAAGATCTCGAGGCCGGATCTAAACGAAATAACCATACACCTGTATCCCCTTTTTCCCTATGTTCTCAGCACCCCGGCCCCTCGCCATCCTTTTGATTTTTTGATTTTGTACATCTCTGCACTTTAAACTTTTGTTTGTTCACCACTGTATACTGTGTAAAGCGCTCTGATACCCTCACGGGTCAAGTTCGCGGTCTATAAAACATAAACATAAATAAATAAATAAGAATCGTTGACCTTCCGAAATCCACAAACACTGATAACATGAAAACATTATTGAAACAGTGTTGACTGAATTATTTGCTAGAAATAGCTTCTCATCATCATTCATACTCGAGCAAATACACAAGCCAACAATAGTTTCACTTTTGACCGAAAGAGATATTACACTCAGAATAGCCTGAGAAAAATGCTACTTGCAATACTCTGGAGTCACACTTTCCTTGTTTCTGAACTTTGCAGAAGGTTCACATGAAGCTCAAAGCTATGAAGTGCAGTATGACTTTTCCAGCTCTGCTCAGATTTGCCCTGGGGGTAAACCACAAATCTACACAGATACACAACTGGCACATAAAGCCCTAATATACATGAAAGAAAGCAGCAATAGAATGAAGGTCATTGATGATGAGAGACAGACAGGCAATATGGATAATAATGATTGAAATGTAACTAATTGTATCCTTAGCTTAATTACCTATTATTGCGAATAGATCTCATTCACTGTTTATTGTTTGCTCTAGAAGAGGATAGAGGAATAGGTGAGTTTAACTGCATGTTTACAGGTGAAATACGCTTCTCACTGGTCAGTAATTATAAAGCACAATACAGCCATTCCACGATTAGTCGAACTACCTACTAGAAATATGTAATAAACGAAAGGTAAATAGTTTTGAGCATGTGGAATATGGTTTGACTACAAAATTTGACCAGAAAAACAATGTGGGCTGGGAACTTGCCGTAAGTCACAAGATTACGTCCGTCACTGTGAATAGGTGGTAATGGGGATCGGCTTGCCTAGTCCCTGAGCTTGACCTGAAAAACCAATGCAATGATAGGGTTGGGGGAATGCAATAGTGTTGGAAGGAGGGTAGCTGCTACCAATGTCAGTTGGGGAATCACATTGTGAGTGGGGATGGGCAATGGGTTATGACATTTTTCAGAAGAAATTATGCACAGTTATGAACTAGAGGCTGACTAAAACAACAACGCATGAAACATTGTCAAGTGAAGGCCAACATTTACAGGTAGGAAACACAATGAGTGTTTAAAGTAGGCGGATCCATTCTGCATATTATCACCTTGAACATAAGAGAGTTAGAATGACATTGGAAGGCCAGAAAAGCTGCAGCATAATTTAAAAAAACACAGAAATTGCTTTCTTTCAGGAAGCTCATTTTACAGCGCATAGTATAAAAACAGAGACAAGGATCTGTGGCACATACATATGCACATCCTAAAGGTGGCAAGCTAGAGGAGTATTGATATGGCTTGGAAGAGCCTAATCATCCAAATAATTAAAACTATATTTGACCTTAATGAGAGATATATTATAGCTCTGGGAGAGATAGAGGGAGCGCTTGTCACACTGATGAATATGTATGGTCTTATTCATGACAGCCCACAATTCTATACTGATTTGTACCAGTTAGAGAATGACTTTGAAACTAAGCCAGCGATATGAAGAAGAGACTTTAACTGTATTCTTAACACCGGCTGGATAGGTCTCCAGGAGCCCCTAGAAGGTTATCAGCTACCACCAAACATTAGGTAATGTACTCAAAACCGATATACGTATGGAGACACATAAACCAGCATATCACAGAATTCACACTTACTTCATAGTTTACAATATGCACTCTAATATAGAACAAGTGCCCTTATCCAAAGACGCTGTGTTGTGGGTTCAAGAATGCACACATATGGCAGGCGGTACCTGGATCACTCACCACTTTTTATGGGATTAGTACTTTCCATTTTGTTGGCTTTTAGGACTTTGTGTACTTTACAACTGCTGACAAGTGCTAATTATTACCTAAAACGTTTGAATTACATATCTCAGGTTATACTGATTGGATTTTTCTCATTTTGGTGTCTAATAATATCATTAATTTTATTTCATTTTCAGAAAGTGATGTGGAATTTTTCCTTGTGTATGGTTTCACTTTATTTCCATTTGTGTGCCGCTTAAACTACTTTACACATTGCCTCTAAGTTAAACCTGACTCCTTTTATGCCAAGCTACCACAGGATTAAGCCCAGGTTAATTCAGTTACTTTTTATGGTTTGCCCTGCAAAGGATTGGGACAGTTGCTTGTGTAGGGTTTCACCCCCCAACCAACAACCCCATTTCTCATATGTATTATGTTATGTTACGCAGATTTGTAGAGCTCACTATCATCCGGGAGGTTATCCTGATACTGAGAAGGTGTGAATCTGGCCACACCTAAGAGCTAATGGGACTAATCAAAAAGCCAGGTCTTTAGCTTCTTACGAAGTTGAACAAGTGAGGTGGAGGCTCCTATGCGTAGCAACCTGTTGATACATGCTTTAGGAGAAGGCTCAACCACCTGATCTGGTTTTCTATATGCATGGGATATGTGCACATAGGAGTGAGAAGAACAAGTAGAAGTATCTGGAAGGTTTGTGAAAGCATAGAAGAGTGTTGTGGCCTGCTGGGCCAGAGTTATGTAGAGCCTTGAAAGTGTGGGTAGTAGTTTGGGTGAGGAGTTTGAAATACGTTAATTTGTGAATGGGGAGCTAGTCTAGCTCCTTCAGGTGTGGTGTTTTGTGAGCGTGGCATGGGAGGTTGAGAGTGATTCTGGCCACAAGTTCTGAATGGGCTGCAGCCTTCTGGTGAGGTTTTTGTTGATCCCGTCATAGAGGGTGTTCCCGTAGTCAGCTTGCTTGTCATCAGAGTGTCCATGACCGTTTTCTAGGTGCTGATTGGCAACCATTTTTCAGCATCTTCAGAGTATGGAAGAATGAGGCAGTGGGAGCATTGACTTGGGTGGTCATGTTGAGTTTGCTGTTGATGATCACAAGGTTCTTGGGGTGGGTCTGGGTCCAAGCTATGTTGGCAATCAACTGGGGTCCCACAGTCATGTGTGCTTCCATAAGAACACGATTTTCGTCTTGTAAGTTTTCAACTATAGACAGTTGGTCTTCATCCGGTGAGCAATGTCAGTCATACAGGCATTGAACTTGATCCAGGTATTGGGCATCTTGTCCGTGAGGGAGAAAATGAGTTGCGTGTCATCGACGTAGGAGAGGGCATTGATGTTGTGTGGGTGGTGATTCTGGCTAAAGGGATCATGCATACGTTGAAGAGGGTCAGCTTGGGAAGGATCCTTGCGCAACTCCGCAGATGAGGTCACGGGCCTCAGACGTGTACATTGCCAAGTTGACTGACTGGGTCTTTCTGGTCAGGAAGGAGCAAATCCATCAAAGTGCATGTCCTTGGATTCCAATATCATGCAGGCATAAGATGAGAAGAAGTTGGTGTGATAGTTTTCAGTCCTCTGGAGTAGCGTGGTGAGGCAGGGGTCTGATGGATCCCCGGAGAGGGCGGACTTTATGGTGGTGTGGTTTCTTCGGGGATGATGATGGGCCATGTGGTTACCATTGGTTCTTTGGATAAGATCATGAGATGGGAAACAACCTTTACAATGCAGTCATTATATTGCCCTACCTTTACACAGCAGTCATTACATCGCAACATCCTTTACATAGCATGTTATTACAACGCAGGCATTACATTGCATGTCACTACAATGCATGTCATTACAACGCCTGCCACTACAACGCAGGCATTACATCGCAAGTCATTACAATGCATACCATTACAATTCATAGTACCCTTACACTATCCAACACTTACCATACTGTTGCACTCACTGGAGTTAGAATAGTAATTTTTACCGCTACACTATCCAACACTTACCCTACTGTTGCACTCACTGGAGTTGGAATAGTATTTGTTACCCCTACACTATCCAATACTTACCATACTGTTGCACTCACTGGAGTTAGAATAGTAATTATTACCCCTATACTATCCAAAAGACATACCTTAAATGCGATGTAATGGTATGCATTGTAATGGCGTGGGTTGTCAAGGTATAATATGATGTCTGGGAATGCGTTCTAAAGGTAGTTTCTGAAAATGCGATGTAATGGCATGCAATGTAAAATAATGCGTTGTAAAGGATGTTGCGATGTAAAAACTGCGTTGTAAAGGCAAGCATCGTAAATGTATGTGTTGTAACATCATACATTCCATGAGATGTTTGGTGAGGTCAGTCGGTCTGGCTGCGGGCTGAAGTGTCTGTAAATGGCAGTGATTTTGTTGCTGAAGAATTGAGAGTGATTGCTGCAGAGGTCCTTTGAGGGGGTGATTGAGCTGGAGGTGCCTGATGATGAGGTGAAATCTCCCATAATGGTAAATATTTCTTTGTTTCTGTTGGTGCTGGCATCTTTTAATTCCATCAGCGCTGCGTATTTGGTGGCCCAGATCATTTGGTGGTATCGTCTAAGGGCAGATTTGAAATTGTTCCTGTCTGTATTGTCCTGGCTCATTGTCCAATTGCACTCCAGTGGTTTGCAGTGGTGTTTCACCAGTTTAAGATCCTCTGTGTACCAACTGGATCTGCCGCATTGCTGTGTTTGAGGGGTGCCAAGGAATTGGCGCAGGAGGTGATCCAAGTGTTGAAATTCTTGATGGGTTTGGGGAGGCTGTTGCTGTTTTTGGGTCAGTGAGTGTTGAGAGCGGTGTTCTAGTCCTTGTCAATGATGCTGTTCCAGTTTCGGTGGGCTGGTCTAGTGGTGGTACATGTGCATTGGAATGGGAGAAAGATGCGGATCTTGACATGGGTGTGGCCTGTCCAGGGGACTGGTGTGAGTTCATCATCTCAAATGTTGTTGAAGTTGATGTAAACAGGGTCCAGGACAGGTCAGGCAACATGGGTAGGTCCCTTTTATTTTTGGGTGAGGCACAGGCTTCCAAGGTCCTCACTGAGTGCTCTTGAGTTAGGGTCGGGGTTGTCTTGCAGGTGGAAGTTTAGGTCTTGGAGTAGGGTGTTATTGCTAGCATCGAGGGTGAATAGTGTGATGAACTCCATGTTGTGCTGGTGAAGTTGGTGTGTGGTCCCGGTGGTCTGTAGCTGAAAGTACTGCTTAGGGTAAAGTTGGTTGGGACGTGGAGCTTGAACAACAGGTGTTCCATGTTGGGAGGATGACTGTCCGTGGATGTGATGGAGCTGAATGTGTTCTTGTGGATGATGGCAATCCCACCTCTGGGCTTGTGAAGTCTACTTTGCCTTTCAATCTTGTATATGTGGGGGATGGTTGTGGCGATGTCAGGTTCCGAAGCAGGGTTCAGCCAGGTTTCTGTGAGGAAAAGCTGGTCCCAGATGTCAGTGGTGTATTTGTTGAGTGAACGGGTGTTGAGGAGCATGCATGCGAGTATGGAGTGTTATGTCGATGGTTGCAGGACTGTGTGAGTGTGAGAGAGTAGGGTGTTTGATGCTGTTGGTGAGGTGAGTGCTGGGTGTGGGTAAGTGTTTGAAAGCTTACAGGAAGTGCAGACGAATGCTCCCTCAGTGTTGTGTGGTGAGGTGAGGCAGCAGCATGTAGAGGGGCAGTGGAGGTTAAGGGTGTGGAGGATAGAAGAGTGGTAGCAGCAGGAGAGGGGAGGACCAGAGTTCCTGGCAAAGGGTGTGGTCCAGGCATGGATGGGCACAGAAGGGCTTGGCTTTGGCATGCCAGCAGCGCACCCACTGCACATCCACTTTATGGCACCCATTAAGTAGGTCCTGATAACAGGAGAAGTGATGTCACTTCCTGCACAAATGAATTATGGGAACTCCAGTGTTGCCACTTCCTGTGCAAATGGATATTTTGGAAATCCAAAGACCACCAAACCTTCTCCACCTTGACTCTCAGTGCGATGCGATCTTGCCACTGTCACTTGCAGCAATGCTTTTTCTTTCAAGTGGAGTCCATGGGTGGAAAAGAGCTCAGTAAGGTGCACCAGATTTGCCCGGAAAGAATGTGGGTATGTATGCTCTCCTCGCCTATGATGTCCATGCAATAGTGTGCATGTTTGCCATTGGCCTTGAAATGTTGAGTTGGTCAGCCGCTGACAGAAGTTATAACTCATGGATGAACTATTTCAAGATAATATGTTTATGACACTTGAGCACTTCAAGGAGGATGTCATCACCTCGACCTCACAAGAAACATTTCTTTATTATATGCTTAAAGTGTGCTTGGGACTCCTCTCCCAGACTACCTGAGGGAACTAGAGTGTCTCAAATAACGAAACCTGCTGATAGAAATGAGCTGCCCACACATTATGCCTTGCATCTGCAAAGAGGTACATTTTATAAGCAAACCAGGGTTGCATGAAGCTTGACTACAATGGGACGCACCCTAGACCATTCAAATTCACTGATGAGCAGTGGACTTATTTCTTTAAATAGTAAGTACAGACTTGTTAATTTTAAACTCACTCAAAGATTCTACTATACTAGTCAGGTCACTGCATCAGACTGTAGCCAAAGAGGGCTCCACAATGTCAGATAGGCATTGGACGTGGTATCAGTGGACCCTCCAGAGGCTTTAAACAGGGCAAATGTATCTTTCTAAAATGTTCTTTTTCAAAATATTTCTTACAAATCCAACTCCACCAGTAAAGTGGATGTGTAATAAATATTTCAAATGTCCAATAATTATTTTTATAGGTTTTAACTAGATGGAGATATCATTATTAAAGTGATGTTGGATCCTAATGCTTTCCTTTGGAACAGCCAACCTGCTACTGTGAAAATAGCTTTTGGGCCTTTTCACTGGGACATATTTAACATTAAACCTTTACAGGTCCTACTTTTAAATACCATGCCCCGTGTTATGAACAGTAAGGCCTACTTAGAGTTAGGAGTGACCTAAAAATATTTTTTAAATGGGTTTAAGCTTGTCAAAAGAGGTTATTTTGATTGATTGAATTTGCAGTTTAAACCTGCCCAGCCAGGCTGCAAATCGTTGGCCTGCAATCATGTTTAGACTGCCAATGTAGTTGAAGGCACAAAGGGTGATATAGTCCACTTGTGATATTTAACTGCCCTGGGTATGCCTCAGTGCCATATACTAGGGACTTAGAGGTAACTTAAATATTCTTATTAGGGGTATGTTAATTTCATCATACCGAAAGGGTGAGATGAGGCACTTTACCATTGGTTAGCAGGTGTAAAGTTCTATAGCCAGCATAAACAGACAAGGCAAACATCTGGGAGTACACCATGCACAAAATGGTAATTTCCAAAAGACATATTGTAAATCTGAAATGTGACGGATGTCATGATAGGGTCTAAGAATTGATAAATCTCGCTTGGTGTTGTCCTGAGATTCAGGCTTATTGAGGGAAATATTTTTGGGAGATACACAGCATTGACACTTTTTTTTTTAGCAAAGCAGAGTAGGGATGTGCTGGGGCAGGGGGTCTACGTACCAAGGTGAATGAGTGAATACAATATTTAATAAACTGCAACAATGATTCAGACATGTATTACCACACTCATGCTACCTATGTCAAGACCTAGAGATATAGATGTCCACGCTGACACAATTTGATATCACAGACACAGGCTTAGTAATGGGGCAGGAACTGAGAGAACCTCCCAAGCACAAATAAAGAACTAACTTGATATGGAATGTAAGAGCTGTACATTTGTGTAAATTAACCTACACACTTACTTGCATAAATGTTTGGCAAGTCTCTAGATGTAGTGATAATAACGTTCAATGATATGCAATGTCAGGAGTATTATGCTATCTGATGTGTTGCTGTGTAATGTATTTGAAAATGAATAAATAATAAAAGCTAAGAATGGAATAGTTAGAGCCTTTCATGGGCAGGTAGAATTTATTCACAGACTACTGTTTAAAGGTTTTCAAAGATATATTTACAATGTGCCATTGTTTGTAGCACATTGTGAGTATGCACATGATCTCTTAAAGAGAGATGCATCCATTCCATGATTAACAGAATCCAAAACATGCCCTTTCTTGAAGGAAGTGTACAGTAAAGACAGCATGTAAGGATGATGGCATACTCATGACTGTCTTTTATTGCTTCACTGTATCTCAGCACGCTGTCCAGTTTCCAGGGGCCCATGTTAAAATATTACTCTTTAAGGGTCCCAGGTAATGCTATAATTCTGACTTTTTTGCAATTAATGGCCGTTTTCCTGACCTTTTGCATTTTAGCTTCCACTATAGCCAGCGGGACCTGCTTTTAGAGGTTGAGTTGGGGATTGCAGGTGCCCAGAGATCTTGACAGCACTGTCCCTGTTTTATTTGATAGTGTCTGTTATCACTTTCCACTTCTACCTTTGTTCAGCTTGATCATTGTTTTTGCCCTGTTGTTACTTTATTGTTAGTTGTTTTGTATTTACAATATTATGCATGGTACAGGATGAATACGTTTCGAAATGCAGCAGAGAGGGCACTAATTTGCAGTGACAGCTTTGGGGCGGTGCAACCGGTGTCGTCGCAGCGGTCGCCAAGGTCAAGTAGGCGCCGTATTCATGACAGGATGAACTGAGATAAGAACAACTTGCAGTGATATTTGTGTGTGCTGCATTTTCCAAGGGGATAATTAAAATGGTACCATAGCTCAGGTGGTTAATGCACTTGAGGGTTTTGACTCTCAATATAGTAACATATAGGGCTAATGTTCCTGCTGCAAAGCCCAACCTGTGACATGCAGATCCCAGATTAGAAGTTAACCCAAGAGCGTAGTGGGTTATTGATGTTGTCAAAGAGATCCTATTGTTACTTGGTGTTCATAAATAACAACCCTTCCAATGCAGTACACTAAGCTAACATAGGTTTATAACCTAATGTTTTTCCGTCAATCTTTGATCATTCTAAGGTTGCTGAAAAAGGGTTCCTTTGGGTAGCAATGCAATTTTATCAGTTTGACACTCCAGTCATTGTATTACATTTATAGGCAAATTTACTAACAATTTGCACCAGGTTTGCATCACAAACGTGATGCAAACCTAGTGCAACATGATGTTTTGGGGCTTCCTTTCCAGCATAAATCCTGAATTGCATTGGCTAGTAGCCCTCAAGTAACACAAAGTAGCACTATGAGCTACTTTACCTCATGGAGGCATATCACAGGTGGTACATGGACGTTCCCATGCATATACCCATGGATTTTGAGGATTACCCCTATCTGCTAATTTTTGTAGAAAGGGCTTGAAAAATAAATGATGCCTTCTCAACGCAAATGTAAAGTTGGAGAAAAGGTATATTTTTGACAAACCTTTCCAACCTTGCATGTGTGCTCCACCATGTACTGTGGTCCAAGGGTATGTGCATTGGCATCAGGCAGCCTAAGATACCACACCACTTGGCGCCAGAGCAAAAGACCCATATCTTAGTAGATACAGTGCTGTTGTGCTCTCTCATTTTCACGCCACATAGCTCAGCACAGCAACTTTAGTTACTTTGTATGACTCATTGTCTGTGCATAATATGTTTGTGATGTAATGCGGTCTGACAATCTCCAATGGAATGAGTAGTACTAAATAAAATAAATAATTGTGGGAGATGGGCTAAAAAGAGATTAGGGGCACCATAGAAAGGCGGTTGTGATGGAATCCATGAAGAAGGAATATTGTGGGGGACCAATAAAGATTGTCTCTATGGAGACCACCAACCTTAAAGCAGCACCTGAGGGAGAATGTGAGAATAAAGCGAGACAAATATAAAGGAGAGTAAAAGAGACAGAAGGAGGTGGACGAAATATTAGGGAAGCAGAGAGAGATAAATAGAGGTGTGCGAGCAATGAAAGAGCAGATAAACGGGAGGGATGTGAGAGAAAAATGAGACAAAATGAGCTAGAAGAGAGGAAGAGAAATTAGGAAGGGAGAGGAGCAGACTGACAGACACAGGGAAGAACACGATTAGATGAGATTGGAGACATACAGACAAATCTGAAGTGATGAGAGAAAAAGAAAAATTAGAATGAGTTTTTCAAGGGGATGAGATATGTTAGCACCCTAGCTGCTCCTTAGAACATTGTGGGGAGGGAGGTAACAGGGGCACGGACTCAGACAACAGAGGGCAGGAGGGAAGGAATAGAGGAAGTAAAATGACCATGCCGGGCAGGCGGGAGGGTCAGTGCCAGCAAAACAGACCTTGCAGGGCAGGCGGGAAGACAGTGACGCTGCCAAACGCTGCTACACGGATTGCCCTTACCTGCCTGCCACTTCTTCCTGGCCCACGCCACGCCACTTGCAACCTGGTGCTTGCCTCTGTCCTCCTCCCGCCGCCGCATCCGATATCTACAGCGGCCGCAGAGCGGAGGGGAGACCCGGACTACGTTTCCCGCCCTGCATAGCGGCGGGAGACGCAAGGAAACATCGCGCCAGGCGGCGCATAAAGAAGGCGTCACCCAGGAGGAAGCGGGTGACGCTGCTAAATGCTGCTACACGGATTGCCCTTACCTGCCTGCCACTTCTTCCTGGCCCACGCCACGCCACTCGCAACCTGGTGCTTGCCTCTGTCCCCCTCCCGCCGCCGCAACCGATATCTCCAGCGGCCGCAGAGCGGAGGGGAGACCCGGACTACGTTTCCCGCCCTGCATAGCGGCGGGAGACGCAAGGAAACATCGCGCCAGGCGGCGCATAAAGAAGACGTCACCCCGTGTCGCGGGAGCACGCGGGAGTGCCCGGGGCTAAGCCCGGGCAAAGGGCGGGCCCTCTAAGGCCCTCACAGGTCCGAGAAGGACGGGACGGGCCACCCCTCTGTCATCCAGCCACGCGGAACACTGCCTAAGGTGACTGTTATATATATTAGTGGTCTTAGCCCTGTGGGATAACACTAGAACTGTATCATATACTTTTTGATCCCAAGTAGTGGTTACGGCTTTATAGCTTAAGGAAATCAGCTCCTACAATAACAGCATGATGAAAGCTAAAAAGACACCCATCGCTACAAGATCCTCCACTAGGAATAAAGTGGTCCCCACCACACCTCTCCCAAGCCTCACTGCTATCGATTTAATGCTACAGAAAACGATAGGCATTGTGGCGGATGCAATTCAAAATACAGAGAGGCGTCTTTCCTTAACTCCAAATTTGTGTTTCCCAAACTTGTCATTACATAATATTGTTACCATCAACACTTCTGATATCACTATAAACTCACAGGAATCACTTTCAATATAGTCCTTCTCAGGGTTGCCAAATACCCAAGGCAGGGAAAATACACTACCAGATTTAAACATACCATCAGATTGTAACAACAGGGAAAGTAGCCCTTTGCTGATTTGTAGTACACAGAACAACCTGGGCCCTTTTTCCCCTACAGCTACGCCTACTGCTTCGCCACGGGTAGATGATGAATACTCTGGGAGAACACCGTCCATAAATGATCCTGTCCCTGACAAAGGCAGTCCGATAATTAAGCCCAAAAGAGGGAAAGGAAAGAAAACAAATTCATTAGTCAGGAAAATTTACCGGCCCCTCAGCAAACACAAGTCCTCAGTAAAGGACGTTTGGTCCAATTTTAGATTGGCCAAACTGATAAATAAAATTCCAAATCACCTGGCATTACCAACACCTAGCTCAGCGGCATCTTCACAACTAGAAGTTACACAGGTAGAAAACTTGAAAGTTAGTGTAGATCAGGCAAGCCAGACTGAATCAATACACTTAAGTGAAAACACACTCCTAACACAACTGGAACGTTTAATGAGGTCCCTTCTGATTCCAATACGTGAAAGAATAACAAAGTTGGGTGAAACTATTGAGAAATTAGAGGTGTCACAAAACGAAAAGTCCGTAACTATGTTAAAAACCCTAAGATCACCACTGTCAAAGGTCAATCCAACAATGGCCAAAACTACACCAAAGGTGCTTAATACCAAAAATCTAAAAGTAAAGAAATCATCACATAGTAGCAATATTAATCAGAGTTTGGCTCCCTCTTCCGCAGTAGTAGCCCAGATTGATCCAAATGAAAACCTTAGTGTCCCTGAAAATGCCTCACTGACAGAGGGTACAAATCCGAATATGGCATCTGAGGCTCCTACAGCCGAAAATGACGAGAGTGAATGGGCTGCAGAGGGTTTTAGTATCGACGAACATAACGATCAGCCCGGGCCTTTAAAGCCCATAGTACCTCAAAATAGGGCCAAAAATGACTGCTCTGAGAAACTTACAATCCGGATAACAGTTAAAAATCCCATCCATATCAATCTCCCCCCGGAATCTCACCCCTACACCATAGTAATGATAGGCATCCCGAAACTTGGTGAGGGGAAAACGGAAACGTACGGGGAATTAAAAAATAAAGTGAGCCACTGGCTAACCACCCACAGACCGATTCCCTCACACTTCAATGGCCATATATCCCATGTCAGAAGGGTAGACTGGGTGGGACACAGATTTAAGTCCACAGAGGGTGAGTGTATTATCGTAAGTTTTAGAGACACCCGTGTGGCAAGTTACATCAGCAGTCGGAGGGATGGTCTCACAAATAGTCTGATTCGCACTATAGGTCTTAGCTATTTCTATCCTCCAAATGATCGGGGGCTAAATGACACGCATCAACATTTCTCGCTGGAACAGGGGACGTTTAACGCTTATGTTAACGAACATCCAACCTGGGACATTACAGGGAACTATGGGCATTATACCCCAAATGACTCATTGCATCCAAATCGGGCCATACCCAGGGATTATAGAATTATAAATCCCTTTGCCACGAAATCAGAGAGGCGGGAAGGCCCACATCATTTATATCAATATGAGAATCCTTACTCAACTCATTTCAATAACCAGTACAGTGTCCCTATTTCAGATAGGTTTGATGCCCTTTACGGACAGGGAGGCCTGGAGGGGGTTGATTGACTACCTGTAACATCAATTTTGTCTGATTACACCGACTACATACATCATGATATAGGCCTAGGTAACGAGGTTAACACAAATGCGTTGCAAGAATCCATTCCCGTTGAAAAACCTAAACTAAACAACCTCATAGATCAAGAAAAGGGATCCCCATTAGAGGTCGTACCATCACTAGTCCGGCTAAACCCAACCACTGACTTATTAAATGACTATAGCCCTGTTCCCACTCACACAGATCAAACTTATAACATCACGGAAGAGCAGGTAGTCATATGTATAGAGCCACCTTACGTTAACCTAGCTGATAAGGTAAACATAGACATAGACACCGAAATATTGTGCTCATTAACACCCTGTAGTGCAAGCTTAGTCTCTTGGAATACTGCAGGGCTGGCTGATAAAGCTTGTGACCCCACCTGGTTGTCTTTTGTCAAGCAACACGCTGTGATATGCCTCCAAGAAACATGGCTGGTAGAAAAAAATGTTTTTATTGAGGAGCATCAAAGTTTCTTCACACCAGCCGAACCATCGAGTAGTGGAAGAGCAAAGGGGGGCCTGGCAACCTACGTTAATTTGGCACTCACTTGTCAAACAGTCAAGCGTCATTCTGGCAACAGAAATATCCAAGTTCTAGAGCTAAAGAGGGGCAAAAACACCCTGACTCTGATCAACTTTTATAACGCAGTAAATCAGAACGGAGAGTGCAACTTATTACCCTTGTGTGACTTCTTGAGAGACAATGCGGGAAATCTGCCGCGCCAAATACTGATCGCAGGTGATTTCAATACCCATCCTTGTGGGAACCCAGGAGTGACTGTTATCGGACAATTGGGATGTAATAGCCTGAAAGGCTTTCACTTTGATCATTCTTGGCGTGGAACACAACTAAACACCCTGATGAACGAAAATAATTTAATTACAGCCATGACTGTGGTGGCGGAGCAAACCCTTCACCCCGTCCCCACGTATAAAGGCCACATAAATGGGTCATACATAGATCACATCTTATTATCCACTGATCTTGCCAATTTCGTCTTAGACTTCTCCATCCAAATGAACATTCATAGTGACCACAACCCTATCTGCATCAAATTGGGTGGGGGAATTTTTGAACAGCGTAAGCCACGTGAAGCTCGTGGGACTTTAAAGTGTATAAATGGAAAGCGTTGCTTAAAATGGACAATGGTGAACTGTGAAAACTTGTACACCTCAATTAATAACCTGTGCAGTTCCAAACTTTCTCTCTGTGTGTCACTTGTATCATCATCACAACAAATCTTGGCTGCATTTAAGGATGTTGTATTAACAGTAGGGTCACTGTTAATGGTGCCAGTTAAAGGGAATGCCGGCAGTAACCCGAAATGGTTTGACAACTCCTGCTCTAAGGCCAGCCGAGACCTCAAGATGGCCCTGAAAACAAAACCCAGAGACTCGGTTCATATTAAGGCTAAGGGCGGGCGTAGTGGGCGTAGTGGGGCTCCACGGAGCTACGCGGAGTGGGCGAGAAGCTACGCCCACTCCCGCACTCCGCGTAGCCCCACTACGCACCTCCCTCCCGCTCTCCTCTACATACATTATTTAAGCAAAATACCCTTAATAAAGCAATTTTAAAGCATTTACCGTGTCCGGGGCACGTCCGGGGCTCCCTCTTGGAATCGCGTCGCCATGGATACCAATGCGCATGCGCGGGCGGCCGCGCATGCGCATTGGTATCTATGAAGGGACGCTATTCCAAGAGGGAGCCCCGGACGAGCCCCGGACACGGTAAGTGCTTTAAACTTGTTTTATTAAGGGTATTTTGCTTAAATAATGTATGTAGGGGAGGGCGGGAGGGAGGCGGGTGGCGGCCGACTCGGCTACGCACACGGAGTGGGCGTAGTGTTGCCGGCTACGCTGTCTACGCAAAATGCGTAGGAGGCAACACTACGCCTACTCCGTGGGCGTAGCCGATTCGGACGCCCAGGGTTAATTAAGGCCATGCGCACCAGGTATAACAAGTCCCTTGCTATACGAAAGAAAGAGGTAAAGACAAGTGTTTGGGAGACCCTCTTAGATCCTAAAACCTTGGGAAATTATAAATAAACCCCTGTTTGACCAACCAAGTAATTCTGTTCTTGGCACAAACATCCCAGAGGAGGAGTGGGTCAACCAGTTTAGTTCGATTTTTAAAAGTAATGAGTCTCAAGCAGAATATAGTTTTGTCGCTCCTAAGGAGAACTTTCTGCTCTTTTCAATTAATGAGGTTGAAAAAGGAATCCAAGGGTTAACAAGTAACAAGGCCCCAGGACCAGATGGCCTCCCTCTGGATCTTTTTAAATCTTGCACATCGCTATGGGCGCCTGTCCTAACCGCTGTACTTAATGCAGCAGCGGTTTCTGGCTGCCCAAAGTCGTGGGGGGTCTCCACCATCGTACCCGTGTTTAAGAAAGGAGACCATAATAGCCCCCTCTGCTACAGACCAATATCTTTAATTAACTCCGTGGTCAAAGTAGTGGGGGGAGTAATCTTAAACAGGTTAGTTGCATGGGCAGATGAAAACAAAGTAATATCCCCAATTCAATATGGTTTCAGGCCCGGTCACTCTACGGTCACCCAGTGTTTGAACCTGTATATGATCATAGGGAAATACACCATGGCCCGCCAAGGTACAATTCACATGGCGTTCATGGACCTATCGTCGGCTTTCGACTGTGTAAACCGCGGTAGGCTCTGGGACGCCATGGCCAAAATGGGTGTAGAGCAGAACCTAATTAACCTGCTAGTAGATATGCATTCTGACACGAGAGCAAATGTCCGGTACACACAAGATCTAAAAGTAATGAGAGACTTTGGAGTGCATCGGGGTGTCCGGCAAGGGTGCATTCTAGCCCCGTTCCTCTTCAATTTATATATAAATGACCTGGAAGAGCATCTTTTAAACACGGGAGCAGATTACCCCTATGTCGGACGGAAAGATCTGCCGGTTCTGCTTTACGCGGATGACGCAGTCCTGTTATCCAGGACTGCAATTGGTCTTCAAACATTGTTAAATTCCTTCCTTGCTTTTATGAAGTCTCGAGACCTGAGCATTAATAACTCCAAATCCTACGTAATGAAGGTAGGCCAAGGTAATAAAAAGCCAAACTACCTCAATGTTAACGGGGAAAAAATCCCAGTAACAAAAACATTTTCTTATCTCGGAGTCCTGTTCGATCACCAACTGAACTGGGGACCCGCGGTACAGAAGAAAAAGGGGGAGGTAACCCGGGCAAATGCAGCAATACTTGACTTTGCAAGAAAAATGGGCAATAGCCCAGTGGCTGCACTGCTCCAACTTTACCAGGCCAAGAGCGTTGCCACTGCATGCTATGGTAGCGAGTTATGGGGGTATGCCTCATTGGGAGCCTTGGAGGTAGTGGAAAACAACTTTCTAAAACAGGTATTGAGGGTTCCAAGGGGAACAGCAAACTTTTCTGTACATGAAGAGTTGGGTATGCCTTACCTATGTGACAAGATAGCCGTAAACCCTTTACTTTGCTGGCTAAACTGCTGGTTAAACAGTGATTTACCCCTTACCCAGCAAATCTTGAGGGAAGCATTAACATGGGAAAATAGGCTTAAAGTTCTCTGGATTAAGTACTTAAGTAACTGTTTTACTGAACTAGGGCGCCCCGAACTCTTTTCAACCCCAGAATCCATTACAAAATCGGATGTTATTAATGTGAAGAAGATCTTTATTACATCCAGGTATTTAGCCCGGGAGGATGGCGAACTAAAGAAAGGAAGTGTACGGAAACATGTGCTACTAAAAACCTCTTTGCTCATGGAACCGTACCTGTCATGGCCCATGTCAGGTTACGACCGTTTCCTGCTGACGAGGTTTCGCCTGGACTTATTTCACCTATTATTGGCCGTGCCTAAGGGGACCCACCGTGGTCAAGTGTTGCCGGCTTGCGGCTGCGACGAAAAGTCTCCGCAAGACCAGGCACACTTTCTTTTTATCTGCCCCTACTACACTGTACCACGGAGGCTATACTTAAAACCTTGCCTCAAAAAATTGAACTTTGCACAAATCAGACCCGCACTTTATTACCTTCAGCTGTTAAATTGTGATTGCACTTTATTTGTATGCAGCTTTTTAACCCCTTCAGCGCTGATGACAAAGCCAGCTCGTCATGGGCGTTACCTGCGCTACGCGGATGACGAGCTGGCTTTGTCACAAACCGCGCATTTTTCAAATTCCAGCGCACAGCGGGAAAACGCGGTAGCGCGGTAGAGGTTAAAACTAGCACTTAAATTTAGGAAAAGCATGGAGGGGTAACAGTGCTACTGATAGATATATTTTTAGATAATAATAATTTTTTATATTTTTATAGTACATTCCGCTTGTGACTTTCTTGTTCTATGTTGCTTTTAAAATCTTTTTGATTGTATGTGTTAATGTATGTCTAAAAATATGCTTTTATGGTTGTTACCACGAATAACCGAATAAAGTTATTTGACTTGACTTGACTTGACTTGACAGTGGCAAAACAACAGATGGTAGAGGTCAAGAGGGATGGGGCAGGGGCACGAGTCAGACAATGAAGGGCAGGAGGCAGGGTAGGTAATAGGGGGAGTGCAGCACAATAGACCACACAGGGCAGGCAGGAGGGCAGTGGCAGCACAGCAGACCATCGAGGGACAGCGGTAGGGTAGGGGCATGCACACAGGCAATGGAGGGTAAGATGAGTGGGTATGGGGCAGTGAGCTAACTACACAGGGCTGTTGGGAGAGGCAGTGGCACCACTAACATTTTTTAGTTGTTCTTATTTATGACAAAAGTGTGGCACACCTGAAGCCACCGTGATTAAATCAAAGCTGTAAAACAGAAAAAAGTCCTTTAGAAATTAACAAAATGAGGGGAATTGTTTTGAGATAGAAATTATGGTTAGTGCTGTCTCAGACAAAATTAGGCAACAGTATGAGTTCTTAAATATCTCCCTCACTCATTTCAGTAAAAAGAAAATTGTGACACACAAACTGAAACATGTACTTTCAACACCATTGGCAGCCTACCAGTTAACTTCTTGGTGATCAACTGCGGCTTTACCACAGTGTTTTAATGAGCAACTAGAGTGCTAACATTCTGTATTTATGACAAATCTGTGGCACACCTAAACAAACACCATCTTCATGGAATAAAAGCTGTAAAACTGAAAGCATTTCCCACAGAGGATACTGTAGTAAATGAAGAAATGAAGAAGCTTGAGAACAAAAGTCTCCTATGGTGGCCGCCTGAGAAAAAAAGCACAAATATAGCATGAATATCACCTAAATGTAGCCCAAATGTAGCCCAAATTTAGCTCAATAGTAGAAGTAACTCATACAAGAAATAATCAAGTGAATAACTGGATTAAAAAAACTTAAAATAGCAACTCTTTTAAAGCCCTTTGTCATTAATTGAGCACCCAGAAAATGTGTCCTAGTTCAGCTTTCTAAGAACTAACCCTAATTTCTATGAGCAAAGAACTACCTTATTTTGATCATTTATAAAATAAATGTTTTAGGTTTTATCGTTCAAGATGACTTCAGTTGTGCCACACATTTGCATAAATACAGAATGTCAGCCCTGTTCATTAGAGAACTGTGGGGAGGTAGGCATCACGGGCACAGGCTCATAAAACACAGGGTAGGAAGAAGGAGTAAGGGCAGAAGAAGCTGACCACGCTGGGGATGGGGAAGGGGGAGCAGTGCCAGTAAAACAGACCAGACAGGGTGGGTCTGAGGGGCAGTTGCAAAACAATTTACCACGGTGGCAGGAGGGATGGGCAGTGGCACCACAATGGACAATTGTGGGTAGGAGGTAGGTGAACGGGGCCGCAAGCTGACCACACACAGTGGGCAGCAGGGGTAGTGGCAGCACAACAGACTACACTGGGCAGACGAGGGGGGCAGTGGCAGCATACCAAACCATGGAGGGCAAGAGGTAGAGGGCAGGGGTGTGCACATGGACACCAGAGGGCAGGGGGGAGCGGGCAAGGGCAGCAAGCTAACCACACAGTGTAGGTGGGAAGGGCAGTGGCAGAACTACGGATTATGGAGCACGAGGGAGGGGCAGAGGCATACACATGAAAGTGGAGGGCATGGGGGAGTCAAGGGCAGCAAGCAGACCAAGAAGGGCAAGCTGGGAGGGCAGCGGCAGCACAACAGATAATGAAGGGGAAGATGGGCAGGGGCATGCCAACAGACTACTGAGGGCAGGAGGGAGGTGGACGTGCATAGACTCGAACAACGGAGGGCAGGAGAGAGAGGGACAGGGGTAGTGGCTGGGAAACAATTTGGCCATGCAGGGCAGGTGCAAGGGGCAGTGGAAGCAAAATGGCCCATTCAGGGCAAGTGGAAGGGGGGTGGCAGCGCAGCAGACCATGGAGGGGGGAAGGAAGGTGCAGTGGCACCACAACAGACCAAGGAGGACAAGAGGGGGGGTAGGGCCTTGCACATGGATGACAGAGGGCACGGAGGAAGAAGGCAAGGACAGCAAGCTGACCATTCTGGGCAGGAAAGAGAGGCAGTGGCAGCACAAAGCTCATGGCAGGGAAGGTGCACGGACCCGCACATGGACAATGGAGGACAGAGGTTTAAGGGCAGGAGCAGCAAGCTGATAATGCAAGGCAGGTGGAAGGGGCAGGGGAAGCACAAAACACCATGGAGGAGAGGAGGGAGTGTATAGAGGCGTGCACTCGGATAACCAGGAAGGTAGAAGGGGCACTGGGGCAGGGAGAGCAAGCTAACCACCTAAGCCAAGTGGGTAGGGCAGCACAATGGGCCACATGTGGCATGAGGGATGGATAGCGGCAGCACAGCGGACCATGGTGGGTAAGAGGGATGGGACAGGGTCATGAACAAAGGACCATGGAGGGCAGAAAGTAGGGACAGTGGGAAGGGGGCAGGGGCAGCAAACTGACCACACTGGTTGGGCAGGGGAGTGCAGGGGCAACACAGCAGACCATGCAGGTCAGGCAGGAGGAGCGATAGCAGTACAATGGATCATGGAGGACAGAAAGGAGGTGATAGACACGTAGATTGGATGATGGAAAGCAGGAGGAGGAAACAGGAACATGAGCAGCAAGCTGACCATTCAGGCCAAAGAAGGGGCAGTGGCAGTACAACAGACAGTGCAGGGCAAACAGGAGGGGCAGTGGTAGCTTAATGGACCATGGAGGGCAGGAAGTGGTGGGCAGAGAAATGAACACAGACAACAAGGGGCATGGGAAAGCAAGGTAAAAACATGGCAGGAGCAGGGGCACTAGGGGGCAGGTCCGGAGTAAAAGATAACGGTGGAACAAAGGAAAAGGAGGCAGCCGCCCGGTCCGGAGACCGCTGCAGACACGAAATCCAAAGCTACATGCTCGGGCAGATTGGACCTGGTGGACAGCTGGAGGCAAAAGCGCAGTGAGGCCGAGAAGGCAACCAACGACAGCAAGGGGCTGCACCCGCACATTAAGAGACAGCGGCGGAGTGAGCTAAACAAAGAGCAAGGTAGGCAACCATATTAAAGAATTGAAGGCTGCAAATCCATAGCCGCATTCACTCTGTGTTAGCAAGCAAGGCCACGAGGCTCGTAAATAAACGTGCGGAGACCACCATCAGGCTAGGAGAGTCACGTAGAGCCCAACCGAATACCGGTCGAGTCTAAGTCCCAAAGCAGGCCTCCCGCAGCGCAAAAAGAACATTGGGCACTAAGTAAGGAGAAAGCAGCAGAGAACATTAAAGAGCACGCACTCGTTGCTGAGGAGCAGAGAGATAATTAACTTAGCTGCCATTTTTAGATGATCGCAGGAACCAGTGAGGGCCTTGTAAATACCTTGTGCGAAAGCAGAAGCAGGAAGGGTGTATTAGCTGACACTGGGCTCCCTAAGACCCGCAAACACAGACACAAAGTGGGACCTGCTACTGAATACATTAAGGGCACACAGAAGCAAGCGAGATAGCCCACAAAAACTTCATGAGCAAAAGAACCCCAAATCACTATGATATTGCAAAGAGAGCAAAGTAACACAGAACAGAGCTCTGAGCACAGCTAACACAGTTGCTCCAAAATAAAGACTGCCGAGCATCACTGAGGAGAGTGTAACACACACATACATTACCCCCGAGAGCACGAGGGCACCTCCGCAAGCTGGGAAAACTCACAAATAAATCTGTGTGCTGTAATTCAGGCCTTGGAAGAGTCATGCCAATAAAAGCAAGCATTTGCAATGCAATAGGTCTCGCATTTGGAAAGTTTGAGCTACTGGTATGGTAAATGTCAACATCTTTATTTATGTGTTTTAGAAATTACTGACATTAATAGCTTTGTCCTTTACAATGTCAAAAGTTATTACTTTTGCAAATGTGACACCTATAGAATTTGTAATGTAATGTGTGTGGTGTTGTGTGTGTGTGTGTTAGGGGTTGTGTGTGTGGTGTGTGTGTGTGTGTGTGTGTGTGCAGTTGTGTGTGTGGTGGGTTGTGTGTGTGCAGTTGTGTGTGTGGGGGGTTGTGTGTGGGGGTTGTGTGTGTGGGGGTTGTGTGTGGGGGGGTTGTATGTGGGCTTGTGTGCGTGGGTGTGTTGTGTGTGTGGGTGTGTTGTGTGTGTGTTAGTGGGGGGTTGTGTATGTGTAGGGGGGTTGAGTGTTGTGGTTTGTGTTGTGTGTGTAATTCTGTCTGTGGAGTTGTGTGGTGTTTTGTGTGTGGGGTTGTGTTTTTTGTTGTGTGTGGTGTGTGTGGGTGTGTGTGTGTGGGGGGTGTGGGGGGGTGTGGGTGTGTGTGTGGGGGAGTGTTGTGGTTTGTGTGTGTGTGTGTAATTCTGTGTGTGGTGTTTTGTGTGTGGGGTTGTGTTTTTTGTTGTGTGTGGTGTGTGTGCGTGTGTGTGTGTGGGGGGAGGGTGTGTATGTGTGGTGTGTGTGTGGGGTGTGTGTGTGGGGTGTGTGTGGGGGGTGTGTGTGGGGTGTGTGTGGGGTTGTGTGTGTGGGGGGCTGTGTGTGTTGTGTGTGTGGGGTTTTGTGTGGGGTTGTGTGTGGGGTTGTGTGTGGTGTGGGTTGTGTGTGGGGGGTTGTGTGTGTATGGGGGGTTGTGTGTGTGGGGTGCGTGGGGTTGTGTGTGTGGGATGTGTGTGTGGGGGGTGGGATGTGTGGGGTGTGGGTGGTGGGGTGTGTGGGGTGTGGGTGGTGGGGTGTGTGGGGTGTGGGTGGTGGGTTGTGTGGGGTGTGTGTGTGTGTGGTGCTGTGTGTGGTGTGTGTGTGTGGTGTGTGTGTGGTGTGTGTGTGTTTAGTTGTGTGTGTGGGGTTGTGTATGGTTGTGTGTGTGGGGTTGTGTTTGTGTTTTGAGTTGTGTGTGGGGTGTTGTGTGTGGTTGTGTGTGGTGGGGGTTGTGTGTGTGGTGGGGGTTATGTGTGTGGTGGTGTTGTGTGTGTGTGGTGTTGTGTGTGTATGTGGAGTTGTGTGTGTATGTGGAGTTGTGTGTGGTTGCGTGTGTTGGGTGTGTGTGTGTGTGTGTGTATTTGGGGGGGTTGTGTGGGAGGGGGCAGTGTGTGGGGGCTAATGTGAGAGGGGGCAGTGTGAGAGGGGGCAGTGTAAAGAGAGTGTGTGAGGGTGCGGGGTGTGTGAGGGTGCGGGTGTGATTCTGCAGTGTGTGTGCCGTAAAGTAGTGTGAGTGAGCAATGTGTGAGGGGGCAATGTGTAAGGGGGCAGTGTTGAGGGGACAATGTGTAAGGGGGCAGTGTTGAAGGGGTGGCGTATGAGGGTGCAGTGTGTGAGGGGGCAGTGGGTGAGGTGTGTGATTGTGCAGTATGTGTGCCCTAAAGTAGTGTGAGTGAGCAATGTGTAAGGGGTCAGTGTGTGAGGGGTCAGTGTGTGAGGGGTCAGTGGTTGAGGGGGCAGTGGTTGAGGGGGCAGTGGTTGAGGGGGGAGTGGTTGAGGGGGGAGTGGTTGAGGGGGGAGTGTGTGAGGGGGGAGTGTGTGAGGGGGGAGTGTGTGAGTGGTCTGTGTATGGTCAGTTTGTGAGGGGGTACGCACTTTCCGAGCAGCAGAGATTTTAGAAATCTGTCTTTATGGCCTTCCCTCTCAGCCTGCTGCATTATAGAGAGGCAGGGGTGGCGGGGAGAGTGGAGCAGCCAGCAGAGTGACACGATCTGTGTTGGGGGAGAGGAGGGAATTGAAGCGCAGATGGAAAGTACACAAACAACGCAACACACTGCAAATACAATTAGAAGCTTGCAGCAGTCTCTGGGTGAAAGCATACGTGTTTGGGTGCGTGAAGTAAACATTAAATTAAAAGTTAATAAGAGAGGGATGCAGAACACAGAGGCAGGAGAGTATTGAAGTTGAGGGTAGGCAGCAAGACACACAGAGGTGAGGCAGGATAAGAGTGCTGGGTGGGGAGAGAGTGAGATTCAGAAGAATGTAAGCAGGAGGGAAAGAAGGAGAATCTGACAGGGAATGCGATGACCAGGGAACCTGAAGTGAGCTAAGGTCAAGTAGTGAATCACACAGAGCCGTACTTCTTGACTCCTGCGATGGATATCGGGTGGCTTGTGTGTTTATTAGCACGGGTGCACACCAACTTTGGCCCAGCAGCAATAACTGGCTTCAGTTGCAGGATTTGTCACAGCAGGGGGGGGGGGGCAAGGGGTTAGTGCTCAACAATAAATCAGAAAAACAAACTATTGCTGCAAACTGACTCGGTTGGACATCCCGTGGCCATGCTGAATGAAACGGCCTGAGCTGCAACAGACCCAAAGTTAGCCTTTTCTTGTTGTGGCGTTATAAGCAAGGATTTGTGCGAACTGAATTAATACTCGACAGAAGTGTAAAATAAAATAGAGTAGGACTTCTGTGCAGGCCTGTTTGTATAAGTGAGAATGAATAAAACAGAGGAAAAGGAGGAGGAGAGAGATATGGAGGATGAAATAAATGAAGGGGCGAGAGGAAAGAGGTAGAGAAAGGAGACAGAGAAGGGAGAGAGATGACAATGACACAGAAAGGAAACGCTGGAAACTAGAAAGAAAACAAGAAGAGAAAGGGGGATAAGGAGGCGGAAACAACGACGATGATGAAAGATAAGAGGAAAAATAGGAGGCAGGGACGAAGAGAGCGAAAGTGAGAAAGAACGCAAGCCAGTAAGACAAATTGGGAGAGTAAACAAGTGATGCACGCTCTGTGCTGGGGAGGGACATTAAAGGAAGGGGGCGGAGAGGAGCCTGTGAAACTCACGGTGGAGATCAAAGAAAGGGTGGGAGGGACATTGGCGAGCGAGGGGTGAAGGGGTGTGCAGCCTGGTGAGCTGAAGTGGCAGCAGAGGCGGAGCGCGGCACGCGCGCACGAAGTGTCTGGTAGCAAATAGCAGCTGTTTACAATGCACGTGGTTGTTCTCACATGCACTGTACCCGATCCGCAGTTTGGGTACACTTTTGAAAGCCTTACTATAATCTCGCCAGCATCCCTAACGGGATTGCTTAGGTGAGACCTAAAAACCATACTAAGATATCAAAATTCATTAAATCCTGGTGTATAATTAGGAAGGACCTCAAAACCTGGATGTTCCGGCAGCATGTTCTCCCAGCGCCTCGAGACCCTCACAGGTGATGCAGACACGCTCTATAAATCCTGACTGATTGATTGATAGATAATTTCCACCTTCTACATTGACAAATCTATGAAGAACATCCCAGTATAAGTCTTCTCCTCCCCATCAACCACCTAAACATGTTGCTCCTAAAATTAAGTCTGAATGACACTCAAATAGGTTTGGGTCAAGCTGTTGCTGAATAAACTAACTACATTCAGACTGAAAGCCACAGAAATATAATAAATAACACAACATATGTATTTGTAAAGCACATACTCACCCTTTGGAGCATCTTGGCACTGAATTACAACCCAGACAACACTCGTCGGCTGCATTAACTGTGCAAGATTCCTTATGACAGGGTAGTGCCCCAGTTTTCAAGTATTCAGGTAAAGGTGGTGAAAAGTTACGAAAGTGCCAAAGGCTTTCGGATTGAAATTACTTAGATGCTTATTGTGCATGTGTCCCTTTAGATCCAAGATTAAAATACGCAAGAGAGCTGCAGTGTTCACTTTGTTTGCCAAAAGAAGAACTGCTATCCATACACGGGGTGAACCCAGAACTCAATACTACAGAAGGATGGGTCAAGGATGAAAGGGAATGGGCAACCACGGAAGAAATTGGTCTTAAATTAGTATTGACTGATAATAAAGTAGCAGAAGATATTTCAGACTGGAGGCCATATATACAGGACTTAACTGTACCTGCCCGATTCACTTTCCTTTTGCCCTGTAAGAGCAACACGTCTCATAATAGAGGTGGAAAAATATAATTGGAATGATAGAGTATGCCCTGGGTTTGGGCAGAAGAAACCATAGCAATTAGAACAAAGTTAGGTTAAATTGACCATATAAGGGTTCATATCTGCTCGATGGACTAAAAGATCGGAGGGTTTGAGAGTGGAGCTAAGCAATAGAAAATAACTGAATGGGATCTCAGGTACTGGTAATATGTTTATCATGAAACACTGTATTGTTTTTTAACCAGACTGTGCTTACTCTGGCGGTTCAGCAATTTGTGTAATAACGTCTGATCAATATCATTGAGATATAAAAAAATGAAAAATTATTGATAATAATTCTACAAATAGAGGGCACAGATACTTCCTCCCTCTCTACTACATAGTTTTGTCTGCACAATGACTGAAAGGGAGATGGACCAAATAGAGTAACACTTAAAAACGAATGACAACCTGCATGACTATCAATGAGAATAACTAACAACATGAAAGACTATCTTATTCACATACGTTACACAGGTATACCAGAGTTTACAATAAATTCGACCATACCACCTGGCTACCAAATGCAAAAGAAAATGAATAGCCACAAATCAAAACAATGCACAAATAAAATTCATACATTCCTTCTACTGCCCAGAACTCCCTAAATTTGCACAGATTTCCAATCTGACAAAATAAATACAACACATTGTGTGTTCGATAGGTCAGCTCTCACCCGACACTCTATAGTGTCCGCGCCAGCTGATCTAGTCGGTATAAGCCAACTTTTGTAATGTACAAGAGACACTTCACTGTGCAGTTGACAAGGGTGGTGGTCTGTTCTTATCTAAAACGCTCAGTTTCTCTGTCCCATATCTAGGGATGAATGAGAAAGGGATTCTTACCTCGGAACGGGTCGAAATCATAACGTTACTCACTGTATTATTATTTCAGTCAATCAATCCGTTCGTCAGTAGGTGTGGAAATTTCCATGTATGGAAAATGGGGGCATGCGCCCTGGCGTATCAGCAGCTACATTTATAAACTGGAAGCACTATAGTGAGTCATCACATCTGCTTACATCTATTTACTCTGTTACCGTTCACCTTATGTCAGCATGGGAGCGGGGTAAATGTATTAAGTCTACAAAGCAGGGAGCTGACTGACCGAGAACATAGGAGTTACTATGGTGAGAAACATCCCGATTCTTACATCACATCAACTGCATTCCAACGTTTAAGACAATTCCACAGCACAGACAACGAAAGAGAGAAAGGCGTAAAATGCTAACTAATTGATCTACACTAAAATGTTTTTCAACATATCTGGATCAAAGTGAGGGTCAGTATACCCAAGTGAATTGCCTTATATAAAGCATCAACCAGCATCTGAAAACCTAACTTTAACGACGATTGCGTACATATCTTGGAGACAACACGCCTTTACTTTTCTAGTATATCTATCAAGTTATGGACACTCTGGTTATTTCCTTGCCAGATTTATGTCGCATTTTGCTAACTTTTTACCTATTTGGGTAAAATTGTAGAACATTGCCAACATCAACATCCTTTCCATGCCTCTGGTTAAATAGGAAGGGAAAGGAAGGTAAACAAGCAAACAAATCCCCCCCGGCCCTCACATACCACATGCCGTCTACCTCCGGCCACAGAAACGCTGGAGCACGCACACCGCAAGTCGGCCTGGAGCGCGCCTCGGAAGAGACGCGTGACGCCGTGAACATGCACGTTGGCGTTCCCGCGCATTCACGGACCTGAATCGGCTCGTGCCCAGGTTTGGAGCTGCTCGTTCACAGCTCTGACTCGCTTGGCAGGGAGGAAGGTGACTATAAGTCTCGTTGGCGGCAGCGTTTTGCGCTGCAACGCCAGCGAGACCTAAAAATGAGGGAAGCTGAGGGAAAACAAACCAAAGTACGAATCAAAGCTCGCAAACCGCCCGAGGACTTGCTCGGAAAACAGTTGTCGAGGCACGAAATCAAACTGACACAGCCCACACACCCGTGGATGATCATCTGAAATCACTGCTGGGAACCATGAAAAGAAGCCTCTTCTCAATAGAGGCCAAGATGGACAGAATGTGCACCAGAATGGACTTCATAACACAAAAGCTCGGAAAATAGGATGGCAGGCTGGGCGAGACAGAGAATAGAATCTCGACACTTGAAGACGAACAGAACCAACGCAAAGACCACATCACGGGAATGGATAGATTGCTTAAGGTGATTGCAGCAAAGAACGAAGACCTTGAAACGAGATCCAGGTGATATAATAATATAATATAATATACGCATCCTTGGAATACCTGAGACTACAAACACTGGGAGAATGGAGCAATACGTAGAAAAGATGCTCGTCACCTGCTTTGGTAGAGATTTCTCCCCGTGCTGATTGTAAAAAGGGTGCACAGAACACTTTAGCCAAAACCACCCCCTGGTGCCCTGCCGAGACCCATAGTAGCGAAGCTGTTGAACTACAGAGATCAAGATACAGCCCTGTGGAAGGCCAGAGAGGCACGTACAATAATGTACGAGAATCATGACATATTGCTGTATCCTGATTTCACACTGGCGGTCCAGGAGGACAGAAAAAAGTTCCTACCTATCAAAAAGAAATTACAGCAGGCAGGAGTGGACTATGCAATACTCTACCCTGCTCGGCTACGCCTCACCTATCAAGGCAAACAACACTTTTGCTCCAAACCACAGCAGACAACAGACTTTATAAGATCCTTTCCGAGACCCTCCAAGATCACAGACAAATCGCTGACGTCTAGCGGGGAAGCATCGACTCAGCACAAAGAGGATTATAACATGTGAAAGGATCAGAATTTCTGACGCTCTACTGATCAAGATGAGGTGACCACATAGGTACTGAAAACGAAGTGACCTCACGCAAACTGGTTGTTCAGGTTACGGAGCAAAAAAGAGATATGGTTGGACTTTTCTGTTTTGACTTGGGATATGAGCAATAGATGATAACCCATACTAAATAAACAGTAAAGATAAGAAATAGGATCAAAAGACCCCAGGTGCAAGTCTATTCAGCCCTGGCATCCTCCTGCTAGGTGCAAACTGAGTAGGAGGTTTCAGCCTCACCCCACCCAGTAGAAATGCCCCAAAAGGGGATCCCTACACCTTCCATGAAGAAGGGGAAGCCATTGCTATTTACCGTACTTCATCACACTATTAGGCTGTTTACTGTTCTATGGTTTAGTCATGCATTACCTGAAAAATCAAAAATACATGTCCAAAAGGAGGCTATTGAGGCAATTGTCAGATATAATTATCAAAAAACAGAGAACCTCTCCTAGAAAGCAATATACATATGAGTATTAACTCCAATTCTTTTCAAATATCAGGCGCTTCTATTGTTTGGTCGTTCTTTGTATATATATGATTGTATATTGTTTGCTTATTGTACCCCTTGTTTATGGAATATTGTCTTGTGTTATTGATGACAGTGTGGATGTGTGTGTGGATGTTGAATGTATTTAGGTTGTTGAAAGGCTGTAATGTATATATAGTGATGTAAATAGATTGTATATATGTTCATGATTCCATCGCATCTGTGATCCATGGAAGATGAAAAAATAATAAATGGATATATGCTTTGAAATAAACCTTTCTGTGTGGGACAATGCTGATATTTGAAAAGAATTGGAGTTAATACTAACCCTGGGCCGAGGGACTTAGATACGCCCACGAAGTGGGCGTAGTGTTGCCTACTTCGCCCTTTGCAAAGTAGGCGAAACAGGCAACACTACGCCCACTCCTTGGGCGTAGCGAAGTTGCCCGCCACCCGCCTCCCTCCCGCCCTCCCGAACATACCTAATTTTAGTACATGGGCACATAAAAATAAATAAAAGGCACTTACTTTGTCCGCGGCATCCCGGGGCTCCCTCTGCTCGTTTACGCCGCCGTCTGCTAATCAATGCGCATGTGCGTCCGCCCGCGCATGTGCATTGGTTATCAAGACGGCGGCGTGAACGAGCAGAGAGAGCCCCGGGACGCCGCGGACAAAGTAAGTGCCTTTTATTTATTTTTATGTGCCCATTTACTAAAATTAGGTATGTAGGGGGAGGGGGGCATGCAGCGGGTAGTGGGGCTACGCGAAGTGCGCAGGTGGGCGTAATTTCTCGCCCACTTTGCGTAGCTTTGCGTAGCCCCACTACGCACACTACGCCCAGGGTTAGTTAATACCCATATGTATATTGCTTTCTAGGAGAGGTTCGCTGTTTTTTAATAATAGTTCTTCCCTGCCTCCTCCTCCTAGTATTTTTTATTCAGGGACCCTCTTGTGTTTTTTGACAATTGTCAGATATAATCCTCTCGAAAGAGAATATAATGGGCACAAAGTACAGGGCTATGGAAATTGTAAAGACGCAAGATACGTTTAAAAACAGTTAATGTGCATGCATGTTTGGAGTTACTCGGGGTGGGTGGGTATATTGCATGGCAAGTTGGGCACGCCGTTGTGGGTGGAGGAAAGGATTTTACAGAACAAGTAACAGGTGCAGTGCAAATAATCTGGTTTTGAATCCAGCACACACTATGTTAAGCTAGTAGCAAAATGGGTCGTCACCGTGACACAGAACACAAGTAATGACAACCAACCAGCTGGCATAGAGTTAATGACATGGAACGTCAGAGGCCAGGGAAACCCTCAAAAGAGGCGACACTTACTGGCATATCTGGACAGACATAATTTCAGTATAGCAATGCTACAAGAAACACACACTGCCCTGTTAACAGCTCCAATATTTGCAGCAAAGTGGGCTTAACACAGATACTTCTCGTCTTACTCTTCATATTCAAGAGGAACGGCTATACACCCCATATGGTGAAGAAGGAGTAATAAGAGACTCACAAGGAAGTTACTGTGTAGCGTGGGGACGACTAGCGTCACAACCCATCACATTAATTAACTGTTACGGTCTGAACATAGATGACAAACGTTTTTTCACCACACTCTGGGGGCTGGTTGTGAATGTGGGGTCCACACATATAATATGGGGGGAACTTTAATCTCACAATACGGCCCACACAATATCGCTCACACCCTCAAGCGCAACATTATACCAAGACACAACGCCAGGTGCAGCAAATTATTACCGAGCACCAATTAGTTGCCGCTTGGTGCTTCGGTGCTCTGGTAGAGCGGGGAGTACTTTCCACTCAGCGGTACATAACAATTGGTCCAGGCTAGACTATTGGGTGGTCTCCAAAGGGATTGCATTATGGATCACGCACACCCAACATTTACCAAGAACATATTCTGACCATTCCCCTGTGTAAATGTGCATACTCCCGCCAGAAAATAGAAACTTACACATCACATGGTGTATGCCTACAAATGCGCTGCTCACCCCGCTTTTAAAATGGAGTTGGGACAGGAAATAGAAGAATTCATCAGGAACTATATTGATTCAGTTCCCTCCTTAGCCACATTTTGGGAAGCATTAAAAGTCACTATGAGGGGCGTATGTTTGGTGAAGGCAGGAGGTATATTAAAAGACATTAGGAAAAAACTATCCCAACTAGAAAGAAAACTAAAAGATCTAGAACAACAGGTACAGGCATCCAAAACAAACTCTCTATTATGAAGTATCAGGGAAAGACTTACTGAATACCAGGAGATGGTGGAGCAAGAATGCTTATTATGTGGGAAATATTATAAGGCCAAAATGTATGGGGAGGGGGAGCGGCCAGGTAAGGCACTTGCCGAACTGACGCTTCCTCCCAAAAATTCTAATTATATTCTAGAAGTACTAGACGATAACGGCGCAGTACAGAGAGACACAGAAGAATTCATACATATATTTAGCGCACATTACTCTGCATTATATACCTCGCGAAAGTCTAAACAATCAGAAACAGGCTCATACCTGGAGCGGAGAGAAGTAGCCTGACACACCGGGAGTTTCTGGCAGCGGATCTAGAGGTGGAGGAACTCAGAGTAGCCATAATGCAGATGGGCAATGGCAAAGCCTCTGGCCCTGACTTCCTACCGGCTGAGTTTTACCAGGCGTATAAGGACATATTGACCCCCTTCCTAAAGCAAATGTTCGAAGAGGCAGCACAATGGGGGATATTGCCACAATCGATGCAGAGGCCCCCATAGTCTCACTGCTGAAGCCAGGTAAAGCACTCTACTGCGCAGACTCTTATAGGCCCCTTTGACATATCAACTGCGATGCCAAGATACCAGCTAAAGTCCTGGCCAACTGATTAAGCCTGTTAATGGAAAAACTAATATGCCCTCACCAAGCAGGGTTTGTGCCAGGAAGAGCTACATCACACAACCTGTGCACACTATTGTCTATTATACAAGAAATAGATCCGGAGGACAAAGCAGTGGCAGTCTTTTGAGACGCTACAAAACCTTTTGATTCCCTTGAATGGGACTATTTGATGTCAGTGCTGAAACACATGGGTTCCCACCGGGCTATATGGAATGGATAAGGCTGTGGTATCACAAACCTAAGGCCAAGCTACTGATAACTGCGGTCCATACTGCAGCATTTTAAATAACGAGAGGCACAAGGCAGGGCTTCCCACTCTCGCCTTAACTATTTGCGCTAGCAATAGAACCTTTAGCGGCCACCCTCCGACAACACCACAAAACGCATGCACTGGACTACCCAACAAGACCGGTACTAGTATCACTGTATGAGGACGACATAACACTCTATGTAAGAGACCCAGAAACAGCCATTAAGGGCATTATCTGCAAAATCATCAAATTCAGGGCATATTCAGGGATAACAATCAATTGGGGTAGATCCCAGATTTTTCCTCTCATGCAAAGCACCCTGAAAGGCCAATTGGCGTACCCACTGAAATGGTGTGACACGGAACTTAGATACTTGGACATCAACATCACAAGAGACAAGGAAGAACTGCTCATGGCCAATTATGGTAGAGTCCAGAGATGGTGCATTGCCACCATCAATGGCTGGACGCATAGTGGTAATGAAGATGGTAATTCTGCCTACATTCCGGTACTTATTCATAAATATCCCATATCAGCCTGGGCGTCCCTTCTTCCTAAGGCTAAATAGCCAATTAATAAGACTGGCATGGGGGAAAGCAGCCTAGAATAAAATGGAGCACGCTCACATTGCCCTTTTCACAGGGAGGATTTGAGGCATCTGACCCTGAATTATACTATCAAAGTGTGCAAGCCCACTACGCTACATATTGGTTTAAATGCCCACCATTCATGATGCACCTGGCAGTCGAGCAGGGATACATGTCGCCCATTCCACTAGCCGGGTTCCTAAGAACAAGCAGCTAGGAAGCGGAAGATAAATACTCCAATGTCGCATGTACTATTTTTGCCTGGAAAGCCATTGCTGAAAAACCGCATGATATATTCCCCATTACTCCCACTAACACATCAGCATTCCCGTGCAGTCACGCATGAGGGAATATACAGATGAATGCAATTAAAATATGGAATACGTATGTGGGGAACACTATACGCAGATGGATCATTCAAGCAAGAAGACGCTTTTTTCAGGCGGGGAAGACTCCCACCACTATGGATCAGTTCTTATACATAAGACTTAGACACGATGTTAAAAAAAGCCACGCGCTATTCCTACTGCTGCCAGCAATCAGAAAAGATCATGGCGAGCAGCAGACTGAGGACTAAAATGTTAAATTTCTGCATAGAATGTACTGTACCCCAGAGCGTATGTACAGATTTAAATAAAAAGACAGCGACAAATGTGATAGATGCGGGAGGGAGGGGGCAAACGTTAAGCATCTGGCCTGGTCCTGTGATGCTGTAGCAAACTACTGGGAGGAGGTGGGCAAGGCCTTAAGCGACATGTGAGAGACACATATACATCTGACTCCATTGATGGGACTATTGGGCTACACTCAAGAAAATTGAGACACTGGCTAAAATATTGATTTCATTGGGGCTACTTATGGCGAAACGTAGGGTGGTGTGCAGATGGGGTACAGGGAGGGCCTCCAAATTCAAGGAGTGGAATAAAGACATGACATATTGTCAGGAACAAAACTGTATTTATGCTGAGCTGCTCCCACCCAGTTTCAGACCCAGAGACATATGGGAACCCTTACAGGATTATCTACAGCGAACTGCACAGGAGGGGGAACATGATAAATGAGTGGTGTAGAATGACATTCAGCATAGACTGACAGAAGTCCCTTGGGTAAAGAATCGGGATCAAGATGTTGGGATAACTGGCCTGAATAGCATATTGAACGGACAATATACTGCTGAATATGTTAGTGCAATGCTCTAAGAACTAATAAGTTGTTAACAGGTTTGGACTAATACCACTACTGTAAGTGAAAGCTGGGAGAAGTATATATGATGTACACTGTAAAACTAGATGAAGCACTGTGCATGTTACTTGCTATTTGTTATGTAACATTGAAAATGCCAATAAACAAAGTTTCAACAAAAAAAAGCATGGCAGGAGCAGCAGGTTAACTCCACAGGACAGGCAGGATGGGCAGCACTCCGGGCCAGGTAGTGAGGGTGCATGGACTTGGACAACGGAGGGCAGGGGCACCAAACTAACCATGGGAAGGGCATTAGCAGAACTTCAGACAATGAAGGTCAGGAGGGAGGGGGCAGGAGCATGGAATCAAACAACAGAAGGCAGGGAGGAGATGAGTACAAGCCGCAAGCTAACCATGGAGGGAAAATGGATAGAGGGGCTAAAACACAGGCTTGGACAATGGAGGGAAGGGAGGGGGAGTGAAGGAACAGTAAGTTGACCACAGAGAAAATGGCAGCCGGGGTACTATGACGGACAATGGAGGGCTGGGACAAGCATAAAGAGAATGAAGGGTAGGGAGGAGGGGAGAGGAGGCTGGGGCAGCAATCTGGCCATGGCGAGCAGCCCAGCATGGGCAGGGTCAACTTAATGGCCATGGTGGGCAAGAGGGAGGAGAAATGCACAAAGGATCATGGAGGGCAGAAGGGAAGGTTTAGGGGCTGGAACTAGACATCAATGGGCAGGATGAAATAGACAGGAGCAGCAAGCTCCTGGCCCATCCCTCCCTACAAACTTCTTGCTCCCACCCAAACCCGCTGAACCTTCCATTCCCCCCCACTTACTCTGCAACTACTATCTCCACTCCTCAACAAGCTGCATGCCCAATATCCTTGGGGCATAATTTATCTCTGAACTCCCCTGTCTCTCCCCCGCCCTCTTCGTCCCCTTGTCCCCCTTACCCGCAGTCTAATATCCCAGTTCTCTTGGGAACAAGCAGACTCCCCCTTTACCCGACATCCCCTAGACCCCCTCAACAACTAACATCTATCCTCCCTGGTCCCCCACCCAATACCCTGATTCTTCACCCCTCTACTGTATGCTGATTAATTGCCGATCCGCATCTTGCCATGCGACAGATATTGCGGAAACCATTCTCAATGAAAACATCGACATCGCATTCCTAACCGAAACCTGGTCAACCCCCACTCCACTCCTATCCTCAACTTGCTCATTCCTCCTGGATATTCCATCATTAGGAAAGATAGAATTGAGCAAATAGGTGGTGGCCTCGCCCTAATCTTTAAAGATGAACTTAATCTCACGCTAATCCATCTTCAGGACCCTTCCACCTTTGAATACCTTTGCTCTGATCTTACTATTCCTGGCTCCCCCACCATTCGTTTACATACTATCTATCACCCCCTCGGCAATTCTATCCCCTTTACCAAGGAGCTTTCTGATCTTATCATTCAATCTTTGCTCACTCACTCCAAGAATCTCTTTCTTGGCGACTATAACATCCACTGGAATAAAATTGATGACCCTGCTGTCATCCTTTTTAAAGACACCATGGACATTACTGACCTGACTCAACTCTGCCAATCCCGACTCACTCCAAAGGCGCCACCCTTGACGCTATTATGACTAGTAAGGATCTGGCCTCTCTCTCAATGATCCTTCCTATAGACTGGTCTGATCATCACCTTATCCTCTTCACTTTGAACTGCTCTGTTACTCGCCCCATCCCTATCGGCACTTTACCCATGAAACATACTCGTAATCTTTACCTTATCCCCCCTGGCGATTTGGAATCCTCAATCAAAGCCCACTTACTTCTCCCCCTCCCTCTCACACCACCAATGATCTAACTGAACATTACAACAATTCTATCCTTCAAGCCCTTGACCAAATTGCCCCAATCAAACTTAAACAACAAAAAACAATTCCTCCTAAATCCTGGTTTAATTCCAACCTTAATAATGAAAGACGGGCCCTCAGGCAGTCTGAACATTCTTGGAGAAATCATCCATTCCCTGCTAACCTGGTATTCCTTAGAAAAGCCAGAGCCAAATATAAGAAGCACATCTTCAATGAAAAAGCCTCCTTCCTCCGTTCGCAACTTGACCAGCCTAGAAACCGTCCCAGAGAACTCTTTAGCATTGTTAAAAAACAAACCTCCGCTGGTCCCCCTAAAATATTAGCCACTATTGAAAGATGCGAAGAAATCGCTAGCTACTTCTCGAATAAAGTCAACTTGATTGAACTATCCTTCTCTTCCACCCCTCTCCCATTCCAATCTCCCCTCAGCCAATAACACCTCCCTAACATTCCTACTGCACCTTCTTCCTCTTCCCCTTCATGTCAGGACCCCTCTCTACCCCTCCTTACTCTACCCCACCCTGACTCTATTCTTAAGAACACCCATGCTAAAAACAATGCTTACTGGAGTGAATTCATTCCAGTTTCTGTATCTACCGTCCTCAACATCATCTCTAAACTCAAACCATCCTCACACACCAAAGATCCTCTTCCCGTCCAGTTGGTTCAGGAACTCAAACACATCATTGCCCCTTTTTGGACCATTATCATCAATTCCTCCTTGGCCACTGGTTGTGTCTCCGCATCCCTTCAACTAGGTCAAATCTCCCCCATCCTTAAAAACCCCACCGCTGACCCTAATGACTTTAACAATCTACGCCCTATCGCTAACCTTCCCTTCCTCTCTAAAGCCCTTGAAAAATGTGTCCTATCCCAATTAGACAACCATATCTTTTCCTTCAATCTCCTTGATGTTTTCCAATCTGGTTTTAGAAAAGGATGCAGCACTGAATCTGCTATGCTCAGTATTACTGATGATATTCATCGCTCTTTTGACAAAGGCGAATCCTCCCTCCTCATCCTCCTTGACCTCTTTGCTGCCTTCGATACTGTCCACCATCCCACCTTTCTTAATACTCTCAAAGACCGCTTTGGGTTGGAGGGCACTGTTCACCAATGCTTCTCCTCTTATCTTCAAAACAGATCCCAACAAATTAAAGTCAGTCACTGCCTCTCCAAACCCCAACCTGTCTCACTTGGCGTCCCTCAAGGTTCTATACTTTCCCCAACCTTATTCAATCTATTCATGGAACCACTCACCCTCGTACTCAAACAAGCCAATATCAGTTACCACCTCTATGCGGACGACACGCAACTATACTACAAGATCAAATCCCACCATGACATCCTTCACCTCAATGATACCTTGAACAAAGTCCAAGCTTGGTTCTATCTTAATCATCTCAAACTGAATCCCCCAAAAACTGAAATCATCCTTTTCACTCCCAAAAACAGTGCTTTGCCTATACAACTCTGGGTCAATAATATCAAAGCACTCAATTTCTCCCTCTCCACCTCTAACTCTGTCAAATCCCTGGGCACCAGCATTGATCAAAATCTTACTCTCATCCCCCGCATTAAAAATGCTGCTAACGGTGCTCTCTTCAGCCTTCTCCACCTTAGAAAAATCAAACCTTTCATTCCAGCTGATGACTTCAAAATCGTTGTCCAATCTCTTATACTCTCCAGAATTAACTATGGCAATGCCACCCTTGTAGGCACCCCTAAAATCCACCTTGCCCCGATAAAATCTGTTCTCAACCTGGCTGCCAGGCTTATCTCTGACTGTAAGAGATTTGATCACATCCCTCCTGTCCTCAAAAACCTCAATTGGCTCCCAATCGAAGGTAGATCCACCTTCAAGATGGCATGTATCACTCACAAACCCCTTCACCAAAACACCCCCTCCTACCTCTCTGACAAACTACAAAAAGCTGGTTGCTCAAGGTCCTTGAGAAGCACTAATGTCCTTGTCCTCATCCCCCCGAGACTCAAATGTAAGAAGACCCAATCACCTGCATTCTCCGGTAATGCCCCTACAATTTGGAACTCTCTCCCCAAAGATCTTCGATGCAACCCCTCCTACCCTCTCTTCAAATAAAGACTCAAGATGCTTCTTCTCAACAAATACTGGGGTAGCTAAAGTTGCTGTAATGACACTGTCCTTATTTGATACTTTCCTCGACCCGCCCCCTCATTATTCCTTTTCCTATTGTTTCTCCCCCTCTCCTTCTCCCCATCTCTCTCCTATTTTTCAACCTTCCGCGTCTCCCTATTTATCTCTTAGTTACACTCTCTCCTCCTTTCCCTTGACTAATATGAATTGCCCTATCCTATGTGAGTCTAATGCACAATGTAATTTTTGTCTTTATGTGGTTACCTATTATATAAAACGATCTGATACTCTTGGGTCCAGTAGCGCTATATAAAACCTTTTAAATAAAATAAATAAATAAATAAATAAATGCAGGGTGGGTGAGCCGGAGTGGCATCACAACAGACCATGCAGGTCAGGCAGGAGGCATGAATCAAAACTACGCATCATAGAGGTTAGGAATGATGGAGTAAGGGCACAGACTCGGACAATGGAGGGCAGGAGATGGGGCAGATGGCAGGGCTAGTGGCAGCACAAGGAGAACCGGGGGTAGGTAGGAGTTGTGCAGGGGAAGCAAGCTTAGAGAATGATGGGCAAACAGGAGGGGAGCAGGGTTGGGGCAGCAAGTCCACCACGAATGTCAGGTTGCTGGGGGATTAGCCATCAGCATTGTGATAGTCTGTGGTAACAACCTACTGTGAATGGCAGAAGACAAAGGTTAAATAGACATTATAGTCAAGTATGGTAACATAGTCTTCCCTAACATTCAAAAACCCAGACATTCATTGGAAAACACAATGGGTACACTGGGTATGGTAATAAGAGTTTAACTTATGTTAACAAACCCCTAGAAATTCACTGAAAAAACAAAGGTTAAAGTAACTTTATAGTTAGATGTTGAAATTAGTTACAAACTAACGCTTAAAAGCCCCACAAAAAACAACTGAAATTAGCCAGTTTAGCGAGCTAATTATAACCTGTGCCCCCACCATGCATACTGTGACATCATTGATGATACCATTGATGACATTTCAAATGACATCAATGATGACATCACCGATGACATCAATGAGGATATCATCTAATGAGTGTGAGAGGTTTCTATACACACTGAAATATATTTAGTAAGCTTCATTTACAGCACATTTTCCATACCTTCTGTACTCCTAATAGATGTAATTTTTGCAATGCCTACTAAAGAGGCTTTTGTGTTAGGAAAGTGTGGACTTTCTGTTAGAGGAGTGTGTACTATGGGCTTGGCCACCTAATGGCACTGGCTGTGTGAAGAGGGAGCACTGTCTGTGAAGGTTTATGCAGACAGTGAGGGCTGTGCATCATAGCGACTTGGCCATCTAATGTAGCTCCGTTGTCTGGACGGAGTGGCCCATCTGTCAAGTTTTGTGCACAAGTTGAAGGCTGTGAGTAGCTGTGAGTAGTAGGGGTTTTGTCACCAAATAGTGGTGTGTGTGTGGGTATGTGTGTGTGTGTGCGCATGCTTGTGTGTTTGTGCATGTGTATGTGTGTGTGTGTGTAGCCTGGAGCTACTGACATCAACGTAAAGAATAGTTCACAGAGTGAAGCCTGTGCATTGTAGGAGCTTAGCCATCAAATGGGGCTTCGGGTCTATAGGGATTGGCCTCTCTGTGAATAGTTTTGAGGTAAATTGGACTGCAGTAGGTTGAATGATGCCCTCAGTGATGTCATCAATGTCATTTGAGAGGTCATCAGTGATATCATTTAACATGTCCTCAGTGATGTAATACGGGAGGTATTGGCCTGTGAGAGCCCTGATTCATCTTCACAACAACTGTGCGATGATATCTCCCTTTATTTTTCCAATAAAATAGACAGGATCTATGATAAAATCACTGGCTCTAGCCTTTCCAGGGGGTCAGCCCTTGGTGCTATCTCAGGAAAGTAGGGTAGCTAATTCCATAATTTTCACCAATTTCCCTCCTGCTTCCCTGGATGAGGTAGAGGACCTTATTGGCCAAATTAAGAGTGGGTCACCATCAGACCTTATCCCGGCTAGAACCTTGGCATTGGTTGGAAAGGCACTCGGTCCTACGATCCAGTCTCTTCTCAACATTTTTTTGTCCGAGGGCCGGGTCCCACAAGAGTGGAAGACGGCAATGGTGAGACCCATCCGGAAGAACTCTTCTATCCCATGGACAGAGATGTCCAACCTCAGGCCCATATCGCTCCTCCCGTATCTGAGCAAATTAACATAGCACCGAATCAGCTCTCCTTTCAGTGGTAGATGACATCCGAATGTCACAGGACAAAGGGCATTCAGTGATTCTGGTGCTATTAGATTTATCGGCAGCGTTCGATACTATATCTCATGACATCTTGCTCAGGCAGCTGACAGAGGTTGGGCTTGGGGGTTCGGCACTGCACTGGTTGAGGAGCTTCCTAACTGGCCGCACACAGAGTGTCACTATGGGCACATTCCGATCTGCCTCCACAGAACTCACAAAGGGGGTGCCACAGGGGTCTTGTTTAAGCCCTACTCTTTTTAACATCTATCTGGCACCCCTGGCCAGTATTATGAGATCTTATGGATTTACCCCAGTGTCATACGCTGATGAGACTCAGCTCCTCTTCCCATTTAAGTCAGCAAGCGCCATAGTCCAACAGACCTTTTCAGAAGGCATGAAGGCGGTCTCTCAGTGGATGGCCCAGAATTTCCTACAGTACAATGTAGGTAAAATGGAGGTCATGCTCTTTGGGGAAGCCACAATGCTGTGGGACCCAGTCTGGTGCCCCCCAGAGTTAGGTCCTGTCCCTAGCCCTAAACAGGTGGTAAAGAACTTGGGTGTGCGGCTGGACCGTGACCTATCTTTAAAAGACCACATAAATCAGACAGTTGGGTCCTGCTTTCACGTAATTGGGCTTCTACGTAAAGTGTTCCCTCTACTTACAGACACGACTAGGAATATGCTGGTCCAGGCTTTGGTGCTCAGTCGTTTGGACTACTGCAATGGGCTGCTGGTATCAGCAAACGATGGTGCACTGAGTAGGCTTCAGGTGGTGCAAAACACTGCTGCAAGGTTGGTCCTGAATGCACCACCCAGATCTCCATCCCGCCCTCTGCTAGATAAGCTACACTGGTTACCGATTCGCCAGCGTATTAAGTTCAAGACCTGCTGTGTAGTCCATAAGGGTATCCATGGCCTTGCTCCCTCATATTTAGCGAAGAAGTTTATCCTTTATAAACCAGCACGCATCCTGCGCTCTAGCAATCAATCTCTGCTCCAAGTCCCAATTGTTAAAAAGGCAAGACAGGGCGGTAAAGCTCTATCCTACCTTGGACCTTCCCTCTGGAATAAACTTCTTGATTCTCTTAGGCTATGTATGGACCATTTGATGTTCAGGAAACGGTTAAAAACCTTTCTGTTCCACGCTCTGTAATTCCATTGATTTCCTAGCTCTTCCATCCGGTATACTCACTTGCGTTGGGCGCAGAGATACTCCTCCGGGAGTCGATTCTAGCGCGGTACAAACCCATATATAAATAAATAAATAACCTGTGCATTACTGAGGCACAAGTTATAGTAAGCTCACTGAACTATTACTGACTTTTTTGTTTTTTTAATGATTAGTTTTTAACCTATTTCAACACCTAACTATAGCACTTGTTTTTAGTGAATATAGAGCACTCTCAGTGGCGAGCACACTGGAAAAAATCACATTATTTCTCTCTACATGTAGCAAAGAAAGTAGAGTGCACTCCCAGCAGAATTTATTTAGCATAACTGCACCTACCACCTTGGCCCTTAATGAAAAAAATCTTTGAACATCTGAAAGTTAAAAAAACAGAGTCAACATCATATTACAGGCAGTAGCGGCTGCTACCGGGGAGTAGTAGTGGGGGTGCTAAAAAAAAGAATGGGATAAAAAAGAAAGAAAAACCCTCTTACCTTCCCACGACTGGCCCTCCTCCGTCTTCTTCATCCACGACGCACGCAGGAACAGGAAGCACCCAGGTACCCGCCCCTAAGCCACTCACAATGCTGCAATGTAGCGTTGTGATTGGTCTGAGCGCTGTGGTTCGGCATACAGACGGGGACTGGGAGGCTATGCATCTTCCTCACCAGGCTGTGCATTGCAGCCTGCTGGGGAACATGCAAAGTGCGCATTACTGTTTAGCCGGCCCAAGATAGCCAGCCAAACAGTCATACACTCTTTAGAGTGTGCTCTCCACTCCTGCCCCTGCTCTGCTGCCGGCACAGCCCCACCCACACTTTTACAGCTCACCACAAGAGTGAAAAATAAAATGATAATAAGGTGTTATTATCATTTTATTTTTCTTGTGGGTCAACACTCCTCCACCTTAGCTGAGGAGCCGCCACAGTTCAGTTGGGGCAATAGAACAACAGCCCAGTTGAAAAAAGGAGAGTCATAGCATGTTCTTGATCTTGAATCTTTTACCCTACTGTGGCTTAATAAAGAATATAAATGAATTTGACATTGTAAACTGTACAAATATAGATTATACGATACATGGAGTGATCATAGAACAGCAAGAGGTTTGTATGATATTAAATAATTGAAAATAAGGTGAATATTTGCACAAATATATGATGGTAATTTCAAATTGAGATACACTAAATCATGAAAATCATGACACAATTTCTTGTTGAGCTAGAGTGCGAAACCCACTTGAGTGAAATGATTTAAATAGCTTAGCTTCCACTTCTGGGGTGAAAAAGTAATCCGGATTCAAGCTAGCTTGAGAGAGGATGGGTGATACCCTGAAACCGGTCCAAGGAAGTTTGTTTTTGGTCAGGGACGACCTGGCTTGGCAGTTCAGGCTGGACTGTTCCCATAAGGAGCAGGGTAAATATTGATTTGCATTTGGCTGGGTCCAAACTGGGGTGACATGGCGGGCAAAATAACAATGGATTAAACCCAGATCTGTGTATGGGGGTGAGTGTTTAAAAGGTTTCAACACTCCGTCCATCATTTAATTTTGTGATTTTGCTATTTGCTCCCTAAGTGGCTTAGGGTGTGCACAGATTAGTGTAAAATTAAGCACACCAAAAGCAGTTAGCTAGTTGTTGCAAAAAGATATTAGAGCCAGTTTAATGCAAGTCAGAATTTAAAAAAAGTTGAAGCTTAGAATGTGAAGAAATATGCATTTAGATTATCTCCTTCCGACAGTACCCTAAAGCGTACCTAAATATAGTGCCATAAACACCTCCTGCTGATCACTGTATATGTACAAAAACAGATTAGAATAAATACATGTCAAGCCGCGATTTCGGTATTTAAACTGCAGCTTGAATTTTGCTCCATCTCCTGTCTTTACTCTTAGTGGCTGACTTTGGTAGCAGAAATTGTGACATCCGAACTAAATTGTCATAACTTATTAAATTGGAGCAGCTATGCTATGTCATTTCTTTATTACAGGCGACTAGAGACCTCACAAGTGAACTGTAATAAGGAAATTATAGACCGGCTTTTTATACAGAGATGGCAGGCTCCCATGTAATATAAGGTCATTGTACTTTTTAGTGACTTGCAATATCTTTTTAAAACCTACAAACACATGATAGCCCGGCACACTTTAAGCACAATTTGTAGTAAATCACACAGTTCAAAAAGAGTCTGGTTCCATAGGCGAGTCGATGTTCGTTTTCAATCAATTCTTTATTTTTCAATCTTTAAAAGACTTTCGAACGCAACACTTTTGAAACCGCCAACGCGTTTCGTCCCATCCAGGGACTTCTTCAGGGCTACAAAAGTACATATAAAAAAGATCTATTTACAATATATACATCACAATTTTACAAAGAGTGAAAAAAACACAAACATAGACTTTAACAGTATTATCTAATTAGTCCATATTAGTACCTAAAAATTCCTATCTTAATTGAACAGACTTTTGATAGTTTTTGTCCAATTTCATTGTCGTATGTTATTTCATTAACTTTGGACCCATACTTGGCACAACATATTCATAAAGAGAATAAGGAAAGGGAGGAACAGCTACAACTATAGTAACATTTAAAAAAATCCATTAACACAAACATGTAAAACACATACCTTGAGAAAATAAATATAATTGTGAATCTTCAATTGAGTAATCTTTCGTATATTACAACTGGTGATTCTGTAAAATTAATTAAAGGAAATATAATAGCAATTAGTTTTGAACTCTGGCATTATTAGAGATTTTTTGACCTATGCGTGTAATTTATGATTTACTTACTTAGAACTTAGTTTTATGCACCTCCTCATATATTCAAGGTAATTTTTCACAGGTGGCAAGACTTAATTACGGGTGATGTCCTAAACATAAAATCAAATTGAATATATATTACTAATATTAAACAAGACCATATCAGTCATCAATAGTTTTATCAATAATTTATCATAATAACTCTAATAAAAAGGTCCCATAGATATTCAAGTATTTTTGTATTTTTTACCCTCAGATATATTTTTTAGTTGATATATCTACATGGCCAATAATTATTGGTCTATCAAAATGAGTAATTCGAATGCCTATAATTATATAAGCACAGTTGCTTGGACGGAGTTTATAGTAAAAAACATGACGTAAAATATTTGCGAAGTGTGCACATATTAATTGCACCACAGTTTTAAAATATCTGAAAGTGAAGAACACATATGTCAAATGACAATAGGGCTACACGTGTTCAAAGATCTAGACACAATTACATCTTTTACTTCGTGTTCGACAAAACATAGCCGATTTATTCGAGATTTTGTTAAAAAAATAGAAAAGAGATGTGGCCAAACAATGATTTGTTGCATATCAAAAGGCGCACTACCATGGACTGAGTAGTAAGATTGAGAAAGTTTACAACACATCGGTTTTTATAAACAGGAGTGCTAATTTTTTAAAGCTAGGAACAAGATTTCAGCGCACTGGTAAAGAGTGTCTGGGGGGATTTTTTCTATTAACTCACCCGGATATAGTCGTACGAATCCCACAGGAGAGGTCCTCGATCACGTCCGCCTCACATGGTCGCCAAGGTGCATGTGAGGTGGCTAGAGAAATACTCTTTAAATACTCGTGCTAATTGATAATTAGCTCGATTAAATTGCTTTTAAATTGACAACTTTTGCGCGCTTTTTTAGATGTTGGACATTTACAAGCCTTGTAATGGAAAAGATGGGCGCCATCTTGTAGTGGGGCTATTCTATATGTAACGAGACGTAAAAAGCATCAAAAAGTTTATTTATACAGGTTTTTCACTTGTTCCAGTGTTTTATTCTAAAAGCCAACGATAATTGAAGAATTATGACTTCAATTAAATAATTTATTAGTATTACGAATATGATAATCAGACAGAGAATTTTTTCACAAAAAATGACGAGTATGGTCCCATTCATATCGTTGATCGAATTTAATTCTACGCCTCGAATATAGTACCTCACATAAAGTTCATAGGCACTAAATATTTGAATTTCGAAATTATACTAACAAACCCCTTATTTTATTTCTAAGCGGACCGTCTGTTGTTGAGACTCCGCCATCCTAATACATGCAAATCATTAGTCCCAGCCACAACAGTTTTTGAGATAAACTTCGATCTATCACTTGCTTATCCAGTCTCAACCCCCTTAAATTAAAATGATGCAAATGAAAAAGTAGAAAAAAGACCCCATATTCCACTCGATCTATTTGTAAAGAGCGTAAACATATTCTGATCGACATTGGAAATCATTTGCACCTAAGTAGTATGTTTCAACAAATTAAGGATGTTTTTAGAGATGGTATATTAGGCAGTTCTTGTTGCAATAGGTATATTTACAGATACACACTAATGATCAAAAAGAGGGAGGTACTAATCATATATAAAGACAAATTTTCATGTCAGTAAGTGGGGAACAGTTTTAATTCATAATTTTTTCACACCACAAACTATTACCGCGAGCAACACATGGTCACCCTCTATCATGGTTTATCTTTACAGGGAGACCGAGTGTATCAAGCCATTACAGAAAATGATTAAACTCATTGTTAATATTAAGGCCAGCGGTCACACATCTGAGTTTACAAATCCAAAGCGATTCTGTCTTCCTCAGATGTAACGTCCTGTCACCACCCCTCACACCCTCCTTCACTTGTTCGATCGCATGAAAGGTGATGTTCTGTTTTTCAGGATGACTATCTAAAATGTGTTGTACTATGGGGTTTGACACATCACCATGTCTAATATTCCGCAGATGTTCTTGTATCCGTACTTTAAGGCATCTAGTACTGCTACCAACATAGATTTTACTACAAGCACAGATGATAACATATACTGTGTACGTAGTATTACAGTTGATGAATGTTTTTATATGATATTCCTTCGGGCCATTATACTTGAAATTGTTCTTTTTATTTTGGCCAAATTGGCAAACTGAACAGGTCCCACAGGTGTAGAAACCACATGGTTTTTCAGGAAACCATGTCACCAATTTAGGCTTGGGTCTAGTTACATGACTCGGGCACAGTAGATTTTTTATAGTGCATCCCTTTCGATACACCACCCTAGGTTTTGAGGATACCAAATTAGAAGACAGAGTTTCGGATTTTAGTAGGTGCCAGTTCTTTCTTAAGATATTATAAATGTGATTACTGTAAATCCCATATTCCATGATGAACGCACACTGACCTAGTTCATTTTTGGTGGTTTACTTACTGTGTTGTACTAGGGTATCCTTTCTTTTACATTTCCTGATCTTATTTTCTGCCTTATTCAGACATCCTTCATCATATCCTCTATGTTTGAAATCATTCCTGAGTTTGTTTATATTTGATTCAAAGTTTTGTTCCTCACTACAATTCCGGCGTGTTCTCATCATTTCGCCATATGGTATTGCAGTGAGTGTTGATTTAGGATGACAACTGGATGCATGCAGCACACTATTGCATGCAGTGGGTTTTTTAAAAAGGTCACTTTGAATTCTATGATTTTTGACATATAGTCTCAGGTCTAAGAACATGATTTCTTGTTTGGAGCTGTTAATTGTTAGCGTAACATTCCTCCTATTGTTATTTAAAAAGATGAAATATGCGTTAAGTTCTTCTAAGCTGCCCTACCATATTAGAAAGATGTCGTCGATGTATCTTGTGTAAAACAAAATACTCTCCATCCAATTTTTAGCTCCTGGGCCCCAAGCATGCTCCACCTCATAAATTCCCATAAAAAGGTTTGCGTAGGATGGAGCAAACTTGGAGCCCATCGCTGTCCCCCGTCTCTGCACATACCAGTCCTCTCCATGTAGGAAAGCATTCGGTGTCAGTATTATCTCTACCATGGTCCGTAACATATGCGTATGTTCTAGATGACATGCATTACGTTTACATAGGAAATGTTTTAGTGCTCTAAGTCCATCCTCCAAACCAATGCACGTATAAAGACTTTCAACTTCCATCGTGACGAACGTGAATATGTCTTCCTCCCAGATAAAATGCTCAAGTTTACAGAGTAAGTCTCTACTATCTTTCAAGTATGATGGAAGGTTATAGACAATCGGTTGTAGGAAGGTATCGACATATTCTGCCAGGTGTTCCGTGGGGTCACCATTCCCTGATATTATTGGTCGGCCCAGGGGAAATGCTCCCCCCTTATGAATTTTGGGCAGTAGATATATACACGGATGTCTAGAGTTGTCTGCTAGGAGATATTTATACTCGGAATCTGATATAAGACAGGATTCATGCCATTCTGTGAGTCTACCATTAATGTGCCTCTCAATGGTCTTGGTGGGATTAGATTGCAACTTCATGTAACACTGCTCATTTCTCAATTGCCTATCAATCTCAGCAGTGTAATCAGTAAAATTCATAATCACAATATTGCCGCCTTTGTCAGCCTCACGGATGACAAGGTCAGGGCCATCCCGTAAAGACTGAAGAAAGGCTCTTTCTTTCTTTGTGACATTTTGATGATGAAAACATTTCGAGTTAGTATCATGTTTATCCTCTAATTTATATAGTTCCCGTGTCACCGTCATGGAGAAATTATCTATGGCTGACTTAGCCGGAACAGGTGGCATAAATTTTGAGGAATTGTTTGACCCACTACTGATACTGGTGTCTTCTATGATATCAAGATTTCTGGCATGTTCAAATAAATCACATGTATTATCATCTTCTAGAGTCGCAATAACATGAGAGGTTGCAATTTCAGATATTTTGAATTCAGACACACATGGAACATTGACATTAGGAGGACGGACATTGGGATGTTCAGCAAAAAATTGTTTTAATTTTAACTTTCGTACAAAACGAAAAAGATCAACATGTACATTTTCCAAGGATTGACGTTCAGTTAAACAGTAATTTAAACCTTTGCACAACATTTTTTGTTGTTCATTATCAAACTCCTTTGATGACAAGTTAACAACATTTACTGTGTTCAACTCTGCAATTTCCACATTGCTGTCCACATTGTGGTGCACAATCTCAGAGATGTTCTCTATTGTTTGTTTCCCAATTTGGCCTTGGTTATGGACCTGGTGTTTTTTGCCACCCCGTCTTGTTCTTCTCCTACATTTTTTCTCTTGTTTCCCGGACGGTACCTTTGAACTTCCCTTAAAAAATCAGACCCTTGATTTAAATTGGGGCTTACTGTGCTGGGTCCTTCTCCTGGGTTGCTTTCTACAGAGGATACCGAAGAGATTGAGGTACTACTTGACGAAATACTAATAGCCTTTTTTGCTATGGGTAAAGCTTCTGTACCTTTGGTCATTATGTCATCATATTTGCGTGAAAAAGTAAAGATACGACCACGCTCATAATCTCTCTGGTCCCTGTCTATTTTCAGTTGTTTTTTGCCTTTTAGATATAGTTGATATGTACCTAGCTCTTTCTTGAGAATCACGTATTTTTTTTGTGTGATATCTGGTAAATTCATATCAAGTATTTCTTTTTCAAGAATCAAAATTTCTTCTCTAATCTTCTTTACTCTAGATTCAGAGTTTCGAATTAGAATATCCATCATCTTGTAGGAGGCGGCATATAAGCCATCTTCCCACTCTCCTAGTAACTCTGGTTCAAGGTCCTCGAAATTGGGAAATATCAAGATACGATGACCTCTTGGGATGCGTCTATTCTCCAAATATTTTTTTAGGGTTGCGCCATCCCACCATTTGGTGAGTTCTTGTTTTTTTAGTTTTTCCAATCTCACAAATTTATCTTTGAGACTATCTTTTTTTGTTGCCTTTGGCATTGGTGCCTGTGCATTGCTGCCATCGTTCTTACTGAAAAGGTCATCCAACAATTCCTCCCTATTATCTTCGAAATTCATGGTGTGGGTCCCACCAATCTAACAAACTAATATTAACTGTTAAGGGTGTTGACTGTGCTCGGCAACTCACAACAATACAAAAGAGAAGACTGGGAATCAGAGCATACTTCGCCTGCACTAGTCTTAGAGTCCCTGTCAGTATTTGGAAAAAGGTGCAAACAGCGGGCTGGAAGCACAATTCCCTATACTTCCATTAATTTAGTTACTACAAATTGTGCTTAAAGTGTGCCGGGCTATCATGTGTTTGTAGGTTGATGAATGCTAGGTTCCTTTGAATCGGCTTCTAAATTAATGGAAGTATAGGGAATTTTGCTTCCAGCCCGCTGTTTGCACCTTTTTCCAAATACTGACAGAGACCAAATGCTCTGATTCCCAGTCTTCTCTTTTGTCTTTTTAAAACCTAGTAGAGGGTATTTTTTCATTATAATTCATAGCAACACCATTACCGTTTCTCAAAACAAATCTTCCAACCGTGATCTCGTATCCCTTCCCATGAAAGAGAAAATATGACTGCACAAAGGTACAATAAAGGTGAAATCTGCAGTACAAAAGTAAACACACCAATATGCCGCTAGTAACATGTTACCAAAACAGATTTCCTTGAGTACAATATAAATCACTTTAAGAAAGGACTGTAGTTTGTAACGTGTGGTAACATGCACAAGGTACCCTGCTTTTGAGTAATGGATTCGTCCATGTAAAAAAACGTGTCACCTTTCTGCTAGTTACTGACATGCCAGGGAAACATGTTCAGAGAAGCTAGTTCTCCATTTCTTTGTCTAAAGATCATCTGTCCTGTTTTTGCATTCTTTCTTTTAAGAAATGATTGAGCTACTTTACTATACGAAAAATGTTAGACATCATAGCAGGCACTGCCCATGCTGGTAAGAGCGATGGGGCGGGGTAGGGGCGGGGTATTCGACAGACAACAACGAGGGAAAAATTATTATTTATATAATTTTCCCTCTGCGTCATCTGTTGGATCCCCCCATCCCGCCCCACTGCTCCTACCTGCACGAGCCACACCTGCATCATAGTGCTATATGCAAGGATTAACAATGTGGTTTGAAAAAATGTTCATGGGTGGGACGAGAGAGTTATTGTTACCTTACTGCATGCAAATTAGTATTGCTAGGGGGTTCTACTCTTTGTCAGTACGTAGATGATTTGTTACTAGCATCTCTTTTTCATCAACCCTGCCTGCAAAATACCATTACATTACTGACTCACCTAGCTAATCATGGCCATGACGTTTCTAAGGATAAATTACATTGCTGCCAATTGAAAGAGTATTATTTAGATCATGATATTTCTCCCAGGGCAAGGCATATTTCTGCTGATACAGTGAATGCACTGATGGCAGTTCCTTGACCAGTGGCTCACTCTCACATTCATTCTTTCCTGGGAATGGCAGGTTTCTGTCGTCAGTGGGTTCCATATTATGCTGCGTTTGCCAAACCACAGCAGGGCCTTTTCAAACTGGCCATTTCTGACCCAGTCAATTGGACAGCAGAGGCAGAGACATATTTTACTGCATTGAAACCCCAGTTTTAGCCCCTGCACCAACATTAGTTCTGATTAACTCTATTAACCTGTTTACTCTCTATTGTCATGAGAAAGATTCCTTTCCAATGGGAGTCTTGACCCAGGAACATGGGGATTAGAACCACCCAAATGCTTAGTATTCCACTATAATGGATCGTTTAGCTGTCGTTTTTCCATGATGCTTGAAAGCTGTTGCTTCAGTGGCTGAATTACTGCAAGTGGCAGAACATATTGTTCTTGGTTTTCCCTTATACCAGAGTAAGTTCCTCATACTGTAGTGTCATTATTACTGAAAAATAAAACACAGAACAGTACTACTGCTGGACTAGCCAAACATAAGTTGATTCATCATGCATGTTCCATCCTCATAATACTCTTTATTTCGTTGAAAAAAACCATAAAAGAGATGCAAAATACAAAATATAATGCCTGTCATAAATTTAAAATTAGGTTAAAAACTTGAGACATACACATCTGGATCATTTATAAGACAAGAGTACACAGTCAACAGACCAGGGGTTAGCCTTTATTAACCCCTAAAATGGATCCGCAGCACCCCCTCCTCCCCTCCCCCCAGCGCCTTGAGAATCTCAATTATGAGTAGTTGGGCAATATAACCCATGATTGATTGATTTATTGATAAACGCAGAAGGGGAGAGGAGACTGAACTTCATTTATTCTTTTTTTTGTCCGGGATATTACAAAATCAGACATAGATGGCTGGTCCAATTGTGCAGGAACTTAGGCACACAACACTGTAAAGAAGCATTCAGGCTCCTAAAATACAATATTGAACTCCATTTTGTTTATGCTGTATCCCGTTTTTTAAGTTCTATATGGTGGGCACGAAAAGTCTTCTCAGGATCCAGTAACGGATGTAATATTGACAGATCTTTTTATTCTCTTTAAGCTAATGTTATCCATTATTAAATGCTTTATAAAGAAAGCTGGTGAAGATATGCAAGAAATACAGTAAACCGTGATCAAGCAAATGCTCGCAATACAGAAGGAACAGGAAATAGAAGAAAAGAATGAAATAATGGTAATCTTTGCAATCTATGTAATTTTTAATGTATCAAATGGGGGATCGTGGAAGTAAACATTACAATACAGCGCTGCATTCTCTATTGCTTTTTTATTCTCTCTTTTAATAAATTACTGAGTTACTTTGCTATATGAAAAATGTTAGACATGTTAGTGCTACATTCAGGGATGAAGGGTGTGGTTTGGAACAATAGACTGGACAGCAACCTGCAGAGATATAGGAATCAGGTTGCGCAAGGAAGAGTGGGAGCTGACACTGGTGACAAATAACCACTGTACAGGTATTCTGAGAGACAATGGAACAACAATTCTGGGAAAATAGGAAGGAGAGGGACTGGTCCGCAAAACAACTGATGTCCTAGAGTATACAAGTGAGGGTGGTGATGGACGGAGCATCTGAACCAATCAAACACTCACACCCAGTCAAAAGATCTGGGTTTAATCCATCACCGTTCTTTAGCCCACTCTGCCACCCCAGTTCAGACATGGCTATATGCAAATCAGTCTGACCCTGTGCCTCATGGGAACAGTCCAGCCCGAACTGCCAAGCCATGCCTTCCCTGGATCGGAAACAAGCTCCAGAGGACCGGTTTCTGGCATTGCAGCCTTCTTCAGCCCGGCTTGCTTGAATCCAGTGGCAAAGTGAGCAAGGGACTCATGTCTGAGCATACCCTGCCACACTTATGGCGGCCAAAAGCGGTACAAAAGAGGGTGGTGATGGACGGAGCATCTGAACCAATCAAACACTCACTCCCAGTCAAAAGATCTGGGTTTAATCCATCACCGTTCTTTAGCCCACTCTGCCACCCCAGTTCAGACATGGCTATATGCAAATCAGTCTGACCCTGTGCCTCATGGGAACAGTCCAGCCCGAACTGCAAAGCCATGCCTTCCCTGGACTGGAAACAAGCTTCTGAGGACCGGTTTCTGGCATTGCAGCCTTTTTCAGCCCGGCTTGCTTGAATCCAGTGGCAAAGTGAGCAAGGGACTCACGTCTGAGCATACCCTGCCACACTTATGGCGGCCAAAAGCGGTACAAAAGAGGGTGGTGATGGACGGAGCATCTGAACCAATCAAACACTCACACCCAGTCAAAAGATCTGGGTTTAATCCATCACCGTTCTTTAGCCCACTCTGCCACCCCAGTTCAGACATGGCTATATGCAAATCAGTCTGACCCTGTGCCTCATGGGAACAGTCCAGCCCGAACTGCCAAGCCATGCCTTCCCTGGACCGGAAACAAGCTTCCGAGGACCGGTTTCTGGCATTGCAGCCTTCTTCAGCCCGGCTTGCTTGAATCCAGTGGCAAAGTGAGCAAGGGACTCACGTCTAAGCATACCCTGCCACACTTGTCATAATAACGAAATTTTGACCAAAAATAATTTTAGAAAATTTACACATTTAAAAAATTCTAGAACAAATTTTTAATATTTAAAAAAAAATATTTACAAATAAAATATTATGATTCTGTACTTATTAGTTGATTGTATAGGGTGAAGGGTGAGTAGGATTTATAAATTATTGTGCTTTACTGTCCAGTACTTTCCTTGAGTAATGTAGGATTGTAGTTAGAATAGTAAATTAGTTTGGTTTACTGTCCAGCACTTTCCCTGAGTTATGTTGGATTGGAGACAGAATAGTAAATTGTTATGGTTTACTGTCCAGCACTTTCCTTGAGTTATGTTGGATTTGGAGTTAGAATAGAAAATTATTATGATTTAGTGTCCAGCACTTTCCCTGACTTATGTTGTATTGGAGTTAGAATAGTAAATTGTTATGGTTTACTGTCCAACACTTTCCCTGAGTTATGTTGGATTTGGAGTTAGAATAGTAAATTATTATGGTTTACTGTCCAGCACTTTCTCTGAGTTATGTTGGATTGGAGTTAGAATAGTAAATTATTATGGTTTACTGTCCAGCACTTTCCCTGACTTATGTTGGATTGGAGTTAGAATAGTAAATTGTTATGGTTTACTATCCAACAATTTCCCTGAGTTATGTTGGATTTGGAGTTTGAATAGTAAATTATTATGGTTTACTGTCCAGCACTTTCTCTGACTTATGTTAGATTTGGAGTTAGAATAGTACATTATTATGGTTTACTGTCTAGCACTTTCCCTGAGTTATGTTGGATTGGAGTAAGAATAGTAAATTATTATGGTTTACTGTCCAGCACTTTCCCTAAGTTATGTCAGATTTGGAGTTAGAATAGTAAATTATTATGGTTTAATGTCCAGCACTTTCCCTGAGTTATGTTGGATTGGAGTTAGAATAGTAAATTATTATGGTTTACTGTCCAGCACTTTCCCTGAGTTATGTTGGATTGGAGTTAGAATAGTAAATTATTATGGTTTACTGTCCAGCACTTTCCCTAAGTTATGTTAGATTTGGAGTTAGAATAGTAAATTATTATGGTTTACTGTCCAGCACCTTCCCTGAGTTTTGTTGGATTGGAGTTAGAATAGTAAATTATTATGGTTTACTGTCCAGCACTTTCCCTGAGTTATGTTGGATTGGAGTTAGAATAGTAAATTATTATGGTTTACTGTCCAGCACTTTTCCTAAGTTATGTTAGATTTGGAGTTAGAATAGTAAATTATTATGGTTTACTGTCCAGCACTTTCCCTGAGTTATGTTGGATTGGAGTTAGAATAGTAAATTATTATGGTTTACTGTCCAGCACTTTCCCTGAGTTATGTTGGATTGGAGTTAGAATAGTAAATTATTATGGTTTACTGTCCAGCACTTTCCCTAAGTTATGTTAGATTTGGAGTTAGAATAGTACATTATTATGGTTTACTGTCCAGCACTTTCCCTGAGTTTTGTTGGATTGGAGTTAGAATAGTAAATTATTATGGTTTACTGTCCAGCACTTTCTCTGAGTTATGTTGGATTGGAGTTAGAATAGTAAATTATTATGGTTTACTGTCCAGCACTTTCCCTGAGTTATGTTGGATTGGAGTTAGAATAGTAAATTATTATGGTTTACTGTCCAGCACTTTCCCTGAGTTATGTTAGATTTGGAGTTAGAATAGTAAATTATTATGGTTTACTGTCCAGCACTTTCTCTGACTTATGTTAGATTTGGAGTTAGAATAGTAAATTATTATGGTTTACTGTCCAGCACTTTCCCTGAGTTATGTTGGATTGGAGTTAGAATAGTAAATTATTATGGTTTACTGTCCAGCACTTTCCCTAAGTTATGTTAGATTTGGAGTTAGAATAGTAAATTATTATGGTTTACTGTCCAGCACTTTCCCTGAGTTTTGTTGGATTGGAGTTAGAATAGTAAATTATTATGGTTTACTGTCCAGCACTTTTTCCTGAGTTATGTTGGATTGGAGTTAGAATAGTAAATTATTATGGTTTACTGTCCAGCACTTTCCCTGAGTTATGTTAGATTTGGAGTTAGAATAGTAAATTATTATGGTTTACTGTCCAGCACTTTCTCTGACTTATGTTAGATTTGGAGTTAGAATAGTAAATTATTATGGTTTACTGTCCAGCACTTTCCCTGAGTTTTGTTGGATTGGAGTTAGAATAGTAAATTATCATGGTTTACTGTCCAACATTTTCAATGAGTTATGTTGGATTTGGAGTTAGAATAGTAAATTATTATGGTTTACTGTCCAGCACTTTCCCTGAGTTTTGTTGGATTGGAGTTAGAATAGTAAATTATTATGGTTTACTGTCCAGCATTTTCCCTGAGTTATGTTAGATTTGGAGTTAGAATAGTAAATTATTATGGTTTACTGTCCAGCACTTTCTCTGACTTATGTTAGATTTGGAGTTAGAATAGTAAATTATTATGGTTCACTGTCCAGCACTTTCCCTGAGTTTTGTTGGATTGGAGTTAGAATAGTAAATTATTATGGTTTACTGTCCAGCACTTTCCCTGAGTTTTGTTGGATTGGAGTTAGAATAGTAAATTATTATGGTTTACTGTCCAACATTTTCAATGAGTTATGTTGGATTTGGAGTAACATTATTAAAAATTGTTAATTTAAAAATATATATATATATATAAAACTAAAAAACATATTCTTTATATTTGTAATTATTATTACATATATATTTTTAATATTAATTTTATAAAGAAACAAATATATATTTTTTAAACATTTTAACATTTAAATCACAAGTTAAAACATGTATTAAGTACAATAGTAATATAGTCTTGTGAAAAAAACATTTTTTATTACTTTCTTTTGTGGATGGAAATATTTAAACTTTTTTTTACACAATATTTTTTTATATCTTCACATTTTACATTGCAGTATTTGTAACATATACATTGTAATATTATATTAATTAGCATATTAAATTTAATTTTTTTTATTTAAAAATGAATATGTTAATTAATTTACATATCATTGCCATCTTCAAAAGTATATACATAAAATAGTTCACATTTTTATATAATTAAAACATTTTTTTTACAATAATAAACATATTTTTAATATACAATACTTTATTAATATATAATTATATAAAAAATAATTATTGTATATTTAACATTATTCATATGTTTATTGTAAACATTTAGAAAATTATTACAATTTCTGGAAAATAATTTGCAATTTATAACACATTTTTTCTTTATTATAATGGGGATTAAGTCCTATTTTTGTTTTTATTATGCTGCCATTTTGTTTGGTGTACTTCACTTTTTAGTCTATCTACATCGTTGTTTGGGTCATTTCAGAAAACGGAACCTCGCGGTTGGGAGCTGCTTTGTGTTGGTGAATGTAAGTTTAATTTTCATTACTTTTAAGTACAATTTAAGAAATTATTGAGCTAGTTTTAGTGTGTACGTGTTGCTATGTGTTTTATTTTACTGTTTATGTGAAAAGTACGTGTTATTTAAGGACGTTAGTGATAGCGTACTTTGATTGATATTTAATATGGATGTCATGTTAATCTATTGTATTAAAGTATTACTTTATGTATCTTACTGTCTTTTATATGTTATTTTTAGGCTTTGTGGGTTTCCTATTTATTGCGGGTGGGTTTTGTTTGTACTTTATTTACAGGTGTTCGTTTTGGTGACCAGATGGATTTCATCTCTTTTTTTTTTTTACATACAGGGAAATGTTAAATACATTTCTTTATTTTTCGGGATTTTGGAGCGTTTTTTCTCGTGATTTATTTTTGGGTTTTTTATGGTTCCGTTATCCAGAGAATTGCTACGTTGGACCCTTATTATACAGTTGTATTTTTAGCATTTTGTGGGGATTTCTTTTACGATGTGGATTGCTTTTGGTTGTATTCGTGTTGAAACCATCTACTTGCAACACATTCTACAGCTGCAGAACCATAAGTTATTATTATTTTTTATTTTGGGGTGGATTATGCAAAATAGATAATTTTTTTTGTATCTAGTTCCATTATGTCTTGTAATAATAAATTACATTTATTTTTACATGACATAATTTAACTAATTAAAAAAAAATGGTTTGTTTTATTTATTGTTTGATGCGTTCTTATTTGTATTTTGTTAAAGGATAGATTTTGCAATTAGGTCTAAGTATTCTAGACCTTGGATACTTGGGTACATTCTGTTTTTTTGTTGTAGGTATTCGTACATATTTAATGTTTGTTTACTGAGTTTTGGCCCGATTTTTGATAGAGATTGCTCGATTCTTAGTTCTTGGTAGCTTTGCTCTTTTTTGATGCTTTGGATTAGTTTATGACGTGTTGGTTGTGTTCTTCCGATTGTGGCTTGGAAGGCATTATGCCATCCTTCTACCGCGTTGTTGGTTTTGGCTTTCTGTGCTATAGTACTAGCATACACATTCCACCATGGAATTTGGAATTTAGGTTGTCTGCGGTGACCAGAACGATGTAATCTTCCCACCCAGGTGTCTTCAAAATAGTCTAAAAAGGGAGTTAATTTTTTCTCATTACTGCGGTAGAAAGGGCTGTCAAGTAATACATTGTAATGATTAGTGACTTCTGTTGTTGGCACATATGCCAATGCAATTAACTTTTTAATCTGGTAAGCAAAGTTACTGTTTGTAGAATATTCAATGCTTAAAGTAGATTTTTGTAAGTGTCTCCATATACTTTGGTTATAGTGATAATAATACCCTTGTATTGAAGTGTGTGGATATATTTTAAGTATAGCTTGAATCATAGCTATTTCAAAGTCTATTATGATTCTTTGTGGATAGTAATTATCAGTAAAATCTTTGATAGTTGTTAAAATTTCTACGTAGGTTGCATTTGTTTTATTTGGCAGCAGTGTATAAATTAAAGGGATATTAGTTTCCTGGTATTCACCGTGGATGGTGTAAAGTTGATAGAAAGGTTTGGGACAAACTTTAAAAGTTCCGTCCATCATCCATGTTTCACACGATTTTAGTTTTTGCAAATTGCTATTTGTTGAAAAAAGTAAAATTCTTTTATCATGACTTTGATTATCATACATTAAGAATTTATCTTCATTGTGGGTGATAGTATATTCTGGATATATTTTAATCTCTTGAAAAGTTTCAGGTGCTGGTGGAGTTGGATCAGAAGCTCGTTTTAGCTATTAATCTTTTCAAGTTGGGGATTGAAGGTAACTGTCCTGTTACATGTTCTTGGACTTTGCTTAAAACATTTTTCAAAATAGTGGTGCTTGTTTCTTGGGAGCCTGTACTAGCTTCTCTCAATGTCTCTAGTGCTTCTCTTACTTCGACTTCTGTTACATTGGGTGGGTGGTTATGCTCACGTACATTTACAACATTGTTATCAACAGTAGTTGCTCTACCATAGCATGCAGTTGAATAATATTTACTACATTTCCAATGGGTTTTATTCTCTTTGACTCTTTCTTGGGTGTAGGTATAACCCATGTAGCTGAGCATTATTTTCCCCTTTTGAGAAGTTATAAAAGTAGCTCCTTCTGCCATGTCTAAGGTAGATCTGTGAAGACATATATATGTGTATTTAGTAAAAGTGATAAACATTTATTTAAATGTCTAGGCTAAAATGAGAAATTTAAAAATGTACTTACAATGTTGTTTTTCTGCTAATCAGATGTTTTCTGTTCTTATATTCAGAGTTTCACTGTTTAATGTCCTGTAGTTGTGGTAGAGAATAGTAGTAATTAATGATATAGTTTGATACTTGTTTGTTTCTACTTTCTGATTATTAATAGACACAGTGGGTATACTTACTTAATTTAGTAGAAGATGTTGTTTGTGTAGTTGTAGATTGGTAGATGAAGTTTGTATAGTCTGGAAAAAAAAGTTAATATTAGTTATTTATTATAATTGGATATATTTGTAGCTCATACCATATCACGTCATTTGGAACTTCTGTTTGTTATATTCTTAGTTAATTAAAATTTTTCTAAGTAGAAGTTGATAAGGCTGTTCATATTTTCGTTTATTAATTTATTGTGGCTGTTGTTGATAGGATGTTTTAGTTATATTTTACAAAAAAGAGAGAGCATTTGTTTAGTTCAGGGAGTTTAGCTACTTTTCGTGAGGTTTTTATGCTACATAAAATGGGAGTTCACTTACTTGAGTTGTAGTAGACTGTGTTGTAGTCGTTGTTGTAGGTGCGTATTCTCTTCTCTTCAGCAAAGTAACCGTTTTCTCCAAGTTTGGGCCAAAAATGGTAATTTTAGTTAAGTATGTAATTGTTTTTATAGTAGTGAGTTAAGTAATTGTTCCTTTTGATTGGTTCAATTACATGTATTTTAAAATCATTGGATGAGAACCTTAGTATGAATTTTAAAACCGTTATTTTGTAATGAGCCTGTAGTAATAATTATTTTGTTCTACTTTATATTAGAACATGTTTTGTATGCGTATTATTATAATAGTTAATAATGTTGAAAATGTTAAATTATGTTAAATCTTAATAAAACTAATTGAAAATAAGTGTATAATAATTTTTGGTTACGTTTATATTACTAATGTTTATTTAAATATTATATATTAATATTTAAAATATATAGTATATAGATATATGTTTGAAAGGCTTTTTTATAATTTAAATAATAATAAAAAAGTAAATTATTTAAGGTTATAGAGAGGAAGGCGATATTTTTAGTATATTTAATTAGGTACTAAGTTACTCGATATTTGTGTTATCGATATTAGTGTAGATGGTAATGTTATTTCAAGGGTTGTCGATAATGTAGTAGTCGATATTTATGTACTCGATATAATTGTAAACGAAATTAATGTAGTCGATATAAAATTATCGATATTTGTATAAATCCTTGTTTAAGTATATGGTGACGATATTTTTGTAGACGATGATTTTGTGACGATATTTTTGTTGGTCGGTGTTTTTGTAATCGATATTTCATCATGGAACCACTCAAGTCACTCCAACGGCATTTAATTGCATTATTCGTTAGGAGATTCATTAAGAACAAAGGCTCAAGGAACAGGGAACCAAAAAGACCATACATTTCATGCATTGCAGTCTATGGCACATCAATCAATCATTCATCCATTCTTACCAGGTCCAAGGGTTTCATACAAGGAGTCCCCCGGGGAAGTCATTCAGATCTTAACAAAAAGAAAGAGAAACCCCCAGGCTCGGGGAATCCTTATCTTACTACCGCCTCCCAAACTGGAGACGCATCTGTTCTACAGTCGGGCATGGTCAGTATTACTTAATCCCCACGAGATAGAAGACAGAAGAATCCAGATGCCACTCACCGAGGACACAAACTTGTGGTCACCACCGATCAGGGGACGGCAGGAGGGGCTTAAAAACTGACTCCCGATTCAGACTTCAATAAGAGGGCCAATGGGGGTCAGATTTTCAGAGTTTCTTTGAGGCAGCTCACATTCTCTATATATAAGAAAAAGGAGGGGTCAGGGAAAGGAAAACCATAAGACTTTTTTACTCCTTCCTAAGGCGAGTCAATAGGGAGAATACCACCACATTAAGGGCATTAAATACCTGTGAGTAGTCCGGAAGAGGGGCAAAGTCTATGTGGGCCTCTGAATTTATAAGGAGGCACCTGCAGATCGTTTCAAAGGTCAACGAAGTTAAGCCATAAAAACGAGCCTGGGAGGAATAGAACAAAGGTATACAGTTACATATCGTTATGGCGTTCTCAACTTCATGGATCGCTGATGTTTAAAATAAGGTTCATTCCCTGACTAGGGGACCCAAGATTTGTATACTTAAATCTAGTAAAGCGGGCGTCTAGAACTGAACAAGAATCTCTGCCCTGGGTGTCAAGTTCAAGTTAAGCCAAAGAAAACGGGCTTTTCTGCCACAAATAGCGGATGCGTTATCCAAAAGGTCGGACTCCTTAGTCACGAGTCAAGGCGGTCGGGAAGCATACATTCCGAACATGGGAATCACAGAGTTTAAGCAGAAAAAATGTACATTGCGTGCACTCTACCTTAAAAGCGGCGGAAATCCGAGAAGAATTATACAGAGGTGATTAGACCAGCTTAGCGTGATGGAGATCCTTTCCAGTTCTCAATCAAGTAATCTAAAGGCAAAACAATACGGACTTTAGCAGCGTGGTGTCTTTTGTTTAAGGCTCCGAGCGCAGATTTAAAACCAAGGGGGCCAGAGAACTTACAGGGGCTAAGCGTTATCAACAGGGTACAAATTCACTTACTAGAATAGCATAATATGCTGTAGTCGATAGAGGTTCTGTCGCAGGCTCAAACAGCTCCCGATCCGAGCACGCTGGTGAGCGGTCGTTTTCCCCGCGTTGTTTTTAAACCCCCGAGTGGTGAGGAACGCCCATTAGCGTCCAGGGCTCAGAATCGAAAATGGAAGACGGACTTCACCCGGAGATGGCTGGAATTCTAAGCTGGCGGCCATCTTAGGATGGTATTAGTTTAGATCACAATAGGCCGTAATAGATAACTGAAAAATTACGGATCTGTTTAAAACCGTGAGGGTGATTAGGAATAACGGAAGCTACTCATTTGGTTGCAGATCAACTGACCAGTTAGGGAGTGTCTAAGTTGCTAAGGCACTAAGGCAGAAGTCGTGTATCAGAGACCGATTACTGGAACCTGGTCCCTCAGACAGGAAAGTCATGAGGTCAAAGATGCTATTATACATAGGTGCATCAATATAGGGAGCATAGTTCAAAGGGTGGTCTTTCTCAGAGAAGACCTGTATCACATGTCCTTTTAGGATGGTCCAAAGCTGGCTTATTAAGGATGGCAAAATAGTCCCAGGGGTTACAGGATGGCATTAGGCCAAGGACACTCCTCATTCAGGCCTTGTTTAACTGAATTCAAAAAGAAAATCCAGAAGACCTCTCTCTTTTTACGAAGGGTCGTGGGGTCCACTCCTGGTTTGGCCTGGATTTTTTCGAGAATGAACCACCTCAATTATTTTTCAGAGTGTTCATTCTCTAGCCAGTGCGACACTATAGGGGCAAAGACTTTCTTGTTTCTGATGTTGGACTTATGCTCACCAACTCTCAGGCGGCATTCTCGTCCTGTTTCCCCTACGTAAGTAAATTGCATGGGCATAATATCACGTAGATTACGTTGCCCCTGTGACAATTGGTCAGTCTTTTGTTCCGTGCCACAGAGATGGTGCGATAGGTGGTGGAAACGGTGTCGCCAACAATCGCATGGGGACATGCCTTACAGGTACCACATCGGTGGTTTCCAAAGATGGGATTCAGATTAGTGATGCCCGTTTGTTGGCTGGTAGGAGGATCCTGCATCTTGCCTCTCACAAGGTGGTTTTTTAAGTTCTTGTTTCTTTTGAAGGCAAAAATGGGCCTGCCTAAAGGGGGTCTATCCCTCTCCAAATTAAGGATGCGCAGGCTGGAGTTAATGATTTGTCTCACCTTATGATCAAGGTTAGAGTGTCGGGTAATGCATACCAGTTGGTCTAAAGATTCTTTTTCTTTTTGTTAGAACATGCACTCCCGGTTCGAATATCTTGCTCGTTTGAATGAGTCCTTGATCAATTTGGGGGGGTATCCTCGGTGTATGAGTTTTTCTTTCAGGATGTCCGATTGAGTTAAAAAATATCCAATGTCAATACAATTTCTTCTAATCCGGAGAAACTGACTGTACGGTATACTGTCCCTTTGACATCGTGGGTGGAAACTACCGTATTGCAGCAGCGTATTCCTCGCTGTGGGTTTTGTTTATAAAGATACCTTCAATTTTTGGTCCTGATGTCCCACCCAGATGTCAAGGAACTCGATTTTAACATTACTCACATGGATGGTAAAAAGGAGATTAGGACCGGCTGCATTAAGCCAAAGAACGAACTCGTTTAGCGAGTCGTGGTTCCCCTTCCATATAAGGAAAATATCATCGATGAAACGTGACCATATTTTGACATTTTCATGGAAGGGGGCCATTACGTTATAGATGTTAATTCTCTCGAACTAATCCACATACAAGCAGGCAATACTTGGGGCACAGCTGGCCCCCATGCTGACTCCTCGGGTCTGTTTGAACAAGTTGTTATTAAATTCAAAATAGTTTTCATACAAGACCACCTCCAAGCATTGGAGAATAAATTCGGCATTGGTGATTTCAGGTTTGGACGCCAGAACTTTCTCTATGGTTTTGTATGCTCCACTCTGGGGGATGTTGGAATATAAGGATTCCACATCCAAGGTTACTAGTAATTCTCGGTCTTCAAGATATGAGGTACCCTCGATTTTGCCGATAAAGTGGCCAGTATCCTTGACATAGGATTCTAGTACACTCACCAGTGGTTTGGGAAACCGGTCTATATATTTAGACAGGGGCTCGGTTACAGCCCCAATAGTGGAGACTATAGGCCTCAGAGGGGGGGTACATGCTGTTTTTGCGTGCTTTGGGAACCCCATAAATTATAGGCATTCGTGTGAAACTGGGGGTTAGGAATTCAGCCTCCTGTTCACAAATGAGGCCCATTCCACAAGCTCTTTCAACAAGGGGTAGAATGCGTTGTTTAAGGGCATTCTCAGGGTAATGAAAGATTTTCTGGTAATGACCTGAGGAGGAAAGTAAGATGATCATTTTATCCGTGTAGTTGGAAGTATTAAAGATAACAATTCCTCCTCCTTTGTCGCAGGGCTTGATCGTGAGGCTTTTGTCTTCCTTCAGATTTTTAAGGACTTTTCCTTCTGATCTTGGAAGGGGGTACCGGGACATATTTGATCAATTGATCAATCTTCCTGGTTACCACTTCATCAAAAATATTCACTTCCGGACCCACCATTTCTATAGAGGGATTACATGACGAGGGAGGTCTTAATCCTGATCTATTCTCATGATCTAGGATGGAAGGACGATCAGAGAAAAACATTTGTACCGAATTGTTCTGAAAAACAGGTGTAGATCCTTGGTGAATTCGAATTTGTCAAAATTAGCAGATGGAATAAATGATAGACCTCTAGTTAAAAGATTGGAGGAGCTAGGGTCCATCTCTTTATGAGACAAGTTAAAAACTGGTATACCCTTTATGTTCTCCAATACTGATGGTGTCGGGTTTCAACATGCATCTGAGGTTGTCCTCGACGCGGATGGTAATTCCTCGCTAGAGGGGTCCGCGTTCTTGGGCGGGGGTTGCCCCGGTGGTTCCCTAGAAACAGTTTTGAGGGGTATTTCTCTCGAATGGTCAACATCTGTTAGGATGACTGGAGTTGTCTCCTTGGTCAAAACTAGGATCATACTCTTCTCGGCCATCCCCCTCCGAGTCGGTGGTATCGGAGAAGGTGGTTTGCCTCTTATTACCCCATCTGGGGGCCTGATTGCGTTGATTTGCCTCATCCGAATTTGTATAAAACCCAGTGGAGAGGTAGGGGTAGGCTCACTCCTGGGAGAAAAGTCTGATGTCTTTTCGGAATTTTTCTGTTTTTCTCTTAAGGAGATATTCAGTAAAGGAGTCGAGCTCTAGATGTATTTCTTCAAACTTTTTCTTACCAAGGTCTACAGCATTACCTTCCTGCAATTTATCCTCCAACTCTTGAATCTCTTTGTTGAGGATAGCAATGACCTCCCAGGCGGTCTCTATGATGAGCATCATCCAGTCCCTGGAGCAGCGGTTAGAGATGAGCGCCCAGCGCTCCAGGAACTGTCTGATCTCAACAAAGAGACCCGGTATGTTGCGGACCCTAAGTCCGATGGGGATGGTCCCTGCTCGAAGGTAATCCAGCATAAATTGGGCATGAAGTTCTGTTGTTTTAGATTTTTTCCTAAGGTTTAATAGTTTTGTCCATTCCCCATCTAGACCCTTGGAAAGGGTAAATTGGGGATTTCCATTAGCTGTAATGCCGATCATTTTGGCATAGTCTTCATCTGAAAATCCAAACATTTTAATACTTTCCATAGTGGCTTAGGATAGTTAAGGATTTAGAGAAGATAGAGAGCGTGAATAGTGGCACTAATATATCCAAGATCAAACGGGGGAAACTCCCAGACCAAGGGAAAACGGGCAACAATCACTCTAAACTTTCATACATCCAAAATATCTCTCCCCCATTGGCCCCTTATTGAAGTCTGAATCAGGAGTCAGTTTTTAAGCCCCTCCTGCCGTCCCCTGGTCGGTGGTGACCACAAATTTGTGTCCTCGGTGAGTGGCATCTGGATTCCCCTGTCTTCTATCTCGTGGGGATTAAGTAATACTGACCATGCCCGACTGTAGAACAGATGCGTCTCCAGTTTGGGAGGCGGTACTAAGATAAGGAGTCCCCGAGCCTGGGGGTTTCTCTTTCTTTTTGTTAAGATCTGAATGACTCCCCCGGGGGACTCCTTGTATGAAACCCTTGGACCTGGTAAGAATGGATGAATGATTGGTTGATGTGCCATAGACTGCAATGCATGAAATGTATGGTCTTTTTGCTTCACTGTTCCTTGAGCCTTTGTTCTTAATGAATCTCCTAACGAATAATGCAATTAAATGCCGTTAGAGTGACTTGAGTAATTAGAGCCACAACACATATTGACTATAGATATAAGTAAATGTATGTAAAATGAAAGACTATGTATATGGCTGCTGTTTTTTTATATATGTATATATTTCTGTATTTTCAGTTGTTTGTCCCCCACTCCGTGGTACCTCCTCGCCCTGACAAAGGTGCGGCCTGACCTGGGCCTTACACCGAAAAGCGCGTTGGCGTATTCCCTGCTGGTGGCAGAATTTCATCTGATTTAGATTACCTTTTTCATTCTTCTTCTGCCCCGCCTTGTGCTTTTGTCAATGCAATATTGTCCATCTTGATAGGCATTGATGTGTGCAGTGTGTGTGGGACCCTGATTGTAATTGAAATTGTATATATTTTAATATATGTAATGTCTTTCCTATCTAAACTAATAATTTTGAAATCCTTTAAGAAAATTGTTTTTTGATTAAATGGCTGATAAATAAAGAAATCTAAAAAGTTCCTATGTGTATTTGGCTCTAATACTACCTGTCGTCACCGGCTTTTGAACTCAAGGATCCTCTTGCAGGACCTTAGTATATAATATGTGCAGGGTTCTGTCTTTGATTCACTTGTGCTGCTTTACCCCTTTGACCTGCCCCTATCTTAAACCCCGACTGGGAACCCCCTTCTATTTTGTTGTCCTAGAGCATAAGGTCAGATGGGTTGCATTTCAGCAAAGCAACATGCATTTTTGAATTTCAGGCAAGTGAGATCGAGTTGGACTGTGGTGAAGGAAATGATTAGTTAACAATGAATTATTCATATCCAGAAAATGGAAAACATATTTTACTGCCACACTGATGTAGACTTCCTTGTTCTTAAATAACAAATAATAAACAATTTGAAGGGTGATGTGGACATGCACATCATGTATTTAGTAATGAAACAGAACTAGTGCCACATGTACTTGATGTTTGTCAGCTGTGAAAACTCATGTTTTTTCTAATGAGAATTTGAGAATGTATAAAAATGTTAATGCTTGAGTAATTGAGAGAGCTCTTAGAGTGATTCTTACCAGAATGAACTCCAATGACCACTGCAGTTTTTATTAAAATACTTCATGCTGTTACCAGAGGACTCCTGAAATGTATTGAGAGAGGAAGATGTTGTTTTCTTCTACTACAGCAGTTGTGTTATTTTATATTTACTGGTGGCTAGCAAAGTCTTAACTAAGTAGCAATAAGAAGATTAGAGACAGTGTTTTCATACATGTAGTGCAGGCTTTTTATTTTTTAAAGACATAGTAAGTCATCTATGACAATAAAAATGCTCAACATCTCCCCGAACCACAATGGCATTAACCATATGTTGTAAATTGGTCTTAACCAAATTTAAATTATGCTTCTGTCATTCAAGTACTTTCAGGAATTTTGTATTACTCTTGTTTCATGAAATTCTCAATATTTTGCCATATTGCATAATTTTGCGGTGTTTGTGGTAAATAAATAATTAAATACCTGATCTATTTTTCGGAATAATTAATTAACAGATAGCTCAATAAATAAGAGTCAGGATTCGAGGTATCTTGAGTTTGCAGGTTTTAATACAGCATAAAGGACAGCAACAGGACAACCTGCACGGGAATAGGATGACAGGGCCCGGCAGCTGCCGGGGCAGGATCTGGGATGAGCGCGCTAACTTTAATAACAGTACATAACATATATATATACTAAAACAATTGCATTAGAGTTCATACAGTAGGCGTAGCAGTGGGTGGAATTAGTAGCAGTCGCGAAAGATAAGGCATAAAGTGGGTGTAACAAGAGGCGTATACATAGACATGTGATGTAAACGTAACAGAATATGTCATAAATGGGGCGGAAACATGGAGGGGGCTACCTAAGGAGCCGGGACCTCTAACCTAGTGGTGCGCGCAAACTGGCAATGACGTGTTACTAGGAGGAACTGGGGGCTATGACTTCTGTGCTAGAAGGGGAGACTATAGTCTGGAGAGTCAGAGCGACATGTACCTAAACACTATCTAGTATCTGATGTTTAGAGAACATGTTGATAGAATCCAAAAGCTATCAGGGTAAAGGCTAACAGACTCTAAGACTGGTGCATGCATTATTCTACATGTAGTGCGTGTTGAGGAATATTAAATGACCATTAATACAGTATTTCTCTTACAAGGAGACGTAAAGGCTAGACCATGACGGAAACTATTGATGCGATTCAGTAGTTTAGGAATGCAGAGAAGGAGAGCTGGACTGATAACTAGAATCATAACATACTCTTGGCAGACTGAGAGGCAGAGCCAGGCCGAGCCGGGCACTGTGAGGCAGGAAGTAAGTGAAGGGTCAGGGATACAGGTGGGGGCTGTATCGCTCCTCAGCGAGGGTTCAGGAGACAGGAGCTGAATCTGGTGTCCGGGCCCTTTTGAGGCCTAGAAACGGGGACTTTTACTGAATTAACGTGCACACTGTGAAACGTGGCAACGTAACTTTACATAGGCCTAATACTCGTAGCTTTCACGAGAACTGGAAACTGGCATACTAGAGATGGACACAACTAGAATTGCGTCTTTAATCGATCATAAGGGAATACATATGCATATTAATCATGCACACATAACATAAGATGGGGAACACGTAGGGACACAGAACATGGCAAAATTTACTTTTCCACATTCCCTCCTTGTCACTTCGTTTCCATCAGGAAACATCAATATTCATGATACCATCTATCATTTCATACAGTATCATTTGCTCGTCTCGAATTGTCTTGGAACGGGACTTAGGACTAGGAATACAAGAGGTAGCACAAATGCCGCAAATCGCAGGGCCACATTGTATACAGAGGCAGCAACTGAATATTATCATTACTGCAATACCTAGGAATGACAATACTTTCCATCCCCAGGCAGATATAATACTCCAGAGCCAACCGGACCACGTCCAGGTGCCTGGATTCTGGTGTAACTGATGGGCAATTTTATGAAGTCTGGTTATAGCTGAATAAACAGACGGCGCGTTATTAGGAATGAAAATGCAGCAACTAGATCCGATGACTCTACATGCTCCACCTCTATCGGCCAGTATGACGTCAAGAACGAGACGATTTTGGAGCACGACAAATCTCATAGCAGATTGCTCTTCGGTTAAGTTACCTAGAGCAGAAGTAGTCTCATTCACTACTGCTTCAAGAGTTCTGGTTAATCTACGTATTAACTTACTATTCTGGATAGGTCCTATAAAGAAGAAGAAACCTTTATTGAAATCTGTATACTGTTCTAGAGCAGTTTCAGTTTGATCGACAATCGGGGACTCGATCTCCCTTCTATGTCTAATGTGTACTAGATGTGTGTTTCTATGATAATCGGATGGGGCTAGGAAAACTGGTGGCAGTAGGAAGGCAATGTAACAGGTTCCATCCCAATCGAGGGGCAGACGAACATATGCGGTCTGACCACAAACAAAATAAGAATGACGTGAGGCTTTGAAAATAGATTTCCCACTGTCACTATACTTGACAATAGTAGTACAATCACTATGTCCTACATGTGCGGAACCATTCTTTCGGACACATAATTCGCCTTTGACTGGTAGTACTGAAATAGCAGGTAAATCTGGAGTAGTATCAGACTGAACATTCAGGACCATAAAATTCGAGGAATAATTACCTAAATTATAAACTTCATTTTCTAGATCTAACCCTGTTCTATGGGTGAGACCTTGCTTGTCTGGAAAACATGTACTATTCAAAAGGGACATATCAGTTGAGGATGACGTTAACGTGGACCATGCTCCACACGAACCATTATGTGAAAACGGATAAGGAAAGAGTGGCAGAACTCCCTTCGGTGTCTGGAAAGGGGGGAGTCGACCACACACCCAACAATTAGTGGCATTGCTGGTCTGGTGTGAATAGTGTAACATTCTGATGAACGTGTTATTTCTCATAGGAAGACGATAGGATAGCTCGTGAGGAGGTAGATCACTAAATGTGTGCTCTACTGTAGCATTAGAAAACTTATTTACATGAGAAATTGGAAAACATAAATGCAATGCATAACTTGTGCAGGTAACCATCAAACTCAAAAATAGAAGAAAACATAGAATAACGATACATCTGATAGAGTTTTGACTAACTCTCTCACTATGGGGGTCTATCTCATACATGTCAGAAACCTGTCTAACCGTTTCACCCAAGGGGGACTTAGACAATTAAACTGGCTGACTTATTTTACTAGACCGGAGCTTCTTTTTATACTCCTGCTGCGGAGTTTCCTCTAACAGGGGAGGCTTGGAATCAAAGTTTGTAGCGGGACAGTCCTTAAGAATAGGGCATTTTTTAGAATTCTGGCAGTCCTTTAAAATGGAACAGTCCAATGTTTTTATGCGACATCCATGGAATTTCTTGACGTGAGACAGGTGCACCCAGCCCTTGCGGCCTTCCAACTTTACGGCCGTGCGGGTGGTCAGAAGGACTAACTTCGGCTCCTTCCAGCGAGGCTCCAGCGAACTTGAACGATCGAAATTTCGGACAAGCACTAGACTTCCTGGAACGATTTCATGCGGTTTCACCTCGGTATTGTCTGGAAATGCGGCGGCAACCTGTGAACGACAAGAGTGTAGGGCAGACATCAAGGAAGCTAGGTAATCTGTCAGCATATTACTGGAAACATCTGTAATACTTCGGGGTCTAGGTGTACCCCACATGTTCGGGGGGCGGCCGAATACGACCTCATAAGGAGACAGACCTGATCTGGAATGTGCGACCATGCGCATATAGAATAGGGCGACTGGCAGAGCTACTAGCCAGTCTACACCTTTTTCTTGACAGATCTTGGCAATACGGATTTTCAAAGTCTGGTTATGTCTCTCTACGAGACCGGCTGCTTCTGGATGGCGTACACAATGAAACTTCCACTGGTACCCTAACAGAAGGGACACATGCTTCATTAACTCAGATGAGAATGGCTGGCCGTTGTCTGAATACACGACCCTAGGGAGTCCATAACGAGGGAAAAATTCACGAACCAGCTGCTTGGCAGTGGTCGCGGCTGTGTAATCTGGAACTGGATATGCCTCTGTCCACCTGGACAAAGCGCATACAACTACAAGGACATACTTGAAACCTCGACATCGCTCCATCTGAATATAATCCATCTGGAGGACCTCAAAAGGGTGGTCAGGGGGCTGGAATCCACCTTGTTCCACCGGGACACTTTTACCTGGATTGAACTGGCAACATATCATACAGGTACGGACTTTCTGCTTGGCTGCAGCTCGTAAATGCTTGTTGGACCAAATGTTCTGGATACTGTCTAACATGGCTTTTTCTCCTAAATGTGCAGGACTATGTGCGGTATTAATAATGACTTGAACCATAGAGTCGGGGAGAAACCATGTGGCTTTTCCCTTCGTCAACCATCCCTGATCTGTCTGGACCCCTCCTTGTTCGGACCATTTCTTGATTTCATCAGGAGTAGCATGTAACTGGATATCTATGACATCTTGAGTGGGGTCCTTAACTGTCATACATGTAGTCAGATCTGGAGTGTGTGTCAGTGTCGTGTTAACTGGAATGTCTGGAGTCTGAGCTGTAAGCTTGGCTGTTCGATCTGCTAGATCATTACCTTGGGAAATGATGTCAGTAACTTTTGTATGTGCTTTGCACTTCATGATAGCGATAGCTGTCGGTAAATGTATTGCATCTAACAGAGCTTGAATGAGGAGACCATGCTGAATCTTGGTTCCATGAGAAGTCATAAAACCTCTTTCTTGCCAGAGCACTCCAAAGTCGTGTACGACTCCGAATGCATAACGTGAATCTGTGTAGATGTTAACTTTCAGGTTCTTGGCACGTATGCAGGCTTGGGTCAGAGCGACTAGCTCTGCTGCTTGAGCGGACAGAGTGTCAATACGGTGTGTCTCTATAACTTCAGTGTCAGTAGTCACTGCATACGCGGCTACTAGTTCTCCTGTACTTGTTCTCATACATGAACCATCCACATAAAGTGTCAGGTCGGGATCAGGTAGTGGAATATCTGTCAGGTCTTGTCTTGGCTTAGTCATAGTGTTAATGACTTCCACACAGTCATGTGTGGCAGGATTTGAAGTAACTGACGGTAACAGTGTAGCGGGATTTAGAACGTTGCAGCGTCTGATTTCTATGTGTGGCTGGAATAGTGTCAGTTCATAACCTGTTAAACGTGCAATTGTCAAGTGCTGAGTCTGTGTTCGGTTTAAAAGAACTTCCACGGAGTGTGGAACTTGTACTGTCAGGGAGTGTCCTAACACTATGGAATCACTTTGTCTAATAGCTAGAGCTGTGGCTGCAACTGACTTGAGGCACGCAGGCAGAGCCTGGGCTACTGGATCTAATGTGCTCGAAAAATAAGCACAGGGCTTGTATTGTCCTGCTTGATCTTGTGTGAGAACAGATAATGCTGTACCTTCACGTTCTGTGACAAAAAGTGTAAAAGGCTTACTGTAGTTCGGTGTTGCTAGAACAGGAGCTTGGCATAAGGCTTTCTTTAATTCATTAAAAGCAAGTGTATGTTCGGATGTCCAAGGGAGGACAGTCGATACGGCTGCCTCCTGTGTCGTTAACTGTATCAGTGGCTTGGCTAGGAATGCATACTGAGGAATCCATTGTCTGCAATAGGAAGTGAGGCCGATAAAAGCTCGTACCTCTTTCCGGGTCTTGGGCTGTGGAAGACTCGCTATTAACTGGATACGGTCAGGTGTCAACTGCCTACCCCTCTTGGACAGTAAGTGGCCTAAATAGATCACTTGCTGGACACAGAATTGAAGCTTCGAAGGGGACACCTTGTGCCCCTGCTCGGCTAGGAAATACAGAACTGTAAGTGACGCATGCTCGCAGTCACGTTCAGAACGGGCTGTGATCAGTAGATCATCGACATACTGGAGCAGGGCAGTGTCAGTTGGCATGTGAATATTGTCTAGTTGTCTCTTAAGTGCTTGACTGTAAATACTAGGACTTTCTGTGAAACCTTGAGGAGCTCGTGTGAATTTATAGCTCCTTCCATTTAAACAGAATCCGAAAAGGAACTGGCTGTCTGGATGAATGGGGACACTGAAAAATGCGTTCTTGAGGTCTATGACAGTGAAAAACGTGGCTTCAGAATCAATGGCTGTCAATAGGGAAGAAATATCTGGAACAACTGGGTACTGGGGAATGATACATTTATTAAGTTCTCGAAGGTCAATCACTAATCGATATACTGGAGGTGCATTTGGATCAGTACGTTTCATGACTGGAATAATAGGAGAATTACATACATTGGAGTCAGTTTCTACAACCACTCCTTGAGCAATGAGCTCGTCAATAATTTTGGATAAGGCTGCTACAGCCTCGGGTGGCAATCTGTACTGCCTGATTCGTGGTAACACTACACCTGGTTTGACAGTCACACGATGGGGTGTGATTTGCATAAAACCAACATCAGTTGGACCTTGTGCCCATAGATGCTGCGGAACATTCAGTAATCTTGGATCAAAATCACGTAATACATAGTGACCCTTAAAGTCACGTAAAAACAAACGTATTCCTTCTGGGGAGCAGCAAATAACTGCACCTAATTCTTTCAGTGTCTTAATGCCTAACACATTTTCTGGACATGATTTCGTAAGTAACAGGTCAGTAGTTCGGGACAATGGACCTACTTCTAGAGTAACTGGTTTGGAAATCTCATTAACTATTGGCTTTCCTGAAAATCCAAGGGAAACATTTCTAGAGCCTGAGAGCGGAGCCCCTGGAACCTCGTCATGACTGATGGTAGTCCTACTTGCCCCTGTATCAATCAGAAACTTTCTGTCTTTCCCTAATACTTGACTATGTACATAAGGACCCTCTTGATCTACAGGTATCTCGATGAGAGGCAAGCCTACCTCCCTCTCTAGGCTGTTTCATGAATACGGCTGATACTCTGGATACTCGGACTGTGCATACTGGTACATCTGCTGTGTAACATGCTGTGTTGCAGCAATAGGCTGCGGTGCTGGAACTGTCTGTTGTGCATTCTGTGGCTGAGAAGTCTGTGAAACCTGTTCTTGTCTAGGCGGACGTGGTCTTTCTTTAGTTTTACCGGTAGCTATGTTGTGTTTCAGAACTGCACACTCGTTTATGAAATGACCTGGCTGTTTACAATAATTGCATGTCCCTTTAACGGGAGCTGCAGGATGACTGGCTTGATTCGTACCCCTCTTCTGACTGTCTTGAGGAACAGTTTGTGCAACTAATACTTTCATTTTCGTGTCTTTCATACGTTTTCTTTCGTGATCTTGCTCTTCTCTGATTCTATTCTGGTGATACTGGAGCATCTGAAGCATTTGTGACGGAGTATTAGCTTGCCAGGTACTTTCGATTTTCAAAACTCGATTTTTAACTTGTGGACTTGAATTCTCGACTAGTTTAGTAACAAAAAGATGAGGGTATGACTCACTACTCGTCTTCAAACCACTGTTAATACTAAAACATTTCTCGAATCTAGAATAAAAATCACTAGTATCTTCGTCTTGTTTCTGTTTACAGGCTGAGATTGCATCCCAGTCCTCCTTTTTTGTGGCTAATAACCTAGGCAAAACTTGTATCAATAATTCTGGTAATTCTTTACATTTATCTCCTAGACCGGTACCTGGTACACGTGTATTTTCTTCAGCTTCTAGAACTGCCCAATCTATCTTTTTCTCTTCCACCTCCCATTCTTTTTCTTTGAGTTTTTCATATATGCCCGCAGGCAACAGGACTTTTAACATTTTAATTATATCTGGATACGTGTATTCTCCCATACGGAGCATGTCTTTTAATTCACGGTGGAACCCTGCTGGATCTTTGTCGTGACAGGGAATTAACTTTTTCATCTCTAAGAGTTCCATCTTCGCAATCGGGGTGTAAACAAATACTCGTTGCATTTCACCACCCTGTGTCCTAACTGGGTGTACTTCTCGTAACGGATGCTGTCTGTCTATGTAAAACGGTTTACTTTCTGGAGGTGAGACGTGAACAAAATGCGGATTTAGAAACGTTCTATATTTGTGGCGCTGTTCTAGAATGACACTAATTAAATCGGTACCTAGACCTTTCCATTTATACTGAAGTAACTCGTTCAGAACATCATGTAACGGACCTGGATCGGAATGCTGACCCTCATACAGTGTAATGAGGTGCTGGATCATATACATACCCACCAGTCGCTGCTCGGCTGGGGGCAGTTTCAGAAACATTTGTGCCACTATTTCGTCTGGAAAAGTGGTAGAATCAGTAATCCATCGGACTGCTGATCGGGCTAGTTCTTGTTCATGCATGGTACTAAGTTCACTATAACCGATTCGTGATCTCAGAATATGATCAGTAGCTTGAAATACTTGCTCTAGAGAACCTTGTTCTGGTGCTGGAGGATGAACGGTTTTCTTGTAGTCTAGACGTGAATGTCGGTCGGAAAGTCTAGTTCTACCTACATACGCTATTCTGGAAGGATTCTCGTCGTCTACCTCTTCGGTAGGAGAGTCGTCTTCTTTCTCCCTTACTTGTGCTGTTTTGCGTTTCTCGTGTAACCTTATTATTTCCTTACGAATTTTCTTGTACATACTCTCTATACTGCTGAGTGTCTTGTGTCTTCCCTCGGCTATATGATCACTCCATTTTGTCAGAACTCTCATTTCGGTCGGATCTTTAGTCGGATAATCTTGTTCCCTTATTAAACAATTTATTAGAAATTTTAATAGCATGAACTGAATCTCAGCTTTTCTTAGAGACATGACTTCGCCAATACTTTCTGGGTCTGTTCCTGTACGAATGAAACGATATATTCTGTCTAGATCTTCTTTCATATTTGGTAGGGTGTCCAAATACTCGGTCACTCGTCTTACACGCAAGGAATATATAACCATATTATTCTCGCCTGGGACTGGATCATAACAGCATTCAGTAAGAGCTTGCCTGATTTCTGCGACGGACTGATATTTGGGCGTACGCTGTAACGCACGTTCATGTAACTCGACTAACGCTACACGTTTGTGTGGCGGCGGGGTACCAGGAGGACCTCCCCCCGCGGCCCCTAGACTGGAATCGACGACTGATACTCTTCGTGCTGGCAGAGTGATCAATGTAGCGGGTACTTGTAACGTAGGCTGGACCGGGGGTACCGTAACAGGTGCTGTAACAGGTGCCCCGGTGACTGGAGGAGCAGGAATTACATTATTTACAGGAGCTGGCGGAACAGGATTTGCATATTCTGGGACTGTGTCGTCCAAATAGGACGAGAGAAAAATATCGGCTGCGGTCGGTTTGTGACGTAGCTTGGTCGGAACTAAGGGTGGTGGAAAATTACTGGATGCCTCCGGGGTTGCTTTTGGCAAGCCCTCGGCAAGAAGAGGGTACATACCCTTAATAAGGGCATTCCTCTGTCTGTCTGACTGTTCGGTTTTAACTCGTTCACCTATTTCGATTAATTCCCTTTCTTGGGCTTTTTCTGAGGATTCTCTACTTAATTCTGACTTTCTGATTTCTTTTTTGGTTCTTTTATGAGATTCTTTGCGCCATAACTCGATGGCATCTTTCTGTGACTGTCTGGCTTTCTTTTTCCATAATACTTCTTCTACTCGCATGATGCACTCGGCATCCCATGTGCCTGATACAGGCCATCTATATTTCTCTTCTAATTCCTTGGTGTACTCGACCCATAAGTCTAGATATAATATGGCACTTATGCCATGCTTATGATACATAAAATGACCTGGACTGTCCCTAGGCGGGACAGGAACTGCTTCCTCGAGCAGACCTTTTCTAGTTCTTAACTGACGTAACTTGGAGAACAGAGGCATGACGTAAACTGGGATCTGGACACAATACAATACACGATGAACACAATAATGACTTGAGAAAACAACTCATTCATACCACGACATTGAAAACACATTGAAACGACATTTAAAATAACAGTTCGGACAGAAACATTACCTGGAATACTTGAAAACAGAAACACATGAATTTCTCGAGACTAGAACTTACTAGAATTACTAGATGCACTGCTGAAACAGTACGAAACATACCGGTCTCATAAAGAGACACGTCAGGACCCGCATCCACCTAGGTGGACACTTCGTGTTGGATTTGTGTACCCAAACCCCCGGACCAGAGACAAATTAATTGACCCTGTCTAGATACTACCCCAGCAACGGTACTCACCGGGCAGCAAGAACGGAAGGCCTCGGACTGGACTGGACTGCTACGACGACGGACTACGAACTTCGGACTTCAGTTACGGGTGGGCCTCCGGATACCTCGGACCTTGGACTCTCGGCTTGGGCTCTGGTCGGGACTCGCCGCGTTCCTCCACCGCCTCGTCTGGATGCTGGACCGCAACCTCCGTCTCCTCCGTGGGCCTGAGGGATACTTGAAGCAGAAATATCTGCCACTGCGCAGGATGGTTCCGTCACGACTGCAGAGGATCAGGGGGCTTGCGTGGCTTCTCCGGCGCGTGGGGAAAGGGCAAGTCCCTATTCGGGCACCATTATGTGGTAAATAAATAATTAAATACCTGATCTATTTTTCGGAATAATTAATTAACAGATAGCTCAATAAATAAGAGTCAGGATTCGAGGTATCTTGAGTTTGCAGGTTTTAATACAGCATAAAGGACAGCAACAGGACAACCTGCACGGGAATAGGATGACAGGGCCCGGCAGCTGCCGGGGCAGGATCTGGGATGAGCGCGCTAACTTTAATAACAGTACATAACATATATATATACTAAAACAATTGCATTAGAGTTCATACAGTAGGCGTAGCAGTGGGCGGAATTAGTAGCAGTCGCGAAAGATAAGGCATAAAGTGGGTGTAACAAGAGGCGTATACATAGACATGTGATGTAAACGTAACAGAATATGTCATAAATGGGGCGGAAACATGGAGGGGGATACCTAAGGAGCCGGGACCTCTAACCTAGTGGTGCGCGCAAACTGGCAATGACGTGTTACTAGGAGGAACTGGGGGCTATGACTTCTGTGCTAGAAGGGGAGACTATAGTCTGGAGAGTCAGAGCGACATGTACCTAAACACTATCTAGTATCTGATGTTTAGAGAACATGTTGATAGAATCCAAAAGCTATCAGGGTAAAGGCTAACAGACTCTAAGACTGGTGCATGCATTATTCTACATGTAGTGCGTGTTGAGGAATATTAAATGACCATTAATACAGTATTTCTCTTACAAGGAGACGTAAAGGCTAGACCATGACGGAAACTATTGATGCGATTCAGTAGTTTAGGAATGCAGAGAAGGAGAGCTGGACTGATAACTAGAATCATAACATACTCTTGGCAGACTGAGAGGCAGAGCCAGGCCGAGCCGGGCACTGTGAGGCAGGAAGTAAGTGAAGGGTCAGGGATACAGGTGGGGGCTGTATCGCTCCTCAGCGAGGGTTCAGGAGACAGGAGCTGAATCTGGTGTCCGGGCCCTTTTGAGGCCTAGAAACGGGGACTTTTACTGAATTAACGTGCACACTGTGAAACGTGGCAACGTAACTTTACATAGGCCTAATACTCGTAGCTTTCACGAGAACTGGAAACTGGCATACTAGAGATGGACACAACTAGAATTGCGTCTTTAATCGATCATAAGGGAATACATATGCATATTAATCATGCACACATAACATAAGATGGGGAACACGTAGGCACACAGAACATGGCAAAATGTACTTTTCCACATGTTCACAGTACAAATTTACAGCAAATGGACAGGAACAACAGCATTTGTTCACAGTGCTCTTCTTTAAATGCATCTTCACACCAGAATTTGCCACAAGGATGCATTTGGCACTAATATATGACTCGAAATTACAGAATTTTATTTTGTGCAATTTTGCCATAATTTCACATAATTACGCAAAAGTAGATTATGCCAAATTTTACACATCCCTAATTTTTTTAAGGAAAGAGTTTCCATATTTATTGATTAAACATCCACAGTGATACAGTGCATGGCATTCTGAAACAAAGCGCCTAGAGTTAGAGTTTGACAGATTGCCTAGTCCATCAAACCGTAGCAAATACCCTCATTTCCCAGAACCAATATTTCTCAGCAGCAGCAAGCCTCATCTGTGCCTGTTGGAAAATTGTGCTCTACTGCTTGCTTGTATTATATCTGAATGCCTGTCTTTGTTCTTACTTTGTAACACTTTTTTCTTTTTGTGCACTGTAGATACACCACCAACCTGAAGCATTCTGACAGAAAAGGGAAAAAGGAGACTGTGTCAGTAACAAATGCAAGAAATGTCCAAAAAGGTCTACATCGGAGTGGTTATGGTTGTCTCATTTTTAGTTAGCTGGCAAAGTTACAGTATACACAAAGCCAAATCGATAAGTACACTTTTTGTCACACCAACCGTCGAGGTGCCGATGGAACCCCCACAGAAGAAGTTTTCATTCCTTTTTGATGAGGCCCACAAGTGCATGGGCCGCACACCATTCCTATTGCTGTTAATACCCTCCATACCAGAAGAAGCTGCCACCCGGGATGTAATTCGGAAGACGTGGGGTAACGAGACATTGATGCCTGGCGTTGACATCATGAGGATGTTTCTTCTTGGTGCTCCTCAACCACCTGCCGTCTTTGCAGCTAAGCAGGCCTTGTTGAGGAATGAGAGCGCTACGTTCGGGGACATCATACAGCAGGACTTCATGGACACATACAACAACTTGACCTTGAAGACCACGATGGGCATGGAGTGGGTGGCCACCTATTGCCCCAATGCCACCTATGTCATGAAAATTGACTCCGACATGTTCTTCAATCCATTATTCCTGGTGAACCATCTTCTCCAGCCAAACCTTCCTGCTAAGAAGAACTACTTCACTGGCGCTGTCATAAGGTGGGCCAGGCCTTTTCGTAACCAAAAATCTAAATGGTTTGTGTCAAGCGATGTCTATCCCAAAGATGTTTACCCCACATACTGCTCAGGAACAGGGTATGTGCTTTCAGGTGACCTGGCTGCAAAGATTTACCATATTGCTCCTCAAGTGACACCCATCAACATGGAGGATGTATTCATGGGATTGTGCTTAGAGAAACTGCAGATACAAATCGCCAATTCCCCAAATTCTATCTTTAATATCAATCGAATAGGGTATGAGCGGTGCAAGTTTACCAAGTTGATCACAGTGCATCATTACACAAAGGAGGATATTGAACATCTCTGGCCAGATTTTGTGGATGCACTAAAGAGCTGCTGAGCTTTGCACAAACAAAAACCAACTGGAGGATACTATTTTGGCCAAATATGAGACCTCAAAAAGCCATGCCGAACTAAAGGAGTTAGAAGAATCTGCACGTTGGCTCTACATTTGGATATCAGCTGGTCAGATTAAAAATTGCACTTCCAATGAATTACTTATAGGTTAATGACGTATGCACTTTCAGGGAGATTGTACAACACAACAATATTGGATGGAAATCGTCAAATCAAAGTGAACATTGGTATGTACTCAGAATGAAATTCAGCAGTCTTGGTCACACACTAATAGGGACAATCCAGCCTGAATCGCCAAGCCGTGCTGAATGAGTACACGGGCCCCCAAGATGTGTTTCAGCCGTTCTGGGCTTCATCAATGAAGTGCATCAAGGAAGACTCTGTACATAAGTGATGGATGGAAATGCTTGAATTTATTTTAACCACAGATAATTAATTACTCAGGGTTCATTTGATTCCATCATTTTTATTAATTTGTATGGTTGGAGAAAGGATCCAATCATATCAATTAGGTCCTCCCTGAAAGGGGGAAGTTAAGAACGAACTGATAGGCCATATAGGCCATACTGAACAGGATCGCAAGCAAACCCAGACATATGTCAATTCTATTGCCGCACCTTACCGAAATGTGGCATGAGCTTGAGAGATATGTGTTGACATACATGTGTCACTTAGGTTACTCATTAAGACAGCACACATAAGTGATGAATTGAAATGCTTGATCCTGTCTAAATCGCTGGTAATGACTCAGGGACATTCCATTCCATAATCTAAGTTCATCGGTGACATTACAGATAGGGACCAACTATACAAATGTTCTTGGCCCCTTTCCTATGGGAACCACCCACCTCAATTGCTAGCCCATCTTCCCCTCTAAAAGGGATCACAAGCAATCCCTGGCATAATTCAGTTTTATTTGGGCTCACTGGTGATGTACAGCTTCAGCAGCAGCAGCAGCTAGTGACTTTTCAAGGCTGTGGGGTATAAAACTTGTGGGTGAGTGTGACTTAGTGAGGGAAGCGAGTGATGCCACTGATGTGATAGGGCTTCGCGAGGAGGGTCATTTTGAAGCTAATTTCGTTAAATAATATAAGGAAAAAACAATAAGCAATTCTGAAGGTGTAGTCTTAAAATATTTTAAAACCTGAGAGTGCCCCATACATTGCAGCATTACATATTTTAAACAGTTAACGTAGAGTGCAAATTGTTAAGGTTTATGGGGCTAGATATCCAAAAGTAGGAATAGTGATTACCTAATTGCAATTTTTTGCAAATTACAATTATGAAATCACTTTTCCTATTGTATGAAAATCTTTTGAGTTTCATTACCCATCGCAAAATGACCTACCTCATAAATAAGAATGAGGTAGGTACCAATTTGTGACCCAATGGGATTCGCTGTCATTACAGGGATGGTGGCCTGATGGGGTCAGCAGACCACTATGGCTTTGATTGCTTTAATATAAACCAATCTTATTTTATTTAACACAGCCTGTTTTTCTTATAAGAAACTTTGAAGTTTAATTATTTAAGTGAGGCAGTGGACCATTGCATGCTCTTAAAAAATATTTTTCCAACCGTTAAATTGCAAATGCTAAGCGACCGAGTTTCAGTCGCAAAACATTTGTATATACCATTCCAATTCAGTATTAGGAAGGGACACTCTCAGCACACCCCTTCCAAATACCGAATCGTAAAACCCAAATTGTGATTTGGTAGCAAGTTACCAAAAATCAAATTGGATTTTGTACATCACAAAAAGCATTTTTGCACTCACAAACATTTCAATGGCCGTTTGCGAGTGCAAAAATGATTCCTACATCCAGCCCTTAATTATCTTACAATGGCGGTTCTCCAGCAGGCATTGCCAAACTTTGCTCTCATCTGTGACAGGGATGGGACTTCATCCCTCAGACTTCCTTGCAGGAGGCGGTGCCAGATGGCTACACATTATGCTTGAAAGTGTCATAAGGACCCCGCAGAGCGGGGGTCAACAACAGCGGTTTCCTCAGCCTGCATTGCCAAACTTTGCTTTCTCCCATGACTGGGGTGGGACTACATCCCCCAGCCACCCCTGCAGCAAGCGGAGCCAGAGGGCTATAGATCATGCTTAAAAGAGTCATAAGGATCCCACAGCGCGGGACGCACCCCAGTGTGTGCCCGGGGGAAGACTGGTCCAATGCTGGGCCGGTCTTCAACCGTCAGAGACTGGGTGGGCCACCCCTCAGGGCAGGGGCTGGTATTAATTAGTACTGGTGATTCTATCTGTCAAGTTTGCTTTGCTCCGCTGCCTTGGCTTGATGATCTGCGCTCCCAGTGCACCTTACTCAGAAATCATGGGTCAAAGGAAACAGATCGGGGATAAGGACAGTGGATCTACAAAAACTCACTCGGGCACTTTGCTTGATCCATTTTTAGCCTATGCTGTAGGTGTCATCACTAAAGAAATTGACTTGGCAAAGAGGCAGTTGTCCCTCAATCAGGGCGTGGGGCTGAGCAACCAAATATGGAGTCTGGCACCTCATCTCCTCGAAGTCTCTGATGTTGGTTTCAGTAATTTTGGCAGTTTACCTCTTGCTGCTGCCACAGCTCAAGCCCTTCTGTTCTCCCCTGGTAATCTATCAAAAAATCTTGTGAACTGTGCTGCTCCTACAAACACTAAGGGGCAGATTTACAATAACTGGCACATCCCCAGGGATGGGTGTAGCACGGTTACAACGAATTTTTTACAACGCACTACCATTACATCGCAACTTTTACCACGCAAACCATTACAACGCAATGCGCTGGGGGGCGCTCTAGGATAGGGAATGTATTTAATATACTATCCAACACCTTCCCTGCTATCCACGGGGACTGGAGTTGGAATAGTAAATTAAATAATTCACTATCCAGCGCCTAAAAGCATTATGCGTTGTAATGGACTGCGTGGTAAAAACCGCGTTGTAAAGGCATGCGTGGTAAAAGCATGCGTTGTAGTGACACCAATCCCCAGGGATGTGCCAGTTATTGTGCCTCACGGCTCCGCCATCATGGATGCACCATGTGTGACGCATCTGTGCCGTAAAGGCGGCGCATTGCTGGAGTTGCGTTGCGCGGCGCAGCTCCAGCAAGGCTCTAGTGTGCCCTATCTTTCAAATGCTGCGTCAATCCTTACGCCTGCTTTAAGCAGGCGCAGGGTTTTGACGCAGCATGGGCTCAAAAGTGACTGAGTGAAATCTTGTACATTTCACTCAGCCACTTTTAGGAGGCGTTCCTGTGACGGAACGCCCCCCTTCTGCGCAGGAACGCCTACTTCTGGCGCAGGGCTTTACAACATGATGCATCTCCCAGATGCGTCACGTTGTAAATACCCCGCAGCATGGTGATGGCAACGGTGGTGTAAATGAGGTGCAAGGGGCTTGTAAATCTGCCCCTAATCCTTGCCGTCCCTGAGGTACGAAGAAGAGGAAAACAAAATAGGGGGTCGTATCTTTGTCAGCTTCAAAACATAGATCAGCTGCTCATTCGGCAGAACATTTCTGCACTCTGGCAGGGCCCACATCATTGCAGTCAGAGACAACACCCCCAATCACTGGTGGGGGAACGGCGAAATGTCAAACTTTGATTGGGTGAGCGCCATGGAGAAAGTCCAATCTATTGCGACTTCTTCAATTGTTTCCCTGGTGGATAAAATACGATCACTAGAGGACGTTATTTTGGATCTTTTAAGTAAACTCAATGTATTGTTTCCTCATCCAGTATCTAACCAGCCCCCTGTTCCGCTCCCCGCTGCCCAGCATGCCAGTATCAACTGGGTCGCTTCAGTTGCCGCTAGAGGTACTGCTCACCCTTGGCCCCTGTCATCCACTAGTCCACTTTCCACAATTGGTAACTAGGCTGCATCCGTTAGTGGGGGCAGAAAATATGAAAACTTTGAGATCTGGATCAGATGGTTATAGTTAGCAGAGAAAGGAGGGATTACTAAACGCCAACCAAGCAGCGCCCCAAGCAAAAACCTTATATAAATGCCCACTCCGCACTCAGCCATGCCTGGATTTGCCCTCTGATTGTTGTCCATATGTTACAGTAATGATTGGAGTCCCGTCTCTTCCTCCAATTGGCGATGAGTCGTTTCTACAGCTTAAAAACAAAGTGGGCCACTGGTTGTCTCAACATTCTAATTTTTCCATTTCTGAGTACAATGACACTCTACTAGTGAGGAGAGTTGAGCGGATTGGTTCCTCATCAAAGCACATAGGAGGAGACTGTGTTATCATAGCTGTATAACCGTAGACAGTTGGGCCGGGCAAGCTGGAAGCAGCTGTCAGTGTTGTTCCCCTAAGTTTTTTCTACAAACCTGCTCCTCCCAGGCAGTGGTCTGTAAATGGCTCTTTGCCTGCATGATTGGATGAGCCTGGTTTGTTTAGGTCTCCACTGCAAACAGATACTTCCCCATAACTGGTTCTTGATATTAACAATTGAAGCTTTCTTTCACTGGGAAAGGGTGGGTTGCTAGTCCTTAATGGATTTAAGGGTATGAATTCAAGCTTGCATCTTATACTAGTTCGAATTTAGAAGTGGGTACAGCACCTTGATTGTGGAAACAGAAGAGATAAGGGCTGCCCTGTGTCAGGTAGGAAGAACAGCCCTTGTCTTGCTCAACCTATCTACAGCATTGGATGTGGTCAATCACGAACTGCTGTCTTCACACTATGAGGATCACAGGGGCTGCACTTGCCCTCCTGATATCCTTTCTGTCTGGCCTAGAACAATCTGTTGCGGAAGACTTTGTCTCCGCACTCTTTCTACTATTGTGTGGGGTGTCACAAGGATGCTTGTTAAACCCAGTGTAAATTACATAACTACATGCGTGCAGTGAGCAATGGGACAAATAACAACTGCATGGAATTAAATTCTGAGAAGACGGAGGTTATCCTGTTTGGAAATCAGGTCGCTTTCTGGTCCTCATCTTGGGGGCTGCAGGAATTGGGAACTCCTCTGATTCCAGTGAGAAAAGCTAGGAATCACGGAGTGATAGTAGATAATAATCTTACCGGAGTGATCAAGTCAATGTTGTCATCTCTCCATCCTTCTATAAACTAAGGACTATATAAAAAAAAAAATCCTCCCATATATTTTGCTTGATTCACAGAAAACAGTAGTCACCTCACTAATACTATCAAAAATAGGTTATGGCGATGGCCTTTAGCTAAATATGTAGCAGCAACTACTGAATAAATTTCAAACATTTCAAAATACGTCAGCATGACCACTGCTAGAAATTCCCAAATTTCACTCCGTCTCTCAAGCCATTCGGAAATTACATTGGCTACCAGTCAGGCACAGGATCAGTTTTGAGGTCTTATGCATTGCCTATAAAACATTACATGACATGGGCCCGGAATATCTCAAACAGACTTTCTAGTGGTACTGTCCAAGCAGTACCCTGCACTCTTCTGGGGCAAAAAGCGGTATAATCCCCAAGTTAAAACTCTCCATGTGTGATGGAAGAACTTTTTTTATTTGCACAGTTAAGGTGTCGAACTCCTTACCTTTGCTTGTCAATTCCATGACTAGCCTGCTATCCTTCAGGAAAGCATTAAAAACATGTTTATTTTGGAACCTTTAAGCTTTCTCCTAATCTGCACCTGCAGAGAAGGCCCCAAGACAACTCTGGGTTGTTGAGCGCTTTAGAAGTATGTTTGACATAACATACTACCTCCTGTAGTTGATGGTCTTCAGCATTCCTTTATTCCAACACCCACTGATGTACTTGTGGCCATTGGTTCTATTCATACAAAGAATGCCTCTTGGAATCTTGAGGGTGTCAAGAATAAGAATAATCACTCCTGCCCTGATTGGTGTAAATTTGTTAGAGGATATGACATTTATCTGTTTCAAGAGACATGGGCTTGATCCTCCCAGTTTCAGGCTGGTTTTGCGTGTTCTGACTGACCTTCTTCATCATCAGGGAAAGGCAGGCCTTCAGGAGGGCTTATAATTTAGATCACAAAAACGCTGTGCACTCAAAGTCATCAATGTCGGCTCCTCGGATGTTCTGTGTGGCTTAATCTGCAGTTCTCTTCTGGGGAAACTAACATAATTTATGTTAATTGGAGGCCCGGGCGTAGTTATGTCTATTTAGGTATCATTAATTCGATTAATGCCCACCTGCTATCTCTCCCCCCAGGTTATTTTAAAATTGTGGCAGGCGATTTGAATTGAAATTTTGAGCCCCTCTGTATTGATTCCAACACCCTAAACTGTGAGGAAGTCGGAGTTTCGGCAGTGCCTGTACTTTCCCGTCCACCTATTATTAAGTGGTCAGCTATTGCCCCACAGTTATATGCTTTCTCATTGAGCAATGGCTTACGAACTGGTAGTGGGAGAGCGTTATCCGACAACTAGGGGAGGCATACTTTAAATCGTCAGGGCCCCACTAGCCTTATTGATTATATCCTGTTGGCTATTAGATTATGGCCTTTCATGATATGGAAATGATCCTTCGGCAGGATATTGATCGCATTGCTTTGGCTCTTACTCTGGAATCACTGGGTTATATTAAATCTAGTCTTAATATTAAACCTTCTGATAGGAGGCTCATGCCCTCAAGTAATTGTAGATGGCTAACATGGAGCACAGAGGTTGACTCTCCGGATATCCGGAGGCAGATTTATTAGGTGGTCGCTTGTAGGCTGGATGTTGTGCAGACTTTGGCGGTGACACCCTGGGACTCTGCCTCCTTAGCGAGCCAAACTGATATTCATAACTCAATGTTAGGTTCACTTAAGAAACTGTTCTTAGTCAAATGCAGGTCTCTTCCAAAAAGGGTAAACGAGGTATCCTGGTATACGAAAGCATGAAAAACTGCAAGACATACCTTAACTGAAGAAGTTGATGGTGGAAATAGGCTTTTAATTGAGGAAGCCCAGTCCCTATATAAAGCATTGATATCAAGGGCCAAGAGAGACTGAGAATTGGCTAAATGGGAGACTCTGTTATCACCAGTCAAGGGGAAAGACCATTGCTCCTTCTGGCGCAAATTGACCAATAGGGGCATGGAGGCTGTCACGAGCTGTGGACCAATTTTATGAATTATACATGCATGATGTGGATGTGTACCTTGGAGAGTGTGGACCAGCAGGGTTATTGGCTTTAGGAATGGATAGCTGGGCAAATGATATTCACCTAGGCAGTGTAGGTATAGTTCACACCAAACGCTTGGTAGCAGATCCATTCATTGCTGAAGTGAGTGGCTGTAGAGTTGGTGCGTATGTGGGCGCTTGTACACCAGCCAGGGTGTGTGCGAGATCATGCCCATTTCTGCCAGTGAAGTCAGCATGGCTATTGATTGGATTACTCCTAGTAAAGCGCAAGGTTTACCTTTTTTAAGGTAGATAAAGATATTTGGTGCTTCTATTTCGTTCTGTTTTTTAATGCTGTACTGGGAGGTTGCCCCATTCCCACTTCTTGGGTGGGGACCAAGATAAATGTGATTTTCAAAAAGAGCTAAAGGTCGCTTTCCACCAACTATCTGCCGATCAGCCTAACTGATAGTACACTGAAACTTTTCAGTCAGATTATTTTGGAGAGAGATTGCCTGTGTGGATGGAAGAATTGAATTTCCTGTCCCCCCTGTATATGGCCTTCAATCTCTGCCCGATGGCCCGCTCACATCCTGCTCTTAATGGTGTCACCTTGGAAAGAGTGTGTACATTTGATTATGTAGGGGTCACCCTTAGGCAGCAATTTGATTGGATCCCAATTTCCCACATATTCTGAAGTGCAGGCTTACGTTGGAAGAATACCTACGGGGTATTTTTAAGGCTTTACAAACCTCTACATTTCACCCTGTTTCCCCAGCACTCCAGCTTTACAATCTGCAAGCCCTTGGAGCATCATTGTATGGTGGGGAGCTTTGGGGCCACGTGAGCGTTAATGATATGGAGCTAGTCAAGAACAGGTTCCTAGGTCACCTTACTAATTCCCCCGTCAGCACACATGTCTCTCCCCTATGGTTAGACCTCTTCCATATCTCACTTACCAATAAAGTGGGTCTTTGTCCACTGTTGCATTGGTGTACGGTCTGGCATCTGCAAATCTGTTGTCATATTGTTTGGGGCTGGTGGAGGTTTTGAAGCTACCTGAGGCTGCTAGGATCCCTTGGTTGAAGTCTATAAAAAGTTGCCTAAAGCTGGGATGTGAGGCTCTGTGGACCAGCCATGAAATCGCACTCAAGATCTCGAAGTCGACCCTTAAGGGATTACATCGGAGCTTTCTAGATACTGTTCTCCAAAGGAATGGGAGGTTGGGTTCTCACACTACTGCTTTTCTTGAGTTTAAAGATGGTTACTCCTTTTATGTTTATTGGGATGAGATTGAGCCCCCTCTCCGCAAAGCACTTTATATGAAATTTTGGTTTGGGTGTTTTACGATCAGTGCCGGACTGGCCGTAGCAGGCACCGGGCGTTTTCTCGGTGGGCTGCCAGGGTGGGGGCCATTTTGGACCCATGGTGGGCCGCTTTTGTTACCAGGGGCCGGCCCCCTGTAACAAAAGCAGTGCAGTGTCCTTCCACCCCTCCCCCACACACAAGGCCAGTCCGACTGAATTGCCAGGGCCAGTTTGTGTTCCACATCTGGCCCTGTTTCAATTCTTTCAGTAACTGCAAAATGGCAGCACGTCTCTGTTGATCTAGATGTGTCATGTCCTTTCTACGCTTTGGTCACAGAATAAATCGACTATATTGCTCTTTTTCTCCAGGTTATCATGAATATAGGAAGAAGTTGATTTTGCTGCTTTGTCGTAACCTGGGGATCAGAGGTATCAGATCTGCAATCAGGATTTTGAGAATAAATGCCTGTGGGCTGGTTGTACTCGCTGTTTCCCATTTTCTGTTAAATATGTGGAGAACTAGACAAAAGAAGTGAGCCTCTTGAAGAATGTCGTTCTAAGAATTGCTTTTTATATGTATTTTAACTGATTTTCATTGTTCATTCTTTTACGACTATGAATGTAACTATTTATATCTATTTATATTTTGACATTGAATGAATTTTATGTATTTTAATTAATTCAAACCAGTTGATCATAATGGGGGTTTAGTGTATTGATATTTTCTTTATATTTTTTTACTATATGCTTTTATTGCAATTTTGCTGAATAAAGACTTATGATGATGATGATGAATTATCTTACCTACACACATGGCTGTCTCTGCACTTTATCTGGATGACTGTCATAATTCGATCCTCAGTTTTATTGGTAAAATGTCTACAAAGAAATAGTACCTGCAACTAATATATTTTCTGTAGCAAGTACACTGTCATATCACCTCAAATCTAGACCTATACCAAAAAATAGGAGGAAACTCCAAACGCATGCCTGGTGCCCTGCCTAACGGAGTGTTGAATATTAAAGTAGAATGAAAAACACTACATTTCATAGAATTATAAGATAGATGTGGGCTTGAGCCAGATTTCTACTTCTTACTCATTTACTCCAAAATGAGAATAAGCTGTATGTGATTTCAGTTTGACACCCATACTTTATACTCTTGTGCCAAGAATTAAAAGGTACTTTGATCCAAAATAGGAAAAGGAGATGCCCATCTAGTGGCTGGATTGCACAAAGTGAAACCAGGAAACGCGGGGTAAACTCTGCTTCCATGCTTGTCCAATTTAGTGTGATCTTAGGCAAATCTTTTTTGTTTACTGAGCATTCTTTTACTTTGTTATCACAGGAGAGCACCTTCAAATACATGATTTGGGGTGTGACCAAGATGGTGATCGCCTAAGATGCCTCTTCTGCCCAACCACCCTCCGGCCGAAAATAACACCATAATGGCAAGGAGCACGGTGGACAGAAATGCTCTAACTGAGTTGTGAAGGCCCCCTGCACTGCAGGACTCATCCTCAGGGCCTGTAGGGCCTGCGTAGATGCCTGTTGAGATAAGCGTGGCCTCACCCGACCATGGTAGCCACGAGGAGAGTAACAGAGCGGTAGGCCTGTGCGTGCGAATGAGGGCAGTTCCTTTAGTGGTCCCCTTAGGCTCTGAGGATCAGCCACCAGGCAGCCTGCTCGGTCCAGCGAGGCAGGGTGCCTTCCTTGAGTGTAGACGGAACACGCAGGGGGTCAGGCTGCCTCTGACCAGAAATCAGAGGCATGTGCTGCCAGCACCGCTGACCACTGCACTCGAGACATCCTACCAGCTAACAGAGACAGCAGACAACTGCCTACACAGAGTCAAGACATGCAAGGCAATCGATGCACACAACAGAATGTAGTGCCCAGACACAGAAGGAGCACACATAAAGTGGCAAGAGAAAGCCCACCCATCCTTTATCTGGGATACAGACATACAGAGCCTGTTCCTACTTCATAGAGCGGGCCACATATTAGGGCACCACGGTGTATGTGTAGACTGGGAGCCAGAGTCATACTGCCAAGGATGCGCTTAACACAGCTATGATGGTTATGAAACAAAGCAACATCTCTTTACAACTCCCGACCCCTGGCCCCTTAGTCCCAACAATGAAGACACAGTTTACTATTGTTTCAATAGCCCAGTGCTCCAAGCATGGCAATGTCTAAAGGCAAAAAAGTAACCCTGGGCGGGCAACTTCGCTACGCCCACGAAGTGAGCGTAGTGTTGCCTACTTCGCCCTTTGCAAAGTAGGCGAAGCAGGCAACACTACGCCCACTTCGTGGGCATAGCGAAGTTGCCCGCCACCCGCCTCCCTCCCGCCCTCCCTAAATGCTTAAATGATATTATAAAAGAATTATAAAACCACTTACCTTGTCCGCCGCGTCCCCGGGGCTCCCTCTCATCATCGCGCCGCCGGCGCCGCCGTCTTAGATACTAATGCGCATGCGCAGCCGCCCGTGCATGCGCATTAGTATCCAAGACGCGCGCGCCGGCGGCGCGATGACGAGAGGGAGCCCCGGGGACGCGGCGGACAAGGTAAGTGGTTTTATAATTCTTTTATAATATCATTTAAGCATTTAGGGAGGGCGGGAGGGAGGGAGGCGGGTGGCGCATAGCAGGGCTACGTGAAGTGCGTGGGTGGGCGTAGTTTTTTGCCCACTTTGATAGAGCGCGCGAGGCCACCCGACCAATAGTTTTCGCCGTTTCCGGCTTCAGGGCCCATATACCTTCAAATCACCATATACATCGATCAGGTGACTTCACGAGCTCTACCAATTTGTGTGTGAGTTCCCTACTATTATTTCTCATGCACCCGACTTACCATCCACCGATGCGGGTACTTAATGACCACAATGAATCAGGGAGCTAGCTGTAAAAGGAAAGGCAGCAAAATACAAACCCAACCAATAACATTCAAAATACTGTTCAAATGACCACGGACAACTGGAAGTTTTAAAATGTTTATCTAAAGTTCGTTTTCTTCATTCAGTAAGTACATTACAATAAGACAATCAATTACCAAGATAACGTAAATTATATAGCTATAAAGAAATAAAGTCAAGGTAATCATTCAAATGTAATATGGAATGTAATAGGGAATGCAAATGGAAAAATACTATATAATCTCAGGAATATTTAAGCATGGACAGTTTATGCATGGGTAACTATAGGAGGGCCTATAAAGAGTAACACGCTTCGCTTAAGGTAAAGGGGCCTTGAAACAGTCTAGGCAATGAAGTTCTAGACCATATCAGGAAATGACAAACTGCAATGCAAAATATAATTTCTAACAAGTGAGAAGACATAGGAACAAACTTATGAAAAAATGCAAATGACTTTCAATAGTTGCGGAAAGACATGGAAAATTAACATATGCCAAGGTAAACTTTATTGAAGCAAAAGTTAGAAATTCAGAAGGTGCAAGATTTAAGAGGTTCAGAGCAATATTTACCTAGAAAGGTGTGGAAACCAAACCCTGGCCACGGGTCAGTTAAGGACAGGAAACCCTCAAGGAAGGATACCCCTCAAAGGACAGCAGGTGCAGAATGGACACCCCGGATAGGACAGGATACCCTCGGATTAGGAATCAGGACAGGTCCTCAGGATAGGACAGCAAACCCTCAGGACGGGACCGCTCAGGACAGGACCGGAACCCACAGTTCGGAAGCAACGCCTGCGCTCCACCCGCTCTGCAGTTATCGATCAAGACCCCGATTGGGTCAGCGAACTCCCAGCAAAGTGCTTCGCCAGCACTTTAAGGTTCAGTAGAACCTTAGTCTATGGTCAAATTCGGACAGAGTGCTCCGCAGCGCTCTGTATCTTCAGTCACCTATTGAGTACGATGGGTCAGTGACAGGTCAGCTAAACCAGACAAGTCGGACGGTTCCCTAGGTGAACCCAGGGTAGATATACAGTTTGGGGACAGTGTACCACCCCCCAATGTTGCAAAGTGTCAGAATCCCTCAATTTCGATTGGTCCTAAGGTAGGATTTGGGTAACACACCAATCAGAACACGCTAATGTGAGCCTATATTAGCATACTTGGGTACCGCCTAGAGAGATTGGGGTTCTCATGAGAAACTGTGCAGAAACACAATGACAATTTAACAATGTAGCATAGCAGGGTCATGTGACTCCGTTCAGCCGAGCTTGCAGGTCAGTTCTCAGGAGCATCTTGCCCACTACTGCCAGCTGGCTAAGTTCCATCAGCCAAGGTTGTCAGGTCCCCGGAAAAGTCGCATCTGCGCAGAAGGGATCTCCAAGATGGCTCTCAGTACAGACAGACCCCCATTCCCCGCGGTACATGAAAAGTAAGCGAAAACAAATTAATACATAATAATGTCATTATGAAAATACATCACAGGGTTTGTACTTTTAACTCATCATCAAGAAATATACTTATGCATTCTAAATGTTAGCTACATTGATACAGACAAAAGAGCAGTGGCACGAGCAGTACCACATGATGGGCACAGCTATGAATTACGCATGCGCATAAATTTCCCTCCACTTCTGCAGACGCGTCAGGACACGTGAGTGTGGCTGACGCATGCGCAGTAACTAAAATACAAGCGGCGGCCATTTTAAGTGACTCGAGTAAATTATTTTAGTAAAACATATAGGCAAGCGTCTTAATCTTTATTTAAACTAAATATAAACGTTAGTAAGACTTACACTTATTACTTTGTTACACATAAACGAGGTTCTTGACTTCGGCAAGCCGCAAAATATGCGAAGCTTTGCTTCATCAATCCCCTCTTTGATGATATTTACTATCATCACAAAAATGGAACCAGATGCCAACTTTCTTTCACACTTTATATAGCTCTATCTCTTCCAGCAATCATTCTAACTTTTCTCTCTCAGTTCTAGTAGGGTGAGAAGTCTTCACCTTTTTGTATATCTGATCATTCACTTCCTCCAATTCAATCTCATCCACACTCCGTTTCAACCCTCTTGCATTTACCTCGTGCTTCTTGGTGCGCTTGCGGCATTTACAACAGATAAAAATGAGAAATATGATAAGACCTATAATACCAATTGGCATCAGTATCTTGAACAATAAGCTTTTACCTACGCTAGCAAGCCAATGACCTACATTTGAGAGACCATCTACCAGTCTCTTCCAGGCACTATCAACCTCGAGTGGTTTGAGTTCCTTTGTCAAATTAGTAATGTTTTTCACATATCTTTTGATCTGTACACTTTTATCCGGAATATAAGTGCAACAATGTTGCGCCTTCAACATCCGGCAGACTCCGCCCTCTTTCGCTAATAAGGTGTCAAGAGCATGTCGATTCTGCAAAACCATTGATCTGATCGCAACCATTTCGGTATTGACCAGCAGAAATCCATGAGCTGTTTCAGTAGACAGCACATCCACTATAGTAGACAATTTGCAAATTCTGTGAGTGTTCAGAACCACTCCCACTCCAGGTATCAGTGCACTGAAAATACTACCCATAATTTCACCTATACTTTCTCTTTTACTACGCACTAAGCCATTAGTATCTTCATTGCTTCCAGCTTTTCCATTCACATGGTATATTTTCGGGAAGACAATGCCAAAATAGCAGCTTCCATACCAGTGATCCGGCAATTTGAAATAAGCCTTGTCCCCACAAATATAATAAATTCCAGGAAACACAGGCTCTGACCCATTTTTGAAACCCCAACCTCCAATTACCTTGTAATTATGTTCGCATTCACTGGAACCAATGAAAACATTATTATAATAGCTAGTCTTCTCGCGGTGAAGACATAGCTTGCCTTTCTTTTCAAAATCCAGCAACAGAGCAGGTCCCGCCCCACCATTTGAGGTGCCTTCCATGTTCTCTGCCCACTTTGGCTTTTTCTGACTTTCGTCATTAGCCTTCTTTTGTATTTTAATTCTTCTTTTCTCTGCCATGTTCAGGAACATCTTTTCCTGTTCACGCAAAGAACAAGTCAAGTTATCTCTGTGTGCATCAGCTATGTCAATGTTACCTATAGTCAGAAAGTAGTCTCCCATATATCTTATGGTGTCACTTTTTGTATGTACAGGATTCAAGTTCCCACGTATAGGAAGTTCAGAAAATATTACGTCATTATTAGAGTAATAGTACTGTAACGGTCCTCTTTTGTAAAATAAACTAGCTAAAATGCTACAGGAGATTCCATATGTCAATGGCAAGTGATGGTATGTCACGCCTTCAGCCACAGAGGTAGGTAGCTTCATGCAGACATAGCAATCTTCAATTTCCATAGTCTCTACATAGTGTATTAACAAGTTTGCAAAAACATTTAAGTGTGTCCTGTTCTTAATTCCATGATAATGTAGTCCTCCCTCATCTGATGCCTCTAAGTCTCGTTTTGTTTGTCTCAGTGCTCTCTCATGTCTTGCTACACTCTGTGTTGTCAACTCCTCACTGTCAGTATTTACAATTTCAGTAGGGACAATGTTAGTATCTTTACTTACAGTGAAGGGTATAAAGATTGTTAGTCCTATCCAGATTACTATCAGTACTACTATACTACATATACACACCTTGCAGCACGTCTTGCAACGACTGCAACTAGGTCTACCATTCACAGTTGAATCAGACATTTCGGCTCAGAAGAAGTTTTTTTCCACCCCTCTTTGTGTCTTTACACAGCTAGCTTACTTTGTGCAAATTCACGGTGGTTCGTCTTCTTCTTCAGCAGAGTACTCAGGGACGGGCTCTCCGTCGCTTACGTCAGTTATATCAAGATCTTCAAGTTCTTCCAAAACGAGTGTCCATTCAGGAGACTTGTACTTTTTGTTTTGTCTTTTTATTCGTTCACTCCTTCTTTTGGAAGAGTTTTCTTCTTGCTCTGCTATCCGTGCACTTCTCCTTGCTTCTGCACGTTTTTCTTCCACTGTCTTTATCCTTAGCCTTAATCTTTTTACGAACCTAGGCTCAAGGTTGTTTCTTTTCTTTAGTCTCTTAGTGGGTACTTGAACTTCACCTTCTTCTCTTATCCTCTTGGTCTCTTTCGCTTGTGGCAATTCTGCTTCACTTTCTTCTTCTTCTTCCCCTATCTGGCTAGTTCCAGGGCTAGCATCAAATTCTTCTGCCTGGTTACTAATCTGGCCTTGTTCAGGAATATTTTGTTTTTGGCTTTCGATTGTCTCTGTTTCTGTTTCTGTTTCTGTTTCCTGAACCCGTTCTTCTAACCCTATCTGATCCTGTTCAAGCACTTCGATCTCTTGATTTTCTTCTGCTCGAACTATCACTCTATTTCTAAGCTGTCCCTTATCCACATCAGGTGTTAGCGGTGGTGTATCGAACACCTGTTCTGTCCCTGTCTGACCTTCTCCTTCCTCAGTTTTGATGTGAATCTCAAGCGGCTGAGGTTCTTCGCCTGTGCCTTGCTTTTCCTGACTAGTCCACTCTCTACCTTCACAAAGTCGCTCTCTTGTTCTGATGGGATCTTCGGTCAGATCAATCATCGGTATCCATTCTTCTGGCCATATGCTTGGCAGCTCGTCATCAGCTACTCCTGGCTCAGCTTCCTGGACCTCTTCAGCAGGCTGGATTCTTGGCAGTTCGTAGTCAACTACTCCTGGGCCAACGTCTGCTGTTCCTGCAGCCTGACTGGTGCTGGGCTGCTCGTTGTCAGCTGCTTCTGGTCTGGCTCCTGCAGAGTCCTCTGCTGGATGCCCTTCTTCTTCAAATTCTTTGTCTGGTAATACCTTCTGGGTGTGGCCAGCGTGGATCCACTGGGGAATACCTGCGACCTTCACTGCAGTGGTTGTTACCAGGATTACTTGGCGTTTCTTTCCCCACCTTGGTGCCAGACAGCTTGATCGAGTGTGCTTCTTTATTTTTACCCAGTCTCCTGGAACCAAGCTGTGGAGAGGAGTCGTTGGATTGAGGATGCCGTCGTCTCCAATCTGGCGAAAGATAGAACGCACTTGGTCACCCAATCTTCTGCAGTATTCAAGCACCAAATCATCAGTAATACTCAACAGTTTGCTTCCTGGCACCCATGCTTGTCTCATCACTCTTCCCATAATGATTTCATGGGGACTTAGGCCTGTCTTGCGGTCAGGAACACTTCTCAGTCCCATCAGGACCAGGGGCAGGGCCTTCACCCAGGTCATGCCAGTTGCATCAGTCAGCTTTGCTAGTCTGTTTTTGATAGTTCCATTTACTTGTTCCACTATTCCAGAAGCCTCTGGATGATATGCACAGTGAAGTTTCTGCCTTATTCCAAAGGCCTTACAGAGTTCAGCCAGTATTTCATTCTGAAAATGTCCACCCTTATCTGATTCAATAATGAATGGCACCCCGAATCTAGGTATCAGTTCTTTTAGTAAACACTTCGCTACGGTCAGTGCGTCACTTTGGGGAGTAGGGTAAGCTTCTACCCATTTTGAAAATACGCAAACAATGACAAGGACATATCGTTTCCCTTCACAACGGGGCATGGTGATGAAATCAATCTGTATCTTTACAAAGGGACCCCCGGATCTCCCAATTTTGCTCAGTTCAACCATTGTCCTTTTGCCTGGGTTCATCTGTTGACATGACAGGCACCTCTGGCAGAGGGACTCTGCTACTTTCCTGAACTTCTTACTGTACCAAGTCTGTTGAAATACCAGAATCATGGCATCCCTACCAATGTGTGATCCTTCGTGTATTAATCTTGCCATTGTGCCAAGCAAATGTCGGGGTAACACCGGCATACCAGTTGGGCCCAAAATTACACCATCCACACGTCTCGGTCTACACCCATCCTCCTTCCATTTCTCTCTTTCTTGCCAAGGAGCCGACTCCTGCCACTCTCTCACTTCATCCCAAGTAGGCACTTCCTCAAACACTTGAAGTTGGCAGCTGGCTCCGATTCCCCCTCGTTTAGGATTAACGATATAGTGATCTCTGGCGCACCATTGGGCCACTCGATCAGCATAATCGTTTCCCAGTGATACTTTGTCCATGCTCTTCTTATGAGCACCGCATTTTACCACTGCCAGTTCCTTGGGTAACTGGATGGCCTCTAAAAGGTCATGAACAACTTTTGCATTCCGAATGGGAGTACCTGAGGAAGTCAGGAATTCCCTCTGTAGCCACAATTGGCCAAAGTCATGCACAACTCCATAACAGTACTGACTGTCAGTATACACTGTTATGCGTAGGTTCTTCCCAATTTTGCAAGCTTTTATCATAGCAATCAATTCGGCTACTTGTGCAGACTTGATGTTATATAGGTAACCTGCTTCTTCAATTTTTGTTAAAGAGACTACTGCATAAGCAGCACTCAGGCCTCCTAGTTCATGTCTTAGACAGGAACCATCTACAAACAGCTCTTTATCATGCTCAGGCAATGGCGTTTCTTTTATGTCTGGACGTGGTTTGGTGCTGAACTCTGTCAGATCAATGCAATCATGTTCATCATCATCCCCACCTTCCATTTCCAGGGGGTCGGGGAGTAAAGTGGCAGGGTTCAGAATACCACACCTAACAATGCTTACATTTGCTGCACCCACAAGAATCCTCTCGTATTTAGTCAGCCGACTAGGGGTGAGATACTGCGTTTTAGTTCTGGTCAATAGAATTACCACTCCATGTGAAACATACACAGTCACAGGATGTCCCATGACTATGGACTCACTCTGTTCCAAACTTGCACAGGTAGCAGCTACTGCTTTCAGACAGCCTGGTAACCCAGCAGCTACTGGGTCCAAGGTGGCAGAGAAATAGGCCACAGGCCTTCTGGTCGTGCCATGTTCTTGAGTCAGGACTGACAATGCGCAATTATCGCGAGTGTCACAGAATAGGGCAAACTCTTTGGAATAATCTGGCATTCCCAGCGCAGGGGCTGTACACAGACAGTTTTTCAGTCTTGTGAAAGCCATTAGGCTTTCATCGTCCCATTCTACAATGTCTGGCATTCCTCTCGTGGTCATTTTTATCAAAGGCCTGGCTAAGACCGCAAATCCCAGAATCCACTGCCTGCAGTATCCTAGTACACCCAGGAACATTCTGACGTCTTTTTGAGTACGGGGCAACTGCATCTTTTGAATTATTCTCACTCTTTCTGATGTGACTTTTCTGACACCCTTTTCTATCTGGTGTCCTAGATATTTCACTGATTTTGCACAGAACTGTAGTTTGTCAGGGGCCACTTTATGCCCTTTCTCACACAGATGATTTAGGAGGGCAATGGTGTCAACTACACAATCCCTATGACTTTTAGACGCCAGTAGAAGGTCGTCTATGTACTGCACTAAGACAGAGTTCCCAGGTAAGATCAAAGTCTCTAGACATTTTTTCAAGATCTGATTAAAGATAGAAGGGCTCTCTGTATACCCCTGAGGGACCCGGTTCCAGCAATACACGTGACCTTCGAAGGCAAACGAGAAAAGAAATTTGCTGTCGGGGTGCAGGGGTATCGAAAAGAATGCATGACACAAATCAATCACAGTGAACCACTCAGCATCCCAAGGAATCTGGTACAATATCACTGCTGGGTTCGGGACAATAGGGCAGCAAGGAACTACAATTTTGTTTACCTTTCTTAGGTCTTGCACTACCCTATACTTGCCACTAGGCTTCTTGATGCCCATAATCGGTGAGTTGCATGGGCTGCTCATCACTTCCTGTATGATGTTTCCTTCTAATAATTTTTGTATTTCCAGAGTGACACCGGCTTTCACTTCAGCATTCATTCGGTAGGGCTTAGTGTTAGGATATACTGCATTGTCCTTGATGGCTATCTGTATGGGGTCCACATCTTTCATTAATCCCACATCTTTTCCAGTGAAATCCCACACCTCTGGCTTTACCGCTTCCTGGAGTTCTTGGGGCAAATCCTGCAGGGTCAATCTTTTAATTTCTGAGTCAGGTCTAAGTAACAATAGTTTATAAATGCCATCTTCATCCGGGGTCTGTATTTCAACACCTTTTGGTGTGCAAAAGATGGTACAGTTCATTTTGCACAGCAAATCACGACCCAGTAGATTCACTGGACTGGTGTCACAGACGACAAACCTATGCATTTGTTTAAAATTTCCAATTGAAATCTCCATTGGTTCGGTAACAGGAGTACTTATCAATTGATTAGATACACCCACTACTTGGATATTTTCTCCGAGAGGGGTAGGTTTGGAACGTCCACTGTTCTTACAGTAGAACGGGTAGCGCCAGTGTCCAACAGAAAGGTGACATCATTTCCGTCAACCTTTCCTTCAATGTATGGTCCAGACTGGTCTACCGGCAAGGAAGCGCCAAGTACGCACTCCTCGTCCTCCCCTCTCAGGCCCCGTCAGTACTGATCATTACAAAGGAAGGTATCATTTAGCAGATACTGCGAAGTTGCTGTATTTCTGTTCTCACCGCTTTCCCAAACTTCTATCTCCTCACCCTCTCCCTGTTTTCCCCTGTATACCTGCTTGGGTGCTCGAGGCACCTGAACTGTTTTTACCTGGGGTTGAGTCTTTCTTGGTCTTTCTTTCTGCGTCTGTGGAGTTAAATCAGGTGTTTTTGCATTATCATCGGTCAATTGGGGACACTCGTTTCGCCAGTGTCCAATTTCGCCGCACTGATGGCAGGGAAATTTCTTCATAGCCTCTTCCCTGCTAAATTTGGGCCGGGGCTTTCCTCCACCCCCTCCCCCAGGACTTTTGTTCTCAGCATTTTTAACCATGTTACTCAATTGTTTTTCCTGCTGTTCTGCGAGCTTTACTTGAGCCCACATCACTTTTTCCTTAAGGGCCTTTTTCTTTTCTGCCATCTCGTCCTCGCAGTACTTAGCGTACCGTAGGACCTCATCCATTTTCTTTGTATGCCAACAGATTTTATTATCTTTTATCCACTGACAAATTTCAGGTCTTAAACCATTTACAAACCTGTAAATAAAGTGCGTCATGTCCTTCAAATCGATGTTATCAATACCACTGTATGTTTTAAATACCTGCAATAACCTCTCATAGAAGGAGTGCACTGTCTCGTCCCTTTCCTGTGTTGTTCTATCTATTTTTGTCCAATCAGTTTCTTTTGCGGGCACCTTTTCTTTCAAATGCTGAATTACCTGCTCATATTTTCGCATGACATCCTTTGATGGCTCCCCTGTTTCCTTATTTCTTGGGTACTCTTCAGTAGGCCAGTCTATGGCTATTTTACACTGGGTCCATAAATCTACCGGAACCACAATGTCGAAAAACCCATCCAGGTCTTTCCACAGACATTTCTGTACCTTCACGAACCTTTCCACCTGCCTGTACCAGTCTACTGGTTTCTCTCGTAATTTTGGAAAATCGTTCGTAAACGACACAATATCCTGTCTAGACCAGGGGACATGCACATATTTCCCTCCAGGTACTTCGCGCATGGGGCATAACTGCTCAGGTTTCTCTACCTCCCTTAAAGCAAATTCAGGAGTCACTTGTCGGGAGCGAGTCTCTTCCCTCTTTTTCGCCCACCTGCTTCTCCATCTTTCCACATCTCCCCATTTCTGCAGTACCCCCAATAATTCTTTAATCTGCAACTTTTTTCCCGCCACATTCAGGTGCTCTATATCTTTGTCTGAGAAGTCTGCTCGGTACGGTTTCTGTAAGGGCTTGGATTTCGAGATATCTACCCCCATACTAGCTGCGGTTTCGGTCAGTTTTTCGTGGAGCACTCTGGTGTTCCTTGTAAAGCTTTTACATATAAACGACAATTCTTCTTCAGAGTAGGTATTCAATCGATCCAACCCCACATTTCCTGCCATTAATTCTTCTATTTCTACCCTCAACTTGTAGAGGTCTAAAGGTTTCGTTTGCGGAGTCTGTTTCTCTAATTCACGACTCCAACTCTCAATTTCATCCGGAGTTACCAGAGAGACATTCCTAGTGCCTGTTGCTGACTCTAATTTAATTTCTTTCGCATTAAAAGGGTTATGCCTCTGCTGCATTCCCTTTCCGGTCGGTTTGTTTGGCAAGTCCAAGAACGCAACTTCAGACTCGCACTCACTGGACTGATCATCTATGATTATCGGTTCCTGTCTCGGGGGTGCCATGACTGGGGTCATAACTGGAGTAATCGGATTTCCCTGACCATTTCCGTATAACGGGACCACTGGTCCAATAGTTACTGGAATAGTCAATGCCTCAGGACTGGTATTTAACTGGGAGATTTTCTGAATTATTTCTGTCCTTTGTCTAGCTAGGGCCTCTTGCTCCTTTTCCACTAGTATCCTTCTTAAAGTCGTGTCATGTAATATCTGTGGGGTCAATGGAGGAGTAAAACTCGGGGCAGTAGGATGCGTTTCACTTGGTCCCCCACCATAATTTGGTTTTGGGAACAATGTTCCGGTGTTAAAGGACCTGCGCTCTTCCTCATATGGAGGTTGAACAAAAGGCAGTCCTGAATTCGATGGTTTCTCTTCGTTTTCATACAAGGGTCTGGGAAAGAAAACTTTCGTACGTGAATATTTTTCTTCCTGGCTTGCGGGCACTTTGGGATATATATCCCTTGTTTCCGCCGGTTCGGGTTTCTCAAAATAGGGCAATACTTGACCACCCCCTCCCAGTCCTAGGGATCTGTCTTCTTCCTTGAGGAAGTGGCGTCGGGGAGCATCTCCTGCACTGGAAGATCGGGTTCCCTCGTAATAAGGTGGCGGACTTCTGGTACAGATGTCATCTATCAATTCATCATCTGACTCCCCAGGGGCCCCCCAATGCTTACACTTTTCGGTACTTTTCTCACCCGCTGCAGGGTTATGACATGCCGGCATCATGGGAAACAGACCCTCAACAATCATGCTCTGCCTCCACTGTTTCATCCTTTTATCCCTGGACTCCTGTTTCAGCCTGGGGTACCACTTGGTCAAACCCTTGTCCATTCGGGGTCTTTCTCTTTCAAAAGCCTCAATCTCCCATTCCTCTAATGCCTCGTACTGCGTTAGTCTCGGTCTGGGATGCAGTTCATTCATCCGAGTCCTTAAATTAAATAGGATCCTACCATTGAAAGTCCCATCTAACGGAAATGCCAATACTCCGTCATCTTTTGTGTACTTCACCCAATTCTCCAACCACACACAGGTATTGTACCCTCGGTCAAACATCATGAATGAGGCAGGAGTATTGGGTGGTGGGACAAGAACACCTTCTCTAGATTTAATCGGTTTGTCCGTTTTAAAATAATTTTTCACCTTACTTACAAGGGACATTTTTCTCTTGGTTCCGTACATAATATCGTATCTATTAGTCTTCCACTGATCCCTTTCAAACCCTAGGTGCCTTGGATCAGGTCGAGTTCCTGTAGTCTGCGAGTGCCACATACGACTTCTACGCTAAACTTTGTTTACAAACTACCTCCAATCAAAACGCGCTTCAGAAATCCGTGCGACCAATGGGTGCGCGACTCTGAATAATCTCCGCCAATGGGTGCGCGGCCCCTTCGTGAGACAGTTCCCACGCTCTGGCGCTCACCCCTCCTTTACAATCTCAGCTCCGCTACCCGCCCGCTGCTTCTACCAATCCCAGCGCGGCACAGAGTGACGTCAGAGGTGCTTCGCGACTGACTTCCCTCCCTTCACAAGGTAACGGAAACTTTCTTTCTTTTAAAGTGCTCAGTGCTTGGTTATTTTACAACAAATACACATTCGCCACAGTGCTCAAGTGCCTAGACAGAGAAAGAATTATTTTACTGCAAGTAAACTACTTCCATTTACTTTTCACTCGCTGCGGGTAGATCTCTTCCGCCTACCCTTCACTCTAGCATCGGTGAACCTGTTATTCCCCTAAACTCATCCACTTCTTTCCGGGATATATTCCGAGTTTAAGGTTTCCCAGCGGACCCCTCTGCTTTCACGCTAGCTCCGAGGAACCTGCTACTCTTCCGATGTGACCCTTACTAGGTTACGCCACTATGGGAATTTTGCCAATGAACCCCGTTACTGTCATTTATTCACACATGTATTCAGAAAAACCCTAGTTAGTGCTTCCCGGTTATCTAAACCTGCACCTAACTTTCCTCGAGCCTGTGACCTCAGGACAATGGATTCTATTCACCACTTGCCCTTTCAATTCCCCGGGGAGTTCGGACAACAAGAAACTAAACGGTTGACAAATGCATGGATTAATACATATAACAATATAAGAACAAGAATAATAACAATACAGCAATTCATGAATTCCAAAACAGCGTATTCACAAGAGAATGATCAGGTCTCTTAGAACAGCCGCTCTTCTAGCAGCATCAATATACTAGCAGCTTCCGACTCAACTAGTCCAACTAATCCCTGCCTTACTCTCAACTAGTCCCTAACCATCCTCTGGCTACCAGTAAAACTGATAGAGCGCGCGAGGCCACCCGACCAATAGTTTTCGCCGTTTCCGGCTTCAGGGCCCATATACCTTCAAATCACCATATACATCGATCAGGTGACTTCACGAGCTCTACCAATTTGTGTGTGAGTTCCCTACTATTATTTCTCATGCACCCGACTTACCATCCACCGATGCGGGTACTTAATGACCACAATGAATCAGGGAGCTAGCTGTAAAAGGAAAGGCAGCAAAATACAAACCCAACCAATAACATTCAAAATACTGTTCAAATGACCACGGACAACTGGAAGTTTTAAAATGTTTATCTAAAGTTCGTTTTCTTCATTCAGTAAGTACATTACAATAAGACAATCAATTACCAAGATAACGTAAATTATATAGCTATAAAGAAATAAAGTCAAGGTAATCATTCAAATGTAATATGGAATGTAATAGGGAATGCAAATGGAAAAATACTATATAATCTCAGGAATATTTAAGCATGGACAGTTTATGCATGGGTAACTATAGGAGGGCCTATAAAGAGTAACACGCTTCGCTTAAGGTAAAGGGGCCTTTAAACAGTCTAGGCAATGAAGTTCTAGACCATATCAGGAAATGACAAACTGCAATGCAAAATATAATTTCTAACAAGTGAGAAGACATAGGAACAAACTTATGGAAAAATGCAAATGACTTTCAATAGTTGCGGAAAGACATGGAAAATTAACATATGCCAAGGTAAACTTTATTGAAGCAAAAGTTAGAAATTCAGAAGGTGCAAGATTTAAGAGGTTCAGAGCAATATTTACCTAGAAAGGTGTGGAAACCAAACCCTGGCCACGGGTCAGTTAAGGACAGGAAACCCTCAAGGAAGGATACCCCTCAAAGGACAGCAGGTGCAGAATGGACACCCCGGATAGGACAGGATACCCTCGGATTAGGAATCAGGACAGGTCCTCAGGATAGGACAGCAAACCCTCAGGACGGGACCGCTCAGGACAGGACCGGAACCCACAGTTCGGAAGCAACGCCTGCGCTCCACCCGCTCTGCAGTTATCGATCAAGACCCCGATTGGGTCAGCGAACTCCCAGCAAAGTGCTTCGCCAGCACTTTAAGGTTCAGTAGAACCTTATATTGCAACAAAAAGAGAGATAGGGTAGTGGGATACTCTCGCACCCCAGTGTTAATCTCATAAACAAAACAAGAGTATTCCAAGGAAGGATTGGAGACCATCAATATGGAGCAAGAAACGACTTCACTTAAGGCGTTTTATGTTGAAAGAAAGCCCTCACTCACCACCTAGTGATGACATGCTTCATCATCGGGCCCCACAGAGGGAATCTAGCATCCCCTCTGTGTGCTGCGACGCCAGAACTACTGCGGAGCGGGTAGTGGGTAAGGACAGTGATGTGCAAAGAATATTAAGTGAGTGATGTGAGGTTTAAAATCAGTCTGTAGTGTATCACAACAATTTTATTAGGATCACTAAGGACTTTATCAATAAAATGATGTGTCGGAAATGCGTCCACAATTATTCAAGTGGTAGTTTCCTTAAGTCAGTCGACATGTTTCAGCCACGAAACGGTGTGAATTTACCTGGCATTCTTCAGGACTTGGTGTGAATAAACCCTGGCGGCATGGACTCGCTAAGGTCCACCCTAACCTAGGGACGTGAAAGTGAAAAATAAATAGTGAAAAAAGTGCAAAAAATTAGAAAGAAAAACTGTCTTTCTAATAACTCCTGGTTTAGGAGGCTTCCGATTTTAGGGTTTTCTGCACCTATTAGGGAAAGAAAGGACAGAGACAAACATAAAAACAAAACATACAATCAGTTGTCTTATTGGTTGCCTATTTACAGTCCAAGGTGCTCCAGTTGGTGGTATCAGAGACAACATGTGGTCGAATAACAGTATAGTTAACACCACCTTGGTCCCCAAAGTATAGAAAATTATGGGTAGTTGGTGCGTAGTGCTATACGTGCTATGTACAACGCGTGATATTTACAAGGGTTGTGGGTTAAAAACGCTATCAACCTAAAATTGGGCGCGATCAAAATCGTGCCGGAAGGTTAAAATCAGGGTAATTTCTCACTTTGATAGTGTGATAGATGCACACCATGGGTCACAGGAGGGGGGTGGAGGCGTAATCGGCACACCCTGCGGTCATCAGAAATAAACCAAGAAAATAAGGTAAGGCAGATGCAACACTCAGATCGGTACTTAGCTTAGTAGGAGGTAGAAGGTTTTGTGGCTCGTCTGTACTCACGCCCTCAACGCTCGGCACCCTCAGTATACCTAAGACGACCCTCAGCTGGACCCCGAAGATGTCTGCTCGAGGTAGCGAGGACGCTTTAGTAAACACTGCGTTTCACCGCTTCCTGGTGGGCGCGGTCAGCCTGCGTGAGAGCGTGTACAGCGGGCCAATCAACGTGCTGCAGGCGCCGGGAGTAACCAGCCAATGGTTACTGAGGCGTCGTTGTTAGTGGCAACCGATGCTATGCGCCTACACGAATCACTGTTGATCGGTTCCGCTATTGTTAAGTACACGGCAATGGTATTATTTGGAAGAATGCAACGTCGCGGTATCAGTCGTTAGAACATACGGGACACTAGCGTTGGAATTGAATGGGTTCAGTTTTCTTTAGAAAAAACGAATGAACGAATGCGGGTGCATTTTCCGGTTGGATGGGTATTGCTTGATTGCGTGAGGCTAATGTCACAGGTACAGGTAGCTTCAGGATCAGTTAAGTATAGAATTCAGCTAACTAAGTACCCGGCAGAGGTGATTTAGAGAGAATGCACCGTTGTGGTATCAATTACAGAGCACACGGGACATTGACAGGGTGACTGGGTTTTGTTTCCTTGAAAAACACAAGAGATTGCGAGGGCACAATACTATGAGATGAGCATCATGTCACAGGTACAGAGAACCTAAGGATCAGTTCAGGACAGAATTCCAAGGGATGTCATCGTTCATCCCCTGGAGGTGGGTCCCAAGTCTATAGACCCACCTTTGCTCTTTTTCAAACAGACGGCGATTAATGTTGGTACCAGTACCAATATGTTCTATTATCGTCCACTTCAGATCGTTGGTGGTGTGGTTACATTCCAGATAATGTCTGCTCATTTTGGTGGTGGATTTTTTGCATCTAATGTTAGAGCGATGCTCGCAAATTCTCTGTTTCACTTTCCTCCCAGTCATACCCACGTAACGCAAGTTACAAGGACAGGTGACGAGATAGACCACATTCTCAGTGTTGCAGTTTGTGTGAGCTCGTTGGGTCCAGGTTTTGCCTGGTTCCAATTCCAAGGTTTTAGTATGTGTGGTCAGATGGCAAACGCTACAATTGGAGCAAGGATAATGGCCCACCACTTGGGGGAGACCCCAGGCATCAGTTATTGACCTTGGTGTGTCAGTGATCGTTAGTAAAGGTCTAGTGTGGACCAGAGCGTCCTTGACGCTTCTACCTTTCTTGAAGGAAAACAATGGTTTTTCCCAGGTTTTTTTGGTACTCGTTAGGATTCGCCAGTTCCTATTGATGGATTTTTTCATGAGGTTGGATAAGGTGCTGTACGTTGTTACACATGTCAGGGGGATGTCTTTATCTCCAGGTGTCTTATCCTCCAAGAGTGCCTCCCTTGGCTGATTGCGAGCTCTCTTGTAGCCTTTGTTGAGGATTGTTGTTGGGTATCCTCTGGCCTTCAATTTGGTTGAGAGTTCGGTGGATTGTTCCTTAAAGTCATGTAGCTCGGAACAATTACGTCTTAGACGTAGGAATTGCCCGTAAGGTAGGTTTTCTTTTAGCGGGCGTGGGTGAAAACTGGTGTATTCCAAGAGGTTATTTTTTGCAGTCGGTTTATGGTAGGTTTTGGTTTTCAGTTTGGTTCCTGCGACCTGAATGGTGACATCCAGGAATGTTGCCTCTGTCTTGCTGATTGTATGAGTAAATCTCAAATTGGGGTCAAGGTTATTGATCCAGAGTAGGAAGGCCTGGAGGTTTTCTTCGTCGCCTGTCCATAGAATCAAGACATCGTCGATGTAGCGACGCCATGTTTGTATTGACTCGGAGAAAGGGCTAGTCGGGGTTAGGATGTATTTGGCCTCAAAGTCTGCCACATAAAGTCCTGCCACGCTCGGGGCAAAGGTACTACCCATCGACGTTCCGGTGCATTGAAGGTACATATTCCCTTGATATGAGAAGAAATTTTCTTTGAGTGCCAGAGTCGCACACTGTAGAATGAAATTTTTCGAGGCTCGGTGGGTCCAGTTTGTAGAGTCTAGAGCTGCTCCCAGGACCTTGATTGTGTCGTCCTGGGGAATACTGGTGTACAGGCTCTCGATGTCGAGTGTTACCAGGGTAACAGTATTCTCGATAAAGCTTAGACTCTCGAGTAGTTGGAGGAGACTCTTGGTGTCTTTGAGATAGGTCGGTGTGCTCTGTACCAACGGTTTAAGATAGAAATCGCAAAAGCGAGACAGTGGTTCGAGTAAGGAGCCAATTCCGGAGACGATTGGGCGTCCGGGCGGTGGCATTCGATTTTTATGAGTTTTAGGGAGGGTATAGAAATAAGGGACAGTGCTCTCAGTGATATTGAGGAAGTCTGCCTCATTCTTTGAGATGAGTCCATCATCCTCCGCTTCCCTTACTAGTGTTGTTATCCGTGACCTTAGATCTCCGCTGGGATCGGCCAGCAAGGGTTTGTAGTTTTTCCGGTCGTTGAGCAATAGTTTACAGGCCTTGTCATAGTCCGTGGTATTCTGTATGACTAGATTGAATACCACGCACTGCAAGCCTTGAAAGATGACCGTAGTATCACCATAAAACCGGCAGATAAAGGCGGAGGTCTAGTCATACAGAATACCACGGACTATGACAAGGCCTGTAAACTATTGCTCAACGACCGGAAAAACTACAAACCCTTGCTGGCCGATCCCAGCGGAGATCTAAGGTCACGGATAACAACACTAGTAAGGGAAGCGGAGGATGATGGACTCATCTCAAAGAATGAGGCAGACTTCCTCAATATCACTGAGAGCACTGTCCCTTATTTCTATACCCTCCCTAAAACTCATAAAAATCGAATGCCACCGCCCGGACGCCCAATCGTCTCCGGAATTGGCTCCTTACTCGAACCACTGTCTCGCTTTTGCGATTTCTATCTTAAACCGTTGGTACAGAGCACACCGACCTATCTCAAAGACACCAAGAGTCTCCTCCAACTACTCGAGAGTCTAAGCTTTATCGAGAATACTGTTACCCTGGTAACACTCGACATCGAGAGCCTGTACACCAGTATTCCCCAGGACGACACAATCAAGGTCCTGGGAGCAGCTCTAGACTCTACAAACTGGACCCACCGAGCCTCGAAAAATTTCATTCTACAGTGTGCGACTCTGGCACTCAAAGAAAATTTCTTCTCATATCAAGGGAATATGTACCTTCAATGCACCGGAACGTCGATGGGTAGTACCTTTGCCCCGAGCGTGGCAGGACTTTATGTGGCAGACTTTGAGGCCAAATACATCCTAACCCCGACTAGCCCTTTCTCCGAGTCAATACAAACATGGCGTCGCTACATCGACGATGTCTTGATTCTATGGACAGGCGACGAAGAAAACCTCCAGGCCTTCCTACTCTGGATCAATAACCTTGACCCCAATTTGAGATTTACTCATACAATCAGCAAGACAGAGGCAACATTCCTGGATGTCACCATTCAGGTCGCAGGAACCAAACTGAAAACCAAAACCTACCATAAACCGACTGCAAAAAATAACCTCTTGGAATACACCAGTTTTCACCCACGCCCGCTAAAAGAAAACCTACCTTACGGGCAATTCCTACGTCTAAGACGTAATTGTTCCGAGCTACATGACTTTAAGGAACAATCCACCGAACTCTCAACCAAATTGAAGGCCAGAGGATACCCAACAACAATCCTCAACAAAGGCTACAAGAGAGCTCGCAATCAGCCAAGGGAGGCACTCTTGGAGGATAAGACACCTGGAGATAAAGACATCCCCCTGACATGTGTAACAACGTACAGCACCTTATCCAACCTAATGTAAAAATCCATCAATAGGAACTGGCGAATCCTAACGAGTACCAAAAAAACCTGGGAAAAACCATTGTTTTCCTTCAAGAAAGGTAGAAGCGTCAAGGACGCTCTGGTCCACACTAGACCTTTACTAACGATCACTGACACACCAAGGTCAATAACTGATGCCTGGGGTCTCCCCCAAGTGGTGGGCCATTATCCTTGCTCCAATTGTAGCGTTTGCCATCTGACCACACATACTAAAACCTTGGAATTGGAACCAGGCAAAACCTGGACCCAACGAGCTCACACAAACTGCAACACTGAGAATGTGGTCTATCTCGTCACCTGTCCTTGTAACTTGCGTTACGTGGGTATGACTGGGAGGAAAGTGAAACAGAGAATTTGCGAGCATCGCTCTAACATTAGATGCAAAAAATCCACCACCAAAATGAGCAGACATTATCTGGAATGTAACCACACCACCAACGATCTGAAGTGGACGATAATAGAACATATTGGTACTGGTACCAACATTAATCGCCGTCTGTTTGAAAAAGAGCAAAGGTGGGTCTATAGACTTGGGACCCACCTCCAGGGGATGAACGATGACATCCCTTGGAATTCTGTCCTGAACTGATCCTTAGGTTCTCTGTACCTGTGACATGATGCTCATCTCATAGTATTGTGCCCTCGCAATCTCTTGTGTTTTTCAAGGAAACAAAACCCAGTCACCCTGTCAATGTCCCGTGTGCTCTGTAATTGATACCACAACGGTGCATTCTCTCTAAATCACCTCTGCCGGGTACTTAGTTAGCTGAATTCTATACTTAACTGATCCTGAAGCTACCTGTACCTGTGACATTAGCCTCACGCAATCAAGCAATACCCATCCAACCGGAAAATGCACCCGCATTCGTTCATTCGTTTTTTCTAAAGAAAACTGAACCCATTCAATTCCAACGCTAGTGTCCCGTATGTTCTAACGACTGATACCGCGACGTTGCATTCTTCCAAATAATACCATTGCCGTGTACTTAACAATAGCGGAACCGATCAACAGTGATTCGTGTAGGCGCATAGCATCGGTTGCCACTAACAACGACGCCTCAGTAACCATTGGCTGGTTACTCCCGGCGCCTGCAGCACGTTGATTGGCCCGCTGTACACGCTCTCACGCAGGCTGACCGCGCCCACCAGGAAGCGGTGAAACGCAGTGTTTACTAAAGCGTCCTCGCTACCTCGAGCAGACATCTTCGGGGTCCAGCTGAGGGTCGTCTTAGGTATACTGAGGGTGCCGAGCGTTGAGGGCGTGAGTACAGACGAGCCACAAAACCTTCTACCTCCTACTAAGCTAAGTACCGATCTGAGTGTTGCATCTGCCTTACCTTATTTTCTTGGTTTATTTCTGATGACCGCAGGGTGTGCCGATTACGCCTCCACCCCCCTCCTGTGACCCATGGTGTGCATCTATCACACTATCAAAGTGAGAAATTACCCTGATTTTAACCTTCCGGCACGATTTTGATCGCGCCCAATTTTAGGTTGATAGCGTTTTTAACCCACAACCCTTGTAAATATCACGCGTTGTACATAGCACGTATAGCACTACGCACCAACTACCCATAATTTTCTATACTTTGGGGACCAAGGTGGTGTTAACTATACTGTTATTCGACCACATGTTGTCTCTGATACCACCAACTGGAGCACCTTGGACTGTAAATAGGCAACCAATAAGACAACTGATTGTATGTTTTGTTTTTATGTTTGTCTCTGTCCTTTCTTTCCCTAATAGGTGCAGAAAACCCTAAAATCGGAAGCCTCCTAAACCAGGAGTTATTAGAAAGACAGTTTTTCTTTCTAATTTTTTGCACTTTTTTCACTATTTATTTTTCACTTTCACGTCCCTAGGTTAGGGTGGACCTTAGCGAGTCCATGCCGCCAGGGTTTATTCACACCAAGTCCTGAAGAATGCCAGGTAAATTCACACCGTTTCGTGGCTGAAACATGTCGACTGACTTAAGGAAACTACCACTTGAATAATTGTGGACGCATTTCCGACACATCATTTTATTGATAAAGTCCTTAGTGATCCTAATAAAATTGTTGTGATACACTACAGACTGATTTTAAACCTCACATCACTCACTTAATATTCTTTGCACATCACTGTCCTTACCCACTACCCGCTCCGCAGTAGTTCTGGCGTCGCAGCACACAGAGGGGATGCTAGATTCCCTCTGTGGGGCCCGATGATGAAGCATGTCATCACTAGGTGGTGAGTGAGGGCTTTCTTTCAACATAAAACGCCTTAAGTGAAGTCGTTTCTTGCTCCATATTGATGGTCTCCAATCCTTCCTTGGAATACTCTTGTTTTGTTTATCAGTAGAACCTTAGTCTATGGTCAAATTCGGACAGAGTGCTCCGCAGCGCTCTGTATCTTCAGTCACCTATTGAGTACGATGGGTCAGTGACAGGTCAGCTAAACCAGACAAGTCGGACGGTTCCCTAGGTGAACCCAGGGTAGATATACAGTTTGGGGACAGTGTACCACCCCCCAATGTTGCAAAGTGTCAGAATCCCTCAATTTCGATTGGTCCTAAGGTAGGATTTGGGTAACCCACCAATCAGAACACGCTAATGTGAGCCTATATTAGCATACTTGGGTACCGCCTAGAGAGATTGGGGTTCTCATGAGAAACTGTGCAGAAACACAATGACAATTTAACAATGTAGCATAGCAGGGTCATGTGACTCCGTTCAGCCGAGCTTGCAGGTCAGTTCTCAGGAGCATCTTGCCCACTACTGCCAGCTGGCTAAGTTCCATCAGCCAAGGTTGTCAGGTCCCCGGAAAAGTCGCATCTGCGCAGAAGGGACCTCCAAGATGGCTCTCAGTACAGACAGACCCCCATTCCCCGCGGTACATGAAAAGTAAGCGAAAACAAATTAATACATAATAATGTCATTATGAAAATACATCACAGGGTTTGTACTTTTAACTCATCATCAAGAAATATACTTATGCATTCTAAATGTTAGCTACATTGATACAGACACAAGAGCAGTGGCACGAGCAGTACCACATGATGGGCACAGCTATGAATTACGCATGCGCATAAATTTCCCTCCACTTCTGCAGACGCGTCAGGACACGTGAGTGTGGCTGACGCATGCGCAGTAACTAAAATACAAGCGGCGGCCATTTTAAGTGACTCGAGTAAATTATTTTAGTAAAACATATAGGCAAGCGTCTTAATCTTTATTTAAACTAAATATAAACGTTAGTAAGACTTACACTTATTACTTTGTTACACATAAACGAGGTTCTTGACTTCGGCAAGCCGCAAAATATGCGAAGCTTTGCTTCATCAACTTCACGTAGCTTCGCGAAGCCCCACCACGCCCACTACGCCCAGGGTTACAAAAAAGACCACAACTTAAGGGATATGCTCACATGCACGACCAATAGCAACCGTAAGGAAGGACAGTATACCTCAGGGTGCCACTCTGTGAAGGACAGGGGAGACGACACTGCATCCCTCTCCAGGGCCTTCATGGAGGCTCATTTTGATTTCATCCGTGAAGAACTCAAAAAAATGAAACACAAGCTCCTACTAGATCTGTGAGAGTTCATCTAGATCTAGAGGTGGTTGGCGATAGAGTTTCCACGCTTAAGGACAATGAAAACCATGAGAGGTAAAGGAGTGGAACAGCTGCAGCAAGAAGTCTTATGCCTCCAAGAACTGTAGGCTGCCCTACCAGCCCACGCCGAAGACCAAGAAAATCACTCCAACAGGATCAACATTTGCATACTTAGGGTATCTCCCACTATGGGAGAAAGGGACATAGCGAGCTACGGCAAGGCACTCTTCCACCAAATCCTGGCTCCCGCTATGAAGGACACAGTTCAATTGAACTGAATTAATAGGGTGTGCTCGGGAGGCAACAAATTGGGGTGTGAACAACAGATGCTGGCTGGGCATCCTTCTGTGTGTCCATGAATTCCAAATGAAAGAGACTCTACTACAGAGGGCTCAATCTGCTCAACCTCTCCTATTCCAAATCTTTCAACTCACACGCTACCCGGACCTTTCCATGCTGACCTTACAGCGGCGCAGGGTGCTTAAACCTATTAAGGAGAATCTCACAAACAAAGATATAACTTATAGCTCGGGCTACCCTTGCATCATCTTCTGCTGGGAAGGCAAGTTGCACCAAATCAAAAAATGGGCAGAAGCTCGCCGGTTCATCGGCCTACCGGAGAGCACCGGATACTTGGCATGCCTCCTGCCATGGGGGGGATCGGACAGGGTGTGCTACATGCAGGCCCTCTTCCTCCTGGCCCTGACATGAAGGACAATATTCAATGGAACCGAGTTCATAGGGTGGGCCACTCAGGTATGAACAACAGGCGAGCACTTGACATCTCTGCATGAGTTCACGATACCCAAATCAAAGAGACTATAAACCAGCGGGCTCGAGATACTCAACCTCTACTGTTCCAAGGTCATAAACTCACACTCTACTAGGGCTTTCCATGCTGACCTTACAGAAGAACATAGAGCTTAAGCCTATTAGGGAGCACCTCACAAACAAAGGCATAACTTATAGCTGGGACCTCATCATCTTCTGCTGGGAGGGCAAGCCTCAACAAATCAAAAACTTGGCAAAACTTGGCAAAAGCTCGCCAGCTCCTCGATGTGGCAGAGAGCACCTCTTGAGAATCACCTAAAAAATCCTGCAAGGCAGCGAGGGAAGTCTGCTCCAGTGGCAGGAGGTCACAAGATCTAATGTCCTACTTTCTAATCAGGAAACCATCGCTGAGGAATGGCAGGAGATCCTACACAGACTCACCATGGAGACTGGCCACCATAATTCAGACTGATGCTAAGACATGCATTTGTATTGTATTCAGCAGGCAACATCCGCAGCTTGCAGCCCTATTCCACAAGCATAGGGGGCATGAGTTGGGGTTCTCTTGACCGTTGAACAATGACTCTTTGCCTACCCTCGGTCTAGGAATTGCCTTTTGGATTTATTATACAGATTCCTACAGTGACAGATCTCCTTAACTCTTTTCTTGTCCATGTCCTTGGTGTTGTCATAATGAAAGTACTCACACCGCTGGAACTAGATGTTCCCCAAACCCTTGCGACCTTGCCCAGGTCTTCTCCCCTGAATGTCTGCCTGTACACATTATCCAGTAATACCAAACTTGCCTCCATCGGTTGGGCCTCCTTGGCATCCACTGATGTCCCCACATAGATACCATTAATGTTAAAATAATCAGCCTCAACGTAAGAGGCCTTAACAATCCTGTTATGATTATGAGGGCAGCGGTATTATCCTACTTAGAACAGAAAGGAGGCGACATTCGCTTCCTCCAGGAGACGCACCTCGTTGCCCCAGATTGGCACAGACTGAAATGTCAGCACTATCCAGAGCCATACTTTTCGTCTAGCTAGGGGAAAAAGGAGGGGTGGCTATTCTTTTCTCAGGGAGCTTCCGAGGGGTGGTAAAGGGAAACGTAGCTGAGATAAAAAGAAGGTCCCTGATCTACCGCATCCAGATCGAGCGACATCCACTCACTATTGCAAATATTTATGCACCGAATGAGAACCATGAATAGTTCTTGGAATGATCAGTCCTGGAGACTCTTGGGTCACCATACCTAGCAGTTCTTATAGAGGGAGACCAAAGTGTAATGCTAAATGATGGCCTCAATAGATTGGACAGCACTTTGGACATATTGGGACAATTTCATCATGGGGACTGGTATGGTTACAGGAAGGGGGAGTACAAAGATCTGTCAAAACATACACACCCCGACACAAGGGACACACAAACAACTCTACAGCCCATAAAACATATGTGCGTATCGACTATTTCCTGAGTACATCGGCCCTTAGGACCTTGGCCCATGAGTCTCCACTAAGCCTATGTCTTTGTCCCATCATGCCCTGCTTCTCCTTTCCCTAAGGGTGGAGACAGCCCAACAAATTATACTTCCATGGAGGCTGCGTGATGGCGTGCTCCACCAGCTGGAAAATGTCAAGGCGATCACAGACACTATCATTAATTACATGAGTAATAACACAGAGGAGGTCTTGATAGCTACAATATGGGAAACACTGAAAACGGTAGTCAGAGGGGAACTGATTCCTAAAAACCGTGAAAAGAAAAAAGGTTAGAGCTAGAAGGGCAGGTGAAGTAACTCAAAGCTATATGTAAACAGACTAGGGCATCGAGGATCTGGGACAAGTTAGATGCAGCACATGCACAACTTAAATCACTTGACTTAGGGCAGAAAATGCAATGATTAAGTCAATCATTGCATATTCTGCCCTAAGTCAAGTAATTTAAGTTGCGCACATGTATACATTTTGGGGAACAACCTTTATAACGCAACTTTTAGCACGCAGTGCTATTACAACGCAGACTTTAAAACAAAAACCATTACAACGCATTACACTGGGGGGGCGCTCTAGGATAGGGAATAGTTGTAATTTACTATCCAACACCTTCCCTAGTGTCCACGGGGACTGGTGTTGGAATAGTAAATTCAACTATTCACTATCCAGCACCCCCCAGTGTAATGCGTTGTAATGGAATGCGTTTTAAAACTTGCGTTGTTACAGCATGCGTGGTAAAAAGCATGCGTTGTAACAACGTACATCCATACATTTTACACAGGGGGCAATAAACATGGTAGATTTTTAGCCCACAGGCTGAGTGCCAAAAGAAATACTGACAGAGCAAATGCTCTTCTCTCTCTTGATGGAACTGAGGTCACTGGAGAGGACTGAATGGCAGCAGTCTTTGAAGACATTCATAAAGCCCTTTACACCATCCTAGGCCTGCAGGACAACAATATATTTACATACTTGCAGGGTGTCCAGGTGATTGAACTCCCCCCATAGCAGGCTCAGAATCTTGACAAACCCATTTGGACTGAGTAACTCATCTATAGTATGCCTCAAACCCTTAAATCCCCTGGTCCTAATGGCTTTTCCCACCTGTTCTACCTTTTTCTAAGACCTTTTAACACACCCTAGCCCCTATTCTCACTAGGCTCTTTAACTCCTTCGCAGACACGGGGACCCTCCTACGATCCATGCTGGAAGCCTCCATAACAGTCACACCTAAATCAGGGAACGATAAGCATCAGTATAGCTTCTAAAGACCTATTTAATTGATAAACGCGGATTCTGAACTCTTTGCCAGCATTCTGGCAGCTCGAATGAATCCCTGTTCTGGTAGACCTTGACCAAACTAAAAGGATACTACATATATTGTAGACAAGACTTAGCAATATAGGCGCAAAACATTGCTCCTGGCTATCAACTTCAGAAAGATGTTAGATAGGGTTCACTGGCCCTACCTCATCACGACTATAAGACATTTTGGCTTTGAGGACAGGTTCTGCTGATGGATGCAAAGCATTTACAGGTCCCCCAGAGCCGCAGCATGAGTGAACGATGTTACATTGAATCCCTTGAACATACACAAGAGAAGTCAACAGTAATGTGTGCTATCCCCACTGTTATTTGCGCTCTATATGGAGCCTGTGGGACAGGGAGCCAGGAATGAGCAGCTGATCAGTGGATCTGCTTCGGTGGGGACACCTGACTTTTAGCCCATATGCGGATGATAGTAGCTCTGGTTGACCCCCTACTATCTTATAAATAAACAAAAAAGAATACACCAGTGGTTAAAGAGTGTTCCCTACAGTGGTGAGGAGCACGTAGTGTTTTTAAAATACCCCTCACACACCAAAAGGACCCTTGGTGTCATGCTTCATCATTGGGGTCTTCGCACCCCTCTACGGGATGTGGCGTGCTACTGCCTACGACTACGTGGGAGCACTAATTTCAATGACTATGCGTGGTGCGTGTGAGGGTTGTATGTAAATGTGAGTGAGTGGTGGGGTTTTAAAGTGAGTGATACATTAAAAAGTACCTGGCTCGTGGGGTGAACTAAAAAAAATTGTAATGGGCCCCCAGGCTGATACTGTTAAAAAGGTGAGTTTAGAGGTGTTTATGTAATGCAATATACATCACCTCTTATGTGCGTCAACATGTTTCCAGGATGGGGTGCACAAATCCCCACCTTACTCACATTTCTCTATTCAAAATCTGTTGTATTTTACAGAAAAGTGAAATGTAATGCAGGCTAGAATGTACCTCCAGCAAAAGTATCGAAGGTTTCTGCAGCTAAAAAACCTAAGAAAGGAAGGAAGGGGGGGAAAACAATGATTTGCATTCCGCTCCTTGTGTCATTCATAGTTCAGTGACCTGAGAAAAAATGTATATAGTGTGGGCTACAATCACTAGACAAATGCTGTCATTCTACTTGTGATGGTGCACCCTGTAATAAAAAGAACGAGGACAAGACATAAACACATCAAACATAAAACACACACTCCATTTCTTAGTTCTTCTGTGACTCTGGGACTTGATATTGTGAGGAGGATAATCAGAGTTGTTTAAATGCATACTTGTTTCCTCAATCCTTTGAACCTCATGAGCCTCCTAACGTTGGGGAATCTTGTGCCAATCTGCTACCTGTAAGTAATACACAGTATCAGGGTTTTGTTTACTTACAGAGTTAAGGTTGACCTTCCGCTTGTTTGATAGCTAAATACTCACGATTCCTAGGAGAGGATTTCTCCTTCTTGCCCCATACGCGGCTCCGCTGTGAATGCAGGATTGCTTTAGGAGGAGCGCTGTTTATAACCGGTTTCGTGATCAATTAGGCGTCAATTAGGAATCAATGACCCTATGGACCGGATGGCGTTCCTTGCCCATGTTTGGGTGTTCCGGCGCTTGTGATGGTGTTAGTTGGCGTCCATCAGGTGGGGTGAGGCGTGATGCTACAGCGCATGCATCCTCACTGTACGCTGAGTCCTACACGTGCATGCACGGCCGCGAGATACAGGAGTCTCGCCTTAGGCGCATGCGCATATGAAAAGCTGCCAAGTGCATCTCTTGCACTCTTGACCAGCCTGAATTATTGAATTCTGAACTTTTATAGTTTGAAGCAATATATTCAGAATGAGTTTATAATCCAAAAGTCCAAAATAAATATATGCTCAAGACCTTGGTGCTGTTCACTGTTACGTATGCTGTATGCAGGTATAGGGAAAGTGACTGAGGGAAATGCGATGAACATAAGGAGAAAGGTTTGCTCCTTCTCAAACGATACCTACATGGGCACGGGTATCGAACCCTTGAGGGGTTGTATTATATTCATTTACATTGGTTGACTAGTACCTATGCCCTGGACACTTGGGGCTCAACATTCATGCTGTGCATGGGTTGTGGATGTTAATCCTGCTCAGAGGGTTGAGTATAATAGGGGCAGTATGTGTGTAGAGGGAAGGTAAAGTGCGTGTCAATCATGTCTCTGTTAGTTTAATTGCCCCCATGGTATATCATCATTGAGGCCGGTGATGTGGGTTCCGAGGCGGAACACCCATCGTTGCTCCTTTTGAAACAGACCGGTATCTGACTGTAGCTGTTCTATCACAGTCCAATTGGAACCTTTGTCTAGGTTTGCAGATGCCTTCCTCCGTCCACATGTACTGGCTACAGACACATATCTCAAAGATACCAAGGCAGTCCTCCAATTGCTGAAAGATCTACCTTTTGACCCAGGATCACAATTACTGTTGAGCGTCGATGTGGAGAGTCTGTACACGAGCCTGCCCCACGATGAGCCGCTCTCCATGATCGAGGAAGTACTGTTCACCACTCCATGGGAATATCAGACACCCAGAAATGTGGTGTTAGAATGCATCTCAACAGCACTCACTAAAAACTTCTTCGAGTATATCACAACCATCTATCTCCAAAGCCATGGGACCAGCATGGGCAGCACATTTGCTCCAAGCTTAGCAGGTTTGTATGTCCATCACCTGGAAACCAACAAAATCCTCAATGCAGACAATCCTTTCAGAAATAACATTCTCATCTGGAAAAGGTACATAGATGACCTTTTTGTCATCTGGCAAGGAGACCTACAATCAGTGACAAATGTCATGGCATGGCTGAATACCCAGAACACCTACTTGAAATTCACGCGCTCTGTCTCGAATGAATCCTTGGTGTTTCTAGACCTAAATATCTATCCAGAGGGAGGAACATTAAGAACTACTACTCACTTTAAGCCCACCGCCAGGAACTGTCTTTTAAGATTTGACAGCTTCCACCCCCGGCACCTCAGGGAGAATCTTTCGTATGGCCAATTCCTGTGCCTACGGAGAAATTGCACTGATGTGGACAAGTACAAGGCACAGGCAATGGACCTAAAAACCAAATTACAACAGAGACAATACCCAGACCGGATAAACAATTTGGCAATGAAATGAGCTAGAAACAACAATAGGGAGGCTCTTCTGGAGGATAAGGTCCAAACAAATGCAGACCAGAAGAGACCAATCTGTGTAACCACACACAGTACACACTCGAACGAGGCCTCAAAGATCATCAATAAACACTGGCGAATACTAACATGTGGAGAACTAAATTTTGAGAAACCTCAGTTTGCACATAGGCGGGGGAAAAACTTGAAGGATATTCTAGTCCATAACCGTCCAAAAAACAATCAACAGTTCACACCGTCACTACATGGCATACAAGGGCATTTTCCCTGTGGGAATTGCAGTAGCTGTCACCTCACTAAAAAAAGCAAACAGCTAACATTCAGGAACGGGACGATTCGGGGCCAAAGGAAACTGACTAACTGTAACAGCAAAAACGTGGTCTACATGATCACCTGTCCCTGCTGCCTCGAATATGTCGGGATGACGCCAAGAGCAGTCAGAATACGAATGAGTGAGCACAAGAGTAATATGAGGTGCAAGAAAAGCACCACAAAGATGGCTACTCATTTCTTGGACGCACAACACTGTGTAAATGACCTCAATTGGACTGTGATAGAACAGCTACAGTCAGATACCGGTCTGTTTCAAAAGGAGCAACAATGGGTGTTCCGCCTAGGAACCCACATCACCGGCCTCAATGATGATATACCATGGGGGCAATTGAACTAACAGAGACATGATTGACACGCACTTTACCTTCCCGCTACACACATCCAGCCCCTCTTATACTCAACACTCTGAGCAGGATTAACATCCACAACCCATGCACAACATGAATGTTGAGCCCCAAGTGTCCAGGGCATAAGTACTAGTCAAGCAATGTAAATGAATATAATACAACCCCTCAAGGGTTCGATACCCGTGCCCATGTAGGTATCGTTTGAGAAGGAGCAAACCTTTCTCCTTATGTTTATCGCATTTCCCTCTGTCACTTTCCCTATACCTGCATACAGCATACGTAACAGTAAACAGTACCAAGGTCTTGAGCGTATATTTATTTTGGACTTTTGTATTATAAACTCATTCTGAATATATTGCTTCAAACTATAAAAGTTCCGAATACAATAATTAAGGCTGGTCAAGAGTGCAAGAGACGCACTCGGCAGCTTTTCATATGTGCATGCGCCTAAGGCGAGACTCCTGTATCTCGCGGCCGCGCATGCGCGTGTAGGACTCAGTGTACAGTGAGGACGCATGCGCAGTAGCATCGCGCCTCACCCCACCTGACGGATGCCAACTAGCACCATCACAAGCTCCGGTACACCCAAACATGGGCAAGGAACGCCATCCGGTCCATAGGGTCATTGATTCCTAATTGAAGCCTAATTGACCACGAAACCGGTTATAAATAGCGCTCCTCCTAATGCAAACCTGCATTCACAGCAGAGCCGCATATGGGGCAGGAAGGAGAAATCCTCTCCTAGGAATCGTGAGTATTCAGCTATCAAACAAGCAGAAGGTCAACCTTAACTCTGTAAGTAAATAAAACCCTGATACTGTGTATTACTTACAGGTAGCAGATTGGCACGAGAGTTCCCAACGTTAGAAGGCTCATGAGGTTCAAAAGATTGAGGAAACAAGTATGCATTTAAACAACTCTGATTATCCTCCTCACAACATTAAGTCACAGAAGTACTAAGAAATAGAGCATGTGTTTTATGTTTGATGTGTGTATGTCTTGTCCTCGTTCTTTTTATTACAGGGTGCACCATTACAAGTAGAATAACAGCATTTGTCTACTGATTGTAGCCCACACTATATATATTTTTTCTCAGGTCACTGAACCATGAATGACACAAGGAACGGAATGCAATATCATTGCCCCCCCCTTCCTTCCTTAGGTTTTGCTAGCTGCAGAAACCTTCGATACTTTTGCTGTAGGTACATTCTAGCCTGCATTACATTTCACTTTTCTGTAAAATACTACGGATTTTGAATAGAGAAACGTGAGTAAGGTGGGTATTTGTGCACCCCATCCTGAAGAAGGAGTTCCACTCCGAAACATGTTGACGCACACAAGAGGTGATGTACATTGCGTTATATAAACACCTCTAAACTCACCTATTTAACAGTATCAGCCCGGGGGCCCATTAAATTTTTGGGGGAGTTCACCAAACGAGCCAGGTACTTTTTAATTGATCACTCACTTTAAAACCCCACCACTCACTCACATTTACATATAACACGCACCACGCATAGTCATTGAAATAAGTGCTCCCACGTAGTCGTAGGTAGTAGCACACCGCATCCCGTAGAGGGGTGCGAAGACCCCAATGATGAAGCATGACACCAAGGATCCTTTTGGTGTGTGAGGGGTATTTTAAAAACACTACGTGCTCCCCACCACTGTAGGGTTTACTCTTTACCCACTGGTGGATTTGTTTTTGTTTATTTATATCAAGTTAGGGAGAACGAATCCACACGAATACTCTCTCTCTCCCTTTATGTTATTTTCATCCCCTACTATCTTAGCCCGCTCTCTCATACAAACTCAGCGCTTTGGGTAAGCATTGGGCTTTAATATACAGAAATCCGAGGGTTTCAACCTTACCGTTACTCCTCCCCATCAAACATAATTCACAGCCCAATACTCACAAACCTGGGCTACCTCCATTATATATACCCTATCTACAGGTACAGATTGCCCCCTTCTCTAGCGATACTGTGATTAAGGGTGGGCGAAATTTGCAAATTCGCGTTCCGCGAATTCGTGCGAAATGGCAAAAAAAAATTGCGAGTTCGCGAATTTCCTCGCAAACTCGCGGATTTTTGTGCCAAATTGCACAAATATGTGACCACGTGTGCCTGTAACTTTGCCAGAACACCAAAAGGCGCCGAGGTCCCTTGAGTGAGCTGGCCATTATAGTGGGGACGGGTGGGAAGACGTTTCATACCGCTAGTGTGCGGTGGACGGGCCAAACGGGAGGGGCTTTTAAGCGAGTTCACATGCATCTTGTTTATAAAGGGTCAGAGACCGAGCAGAGCAGCAGATGAGGAGAAAGCAGCCTCCTGGTCACAGGAGCTACATGGGGATGGTTCACAGCACCCTCTGGTTCACCACTGCTTCACCACTGTCACCCTCTGGTTCATCACTGCCACCCTCTGGTTCATCACAACACTCTCTGGTTCACCACTGCTTCACCACTGCCACCCTCTGGTTCATCACTGTCACCCTCTGGTTCATAACTGCCACTCTCTGGTTCATCACTGCACACCTCTGGTTCAGCGCTGCCACCCTCTGGTTCACCACTGCCACCCTCTGGTTCACCCCTGCCACCCTCTGGTTCATCACTGCCACCCTTAGGTTCAGCACTGCCACCCTCTGGTTCACCACTGCCACCCTCTGGTTCACCACTGTCACCCACTGCCACCCTCTGGTTCACCACTGCCACCCTCTGGTTCACCCCTGCCACCCTCTGGTTCATCACTGCCACCCTCTGGTTCAGCACTGCCACCCTCTGGTTCACTCCTGCCACCCTCTGGTTCACCCCTGCCACCCTCTGGTTCATCACTGCCACCCTCTGGTTCACCACTGTCACCCTCTGGTTCACCACTGCCACCCTCTGGTTCACCCATGTCTCCCTCTGGTTCATCACAGCACCCTCTGGTTCACCACTGTCACCCTCTGGTTCACCACTGTCAAACTCTGGTTCACCCCTGTCACCCTCTGGTTCATCACAGCACCCTCTGGTTCACCACTGTCACCCTCTGGTTCACCACTGTCACCCTCTGGTTTACCACTGTCACCCACTGCCACCCTCTGGTTCACCACTGTCATCCTCTGGTTCACCCCTGTCACCCTCTGGTTCATCATAGCACCCTCTGGTTCACCACTGTAACCCTCTGGTTCACCACTATCACCCTCTGGTTTACCACTGCCACCCTCTGGTTCACCACTGCCACCCTCTGGTACATCACTGCCACCCTCTGGTTCACCACTGCCATCCACTTGTTCACCCCTGCCACCCTCTGGTTCATTACTAGCACCCTCTGGTTCATTACTGCCACCCTCTGGTTCACCACTGCCACCCTCTGGTTCACCCCTGCCACCCTCTGGTTCATCACTGCCACCCTCTGGTTCACCAGTGTTACCCTCTGGTTCACCACTGTCACCCTCTGGTTCACCACTGTCACCCACTTCCACCCTCTGGTTCACCACTGTCACCGTCTGGTTCAACCCTGCCACCCTCTGGTTCACCACTGCCACCCTCTGGTTCATCACTGCCACCCTCTGGCTCAGCACTGCCACCCTCTGGTTCAACACTGCCACCCTCTGGTTCACCCCTGCCACCCTCTGGTTCACCCCTGCCACCCTCTGGTTCATCACTGCCACCCTCTGGTTCATCACTGCCACCCTCTGGTTTAGCCCTGCCACCCTCTGGTTCACCACTGACACCCTCTGGTTCACCCCTGCCACCCTCTGGTTCATCACTGCCACCCTCTGGTTCAACACTGCCACCCTCTGGTTCACCACTGTCACCCACTGCCACCCTCTGGTTCACCACTGCCACCCTCTGGTTCACCCCTGCCACCCTCTGGTTCATCACTGCCACCCTGTGGTTCACCACTGCCACCCTCTGGTTCACCACTGCCACCCTCTGGTTCACCCCTGCCACCCTCTGGTTCATCACTGTCACCCTCTGGTTCATCACTGCCACCCTCTGGTTCCTCACTGCCACCCTCTGTTTTACCACTGCCACCCTCGGGTGAATTAATGTGGGGCTGGGGTAATGTGTCACTGAATTTGAGCTTCAAGTCTGGCACCTGCTTCCTTATCTGTAAATGCTTCCTGTTGCAGTTTAATTTTTGTGACAGGAGCATTGTGCCATACTTGTAACTATTCTCTGACCCTGCTTTGAGGGTCAGAGCAGGGTCAGAGAATAGTTGCAAGTAGTCAACGAACTCTGGAGGGCCCCTCAGGAAGCACTACAGGGTTACAGCAGGTGCGCAAGTTGAAGTTAATTTCTTTGTAACCAAATGGTTACAAAGAAATTAGCTTGAACTTTTGCACCTGCTGTAACCCTGTAAGGGCTCAGTTTTGTAAAATTTGTTCCGCCCGCGAGTTCGTGGATTTTTCCGCAATTTCGCGAGATTTGCAGAAACACGAAATTGCAGAAAATACGCAAATTCCGCGAGGGGAACAAATTTTACACCCATACTTAACTGTGATGACCATTTACTGCCTCCTACTTTGTTAGGTAAAAACTGTTCTTACCCAGTGGATACATTATAAATTTTCATGGCTCGGTCGAATAGCAGCCTTGAAAAAACCTATCCTCCTAGGGCGTTGTTCCTATTTTCAGGCCCTCCCACTAGCAAGAACCCCCATCCTCCCCCTCCCCCGCACTGATACTCTGAAAATGCTTCAAATGGAACGTAATTAATTTGTCAGGGGAGGTAAGCGACGACGTATACACCACACCCTGATATATAGGCTGATGTCCGAGGGTAGCCTAGGAGTGTTCAACCTTGCACAGTATTACTCCCCTAAATGACGGAATGGGACCGTGCAAGTATGGACAGTCCCCTGGCTTCCATGAAATCACAGGACACATGGGTGCTTATTTACAAGTCTCTTGCGCCACTTTTACGTAATTTTTAACATGGCAAAAGTGACGTACGGATGACGCAAGGGGATTGTAAATAAGCCCCGTGGCCTCTACTTTTCTCCCACCACACGAAGTCACACTGGCGGTGAGGGGATAAGGTGACATTGAATCAGGACCTGACGGCCTTCCCCATCCTGATGACGTCAATCTTGGGAAACCCCGAATTCACCCGGGACCTCACACAACCGATCTTTCCCTATGGCAACAGGTGGTTGTAAACAAAGAGGGCAACCCTTTGATGAAAACAGGATTATCAGTTTTAACAAACTGAAGGCTGACTGTGAACTCACTGAAATGGAATGCCTGTAGTACATACGGATCTGACACTGATTTATGCACCCCCCTCCATCAGTCTGGCTTGACAGACAGAGCAACTCTTCGAGGAATGGATCTTTCTGAAAAACAGGGATAACCACATTATAACAGAACCCTCCTCCCAAAAGAGAAAAGCCCTGGACAGCTGCGGAGAGAGGTGGAAATAGGGAACCCCTTTACAGAAGGAACAGGAGGATGTGTACTACTGCGTGCAACACACTGCACATCATGAGGCCACCATAGAAACTGCTACCAAGATAGTGATACACTGGTATCTCACCCCAGCCCGACTATGAAAGGTGCCCCGCCCATAGTATGCTATGTTGTCTACAGGCATGCTGCTGCCCCACTTATTATGGACCCACCCACAATTAGATCACTATTGGGAAAGGGCCCTTGATGGCAACGATACACACATGGGAACACAGCTCCCTCGATTTCCTGCATATATCCTGCTTCCACTGCCCAATCCCTTCATATATCCATTAAAATCTCAGGGGGCTGCCAAATTGCCCAGCACTGGGAGCTGCAGGTCAAACTATTGTTTCCCTTTGTGGAAGAGGCCAGGACCCCAAACACACTGCATGGGTCCACAAGACTTGGCAAAAACTAAGAATGGAGAAACTAACCCTCTCCATCACAGAATCAGGAATCCTACCCAGAGCTTTGAATCCCATGCATTGCTTTCCTCTGAGTTCAATGAACTGACCTGTCCCAAATACCTCAAGGTGCTCCATTTGACACCCACAGAGGGGAATCCATACATATTAGAATTGATCCAGGTACTAGAGTTGTCGCAAGGAGGATATCCCACTAGGGACTAGTCCTTCCATGGTATACGGAGTGGTAGGGGTTGGTGGATGGCTAAAGACTAAATGCATGAGTGGGACCTTTGGGGGTGTTCACCTGGTTTTGTTTCCTTCTTGTTTTGGAAAAGCATGAAATGGCGCTGTCAATCCTTTGCAGGAAGAGACTGCTCATGATCTATTGCGGTAGTGGGTTGTCTCCATTTTGTTGTTCTGTACAAAAACAATACAGCAGAGTTGATCCACAAATAATAAACTTTAAGATATGTGCTGTACAGAAACCTCTTGAATTTGATTTAATAATGCTCTCTGTATAAGAATCTGGGCCCCATATTGGGTGCACATGACAACTGACATGCCTCTTAGTTCACAAATTCCATTGTTGTAAGGGGGAAGACTTGCATGTTTCTAGTAAGCTTTTAACAAAAGCCAATCAATGAAGTGATATAATCTACTAAAGTGAAACGCTTCAGCATGTTAAAAAAAGAATACACTTTTTTGAAATTTGAAGAGACTACCTGAAGTGTGTTGCCCAATTTGGCAATTTACATTGCATTTTATTGCAATCTGATATATTTAGTGTTTACTATCCCTGACAAGGCATTGAATGACTTTACAGATTCACAAAGAACAAGCATTGGCAAAGCCAATAGATCTCACTTACAAGATGGGAGCTATTGGCTTTATCAATGTTTCGTCATTTTGTAGAACAGTGAGGCTGATGTACAGCGTGGCTTAACCAAAAGTGCAAGGACGCAGCCAGTGCTGACCATGTCAGATTGGTTTTTTATTGCCTGCAAGAGGGAGGGTGACACAGAGGGTGAGTGGGGGCAAGCAGCAGCTACAAAGATGGAAGTGGATAGATTTAGGAACAAGCAACAAGTGCAATGGAGGCAGGCAACACATGCAAGGGATGAAGTGAGGGTGGGTGGGGGCAAGCAACACAGGCAAGAGAGGGAGGGATGACGGGTGGAGGCAACCAACACAGACCAAGAAGGGTGAGAGAAATACGGAGGAGGGAGAAGTACACAAGGGATCCAGCTAAAAAAGACACACTCTGGTAGAGTGCTTAAACACAAAAAAGTGAGCAGTGGAAGAACATAGGTAATGCGACCATGCTCCAGGAGAGGGACAAACACATGAAGAGGAAGGAAGCTTAGAGCACCAGACCAATAGGAAGCAAACAATTGAGAGTGACAATGAAGCCAAACAATGCTAAGAAATGGGCACCCTCTAAGCCAACTGTTACAAAACAAAAGGTCTAGAATAGACAGTACGCACGGTGTCTAAGCAAGATCTAATAAATATGCGAGTGTAGACTTTTGTCTACAGACAGCAGCGAAACCGAGAAGAGGTAAAAAAGTTGTTGAAAAGCAAGTGTGGGTCTGCAGTTTTCAGTAGGCATATTTGTTGTAAAGCATTCGGTGCTTCCAGTGTCAACTACTTTCCTCAAACTTTGAGAAACCTAAGACAAATCTCTGCACATTGGAAGGCCATAAAAGTTGGGAAAAGACAGATTACTTTTCATAAATATTTTCTGGAGTTCGCATACTTCACAGCCTGTCATTGATCGCAGTGGACACACTGAACAAACACTGCCTGCTCTCCTAAATATGAAAAGTCAGCCATATGGCAAAGCCCATGATTGCATGTATAAACATGATGTTTTAGGTAATATTCACTTATTCATAAAATGAATCCCCCATCATGCTCTGCCAACAATCTTTTACACATGGTTAAAAATAATACAGTGTGTTGGAAACAACAAAGCAATGGAGGTTTTAGGATCACTGACACAATATCTAGGTAAACAATATTGTTTGACACAAACATTGTGTCCCTATACTTTTAATATTAAGTACAAAAATATCAGGAATAAAATTTCACTGCCTCATTTGCATACCAGCCCGTGAACAAGAAGCATGTTAGCTTCGAAACGCGACGGGCGTTTTCAATGAGAATTCAGGAATACTGACCTACTGAATAAAGGACGCTTTTAAAATACAGAAGAGTCTGGCTTGTCATTGGGTGCGTTCCTCCTCTGAAGAAGAAGCCAGGACACGCCATGCGGAGGTGCAACTCCAGGTCAGAGGTTGCCCGGTTTGTCCTACTGCGACCTTGTACAAAGTACGAATGCACTCCACGCAGTAAAATAACGCCAACAATCAGTGATGTCATGAGTGATGTCACTGACCATGTCATGAGTGATGTAATATGTGACGTCATCAGCAGTGCATTGCGGGCGCTCGAGTTATAGTTAGCTGAACTAACTATAACAGGAGAATTTCAATGGTTTTGTATGAGTGAACTGTCCAGCTAACTATAACATGTGTGAAACCTGTGTTTTTTTCAGTGAATTTCTAAGGTTTTTTAAATGCTAACTCCTAACGATAAGGTGGCTGAAACCAATGGTTTTTTCAGTGAATTTCTAAGGTTTTTCAAATGCTAGTTCCTAACTATAACGTGGCTGAAACCAATGGTTTTTTCAGTGAATTTCTAAGGTTTTTCAAATGCTAATTCCAAACTATAACGTGGCTGAAACCTATGGTTTTTTCAGTGAATTTCAAAGGTTTTGTAAAGATAATTTTTAAATGTATTAATTGTTATATTTTTTTATACTGATTTACTACATTGTTTTAAAGTATTTATTTTTTGATATTTTATTTTTAAATCACATTACATATTTTTAATATAAATTGAAAAACAATTTTTTAAAAATATTAAAATTGTAATATTTGTTTTATTTTATTTTATATATTTTTTTAATTTATATATATTTTATATAGTAGGCAATGCTATCCTATGGAAGGAAATTCAAGTTACTGGTGAGTACGGTTAAAATTACTTTTCAGGATCAGTACTGGCCTGAAAGATGCAGCATTTGTGGCTATGCTTGCTTCCAGTCCAGGGAAGACATGCCTTGGCAGTTCGGGCTGGACTGTTCCCATGAGACACAGGGTCAGACTGATTTGCATATGGCCATGTCTGAACTGGGGTGGTGGAGTGAGCTAAAGAATGATGATGGATTAAACCCAGATCAGTTGACTGGGGGTGAATGTTTGATTTGCTCAAACGCTCCGTCCATCACCCCCCTTTGGTATTGCTTTGAAAAAATAAATATGTAGAACTGAACAGGTTTGCCATCTCCATTCAATTTAAAACCCATGTTCCAGACAGTAAACAGTCCCTTTTATTCACCTGGCTATACATATCATTTTGGATCAACAAACAGCCTGCAATATTAATATTGCTCCAATTGTAAACACATCCACGCCAACTTTGAATCTTGGGCCATTTCGGCTCTTAACTTAATGGGAGAGGCAGCACTTTATAGAATTATAGTTCTACTCTGTTTTTTCCGTGTAACAAATTTACCTGTATGTCTTACCAACCACTTTCTACCAAAATATCCAGTCATTGGTCTTCAAATTCCTTTGGACTGGCAAAATCCCAAGGATATCTTACACTAAATGCACTCGTCCAATGTATAAGGGGAGACTCAGCTCCCTCATTCCTCAGGCTATACTATTGGGCAGCACAGATAATACCAACTGGATGCTGGCTTTTTGATGACTGGAACAACTCCTCCTGGAAGCTAGAGTTGGCGTCCGTTGAAAAACTATATGGAGATATTCCCGCACCTTTGTGCAGGTGATCGGCAATGTCCCACATCAAGTGACTTAATAAACTCATCACACAGACTCCCCTATGGGCTGCCTCCAGGCTGAAACAAGTGGTGTCACTGGAGTGCTTTTATGTGTGAGACTTGATTGGGATCTCCAGATTGGGAGATATATGGGACCACAATCACATCCTGCTCTTTGAACTCCTATCAGAGGATTTTCATTTGCACAAATCACAATTCTTAAAATTAAAATAGCTGCAGCTCAGTCATGCGTTACATACATATAAGGGAGATTTAGAAGAGTTTCCAGACTACAACCCGCTCGGTCTATTTGGCTGTAATGGTAAATCACCAGCTCACCACGTACCCTTATGCTTAATAGCCCAGATGCTTTTAAGGGAGCATTGACAGCCTCAGAGGAAGACATTGAGTATATTACAGCCCTGACAAGTGTGGAGAATGGGGAGATCTCCCAACATGATATGTACATGTTGTTGTGATTCTAAAGGGACATTCTACCATATGGGCAAGACATGCCCGTCATTTCCAATTATTTGAAGAGAATACATGATACCTTATACAGAGTACAGCAACTCCCCAAGACGAAGAATGTATGACCTTACAATGCCTACATTTACAATGCATGCATTTACAACGCAGTTTTTACATCTTAACATCCTTTACAATGCATTATTTTACGTAGCATGCCATTACATCGTATTTTCAGAAACTACCCTTACAACACATTCCATTACATCACACTATACTTTTACAACGCATACCATTACAATGCATACCATTACATTGCATTTAAGGTAAGTGTTGGCTAGTATAGGGGTAATAATTACTATTCTAACTCCAGTGAGTGCAACAGTAGGGTAAGTGTTGGATAGTGTAGGTGTAAAAATTGATATTCTAACTCCACTGAGTGCAACAGTAGGGTAAGTGTTGGATAGTGTAGGGTAAAAATTACTATTCTAACTCCAGTGAGTGCAACTGTAGGGAAAGCTTCGAATAGTGTAAGGGTACTATGCGTTTTAATGGTATGCGTTGTAATGACTTGCAATGTAATGCCTGCGTTGTAGTGACATGCATTGTAATGAAATGCGTTGTAGTGACATGCAATGTAATGGCTGCGTTTTAATGACATGCGAGGTAGAGGATGTTGCGATGTAATGATTAGTGCGATGTAATGACTGCGTGGTAAAGGTTGTTTCTTCACGACCAAGGTTGCACTTCTGGGGGTTATGGAAGTCTGGGATGATTCTCAAAGTCAGAGAAGACTGGTGAGCATTGGATTTCTTGTGACCAAACAACACATTGCTTGATACTAGAGTTCAACCGAGCCACCCTCCCTGACAGTATGGATCGTAGGTATGAACCACTGGAGCAAATCTACAAATGGAGAGGACACACTCGGAAACATCGAAGGGTATGGGGTCCTTGGACTTCTGGAAATGTTGACAACTGAACTGCCTGATCTACTACATTACTTAATTTGCTTTAAGGTTGACAATGTGTATATGACTTTATATCTTACGGGGTAAGAACGGAAAGCAGAAATGTGGTGCCAAAGTTTACTTTGCAAATATTATGCAAAAAATATGAAATCATAACAATAAACAATTGTGTAAAAAATAATACAGAGGTATAGTTACAAGTACTTAAATTAATATCACAAATGTGTGAGGTTGTTAATATGGAGGTTTCAGAAGTTATGGAAAAAAGGCTTGCCACGGTCTAATTTATGATTCGATTTGGAACAAATATTCCTACCATTTAGTGCTCTGCAGCAGCCCTGAGGCAGAATTATGGTCCTGTGGAGAAGAGACTTCTTCTTAACAGTCACACTAAGCACACTTATTGCGGCAGCCTGTTCCTCCCTCAACACCATAAATGCTATTTTTGTGTGCCAAAGATTGTTGCTTTGCAAAATGATGAACACAGTATATTAAACAAAACTAACCCAATAAAATGGCTTTTTGTCAAAGTCAGTTAAAAATATAACCAATGTGTTTTTACAGACAAGCTGGCAGAGTGCTGGTCCAGGGAGGTGAGGAGGAAGCAGCATCTGGGGAAGACAGAAAGCAAACACATGCATATCTATGGAATACTCAAAGAAACAAAAAGGAATTCACTTATGCAAGCCGTGAAAAAATACAAGCCATACAAACAAAAGGATGGTTAAGAAACTGTGCTGTGGGGGCAGGCAGGGTTTTGGGGAAGGGTCAAGACTAGGAAGGAAAGCCATCTAATAAGAAGCAGGTAAATAAGATTGACAAGAAAGCCACCAAATGACAAGCAATGAGCTCACCCAAAGCCCACTCTTAGTATTAGTATCGTACACAATAGGTCTTCGACAACAGACCACTAGAAGCTGTCTGTTTGTAAGACCTAAAAAATGTAGCAGCCTGGCTTGACAGTAATTAAAAAACATGACTATATTTCTGCAGTAATTTTATCCCTTCATCAGCGCCCAATCTGTCAGAGGTTTATCTTTAAGACCCTCTGTATGGTCCACGCAATACAGCACCATGATCTGTTGTTCCAAGAAGAGAAGATCACTCCATAACAAAAGATCCCCAGAAGTATTGGGTTCAAATGCCCTTCCCTAGATTCTAAATGTCGCGTACAGGGAAAACTTCTTCTCAGTTCAGACGTTCGTAATATCGAATAAGCTCTTTCTCTATGTGGAAAAGATAAGAGTTAACATGTTCAGACATACCTTGACAACCTCCTCCATGTTAGTGTGAATGCCGGACCTTAATAGTGTCTAAGGCCAGCTGTGCATCTCATCCTAGTGCACAGTCAAGGACTGGCTCTCATCCTACCATGATTGTCCTGCAACTCATTTCACATACACATTTAGAGCCTCTCCACAAGGTAATTTGCACATGTAAATGTACTCTAACACCTCATAGTAAATTTGCTACTATGACTGTTCACCATTTATGAGTGTAAATTTGTTACAAAAGTGTAGACTTATATGTCTCCAAATGCTAAATTCAGAGGACATAGCCTAATTTATGAGTGTAAAGCTACTGTTTGTAACTATTCACACGTTGGCGGAGCTCTCCGCAATTTGGGCCCCAATCTCTTTATGGTAAGTTACAGGGAAATTGTACAACGTTCATTCAATTTAAAAAAATGTATTTGTTAAATATTAATGGAAATGAATGTAATATATTTATTTAAAATAGCAAACAAAATAAACATGCTATAGCATTATTGACTTTATTTTGAATTACAAATTCAATTTACAACCCCCATGGATCCCCCGGTGAAGGCCGAGTGGTACACCCTGTTGTAACCATGTATGGCACAACATGTGCAATTCATGCCTAACAGTAGAGTTTCTTGTTAAAACAATAAGGCAGGTGCATGTCACCTAACATATGACATAACTGCCCCTCTATTGATTTTATTATTCACCTAGTTGACATTCCACAGCATCACATGGTATTTCTCTTATTCATTACCCCGTGACGAACTGGTTGTTGATGGAGATATATGTGTTGTGCAGCTGATGAATTTCTTGCCTGTAAACTGTGAACAAACTATAGAAACTACAAGTTGACCCTCGCTCCACAATTTCACCTTTTCTTACACTACACTTCCAACCCAGAATTATCAATCGCTCATAACAGTGTCTTTCTCACATAAAGGTTTCTCCTCAGTAACCATTGTTGCTGCTTAACTTTGTTAACCACAACTCACCTTCACACACTTTTGCTGAGTTTGCATTTAAAATCACCTCCCTGGGTCACTGAGAAAATTGTAGAAGTGTGATCGTCTTCCATCTGTGCCCATATCTTTACCAGATTCCAAACTCCCACTTACACCCCTTTCTTTTGAATATTACCAAATCAGTGACAAACCATTTGAAAGTTTCAATGAATAACACATGATCAGGGGATGATTAAGAGTAAAAATCAAATACATGATACTGGATTTGTGCCTGTCGAGGTCTGTTCTAGATGTCCATTGTGTCTCATGTCCATTTTCTTCTCAGCAGGCGTGGCAGTTCAGGTAAGAGCAGTGAGCAGTTGGACAGGGTGGGGGGTGCCAACAGGTGACCGAATAGTGAAAATTAAATACAAAAATAACTAAAACCACTAACCTTGCGCTTGCTGCATTGCTGAGTCTGCGAACCGGCGAGCGCAAGGTAAGTAATGTTATTAATTTTTTATTTTATATTCCCAATTCTGTCATTTGTCGACTTCCCTTGCCCCACGCCACTCCTATTACATGAACCAGCCACAACGGGTGTAAAAAAATGGGCTTTATTTTGAAATAGCGCATTCAGGTTGGCTGGGTTGGCTGTTATTTCTGTTTCACCTGGTTACAGGTTGTCCTTTTCTGCTGAACCTAGTATATTCCAGGAATAATAAATTCAGTTCTTGACACTGACTCACCCATGTCACCCACCCAGGTGTTTCCCTTCAGAGTACCAGCTCACAGTGAGTGGAAGTTGGCTTTGCCACTCATTTCCAAGTTCAGCAAAAAATCTGCACAACAACCAGTATCGCCTAGTTCGCACTGGTTACTGATCTCTTCCACTGGAAGAATTCTTCCATCAGGTTTTTCATTCCTAAAGATTAAACAGGAGGTGGGCTGGCCTGAAGTTTTTTTGAAAATCAGGGCTTGATTCTGTGGGCAGGCAAGATCCTTTTCACATACAGATTACAGAATATTCCTTCTGAATGGTCGGCTCCTGTCCAATCCCTGCAGACTGTGTGAACTGAAAATCTTTGTGACATGCGCAGATTCCAGGTGTATTCCAATTGTCCAAGTCAAGTCACCATTAGTTCCAGTAACTTAGGAGAAGTGAGTGTATGTCCCTACAGTGGATCTTCACCCTTTCTTGCCCCAAGGTCATGACGGTTTACTCCCTTACAGCCCAAACTCTTCAAAGGGAGTGGACATCTGTAAACGTTTCAAAATTTCAGAACCCTTTGCCTACCCTAAAAGTTAAGAAAAGATAGTAGCAACAAAGACTTCCCTGGTTCAGAAGTTCTGACTTCATCAAACTTGTTGGGTGACCTTTGATTTCAGGCCCCTTAGAAAAACAGTCCTCAACTGCATATTTAGGGCCTGATTACGAGTTTGGCAGTGTGAGAGCGGGCCGCCACACCAGCTCCCAAATCCAACACCGCCAAACTTGACCGCCAGATTAGGAGTTTTCTCCTGGTCTGGCGTGGGTTGCTTTGGTGGTCCCACTGCTGTGCCTTTCAAAGGTTCATATCTGAGCCTTAGAAAGGCACCATAATGGGAGCGTCAAATCACGTTCCTGCACAAGGATGAACACATCATTATCATAGATATACTGCTTGTAAGATAAAATCAATGTAAGATTTACATTTCAAGGGCTATTTCAAGCTATATCTTAACACAGTATAATACAAAGAAGACTTAAAGTTCATAAGCAAAATTTGCTATCAATATAGCATGTATTTCCAAAATAATTATATAATCTCACACTTTACGTTAAGTCAATTTCATCAAAAGAATCTTTTTTTGAGCAATCTTAATAAAAAGTACAAGTGCAATCGTGATTTCTGATGATTCAATCGAAAATAAAATGTGCAATGCCTCAAGTCAGAACAGCATCCCTAATCTTAAAAATAGTGACAATTTTTCTTCTTTCCCCCATAAGAAGCTGACAATATAGTAGGAAGTGATTTGTGTTAAATTTAACCCATAAGGGTACCTGGAGGCTAGCCACCATTATTTTGATTTTTTCATCAATCCCTTTATCCTCTAAGCTCAGTTTAGCCTATCCTGACTCAAATCATTTTTTTTAAATTGTGTTTGTTGCTTTTACTGCTTGAGAATACACAAGGGTCCATCATCAATTGTACACCTATACTCCAAGATACAAATACAACTCCCCCTTTGGGTCACGGTATTCGAACAAGTCACATAGGTTGCCCGAGAGTGTTCCAAATTTAGCTGGGGCAGATGGCGCACTCCCTGCAAGTGGGGATGGCCACTGAGTCCCCGTTTCCATGTTCCGAGCCATCAATTTGAGGGTCTGTCCCGACCGAGGAGACCCTGGGGTACTCTCCCTCCCAGTCAAGTCCATAGTAGGATCTCCAGCCACCCCATACTTTATCAATTTCTCCAAGGCATCCCTTGGCCTCATACACCACCATTTCCACCTCCATACAATTGATCCTGCCCATTATCCAGGTGGTTTTGTGGGTACTCCCAATGTTTTGCTGTGCCTCTCTTGGCTAGAATGAACCCCAACATGCAAAAAAGAAGCTGCTTCCTAGGCAGGTCCACGCACCCCAGTATCCCCAGAATAATGAACTGTGGGGAAGCTGGAACTGACACCCTCAAAATTATCAAGAGCTCCTCGACCACGTCCTGCCAGGACTTCCCTTTGAGAGGGCACTCCCAAAGTGTGTGAAAGAACGAACATTCTACTGCGTTGCATCTCAGGCAGTTAGGGGAAGGTGTCTTCCCCATCTTGAATAACCTACTTTGATTATAGTACACTCGGTGTAGTATCTTCAAGTATATAAACTTTAAGCTTGTTTTAATCATTACTTTATATGTGTACATTAGTGCATTTGCCCCATCTACATCATCCACATGGCCTAGGTACGATTGCCAACTGTCCCTAAGGTACACAAGATTGTCCGGTCTATCGGTGATGCTGCGATATATGCAGGAGACTGCCTTCTTAGTCATTTCTTTGGTCAAAATTAAATTTTCAATGGGACTGCTATCTTCTAGGGTTGCCCACTCTATTGCTTCCCCCTCAAGGGTGTGCTATGTTTGGAGGTAGAAGAACTCCTGTAAGGGGTCTAACTCATACTCTCCCTGCAGTTCTCCAAATGACTCTTACATCTAGATCTCCCAATGAGGATGTGTCAATCATGTCCCCCATTATATATCCCATCAATGGTCTCATTTACTTCAGTCTGATGCCCTACAAAAGAGTGATGGCCAGAGAGCACTTTTGATGCCATCCCACATACCTTGTGTCCTTATACCAGGCATCCAGTGCAGTCTTGGTCAAATCAAATGTGCATGTGCTACCCCCATCAGAATCGTTCTCATCTTGTAACCGGGTGATCTCTGGGGTCAAATCCCCATTTATTTATGGCTTTCAACTGGGAGGCGCAGTAGCACCCTCACACCTTCTCCATGCACTGCTTATACTGTTTTGAATTATCTCATTTGTATCATTTAAAATAATAGTATTTACAAGAACAGTTATGACGTCACAAATTAAATCTTTTGTGAGAACACGGTAGAGTGGAGAGTTATAGTTAATGTAGCGTGGCTAACAAGTTGAATACGCTGTTTATGGAGGTGAATGAGTTTTAATAATTTGAAGGATTTGCTTAAATTATCAATTAAAGGTAGGAGTATGATGTTAGAGTTTGAACATTTTCTGTACTTTAAATGTTGTTTGTAGCTAAAGAATGAATACAATTATAGTAATTTAAAGGTAAAACGTAAATTACAAAGTTAAGGTATAACTATATCTAAAGAATTCGTACTGTTTGTGTATTTTAAGTTTGGTTTGCATAGAAAGAATAAATAAAGCTATTCTAACTATAATAAGGGTCTAAACTTTGGTTTTTTTCATTGAATTTCAATGTTGTTTTGAAAATATATATATATATTTTTTAAATCGTAGAGTTTACTGTCGCAAAGTGTACTTTGGAAGAGTATATTGGAATACAACGAAGTACAGTGCAGTGAAGTAGAGTAGAGTGGAATATTGTACAGTGGAGTAGTGTACAGTGGAATAGCGTGCAATGGAGTGGTGTTCAGTGGAGTAGTGAAGAGTGAAGTTTTGTACAGGGGAGTAGTGAATAGCAGAGTAGTGTAGAATGAAATAGCGTAGAGTGTAGTGGTGTAGATTATAGTGTGGTAGACTGTAGTAACATACAGTGGAGTAGCATAGAGTGCAGTGGTGTAAATTAGAGAGGCGTGTGGAGTGAGGTACAGTGTAGTAGCATACAGTAGAATAGCAGGGAGGGAAGGGACGTAAAGTGGACTAGCGTATGTGGAGTGTCGCACAGTGCAGTATTGTAGAGTGTAGTGGTGTAGAGCAGAATAGCGTATAGTGGAGTGGTGTAGAGTGGAATAGCATTGAGTGTAATTGTGAGAGTGGAGTTGCGCAAAGTGGAATAATGTAGAGTAGCGTAGAGGGGAATATCGTAGAATGCAGTGGCATGGCTCGGAGTGGCATAGAGTGGCGTGGCATTGAGTGGAGTGTTGTACAGTGGAGTAGCTAGACACTTTGCAGCCTGTGGCGGTCCCTGCCTTTGCCGCCCACTGTGGTTGCATTGAAGTGCGGGGGTATGGGGGTTCGCAGGCGATTCCTGCATTTGCCACCCTGCGCCAAACACATGTAAGAGCGGGGGGGACGCAGCCGCCCCAAAACTTATGCCACCTGAGGTGTATCACCACTCCCTTGCTACGCCACTGGTGGAGTTGCATACAGTGGAATAGTGTAGAGTGGATAGGCGTACAGTGCAGCTGTGCACAGTGTGGTGGCATACAGTGGAGTGTCTTAGAGTGGAGTAGCTTGCAGTGGAATAGCGTAGAGTACAGTGTCATAGAGTGGAGTAGCATAGAGTGGAGTGGCATATACTGGAGTGTTCTAGAGTGGACTGCTGTTTATTGGAGTGAAATACGGTGTAGTGATATACTTTTGAATAGCGTAGAGTGGAGTAGCATATACTGGAGTGGCACACAATAGAATAGCATAATCTGGAGTGGGGTAGATTGGAGAGTGATAGAGTGTAATAGCGTAGAGTGGAGTGGCGACCCATGAAGTAGAGTAGAGTGGCATAAAGTGGAGGAGGTTCAGTGCAGTGGCATACGGTGGAACAAAGTAGGCTGGAGTGGCCTGTTGTAGAGTGGAATACCATAGAGTGGGGTACTGTAGAGTGAAGTGGCGTACAGTGGTATACCGAAGAGTGTAGTGTAGTGTCATACAGTGGAGAAGCGTTCAGTGGAGTGCAGTAGACTGGAAACAACACTGAGTGTTACTGGGGTACAGTGCAGTGTAGAGTAGAATGGCATATAGTAGAACAGCATAGCAGCATAGGGTAGAACATAGGGTAGAGTGGTGTAGAGTCAAGTGCCGTACAGTGGAATAGTATAGAGTGTAGTACAGTAGAGTGGATTGGCATAGAGTACAGTGGTATAGAATGTAGTGCTGTAGAATGGAGTGATTTAAAATGTAATATAGAACAGTGGATTGTTGTAGAGTGGATTGGCATATAGTGCAGTGGCGAACAGTGTAGTGGCATGCAGTTTAGTGGACACACATAGCAATAGCAAACAGTGTAATGGTGTACACTGAAGTGCCATACTGTTTAGTGGCATAGAATGAAATAGCAAAGAGTTTAGTAATGTGCAGTGGGGTGGCATACCGTGAAATAGAAGAGTGGAGTAGCATAGAATGGAAGGGTGTACAGTGCATCAGAGTATAAAATCATAAAATGAAGTGGCTTAGAGTTAATAGGGTAGAGTGGAGTGGTGCAGAGAGGAGTGCTGTAGAGTGGAGTAGAAGACAGTGGATTGGCGTAGAATGGAGTGGTGTATAGTGGAGTGATGTAGAGTGCAGTAGCATAGAATGTAATACTGTAGGGTATAGTGACGTGAAGTGGAGTGGCATATAGTGCAGTGGCATGCAGTGGATTGGAGTGTGGTAATAAAACAGATATAGCTTGAAAGTGTGTAATAATGTTTAATCCTGCCAAATTTCATATAAATTTGTTTAGTCGTTTTGCACCATTCACCAATATAGAAGGAAGAATAGGTGTGCAACATTTTGTGGAGATTCGTCAAACAGGTGCAAAGTAATTAATGGTGAAAAATCTGAGGAATGCCTATATCTGGTCCTACCTTCACGCTCCATTCTAACAGATAACTTTGGCCTCTTCCCTAATTTACTGTGTTAATTTATTTCTGCATCCGTCCTGATTGATCAGCCTTCTTACACTGGATCCCAGTGTCTCTGATCCTGCTCAACAGGAGTCTCGACCCATGTAAGTCATTTTTTATCTCATGACACTTTTGATTGATATTTATCCTGTGGGTAGCAGGTGCATCCACTAAGTCGTCAGATTGCTATTTTGTAAATTAATCAACAGTAAACCATTGTTGTTTGTTATATACTATTGCCCCAGATTATTGGCCTAGCAGTTTGGACATACCCTTTTTTCTTTCTTTATGAAGCTCATTTTTTAGAGGTAAGGGGTGCTGTTAGTAGTGTGTGACTATTGGTTTGTGAGGGGTGTGAGAATCTTTTCAGTAGTATGAGACTGCCAGTATGGAAGGGCTGTGAGTGTAACACTAGCATCAGACTACGTTTGTAATTGGTACAGGTGTTGTCAGTATTGCGTCACTCTTAGTCTCAGGGGGGTGGACGAGAATAATTCTGGTACTAAGTGGCTTCTACTTTAATGGATGTATGAGTGCTGTCGATAGTGAGAGACTGCTAGTACATGAGGGGTGTAAGAATTTTTATGATAGAGTATGACTGGTACTTTGTGAGGGGAGTGCAAGTGCTGCTTGTAGTGTGGTGCAGCTGGTCTGTGATGAGTGTGAGAGTGCTCACAGTATTTAGGGTGTTTTGCTTTTTCACCATAAAGGCTTTAACACTTTCACACGTTTGACTGAGGCCAGGACTGAAAAAATGCTGTGTGCTCAATTAACAATGCACGAGCTACATTTCACTTTACATGGAGACCTTTCCCTCTGCATATGAGCTTTAATGATTGAGGGGCATTGATGATCCAGGCAGTCAATTCATTTACTTTTAGGAACTCTTGCCCAGTTCCCACTGGCAGATTGGCTCCATCCACCTACCCCACACATGGATCACAGGTCCCCACTTCATGTATACATCTAAGTGTGTTTACTTGTGTTAGCAAGCAACAGTTGCACCAGTGAACAGCCACAGTGCCCTGCCCTGATCCTTTACTGCTTGTGATACTTACCCTCTGGTTCAGTCTCTGGCTTAACATAAATAGCTCTGCAGCAGTTCCTGACAGCTGCCCTCCTTGGCTAATGCTTGACCCAGGTTAGCAGCAGCAAAGCCACTCTAGCACACCTGTGTTCATGCACACATAGTGCACTTATGCAGCAAATTGCCTTTTGCATTTAGGGCATAGGTGCACAAGTGTGCCAGGTAGGAGCAGCTGGGTGTCCACCAGGCAGGATCACTGCACTGCACATGTGCCAGAGGGCACACTTTTCTTGGCACACAGAAGAGCACTAAATAATAACAGAGCACGGCAGAGTCCCTGCTGTCGTCACTCACTGGGATGGAGTAGCTAAGTAGTCTTGCAATGGTTAAAATAATGCATGAAGCAGTCACCACTGGAGGAAATCATAGAGCGCACCATACATCTTGTCCATTTGTTTGATTTTTGCAAGAGTTACCACCCACCAGTCCACTCTGTGTGTCGCCTCCCTGTCACTACATTTGTATGAGGTACACTCATGAATAGCAACTCCACAGCACATTGTGTGGCATATACCTGCTGCTTCTGGCACAAACAGCATGCTGTGCTATTTCTATTTTTTTCATTATCAACCAACACTACACCTATTGGAGCTTGAATTGTTGCAGTAGGGGCACTGTTGTAGTAGACAGGGGCATGGCTTGTTCGTTTTAAGCAATAACAATGCACCTTCATTGTACTTCATGTAAACATTTCAGAACTGCTCCTGTGAGGTTTCAGGGCAACCTGGGTTTACTTTGCTCCAATTGTTATAATTGGAGTCTATTACCTCTGGTGGTCTTGGGGTCATCTTATGATTGGACCTAAACTGACCAAGAAGTACTTGCCTTTCAACTCTTAAGCCTCAGAGTATCAAGGCAGAGAAGTCTGCAGCTTGCTTCGGAAGATGGCGTGGGCTAGAAACTCAGAATCATATGATATTGCTCTGTACAAATCTACATAACATAGCATTACTCTGCAAAACTCACAATCACACTTTATAGATCAATGGTTTGCCAATACTTTACTTTTAAAGAGAAAGGTTGCTTTAATTTACACATAACGTAATACTAAATATACAATTAAAAATGTACATAATGAAAATCACACACCCTCAGATCTTCTTGAACAAATGATCTGGGTACAATGATCTCTGCGTAAAACAATGTAAAGTCTCTACTATGGTGCAGACTTTGGAATTCAAAATGTACCCCCCCCCACTGCATTTGCCAGGGAGTTTACAATGTGAAACCCTATTGTATTTGCCACAGAGTTCACAGTCTAAAACACATTCATGTGGGGCTTCTCATGAGTTTACAGCATACAAAGCCCCTTCTTACTGTGTTTGACATGACATCTGCATTGCCAATATCTCCATCAACAATGAAGAATGTAAGATGGTCATAGGCAGGTTAACTCAACTGCTGCCCTTTCACATGCCAGTGAAGAAGAGCAGCAAAGAGGCAGAACAAAAGCACCTCACTCCAAATTGCTTCTTATGCTTCATATGGATCTTGTTGACATATTTATTATTATTATTAATCAATCTATGGTGGAGGGCTTGTGGAGAGTGGCGTGTTAAATGGCACAGGTAATTGAACTCTTTCTTTAGTATTTTGTTAGCAAATATTTTATTTCTTGAATCAGAGAAGTCTGACGCCAGAAGCAGCAATACACCTGACAATATTAAGCACTTCATTTAATGCAACTAGGTGTAAATTATTTTAAGCTGCTAAATGTCTTCCCATCTAGTGTCATGGAATAGAAGGAGCACACAAGTTCCAAAAATTTATCAGGTTATCCAGAAAACTTCAGTATTTTTGTTCACAGTTTAGGATAATGTGTTTGTAAAAATGTTTATATGGTGCCAAAAAATACACTTATCTTCCCTTTGATTCAATATTGAAATTGAGAGAACATGTAGCTGTTTAACTGAATTTCTTCTTATTATTATTATTGATGATGAAGATAACTTTGAATAAAGCATTTAGGGGCTTATTACGATGTCGACACTGATGTAAAAACTGGACCGACCAAACTCCGGTTGGCAGTCCCGACTGCCAAATTACAATGCAACCGCACATAGGGGCCGATTATGATGGCGGACGGACCTGAGTCCGTCCGCCACCATAGAGAAGAAGGGACCGTCCGCAGGGGCAGCGGCGGTCCCTCCGTGCAAAGTAGGATGTGACCGCCACCCTGGCGGTCACATCCTGTATTTTTATCATTGCGGCGGGTGCTGCTTGAAGCCCTCCGTGCAAATTAGGATGTGACCGCCACCCTGGCGGTCACATCCTGTATTTTTATCATTGCGGCGGGTGCTGCTTGAAGCAGCACCCGCCGCAATGATAAAAAAGTAAGTTGTGCATTTGCATGCACAAAGCGGCAGGCACCTCGCGGTGCCTGCCGCTTTGTGCAGGGAAATGCAGGGGGGTACCATAGGTACCCCCCATGTGCACCCCCCACACCCCTTTCACCCCTGGGGGCCCGCAACGGGCCCCCAAACAGAAATCCATATGCCTTTACACGGCGGAAATGCCGCCGTGTAAAGGCATCTTTCCGCAGACATCCTAATATGGCTGGCGGTGTCTGATAGACACCTCCAGCCATGTTAATGCTTTTCCGCCGCGGGCGGAATCCGCCCGCAGCGGAAAAGCGGCGGACAGATAGTAAGACCCACCAGCCATCCTAATATGGCGGTGGGTCTTTCAAGGCTCCCCGGCGGATTTCCCGCATCCTCCGGGCCGGCGGTGGCTTCCGCCGGCCCGGTGGATGCGGGAAATCCGCAATCGTAATAGTCCCCATAGTGCGGTCGCATACTCACATTTCCCTATGGGAGCATGTGCTACGGCTATAAACCGGCCGTGGCACAAGCTCCCATAGGGAAATTGAAGGTTGTATTCATCCTTGCACTGCGTGGCAGGCCCGTCAAGGTATAACAAAAGGAGGGGAGAGAAGGATCAATTGTGATCCAATAGGGCTGTGATTACCACTCTGGAGGGTGAGTGGAAGGTCTAACCACAGTCGTAGCCCTGGGAATTACGGACAACAAAAAGGAGACTGGGCTGTTCCTAAAGGAAGGAGAAGAAGGTCACTAGGTGTAAAGGGCAGTACTCAGTGGAGAGCTAACCCTGGGTATCCATTGTGTTGGATATATTGGCCTCACACACCCTTCCGAGTGTCATGCTTCATCATAGGCAATGCTCCTCGTTGGGTAGGCGGTGCAAAACCCAACGGGCACACCTCAAAGAGGGGCTCTTTATCGGAGATCTTTTATCCAACTGCCTATGGGTGAAGTGTGGGTAAGGGGCCAGGATAGAGTAGATGGTGTGGCTGAGGATAAAATGAGGCACAAGGTACCGGAAAACAATTTTATTCTGGTGGTCCTCTGCCGCAATTAAAATAAAGATTAGTCTGTTTTTGCTGGAACTAAAGTTTCCAAATACGAGACAGTACTAAGAAGTGAAAGGTGTGGTCAACATGTTTCTCGCTTAAAGTACACTGACATGCGATTCTTCAGGACCTCGTACATATCAAAAGTACTATCTACAAAAACATGACCTACAAAAGTGTCAGTTTACAAAAAGCACACAAATTGTACTACCTGTTTAACACCTGCTCTTGCCTAAATTGGGAGACAAATGAGACCGTTACCACAGGTAGGTGACAAAATGCATTCCCTGTAGTGAATGTGAGCACAAAGTGACATTGTGACATACTAGTGAAGGTGCAGCTAGTATGTGGCTAAAAACCAGTGTGGTGAATCCAGAATTGGATGTCTTAAAACCAGTAAAACAATAGATTGCAGCAGCATTCATACCTAACAGGGTATCTAAAGGACAGGATAATTGTACTCACCTAATAGTTAGAATTAATAGGTGTCAACAGTGCCCAGCAGGTCTGACATCAGGGGAGAAGCCATAGTAAATAAGGCTGGGGAGAGGTATAATGGTGTTAGAGAACCTCTAGTGGTGCGCCAAAAGCGTGGACAGTTATAACATTCATCGTGAATAGAAAGCAGGGCTGCCAGTCATGGAAAAGGTGTATATGGTCTTCGGGAATGCCTTGTATTTAGCCCCAGTCTGCGGGGATCAATAAAGTTATACATCATCATATGTGTTCTAAATGGCTCAACTAAACTAAGTTGCCCTATATGTTATGTAACAGTGGGAAGTATGAATTAGTAAAGATATCCAGAGTATGTATTACACTGGATAGGAGTCGTCATTGTCCCAAACGCTACTTGGTGAAACCAGCATAGAACAATTGTCTGCTGGCTAAACCAGCTATATTGAACTGGAAGAAAAGGTAAAGATTGTGCCCATTACTACGTATTTATTATACGGTGAATATAACACAAAACAGTAGGTCTCTCTGGTAAAAGGAGCAACACAAATGAGGGCAAAGGGTTTACCTATAACGTGAAGGGGACTATATCAGTTGGTGAAAACCGGTTTAAGAGCCGCACTTCACTATGTATGAGGCTCGGGTAAATTCCCCCGTCAACACCGTAAAAGGAGGAGCCAGCCTTTAAGTCGATATCCCCGTCATTGCCCCTTGCTTCATGTTGCCTGAGTCAGGGTAAATCCAGTCAACCCAAACAGGACACATTATGCCCATAGCTCTATGCGTTTGATGTTAGGTAACACAAAACAGAAAACAGAAGGTCTCTCTGGCCAAAGGAGCAACCCGCAGTGAGGTAGAAGGTCTGTCTATACCCAGAGATGGACTGTAAAGAGTCGGTAAACACCGATCTGGAGGCCGCACTTTACTACACATGAGGGTCCGGTAGAACCCCCGTTAAACTCGTCAATGGAGGAGTCAGCTTTTACAACAGTTTACCCATTGTCGACAATTACTTCATACTGCCTGTGTCAACGCCGTTTCAGCCTACCCATCGCTTCCGGGCCCGGATAGAAAAGAACCGGCTCAGCGTTTGAGGAGATGGGCGTAGCTCGGTTCAAGGCCCGGAAACACGTGATGTTGACAGGTCCTGTGACTGTCTATGCTACTGGGGCGGCCATGACACAGTGGAGTAATAATCCATGTTAAATGCTATACATAGGTGTTAATACATGACGGTGTCCCACATTTATGATTGCAAAAGTTGCATAATAAGGGAAAAGGCAAATCACTATCACAGGTCATAATAGAATGCAAAATCCCCCTGGTGCTATGATAGCAGTCACGAGTGGCTAGCAGTATGGAAGTTAAAGTCAATGTAGTGTGTTTACAGTTAACTCCATGGGATCTCCCCGTTAAGCCTGTGGCTGTCAGTGGCCAATCGGTATATCCACCTCTGTTCCTTCAGGAATAAATTGTGTTTTGATTTATCTGAGGTAGCTTCCAGAATCAGCCTGCCACACAGTGCAGGGATCATCAAGGGTGCACTTAAGCCCCCTCGGCCCCCAACCAGAGGCCGCAAACAGAAGAGGGCCCTGCTAGGGGCCCTTAAACTCGCTTTCCAATAGGCTTTTCATGTCAGAAAGTCTGGCTTGAAATTCTGCTGGAAACTGAGTATCGTAATCCGGACAGCTTAAAACGCCATCCATATGGATTATGGGCTGGTCTGGCTCCTTAAGCCCATAAGAAGCCAGCCGAAATGACTGGCTGGCTTCACTTCCGACCACCAAAATTGTAATTGGATGGTCAGAAGTGAAACCAACGGTCTCGGTCAGAAAGCCTCCGACCTATGGTCAGAAGCTTTCCGACCGAGATTGTAATCGGTTCCTTAAGTACACAATGTTCTCATTTCTAACCTAAATAAAGGTTTTTCTAATACCCAATTTAATTGTACTCGATTTAAGGGCAAAAGGCAGAGTTGCCATGCAGGGATCCAAACTTGGGACCTCTAGGGCACACACGTATGCGAATAGCAATTGCTTGATGCACAGAACTATCTGCATGCGTACATCAATCCATACTATTTTTTGAACAGTAACATATTAGGTGGCTAAACAGTAGGTGCATTTGCCCATCAGCATGTCCTCCTATGTTTTGGCATATTTCCACCAATGTTTTAGGAGATGGAATCACGCACCGACACTGATCGTGTTCAGAAGGGTGAACCAATCCTACATGAAACATTTTTAAAAATGTTCTCTAATGATGTGGGGCCTCCCCCTGAACATGATTACATAGCTTTGTAATTTACCTCAGGTACCTGCTGCAGATTCAATATTTGTTTGCCTTATTCTTGTATTTTTGCCACCAAGGAATATTTATTTCCTCATGTTACAAGGTCCTGGCAGCTTGAAAGTGCTACCCAGATGCTCGGGTCCATTTTCTGAGCTTGCGCACACTTTATTCTTCACTTTTTTTATTAGAATTTACTTTCCTGATATTGCTATCTGCCATATTCGAATGACTAATTATGAATAGGAAAATGGCCGTCATGCGTCACCAAGCATGCGCCTTTGTGGCATTTTTGGAATAGGTTTTCTTTCAAAGAAAACCCATGGCAAGGTCTCCAGGCATGTGTGAATGTAATTTTTTATCAATGCTTATTATAAATATTTTGTTAAGAAGGATGTAAAAAGACGTAATACAGTAGCGGTGATGTTGGAAGCTCCTGTTTGTTGACCCATGCTTAGCCGTTCAGCAGATTTCAATTGGCTGCTGCGCCCGCTTCTGTAATATGGTGTGGGTACAAAGGCAAGTGAGCACTCTCATTCGCTTGGGACAGTGGCCTAGCAAGAGGGGGATTCCTCTCCTCCCTTACATGCAGCCACAGGGGCGGCCAACGCAGGATCCGTTTGCCAGCACCCACCAACCTTCTTACGGCCTGTGCGGGCAGAAAAAGGCTGGGACCGTCAGGGGCGGCAAAAAGTCTACCTACGCCACTGGCTTGGGGCATGCCTCAGGATTGTGACAGTGTATGTTTTGCGCTGGTGAGGTCTATATTACAGAATGGGTCATGCAAGCATCTGCAGCCCCATCTGTAGTACCAAATTGTCCAAGGCACACGTAAGGAAGACACCAACACCTGCTCTGCCTCTTTGGCATTCCATTTAATATGGCCCCTAGATGTCCGTTTTCAGTTTCTGTTTAGATCCCGTGTGATTCTCTACATTCAGGGTCAAAGATGTACAGTCCTGCATATACCACTGCCTTCATTGATTTTCACTCTAGTTTACTTGGCAAAGACAGTGCAGGCTTACACCAAAATACACAGGTTTTTCAGCTTGTAATAAACCCAGCCATGTCAGGTGTCATTTTAGTGGTCAGAGCGCTGTGCTGATAAAATTATATTACAGTATATGCATAGTATGTGGCTAATGTAGTGTAATAACTAAGGGCCATATGTATGAACACATTTTCCCATAGACACAGAATGAGCAAAACCCTTTGATACTTCTGGCCCTGAGTAAATGCGCGGAAAGGTATTTAGAGAAATGCTCTTTGGCCAGTAGCGTGGGAGTCAAACCCCAATAATCATCTCAAACCCAACATTTACCTAGTATTTCAGCTCCAGCGTCTCCAGTCGATCTAGTGGTTAGAGACTACATCCCTCATTAGACTATTACAATTTAGAAGAGTTAAAAATAAGCACGAATTCTAAGGGCTTTTTTATGAGTCTGGCAGTCCATAGACCGCCAGACTCACAGGGCCAAGTGGTGGTGGTCTTCCACACCCCCATTACGTCCAGGGCGAAAGGGCTGCCCTGAGACCACCACAGCCGGCAGGGATCAGAAATTCCTGCCTGGTGGTGCAGTGGTATTGCGGCTGCAACATGTTTGTTGGGGCCGCTCAGACCCTGCCAAGCATATAACAAGGTTCCTCGCTGCCACACTTTTCATGGCGATGCGACTGCCATGAAAAGTGTGTGGTGAGATAACAAAAGGGGCCCTCCAGGGCCCCCTTGTGCCTCTGTGCCATGTAGATGTACATAGGAGGGCACAACACGTGCCCCCCAGTGTGCATGAACACCAGTACCTCGGCCGGGCCAGGCCTCCGGCCACTCTCCTTACCCCACAGTCGCCAGCTTATATACGTTACTCGCCAGCCTGCCTATATAAACTTAGGCCTCCGGTTAACTCATGCCCTAGACACTCCATCCAAGTCATGGACCTTCCTTTAATTTGTCCTATCTGCTCCGCGCCTCTCAAACCTAACCCTAACCCGCATATATTTTCCACTTGCCCTGACCCCCCCCTTCACCTCCTTAATAGTTCCCTTGCCCAAGGCATAGTTCCAAACCCCCTGAAGTCTGCGGTTATCGTGCCTATCCTAAAAAAACCCGGGGCAGACCCCACCGTCCCCGCCAACTTCCGCCCCATCTCCCTCTTGCCATTTTTGGCTAAGGTCCTCGAGCGCCACGTCACCGGCGCCCTGAGCTCCTTCGTGGAGAGGCATGGGGCTCTTGCCCCCCGCCAGGCCAGCTTCCGCCCCGCACACTCTATGGAGTCCGTTGTCATCTCGGTCCTGGACAACCTCAGGGAGGGTATGGATACCAACCAGCGCCAGGCCCTAGTGCTCCTCGACCTCTCTGCCGCATTTGATACTGTGGATCATACCATTCTGCTGTCCCGTATCAAGGCGGCGGGGATCGGGGGTACCGCTCTGGTCTGGCTTTCCTCCTTCCTGAGGGACCGCACCCAGGCCGTCCGCCTGGGCGACTTTACAGCGGACGTCCGGAAAGTTCAATGCGGGGTCCCCCAAGGTTCTTCCCTTTCCCCCCTCTTATTCAATCTGTACGTTGCCCCGCTTATCTTTTCTCTTCAACAGATGGAGGTCGCCGTTTTTAATTACGCGGACGACCTCCAGCTGGTTTTCAATCTATCCTCTTCTCCCTCCTCTATCTTAAACTTTCAATCTGTTATGCTCCACATCAGGGACTGGATGAACCACAATCACCTCAAACTCAACCCCGACAAGACCGAACTGGTGTTGACGGGTGGTTCATCCAGCCCCTGGTCTCCCCTCTTCTGGCCCCCCTCCCTTGGCCCTTCTCCTGTACCCTCTTCCTCTGTTAAAACCCTGGGCATAAAACTCAACTCTCAACTCACCCTTCACTCCCAGGTTAGCTCTGTGGTGTCTTCTTCTTTTCTTGCACTGCGCACTATACGCAGGGTGTCCCGTTTCTTTACTTTTTCCGCTCTCAAACTTATTATTTTGGCCATGGTAGTATCCCGCCTGGACTACGGCAACGCCCTATATGCTGGCATCCCCGCATATAGCTTGCGCCGCCTACAACTGATACAGAACCAGGCGGCCCGCCTGGCCTTCAAACTTCCAAAATTTCACCACTCTACCCCTCTTCTAAAAACGCTACATTGGCTCCCTGTGCTGGCCAGGGTCCAATTTAAGCTCGCCTCTATCACCTTTTTGGCACGCCAGGACGTGGCACCTGCATTTATCTCTTCTGAGATCACTCCCTACGTTCCCACCAGGGAACTCCGCTCGTCCTCCCAGTCCCTCCTCACTGTCCCACGCTACCGGAGAAAGAAGTGGGGAGGCTCAAAATTTGCCACTCTTGCCCCGATCCTCTGGAATTCCCTTCCCCTCGAACTCCGCTCCATCACTCTGTACCCCCAATTTCGAAAACATCTCAAGACCTTCTTGTTCAAGAAGTTCCTTGAGTAACACGCCATCACCCCCCCTTGCTTTCTAGCCCTGGACCATGTTAGCATTAGCGCCAAGAAACCGTTGGTAGACGTGCGCTCTATAAATAATTTTAAACTTAAACTTAAACTTAAACTTTACATCCGCACAGGAATTTAAAATGCTCCTGCTAAATTGCCGCTCGTTGCCCAAGCACAGTACAGAAATGGCCATATTGATAGAAGAGCACACTCCAGACCTAATGTTCCTCACGGAAACTTGGCTTACTAATGAGTCCAACCCAGCGATAGTCGAGTCCCTCCCCACCGGCTATCAAATAAAACGGCAAGACCGGCCAAAAAGGAGAGGAGGTGGCCTTGCTATCATTCACAAGGAGCAAAATCTTGACTCTCTTCTCCCAATGAGCAAGACTGTACTGAAGCGGCCTCAAAAAACCGCCCCATGGTACACCCAGTCCCTCAGAGAAAAAAAGCGTCTCTGTAGAAGGGCCGAAAGACGCTGGCGCTTAGAGAAATCAGCGGATAACAAAACCCGGTATCGGGAAACTATCAACGAGTATAAATCCCAAATAAAAGCAGCCCAGTCGACTTACTTTGCCGAAAAGATCCTGAATGCTAGATCCAAACCTAAAGAGATCTTTCAGATTATTAAAAAACTAACTAATCCCTCCCCAGCGGTGCATGTCGAGAAATCTGTCTCTCAGTGTGATGACATCGCCGAATTCTTCCACCAGAAAATAAACAAAATCTATTCAGCCTTTTCCCCTTCAAACATCGACCTGTCTACTCAACCTAATAACCCCTCCAGTCTGCCGCATCCCCCTCCCCCCTATAGTTTAACTTACTTCCCCCCACTAGACCTCTCCACTTCTGAATTACTGGCCCCCAGTATTAAATCAGGCTCCCCATCTGATCCTGCCCCTCCTAACATCCTAATGGCAGCATCTCACATTATCCTGCCCGTCATCAGAGAGGTATTAAACTCTTCCATCTCCTCGGGCACTGTTCCATCGGCATGGAAGCAGGCCATGGTCAGGTCTCTGATCAAGAAACCCAATCTGGACCCGTCTGATCTGGCGAACTATCGCCCCATTTCTCTGCTCCCTTGGCTGAGCAAGGTTCTGGAGAAACATGTGAACCAACAGCTGGTATCCTATTTAGAGGACTACCAAATACTTGATCCCACTCAGACGGGTTTCAGACCACAGCACGGGACAGAGACCGCCCTCCTCATGGTCGTAGAGGAAGCGAGAAAAATCTTGGATCAGGGAGGATCAGTGGCAGTGATCCTCCTTGATCTAAGCGCGGCCTTCGACACAGTGTGTCATGACACCTTACTAAGCCGCCTGTCTAGTGTGGGGATTAAGGACGGAGCCTGGGCATGGTTTGAGTCCTTTCTGAGGAACAGGTCTTTCAGGGTTTTTGACGGCGACTCAGTCTCCTCCAGTAGACCGCTAAATTGTGGAGTTCCTCAGGGCTCGTCTCTGAGCCCTGCTTTGTTCAACCTATACATGAGGCCATTGGCCAATGTCGTCCGCCCTTTTGGAGTTAAAATCATCTCATATGCGGACGACACACAGCTGGTGCTCTCACTGGCGCAGGAGCCATCTTGTACTGCACCAGGCGGGCTCAGAAAATGCCTGGAGGAAGTGAGGAGCTGGATGACGTCATCATCCCTGAAATTGAACGGAGGAAAAACTGAGCTAATGCTCCTAGGACCCTCAGAACCGGCACTGTCCCCTTCCCTGTGGCCCCCAAGCCTAGGACCGCCGCCAACCCCAAAAAATTCCATCAAAAGCCTTGGGGTTTGGATGGATAGCTCACTTTCCTTCAACACCCAAGCCATCAAACTCTCAGCTACATGTTTTTCCATTCTAAGAGTGCTAAACAAAATCTTCCCTACCCTCCCCCTGGAAGCCAAACAGGCGGCCATTCAGGGACTCATCCACTCCCGGCTCGATTTTAATAACGCACTTTACCTGGGTGCACCTGAATATACCCTTCGAAGGCTGCAAACTGCTCAAAACAGCGCAGCTCGCCTTCTACTTAACATCCCACACAGACACTCAGTTAGGACCGGGTTAATAAGCCTTCATTGGTTACCGGTCCGGCAAAGGGTTCTGTTCAAGGCACTGTGTATAGCCCATCAAGCCTTCTGGGACAAGGGTCCTATCATCACCCGTAACTTGATCACTCATTACACCCCAAATCGGAATCTCCGTTCTAGCCAGACCCTCTTGGCAGTAGTTCCAAGAATAAAGAGATCTAGAACTGGCGGAAGGACGTTTTCGTACAACGCAGCTAAGGCCTGGAATGCTCTACCTCTCCATCTTAGAGCCACCCAGAGCCTTACTATGTTCCGAAAACAACTGAAGACCCATCTCTTCACATCTGCCTGCTAATCCGCTATCTCCTTCTCCCCTCCCTGTGCCCTGTAGGTTCACGATTCCCTAGCGCTTGGACGCCCTCCGGCATCAACTGCGCTCTACAAATCCCCAAGTTTACAAGTTTACGTCTGGACACCTCTGGTGCTGCGGAAGGAGGACAAGGTAAGAAGCATGGCAGCGTAACAATGCAGCGTGTACTAAGTCCCTGCCCAATCCCCCATGCCATACCCAGTGCACATGTAGCGTTGCCCTAAACACATACCCTCACTACTGTGTTGCACCATGGGAGTTGTAGTCAATACATGAATGGGTGCATGCCAGAGCCCAGAGATGAATACAGCAGCAAAGGGCCAATGTCAGTCAGAAAAAGTTATTTATTGTGAGATGCCACAGCTATTGTCACATACTATAGCATGATAATAACTATGCACTGTTTCACACACAGATGCATCCCCCATCGATTCTGACGACAGTGCCCTCCTCGTCATCTCAGAGACGCCAGTGTTGTCAGATGCGGAGTGCTCACAGGGAGCTGAAGCCATGTCCTCCCCTTCACCACCACGGCGGACAACACCTCCACCATCCCTGCGGTCCAAGACACCACCACCACCACCATCCTCGCGGTCCAAGACACTACCACCACCACCACCATCCTCAAGGTCCAAGACACCACCACCACCACCACCATCCTCGCGGTCCAAGACACCACCACCACCAGTGCGGGCCACTCCGCAGAGCCGCAGAGCAGATGTTCCCTCCCTGCCCGTGATGGAGTCGGATCACAGTTCAGCACACCCAAATGTTCCACGCCAGGCTGTCGTCACTCCAACCAGCCAAACTGCAGCACAACAGCGCCACAGGCAGAGGGTTGTGCCCCCGGGTCGGGCTGCTGCAAGACCAGTCGATCTGTCCGAAGGGTACGGAGTTGTGGAGACCGGGATGCTGCGTGTCCAGCGCCTGCAGGGGAGACACATGGGTGCCATGAAACTCTCCATGACCAAACTTTGCAACAAACTAGGCAACATGACTGACGCTGTGCGTGAGCACACCACTGCCGTAGCTGCCGGCAACAATGAAATCAAGCTTTGCCTGCAAGAACTGACACGTGCCGTGGTCGCAGGCCAACAGAGTGAGCGCCGGCGTCACAGGCAGATCATGCTGGCAGTGAATACAACTAACAAGGCCATTAATAAGCTGTGCAACAGCACGGCTGTGCTGTCCCGCAGGTCCGTGTCCCTGCAAGTGGACCTAGGTCATTATTGTGGGGATGTGGCAAAGGCCCTTGAGAGGGTGACCACTGCAGTGGAGCAACTGCAGCCTGGGTCAGCCAGTGTCAGCAGTCTGGGAGCGGAAGAGGGGAGTGAGGCAGCCTCCAGTGTCAGCAGCGTCTCCCTGTCGTAGTCCAGCGGGAGGAGGCGCAGTGGCCGCAATGCAACTGCCACTGACTCCCATTGTGCAGAAGCCGAGGAGTCACAGGACAAGAGACTGGGGGTACGCGGCAAACGGAAGTGAACTTGTGGCAAAGTCACACTGTCCTTGGTGACGTAACCATGGCCAGACTAAGGTGCCGCACGCATCACCCGTTCTGAGAAGGGACAATTTTAGTTTGACTTTAACTGCAGCAGCAGCATGTTTGTGTTACGTATTTCTGCACCAGTCAGGTGTCCATGCCCATTAAACCCTTGCAAAACTGATCCTGTTGTCAAGTCACTCTCTTACCTGTCTCAGAAATGATTCCGTGTGATGTATGTCCGCCTCCTTTGCCCTTCAGCTGTGTTGGGCACATGCGCCTGTCGGTGTTGGGGGGGGGGGGTTGCTGTGCACGTAGTTCATCCTCTCCGTCCACCTCTATGGGTGTCCCCCTGCGTGTGGCGATGTTGTGCAGGATGGCACACACAGCAATGATCTGGCAGCAGGTCACTGGGTCGTACTGCAAGGCACCTCCAGTCTTGTGCAGTATTCGAAAGCGGCTCTTGAGGATGCCAAATGTCCGCTCAACCACATTCCTGGTGCTGATGTGTGCTCTGTTGTAGCGCTGCTCTTGCGGTGTAGCTGGGTTGAGATAGGGAGTGAGGAGATATTCACGCAATGCGTATGCGCTGTCACCTGCAGGATGGGGAGAGAATGGTAATCAGCATGAATGAAAATATACATGTGGGGATGGAGTGGTTGTAGAGTACGATGATGCATCTATATGTACCTAGTAGGTGTCCCTCTCCGAATTCACCGTTGATCAGGCGCCTGTGGAGGCCACAGTGACGGAATATGTAGGCGTCGTGTGTGCTCCCGGGGAATTGGGCTACAAGGTCCGTTATTATGTACTTGGCATTGCACACCACCTGCACATTGATAGAATGATATGACTTCCGGTTGCGGAATATGTATTCGGTGGCTGATGGAGGACAGATGGGGACATGCGTGCAGTCAACACACCCGATGACATGGGGGAATTGTGCCACCTGGTAGAATTCCCGTTTGGTGCGGGTCAGCTGCTGGGGGGTTGTGGGGAAGGTGATGTGGCGATTAATTAATGTCATCATGGCCTCTAGGAACCGGTGGAAGAATCGTGATAAAGCACTTTGCGACACGCCTCCAGTCTCAGCTATTACCCCCTGGAAGCTTCCAGACGCAAGCAGGTGCAGGCAGCATAGGACCTGCACATGGGCTGGTATGGCGTTGGTCCTACGGGTCTCGTGCTGCAGTAATGGTTCCAGGTCTGCTATTAGGCGCATTATCATGGCACGGTTGAGTCTATACTTGTCGTACACCTGTTCCTCTGTCTGCCCCAGCAAAGTGATGTGCACCCTGAAGATCCTGTCCTGTATCATCCTCCTGCGCTGGGCCTGGGCGTTGATCCTCCTCCTCCTAGCAAGCACGTAGAGGGCAGCCATTTTTGTTGACATGTGGGGTTTCCCAGGGCATTTATGAAGGGTTACTGATTGTCAGCACCTGCTGATGGGGTTAGATTTTTTTTTCTGTCCTTCAGTTAACTTTACCTCCTGATTGTGATTCCCCTTAGTTTGCTCATGCTAAATAGCGATTTTAGGGATTTTCGGTATTAGCGACTTTTCATGCATACCATTGCGGTTCGTTAATAGCGAATCGTTATTTCCGAAGTCAGTTTTGGGGTTCGGTAATTCCGATTGTCTGTTTAGTGATTCGGTAATTTACCGCGGGGGATTTTAGCGATTCTTTATTTTTTTCCGATTTATTGTTTGATGCATAGCATTTTCTGGTTTTGCGTTCGGTATCGGCCTGTTTTACCGATTCGGTGTTTTACCGGGAGGTATTTTCGTTGATGCATCTGCCAGAAAGTGTGCTATGTGCGGCTTTGCGAACAAGGGAACTTTCCTAATAATGTTCATGCACGAAGTTTCTGCTGCACCCACCTTTCCCCTCCTCCATATCAGGGGAGAAGTAAAACTTATGTATGTTAATGCTGCCTACCCTCCCCAGGTCATTGCGGGTCTTAAGTGATAATTGCTCAGGCCAGTTTTTCCTGAATAGAAAATAGGGGCAGAAATATTAGGAGTGGGATTCTCATAAAACATGTTAAGTGTTCACTAATTACAATCCAAACATGCGTTTAGCTTATTTAAATAGTTACTCAGAGTTGTGTTGCTCATTGTCAGCGGAATTAAATGCATTGAGGAGACAGCAAAGTGAAACTTGAATTTGAGTAAATGCTCTTTGTTTAACTCATATACATTTTGGGGCTATTTTTACAACACAAAGGTAGTTGGCTGAGTAGACTGTATTTCATAGCAAAGGCTAAATCTAGGCAACATCACTAACAGCAGAAATGCCAGATCAAGACGTTTACCAGTTAGAAAATGTGTCTGACACTGATCACACAGCTTCTTACTTCACCCAAACACTAAAGCTCACCATATCCAATGCCCCCCGCCCCAGGAAACAGGGATATGTGGACATACTTAGGAATTTGAAAGCAGAGACGCACATAGGTTATACGTAGCATATGATCGCTGAGCCTTTGTATATAGGATTGCCTCTTATAGATCATTGTATCACTTACAGAGTATATTTGTGGCCCTGAAGTGGTATTGGGTACTTGCTGGTTTTGTGGCAACCCTATCCATCAGACATTGTTGGGAAACTGGATGTTTATGGTGTGACTTTAGTAGGAAGAGTAGGGTGTAGCCTGTGAGGACTAAAGGAGTTCTCAATCATCTTTCTGTGGTCTTGGAGCCCACAGCAGCGACTCGGCTATGGCGGAGGAGCATTACCCCCTGCAGGCAGTCAAAAAATGAAAAATAAAACGATAATAAATGCTTGTTTATTGTCTTTTTATTTTGGCTGTCAGAGCTGAGGCTCGAGGGTGGGGCCAGAGATGACTGGCTTGTGGAGGAGTGTTTTGCACTGTAATCAGTGCGCATGACGGTTTGGCCGGTTGTCTCAGGACGGCCAAACTGTCAAACGCACGGAAGCTCTCTCCAACCCCAGCTGCATTGCTGGGTTGGAGAGAGCAGGCACAGGCTCCTAGTCGACCTAGGAGCTCACATCAGTGGTGCTCAGGCCAGTCCTGATGCTGCATTCATGCAGTGTCAGGATTGGCCCCAGGGGATTCTGGGATTCTGGGAGGCTGTACATGCCCTGCACGGAGCCAGATCAGAGCATCGGAGCCAGATCAGAGCGTCGATGCAGGCAAGTTATTTTAATTTTTATTTTTTATTTTGTTGCCCATGACCAGTTTTCCTCTCCCCCATCCTGCCACTTAGCCCAGATACCCACCTCTACTGGAGCTACACTTAGGCTTGTCTGTGTCACAGAGAAGTGTCATGTTCATTAGCCATATGTGTTAGTATGTGTTAAAGTGGGAAATACTGTGCAAAACTTTGGGTGTCATGCATGAGGACCAGAAGAGTGCTCCCATCAATCTGCTGCAGATGTGCGTGCCATATATGAGGGCCAAAGGCACCTAATATGCTGTGGGGCTGGCATGTCAGTGATGCAAAATAGTGTGAGTTTGATAGATCATATTTATTGATAACCTAGCTGCAAAGCTTGGACACTGCTGCTGGTGAAATGTATGTTAATAGTGTAACCTATGTAGGAAGCATTGGTTGTCATATGTGAGGGCTTCAGAAATCCGGCAGAAGCACAGAATCTCTGTTCACTAATACACACATAACTCTAAAGCATACCCAAAATGGACTGCTCAATCAACCTTCTGACACCAACTGCTTCACGTATAAAATGCGATTCTGGCAGAATAACTGAAGCTTAAGTCCAACTCTCAGAAAAAAATACTTCTACTTCCTTCCTCTCAAACAAAATTGACTTAGCTGAACATCAAACAAAATGGGGATTTAAATTAAAACCGACTGAAGCCACATGTTATGTTATTATTTTTATAGAGCACTCGATTACCCATAGGGCGTCTTGGCGCTATGCAAGAACCAATCAAAAGATACCCCACACTGTAATGGTTATTGTGTGTAGAGAAAAGCCACATTTTAAGGCCTTCCTGAAAGCTAAAACATTGGGTATGATTTTAATGTATAGTGGAAGCGCATTCCAGGCCTTGGTAGTTCCCAGCACAAAACCTTTCCCTCCCGAGACAATGCAATGAAATCTGGACAATGTCACCATATTGGTAGAGTCTGAGCACAGGGATCTTCCCAGCCTGTACCAATTAACACTTTTCCTTAGAAAATCTGGTGCTTGGTCATGCAATGCTTTGAACATGATGCAGAGTGCTTTAAAAATAATACTCTGTCTGACCGGAAGCCAGGGCAGTTCTCTCAAAAATCTAGAAATTGACTGGTATATGGGAATTTTAAACAGAATACGGGCTGCTGCATTTTATAGCACCAGCAGCTTATTTATAACATATTGATGGGTGTTAAGAAATAACCCATTGCAATAGTCGATCTTTGCCATCAATAAAGCAGTGACAGCTAGTTTTTAAAATTGGGCAAGAATAAAGGGTAGAATCTTTTTCAGAAGCCTGAACATATAAAATGCCACTGATGTGACTGCATTAGCTTGATCAGAAAAAATCAGTGTATCGTTAAAGATCACTCCAAGATTTTTTGCTGTTCTAACAGGAAAGGAGAAGAGCCAAGCTCAGATGGCCACCAGGATGGAGACCAGAAAGATGGTTTGGCCCCAAAGATCAGGACCTCTGTTTTAGCTGAGTTAAGTTTAAAACATGTCTGACTTTCCACAAACTGACGGCCTGCATACAGTAATTGAATCTACAATCACAACATGAAGCTTCTGGGCCAAGAAATGCGACAATTTGTGTCTTTTCTGCATATGATGTCTGTGTGGGTGGATGATGCTGGCTAAATGGATCATGCATACGTTGAAGAGGGTTGGCTCGGGAAAGATCCTTGCGCAACTCCGCAGATGAGGTCACGGGCCTCCGACGTGTACAGTGCAAAGTTGACTGACTGTGTCTTTCTGGTCAGGAAGGAGCAAATCCAATAAAGTGCATGTCCTTGGATTCCAATATCATGCAGGCATTAAGTTGGTGTGATAGTCTTCAGTCCTCTGGAGTAGAGTGGTTGGGCAGGGGTCTGATGGGGCCCCAGAGTGGGCGGACTTCATGGTGGCGTGGTTTCTTCTGGGGTGATGATGGGCCATGTGGTTACCATTGGTTCTTTGGATAACATCATGAGATGGGAAACAACCTTTACAACACAGTCATTACATCACACTACCTTTACATAGCAGTCATTACATCTCAGCATCCTTTACATAGCATGTCATTACAATGCAGCCATTACATTGCATGTCACTACAATGCATGTCATTAGAATGCATGTCACTACAATGCAGGCATTACATCGCAAGTCATTACAATGCATACCATTACAATGCATAGTACCCTTACATTAGCCAACACTTACCCTACTGTTGCACTCACTGGAGTTAGAATAGTAATTTGCACCCCTACACTATCCAACACTTACCCTACTGTTGCACTCACTGGAGTTAGAAAAGTAATTATTATCCCTATACTATCCAATCGTAATGCGATGTAATGGTATGCATTGTAATGGTATGTGTTGTAAAGGTATAACGCAATGTAATGGAATGTGTTGTAAAGGTAGTTTCTGAAAATGTGATGTAATGGCATGCAATGTAAAAGAATGCGTTGTAAAGGATGTTGCGATGTACAAACTGCGTTGTCAAGGCATGCATTGTAAATGTATGCGTTGTAACGTCATACATTCCATGAGATGTTTAGTGAGGTCATTCGGTCTGACTGCGGGCTGAAGTGGCTGTAAATGGCAGTGATTTTGTTGCTGAAGAATTGAGAGTGATTGCTGCAGAGGTCCTATGAGGGGGTGATTGAGCTGAAGATGGCTGGTGATGAGGTGAAATCTCCCATAATGGTAAATATTTCTTCACTTCTGTTGGTGCTGGCATCTATAAATTCCATCAGCGCTGCGTATTTGGTGGCCCAGAACGTTTGGTGGTAGAGTCTTAGGGCAGATTTGAAATTGTTCCTGTCTGCATTGTCCTGGCTCATTGTCCAATTGCACTCCAGTTGTTTGCAGTGGTGTTTCATCAGTTTGAGATCCTCTGTGTACCAACTCGATCTTGCGGCATTGCTGTGTTTGAGGGGTGCCAAGGACTTGGTGCAGGAGGTGATTCAAGTGTTGAAATTCTTGATGGGTTTGGGAAGGCTGTTGCTGTTTTTGGTTCAGTGAGTGTTGAGAGTGGTTTTCTAGTCCTTGTCAATGATGCTGTTCCAGTTTTATTGGGCTGGTCTAGTGGTGGTACATGTGCATTGGAACAGGACAAAGATGAGAATCATGACATGGGTGTGGCCTGTCCAGGGGACTGGTGTGGGTTCATAATCTCGGATGTTGTTGAAGTTGATGTAAACAGGATCCAGGAGGGGTCTAGCAAAGTGGTAGGTCCCTTTTCTTTTTGGGTGACGCCCAGGCTTCCAAGGTCCTCATTGAGTGCTCTTGAGTTGGGGTCGGGGTTGTCTTGCGTGTGGAAGTTTATGTCTTGGAATAGGATGTAATTGTTAACATTGAGGGTGAGTAGTGCAATGAACTCCATGTTGTGCTGGTGAAGTTGGTGTGTGGTCCCCGTGGTCTATAGCTGAAAGTACCGCTTAGGGCGAAGTTGGCTGTGACGTGGAGCTTGAATGACAGGTGTTCCATGTTGGAGGATGACGTGTCCGTGGATGTGATAGAGCTGATTGTGTTCTTGTGGATGATGGCAATCCCACCTCTGGGCTTGTAAAGTCTACTTTGCCTTTCAAACTTGTATATGTGGGGGGATGGCTGTGGCGCGCTCAGGTTCTGATGCAGGGTTCAGCGAGGTTTCTCTGAGGAAGAGCTGGTCCCAGATGTCAGTGGTGTGTTTGTTGAGTGAACAGGTGTTAAGGAGCATGCATGCGAGTATGGAGTGTTATATTGATGGTTGCAGGCCTGTGTGAGTGTAAGAGAGAGGGGTGTTTTGTGCTGTTGGTGAGGTGAGTGCTGGGTGTGGGTAAGTGCTTGAAAACTTGCAGGAAGTGCAGAAGAATGCTCCCTCAGTGTTGTGTGGTGAGGTGAGGCAGCAGCATGTAGAGGGGCAGTGGAGGTTAAGGGTGTGGAGGGCAGCAGAGTGGTAGCGGCGGGAGAGGGGAGGACCAGAGTTCCTGGCACTGGGTGTGGTCCAGGCATGGATGGACACAGAAGGGCTTGGCTTTGGTACGTCAGCAGTGCACCCACTGCACATCCCGCTATGGCAGCCATTAAGTAGATCCTGATAACAAAAGTGATGTCACTTCCTGTGCAAATGAATTATAGGAACTCCAGTGATGCCACTTGCTGTGCAGATGGATATTTTGGAAATCTAAAGACCACCAAACCTGCTTCACCTTGCGTCTAAGTGCGATGCGATCTTCCCACTGTCACTTGCAGCAATGCTTTTTCTTTCAAGTGGACTCCACGGGTGGACCAGAGCTCAGTAAGGTGCACCAGATTTGCCTGGAAAGAATGTGGGTAGGTATGCTCTCCTTGCCTATGATGTCCTTGCAATAGTGTGCATGTTTGCCATTGGCCTTGAAATGTTGAGTTGGTCAGCCGCTGCCAAAAGTTATAACTCATGGATGAACTAAGATAATATTTTTATGCCACTTGAGTCCTTCAAGGAGGATGTCATCACCTCGACCTCACAAGAAACACATTTCTTTATTATATGCTTAAAGTGTGCTTTGAACTCCTCTCCCATACTACCTGACAGGAACTAGAGAGTCTCAAATCACGTAACCTGCTGATAGAAATGAGCTGCCCACACATTATGCCTTGCATCTGCAAAGAGGTACATTTTATAAGCAAACCAGGGCTGCATGGAGCTTGACTACAATGGGACGCACACCTAGACCATTCAATCATTGATGATCAGTGGACTTATTTCTTTAAATAGTAAGTACAGACTTGTCAATTTTAAACTCACTCAAAGATTCTACTAATTATTTAATATATTTTATAAAATTGTAAATTATTTTAATTAATTTGTAATTGGTATTACTATTTATGTTATTTATATTTATATATGAAGTATTTACTTCCCCTACTATTGCACTCACTGGAGTTGGAATAGTAATTTTTACCCCTACACTATCCAACACTTTCCCTACTGTTGCACTCTCTGGAGTGGGAATAGTAATTTTAACCCCTATGCTATCCAACTCTTTCCCTACTGTTGCACTCTCTGGAGTGGGAATAGTAATTTTAACCCCTACGCTATCCAACTCTTTCCCTACTGATGCACTCTCTGGAGTTGGAATAGTAATTTTAACCCCTACGCTATCCAACGCTTTCCCTACTGTTGCACTCTCTGGAGTGGGAATAGTATTTTTTACCCCTACGCTATCCAACCCTTTCCCTACTGTTGCACTCTCTGGAGTGCGAATAGTAATTTTAACCCCTATGCTATCCAACTCTTTCCCTACTGTTGCACTCTCTGGAGTGGGCATAGTAATTTTAACCCCTACGCTATCCAACTCTTTCCCTACTGATGCACTCTCTGGAGTTGGAATAGTAATTTTAACCCCTACGCTATCCAACGCTTTCCCTACTGTTGCACTCTCTAGAGTGGGAATAGTATTTTTTACCCCTACGCTATCCAACGCTTTCCCTACTGTTGCACTCTCTGGAGTGGAAATAGTAATTTTAACCCCTATGATATCCAACACTTTCCATACTCTTGCACTCTCTGGAGTGGGAATAGTAATTTTAACCCCTACGCTATCCAACTCTTTCCCTACTGTTGCACTCTCTGGAGTTGGAATAGTAATTTTAACCCCTACGCTATCCAACACTTTCCCTACTGTTGCACTCTCTGGAGTGGGAATAGTAATTTTTACCCCTACGCTATCCAAACGCTTTCCCTACTGTTGCACTCTCTGGAGTGGGAATAGTAATTTTAACCCCTATGCTATCCAACTCTTTCCCTACTGTTGCACTCTCTGGAGTGGGAATAGTAATTGTAACCCCTACGCTATCCAACTCTTTCCCTACTGATGCACTCTCTGGAGTTGGAATAGTAATTGTAACCCCTACGCTATCCAACGCTTTCCCTACTATTGCACTCTCTGGAGCGGGAATAGTATTTTTTACCCCTACGCTATCCAACGCTTTCCCTACTGTTGCACTCTCTGGAGTGGAAATAGTAATTTTAACCCCTATGCTATCCAACACTTTCTGTACTGTTGCACTCTCTGGAGTGGGAATAGTAATTTTAACCACTACGCTATCCAACTCTTTCCCTACTGTTGCACTCTCTGGAGTTGGAATAGTAATTTTAACCCCTACGCTATCCAACACTTTCCCTACTGTTGCACTCTCTGGAGTCGGAATAGTAATTTTTACCCCTACGTTATCCAAACGCTTTCCCTACTGTTGCACTCTCTGGAGTGGGAATAGTAATTTTAACCCCTATGCTATCCAACTCTTTCCCTACTGTTGCACTCTCTGGAGTGGGAATAGTAATTGTAACCCCTACGCTATCCAACTCTTTCCCTACTGATGCACTCTCTGGAGTTGGAATAGTAACTGTAACCCCTACGCTATCCAACGCTTTCCCTACTGTTGCACTCCCTAGAGTGGGAATAGTATTTTTTACCCCTACGCTATCCAACGCTTTCCCTACTGTTGCACTCTCTGGAGTGGAAATAGTAATTTTAACCCCTATGCTATCCAACACTTTCCGTACTGTTGCACTCTCTGGAGTGGGAATAGTAATTTTAACCACTACGCTATCCAACTCTTTCCCTACTGTTGCACTCTCTGGAGTTGGAATAATAATTTTAACCCCTACGCTATCCAACGCTTTCCCTACTGTTGCACTCTCTGGAGTGGGAATAGTAATTTTTACCCCTACGCTATCCAACGCTTTCCCTACTGTTGCACTCCCTGGAGTGGGAATAGTAATTTTAACCTCTACGCTATCCAACTCTTTCCCTACTGTTGCACTCTCTGGAGTGGGAATAGTAATTTTAACCCCTACGCTATCCAACGCTTTCCCTACTGTTGCACTCTCTGGATTGGGAATAGTAATTTTTACCCCTACGCTATCCAATGCTTTCCCTACTGTTGCACTCTCTGGAGTGGGAATAGTAATTTTTACCCCTACGCTATCCAATGCTTTCCCTACTGTTGCACTCTCTGGAGTGGGAATAGTAATTTTTACCCCTACGCTATCCAACGCTTTCCCTACTGTTGCACTCGCTGGAGTGGGAATAGTAATTTTTACCCCTACGCTATCCAACTCTTTTCTTACTGTTGCACTTTGTGGAGTGGAAATAGTGACTTTAACCCCTACGCTATCCAACGCTTTCCCTACTGTTGCACTCTCTGGAGTGGGAATAGTAATTTTTATCCCTACGCTATCCAACTCTTTCTCTGGAGTTGGAATAGTAATTTTAACCCCTACGCTATCCAACTCTTTCCCTACTATTGCACTCTCTGGAGTGTGAATAGTAATTTTTACCCCTACGCTATCCAACGCTTTCCCTACTGTTGCACTCTCTGGAGTGGGAATAGTAATTTTTACCCCTACGCTATCCAACGCTTTCCATACTGCTGCACTCTTTGGAGTGGGAATAGTAATTTTTACCCCTACGCTATGCAACGCTTTACCTACTGTTGCACTAGCTGGAGTGGTAATAGTAATTTTTACCCCTACGCTATCCAACTCTTTCCCTACTGTTGCACTCTCTGGAGTGGGAATAGTAATTTTTACCCCTACGCTATCCAACGCTTTCCCTACTGTTGCACTCACTGGAGTCGTTACAGTAAATTTAAACCTCTTGCTATCCTACGGTAAAAATATTGTATATGTTTTGTTAATAATATGTTAATATATATATTTATGTATTAAAAATAAATTAATTTTTTTAAAGTTACATTAATTATTTTGTAATGTTACGTTTATTTAAGTATTTTAAATAAGTTAAAATTTATTTTATTTATTATTATATTACTTTTAAATTACATTCAAGACATTTAAAAAATTTGATATTTTGCCAGTCTATATTTTTTACACTCGATATGTTTGTACTAGGAAGTCGATATTTTGGCAGTCGATATTTTTACCTCGATATTTTATCCTCTCGATATTTTGACTGTCAATATTCTGTCAGTGATCCATTTTCTAAGGCATATTTACAATGTGCCATTGTTTGTAGCACATTGTGAGTATGTACATGAACTCTTTAAGAGAGATGGATCCATTCCATGATTAACAGAATCCACAAAAATACCCATTCTTGAAGGAAGTGTAATGTAAAGACAGCATGTAAGGATTATGGCTTACTCATGACTATATTTTATTGCTTGACTGTATCTCAGCACGCTGTCCTGTTTCCAGGGGCCCATGTTAAATTACTCTTTAAGGATCCCATGTAATGCTCTAATTCTTAAATTTTTTGCAACTAAGGGCTAAATTCCTGACCTTCTGCATTTTACCTTCCACTATAGCCAGTGGGGCCTGCTTTTAGAGCTTGAGTTGGGGATTGCAGGCGCCCAGAGATGTTTTATTTGATAGTGTCTGTTATCACTTTCCACTTATACCTTTGTTCAGTTTGATCATTGTTTTTTCCCTGTTGTTACTTTTATTGTTAGTTGTTTTGTATTTACAATATTATTGCATGGTACATGATGTATATGTTTCGCAATGCAGCAGAGAGGGCACTAATTTACAGTGACAGCTTTAGGGCGGTGCAACCGGTGCCGTTGCAGCGGTCGCCAAGGTCAAGTACGCGTGTGTGCTGCACTTTCCAAGGGGATAATTAAAATGGTATGATAGCTCTGGTGGTTAATGCACTTGAGGGTTTTGACTCACAATATAGTAACATATAGGGCTAATGTTCCTGCTGCAAAGCCCAACCTGTGACATGCAGATCCCAGATTACAATTTAATCTAAGAGCATAGCGGGTTATTGATATTGTCAAAGAGATCCTTTTGTTACTTGGTGTTCATAAATAACAACCCTTCCAATGCAGTACACTAAGCTAACATAGGTTTATAACCTTATTGTTTTTCTGTCGATCTTTCATCATTCTAAGGTTGCTGAAAAAGGGTTCCTTTGGGTAGCAATACAATTTTATCAGTTTGACACCCCAGTCATTGTATTACATTTATAGGCAAATTTACTAACAATTTGCACCAGGTTTGCATCACAAAAGTGATGCAAACCTAGTGCAACATGATGTTTTGGGGCTTACTTTCCAGCATAAATCCTGAATTGCATTGGCTAGTAGCCCTAAAGTAGCACAACGTAGCACTATGAGCTACTTTACCTCATGGAGGTATATCACAGGTGGTTCATGGACGTTCCCATGCATTTACCCATGGATTTTGAGGATTACCCCTGTCTGCTAATTTGTGTAGAAAGGGATTGAAAAATAAATTATGCCTTCTCAAAGCAGATGTAAAGTTGGAGAAAAGATTTAATTTTTTACAGACCTTTCCAACGTTGCATGTGTGCTGCACCATGTACTGTGGCCCACCAGGCAGTCTAAGGTACCACATCACTTGGCGCCAGAGCAAAAGAACCATATCTTAATAGATACAGTGCTGTTGTGCATTCTCATGTTCACGCCACACAGAACAGCACAGCAACTTTAGTTACTGTGAATAATAGGAACTTGGGGGCATATTAACAAGCGGCAGCGGTAATTATCGCTGATCGCTGTTAGCGTGAGGAAATCTATCGCTGGCGATAGTCTCCATGTTAGCATTGTATTAAAAATGCTTAACGCCATGGAGATAAAAATCCCAGCGATAGCGGGGATTTTCGCCGTTTTCAATGTGGTTTTCCAGCGATATTCCATTGAAAATGGTGATAACCTTGTTGATAGGGCCTGTGGTTTTAGCCACATAATCCACCCCCCATTACAGGTATGCCTAAATCAGGAATTTAGCAGGCGTTAAATTCCTGAGTTAAGCCCCTGTTAGCGATATTAATCGCAAGGCTAACGCTGACGGGGCCTCGTTGTTAATATTGCGAAGCCCCGTTAGTAATAGATTTCCCTGAAGTATTCCCAGACACGCCTACCACACGCCTAGCTTGCATCTCATTAGCGATGCGAGGCTAGGCGATTGAAAATCCGGTTGCTAAGCGTTGAAAACCAATGCTAAGTGGCCTTGTTGATACGGTGATAGAATTATCATCGCTCAGTGTTCGAAAATGGATGCTAAAGCGGCGATAATGTATTTATCGCCGCCTTGTTAATATGCCTCTTAGTTATTCCGGCCCTTCTTTTCTCCAGATGAAGCACTCTTCTTAAGATATAATTCCTACCACCACGGATGGCATTTGACTCCTACACCTTGTAGTCCTCATTATCTTCAGTAACATTTCCTAAACATTATTTACACAATTGTATGACTCATTGTCTATGCATAATATGTTTGTGATGCGAATGAGTAGCACTAAATGGAATAAATAATTGTGGGAGGGGTAAAAATAGAATAGGGGTACCATAGAAAGGTGGTTGTGATGGAATCCATGAAGAAGGAAGATAGTGGGGGACCAACAAACATTGTCTCTCTGGATACCACCAACCTTAAAGCAGCAACTGAGGGAGAATGTGAGAATAAAGCGAGATAAATGAAGGCGGGTGAAAGAGACAGAAGGAGGTTGACGAAATATTAGGGAAATAGAGAGAGATAAATGGAGGTGTGAGAGCAATGAAAGAGCAGATAAACGGGAGGGATGTGAGAGAAAAACGAGACAAAATGAGCTAGAAGAGAGGAAGAGAAACTAAGAAAGGAGAGGAGCAGAGTGACAGACAAATCTGAAGTGATGAGAGAGAAAGCTAAATGAGAATGAGTTTTTCAAGAGGAGGAGATATGTTAGCACTCTAGTTGTTCCTTAGAACATTGTGGGAAGGGAGGTAACAGTGGCATGGACTCAGACAACAGAGGGCAGGAGGGAAGGAGCAGAGGAAGCAAACTGACCATGCCGGGCAGGCGGGAGGGGCAGTGCCAGCAAAACAGACCTTGCAGGGCAGGTGCGAGGAAAGTGGCAAAACAAAAGATTGTAGAGGTCCTGATGGATGGGGTAAGGGCACGAGTCAGACAATGAAGGGCAGGAGGCAGGGTAGGCAAGACGGGGAGTGGCATAACAATAGACCAAACAGGGCAAGCAGGAGGGCAGTGGCAGCACAGCACAACATGGAGGGACAGAGGTAGGGGAGGGGCATGCACACAGGAAATGGAGGGCAGGAGGAGTGGGGCAGGGGCAGTGAGCTAACTATGCAGGGCTGTTGGGAGAGGCAGTGGCAGCACTAACATTCTTATCTGTTCTTATTTATGACAAAAGTGTGGCACACCTGAAGCCACCCTAATTAAATCAAAGTTGTAAAACAGAAAAAAGTCCTTTATAAATTAACAAAATGAGGGGGATTTTTTGGGGATAGAAATTATGGTTAGTGCTGTCTAAGACAAAATCAGGCAACAGTATGAGTTGTCAAATATCTTCCTCAACATGTTTCAGCCTAAAAATGCCCCTGAGTCGGGCAAGGCTTTCTTCAGGACCTATACGGATGCTGCTACAACCGTGCTCAAGTGAATAAACAAAAAAGGATACAGGAACCAATAGCGGGTAAGAGTTCTCCCCTTTTTTTACTTATAGTAGACTGAAGCCAACAGTTATACCACCTCAGTACAGGTGGCACAGATTTGAATGAATGATTTTGTCTCCAATAGGTAAATTCACCTTCCGAAGCAGTCGTACCATGAACATATCTGGTTCCTGTATCCTTATTTGTTTATTCACTTGAGCACTGTAGTAGCAGCATTCGTATATGTCCAGAAGAAAGCCTCGCCCGATTCAAGGGCATTTTTAGGCTGAAACATGTTGACCACTATTTTCCACCCTACCACTACGACTTAAATCCAGGTTATGGGCAAGAGATGAACGAAGATGATGAACTGGGATATACGGCTGTAGATTCTGTTTTAGGAAACCAGACCCTATGTCATGTGTGGCTTTAAAAGCAATGCAAAGAGCCTTGAGCTCAATTTGTCTCTTTATAGGCAGCCAATGTAGATCTTTGAGCGCCCATGAAACAGATTTGTGTTTTGGTATATTCAGCAGGAGTCGTGCCGCACAACCTGTAGTTTGGACAAGCACTTTTTTCGAAGATTGATAAAGAGCCCATTACAGTAACCGGCTCTAGACAGAACAAATGCTGAAACCACTAGTCTACGTAGCTCAGCTGGAATGTATGGGAGAATTTTCCTCAAAAGCTTTAACATGTAGAAAGAAAGAGAAGTGACCTGATTAACATGACTTTCAAACGAGAGCTTAGAGTCAAATGTGACTCCCAAATTCTTCATCTTAGTTACTGGCGTTGATAGCGGACCCAGCTCCAAAGGCCATAATTTAAGGGACCAGAAATTAGTATGGGCACCAAAAAGTAAGACCTCTGTCTTACTGGAATTAAATTTTAAACAATTGGTGGCCACCCAGTCAGTCACCGATCTGACGAAGACAGGTATGAAACTGTGAAAAAAGAAAAACCAAAGGAAATGATGGACGGAGCTTTGACAATACAAGCACGCACCCCTAGTCAACTGATCTGGGTTTAATCCATCACCGTTCTTTAGCCCACTCTGCCACCCCAGTTCAGACATGGCCATATGCAAATCAGTCTGACCCTGTGCCTCATGGGAACAGTCCAGCCCGAACTGCCAAGCCATGCCTTCCCTGGACCGGAAACAAGCTACCGAGGACCGGTTTCTGGCATTTCAGACTTCTTCAGCCCGGTTTGCTTGAATCCAGTTGCAAAGTGAGCAAGGGACTCACGTCTGAGCATACCCTGCCAACTTAGGGCGAACAAAGAAAAACCAAAGGAAATGATGGACGGAGCGTTGACAATACAAGCACTCACCCCCAGTCAACTAATCTGGGTTTAATCCATCACCGTTCTTTAGCCCACTCTGCCACCCCAGTTCAGACATGACCATATGCAAATCAGTCTGACCCTGTGCCTCATGGGAACAGTCCAGCCCGAACTGCCAAGCCATGCCTTCCCTGGACCGGAAACAAGCTACAGAGGACCGGTTTCTGGCATTTCAGCTTTCTTCAGCCCGGTTTGCTTGAATCCAGTGGCAAAGTGAGCAAGGGACTCACGTCTGAGCATACCCTGCCAACTTAGGGCGAACAAAGAAAAACCAAAGGAAATGATGGACGGAGCGTTGACAATACAAGCACTCACCCCCAGTCAACTGATCTGGGTTTAATCCATCACCGTTCTTTAGCCCACTCTGCCACCCCAGTTCAGACATGGCCATATGCAAATCAGTCTGACCCTGTGCCTCATGGGAACAGTCCAGCCTGAACTGCCAAGCCATGGCTTCCCTCGACCGGAAACAAGCTACCGAGGACCGCTTTCTGGCATTTCAGCCTTCTTCAGCCCGGTTTGCTTGAATCCAGTGGCAAAGTGAGCAAGGGACTCACGTCTGAGCATACCCTGCCAACTTAGGGCGAACAAAGAAAAACCAGAGGAAATGATGGACGGAACGTTGACAATACAAGCACTCACCCCCAGTCAACTGATCTGGGTTTAATCCATCACCGTTCTTTAGCCCACTCTGCCACCCCAGTTCAGACATGGCCATATGCAAATCAGTCTGAATCTGTGCCTCATGGGAACAGTCCAGCCCGAACTGCCAAGCCATGCCTTCCTTGGACCGGAAACAAGCTACCGAGGACCGGTTTCTGGCATTTCAGCCTTCTTCAGCCCGGTTTGCTTGAATCCAGTGGCAAAGTGAGCAAGGGACTCACGTCTGAGCATACCCTGCCAACTTAGGGCGAACAAAGAAAAACCAAAGGAAATGATGGACGGAGCGTTGACAATACAAGCACTCACCCCCAGTCAACTGATCTGGGTTTAATCCATCACCGTTCTTTAGCCCACTCTGCCACCCCAGTTCAGACATGGCCATATGCAAATCAGTCTGACCCTGTCCCTCATGGGAACAGTCCAGCCCGAACTGCCAAGCAATGCCTTCCCTGGACCGGAAACAAGCTACCGAGGACCGGTTTCTGGCATTTCAGCCTTCTTCAGCCCGGTTTGCTTGAATCCAGTGGCAAAGTGAGCAAGGGACTCACGTCTGAGCATACCCTGTCAACTTAGGGCGAACAAAGAAAAACCGGAGGAAATGATGGACGGAGCGTTGACAATACAAGCACTCACCCCCAGTCAACTGATCTGGGTTTAATCCATCACCGTTCTTTAGACCACTCTGCCGCCCCAGTTCAGACATGGCCATATGCAAATCAGTCTGACCCTGTGCCTCATGGGAACAGTTCAGCCCGAACTGCCAAGCCATGCCTTCCCTGGACCGGAAACAAGCTACAGAGGACCGGCTTCTGGCATTTCAGCCTTCTTCAGCCCGGTTTGCTTGAATCCAGTGGCAAAGTGAGCAAGGGACTCACGTCTGAGCATACCCTGCCAACTTAGGGCGAACAAAGAAAAACCAAAGGAAATGATGGACGGAGCGTTGACAATACAAGCACTCACCCCCAGTCAACTGATCTGGGTTTAATCCATCACCGTTCTTTAGCCATAGTGTCAGTGGGTGAAGGAAATAGCTGAGAAGCCCAGGGACCTGATCAACCTTGCCAGCGCTGCAACGTAGATATTAAAAAGGGTTGGGCTCAAACATGAACCCTGAGGCACTCCACATCGTAATGTAAAGTTAGGTGACTTAAACTTGTCTAGTGCCACAAATTGCTCCCTGTCGGACAAGCATGATTCAAGCAAGGTGAAAGCTCTCCCTGTGATACTGATCCCTCTCAGGACCCCCAACAGTTTCTGGTGGTTCACCGTATCAAATGTGGTGGAGAGGTCAAGCAGCCCAAGGGCTGCATTGACTCCTGCGTCAACTGTCTGCCTAATCAGTTCAGATGATGTGATCAGAGCCAGTTTGGTGCTATGATGTTTTTGAAAACCAAATTGAGTGTCATCCAGAAAACCATGCCTCTCGATATAATCTGATACAATCCTATTCATGGCTTTCTCCACTATCTTTGCCGGCAGCAGAAGTCTAGAGCTCGAGCGGTAGCTGTTAGGATCCGCCCCATATAAGTTTGACTTCTTCAAAAGAGGGAGAACAGATGTCAACTTCCAGCTACGGGGAATATACCAGAGGAGAACATCTGATTAAAGATAGGAGTCAGATGAAGGGCGAAAAGCTCTGGTAAGAGATGGAAATTTTTGGGGGGGCATGGGTCCCTTGGGGAGCTTGATTTCGTAGACCGCAGAAGATTGATTGTCTCTTCCATAGTTAATGACGGAAAAACGGATAATTCAGGAAGGTCACTGGCTTCAACTAGAGTTCTAGGGACGATATTAGCAACCCCAGAAGCGCCTAAAGCCTCTGATGGGGATACTGTTTCTTGATCCATGGACCTGGAGAAGCCATTATGCACCGCCTTAACTTTCTCTTGGGAAAAAGTAGCCACTGTAATACAGAATGCCTGTTTTTTAGGTGAACCTAACACTTCAGAGCATTTAGCTAACTTTTTGACCGTAGAGAAAAGTTCCTTTGAGGTGTTTTCTGTGGTTAATATGGCAGTTGTGAAGTAGCAGGTTTTCTCCATATAAACCATTTTTTTGTACTCGAGCAAGGCTCTGTCTTCCAACTCGTGGGAAGATCTCCGCTTCCTTTCCAAATGGCGAAATTTTAGTTTTTTGTAGCCTAAGCTGTTCGGAATACCGAGGTTCCGTGGGTCTTAACCTACGGCTGGTAATGCATTTGGCTGGTAGCACCTGGTCCATTGACTTTCTAAGCCATTCCTCAAAGGCAGCAACTGCTGCATTTGGATCCTCTAAACAATGTGGTGGATTTTGGGCTAATGAGTGTTCAAAAGTGTCTATTGTCATCTTGTTCCATGGCCGGACCTTTTTCGATTGCCTGTTTATCAGTTTCTCTGTATGAAGATTTTGTAAGGTGAGCGACAACATAACCGCTTTATGGTCGGACCAGACCAGCGGCAGTGATGGAAGACATTGCAAAGCAAATGGCCCCCAGAATACGTACTGCCGGTCACCTGCTGAGTGAGGTCAAGGCTGTTTGCAGGTGACACCTTCCCTGATGAAGGGGAAGCTATTGTTATTTACCCTAGTTTACCACACTAGGTGAATATTTACACAAATATATGAAGGTAATTTTAAATTGAGATCTACTAAATCATGAAAATCATGACACAATTTCCTACGCAATATTGTTGAGCTACAGTGATAAACCCACTTGAGTGAAATAATTTAAATTGCTGAGCTTCCACTTCTGGGGGTAAAAAGTAATCTGGATTCAAGCTAGCCTGAGAGATGATGGGTGATGCCCTGAAACCGGTCCAAGGATGCTTGTTTTTGGTCAGGGAAGACCTGCCTTGGCAGTTCGGGCTGGACTGTTCCCATGAGGAGCAGGGCCAATATTGATTTGCATATGGCTGGGTCCAAACTGGGGTGACATTTGAGCAAAATAACAATGGATTAAACCCAGATCTGTGACTGGGGGTGAGTGTTTAAAAGGTTTCAACACTCTGTCCATCATTTTATTTTGTGATGTTGCTATTTGCTCCCTAAGTGACTTAGGGTATGCCCAGAGTAGTGTAAAATTACGCACACCAAAAGCAGTTAGCTAGTTGGTGCAAAAAGATATTAGAACCAGTTTAATGTAAGTGAGAATTTTGAAAAAGTTGTAGCTTAGAATGTGAAGAAATATGCATTTAGATTCTCTTCTTCTGACAGTACCCTAAAGCGTACCTAAACATAGCACCATAAACACCTCCTGCTGATCACTGTATATGTACAAAAACAGATTAGAATAAATACAAGTCAAACCGCGATTTCGTTATTTAATCTGCAGCTTGAATTTTGCTCCATCTCCTGTCTTTACTCTTAGTGGCTGACTTTGGTAGCAGAAATTGAGACATCAGAATTAAACTGTCATAAAATATTAAATTGGAGCAGCTATGCTATGTCATTTCTTTATTACAGGCAACTAGAGACCTCACAAGTGAACTGTAATAAGGAAATTATAGACCGCCTTTTTATACGGAGATGGCAGGCTCACATGTAATATAAAGTCATTGTACTTTTTAGTGACTTGAAATATCTTTTTAAAATATAGTAGAGGGTATTTTTTCATTATAATTCATAGCAACACCATTACCGTGTCTCAAAACTAATCTTCCAACCGTGATCTCGTAGTCCTTCCCATGAAAGAGAAAATATGACTGCACAAAGGTACAATAAAGGTGAAATCTGCAGTACAAAAGTAAACACACCAATATGCCGCTAGTAACATGTTACCAAAACAGATTTCCGGGAGTTTAATATAAATCACTTTCAGAAAGGACTGTAGTTTGTAATGTGTGGTAACATGCACAAGGAACCCTGCTTTCGAGTAATGTATTCGTCCATGTAAAAAAGTGTCACCTGTCTGCTAGTTACTGAAATGCCAGGGAAACATGTTCAGAGAAGCTGAGAAGCTAGTTCTCCATTTCTTTGTTTAAAGAACATCTGCCCTGCCTTTGCATTCTCTCTTTTAAGAAATTATTGATTTACTTTACTATACGAAAAATGTTAGACATCATAGCAGGCACAGCCCATGCAGGTAAGAGCGATGGGGCGGGGTGGGGTAGGGAAAATGAATTATTTATTTAATTTTCCCTCTGCGTCATCTGTCGAATACCCCCATCCCGCCCCTCTGCTCCTACCTGAACGAGCCGCTCCTTCATCATAGTGCTATATGCAAGGATTAACAATGTGGTTTGAAAAAGAGATTGAACAGCAGCCTTAATACATATAGGAATCAAGTTGCCCAAGGAAGATTGGGAGTTGACTTTTGTGAGGTTAGAACATCACGTCTGGGAAACAGGACGGTCTGATAGGTGGAGGTTCAGCAAAACAAATTAAGTTTCTGAATCATGGACTCACCCAGTCAAATTGGACCTCGATCAAGGTAATGATTTGTTAAGTATGTATTATTTATATCCCGCAAATGTGATTGGCTGAGTAAAATCACAGGTATTCCATTTAGAATTTGGGTCAATGCTTGGGTAATTAATCAAGATAGCTCTTCTCTCCAGTGAGCACAGCAGTTATTATTTAAGTATTTAGTGTTGATTCCAGAGGACTCCTGAACTTTGTTGAGAAATGAAGACATTCTTTTCCTGCATTATTTTGAAAGCCTGTACAGGGATAGCACCTGGATCTGATAGCTGGAGGAAGGAGCTCAGGGGGAACCAATGAGTGAGCTGCTCTTCATACAAGACTCCTAAGGGACACCAAATAAGGTGAGAGAATTTCCTATGGGCTCTTGCATTGTAAGGAGATTGTTGTTTGTTTTCCTCAGGTCAGTTTTGTCGACACCTGTCTAATTTGGTGTTTATGACTGTGGGACCAACGTGAAAAGGTGAAGCAGGGGTTTTGACTTTTGGGTTACATATTAAGAATGTTTATTTGAATGTTGACTTATGAATGACTAGTCAGTTGCAGCGGTGCTCTTTGCTCTGCCGGTAGCTTTCTTCACAGCTTGTATAAAATACTCAAAGATCCTTGCCTGAGTCTTCGTTCAAATCCTAAAAGTGGTGCAGGCCCAGTAGTGTGTTGTAAAGCTTAAACATGGGAAAATTGGTATGAGGAAAAACTATCTCTTCAAACCACAGTACCTGGATTGGAAGGTAATTCGATCTTAGAACCTCAGAACTGACCCATCAGCAATGATGCGTCAGACTTCTGGCGCTTGCCACAAATGCCCTAACAGCACCAAAGATGCGCTGAATTTACAATACAGTGCTCCATGGCTCACTGATTCACGGACGCATTGAAAATTCTGATGCATCTTTTGGTGCTAAAGTGACTCATTGTTGGAGTTGGTCGTAAGACTGACACAACTCCAGCAATGCGTCAGAACACAGAGCCGAGTCCCATGTTAAAAGCCCTGCGTCATTCCTAAGCCTTGTTTAAGAAGGCATAGGGATTTTGATGTAGTGAAGTCACAGAGTGACGCAGTGACAAGTTGTAAATTTCACTGCATCAGTTGTACGTGGCTTTTAACCTGGGGATGTGCACACTACATTCATTGTACCTGGCACAAGTATAATATGACGCAGGCCTCTACAAGCTGATGCATTGAGCTCAATGCATAAGTTTGTAAATATGGAGCAGTGTGGAGCACTGATTGTGCCCGCCGCTGCGTCAAAACAATTATGCTGCTTAAGTGATAGCTGCCCCATTGTGTTTTTTCCATGCGCTGTTTCATTAGGAATTTGGGGCCAGATGTACAAACATCAAGAATACTATTATCCTGATTTCAGGTTTCTCCTAATTGCAATAAGAAATCGGTATTCCTAATGTATTCATTTTTTTATTCACAAATAATGATTCTTAGTAGTTATGAAATCGACCAATCTCATATTTAATAGTGATCCCAATTTCCAACTCATTAGGAATTGCCACCATCACAGGGATGGAGGACTTTTGGGGTCAGCAGAGCACCATGTCTGTGATTGCTTTGCTTTTTAAATAAAGCAATCTTTTTTTTTTTTTAATGCAGCCCGTTTCCCTTAAAGGAAAATGGTATCTATTTATAAAAAGATAATGAAACGTTTCAGGTTATTTTCATAACATTTGCAAAGGAGAAGTGGTCCCAATGAGATCTCTTCCCATTTGCGCATGGGTTACCACCACTTTTAACCTGGTGATATGGTATTACAATTTTGCGACCGGAATTAGTATAGTGTGCATTACTGTTTTGCCCCATGAATCGGGTCACAATACAGTAATGCACACTATACTAATTCGGTATTTGGAAGTGGCACCCTTAGCACGCTGCTTCCCAATAACTAATCTCAAATGCAAATTGTAATTTGGTAACAATTGACCAAATTACATTTTGCCTTTTGTACATTTTTGCGGTCGCACCCGGGTTTACTGTTGCAGAAATGCTTTGTACATCAGACCCCTTAATCCTTTTCTTACACTGTATTTGCTACTTATTTTATAACCTCAGTGGCTTCCCCACCCCAATGTATAATGCAGGGTGTCTGTGTCACAATGAGACACTAGACGCTAAGGGGGTTATTAGGATGGCGGGCCGGCTTTGCCCGCCCGCCACCCTATCGGTTATCGGGACCGCCCGCCTAAAGGGCGGGGGTCCCGACATTGGAATTAGGATGCGCCCGCCACAGTGGCGGGCGCATTCCTGAATTTAACATTGTGGCGGGCGGTGCAGTGAGCAATCCGCCCGACATCGTAAGGGACCCCTAAGTGCTCACACTGAAACTGTGTTGGTGTGATTTCACAATTTCCTTTTACTTTTCCCTTCACGTTAATGTGCCTAATGTTTTCTGGTCTCCATGTCTCTGAGACTTCATCATCCAAAATCCAAAAATGTATTTCGGGTGTCATAGAGACACATAAAAAGGACAAACAGATTTAAAACACAAATATACAAAATCTATTAAAATAACAGAGTTTCAACATGGAACTGCAGGTTCTAAAAATGCCCGGACTGCAGAGCAAATAAATTAATTAGCAAGCATCTGAAACAAACATTACAAGACAGCGCAACATTTTTTATAATTGTACTTTCTCAATAAGGGTACTAAAGGCACATTGAAAAAGGCTTATAAAATGTGAAAAAGAAGGTAAAGTGCAACAAAGATTGGTTGGAAACACCATCACAAGGACAAGAGCAAATATATTAACAAGACAAAATTGACCAAAGGGGAAGCAAAATACACTCCGTACGGACCTAAATCTAAACAATAGAGTTTGGGCCAGATATATTTGGACCAGTTTGCGATTCCCTAATTGCGAAATCACAAGGATTTGCAATTAGGGAATCGCAAAATGCAATGCATTCCTAGGGGGGGTCGCAAATGACCTTCCTCATGAATAAAAATGAGGTAGGTTGCAATTTTGGACCCCCTAGGAATCTCAAAAATCACGAGGATGGTGACCTGCTGAGATCAGAAGATCACCATGTCTGTGATTGCTTTTAATTAAAGCAATCTTTCGTTTTCTTTTCATTTTTTAAGAGCAGGCAGTGGTCCTTGGGACCACTGCCTGCAAATGGAATGGGGTCCCTAGGGACCCCTTCCCATTTGCGAATGGGTTACCACCTACTTGAAGTAGGTGGTAAAATGTGAATGTTTTGCGACCGCAATTGCAGTCACAAAACATTCATACATACCGATGCGATTCAGTATTTGGGAGGGACGCCCTAAACACGCCCCTTCCTAATACCGAATGGCAAACCCATTTTGCGATTCAGTAACAGGTTACCGAATCGCAAAATTAGGTTTGCTACATCGGAAAAGTAATTTTTTCTTCCACAAACGCATAAAGGCTTGATATATCGGGCCCTTCGTTACCAATGTCCTGATACCAATGTGAGATTGGGTTCAATACCAGTGCATGACTGTAAAATCACAGCTGTCTTTTGCAGTTCAGTGTTTTCTCTATTAGGACAGAAACACTAAAAAAAAACTCTGCTTCCCAGTTTTGATTGTAAAGCATGGTCGGTAACAGTGGGTTATGGGTGTATAAGGTGCGGCAGAGAAGCTCTGCCTTCATGATCTTGCCTGTGAGTCGATTAGAACAAAGTATTTTGTCTAGTTGGATGTGTAGGTCTTGGACAGGTGAGTAAAAGGAGTAATCCCTTTGAGTGCCGTTATACGCCCTCCCTGCGTCCCACACTGAGACATCCAGGTTCTAAAATCATGTGCCAGTCGGGTTACCCCAGATTCACAGATCAGCGGGGTGGATCCTTTTCTAAAAAAGTTTGGGGCAGATTTATGAAGCCCTTGCGCCACGTTTACGTCGCTGTTGCGTCACGCAAGGTGGCGTAAACGTGGCGCATCCCTACGAACGATTTACAACGTGACGCATCTAGGCAGATGCGTCACGTTGTAAAGCCCTGCGCCGCTTGTGGGCGTTCCGGCGCAGGGTGGGCGTTCCGGGGCAGGTGCGCCTCGCAAAAGTGGCTGAGTGAAATCTATAAGATTTCACTCAGTCACTTTCAGGCCAATGCTGCGTCAAAAGCCTGCGCCTGCTTGAAGCAGGCGTAGGTCGTAATGCAGCATTGGTCAGATAGGGCACCCCCGAGCCTTGCTGGAGCTGCGTCGCGCTTGCGACGCAACTCCAGCAATGCGCCGCCTTTACGGCACAGATGCGTCACGCATCTGTGCCGTTTTTGCCCCATGGTGCGCCGCATTGTAAATGCGGCGCACCATGGGTGGCGGAGCTGTGGCGCACTGTGGCGCACATTAACTGGCGCATCCCTGGGGATGCGCCAGTTAACATAAATCTGCCCCATTGTCTTTCTTCAGTATGGATGTTCCGTTCTCAAAGAGCAGCACGCAACCCAACTTTAGTAGGTTTGGTTTAACCTAGGGCTACCAGGGAATAGAGAATCCTTTATTAAAAAATTAAACAGGGCTCTATAATTAAATGGTTTAAGGTCATATGAGGAGTCAGCCAGATGGAAATCCATAACATCTGAGGTCCAAATTTTTTATAATTCTTGAGATAGTTGAGGCAAAGTTCCCCATGACAGAGGTAATGCAAAGCACAAGGATGTACAGATAGAAGGTGCATGCAAAAAAGAGCAGCTGACCTCGAAGCAGGTGAACTAGGTTCGAATCTCAGCAGGGACACTCAACATCCTGTGATTCTGGGCAAATCACTTAATCTCCACGTGTCTAACAAAATTAGCAACTGGTGCTCATGTAAAGCGCTCTGATACCTTCGGGTCGAGTTTGCACTATATAAAAACTCCAAAATTTAAAAATTATCTACAAATGATAGGATTAATGAATTAATATAGCCCGAAGACCTGCCCAATGCACTATGGTTTTGCATGCATTATGAAATTTTTACATAGCAACAATGGGCTTTCCTCCCTACTCGGTGGACAGTTTTCATAATGTGTCTGTTGACTGAATACATTTCTAGCTCTACAAATAAACATTAGACTTCCAGGATGAGAAGGCAACAAAACAAGTCCCAGATATGAAAAATTACTGACTTTCCCCAATGGGTTATTACCTGATTTAATATAACACAGATTGGAACTACCACGGCCACACTACATCATTTGTGATTTAGAGAAGTTGGTACTTAAATCCAAACTTGACATAAAATCAGTGAAAGATATTACTAACTTCTTCAGTGCCCCTGAAGTGCAGGCCAGTAGCACTGCATCACCTGCATATCAAAGCACAGGAATGCCAACCCCCTGAATCTTTGGGACATCAGCACACATTTCAGAAGATAATAAACATTGTTAATGTAAAAAATGAATAAAAGTGGAGATAAAATACATCATGGCCGAACGCCCCCTTTCAAACCTAAAGGTTTTGTCAGTTTCCCATTTGGCCCAAACCTTGACCAAGCCATCAGGTTAAAATGTTAGCTAAGAAAGAGACTAGTGTGGCATTCGGGCATAACTCTATTAAAAAGCACCACAACTGTGGGTGGTTTACCAGATCAAAAGCATTTGATAGGTCCATGAATGCTAGTTGTAAAGAGCAGTACCTGCCAACAAAGGATTTGATTATTTAATTAAGGTTTAGGCGTTGTTCACCAGCACCTAGGTGCTCTCTCAGAATGTTCTCAGTATTTTTCCACTCCCAAATTCTGTTAAATACCACCCTGACCAAGATCTTAGCGGAGGAATCAATTAAAGATATTGTCCTGTATCGGTTTGGTTCCAAACAATTTCCTTTTTTTTAAAATAGGGACTATGATAGATATAGACCAATATCTAGGTAGTTTGGACGTACAACAATGAATATTAGTTAAGAGAGGTCCCCATGGTTGCATTAAAAAAGATCCTTGTTCTTTGTGTAATGAACTCTGCTGTATACCTAGTGAAACTACTTCAACTGTATTAATATGACAGAAAATGGGGGAAACATATTGAGTCTCAGTTGAAACTATGAATCATCTGATAAGGTGATAACGACTACGGGCATCTAATGTGGGTGCTTAGAATGCAAAGAGAATTTTCAATATTTTTATTACAGTAGATCACCTGCCAAAAATGTTTGGAGTTGGTTTAGCCGCTGTCACAGCTGCTCCCAATGCTATTCTTAGAGTTCCCTCTTTCTAATTTTCAAAGTAGATCTGTAAAGTGACTGGCATGCTGGAGCCTGTTCTCTAATTCCTAGTTCTCTAGCCAAGGCCTTGCGCAGTTGCCTAATAGCAGAGGAACAGGATGTGCCAACAGGGCTGTCTTAACAGCACTAAAGGCCCCCAGGCAAAGCAGTGCACTGGGCCCTGCCTACACAACCACTCACAGGAATAAAAATGTGTAATAGAAAATTTGTGTTAAATTCTGGTCTGCATGGAGCCCCTATGCTCGGTGCCCCCCCCTCCCCCGCCGGGTAACTGCCGAGCTTGCCAATGCGTTAAGATGGCACTGAGCACCAAACCAACCCAGGGCTACTGCAGACAAAGGGGCTTGTGCTCTTAACAGCAGAATGAAACAGTATATGGCTCCATAACTTGATCAAGACTAATAGTAGCAAAGAAGAGTTAGAAAGATGCCACTAGTCTCAGGCAGTTATGCTGAGGATCTAGCTGATGTGTAGAATATTGTTCCTTACAATATATTTCAAAAGACCACGTGACAGAAAAATATAATCGATAGTTGAAGCACAACCACACCCAAAATAGGCAGGTAAAGTGGTAGTTGTGGAGTGGGCTGTTTCTTGTGCATTGACTAACTCATGGCTCAGTATAAAATGACAGAATGATTCTCCTTGGCAAACTGTTCATATGCCAGGTGCTGGATTGTCACTGTGGTTGGAAAACATGTACAAAAACATGTTCTCATTCGTATTTCAGCATTATAATTACCACACATTATTATATTAGAAACATTCTTATGGGACAATAATTTGTCCACAATGTGGCACAAGAGTACAATGTTTGAATTATTTTGGTATTCAAAAATATTTTTATAGAAGTGAATTAAATGGAAATGAACTTCATACATACCCCTCACTAAAAATATTTGACATACATTCCTGCTGAACTCAATGGGAGCAATTTTCGTGTCCAGAAAAAACTTGATCCAAGTTTTGAGCTCTCTCTTTACTGGCCCTGAGGCTGAAGAAACAGCCGAGTCAGAGTAGCATAAAAAGCCATCATTAAACACAGGGTTAGTGCACGCGTCTCCTAAATCAGGATCATATCAAAACTAGTAATCAGTGAAAGCCATGCTGATTATTTTAACTTTGAGGGTAATCCTGCTAAGGTCCAACTAATGAAATTACATGAGTTAGAGAGGATCTTTGCGCCACAAACCACCCTTGTTATATCAGATTTAGGCAGGGAGGTACATCTGAGTCAGAACAGCTTGGGACCAGAGGAGGATCGAGTCGATGTGCTCCAACCACCTTCTCAATAAGAGACTTAGCGGTGAGGACTACACGAGTCACTAGTTTGCCGGATTTGGCAGCAGTTTCGGATATTAACAACCATACTTGGGGAGGAGCTTCGCGCGATTCCAAGATGGACGCGTGAGCTAAGGGCTCCCGAGACCCCTTCCGCCTCCCGCGACTATCCTGTGAATGATCCTGATTATGACGACGGGTACTTTTTATCGATGCCCTGCTGATGCCAGCGTTCCTTTCAAAAATCGATTTGGCCGTCGGATGCTGGACTTACTGCACCCTGGACTTTGGGGCCTACATCGTATGCCAGCCGGGGGCTTGCCTCCCCGAGGTACCCAGGTGGCAATCGAACAACAACGGCCAATAAGCCACGCCCTCTGCCCCTGGTGTACTTTCGGTTTCGTTTCTGATCCCTGTTGTGAACGCCCAGTTCCAGATCGGAGTTCCGATTCTGCTATCGCTGCCAGCTTGTTGCTAGCGATGTGTCCCTATCCACTCGCAATTCCGAGCCTGCCACGAGAAGATCGTTTTGACTGGATTCTACGATTCCCGTTGGGGCTCCTTATACGTCATGACGGGCAGAACAGTCGTTGAGAGACGCGGCACTAGAGGTTCGTCCCGAGGGGGGGTCGCCCAATCTCAGACCATTGATCGATTTACTCGACCAAGGGGCTCCCTGGGCGGATCGAGTGGTGCCCTGGAGGAAGCTGGGGACGGTACTCCTGATGACGAGGAGCCAACGTTGAAAGACGTTATGGGCGCTATTGCGAGTGTCCAATCCGCCATGGGCCAGCAATATGAAACTCTGGCGGCTAAGATAGATACGGTGGCGATTGATGTCACCCTCATCAGAGCGGACCTTGGGAAAACAAACGAGCGTGTCAAATCTCTCGACCTCAAGACTGCTGGTTTGACCACGGATGTCTCGGAACTCCAGACCACGGTCCGCCATCTTCGGTCTACTTGTGACTTGTTTGCCAATCGGTTGGAAGATTTTGAGGGCCGGGCCAGACGCAATAACGTCCGCATTGTGGGTGTCCCAGAGAATTCTGCCGACCTGCCTGTTGATGTCCTGGTGGAGGACCTCGCGCTGAAGCATCTGGTACCGAAAGGCCTAAGTAAATTCTTTGCTGTGGAACGGGCCCACCGTGTCCCATAATTGCTAGACTCTTCAAGCCAAGGTTGGGGGCCGCTCCGCGGCCCATAATTGCTAGACTCTTCAATTTTCGTGATAGAGACGCTATCCTGCAAGCTTCGCGAACCAATGGGCCCACTAAATTTGAGAACGTTTCAATTAGTTTTTACCCGGACTTCACCCAGGCAGTACAGAAACAAAGGATGGGCTTTACGGGTGTGAAAAAGCGACTCAGAGACCTGGGACTGAAATATGCTATGCTTTTTCCGGCCCGCCTGAGAATCGAGCATGCTGATCGTGCGTTCTTCTTTGACCGCCCTGAGGTGGTTAGTGACTGGTTGGACACTTTGTCGTCGCGTCATGAGGGCCCAGAGGACTCGAGAGGCGCTGAGGGAGGCGTGGAGAGCCAGGAGCAGTGAGTCTATGTCGGCGAGCCAGAATCCATTGCAGTGGCTTAGAGACTATGTTTCAAGCATGGTGTGAATGCCCGGGGGTGGGGGGGGTTCAGGGGATCTTCCTCCTCTGGGGACTTTTCTCTCTTTCTGTAGGTTAGTTCAATGGGGCGACAGGCACACTGCAAGTTGGGGTGGCTCTTAGGTCTACCGCAGGGGTGCAGGGAGGGGGGTTTGAATTTGAGGGGTTCACTGGGGGTGGTGGGGGGGTTCTTTTCTTTTTGCTTGTTCCGAGGCTGTGCTTTGCTTTACATTTGCTTTCATGTGACTGTTTCGAGATGGGGAGGGCGGTCAGTCTCCTTCCGGGATGGGGGGTGGGGGGCTTAGGGTGTTGAGCTGGAATGTTAACGGTCTTGGGGACAGAATAAAACGTGGGATTGTGCTACAATACTTGAAGAGATGTTCCCCGGATGTGGTCTTGCTCCAGGAGACCCATTTGGTGGGCAATACATGTCATGCACTGAACAGAAGAGGCTATCGTTTGGTGGCGCATTCCGGCTTTACCTCGGGATCGAGAGGGGCTGGTATCCTGGTCAGGAACTCCCTTCCCCTGGAATTGGATAGTACAGTGTTGGATGACAGAGGCCGCTATGCCGGCATTACAGGGAGATGGGAGGGGAAATTGATTTCCATACTGTCTATTTATGTTCCGCCTGGGCTGCAATCTACCACATTCGCCGACTTGGGTGAGGTCATTCTGGGTTTACCCGATGGCTTGCTGGTGTTGGGTGGAGACTTTAACTCTGTGGCGAATGGAGAGAGTGATCGTAGCCCCCCCAGGCTCCTCCCTACATCGCAGTTATGGTTGGGGAAATTCTTGGATGCCTTTGGGTTGGCCGACTGTTGGAGACAACTGCACCCTGGCCGGCTTCAGTACACTTTCCACTCGGGAGCCCATGGAAGTCTCTCGAGACTTGACTATATCCTCGTGCCGATGGTGCAGTTGATCTCTGTGCGTGAAATTAAACACTTGGCTAGAGGGATCTCAGACCACTCCCCGATTTGACTCCACTTAGATATCTGTTTGGGGACTGGGGGCCGAATTGCCCCGATCAACCCATGGCACTTTCAGAATCCCAAAATCAGATCTGAGGTGGTTAAATGCATGAATTTTTATTTTGCCGAAAATGAAGGGTCGGTATCTTCCCCAGTCTCCCTATGGGAGGCCTATAAAACTGTGATCCGTGGTCAGACATTGTCCCTGGTTGCTGATGAGAAGCGGCGTAAACAAGAAGAGGTGGTACGCTTGGAGTCTGAGATTACTGGGTTGGAGGAACGGTTGGAGGCTGGGGTTAGGCCTGAGACGCTGCATGTTTTGGCTCTCAAGCAGTCCGATTACAGAGCTTTGGTGACTGCCTCGGCTGAGGCAATGCATCGTATGCAGCAGGGGCGTCTCTATGATGTGGGTGATAAAGCGGGGAAGTTGCTTGCTTGGCTGGATAGGCGAGATAGATTGAATCGTGTGGTGCCTGTGGTTGAGAGTGTTGATGGAGCGCAAGTCGTGGACCCGGTTGGGATAGTCGAGGTATTTGCCCAGCACTTTCGGGTCGTGTACACGCCGGTTTCGGGCTTGCCGGAGGAGGACTTGCGTTTGCTACTTCGTGATCTTGAGTTGCCCAGTCTCTCGGAATCGGACGGGGTGTTGATGGAGGCTGATTTCTCCATCGATGAGGTTGCGCTCGCTATTCGCTCTCTTCGTTCAGGGAAGGCTTCGGGCCCTAACGGTATACCGGTTGAGCTGTACAAGTTGTGCCCAGACAAAATGGCGCCGTATCTGCTACGTATGTTTGCGGCGTCGCGAGACCTTGGATTTCTCCCCAGGGACCAGAGGCTGGCCTCTATTGTAGTCATTCATAAAGGCGGCAAGCCCCGCGAGCGCTGCTCATCGTATCGCCCGATTTCCCTTTTAAACGCTGAACCCAAGATATTGGCGAAAATACTGGCGAATCGACTGGCCACGGTGATTAGCGGACTGGTTCACCCTGATCAGTCCGGTTTTATCCCCCAGCGCAATACCGCACTCAATCTTCGTCGTCTGCATGGCGTCCTCGCGAGGGCGGGATCTCTTCGTGAACCGGCCATCTTGGTTTCTCTTGATGCTTCGATGGCCTTTGATACGGTCGAGTGGCCATATTTGTGGGCCACTCTCGCCAAGTTCGGCTTCGGTCCAAAATTTATTGCATGGGTTAAACTCCTGTATGAACAGCCGTTGGCGCAGGTGGTGGTAAATGGTAGAGTTTCGGAGCCTTTCGCTCTTGGGCGAGGCACGAGGCAGGGATGTCCTTTGTCGCCGCTGTTGTTCGCACTTGCGCTCGAGCCGCTGGCCGCCTGGCTTCGATGGGAACCCTCCCTAAAAGGTATTCGGTGGTCCCCTGATTTCGAGGACCGTGTATCGTTATATGCCGATGACATCTTGTTGTATTTGACGTCCCCCCGTAAGTCACTGGGAGTTCTCTTTGATGTTCTGCGCTCCTTTGGACGTAACTCCGGGTTGGTTATCAATTGGTCCAAATCCTGTATCTTCCAGCTCACCGGTGACCCTCTTTCTTTGCCCCGAGTATGCCCGATCCCGGTTCGTACTGAAGGTTTTAAGTATTTGGGGATTTATGTTTCACTTGACCCTGTGTTGCGCTATGACCAGAACTTGTTGCCCCCGCTCGCCTGGCTTCGGTCGGACGTCGCGGCTTGGTGTAATCTGCCCTTATCCCCCCTGGGACGGGCGGCCTTGTTTAAGATGATGTCTCTTCCCCGGTTCTTGTATGCCGTGCAAAACACTCTTGATCTGGTGCCGGCTAGCTACTTTCGCGAAATCGAGTGCCTCCAGAGGAAGCTAGTGTGGGCTGGCCGACCCCGTATTGCATTGGCTAAGCTCACGTTGCCCTGGTACGATGGGGGCATTGCGTTACCTGATATACGCCGATATTATTGGGCATCTCAATTGAGTGCTGTAAACCATGCTATGTACGGTCCAGTTCCTAATCCTGCTTTCGAAATGGACCGGTTGCTCTTACCCGGGGGGGACTACTACAGGGCATTCTATTCTCGAGGTGCTAGGAAGAATTTGACGGGACCCACTGGAGTGGCGGTGCGGGTGTGGGGCAGCGCGACCGCGGCTACTGGATGGACAGATAGACTGACCAGAGCGACCCCTCTGTTTGCCGCGGAGAGGCTGGGTGAACTATGGACTTCAAAGGGGTTTGATAGATGGGACCTCATCGGGATCAGTAAGTTGGGTGACTTCTGGGTTAAGGATAGAGTTAAGACCTTTGCTGAATTACAGCAGGAATATGGATTGAATGATTCGGAATTTTTTCGATACCTTCAGGTTCGTCATGCCATTGGGTCGGTTTTTCCGGCCGGTTCTGGCATCCCGGAGAGCTCCCCCCTGGAAGACAGGGTGCTGGACGGTCATGTTCCGGACAGCACTATCTCCCTTATTTATAAGAAGCTTATTAATACTCGATCGGACTTGCTTGTTCACCTACGTAGTACCTGGACTAACGATGGGTTGGAGCTGGATGATGAGGATTGGCAGGCCGCGATATCCTCTCCTAAAGAGGTTGCGATTCCGGCGCGTTTGCGACTCGTTCAGCTGAAAATTCTGCACCGGGTCTATGTCACGGGTCCCCGATTGATGCATATGGGTTTCTCTGAGGATGGACTGTGTCGGCGGGGCTGTGGTATGCTTGCTACCTTCCTCCACATAGTGTGGGAGTGTCCGGAGGTTGTGTCCTTTTGGAATGGAATACATGCGGTGATGAGTGAAGTTACGAATGTTCAGCTGCTACCTGAAGCCAGGCGCTGTCTCTTGAATGTATGGGAACCGAATGATTGTAATGTTGCGCAGACTCAATGGGTGACACTGGGGAACATGGTTGCGAAGAGGGACATTGCACAATTGTGGGGATCTCAGAGGGCTCCATCAATCTCCAGGTGGGAAGACAATATGGACTGGTGCATGTTCAGGGAGAAGATTGTTTATATTTCCCGTGGCAGGCCCAAAAAATGGGGTAGGGTATGGGACCAATGGAACTCATTCCGTGGGGATATATGCGACCCCCCTTTCGTTGATCCTCCTGACACTCCTTGTTCCCCTTGACTGTACGTTTCGACTCCTTCCTGTACTGTGTTATCGATAGTTCACTGGCTCTGGGTCCCCCTCCTCCCCCCCCCTTTTTTATTCTCCTGAAGGTTCTCCTGTTTTTACATATTGTCTTTGGACTGTCTCGCCCCGCATCATATGAAACAGACATAATAATTAGGGCATGGCCTTGTTTTTCTTTACTTCGTTTTTTCTTTGTTTGGTTGTTTAAAATTGAAGCCTTTCTATATCCTGTCGTTACGGAATTGACCGATATCGTGCATCATGGCTGCCGGACCTCTGGTTGTCGGCTGATGAGCTGTGTAACATTACATTGTTTTGCGATACTGCACTAGCCGGCCCAGTGGGTTGTAGGCATATATCTGTATTTTATTTCTTGCAAATAAAGGTTTCTAATAAAAAAAATAAAAAAAAATCTGTTAGCCAGCCGAAGTTTCAGTGTTAGATGTCATTCTGGGAAACTCAAATGAGTACTTTGGTACTAGTATAGATTTAGCCTGAGGCTAGAAAGGGAGGGGTTTCATGGTTGGGTGGATTCATTACTCAATGCTTTGATTCAATAAACACCATCTAAAATGTTTAAAAAAAAGAAAACAAAACAAAAAAAAAAACAACCATACTTGCAAGAAATAGGAAGGAACTATCACATTAAATGATGACAACTCTAGCCAGTATTGAAAAACAGAATTACTAACAGAAACCTTTTCGGGTTGGAAGTATCACCGAAATTAAGACACCTCGAGATACAACGTATAGCCCTGAAGAAGTTTCGGGGTCATCCCATGTAACAGCGATGAAACACATGATGGCCAAGAAACAGGATAAGTGAAGTGCAGACTTCGCTTACAGAAGAACTCAAATAAACTACCTTGGTAAAGCACAAGAAAACGAACAGTGACTTATCAATCTATCACTCATGTTTGTAATTATCACACATGTGCAGAGGATTTGCATTTATTGTCTAGTGGCCATTTTTTGACCACACATTTGAGGATCTGGTGGTTTTCCCCTACCTTACTGCACCGTACCAGATTTCATGCTACAAACCTAACCTTTATGTGACAAGACCTTAGAGTGCCAATCTACTATTATTTACTACCAATTGTGTACACATTCTCAATCCCTATCAATTCTATGCACTGACACAGAGAGTTAATATTAAGCCAAGTTGGCCTTTGGGTTGAATGAACCACTTAGGTCAGAGGTCTATAAAAGAAACGAGCAGTAATGCAGAAATGCAACTGTGTTTAGAAGCAGTTCATGCTTTGTAGAGTAACATTTTTTGGACATAGATGAGATTTCTGAAATTTATTACGAAACTGTCCCCACCTCAGGACTTTATTGACAGACCAACTCAGGGAGCTAAAATTATTTGATTGCTTTTGCTAAGGACCTTGTGTACAGACAACCAGTGAATGGCTTCATTAAGCAGTTGGTAGTAGTCCTTACTTTGACCACCATTTAATATGGCATATTGGTCAATATATCAACATACAGGCATGCAGTGGGGCAGGTGAAGAAAGCCGGGCATATGAGATGATTTGGTGCCATTACAATCTGAGAATTGCTCCATAGATTAAGGTAATTTGCGTGAGGACATGGTGAAGCTTCTGGCAGGTATGGTCATCGTTTCAACTCCAGCTCTAGACTTGCCCTACATACATTCAGCATTTATGGAAGTGTTAACCCCTGCACAAGTTAAGGCTAAGGAACAGGATCATGATCCAGAAGATACATCAGAGATGACTGGTAACAAGGATGCCACATCTTTTTTTGTTCAGTAATGGACTCAGTTTAAGTTCTGGAAGATCCAGCCTATCACGAATGGGAAGCAGTAGGCCCCCCCATAAGAGCATGCACCCTGGGGAAAATCTGTCAATAACATCTGACAGGTCAGATGAGTGGAGAATTGATTAATCCATTGTTTCTGTGATTTTACCTGACTTTCCATCAAGATGACCCGTGCTTCACAATCCCCTCTTTTAATGTTGTACTACGGATTCAATAAGCGAGGATAGCTCAAAGAGATAGACCCTGAAATGTAAGGCAAGCCAGGAGATACAATTGCATTGCTCACAGTACAAGCAGTCTGGGTACAAACACAATAATCCTCCCCTAGGAGAGTAGTCGAAGGGACAAGAACACCTCCTTCTAAGACAACCTCCTCTCAGTCAGTTAAGTCTCTTTTGAGATGACCCACTACAGCCCGCTGCAGAAAATGATCAATGGCTTTATCTCTAGTAATCGGTGAAACAGTGGCTCCAGGCTTTGTGTTTGCCCATGTTATTGACTGGGTGAGAGAGGGGTGGCCTGACCCAGCCTCTGTCAGGCACTAATGGGCACAAATAGGCCAGATCTGGGCCCTGTCTTATCCCGTGCCTCATCTTAGTGTGATCAACTGTCTGTAATTTTCACCGACGGTCTGTAAATTTGCCCTACCGTCCATTGTCCGTGATTGATATCTTAAAGGATGGCATTTGTCCGTATTTTAGCTAAAGGAAAAAAGTTAATTTCCACTATTGAGATTCTCCAGCTGAAGTGGAAGTGAGGGAGTCTCCCTTATTGCATTCCGGTGGGAAGGGCAGACAGCTAAAATAAAAATTAATGAGCATTTGTTTCAGGGTGTTGGCTTTCTTAAAGAAATGCAAATGTGTGCAATTGGTTAATTGGCAAATGTTAAGGCTGCTTGAGAGGCATTTATTGATGAAGCCAAATGAAGGTTCCTGATGACAAAGAAATCTTATTTTGAGAGGTTACTGAAAGGGTGTTCCAAGCTGAGCTGTGGGAGCTCTGGGTTTAATGAAGAGTGATACATGTTTGAATTTGTATCTTTATTCTAAATTTATATGTGCATTCAGTGGCAGCCTGTAATACTGGGTAAAATGTATGTTTAAAATAACATGCGCAGTGCTTCAGGGACCTCCTAGCACTAAACATATGCAAGTCCCTTTTCCCTGCTGCACCAAACAGGATTAAAGTCTGTGTACTCTGTTTGCACACATATACATTCACTGTGACTGCATTAACCAATAGATGTTTCATAACATAAAATAGTGCATTTTCTACTAATTAGTTTAATGTTTATCTACTTATCAGTTAAGGTGAGTTTTTTTATATGTAGTTACCTGATGGTGATAGATCAACAAAATAGTTACAGAATATTTTGCTCTTTTAGCCACATCTTTGATTCCACCTGCATGCTCACCAATAAACGAATTAGGAGTTCACATTCATCGTTTATAGGCATGGGAGAATAAGTGGTTTGCCCCGAATCACCTGATGTTGAGCCGATTCTGAGACACAAACCTGGTTCCCCATGTTCAAAGACGATAGCAGCCGTGGCCCTAAGGCAACTTCCTGGGTAGAGGGAAGGAGGCTGGCAGAAGCCACATGAAAGCTCAGCTCATTATGGGCTTGAGGTTCCTGTAGGAGCTGAGCCAGTGCCAGGCTTCAGACTCAAGACTGGCCCAAGCTTTCAGTGGCTTGCCCTATTCCAGACTAGCTATATAAAGTCTACAAAGTCAGAGATATCAGGATATGGTGTCTTGCCTTACCTTAACTTCATTAGGGATCTTTCTTGTTTTAGATATTGTGTCAGATTAACACTGCCTTCCAGTTTTAACGGGGATTGTGAAAAATACATTAATCTAGTCAGTGGCTTCAGTGCACTATGTGTGACCGGGAGGCCTGGGTTCAAATCCCAGATTTCCTGCATGGCTAAATTGTGTGATCCTAGTCAGATCAATTTACTTGATAGTGACATTTAAGAGCACCTTCAAGTAATTCAGTTTAAGACGGACTGTGTACAAATAAATCACATGTATGTTTTATTAGCGTGGAATGTTTCACCATCCATGACAATAATATTGTCCATATGTAAGGGACACTAGATAATTGGTTCACTTTGTTTACTCCTAGTGTTATCAAGGAGAAGGGTTAGAGAATGTTTTAAAGTTCATGTTTAAAACATTCACTTTAAATAAATGTCAATGCAATGTGGTGATCTAATGCACTTAACTAAAACACTACCAAATGTTTTTAAAACTATTTTATTGTTGCATGCCAACAAGATGTTACATAGCTTGATAGTAACCAAATCTATAGCAATAGATTCCATCATACAATTACAGAAGAACAGTCCTGGGCTATTTCTGAAGAGTTACCATACAATTTTTACTTTTTTCTGTGTTACAAACTGACCAATGGAAAACTGTCCCTACCCACTACCCACCCCCCCGACCAGGTGCCGTTGCTTTTACTATAAACGTAGAAAAGCAGAGCAATAAACCCTGTGGTGCTTAATAGAAATCGTTCTCTAGGGGACATCCTGACAGTGTGTCGAAGATAGGCACCCTTAATTCACTGCCTTTAGTTAACTTTGACTACACAAATACTAACTATGGTGACATCTTGTTTGTGAGAAGAGTGAGTTGGATTGGTCCTTTGTGTAAGTCTATCTGCGGAGATTGTGTAGTAATAAACTGTAGGTCACCAGCCCTTGCTGGGAAACTGATTAGAGGTTGGCACAGAAAATCAGGGAGTGAACATACCCAAAGGCTCAGCATTATGCCCCTGTTGTTTTTTAAAGGCTTCTTAAACCCGTAGGTCATCCTAGAAGCATGATTATGAATGCACTCCCCTTTCCGCAGACATCTAGGGATCATTTTCCCATAGAAACCAGGAACAGATATCTGGCTTTGTCTGGGCTGGAAAATCCAGATTGACTTAAAGTACGCTGCAGTAGTCGGCTGCCTCATAATGAAGTGGTCGTCGTTGATAGCCCTAGAAGTGAAGAAAATATAAGCAACTTGAGTACTAGAGTGAATGAGAACCCAGCCACACTTAAGGGTCAGTATATACCTCATGGTGGATGTATAGGAGGAAAATCTACTGAAGGCCCACAGTCGTATTTAAGAGCTTCTGATGATCAGTATCTAAATATTATTTCATGGAATATCGCAGGGTTAACATCAAAAATAAATGATCCGGAATGGGGTAGCTTTGTAGAAAGTAGCCATATTTGTCGTATTATAGGGTGGGGTACACTACATATAGCATAGAAGCCCGACACTCGAGATTTGGTAGACCTGCAGGTGGATTGTTAATCTGGGTAAAATTATCATTGAGTAGTACTATAAAACAGCTAAATATTGAGCCACGGGAAATGTTAGGCCTTGATTTTATCTCAGTAAAAGGGAATATGCATTTGAGGCTAATACATTTGTATAACCGGTACAGTAGTCCCCTTAAGTATTCGGACACTTTACTAACCCTGACTGAGTTCCTTGATAGTTCATGCAACGGCTATTATCTTGTTGTAGCCGGAGATGTTAACAAGACCCATGAACCTATAGAGTACATCCAAGATCTGGTACAGTAGGAAGAGCAAGCTAGAGGTATCAAAAAGCTCCAAATACCTGCACTTTGTCATGCTTGCTGTCCTCGTAGGCATCATCCCCGTTCTGTCCGCAAGCGCACTTCTTCCCGGGCCTATATATAGCCCATGGCTGGCGCAGAACGTTGCTTTGCGTTCTAGCGTTTGTCTATTCTTCATATTTCTTGATTCCGTCTTCACTGTTGCCTGACTTCCGGTTTTCCCCTGCGTGTTGTCTGTGCTAGACTCGCGCTCCGAACTCTACTGTTTACTCGGCGTTTGGCTGAGTTCCTTGCTGCCTTTTTTCCTTCGTTTTGATCCCAATCATTTATCCCGCGTCTGAAGTCAAGACGCGACCTCCGGAGCCCCCTTCCATTCTCCCAGTGATCCGCCCGACAGCCGAAGTTTCTCCCGCTGTCCAGCCGGCCACATCCCCCTTTGCTGGTAGTTCTTCCCTCCTCCGTGTTCCGTCCTCCGGCCGGAGTTGTCTCCCGTCGGCTGACCGGAAACAGTTCTCCTCAGCCCGACATTTCGTTTCGGGGCTCTGTAATGTATATTTATTTATGTGTGGGCTGGTTGTGGAACTTGCGAGGATTCTTCTGAAGGACCTTTGGAGTGGTTTCTGGCACATCTCTTCTGAATCCCGGCAACAGCGCGTAGCGCTGCTTATATACTTGTATAGAAAAAATGCTGTTCTACATGAGATAATTTACCAATAAGAAATTTACCTCTTTCCTGGCAGATATTCTTCCTGTATGGATTGCTACCTTTTTGTACCAATATTCACAAGAGCATTACTACCTTTACTCCATTATTCACAAGGACATAGGGTGGGTGAGATTGTTGCACATTTCATATTTAAGTTTCCAATTTAGAGATCAGATAAGTTGTATTACTGATAATATTTATTTCCCAGCTTTTAGAATTGACTCAAGTTTCTGCACCTCATCCAACAAGGGATACATTCCTGTAAGGAAGCAAGGTATACACATAGCATTAGAACTATTAGAATAGTAATGTCTGCGTGATTTCAGGTTATTAACGCCTTCCTTCCCTCTACAGCCCTCCACATTGCTACCTGTCCACGAAGAAGTTCCATAGCCAAGATTTCTACCCCTCTTTCTTTGTTTTGTTTCCCTTCTTTCCCCTTGCGTGCCCTTTGTGCTCTAGTGTCTGATAGAGGCAAAGGGCCGTAGGGGTAGGTTGAGGACTTTTCTACGGATTCCTGATGCTCCTGCAGAACGGGCCTGGTGAACCATTACACACTGAAAAGAATATCACAGCTTGGTCAGCAAGTAGTGTCTTTTACTCTTACAAATGGGGTTCTTGCTTGTAACGGGCATACTTCCTCAGATGTATAGGCTAAAACTACTTTTAAAAGGGGTAGAATTGGTTTTTATCTTGGTAGACCTTGATCTATGGTCCAATATTCATGATATAACTGTCCTGGACAGAGAAAACAGTGATCACAATGCACTGTTTTTGGACTTATCAGGCATTATTCTTCCCCAATATCAAATAAACCCAGTAGTTGCCCCTATCATTACATCCAATAATAAAAGGAGAATAAAAAAGCCGCAGATAATTTCAGATGAGACAGATTTATCGTCAATTTACACAGAGGTATCTGAGGCTATAGTTATACTGGGAAATCAGGACACAAGTGAAGACATTACTCTGCCTACCTTTTTACATTTATCCTCTAAAATAAAGTCTATTGTAAGTAAACAGTGTAACTCTAAAACATCCACTGCTAAAGTTGTTCCATGGTATAATGAAGATTGCAAACATAAAAAATTAGAATTAACAAGGGCAGTCAAGAATGGAATAAGGGGTGAAATAATTGTCTCAAGAAGAGCCTATAAGAGAACACAGGGTAAGGCCAAAAGGGCATTTTGGCACTTACTATCTAAAGGCCATAAAGAGCCAGTTAGCTAAACAGATTTTTAAATACAACCAGAAGTGTGGGAAGAGCATTTTCAGAGCCAGTTTTCAGGGAAAGCGCCCTTCTTGGAGGAGGATATAGCTATGTTAAATAGAGGCCCCCTCATAGTGCACTGCATGGAAGAAGTTGATTTTACACTAGAGGAGACTATTAATCCGATCTCATCCCTACAATCTGGAGAGGCCCTAGGATTAGACAGGTTACCTGGTGATTTATATCGCTCAGAACCAAGTGTATGGGGCTCGTTACTCCATTCAGTGTATTCAGCCATGACACGTGGTGGGGATATCCCTGACACGTGGAAAGGAGATAAAATTATTGTCATTTTCAAAAAGGGCAACAAAGGAGACCCGGGAAACTATAGGTCCATCAGCCTTATAGATGTATCGCAAACAAAATTCAGTAAAATGATTCTAACGCATCTTCAAGGCTGGATGGAGGATTCTTGTATACTTTCTCAACTGCAAGCTGGTTTTAGACCCTCTATGAGTACTCTAGATAAGGTGTTCTGGTTTTTACTGTTAATGTGGAAGGAGGTAATTATTCTTAAGGGCCATCTGTACGTCGTATTTGTAGCTTTAAAAACAGCGTTCAACTCAATAGAGCGTGCTAAGCTGTGTGCTGCCTTAAGTGATCTTGGTCTCCCGGGGGTGGTTGCTCCAACTTTTGGTTCGGTTGCATACTGGAAATTATGCAAATGTCAAATGGAATACAGATGGCAGACTAACAAAAAATATCCCAGTATTAAAAGGGGTACGCCAAGGTTGTGTCTTAGCGCCAACCTTGTTCACTTTATATATGAATGGGCTCATTAAATATCTCCATGATTGTGGAGGGGATCCCCCAAAACTGGCGGGTAAACAAATCCTCTGTCTTCTATTTGCAGACGATATGCTGCTTATCTCCTGCGGGGATTCAGAAAGTATTAACAAAGTTTGCAACCGCCTGCAAAGAAAGAGGTTTAGAAATAAACTGCTCAAAGACTAAGTTTATGGTATTTAACCTGTATAAGTTTACAAAGAATAAATTGAGGTTAGGCTCCAAAAGACTAGATCAGGTCAAGGTTTTTGACTACTTGGGGGTTAGACTAAGTGAGAACATGTCTTGGATTCCCTAAATAAGGGTGGAGCAAGCCTGAGGACAGTGCGCCTTGTAAATGTGATGACTATTCGCTGCAAGACACTATGCACTTTATGTTTTTGTGTTCCTTTTATCATGAAAAAGGTTTATTCTTCCACTGGTAAAAGAGAAAGCATTCCTTCAGGCGAAACCTGCACTATGGCACTTGCAATTAATGGAATCGCCTGTAATTATGTTTGGTGTGGCAAGTTTCCTGGTCACATCATCCCGCAGTAGAAGGTTAAGACCAGCAGTGCAACAGGAGAGGGATTTTTTGATAACAGAAGTGTATTGTATATGACTAACTTATTCTTAATGGTATACTGTGTTGTCTTTTAAATTGATTGTATGATATATCTGAGCAACTGTTTTTACTTTTTGTATAGCATGCTTTTATGACTTTTAATAATCGAATAAAGTGGTTTTGAAAAAAAAAAATCCCTAAATACAAAGAGTGCACTCTCTCTGCAACATGTAGATTTTGCAATAATAAAGAAAGCCAAAAGCTCCCCTTTCCTTCCAATTTCTCCAGTTTTAGAAATACATTGGTCAGAGGGGAAGGGTGCAGCTTTATACAGGGCAGAATTGTGGGGGATGAAACAATTGAACCAACTAGAAGTATCAGAAAACAAATTTCTACGAGCAGCCTTAAACTTTCCAAGGAATACACCATTATTACCCCTGTGGCTTGAAGTCTATTACCCATTCTGCTGTCTCGAAGGTGCTTTTGTTCTGGATCAGACTTTAAACCAGCCAGACACAGATTCCTTTCAAGGAGGCTACGGAGAAATTACTAACCTATCATAGTCGTACTGGGCGCTTGATATGGTTTCATAGAGTAAAGATCTGACTCTATAATTTGGGACTGGGTTTTATGTGGGAAGATCCGAAATCAACCACACAAAAAAATGGGGTCTCATTTAAAAAAGAGATTTTGGGTATTTATTGATTCCTCATACATTGAAACCAGGACCACCGGCTCTCTAACAATCTGTTTTCTTGATATTAAAAGTTGGTTTATGCTTGAATCTTATATGGATGAAATTGAACCCCCTCAAGCACATGCACTTTATGTACAGTATAGAACTGGGGCTCTTCCACTAAATGCGTTGCGAAGCACCTGGAATAATGCTTCTGTAAACTCACTTTGTCCCCTATGTAAGGTTAGCCCTGAAACTGTAGATTACTTTTTATTTTTCTGCCCGTCATATGCAAAATTGAGAGAAACCTGGATTATTCCAGCTTGTCGTGTGTTATTCTTCTCACGCCCTAAAGAAGCATTGCGTGTCTTTTCATCAGACACAACTAGGTGGCTTGTTTTCACACTATCTAGATACTTGCTTTATTCATGGTGGAGAAGATCTTGATCCGGTTAGAGCACAGGTTATTAATTAGGGATTTATACCGGGAAGGAAGAAGTTAGGCCCCTCTGACTGGTTATTTGAAATGAATCCTATGGCTGTTATTAAACCCATATTATAGCTTTTAAAGAGCTGATACATTTCTATCTTACTTTTTATTGTTATATTTTTACAGAGTATCGCTCGATAACCTCTTTCTAATCATAATTTTAAATGTTGTAATCCAGACCGAACTTTGTACTTATAAAAGTGAAAAGCTGTAGTTTTTTGTATTTATTTTAATTGAATGTGTTGTGTGTTTATGAATGTATATGTCTACTGGAATGCTCTATAATGAAATGTTTTCTTATTTTGAATGATCATGTTATTGATCGAAATAAACTACTATAACGCCTTTAGTAGTTTCCTAGATGCGGCAAGAATAACGACTGTATACAAACTGAGAATCCATATGCCGGTGGTTTATGGAGGGAGAGTATCATCCTTGGGGCAGTTTTTAAAGCCCTACAGCAAAATAGTTCATGCCTTGCCACTAAAATATTTTATCAGACCGGCTCATTTCTCCCTGTGTGACAAAGTGCCCTCAGATCGAAAACAAGAGAGCGAGACCATGGCCTAATTTATGAGAACCGGAGGAAGTAAGGGCCATATGTACGAACACATTTTCTCATAGGCACAGAATGGGTAAACACCTTTGATACATCTGGTCTTAAATCCTTCCAGAGAAGAGTAATATTGCATTTTGATAGAGGAAGAGGTAGGTTGAGGAGCTTGGTGGCAGGTTTCTTGAACTTAGGTCAGGGGAATGTGCCCAATAGGACCACTTTTGGGAAATGTGTTAGTACACAGTTCATCATGGTCAACAGCACCTAGAGAACTCTCTGCTAGTATAAAAAGAATGTGGGGCAAGACCAAAGCTTATGAAGCAAATCAGCACCTAATTGCATACAGCGAGGACATACAGCTGCAGTTCGCAGATATATTTTTTTTTATTCAGACAGGTTTTAGGTAGGCTTAGTTCAGAATATTAAATTGAATATGAATTGAATATTACTTTAAACGGGGCCCTTGGGATACTATGTGGGGATATTTCAATATTTCAGCCTATTCCATATCGTGCAGAGGTTTGGCCATGCCAGTCTCCCAGTTAGTACGGAGAGAAGCTCTGTAGTGGTCCCCATGTTACAGGCAAGCTCCAGTACACCCCTCTTATCAGTTTGTTGCCAGTCTCTATGGTGTAAAGCTTTTGTTAAACCTCATGTGGGGTTGGTGCTAGGTGACAGATGTGAAATAGGACATTTAATGATTGTTTAAGGTGTTCGTAACAAAGGAATTGACCCGGGTGAAGACTGACATATGGGTTTGAAAATCTAGTAGCTCACTGTCAACAAACAAATGACCCAATTTTGAGACGCCTGCAGCATGCCCCTGACGGAGTTGCCTTGAGAGAAGCCATCTTGTGCAAGTGTGGAGGCCCAACAAAGGTATTGCAGGAGTGTAGGGTTTCTTCGTGTTAGTGAGTTCACGGGTTCTACTAAGGTAAGAGAAAGATGGGTGGAATAACCCTGGTTGGTGTAGGATAGAATGGTCCTTAAGAATCAATGAGTAGTGCAGTAATCCTCCTTAAAGTATTAACGGGCAATCCCCGTCTGATGCAGGGGGTGACCAGAGAGCCAGCAAAACACCTATTGGAGCAATGCAGCTAAATAATGGCATTCTAAGTCTGACAAGCTAATCCACATGCAGTCATGGGCATCTTTAGAGTGAAAAGAGCAGCCCAGTGGTGCACCAGCCTCCAAATCCGATGTGGGATGTGTTAAAAGGTCTGAAGAAGAAACTAGGGATGAGCAGGTGAAGATTTGCAAAATAATGCAATAAATGGGGTAGCACCACCATATTCGCTAGTGCAACGTGTCCCATTACTGAAAGTGGAAGAGAAGACCAAAAAGCTAACTGGGATCGGACAACAGTGTCGCTTGCCCAGATTTTCATACTGCAAGTCAGTGAGGGATAATAGTAGATATTAATACATAGGTTTCGAAAGGTAACCGATTTCCAGGTCAATCAGGGGTTTAACTGTATATAAAGGGGAAAATACTACCATAAGTTAAAGCAACACTTCTTACATTATAAAACTGTTATTACATTTTTACATTTTGCTTGTGTAATTTACATCCCAAATAGTTTGACGATTCTGCATGTACTTTGGCACTTAAGGATGAGCCAGATCGCTGGTTCAGCCTTGGCTCAACTGCAGAACCATTTTAAGACATGGACAGAGTGGGCAATTGCCCAACACAACCTTCCCAGGGGTCTGGACCATGCTCACTCTTCACAGGCACAACCAACGGACCATTGTAACAGCTCTCAGGTTGGGTGGGTGCTGCTTGTTCATCCACTTGACAGTGCCTCTTTTGTTTCTCTTCTCTCTGCTGAGAAAAATACCCCGGTACAAAATACTTTCCGATACTCATGGCTGGCCCGCCTAGTCTAATTTAAGGAATTTACCCACCTTGTTTTCCACTTACTTATTTACCCGGTTCTTAGCAACAACCCTTTTAATCAGTCGCTATGGATCTCCAACTTGATCTCGATTTGATACTGCTCTTTATATTTATTTGTCTGGTATTCTAAGCTCCCAGTTCTGAACTTAATGTAGAGTCCTGAAGCACACTCTAGTGCTGTAAGACTGCAGACAAGTGGGTACCTCACATCCTGACTTTAGGTGTGAAAATTTTGCTCACCCTATCTGCCCTGCCTCATTAATTTAAATATTTTTATTTTTTTTATTTTTTTTGTGTTCAAAAACCTTTATTTGAGCAAGCACAGAAAAATACAAGAATGGGCCTACAACCTCACGGGCTGGCCGCTAATAATAAGGCACAAGGCATGAATTAGAAATATACACCCGTGGTCAGGCACAAATCAAGTACCAAGCATTACTCCCAACATATCACAGAGCATATTGAATTTTTATTTTATACAAAAAGAAAAACAAACACTAAAAAGGCGAATGCACTGTAATCAAGGTCAGCTCAAAGAACGGAGGGGATGGTCTACAATCAGGGGAACATACCAAGAGCCCTGAAGCTCTAACAAGGTCGGGGGGGGGGGGAGCAGCGGGGAGAATCGGAAAGTCACAAAACAGTATGAAAAGGTTCCGGGAACGCCCGCCTAGGGAGATAGGACAACATCAGTAGTGCCTACAAGGGGAGGGGTACAGATATCCCCACGGTATTCATTCCACTGGCCCCAAATCCTCGTCCACGCCCTGGGTCTGCCCCTGGCCACATATACAGTCTTCTCACGAAACATGGACCAGTCCATGTTGTCCTCCCATTTCGAGACCTCAGGGGGCCTGGATGCGCCCCAGAGTTGCGCAATATCCCGTTTCGCAATCATGTAACCCAGGGTAGCCCATCTGGTCTGGTCCACAGAGTAGTCAGTGGGTTCCCACACATTCAACAGACATCGTCGCGGCTCCGGCCGCAGGGCAACACCAGTCACAGCAGTCATCACATCAAGTACCGCAGTCCAGTAAGCCACCACAACCGGGCACTCCCAAAGAATGTGTAAAAAAGTAGCACTCGACCCACAACCACGCTTACATAACCCATCCAAGGAAAAGCCCATTGTCACCAGACGCGGACCAGTGACATACACTCGATGAAGGATTTTAAGTTGAACCAAACGGAGACGGGCAGGAATGGCTACCTCTTTGGGAGAAGAGATCGCCGATTGCCAATCCTCGTCGTCCAGTTCCAACCCATCGCCGACCCAAACCTCCCGAAGTCGGACCAATAAGTCCGCCCGATTATTGATCAGCTTCTTATAGATCAGGGAAATAGTGCTATCAGGCAGGTGCCCGTCAAGGACACGATCCTCGAGGGGGGAAGACTCGGGCAGGGCCTCATCAGGAGTCAAGACTGAGGCGAGGGCGTGTCGGACCTGCAAATAACGAAAAAATTCCCTACCATTCAAACCATATTCCGCCTGGAGGGCCTGGAATGACTTCACACTGCCTTTCGAACATACATCACCCACCTTACATATCCCAATCATATCCCAGCGGTCGAAGCCCTTAGTAGACCAGAGACACCCCAAACGTTCTGAGGCATAAAGCGGCGTCGCCAGTGTCATTCGATCCCCCCATCCCAAACTCACATTAGCGGCACGCCACACATTTACTGCAATCCTGGACGGGCCCACAAGATGGCGCCCGGCTGATCGAGAATAAAGCGCTCTATTAAAGTCCCCACCCGGCAGCTGTAGTCTATCCATCTCCAATGCAGGAATACGACCCGGTGAAAACATCACGTGATTAATAGCAGACAACTGAGAAGCCCAATAATATCGCTTGATATCGGGGAGCGCCATGCCCCCGTCGTACCAAGGGATGGTGAGTTTCGCGAGGGCAATACGTGGACGCCCGTCCCAAATCAATTGCCTTTGAAGACTCTCGATCTCTCGGAAATAGGTCTTGGGGATAGCGTCATAGGAGTTCTGGAGCGCGTAGAGGAACCGCGGCAAGGACATCATTTTAAACAGAGCCGCCCTACCCAAAGGAGACAAAGGAAGCTTACGCCAACGGGCCACGTCCAGTCGCAATCTAAGCAACGGGGGGAGGAGATTACGCTCAAATCGGAGCGAGGAGTCCAACGTAATAAAAATCCCTAAATATTTGAAGCCAGACTGGACCACCTGGATAGGAAGTCTGTTCGGCAATGGGGGTAAAACACCCGAAAGAACATACACGCAGGACTTGGCCCAGTTAATAACGAGGCCTGAGTTGGCACCAAAGGAAGTGAGAACGTCAAATAAGACAGTCAGAGATTTACGCGGGGAGGTGAGATATAAAAGAATTTCGTCCGCGTAAAGCGAAACGCGGTCCTCAAAGTCCGGAGACCAGCGAATCCCCTTGAGCGAAGGCTCCCACCGAAGCCAAGCAGCCAATGGTTCCAAGGCGAGTGCAAAAAGCAACGGAGACAAGGGGCAGCCCTGACGGGTACCCCTACCAAGGGCGAAAGGGGCCGAAACTCTACCATTTACCACTACTTGTGCCAGAGGGTCCGCATATAATAACTTGATCCAACCAATAAACTCAGGCCCGAAACCAAATTTCTCAAGAGCCGCCCAAAGATAAGGCCACTCCACAGTGTCAAAAGCCATTGAGGCATCCAGCGATGCCAAAATGGCCGGCTCCGTCAGAAGCCCCGCCCTCGCAATCGCACCGTGGAGACGACGAAGGTTAAGAGCCGTGTTGCGATGCGGGATAAATCCGGATTGATCCGGATGGACCAAGCCACTAATGACCGTCAGGAGGCGGGACGCCAGGAGTTTCGCCAATACCTTGGGTTCAACATTCAGCAGGGATATGGGCCTATAGGATGAACAAAGGTCCCGTGGTTTACCATCCTTGGGGATGACAACTATCGTGGCCAATCGCTGATCATATGGGAGAATACCCCGTTCCCGGGACTCCAGAAACATGGCGCGAAGATACGGCGCCACTCTGTCGGGACGCAACTTGTACAGTTCAATCGGCAACCCGTTCGGGCCCAATGCTTTGCCCGAACGGAGTGAACGGATGGCAGTAGCTATCTCATCAACAGTAAAGGGGGAATCCAACGCTACACGATCCAAATCGGAGACACTGGGCAGAGCTATATCACGCAATAGAAGGCGAGAGTCAGCCACATCTCTCACAGACACAGGGGTATACACCACACGGAAGTACTCAGCAAAACAGTCAACAATTCCAATCGGGTCCGTCACACTCTCACCACTCGAAGACTGAATCACGGGCACCACACGATTAGCTCTCTCCTTCTTATCCAGCCATGCCAGCAATTTACCCGCTTTGTCACCCACATCATACAAACGACCCTGTTGCTCCCGAAACATCACTTTAGCAGCATCCGTGACCATAGATTTGTAGGCAAATTGTTTCAGACCCAGGGCGTGGAGTTTCGCAGACGTGACACCAGATTCCAAAGCATCCTCCAACGCAGAAATCTCTCCCTCAAGGTCCACCACCTCCCTATTCCTCGCCCTCTTAGCTTCAGCAATAAGGGAGAGGGCCTGTCCACGAATCACCGTCTTAAAGGCCTCCCATAGGGACACAGCTGAGGAAACCGATCCCTCGTTATCCAGAAAATACGCGTCCAAAGACCGAAGCAAAAGGCTGCGGGTCTCGGGAGAGGTAAGGTACCACGGATTGATAGGAGCCACCCGGCCCACTGCCTCCACTCCAACCTCAAAACGAAGCCAGAGCGGAGAGTGGTCAGAAATACCCCTGGGTAGGTGTACAATCTCACGCACCGCTGGTGACTGAGCCGCAGGCATCAGGAAATAATCCAGCCTAGACAGACTCCCATGGGCCCCAGAATGAAAGGTGTACTGAAGCTGAGTAGGATGCAAGAGCCTCCAGCAATCCACCAAGCCAAAGGTATCCAAAAATCCACCCAACCACTGTTGGGCCGCAGGAGTATCTCTAGGGGGGTGGCGATCGTGGAGACCGGAGAACACCGAATTAAAATCACCAGCCATAAAGAGAGTACTATCAGGGAGGTCCAACAAGACACGGCCCAAATCGGAAAAGGTAGAAGTCTGCAAGCCGGGGGGCACGTAAACAGTAAATAAGGAGAGGGCACGACCCTCATAGCGACCCACAAGGACAGCATATCGCCCCCGATCATCCTGAATCACATCATCAATAGCTAGGGGGAGGGAAGCCCGAACAAGGATACCCACACCCCTAGAACCCGAGGTAAACCCCGAATGTGCTACGAGGCGATAGCCCCACCTATTCATAGCATGACAAACATTGCCTACCAAATGGGTCTCCTGCAGGAAAACAATATCAGGAGATAAACGTCGTATACATTTCAACACCACACTTCGTTTGATACGATCTCCCAGACCGTTAACGTTCCACGAAACAAATCTCAACCCGCTACCCCCCATCCCACCCAGCAAAGCCAAAACCCCCCACCAATGAGCATGACACAAGAAACATCTTCAAATACAGTATAAAGTCGCCTTGAAAACAGAACACACAAACAACGAACTTCCCAACCACCCACCCTCCAAATAACAAGAAAACGTCCCCCACCCTGCACCCCTGCATAAAGCTAAAAAGCCACCCCAACCTGCAGTGTGCCTGTCGCCCAAGAACCCCTATTCTACACAAAGACCCCGGAGGAGGAAAGGCTCCGTCCCACCCGCCACCCCAATCAAGGCCAATAACGAGAAAAAGAACATACATCAAATCAAATAAGCAGTAGAGGATCAGAGGCATACACTCCTGGAAAAGTTATTCAAAACAAGGCACCAGGCAAAGACGAAATGTTCAGCTCTCTACACCACCTTCAGCACCACCCGGGTGGGCATCGGACTCAGTCTCAGGAGGTCGGCTAGGCAAGGAGTCCAGCCAGTCATTCACAGCATCCGGCCAATCAAAGAAGAAAGTTCGGTCATTATACTCAACCCGCAGCCTGGTCGGAAAAAGCATAGCGTAGCGCATCCCCAAGTCCCTAAGACGCTTCTTGGCACCACGAAATCCCATCCGCTGCTTCTGGACCTGTTGGGAAAAGTCCGGATAAAAGTTCACCGTGGCATTCTCAAAGGCCACCGGGCCCTTCACCCGTGACGCCTGCAGGATAGCGTCCCGATCTCTATAGTGGAAAAGCTTTGCAACAATAGGTCTCGGCGGGGCACCCGGCTTACCCTGGCCCCCCGGAACACGATGTGCACGCTCCACTGTGAAAAATTTACTAAGGCCAGATGGAGAAAGGTGGTTTTGGATCAGGTCTTCAACCAGGAGATCAACCGAGTGGGGTTCTGGGTTCTCCGGCACACCAACCACGCGAACATTACAGCGACGTGCCCTGTTTTCAAAATCTTCCAAGCGCCGGGTCATGAAATCGTTCACCCTACGGAGATTGCCAATCTCCGTCTGTATCTCAGAGACGTCCGCCGTAAGGCTGGATGACTTGATGTCCAACGACTTCACCTTTTAGTTCGTTTTGGAGAGATCGGCTCGAATTAGGTTCACATCGATAGCCACGGTGTCAATTTTGTGGGCCAAGGTTTCATACTGTTGGCCTATTGACTCCCTCATGCCAGAAATGGCGCCCATGATGTCCTGCAAGGAAGGCTCCGTCGACGCATCCACGACGTGGTCAGACGCACTGGGACCGGGCAGGGCAGCTCCGGGGGACCCCTTAGAGTGGGTATAACGGTCCATGACGTTAGATTGGACCGGACCCCCGCGCAGAGGTGTCTTCGTCTTCCGCGTCTCCCGGTCCCCTCTGCCCGCCATTTTGGAGATGCGTGACAAGGATATTCACCCGGGTCAACGGACCGGGCACCAGGAATGGAGGCCTCGGGACCAAAGGACCGCAACAAGAGTATCACTAGGATAGAAGCAGCCAAATAGGAGAATAGGCCAGCCAAAGGCCCGACAGCCGACTCGTGCCCTGGAGCCAGCTCTGGCCCGACCCTCTCGCCGATGTCCCAGTCAGAGGCAGAATCGAAACCGAAACTTAAGAAGGGGACCCACAAGTCCAATCCCCCTGCCGTTGTTGTTCAACTCCAAGACGGCCACCGAACCTCACCCAGACCCGGGCGCACCTCAAGGGCGGAGCCCAAAAGTTCAATTCACCATAACTCAGGCATCCGGTGTCAAAATAAATTTCTGAAAGGTCCAGGTAGATCAGCCCAACGTCCTCTATACCAATCCTCGCGAAAAATCAGGATTTATGCAGGATATTATGCCGGGAGCGGCGGGGGTCCGGGGAGCGCTGTGCTCACGCGGCCATCTCGGATGCCCGCCAAGCTCCTCCTCCATTAATTTAATTTTGGTTTAACGTTGACTGGAGGTTGAGGTGAGCTAGATGTTTTTGTTCAACTTTTCTAAACTAGCAGATAGTCACTTACCTTAATCTTTCCCACACTGTATGTCAGCCTTTTTAAAATGTTTACAAACAGAATCAAAATGTTGCTGTTGCTATCTCGCCGAGAAAGTTTGGGTAAATCTGGATAGGGTTGATGCCTTTGACAGTGTGCTTAAGGGCATGAATTTACTAGTAAACAAGGACATATTTTGCCATCTGAATGTACCATACCTAGAGGAATTCTCATAAAGATCATAGTGAATAAATATTGCTATGTAGAAATTAGTAAATAAATGCACTGACAAAGTAGTGGGGTAAGTCCTCTCCTTGGTTGTGTCCATAAAATTGATCTTTTGTCCTGAGTTTTTGTTCAGAATTTTGACCCTTTGCCCTGATTTTTGACACTTCTGTCCAGAATTTACCTCCATCTCAGTTGGTTACCCTGCCTCATCTCCACGTGTGTCATGCTGCGGGATGCTAAGAAGCACTTGATGCGCAAAGCAGCTTTGCTACACCTCGTCCACCTCCTGGCAGGTTGCTGGCTGAAGTGATTAAGGGCGTTGAAGTCCTTCTGCCCCTGAACAAAGAAAAGTCTCAGAACCTTGGAAAGGTTCAAAGAGTATCCTTTTCTGTTTTGTGATAGCATGTGCAGCATGTGGAGTGCTGTAAGAATGGATGGTAAGAAGTCAAAGGAAATTGTTGAACCTGAGAAAGGGAATATGACACATTATATATTCAGTGCCTCATTTACAAGCCCATTGTGCTGCAGGTGCGTCACTTTTTTGGACACAACGGTGGTGAAGTGTACCTGCCCATAATTACACAGCCATGTAAAGTCTCCCTGCGTGGGGAGGCGTAGAATTCTGATGCATTCTCAGTTTTACAAAATGTTGTATATTTGGGAATGGTCAAGTTCCATGGATGTTGCATGGGAACACCCACAGCAACACCCATGGAATGCCACTTTCACACAGAGTAATGCATGAAAGGGGCCCATATATACAAGCCCATAAAAAGTCATGGAGGGTAATGTTCAGTAATAACATAATGTTCTAAACTCTAAAAAACACAGCAATTCTCCAGCTATAGGTACAGTAATCTCAAGTAGCTATAACTCATGCCCAAGGTAACTAAAACCTGCACCCTCGCCATGGCCTGCTAATTACCCCACATATGACAACTTTCATGACATCTTTTATGACATCATTGATTATATCACTGCAACATTTGCAATGAAACTATTGATGATAAAACTGTGCACAGGTGGGGCGAGAGAGTTATTGTTACCTTACTGCATGCAAATTAGTATTTCTAGGGGGTTCTACTCTTGTTCAGTACGTAGATGATTTGTTACTAGCATCTCTTTCTCATCAACCCTGCCTGCAAGATACCATTACATTACTGACTCACCTAGCTAATCATGGCCATGAAGTTTCTAAGGATAAATTACAATGCAGCCAGTTAAAGAGTATTGATTATACCATGATATTTCTGACAGGACAAGGCATATTTCTGCTGATGGAGTGAATGCACTGATGGTAGTTCCTTGACCAGTGGCTCACTCTCACATTCATTCTTTCCTGGGAATGGCCGGTTAAAGTCGTCAGTGGGTTCCATATTATGCTGTGTTTACCAAACCACAGCATGGCCTTATCAAACTGGCAATTTCTGACCAGGTCACTTGGACAGCAGAGGCAGAGAAATCTTTGATTGCATTGAAACACCAGTTTTAGCCCCTGCACCAACATTAGGTCTCATTGACTCTACTAAACTGTTTACCCTCTATTGTCATGAGAAAGATTCCTTTCCAATGGGAGTCTTGACACAGAAACATCGGGATTAGAACCACCCAAATGCTTACTATTCCACTATAATGGATCGTTAAGCTGTCTTTTTTCCATGATGCTTGAAAGCTGTTGCTGCAGTGGCTGAATTAGTGCAAGTGGCAGAAAATATTGTTCTTGGTGTTCCCTTACCAGAGTAAGTTCCTAATACTGTACTGTCATTATTACAGAAAAATAAAAGACAGAACAGTACTACTGCTGGATTAGCCAAACATAAGTTGATTCATCATGTATGTTTCATCCTCATAATACTCTTTCTTTTGTTGAAAAAAAAACATAAAAGAGATGCATAATACAAAATATAATGTCTGTCATAAATTTTAAATTAAGTTAAAAGCTTGAGACATACACATCTGGATCATTTATAAGACAAGAGTATACAGTCAACAGACCAGGGGTTAGCCTTTCTTAATCCATAAAACGGTTCAGCAGCACCCCCTCCCCCCCAGCGCCTTGAGAATCTCGATTATGAGTAGTTGGGCAATATAAACCATGATTGATTGATTTATTGATAAATGCAGCAGGTGAGAGGAGACTGAACTTCATTTATTTATTTTTTTGTCCGGGATATTACAAAATCAGACATAGATGGCTGGTCCAATTGTGCAGGAACTTAGGCACACAGCAATGTAAAGAAGCATTCACGGCTACTAAAGTACAATACTGAACTCCATTTTGTTTATGCTGTATCCCGTTTTTTAATTTCTATATGGTGGGCACGAAAAGTCTTCTTAGGATCCAGTAACGGATCTAATATTGACGAGTCTTTTTATTCTCTTTAAGCTAATGTTATCCATTATTAAATGCTTTATAAAGAAAGCTGGCAAAGATATGCAAGAAATACAGTAAACCGTGATCAAGCAAATGCTAGCAATACAGAAAGAACAGGAAATAGAAGAAAAGAATGAAATAATGGTAATCTTTGCAATCTATGTAATCTTTAATGTATCAAATGGGGGATCATGGAAGTAAACATTACAATACAGCGCTGCATTCTCTATTGCTTTTTTATTCTCTCTTTTAATAATTTACTGAGTTACTTTGCTATATGAAAAATGTTAGACATGTTAGTGCTACATTCAGGATTGAAGGATGTGGTTTGGAACAATAGACTGGCCAGCAACCTGCAGAGATATAGGAATCAAGTTGCGCAAGGAAGAGTGGCAGCTGACACTGGTGACAAATAACCACTGTACAGGTATTCTGAGAGACAATGGAACAACAATTCTGGGAAAATAGGAAGGAGAGGGGACTGGTCCGCAAAACAACTGATGTCCTAGAGCATAAGGTCATATGGTTGCATTTCAGCAAAGCAACATGCATTTTTGAATTTCAGGCCAGTGAGATCGAATTGGACCGTGGTCAAGGAAATGATTAGTTAACAATGAATTATTCATATCCAGAAAATTGAAAACATATTTTACTGCCACACTGATGTAGATTTCCTTGTTCATAAATAACAAATAATAATCAATTTGAAGGATGATGTGGACATGCACATCATGTATTTAGTAATGAAACAGAACTAGTGCCACATGTACTTGATGTTTATCAGCTGTGAAAACTAATGTTTTTTCTTTTGAGAATTTGAGAATGTATAAAAATGTTAATGCTTGAGTAATAGAGAGAGCTCTTACAGCGATTCTTACCAGAATGAACTCCAATGACCATTGCAGTTTTTATTAAAATACTTCACGCTGTTACCAGAGGACTACTGAAATGTATTGAGGGAGGAAGATGTTGTTTTCTTCTACAGCAGTTGTGTTATTTTATAATTACTGGACAGTGTTTTTATACATGTAGTGCAGGCTTTTCATTTTATAAAGACATAGTAAGTCATCTATGACAATAAAAATGCTCAACCTCTCCCCGAACCACAATTGCATTAACCATATGTTGTAAATTGGTCTTAACCAAATTTAAATTATGCTTCTGTCATTCAAGTAATTTCAGGAATTTTATATTACTCTTGTTTCATGAAATTCTCAATATTATGCCATATTACATGATTTTGCGGAGTTTGCAGTGCAAATTTACAGCAAATGCACAGGAAAACAGCTTTTGTTCACAGTGCTCTTCTTTAAATGCATCTTCAAACCAGAATTTGCCACAAGGATGCATTTGACACTAATAGATGACTCGAAATGACAGAATTTTATTTTGTGCAATTTTGCCATAATTTCACATAATTACGCAAAAGTAGATTATGCCAAATTTTACACATCCCTAATTTTTTAGGGAAAAAGTTTCCATATTTATTGATTAAACATCCACAGTGATACAGTGCATGGCATTCTGAAACAAAGCGCCTAGAGTTAGAGTTTGACAGATTGCCTAGTCCATCAAACCGTAGCAGAATCCTCATTTCCCAGAACCTTTATTTCTCAGCAGCAGCAAGCCTCATCTGTGCCTGTTGGAAAATTGTGCTCTGCTGCTTGCTTGTATTATATCTGAATGCCTGTCTTTGTTCTTCCTTTGTAACACTTTTTTTTATTTTTGTGCACTGTAGATACACCACCAACCTGAAGCATTCTGACAGAAAAAGGAGACTGTGTCAGTAACAAATGCAAAGAAATTTCAAAAAGGTCTACATCAGAGTGGTTATGGTCGTCTCATTTTTGGTTAGCTGGCAAAGTTACAGTATACACAAAGCCAAATCGATAAGTACACTTTTTGTCACACCAAGCGTCGAGGTGCCGATGGAACCGCCACAGAAGAAGTTTTCATTCCTTTTTGATGAGGCTCACAAGTGCATGGGCCGCACACCATTCCTATTGCTGTTAATACCCTCCATTTCAGAAGAAGCTGCCACCCGGGATGTAATTCGGAAGACGTGGGGTAACGAGACATTGATGCCTGGCGTTGACATCATGAGGATGTTTCTTCTTGGTGCTCCTCAACCACCTGCCGTCTTTGCAGCTAAGCAGGCCTTGTTGAGGAAAGAGAGCGCTACGTTCGGGGATATCATACAGCAGGACTTCATGGACACATACAACAACTTGACCTTGAAGACCACGATGGGCATGGAGTGGGTGGCCACCTATTGCCCCAATGCCACCTATGTCATGAAAATTGACTCCGACATGTTCTTCAATCCATTTTTCCTGGTGAACCATCTTCTCCAGCCAAACCTTCCTGCTAAGAAGAACTACTTCACTGGCGCTGTCATAAGGCAGGCCAAGCCTATCCGTAACCCAAAATCAAAATGGTTTGTGTCAAGCGATATCTACCCCAAAGATGTTTACCCCACGTACTGCTCAGGAACAGGGTATGTGCTTTCAGGTGACCTGGCTGCAAAGATTTACCACATTGCTCCTGAAGTGACAACCATCAACATGGAGGATGTATTCATGGGATTGTGCTTAGAGAAACTGCAGATACAGATCACCAATTCCACAAATTCTATCTTTAATATGAATCGAATAGGGTATGAGCGGTGCAAGTTTACCAAGTTGATCACACTGCATCATTACACAAAGGAGGATATTGAACATCTCTGGCCAGATTTTGTGGATGCATTAAAGAGCTGCTGAGCTTTGCACAAACAAAAACCAACTGGAGGATACTATTTTGGCCAAATATGAGACCTCAGAAAGCCATGCCAAACTAAAGGAGTTAGAAGAATCTGCATGTAGGCTCTACATTTGGACATCAGCTGGTCAGATTAAAAATTGCACTTTCAATGAATTACTTATAGGTTAATGATGTATGCACTTTCAGGGAGATTAGACAACACAACAATATTGGATGGAAAACGTCAAATCAAACTGAACATTGATATCTACTCAGAATGAATTTCAGCAGTCTTGGCCACGTACTAATAGGGACAATCCAGCCTGAATCGCCAATCCGTGCTGAATGAGTACACGGGTCCCCAAGATGTGTTTCAGCCATTCTGGGCTTCATCAATGAAGTGCATCAAGGAAGACTCTGTACATAAGTGATGGATGGAAATGCTTGAATTCACTTTAAACACAGATAATTAATTACTCAGGGTTCATTTGATTCCATCATTTTTATTCATTTGTATGGTTGGAGAAAGGATCCAATCATATCAATTAGGTCCACCCTGAAAGGGGGAAGTTAAGAACGAACTGATAGGCCATATGGGCCATACTGAACAGGATCGCAGGCAAACCCAGACATATGCCAATTCTATTTCCGCACCTTACCAAAATGTGGCATGAGCTTGAGGGATATGTGTTGACATACATGTGTCACTTAGGTTCACTCATTAAAACAGCACACATAAGTGATGAATTGAAAAGCTTGATCCTGTCTAAATCGCTGGTAATGACTCAGGGACATTCATTCCATAATCTAAGTTCATCTGTGACATTACAGATAGGGACCAACTATATAAAATGTTCTTGGCCCCTTTCCTATGGGAACTACCCAACTCAATTGCTAGCCCATCTTCCCCTCTAAAAGGGATCACAAGCAATCCCTGGCATAATTCAGTTTTATTTGGGCTCACTGGTGATGTACAGCTTGAGTAGCAGCAGCTAGTGACTTTTCAAGGCTGTGGGGTATAAAACTTGTGGGTGAGTGTGACTTAGGGGCACATTATGATGGAGGATTTTCCGCATCCTCCGGGCCGGCGGAAGCCACCGCCGGCCCGGCGGATGCAGAAAATCCTCCGCGGACCCACCAAAGACCCACCGCCACATTAGGATGGCTGGTGGGTCCTGGTTTCAGTCCGCTGCTTTTCCGCCGCGGTTGGCTTACAACCGCGGCGGAAAAGGCCTAATATGGTGGCGGTGTCTCCCAGACACCGCAAGCCATATTAGGATGTCTGGAGTTCTATGCCTTTACACGGCGGCATTTCTGCCGTGCAAAGGCATACGGATTTTTGTTTGGGGGCCTGTTGCGGGCCCCCAGGGGTGAAGGGGGGGTTGGGGGTGCACATTGGGGGTACCTATGGTACCCCCCTGCATTTGCATGCACAGAGCGGCATGCAAATGCACAGCTTTCATTTTTAATATTGCAGCGGGTGCTGCTTCAAGCAGCTCCCGCCGCAATGTTAAAAAAAGAGGATATGACCGCCAGAGTGGCGGTCACATCCTAATTGCACATGAGGGAACGTCGCAGCACATACGGACTTTCCCTCCTACACAGGGCTTGCGGACGGACGCAAGTCCGTCCGCGATCGTAATAGGCCCCTTAGTGAGGGAAGCGAGTGATGCCAGTGATGTTATAGGGGTTCGCAAGGAGGGTCATTTTGAAGGTAATTTTGTTAAATAATATAAGGAAAAACCAATAAGCAATTCTGAAGGTGCCCCATACATTGCAGCATTACATATTTTAAACAGTTAATGTAGAGTGCAAATTGTTAAGGTTTATGGGGCTAGAGATCCAAAAGTAGGAATAGTGATTACCTCATTGCAATTTTGTGCAAATTGCAATTATGAAATCACTATTCCTATTGTATGAAAAGATTTTGAGTATCATTACCCATCGCAATATGACCTACCTCATAAATATTAATGAGGTAGGTACCAATTTGTTACCCAATGGGATTCGCTGTCATGACAGGGATGGTGGCCTGATGGGGTCAGCAGACCACTATGGCTGTGATTGCTTTTATATAAACCAATCTTATTTTTTTTTAACACAGCCTGTTTTTCTTATAAGAAACTTTGAAGTTTCATTTTTTAAGTGAGGCAGTGGACCATTGCATGCTCTTAAAAAATATTTTTCCAACAAGTAAATTGCAAATGCTAAGCGACCGAGTTTCAGTCGCAATTCATGTGTATATATCATTCCAATTCAGTATTAGGAAGGGACACTCTCAGCACACCCCTTCCAAATACCGAATCTTAAAACCCAAATTGTGATTTGGTAGCAAGTTACCAAAAATCAAATTGGATTTTGTACATCACAAAAAGCATTTTTGCACTCACAAACATTTCAATGGCCGTTTGCGAGTGCAAAAATGCTTCATACATCCAGCCCTTAAGTATCTTACAATGGCGGTTCTCCAGCAGGCATTGGCAAACTTTGCTCTCATCTGTGACAGGGATGGGACTTCATCCCTCAGACTTCCTTGCAGCAGATGGTGCCAGATGGCTTCACATTATGCTTGAAAGTGCCATAACGATCCCGCAGCCCGGGTGTCAACAACAGCGGTTTCATCAGCCTCCATTGCCAAACTTTGCTTTCTCCCATGACTACATCCCCCAGCCACCCCTGCAGCAAGCAGAGCCAGAGGGCTATAGATCATGCTTAAAAGAGTCATAAGGATCCAACAGTGCGTGACGCACCCCAGTGTGTGCCCGGGTGAAGTCTGGTCCAATGCTGGGCCCGTCTTCAACCATCAGAGACTGGCTGGGCCACCCCCTCATGGCAGGGGCTGGTGTTAATTAGTACTGGTGATTCTATCTGTCAAGTTTGCTTTGCTCCGCTGCCTTGGCTTGATGATCTGCTCTCCCTGTGCACCTTAATCAGAAATCATGGGTAAAAGGAAACAGATCAGGGATAAGGACAGTGGAACTACAAAGAGTCACTAGGGTACTTTGCTTGATCCATTTTCAGCATGTGCTGTAGTGTCATTGCTAAAGAAATTGACTTGGCAAAGAGGCGGTTGTCCCTCAATCAGGACGTGGGGCTGAGCAACCCAATATCGAGTCTGGTACCTCATCTCCTCGAAGTCTCTGATGTTGGTTCCAGTCATTTTGACAGTTTACCTCTTGCTGCTGCCACAGCTCAAGCCCTTCAGTTCTCCCCTGGTAATCTATCAAAAAATCTTCTGAACCATGCTGCTCCTACAAATACTAAGGGGCAGATTTACAATAACTGGCGCATCCCCAGGGATGCGCCAGTTATTGTGCGTCACGGCTCCGCCACCATGGATGCACCATGCGTGATGCATTTGTGCCGTAAAGGCGGCGCATTGCTGGAGTTGCGTTGCGCGACGCAGCTCCAGCAAGGCTCTAGGGTGCCCTATCTTTCAAATACTGCGTCAATCCTTGCGCAGGGTTTTGACACAGCATGGGCACAAAAGTGACCGAGTGAAATCTTGTAGATTTCACTCAGCCACTATTAGGAGGAGTTCCTGCGCAGGAATGCCCACCCCCCCTGCGCAGGAACGCCTACTTCTGGCACAGGGCTTTACAACATGACGCATCTCCCAGATGCAGTACAAAAGAGGGTGGTGATGGACGGAGCATCTGAACCAATCAAACACTCACACCCAGTCAAAAGATCTGGGTTTGATCCATCACCGTTCTTTAGCCTACTCTGCCACCCCAGTTCAGACATGGCTATATGCAAATCAGTCTGACCCTGTGCCTCATGGGAACAGTCCAGCCCGAACTGCCAAGCCATGCCTTCCCTGGACCGGAAACAAGCTTCCGAGGACCGGTTTCTGGCATTCCAGCCGTAATCAGCCCGGCTTGCTTGAATCCAGTGGCAAAGTGAGCAAGGGACTCACGTCTGAGCATACCCTGCCACACTTATGGCGGCTAAAAGCGGTACAAAAGGGGGTGGTGATGGACGGAGCATCTGAACCAATCAAACACTCACACCCAGTCAAAAGATCTGGGTTTGATCCATCACCGTTCTTTAGCCCACTCTGCCACCCCAGTTCAGACATGGCTATATGCAAATCAGTCTGACCCTGTGCCTCATGGGAACAGTCAAGCCCGAACTGCCAAGCCATGCCTTCCCTGGACCGCAAACAAGCTTCCGAGGACCGGTTTCTGGCATTCCAGCCGTCTTCAGCCCGGCTTGCTTGAATCCAGTGGCAAAGTGAGCAAGGGTCTCACGTCTGAGCATACCCTGCCACACTTTTGGGGGCCAAAAGCGGTACAAAAGGGGGTGGTGATGGACGTAGCATCTGAACCAATCAAACACTCACACCCAGTCAAAAGATCTGGGTTTGATCCATCACCGTTCTTTAGCCCACTCTGCCACCCCAGTTCAGACATGGCTATATGCAAATCAGTCTGACCCTGTGCCTCATGGGAACAGTCCAGCCCGAACTGCCAAGCCATGCCTACCCTGGACCGGAAACAAGCTTCCGAGGACCGGTTTCGGGCATTCCAGCCGTCTTCAGCCCGGCTTGCTTGAATCCAGTGGCAAAGTGAGCAAGGGACTCATGTCTGAGCATACCCTGCCACACTTATGGCGGCCAAAAGCGGCACAAAAGGGGGTGGGGATGGACGGAGCATCTGAACCAATCAAACACTCTCACCCAGTCAAAAGATCTGGGTTTGATCCATCACCGTTCTTTAGCCCACTCTTCCACCCCAGTTCAGACATGGCTATATGCAAATCAGTCTGACCCTGTGCCTCATGGGAACAGTCCAGCCTGAACTGCCAAGCCATGCCTTCCCTGGACCGGAAACAAGCTTCCGAGGACCGGTTTCTGGCATACCAGCCGTCTTCAGCCCGGCTTGCTTGACTCCAGTGGCAAAGTGAGCAAGGGACTCACGTCTGAGCATACCCTGCCACACTTATGGCAGCCAAAAGCGGTACAAAAGGGGGTGGTGATGGACGGAGCATCTGAACCAATCAAACACTCACACCCAGTCAAAAGATCTGGGTTTGATTCATCACCGTTCTTTAGCCCACTCTGCCACCCCAGTTCAGACATGGCTATATGCAAATCAGTCTGACCCTGTGCCTCATGGAAACAATCCAGCCCGAACTGCCAAGCCATGACTTCCCTGGACCGGAAACAAGCTTCCGAGGAGCGGTTTCTGGCATTCCAGCCATATTCAGCCCCGCTTGCTTGAATCCAGTGGCAAAGTGAGCAAGGGACTCACGTCTGAGCATACCCTGCCACACTTATGGCAGCCAAAAGCGGTACAAAAGGGGGTGGTGATGGACGGAGCATCTGAACCAATCAAATACTCACACCCAGTCAAAAGATCTTGGTTTGATCCATCACCGTTCTTTAGCCCACTCTGCCACCCCAGTTCAGACATGGCTATATGCAAATCAGTCTGACCCTGTGCCTCATGGGAACAGTCCAGCCCGAACTGCCAATCCATGCCTTCCCTGGACCGGAAACAAGCTTCCGAGGACCGGTTTCTGGCATTCCAGCCGTCTTCAGCCCGGCTTGCTTGAATTCAGTGGCAAATTGAGCAAGGGACTCACGTCTGAGCATACCCTGCCACACTTATGGCGGCCAAAAGCGGTACAAAAGGGGGTGGTGATGGACGGAGCATCTGAACCAATCAAACACTCACACCCAGTCAAAAGATCTGTGTTTGATCCATCACCGTTCTTTAGCCCACTCTGCCACCCCAGTTCAGACATGGCTATATACAAATCAGTCTGACTCTGTGCCTCATGGGAGCAGTCCAGCCCGAACTGCCAAGCCATGCCTTCCCTGGACCGGAAACAAGCTTCCGAGGACCGGTTTCTGGCATTCCAGCCATCTTCAACCCGGCTTCCTTGAATCCAGTGGCAAAGTGAGCAAGGGACTCACGTCTGAGTATACCCTGCCACACTGATGGCGGCCAAAAGTGGTACAAAAGGGGGTGGTGATGGACGGAGCATCTGAACCAATCAAACACTCACACGCAGTCAAAAGATCTGGGTTTGATCCATCACCGTTCTTTAGCCCACTCTGCCACCCCAGTTCAGACATGGCTATATGCAAATCAGTCTGACCCTGTGCCTCATGGGAACAGTCCAGCCCGAACTGCCAAGCCATGCCTTCCCTGGACCGGAAACAAGCTTCCGAGGACCGGTTTCTGGCATTCCAGCCGTCTTCAGCCCGGCTTGCTTGAATTCAGTGGCAAATTGAGCAAGGGACTCACGTCTGAGCATACCCTGCCACACTTATGGCGTCCAAAAGCGGTACAAAAGGGGGTGGTGATGGACGGAGCATCTGAACCAATCAAACACTCACACCCAGTCAAAAGATCTGGGTTTGATCCATCAACGTTCTTTAGCCCACTCTGCCACCCCAGTTCAGACATGGCTATATACAAATCAGTCTGACTCTGTGCCTCATGGGAGCAGTCCAGCCCGAACTGCCAAGCCATGCCTTCGCTGGACCGGAAACAAGCTTCCGAGGACCGGTTTCTGGCATTCCAGCCGTCTTCAGCCCGGCTTGCTTGAATCCAGTGGCAAAGTGAGCAAGGGACTCACGTCTGAGCATACCCTGCCACACTGATGGCGGCCAAAAGCGGTACAAAAGGGGGTGGTGATGGACGGAGCATCTGAACCAATCAAACACTCACACCCAGTCAAAAGATCTGGGTTTGATCCATCACCGTTCATTAGCCCACTCTGCCACCCCAGTTCAGACATGGCTATATGCAAATCAGTCTGACCCTGTGCCTCATGGGAACAGTCCAGCCCGAACTGCCAAGCCATGCCTTCGCTGGACCGGAAACAAGCTTCCGAGGACCGGTTTCTGGCATTCAAGCCGTTTTCAGCCCGGCTTGCTTGAATCCAGTGGCAAAGTGAGCAAGGGACTCACGTCTGAGCATACCCTGCCACCCTTATGGCAGCCAAAAGCGGTACAAAAGGGGGTGGTGATGGACGGAGCATCTGAACCAATCAAACACTCACACCCAGTCAAAAGATCTGGGTTTGACCCATCACCGTTCTTTAGCCCACTCTGCCACCCCAGTTTAGACATGGCTATATGCAAGTCAGTCTGACCCTGTGCCTCGTGGGAACAGTCCAGCCTGAACTGCCAAGCCATGCCTTCCCTGGACCGGAAACAAGCTTCCGAGGACCGGTTTCTGGCATTCCAGCCGACTTCAGCCCGGCTTGCTTGAATCCAGTGGCAAAGTGTGCAAGGGACTCAAGTCTGAGCATACCCTGCCACACTTATGGCGGCCAAAAGCGGGGCAAAAGGGGGTGGTGATGGACGGAGCATCTGAACCAATCAAACACTCACACCCAGTCAAAAGATCTGGGTTTGATCCATCACCGTTCTTTAGCCCACTCTGCCACCCCAGTTCTGCAATGCCAGAAACCGGTCCTCGGAAGCTTGTTTCCGGTCCAGGGAAGGCATGGCTTGGCAGTTCGGGCTGGACTGTTCCCATGAGGCACAGGGTCAGACTGATTTGCCTATAGCCATGTCTGAACTGGGGTGGCAGAGTGGACTAAAGAACGGTGATGGATTAAACCCAGATCTTTTGACTGGGTGTGAGTGTTTGATTGGTTCAGATGCTCCGTCCATCACCACCCCCTTTTGTACCGCTTTGGCTGCCATAAGTGTGGCAGGGTCTGCTCAGACGTGAGTCCCTTGCTCACTTTGTCACTGGATTCAAGCAAGCCGGGCTGAAGAAGGCTGTAATGCCAGAAACCGGTCCTCGGAAGCTTGTTTCCGGTCCAGGGAAGGCATGGCTTGGCAGTTCGGGCTGGACTGTTCCCATGAGGCACAGGGTCAGACTGATTTGCATATAGCCATGTTTGAATTGGGGTGGCAGAGTGGGCTAAGGAACGGTGATGGATTAAACCCATATCTTTTGACTGGGTGTGAGTCTTTGATTGGTTCAGATGCTCCGTCCATCACCACCCCCTTTTGTACCGCATCTCCCAGATGCGTCACGTTATAAATACCCCGCAGCATGGCACTGGGTTTGCACCCCTGCTGCGTCACAAAATTGACGCAACCGTGGCGTAAATGAGGGGCAAGGGGCTTGTAAATCTGCCCCTAATCCTTGCCGTCCCTGAGGTACGAAGAAGAGGAAAGAAAAACAGGGGGTCGTATCTTTGTCAGCTTCAAAACATAGATCAGCTGCTCATTCGGCAGGCAATTTCTGCACTCTGGCAGGGCCCACATCAATACAGTCAGAGACAACACCCCCAATCACTGGTGGGGTAACGGAGCAATGTCAAACTTTGTTTGGGTGAGCGCCATGGAGAAAGTCAAATCTATTGCGACTTCTTGAATTGTTTCCCTGGTGGATAAAATTCAATTCAAATCTTTATTTCGGTTAGAACAACCATAAAATAATAAAATACAGTTACAATAAAATCAAATTCCATCATAATCAAGTGGATGTCAATACATAGATGAAAAGTTTGATACATAAATAGGCTATGGGCTCAATACAAAGTTATCTCTAAGGGGACACACAATTTTACCAAACATTAAAAGTTTGCCAATACTATTTAAGTCCGTCCAACACTTACGTACACAAGCAAACATCGATGGGAGAGGAAGTACAATGTTAAAATGTTTAGAATAATTACAATAAATATTATTAAAAAGGAATACCAGGAACTAATTTTTAATAATAAAAACATTGTAAAAACTGTGCAATATTTAAAATTATAACAGTTTATAAGGTGTTACACCAGGTACATATTAAAACTAAAGTATATTAATAGAACTTCAATACGAAGCCACCACTCTTCGCTTGATTACATTCAGTCAATAGAAATTTTTAAGACCAGAGTGTCTTATCCTTACATATCCGATCATTAGCTGCTACATTTTTAAGCCATGTCTTTTTCGGACCATCGCCACAGCAAGGAAAAAGCGGCTTAAGCTAAAGACAATATAGTCTGTGACGTGTCACCTTTAAACACTCTTTTCCCTTCCTTAATGTGCCGAAGGCCTAAAAGGCGACAGATGGGTTTAATCCACTCTTTCCTGGTCTGAAGGTATGCCGGACACAAAAATAAAACGTGGGCCTCATCCTCCCTAACACCCATATCACACAATTCGCAGGTTTCTTGGAGAACATTCCCCAAGGAGCCTTTATTACAAGCCCATTTTGAGGTGTTAGATTTGATTTGTAGAATGCCATAACGGTACTTTAAATACAGTGATTTGTCCATAGTAGGCAAAATTTCATCCATAAAGCATTCAAACTTACTTTCAGCTTTTACATCAAAAAACTTGAGCGTCAGTGTTCCAACTTTGGAATTTTGTAACAAGGAGTTATGAACGTATTCCCAGTACCTTGTCTTTAACAATGTTTTACAGGATTGGGTTAGGGAGTCAGGATCTGTCCAAAAGTAATATAGACCCAGCTTTAAAAAACAATTTTCAATATGAGTTAACCATGGCAGCCGAGTCGTATTCTTTATTTGCATTACTTCCTTTAATGCTTCTCTATAGTCCACTAATTCGTCCGTAGACCACAGACGAATCCAGTATAATAGCGGACTTAGGGTGGCGTGGTCATCGGAACGGCGTACATTGAGGTCCCAGAAAAGAGGTATTGATGGGGTGCTGCCTGGAACAGCTAATAGTTGTCTAAAAAAGCTGTTTTCATGTATTGAGAAGGCATTTCTAACTGCATAACCCCACAATTCCGCCCCATATAAAGTAGCCGACTGAGCTTTATACTTAAAAAGCTCAATTGCAGGGGATACGGCTCTAGTATAGCTGTTCTTATGCCTTCTATTTATAGGGGTCTGATTTTGTGATAAAATTAATTTAGACTTTTCAATTTGCGGCTTCCAATTCATTTTGTATCTAGTGTAATACCCAAGTATTTAAAATGATGCACCTGTTCAATCTTTTCATTATTAATAGTAAAAATTGTATTAAAACCCTTATGGGGGCTAATCATCATAACCTTTGTTTTGGACGAGTTAATTTCAAGGTTTTTGTCCAAACAATAAGATCGGAAATTATTAAGCAGGATCTCTAAGCCTTTTGGGGTCTGGGAGATTAAAATGGTGTCATCGGCAAATAACAAAGCCGGAACGGCTTGACCACACAACTTGGTAGAGTCATGCTCGCAGCCCAAGAGGGTGTCCGGAATGTCATTAACATAAAGAGAGAATAGGGTCGGCGCCAGCACACAACCTTGCCTGACGCCTCTCTTTATATCTATTCTCTCTGTTAGTTCACCATTGGATCCCCACCTCACTCTTGCGTAATTTCCCTCATGTAGCCTAATAAGTTGTTTAAGAATTTTCCAGAGGACCCCCAGATCCCTTAACGATGACCACAGTTTTCCCCTGGGGACCAAATCGAAGGCTGCTCTGAGGTCCACAAAAGCTACATATAAATGAGAGTTCCTTATATTAATATATTTCCATATCAAACAAAAAAATGTAAAACCTTGATCTACAGTGCTAATTTTAGCTCTAAACCGGCCTGGTTTTTTGTTAAAATAGAGTTTTCCTCAATCCACAAATTTAACTTGCTTAGTACTTGGCGAGCAAAAACCTTTTGAAGGACGTCTATCAAACTGATAGGTCTGTGATGCGCTGGGTTAAGCCTGTCTCCCTTTTTAAAAATAGTCACAATTTCTGCACCACGCCAGGTCTCCGGGATTGCGGCACCTCTCGCAATCTCGTTGCTGAGTAGGTTAATACACGGAGCCCACAACAGGTTCTCATGTTTCCAAAGATCTCCCGGTATTTTAGCGGGACCTGGTGCTTTACCCTGTTTGATTGCATTATTAGCTGTTATAGAATCAATCAGGCTAAATGTTAAGGGTGTCTTGCATAGGTTTGATCCTATGTCTTCCTCTATGCACTCCTCATCATTTCCACCGCATGAGTGTAACTCGGAGAAATGTTTGACCCAGATTTTTTCTTCCAGAAACCTGTCCCTGGATGGTATCCCTTCTTTCTTGCCCCTAGCAATAAGATTCCAGAATGAGGTCTGGTCTTTTAATTTACATGCTTGCAGTAAATCAGACCAGACTTTTTCGTCCCAGCCCTTTTTTGCTAGTGTAATGTTTTTTTTGTAATGCTTCCATTTTTCTCTAACAGTAGATATGTGATTCCCTTGTACAGCTCTTATTAGTTCTTCTTTGGCCTGACAGCAAGCTTTGTCATACCAGAGATCTTCCTTCATACGGGTACTTTGGCCAGACTGTGCCCGTTTAGTTACTTTAGAAAGTATCTCGCTAAGCTGTGGTATCAATTTCCCATGCACTTCTGTTAGGGAGGTATTCTTAATGTTAGTATCAACTAGCGGTGCCATGAGCTTTACATAGAGCTCGTAGATCTTCTTTGTCATAATTGTGTTTCCCATAACAACGGGCCATTTTAAGGACCTACTGTTGTTAGACTCTAGGGGGTCATGGGACAAATCATAGTTTGGGGGTACTGGCTCCATAGGAGGCTTAAATAGTGACCTGGAGATGGTCAGGCAGAGAGGGTAGTGGTCGCCTCCTATGCGATAATCCACCGCCAGGTCCAAAATCATTGGCCATAAGCTTAATGAAGCCATTAGATAGTCTAAATGGCTAACGCAACAGCCCCGTCTAAAAGTAGGTTTACTCAGACAGTCTGATGGTAAATGCCCATTACAGGGTCGTGAGCTATGTTCCACTGTCATTCTCAATAATTGCAGGGCCCCTTTTGTGCAAGCTATTGGAGGGATGGCCTCAATGCCTTGGATGTTATTGGCATTGTCTTCCAGCTCAAAGACATCTTCTAGGCCCATCCCGCCCCGCTGATCACGAGCGGAGGCGATTTATTGGCGAATATTGGATTTTAGACTTTTAAATAACACTGTTACTAACTGATTTCAAAGTTATGCAGGTTCTGACCTCTTTTTGCTTCTACGGGTGAGTTGCCGACTGGGGCTGATCGCATTCTCGGGGAATCCCAGCGGTAACGGGCGCCATTTTGGCTTGGGCAGTACTTTACATCATAGCCCTGCCACTCCCCCGCCGCTCCGCCCCTATTTAGGAGCGCGTTTCCCTCTTCCTCCTGTGTTTGACCAGTGGCCCGGTGGCAGTGGGCTGGTTGGTCATACTTTGGAGAGTTTCCCTGCTTCCCACACATCCCGCCCCGCTGATCACGAGCGGAGGCGATTTATTGGCGAATATTGGATTTTAGACTTTTAAATAACACTGTTACTAACTGATTTCAAAGTTATGCAGGTTCTGACCTCTTTTTGTTTCTAGGGGTGAGTTGCCGACTGGGGCTGATCGCATTCTCGGGGGCTCCCAGCGGTAACGGGCGCCATTTTGGCTTGGGCAGTACTTTACATCATAGCCCTGCCACTCCCCCGCCGCTCCGCCCCTATTTAGGAGCGCGTTTCCCTCTTCCTCCTGTGTTTGACCAGTGGCCCGGTGGCAGTGGGCTGGTTGGTCATACTTTGGAGAGTTTCCCTGCTTCCCACACATCCCGCCCCGCTGATCACGAGCGGAGGCGATTTATTGGCGAATATTGGATTTTAGACTTTTAAATAACACTGTTACTAACTGATTTCAAAGTTATGCAGGTTCTGACCTCTTTTTGTTTCTAGGGGTGAGTTGCCGACTGGGGCTGATCGCATTCTCGGGGGCTCCCAGCGGTAACGGGCGCCATTTTGCCTTGGGCAGCACTTTACATCATAGCCCTGCCACTCCCCCGCCACTCCGCCCCTATTTATACGGACAACATGAGGCAGCGCAGCGGGCGCGCCGGAGGCGCGCCGGAGTCGTGCCAGAGTCCTGCCCGTCTGCGCCCGTCCGCGGCCGGCCGGGGCTAGGGGCAGGAGATCCTGCAGGTCTTATCTCCTACTCATCGTCTCAGCTGCGCCTTTATTGGGTCCCCGGTAGCATCAACTTCTTCACTACAGCTTATCTACACCATCTTGGCCTCCATCGTCTCCCTTCTAAACCTCCCCTTGAGGTAGCACCTCCGCTAGCATCCCCGGCCCCTTCACTCCCCCCCCGCTCATTCTCCACCTCTTGCCTCCCCTGCTCAACGGCCCACTACCTCGGCTGCCCTCCTTAACACGAGGTCTGCAGTAAGTCACCAATACGAGATAGCCGATTATATCGATTCCTATGAACCAGATCTCCTTTTTTTAACCGAGACCTGGTTCAAGACTGACTCCACGCCCAACGTACTTGCCGCATTACCATCTAACTATTCCGCCATTCGTGCAGACCGTTCTGAAGGCAAGCGGGGCGGTGGAGTGGCCTTAATAGCCCGTGCTGATCTCAACTTTCAAGCCCTCCCCTCTCCCTCTATCACCGATGTTGACCTTCTTGTAGCCCGCTCTACCTCTCATCAAGTTCCCCTTACTTTTGTTCTTATCTATCGCCCTCCCCAGCCCACTCCTTCCTTTCTCCCTAATATTCAGACCCTTTTGGCCACCTTGGCAGTTAATAATTCTTCTGTATTAGTTTTAGGGGACCTCAACTACTGGCCTAACGACCCTGCCGAAACCCCACAATCTAAGGAATTTACATGCCTTATGGAAAGTTTTAACTTTGTCCCGCTCATCCATAGTCCCACCCACTCACATGGCCACACGCTCGATCAAATTTGGGCACTGAACATTCCATCCACACCTCCTACCATATCCCCCTGCTCATGGTCGGATCATTTTATTATCACTCTTTCCCTTACCTGCTTAAACCTCCCCTACCCAAAAACACCTGGGTTCGGAAATGGGGGAAAATTGACATGCCCTCCTTTTGTTCTACCCTGACCAAGACCTGTCCTGATTTATCCGACCTATCAGTCGTCCCGCAGTTGGCCGTCATTAACAACTGGCTCACGACGGCAGGCGATGAATTTACCCCTCTCAGGCGGCTCTCAGTTAAGCGGACCCATGCAGCCAATCGTTGGTTCACTACTGATCTTAAAGAAAAAAAACTAGCCGCAAGAAGGGCTGAACGAACCTGGAGAAGAACCTACGACCCTGCCCAAAAAACAATCTATTTGGCCATCTTGCAGACTTATAAAAAAAGCATCCTGGAAGCAAAAACTGAATATTACACAAACAGGATAATGGTCGCGGAGTCACAGTCGAAGGAAATCTTCTCCACCGTTCATGAGCTTGCCTCATCTTCCAGAGCCACGGCTACTATCCCCCCGTCCCAATCCCTCTGTGACTCGCTCAACGAGTTCTTTATAGACAAAGTTATTAAAATTAAACAAAACACTCCCCCGCCCCCTTCCACCTTTGTTGACCTTTCCCCCCCCACCACCACCGCTAAGCTGACCAAAATCCCTCTTCTAACTACTGACACTCTCCTCCCTCTGCTACACCGGGTCAAATCAGGCTCTCCCCTGGACTTTGCCCCTGCTAGTATTCTTAAGGAAGTTTACCTGGCTTGCCCTACCCCCCCTCTAACCCTTCTTAATGCCTCACTCACCCTTGGTCATGTCCCCAGCCCACACAAATCGGTGGTCATCATCCCTATCCTAAAAAAATTGGACGCCGATCCCTCCCTTCCCTCTAACTATCGCCCCATCTCACTCCTTCCCTACCTTGCAAAAGTGCTTGAAACTCATATCAGCACTACATTAAGCACTCACATTGAGGCAAATCACTGCCTCTCTCCCCGTCAAGCTGGTTTTCGTCCCCTGCATTCTACAGAAAAAGTGGTCATCTCAGTCATGGACAAGCTGCGTGAAGGTATCGACATCAACCTTCCGCAAGCCTTGATTCTTTTAGATCTATCCGCCGCCTTTGACACGGTGGACCACACCATCCTCCTTAACCGTGTCAGGGCGGCGGGCATAGAAGGCCTGGCCTTCTCCTGGCTGGAGTCTTTTCTTGCTGGGAGGTCTCAGGCAGTCCGGTTGGCTGATTTTAAGGCGACCTCTCCAAAAGTAGAATGCGGGGTCCCCCAGGGTTCATCACTTTCCCCTCTTTTGTTCAACCTTTATATTTCTCCCTTCATTTTTATGTTGCAGCAACTGGAGGTCACCGTGTTTAATTACGCGGATGATCTCCAGTTAATCTTCAATCTGTCTCACTCACCTTCATCTGCTCTGAATGTTCAAACTATCATGACCCTCATCCAAGATTGGATGAACTGCAGCCACCTCAAACTTAATCCGGATAAGACCGAACTGGTCTTGACCGGAGGTGGCTGCAGTCCGTGGTCTCCCTCCTTTTGGCCCCTTTCCCTCGGAACCCCCCCACTCCCCGTGGCCAAAGTAAAAACCCTGGGAATCTTTCTTAACCCCCAACTCACTGTTCACCCACAAGTCAGTTCGGTGGTTTCTTCCTGTTTTTTCTCCCTTAGGGTAATCAGGAAGGTCTCTCGCTTTTTCACCCCCTCAGCCCTTAAAATCATTATGTTAGCCATGGTACTATCCCGTATAGACTATGGAAACATAGTCTATAACGGAGCCCCTGCATATCTGACTCACCGGCTACAACTAGTGCAGAATCAGGCGGCCCGCCTGATCCACGGCCTCCCCAGATATCATCGGGCCACTCCACTACTCAAAACATTGCACTGGCTTCCTGTTAGAGAGCGTGCCCTGTTCAAACTCGGCTGCCTTGTGTACCAGGCCAGATCGGGCACTGCCCCCGAGTTTATTTGCTCCCTCATCAAGCCATACTGTCCAGGCAGAGAACTTCGCTCAGCCCACTTGGCCCTTCTTACCATCCCCCGCTTTAAAAAGCAGAGGGCTGGCGGAGCGAGGTTCGCTGTCCTGGCTCCAACCTTTTGGAATTCTCTCCCCGTTACTTTACGCACCTCACCCTCCTACCCTTTGTTCCGAAAAGAACTTACAACTTTTTTGTTCACACTAGCTTATCTGACCTAACTTCTCAGCTGCTGTCTGTCCACTGATCACCACTAGCGCCATGAAACCGCTGGGTATGCGAGCGCTGTATAAATGTTTTTAAATTCAAATTCAAATTCATAATTGGTTCAAACTTCCTATTGAAGTCTCCTCCTATGATCAACATGGTTTTGTGTTCAATACTAGAGATAATATTATCTAGCTGGGCAATGGTCTCTGACTCTTTTTTAGATGATAAGGGTCTATTGTAGATGTTAAAAATACACACCTCCCTTCCCTTTGCATCTTTGAACTTTATGACCAGGATATCAGGGCTATTGGAATCTATTTGCTTAAAATCAATGCTGTTGGACTTGGCCTTTCCCCCGAAATTTTTCGCTTTTGACCCCCTTGTCTAGGATGTCTCCCCCATGGTACCGATTATTGTATAGGCCATGAGAGGTGTGAGTTGCCCTGTTTTAAAATGTAATGTCACGAAATGGTGTGCAGGAAATATTCTCCCATTTAAGAAATGCACCTGACTGAAATTTTCTGTATTTAAAATGGATGCCATGGCCATGGGTTTTGCCACCTGACTGCCGTAGGTCAGCGGTCTAGATATTATTACCCAGCCACCCCTAGCTTTTGGAGGGAAGCCTGGCACCCAGGGTGCTTAACCCCTCCCCTTGAGCCAGTTTAGACCAGTTTTGCCAACATTCTAGAAGGTTCTGGTACTGCCTGGGAGGAGGGTATAAGTAAGGGGGATGTGCCACCAGAGAGACACACAGGGCTGGGACAGGAACGTGAGGGGACCTGCTGCGAGGTGTTACCACCACATGGGCCTGTGAGCTGGGCCCTGCACCCCTCAAACCCCCCCCTCTTCTGTCCCCTAGGTCCCTGATGCTGTTGGGGCCCATGAGCCACGCAAGTGCTGAACCAGGAAGAAGGTGAGGTGCGCTGTATTTAGAGGGCTAGGGAAGGAGCCCCAGAGAAGAGGAGCTGAGGTCTGAGTGCTGTTTGCCCGGGAGGGTGAAGAATGGCTGCCTGGGATGTGCCTGGAAGACCCGTCTGCCCATCTGGACTGCTGAGCCCCGAAGCGCTGTGAAGCCCTGAGCGCCATAATTTGCTAAGTGCCACCGGAAGCGCTGTGACTGGAAGCGCTGGAGCGCTGTGTGGCCTGAGGGAACTGTGTCTATTGCAAGCGCCGCGGGTGCCTACCCCGTGTTTTGGCACCAGTATGTCCGTTTAAATTGGAGCGAGTGCCTACCTCGCGTTGCGTCATCCAAATCGGAGGGAGCCTACCCCTCATTGCTACTGTCATTGCCGCTGAGGAATCACCGCCGCGGCCCGGCCCGGAGTACTGACGCTGCCCCGTGCCACCTGAGGACATCTGGACCCCCCCCCGTTGCTGGGGGTAATGTTGCGGCGGCCCCCGGCACCAGGAGAGGCCCGCCGGAATGGGGAGAGGGCCGCGATAGGCCTGAAGCCGGAGAGGCTGGCATCACGTGGCTGGGGCGCCGGTGACGTCCCTGACCGTGCCCCCAGCCCGCCGCGAACCGATTGGTTGGCGCTGCCGCGCCCCCGGGAGCCGCGTCCTGATTGGCTCCCGGTCTGAGACCAGCCCCAGCAGCCGGGAGAGGCTTCCCGGAGGCCACTTTAGGAGTCCCGGGCCCCAGTGAGGAAGAGGGGCCCGAGTGAAGGCGAAGGAGGTGCTGCAGGGCCCCCAGTGAGCGGAGGGGAGCCCCTGGATCGGGAAGGCTGAAGGAAGCCCCGGGTCCCCTTCAGGAAGAGGAGGGGCCCGGGTGACACCGCAGTGAGGAGAGAGCGGAGGGCGGGAGCCTACCCTGCCTCCGCCGGCGAGGGAGTGCCCCAAGTGTTGCGGCAGGTCCCGCGGCTGGCTGCCAGAGCATGGAGGGGGCCTCGAGGCAAATTGCCGGTGCCTGCCCCCTCCGCCTCGGAATCCTGGAGAAGACTGAGGAGGCTGGGGAGGACCTCGGAACCGTCGGTGAGTGGGGACTGTGGGGTCCCAGTGTCCGTTGGTTGGGGGGCTGGAGTCGGGGCACAGGATCAGAGCCCTCCCCCCACCCAGGGCCAGTGTTTTGTTGTGGGGACTCACCCCCAAGGACAGGGGTGCCCATACCGGGGACAGCGGTGCCTAATGATACACATGGCACCAGGATATGCCTACAGGTCAGGCCGAATGCTTCCAGGCTAGATGTTGGCCAGAACTGAGTTCCACTGCTACAGTCCCCTGCTGAATCAGTGATCTGCTTGTCCCCAACTGAGTTGAAAACTGGGTGCACAGTGACCGGGTTATAGGAAATGTTTGATTATCCCTGCCCATGATGGAAGGTGTCTGGCCTGGGGTCCCCATGGTACCTTTGATGCCTAGCGTGTATGCCTAAGGTTTTAGTGAATACAAGGTGCCTACTTACCTGATGAGATGGTTATCTCCCCGGCCTAAGGTGAGGTTGCCGATGGCTAATGTTGCAGATGCTAAGGTATATGGATGTTTTCCCCCAGAGGGTTGATGTTAAGCTAGTCCGGGCCCCGTGTTATGCACCATATGTTGTTGATTCTCCTAAGGTGCTTAGGTGAAAGGAGTTCCTGCCTGACGTGTTATTCCAGGCCCATTGTTAGGCTCCATGCTAATGAGGAAGCCTTGATGTTTTATTACAGGTGTCCCGCCCCGGCATTGAGACCGATGCCTAATGTTGATGCCCTCATGCTTTCATGCAGGTCCCGGGCCGAGTAGTTATCGAGTACCGGTTGATTCCTAATATGCTGTTGAGGCCCTGTGTTCAATGAGTTAGTGCCTAAAGTTGGATACCCACAGGTTTAGGCATTACAAGTTCTGCCTTGTGTTTTATACCCACAGGTGGATGGGGGAGTAAACCTTGATGTGCCTTCTATAACAGGTGTTCCTGCTTGATGTTGATGCTGGGTGATTCCTATTCTTTTTGGCAGGAGACGCCAATGCCAGCTGTTTTGGGTTCTTACCCCTAATGTTTGATTTTTAGGCTTAATGGGCTTCCACGCCAAGTGTTTTCTTCCCTCACATTGATGACACTGACGTTACATGCCAAGTGCTAACCTTTTTATATTTCAGCTGGACAATATGGACTTATTTACTGATTCAGCCTTGTTCCCAATTCCCTTGTAAATAACCCCCCGGGCAAATACTGCCCTGGCGCTCGCTAGCGCCTTGTTGTGATTGCGGCCTATGTTATGTTTTACCTTGCAGGTTGGAGTCAATAGAGAACTTACTCATTTTCCAACTCAAGCTGGTGTTGTGCCTCTTTTGTGGTGTGCCTGGTGTGTCGTCTGTGGGTACTGCGTGAGTGCTTCACATGTCCTCCGAAGTTTGGCCTGCCCGCTTAGTTCCGTGCTACCCCCCTGGAGATTTGGTAACCCCATTTCTTACAAATGCCCAATGTAATCTTTGCCCAGATGATCAGGCCACCAGAGGTTCTTCCTTTATTTAGGTTAGTGGCTGGTATGTGGAACGGCCTGTAACCTATTTTGAAATGTTTTTCCACTCCTCATGTTTCTTGGAACAGGATGAGATCCCCATTGTTGATATAATCGTGCCAGGCGGGGTCACTCAGATTTTTCCTCATTCCAGCGATGTTCCAGGAAATTATTTTAACCTCAGCGGGGACCTTGCCACCCAATATTTTATGTTCCATATTTGTCCCTCCTTGGGTAATCAATGTTAAGAGATTACCATTTCCCAGCTGCTTCAGCTCAATTGGGTTAGGGCCCTCTATGGTTTCTCTTATTATATTATGTTCATTCTCACTCCCCTGTGTGAGAAAAGCCCTAGTATCAAATGTTTTCCTGCCTTGGTTTCCTCCCAGACAATCAACCACCTCTAACCCATATAATCCAGTGAAGCGGTTTTTGGTGGCTAGCGAGAAGTTGTTATTCAGACCACCCATCATCTCTTCTTGGGACATAGTATGATAATGCCTGGGTATCTCCATAGCCTTCAAATTATAAAAGTAAGTAAGGTCATGTGCGCAGATTGGGCCCCTGCCCATGTGATGTTCTTCTTTACAAATAAAACTAACTACATTACTATCCCTGAAATTTACAATAATTGCATCCCCCTGTAAGTCTTTTGGTCTTCTACCTACCCAATTGACCCTTCTGACGAACAATACTTCTCCATTCATATATCTAGAAATCGGCCTATTCCTGTTCAGCCAGAATGCCACTTTGTTTTTTAGTTCTTGGTGGGATTCAGGATTATCATTTTTTAATTCAGGGACACCAGTGAGCACTATTACATATGGCAATGACTCTGGTGGTAAATCGACAGTGGCCAATGGAATTTTCTCATTGCTATCATGGCTGTCTTTTGATTTACCTACAGCATCTGAGCCAATACCTCTCTCCATCCCGCAATTGTCTGCACTAGTAGTTTTACCTTGTGCACTTTTATCAGAAGCTGTTTTAGTCTGTGTTTTACTATTACTATTAAGGCCATTTTGGGACCTAGTCTTTGTCTTTGTCTTTACTGTTAGTGGAGTGGCTACGCTAGTTGTAAAACCTATCACAGTTACAGGTTCCCTGGGAGGGGCCATAGTATTCTCCATTCTCCCTTATCAAGTTCTTTAGAGAAGTAAAATTATCTAAAGTAGACTGCTCGAATCTCTCAAGCTTTTCATTTACCACTTTTATCCTTTCGAGGAGGGGGAGAATCAATGATTTTACAACATGCTCTATATGGGCAATTGATCCTCCATCTTCCTCGGAGGTGGTGGTAGAAATAGTTCCCACGCAGTCATTTGCAGTACTTTGACTTTCACGCACTAGATCAACATCAGGCCTTAAAGAAGTCCTGCCTACAGATGGCCCTGAACTCGAGTTTGTGGAATCGGCAATTTTAGGTGTTTTTGGCTTCCTCCCTTTTTGTATAGTTTCTGTCCTTTTCCTTTTTATTATTCCGCCAATATTCGCTAGCGTGTGGGGATACGAGTTTACTGTTTTACAGAGAGCGTCATTTGGAGATGCCTGCTCCACTAAGATTCTCTCATTGGGGCTTGATTGGCTCGCTTCCTCATTAATTAACGGGGCGGGTGGCCTATCTAGCATATTAGGAGAGTTAACCTGCATTGAAGGCCCAAGGAATGAACGCCTGATGTACATTGGTTCTTGTGAGAGCCGACGTTCGGTAACTGCAATTTCATATTCGAGATCCGAAGCTGCCAGAGTTATAAATTGATGTAGTGTACCACTTACTGATCCTCCCATCCCTGTTTTCTTCCCCTTTAACATAACTACTGCGTGCCCAACAGTATTCACAATCTACAACAGATAACAACTTGCTTACTAAAAAAGTTCAAGATCAAATGTACATGGTAAATGGAAATATAGCTTACAAGTCTTAAATGTTAGAGTGGTGGCCCAGCCCAGTCTTGGCCTGCCCTGGACGGCCGTAGATGGCCCGCCCTGTGCCCGGGCTTAGCCCGCGCGCGAGCCAGCGACGCGGGTCTGTCCTCCCTTTTCTAGCGCCTCCGGGCGCGGAAATATCAGCAAAGGAGTCTGGGGAATGAAGTTTCCCCGCCGCACGGCGGCCGCAATCCTGTAGTTCTGCGGCGGCGGGAGGGAAACACCAAAGGCACCAGAGAGATCCTATGGCCAGCAATGAACAGGTACGAGTAAAATTTACCCCAAACGAGTGTTCCAGGAGCGCCCACTCCACCGGGGCTGTCCTCCTTTTTCTAGCACCTCCGGGCGCGGAAATATCAGCAAAGGAGTCTGGGGGATGTAGTTTCCCCGCCCCACGGCAGCCGTAAGCCTGTAGTTCTGCGGCGGCGGGAGGGAAACACCATAGACAGCAGAGAAATTCCTATGGCCAGCAATGAACAGGTACGAGTAAAATTCACCCCCAAACGAGTGTTCCAGGAGCGCCCACTCCACCAAGGCTGTCCTCCTTTTTCTAGCGCCTCCGGGCTCGGAAATATCAGCAAAGGAGTCTGAGGGATGTAGTTTACCCACCCCACGGCGGCCGCAAGCCTGTAGTTCTGCGGCGGCGGGAGGGAAACATCGAAGGCACCAGAGAGATCCTATGGCCAGCAATGAACAGGTACGAGTAAAATTCACCCCAAACGAGTGTTGCAGGAGCCCCCATTCCACCGGGGCTGTCCTCCTGTTTCTAGCGCCTCCAGGCGCGGAAATATCAGCAAAGGGGTCTGGGGGATGTAGTTTCCCCGCCCCACGGCGGCCGTAAGCCTGTAGTTCTGCGGCGGCGGGAGGGAAACACCAAAGGCACCAGAGAGATTCCTATGGCCAGCAATGAACAGGTACGAGTAAAATTCACCCCAAACGAGTGTACCAGGAGCGCCCACTCCACCGGGGCTGTCCTCCTTTTTCTAGCGCCTCCGGCATCGGAAATATCAGCAAAGGAGTCTGAGGGATGTAGTTTCCCTGCCCCACGGCGGTCGCAAGCCTGTAGTTATGCGGCGGCGGGAGGGAAAGACCGAAGGCACCAGAGAGATCCTATGGCCAGCAATGAACAGGTACGAGTAAAATTCACCACAAACGAGTGTTTCAGGAGCGCCCACTCCACTGGGGCTGTCCTCCTTTTTCTAGTGCCTCCGGGCACGGAAATATCAGCAAAGGAGTCTGGGGGATGTAGTTTCCCCGCCTCACGGCGGCCATGGCCTCAAGGCCATGTTAACTGGAACGGGTCTGCAAATGGACGGGTTTTTATTTAAATTTGGAGAACAGAAGTTTTTCAAGAAGGTGAGGTTGAAGGTCTTGCAGTCGCTAGCCAGAGCCTGGATAAGGATCAAGAGGTCAACAAGGCTGGCCTACTATTCAAATTTGGCCCCAATTGGGGATTCCCCGGGGCTCCCGCCGTGTCTGGGTGACAATCTTTCGATCCCACTAAGAGAAGGGGGGATAACGAGATGGGGAGATCTGTTAGCTGGTGTGGCATTAATATCATGAGACAATCTGTTCGAAAAAGTAGGCCCAGGGCTATCAAGAATCAAATATATACAACTAGTAAGCTGGTCTAGAGAGCTCCTTAAAAAGAATGCCATGGTGGGGAGGTGTAGCATGTTAGAACAACAGCTGGTGGAGAAATCTCAGGGAAACAAAGAAGTGGCACATTGGTATTGGGCAATATCGGAAGAGGTGGACGGAGACTTTGACCTTCCTGATGAAAAATGGGCGGAGAATACACTCCCTCAAGGAGAAGACTGGTGGATAAGATCATTCACTCTTTTATATAAAACTGTCAAACCGGCATGGTTGAGGCGAAGCCATCTTTTCACACTTCACAGAGCCTACTGGTCACCACAAAGGCTGGCAAAGTTCCAAGCTGGTAAATGTTGTAATAAGTGCAGTCTTCCGGGCGCATCAGACGTTCATATGTTTATGGACTGCCCTCCAATCAAGATTTTCTGGGCGGAAGTCCTGGATACATTGGGCTCGATACTTAAAGTACCTTTAACCTGTTCATTAACACTGATAATCTCTGGTATGGTTGATAATGTGACTGGTACAGCAAGGCCGCTACTGTTCTATGCAATTTTACTCGCCAGGCGTCAGATATGTAAACTTTGGGTTGATTCCAAGGCGCCAACACATGCCAGCTGGCTATCATCTCTAATTGAAACATCAAAGGTAGATCTGGCTAGATCTTGTAGCAGTAAAAACCTCTCTTTTTGGAATCTACTATCTTCTTGGTGTTAGCGTGCCGGGGTTTTTTTTTTTTTTTTGGGGGGGGTTTTCCCCGGTCCTATGATTATGCCTCCAAAACTTCAGAGTCCACTGTGGCGGTTCCGTTAGATAAGAAAAGGACTTCGCGGTAGTCCCTACCTCGATGGAGTCTGTGTCGGGTTTGGCTGGTCGTCACTCGTCACTAAATCCTCAGTAAACCCAGATTTGGTCTCCCGCCAGGTTGGTCCCCAAAGATGTGGCGATAGTGAGTGCGTTTCACTCTGAGTCGCATGAACAGGTGGTTGGCCATAGAGTCTGCGGGCAAGAGGTACAGGCAAATGAGGACAAAACAAAAAAAAAAAAAAAAAAGCCTGTAGTTCTGCGGCGGCGGGAGGGAAACACCGAAGGCACCAGAGAGATCCTATGGCTAGCAATGAACAGGTACGAGTAAAATTCATCCCAAACGAGTGTTCCAGGAGCGCCCACTCCACCGGGCGGTCCTCCTTTTTCTAGCGCCTCCGGGCGCGGAAATATCAGCAAAGGAGTCTGGGGGATGTAGTTTTCCCACCCCACGGCGGCCGCAAGCCTGTAGTTCTGCGGCAGAGGGAGGGAAACACCGAAGGCACCAGAGAGATCCTATGGCCAGCAATGAACAGGTACGAGTAAAATTCACCCCAAACGAGTGTTCCAGGAGCGCCGACTCCACCGGGGCTGTCCATCTTTTTCTAGCGCCTCCGGGCGCGGAAATATCAGCAAAGGAGTCTGGGGTACGTAGTTTCCCCGCCCTACGGCGGCTGCAAGCCTGTAGTTCTGCGGCAACGGGAGGGAAACACCGAAGGCACCAGAGAGATCCTATGGCCAACAATGAACAGGTATGAGTAAAATTCACCCCAAACGAGTGTTCCAGGAGCGCCCACTCCACCGGGGCTGTCCTCCTTTTTCTAGCGCCTCCGGGTGCTGAAATATCAGCAAAGGAGTCTGGGGGATGTAGTTTCCCCGCCCCACGGTGGCCGCAAGCCTGTAGTTCTACGGCGGCGGGAGGGAAACACCGAAGGCACCAGAGAGATCCTATGGCAAGCAATGAACAGTTACGAGTAAAATTCACCCCAAACGAGTGTTCCAGGAGCGCCCACTCCACCGGGGCTGTCCTCCTTTTTCTAGCGCCTCCGGGCACAGAAATATCAGCAAAGGAGTCTGGGGGATGTAGTTTCCCCGCCCCACGGCGGCCGCAAGCCTGTAGTTCTGCGGCGGCGGGAGGGAAACACCGAAGGCACCAGAGAGATCCTATGGCCAGCAATAAACAGGTATGAGTAAAATTCACCCCAAACGATCACTAGAGGAAGTTATTTTGAATCTTTCAAGTAAACTCAATGTATTGTTTCCTCATCCATTATCTAACCAGCCCCCTGTTCAGCTCCCCGCTGCCCAGCATACCAGCATCAACTGGGTCGCTTCAGTTGCCGCTAGATGTACTGATCACCCATGGCCCCTGTCATCCACTGGTCCACTTTCCACAATTGGTAACTAGACTGCATCCGTTAGTGGGGGCAGAGAATATGAAAACTTTGAGATCTGGATCAGATGGTTATAGTTAGCAGGGAAAGGAGGGATTACTATCCCAACCAAGCAGCTCCCCAAGCGAAAACCTTATATAAATGCCCACTCTGCACTCAGCCATGCCTGGATTTGCCCTCTGATTGTTGTCCATATGTTACAGTAATGATTGGAGTCCCGTCTCTTCCTCCAATTGGGGATGAGTTGTTTCTACAGCTTAAAAACAATGTGGGCCACTGGTTGTCTCAACATTCTAATTTTTCCATTTCTGAATACAATGACACTCTACTAGTGAGGAGAGTTGAGTGGATTGGTTCCTCATCACAGCACATAGAAGAAGACTGTGTTATCATAACTGTATAACTGTAGACACTTGGGCCGGGCCCAGCGAGTAATCCAATCTGGATCCAGAAACAGCAAGGTGGAAGCAGCTGTCAGAGTTGTTCCCCTAAGTTTTTTTCTACAAACCTGCTCCTCCCAGGCAGTGGTCTGTAAATGGCTCTTTGCCTGCATGATTGGATGAGCCTGTTTTTTTAGGTCTTCACTGCAAACAGATACTTCCCCATGACTGGTTCTTGATATTAACAATTGAAGCTTTCTTTCACTGGGAGAGGGTGGGTTGCTAGTCCTTAATGGATTTAAGGGTATGAATTCAAGCTTGCATCTAATACTAGTTTGGATTTAGAAGTGGGTACAGCACCTTGATTGTGGAAACAGAAGAGATAAGGGTTGCCCTGTGTCAGGTAGGAAGAGCGGCCCTTGTCTTGCTCAACCTATCTGCAGCATTGGATGCGGTCAATCACGAACGGTTTATTGACTGTCTTCACACTATAAGGATCATAGGGGCTGCACTTGCCCTCCTGAGATCCTTTCTGTCTGGGCAAGAACAATCTGTTGCAGAGGACTTTGTCTCCGCACCCTTTCTACTATTGTGTGGGGTGTCATAAGGATGCTTTTTAAGCCCAGTGTAAATTTCATAACTACATGCGTGCAGTGAGCAATGGGACGAATAACAACTGCATGGAATTAAATTCTGAGAAGACGGAGGTTATCCTGTTTGGAAATCAGATCGCTTTCTGGTCCTCGTCTTGGGGGCTGCAGGAATTGGGAACTTCTCTGATTCCAGTGAGAAAAGCTAGGAATCATGGAGTGATAGTCGATAATAATCTTACAGGAGTGATCAAGTCAATGTTGTCATCTCTGCATCCTTCTATAAACTAAAGACTATAAAAAAAAAATGTCCCATATATTTCGCTTGATTCACAGAATACAGTAGTCACCTCACTAATACTATCAAAAATAGGTTATGGCGATGGCCTTTAGCTAAATATGTAGCAGCAACTACTGAATACATTTCAAACATTACAAAATACGTCAGCATGACCACTGCTAGGGATTCTCAAATTTCCCTCCATCTCTCAAGCCATTCGGAAATTACATTGGCTACCAGTCAGGCAAAGGATCAGTTTTGAGGTCTTATGTATTGCCTATAAAACATTACATGACATGGGCCCGGAATATCTCAAACAGACCTTCAAGTGGTACTGTCCAAGCAGTGCCCTGCACTCTTCTGGGGCAAAAAGCGGTATAATCCCCAAGTTCAAACTCTCCATGTGTGATGGAAGAACTTTTTTATCTGCACAGCTAAGGTGTGGAACTCCTTACCTTTGCTTGTCAATTCCATGACCAGCCTGCTATCCTTTAGGAAAGCATTAAAAACATGATTATTTGGGAACCTTTAAGCTTTCTCCTAATCTGCACTTGCAGAGAAGGCCCCAAGACAACTCTGGGTATTTGAGCGCTTTAGAAGTATGTTTAACATAACATACTACCTCCTGTAGTTGATGTTCTTCAGCATTCCTTTATTCCAACACCCACTGATGTACTTGTGGCCATTGGTTCTATTCATACAAAGAATGCCTCTTGGAATCTTGAGGGTATCAAGAATAATCTCTTTTGCCCTGATTGGTGTAAATTTGTTAGAGGATATGACATTTATCTGTTTTAAGAGACATGGGCTCGATCTTCCCAGTTTCAGGCTGGTTTTGCGTGTTCTGACTGACCTTCTTCATCATCAGGGAAAGGCAGGCCTTCAGGAGGTCTTATAATTTGGATCACAAAAACGTTGTTCTGTGCACTCAAAATCATCAATGTTGTCTCCTCGGATATTCTGTGTGGCTTAATCTGCAGTTCTCTTCTGGGGAAACTAACATAAGTTATGTTAATTGGAGGCCCGGGGGTAATTAAGTCTATTTAGGTATCATTAATTCGATTAATGCCCACCTGCTATTTCTCCCCCCAGGTTATTTTAAAATTGTGGCAGGCGATTTGAATTGGAATTTAGAGGCCCTCTGTATTGATTCCAACACCCTAAATTGTGAGGAAGTCGGAGTTTGGGCAGTGCCTGTACTTTCCCTTCCACCTATAATTAAGTGGTCAGCTATTGCCCCACAGTTATATGCTTTCTCATTGAGCAATGGCTTACGAACTGGTAGTGGGAGAGCGTTATCTGACAACTAGGGGAGGCATACTTTAAATCGTCAGGGCCCCACTAGCCTTATTGATTACATCCTGTTGGCTAGAAGATTATGGCCTTTCATGATATGGAGATGAGCCTTCGGCAGGATACTGATCGCATTGCTTTGGCTCTTACCCTGGAATCACTGAGTTATATTAAATTTAGTCCTAATACTAAACCTTCTGATAGGAGGCTCATGCCCTCAAGTAATTGTAGAAGGCTAACATGGAGCACAGAGGTTGACTCTCCGGATATCCGGTGGCAGATTTATTAGGTGGTCGCTTGTGGGCTGGATGTTGCGCAGACTTTGGGGGTGACACCCTGTGACTCTGCCTCCTTAGCGAGTCTAACTGATATTCATAACTCAATGTTAGTTTCACTTAAGAAACTGTTCTTAGTCGAATGCAGGTCTCTTCCAAAAAGGGTAAACGAGGTATCCTGGTATACAAAAGCATGAGAAACTGCAAGACATGCCTTAACTGAAGAAATTTATGGTGGAAATAGGCTTTTAATTGAGGAAGCCCAGTCCCTATATAAAGCATTGGGTAAACAACCTTTACAACGTAACTTTTACAGCGCAGAGCCTTTACAACGCAACCATTACAACGCAAACCATTACAACGCATTGCTTTGGGGGGCGCTCTAGGATAGGGAATAGTTTAATTTACTATCCAATAACCTTCCCTAGTGTCCACGGGGACTGGAGTTGGAATAGTAAATTAAACTATTCACTATCCAGCAACCCAAAGCACTATGCGTTGTAATGGACTGTGTCGTAATACTTGCGTTGTAAAGGCATGCGATGTAAAAGCATGCGTTGTAATGTCATACATCCAAAGCATTGATATCAAGGGCCAAGAGAGACTGAGAATTGGCTAAATGGGAGACTCTGTTATCACCAGTCAAGGGGAAAGACCATTGCTCCTTCTGGCGCAAATTGACCAATAGGGGCATGGAGGCTGTCACCAGCTGTGGACCAATTTTCTGAATTATACATGCATGATGTGGATGTGTACGTTGGTGAGTGTGGACAGCAGGATTATTGGCTTTAGGAATCGATAGCTGGGCAAATGATATTCACCTAGGCAGTGTAGGTATAGTTCACACCAAACGCTTGGTAGCAGAGCCATTCATTGCTGAAGTGAGTGGCTGTAGAGTTGGTACGTATGTGGGTGCTTGTATAACCAGCCAGGGTGTGTGCGAGATCATGCCCATTTCTGCCAGTGAAGTCAGCAAGGCTATTGATTGGATTACTCCTAGAAAAGCGCAAGGTTTGGACAAGGTTCCGGAGAACCTTTTCTAAGGTAGATAAAGATATTTGGTGCTCCTATTTTGTTTTGTTTTTTAATGATATACTGAGCGGTTGCCCCATTCCCACTTCTTGGGTGGGGACCAAGATAATTGTGAGTTTCAAAAAGGGCTAAAGGTCGCTTCCCACCAACTATCTGCCGATCAGCCTAATTGATAGTACACTGAAACTTTTCAGTCAGATTATTTTGGAGAGAGATTGCCTGTGTGGATGGAAGAATTGAATTTCCTGACCCCCCCCCTGCATATGGCCTTCAATCCCTGCCCGATGGCCCTCTCACATCCTGCTCTTAATGGTGTCCCCTTGGAAAGAGTGTGTACATTTGATTATGTAGGGGTCACCCTTAAGCAGCAATTTGATTGGATCCCAATATCTCACATATTCTGAAGTTCAGGCTCACATTGGAAAAATACATACAGGGTATTTTAAGTGCTTTACAAACCTCTACATTTCACCCTGTTTCCCCAGCACTCCAGCTTTACAATCTGTAAGCCCTTGGAGCATCATTGTATGGTGGGGAGCTTTGGGGCCACATGAGCGTTAACGATATGGAGCTAGTCGAGAACAGGTTCCTAGGTCACCTTACTAATTCCCCCGTCAGCACACATGTCTCTCCCCTATGGTTAGACCTCTTCCATATCTCACTTACCAATAAAGTGGGTCTTTGTCCACTGTTGCATTGGTGTACGGTCTGGCATCTGCAAATCTGTTGTCATATTGGTTGGGGCTGGTGGAGGTTTTGAAGCTACCAGAGGCTGCAAGGATCCCTTGGTTGAAGTCTATAAAACGTTGCCTAAAGCTGGGATGTGAGGCTCTGTGGACCACCCATGAAATCGCACTCATTCAATTGAACCGAGTGCATAGGGTGGGCCACTCAGGTATGAACAACAGGCTATCACTGGACATCTACACATGAGATCACGCTATCCAAATCAAACAGACTATAAACCAGCGGGTTCGAGATATTCAACATCTACTGTTCCAAGGTCATAAACTCACACTCTACTAGGGCCTTCCATGCTGACCTTACAGAAGAACATAGAGCTTAAGCCTATTAGGGGGCACCTCACAAACAAAGGCATAACTTATAGCTGGGACCTCATCATCTTCTGCTGGGAGGGCAAGCCTCAACAAATCAAACACTTGGCAAAAGCTCGCCCGCTCCTCGGTGTGGCAGAGAGCACCTCTTGAGAATCACCTAAAAGATCCTGCAAGACTGCGAGGGAAGTCTGCTCCAGTGGCAGGATGTCACAAGATCTCCTAATGTCTTATATTCTGATCAGAAAACCATCGCTGAGGAATGGCAGGAGATCCTAGACAGGGCCACCATGATTTAGACTGAAGCTGAGACATGCATTTGTATTGTATTCAGCAGGCAACATCCCCAGCTTGCAGCCCTGTTCCACAAGCATAGGGGGCGTGAGTTGGGGTTCTCTTGACCGATGAACAATGACTCTTTGCCTGCCCTCGGTCTAGGGATTGCCTTTTGGATTTATTATACAGATTCCTACAGTGACAGATCTCCTTAACTCTTTTCTTGTCCCTGTCCTTGGTGTTGTCATAATGAAAGTACTCACACCGCTGGAACTAGATGTTCCCCAAACCCTCGTGACCTTGCCCAGGTTCCCTTCCCTGAATGTCTGCCTGTACACATTATCCAGTATTACCAAACTTGCCTCCATCGGTTGGGCCTCCTTGGCATCCACTGATGTCCCCACATAGATACCTTTAATGTTAAAATAATCAGCCTCAACAAAAGAGGCCTTAACAATCCTGTTATGATTATGAGGGCAGCGGTATTATCCTACTTAGAACAGAAAGGAGGCGACATTTGCTTCCTCCAGGAGACGCACCTCGTTGCCCGAGATTGGCACAGACTGAAATCTCAGCACTATCCAGAGCCACACTTTTCGTCTCTGGGAAAAAGGAGGGGTGGCTATTCTTTTCTCAGGGAGCTTCCGAGGGGTGGTAAAGGGAAACGTAGCTGAGATAAAAGGAAGGTCCCTGATCTACCGCATCCAGATCGAGCGATATCCACTCACTATTGCAAATATTTATGCACCGAATGAGAACCATGAATAGTGCTTGGAATGATCAGTCCTGAAGGCTCTTGGGTCACCATACCTAGCAGTTCTAATATAGGGAGACCATAATTTAATGCTGAATGATGGCCTCGATAGATCGAACAGCACTTCGGACATATTGGGGTAATTTTAACATGGGGACTGGTATGGTTACAGGAGGGGGGAGTACGAAGATCTGTCGAAACATACACACTCAGACACAAGGGACACACATTCCTACTCTGCAGCCCATAAAACATATGTGCGTACCGACTATTTCCTGAGTACATCGGCCCTTAGGACCTTGGCCCATGAGGGTATCCACTAAGCCTTTGTCTTTGTCCCATCATGCCCTGCTTCTCCTTTCCCTAGGGTTGGAAACAGCCCAACAAATTATACTTCCATGGAGGCTGCGTGATGGCGTGCTCCACCAGCTGGAAAATGTCAAGGTGATCACAGACACTATCACTAATTACATGAATGAGAACAACACAGAGGAGGTCTTGATAGCTACCATATGAGAAACACTGAAAACAGCAGTCAGAGGGGAACTGATTGCTAAAAACTGTGAAAAGAAAAAAGGTTAGAACTAGAAGGGCAGGTGAAGTAAATCAAAGCTATATGTAAACAGACTAGGGCATCGCGGATCTGGGGCAAGTTAGATGCAGCACATTCACAACTTAAAACACTTGACTTAGGGCAGAAAATGCAATGATTAAGTCAATCATTGCATATTCTGCCCTAAGTCAAGTAATTTAAGTTGTGCACATGTATACATTTTACACATGGGGCAATAAACGTGGTAGATTTTTAGCCCACAGGCTGAGTGCCAAAAGAAATACTGACAGAACAAATGCTCTTCTCTCTCTTGATGGAACTGAGGTCACTGGGGAGGACTGAATGGCAGCAGTCTTTGAAGACATTCATAAAGCCCTTTACACCATCCTAGGCCTGCAGGACAACAATATATTTACATACTTGCAGGGTGTCCAGGTAATTGAACTCCCCCCATAGCAGTCTCAGAATCTTGACAAACCCATTTGGACTGAGGAACTCATCTATAGTATGCCTCAAACCCTTACATCCCCTGGTCCTAATGGCTTTTCCCACCTGTTCTACCTTTTCTAAGACCTTTTAACACACCCTAGCCCCTATTCTCACTAGGCTCTTTAACTCCTTCGCAGACACGGGGATCCTCCTGCGAACCATGCTGGAAGCCTCCATAACAGTCACACCTAAATCTGGGAACGATAAGCATCAGTATAGCTTCTACAGACCTATTTATTTTATAAATATGGATGCTGAGCTATTTGCCACCATTCTGGCAGCTCGAATGAATCCTTGTACTGGTAGACCCTGACCAAACTAAAAGGATACTACTTATATTGTAGACAAGACTTAGCAATATAGGCGCGGAGCATTGTCCTGGCTATCAACTTTAGAAAGATGTTAGATAGGGTTCACTGGCCCTACCTCATCGCGACTTTAAGACATTTTGGCTTTGGTGACAGGTTCTGCAGATGGATGCAAAGCATTTAAAAGTCCCCCAGAGCCGCAGCACGAGTGAACGGTGTTAAATCGAACCCCCTGAACATACACAAGAGAACGCAGCAGGGATGTGTGCTATCCCCACTGTTATTTGCGCTCTATATGGAGCCTGTGGGACAGTGAGCCAGGAATGAGCAGCTGATCAGTGGATCTGCTTCGTTGGGGACACCTGCACTTTTAGCCCATATGCGGATGATAGTAGCTCTGGTTGACCCCCTACTATCTTAACCCACTCTCTCATACAAACTCAGGGCTTTGGTTAAGCATTGGGCTTCAAAATACAGAAATCTAAGGGTTTCAACCTTACCGTTACTCCTCCCCATCAAACATTTATGGCAGCCCAATACTCACAAACCTGGGCTACCTCCACTATATATACCCTATCCACGGGTACAGATTTCCCCTTCTCTATCGATACTGTGATGACCATTTACTGCTTCCTACTTTGTCAGGTAAAAACTGTTCTCACCCAGTGGATACATTATAAATGATCGTGGATCGGTCGAATAGCAGTCTTGAAAATAACTATCCTCCTAGGGTGCTGTTCCTATTTTCAGGCCCTCCCACTAGCAAGAACCCTCATCCTCCCCCTCCCCCGCCATGGTACTCTGAAAATGCTTCAAATGGAACGTAATTAATTTGTCAGGGGAGGTAAGGGACCATGTATACACCACACCCTGATATATAGGTTGATGTCTGAGGGTAGCCTAGGAGTGCTCAACCTTGCACAGTATTACTCCCCTAAATGATGGACTGGGACCGTGAAAGTACGGAAAGTCCCCTGGCTTCCATGAAATCACATGACACAAGCCTCTTGCGCCACATTTATGTAATTTTTAACATGGGAAGAGTGACGTACGGGTGGTGCAAGGGGCTTGTAAATAAGCCCAGTGGCCTCTACTTTTCTCCCACCACACGAAGTCACACTGGAGGTGAGGGGATAAGGTGACATTGAATCAGGACCTGATGGCCTTCCTCTTCCTGATGACGTCGATCTTGAGAAACCCCGAATTCACTCGGGCCCTCACACAACCGATCTTCCCCAATGGCAACAGGCGGTTGTAAACAAATAGGGCAAATCTGTGATGAAAACAGGATTATCCGTTTTAACAAACTGAAGGCTGACTGTGAACTCACTGAAATGGAATGCCTCCGGTACATACGGATCTGACACTGATTTATGCACCCCCCATCAGTCTGGCTACATAGGACAGAGCAACTCTTCGAAGAATGGATCTTTCTGAAAAAACAGGGATAACCGCATTATAACAGAACCCTCCTTGCACAACCCCCCTCCCTCCCAAAAGAGAAAAGCCCGGGACAGCTGCGGAGAGAGGTGGAAATAGGGCACCCTTTTGCCGAAGGAACAGGAGGATGTGTACTACTGCGTGCAACACACTGCACACCATGAGGCCACCATAGAAACTGCTACCAAGATAGTGACACACTGGTATCTCACCCGAGCCCGACTATGAATGGTGCCCACCCATAGTGTGCTATGTTGGCCACAGGCATGCTGCTGCCCCACTTATTATGGACCCGCCCACAATTAGATCACTATTGGGAAAGGGCCCTTGATGGCATCGATACACACATGGGAACACAGCTCCCTCGATTTCTTGCATATATCCTGTTTCCACTGCCCAATCTCTTCATATATTCATTAAAATCTCAGGGGGCTGCCAAATCGCCCAGCACTGGGAGCTGCAGGTCAGATAATTCTTTCCCTCTGTGGAAGAGGCCAGGACCCCACGAACACTGCATGGGTCCACAAGACTTGGCAAAAACTAAGAATGGAGAAACTAAACTAACCCTCTCCATCACAGAATCAGGAATCCTACCCAGAGCTGTGAACCCCATGCATTGCTTTCCTCTGAGTTCAATGAACTGACCTGTCCCAAATACCTCAAGGTGCTCCATTTGACACCCACAGAGGGGAATCCATACATAGTAGAATGGATCCAGGTACTAGAGTTGTCGCGAGGAGGATATCCCACTAGGGACTAGTCCTTCCATGGTATACGGAGTGGTAGGAGTTGGTGGCTGGCTAAAGACTAAATGCATGAGTGGGACCTTTGGGGTCGTTCACCTGGTTTTGTTTCCTTCTTGTTTTGGAAAAGCATGAAATGGCGCTGTCAATCCTTCGCGGGAAGAGACTGCTCATGTATCATGATCTATTGCGGTAGTGGGTTGTCTCCACTTTGTTGTTCTGTGCAAAAACAATACAGCAGAGTTGATCCACAAATAACAAACTTTAAGATATGTGCTGTACAGAAACCTCTTGAATTTGATTTAATAAATCATGATGTTGCTCTCTGTATAAGAATTTGGGGCCCATATTGGGTGCACATGACAACTGGCATGCCTCTTAGTTCACAAAGGCCATTGTTGTAAGGGGGAAGACTTGCATGTTTCTAGTAAGCTTTTAACAAAAGCAAATCAATGAAGTGATGTAATCTACTAAAGTGAAACGCTTCAACATGTTAAAAAAAATTACACTTTTTTTAAATTTGAAGAGACTACATGAAGTTTGTTGCCCAATTTGGCAATTTACATTGCATTTTATTGCAATCTGATATATTTAGTGTTTACTATCCCTGACAAGGCGTTGAATGACTTTACAGATCCACAAAGAACAAGCATTGGCAAAGCCAATAGATCTCACTTACAAGATGGGAGCTATTGGCTTTGTCAATATTTCGTCATTTTGTAGAACGGTGAGGCTGATGTACAGCGTGGCTTAACCAAAAGTGCAAGGACGCAGCCAGTGCTGACCATGTCAGATCGGTTTTTTATTGCCTGCAAGAGGGAGGGCGACACAGAGGGTGAGTGGGGGCAAGCAGCAGCTACAAAGAGGGAAGTGGATCGATTTAGGAACAAGCAACAAGTGCAATCGAGGCAGGCAATACATGCAAGGGATGAAGTGAGGGTGGGTGGGGGCAAGCAACACAGACAAGAGAGGGAGGGATGACAGGTGGAGGCAGCCAACACAGACCAAGGAGGGTGAGAGAAATACGGAGGAGGGAGAAGTACACAAGGGAGCCAGCTGAAAAAGACACACTCTGGTAAAGTGCTTAAACTTTTGTGTGAGTGAGAGCGTGTACGCTCCCCCCGTGTGCTGCTTGACTTAATTTTTACTTTTGCTCTTTTGTTCTGGGGGCACTGCATTCTGCACTGCTGAGGTTCTTACCTGAAGGCAGGCAGTTGCAGCTACGGCACTGTGAAGCGCTGGACTCATCCCTCCTTCCCGCCTCGTTCTGACGCCGGTGACTAGCACCGTTCGAGCAGAGGGCGTGGAAGGTTCGAGCCAGCTACTTCCGGTTGCCACGGGCAGCGCTCTAGTTGTTTGGACGCTGGGGGGATATAAGGCGGATGTGTAATCGGCAGCGCAGCGGACGAGCGCAGCGGGCGCGATGAAGGCGCTCCGAAGTTACGCCTAAGTTAAGCCCGTCTGCGCCCGTCTGCGCCCGTCCGCGGCCGGGCGCGGTCCAGGGCCCTGCCCCCTTCCCCTTCCCCTCCGAGAGGACACATACGCTGGAGCAGAGCTGATCTGCTGTCCCTCTGCAATATGAGCATTGGCAGCTCATGCCTGCATGGCATGAGTGTTGAGGAGAACACTGGCTGCAGGCATTGCCAATTTACCTACAACCCGGTTGAAATGGTAAAGAGTGAGCACCATGATCTAGTTTGCAGCCTGCTGAATGTTCGGTCCCTGCGTAGGCACAAACTAGATATTTATGACCTCCTTAGTGAAAAGCCATGGGATCTAGTCTTCCTCACGGAAACATGGCTAGACTGTGACTCTACCCCAGAGGCCACTGAAGCCATTCCGGAGAGTTACACCCTGGTGAGGCAAGATAGGTTGACAGGTAGAGGTGGAGGGATAGCCATTGTCGCTAAGCAGGGGCTTCGCTGCCGTCTAGAGCAGACTGTGATCAAGGAAAGCGAGGTGGGTGCCTTTTCCATTCAGGTGAATGGGGGCTATACAGTGAAGGGCCTATTGATATACAGGCCGCCTGGCTCGCCCGCCAAATTTGGCGAGAGCCTGGTAGAAGGTATTACAGAGGCGGCTCTGCGCGCGGATACATTTTTGGTGTTAGGTGACCTTAACCTACACCTGGATGACCCTGCGGACAAGGCGGCTGGGGAACTCTGTCGAGAGATGAGTGCACTTCAGCTCGAGCAGAAAGTCAATGATCCCACCCATCAGCGGGGCCACTTATTGGACCCTATATTTGCTAATTGGAGACAGGTGGAGGCTTTGACCCCCGTAGCCATCCCTTGGTTGGACCATCATCTGGTACCCTTTCTGATACATCTTCCGGGAGCTAGGCCACCGGAGCAGGTTGCACCTAATCGTCCGAGTCGGAGATGGGCTACCTTCTCCCAAGCCAGGTTCAATGAGGCACTTGCTGTGGGGGGTGGTCCAGGGGGGGAGGTTGTGGAGAAAGTCAACACTAATTTGGATCAGCGTATCACTGAGGGCTTGGACCGCGTTGCTCCGCTTGCCTTGGGCAGAACGGGGGGGACGTGTACAGAGAACGGCACCATGGTATAGTGAGGAGGTGCGGGTGGCCAAGGTCGCGTGTAAACGCGCAGAAAGGCAGTGGAGGACAGCTTTCGCCATTCAAGCTAAAGCTGACTATATTGCAAGTAGACGCATCTACCACAGACTTATCAGGAAGGCTAAAACGGCGTATTACGCCACCAGGATTAGGGAAGCAGAAAACTCCATGAAGGAGTTGTTTTTAATTTATAAATCGCTCTCGGCTGGGAAGCCCGCGGCAGTTCCAGAAGAATTCTGCTCGGTGGACAGCTGTAACCGAGTAGCGGAGTTTTTTGCCAACAAGGTAGCATATATCTATTCAGCCTTTCCTAGCAAGCTAGCACTGGGCCCGAGTTTGAGGAGGAGACCAGGGTGAGGGGAGAACAACGGATGCTGACTACACTTGTCACCCCGCCTACTGATGTACTTATCCAAATCTGCGGATCTATAAAGTCAGGCTCCCCTAGGGATCCCACTACGCCCAAACGCTTGATGGGCAGCTTACACGTATTAGAGCCATATATCCGTCACCTCCTGGATATTTCCTTTGGGACCCATACTGTACCGGATGCCTGGAAACGGGCTGTGGTCCTCCCCCTCCAAAAAAAGCCCAATGTCAGCTACGATAGGTTAGAAAATCTTCGACCTGTTTCTCTCCTGCCATATATGGCGAAGGTTGCGGAGAAAACTGTGAACCTCCAGCTGATGGATTTTGTGGAGGAGGCTTCCTTGCTACACGATTCTCAGTTTGGCTTCCGTCCTCGGCACTCGACGGAGTCAGCACTACTTATGGCAGTAGAGGCCATACGGCAGGGAGTGGATGAGGGCCAGACTATGGCCCTGATCCTCCTGGACCTAAGCGCCGCATTCTACACTGTAGCTCACTCCATCTTGCTACAGTGTCTGAACGATGGAGGGGTATCAGGAGCGGCGCTTAGATGGATCCAGTCTTTCCTGACTAACAGATGTTTTCAAGTTCGTCAGGGAGAATGCTACTCTAGGAGATCAGTTTGGGCCAGGGCGTGCCGCAGGGCTCGTCACTGAGCCCAACTCTGTTTAATCTATATGTCTCCCCGCTGGCGGCGATTGTTGAAAGTCATGGCCTGCGCCTTGTGTCATATGCCGACGACACGCAGTTGGTCATCTCCCTCTCACGCATGCCGGGTCTTGCGGCGGACAGCTTCAGAGTTTGCATGCAAGAGCTGGCAACCTGGATGTCCGCCAACTGTTTGAAATTGAACGGTAGCAAGACCGAGGTACTCGTGGTGGGGGAGGGCCATCGGTCTGGTCGTCGGCATGGTGGCCACCTTGTCTGGGATAAACACCTGTCCCTTGCCAGGTAGCAAGGAATCTTGGGGTATGGCTTGATGCCGACCTTGCCTTTGGCCCGCAGATTGGCCGGGTGGTGGGGGTATGCTTCGGAGTTTTAAAAACTCTGAGGAAGGTTTTGGACCTTCTGCCTATCACAGCTCGTCGGACGCTGGTGCATGCCCTCGTCACCTCGCGCCTAGACTACGGCAATTTGCTGTATCTGGGGACCACGGGAGGAGCCATCAATCGCCTCCAAGTGCTGCAAAATGCAGCTGCACGTCTAGTCCTGAGGCTCCCCAGGAGATCTTCCTCTAAGGCAGCGCTCCAGGCCCTGCACTGGCTGCCTGTCAGGAGCAGGGTGGAGTTTAAGGCTCTTTCTACGTGTCACCGCATCCTGAGCGGTAAAGCCCCGGTCCCGCTACAGAATCTTGTCTCTCGCGATGAGCCTCCACGGGACCTGCGCTCCTCTTGTACAGGGCTACTGAAAATTCCAAAAATAAAGAAGGCTCGAATGGGGGGCAGGTCTTTCAGATATCTGGCTGCTAAACATTGGAATGCCCTACCAATAGAGCTACGTTTGGAGCCTTCAGAGTCCACTTTTAGAAGAAACTTAAGACTCACCTATACGGGAGGTAGGCGGCTGTGAGGGCTGCTTGGACTGCTTACCCCACTTACCATAGCGCGGGGACACGCCGGTGCGCGTAACCAGGCGCTCTATAAATTTCCCTAATAATAATAATAATAATAATAATGAACACTAAAAAGTGAGCAGTGGAAGAACATAAGTAATGCTCCAGGAGAGGGACAAACACATGAAGAGGAAGGAAGCTTAGGGCACCAGACCAATAAGAAGCAAACAATTGAGAGTGACAATGAAGCCAAACAATGCTAAGTAATGGGCACCCTCTAAGCCAACTGTTACATAACAAAGGTCTAGAATAGACAGTATGCACAGTGTCTAGGCAAGATCTAATAAATATGCAAGTGTAGACTTTTGTCTACAGACAGCAGCCAAATTGAGAAGAGGTAAAAAAGTTGTTGAAAACAAGTGTGGGTCGGCAGTTTTCAGTAGGCATTTTTGTTGTAAAGCATTCGGTGCTTCCAGTGTCAACTACTTTCCTCAAACTTTGAGAAACCTAAGACAAATCTCTGCACATTGGAAGGCCATAAAAGTTGGGAAAAGAGAGATTACTTTTCATAAATATTTTCTGGAGTTCGCATACTTCACAGCCTGTCATTGATCACAGTGGACACACTGAACAAACATTGCCTGCTCTCCTAAATATGAAAAGTCAGCCATATGGCAAAGCCCATGATTGCATGTATAAACATGATGTTTTAGGTAATATAAACTTATTCATAAAATGAATCCCCCATCATGCTCTGCCAACAATCTTTTACACATGGTTAAAAATAATAAAGTGTGTTGGAAACAACAGAGCAATGGAGGTTTTGGGATCACTGACATAATATCTAGGTAAACAATATTGTTTGACACAAATATTGTGTCCCTATACTTTTAATATTAAGTACAAAAATATCAGGAATAAAATTTCGTTTAGCACTAATATCATCCAAAACATACAAAAATAGAATTGTTATAAATACTTATATATATATATATATATATATATATATATATATATATATATATATATATATATATATATATATATATATATATATATATATATATATATATATATATATATATATATATATATTTATATATCACCTGTCACTTTCCCCCTCGTAACAAAGGGAACGGACCGCACTCCGTGGACAAGGTTTATAATTCAGATTTATTCAAAGATTAGCAACAGGACGCGTTTCGGCTTCGCGCCTTCCTCCAGCTGTTACCAACAACACAAAAATTCACACTCCGTCTTCAGCTGAGAAGCAGGGCAGGCAGACAACACAGATGTACTTTCACACCCACTGTGGTTTTTTATTTAACATTACCTCAAGCAAAAGCCCCTTTCCTAGAACACAGGACTACAGATCCCAGAAACGCCGCCCTGATTGTACACGCCCAGGGGACTCTTTACATATGGGGCAGCTTCAGTGATTAATGAACATTGCCACTGACGAAGAGAGCCTGGGCTCTCGAAACGCGTTTGGCAGCATTCCTGTGAGGACACGAGTGTTGAAAACCTGCCAGCAAGCTGAAGAATCAAGGATTTGGATCCATTTCGTGTGTGGCTGATCCCCGAATGGGTTCCTGCAACAGCTTTGGATTTTATATATATATATAAATACACTGAGTATATTGCAATACTAATAGCATAAATGTTTTACTTAAAGGAATTTATGTTTATTGCTTATCGGTTGAAACCCTAACTAGGGCGAGATAGGAATTTTCTTATACTTTAACCGTATTACAAAGACTTCAAAATATGATACACTGCAATACCAATATGAGTCTAAACAGAGTGACTAATACAAGCTTCAAATGTTACAAAGTTAATATTGTACAAACGATTTTGTTTCCATTTGGTATTTGAAACTACCTCCCCCAGAATGCATCATTAATTGCTGGTGGGTGGGAAGGTATATAAATTAAAAATAGTCGATGGACTAGTGGCAACACTGTGATCAAGACCTGCGGTCGAAACTCGTAGGTGAAGGGGGCTGTATGTAGTCCCTGCGCTAATAAACCCTAATTTATACACTGAGTGAGTGCGGACATTAAGGTCTTTTTTGGTGATTAATTTAAATACAGGGAGACGTTCGTCCCTGTTGTCCTGCACCAGCTGTGCAAAGCGTGCACCTCCTTAGAACGTTTTGGTGAACAATTAAGTGAATGGAGGCAGCACCCGACTACCCTCAGTAGGATCCTGTCTTGCGAAGCGATTGTTACAACGAGCCACGTCAAATTGCAGCGCTACGAAAAAAAATTCGGAACGAAGCAACTCACGTGAGAAGCAAGTCTCCAGGAATACACGAGCAATCGACGAACTGAGGCAACCGTGTGAGGCTTTCAGCTACGAAAGGAAAATACACGGAGAGAAGCATTTCAAAGACGCAGCGTCTCCCGAGTGAGCAAACGAGGTGAGAGCGCTTCGCGTAAACTGTGTAATGAAATGTCCAGCGGAGTCGCAGTAAACATTTCAGTTTAACAAAACGAACCAGCGTACTAAACATAAGACTGTATTCGTTACTGATAAATATATCATGCTCAGTGTATAAGGGTTGCAGGGACTTTTCTACAATATGTTTCCCTGGCCAAGAGAACAGTTATTTTTGGAGACACAAACGTTTGTAAGAATTTAAACCAACTATCCTGGGATAAACATGGAAGAAAGAACAACTAAAAGAGCATTGCGTGCTCAAGCCATCTTCCAGAAAGATAAGAATCCAGAAAGTACGAAAAACAGCGCTAGAAAAGAACCAGAAGAAACTGACCCTGGATTAATGACGCTAAAACAATTATTTGTAAAACTGGAAAGATTGCTTAAAAAAGAAATAACAAAAAGTTGGGAAATTTTAACAATGGAAAAATACCTGAAATGCAAGATGGTCCCTAGAGGTCTAAGAATATATACTCTCCCCAACCACCCTGATACACGTCCGGAAATGCTCATTGATTGGGGCAATAACAATATGCAATGCTCCACTAACATGATTAGAATAATAGTTAAACATGCCAAAATAGACATAGAAGAACTGCATGAAAAAATAGCGGAAGTTGAATCGCTGATTCTGTCTCATGGCAAAGAAGATGAATCTAAAAAATACAGAAAAGCCATGGAAACTGCCTTGGATAAACATGAAACAGAAGTAGAAGAGCGAAAAGAACGAAAATATAGAAGGGACCAACAAGACTATTCATGTGGAAGGATATTAACGTTTGCGAAAAGATTCGATTAATTGAAACAGCAATTGAAAACGCAAACACAGACAGAAACTGCAAACTCAACTATGAGCGAATCGGACACGGATTGGAGCGAAAATGAGGATCAAGACAACACAGGAATAAGGACTCCTTTTTTAGAGGAGGTCAAGTTGGTATATCTAGACCAACAACAAATGAGAGGAAGAGGACGAGGAAGAGGGAGAGGAAGAGGCCAGGGACAACAGAGAACAAGGGCAAGAGGAAGAGGTCAACAAAGCCAGAAGAAAAACGAAGGAAAACCAGAAGAGGTTCCGGAAAAAACAAAGGGATACCATTTGCGAAACAGAGTGACAAACTAAAAGGGACCAAAGGAGAATCAGATCCCTACTTAATAATCAACTTATCCAAACACGTACTGACCAGGGCTGAGGAAAACCTCCTTAATAAAGGCCTGACTTTCTGCCCGGAAAAGCACTTTGATCCAGTAGAAACAAAAATAGATCTTTACAAATATACACGAAAACTAAAATTGGCAAAATTCTTTAAAAAAAGGAAAATCAAATTGCACAAAATGACCAAAATGTTGGTACCATTAATAAGAATGAGGCGCGGATTACAATTGCTGAAATTCCAGCCATGCGCACTGCATTTGAACTGGCAAATGAGATAGAAGACTCGGGTACAACGGACAGTCAAATGTTACAAAATATGGGACAAACTATTGATCAGCATCATAAAACTAAATTTAAGAAGCAATCAAAATTTTGTCCAATGCTTTATCCAGGCAATAAAATAGACACGTACTTTGAGTTAGTAAATGCAGACCTTAAGAAAATGAAAAAAAATGCACACAAGGCCAAAAAAAAAAAAATGTCTGTTGCAGAACGAAAAGCGCTACAATCTTTAATGGAAAATGACTCACTTGAAATCAAACCTGCCGACAAAGGCGGGAATATAGTCTTAATGGACAAATTAGACTATATACAAGAAGCCACACGGCAACTTAGTGAAACTACAAATTATGAAAAACATAAGAAAAATCCAATCAATGAATTGATTGTGGAATTGAACACTAAGTTAACCAAATGGGAAAATCAAGGACTAATAACAAATCATGAAGTACAATTCTTGACCACTGAAGATCCTGTCATGCCCACAATGTACTTTCTGCCGAAAGTGCATAAAACCTTAAAGAAACCCCCGGGCAGGCCCATTATAGCAAGCTGTGGCTCCTTATATGAGAATCTTCCCATTTATATAGACTACTTTCTGGCACCAATTGTCCCCACCTTAACATCATATATAAAGGACACAGGAGACTTTTTACGGAATGTGATGAACATCGCATGGGTTGATGGTTACAAACTTGCAACTATTGATGTAGTATCTTTGTATACTTCGATAACACACAATATGGGCCTAACAGCTATGGAATTCTTCCTGAAACAAAAACCTTTGGAAGAACTACAACACTGGCGGATGATCAAGGAAATGACAGAATTATGTCTCAACAACAACGTTTTCCTTTTCAACAAAACATACTATGCCCAACGATGCGGAACCGCCACGGGAGTTGCATTTTCGCCGAGCTACGCCAACCTAGCAATGGGTTGGTGGGAGAGAACAGTAGCTTGGAGGGAAGAAAATGATCATCATACGTCAAAAATTATAATTTGGCTGCGTTTCATCGACGACTTGTTCCTTATTAGGAACGGAACCGACACAGAATTCAATGAGTATCTAGAAGAACTAAATAACAATGAAATGGGGCTGAGATTTACATCAGCAATCAGCAACAAAGAAATTGTATTTCTAGATACCAAGGTCTATGTGGAGAATGGACAATTAGAAACTACAGTCCATCGTAAGAGTACTGCAACTAATAGTATTCTACACGGTGAAAGCTTCCATCCTACCAACTTAAAGAGGAGCATTCCTTACGATGAATTCATCTGTATGAAAAGAAACTGTTCAAATACAAAAGAGATGAACAAGAAATACAAAGAAACTACCAAAAGATTCCTCCAAAGAGGATATAAATACAACGATGTCAAAAAAGGTGAACTTAAGGCAAGAGACTTAAGTAGAACACAAACATTGATCAACAAAAGGGAATCTAATGAAACACTTCTAAAACCAGAACCGATCAGGATGATTATCACGTACAGTAAAGAAAGTCAAAAAGTGAGGAACATACTCAATAAATATTGGAACATAATTCAGAAAGATCCTGATATTGGAGAACAAATAGGCAATCACCCTCTTGTGACATTCAGGAAACCACCCTCACTACAAGACAAACTAGTGAGAAGCCATTTTGAGATGAAAAAGAGAAATGATTGGCTCACATTAAGACAGAAAGGATTCAAGAAATGTTTCCAATGTAAAGCCTGTACTATAGGTGAATCCATCAAATCTCTGAAAGATCCTCAGGGAAAAATATTCAATATAGAAGAAACCATCACATGTAAGACGACTCACGTGGTTTATATCTTAACATGTGCTTGTGGTAAGAACTACATTGGAATGACCACTTGTCCACTGCACAAAAGAATCCTGGAACACATTTGATCGATTCAAAATGGAGATATGTCCTATGCAATAGCCAAGCATATGTCACAACATAAAGGAAAAACCTGGAAAGATATAAGGTACAGTGGAATAGCGGCAGTACCTCCAAATGAAAGAGGGGGTAACAGAAAACTACAAATACAGAGACTGGAGTCACGCCTAATCATAAGATTCCAAACGAAAATGCCTAGAGGATTGAATATGGACGAAGAGATGTATGTCCACCTGTGAACTATCTAATTGAGGGAACTGTGATTAAAATATGTAAACAGAATGAAGAAAATGGATAAAGAAAAGTATAAAGACTTTGATGAAAAAACCATAATTCCCAGGACTTTGTTTTCACTCACTTATAATTTTCAAGGGCACTTAGCCCATTACGAATAGACAATTAAAAATTGGTGAGATCATTTTTGAAGTTGCTAATGGCACTTAGCCTACACTGAGTATATTGCAATACTAATAGCATAAATGTTTTACTTAAAGGAATTTATGTTTATTGCTTATCGGTTGAAACCCTAACTAGGGCGAGATAGGAATTTTCTTATACTTTAACCGTATTACAAAGACTTCAAAATATGATACACTGCAATACCAATATGAGTCTAAACAGAGTGACTAATACAAGCTTCAAATGTTACAAAGTTAATATTGTACAAACGATTTTGTTTCCATTTGGTATTTGAAACTACCTCCCCCAGAATGCATCATTAATTGCTGGTGGGTGGGAAGGTATATAAATTAAAAATAGTTGATGGACTAGTGGCAACACTGTGATCAAGACCTGCGGTCGAAACGCGTAGGTGAAGGGGGCTGTATGTAGTCTCTGCGCTAATAAACCCTAATTTATACACTGAGTGAGTGCGGACATTAAGTTCTTTTTTGGTGATTAATATATATATATATATATATATATATATATATTCGGCATAGAGACGTCCAGCAGCGGCATACAGCAGCAAAACAGACGAGGCAAACCCAGTGTTGTGAGTAGTGTTTTTTAATTACTCATCACCATACCGCCATGACGCGTTTCGGTGCAAACAGCACCTTGATCACATGACAACGATACAAGGCAGGCGTGCTCAATTTCAAGAGCTCAGAGCCAATGGCCAGTTACCAAATGCATAGATACAGAAAATATACTGTCACGAAAAGTAACTGCATCAATGCATAATTACAGTTTTGTCACCAGTGGGCATGATTGTAGCAATTCGGTTATACAGTTGAAGATATTTAGATATGATACGATATTTGTTCAGATCATGTTTGTGCACTGAGTTTAAAAATAAATAAATAAACAAATACTAATATGTACATACTTATTTAAAATTCATCAATTTACATCACTAGCAGCAACAAGTAAAATTAAAAACTTTATGCAACACTACGCAATGTGAAAAACTAAAGTGCATCGGGGAGGAGTTCCCTATACGTCATATACGCACCAGGCATTGTATGTATAAATATATAAATATATAAAATAATGTATACCTATGTACAAATGAATGTAAATATACTTGTATTTTAAGGTCATTATAAATACAACCATAAAAGTTCTGTTAACCTTCCATTCTGTGATTCATATAGGGCTTCCCAACATTTAAATTGCTTCTCGCATGGAGTAACCGTGTGTCATAGGGATAAATCCCTTAGTGAAATGTACTTATGTGCCCACTTAACCTATAGGTGACTAATGGTTAACTGACATTTGGATCATGAGCTGTTACGTGCAACCCTGTGATAATATAAAAATCAGTGTAAGTTTAAAATGTGATATTTGGTTGAGGCAGCTGCTATGTTCATTCAGGTTTGTACCGCACCATTGTAGTTTAGAGTATTCAGAGATAAGTGTGGCAATCTTCTCCCGCGTTTAATCCATTAGGACTCTTTGTGTCTAGCAGGATAATATGACGTGTTTCTAATCTGCGCAGCAATAGATCACGGTCGCCACCCCTTCTCTGAGGAGGAACAGTGTCTATTACAAAATAGCGCTTTTCAGAGGCCTTTTTGTTATGTACTAAGCCGAAGTGCCTAGCTACCAGGTACGCAGTGTCGCCGTTGGTGATGGCTCTTAAGTGCTGGAGTATACGCTTGTACACCTGTGGCCTTGTGCTACCAACATAGCGTAGGCCACAGGGACACTCCAGCACATACACCGCGTACTCGGTGCGGCAGGTTAGCTTATACCTGATGGTGGTCGGTGTCTTGTTAAAAGGCGTAGCATAATCTTTCCTGTTAACTCCATTTTTACAAGACTTGCAAGTTGGACAGCGCAGAAACCCCTTGCTCTTGTCTAACCATGGAGTCTCTACACGCGTTTCTGGACTACTAGAAACCAGGCAGGTACCAAGTGTTCTTGCTCGCTTATAGGCAATCATGGGAGCCCCCTTAAACTGATTGCCTAATACTGGGTCACTCGTAATGAGTGCCCAGTTGCGTTTAATAATGTTCCTGATGGTACGGTGCTGGTTATTGTAGGTGAAAATCAAACAAGTTGTATTTTCCTCTTTGCGGTTAGTTGACTGCACTACACTTGTTGTGGTTCCCGTACATTCTGTGAGATCGCAAGATGTAATTGCTAATAGTGAGGTTCTTGCTTGTGCATTTGCACGATTCATGGCCCTCTCTATCACAGCCTTACTGTAACCTCTCTGGCTGAATCTCATAGCACATTCTAACTGCGCCGCTAAGCACCCTGCATTAGTACTGCAAATGTGTCTAATGCGGAGCATTTCGCCATAGGGTATGCTCCTAATTAGGTGGGCAGGGTGATGGCTACCGGAGTGGAGGATGCTATTGCCTGCTGTTGCTTTTCTAAATAGCTTGGTTTCCAGTTTCCCTCCACTCACAAATATTTTCACATCTAGGAAGCAGATTGAAGTATCACTGATCTGACTAGTGAATTTGAGATTCATACAATTGTCATTAAGACTGTTGATGAACTCCTCGGCTTCTTGTGTGGAACCGTCCCAAATCACGAAAAGGTCATCTATGTACCTTAACCATAGAACAACCTTGGTTGCCATTGTGTCCGCGAATATATATATTCCCAAGTGGAACCACTGTGGTGGGCACATCCTAATTCCCCCCACGGGACCCCCACCCTTATGGCTGGCGGTCCCTTGAACCGGGAGGAAGGCGGGCTAGCAAAGTTCACCCGCCATCCTAATGGGGGCCTAAGTGTTCATGAAATTGGCAATCACGCTAAAGCACCAGCTTTCATCAACCCACTGGGGAATGATTTATTTGTGATTTTTAAATACAGCAGCATCCACTTGGACTTTACTTTTTAATGTGAACACTGCAATAACCAGAATGCTCATCGAGGCAAAAAACCATGCCCATGGAGGCAGGAAAGTGAAGAAAGCTTGAAGGTGTTCAACATTACAGTTGCTGTGTTTTTGTTAGCAAGGCTCTTGAGAAAGAACGAAGGTTTGAAACGCGTTGAGCCACAGATTCATATTTTAAGGCTTGGAGCTTGGTTGTGTTGCCATCACTTACCTTAGAGAATTACCCTGCGTAAGGGCGTCCTTAAAAGTGGCAAACTTTTCGGATGTATGTATATATATATATATATTCACGGAAAAGACCACTTGTTTAAAGTAATCAACGAGGACACAGCGGGGCAGTCGAGGTAATCCGTTTATTCACAGGCTGACAGGCGTAATGCATTTCGGCAACCAAGCCTTCTTCAGATGCCACAAGCCGAGGGTCAAACCTATGAATATATTCCCTGAAAAAACCATTGGTTTCACACATGTTATAGTTAGCTGGACATTTCACTCATACAAAACCATTGAAATTCCCCCATTATAGTTAGTTCAGCTAACTATAACTCGCGCGCCCGCAATGCACTGCTGATGAAGTCACATATTACATCACTCATGACATGGTCAGTGACATCACTCATCACATCACTGAAGACATCTCAAATGACATCATCCAGTGAATGTGTGTCTTTCTGAAAAATAAATATTTTTTATATATGTATGTCTAAAAGTCGATGGAAGAATAAATGGGTCAATAAGTGTCTAAATGGATGGGTTTTTTTGGGAAAATTGATTGTATAACTGACTTATTAAGTGTATCTTAGTGAATACATGTATTAGCGAGTAATGTTTAAATATGTAAATATCTGTATCAGTGTCTCACTTTGTGTATAAGTGGCTGCATGGGTTGGTGAGTAGCTACATGAGTGTCTATATGGGTTATTAGTTGGTTTTTTGAGTATCAGAATGAGTGTCTGTATGGTTTGGTCGGGGGTATTACTTAGCGCACAAATGCATGAATGACTGACTCACTGTTTGTATGTGTTTTGAAGACAGCATGTGTGCATCACTGTATGGGTGGATGAGTGTGTGTATTGGTGTGTTAGTGAGTGAATGACTGTCTCAATAGTATCTTTATGAGTAACTACATATGTTTTAAACTAGTATATGTGAGTATTGATGTATATAAGTGAGTATATGTGAGAGTGAGAGATTGGAAGAGTTCCTGTATAAATAAGTATGTGTTTCTATAAGTGATTGTTTAAGAGAGTAAGTATGTGTACGTTTCTGTAGAAGTAATTGTAGCGGTGTGTGTATAGCTGTATATACAAGTAAATGGATCTTTGATAGTTTATTTGCATGTGTGAGTATGTGTGTGAGTAACTCTATGTATGAGTGTAGGTGCGTAATAGGATGTATATGCATATGAGTACATATGATGAGTGAGTACATGTATGAGTGACTATATAGAACTGTTGGTGAATGAGTGGATGTGTATGTAGAGGTTGGAATTACTGAATAGGTTGTTGTAACTGGTATTGGTATCTCCTTTATTTTGAAAATTTAAGTTTCTATTTTTGAATGTGACTGCTGCCTGGTTTTCGTACAGTCCGTGTGGCCGAGTGCTGTCCGTGTTTTGTGCTCCGAGGGCTGCGAGAGAAGGCAGAGAAGGCAGAAGCGGTTGTTGCAGCGGCAGCGGGCGGTGTGTAGTGTGCTGCCTGCACAGACCAACCCTCCCATCGAGTCACCCCCGCCGCCGCCAAAACCGCCGCCAAGCCCACCTGCTGCCAGCTGCCAGCTGCCGGCACAGGCCAACTCTCCTTCGAGTCTCCCCCCGCCGAACTGAGCCCACCTGCCTACCGTTTTTCCTGAGCCATCCTGCAATACGCAGCAGCGGAGGCGGGTGAGGTCTGAGCAGGGGGGGCTGAGAGCACTGCCTGCCGTGTCGACTCCGGCACTCCAGTCCCGTCTTGCGTACCGGACGGGCCATAGCAGTGGAGAGCAGAGCAGAGCGGAAGACGAGGTCTCCTGTTCCACGCCGCAAACGCCTGAGCCTGAGCCGCCCGCCCCCCCCCGCCTGCCCTGCCCTAGACTGCCCTGCCCTAGACTGCCCTAGACTGAAGCTGGTGCAGTCTATCCCCTCGTGGCCTTGGATTGGGCCCCAAGGCTGAAGGAGAGATCCAGCGCAGCTCAGCAGTTCACCAGCATGGGCAAAGGCTTTGGCTGGTAGTGTGAAACACCCGAGTGAGCCAAGCAAGCCAAGGAGCGACAACAGTGGCACAGCAAGCAGCGAGTGAGTAAGCATTTTCCCTTGCTCCCAATCCCTCGCTCCTACTCCTGCACTGGTCCCTACTACCCGGCTTCTGTTCCAGGTCAGAACTGGCACCGCGATTGCGGACCACCATCTGTACCCTGCCCCAGTGAGCAAGGGGGGGAAGCCTGCACTCAGGAGGCGACAGGGGGAGCGAACCGCGAGCCGCAGCGCAGTGCAGGAGCTTGCCGCAACGTGGTATAGGGCGCCAGGGTCGCCTGGACTGCTGCAAACATACCTGCTACCTTATCTACAACCACACCTCGGTCTGGAGGACTGAGGAAGGGGAGCAGGGACACAGGGGCTACAGGGCTAACCCGGGATTCTCGAGGCTACCTAGGGGGTGTGCGAGCGCGGTTGCCGATAGAGGCGGGCGCTAAGTAAGAGCCCGGGGGTGACCGTTAGGCAGCCGGACTAGGTCTTGCTGACCCGAGGTCCTCCCTGCGCGCTCCGCTTGCCGCTCCTTTACCCACCGCGCCCCTCCCGTGCCCCTCGTCGAAGCCTAAAAGACTGACTCCAGTAAAGCAGGCACTACCATCCCGTGGGCAGTAACCTGCGACTCAGCCAGCCTTCCAGTCACCCAGCCACTTATCAGCTTTCTCTTAAACAGGCACTAAAACACCGGACCATCAGATCATCACATTACTGGGAACTACAAACATACACGGATAACTAAAAATAAAATAATAATAAATAAATAAATAAATAAATAAATCAAACTTCTTTTAGAGCCGAAAGCTCACAGCAATCTTCTCCCATCAATCATCATTAAGACTAGCGACTGGACGCAGGGGGAGAGGCCTGACCCTCACGTGTCCACTCCGCAATCTTGTTAGCCTACTGAAATATAAAAACGCACTAAAGCCAAACAAAAAAAGGGAGCGCAATGAGATCTGGCTTGATCAGGCAACAACCAAAACCCAACTCTACAGTGAGATCGCGGAAAAGAAAATTGGGGAAACCTGAGTCAACACTCGGTTCAAGTACAAACGACCAAGAAAACGCAAATAATACAGAGGCTTCACCCCTTACAGTAATGGAAACATCAAATTTACCGACTACTCAACCGATAAACAAAAACGAACAAGTCAAGGTCCCTGCTGCCTCACCTTCCCTAATTACTGCCTTCCAGCAACCACAACAGTCTCAAAGACCGGCACAGCTTGGACTATCTCAAGTACCTCAAATGAAAAAACCTTCACCAACGGACCCAGTGAATCTTGTATCCATCGACGGAATTCCAGCAAAGAAAAGGATATGTTCACATCAACCTAAGATTTACACAAAGTTCGCCTTTCTTAAAGATCCTGGAACAGCGATATTCTCTATGACTGGGAACATTAGAGGTCTTCAATCTCCGCTTTTAAAAGACGAGCACGACTCCAGCCGCAAGAACAGCAGCCAAGTAGGTTTACCCACCTCAGCGGAATTTCTGTGTCAACCCACTCTTGAGATAGCGACTGTCAACCCCATACCACCTTCGCCGAAAGCAAGAAGAGCGGTAGTATCTACCTTTCAGGCAGAACACGTATCAACCTCCTCCAATACCTGAGAACTGACGTCCGCTAGTAAAGCCACCAAAAAAGACTGGAGCATACCAACTGAGGCCAAGTCTCCAAATATAGTGGCCGACCTACATCCAGTACAGCAGAGTGAGACCCACCCTAGCAAGATCAGCCCCCGCCACCTCGGTAAACAAGACGCGACAATGGAAATCAAGGCTTTGATACACAAAGAGGATGAAAGGGAAATTCCACCACCGCCCCAACTAGTTAGCAGTTCTCCAAACCCAACAAAAGAAATTAGAGACATTCGAGCAAAACCATCATCTGTAATTGAAGAGCAACAACACGGTATCAAACCACCGCCAATGCTAAACACCTCACCGGCTCCATCCAAGTCACACCAGTTAATCCTCAGTAGCACCATCGAACAAATAACGGCGATCAATAAGCCTGCAGTGCAAGGGGCCACCCAGGGCGGCACTCTACTATTGAACAATGATTCCCTGCCCACAAAAAACTTTCCAGACAATGACAATGACAATGACATGTCTTCTATAGCAGCACAGGAGTGGGAAGAATTAGTGGTTACCTATAATCGTCATCCATCTGAATGGAAGCCCACTGCCGATGCCTTACCAAGATCCGAGAGAAGCTACAGCCCAGGAAAAACAGTTCCCGAATCGATTTGGGTGACAATCTTAAACACACTGCAACACTCGGCTACAGCCCTGGAATTCCAATCTCAAAAAATGGACATACAGCTTTGTGTTCTGCAGACAATGGCTGACTCAATCTCAGGAATTGACTGGAAAATCTCGGAACTAAATGGCCTCATAAGGAGGGGTCAAGATGCCGTCCTTGCTGCCCAACCAACTTTATCACAACCACTACCTTGTGACCCAATTTTAGATAAACTATCATCCCTACCTACGATGTTGGGGGCATTGATAAGCGACCTAAAATTAGCAGTTCTACCAACCCAAACCTCGCAAAATTTTGATCCACCTTCAGACGTCCCAATTACACCAACGGACTTATTGATTGAACACCCAATCGAGCGGAGGTCAGATATCATCGCATCTTCAACCGAAACACTACCATACAGACCAGGGGCAACTGAGCTAACCATCACGACTGCTACTACAGTCACACCTTCCTCAACAAACGCTCAGGAATCTTCAAAGTCTCGGAGAAAGAACAAAAGGAAAGGAAGGAATCGGGCTCCAAGAAGCTCAAGTAAGAAGATAGAAATATATTCTAACTCCTCCCCCTTAGTAGCAACTGTCACTGGGTCTCAAACAGCCAATGAAGTACAATCCCCTCAGTATAAGGCTTCTGAAACTGCATCGTCAGCATCCCCATCGGCACACTCAAAATTGACAAGTATTGTTACTAAGAAACCTGCACAAAAAAAACTCAAGCAGAAAACTTTACAATTCACAAAAACTCAAGTGGTACACAACTCTATTAACCTGGAAACAACACCATCTGAACCTGCCCCAACACGAGGAAGAGTGGATACCGCCACGGCTAATAATACTGAGTCCTCTCTACATTTGACACCTATACTGGCTAGTACCACTCGGAATCTGCAGATAGCCACCAACCAACGCGAGCAGTTAAATGCCTTAGTCATAGCAGACCCAAGCAACCCTTCTCAGCCAACTCAACAGGGTGTCAAGAGACCACCGCCGGACTCAACCAAACCACAGTTTCTGAACAGTCCAACATCAATCCTTTTCATTCCGGAATACACATCCCGTGGCAGAAGTGATATACTGAATAGGGGAAACATACTAAGGCTCATGCATTCAATAACAAATCTATCAAATATCAGTTCATCTGATCTTTTGGAAATAGAGTTCCAGTCAAACACCGAACCACATCGCCCAGAAAGTACAAAAACAACTTGGCACTCACTTGAGACAGCACTTAAAATCATGGAAGAAATAGCAACGTTTCAGCTATGGGGGATAGAGCTGAGACTCAAAGAAAGACCTCGCTATCCTACTCCTTTTTTCCTTTAGCCAGACCCCCAGCACAAAAAAGTACTACCTCAATACTAAAAGGAGCAAGAAGCAGCTCGCCTGGGACGTGCCCCCGAGACTTAGAAAACCACAACTCTGAACAAAATCAAAAGCTTAGCAGCTGTTCATCACGTACAACTGGTCAAAATTGGAACTCAATTCAACGCACATTCGCAAGTTCCACTTTCAACAACTGACAGAAAGGGAAAGAACTCACCAACCCATCAGAAGGACATATGGATATTAGAATTTGCTCCTGGAACATCAACGGGTTGGCGAGCAAAAGAAACGATCCAGAGTTTCTAGAATATCTGACTACATTTGACCTTATCCTGCTCCAAGAGACTTGGGAAGAAAAAGCATTCGAGCTCCAAGGGTTCACGTTCTGCTGTATTCCAGCAAATAAAAACTCAACCTTTGGCCAAAGATCAGGCGGTCTGATGCTTTTCGCATCAATATCGACAATAGGTGAAATCGAGGCAATGGACGTACATATTCCTCCCCCAAGCGTTATTCAGGTGGCAAAGGTCCCACTTTGGCTAAAGAAGCAGCCTCAAGCTGTAACTATAATTAATACATACATCCACCACAAAGACAAACAAAAAGGTGCGAAAGACCTAGCCAAACTGGTGAAAAAAATAATGGAAGAAAGCGTGTCTGACTCATTCATCTTGACAGGGGACCTCAATATGCTTCTAATTAATAAAGAGCAACTTAGCGACCTTACCCAGGACCTGAACGCAGCATGGGGCGTGCCGACACAAGGCCATATAAAAAACAAGAATCCAACGAAGCATTCTAAAATCTTACTTCGACACTTGGAAGAACTCAACTTAAGGGCCCTGAACGGCCGCTACCCTGGCGATGATCCACCAGTTGCCACCTTTCATGCGAATAAACAATCCTCCCATCTCGACTACACGTTCACATCTCTAAACATGCTTTGTCGGGTAAAGTCCTTTAGAATAGGCACGAGCGACCTCAGTGATCACTTGCCACAAGAGACCATAATGAAAACTACTTCCCACCTGGAAACCAAAACCTTTATAGGCCTCGAGACAGATATTGCCCCAAATTTAAGGCGGCTTCGCTGTAACGCCGGGAACATTGACTCAATTAGTTCCATGGCGAAAAATCTCTTCTCCCAAGCCACCAGCTATGCATCCAAGGCACCGGACGTCTGGGACATTTTCATTAAAACCATTAGGGAGCAAATGGTAAAAAAGGCTCCCAGCAACCCACGTCATCAACAGCTGCCCCTTTGGGGGATTCACTCATGTCCAGAAATGAAACTACAAAAAAGATTAGTAAATCAACTACTAAGACAGTTGCGAAAGGATCCAACAAATTATAGCTTGCAAACTGCCCTACGGGAAGCTAAAACAAAGCTGAAACGGACGAAATGGGGCAACCAGAAGCGAAGGAACGAAGAACTATGGGTGAAGCTAGTTCACGAGGGGAAGCAGAAAAACAGCTCCAGATTCTGGTAAATGATTAAAAGAATACAGAATCCTGACCTCCCTTGTCAAAACTCGCACATAACTGAAGAAGTATGGTCGAAATACCTCCTGACGCATTTCAACAACGATGGGACTATAGACAAAGCGAGTATAAACAAACCTCCTTTAATAACTACAAAGCATAACAAAAAACTAAACCTCAACAATTATACCCTCATAAATCCCCCTAATACGGGGGAGCACATCGCCATGAATACACCAAAAATCGATAAACCAAAAACGGGAAAAAACTCAAAAAAAGCATTTGAATCAGGGCCTAAGCCAATTCTCCCATCAGACATCCAACGACAAATATCAAGGGGGAGACCAACCGGTGCTCCTGGGCCGAACGGCTTACCACCTATGCTCTACAAATCAGATGTTGAATTTTGGAGCGCATCTTTAGCACCAGTGTTCAACAGTATCAGACTTTCACAGACCCTTCCTGAGTCCTGGCACGGCTCAATTATCAGCCCGATAAATAAACAAGGTAGCAAGAGGCTTCCAAACAACTACCGCCTTATTGCTCTCCTAGATGTGGAGGCAAAATACTTTGCTGGCCTTATCTTGGAGGAGTTAAGATCATGGGCAACTGAAAATTCCATCATGCCAATCAACCAAACGGGTTTCTGCAAAGGCCAAGGGACCACAACCAACCTAATGGCACTATCACTGCTGATGGAAGCAGCAAAAGAAACTAAGTCATCTCTATTCTTTTCATTTATTGATTATACTGCTGCATTCGACCACGTAGACCGAAACAAACTTTGGCTGAAACTGGACAATTTGGGAATACCTAAATACCTATTAGACGTCCTAATACTGCTCCACTCAAACACCTTGATTAAAATCAAACTTGGGGCTGGAACACACCTTTCAAAACCCATAAGGACAACAAAAGGATTAAAACAGGGATGTCTACTTGCACCGATCCTATTTAATCTTTTTCTAGCCGACCTACCTGGGCAACTAGACAAATGTTTCAACCATGCACCGAAATTAGGGAAAATCACCCTCTCAAACCTGCTATATGCGGATGACCTGCTGTTGATAAGTCGGACTCCAATGGGTCTGCAACATCTTTTGAACACAACCCATGCCTTTTCAGTAGAAAATGCACTACAAATAAACTTCAATAAATCAAAGGTGATGGCAGTGAATTATAGGAAAAAAAAGAACCCCTGCTGGTGCTTGAATGGCGAAAAGCTCGACCAGGTCACTACATATAAGTACCTGGGAGTAATCCTGGACTCAAATAATACCTCGAGGGCGCAGCTCAAATCTTTGCGAGGGAAGGCTACAATGACCTATTTGGCTCTAAAATCATTGAAGGTCAAACTACCTGACCTTACACTCAAACCTCTTCTCGAAATATTGAGTGCCAAATTAAAACCGACTCTCACTTATGGGAGTGAATCACACCACGGTAAGGATGCGGAGTTGCTGGACACACTCATTGCCAACTCATACAGGGCTATTTTTAATCTTCCCAAATACGTCTCCCCGGCTCAGATTCGACTAGAATTCGGCATCTTGAAACAAACTCTAGAGAGGCGGAGCGTGTATGCAACAAACTGGCATAAAATTCGCAATGCAGATGCTGGATCTTTATGTGCAAACCTATGGGAAGAACTACTTCGGCACCGCAACCTCCCGCCGAGAACCTACCTATATGAATCACTCAAAATTCTAGGCCTGACTGATACCTGGGAAACATCAATAGATCTCTTGTCTTTTAAAAAAGTAGCTAAAAAATCAGCTAGCATCATCTCAGCGATAGAAGACAAGAAAGACCTAGCAAACAGAGCACATGGATGGCTAACGGTGGGTGGCTATGAAAAACTGCGGCCACAAACGTACTTCAGCATCGGCATGAAAATAAATGTTAAAGAAAAATTCTTAAAATTACGCCTCGGGGTAATTCCCATACTTCCACATCTTCCACCTTGGGAGAGAAACAATCCTTCACAACAGTGTCGCATGTGCAAAACCGGCAAGGAGGACATAGTTCATGTGATTTGCATCTGTCCTAGCGTAAAGGACTTGAGGTTCAATCTCTTACGTCCTTTTTTTAACCTACATGCTGTCCGGACATGAAGACAGGCAGCCAAACTGTGCTTCTCTACTAGCGACATCAAATTGAACTGTCAAGTGGTGAAGTTTTTTGACCTAATAGGAAAGAGACTTAACCATGCTAGATGAACTTTTTAAATCCCTCGAGGGTAACCATAAAACTGTTAATAACTCTGTAATTTTAATGCATCCTATTTTTATTATGTTTAAATAACAATAACTATGGACGTTTTTACAATTTTGTAAAGATTTTAATTAATCATATACAAATAAAACATTTACTTACTTACTTACTTAGAATGTGTGTATCAAAGGTTATATTACGGTGAGAGGAGGTCTGCCACTCTTTCACAAGGATGATGTCATCAGTGATGTCATTTGAGATGTCATCAGTGATGTCATGAGTGATGTCACTGACCATGTCATGAGTGATGTAATATGTGATGTCATCAGCAGTCCATTGCGGGAGCGCGAGTTATAGTTAGCTGAACTAACTATAACAGGGGAATTTCAAATGGTTTTGTATGAGTGAAATGTCCAGTTAACTATAACATGTGTGAAACCTAGGTTTTTTTCAGTGAATTTCTAAGGTTTTTTAAATGCTAATTCCTAACTATAACGTGGCTGAAACCTACGTTTTTTTTCAGTGAATTTCTAAGCTTTTTTAAAATGCTAACTCCTAACTATAACATGTCTGAAACCAATGGTTTTTTCAGTGAATTTCTAAGGTTTTTCAAATGCTAATTCCTAACTATAATGTGGATGTAACCAATGGTTTTTTCAGTGAATTTCTAAGGTTTTTCAAATGCTAATTCTAACTATAACGTGGCTAAAACCTATGGTTTTTTCAGTGAATTTCAAAGGTTTTGTAAATGATAATTTTTAAATGTATTAATTGTTATATTTTTTATAGTGATTTACTACATTGTTTTAAAGTATTTATTTTTTGATATTTTATTTTTAAATTACATTACATATTTTTAATATAAATTGGAAAAAAATGTTTTTAAAAATGTTGAAATTGTAATATTTGTTTTATTTTATTTTATATATTTTTTAAATTTATATATATTTTATATAGCAGGTAATGATATCCTATGGAAGGAAATTCAAGTTACTGGTAAGTACGGTTAAAATTACTTTTCAGGATCAGTACTGGGCTGAAAGATGCAGCATTTGTGGCTATGCTTGTTTCCGGTCCAGGGAAGACATGCCTTGGCAGTTCGGGCTGGACTGTTCCCATGAGGCACAGGGTCAGACTGATTTGCATATGGCCATGTCTGAACTGGGGTGGTGGAGTGAGCTAAAGAATGATGATGGATTAAACCCAGATCAGTTGACTGGGGTGAGTGTTTGATTTGCTCAAATGCTCCGTCGTTCATCCCCCTTTGGTATTACTTTGAAAAAATAAATATGTAGAACTGAACAGGTTTGCCATCTCCATTCAATTTAAAACCCCTGTTCCAGACAGTAAACAGTCCCTTTTATTTACCTGGCTGTGCATATCATGTTGGATCAACAAACAGCCTGCAATACTAACATTGCTCCAATTGTAAACACATCCACGCCGACTTTGAATTTCGGGCCATTTCGGCTCTTAACTTAATGGGAGAGGCAGCACTTTATAAAATTATAGTTCTACCCTGTTTTTTCATATAACAAATTTTTACCTGTATGTCTTACCAACCACTTTCTACCAAAATATCCAGTCATTGATCTTCAAATTCCTTTGGACTAGCAAAATCCCCAGGATATCTTACACTAAATGCACTCTTCCAATGTATAAGGGGAGACTCAGCTCCCTCATTCCTCAGGCTATACTATTGGCGGCACAGATAATAACAACTGGATGCTGGCTTTTTGATGACTGGAACAACTCCTCCTGGAAGCTAGAATTGGCGTCCCTTTAAAAACTATATGGAGATATTCCCCCACCTTTGTGCAGGTGATCGGCAATGTCCCACATCAAGTGACTTAATAAACGCGTCACACAGACTCACCTCTGAGCTGCCTCCAGGCTGAAACAAGTGGTGTGACTGGAGTGCTTTTATGTGTGATACTTGATTGGGATCTCCAGATTGGGAGATATATGGGACCACAAATCACATCCTGCTCTTTGAACTCCTATCAGAGGATTTTCATTTGCGCGAATCACAATTCTTAAAATAGCTGCAGCTCTGTCATGCGTTACATACATATCAGGGAAATTTAGAAGAGTTTCCAGACTACAACCCGCTCGGTCTATTTGGCCGTAATGGTAAATCACCAGCTCACCACGTGAGTTCAATCGAGGATGATGAATGGCTAGAGGCCAGGATGGTAGCTCAGATGCTTATCATTTGCTCTCACTTAGATATGATTCAGTTCAATTACTTCCATTGAGTATATTACAGTCCTGACAAGTGTGGAGAATGGGGAGATCTCCCAACATGATATGTACATGTTGTTGTGATTCTAAAGGGACATTCTACCATATGGGCGAGACATGCCCGTCATTTCCAATTATTTGAAGAAAATACATGATAGCTTGTACAGCGTACAGCAACTCCCCACGACGAAGAATGTATGACCTTACAATGCCTACATTTACAATGCATGCATTTACAATGCAGTTTTTACATCTTAACATCCTTTATAATGCATTCTTTTACGTAGCATGCCATTACATCACATTTTCAGAAACTACCTTTACAACACATTCCATTACATCGCATTATACTTTTACAACGCATACCTATGCAATGCATACCATTACATTGAATTTAAGGTAAGTGTTGGCAGTATAGGGAAAATAATTACTATTCTAACTCCAGTGAGTGCAACAGTAGGGTAAGTGTTGGCTAGTATAGGGGTAATAATTACTATTCTAACTCCAGTGAGTGCAACAGTAGGGTAAGCGTTGGATAGTGTAAGGGTACTATGCGTTTTAATGGTATGCGTTGTAATGACTTGCAATGTAATGCCTGCGTTGTAGTGACATGCATTGTAATGACATGCGTTGTAGTGACAAGCAATGTAATGGCTGCGTTGTAATGACATGCGATGTAGAGGATGTTGCGATGTAATGACTAGTGCGACGTAATGACTGCGTGGTAAAGGTTGTTTCTCAACGACCAAGGTTGCACTTCTGGGGGTTATGGAAGTCTGGGATGATTCTCAAAGTCAGAGAAGACTGGTGAGCATTGGATTTCTTGTGGCCATACAACACATTGCTTGATACTAGAGTTCAACCGAGCCATCCTCCCTGACAGTATGGATCGTAGGTATGAACCACTGGAGCAAATCTACAAATGGAGAGGACACACTCTGAAACATCGAAGGGCATGGGGTCCTTGGACTTCTGGAAATGTTGAAAACTGAACTGCCTGATCTACTACATTACTTAATTTGCTTTAAGGTTGACAATGTGTATGTGACTTTATATCTTACGGGGTAAGACCGGGAAGCAGAAATGTGGTGCCAAAGTTTACCTTTCAAATATTATGCTAAAAATATGAAATCATAACAATAAACAATTGCATAAAAAATAATACAGAGGTATAGTTACAAGTACTTAAATTAACAGTTGTGTGAGGTTGTTAATATGGAGGTTTCAGAATTTATGGAAAAAAGGCTTGCCACGGTCTAATTTATGATTCAATTTGGAACAAATATTCCTACCATTTAGTGCTCTGCAGCAGCCCTGAGGCATAATTATGGTCCTGCGGAGAAGAGACTTCTTCTTAACAGCCAAACTAAGCACACTAATTGCGGCACCCTGTTCCTCCCTCAACACCATGAATGCTATTTTTGTGTGCCAAAGATTGTTGTTTTGCAAAATGTGGAACACAGGAGATTAAACAAAACTAACCAAATAAAATGGCTTTTTGTCAAAGCCAGTTAAAAATATAACCAATGTGTTTTTACAGACAAGCTGGAAGAGTGCTGGTCCAGGGAGGTGAGGAGGAAGCAGCATCTGGGGACGACAGAAAGCAAACACATGCACATCTATGGAATACTCAAAGAAAAAAAAAGGAATTCATCTATGCGTGCCGTGAAAAAATACAAGCCATACAAACAAAAGGATGGTTAAGAAACCGTGCTTTGGGGGCAGGCAGGGTTTTGGGGAAGGGTCAAGACTAGGAAGGAATGCCATCAAATAAAAAGCAGGTAAATAAGATTGACAAGAAAGCCAGCAAATGACAAGCAATGAGCTCACCCAAAGCCCACTCTTAGTATTAGTATCGTACACAATAGGTCTTCGACAACAGACCACTAGAAGCTGTGTGTTTGTAAGACCTAAAAAATGTAGCAGCCTGGCTTGACAGTAATTAAAAAACATGACTATATTTCCGCAGTAATTTTATCCCTTCATTAGCTCCCAATCTGTCAGGGGTTTATCTTTAAGACCCTCTGTATGGTCCACGCAATACAGCACCATGATCTGTTGTTCCAAGAAGAGAAGATCACTCCATAACAAAAGATCCACCGAAGTATTGGGTTCAAATGCCCTTCCCTAGATTCCAAATCTCACGTACAGGGGAAACTTCTTCTCAGTTCAGACATTCGTAATATCGAAGAAGCTCTTTCTCTATGTGGAAAAGATAAGAGTTAACATGTTCAGACATACCTTGACAACCTCCTCCATGTTAGTGTGAATGCCGGACCTTAATAGTGTCTAAGGCCAGCTGTGCATCTCATCCTAGTGCACAGTCAAGGACTGGCTCTCATCCTACATTGATTGTCCTGCAACTCATTTCACATACACATTAAGAGCCTCTCCACAAGGTAATTTGCACATGTAAATTTACTCTAACACCTCATAGTAAATTTGCTACTTTGACTGTTCACCAGTTATGAGTGTAAATTTGTTACAAAAGTGTAGCCTTATATGTCTCCAAATGCTCAATTCAGGGGACGGAGCCTAATTTATGAGTGTAAAGCTAGTCAAGCACCAGTTGGAAATTTTTCAACTTTTGGACTCTGAAAAACCTGACCTGTTATTTGTTACAGAGACATGGCTTAATGAGGAGTCCTCTCCGGACATCCTCGCAGCGACCCCGCCGGGATATTATGTTCTTCAAGCTAACAGAGCCCTGGGTAAGTCGGGAGGCGGGGTGGCAGCTATCATCAAACACCCTATTAGATTCTCTTCTCTGCTCCAAGCAAGATAAGTCACCTCCTTACTTAGCTCTTTATAATATTGTAATTTCATGTTTAAGACTTGTATTTTATTATTAATCTATATTTGTTACTATATACTGATTAACCCCTTAATCCCTACAGGAGTAATATTTATATATATATAAAATGTACCTGTTTTATATACCATCTTATAAGGTAGAGTAACACTTTTTTACTCCTTATACCCAGACCCCCAACCTCCAATTTACGGAGGTTGGCTTCCGCTTTCCTTTCCTGTAGTTGTCTTTATTTTAAAGTTATAATTCTTTCCTCTTGTGCGCGAATTATTAAAAAAACACAGTGACCCGCTTTTATTTTCAGAACAATCTCCCAGACGTTCATAATTGTGCCCAATACCTTAGACTTTGTCAAAATCTTGTGAGGTACGACGCTTTGTGAATTTATCTAATTATTTATCCGTGTTACCCTCGCCTCCCTCCCATAATCAGTCTATTAGGATTGATATTTACAAACTAATTTGAAGGTAATATTAAAAAATAAAAAATAAATTGAAAAAAAAGGGAGAGGATATATATATATATTGAAAAGATTACTATAAACATATATATAAAAAAAAGGCTGTACATATATAGAAAGTTTATAGAGAAAGGTTAAGAATTCTATATAAGCTTCAGACATTCTTATATATTTATTTTTTCAATTCAAAATATGTCTGAGTCAGATTCTGTTTCAATTCACAGTATTACTGTTGAATCTGATTTTAATAATGATGCCATCAAAAAACTTATCCACAAGGAGATGAGCTCATGTATGTTTTCTACTCTCTCCCAAGTTATGTCATCTAAGAGACCCTTGATCCATGATAATGATGACCTATCTGACTTGGACATAGCTGAGATTAATGATCTCACCGAAAAAGGGGTAAGAGGCATAAAAAAAGTAATAATATTGATTATACCCCAGAGAGCACGGGAGGTCCTAGCACCTCAAATTTTACAGGAGGTCCTCGCACCTCATTTGCCTCAGGTGTCCCTCGCGGCACAAATCTGAAAGGTGTCCTTAGCAGCACAAATCTGAAAGGTGTCCTTAGCGGCACAAATTTGATGGGTGTCCCTCGCGGCACAATTCACTAAAGTGCTCTAGATAATGATCCAAGTGATATTGATGGCTCAGAATTTCCTGACGAATATATTCTTGACCTAGATGAGGACGATCAAGATATTGATTCCTTTCTCTTGAATGACGACAATGGTCCTTCATCTTCTAAATATAGTATCTTGGACCGTTTAGGGGAAGAAATGTTCTCCCCTTTTAACATTAAACATCCTAGAAGCTCAGAGTGGACTCCACATGAGCACGTTTCTAAATTCATATCTAAATGGATTAGGAACCCTTTAGAAAGGGAAACTTGCAATCTTTTGAGGGCAGAATGCACCAGACCTTCAATTGAAGGTAAAGTCTGTCAAACTCCTAACCTTGATCCGGAACTAATTACTTATCTTTTTAAATTAGGAAGAGACCCACGCAAAGGCTTGGAAAGGTCGCTTAAGCTCTGCCAAGATAAAGTTCTCGACATCCTAGGTCCACTTACTAAAATAATCGACGCAGCTGAGGAGAGTTACCTTAATGGTTCCCCTCTTGACACACACTCCATTTCGAGGATGGAGCCAAAGAGCACGTGTCCTCTTAGGAAATGCCAACGCAGGACTTAATTGTGAAAGAAGAAGAGTAGTCCTCAATAAAATTAGTCCAAAATTAATCGATATGGCTGAAAAAGAAACCTCCATTAATCCAAAAGGTTTACTTTTTGGAAAAGTTTTAATATGTATCAACCTTTACCGCTTTAGATAGAGCGCATCAAAACATGAAAAACGTTTTTAACTAGAGCAGCAACCTTTTTGGGAGGGCTGGAAGAAGGGGGCAATCTTCCGGCCGCTTTAATCGACGCCCCTTCCCAAGAAACAGAGGCAATTTTGGTAGAGGGTACCAACCACCCAACTAACCACAGTTTTATCCACCCAGAGGAAGAGGTTTCCACTCCAGAGAATTCCGAGCACGAGGAACACCTGCTGACTCCACCCCTCAAGTGAGTACTCCTTCCCCTTCCCTTTCTTTGAATCCAAAAGTAGGTGGCAGACTAAGATTCTTTTACCACAATTGGAAAATTATTACACAAGATCCCTGGGTTCTGAACACCGTTCAAGGTTTTTGTATAGATTTCACCAAGACTCCAATACAGTACTCTCTTCCAAGACCGACACCCCTTACACTAGATCAAGAAAAAATCATAGAAGAAGAAATTTCCTCAATGCTAAAAAAAGGAGCAATTCTAGAGGTACCCATGGAATTTATGACATTCATAAGTACTCTCTTCCTTGTGGAAAAGAAAGACAAGGGTTGGAGACCGGTTATAAATCTCATGGAACTCAACAAATTCCTTGTCTACCGTCATTTCAAGATGGAGGGCATCCATCTTCTCAGAGACCTCTTACTAGAAGGAGACTGGCTAGTCAAATTAGATCTGAAGGACGCCTACTTTACAATTCCCATGACAAAGGAACACCAACCCTTTCTTCAGTTCATTTGGAAAAACCATCTCTTTCAATTTTAGGCTCTTCCCTTCGGCCTCTCTTCTGCCCCATGGTGTTTCACCAAGGTAATGAGAGCAGTTGCCTCATGTCTAAGAGAAAAAGGGATTTGTCTCATCATTTACTTAGACGACATCCTGATTCTTTCTCAAGACTATGCTCAAATCATCAAAGATCTGAAGACAGTTATAGACCTCTTAGAAAGTCTGGGTTTTATCATAAACTGGGAAAAATCCATTCTAGTCCCCTCAAAGAAGATGGAGTTCCTGGGCTTCACAGTAGACACAACAGAATGTCTTCTCCTTCTCCCTCCCAAGAAGATTGCCAAAATAAGAAAGGAGATAAGACATGTATTGAAACAAGAAAATCTCTCCCTAAGAGAACTAGCAAGACTTCTAGGCCTTCTATCTTCCTCCATTCAGGCCATTTTTCCGGGACCACTGAATTATCGAGCCCTTCAGAGAATAAAAGCAAGAGCTCTCAGGTCAGGTCTTTGGTACGGAGATCGAATTTCCTTAAACCCAGATGCAATCTTAGAACTAACCTGGTGTTTAGACAATCTAGATGCATGGAATGGGAGAGCGATCTTTGGTTCAGCACCAGATTTTATTCTAGAATCGGATGCCAGCCTTCATGGCTGGGGTGCTTGTCTACAGAACCAGAACACTGGAGGAATTTGGTCCCAACAAGAGTCCCTGCACCACATCAATTATCTAGAATTAACTGCAGGACTTTTTGCTCTAATGAGCTTCAAACGCTTTCTTCAAGGAAGATCAGTCATATTGAAAATGGACAATATGTCTGCCGTTGCTTACATAAACCGTCTAGGAGGGACCAAGTCAGGAGACCTCTTCATTCTAGCAAAGAAGCTTTGGTTTTTCTGCCTAGAACACAAAATCTCTCTGAGAGCAGAATACCTTCCAGGGAAATCCAATCTTTGCGCAGATTGGAATTCAAGATTCGTCTTGGATTACAGCGACTGGAAGCTCAACACTTCTGTTTTCAACTCCCTCAATCAGACATTGGAGTCTCATGAGATCTTGCACGACTCCCAGTCTGGCTTCCGCACTAATCGTAGTACCGAAACCGCGCTCCTTGAGGTTTCTGAAACCATCAAGGGAGTGTTGGATACCGGGGGCAAAGTCATGTTGGTGTTGCTGGATTTGTCGGCGGCTTTTGACACCGTCCCCCATGATGGCCTTCTCGCAAGACTCTATGAGATTGGCCTGCGGGGGACGGTGCTCAAATGGTTTTCATCCTTTCTTGCCGACCGCCGGCAAACGATCTGGACGCCGCCTGACACCGCTGTGATGCCGCCATTGGGAGTCGGGGTCCCTCAGGGCTCTATTTTGAGCCCGACCCTCTTTAATATCTTTCTGTCCCCCTTGGCGGCGGTCGTGGAGTCTTTCGGTGTCCGGATCGTGTCATATGCCGACGACACCCAGCTCCTCTTCTCTTGCGAGAGAGGGGCTGACTTTGACGGGGAGAGTATCCGGAGTTGCCTTGGGGCTGTGTTTTCATGGTTCCAACTGCACAGCCTCAAGTGCAACTCCGATAAGTCCGAGGTACTCTTTTTCGGGTGCGATGCGGAGCCTAGCTGGCAGGCCTGGTGGCCCATTGACATGTTCCCTCCGTCCGGCTCTTCCCCTGTGGCTAAGAACTTGGGGGTTAAGATGGATGGGGGACTGTCAATGAAAGCCCAGATTTTTGGGGTGACCGGCACCTGCTTCGGCCTATTAAAAATGCTGCGGAGGTTCCTGCCTCTTTTGTCGGAGGAGCATAGGAGGCTGACAGTGCAGGCCCTGATAGGCTCCAGGTTGGATTATGCCAACATTCTCTACCTGGGCCTACCTGAGTACCTGCTGCAGCGGCTTCAGGTCGCGCAGAATGCGGCGGCCAGGGCCATTTTCGGTCTAAACAGACGCGCCAGTGCTTCTGGGTTAATTAGGACTTTGCATTGGCTTCCGATCCGTAAACGGATCGCTTTTAAGGCCATGATATTGGCCTATAAGGCACTCCACGCAGTAGGAGCTAAACATCTCCAGAAGAGAGTGGTCTTTTACCATCCGGGCCGCTCTCTGCGGTCTGAATCGCTGCTTATGGCGGCCGTCCCTCGCATTAAGAGAGCTCGCCGGGGCGGCCGTTCTTTCAGTCTGCTAGCCCCACAGATGTGGAACGCGCTTCCACTCTCACTTCGGGGAGCGACTAGTCTTTTGGACTTCAGGAGAGGTCTTAAAACCTGGTTGTTCACCCAGTAGGCCTCACTAGCTTCTCGTTCTTGTTTCTCTGTGTATGTGTTGTCTTTTTGTGTTCTTTTAAATTGCGTTATGTTATTCTGAATTTGTTCCCCTTACCCAAAGCGCCGGGACACTCTTTTTGAGTATCCGTTGCGCTATATTAAAAACATAAATAACATAACATAACATAACATAACATAACATTTCTGGGGCCCATCCCAAATAGATTTATTTACGAGCAGATTGAAGTAACTCCTTTTTGGCCATCCCAAGTCTAACGATCTCGCTAGACTTTCGTCAACAGCTTCAACTCTCCTTGGAGAGTCATGGGCCCCTAGAACACATTACGGGTACAACAACATTTGGAAAGTCTGGTCACGTTGGTGCTTGGAAAGGGACTTGGATCCCGTGGAGGCACCTATTGTTGATATAGTTAATTTTCTTGGAGAACAAATCGATAGAGGTTCAAGTTCAAGTTACAGATCTCTCAATTGTTTTAGATCTGCTATTTCTGCCGGACATTCTCTAATTAACAATAAAACGGTAGGTAAAAATCCTAATATTTGTAGAATACTTAAAAGTATCAGACTTAGAAGACCTCCTCAACCTAGCTATCAATCTCTTTGGGATGTTAATTTAATTCTTGACCTTTTTTGTTCTTGGCCAGTTAATTCTCTTCTCAGCAGGAAGAATCTTTCTATCAAATTAGCTACTCTTCTTTGCTTAATTTCATGCATTAGAGTCTCTGATGTTAAAGCTCTAGATATTTCTTTTAGATCTTACGATATGTTTGGAGTCAAATTTGAAATACATAGAAGAACTAAAACCATGTCAGATTCTATTTTCTATTCTCGTTTTGATACTTGCACTAAACTCTGTGTTGTTCAATGTATGAAAGAATATGATGTGAGAATGAACTCTCTTCGTCCTTTGAATGTATCTCAGTTACTCCTCTCTTTTGTTAAACCCCATAAAGGAATTTCTTCTAGCTCTATTGCTGGATGGGTTAAAACAGTCATGAAACTTCCTGGAATCAATCTGAATATTTTTAAACCACATTCTATTAGAGGCGCAATGGCCAGTAAGTCATTCTGCTCAGGTGGTAAGTTAGATGATATTCTAAAGGCTGCTGATTGGTATAATTGTAGAACCTTTGCTCATCATTATTGCAAACCTGTTTCTCACATGTCTGATGTTGATTTACATGGCTACCAACATGCATAATGGTAGCCTCCGGTCTTGTAATGAAATTGCGATTCTCCTATTTACATGACCAGAGAATCTGGATTTCATTAAAGACACGGAGGCTAACATTATCCCTCCCACCCTTCCCTGGGTAGTTGATTAAATGATATAATATATATATAATATATGTTATGATATGCTTATTTGAATTTTTTACTTACAAACAAACATTATTTTCCTTTGCAGGATTACTTACATCCTTTCCTTTGTCAGGAATTGTTATTTAGACGATTGTTTATTATTCTTGTCCTTAATACTTTTATTGGGATTTATTAACAACCTTTCTTTGCCTTGCAGATAACTTGTCTTCTTGATTTCACACCTGTGGATCAATCGTGGATGGTGTATTCTTCCGTCATCCTTCTTCAAGTTTGATGTTTCATTGGATTTGTTTGGACTGTTCCTTTTTCATTGTCACCACATTTAAAAGAGGCTGATTGCCTAGTGATTCATGCTATTGTTGATTCATATGTATTCTAAGTTGGAACTTTTGCTTTGTGACATATGCGGCTATGCTTGGACTGCATTAAAAGTTGTATGCATAATGTTAGCCTCCGTGTCTTTAATGAAATCCAGATTCTCTGGTCATGTAAATAGGAGAATCGCAATTCTCTTCATTGGCGGTGGCAAGCATTGCTCTGGTCGACTGCCTTGTTCTTAGATTGGAATCCCCAGTGGTACCTCTCATCTGTGTCCTGGTCTATCGACCCCCTCAGTCGATGCCTAACTTCTTGTCAATGTTCGGCAATATGCTCTCTCAGCTGGTCATTAATAACTCAAAATTATTGATTCTAGGGGATTTCAATTATTGGCCCTCTGACAATAGAGAGAGTGTTTGCTCTCCCACCTTCTCCGATTTTTTAACTGGTATGAATTGTTCCCAACATATCAACTCGGCAACCCACGTTAAGGGCCACATTCTTGACCAGGTGTGGACTTCCAAACTGGACATTTCTACTCCCCTTATCCTTCCTTGTACCTGGTCGGATCACTCCATAATTATCTTTTCCCTCACTGTTACCTCCTATGCTTGTCGGGTCCTTGAGGGTAATCTCCCTGGCAGAAATTGGAATAGGGCTGATCTTGGTGAATTTGTAACCTTACTCAGAGCCTCCCCCCTGACTGCGATTCCCTTGACACCCAAGCATTAGGTTTGAAGCACTGGCTTGAATCAGCCAGCGACATTGTAGCTCCCCTCAAACAGGTTAGGTTAAAGCGCCCTCATGATGCGCAAAGATGGTTTTCTGAGGAACTTAAAGGCATGAAGCTTAAACTTAGGCAGGCCGAGCGCGGCTGGCGACGTGACTATGCCCCTGACAAGAAGTTGGTCTTTACGACCCTGCTTAAAGAGTACAAACTTGCTATTTTGCAAGCTAAAACCTCATACTTTTCTAAGAAGATCTTAGATTCAGCTTCTAAAGCTAAAGACATTTTCTCTATTGTAGAGGAACTCTCACACCCAGATAGGATCACTATTAAACCCCTCCCCTATCGAGCACTTTGTGACTCCCTAAATCAGTTTTTTATTGATAAAATTGTTAACATTAAAAATAGTATTTCCTCTCTTGCCCCGTCTGACCCAGCCATTTCTGCTACCATCCCTGCTATCTCTAATTCTCAGCAAATCACTCAAATACCCCCGATCTCGGAGGACGAGTTCTTAGTTTTGCTGAATAAGGTTGCTTCCGGATCCTCCACTGGTTGCTGCCCCCCCCCCATGTCTTGCGTGACGCTTTCACTGCTTGTCCTTTCCCCCCACTGTCACTTCTGAATAACTCACTCAAAGCGGGCCTGGTTCCCAGCTCTTTTAAAATTGCTGAAGTGGTGCCCATCCTTAAAAAACCTAATGCTGACCCGTCCCTCTTGAGTAATTTTTGTCCCATTTCCCTACTTCCCTACCTTAGTAAGATACTTGAAGCCCATATCACCAACATTTTGAGTTCATTCATCGAGCGTACACAGTTCCTCGATTCCCAACAGGCCGGCTTCAGACCCGCCCACTCTACTGAGGCGGTCATTCTTTCAGTGATGGAGGAACTGCGGAGGGGAGTGGACCTTAATTACAGCCAGGCCTAGGTTCTCCTGGATTTGTCGGCCGCCTTTGACACGGTCGACCATGATATTCTGGTCGGCTGTGTCAGTGAGGCTGGCATATAGGGATCTGCCCTTGATTGGGTTCGCTCTTTTTTGAGCAATCGCCACCAGGCTGTCCGGCTCTCCCAGTTCGCTGCCGATAAAGTTGGGTTGACATGTGGCGTCCTTCAGGGCTCCTCACTTTCCCCCCTCCTTTTTAATTTGTACCTTACCCCCCTCATCCGGTCTTTACGAGGTAGTAATGTCACTGCATTTAATTTTGCAGATGACATCCAGTTGATCTTTGACATCGATCCCTCGGCCCAATCCATCCACAATTTCCAGGCCACGCTGTGTCATATCAGTAACTGGATGGGGGCAAACCATCTCAAACTTAACCCCGATAAGACCGAACTGGTTCTTGTCGGGGGTGCAACCAACCCGTGGAGTCCCAACTTCTGGCCCATCAGCCTGGGTCTCCCCCCTCGCCCTGCTGACTCAGCCAAAAGCTTGGGGGTGATCATTTGTAATGATCTTTCGATGAAGCCCCAGATTAATGCTGTGGTCTCCTCCAGCTTCTTCCATTTGCGGAAAATCTGCAAAATTGCCCGCTTTCTCACCACAGAGGCCCTCACCCTGACCTTACTGGCTTTGGTAATCTCCAGAATAGATTATGTCAACTGTCTCTATGTTGGTATCCCTGCCTACCAGCTGAATCGATTGCAGCTGGTTCAGAACCAGGCTGCTCGGCTAATCTTCCGCCAGCCTAGGCATCAGCATGTTCGTCCCCTGTTAAAGACACTTCACTGGCTCCCTGTAGCCGAGCGTTGTAATTTTAAATTAGGCTGCACCATCTTTAAGACCCTGGCCGGCCTTGGTCCGTCATTCATCTCCTCTCTACTTCACCATTATGCTCCTCCCCCCTACCTCCGCTCTTCTCATCTGGCCTTACTCAAGACACCTGTCTTCAAACGCAAGAAACACGGAGGGCTTAGATTCTCGTTTCTTGCCCTCCCTTTAGAATGCAGGTTCACTACTACCTATACTCACTTTAGATCTGTTCTTAAAACCCATCTGTTCCGCAGAGCACACAACTAGGTCTTCCTCTCTTTTCTCTTTTTGCTCTGACAGTTCCTTCTCTGCCTCCTTTTTGCTCACAGCGCCAAGAACCGTTAGGTGTTAGTTGCGCTATAGAAGAACCTTTACATAACATAACATAACTGTTTGTAACTTTTCACACGTATGTTATGTTATGTTATGTTAAAATTCTTATACCGCGCACGTTCACCGAAGCGGTTTCTTGGCGCTCATAACAAACACAGCGGACAAGGGTCAATGGTTACTCGAAGGCAGCTTTAAAAAGGAACGTTTTTAATGTCTTGCGGAAGAGCTCATAGGAAGGGCAGTGACAAAAGGAGGGGGGGATGGAATTCCAAAAGGAAGGGCCTAAAAAGGAGAAGCGTAGACCACCATGTTTCTTGCGGTGGATGTGGGGGATGCACAAGAGATTGTCGGCAGAGGAGCGTAAGTTACGGATTGGAAGATAACGCTTTAACTTGGCGGAAATAAAAGCAGGCGCCAGATTGTGAAGAGCTTTAAAAATAGTGCATCCGAGTTTAAAGGTGCACCGTTTAGCCACTGGGAGCCAGTGGAGGCTCCTCAGCAGTGGGGAGGCGTGCTGGTGTTTGGGCTGGTGGAACACCAAGCGGGCGGCCTGATTCTGTATCAGTTGGAGCCTCTGGAGCTGGTAAGCCGGAATCCCCACGTATAAGATGTTTGCAAAGTCAACCCTGGAAATGACTAGAGCCAAGATGACTAAAATGAGTGCCTCTCTGGTGAGGAATCGACAGATCTTGCGGATCCTGCGCAGATGGAAAAAGCAGGATGATGTTACTGCCGAGATCTGCGATTTCATAGATAGATCACCAGAGATGACTACTCCAAGGCTTTTCACAGAGCTTACAGGGCAGGGGGGGGCGCCAAGAGAGGGGGGCCAGTAGTTGTCATTCCACGGATTGGCCGGTCCACCCACCAGGACAAGTTCCGTCTTGGATGGATTTAACTTGAGCTGGCTGTGGGCCATCCAATCAGAAATAAATAGCATGGTGGTTTGAAAATTGGTGCGAGAAGAGGGAGAGGTATCCAGGGGAAAGATCAGCTGCAGATCGTCTGCATATTTATAGATAGTAGCAGGGGAGTGACGGAGAGAAACCATAAGGGGTTGCATATATAAATTAAAAAGGAGGGGGGATAGAGCCGAACCCTGAGGGACACCGCAGGAGAGGGAGGAAAGGGGAGCAGCAAAGGTGGAGAGGTGAACTGCTTGAGAGCGGCCGTCAAGGAAAGATCGGACCCAGTCAAGAGCAACGCCCTGAATGCCGGCATTAGTGACACGGTCGATCAATATAGAGTGGTCGACCGTGTCAAAAGCCGCCAACAGATCTAACAGGACGAGGGCTTGAGGGATGTTGTTGTCCGCTCCTGTTCTTAAAGTGTCCATGACAGCCGCAATGACCGCCTCGATGGAATGGAGGGGGCGGAAACCAGCCTGTTGGGGGTCCAAAAAGAATGAGCTCTCGATAAAGGTACTCAGACACCGAGTCACATAAGTCTCTAAAATCTTTCCCAGGTAGGGAAGAAGAGAAATAGGTCTATAGTTACTCAGGACTAAGGGGTCTGCGTTGGCTTTTTTTAGAATAGGTAGCACTACAGCCTGCTTAAAGGAATCTGGGACTACTCCAGTGGCTAAAGAGGTGTTAAGAAGAGCCAAAGCAGGGTAAGGGCAGGTCAGAAAAATTTCTTTAAGGATGTGAGGGGGGCAGCAGTCGTTGGGAGACCCGGAACTAACTTTGTGCAGTAAGTTGTGGAACTCGGTAATAGAAATAGGAGGGAATGCGTCGAATTGCTGGGAGTTTTTGGGGGGTGGTAGAAATGAATGGGACGAGGAGGGTGAAAGGATATTGTTTTTAATAGTGGAGATTTTATCCTGGAAAAAGGCATTAAGCTCGTCACACAGAGCCTGAGTAGGCATGGGGGGAAGAGTGACACGGTCGGGAAGGGAAAGCTCATTGACAATCGAGAAGATGTCCTTTGCTTTGGAGGCCGACTCCAAGATTTTAAGAGAGAAGTAAGATGTTTTTGCCTCCAGGATAGAAGATTTATATTTTTTTAAGAGAGTCGTGAATTTGATTTTGAGCAGGGGATCATAGTTGTGGCGCCATCGGCGTTCGGCTTGGCGGAGGGCCAGTTTGTCCAGTTTTAGCTGGTCAGTAAACCATCGCTGGGCGTCATGGGGGCGCATAGCTTTTATAGTTTTTAAAGGTGCTACTGAATTAGAGGCCGCCGTCAGCCATTGTTCGAGGGTAGAGGCTTGGTGTGAGGCTGAGCCGGAAAGCGGAGCGACTGAGGCTGCCAAAAGAGAGTGTAATTCAATTAAATTAGCTTTCTTCCAATTACGGGCTGAGATGTTGATAGGGAGAGGGGGGCGGTGGGGGATAGAAAGGTCAACTGAAAAGGAAATAAAATAGTGATCTGACCATGAGCAGGGGGTTACCAGTGGGGGCAGGATGTCTAAATTTGCCGTCCAGACCTGATCTAGTATGTGGCCCTTACAGTGAGTAGGCGTAGAAATCAATTGTCGACAATTCATGCTAATTAGGATTTCTGAGAACTGCTCAGACAGTCGACTTTCCCGAAGGTCAGAAGGCCAATAATTAAAGTCACCTATGATGATGACTTTAGCATGATTAATAAGAATTTGAGAGACAAGGTCCCCAACTTGTTGTGGGAAAGAGGGCATGTAAGTAGGGGGTCTATACATAAGAACGCAAGTAAGGGAGGACTTGGTCGAGCGAAGTTTAATGACAAGGGTTTGGGTATTGGGGATGGGAGTGCAATCTAAAGTGGAGAAGATATGCTCTTTGCGAATGATGGCTGCAACTCCACCACCAACTTGCCCCCCTGGACGGTTAGCTTGCATAATATAATAACCATTGGGAATGGCGGCCAGAATGTCGGGTACAGAATCATCTGTAAGCCAGGTCTCGGAGAGGAGAAGAATATCCACAGCACTATCTTCGAGTAGGCGATGGATTTCCAGCTGGTGTTCCACCATAGAGCAAGTGTTTAGGTATAGAATTGTTAAGGGACGTGTCTCTGGCTCTAGGGCGGTGGAGTGCGGGAGTGCGGAAGTAGGAGTGGGGCAAGGCGGATAGGGGGTCCCTGAGATAGGAATAGTCAAGATACCGCACTTCTGGGCCATCCTAATGGCACAAGGCGGTAGGGGAACTGCCTGTTGTAAAGCGAGTAAATCAGCAGACGAGTAAGTGAAAGTTTGGGCAGGGTATGTTGCCACTGGTCGCGCCCTACGTAGGCGGAGCTCTCCGCAATTTGGGCCCCAATCTCTTCATGGTAAGTTACAGGGAAATTGTACAACGTTTATTCAATTTAAAAAAAATTATTTGTTAAATATTAATGGAAATGAATGTGATATATTTATTTAAAATGGCAAACAAAATAAACATGCTATAGCATTATTGACTTTATTTTGGATTACATATTCAATTTGCAACCCCCATGGATCCCCCGGTGAAGGCCGAGTGGTACACCCTGTTGTAACCATGTATGGCACGACATGTGCAATTCATGCCTAACAGGAGAGTTTCTTGTTAAAACAATAAGGCATGTGCAAGTCACTTACCATATGACATAACTGCCCCTGTATTGATTTTATTATTCACCTAGTTGATGTTCCACAGCATCACATGGTATTTCTCTTATTCGTTACCCCGTGAAGAACTGGTTGTTGATGGAGATATAAGTGTTGTGCAGCTGATGAATTTCTTGCCTGTAAACTGTGAACAAACTATAGAAACAACAAGTTGACCCTCTCTCCACAATTTTCTCTTTTCTTACACTACACTTCCAACCCAGAATTATCAATCGCTCATAACAGTGTCTTTGTCACATAAAGGTTTCTCCTCAGTAACCATTGTTGCTGCTTAACTTTGTTAACCACAACTCACCTTCACACACTTTTGCTGAGTTTGCATTTAAAATCACCTCCCTGGGTCACTGAGAAAATTGTAGAAGTGTGATCGTCTTCTATCTGTGCCCATATCTTTAGCAGATGCCAAACTCCCAGTTACACCCCTTTCTTTTGAATATTACCAAATCACTGACAAACCATTTGAAAGTTTCAATGAATAACACATGATCAGGGGATGATTTAGAGTAAAAATCAAATACGTGATACTGGATTTGTTCCTCTTTGTCGAGGTCTGTTCTAAATGTCCGTTGTGTCTCATGTCCATTTTCTTCTCAGCAGGCGTGGCCAGTTCAGGTAAGAGCAGTGAGCAGTTGGACAGGGTGGGGGGCGCCAACAGGTGACCGAATAGTGAAAATTAAATAGAAAAATAACTAAAAACACTAACCTTGCGCTCGCTGCATTGCTGAGTTGGAAAACCGGCGAGCGCAAGGTAAGTAATGTTATTAATTTTTTATTTTATTTTCCCTATTCTGTCATCTGTCGACTTCCCTTGCCCCACGCCACTCCTATTACCTGAACCAGCCACAACGGGTGTAAAAAAATGGGCTTTATTTTTAAATAGAGCGTTCAGGTTGGCTGGGTTGGCTGTTATTTCTGTTTCACCTGGTTACAGGTTGCCCTTTTCTGCTGAACCTAGTATAGTCCAGTAATAATAAATTCAGTTCTTGGCACTGACTCACCCATGTCACCCACCCAGGTGTTTTCCTTCAGAGTACCAGCTCACAGTGAGTGGAAGTTGGCTTTGTCACGGATTTCCAAGTTCAGCAAAAAATCTGCACAACAACCAGTATCGCCTAGTTGGCACTGGTTACTGATCTCTTCCACTGGAAGAATTCTTCCATCAGGTTTTTCATTCCTAAAGATTAAACAGGAGGTGGGCTGGCCTGAAGTTTTTCGAAAATCAGGGCTTGGTTCTGTTGGCTGGCAAGATCCCTTTCACATACATATTACAGCATATTCCTTCTGAATGGTCTGCTCCTGTCCAATCCCTGCAGACTCTGTGAACTGAAAATCTTTGTGACATGCCCAGATTCCAGGTGTATTTCAATTGTCCAAGTCAAGTCACCATTAGTTCCAGTAACTTAGCAGAAGTGAGTGTATGTCCCTACAGTGGATCTTCACCCTTTCTTACCCCAAGGTCATGACAGGTTACTCCCTTACAGCCCAAACTCTTAAAAGGGAGTGGACATCTGTAAACGTTTCAAAATGTCATAACCCTTTGCCTACCCTAAAAGTTAAGAAAAGATAGAAGCAACAAAGACCTCCCTGGTACAGAAGTTCTGACTTCATCAAACTTGTTGGGTGACCTTTGATTTCAGGCCCCTTAGAAAAACAGTCCTCAACTGCATATTTAGGGCCAGATTACGAGTTTGGCAGTGTGAGAGCGGGCCGCTACGCCAGCTCCCCGATCCAACACTGCCAAACTTGACCGACAGAATAGGAGTTTTCTCCTGGTCTGGCGTGGGTCCCACTGCTGTGCCTTTCAAAGGTTCATATCTGAGCCTTAGAAAGGCACCATAATGGGAGCGTCAAATCACGTTCCTGCACAGCATGGACTGTGAAGTGCATGCAGACAGGGGGGCACAACATGAGCCCCACTGCATGCATCCCCTTGCCCAGAAACAACAGGGGTCCCTGTAGGGCCCCCATAGTTTCAGCACCCCCACCCTTTTCATGGCATGCTCGCAGCCATGAAAAGGGTGGATGTAAGGAAACTCCTAATATTCTTGGCGGTGTTGCAGCTGCACCACCAGCATATTGCGGGCTTACATCACTGCAACACCGCTAAGGGATCACAGATCCCCGGCGGTTGCAGCGGTCCTTTGGTGGTCCGACCGCCAAACTCATAAAAGGGCGATTGGACTGCTGGTGCAGCTGTGCCCACACTGCCACCATGGGTTTGGCAGTCCATCAGACCACCAAACTCAAAATTAGGCCCTTAGTCTACTGTCTGAGCCCATTGTTGCACCTTTTGAAGCCTGCTGAAGCGTGCATCCATAAAAAAAAATGTTTTCTATTATCAAAACCAACTCTGTAGGAAATGTAAACGGAAGAAATAAAAATAAACTGTGGTTGCAAATACATCATAATAAAGTTGAATCCCACGATTTAACAAAGTCTGCACTTTACCATTTATAGCAGAGGAAATCAATCATCATCAGTACTATTGCAAAACTGCATAATCACTCTTAAAATGTAACTGGGATCACTCACCTCACTGTTTTTAACAAAAGATAGCATTCGTCATGAAGTGCAATAACTGAAGTGCGCAGCTGTTAAATAGAAGAGAGGGTTTAAGATGCAAAGTCTATTATCACCCATCAGTTACTGTAGCCCCCATAGTATTTACAAACTAGAGCATATAACAAATAAAATTGTAGACAACATATATACAAGTAATTCTTAATAAGTCTCGGAATATCAACCATGAATTCAATGTATTCATAAAGAGAGTAGGCTGGATTCTACATTTCAAGGATGAACACATTATTATCATAGATATACTGCTTGTAAGATAAAATCAATCTAAGATTTACATTTCAAGGGCTATTTCAAGCTATATCTTAACACAGTATAATACAAACAAGACTTAAAGTTCATTAGCAAAATTTGTTATCAATATAGCATGTATTTCCAAAATAATTATATAATCTCAGACTTTACGTTAAGTCAATTTCATCAAAAGAATCTTTTTTTGGACAATCTTAATAAAAACTACAAGTGCAATCGTGATTTCTGATGATTCAATCGAAAATAAAATGTGCAATGCCTCAAGTCAGAACAGCATCCCTAATCTTAAAAATATTTACCATTTTTCTTCTTTCCCCCATAAGAAGCTGACAATATACCAGGAAGTGATTTGTGTTAAATTTAACCCACAAGGGTACCTGGAGACTAGCCACCATTATTTAGATTTTTTCATCAATCCCTTTATCCTCGAAGCTCATTTTATGCCTATCCTCACTCAAATAATTTTTTTTTAAATTGTGTTTGTTGCTTTTACTGTTTGAGAATACACAACGGTCCACCATCAATTGTACACCTATACTCCAAGATACAAATACAACTCCCCTTTGGGTCACAGTATTCGAACAACTCACATAGGTTGCCCGAGAGTGTTCCAAATTTAGCTGGGGCAGATGGCGCACTCCCTGCAAGTGGGAATGGCCACTGAGTCCCCGTTTCCATGTTCCGAGCCATTCATTTGAGAGTCTGTCCCGACGAGGAGACCCCGGGGTACTCTCCCTCCCAGTCAAGTCCCTAGTAGGATCTCCAGCCACCCCATATTTTATCAAACTTTCCAAAGCATCCCCTGGCCTCATACACCACCATTTCCGCCTCCATACAATTGGTCCTGCGCATTATGCAGGTGGTTTTGTGGGCACTCCCAATGTTTTGCTGTGCCTCTCTTGGCTAGAATGAAGTAATGAACCCAATATGCAAAAAAGAAGCTGCTTCCTAGGCAGGTCCACACACCCCAGTATCCCCAGAAAATGAACTGTGGGGAAGCTGGAACTGACACCCTCAAAATTATCAAGAGCTCCTCGACTACGTCCTGCCAGGACTTCGCTTTGAGAGGGCACTCTCAAAGTGTGTGAAAGAAGGAACCTTCTACTGTGTTGCATCTCAGGCAGTTAGGGGAAGGTGTCTTCCCCATCTTGAATAATCTACTTTGATTATAGTACACTCGGTGTAGTATCTTCAAGTATATAAACTTTAAACTTGTTTTAATCATTACTTTACATGTGTACATTAGTGCATTTGCCCCATCTACATCATCCACATGGCCTAGGTCCGATTCCCAACTGTCCCAACTGTCCCTAAGGTACACAAGATTGTCCGGTCTATCGGTGATGCTGCAATATATGCCGGAGACTGCCTTCTCAGTCATTTCTTCAGTCAAAATTCAATTTTCAATGGGACTGCTATCTTCTAGGGTTGCCCACTCTATTGCTTCCCCCTTAAGGGTGTGCTGTTTGGAGGTAGAAGAACTCCTGTAAGGGGTTTAACTCATTCTCTCCCTGCAGTTCTCCAAATGAATCTTACATCTAGAACTCCCAATGAGGAAGTGTCAATCATGCCCCCCATTATATATCCCATCAATGGTCTCATTTACTTCAGTCTGATGCCCTACCAAAGAGTGATGGCCATAGAGCACTTTTGATGCCATCCCACATACCTTGTGTCCTTATACCAGGCATCCAGTGCAGTCTTGGTCAAATCCGAAAGCTTGGCCCTGAATAACTTGCCATTTATGTAGTGTATGTGCATGTGCTCCCCCCATCAGGATCGTTCTCATCTTGTAACCGGGTGATCTCTGGGGACAAATCCCCATTTATTTATGGCTTTCAACTGGGAGGCGCAGTAGCACCCTCATACCTTTTCCATGCACTGCTTATACTGTTTTGTATTATCTCATTTGTATCATTTAAAATAATAGTATTTACAAGAACAGTTATGACGTCACAAATTAAATCTTTTGTGAGAACACGGTAGAGTGGAGAGTTATTGTTAATGTAGCGTGGCTAACAAGTTGAATACACTGTTTATGGAGGTGAATGAGTTTTAATAATTTGAAGGTTTTGCTTAAATTATCAATTAAAGGTAGAAGTATGATGTTAGAGTTTGAACATTTTCTGTACTTTAAATGTTGTTTGTAGCTAAAGAATGAATACAATTATAGTAATTTAAAGGTAAAACGTAAATTACAAAGTTAAGGTATAACTATATCTGAAGAATTCGTACTGTTTGTGTATTTTAAGTTTGGTTTGCATAGAAAGAATAAATGAAGCTTTTCTAACTATAACAAAGGTCTAAACTCTGTTTTTTTCATTGAATTTCAATGTTGTTTTGAAGTGGAGTGGTGGAGTGGGGTGGTGTGGCTCACTGGTTAGAGGCAGCAGACCCGGAAGCAGAAAACGGCCCGGGACCAGGGTTCAATTCCCGACGCGGCAGGGTCGTGGACCAGGATCAGCGGACCCGATAATTCTTGCCTAGGTGCCTACTCTAACCAGGGATCACACTCAGCAACTCTGGGCATTAGCTTGCCTCATCTCTACAACGCCCCCCCACATTCGCCGGGGATGCCTGGTTTCACCTTGGAGATACCCAATAGGGACCATCTCACAGGGATAGCCAGGACGGGTTCCCCAGCGGTCTACAGCGCCACGACGCCTCAGGGCAGCAGTGTGCTTTACAAGACGCATACACACACACACACACATACACACACATATATATATTTTTTAAATCATAGAATTTACTGTCGCAAAGTGTACTTTGGAAGAGTATATTGGAATACAACGAAGTACAGTGCAGTGGAGTAGAGTAGAGTGGAATATGGAACAGTGGACTAGTGTACAGTGGAATAGCGTGCAATGGAGTGGTGTACAGGGGAGTAGTGCATAGCAGAGTAGTGTAGAATCAAATAGCGTAGAGTGGAGTGGCAAAGAGTGTAGTGGTGTAGATTATAGTGTGGTAGACTGTAGTAACATACAGTGGAGTAGCGTAGAGTGCAGTGGTGTAAATAAGAGAGACGTGTGGAGTGAGGTACAGTGTAGTAGCATACAGTACAATAGCAGGGAGGGAAGGGACGCAGAGTGGAATAGCGTATGTGGAGTGTCGCACAGTGCAGTATTGTAGAGTGTAGTGGTGTAGTGCAGAATAGCATATAGTGGAGTGGTGTAGAGTGGAATAGCATAGAGTGTAATTGTGAGAGTGGAGTTGCGCAAAGTGGAATAATGTAGAGTAGCGTAGAGGGGAATATCGTAGAATGCAGTGGCATGTCTCGGAGTGGCATAGAGTGGAGTGGCATAGAGTGGAGTGTTATACAGTGGGGTAGCTAGACACTTTGCAGCCTGTGGCGGTCCCTGCCTTTGCCGCCCGCTGTGGTTGCATTGAAGTGCGGGGGTATGGCGGTTCACTGGCAACTCCTGCATTTGCCACCCTGCGCCAAACACATGTAAGAGCGGGGGAGGCAGTCGCCCCAAAACTTATGCCACCTGAGGCGGATCACCACTCCCTTGCTACGCCACTGGTGGAGTTGCAAACAGTGGAATAGTGTAGAGTGGATAGGCGTACAGTGCAGCTGTGCACAGTGTAGTGGCATACAGTGGAGTGTCTTAGAGTGGAGTAGCTTGCAGTGGAATAGCGTAGAGTACAGTGTCATAGAGTGGAGTAGCATAGAGTGGAGTGGCATATACTGGAGTGTTCTAGAGTGGACTGCTGTTTATTGGAGTGAGGTACGGTGTAGTGATATACTTTTGAATAGCGTAGAGTGGAGTAGCATATCTGGAGTGGCACTCAATAGAATAGCATAATCTGGAGTGGGGTAGATTGGAGAGGGATAGAGTGTAATAGCGTAGAGTGGAGTGGCATACCATGAAGTAGAGTAGAGTAGAGTGGCATAAAGTGGAGGAGGTTCAGTGCAGTGGCATACAGTGGAACAACGTAGGCTGGAGTGGCCTGTTGTAGAGTGGAATACCATAGAGTGGGGTACTGTAGAGTGAAGTGGCGTACAGTGGAATACCGAAGAGTGTGGTGTAGTGGCATACAGTGGAGAAGCGTTCAGTGGCGTGCAGTAGACTGGAAATAACACTGAGTGTTACTGGGGTACAGTGCAGTGTAGAGTAGAATGGCATATAGTAGAACAGCAAAGGGTAGAGCATAGCGTAGAGTGGTGTAGGGTCAAGTGCCATACAGTGGAATAGTATAGAGTGTAGTACAGTAGAGTGGATTGGCATAGAGTACAGTGGCATAGAATGTAGTGCCGTCGAATGGAATGATTTACAATGTAAAATCGTACAGTGGATTGTTGTAGAGTGGATTGGCATATAGTGGAGTGGCGAACAGTGGAGTGGCATAAAGTTCAGTGGACACACATAGCAATAGCAAACAGTCTAATGGTGTACACTGAAGCGCCATACTGTTTAGTGGCATAGAATGGAATAGCAAAGAGTTTAGTAATGTACAGTGGGGTGGCATACCGTGAAATAGAAGAGTGGAGTAGCATAGAATGGAAGGGTGTACAGTGCATCAGAGTATTACATCATAAAATTAAATGGTTTGGAGTTAATAGGGTAGAGTGGAGTGGTGCAGAGAGGAGTGCTGTAGAGTGGAGTAGAATACAGTGGATTGGCGTAGAGTGGAGTGGTGTATAGTGGAGTGATGTAGAGTGCAGTAGCATAGAATGTAATACTGTAGGGTATAGTGACGTCGAGTGGAGTGGCATATAGTGCAGTGGCATGCAGTGGATTGGAGTGTGGTAATAAAACAGATATAGCTTGAAAGTGTGTTAACAGATGTAGATGTTGGTAGTAAATAGATTATTTGGTGTAAATGTTAAGTTTTGGTAGCATGTGTGAATAGTATAAGTATTGTTAATGTTTATAATTTGTTTTATATTGTGCCAGGGTATGCTGTGGTACATGTGCATGATAAGCCAGTATATTATTGGCTAATGGCTATGTTTACCAAAGGTCAAAGTACTTAGATGGTTTGAAAGAGGTCATGAATCTTAATGGCGGCCATAAAATCAACTGGATCCGCAATATAAAGAAGCTTTTGCACGAAATTGGCTTGCCAACTGATTGGGAGCTCAGAGTTCCTTCATCCAAGGCCGAAACTAAGCGAGTTTACTGGAATTGGGTTGAGGAGCGAGACCTAGAGGACCCAAACCAAGGAAGGTTGACTGAAGCGTTTAAACAGCATAAATCTAAGCCTCGCTTGGAGCCTTACTTGGATTTTATTAAGAAATCAAGAGACAGATCCCTATTAATTCAGTTCAGGTTGGGAAACCTTCCCCTCCATGATTATACCTGTAAGTGGAAGCCTCCGTACCAAACCTCACCTGACTGTCCGATTTGTGGAGGTGTCACTGAAAACGTTGCTCACGTCTTTTTTGTATGCCCAGCCTATATAAAACCCAGACAGAAATGGCTTAAACCCGTGTGTTTATTGCTTGGAACCAGGGACCATTCTGTAGCACTTAGAATACTCAAGGCCGACACCAGTACAAACTTAGTGTGTGGGGTTGCCAAATTTCTGAGCTGGGCTTGGCTGATCAGATCAAAGGCTACGAGATGACCTTAGTTTTAGCAAAATTTTCTTAACACTCTCAAAGCTGCTAATGTTTAATATACCTTTTAAACTATTTATTGTAATACGAATATTTTTATTGTAACCTACTTTGTAAAATGTAATATCTATGAATTGTGGTTTTTATATTTTGTATGTGCTTTTATGATATCTTGTATATCGAAATAAAGCTTTGTTTGTTTGTTTGAAAAGGCAGCCATGTAGTTTTCAGCACATTTTGTCAGTGTTCCCTAACTATTACCACCGTTATTGAAGTGTTAATTGGTAGAGAAGTGTATTTATAATTAGCTGCATATTTTTACAGCAATTTCGGAAGAACTGTGCATTTTTTGAAAAGTTTTCAAGTATTGTTGTAGTGTTTAGGTATTACTGCAGTACTGCATAGACTTTTTACTGGAGATGAAATATGTTAAAAATGAAAAATACACTGTAGTATATCATATTTGTATTTTAGTTACTTCTTCAACAATTATTTATTATTTTATTTTTTTGATACTGGGGTACTCACAAGGCAGTACTGTGGTATTCTATGCATTTAAAAAAAAGATACAGATACTTATAATAATTCCTCCCTACCTATTACGTACCCTACCTATTACCACTTAATAAAGCGGTAATAGGTGGGAAACAAGTGAAACTTAATTCTTACCTATATCTAAGGCCGAAATGCAGAACGCAAGCAAAGTGTAACTAAAAACAACATGTGTGTCTTTACCTTTTGTAAAGACAGTCTTTAGCGAATCACATAATGCCTTGTCATTACTATGTATCGCAGTACTTCTACGAAATACAGCCACATTTTGCGAAAATACAGTGACAGCAGATATCACTGAGTTAAACTGCCCTATAACTTAACAAATACTTTCCCTACTTACCGTAAGTACCCAAAAGATCATATGTGCACCATAATGTTTAATCCTGCCAAATTTCATATAAATTTGTTTAGTCGTTTTGCACCATTCGCCAATATAGAAGGAAGAATAGGTGTACAACATTTTGTGGAGATTCGTCAAACATGTGCAAAGTAATTAAGGGTGAAAAATCTGAGGAATGCCTATATCTGGTCATCCTAACTATAACTACAGGGTGCCTACCTCCACGCTCCATTCTGACAGATAATTTTGGCCTCTTCCCTAATTGACTGTGCTAATTTATTTCTGCAGCCGTCCTGATTGATCAGCCTTCTTACACTGGATCCCAGTGTCTCTGATCCTGCTCAACAGGAGTCTCGACCCATCTAAGTCATTTTTTATCTCATGACACTTTTGATTGATATATATCCTGTGGGTAGCAGATGCATCCACTAAGTCGTCAAATTGCTATTTTGTAAATGAGTCAACAGTAAACCATTGTTGTTTGTTATATACTATTGCCCCAGATTATTGGCCTAGCAGTTTGGACATACCCTTTTTTCTTTCTTTATGAAGCTAATTTTTTAGAGGTAAGGGGTGCTGTTAGTAGTGTGTGACTATTAGTTTGTGAGGGGTGTGAGAATTTTTTCAGTAGTATGAGACTGCCAATATGGAAGGGCTGTGAGTGTAACACTAGCATCAGACTACGTTTGTAATTGGTACACGTGTTGTCAGTATTGCGTCACTCTTAGACTGAGGGGGGTGGACGAGAATAATTCTGGTACTAAGTGGCTTCTACTTTAATGGATGTATGAGTGTTGTCGATAGTGAGAGACTGCTAGTACACGAGGGGTGTAAGAATTTTTATGGTAGAGTATGACTGGTACTTTGTGAGGGGAGTGCAAGTGCTACTTGTAGTGTGGGGCAGCTGGTCTGTGATGAGTGTGAGAGTGCTCTCAGTAGTTAGTGTGTTTTGCTTTTTCACCATAAAGGCTTTAACACTTTCACACGTTTGACTGAGGCCAGGACTGAAAAAATGATGTGTGCTTAATTAACAATGCACGAGCTACATTTCACTTTACATGGAGACCTTTCCCTCTGCATATGAGCTTTAATGATTGAGGGGCATTGATGATCCAGGCAGTCAATTCATTTACTTTTAGGAACTCTTGCCCAGTTCCCACTGGCAGATTGCCTCCATCCACCTACCCCACACATAGATCGCAGGTCCCCACTTCATGTATACAACTAAGTGTGTTTACTTGTGTTAGCAAGCAACAGTTGCACCAGTGAACAGCCACAGTGCCCTGCCCTGATCCTTTACTGCTTGTGATGCTTACCCTCTGGTTCAGTCTCTGGCTTAACATAAATAGCTCTGCAGCAGTTCCTGACAGCTGCCCTCCTTGGCTAATGCTTGACCCAGGTTGGCAGCAGCAAAGCCCTTCTAGCACACCAGTGTTCATGCACACATAGTGCCCTTATGCAGCAAATTGCCTTTTGCATTTAGGGCATTGGTGCACAAGTGTGCTAGGTAGGAGCAGCTGGGTCTCCACCAGGCAGGATCACTGCACTGCACATGTGCCACAGGGCACATTTTTCTTGGCACACAGAAGAGCACTAAATCATAACAGAGCACGTCAGAGTCCCTGCTGTCATCACTCACTGGGATGGAGAGGGTAAGAAGTCTTGCAATGGTTAAAATAATGCATAAAGCAGCCACCACTGGAGGAAATCATAGAGCACACCATACATCTTGTCCATTTGTTTGATTATTGCAAGAGTTACCACCCACCAGACCACTCCATGTGCTGCCTCCTTGTCACTACGTTTGTATGAGGTACACTCATGAATAGCAACTCCACAGCACATTGTGTGGCATAGACCTGCTGCTTTTGGCACAAACAGCATGCTGTGCTATTTCTATTTTTTTCATTATCAACCAACACTTCACCTGTTGGAGCTTGAATCATTGCAGTAGGGGCACTGTTGTAGTAGACAGGGGCATGGCTTGTTCGTTTTAAGCAATAACAATGCACATTCATTGTACTTCATGTAAACACTTCAGAACTGCTCCTGTGAGGTTTCAGGGCAACCTGGGTTCACTTGGCTCCAATTGTTATCATTGGAGTCTTTTTACCTCTGGTGGTCTGGGGGTCATCTTAGGATTGGACCTAAACTGACCAAGAAGTACTTGCCTTTCAACCCTTAACCCTCAGAGTAGCAAGGCAGAGAAGTCTGCAGCTGCTTTGGAAGGTGGTGTGGGTTAGAAACTCAGAACCATACGATAGCGCTCTCTACAAATCTACATAACATAGCATTACTCTGCAAAACTTCCAATCACACTTTATAGATCAATGGTTTGCCAATACTTTTCTTTTAAAGAGAAAGGTTACTTTAATTTACACATAACTTAATCCTAAATATAAAATAAGAAATGTACATAATGAAAATCACACACTTACCGCCCTATTTGAACAAATGATCTGGGTGCAATGGTCTCTGCGTTAAACAATGTAAAGTCTCTACTATGGTGCAGGCTTTGGGATTCAGAATGTAAAACCCCTCCCTGCTTCATTTGCCAGAGAGTTTACAATGTGAAACCCTATTGTATTTGCCACAGAGTTCACAGTGTAAAACACATTCATGTGGGGCTTCTCATGAGTATACAGCGTGCAAAGCCCCTTCTTACTGTGTTTGATATGACGTCTGCATTAACAAGATCTCCATCAACAGTGAAGAATGCAAGTTGGTCATAGGCAGATTATCTGAACTGCTGTCCTATCACATGCCGGTGAAGAAGAGCAGCGAAGAGGCAGTACAAAAGCACCTCACTCCAAATTGCTTCTTATGTTTCATATGGATCTTGTTGACATATTTATTATTATTATTATTATTAATAATCAATCTATGGTGGAGGTATTGTGCAGAGTAGCGTGTTAAATGGCACAGGTAATTCAACTCTTTCTCTAAGTATATTGTTAGCAAATATTTTATTTCTTGAGTCAGAGAAGTCTGACGGCAGAAGCAGCAAAACACCTGACAATATTAGACACTTCATTGAATGCAGCTAGGTGTAAATCATTGTAAGCTGCACAATGTCTTCCCACCTAGTGGCACAGAATAGAAGGAGCACACAAGTCCAACAAATCTATCAGGTTATCCAGAACACTTCTGCATTTTTGTTCACAGTTTAGGATAATGCGTTTGTAAAAATGTTTATATGGTGCCAAAAAATACACGTATGATTCAATATTAAAATTGAGAGAACATGTAGCTGTATAACTGAATTTCTTCTTCTTATTATTATTATTATTTATGATGAAGATAACTTTGAATGAAGCACTTAGGGGCTTATTACGATGTCTACACTGTTGTAGAAACTGGACCGACCAATCTCTGGTCGGCAGTCCTACTGCCAAATTACAATGAGACCGCACATTGTGCAGTCGCATACTCAAATTTCCCTATGGGAGCATGTGCTACAGCCATAAACTGACCGTATCTCAAGCTCCCATAGGGAAATTGGAGGTTGTATTTACCCTTGCACTGCGTGGCAGGCCCTTTAAGGTGCCTGCCACGCAGTGCAGAGATCATTAAGGGGGCACCTAAGCCCCCTCGGCCCCCAACCGGAGGCCGCAAACAGAAGAGGGCCCTGCTGGGGGCCCTCAAACTCAATCTCCAACAGGCTTTTCATGTCAGAAAGCCTGGCATGAAGCCTGCTGGAAACTGAGAATCGTATCTGGACAGCGTAAAACGCCATCCATATGGATTATGGGCTAGTCTGACCCTTAAACCCGTCAGAAGCCAGCCGGAATGACTGACTGGCTTCACTTCCGACCACCAAAATTGTAATTGGGTGGTCAGAAGTGAAACCAACGGTCTCGGTTAGAAAGCCTGTGACCTAAGGTCAGAGGCTTTCTGACCGAGATCATAATCGGTCCCTTATTAACACAATATTCTCATTTCTAACCTAAATAAAGGTTTTTCTAATACCCAATTTAATTGTACTCAATTTAAGGGCAAAAAACAGAGTTGCCATGCAGGGATGCGAACTTGGGACCTATAGGGCACACAAGTATGCGAATAGCAATTGCTTGATGCACAGAAATATCTGCCTGCTTACAGCAATCCATACTATTTATTGAACAGTAGCATATTAGATGGCTAAACAATAGGTGCATTTGGCCTTCAGCATGTTCTCCTATACTCTGACATATTTCCACCAGTGTTATAGGAGATGGAATCACGCACAGACACTGATCGTGTTAAGAAGGTGAACCAACCCTCCATGAAACATTTTTAAAAATGTGCTCTAATAATGTGGGGCCTCCCCCTGAACATGATTACATAGCTTTGTAATGTACCTCAGGTGCCTGCTGCAGATTCAATGTGTTTTTGCCTTACTCTTGTATTTGTGCCACCAAGGAGTATTTATTTCCTCATGTTACAAGGTCCTGGCAGCTTGAAAGTGCTACCCAGATGCTCGGGTCCATTTTCTGTGCTTGCGCACACTTAATTTTTCACTTTTTTAATTGAAATTTACTTTCCTGACATTGCTATCTGCCATATTTGAATGATTAGTTATAAATAGGAACATGACTGTCATGCGTCACCAGTCATGCGCCGTTGTGGCCTTTTTGGAATAGGTTTTCTTTGAAAGAAAACCCATGGCAAGGTCTCCAGGCATGTGTGAATGTCATTTTTTATCAATGCTTGTTATAATTATTTTGTTAAGAAGTATGTAAAAAGATGTAATACAGTGGCGGTGATGGTGGAAGCTCCTGTTCGTTGACCCATGCTAAGCCTTTCAGTGGATTTCCATTGGCTGCTGCGCCCGCTTCTGTAATATGGTGTGGGTACAAAGGCAAGTGAGCACTCTCATTTGCTTGGGGCAGTGACGTAGCAAGGGGGGGACTCCTCTCCTCCCTTACATGCAGCCACAAGGGGCGGCAAACACAGGATCCGTTTGCAAGCACCCACCAACGACCTCATGGCCGCTGTGGGCAGTAAAGGTTGGGACCGCGACGGGCGGCAAAAGGTCTAGCTATGCCACTGGCTTGAGGCATGCCTCTTTGGGAATGTGGCAGTGTATGTTTCTGCTGGTGAGGTTTATATTACAGAATGGGTCATGTGAGCATCTGCAGCCCCATCTGTAGTACCAAATTGTCCAAGGCACACATAAGGAAGACACCAACGCCTGCTCTGCCTCTTTGGCATTCCATTTAATATGGCCCCTAGTTGTCCGTTTTCAGTTTCTATTTAGATCCTGTATGCCTTTCTCTACATTCAGGGTCAAAGATTTACAGTCCTGCATATGCCACCTCCTTCACTGATTTTCACTCTAGTTCACTTGGCAAGGACAGTGCAGCCTTACACGAAAATACACAGGTTTTTCAGCTTATAAACCCAGTCATGTCAGGTGTCATTTTAGTGGTCAGAGCGCTGTGCTGGTAAAGATATTTTACAGTTTATGCATAGTATGTGGCTAATGTAGTGTAATAACTAAGTTAATGCGAGGAAAGGTATTTAGAGAAATGCTCTTTGGCCAGTAGCGTGGGAGTCAAACCCCAATAATCATTTCACACCCAACATTTACCTCATAATTCAGCTCCAGCGTCTCCAGTTGATCTAGTGATTAGAGACTACACCCCTCATTACACTATTACAGTTTAGAAGAGTTAAAAATAAATGAGTATTTAGAAGCATAAAAGACTAAGGCCATATTTATACATTTTTCATGCAATGCAACACAGTAAGATACCTAGCTGCGCTTTGTGAAAGGGAGAGGGCAGGAATGGACCCATATCTATCAAGATATGGCGCATTCCTTCTCCTTCCCTTGTGCTGGAGAATGTCTGGCTGCCTAGAGCCAACACAGTCACCCTTGCATCATGGTGCAAGGGTGCCTGCATTGCAGGCAGGATTGCTTTGTGCAAGAAGGGTCGCTTTAGTGTACATAAATGATCCTTTGAGGCTTTTTCCTCTTTCAACATGTGCTGCAGATTGCAGCACATGTAGAAAGAGGAAAAACTAGGAGATATTTTTTCCAGGCATGGCTCAACCGGGAAGGCATGGCATTTTGACACAACGCACTAAAATTAATTGGTGGATGCGTGGGAACACCCAGGCTCCACCTATGGAATGCCTCCCTGGGGCAGAGTAACTAAAGTCAGTGAATTGCGAAGCCTTGCGTTACTCCAAATTCACTCAGCACTGCAGGGCCACGCAAAATGGCTTTGCATGGCTTTGCATCGCTTGTAAACCTCATCTAGGTTTTGTGTTGCCCATGTGTTACCTTGCATGGCAAAAGGGTGACGCAAAACATTGATAAATATGGCCCTGAGTTCTAGGCCAAAAGAATGATTTTTTTAATACAGAATAATAAAAATGCATGAAATGCCATAAAGGCACAAATACAGAATTAATGATAATGCTAAATCATAAAACTCATTAATCTCTAGTTACAAATAATTTAAGCAAGAACTCTAAGGGTTTTATTATGAGTCTGGCAATCCATGTACTGCCAGACTCAAGGGGCGCAGTGGTGGTGGTCTTCCAAACCCCCCATTACGACCAGGGCTGGAGGGCTGCCCTGGGACCACCACAGCCACCAGGGATCAAAAAATCTCTGGCTGGTGTTGCGGTGGTATTACAGCTGCAATATGTTTGGTGGGGCCTCTGAGGCCCTGCCAAGCATATAACGAGGTTCCTCACCGCCACACTTTTCATGGCGATGCGATTGCCATGAAAAGTGTGTGGTGAAGAAACAAAAGGGCCCCTACAGGGCCCCCTTGTGCCTCTGTGCCATGAAGATGCACACAGGAGGGCACAACACGTGCCCCCCAGTGTGCATGCACACCAGTACCTGCACGGCATGGACTGCAGCAGTCCATGCTGTGTAGGTACTGTCGTTGACATTCCCCATGTGGTGCCTATTTTATAGGTACCGCACTGAAAACGTCTAAGAACCACCAGCCAGTTAGGAGAAAACTCCTGATCTGACGGGCAGTGTGTACATGGGTTTTGGCAGTGCTGGAGCAGGGCGGTCCCGCTCCTGCACTGCCATAATCATTAAGATGTCCTATGGGCTTATTACGATGTTGGGTGCACGTTTTGTCTGACCAACACCATTGCAGAAAGGAACCACCGAACCTTTTGATGCGACCGCCCATAGGTTGGTCTCAAACCTCTATTTCTCAATGGAACCTTGTGCGACGAGCAGAAAAGGCCCGCAGCACAAGCTTCCATTGAGAAATGCGGTGCCTGCCACATGGGGCAGGGATGTTGAGGGGGGCACCACAGGTGCACACCCAGGCCCCATTGCAGAGGGCCAGGAGGGAAGGGGGCCCTGCCAAAGGCCCCCAAAGTCAGTTTCCAACAGCCAATGTCACAAAGGCTGACATGGATTGGCTGTCGGAAACTGACATCGTAATCCCGAAGCGGAGCCAAGCCTGGCTCTGCCGTCATTATAGGGATTACTATTCTGCTTCTGTCCTAACAGGTTCACAGAGCCTGTCAGAAGAGGAGCTGAATCTCCCCGCTGGTTTCCTCAGGACTGCCATCCATACTAATATTATAAAGAGAGAGCACAAACCTTTGAGGCGGGTAATCTCAGTAACCACAGCACCAATCACAACACCCAATACAGCGTTGGACAGGGCAGTTGCAGCAGAAGGACATAGACTATGCAGACGGCCACCATATATATATATTTTTTTTTGCAGAGTTTTATATAGCGCTAACTTGACACCCGAACTGAATCATGTATCAGAGCGCTTTACATAACACCAGTTACGTTACATGAGGTCACACATTCATTTTTGTTAGGCACGGGGAGATTAAGTGATTTGCCCAGAATAACAGGATGTTTGGCGTTGTTACCAATACTCAAACCCAGATCTCCAGGTCCGAGGTCGAGCGCCTTAGCCGTTAGGCCAACTCCTTTATACATTTAAAAGGTAAAAGAACCGTGCGAGCAAAGTAGTCCCTTGTGGGCGTGTCTGCATTGTGCTGTGGGCGTGGGCTGGGGGCGTGACTAACACTGGGGGTGTGTGGTACGGCCATCACATCGTGGGCTGTGGGCGTGTGCTGGGGGCGTGACAAACGCTGGGGGCGTGTGTCCGCCCTTCATGCCATGTGAGTCGTACATTCAAGCGCCAATTACGTTGCTGCGCCGCATCAAGGGGCACGCTGGGGGCGTGGCACGCTGGGGGCGTGAGAAATGCTGGGGGCGTGTGTCCAGCCTTCATGCCATGTGAACGCAATTCGCCGCATCAAGGGGCACGCTGGGGGCGTGAGAAACGCTGGGGGCGTGTGCTAGGTTCCACCCTTCATGCCATGTGGGTCGTACATTAGTCAGAAGATCGTCTGCTGTGGCTGTGTGCTGGGAGCGTGACAAACGCGTTCACCTTGAGGCCTGGTAAGTAACGTTACTGCAGCCTCTCCTGCGCGCTGTTACTGAACTCTCTCATTCAACGAAATTACACGCGCCTGCTGCCATCAACCAGGGCTCTAGCCGGGCTCAGGCGGCGGATAAGTTCACTAATTACACGCGCCTGATAACATCAACCAGGGCTGTATCTGGGCCTCAAGCGGGGGAACACGCGCCTGCTAACATCAAACAGGCCTGAATCTGGGCCTCAAGCGGGGGAACACGCAAATGAGCATGTCTGCGGGGACAATTACTGCAGCCTCTCCTACTCGCTGTCACTCAACTCTCTCATTAAACGGATTTACCCGCGGCTGATAACTCTCTCATTCAACTACATTACACGCGCCTGCTAACATCAACCAGGGCTGTAGCCAGGCTCAGGCAGCGGATCACTACACCAATTACACGCGCCGGCTAACATCAACCAGGGCTGCAGCTAGGCCTTCTCCGTCCCTATACTAATGAAACAAAAAATGTTGTCTACCGCGAGATTTTAAAATAAATTGCCCTTGCCAAATACACACATTACACACATTCTATTTTATACCCGGACAACGTCGGGACGGGCTGCTAATCATCTAAATACAGCAGTCAGAGGGAAACCAAGCATGTTGGGTGGAGAGCCTCTGACCTCTGGCCATAGGCTTTCTGCCCGACATCCTAATTGGGCCCTAAGTGCCAAACACAGAATTTAAGCAAGAATTCTAACTGTCAAACTTTCAAAGAGTACTGACACATCCCATAAAAAATATTAGTCAAATGAACATAGAAAATACAGTCTTCAGTACAGCAGTCCCAATGACAACTTTAAAATCCTACAGGACCCCAAAAGGAACGATCTGATGAAGCTAAGACTATACTCAAACAGTTAAAGCCCATGAGTTTTGGTACACAAATCATACTTCCCATTAACAAGTTTTGCAAATTCAGCATAGTATGATCATGGTTAAGGTTGCATTGGCAAATCAGAAACTACCACATAATTTCTAAAAGCTTAAACACTAACCCATTTCTTTTTTTTGTTCACTTGTTTTTTTATCCAGCAATCGATTGCACAGTATACCACGAAGCAGGATGAGGCACAGGTTTCCATCACAAAAAGGCACACCAATACAATCAACTCCAGCCAACACTAAAATTGGAACATGCAAAACAGTGGTCCACCAATTGAAGCCGAAGGCCCATTACAGCAGGTAAAGCGGGTTCAATTTCCAACCATGTGCGTCACAGTCTCAGAATATATGTTGCATGTGAATTGTAGTGTGAAAATTGGTTGTCAAAGGTAAATGGAAAGCCATTAATGCAGTAACCAAGGAAAAAGCTCAAACAATAAAACAGCAACTAACAATAGTGACATCAGAGAATTAGTACATGTTCATCCTCCCCAGGGCTTCTGTCTGTGTAGGGGGAGCAGAAGCGGTGAATCAGGTAGACCCAGAAGGAGATGAGGTGCCCTCCTTATATGGGGGAGGGCAGGGGTGGCAGAAAGTAGACAGCCCAAGGAGATTCAGAGTCCAGCCCTACAAGAATTGCCTTACTTCCACTCATACGAACACTAACCCATTTCTTAAGGTAAGATAAATCTTCGATCTTCTCTCTCAGCAGCTGCTCTCCAGCGATTATCAACACAAAATGTAACATCCATCTAGCAATGACTCATAAAATGTGCACATCCACACTAACACCTGCAGAGGAAGTCCTTGAAAATGATACTTTGAATACAATGGAAGATCTCATCACAATACAGCCTTTCTAACAATGTTGCATATCACTATGTTATTGAAGTCATTCACTTGATGCTCTCTGGAGGTGAGGGGAGAGATGTGCACTGGGAAACTGATTGGGAGGTTGAATGAGCAGGAAGAAGTAGAATAGAACATCAGAAACTGCATCCATGTTAAAAAAAAATGTCTTGAATTAAAATGTGGCATAACTATTATGTCATTAGCTACTCTTCTAAATGGATAGGATAACTTGTTTCAAGTGTGTCATTAGTTTACTCTGTACATCATTAAAAACACTAATTATAAGAAATACTTTTCACACTAAATGTGCACATTTTGCATATTTTCAAAAACCCTGTAACAGAAGGACTGCTTTGTCATTATTACTTTTTTTCTAATTCAATGAGAAGCGGTTCCTCTGTAAAGGTACATCTTTAAGGAATGCCCTGTGTCTAATAAACAATAAACGCATAGCCATCACAACTTTATTTCTGGTGGAAAAAGTCAAAGTGTGTTATGTGCGGCTTTGCGAACAAGAGAACTTTCCTAATAATGTTCATGCACGAGGCCTCTGCAGCACCCACCTTTTCCCTCCTCCATATCAGGGGAGAAGTAAAACTTATTTATGTTAATGCTGCCTCCCCTCCCCAGGTCATTGCGGGTCCTAAGTGATAATTGCTCAGGCCAGTTTTTACTGATTAGAAAACAGGGGCAGAAATATTAGGAATGGGATTCTCATAAAACAGGTTAAGTGTTCACTAATTACAATCCAAACATGCATTTAGCTTATTTAAATAGTTACCCAGAGTTGTGTTGCTCATTGTCAGCGGAATTAAATACATTGAGGAAACAGCAAAGTCAAACTTGAATTTGAGTAAATGCTCTTTTTTTAACTCATATACATTTTGGCTATTTTTACAACACAAAGGTAGTTAGTTGGCTGAATGAACTGTATTTTATAGCAAAGGCTAAATCTAGGACACATCACTAACAGCAGAAATGCCAGATGAAGACATTTACCAGTTAGAAAATGTGTCTGACACTGATCACACAGCTTCTGACTCCACCCAAACACTAGAGCCCACCATATCCAAAGCCCCCCACCCCAGGACACAGGGATATGTGGACATACCCGGGAATTTAAAAGCAGAGACGCACATAGGTTATACGTAGCATATGATCGCTGAGCCTTTGTATATAGGATTGCCTCTTGCAGAGCATTGTATCACTTACAGAGTACATTTGTACCACTGGTGTGGTGTGGCACTGAAGTGGTATCGGGTACTTGCTGGGCTTGTGGCAACCCTATCCACCAGACATTGTTGGGAAACTGGATGTTTATGGCGTGACTTTAGTAGGAAGAGTAGGGTTTAGCCGTGAGGACTAAAGGAGTTCTTCAATCATCTTTCTGTGGGCTTGGAGCCCACAGCAGCGACTCGGCTATGGCGGAGGAGCATTGCCCCCTGCAGGCAGTCAAAAAATGAAAAATAAAACGATAATAAATGCTTGTTTATTGTCTTTTTATTTTGGCTGTCAGAGCCGAGGCTCGAGGGTGGGGCCAGAGATGACAGGCTTGTGGAGGAGTGTTTTGCACTGTAATCAGTGCGCATGGCGGTTTGGCCGGCTGTCTCAGGACGGCCAAACCGTCAAACGCACGGAAGCTCTCTCCAACCCCAGCTGCATTGCTGGGTTGGAGAGAGCAGGCACAGGCTCCTAGTCGACCTAGGAGCTCACATTCGTGGTGCTCAGGCGAATCCTGATGCTGCATTCATGCAGTGTCAGGATTGGCCCCAGGGGAGTCTGGGAGGCTGTACCTGCCCCGCACGGAGCCAGATCAGAGCATCGGAGCCAGATCAGAGCGTGGATGCAGGCAAATTATTTGTTTATTTTTATTTTTATTTTGTTGCCCATGACCAGTTTCTCTCTCCCCCCATCCCTCCACTTAGCCCAGATACCCACCTCTACTGGAGCTACACTTAGGCATGTCTGTGTCACAGAGAAGTGTCATGTTCATTAGCCATATGTGTTAGTATGTGTTAAAGTGTGACATAATGTGCAAAACTTTGGGTGTCATGCATGAAGGCCAGAAGAATGCTCCCATCAAGCTGCTGCAGATTTGTGTGTCATATATGAGGGCCAAAAGCACCTAATATGCTGTGGGGCTGGCATGTCAGTGATGCAAAATAGTGTGAGTTTGATAGATCATATTTATTGATAACCTAGCTGCAATGCCTGGACACTGCTGCTGGTAAAATGTATGTTAATAGTGTAACCTATGTAGGAAGCATTGGTTGTCATATGTGAGGGCTGCAGAAATCCGGCAGAAGCACAGAATCTCTGTTCACTAATACACACATAACTCTAAAGCATACCCAAAATGGACTGCTCAAACAACCTTTTGACACCAACTGCTTCACGTATAAAATGCGATTCTGGGAGAAAAACTGAAGTAAGTCCAACTCTCAGAAAAAAATACTTCTACTTCCTTCCTCTCAAACAAAATTGACTTGGCTGAACATCAAACAAAATGGGGATTTAAATTAAAACCGACTGAAGCCTCATATTATGTTATTATTTTTATAGAGCACTCGATTACCCATAGGGCGTCTTGGCGCTATGCAAGAACCAATCAAATGATACCCCACACTGTAATGGTTATTGTGTGTAGAGAAAAGCCACATTTTAAGGCCTTCCTGAAAGCTAAAACAATGGGTATGATTTTAATGTATAGTGGAAGCGCATTCCAGGCTTTGGTAGTTCCCAGCACAAAATCTTTCCCTCCCGAGACAATGCAATGAAATCTGGACAATGTCACCATCTTGGTAGAGTCTGAGCACAGGGATCTTCCCAGCCTGTACCAATTAAGACTTTTCCTTAGAAAATCTGGTGCTTGGTCATGCAATGCTTTGAACATGATGCAGAGTGCTTTAAAAATAATGCTACCGTGCCACCCCGAGACGCACCCACGGACCCTTCTGCTGCAACACCTGCAAGTTCACCTGCATCCAGACCTCCACTACACCAGCACCGACCAAGACCAAGACGAGCAACAGCCACAGCCACCTGAAATGCATCCTGCTCAACACCCGCTCCGTCCACAAGCACGCCATCGAGATTTGGAACCTGCTCGACTCCACAGCCCCAGACGTCGCCTTCTTCACGGAAACCTGGATGAACGCCTCCTCAGCGCCCGACATCGCCATCGCCATCCCAGACGGCTACAAGATCATCCGAAGGGACCGCATCAACAACACAGGAGGAGGCATCGCCATCATCCACAGGAACACCATCCGCATCTCGACCAACACCGACGACACCCTCGCACCCGCCGAGCACCTTCACTTCCAGGTCCACATCAACCCCCAAGACCACCCTCAGAGGCACCCTCATCTACAGACCCCCGGGACCACGCACACAATTCAGCGAAGACATCGCCGACTTCATCAGCCCGCACGCCCTCTGCTCCGCTGACTACATCCTCCTCGGGGACCTCAACTTCCACCTGGAGAACAACAACGACCGCAACACCACCACCCTGCTGGACAACCTCGCCAACCTCGGTCTCAAGCAGCTGGTGACCACCCCCACCCACTACGCCGGACACACACTCGACCCCGTCTTCTCATCCTGCAAGGACATCGCCTTCAGCCACGCCACCGGACTCCACTGGACGGATCACAGCTGCGTCCACTTCAGCTTCAGAAGGACCACGATCCACCACCACCAGCAACAGGTTGCACGCAGAAGCTGGAACAAGATCACAGCCGACCAACTCGCGACCTCCCTGAGCATGAACCCTCCCACCTGCACACCGAACCCAAGCCAGGCGGCCACCAACCTCACCAAGTGGATCAGCGACTGCGCAGACGACCTCGCCCCCCTGAGGACCCCGCCCAGCAGACCCGGCAGCAAGAAAGCCCCATGGTTCACCGACGAACTCAGGAACTCCAAGAAGAACTGCCGAGCCCTCGAGAGAACCTGGCGCAGAGACCCAACCCCGGACAACATGGCTGCCCTCAAGCTCGCCACCCGAAAGCACCACCAACTCATCCGCGCCACCAAGAAAACCGCATTTAAGGAACGACTGGACAAAAACGCACACAACAGCAAGGAACTCTTCAACATCGTCAAAGAGCTCTCCAACCCCAACGCCGGAAACAACGACATCACCCCTTCGCAAGACCTCTGCAACTCCCTCGCCTCCTACTTCCACAACAAGATCGCGGACATACACAACAGCTTCAGCACTCAACCGACGCACGCCACGACCGAACCCCCGCCCCCCCCCCACCACCCTCCGCGCCTGGACTCCGATCAACACCGAAGACACCATCCGCAAGATGAACTCCATCCACTCCGGATCTCCGACCGACCCCTGCCCTCACCACGTCTTCAACAAGGCCGACGCTGTCATCGCACCCCACCTGCGGGACATCATCAACACCTCCTTCGACACCGCTACCTTCCCGGAGAGCTGGAAGCACGCCGAACTCAGCGCCCTACTCAAGAAGCCATCAGCCGACCCCACCGACCTCAAGAACTACCGCCCCATCTCGCTGCTCCCGTTTCCTGCAAAAGTCATCGAGAAGACCGTCAACAAGCAGCTGGCCGCCTTCCTCGAGACGAACGGATCCCTCGACCCCTCGCAGTCTGGCTTCCGGGCAAACCACAGCACCGAGACCGCCCTGATCGCAGCCACCGATGACATCCGTGCCCTGCTCGACAACGGAGAAACAGCGGCCCTCATCCTCCTAGACCTCTCCGCGGCCTTCGACACTGTCTGCCACCGTACCCTAGTACAGCGCCTCAGCAACGTCGGAGTCCAGGAGAAGGCACTGGAGTGGATCATCTCCTTCCTCGCCGGAAGAACACAGAGAGTCCGCCTCCCTCCGTTCAGATCGGAAGCCACCGAAGTCATCTGCGGCGTCCCTCAAGGCTCCTCGCTCAGTCCAACCCTCTTCAACGTCTACATGGGCCCCCTCGCAGACATCGCACGCCAGCACAACCTCAACATCATCTCCTACGCCGACGACACCCAGCTGATCCTCTCCCTCACCAACGACCCCGCCACCGCCAGAGACAACCTACACGAAGGGATGAAAGAGGTAGCCGAATGGATGAAGAACAGCCGCCTGAAACTGAACTCGGACAAGACGGAAGTCCTCATCCTGGGATCCTCACCCTCCGCCTGGGACGACTCCTGGTGGCCCCCCGCCCTGGGCAGCGCACCCCAACCAACAGACCACGCACGCAACCTGGGCTTCATCCTGGACTCCTCCCTCTCCATGACCAGACGAGTCAACGCCGTCTCCTCGTCGTGCTTCAACATCCTGCGCATGCTACGTAAGATCTTCCGGTGGATCCCCACCGAGACCAGGAAGATGGTCACCCAGGCCCTCGTCACCAGCCGTCTGGACTACGGCAACTCCCTCTACGCCGGTACCACCGCCAAACTCCAGAAGAGGCTCCAGCGGATCCAGAACGCCTCAGCACGTCTCATCCTGGACATCCCCCGTCGCAGCCACATCTCCGGACACCTGAGAGACCTGCACTGGCTCCCGGTCAACAAGAGAATCACCTTCCGACTCCTCACCCACGCACACAAAGCCCTACACAACCAAGACCCGGGATACCTCAACAGCCGCCTCAACTTCTACGCTCCCAAACGCCAGCTTCGATCGACCGGCCACGCCCTCGCCGCCGTCCCCCGCATCCGAAGAGCCACCACAGGAGGACGGTCCTTCTCCTACCTCGCCGCCAAGACATGGAACTCCCTCCCGACCCACCTCCGCCGGACCCAGGACCACCTCGCCTTCACGAAGCAACTCAAGACCTGGCTGTTCGAGCAGTAGCGGACCCCCCCTCCCTAGCGCCTTGAAACCCTTCGGGTGAGTAGTGCGCTATAAAAATGCTATGATTGATTGATGATTGATTGATTGATTGAAGATGGCTGGTGATGAGGTGAAATCTCCCATAATGGTAAATATTTCTTCACTTCTGTTGGCGCTGGCATCTATAAATTCTATCAGCGCTGCGTATTTGGTGGCCCAGAACGTTTGGTGGTAGAGTCTTAGGGCAGATTTGAAATTGTTCCTGTCTGCATTGTCCTGGCTCATTGTCCAATTGCACTCCAGTTGTTTGCAGTGGTGTTTTATCAGTTTGAGATCCTCTGTGTACCAACTGGATCTTGCGGCATTGCTGTGTTTGAGGGGTGCCAAGGACTTGGTGCAGGAGATGATTCAAGTGTTGAAATTCTTGATGAGTTTGGGAAGGCTGTTGCTGTTTTTGGTTCTGTGAGTGTTGAGAGCGGTTTTCTAGTCCTTGTCAATGATGCTGTTCCAGTTTTATTGGGCTGGTCTAGTGGAGGTACATGTGCATTGAAACAGGACAAAGATGAGAATCTTGACATGGGTGTGGCCTGTCCAGGGGAGTGGTGTGGGTTCATAATCTCGGATGTTGTTGAAGTTGATGTAAACAGGATCCAGGAGGGGTCTAGCAAAGTGGTAGGTCCCTTTTCTTTTTGGGTGACGCCCAGGCTTCCAAGGTCCTCATTGAGTGCTCTTGAGTTGGGGTCGGGGTTGTCTTGCGTGTGGAAGTTTATGTCTTGGAATAGGATGTAATTGCTAACATCGAGGGTGAGTAGTGCAATGAACTCCATGTTGTGCTGGTGAAGTTGGTGTGTGGTCCCCGTGGTCTATAGCTGAAAGTACAGCTTAGGGCGAAGTTGGCTGTGACGTGGACCTTGAACGACAGGTGTTCCATGTTGGAGGATGACGTGTCCGTGGATGTGATAGAGCTGATTGAGTTCTTGTGGATGATGGCAATCCCACCTCTGGGCTTGTGAAGTCTACTTTGCCTTTCAAACTTGTATATGTGGGGCTATGGCTGTGGCGCTGTCAGGTTCTGATGCAGGGTTCAGCCAGGTTTCTCTGAGGAACAGCTGGTCCCAGATGTCAGTGGTGTGTTTGTTGAGTGAACAGGTGTTAAGGAGCATGCATGTGAGTATGGAGTGTTATGTTGATGGTTGCAGGCCTGTGTGAGTGTAAGAGTGGGGTGTTATGTGCTGTTGGTGAGGTGAGTGCTGGGTGTGGGTAAGTGCTTGAAAACTTGCAGGAAGTGCAGAAGAATGCTCCCTCAGTGTTGTGTGGTGAGGTGAGGTGAGGCAGCAGCATGTAGAGGGGCAGTGGAGGTTAAGGGTGTGGAGGGCAGCAGAGTGGTAGCAGCAGGAGAGGGGAGGACCAGAGTTCCTAGCACTGGGTGTGGTCCAGGCACGGATGGACACAGAAGGGCTTGGCTTTGGTACGTCAGCAGTGCACCCACTGCACATCCCGCTATGGCAGCCATTAAGTAGATCCTGATAACAGAAGTGATGTCACTTCCTGTGCAAATGAATTAAGGGAACTTCAGTGATGTCACTTGCTGTGCAGATGGATATTTTGGAAATCTAAAGACCACCAAACCTGCTTCACCTTGCGTCTAAGTGCAATGCGATCTTGCCACTGACACTTGCAGCAATGCTTTTTCTTTCAAGTGGACTCCACGGGTGGACCAGAGCTAAGTAAGGTGCACCAGATTTGCCTGGAAAGAATGTGGGTAGGTATGATCTCCTCACCTATGATGTCCATGCAATAGTGTGCATGTTTGCCATTGGCCTTGAAATGTTGAGTTGGTCAGCCGCTGCCAGAAGTTATAACTCATGGATGAACTATTTCAAGATAATATTTTTATGCCACTTGAGTACTTCAAGGAGGATGTCATCACCTCAACCTCACAAGAAACACATTTCTTTATTATATGCTTAAAGTGTGCTTGGGACTCCTCTCCCATACTACCTGACAGGAACTAGAGAGTCTCAAATCACGTAACCTCCTGATAGAAATGAGCAGCCCACAACACATTATGTCTTGCATCTGCAAAGAGGTACATTTTATAAGCAAACCAGGGCTGCATGGAGCTTGACTACAATGGGACGCACACCTAGACCATTCAATCATTTATGATCAGTGGACTTATTTCTTTAAATAGTAAGTACAGACTTGTCAATTTTAAACTCACTCAAAGATTCTACTATACTACAGGCAGGTCACTGCAGCAGACTGTAGCCAAAGAGGGCTCCACAATGTCAGATAGCCACTGGACGTGGTCTCAGTGAACCCTCCAGAGTCTTTAAGCAGGGCAAATGTATCTTTCTAAAATGTTCTTTTTCAAAATATTTCTTACAAATCTGACTCCACAAGTAAATTGGGTGTGTAATAAATATTTAAAATGACCAATAATTAATTTTATAGGTTTTTCCTAGCTGGAGATACCATTATTAAAGTAATGTTGGATCCTAATGCTTTCCTTTGGAACAGCCAACCAGCTACTTTGAAAATAGCTTTTGCGCCTTTTCACTGGGACATGTTTAACATTAAACCTTTACAGGTCCTACTTTTAAATACCAAGCCCCATTTTATGGACAGTAAGGCCTACTTAGAGTTAGGAGTGACCTAAAAATATTTTTTTAAAGGGTTTAGGCTTGTCAAAAGAGGTTATTTTGATTGATTGAATTTGCAGTTAAACCTGCCCAGCCAGGTTGCAAATTGTAGGCTTGCAATCATGTTTAGACTGCCAATGTAGTTGAAGGCACAAAGGGTGATATAGTCCACTTGTGACATTTAACTGCCCTGGGTATAATATTCTTATTAGGGGTTTCATCATTTCATCTTGCTGAAAGGGTGAGCTCAAGTGAATAAACAAAAAAGGAGACAGGAACCAATCGCGGGTAAGAGTTCTCCCCTTTTTTTACTTATAGTAGGCTGAAGCCAACAGTTATACCACCTCAGTACAGGTGGCACAGATTTCAATGAATGATTTTGTTCCCAATAGGTAAATTCCCCTTCCGGAGCAGTCGTACTATGAACATATCTGGTTCCTGTATCCTTATTTGTTTATTCACTTGAGCACTGTAGTAGCAGCATCCGTATAGGTCCTGAAGAATGCCTCGCCCGACTCAGGGGCATTTTTAGGCTGAAACATGTTGACCAATATTTTCCAACATACCACTGCGACTTAAATCCAGGTTATGGGCAAGAGATTAACAAAGATGATGAACTGGGATATAAGGCTGTAGATTCTGTTTTAGGAAAGCAGGCCCTATGTCATGTGTGGCTTTAAAAGCAATGCAAAGAGCCTTGAACTCAATTTGTCTCTTTACAGGCAGCCAATGTAGATCTTTGAGCGCCCAGATTTGTGTTTTGGTATATTCAGCAGGAGTCGTGCCGCAGCATTCGGCACAACATGTAGTTTGGACAAGCACTTTTTTCGAAGATTGATAAAGAGCCCATTACAGTAACCGGCTCTAAACAGAACAAGTGCTGAAGCCACTAGTCTACGTAGCTCAGCTGGAATGTTGGGGAGTATTTTCCTCAAAAGCTTTAACATGTAGAAAGAAAGAGAAGTGACCTGATTAACATGACTTTCAAACGAAAGCTTAGAGTCAAATGTGACTCCCAAATTCTTCACCTTAGTTACTGGCATTGGTAGCGAACCCAGCTCCAAAGGCCATACATTACGGAACCAGAAATTAGTATGGGCACCAAAAAGTAAGACCTCTGTCTTACTGGAATTTAATTTTAAACAATTGGTGGCCAACCAGTCAGTCAACGATCTGACGAAGACAGGTATGAAACTGTGCCATAGTGTCAGCGGGTGAAAGAAATAGTTGAGAAGCCCAGGGACCTGATCAACCTCGCCAGCGGTGCAACGTAGTTATTAAAAAGGGTTGGGCTCAAAGATGAACCCTGTGGCACTCCACATGGTAATGTAAAGTTAGGTGACTTAAACTTGTCTAGTGCCACAAATTGCTCCCTGTCGGACAAGAATGATTCAAGCAAGGTGAAAGCTCTCCCTTTGATACCGACCCCTCTCAGGCCTCCCAATAGTTTCTGGTGGTTCACCGTATCAAATGCGGTGGAGAGGTCAAGCAGCCCAAGTGCTGCATTGCCTCCTGCGTCAACTGTCTGCCTAATCAGTTCAGATGATGTGATCAGAGTCAGTTTGGTGCTATGATATTTTCGAAAACCGAATTGAGTGTCATCCAGAAAACCATGCCTCTCGATATAATCTGATACAATCCCATTCATGGCTTTCTCCACTATCTTTGCCGGCAGCGGAAGTCTAGAGATCCAGCGGTAGCTGTTAGGATCCGCCCCATCTAAGTTTGACTTCTTCAAAAGAGGGAGAACAGATGCCAACTTCCAGCTAGCGGGGAATATACCAGAGGAGAACATCTGATTAAAGATAGGAGTCAGATGAAGGGCGAAAAGCTCCGGTAAGCGACGGAAATGTTTGGGGGGGCATGGGTCCCTTGGGAGCCTGATTTCATATACCGCAGAAGATTGATTGTCTCTTCCATAGTTAATGACGGAAAAACAGATAATTCAGGAAGGTCACTGGATTCAACTAGAGTTCTGGGGACGATATTAGCAACCCCAGAAGCGGCTAAAGCCTCTGATGGGGATACTGTTTCTTGATCCATGGACCTGGAGAAGCCATTATACACCGCCTTAACTTTCTCTTGGAAAAAAGTAGCCACTGTATTACAGAATGCCTGTTTTTTAGGTGAATCTAACACTTCAGAGCATTTAGCTAACTTTTTGACCGTAGAGAAAAGTTCCTTTGAGGTATTTTTGCAGTTAATATGGCAGTAGTGAAGTAGCAGGTTTTCTCCATATGAACCATTTTTTTGTACTCGAGCAAGGCTTTTTTAAAAATACCTTTATCTTCCAACTCGTGGGAAGATCTCCACTTCCTTTCCAAATGGTGACATTTATGTTTTTTGTAGCCTAAGCTGTTCCGAATACCAAGGTTCCGTGGGTCTTAACCTACGGCTGGTAATGCATTTGGCTGGTAGCACCTGGTCTATTGACCTTCTAAGCCATTCATCAAAGGCAGCAACTGCTGCATTTGGATGCTCTAAAAAATGTGGTGGATTTTGGGCTAATGAGTGTTCAAAAGTGTCTATTGCCATCTTGTTCCATGGCCGGACCTTTTTCGATTGCCTGTTTATCGGCTTCTCTGTATGAAGATTTTGTAAGGTGAACGACAACATAACCGCTTTATGGTCTGATTAGACCAGCGGCAGTGATGGAAGACATTGTAAAGCAAATGGCCCCCAGAATACGTACTGCCGGTCACCTGCTGAGTGAGGTCAAGGCTGTTTGCAGGTGATCCCTACCCCCTCCCTGATGAAGGGGAAGCTATTGTTATTTACCCTATTTTATCACACTAGGTGAATATTTACACAAATATATGATGGTAATTTTAAATTGAGATATACTAAATCATGAAAATCATGACACAATTTCCTACACAATATTGTTGAGCCACAGTGATAAACCCACTTGAGTGAAAATATTTAAATAGCTTTGCTTCCACTTCTGGGGGGAATAAGTAATCTGGATTCAAGCTAGCCTGAGAGATGATGGGTGATACCCTGAAACCGGTCCAAGGATGCTTGTTTTTGGTCAGGGGAGACCTGGCTTGGCAGTTCGAGCTGGACTGTTCCCATGAGGAGCAGTGCCAATATTGATTTGCATATGGCTGGGTCCAAACTGGGGTTACATGGGAGCAAAATAACAATGGACTAAACCCAGATCTGTGTCTGGGGGTGAGTGTTTAAAAGGTTTCAACACTCTGTCCATCATTTTATTTTGTGATGTTGCTATTTGCTCCCTAAGTGACTTAGGGTACGCCCAGAGTAGTGTAAAATTACGCACACCAAAAGCAGTTAGCTAGTTGGTGCAAAAAGATATTAGGAGGACCAGTTTAATGTAAGTGAGAATTTTGAAAAAGATGTATCTTAGAATGTGAAGAAAAATGCATTTAGATTCTCTTCTTCCGACAGTACCCTAAAGCATACCTAAACATAGCACCATAAACACCTCCTGCTGATCACTGTATATGTACAAAAACAGATTAGAATACATACATGTCAAGACGTGATTTCGTTATTTAAACTGCAGCTTGAATTTTGCTCCATCTCCTGTCGTTCCTCTTAGCGGCTGACTTTGGTAGCAGAAATTGTGACATCAGAACTAAATTGTCATAACTTATTAAATTGGAGCAGCTGTGCTATGTCATTTCTTTATTACAGGCGACTAATAATAAAATAAATAAAAAATTCTTTATTGTTTGATTATTTAAAATCTTACAATTTTACCAGTACAAAAACATATTCAATAAATACAATAGAATAAAAACAATTATATCATAAAAATTTCTCTAAAAAATATTTATAAAAGCATTTTTTTCTAATTTATTCTCCCAGTTTTGTAGATGCAATCTTCAGGAACTTTACAAAGGCAGCTTTCATGACTATATCATTCGAATGTAGACAGACTTTCAATGCCTGTCTACATGTCCTTGTTCCACGCATATTAAAGTGAGGTTTAAGTATTGCACATCTTTCTTTATGGAGTCCGGGACAGATACATAAGAGGTGGACAATATTCTCTTCTCCACCTTTACAAAGTCTACACAATGAGCTGCTGTTGGTTTTTTTCCATGGAGGGGCGTGACTAAGGCCTGGTAGAATCCCAAATCTTGCTCTCACCAGACATTGTTTACTTTTTTCAGACCAAGGTATTTCCAAGTATTCCTGTACTTTCTTTTTTTCGTATCCATTTATTACTGACCACGAATGTTTTCTTTTTGCCAGCAAATCTTTGTCGTTTACAAGTGATAGGTGGTTTGTTGTTCGATTTATTATTTTTTTAAAGGATCCATTGTTTATCATATTGTTCCAGATTGGCGTTAGTGCAAACTCTTCTAATGCATCATTGAGATATTTCCATGCAACTGATCTCGTGTTCTTATTTATTTCTTTATTCTTATTATTACAGGCGACTAGAGACCTCACAAGTCAACTGTAATAAGGAAATTATAGACCAGCTTTTCATACAGAGATGGCAGGCTCCCATGTAATATAAGGTCATTGTACTTTTTAGTGACTTGCAATATCTTTTTAAAACATAGTAGAGGGTATTTTTTCATTATAATTCATAGCAACACCATTACCGTTTCTCAAAACAAATCTTCCAACCGTGATCTCGTATCCCTTCCCATGAAAGAGAAAATATGACTGCACAAAGGTAGAATAAAGGTGAAATCTGCAGTACAAAAGTAAACACACCAATATGCCGCTAGTAACATGTTACCAAAACAGATTTCCTGGAGTTTAATATAAATCACTTTCAGAAAGGACTGTAGTTTGTAACGTGTGGTAACATGCACAAGGAACCCTGCTTTCGAGTAATGGATTTGTCCATGTAAAAAACGTGTCACCTTTCTGCTAGTTACTGACATGCCAGGGAAACATGTTCAGAGAAGCGAGTTCTCCATTTCATTGTTTAAAGATCATCTGTCCTGCCTTTGCATTCTTTATTTAAAGAAATGATTGAGTTACTTTACTGTACGAAAAATGTTAGACATCATAGCAGGCACAGCCCATGCAGGTAAGAGCGATGGGGCGGGGTGGGGTTGGGGTATTCGACAGACAACAACGAGGGAAAATGAATTATTTATTTAATATTCCCTCTGCGTCATCTGTCGAATACCCCCATCCCGCCCCACTGCTCCTACCTGAACGAGCCGCTCCTTCATCATAGTACTATATGCAAGGATTAACGATGTGGTTTGAAAAAGAGATTGAACAGCAGCCTTAATACATATAGGAATCAAGTTGAGCAAGGAAGATTGGGAGTTGACTTTTGTGAGGTTAGATCCAGAACAGGGATCCAAAGAAACAATGGAACATCACTTCTGGGAAATAGGAAGGTCTGATAGGTGGAGTTTCAGCAAAACAACTTGAGTTTCTGAATCATGGGCTCACCCAGTCAAATTGGACCTCGAGCTAGGAAATGGCTCGTTAAGTATGTATTATTTATATCCAGAAAATGTGATTGGCTGAGTAAAATCACAGGTATTCCATTGAGAATTTGGGTTTGCATAAACATGTCAATGCTTGTGTAATTAATCGAGATAGCTCTTCTCTCCAGTGAGCACAGCAGTTATTAATTAAGTATTTAGTGTTGATTCCAGAGGACTCCTGAAATTTGTTGAGAAATGAAGACATTCTTTTCTTGCACAATTTTGAAAGCCTGTACAGGGATAGGACCTGGATCTGATAGCTGGAGGAAGGAGCTCAGGGGGAACCAATGAGTGAGCTGCTCTTCATACAAGACTCCTAAGGGACACCAAATAAGGTGAGAGAATTTCCTTATGGGCTCTTGCCTTGGAAGGAGATCGTTGTTTTCCTCAGGTCAGTTTTGTCAACACCTGTCTAATTTGGTGTTCATGACTCTGGGAACAAAGTGAAAAGGTGAAGCAGGGTTTTTGACTTTTGGGTTACATATTTAGAATGTTTAATGGAATGTTGACTCATGAATGACTAGTCAGTTGCAGCGGTGCTCTTTGCTCTGCAGGTAGCTTTCTTCACAGCATGTATAAAATACACAAAGATCCTTGCCTGAGTCTTCTTTCAAATCTTAAAAGAGTGCGGCAGGTCAAGTAGTGTGTTGTAATGCTTGAAGATGGGAAATGGTGTATGAAGAAGAACTGTCTCTTCAAATCACAGTACCTGGATTGGAAGGTAATTCGATCTTAGAACCTCAGAACATTGCTGATAGGTCCTAGACGCAGTACAGAGAAAATTGGATCCGAGTAATGATTATTTAATGTCAAATAACACTTGAGTCTATGTTTAAACACACAATCACCATTGACTTTGAATCAATTGAAAATGAATTCTTATGCAAAATTTTCAAAACCTCTCATCGTATTTATTCATACAAGGTAAATATTAGATCATTTTACGGTTAGTTTTTCATCATATGTAACCAAGTTACTTCAATGTAATTGTAGAATCATTACATTTTAGAGTGCTCTCGTGAGGAGGGAAAAGGGTGTGTATAGGGAGTGAGGGACAGGGTAAAGGTGCTGTGACATATTGAAAACATCATATTAAAATCCAAGAACGCCTTTACAGTCAAATTTATGAGAAAAGGTTCCCGAATAACATCACACATAGGTTTAACTCAATTTCATTAGTTGGGTCCTATGGTGTGAGGAATTGGCGTAGTTCTACGTTTCGACCCCCGTAAACGCTAAAGGGTTAGTTCAAGCCTCATGTTGGGGTCTTCATCAGGAAGGTAACTGGGAGAGCATCAATAGACGATAGCTGTCTGTACCGTTTTCACGAAGGGGCCGTGGTGAGCTCCTCAGGTTTTTGGGCGGTGTTCTTCTTGGCCAGTTAGGAAGCGTCTGCTCAGACGTGTCCGAACGGTTCGCAGCGTAATGTGGATTAAATCCTTCTCTTTATCGAGAAACCGTGGCCAGGAGTTCGCTAGACTGTCTTGCAGCGTCTGTCTTAGCGTTTACGGGGGTCGAAACGTAGAACTACGCCAATTCCTCACACCATGACTCATTGTTGGAGTTGGTCGTAAGACTGACACAACTCCAGCAATGCATCAGAACACAGAGGCGAGTCCCATGTTAAAAGCCTTGCGTCAATTCCTAAGCCTTGTTTAAGAAGGCATAGGGATTATTATGTAGTTAAGTCGCAGAGTGACGCAGTGACAAGTTGTAAATTTCACTGCATCAGTTCTACAAGGCTTTTAACCTGGGGATGTGCACACTACATTCATTGTACCTGGCACAAGTATAATATGACGCAGGCCTCTACAAGCTGATGCATTGAGCCCAATGCATCAGTTTGTAAATATGGAGCAGTGTGGAGCACTGATTGTACCCGCCGCTGCGTCAAAACAATTATGCTGCGCAAGTGATAGCTGCCCCATTGTGTTTTGTCCATACGCTGTTTCATTAGGAATTTGGGGCCAGATGTACAAACATTAAGTATACCATTATCCTGATTTCAGGTTTCTCCTAATTGCAATAAAAAAACGGTATTCCTAACGTATTAATTTTTGTATTCACAAATACTGATTCTTAGTAGGTATCAAATCGACCAACCTCATATTTATTAGTGATCCCAATTTACAACACATTAGCAATTGCCGCCATCACAAGGATGGAGGACTTTTGGGGTCAGCTGCTCACCATGTCTGTGATTGCTTTTCTTTTTAAATAAAGCAATCTTTTTTTTTTTAATGTAGCCCGTTTCCCTTAAAGGAAAATGGGATCTGTTTATAAAAAGATAAAGAAACGTTTCAGTTTCTTTTTATAACATTTGCAAAGGAGAAGTGGTCCCAATGAGATCTCTTCCCATTTGGGAAGGGGTTACCACCACTTTTAACCTGGTGATAAGGTATTACAATTTTGCGACCGGAATTAGTATAGTGTGCATTACTGTTTTGTGCCATAAATCGGGTCACAATACAGTAATGCACCCTATACTAATTCGGTATTTGAAAGGGGCACCCTAAACTCGCTTCTTCCCAATAACTAATCTCAAATGCAAATTGTAATTTGGTAACAATTGACCAAATTACATTTTGCCTTTTGTACATTTTTGCGGTGGCACCAGGGTTTACTGTTGCAGAAATGCTTTGTACATCAGACCCCTTAATCCTTTTCTTACACTGTGCTTGCTACTTATTTTATAACCTCAGTGGCTTCCCCACACCAATGTATAATGCAGGGTGTCTGTGCCACAATGAGTCACTAGATGCTAAGTGCTCACACTGAAACTGTGTTGGTGTGGTTTTACAATTTCCTTTTACTTTTCCCTTCACGTTAATGTGCATATTGTTTTCTGGTCTCCATGTCTCTGAGACTTCATCATCCGAAAGCCAAAAATGTATTTCGGGTGTCATAGACACACATAAAAAGGACAAACAGATTTAAAACACAAATATACGAAATCTATTAAAATAACAGAGTTTCAACATGGAACTGCAGGTTTTAAAAATGCACGGACTGCAGAGCAAATAAATTAATCAGCAACCATCTGAAACAAACATCGCAAGACAGCGCAACATTTTTTATAATTGTACTTTCTCAATAAGGGTCCTAACGACACATTGAAAAAGGCTTATAAAATGTGAAAAAGAAGGTAAAGTGCAACAAAGTTTGGTTGGAAACACCATCACAAGGACAAGAGCAAATATATTAACAAGTCAAAATTGACCAAAGGGGAAGCATAATACACTCCGTACGGACCTAAATCTAAACAATAGAGTTTGGGCCAGATAGCATTTTGGGATTCCCTAATTGCGAATCACAAGGATTTGCAATTAGGGAATCGCAAAATGCAATCAATTCAAGGGTCTCAAATGACCCTCCTCATGAATATTAATGAGGTAGGTCGCAATTTTGGACCCCCTAGGATTTGCTAAAATCCCGAGGATGGTGGCCTGCTGAGATCAGCAGATCACCATGTTTGTGATTGCTTTTAATTAAAGCAATCTTTCGTTTTCTTTTCATTTTTTAAGAGCAGGCAGTGGTCCGTGGGACCACTGCCTGCAAATGGGAAGGGGTCCCTAGGGACCCCTTCCCATTTGAGAATGGGTTACTACCTACTTGAAGTAGGTGGTAAAATGTGAATGTTTTGCGACCGCAATTGCAGTCACAAAACATTCATACATACCGATGCAATTCGGTAATTGGAAGGGACGCCCTAAACACACCCCTTCCTAATACCGAATGACAAACTCATTTTGCGATTCAGTAACAGGTTACTGAATCGCAAAATTAGGTTTGCTACATCGGAAAACCAATTTTTTTCTTCCACAAACGCATAAAGGCTTGATACATCGTTACTGTTGGACCTGGCCCTTTTGGCAGGTTCACCCCAAAACTTTTTGCTTTTTCCTAGCCTGTTTCTGGAACCTGGTGTTGGTGATTTTAGGCCTCTGCGCACTTTTTCACTGTGGTACAGTCTAAAGTGCGTGAGCTCTCTGTGTATGTGTGGTGAGTGACCTGCCCTCCCATAGGAATGAATGGGGAATATGGATGCCCATGGTCGTTCCTGATGTGTGGGGAGTGCAGGGTCGAGTTTGATATGTGTGAACTCGGGAGATTTAATGCTGCGTAATGGTGTATGCGGCATGGTTGTGTCTAGTCTAGAAGTGCCCCTTTTAGAAGTTGGCATATTTGTGTAATTTGTGCCTGGCGTGTGATTGGCTGGTGAGCCTGGCCCAGGAGTGCCTGGACCTGCTTGTGGATTGACTGTCTGGTTTGAGGGTGACAGGGGCTGCAGAGCCCCCTGGAGGTTGTCTGAGTCAGCCCGTGGATGAAAGGCAGCATCTGCTGCCAGGGAAGTGGGAGGAGATAGCACCTGATAGTGAAGGGCTGTGCCTGCCTGACCACAATGCTGGCTCCACCTCCCCGCTGGGCGACTGTCACCTCTGTCCCTGATACTGAAAGGACTTCCCTATAACCAGTTCTAGCTGGTTCTCACACTGCCTGCACAAAGACTTCAAAGACTTTTCTCTGTATAAGAAGGGGCTGTGTCCCCTTCCAAAATGTTCTTGTTTTTGGACTTGAATCTGCCAGGGGCATGCTGCTGCTTGGGCCCAGGGGAATCCCTGGGCCCTGCCCAGCCCCTGGACACCTGATGGACTTTCCTGTTCTGGGAGCTGTGGTACTCCCCCTTATGTCCTGGACTGCTGAGGTCTTTGTTATATAAAAAAAAAACCAAAAAACATAAGACTTTGCTGCTCTGTTTTGGCATATAGCGCTTTGAAGCGCTTTATATTCTCCCCCAGCGCTGGAGAGCGCTCTATTTTAAATAGGAGACCTTGTTGTGGCTGGGCTGTGTGGTTCCTGAGCGCTTTGTTCGTGTTTCTAGTGCTGAGCGGGCTGCATTTGCCCCAAGCGCTCAATAGCGCTTTTATTTTTATATCTGTTATCGAGGGAGCCCACCCCTCGTTGAAGTGATTCCCCGCCTGCCTGCCTGCCTAAGCGGGGCCGCTGCGCTGCCCGCAGCGACCTGGAAGTGGTTGGCCGGCCGGCCAATCCTGGCGCGACCGGCCGGAAGTCCCGCCCCGCAGCCCGGGTGAAAGGAGAAGCATGGCGGCCGGTGAACAGGGCTCCCGTGTGCCGAGGGAGCCCTGCAGCGAGAGGATGGGAAGCCGCCTGCCGTGTCCGTCCCGGGGCTCCTGAGTGAAGGGGGAGCCCCGGGGAGGGAGAGAAGTCCCGCGCCGCCTGCCCAGGGGAAGCGCCGCCGAGGTCTGGTGAGTCTGGGCTGGGCCGGGTGAGGCGGGGGCAGTTCTGTTGCTGCTCCGTGAGGGAGCAGATGGATCTTTGTGGTGCCGGTGGAGGCACTGTGTCCAGAGCGGCCCCGTGTGGCAGTGGACCGCTCCAACGAGGAGGATGGTTGCAAGGGCCTAGAGGGGCCCACGCTTTGTTCTTTAGGGGAGGGTGGTGTCGGGGCACGTTGTCGGTGCCCGCCCCCTCCCCCTGCGCCCATCTTCAGAGCGGCCCTGATGGCAGAGGGCTGCTCCAGCGATCACGGGGACACTCGCAATTTAGAGCCCAGAGAGGCTCCGTGGCATTCGTTTTGAGCCCTGCCAGGCTCCAACGTGGGGGCATAATGGTTTAGAGAGCCTCTGAGGCTCAGGGGGCAAATTGGTTATTTTGAACCAAGAGGCCCATGTGTGGAGGAGCCCACGAGGGGGCTCCGGGGGCCATATTAATAAGAGGGGCCGTCGGGGCACATTGCCGGTGCCCGCTCCCTCCTGCCTGCGAGGGATTTGTTCAGAGCCTTGAGGGCTCCAGGGGCTATAACTGTTTAAGAGCCTGTGTGGCTCCAAGTGCGCAGTTCAGAGCCTGTGTGGCTCCAGCAGTGGCGCAGTTTGCGCCTAAGAGTCAGTGAGGCCCCTGGCGCAGTTTTGTTGATTTCCAGCTGCCCAGCAATTAGTGGGCAGCTGCACCGTTTAGGTCTTGTGACTGTTCCCAGGTGCCCAGCATGTAGTGGGCACCTGCCCCGTTTAGGCCCCTTACATTGAGACACAGGGCGTCCTAGCCCCAACAAGGCCAGTTGGCCTAGGGACTGCCACAGGTGGCGGCTTATGTAGGTTTTGCGCAATTGTGTGGTTTTTCCTTGCACCTCTGAATGTTTTAGGCATCATGTGTCTTTGCGCTATTGAGTTGTGTCTTTCTTTCCCTGCGCTGCACCTCTGAATGTTTTAGGCGTCATGTGTCTCCTAGCGCTGCACCTCTGAATGAGTTTGTGATGCATCATGTGCTTTGTTCTTAACACCGCTGAATGTGTAGGTTTATGCATCATGTGTTTCCCTTTACTACTCCTCTGAATGTATATTTATGCATCATGGGTAATGTGTTCTTTCCTAGACCCCTAAACGCTGTGTGATACTTAGGTGGTTGTCCGTACACCTCTGAATGTTTTAGGCATCATATGTTTTCCTTTACTACTCCTCTGAATGTGTTTCATGCATCATGGGTAATGTGTTCTTGTTTATACCCCTAAATGTATTTTATAATTAGGTGGTTGTTCTGTCCAATACAGGTGGTCCTAGTGAGGTCCTGGTCCCCTGCGTGACATTCTCCTAAGGTGGTTAGGGTTGCATAGGTGGTACTTACCTGTGGATGTGATTTATAACTGTTATTTTGTTTTATGCATTATTTTCTATGATCTACAAAGTACTATTTCTAAATGTGTTGATTCTGTCAGTGGCCCATGTGGCCCTGTCTTGTAAATAATCCCTTATGAATATTGCCCGTGCCAGTTGGCACAATGTACATGTGTGATTTTTATCTGATGTGTTTTGACAATACAAAAGTTATTTTCATATAACCTTGTGTGGAGTTCCTTTTTGTGTGTGCCTAAGATGTTGTTGCTGTTGTGTGCTGGCGCAAATGCTTTACACATTGCCTCTGAGTTTAGCCTTACTGCTCGTGCCAAGCTACCAAGGGGGTGAGCAGGGGTTATCTTGGCGTGTGACTTCCTTGCCCTGACTAGAATGGTGGTTTCTGCCTGGCTTTGGCGTCAGACTTAGCCTACCAGAAATAGTCAGTTCTAACATTGTTGGTCAGCGGTGCGGATTTGGACTTGTGTTTGCGCAGTGCCACAGCGACAACTGGCTACATTAGAAAACTCTGCATTTTTAGATAGTCACATGTTTGGGATTATTGTTTGTGATTTTGTTTTTCCCCAAGAGTGTCATTTTCAGATGGTGTTCCTGCGCTTTATGTTTAGTGGCAGATGAGAGAAAATGACAGGGCGGGACGCCAGTAGAGGGGGAGGTTCCCATAGATTAGGAATCCCTTGCTGGGTCCAGTGGCCAATCCTTTTCCTGTCCCTGTGTGGGTAGATGGAAGAAAGGGAGTGTGGAGGAGAAATGGCTTGCTTGGGAGGGTGGTTATCCCCTGAGTGTAGTGTGTGTGTGTCTGGATTCCCCAGTATGGTAGGATCCAGTGGTGGCAGCTTAAGTGTGTCCAGTGCGTGAAGTCCCATTCCCAGTTCCCAGAGTATGGTGCCTGGTGCTCAGTAAGAGGGGTACAGGTTGAGAGTCAGGGGCAGTGAGGAACTGTCTCACCAGTCTGGAGGGGGAGTGTGTGGATGAGTGGTGTGTTGAACTGGAGGAGTTGGTGTGAGTTTTTTTAAAAGGAGCTTGCACGTGAGGTGCACCTCTGGTGGTGTGCAGGAGGTCCTGCAGAGGCACTGGACAAGAAGGTGGATGTCTGGCGGTGTGCTAGATGTCTTGCAGAGGCATTAGGGAGTGATTCTAAAAGTAGTGGCTTGTGTATCTGATGATCCTGTGTAGGTGAAGAAGTTCATGTGTAGCCCAGCTAGGTCCTATTAGGATGGTAGGGGTGTAGGGGCTCACGTCCTGTCTCAGTGGAGGAGGAGTGAGTGTGGGACGGTGTGTCCCACGTTGGCCCGAAACCCTGTCTCAGGGCCTGGAGGGTTCCCTAGGGAGCGCCAGGTCAGGGGCCTAGGCTTTATTACAAGTCATTTGAGGAGGATCTTCCTGTGTCTAGAGGACGGGGAGTTTCTGTAACCAGAACTCCGGCGGTCCTGGTGTTGGGCAGTACCACTCCTAAGTGGAGGGTGCAGAAGTCCTGGTTCGCTGGGCATTTAATCGTCTAGAGTGCTTGGACATTTGTGGGGCCTCTGGAGGTTGTTCCCCGAGGAGGGGGAGGCCAGGTTCAGGTTCAGCCTGACCTGGAGGGAAGGGCATCTGTACTCAGTGTCCTGACCGGTTTTGGCTTCTAGGGGTACCGCTCCAAGGTGGCAGGGTGCAGAACTCTGGAAGGGGGTGCAGAGGGACGGTGTCCTTACTTCTGACCCCGGTGCAAATTGAGGGTTTAGATCCTAGGTTGGGAGATTAGGAAACTTCTAGTTCAAGAGGAATCTCTACCAAAGTAGATCAGCTGAAGGGACTGAGGGGGCTGCCCTTGCTGTGTGATCTGGGGCTCACCTGCAGTTTGTTGTTTCCACTAAGGTAGAGGAAAGGGGGCTTTGCTGTGTGCTGTGTCCCCCCACCTGCTTGAAGAGGGACTGTGCTGTGTGCTTTGTACCTCAGGAGTGAAATAGTTTCCAGGTGGTAGACCAGTGATGGAGTGAGGTCCTGATCTGGTAGGAGAGTTGTGTTCTGGTGAGTGCTTCCCTGTGAGGGTGCGGAAACTCCAGAAGTAGAGGTAGGGTGGGGCATGGTGCCCGTGACCCCTGGTCAGCCTGGGGGTGTGGTCCCTAGGTTGAAGGATCAGTGGTAGTTGTAGCTACACTGACAGGGAGAGTGGAGAATGGCTATTGTGTGCCAGGGGTTACTGCCCCCCGCTCTCTGGTTTGGTTAGGACCTGTGACATTTGGATGGCCTAGGGCCTGGTCGTGGCCGTGGATGACTAGGGAGTACCAGTGGGGTATCCTAGTTGTGCCAGAGAGCTTGTGTTGAGAGAAATCCAAGTGGATTCAGAGTGGCGAAAAACCGGAGGGTGTCCCTGCCGTGCGGGCCCGTTTCCGTGTTTTGTCGCCCAAAGCAAGGAAGCCCATCAGTGGAGTGATTGGTCTACCCTGCGTTTTGGCTGGAAGGGGGTTGTGTTGGACCTGGCCCTTTTGGCAGGTTCACCCCGAAACATTTTGCTTTTTCCTAGCCTGTTTCTGAAACCTGGTGTTGGTGATTTTAGGCCTCTGCGCACTTTTTCACTGTGGTACAGTGTAAAGTGTGTGAGCTCTCTGTGTATGTGTGGTGAGTGACCTGCCCTCCCATAGGAATGAATGGGGAATATGTATGCCCATGGTAGTTCCTGATGTGTGGGGATTGCAGGGTCGAGTTTGATATGTGTGAACTCGTGAGATTGAATGCTGCGTAATGGTGTATGCGGCATGGTTGTGTTTAGTCTAGAAGTGCCACTTTTAGAAGTTGGCATCTTTGTGTAATTTGTGCCTGGGGTGTGATTGGCTGGTGAGCCTGGCCAAGGAGGGCCTGGGCCTGCTTGTGGATTGACTGTCTGGTTTGAGGGGGACAGGGGCTGCAGAGCCCCCAGGAGGTTGTCTGAGTCAGCCCATGGATGAAAGGCAGCATCTGCTGCCAGGGAAGTGGGAGGAGATAGCACCTGATAGTGAAGGGCTGTGCCTGCCTGACCACAATGCTGGCTCCACCTCCCCACTGGGCGACTGTCACCTCTGTCCCTGATACTGAAAGGACTTCCCTATAACCAGTTCTAGCTGGTTCTCACACTGCCTGCACAAAGACTTCAAAGACTTTTCTCTGTATAAGAAGGGGCTGTGTCCCCTTCCAAAATGTTCTTGTTTTTGGACTTGAAACTGCCAGGGGCGTGCTGCTGCTTGGGCCCAGGGGAATCCCTGGGCCCTGCCCAGCCCCTGGACACCTGATGGACTTTCCTGTTCTGGGAGCTGTGGTACTCCCCCTTATGTCCTACACTGCTGAGGTCCTGGACTGGACTGCTGAAGGACTTTGCTGCTCTGTTTTGGCATATATCGCTTTGAAGCGCTTTATATTCTCCCCCAGCGCTGGAGAGCGCTCTATTTTTAACAGGAGACCTTGTTTTGGCTGGGCTGTGTGGTTCCTGAGCGCTTTGTTCGTGTTTCTAGCGCTGAGCGCGCTGCATTTGCCCCAAGCGCTCAATAGCGCTTTTATTTTTATATCTATTATCGAGGGAGCCCACCCCTCGGTGAAGTGATTCCCCGCCTGCCTGCCTAAGCGGGGCCGCTGCGCTGCCCGCAGCGACCCGGAAGTGGTTGGCCGGCCGGCCAATCCTGGCGCGACCAGCCGGAAGTCCCGCCCCGCAGCCCGGGGGAAAGGAGAAGCATGGCGGCCGGTGAACAGGGCTCCCATGTGCCGAGGGAGCCCTGCAGCAAGAGGAGAGGAAGCCGCCTGCCGTGTCCGTCCCGGGGCTCCTGAGTGAAGGGGGAGCCCCGGGGAGGGAGAGAAGTCCCGCGCCGCCTGCCCAGGGGAAGAGCCGCCGAGGTCTGGTGAGTCTGGGCTGGGCCGGGTGAGGCGGGGGCAGTTCTGTTGCGGCTCCGTGAGGGAGCAGATGGATCTTTGTGGTGCCGGTGGAGGCACTGTGTCCAGAGCGGCCCGTGTGGCAGTGGGCCGCTCCAACGAGGAGGATGGTTGCAAGGGCCTAGAGGGGCCCACGCTTTGTTCTTTAGGAGAGGGTGGTGTCGGGGCACGTTGTCGGTGCCCGCCCCCTTCCCCTGCACCCATCTTCAGAGCGGCCCCGATGGCAGAGGGCCGCTCCAGCGATCACGGGGACACTCACAATTTAGAGCCCATAGAGGCTACGTGGCATTCGTTTTGAGCCTTGCCAGGCTCCAACGTGGGGGCATAATGGTTTAGAGAGCCTCTGAGGCTCAGGGGGCAAATTGGTTATTTCGAGCCAAGAGGCCCATGTGTGGAGGAGCCCATATTAATAAGAGGGGGCGTCGGGGCACATTGCCGGTGCCCGCTCCCTCCTGCCTGCGAGGGATTTGTTCAGAGCCTCGAGGGCTCCAGGGGCCTATAACTGTTTAAGAGCCTGTGTGGCTCCAAGTGTGCAGTTCAGAGCCTGTGTGGCTCCAGCAGTGGCGCAGTTTGCGCCTCAGGGTCAGTGAGGGCCCTGGCGCAGTTTTGTTGATTTCCAGCTACCCAGCAATTAGTGGGCAGCTGCACCATTTAGGTCTTGTGACTGTTCCCAGGTGCCCAGCAAGTAGTGGGCACCTGCCCCGTTTAGGCCCCTGACATTGAGACACAGGGCGTCCTAGCCCCAACAAGGCCAGTTGGCCTAGGGACTGCCACAGGTGGTGGCTTATGTAGGTTTTGCGCAATTGTGTGGTTTTTCCTTGCACCTATGAATGTTTTAGGCATCATGTGTCTTTGCACTATTGAGTTGTGTCTTTCTTTCCCTGCGCTGCACCTCTGAATGTTTTAGGCGTCATGTGTCTCCTAGCGCTGCACCTCTGAATGTGTTTGCGATGCATCATGTGCTTTGTTCTTAACACCGCTGAATGTGTAGGTTTATGCATCATGTGTTTCCCTTTACTACTCCTCTGAATGTATATTTATGCATCATGGGTAATGTGTTCTTTCTAGACCCCTAAACGCTGTGTGATACTTAGGTGGTTGTCCGTACACCTCTGAGTGTTTTAGGCATCATGTGTTTTCCTTTACTACTCCTCTGAATGTGTTTCATGCATCATGGGTAATGTGTTCTTGTTTATACCCCTAAATGTATGTTATTCTTAGGTGGTTGTTCTTTCTAATACAGGTGGTCCTAGTGAGGTCCTGGTCCCCTGCGTGACATTCTCCTAAGGTGGTTAGGGTTGCGTAGGTGGTACTTACCTGTTCCCAGTAGTTACTGGATGTGATTTATAACTGTTATTTTGTTTTATATATTATTTTCTATGATCTACAAAGTACTATTTCCAAATGTGTTGATTCTGTCTGTGGCCCATGTGGCCCTGTCTTGTAAATAATCCCTTATGAATATTGCCCGTGCCAGTTGGCACAATGTACATGTGTGATTTTTATCTGATGTGTTTTGACAATACAAAAGTTATTTTCATATAACCTTATGTGGAATTCCTTTTTGTGGTGTGCCTAAGATGTTGTTGCTGCTGTGTGCTGGCGCAAATGCTTTACACATTGCCTCTGAGTTTAGCCTTACTGCTCGTGCCAAGCTACCAAGGGGGTGAGCAGGGGTTATCTTGGCGTGTGGCTTCCTTGCCCTGACTAGAATGGTGGTTTCTGCCTGGCTTTGGCGTCAGCCTTAGCCTACCAAAATAGCCAGTTCTAAGAGTTACCAACGTCCTGATACCAATGTAAGATTGGGTTCAATATCAGTACATGACTGTAAAATCACAGCTGTCTTTTGCAGTTCAGTGTTTTCTCTATTAGGACAGAAACACATTGAAAAAGGCTTATAAAATGTGAAAAAGAAGGTAAAGTGCAACAAAGTTTGGTTGGAAACTCCATCACAAGGACAAGAGCAAATATATTAACAAGACAAAATTGACCAAAGGGGAAGCATAATACACTCCGTACGGACCTAAATCTAAACAATAGAGTTTGGACCAGATATATTTGGGCCAGATAGCATTTTGCGATTCCCTAATTGCGAATCACAAGGATTTGCAATTAGGGAATCGCAAAATGCAATGCATTCCGAGGGGGTCGCAAATGACCTTTCTCATGAATATTAATGAGGTAGGTCGCAATTTTGGACCCCCTAGGAATCGCAAAAATCACAAAGATGGTGGCCTGCTGAGATCAGCAGATCACCATGTCTGCGATTGCTTTTAATTAAAGCAATCTTTCGTTTTCTTTTAAGTTTTTTAAGAGCTGGCAGTGGTCCGTGGGACCACTGCCAGCAAATGGGAAGGGGTCCCTAGGGACCCCTTCCCATTTGCGAATGGTTTACCATCTACTTGAAGTAGGTGGTAAAATGTGAATTTTTTGCGACCGCAATTGCAATCACAAAACATTCATACATACCGATGCGATTCGGTAATTGGAAGGGACGCCCTAAACACGCCCCTTCCTAATACCGAATGGCAAACCCATTTTGCGATTCAGTAACAGGTTACCGAATCGCAAAATTAGGTTTGCTACATCGGAAAAGCATTTTTTTCTTCCACAAACGCATAAAGACTTGATACATCTGGCCCTTCGTTACCAATGTCCTGATACCAATGTGAGATTGGGTTCAATACCAGTGCATGACTGGAAAATCACAGCTGTCTTTTGCAGTTCAGTGTTTTCTCTATTAGGACAGAAACACTAAAAAAACAGTTTTGATTGTAAAGCAGGGTCGGTAACAGTGGGTTATGGGTGTATAAGGTGCGGTAGAGAAGCTCTGCCTTCATGATCTTGCATGTGAGTCGGTTAGAACAAAGTATTTTGTCTAGTTGGATGGGTAGCCAGATGGAAATCCATAACATCTGAGGTCCAAATTTTTTATAATTCTTGAGATAGTTGAGGCCAAGATCCCCATGACAGAGGTAATGCAAAGCACAAGGATATACAGATAGAAGGCGCATGCAAAAAAGAGCAGCTGACCTTGAAGCAGGTGAACCAGGTTCGAATCTCAGCAGGGACACTCAACATCCTGTGATTCTGGGCAAATCACTTAATCTCCCCGTGTCTAACAAAATTAGCATGTCCATCTGTAACGCAACAGGTGCTCATGTAAAGCGCTCTGATACCTTCGGGTCGAGTTTGCACTATATAAAAACTCCAAAATTAAAAAAAGATCTTCAAATGATAGGATTAATGAATTAATATAGCCCGAAAACCTGCCCAATGCATTATGGTTTTGCATGCATTGTGAAATTTTTACATTTCTAACATAGCAACAATGGGCTTTCCTCCCTTCTCGGTGGACAGTTTTCATAATGTGTCTTTTGACTGAATACATTTTTAGCTCTACACAGAAACATTAGACTTCCAGGATAAGAAGGCAACAAAACAAGTCCCAGATATGAAAAATTACTGACTTTCCCCAATGGGTTATTACCTGATTTAATATAACACAGATTGGAAATACCATGGCCACACTACATCATTTGTGATTTAGAGAAGTTGGTACTTAAATCCAAACTTGACATAAAATCAGTGAAAGATATTACTAACTTCTTCAGTGCCCTTGAAGTGCAGGCCAGTAGCACTGCATCACCTGCATATCAAAGCACAGGAATACAAACCCCCAGAATCTTTGGGACATCAGCACACATTTCAGAAGATAATAAATATTTTTTATGTAAAAAATGAATAAAAGTGGAGATAAAATACATCATGGCCGAATGCCTCCTTTCAAGCCGAAAGCTTTTGTCAGTTTCCCATTTGGCCCAAACCTTGACCAAGCCATCAGGTTAAAATGTTAGCAAAGAAAGAGACTAGTGTGGCATCCGGGCATACCTCTATTAAAAAGCTCCATAACTTTGGGTGCTTTACTAGATCAAAAGCACTTGATAGGTCCATGAATGCTAGTTGTAAAGAGCCGTACCTGCCAACAAAGTACTTGATTATTTAATTAAGGTTTAGGCGTTGTTCACCAACACCTAGGTGCTCTCTCAGAATGTTCTCAGTATTTTTCCACTCCCAAATTTTGTTAAATACCACCCTGACCAAGATCTTAGCTGAGGAATCAATTAAAGATATTCTCCTGGGGGGGGTGTGGCCAACCAGGCAGCGAAATGGCCGCTCTGTGAGCGCGCTCCGCCGGCTACACAAACAAATCCTTTCATAATCCTGTTCCTGAACCCAGAAGTGCTGTAATCAAACGGCGCGAGGGCAGAAGACGTATGCCTCCGCCTCCGACCTGACTTTGGTGAATGCTGATGGCCGCAGGACACGGATGCAACCTCCCGTGCCTTTGGCGCTCTACACTCCTTCTGTGACCCCGCTGGTGTGGAACCGCCGCCGGGCTGCATTGCGGACTGGGGGCCGGGGATTGGAGGGCCGTCCGTAGCCCGGGCGGGACTGCTGCGAAACCCGCGAAGAGTCTGTGCCTCCACCCGTCCAATCTGCCGGTGAGTCGGGGTCGAGCTTGGCTTCGCGGTGAGACTGCAGCGTCCCCACCGCGCTAAACTACGTGCCGCTGGGGAGCCCGGTGAAGACTTCTAGAGCGGACCTGCGGAGTACCCGCCATTTTGTCGGTGGCTTATCTGTGCATTACGGGCGGCGGCAGGGGCCTGTGCCAACTCTCGCGCTCAAAGTACCATGGCGCTGAGATCTGCCTGATACTGGGGGGCCCCCTAGTCAAAGCCTGCTGACCCTGATTGCCGAGAACTCTGCTGCAGCTGGTACCTGCTCTTATTGCACCGGTCTCATTCCCTGCTGAGGGGCGGGTGCCTTGTGACTGCTGGCCGCCTTATACAAATTCCAACGTGGCGAAACACTGCTGAAGGGCCGTGGACTTCTGTTGTAGGAGGAGGCTCCCATACTGCCGCCATTTTATACGCCTAGAATCCCAATCTGGCACCACACTGTGCATCCAGCACCACCTACCTACCTGCACTGCTCTGCGGACGATCATACATAGTCCGAAGGGCCTGACAAAGCTGGTTGCGCTACGTTCCTGTACCGACCTTAAACCTGCAGCGGCCCTGCTCTTCGCTGTGAGTGCCACCAAGAGACCTGATCTTCTGTGCAGCTCTTCACGTGCCAATTGATTCTCTACAAGATGGGGAAAAATGACACAAGACAGCCCAAGATCACGTTTGAGCAAAGACGCCCTGATAAACCAAATTCGACAGACCAAGCTGCGGGAGCATCGATATCACAGAGTTCGGCCGCAGACATGGATTTTGGGGCTCTGATGATGGAGGTTCGTGCGAGCCTCATGAGTATTGACACCAAACTGGATGCCATGTCCTCACAGCTGGAATCTGTGAAAACTAAAGTGGATGCCCACGAAACGAGGCTGGATTGTTTAGAAAACAGGCAAACCGAGTGCTGCGAATTCCAGCAGCATACCAAGCAGCATATCACCAACATCGAAAAGGAACTAGAATCCCTGCGAGCCAAGACGGACGATTTGGAGGCGCGCTCCAGGAGATCGAACATCCGCATCACAGGAATTCCTGAGTCTGATAACACAGGCAAGATGGAGGTGTTTGTGGCGGATCTCCTACATGAGCTCTTCGACCCGCACCTATCGCAGGTGTTCACGGTCGAACGCGCGCACAGGTCGCTTGGGAAGGTGCCAGCGCCGGGCACGCCGCCCCGTCCCATTCTTGCTAAACTGCTTAACTTCCAAGACAGAGACCTCGTACTGCGCCTCGCTAGGGAGAAGGGTAAGATTACACATAAAGGTAACAACATTTCATTTTACCCTGACTTTACCCCCCTGGTCCAGGCGGCGCGGAAAGAGTTCCTGCCAGCCAAGAAAATTATTTTGCAAGCTAACATCAAATACGCACTTTTGTATCCAGCTAAGCTAAAGGTAATTCACGATCACACCCCACACTTTTTCACGGACGCAAAATCAGCACTGAAGTTTGCGAAACACATTAGTGGACCTGGGGCGAGGCGCAAGTCGCCGAGGCTTGAATCTGATTCTGATCGACTAAGTGATAATGACTAATATACTAGCATTGGTACACTACTGAGATCTCTATCTCAATTCTAAAGTATTGCATTATTGGTCTGGTCCTCATTCTTTAATTTGTTGTCCTTTATGCTGTGCCTGCACGAACAGATCAAGTCCACCTTATTACCCTACAACGCTGTAGAAACTGCTGGGTCGTACGTTTTGCAAGTGTCCTGAGTTTTAATCCTGTTCCGACCCTATGTTCTGATAACTAATTGGGACAAGGAAATACATACTTGAATGTAGCCACCCTGTGTAAACGGGGGTGTAAGCCTGGAGCACCACGCCTCACGGGGTGTCTCCCTTGTTTGAGTGTCTAGTTTGTGGCACGATATGGGTTTCGATAGTTGGGCTTTATCACGACCTGATTGGGGGGTTAGTGAGGGTGGGGGGTGGCGGGGGGGGGTTGCACTGTTTGCTGAATGTTCAAAGTTGGTGCTTTAAAGGATATACTATGATTGTTGCCACACATACAACATCCCTACACTCAAATTGGGCTAAGAGGGTTGGTGACAAGGAGGCGAATACCGGACTAACAATTTGTGTTCTGAATGTAAAGCGACATGGGGAGTGTTAAGCTGTGGACTTGGAATATCAGAGGGCAGGGGGATCATAAAAAAGCCAGGTTGATGCATGGCATGCTTGCTAGACACAATGTTGACATATGTTTTTTGCAGGAGACTCATGTAAATTCTACCCCGTCGTCCAGATTGAAACACTCCAGATGGGCACAGGTGTACTCTGCGATTTTTTCAAACTATGCCTGGGGTGTAGCGATACTCATTCGCAGAGGCCTGGACTGGCGTGAGCATGATGTTATACTAGATGGGGAGGGCAGATATGTCATTGTACATGGTTCTCTACAAGGTAGACCATTGATACTTGCTGCCATTTATGGCCCAAATGTGGATGACCCAGACTTTTTTAGAGATGTCTGGGCCCAGATAACGATGTTAGATTGCTCGCACATTGTCCTAGGTGGGGATTTTAATGTTCCATTGAATGATGTTTTGGACAGGAGGGGTGTGGGCAGGCCTACACACGCTGGGGCCCGACAGGCCATTCTAGATGTGATGGTAGAAGGGGTGTTATCTGATGTGTGGAGGGTTAGACACCCAGTTGATGCTATAGGTACATGTATAACCAGCCATCATGCTGCCTGGTCCCGACTAGACTATTGGCTGGTGTCACCGGCAGTGGCGACGTGGACGATTGATACTTCCATACAAGCTAGGTCACTCTCTGACCATGCACCCTGCCAGTTAGAATTGAAGATACCCGGAGTCCCAAGGCGAGCGTTTGCTTGGAGACTGCCCCCCTATGCCCTTACTGACACTGTCTTCACAGAGGAAATCAGAGCAGATATTGTACACTATTTTGAAGAAAATGAGGGGTCAACGTCCACGATGGCTACAGTTTGGGACGCTTTCAAGGCGGTTATCCGCGGTCAATGTATTGCTAGACAGGCTGGAGTGTTACGCTCTATTCGTACCTCGCTGACCAGACTTGAGTCGGAACTACGTGAGCTAGACCTGACATTCTGCCGAGATCCATCTCCGGAAACGGCGGGCCAAATGAAAGCAAAATTGCTTGCCTTTAATGAGGAAGCCCAACGGGAGATTACCTTCCTGGGACGGCAGGCCGAGGCCCGTAGATACGGGGAGGGGGACAGGCCGAGCAGGACATTGGCGCGAACGATCGCTCCTCGCACTCAAACGCACTGCATACACTCCATTAAAAATAGTGAAGGAAATATGATAGTTGGTCAGGAGAGGGTGCTTGAAACGTTTGCTAAATACTACGAATCTTTATACACTTCCAGGCAACACACAGTTCCTGAGTCTCTGGAACCTTTCTTAGACTCCATTGCCATTGTCTGGTTCAACGACTACCACCGCCAATATATGGACGTCCCCATAACTGTCCAGGACATAGCCCAAGTGATTAAAAGCATGCCTGCAAGCAAGGCCCCGGGCCCAGACGGTCTGACTACGGCCTTTTATAAGGCATATACTGAGGAATTGGCGCCCAAACTGCACTCAGTCTTTGTTGAAGCCCTGGAGTTGGGGACCCTACCTGAGACAATGCACGAAGCTTTAATTATAGCGCTGCTCAAACCAGATAAGGATAGCCTGATTCTTGATTCCTACCGTCCACTCTCCTTAATCAACGTGGATGCGAAGATATACGCTAAGATCATTGCGGACAGGCTACAGCCTTTGCTACCTATGGTGGCACTCCCTGATCAATCTGGCTTTATACCTGGCAGAGCGACGTCCCACAACCTCAGGACGATTTTTTCTGTCCTTCACTACCTGCACCCTTCTACACAAGCTGCGGTTGCGTTTTTAGATGCTACCAAAGCATTTGATTCACTGGAATGGCCCTTCCTATTCAGGATCCTTAGCAGAATGGGATTCAGTCCCCTCTTCATAAACTTGATTAAAGTGCTTTATGTCGCACCAAGAGCCAGGGTAAGCGTAAATGGGCTTGTCTCGGAGTCATTTGCCATATCCCGCGGGACCAGACAGGGCTGTCCTTTATCTCCGCTGCTATTTGCAATAGCAATGGAGCCCCTTGCCGCTCGGATTCGACAACACCACACGGTGAGGGGGATAGGATTTAGTTCACGAAGCCTACTTATATCATTGTACGCCGACGATGTCACGCTGTATGTTCTCAATCCCGCGGACAACTTGAAACCCCTATTGAGAGAGTTTGTCCATTTTGAGGGCCTGGCCGGAATATCCATAAACTGGTCGAAGTCTGTCGTCTTCCCTCTCACTGACACCACGCGAGAAACACCCTCTGATTACCCGCTGCGCTGGGAAGCTGAAGCTGTGAAATACCTTGGTGTTTGGATCATCCGAGATTTGCAGGAACTGTGGTCTCTCAATTTCGGAAGGGCAGTGGACTGGCTGGAGGGCAAGGTGGCAATCTGGAACAAATTGCCCTTATCGCTAGTCGCAAGGATAGCACTGGCGAAAATGGTTGTCCTCCCCAAGTTTCTGTACCTATTCGTTAATCTTCCCATACCGCTGACGGCGCATTTTCATGCAAGAGTGCGCTCCTTACTTTTGACACTTGTTTGGGCTGGTGGCCAGGCGAGAACATTTTGGGCGCTGCTTACGCTTCCGCTGCGGCAGGGCGGTCTGGGGGCTCCCGACATGAAACTCTATTCCCTATGTGCACAGGCTCAGTTTTTGCACTTCTGGGCTTTTCCCACCCCTTACCAGCTACATGTTGCTGTGGAGATGGCTGCGGCGGCTCCATCCCCTCTAAATGTGACGTTATATGGCAAGGTGTCTCGCCCATCGCAAGATGTAGACACGGTGGGACTACTCCGCTGGACGTGGCGAGAATTGCGAAACAGAGCCAAACTACCCCTACTATATGCACCAGCGATCCCGCTACGAGGCAACCCTATGTTACCCTGCTTGTGTGTAGGCGGTGGCACAATTAAGCCCCGAGGACAGACGCTGCGCACATTTGCTGATTTGTACCCTAATGGCACCTTTCGTGACCTGGGCACATGCGAGGAGGGACACCCGGAGTCATTTTCTGACTTACTGCTATACCACTCGCTGAAGGCGTCCTGTAAAGCGCTGTGGCCCCAGTTCCCCGACGAACCGCCACAGCTTGTGGCTCTTCAAAATCTGCTTTCGAGGCCCTCCCCCAGAAAACTTGTGTCCCGATTGTACAATTGTATGCAGGACCAGTCCCCCGTCATAGTGCCCACTTCAATGCAGGCTTGGAATGCGGACCTCGAGGAGCCTCTTACAGAGGAACAGTGGGAATTCTGCTGTGGTCAACTTACGATGTTATCGCCAAATTACAAGCTGAGATTAGTACACTTTAAGTTTTTGCACAGGTATTACCGCACGCCGATCTCGCTGCACCGCATGGGTCTTAGGGAAGACTCTGCCTGTTGGAAATGCGGACACGAAACCGCCTCCTTTATACATGTGGCATGGGGGTGCCCTAAACTTGAGCAATACTGGCTAGACATCTTCACTGCTATTAACCAGATACTTCACAGGTCAGACACACCGTCCCCGTTACTGGGGCTGCTGGGTTGGGTTCATGACACATTACCCGCACACAGAAAGCTACATGCGATACTGCTCCTTTATGCTAAGCGACAGGTGGCGGTGCACTGGGGTGGGCGAGCGACTCCTTCATTCGCTGCATGGGTTCGAGATGTGACATACGGAAACACACAACTTGAGCGATACTGGGAATTAATGCCTTCTGCTTCCAGACCTAGAGACATCTGGGAGCCCTTTACGCGATGGACGAGTGAGCGTGCATCCTCTCCGGACTCTACACAATCGCTACCAGGAGCGATATCTGATGATATGGGATGACCCCACTTTCCCTGCTGCTGTACTCCTCTGAGACAACATGCCCTGGGGAGTAGCTGCACTCTTTGTTCGTGCTCCTGATAAGAGGGGGTCATGCGTGTCTTGGGATATTATGCGTCTCCCGACTGCTGTGTCGTCTCCCCCCCCCTGTGTGGATGGTCCCCTCCTCCCCCCCCCTGCGCTTCCAAGGTCCCCTTTGCTATATGGCCTACTGACTATGCCGGTATGTTCGCGCTGTGTCGCCCCACTCAATATCATTAATGCTTCCATACACCCGACCTAATGCCCGTTTGTAGCTATATCCTATGCACCAGAGTTTGGTTTTATAGATGTTTTTCTTTTTTGGGTGAGGGTGGGGGAGGGGGGGGAAGGAGATATTGGTGGATAGACGTTCCTTGAATTGTGCTGTGCATCTTTCCACTCCTTGGGCATTCGTATATCTGAAGTTGACCGGCTCTCCTTTTCATTGATAGCTGACTGCTGCATGCCTATCTACCGAAACTTGTACACAATTATGTTTCCTGCTGTTACATATGCTCATTGTTGGTGCTCCTGAGATGCTGCTGTTGTTCGTCCACTGTATACTATGGACTATTATTCATCCTTCATGTTGATTTGCTGATCGATAGCGGCCTGCCTCAGGGTTGTCGGCATGACGCTGTGTGACTGCATTTTGGTCTCAATAAAAACCTTAAAAAAAAAAAAGATCTTAGCTGAGGAATCAATTAAAGATATTCTCCTGTATCGGTTTGGTTCCAAACAATTTCCTTTTTTTTAAAATGGGGACTATGATAGATATAGACCAATATCTAGGCAGTTTGGATGTACAACAATGATTAAAAATATTAGTTAAGAGAGGTCCCTATGGTTGCATTAAAAAAGATCCTTAGGGACACCCTCGGGCCCGGGTTCTTTGTTTAATGAACTCTGCTGTATACCTAGTGAAACTACTTCAACTGTACAATGTACTTTCGATTCAACGATATTTATGACAGACAATAGGGAAACATATTGAGTCTTAGCTGAAACTATGAATCATCTGAAAAGGTGATAATGACTACTGGCATCTAATGTGGGTGCTTAGAATACTAAGAGTATTTCCATTATTTTTATTACAGTTGATCACCTGCCAAAAATGTTTGGAGTAGGTTTAGCCGCTGTCACAGTAAACTGCTCCCAATGCAATTGTTAGAGCTCCCTCTTTCTAATCTTCAAAGTAGATCTGTAAAGTGACTGGCATGCTGAAGCCTGTTCTCTAATTCCTAGTTGTCTAGCCAAGGCCTCGCGCAGTTGCCTAATAGCAGAGGAACAGGATGTGCCAACAGGGCTGTCTTAACAGCACTAAAGGCCCCCGGGCAAAGCAGTGCGCTGGGCCCTGCCTACACAACCACTCACAGGAATAAAAATGTTTAATAGAAAGTTAGTGTTAAATTCTGGTCTGCATGGAGCCCCTATGTTCGTTGCCACCCCCCCCCCCCTGCCCCCCCGCCCCCGCCGGGTAACTGCCCAGCTTGCCAATGCGTTAAGATGGCACTGAGCACCAAACCAACCCAGGGCTACTGCCGACATAGGGGCTGTGCTTTTAACAGCAGCATGAAACAGTATATAACTCCATAACTTGATCAGGACTAATAGCAGCAAAGAAGGGTTAGAAAGATGCCATTAGTCTCAAACATTTATGCTGAGGATCTAGCTGATGTGTAGAATATTGTTCCTTACAATATATTTCAAAAGACCACGTGACAGAAAAAATAACCGATAGTAGAAGCACAACCACGCCCAAAATAGGCAGGTAAAGTGGTAGTTGTGGAGTGGGCTGTTTCTTGTGCATTGACTAACTCATGGCTCAGTATAAAATAACAGAATGATTCTCCTTGGCAAACTGTTCATATGCCAGGTGCTGGAATGTCACTGTGGTTGGACAACATGCACAAACAAATGTTCTCATTCGTATTTCAGCATTATAATCACCAAACATTATTATATTAGAAACATTCTTATGGGACAATAATGTGTCCACAATGTGGCACAAGAGTACAATGTTTGGATTATTTTGGTATTCAAAAATATTTTTATAGAAGTTAATTAAATGGAAATGAACTTCATACATACCCCTCACTAAAAATATTTGACATACATTCCTGCTGAACTCATTGGGAGCAATTTTCGTGTTCAGAAAAAGCTTGATCCAAGTTTTGAGCTCTCTCTTTACTGGCCCTGCAGCTGAAGAAACAGCCGAGTCAGAGTAGCATATAAAGCCATCATTAAACACAGGATTAGTGCACGCGTCTCCTAAATCAGGATCATATCAAAACTAGTAATCAGTTAAAGCCATGCTAACTGTTTTAACTTTGAGGTTAATCCTGCTAAGGTCCAATTAATGAAATTACATGAGTTAGAGAGGATCTTTGTGCCACAAACCACCCTTGTTATATCATATTTAGGCAGGGAAGGTACATCTGAGTCAGAGCAGCTTGGGACCAGAGGAGGATCGAGTTAATGTGCTCCAACCACATTCTCAATAAGAGCCATAGCGGTGATGACTACACGAGTCACTAGTTTGCCGGATTTGGCAGCAGTTTGGGAGATTAACAACCATACTTGCAAGAAATAGGAAGGAACTATCACATTAAATGATGACAACTCTTGCCAGTATTGAAAAACAGAATTACTAACAGAAACCTTTTCGGCTTGGAAGTATCACCGAAATTAAGAAACCTCGAGATACAACGTATAGCCCTGAAGAAGTCTTGGGGTAATCCCATGTAACAGCGACGAAACACATGTTGGAAAAGAAACAGGATAAGTGAAGTCCAGACTTCGCTTACAGAAGAACTCAAATAAACTACCTTGGTAAAGCACAAGAAAACGAACAGTGATTTATCAATCTATCACTCATATTTGTAATTATCACACATGAGCAGAGGATTTGCATTTATTGTCTAGTGGCCATTTTTTGACCAAACATTTGGGGATCTGGTTGTTTTCCCCTACCTTACTGCACCATACCAAATTTCATGCTACAAACCTAACATTTATGTGACAAGACCTTAGAGTGCCAATCTCCTAATATGTACTACCAATTGGGTACACATTCTCAATTCCTATCAATTGTGTGCACTGACACAGAGAGTTAATATTAAGCCAAGTTGGTCTTTGGGTTGAATGAACCACTTAGTTCAGAGGTCTATAAAAAAACGAGCAGAAATGCAACTGTGTTTAGCAGCAGTTCATGCTTTGTAGAGTAACATATTTTGGATATAGATGAGATTTCTGAAATTTATTACGACACTGTTCCCACCTCAGGACTGTATTGACAGACAAACTCGGGGAGCTGAAATTATTTGATTACTTTTGCTAAGGACCTTGTGTACAGACAGCCAGTGAACAGCTTCATTAAGCAGTTGGTAGTAGTCCTTACTTTGGCCACCATTTAATATGGCAGATTGGTCAATATTACAACATACGGGCATGCAGCGGGGCAGGTGAAGAAAGCCGGGCATATGAGATGATTTGGTGCCATTACAATCAGGGAATCGCTCCATAGATTAAGGTAATTTGCGTGAGGACATGGTGAAGCTTCTGGCAGGTATGGTCATCGTTTCAACTCCACCTCTAGACTTGCCCGACAGACCTTCAGCATTTATGGAAGCGTTAACCCCTGCACAAGTTAAGGCTAAGTAACAGGGCCATGATCCAGAAGATACATCAGAGATGACTGGTAACAAGGATGCAGCATCTTTTTTTGTTCAGTAATGGACTCAGTTTAAGTTCTGGAAGTTCCAGCCTATCACGAATGGGAAGCAGTAGGCCCCCCCATAAGAGCATGCACCCTGGGGAACATCTGTCAATAACATCTGACAGGTCAGATGAGTGGAGAATTGATTGATCCATTGTTTCTGTGATTTTACCTGACTTTCCAGCAAGCTGACCCGTGCTTCACAATCCCCTCTTTTTGTGTTGTACTACGGGTTCAATAAGCAAGGGTAGCCCAAAGAGATAGACCCTGAAATGTAAGGCAAGTCAGGACATACAATTGCATTGCTCACAGTACAAGCAGTCTGGGTACAAACACAATAATCCTCCCCTTGGAGAGTATTCTAAGGGACAAGAACACCTCCTTCTAAGACAACCTCCTCTCAGTCAGTTAAGTCTCTTTTGAGATGACCCCCTACAGCCCGCTGCAGAAAATGATCAATGGCTTTATCTCTAGTAATCGGTGGAACAGTGGCTCCAGGCTTTGTGTTCGCCCATGTCATTGACTGGGTGAGAGAGGGGTGGCCTGACCCAGCATCTGTCGGGCACCTAATGGGCACAAATAGGCCAGATCTGGGCCCTGTCTTATCCCGTGCCTCATCTTAGTGTGACCAACTGTCTGTAATTTTCACCGACGGTCTGTAAATTTGCCCTACCGTCCGTTGTCCGTGATTGATATGTTAAAGGACGGCATTTGTCCGTATTTTAACTAAAGAAAAAAAAGTGAATTTGCACAATTGAGATTCTCCAGCTGAAGTGGACGTGTCGGAGTCTCCCTAATTGCATTCCGGTGGGAAGGGCAGACAGCTAAAATAAAAATAAATGAGCATTTGTTTAAGGGTGTCTGCTTTCCTAAAGAAATGCAAATGTGTGCAATTGGTTAATTGGCAAACGTTAAGGCTGCTTGAGAGGCATTTATTGATGAAGCCAAATGAAGGTTCCTGAAGACAAAGATATTTTATTTTGAGAGGGTACTGAAAGGGTGTTCCAAGCTGAGCTGTGGGAGCTCTGGGTTTAATGAAGAGTAATACATGTTTGAACCTTTATCTTTATTCTAAATGTGTATGTTCATTCAGTGGCAGCCTGTAATACTGGGTAAAATGTATGTTTAAAATAACATGCGCAGTGCTTCAGGGACCTCCTAGCACTAACCATATACAAGTCACTTTTCCCTGCTGCACCACACAAGATTAAATTCTGTGTACTCCGGTTGCACGCATATCCATTCACTGTGACTGCATTAACCAATAGAGGTTTCATAACATAAAATAGTGCATTTTCTACTGATTAGTTTAACTTTTATCTATTTATCAGTTAAGGTGAGTGTTTTTTTATATGTAGTTACCTGATGGTGATAGATCAACAAAATAGTTACAGAATATTTTTCTCTTTTAGCCACATCTTTGATTCCACCTGCATGCTCACCATTAAACGAATTAGGAGTTCACATTCATCGTTTATAGGCATGGGAGAATAAGCGGATTGCCCAGAATCACCGGATGTTGAGTCGATGCTGAGACTCAAATCTGGTTCCCCATGTTCAAAGACGATAGCAGCCGTGGCCCTAAGGCTACTTCCTGGGTAGAGGGAAGGAGGCTGGCAGAAGCCACATGAAAGCTCAGCTCATTATGGGCTTGAGGTTCCTGTAGGAGCTGAGCCAGTGCCAGGCTTCAGACTCAAGACTGGCCCAAGCTTTCAGTGGCTTGCCCTATTCCAGACTAGCTATATAAAGTCTACAAGGTCAGGGATATCAGGATATGGTGTCCTGCCTTCCCTTACCTTCATTAGGGGTCTTTCTTGTTTTAGATATTGTGTCAGATTAACACTGCCTTCCGGTTTTAACGGAGATTGTGAAAAATACATTAATCTAGTCAGTGGCTTCAGTGCACTATGTGTGACCGGGAGGCCTGGGTTCAAATCCTAGATTTCCTTCATGGCTAAATTGTGTGATCCTAGTCAGATCAATTTACTTGATAGTGAAATTTAAGAGCACCTTCAAGTAATTCAGTTTAAGACGGACTGTGGACAAATAAATCACATGTATGTTTTATTAGCGTGGAATGTTTCACCATCCATGACAATAATATTGTCCATATGTAAGGGACACTTGATAATTGGTTCACTTTGTTACTCCTAGTGTTATCAAAGGGGAGGGTTAGAGCATGTTTTAAAGTTCATGTGTAAAAACGTTCACTTCAAATAAATGTCAATACAATGTGGTGATCTAATGCACTTAACTGAAACACTACCAAATGTTTTTAAAAATATTTAATTGTTGCATGCCAACAAGATGTTACATAGCTTGATAGTAACCAGGTCTATAGCAATTGATTCCATCATACAATTACAGAAGAACAGTCCTGGGCTATTTCTGAAGAGTTACCATACAATTTTTACTTTTTTCTGTGTAACAAACTGACCCATGGAAAACTGTACCTACCCACTACCCCCCCCCCCCCCCCTCCTCCCCCGACCAGTTGTCGTTGCTTTAACTATAAACGTAGAGAAGCAGAGCAATGAACCCTGTGGTGCTTAATAGAAGTTGTTCTAGAGGGGAAATCCTGACAGTGTGTCGAAGATAGGCACCCTTAATTCACTGCCTTTAGTTAATTTTGACTACACAAGTACTAACTATGGTGACATCTTGTTTGTGAGAAGAGTGAGTTGGATTGGTCCTTTGTGTAAGTCTATCTGTGGAGATTGTGTAGTAATAAACTGTAGGTCACCAGCCCTTGCTGGGATACTGATTAGAGGTTGGCGAAGAAAATCAGGGAGTGAACATACCCAAAGGATCAGCGCTATGCCCCTGTTTTTTTAAAAGGCTTCTTAAACCCATAGGTGATCCGAGAAGCATGATTATGAATGCACTCCCCTTTCCGCAGACATCTAGGGATCAATTCCCCAAAGAAACAAGGAACAGACATCAGGCTTTGTCTGGGCTGTAAAATCCAGATTGACTCAAAGTACGCTGCAGTAGTCGGCTGCCTCATAATGAAGTGGTCATCGTTGATAGCCCTAGAAGTGAAGAAAATATAAGCAACTTGAGTCCTAGAGTGAATTAAAACCCAGCCACACTTAAGGGTCAGTATATACCTTGTGGTGGATGTATAGGAGGAAAATCTACAGAAGGCCCACAGTCGTATTTAAGAGCTTCTGATGGTCAGTATCTAAATATTATTTCATGGAATATCGCAGGGTTAAAATAAAAAATAAATGATCCAGAATGGGGTAGCTTTGTGAAATAGGGTGGGGTACACTACATATAGCATAGAAGCCCGACACTCGAGATTTGGTAGACCTGCAGGTGGATTGTTATCTGGGTAAAGTTATCATTGAGTTGTACTATAAAACAGCTAAATATTGAGCCACAGGAAATGATAGGCCTTGATTTTATCTCAGTAAAAGGGAATATGCATTTGAGGCTAATAAATTTGTATAACCGGTTCAGTAGTCCCCTTAAGTATTCGGGCACTTTACTAACCCTGACTGAGTTCCTTGATAGTTCATGCAAAGGCTATTATCTTGTTGTAGCCGGTGATGTTAACAAGACCCATGACCTATAGAGTACATCCAAGATCTGGTACAGTAGGAAGAGCAAGCTAGAGGTATCAAAAAGCTCCAAATACCTGCACTTTGTCATGCTTGCAGTCCTTGTAGGCATTGATAGAGATCGCAGGTCACCCGGCCACTAATTTTCACCATACATGTACCAGGCCCATATTTTTCCAATTTATCATATACCTTAATCGGGTGACCTAACAACTCTACTACCAGCAACCCTGGTTCCTTCTTACTTATTTCTATTGTACCCGACATACCAATCCACTGTTACGGGTACCTATGATCCACAATGGATCAGGGAGCTAGCTGTAAAAGAAAGGCAGGCAAAATACAAAACCCAACTTATTTCTAAATTGCATTTAAATGATCACAGACAACTGGGAAGGTTTAAAAGTTTGCAAAGGCTATTATCTTGTTGTAGCCGGGGATGTTAACACGACCCATGAACCTATAGAGTACATCCAAGATCTGGTACAGGAGGAAGAGCAAGCTAGAGGTATCAAAGAGCTCCAAATACCTGCACTGAAAAGAATATCACAGGTTGGTCAGCAAGTAGTGTCTTTTACTCTTACAAATGGGATTCGTGCTTGTAACGGGCATACTCCCTCAGATGTAGAGGCTAAAACTACTTTTAAAAGGCGTAGCATAAGGAGCAGAATTGATTTTATCTTGGTAGACCTTGATCTATGGTCCAATATTCATGATATGACTGTCCTGGACAGAGAAGACAGTGATTATAATGCACTGTTTTTGGAGTTATCAGGCATTATTCTTCCCCAATATCAAATAAACCCAGTAGTTACCCCTATCATTACATCCAATAATAAAAGGAGAATAAAATAAACTCTATTGTAAGTGTAACTCTAAAATATCCACTGCTAAAGTTGTTCCATGGTATAATGAAGATTGCAAACATAAACAAATTAGAATTAACAAGGGCAGTCAAGAATGGAATAAGGGGCGAAATAATTGTCTCAAGAAGAGCCTATAAGAGAACACAGGGTGAGGCATGGGAAGAAGAAAACTGGTGTACTTTGGTTGAGGCGTCAAGACTAAAGGACTCACAGACTTTTTGGCACTTACTATCTAAAGGCCATAAAGAGCCAGTTAGCTAAACAGATTTTTAAATACAACCAGAAGTGTGGGAAGAGCATTTTCAGAGCCAGTTTTCATGGAAAGCGCCCTTCTTGGAGGAGGATATAGCTGTGTCAAATAGAGGCCCCCTCATAGTGCAGTGCATGGAAGAAGTTGATTTTACACTAGAGGAGACTATTAATGCGATCTCATCTCTACAGTCTGGAAAGGCCCTAGGATTAGACAGGTTACCTGGTGATTTATATCGCTCAGAACCAAGTGTATGGGGCTCGTTACTCCATTCAGTGTATTCAGCCATGACACGTGGTGGGGATATCCCTGACACATGGAAAGGAGCTCAAATTCTTGTCATTTTCAAAAAGGGCAACAAAGGAGACCCGGGAAACTATAGGCCCATCAGCCTTATAGATGTATCCCAAACAAAATTCAGTGAAATGATTCTAACGCATCTTCAAGGCTGAATGGAAGATTCTTGTATACTTTCTCAACTGCAAGCTGGTTTTAGACCCTCTATGAGTACTCTAGATAAGGTGTTCTGGTTTTTACTGTTAATGTAGAAGGAGGTAATTATTCTTAAGGGCCATCTGTACATCGTATTTGTAGCTTTAAAAACAGCGTTCAACTCAATAGAGCGTGCTAAGCTGTGTGCTGCCTTAAGTGATCTTGGTCTCCCGGGGGTGGTTGCTCCAACTTTTGGTTCAATTGCATACTGGAAATTATGCAAATGTCAAATGGAATACAGATGGCAGACTAACAAAAAATATCCCAGTATTAAAAGGGGTACGCCAAGGTTGTGTCTTAGCGCCAACCTTGTTCACTTTATATATGAATGGGCTCATTAAATATCTCCATGATTGTGGAGGGGATCCCCCAAAACTGGTGGGTAAACAAATCCTCTGTCTTCTATTTGCAGACGATATGCTGCTTATCTCCAAAACCCCTGCGGGGATTCAGAAAGTATTAACAAAGTTTGCAACCGCCTGCAAAGAAAGAGGTTTTGAAATAAACTGCTCAAAGACTAAGTTTATGGTATTTAACCTGTATAAGTTTACAAAGAATACATTGAGGTTAGGCTCCAAAAGACTAGATCAGGTAAAGGTTTTTGACTACTTGGGGGTTAGACTAAGTGAGAACATGTCTTTGATTCCCTAAATACAAAAGAGTGCACTCTCTCTGCAACATGTAGATGTTGCTATAATTAAGAAAGCCAAAAGCTCCCCTTTCAGTCCAATTTCTCAAGTTTTAGAAATACATTGGTCAGAGGGGAAGGGTGCAGCTTTATACAGCGCAGAATTGTGGGGGATGAAACAATTGAACCAACTAGAAGTATCAGAAAACAAATTTCTAAGAGCAGCCTTAAACCTTCCAAGGAATACACCATTATTACCCCTGTGGCTTGAAGTCTATTACCCATTCTGCTGTCTCGAAGGTGCTTTTGTTCTGGATCAGACTTTAAACCAGCCCGACACAGATTCCTTTCAAGGAGGCTACGGAGGAATTACTAACCTATCATAGTCGTACTGGGCGCTTGATATGGTTTCATAGAGTAAAGATCTGACTCTATAATTTGGGACCGGGTTTTATGTGGGAAGATCCGAAATCAACCACACAAAAAAATGGGTCTCATTTAAAAAAGAGATTTTGGGTATTTATTGATTCCTCATACATTGAAACCAGGACCACCGACTCTCTAACAATCTGTTTTCTTGATATTAAAAGTTGGTTTATGCTTGAATCTTATATGGATGAAATTGAACACCTCAAGCACATGCACTTTATATACGGTATAGAACCGGGGCTCTTCCACTAAATGCATTGCGAAGCACCTTGAATAATGCTTCTGTAAACTCACTTTGTCCCCTATGTAAGGTTAGCCCTGAAACTGTAGTGCACTTTTTATTTTTCTGCCCGTCATATGCAAAATTGAGAGAAACCTGGATTAATCCAGCTTGTCGTGTGTTATTCTTCTCACGCCCTAAAGAAGCATTGCGTGTCTTTTCATCAGACACAACTAGGTGGCTTTTTTCACTCTATCTAGATACTTGCTTTATTCATGGTGGAGAAGATCCTGATCCGGTTAGAGCACAGGTTATGAATTAGGGATTTATACCGGGAAGGAAGAAGATAGGCCCCTCTGACTGTTGATTTGAAATTAATCCTATGGCTGTTATTAAACCCATATTATAGCTTTTGAAGAGCTGATAAATTTCTATCTTACTTTTTATTGTTATATTTTTACAGAGTATCGCTCGATAACCTCTTTCTAATCATAATTTTAAATGTTGTAATCCAGACCGAACTTTGTACTTATAAAAGTGAAAAGCTGTAGTTTTTTGTATTCATTTTAATTGAATGTGTTGTGTGTTTATGAATGTATATGTCTACTGGAATGCTCTATAATGAAATGTTTTCTTATTTTGAATGATCATGTTATTGATCGAAATAAACTACTATAACGCCTTTAGTAGTTTCCTAGGTGCGGCAAGAATAACTACTGTATACAAACTGAGAATCCATATGCCGGTGGTTTATGGAGGGAGAGTATCATCCTTGGGGCAGTTTTTAAAGCCCTACAGCAAAATAGTTCATGCCTTGCCACTAAAATATTTTATCAGACCGGCTCATTTCTCCCTGTGTGACAAAGTGCCCTCAGATCGAAAACAAGAGAGCGAGACCTTGGCCTAACTTATGAGAACCGGAGGAAGTAAGGGCCATATGTACGAACACATTTTCTCATAGGCACAGAATGGGTAAACACCTTTGATACATCTGGTCTTAAACCCTTCCAGAGAAGAGTAATATTGCATTTTGATAGAGGAAGAGGTAGGTTGAGGAGCTTGGTGGCAGGTTTCTTGAACTTAGGTCAGGGGAATGTGCCCAATAGGACCACTTTTGGGAAATGTGTTAGTACACAGTTCATCATGGTCAACAGCACCTAGAGAACTCTCTGCTAGTATAAAAAGAATGTGGGGCAAGACCAAAGCTTATGTAGCAAATCAGCACCTAATTGCATACAGCGAGGACATACAGCTGCAGTTCGCAGATATATTTTGTTAATTCAGACAGGTTTTAGGTAGGCTTAGTTCAGAATATTAAATTGAATATGAATTGAATATTACTTTAAACGGGGCCCTTGGGATACTATGTGGGGATATTTCAATATTTCAGCCTATTCCATATCGTGCAGAGGTTTGGCCATGCCAGTCTCCCAGTTAGTACGGAGAGAAGCTCTGTAGTGGTCCCCATGTTACAGGCAAGCTCTAGTACACCCCTCTTATCAGTTTGTTGCCAGTCCCTATGGTGTAAAGCTTTTGTTAAACCTCATGTGGGGTTGGTGCTAGGTGACAGATGTGAAATAGGACATTTAATGATTGTTTAAGGTGTTCGTAACAAAGGAATTGACCCGGGTGAAGACTGACATATGGGTTTGGAAATCTAGTAGCTCACTGTCAACAAACAAATGACCCAATTTTGAGATGCCTGCAGCATGCCCCTGACGAAGTTGCCTTGAGAGAAGCCATCTTGTGCAAGTGTGGAGGCCCAGCAAAGGTATTGCAGGAGTGTAGGGTTTCTTCGTGTTAGTGAGTTCACGGGTTCTACTAAGGTAAGAGAAAGATGGGTGGAATAACCCTGGTTGGTGTAGGATAGAATGGTCCTTAAGAATCAATGAGTAGTGCAGTAATCCTCCTTAAAGTATTAACAGGCAATCCCCGTCTGATGCAGGGGGTGACCAGAGAGCCAGCAAAACACCTATTGGAGCAATGCAGCTAAATAATGGCATTCTAAGTCTGACAAGCTAATCCACATGCAGTCATGGGCATCTTTAGAGTGAAAAGAGCAGCCCAGTGGTGCACCAGCCTCCAAATCCGATGTGGGATGTGTTAAAAGGTCTGAAGAAGAAACTAGGGATGAGCAGGTGAAGATTTGCAAAATAATGCAATAAATGGGGTAGCACCACTATATTCACTAGTGCAACGTGGCCCATTACTGAAAGTGGAAGAGAAGACCAAAAAGCTAACTGGGATCGGACAACAGTGTCGCTTTGCCCAGATATTCATACTGCAAGTCAGTGAGGGATAATAGTAGATATTAATACCTAGGTTTCGAAAGGTAACCGATTTCCAGGTCAATCAGGGGTTTAACTGTATATAAAGGGGAAAACACTACCATAAGTTAAAGCAACACTTCTTACATTATAAAACTGTTATTACATTTTTACATTTTGCTTGTGAAATTTACATCCCAAATAGTTTGACGATTCTGCATGTACTTTGGCACTTAAGGATGAGCCAGATCGCTGGTTCAGCCTTGGCTCAACTGCAGAACCATTTTAAGACATGGACAGAGTGGGCAATTGCCCAACACAACCTTCCCAGGGGTCTGGACCATGCTCACTCTTCACAGGCACAACCAGCGGACCATTGTAACAGCTGTCAGGTTGGGTGGGTGCTGCTTGTTCATCCACTTGACAGTGCCTCTCTTGTTTCTCTCCTCTCTGCTGAGACAAATCCCCAAGTACAAAATACTTTCCGATACTCATGGCTGGCCCGCCTAGTCTAATTTAAGGAATTGACCCACCTTGTTTTCCACTTACTTATTTGCCCGGTTCTTAGCAACAACCCTTTGAATCAGTCGCTATGGATCTCCAACTTGATCTCGATTTCATACTGCTCTTTAGATTTATTTGTCTGGTATTCTAAGCTCCCAGTTCTGAACCTAATGTAGAGTCCTGAAGCACACTCTAGTGCTGTAAGACTGCAGACAAGTGGGTACCTCACACCCTGACTTTAGGTGTGAGAATGTTGCTCACCCTATCTGCCCTGCCTCGTTAATTTAATTTTGGTTTAACGTTGACTGGAGGTTGAGGTGAGCTAGATGTTTTTGTTCAACTTTTCTAAACTAGCAGATAGTCACTTACCTTAATGTTTCCCACCCTGTATGTCATACGTTTTAAAATGTTTACAAACAGAATCAAAATGTTGCTGTTGCTATCTCGCCGAGAAAGTTTGGGTAAATCTGGATAGGGTTGATGCCTTTGACAGTGTGCTTACGGGCATGAATTTACTATTAAACAAGGACATATTGTGCCATCTGAATGTAGCATACCTAGAGGAAATATCATAAAGATCATAGTGAATAAATAGGGTATACAACGTTTACAACGCAACTTTTACAACGCACTACCATTACAACGAAACTTTTACAACGCAACATCCATTACAACGCATACATTTACAACGCAGACATTACAACGCATTACACTACAACGCACACCACTACAACGCATACCATTACAACGCAGTCATTACAACGCATACCATTACAACGCAAAACTTACCATCCAACACTTACCCTACTGTTGCACTCCCTGGAGTTAGAATAGTAATTGTAACCCCTACACCATCCAAAACTTTCCCTACTGTTGCACCCCCTGGAGTTAGAATAGTAATTTTAACCCCTACACTATCCAACACTTACCTTATATGCAATGTAATGTAATGCGTTGTAATGGTATGCGTTGTAAATGTAGTATGCGTTGTAGTGGAATGCGTTGTAAAGGTATTTTTTAAGAATTCGCTGTAATGGTATGCGTTGTAATGGTGTGCGTTGTAATGGATGTTGCGGTGTAAAAAATGCTTTGTAAAGGTATGCGTTGTAAAAGTGTGCGTTGTAACGTCATACATCCAATAAATAGTGCTATGTAGAAATTAGTAAATAAATGCACTGACAAAGTAGTGGGGTAAGTCCTCTCCTTGGTTGTGTCCATAAAATTGATCTTTTGTCCTGAGTTTTTGTTCAGAATTTGGACCCTTTGCCCTGATTTTTGACACTTCTGTCCAGAATTTACCTCCATCTCAGTTGGTTACCCTGCCTCATCTCCACGTGTGCCATGCTGCGGGATGCTAAGAAGCACTTGATGCACAAAGCAGCTTTGCTGCGCCTCCTCCACCTCCTGGCAGGTTGCTGGCTGAAGTGATTAAGGGTGATGAAGTCCTTCTGCGCCTGAACAAAGAAATGTCTCAGAACCTTGGAAAGGTTCAAAGAGTATCCTTTTCTGTTCTGTGATAACATGTGCAGCATGTGGAGTGCTGTAAGAATGGATGGTAAGGAGTCAAAGGAAATTGTTGAACCTGTGAAAGGGAATATAACACATTATATATTCAGTGCCTCATTTACAAGCCCATTGTGCTGCAGGTGCATCACTTTATTGGACACAACGGTGGTGAAGTGTACCTGCCCATAATTACATGGCCATGTAAAGTCTCCCTGCATGGGGAGGCGTAGGATTCTGATGCATTCTCAGTTTTACAAAATGTTGTAAATTTGGGAATGCGTCAAGTTCCATGGATCTTGCATGGGAACACCCACAGCAACACCCATGGAATGCCACTTTCAGGAAGAGTAATGCATGAAAGGGGCCCATATATACAAGCCCATAAAAAGTCATGGAGGGTAATGTTCAGTAAGAACATAATGTTTTAAACTCTAAAAAACACAGCAATTCTCCAGTTATAGTTACAGTAATCTCAAGTAACTATAACTCATGCCCAAGGTAACTATAACCCACACCCTCGCCATGGCCTGCTAATTACCTCACATATGACAACTTTCATGACATCTTTTATGACATCATTGATTATATCACTGCAACATTTACAATGAAACTATTGATGATAAAACTGTGCACAGGTGGGGCGAGAGAGTTATTATTACCTTACTGCATGCAAATTAGTATTTCCAGGGGGTTCTACTATTTGTCAGTACGTAGATAATTTGTTACTAGCATCTCTTTCTCATCAACCCTGCCTGCAAGATACCATTACATTACTGACTGACCTAACTAATCTTGGCCATGACGTTTCTTTTTATTTTTTTTTATTTTTTATTGATTCAGTTCAAAGTCATGTATACAAAAAAAAGAAAAACCACATATTCAACGTACATAGAGATAGAGATTCATGAAGTGTTCTTAACATCAGATATGTACAGTCTAGAAAACATCTTCAAATTCTTAAATGACATAAATAATTATAACTAATGATCCAAATAATCTATCAAAGTCTGCCAGATTTTGTACCCTTTTCTCTTTTTCCTAATTGATTTGACACGATAAAGGTTAAACTCCAAATTAAAGATATTATAGAATTTTGCTCGCCACATTTCATATGTAGGTGCCTCAGGTTTTAGCCACATCGATGATATACAAAGGCGAGCTACAGCCATGGCCATGAATATAATATATCTATTCTCTTGATAACCTGAAAACAATTCATTATCATTCGATAAGCCAAAAATAATCATCTCTCTAGAGATTTTTACATCACATTTTGTAATATGTGCTAAAAAGAGTTCTATGGATACAAAAAATGGTTTTAATATAAGGCAGTCTGAAAATATATGTACAATATCTGCCAAATCACATTGACACCTATAACATTTCCCGTTATATGCATTACTCCATTTTAACATTTTAAGTGGTGTGTGGTAGAGATTAAATAAAGTTTTGTAATGTTGAGAATATAAATTGGAAGAAAGAATAATTTTATCAGCCATAGCAATTGATTCTTGAAATGGAGCTTCTGATATGCCTAGTCTTGTACACCATTTTGATGCTTGTTGGTCCATATCATCCTGATGTAGATTTAACAGATAATTATAAATAGTCCCTATGCGTGTTGGTTTTCTTAATATTTCCATAAATTCATTGGAGCATAATGGTACAATATATAGATGTGAAAAGAAAAAATCCCTTATTTGCAAGTACTTAAAGAAGTCATTTTTAGAAAGACTAAATTGGTCTCTTAACTCCTGAAATGAGGCAATGATGCCATTTTTAACCATGTCGCCAATAGTTATTATACCCTTCTCGCGCCAAATACCCATAGTGTGATCCCTGAAGATTGCCGGAAGAAGTTCTATAGAATTACACGGGGTATAAAAATTAACACGACCCAATGAGATGAGTTTCCGAATAGAACGCCATCCTTTGAAAGCAGACCATATAAGTTTAAATCTCGTTCTCTTGTAATAGCTAGGTTCTGTAAAACGAAGTAACATTTGACGAGATTGTGGACCTAATAAAAGAGAGAAAATATCAGGGCTTTCACATGAAGGTGGAGTTCCACCAATTGAGAAATATTTAAGATTTTGTATAAGACATGCCAAATAGTAGAGTGTAAAGTTCGGGACTCCCCAGCCCCCCCTTAAGATTGGTAAAGTCATAAATTTAGATGCTCTCCGTGTTGCTTTCCCACTCCATAGAAATCGATCAGTTATAGATTGCAATTTTTTTAATTCTAATGTGGGTATTTCCAGTGGTATTGCTCGAAAATAATATAAAACTTTCGGAAGAATAGTCATTTTAAGGACATTACGTCTCCCTACTAGCGATAAGTGCAGACATTCTATTTTATCAAGTTGATTTTTTACTGACACTAATATATCAGCCCAGTTTGACGAGACTAACTGTTGAGGCATGAGTCTAATTTTAATACCTAAGTATTTGGCCTCTATAGAAACCCTGCTATCGTTAGTACATAGGCCTGATGAACATATAACCTGAGTTTTTTGGCTATTAAGTTTGTATCCGGACACATTGCCGAACAGGCCTGTAAGGTTTTCTATTTCAATTAGTGCAGATTCCGGATCAGAAGTTACCACTGCGATATCGTCAGCGTAAGCTAACACCTTTATATCGCCTCCTGGTAGGACCATAGATTGAATTTGTTGAGATGACATTAGTGCCTTTAACAAAGGTTCTATATAGATAGCAAATAATAATGGTGAACAGGGACACCCCTGTCGTGTACCCCGCGTGATGCTAACTGCCTTAGATTCTTGTCCAGATATACAAATCTTGGCCCTCGGGTGCCTATACATAATTTGTAGCGAAGATATAAGTCGTGAACCAAATCCCATTTTCCCCATAACTGCCCACAAGAATGCCCATGAAACACGGTCGAATGCTTTTTCAGCATCTAAAAATACCAATCCGACGTCTTTATGTTGCGCAGTGGCATAGTCTAGTGTTACAATAACCCGGTGTATATGATTAATAGTGCCGCGTTCTGGAAGAAAGCCGTGTTGTTGTTGAGACACTAAAGTTGGAACAATTTGGCTTAATCGATTAGCGAAGATTTTAGAATATAGTTTTGCGTCCGCATTTATAAGGGAGATTGGGCGGTACGACCCAGGTAGATACAATGGTTTGTCTTTTTTATGAAATACAACTATGCTAGCATCTTCCCATGATAGTGGGGGGTGGCCCTTTTGAGCTTCTAAAAACGTAGCAAGCATGTCTATTTTTATTATAGGGAATAGGATTTTGTAAATTTCTAACGGAAGTTGATCAGGACCAGAGGCCTTCCCAAGAGCTAATTCTTTCAAAGAAATCTTGAGTTCTTCAATTGTAATAGGAAGCTCTAATTGTTCCTGCTGTACTAAATTTAGATGGGACAATTCCAAATTATCTATGTATTGATTAAGTGAATCAGGAGAGGAATCTTCTTGAGTATAAAGATTTGTATAGTATTCATAAAACACTTGAAGTATCCCCTCTGGTGATTCTACACGAATTCCCTGATCATTTTCTATAGAATTTATGCGCTGCATATTCTGTCTCCCGCGCATTCTCTGTGCTAGACATCTGCCTACATTTTCCCCATATTCATATCTCTCTGCGCGAAACACCTTATATTGTAATGCTATGTCTTGACTCCAAATCCCGTTTATCTTCGCTTTATGTTTCGCGACTTCATTTTGTGATGTTTCACTATTACGTTGTAATCTAATATCGCGAATTAAATCAAACTCTGCATTAGTTAAATCTCGTATTAATTCTGTCATTATATTTTTCCTTTTCTTTTGAATGCTCCAGCTATAACTAGAGATTTCACCGCGTAGCCCTGCCTTAAAGCAATCCCATACCATTGCATAAGATGTAGAGGCTCTGTTATGATCAAAAAATTGCAGGGCCCAATCCATAATTTGATTCACGTATGTTTCGTCTAATAACAATTTCTTATTAAAAGTGAAAGGTCTGTGTGTTCTATATGTATTAGATATAGGTAACTCCATAACAATTGGAGCATGATCTGAGGTAATGCGTGGTTTAACAAACATATTGGATCCTTGAGCCATATTTCTAGGTATGAAAATATAATCTATTCGGACACATTTCTTATGTGGTGAAGAAAAAAAAGTATATCCAGGATCTTTCAAATGGGTCACAGGCCATCCATCAATCAACCCATGTTGGGATAAAAGTTGACGTAGTGCCTTAAAAACCTTGGGTTTCCTACCTAAATATCTAGTAAAGTTTGGGTCCCATATATTCAATTCCCCATGGATATTGAAATCGCCCAGTACAAATAATGGAGTACTCCACAGGGCTAGTTCTACATTTAAATATTCTATAACTGAGATGTCATCCACATTGGATCCGTATACTGTACAAATCGTTGTCAGAACATTGCCGATTACACATTCCACAATTGCCCACCGACCTACACTATCTACTTTGACCTTCCCCGTCGTAATTACAGAGCGTTGACCTAAGATAGCCACCCCTCTATTCGTAGTTGATTGTTGAGAGGCAGCAAGCACTATAAATCCAAGATCAGTTAATACTTGTCTTTTCACCCATGGTATATGCGTCTCTTGTATACATATTATATCAGGTTGTATTAACCGAATTTCATGCATCACGCGTTTGCGCTTTTGCACATTATTGAGACCACATACATTAAAAGAACATATTCAAAAATTAGAGTTTGCCATAAAAATAATAGAAGTTCCTTGCGAATATTAATTTATAACATTGTACCATTCCACCAACATCAGAAAAACTATTCAATTCAACATAATATTCCATGACTTTGACTGAGTTTTTTCCCCCTTTTTCCCCCCACACACACCCCCCGTGAACAGCCCTCCCTCCCCAGACCCCTCCCCCAACACTGCTACCCCCCCCGTGACCCTTCCCCTTCATTAAGGCAAAGGGGCCTATTGCCCCGGTGATGTATGTGAGAGCGCCACAAATGTTTGGGCATGACGAAGAGTCCAAACATTAGATAGAGTGAGTCTATGTCATACTATACACTTAATGTACTAATCTTCAATTCCTACTTCTCACTCTAGTGTATTCAGATACGCCTTTGCTAAAGCTTCGGCGGTGAAGAATCTATTTTGACCTTTATACACGATTTTAAGCGTAGAAGGTTGAAGCAAGAAAGCTTGTGCTCCTTTCTTCTGAAATGGTTCGATCATTTGACGCATTCTCTAACGATTTTCTACCGTAGAATGACAATAGTCAGGGCGTACAAAAAATTCTATACCCTTCCCAGAGCGCTTCTTGTCCGGCCTAGCCAGATCATACAATTTCTGTCTCGCCAAGAAGGTATTCAAGGATATCAAGATGGCACGAGGGTATTGCCTTGTTTGGGTGTTCCGTGCCGTTTGTTTGCGGAAGGGGAATCGGTGTGCCCTCTGAATCTCCATAGACCAGTTTCAATCCTTGACATCGGGAAAGGCTTCCTCAAAGAGTTCAATAACGAACTGTCGTACATCACGCCCCTCGCTTCCTTCAGGAACACCCAAAACTCGTAAATTATTACGCCGGAGTCTATTCTCTAAATCGACCAATTTAGAGTTCACATCTTCTTTCAACCCTTTTGAATCATCAAGATTGGTTTTTATAAGAGTTACTTGATCCTCCAATGAGGATATGCGTCCTTCTGCTGCTGCCATCCTGTCCGTAAAATCATTGCATGATTTAGCTAGGCGTCGTCCGGTGTTCTGTAGTTTTTTACACGCATTGTGCGTTTTCAAGTGCTCTGCTTTTGCCTCTAGTCGTTGCTCTGATATAGCTTTCAATATTATATCGATAGGCATTAGATTAGGAGATTCAGGGCTAGGGCTAGAACTAGTGTGTCGGATAGAATCTGCTAGATCAAGCTCCATTTCTTGATCTATAACAGTTGGATCTCCTTCTGAAGTTTCCTCGCTCCAAGACCTAGTTGCTCTCGATTCATCTGCATTAGCATGTGCTTCCTTACATATATTCTCGTTACCCGCATTTTCAATGTCCTCGTCCTGATACTCTTCCAAGTCAGAACCCACTGAGTGTTCAGATAGAGAATAAAATTCGCTGTCTTTGCTGCCTGTGGAGTCGCCATCGCCGTCGCCTTCTACCCCTTCAAATCGAAGTGAAGCCAATTCTATAACCCCTCCATCATTACCATTAAAAGTGGCATCGTTTTGTATCTCTGATAATACGGGAGGGTCAGATTGTGGATGAGATTGCCAAAGGGGTTGTTGGAGAAACAATCAGGTGTTCCAATGCAGCTACTATCATCTCATCTTGATCTTGGCTATTAACCGATGATCCACCGCCTTTTCCCTGACTCCCTCCATTATTCTGAGGGTTAGTAATAATAACCATTGTTGTTGCTTTTCCCTTGGAGAACATTTGTGGAATTTTTGGGGTGCCCAGTTGAGTGTTATCTGGGTCATTATTGCTGTTATCTTGCCTTGATTTTGCTGCAACTGCTGCACGAGTCCCGATCGGATTATCACCGCTGGGTCTGGTTTTTCCACCACGTGCAGCTTTTGGGGGCATGTTGAAAAATCCCACTTGCCAAGTCTTTGAGCCTAAAACCTTCTAAGGCTTCCTTAAGTCACTTAGCCCTTCCAAAATCCAAGAAAAGTAAATAATTATGCAGGTATTTAGTCTCCACTGACTTAAGTCTGCTTCTATTTCAGTCTCTTAGGATATATAGGTTATAAAATGATTCTTACTTGGCAATTATTCGACGTTCTTTTCTTCCCCCCAGAAGGTCTCTATTCCGTGGATTCTACTCAGTCTCTGCTGCACCAAACCCAGCGTGCAATTTCTCCCCAGGTGCTGCAGCTTCTACGCCCAACTCCCGACTCCCAGCAGAGCAGAGCAGAGCAGAGCAGCCAGGTATCCGCGCTGTACCGTGTAGCTTCTCCCCAGGTGCTGTAAAGTCCACCCCCAGCGTAGCGGTCGGGTAGCCCCGCTGCACCAAATCAGCGCGTCGGAGACAGGCGCCTCCCAGCAAGGGAGCCGAACAGCCGAGCAGCCCCGCTGCTCCAAAAGTCAGCGTGCGATCTCTCCCGGTAGCGTCCAAAGGCTAAACTGCAGCCGCCAGCCCAGCAAGTGCACCAGGTACGGAGCAGATGACTCCGACTCCGACAATCGCCGTCCGTGAATACAGCAGCCCAAGCCCAAGCCCACGAGGGGCTCCACTGCACAGCAACCCACGGCGAGAACACTGGAAAGCCGGTGACACAGCGGCAAATCAAGAATCAAGGACGCATCACGGCCCCCTCTACAATCGCCAGAAACGCCGCCAAAGCTCAGGTAAGATTTGTCAGGCCGCCCAAACGGAGCTCTCACAAACGCGCCTGACGTGCAGGCGCCATCTTGCCTTTACTACGTGTGTCAGCCATGACGTTTCTAAGGATACATTACAATGCTGCCAATTGAAAGAGTATTATTTAGACCATAATATTTCTCCTAGGGCAAGGCATATTTCTGCTGATAGAGGGAATGCACTGATGGCAGTTCCTTGACCAGTGGCTCACTCTCACATTTGTTCTTTCCTGGGAATGGCAGGTTACTGTCGTCAGTGGGTTCCATATTATGCTGCGTTTGCCAAACCACAGCAGGGCCTTTTCAAATTAGCCATTTCTGACCCGGTCACTTGGACAGCATAGGCAGAGAAATCTGTTATTGCATTGAAACACCAGTTTTGGCCCCTGCCCCAACATTAGGCGTGATTGACTCTATTAAACTGCTTACCCTCTATTGTCATGAGAAAGATTCCTTTCCAATGGGAGTCTTGACACAGAAACATGGGGATTAGAACCACCCAAATGCCTACTATTCCACTATAATGGATAGTTTAGCTGTAGTTTTTCCATGATGCTTGAAAGCTGTTGCTGCAGTGGCTGAATTAGTGCAAGTGGCAGAAAATATTGTTCTTGGTGTTCCCTTACCAGAATAAGTTCCTCATACTGTAGTGTCATTATAACTGAAAAATAAAAGACAGAACAGTACTACTGCTGGATTAGCCAAACATAAGTTGATTCATCATGCATGTTCCATCATCATAATACTCTTTATTTCGTTGAAAAAAAACATAAATGAGATGCATAATACAAAATATAATATCTGTCATAAATTTAAAATTCAGTTAAAAGCTTGAGACATACACATCTGGATCATTTATAAGACAAGAGTACACAGTCAACAGACCAGGGGTTAGCCTTTCTTAATCCATAAAACGGATCAGCAGCACCCCCTCCCCCCCTCCCAGCGCCTTGAAAATCTCGATTATAAGTAGTTGGCCAATATAAACCATGATTGATTGATTTATTGATAAACGCAGCAGGGGAGAGGAGACTGAACTTCATTATTCTTTTTTTTGTCCGGGATATTACAAAATCAGACATAGATGGCTGGTCCAATAGTGCAGGAACCTAGGCACATAGCACTGTAAAGAAGCATTCAGGCTCCTAAAATACAATACTGAACTCCATTTTGTTTATGCTGTATCCCAATTTCTAAGTTCTATATGGTGGGCACGAAAAGTCTTCTTAGGATCCAGTAACGGATCTAATATTGACGAGTCTTTTTATTCTCTTTAAGCTAATGTTATCCATTATTAAATGCTTTATAAAGAAAGCTGGCAAAGATATGCAAGAAATACAGTAAACCGTGATCAAGCAAATGTTAGAAATACAGAAGGAACAGGAAATTGAAGAAAATAATGAAATAATGGTAATCTTTGCAATCTATGTAATTTTTCAATGTATCAAATGGGGGATCGTGGAAGTAAACATTACAATACAGCGCTGCATTCTCTATTGCTTTTTTGTTTTCTCTTTTAATAATTTACTGAGTTACTTTGCTATATTACTTCAACAAAAAAGAGGGGGGACCAAGGAGCTTTTACAAGGTCCAGTGTCCATGCTCCATAATTGAATATGTATACCAAAAAGGGGACACTGTTCCTAATGCAAGGTGCAAAAAGTCACCCATGCATAGGGGTGAAAAAAGTCACCCATGTGAGGAAAAGGAAAGAGGAATAAGAAACAGAAATCCTAGGTGAAGGGCCCCACCAATGATAGGGAAACCATTGTGTTGTCCTCTGTTGCCCTCACACACCTCAGAAGGTGTCATGCTTCATCATTGGGCAGTTGCTCCTCGTAGGGCCGGCGCTGCAATTCCCTACGGGTCCCCCGAAGGGTCTCTTTATCGGAGGACAACACAATGGTTTCCCTATCATTGGTGGGGCCCTTCACCTAGGATTTCTGTTTCTTATTCCTCTTTCCTTTTCCTCACATGGGTGACTTTTTACTTTGCTATATGAAAAATGTTAGACATGTTAGTGCTACATTCAGGTTTGAAGGATGTGGTTCGGAACAATAGACTGGACAGCAACCTGCAGAGATATAGGAATCAAGTTGCGCAAGGAAGAGTGGCAGCTGACACTGGTGACAAATAACCACTGTACAGGTATTCTGAGAGACAATGGAACAACAATTCTGGGAAAATAGGAAGGAGAGGGGACTGGTCCGCAAAACAACTGATGTCCTAGAGCATAAGGTCATATGGGTTGCATTTCAGCAAAGCAACATGCATTTTTAAATTTCAGGCCAGTGAGATCGAGTTGGACCGTGGTCAAGGAAATGATTAGTTAACAATGAATTATTCATATCCAGAAAATGGAAAACATATTTTACTGCCACACTGATGTAGAGTTCCTTGTTCTTAAATAACAAATAATAATCAATTTGAAGGGTGATGTGGACATGCACATCATGTATTTAGTAATGAAACAGAACTAGTGCGACATGTACTTGATGTTTATCAGCTGTGAAAACTCATGTTTTTTCTATTGAGAATTTGAGAATGTATAAAAATGTTAATGCTTCAGTAATTGAGAGAGCTCTTAGAGTGATTCTTACCAGAATGAACTCCAATGACCATTGCAGTTTTTATTAAAATACTTCATGCTGTTACCAGAGGACTCCTGAAATGTATTGAGGGAGGAAGATGTTGTTTTCTTCTACAGCAGTTGTGTTAGTTTATAATTACTGGTGGCTAGCAAAGTCTTAACTAAGTAGTAATAAGAAGATTAGAGGCAGTGTTTTTATACATGTAGTGCAGGCTTTTCATTTTATAAACACATAGTAGGTCATCTATGACAATAGAAATGCTCAACATCTCCCCGAACCAGAATTGCATTAACCATATGTTGTAAATTGGTCTTAACCAAATTTAAATTATGCTTCTGTCATACAAGTAATTTCAGGAATTTTGTATTACTCTTGTTTCATGAAATTCTCAATATTATGCCATATTGCATAATTTTGCGGAGTTCGTAGTGCAAATTTACAGCAAATGCACAGGAAAACAGCTTTTGTTCACAATGCTCTTCTTTAAATGCATCTTCACACCAGAATTTGCCACAAGGATGCATTTGACACTAATATTTGACTCAAAATGACAGAATTTTATTTTGTGCAATTTTGCCATATTTTCACATAATTACGCAAAAGTAGATCATGCCAAATTTTACACATCCCTAATTTTTTTAAGGAAAATGTTTCCATATATATTGATTAAACATCCACAGTGATACAGTGCATGGCATTCTGAAACAAAGCGCCTAGAGTTAGAGTTTGACAGATTGCCTAGTCCATCAAACCGTAGCAGATATCCTCATTTCCCAGAACCATTATTTCTCAGCAGCAGCAAGCCTCATCTGCGCCTTTTGGAAAATTGTGCTCTGCTGCTTGCTTGTATTATATCTGAATGCCTGTCTTTGTTCTTCCTTTGTAACACTTTTTTCTTTTTGTGCACTGTAGATACACCACCAACCTGAAGCATTCTGACAGAAAAGGGAAAAAGGAGACTGTGTCAGTAACAAATGCAAGAAATGTTCAAAAAGGTCTACATCGGAGTGGTTATGGTTGTCTCATTTTTAGTTAGCTGGCAAAGTTACAGTATATATAAAGCCAAATCTTTAAGTACACTATTTGTCACACCAAAAGTCGAGGTGCCGATGGAACCACCACAGAAGAAGTTTTTATTCCTTTTTGATGAGGCTCACAAGTGCGTGGGCCGCACACCATTCCTATTGCTGTTAATACCCTCCATACCAGAAGAAGCTGCCACCCGGGATGTAATTCGGAAGACGTGGGGTAACGAGACATTGATGCCTGGCGTTGACATCATGAGGATGTTTCTTCTTGGTGCTCCTCAACCACCTGCCGTCTTTGCAGCTAAGCAGGCCTTGTTGAGGAATGAGAGTGCTACATTTGGAGACATCATACAGCAGGACTTCATGGACACATACAACAACTTGACCTTGAAGACCACGATGGGCATGGAGTGGATGGCCACCTATTGCCCCAATGCCACCTATGTCATGAAAATTGACTCCGACATGTTCTTCAATCCATTATTCCTGGTGAACCATCTTCTCCAGCCAAACCTTCCTGCTAAGAAGAACTACTTCACTGGCGCTGTCATAAGGCAGGCCAGGCCTTTTCGTAACCAAAAATCAAAATGGTTTGTGTCAAGCGATGTCTACTCCAAAGATGTTTACCCCACATACTGCTCAGGAACAGGGTATGTGCTTTCAGGTGACCTGGCTGCAAAGATTTACCACATTGCTCCTGAAGTGACACCCATCAACATGGAGGATGTATTCATGGGATTGTGCTTAGAGAAACTGCAGATACAGATCGCCAATTCCCCAAATTCTATCTTTAATATGTATCGTATAGGGTATGAGCGGTGCAAGTTTACCAAGTTGATCACAGTGCATCATTACACAAAGGAGGATATTGAACATCTCTGGCCAGATTTTGTGGATGCACTAAAGAGCTGCTGAGCTTTGCACAAACAAAAACCAACTGGAGGATACTATTTTGGCCAAATATGAGACCTCAAAAAGCCATGCCAAACTAAAGGAGTTAGAAGAATCTGCATGTAGGCTCTTACATTTGGACATCAGCTGGGCAGATTAAAAATTGCACTTTCAATGAATTACTTATAGGTTAATGATGTATGCACTTTCAGGGAGATTAGACAACACAACAATATTGGATGGAAATCGTCAAATCAAACTGAACATTGGTATCTGCTCAGAATGAATTTCAGCAGTCTTGGCCACACACTAATACGGACAATCCAGCCTGAATCACCAATCCGTGCTGAATGAGTACAATGGCCCCCAAGATGTGTTTCAGCCATTCTGTGCTTCATCAATGAAGTGCATCAAGGAAGACTCTGTACATAAGTGATGGATGGAAATGCTTGAATTCATTTTAAACACAGATAATTAATTACTCAGGGTTCATTTGATTCCATCATTTTTATTCATTTGTATGGTTGGAGAAAGGATCCAATCATATCAATTAGGTCCTCCCTGAAAGGGGGAGGTTAAGAATGAACTGATACGCTATATAGGCCATACTGAACCGGATCGCAAGCAAACCCAGACATATGTCAATTCCATTGCCGCACCTTACCGAAATGTGGCATGAGCTTGAGAGATATGTGTTGACATACATGTGTCACTTAGGTTCACTCATTAAGACAGCACACATAAGTGATGAATTGAAATGCTTGATCCTGTCTAAATCGCTGGCAATGACCAAAGGACAATCCATTCCATAATCTAAGTTCATCTGTGATATTACAGATAGGGACCAACTATACAAAATGTTCTTGGCCCCTTTCCTATGGGAACCATCCAACTTAATCGCTAGCCCATCTTCCCCTCTAAAAGGGATCACAAGCAATCCCTGGCATAATTCAGTTTTATTTGGGCTCACTAGTGATGTACAGCTTGAGCAGCAGCAGCTAGGGACTTTTCAAGGCTGTGTGATATAAAACTTGTGGGTGAGTGTGACTTAGTGAGGGAAGCGAGTGATGCCACTGATGTTATAGGGGTTCGCGAGGAGGGTCATTTTGAAGCTAATTTTGTTAAATAATATAAGGAAAAAACAATAAGCAATTCTGAAGGTGTAGTCTTAAAATACTTTAAATCCTGAAAGAGTGCCCCATACATTGCAGCATTACATATTTTAAACAGTTAATGTAGAGTGCAAATTGTTAAGGTTCATGGGGCTAGATATCCAAAAGTAGGAATAGTGATTACCTAATTGCAATTTTTTGCAAATTGCAATTATGAAATCACTATTCCTATTGTATAAAAATCTTTTGAGTTTCATTACTCATCGCAAAATGACCTACCTCATAAATATTAATGAGGTAGGTACCAATTTGTTACCCAATGGGATTCGCTGTCATTACAGGGATGGTGGCCTGATGGGGTCAGCAGACCACTATGGCTGTGATTGCTTTTAAATAAACCAATCTTATTTTTTTTAACACAGCCTGTTTTTCTTATAAGAAGCTTTGAAGTTTCATTTTTTAAGTGAGGCAGTGGACCATTGCATGCTCTTAAAAAATATTTTTCCAACCGGTAAATTGCAAATGCTAAGCAATTGAGTTTCAGTTGCAAAACATTTGTATATACCATTCCAATTCGGTATTAGGAAGGGACACTCTCAGCACACCCCTTCCAAATACCGAATCGTAAAATCCAAATTGTGATTTGGTAGCAAGTTACCAAAAATCAAATTGAATTTTGTACATCACAAAAAGCATTTTTGCACTCACAAACATTTCAATGGCCGTTTGCGAGTGCAAAAATGCTTCATACATCCAGCCCTAAATTATCTTACAATGGCGGTTCTCCAGCAGGCATTGCCAAACTTTGCTCTCATCTGTGACAGGGATGGGACTTCATTCCTCAAACTTCCTTGCAGCAGGCGGTGCCAGATGGCTACAAATTATGCTTGAAAGTGCCATAAGGATCCCGCAATGCGGGTGTGAACAACAGCAGTTTCCTCAGCCTGCATTGCCAAACTTTGTTTTCTCCCATGACTGCAGTGGGACTACATCCCCCAGCCACCCCTGCAGCAAGCGGAGCCAGAGGGCTATAGATCATGCTTAAAAGAGTCATAAGGATCCCACCGCACGGGACGCACACCAGTGTGTGCCCGGGTGAAGAGTGGTCCAATGCTGGGCCCGTCTTCACCGTCATAGACTGGTTGGGCCACCCCTCATGGCAGGGGCTGGTATTAATTAGTACTGGTGATTCTATCTGTCAAGTTTGCTTTGCTCCGCTGCCTTGGCTTGATGATCTGCGCTCACTGTGCACCTTAGTCAGAAATCATGGGTAAAAGGAAACAGATTGGGGATAAGACAGTGGAACTACAAAGACTCACTTGGGCACTTCGCTTGATCCATTTTTAGCCTGTGCTGTAGGTGTCATCGCTAAAGAAATTGACTTGGCAAAGAGGCGGTTGTCCCTCAATCAGGGCGTGGGGCTGAGCAACCCAATATCGAGTCTGGCACCTCATCTCCTCGAAGTCTTTGATATTGGTTCCAGTAATTTTGACAGTTTACCTCTTGCTGCTGCCACAGCTCAAGCCCTTCTGTTCTCCCCTGGTAATCTATCAAAAACTCTTCTGAACTGTGCTGCTCCTACAACACTTAGGGGCAGATTTACAATAACTGGCGCATACCCAGGGATGCACCAGTTATTGTTTTTCACGGCTCCGCCACCATGGATGCACCATGCATGACGCATCTGTGCCGTAAAGGCGGCGCATTGCTGGAGTTGCGTTGCGCGACGCAGCTACAGCAAGGCTCTAGGGTGCCCTATCTTTCAAATACTGCGTCAATCCTTACACCTGCTTCAAGCAGGTGCAGGGTTTTGACGCAGCATGGGCTCAAAAGTGACTGAGGAGTGAAATCTTGTAGATTTCACTCAGCCACTTTTAGGAGGCGTTCCTGCGCCGGAAAGCCCCCCCCCCCCTGTGCAGGAACGCCTACTTCTGGCGCAGGGCTTTACAACATGACGCATCTCCCAGATGCGTCACATTGTAAATACCCCGCAGCATGGAACTGGTCTTGCGCCGCCGCTGCGTCACAAAAGTGACGCAACGGTGGCGTAAATGAGGCGCAAGGGGCTTGTAAATCTGCCCCTAATCCTTGCCGTCCCTGAGGTACAAAGAAGAGAAAAACAAAACAGGGTGTTGTATCTTTGTAGGCTCCAAAACATAGATCAGCTGCTCATTCTGCAGACAATTTCTGTACTCTGGCAGGGCCCACATCATTGCAGTCAGAGACAACACCCCCAATCACTGGTGGGGGAATGGCGCAATGTCAAACTTTGATTGGGTGAGCGCCATGGAGAAAGTCAAATCTATTGCGACTTCTTCAATTGTTTCCCTGGTGGATAAAATACGATCACTAGAGGACATTATTTTGGATCTTTCAAGTAAACTCAATGTATTGTTTTCTCATCCAGTATCTAACCAGCCCCCTGTTCAACTCCTCGATGCCCAGCAATGCCAGCATCAACTGGGTCGCTTCAGTTGCCGCTAGATGTACTGGTCACCCATGGCCCCTGTCATCCACTGGTCCACTTTCCACAATTGCTAACTAGGATGCATCCGTTAGTGGGGGCAGAGAATATGAGAACTTTGAGATCTGGATCAGATGGTTATAGTTAGCAGGAAAAGGAGGGATTACTAAACCCCAACCAAGCAGCGCCCCAAGCAAAAACCTTATATAAATGCCCACTCCGCACTCAGCCATGCCTGGATTTGCCCTCTGATTGTTGTCCATATGTTACAGTAATGATTGGAGTCCCGTCTTTTCCTCCAATTGGGGATGAGTCGTTTCTACAGCTTAAAACAAAGTGGGCCACTGGTTGTCTCAACATTCTAATTTTTCCATTTCTGAGTACCATGACACTCTACTAGTGAGGAGAGTTGAGTGGATTGGTTCCTCATCAAAGCACATAGAAGGAGACTGTGTTATCATAGCTGTATAACTGTAGACAATTGGGCAGGGCCCAGCGAGTAATCCAATCTGGATCCAGTGGAGAAGTGTGGCTCAATGGTTAGAGCGGCAGACCTTGATGCAGAGGTCTAGCCCGGGACCAGGGTTCAATTCCCCGCCTCGACGGGTCTTGGGCTCAAAATTCCATGGACATGATAATTCTCACCTCGGTGCCTATTCCAATCATGGAGTCCCACTCTGCAACTCTGGGCAATCGCTTGCTTAATCCCCACAACGCTAAGGATGCCTGGTCTCCACCTTGGGGTTGCCCAGGAGTGGACACCTCACAGGGAAAGCCAGGATGGGTTCCACAGCGGTATTCGTACAAGCGCCTTGAGACCCTTGCGGGTGAGTAGTGCGCTATACAAGTATCAATTTACATTTACAATCAGCAAGCTTGAAGCAGCTGTCAGTGTTGTTCCCCTAAGTTTTTTCTACAAACCTGCTCCTCCCAGACAGTGGTCTGTAAAGGCTCTTTGCCTGCATGATTGGATGAGCCTGGGTTTTTTTAAGTCTCCACTGCAAACAGATACTTCCCCATGACTGGTTCTTGATATTAACAATTGAAGCTTTCTGTCACTGGGAGAGGGTGGGTTGCTAGTCCTTAATGTATTTAAGGGTATGAATTCAAGCTTGTATCTTATACTAGGTCGGATTTAGAAGTGGGTACAGAACCTTGATTGTGGAAACAGAAGAGATAAGGGCTGCCCTGTGTCAAGTAGGAAGAGCGGCCCTTGTCTTGCTCAACCTATCTGCAGCATTGGATGCGGTCAATCACGAACTGTTGATTGACTGTCTTCACACTATAAGGATCACAGGGGCTGCACTTGCCCTCCTGAGATCCTTTCTGTCTGGGCAAGAACAATCTGTTGCGGAGGACTTTGTCTCCGCACCCTTTCTACTATTGTGTGGAGTGTCACAAGGATGCTTTTTTAGCCCAGTGTAAATTACATAACTACATGCATGCAGTGAGCAATGGGACGAATAACAACTGGATGGAATTAAATTCTGAGAAGACGGAGGTTATCCTGTTTGGATATCAGGTCGCTTTCTGGTCCTCGTATTGGGGGCTGCAGGAATTGGGAACTCCTCTGATTCCAGTGAGAAAAGCTAGGAATCATGGAGTGATAGTAGATAATAATCTTACCGGAGTGATCAAGTCAATGTTGTCATCTCTGCATCCTTCAATAAACTAAGGACTATATAAAAAAAAAATCCTCCCATATATTTCGCTTGATTCACAGAAAACAGTAGTCACCTCACTAATACTATCAAAAATAGGTTATGGCGATGGCCTTTAGCTAAATATGTAGCAAAAACTACTGAATACATTTCAAACATTACAAAATACGTCAGCATGACCACTGCTAGGGATTCCCAAATTTCACTCCGTCTCTCAAGCCATTCGGAAATTACATTGGCTGCCAGTCAGGCAAATGATCAGTTTTGAGGTCTTATGCATTGCCTATAAAACATTACATGACATGGGCCCGGAATATCTCAAACAGACCTTCAAGTGGTACTGTCCAAGCAGGACCCTGCACTCCTCTGGGGCACAAAGCGGTATAATCCCCAAGTTCAAACTCTCCCTGTGTGATGGAAGAACTTTTTTTATCTGCACAGCTAAGGTGTGGAACTCCTTACCTTTGCTTGTCAATTCCATGATCAGCCTGCTATCCTTTAGGAAAGCATTAAAAACATGATTATTTGGGAACCTTTAAGCTTTCTCCTAATCTGCACATGCAGAGAAGGCCAAAAGACAACTCTGGGTATTTGAGCGCTTTAGAAGTATGTTTAACATAACATACTACCTCCTGTAGTTGATGTTATTCAGCATTCCTTTATTCCAACACCCACTGATGTACTTGTGGCCATTGGTTCTATTCATACAAAGAATGCCTCTTGGAATCTTGAGGGTATCAAGAATAATCTCTCCTGCCCTGATTGGTGTAAATTTGTTAGAGGATATAACATTTATCTGTTTCAAGAGACATGGGCTCGATCTTCCCAGTTTCAGGCTGGTTTTGCGTGTTCTGGCTGACCTTCTTCATCATCAGGGAAAGGCAGGCCTTCAGGAGGTCTTATAATTTGGATCACAAAAACGTTGTTCTGTGCACTCAAAGTCATCAATGTTGGCTCCTCGGATGTTCTGTGTGGCTTAATCTGCAGTTCTCTTCTGGGGAAACTAACATAATTTATGTTAATTGGAGGCCCGGGGGTAGTTATGTCTATTTAGGTATCATTGATTCGATTAATGCCCACCTGCTATCTCTCCTCCGAGGCTATTTTAAAATTGTGGCAGGCGATTTGAATTGAAGTTTTGAGGCCCTCTGTATTGATTCCAACACCCTAAATTGTGAGGAAGTCGGAGTTTGGGCGGTGCCTGTACTTTCCCTTCCACCTATTATTAAGTGGTCAGCTATTGCCCCACAGTTATATGCTTTCTCATTAAGCAATGGCTTACGAACTGGTAGTGGGAAAGCGTTATCTGACACCTAGGGGAGGCATACTTTAAATCGTCAGGGCCCCACTAGCCTTATTGATTATATCCCGTTGGCTATTAGATTATGGCCTTTCATGATATGGAGATGATCCTTCGGCAGGATATTGATGGCATTGCTTTGGTTCTTACCCTGGGAACACTGGTTATATTAAATCTAGTCCTAATAATAAACCTTCTGATAGGAGGCTCATGCCCTCAAGTAATTGTAGAAGGCTAACAAGGAGCACAGAGGTTGACTCTCTGGATATCCGGAGGCAGATTTATTAGGTGGTCGCTTGTGGGCTGGATGTTGTGCAGACTTTGGGGGTGACACCGTGTGACTCTGCCTCCTTAGCGAGCCAAACTGATATTCATAACTCAATGTTAGGTTCACTTAAGAAACTGTTCTTAGTCGAATGCAGGTCTCTTCCAAAAAGGATAAACAAGGTATCCTGGTATACGAGAGCATGAGAAACTGCAAGACATACCTTAACTGAAGATATTGATGGTGGAAATAGGCTTTTAATTGAGGAAGCCCAGTCCCTATATAAAGCATTGATATCAAGGGCCAAGAGAGACTGAGAATTGGCTAAATGGGAGACTCTGTTATCACCAGTCAAGGGGAAAGACCATTGCTCCTTCTGGCGCAAATTGACCATTAGGGGCATGGAGGCTGTCACCAGCTGTGGACCAATTTTCTGGATTATACATGCATGATGTGGATGTGTACCTTGGTAAGTGTGGACCAGCAGGGTTATTGGCTTTAGGAATGGATAGCTGGGCAAATGATATTCACCTAGGCAGTGTAGGTATAGTTCACACCAAACGCTTGGTAGCAGAGCCATTCATCGCTGAAGTGAGTGGCTGTAGAGTTGGTACGTATGTGGGTGCTTGTATAACCAGCCAGGGTGTGTGCAAGATCATGCCCATTTCTGCCAGTGAAGTCAGCAATGCTATTGATTGGATTATTCCTAGTAAAGCGCAAGGTTTGGACAAGGTTCCGGAGGACCTTTTTTAAGGTAGATAAAGATATTTGGTGCTCCTATTTTGTTCTGTTTTTTAATGCTGTACTGGGCGGTTCCCCCATTCCCACTTCTTGGATGGGGACCAAGATAATTGTGATTTTCAAAAAGGGCTAAAGGTCGCTTCCTAATTGATAGTACACGGAAACTTTTCAGTTAGATTATTTTGGAGAGAGATTGCCTGTGTGGATGGAAGAATTGAATTTCCTGACCCCCCCTGTATATGGCCTTCAACCCCTGCCCGATGGCCCGCTCACATCCTGCTCTTAATGGTGTCCCCTTGGAAAGAGTGTGTACATTTGATTATGTAGGGGGTTTTCACCAGACGCTGTTTGTTTGCTGTGGGGTTTTGGTCTCGCTGCTTGCTCTCCCGTGGCCAGGCTTGGCTCCGCCCCCCGCTCCTCTGGGCTTCCACTCACCGTTGACCGGCCGGGCTTGGCTCTGCCGGTCCACCTCCTGCTGCCTACAAGCCCCAGGATCCCTTGGGGCAGGACGACTCAACTGCACGCGCCAGGAGGCGCATAAAGACCCGCCTGGGGCCGAGTTCCCCGGTGTTCACCAGACGCTGTTTGTTTGCTGTGGGGTTTTGGTCTCGCTGCTTGCTCTCCCGTGGCCGGGCTTGGCTCCGCCCCCTGCTCCTCTGGACTTCCACTCACCGTTGACCGGCCGGGCTTGGCTCCACCGGTCTACCTCCTGCTGCCTACAAGCCCCAGGATCCCTTGGGGCAGGACGACTTAACTGCACGCGCCAGGAGGCGCATAAAGACCCGCCTGGGGCTGAGTTCCCCGGTGTTCACCAGACGCTGTTTGTTTGCTGTGGGGTTTTGGTCTCGCTGCTTGCTCTCCTGTGGCCGCGCTTGGCTCCGCCCCCCCCCGCTCCTCTGGGCTTCTACTCACCGTTGACCGGCCGGGCTTGGCTCCGCCGGTCCACCTCCTGCTGCCCACAAGCCCCAGGATGCCTTGGGGCATGACGACTCAACTGCACGCACCAGGAGGCGCATAAAGACCCGCCTGGGGCCGAGTTCCCCGGTGTTCACCAGACGCTGTTTGTTTGCTGTGGGGTTTTGGTCTCGCTGCTTGCTCTCCCGTGGCCGCGCTTGGCTCCGCCCCCCCAGCTCCTCTGGGCTTCCACTCACCGTTGACCGGCCGGGCTTGGCTCCGCTGGTCCTCCTCCTGCTGCCTACAAGCCCCAGGATCCCTTGGGGCATGACGACTCAACTGCACCCGCCAGGAGGCGCATAAAGACCAGCCTGGTCTCTCACCCCGCGAGGTCGCACGCGGGTCGCGCCGGGAGAAGCCCGGGACAAGGGCGGGACTGTCTGTGGCTGTCAGGGGCCAAAGGAGGCCGGGCCGGGGGCCCCCCCGACATCAGATTTGTGGCAAATATTAAGTAAGACACTAACTCATCATCAGTGACAACTATGTTTTGATATGATCTGTGTTAGTTGACCTGTGTTTCAGTATATGTAACATAACACTCCCTGAAATCGATACTATCTTTGCACCTGACCTGAGCCTGGTAAAACATTGTTTAGAAAAATGAATCTACGCCCAAGCACAAGCAGGAAATCCCTGGTGGGAGGGTCGGTTCGAGGGACTTTAGATCAGTTTATAACAAGGGCCGCTAATGTACTGGAACACGAGATAGCCATAACTGAGCGTCGTTTATCCTCAGAACCTTTGTACAATAAACGCTGTCTCTGGGTTCTATTCAGCTAGCTATCACCCCACCAAAATTAGGCACGGAAAGGGACTCAAACGGCGACATTGGTATTCCCTTACAATTACAAGACCAAAGCGTATCATCTGACACAAGTAGGGAGTCTGATATTGATGATTCAAATATAGAACCCCCAATAATAATTAGCTCCAAGGGGGACAATCATCCCAAGCCTATTCTGAAGACGAACACAGATAACAACTCATTGGGGCCAGGGCAGGTAAATAAAAGGAAGCGCCGGAGGAACTGTCACACGGGCAGGCTTGCTAAAACTGCCAAAACGGTCTTAAGCCCCGAAGGGACCAAGAAAAGAGGCTAAGAAAACACAGCCTCATTACCTACCCCCATCTCCTAACAAGACTTAATGGGAAACATTGAACAATCAGTTAAATCCCTTGTGGAGAGAGTAAAAAGAATGACTGAACAACTGGGGTCTTTAGAGGAAGCAATAGCAACAAGCACTAAATTATTCAGGGATCTGGCAGCCCACAAACCGAATCCGACTCCATGCGTGCCACCGACAGGGGGGAAAACAATTAATCTAGCGAATAGCGAGGACACTGCATCCCCTTCGCACAAGAACAATCTGGCCCCTGCGGAATTAGATAGTGCACATACACGTGCTAGGGAAGGAAGAGAGCGAGGACTTCCAAGTAAACCGGATGACAAACTCGGAAAATCTGTCAGGGACCATCCCTTAGCTAAGAATGTAAGAGGAACCTTGCAACAAATAGACCTACCACCTGAAGCGACACCATATGTCATAGTTCTCACCGGGGTCCCCGAACTGGCAGCCGGAAAAATAGAAGGCTACCCAGAACTTAAAAACAAAGTAGTCCACTGGCTTCGAAATAACAGGCCTCTACCGCCCAATATAGATGGTGAAATCTTGCATGTAAGAAGATTGGGCTGGGTGGGGCGTAGACCAAAAGACACACAGGGGGATGTTATTTTTATTAATTTAAGGGATCGTAGGGTAATTGCACACATTAGAGATTAGTATCTGGAAAGTGGCAGGGGGGAATATCTACCCGTGATTTAAGTTATTTCTACCCCCAATCTCTGCTGAATGCAGTAGGCCCCAGTTTTAACATCCCAACTTTCAATCGATTTTCTATGTTGTCTGGTCTAGAAGAGGTGGACTGACTTATTAAAGGGCCACCTAGGGAGCACCATGTATTTAAGTATATTGATACATTAGCGGCCCCTAAGGGAGTGCTTGATAGGGAGCAAATCAAACCAATGGATCACTGTAGAAGCAAGAAGGGTGACACCAAGATTTCTCGCCCTACTATGGGCCAGACTGATAATATGAGGGAACCAACTCCCGATGCGAATTACAGGCTAGAATCATGCTCTACTGTCCAGTGCATCGTACCTGTTGCTCCAACAGGGACCCAAGCGATGCCTGGTAATACCCCCTTAGGTAGTCAGTCGCAGGCTACTGAGTGCACTAGTAACATCATAACAGCACAATCACTGGTTTCCTGGAATATTGCAGGACTTAAGAGCAAACTAATGTCCTTAGACTGGTTAGCATTTATAGACACATATACAGTCATATTACTCCAGGAAACATGGCAGTTGACGCCCCAGTTTAGGCAGGGGTATTTGAATTTATTTATCCCTGCAATCCAAACTACAAGATGCAGGCCCATGAGGGGCTTAACAACCTGGGTCAAACAGAATGACAGGTACAGAGCTACTCAGTTGGACTCTGGCTGTAATTACATCCTTATCATTAGGTTACAGCGCCCGAATTGTAGAGATCTGTACATTTTTAATGTATATGCAAGAGGTAAACCAGGAGGTAAACCCTCAGAGATAGTTTCCAAGCTGGGCTCCCATCTTGATAACTACAATGGTAAAGCGAACTTGCTGATTGCGGGAGATTTCAATTGTTGTTTTGAACCTCTAGACCAAAATGATATTGATTTAGCAATGGAGGAAGACCTCACTTGGCATATCCAGCAACTGACTATTCCTCCCATTAAACGATGGACTCAGGCTGCACTTCAGCTCAAAGCCCTATGCCTAGAGCAGGGACTAAGGGCTGTAAATGGCAGGACTAGATCGGACAAAGAGGGGGAACCAACTTTTGATAATGGGGTGCGTAGCAGTCGAATAAACTACATACTTGTCAACCTAGAGTTTTGGACATCAATCCAAGATGTGGCCATTGTAAAAAGAGTTGAGAGTGACCATAATCCTCTGAGCTTAAAATTGGACTTGCACAGAGGCAAGCAGACTGACCCTAGCTTAACAACTACTGATATATTTCCCACAAATGACACCCGGAGGGTGAAATGGACGGAATGTCTCCTGAAACAGGAACACATTACCGCAATGGGTGAACTAGCTGTAAGGGCATCCATGGAGCTTCAGGGATGCACAACAGATCAGGATCTTATGCCTAAGGTTGTTCCAATCCATTCAACTCTTTTTTAATAGTCCTAAAAACTTTCTTATTCAGGAGGTTACTGGATCCAAACGAAGTTATAAAAAGCAGGCAGATTCCTGGTATGGCAAAAGTTGTAGTGATGCATATAAATCACTAGCGGTGGCTGTAAGATCGAAAAATAGGGACATAATACAAGATGCAAGGCGTAAGTATAAACTTACCGAGCGGGAAGCAAAACAATCCTGGGATGAACAATACTGGCAAGAGTTATACAATGCAAGCAAAACTAGAAATATGGCAGGTTTTTGGGACCTGGTTAAATGGGGCAAGGGGTGCCCCAGGGTCCATCCGCAAAACCATGTCTCCCCAGAACTGTGGGTGTCGCATTTTAAGATGCAGTTTGCATGCCCGGTTTCTGATATGGGGATAAGCTTTAACATCTCCCCCACTGACGTAACTCTTACACCACTACAATTTAGTATAAAAGAAGTTGAACATGCTCTAAATTCTGTCCCAAAGGGTAGAGCACCAGGGCTGGATTGCATACCCGCGGATCTCTTTATACACGGAAACAGGTATGGGCACCGTATATAAAGTCCCTTGTAAATGTCATCGCTAAAGGCTCCTGTGAGAAGTTGGCCTGATATATGATGTTTCCAATTCTGGAACCACCTTGTATCAGTCCAAACAATCCCTTATGGTGTCTGGTTGTAAGTCAACCCTATTAGACAAGCTATCCTAGGGGTAGCATGGACTAAGCAGCCTTAAAGGCTTAACTTAAGAGGTCGTGTTAAGCGAGCTGTTTTACCACATACAATCCTGTAATATCAAATGAAAGGACACCACACAAGTATTTATTATAAAAATATATGTATTCATTACTAAAAACAATCCCCAGTATTCTTTTGAACAAAGGGGCACAAGCGTTAAATCAAAAGCACAGTGTAACATACAAAGTTGCACAATTTTGGATGAGGCCAAGGGGCCACTCAAACCATATACTAAAAAAATGGTATAAGAGGGACCATTCGATCAGTGGTTAGGCCTAGGGCCTAGGGAATCGCTGGGAGCAGTCGGGACAAGCAATGCTAAAGTCGGGAAAAGCCCGCGGGATTCGGGTGCAGTGCAGGAAGCGCACGCATGCATCAAGGTTAACCAATGGTGCGTAAAAGTTACAAAGTTAAAGTTTAAGAACACTTCCGCTGAACCTAGAGGAACAAAACTTAAGACACAGACCCTAGAGGTGTGTACCAGTGTGGGAACACCAGCGTTGCAATGTTACCTCACCCACAGGAAGTGGGTGCACAGGGTCGAAGTTGAGTCGGGTTTCGTCACGCAGGCTCTTGGTGCTTGGAGCTGAAAGGGCTGCAGGCGAGGTGAAGGAGAAGTGTCCGGTGGAGTCCAAGGGTGGACTCGAGTCGAAAAGTACCTGAAAGCAGAGGGGACAGAGTCTGGGTCACTCAGCAGTGGAACCAGGACGGAACCAGGCAATGTCGGGCGCAATCAGGTGGTTGTCGAGGAGCTTCTCTCCGCTGTCACGTGGGCTCTGGGGCATCTACGAAGTCCAGGAGCAGGTCACGATCTGTCCCACGCAGGCTCTCACCGTCGGCGCTGTCGGTTTCAAGATTGGAGCAAACAACACTTGGCAAAAGCAATCCACGCGGAACTGGAAGATTGCTTCTCACTCAGACCAGGAGGGTCAGAGTGGGGGCTCCTTTTCAGGGGAGCTGGTGCAAATCGTCAGCACAGGGGCCACAAGCCAGCTGGCAAGGGACTGGCCAACGCGTTGAGCCAAAAGAAGCAGAAGGGCCCCACGCAGCACTCGTCGAGTGTGGAGGGCTGACCTTCGGTGCAAGAGTGGATCAGGGTTGGGGCTTCTCAAACCCCGTTGTACAGCTTCGAGGGTCACTCGTGGGCTGCACGGTCAGCGTCTCGTGGTCTTTCCAAGATGGCGTGCCCCACGCTTCCGGTCGCCTCCACGGGTCTCAGCTCTGCAGGGACTGTGGATCGGGCTGTTAGAAGGCAGGCAAGCTTGATCTCGTCGATCTCTGTCGCTCGAGTTCCGGCGGGAACTGCAACAAAGCAGACGTCGAGGTGCTGGGTGGTGCCTGTTTGCACAGGGTGGTCACTCCTTGACCACAAGGGAGATTCTTCAGTCTTCTACGTCGAGTAGGATGTCGAAGGGTCCAGAGTTTCGTTTCTTATGTTTCATCAGGATAATCTGAAGTGCATTGGCACTGCTCCCACTCTTATTCGAATCTGGGGGGCTGGATTACCTGCTAGGTCCCCATCTATGGGTGGGACCCAGGAAGTGGGTGGATACAACCCCTTCCTTTGATCCAGGCCGCGCTGGCACGAGGGCTGGAGTGCCCCAGAACCGGTTTGACCGGATTATGCAAGGGGCAGTCTTGTGCTCCCCATGCAGTGTCTGGTTTTTTTCAAACCTCCCTGCTACAATCCACTATCTCCTGTCTGGGGGGTTGTAACACCGCCCTGTAACAGGAAACCCTTTGTCCAGGCCCCTTGGGATGAGTTTCGGTCAGCTTCAGGGGGTCAGACTTGTGTCTGTGGCAGAAGCATCCATTTTGTGGATCTGAGGCCCTTTTAGAAATTAACCGCATTTAAGTAAAGTAACATGTCTTACCCCTCTAGAGGGGGGAAATGCTATCCCCGTCGCCAGAACTGGCGAGGGGATAGTTTTCCAAATCGTATGACACCTTACACGACATGTTTTGATAAAGCCAAACCAAAGTTGCTATATAACCGCGAGGATTATAATGCACTTAATAGTATATGGTATGGCATTATCCTGAAACAGCTTAGGGATTTGTTCCCGACGGCTGCAGACAGGCTCAGCTCATGCTAGAGCTCCATCTCACATTAAACCCCGCCCTCTGCCTCCAGGATTGATAAGGCCTTCCATAGGAGTGACTCACAGGTTTATATGTGTCCAGATATAGGTTTAGATATAGGTATACTATATCTAAGCAAGAGGTGATTACACCACCTTGCCCCAGCTGAGTGATCAGCCAGTTGTGTCAATTTAAGAACCAGCCAGGGGTGGCAAAAGATATGCTGCAGCCCCTGGTAGGCCTTGGTGGCTCCTATGCCCTGAGCACCTATAGTGCATGGTACAGGGGCTGACAAGGAGTCCATTTCCAATTGTGGTATGTACCTATAGCACATGTATTAATAATTTAGAGAGAGAACAGCAGGCTGGGGGTCTGATTAGCAGGCCCACAGCCTCAGTAGTCTAAAACCAGTGATGCAAAAAGCAAATATTTGGGGTGACCATACACAACCCCCCCCCCCAAACGCAGGGACATTAAACTAACCTTGACCAGATAAGTCTTCATGTTCTAAGTGGAAGTACCTGGAGAGACCATCTGCTTTACCATGGTCAGTCCCTGGGCGGTGCTCCACTGTAAAGTCCATCCCCTGTAGGGAAATGGACCACCTGAGCAGTTTGGGATTTTCACCCTTCATCTGATTGAGCCACAAGAGGGGCTTATGGTCTGTCTGAACTAGGAAGTGAGTTCCAAACAAGTAGGACCTCAACTTCTTCAGGGCCCAAACCACAGCAAAGGCCTCCCTCTCAATGGCTGACCAACGTTTCTCCCTGGGGGTCAGCCTTCTGCTAATAAAAGCAATGGGCTGGTCTTGACCATCTTGATTAAGTTGTGAGAGCACAGCTCCCACCCCCAACTCAGAAGCATCTGTCTGTACAATGAACTGTTTGGAGTAGTCAGGACTCTTCAGGATAGGTGCAGAGCACATGGCCTTCTTCATGTCATCAAATGCCTTCTGACAGCTAACTGTCCATTGAACCTTTTTTGGCATCTTCTTGGACGTCAAGTCATTTAATGGTGTCACAATGGACCCATAGTTTTTCACAAACTTTCTGTAATACCCAGTCAGGCCCAAGAAGGCTCTGACTTGTGTCTGGGTAACTGGAGGAGCCCAGTCCTGTATGGTCTGGATTTTGCTCTCCAGTGGTTGAACCTGACCCCCACCTACTAGGTGGCCCAGGTACACAACCTTACTCTGCCCTATCTGGCACTTAGTAGCCTTGATAGTCAGGCCTGCCTTTTGCAGGGCCTCCAGAACATTCTTCAGGAGGATCAGGTGATCCTCCCAGGTGGAGCTAAAGACAGCACTATCATCTAGATATGCTGCACAAAAGTCATCCAACCCAGCAAGGACTTGATTCACCAACCTTTGGAAGGTAGCAGGTGCATTCTTCAAACCAAAGGGCATCACCACAAACTGATAATGTCCACTGGGGGTAGAGAATGCTGTCTTGGCTTTTGACTCCTCAGCTAGCCAGTAGCCAGCTGTCAAATCAAATGTGCTCAGAAACTTGGCAGAAGCCAATCTGTCAATGAGCTCATCTGCTCTTGGAATGGGATGTGCATCTGTCCTAGTGACAGCATTGAGACCTCTGTAGTCCACACAAAACCTATTTTCTCTCTTTCCATCTTGGGTATGAGGTTTTGCCACAAGGACTACTGGGCTGGCCCATGGGCTCTCTGATGGCTCAATCACTCCAAGCTCCAACATCTTTTGCACCTCAGCCTTGATACAATCCCTGACATGGTCAGGTTGCCTGTAGATCTTATTCTTGAGAGGCAGACTGTCACCAGTGTCCACCTCATGGGTGCACCAGTTAGTCTGGCTGGGTGTGAGTGAAAACAAGTGTCTGTGGGCTTGCAAAACCTGTCTGCAGTCCATCTGTTGCTGGTCAGTGAGGCTGCCTGCCAAGGCTACTCCATCAACTGAACCATCATCAGGGTTCTGAGAAAGCAGGTCTGGGAGAGGGTCACTCTCTTCCTCCTGTTCCCCATCTGTGGCCATGAGCAAGCTCATGTCCTCCCTGTCCACAAATGCTTTCAAACGATTCACATGGAGCACCCTGTGGGGGTTCCTAGGAGTTCCAAAGTCAACCAGGTAGGTGACTTCTCCCTTCCTTTCAATGATAGGGTAGGGTCCAGTCCATTTGTCCTGGAGTGCTGCTGGGGCCACTGGCTCCAACACCCACACCTTCTGCCCTGGCTGGAAGTCAACCAGAACAGCCTTTTTGTCATGCCAAGCTTTCTGTAATTCTTGGCTGGCCTCCAGGTTTTTGGATGCTCTTTCCATATACTCAGCCATCCTTGAGCGGAGACCAAGTACATAGTCCACTACATCTAGCTTAGGCTTTTTGCGAGGTAACTCCCATCCTTCCTTCACCAAACATAGTGGACCCCTCACAGGGTGGCCAAACAAAAGTTCAAAAGGGCTGTAGCCAACCCCCCTTCTGTGGGACCTCTCTGTAAGCAAAGAGCAAGCAGGGTAAAACAATGTCCCATTTCCGCCTAAGCTTCTCTGGTAATCCTTTTATCATTCCCTTGAGGGTCTTGTTGAATCTCTCCACAAGCCCATTGCACTGTGGGTGATAGGGTGTGGTAAACTTGTAGTTTACTCCACACTCCTTCCACATTGCTTTCAAATAGCTAGACATGAAGTTAGTACCTCTGTCTGATAATACCTCCTTTGGGAAGCCCACTCTTGAGAAAACTGCAATTAGGGCTTTTGCCACCACAGGTGCTGTAGTGGTCCTCAGGGGAATAGCCTCTGGATACCTGGTGGCATGATCCACTACCACCAGTATAAATCTGTTCCCAGATGCTGTTTGAGGATCCATGGGACCCACAATATCTATTGCAACTCTTTCAAAGGGTACCCCCACCACAGGTAGTGGTATGAGGGGGGCCTTTGTTGTGCCACCTGACTTACCACTGGCTTGGCAAGTGACACAGGAGCGACAACACTCCTTGACATTTTCTGACATGTGAGGCCAGTGAAAGTGTGAAACAAGCCTGTCCCACGTTTTGTTCTGGCCTAAGGGGGTCATTATGATGGCGGATTTCCAGCATACTCCGGGCCGGCGGAAGCCACCGCCGGCCCGGAGTATGCGGGAAATCCGCCGAGGAGGCCTGAAAGACCCACCGCCAAATCAGGATGGCTGGTGGGTCTCACAATCTGTCCGCCGCTTTTCCGCCGCGGTCGGAAGGCGACCACGGCGGAAAAGCACTAACATGGCAGGCGGTGTCTATCAGACACCGCCAGCCATATTAGGATGTAGGGAAAGTAATGCTTTTCCGCGGCGGCTTTTCCGCCGTGGAAAAGCATACGGACAATCACTTTGCGGGCCCCCTGGGTGAAGGTTGCGTGGGGGGTGCACATGGGGGGTACCTATGGTACCCCCCTGCCTTTGCGTGCACGAAGCAGCAGGCACCGCGCGGTGCCTGCCGCTTTGTGCATGCAAATGCACAGCTTTTGTTTTTTACATTGCGGCGGGTGCTGCTTCAAGCAGCACCCGCCGCAATGTAAAACATACAGGATGTGACCGCCAGGGTGGCGGTCACATCCTAATTGCCACGGAGGGACCGCCGCTGCCCATGCGGACGGTCCCTCCTACTCAGGGATGGCGGACGGACGCAAGTCCGTCCGCCATCCTAATCGGCCCCTTAGTGTCCTGCAAGGGGAATATCATGGGCCAAGGTAAGAAGGAAACCCCTAAACTTCAGAGGTATGACCAACCTCCTGGTTGTGCCAGGCTTGGGGTCTCTAGCCTCTGAGTAAAGGAGTCCATCATCCCAATACACAGTATGGGTACCTTGGGCATCCCCTGCAGTCTCAGCAGCAGCCTGCTGTCTGAGGGGTTCAAGTGAAGGGCAATCTAATTGAGCCTGCCTCAGGTCTGCCCTTGAGGGTCCCCCTGTCCCCAGAAACTCAACCTGGTCAGGTTCAAGTTCCTCAGAGACAGTCTCCTCTTGGACTGCAGAATCAGTTTCCTGTGAAACCTGATCCTCAACCTGGGGCAAGGTGGAAGGCTCAGCCTTTCCTCTCTTGCTCCTTCTCTTGGGTTGTGGTTGGTCTATTGTTTCAAGATCCACCACTGGTTCAGGAAGGCACTTCTTAGCCTGAGACCTTGTCACTGCAAGGACATGAGCTGAAATCCCTCGCATTTCTGCATGAGTCCTGTACTCCACTTCTGACCAATCTGAGCTTTCAAGATCATTGCCTAACAGACAGTCTACTGGGAGGTCTGCACTCACAACAACTTTCTTTAGGCCATTTATCCCTCCCCAGGAGAAGTTCACAACTGCCACACTATGGGAAGTAGTGGAGTTGCTTGCATTGGTCACTAGGTAACTTTCACCTAGTACAATCTGTCCAGGGTCCACAAAGTCAGGTGTCACCATTGTGACACTGGCACATGTGTCCCTGTAGGCCTGAGACAGTTTCTCATTGATTAAAGGCGTCTGCCTATATTTGCCCAGGTTACTGGGACTCACTGTAGTGGACAAAGCTAAGTCCACATCATATAGGAGAACTGCCTGAGTAGGGATTCTGACTAGGCCAGATCCTACTTCAGTACCCAGGGTTAACCCTACTACACCCTTTGGCTGTGTTCCACCACTGCTTACTGAACTAGGGGGTGCAGGTGCTTTAGGAGCTGCAGTGGTGGGGACTGGATTTGTCTTGGTGCATTCACTGCCCCAGTGTGAAACTGATTTGCAGGTATTACACCAAGGTTTCTTTGGGCCATTATTCTTCTTTTTCTTGTTTCCATTTTGGGAACCACCCTCCTTATTACTATTTTGGGGGCCTGAAGACTTCCGGTCCTTTTCTTTATCTTTCTGATTTCCACCCTTCTGGTCTGTTTTCTTCTGGTCACCACCTTGGTTCTGGGGTTTCTGCTTAATCCTTGTTCTGACCCATTTGTCTGCCTTCTTTCCCAATTCTTGGGGAGAGGTCAGATCAGAGTCAATAAGGTATTGATGCAACAGCTGGTTTGTACAGGTATTAAGGATCTGTTCTCTCATGATAAGATTGTACAATCCTGTATAGTCTGAAACTTTACTTCCCTGCAACCAACCCTCCAGAGCCTTAGTGGCACAATCTACAAAATCAGTCCAGTCTTGAGTCTGTGCTTTTTGGGTGTCTCTGAACAACAACCTGTATTGCTCAGTGGTTAGGCCAAACCCTTCAATAAGAGCACTCTTCAAGACAGAGTAGTTTTTGGTATCCTCAGGTCTAACTGTGAGGAGCCTGTCCCTCCCTTTCTCTGAAAAGGAGTACCATAAAATTGCAGCCCACTGATCCTGAGGAACCTGCTGTACCATGCAGGCTCTCTCAAGAGCAGTCATCCATTTGTGGATGTCATCCCCTTCCTTGTAGGGGGCCACCATTTTTGTCAGGTTTCTATTATCATAGCTCCTGTCTCTTTCTCTAGGAATATTGCTGCCACCAGTGACATCTAAGCCACACAATTTCTGCTCTCTTGCCAAGGCAAGTCTAGCTTGAGCCAGGGCTACCTCCTCCCTCTCTATTTGGAGTTTGACAGCTCTCATCCTGGCCTTATGCTCTATCTTCTGAGAGGCAGTCATACCTCTCTGAGATTCTCTTGAGGCACTAGAAATATGGGAGTCCCCTGATGGAGATCTCACTCTTCTGTTGCCTGGGAGAATGCTCTGGTGGGATCTGGGGAGGTGCTGGCCCTCTCAATTTCCCAGTAGGTTTAAGTTGGCCTGGTTAAGCCTGGCAACTACAACCTGGTTAACCCCTTGATCCTGATCTTCAGGGTCCTCTACCTCTGAGTCCTCCTCCTCTTCTACCTCCTCATCTTCCTCCTCTGGGGTGGTCTCAGTGGCTGGGGGGTTCACTCCATCTCCTGATTCTAAGGGAACTGCATTTGCCTTTTCCAAGTCATCCTGTTCTAGAATGGCTATCAGGGAAGGACTGGTGGGACTTCTGCCCATTTTTAACCCTCTTGAGATGCACAAGGCAACCAAGTCTTTGTGGGTTAGTTTGTCATAGCTGGAAGTTGCCTGGGTAAGGTCAACTGTCACAGGAACAGACCCTGAGGCTTTTCCTGTGTCAGACATGACTCTAGTGTGGTGTAAGTGATGCACCTACCTACACTAAGTGTTTCCCTACTGTACCTTGCTAGTGAGTTGTAGTCAGGGTGTGCTAATCCCTTTAATCTACAACTACTAAGTTCTGTAGTGTAGTTCCTATCTTCCCAATAGGCTCTGCGCATTGGAATAATACCTACAGCAGTAAAGGCCTAGGCCAGACGTTAACTAGGTCTACTACTGTCGATACTAGACTTAAGTTTTGGGTTTGCCAGCGTAGCTCAGAGTTCGCTAGAAACTTTCTCGAATGTTCAAGGAGGAATTAACTTCCCTGATTAGACAAGAAGGGATTTAGTTTCTGACAACCATAGAACATGACAACTTTGCTCTCCCCTAATCAAGAGTCAATCTCGAGAGTCGTGTGAACAAAGGGCAAATTATTTTACTCAGTCAGTACGTGCATTTCTTAGTCTCATCAGAATGTAGAGAAAAGGAAGAGACGGGCGTGTTCAATAAAAAGGTGTTATTTATTGATCAGTCTCTTTTCTCATACAAGAGAAATGGATCGATATTATTGCAATACTTATAGTTAAGTAAAGTGCATACATTAAAAGCAATAGTATAAAGTAATACTGTAAAAACATTGATATGGTTTCTAAGCCATATGATGTTTAAAATGAATAAAATATATTTACATACACATATACATTTGACTAAACGTACTCAACTGGTGTTTCTAAATACGCCTACCCCGTGTATCTGACCTAAGCCTAATACGTGGGCGGGAATAGAAAGTTACAGTTTAAGTTAAGTTTGTTTTTGCCAAGTGAATAACTAAAGAATTCTCTGTGAGGGGTTATTCAGTTCTGTACCTGGAAGTTAGGATGAATGAGGAATGGTATCTCTCTCTCTGGTCTCGATATTCCAGGCTGCCTGAGAGGGCTACCCGGAAACGCCGGTGCTGGATTCTCGGCAGGAGAAAGCAGCTTCTCTCAGCGCGTCAGGAAGGCGGGGCTGCTGCCAGCGGGGTCTGCTCTGCTCTCGGCTTCGGCAAGTATGGCTGCTCCGTCTCGTCACCACGCGTGTGTTTGCATAGGGCAAGATCGGTAATATTTATACCTTTAAGGTGCCGAGATTGACGTAAGGATGGACATAGATACGTCAATAAAGATGTCATACGATTTGCTCGTTAGCACATTCTTTTACTAAAGTTCTCGGTGAAATCAAAACAATGGCCGCAGGGTTTTGCCCAGGTTGTCATAGGTTTGATTTGTTATGAGAACTCCGTATGCCTTATCAGGGGCTGGAGGAATATCGCTTGTCTAATTAGATCGCAAGCGTTATGACCTAATCAGATAACACGTTCCTGTGCCGTAGTGTGACTGCGTCAGATAACGGTATCTGCATCATGGGGAATTTCTGCCTCATGGGCTGACTGCTAGTTAACTTGTTGGTTTGTTTAACTAGAATAGGGTCAGGAATAGGGGGATCGATTCAGAACCGATAGGAATACATGACACCCACTCCACGCTAACTATGGACATATTTACTAATCTAGGCATAGTATAACATAGTACAACATACTATAGAGTAGTGTGTATACCTTACCACCCCAAAATACATAAATGCATTTTGAAATTTTCAAATATACTGAAAAAAATTGCAGACATATATATATGGTATGCACTCAAGCTGTAGAAAAATGCCAAAGTAATCGCATTTGTATACATTATTGCTTATTTGGTATATGAGAATTACACATGAAATGATTTCTTACAGAAAAAAGTTTCGAGACCATTCCATCACAGAATAAAATATCTTTATGAACATGCCAGCGGGCAGCTAATGTCTATAAGCTATCTAAAAAAAATTTGTATTAGAAACCTTAGTTCTTTAAGAATAGTTCTTACTTTAAGCAGAAGATAGTGTCCCGAAAAATATGCAAAAATATTTTGGGGCTGCTGGAAAAACTGCTGTCCGTGAACTGGAGCGAAAATGTTCATGTGACTTTATTTTTAAAGTTGAAGGCCGAATTCAGGGAACGCCGTGTGCGAGCTTGCTCAAAAGTTTCTATTTCTGTTCGGGTGAGAACATCATATCATTTAGGCTTTCGAAAAAACTGTCAACAGCTTCCTGGGAAAGTTCCACTAACTCAGAAATAGGTGTAATCATGCATTCTTGCGCATGATTGTCTCCATTGACATTCTGATTTGCATTACTGACAGAAGGTCGTACCTGTTCGATGCTGCTTTCATCTTGAACTTCACTACCCATCAATCGTAGTGGTGAAGCTTCCACGAATGCCGTCATCAGGATTGGTAGCCTTTGAGGGCAGCACAAAGCATGAACCTTAATCGGGCTCAACAATGTTTCTGCATCCATCGGCGCATCCGATTGTAGCGTCAGACAGGTGTCTAACACGCATTCTTCTCCGCATAGCAGACACCTCAATACAGGTAAAACACATCTTTGCCACATTGGTCGAAATGATAGAAACCAAGTCATGTTCAGGTCTCTAAGCCGGGAGAGTCCCAGGATTTTTGATATCCGGTCCCAGTATCCAATGGCTAGGATTGTTTCTTCCCTTGTCGCAAGAGTTTTGTCTGTGACATGGGTTGCCATAACGAAAAATAAGGACTAAGAATAGGATTCCTGCAATTAGTCCCAAGATCAGGGGAAGTCCGCCAAAAATCGAATGGACGAAATCTGGAAAAATACCCAGTATGGCTTTGAATGGTGTTAATGCCATCGAAAATACTGTCTTAAATACCTTTGAGACCCCATTGGTATCAGAAATATTTAAGATTTCATTCAGGATTTCCGCGAAATGTACGGGGGAATTAGTTGATAATAATGTATGTATCTCTGCAGTCGTCCTTGCGACTTGTAGATCATACGTTTCTTTTGATGACGAGAGCCTGGTAGGCGTCTGAAGAAGGACTGTTTTCATTCTGCTTAAAGTATCTATTCGAATAGAAGTAATTTTCAAATCGGGCCATGCCCTTGCCTCCCTGTCTGGGAAGGAGCTGGGGAACAATGTGCGTCCACAGCACTTGACCTTCGCAGTAGTAGTTACTAGATAAGGAGTCCCGGGCATAAGACTACAACATCTGCGGTCTACAATAAGAATGTAACTCCCATTATAGAGTCTTTGAAAGAATGGTTCTATTTCTGTTGCAGGTGCGCCTTGCTGGTGACATGAAAGGTTGTATGAATTCCCTTCACAGGCTCCATGCAAACTAATTCCGTTACACAGAAGCGTGCCGCTTAGTGACATCTCACAATTGTTGCCACTAAGAAACACTTTCTGTCCTTTATTACTGACACATGCATGTGAATAGGGCAGGTTCCAAGTTGTTTTAAGGTACCCCTTTCCCAATTTCTCGTACATGCCAGCCTGTATATATTTTTGGCAGTATTGAAACCTGAAGGTTGAGATTGGAATATTTATGATTCCGTGTATTATCTATTCACTGACAGGTCGTTCTGACATTGTCATTGGTAATCTTTCTAGTTTTTCAATGCTCAAGATTGTATAATCAGCACCCTTTTGCGCCATACCGATTTGTCTATCAGTAAGGTTAAAGATTTGGAATAGTGACGTTGTGTTGATTAAACGCCAAGGCACATAGCCTGAACGCAGATTTTGTAACGTCCAGCCAAGCTGTACAATAGAGCGCAATTGTGACTGACCATGTTGTAATAACAGTAAGTCTTGCGATAATATATCGATTGCTGACGACACAATGCTGTCCAATGAAAAAATTCTGGAGGACAGAGTCATTAACCCATTGTCCACTACAGAAAGTGATTTTTCCAAATTAATACGGTCAATTTCCCGTATTCTCTCTGCTGTTTCAATTTGATTAACCTTCCAGGCCTCATTGTATGCTGCATATACAGAGGCTGCTATGAAACGCTTTTGACGCTGTTTGCGTGGTCCCAAAATGAAATCACGCAAGTCAGCACCATCAGTAAGTAAAGTTAGGTGTTGCTTAATTTCAGCCAGTGTGGAAGTTTGTAGCCATTGAAGGCATAATTTGCCCACACTGTAGGTGGTAATTATCCCTGGGTGATGTCTTTGGGGATATCTAGGGTCTGGCCTGTTCATTTTGAAACCCTGTGTTTTGTTCAGGAATCTGTCTTGACAGTTATTAGTATCTGTGGGCCAGATCAACCACTGTTTCCAATTTGGATGTGTTCTGTTTTGGTTTAATATATGGTTTACGTCTATCTCTTCATCTGTATCAGAGTTATTGCTAAACATTGTTGGCTTTGGAATAGACGGTTTAATTAAATCTTTGATTTTGGCTAGACCAAGACAGGTGGTTTGTTGAACAGTGTCATTTAAAAATATCATTTGTTCTGGGATCATGCAGGCTCTAAACAAAGCTTCTATACCCTGTACTTGCCAATCTTTTGTACCCCAAACACTTTTCAATTCAACATTTTTATCCCAATAATCAAAACCAAAAGTATTCATTTGTTCGAAAAATGAGTCTGAATATAACAATTTTGTGTTGGTTATCATGGTCTTGGTTCCTGTCTTGTTTGACAATCTAAAATAAAATGCTTCAGCATTACTTGTGTTAAAACCTGAAAAATATGAATATTTGTCGTAAACGGTTCTTGAGCTCCCTTTTGGAGGTGTTGCACAATGTTCCCATTGATTATAATTTAAAACATTTCTAGGTTGTGCAGATCTATGTAAAAAGTGGTTACCATAGTGGTTATAGCAATACATACTGTCATAATTTGTAGAACCCTGCAAATAATCATGTTTGGTAAATTTAGCAGACATTACTAAGTCAGACATCATGTTATTAATGCTTTCGAAGTCCCAATCATCAGCAAATGAGTTTGGTTTTGCAAAGTCACTCAATGAGATCTTAATTTGGTGTGGATATTTCAGGATCTCGACCGTGTGGAAAAGTAAATTTTGCCATGTTCTGTGTCCCTACGTGTCCCCCATCTTATGTTGTATGTGCATGATTAATATGCATATGTATTCCCCATGATCGATTAAAGACGCAATTACAGTTGTGTCCATCTCTAGTATGCCAGTTTCCAGTTCTTGTGAAAGCTACGAGCATCAGGCCTATGTAAAGTTATGTTGCCACGTTTTACAGTGTGCACGTTAAATTCATTGAAAAGTCTCCGTTTCTAGGCCTCAAAAGGGCCCGGACTCAGATTCAGCTCCTGTCTCCTGAACCCTCGCTGAGGAGCGATACAGCCCCCACCTGTATCCCTGACCCTTCACTTACTTCCTGCCTCACAGTGCCCGGCTCGGCCTGGCTCTGCCTGCCAGTCTGCCAAGAGTATGTTATGATTCCAGTTATCAGTCCAGCTCTCCTTCTCTGCATTCCTAAGCTACTGAATCGCATCAATAGTTTCAGTCATCGTCTAGCCTTTACGTCTCCATGTAAGAGAAATACTGTATTTATGGTCATTTAATATTCCTCAACACACACTACATGTAGAATAATGCATGCACCAGTCTTAGTGTCTGTTAGCCTTTGCCCTGATAACTTTTGGATTCCATCAACATGTTCTCTAAACATCAGATACTAGATAGTGTTTAGGTACATGTCGCTCTGACTCTCCAGACTTTAGTCTCTCCTTCTAGCGCAGAAGTCATAGCCCCCAGCTTCTCCCTAGTTACACGTCATTGCCAGCTTGCGCGCACCACTAGGTTAGAGGTCCCGGCTCCTTAGGTAGCCCCCTCCATGTTTCCGCCCCATTTGTGACATATTCCGTTACGTTTACATCACATGTCTATGTATACGCCCTGTTCACGCCTCTTGTTACACCTACTTTCCGCCTTATCTTTCGCGACTGCTACAGGCCCCGCCCACTGCTACGCCTATTGTATTGAACACCATGTATTTTGTTTAACTATATATGCTTGTGCACTGTTATTAAAAGTTGCTAGCCATCCCAGATCTTCCCCGTGCAGGTTGTCCTGTTCCTGTCCTTTATGCTCCGAGCCCTTCAGGTCCCTCCTTGTGAGGCGGCCCATTCCTGGGCGCTCTCTGATAATCGGTCCAGATTATGCCCCTTCTGCAATTATCTTCTTCCTAGTCCGGCCACCCCGCCCACTCAACCCTGTAATGAGACTAAGATCATACAAGCGGGTCTGATTAATGCCAGATCTCTGGTATGCCACACGGCCGAAGTCTTTGACCTTCTTGCTGATAATGATCTCGACCTACTCTTTGTTACTGAGACTTGGATGACTGACTCCTGCTCACCGGTAGTCGAGTTAGCTATCCCTCGCGGTTTCAGAATCTGTAGAGTAGATCGTGCTGCTGATGTGGGTAGAGGCGGGGGGGTTGCCGTGATCTACAGGGATCACTGGTCTCTCACCTGCGAGCATCTGGACAAAATCAAAGAAGCCGAACTTCTCCACTTCTGCCTGGTCCTTAGTCCGCATTTTACCTTAGGCGGCACACTACTTTATCGACCACCAGGCCATGTTGGAAATTTTATTGGATCTTTGGAGGAGGTTATCGTGCCACGAGCCTTACGCTTCTCTCGCTTCTTACTGTTGGGCGATTTTAATATACATGTGGATTCTGTGAACACCACTGAAGCTACGCGTCTTGGTGAGACCTTCAGCATGGCTCACCTCTCTCAGTGGGTCGATGCTCCCACACATGTGGGAGGTCATGTTCTTGACTTGATCTGTACTAATTTTGATATTAGCCTGTCCCCCCCATTGCCTATGGTGTGGTCCGACCACTATATGATCAAGTTTGCCTGGCAGCTTGCTGAGGGTTTGAGGAAAACCCCTCCTATGGTACACCATCCCCGGATTAATATGATGTCCTTATCTGAATCCCTTGCCGACACTCGTCTGGCCCCAACGATGGAGCTAGAAGCGACTGTTGACGCATTCAATTTCTGGATAGCGAATGGTGTCGCTTCCTCCACTAATGCGGGGGGCGTCCGGCGAATGCGGTCTCGTCCCTCTCAACCATGGTTCACGCATGCCCTGCGAGAACAGAAGCTGGTCTGCAAAAAACTAGAGCGAGCATGGAGACAAGCCTACCTGCCTGTCGCAAAGAAAGCTTTACGAGCAGCCCAAATGGATTACTATGCTGCGATCAAGTCAGCTAAAAGTAGGTATTTTTCGGACAGAATTGAGAAGGCCGAAAACAACAGCAAAGAGATCTTCTCAATTGTCCAAAACTTCCTATCTCCCTGTGCTGCCCAACCCCTGCTCCCTTCTTCCGCCCAATGGTGTGAAAAACTGTCCTGCTATTTTATGGACAAAATTGCAAAAATACAATCGGACTTAGAAATGGCTCAAAAGACCCTTACGACCCCTCTTGCCCTACTTGGACTGGACAGATTAGGTCAACGTGACCAACTTGTTGCCTTCCTTCCGGCCTCGGAACTGGACATACGGCAAATCCTGATGGCTTTAAAATCTGGATCTCCCTCAGACCCTTGCCCTGCCAGGGTTTTGGGCGGGATAACGTACACCATTTCTCAAGAGGTGACTCACATCATCAACCTCTCCCTCTCCACGGCCAGGATCCCGAGAAGTTGGAAGGAGGCAAAGCTGCTCCCTCTATTAAAAAAGGCCGGTTTAGACCCAGCACTACCATCGAGCTTTCGGCCCATTTCATTGTTGCCAGCTCTGGCGAAGGTGTGTGAAAAGGTGGCCTTTAAACAACTGGACAGCTTCATTGAGTCTTCTCACGCTCTACATCCTGCTCAGTCAGGATTTAGAGCTGCCTACAGTACCGAGACTGCTCTAGTTGAGGTATCGGAGGCTGTCCGTGAGTGCCTGGACGGAGGTGGCAGAGCGGTCCTGATTTTATTGGACCTCTCTGCCGCCTTCGATACGGTCCCGCATGCCCTACTGATTGACAGACTACGTGCTGTTGGCGTCTCTGGGCTGGCACTTGACTGGCTGACATCATTCCTGAGTGACAGAACTCAACAGGTCTGGATGCCCCCCTACTCTTCGGCCCCTAAGAGATTGTCAACTGGTGTTCCGCAGGGTTCTACGTTAAGCCCGTTATTGTTTAACGTTTATATGACCCCGCTACTCTATCTGGCAGAACATCTGGGAGCCAAGATAATAGCATATGCTGATGATACTCAGCTGCTATTCACATGGCCTAAGGGTGTGTCCGACTCATCAGCAGTCCAACATTGTCTGTCGGAAGTCTTCAGGTGGCTTGCACAAGTCCAACTTAAGTGCAATGAAGACAAGTCCGAGGTCTTATTTTTCGGCTCCTTCCCTGACAATTTCAAGGACCAGATCTGGCCCCCGGACCTGCCCTGTCCCAGTGTGATTGGTGGCCCAGCTAAGAACCTGGGGGTCTGGTTCGGTCAAGATCTAAAGTTTGCTGATCACATAAAAAAACTGACCGGCATCTGTTTTGGAACCCTGCGGGCCTTGAGGAAATTCTTTCCTCTTCTGCCTAGGGCAGCCAAGGAGTCCGTCCTTCGAGCTCTGATTTTATCTCGGCTCGACTACGCCAACGCCTTATTTAGTGGTCTACCTGCGTACATGGTTCACCGCCTGCAGGTGATACAAAACGCTGCAGTGCGCTTGCTTTTCTCCCTTCCAAGGAGATCTAGCGTGCGTAGCCACTTACGCAGTTTGCACTGGCTTCCAGTACCTCATCGAATTTTGTTTAAAATTCTTGTGTTGGCATTCAGAGCAGTCCATGGCCAGGGACCAACATACCTGCAGAAAAGGTTTTCATTTTACACTCCCAACCGTGCCCTTCGATCGGCCAACCTCTGTTTTTTAATCACCCCCAAATTCAAATACGCACGCATAGGAGGCCAATCCATTTCAGTTAAAGCAGCCTCTGCCTGGAATGCTCTCCCCCTTTCCCTCAGAGCTTCGCCAACCATTGCTTTGTTTAAAAAAGATCTCAAGACCCACTTGTTCAATGTCCCGTACTAGTAGTTCTTCCAGACTTTGTTTTCAGTACTTCTGTTCTCAAAATCCACTCACCGCGCCAGGATACCCCGTGGTAACAGAGCGCGCTACAAAAGTTTTAATAAACAATAATAAACATAAACATATGCTGTATTAAACCTGCAAACTCCTACTACCTCGAATCTTGACTCTTATTTATTGAGCTATCTGTTATTGTTATATCTAGTCAAAAATAGAGGTATTATTTATTTATTTACCACATAATGGCGCCCGAACAGGGACTTGCCCTTTCCCCACGCGCCGGTGAAGCCACGCAAGCCCCCTGATCCTCTGCAGCCGTGACGGAACCATACCGTGCACGTGCAGATATTTCTGCTTCAAGTATCCCTCAGGCCCACGGAGGAGACGGAGGTTGCGGTCCAGCATCCAGACGAGGCGGTGGAGGAACGCGGCGAGTCCCGACCAGAGCCCAAGCCGAGAGTCCAAGGTCCGAGGTATCCGGAGGCCCACCCGTAACAGAAGTCCGAAGTTCGTCCGTCCGGCGTCGAAGCAGTCCAGTCCAGTCCGAGGCCTTCCGTTCTTGCTGCCCGGTGAGTACCATTGCTGGGGTAGTATCTAGACAGGGTCAATTGCATTGTCTCTGGTCCGTGGGTTTGGGTACGCAGATCCAACACGAAGTGTCCACTTAGGTGGATGCGGGTCCTGACGTGTCTCTTTATGAGACCGGTAAGTTTCGTACTGTTTTAGCAGTGCATCTAGTTTCTGTTCTAGTCCGTTCTGTTCTCGAGAAATTCATGTATTCTGTTTTCAGTATTCCAGGTAGTGTTTTGTCCGAACTGTTATCCTAAATGTCATTCATGTATTTCAATGTCGTGGTATGAATGTGTTGTTTAGTAATCATCGTGTTCATTGTGTATTGTATTGTGTCTAGACTCCAGCCCAGTCATGCCATTGTTTTCCAAGTTACGTCAGTTAAAAACTAGAAAAGGTCTGTTAGAAGAAGCAGTTCCTGTCCCGCCTAGGGACAGTCCAGGTCATTTTATGTATCAGAAGCATGGCATAAGTGCCATATTATATCTAGATTTATGGGTGGAGTACACCAAACAGTTAGAAGAAAAGTACAGATGGCCCGTATCGGGTACATGGGATGCCGAGTGCATCATGCGAGTAGAAGAAGTATTATGGAAAAAGAAAGCCAGACAGTCACAGAAAGATGCCATCGAGTTATGGCGCAAAGAATCTCATAAAAGAACCGAAAAAGAAATCAGAAAGTCAGAATTAAGTAGAGAATCCTTAGAAAAAGCCCAAGAAAAGGAACTAATCGAAATAGGTGAACGAGTTAAAACCGAACAGTCAGACAGGCAGAGAAATGCCCTTATTAAGGGTATGTACCCTCTTCTTGCCGAGGGCTTGCCAAAAGCAACCCCGGAAGCATCCAGTAATTTTCCGCCACCTTTAGTTCCGACCAATCTGCGTCACAAACCGACCGCAGCTGATATTTTTCTCTCGTCCTATTTGGACGACACAGTCCCAGAATATGCAAATCCTGTTCCACCAGCTCCTGTAAATAATGTAATTCATGGTCTTCCAGCCACCGGGGCACCTGTTGCAGTACCTGTTACGGTACCCCCGGTCCAGCCCGTAGTACAAATTCCCGCCACATCAGTCACTTTGCCAGCACGAAGAGTATCAGTCGACGATTCCAGTATAGGGGCCGCGGGAGGAGGTCCTCCTGGTACCCCGCCGCCAAGTAGACGTCTAGGGGCAGTCGAGTTACATGAACGTGCGTTACAGCGTACGCCTAAATATAAGTCCATTGCAGAAATCAGGCGACTTCTTACTGAATGCTGTTATGATCCAGTCCCAGGCGAGGATAGTATGGTTATATATTCCGTGCGTATAAGACAGGTGTCCGAGTATTTGGTCACCCTACCGAATATGAAAGAAGATCTAGACAGAATGTATCGTTTCATTCGTACAGGACAAGATCCAGAAAGTATTGCTGAAGTCATGTCTCTCAGGAAATCTGAGATCCAGTTCATGTTATTAAAGTTTCTGATCAATTGTTTAATTAGGGAACAAGATACCCCGACTAAAGATCCGAACGAAATGAAAATTTTGACAAAGTGGAGTGATAATATAGCCGAGGGTAAGCACAAGACACTCAATAGTATAGAGAGTATGTACAAGAAAATACGTAAAGAAATAATAAGGTTACACGAACAACGCAAAGAAGCACAAGTAAGCGAGAAAGAAAATGACTCTTCTACTGAAGAGGTAGACGACGAGACTACCGCCAGAATAGCGTATGTAGGTAAATCTAGATTTCCAGACCGACATTTACGCCTAGAACACAAGAAAGTCTTTCATCTTCCAGCACCAGAACAAGGTTCTCTAGAACAAGTATTTCAAGCTACCGATCAAATTCTGAAATCACGAATCGGTTATAGTGAACTTAGTACTATGCATGAACAAGAACTAGCCCGATCAGCAGTCCGATGGATTACTGATTCTACCACTTTTCCAGACGAAATAGTGGCACAAATGTTTCTGAAACTGCCCCCAGCCGAGCAGCGACTGGTGGGTATGTATATGATCCAACACCTCATTACACTGTATGAGGGTCAACATTCTGATCCAGGTCCGTTACATGATGTCCTGAACGAGTTACTCCAGTATAGATGGAAAGGTTTAGGTACTGATTTAATTAGTGTCATTCTAGAACAGCGCCACAAATACAGAACGTTTTTGAACCCGCATTTTGTTCATGTCTCACCTCCAGAAAGTAAACCGTTTTACATAGACAGGCAGCATCCGTTACGAGAAGTACACCCAGTTAGGACAACGGGTGGTGAAATGCAACTAGTTTTTTTTTACACCCCAGTTACCAAGATGGAACTCTTAGAGATGAAGAAATTAATTCCCTGTCACGACAAAGATCCAGCAGGGTTCCACCGTGAATTAAAAGACATGCTCCGTATGGGAGAATACACGTATCCAGATATTATTAAAATGCTAAAAGTCCTGTTGCCTGCAGGCATATATGAAAAACTCAAGGAAAAGGATTGGGAGGTGGGAGAGAAAAAGATCGATTGGACAGCTCTAGAAGCTGAAGATAAGATACGAGTACCAGGTACCGGTCTTGGAGATAAATGTAAAGAATTACCAGAATTATTGATACAAGTTTTGCCTAGATTATTAGCCACTAAAAAGGAAGACTGGGATGCAATCTCAGCCTGTAAACAGAAACAAGACGAAGATACTAGTGATTTTTATTCTAGATTTGAGAAATGTTTTATAATAAACAGTGGTTTGAAGACGAGTAGCGAGTCATACCCTCATCTTTTTGTTACTAAATTAGTCGAGAATTCAAGTCCACAAGTTAAAAATCGAGTTTTGAAAGTCGAAAGTACTTGGCAAGCTAGTACCCCGTCCCAAATGCTCCAGATGCTCCAGTATCACCAGAATAGAATCAGAGAAGAGCAAGAACACGAGAGAAGACGTATGAAAGACACGAAAATGAAAGTACTAGTTGCACAATCTGTTCCTCAAGACAGTCAGAAGAGGGGTCCGAATCAAGCCAGTCATCCTGCATCTCCCGTTAAAGGGACATGCAATTATTGTAAACAGCCAGGTCATTTTATAAACGAGTGTGCAGTTCTGAAACACAACATAGCCACTGGCAAAACTAAAGAAAGACCACGTCCGCCTAGACAAGAACAAGTTTCACAGACTTCTCAGCCACAGAATGCACAACAGACAGTTCCAGCACCGCAGCCTATCGCTGCAACACAGCATGTTACACAGCAGATGTACCAGTATGCTCAGTCAGAGTATCCAGAGTATCAAGCGTATTCATGAAACAGCCTAGAGAGGGAGGTAGGCTTGCCTCTCATCGAGATTCCTGTAGATCAAGAAGGTCCCTATGTACATAGTCAAGTATTGGGGAAAGACAGAAAGTTTTTGATTGATACAGGGGCAAGTAGGACTACTATTAGTCACGACGAGGTTCCAGGGGCTCCGCTCTCAGGCTCTAGAAATGTTTCCCTTGGATTTTCAGGAAAGCCAATTGTTAACGAGATTTCCAAACCAGTTACTCTAGAAGTAGGTCCATTGTCCCGAACTACTGATCTACTGCTTACGAAGTCATGTCCAGAAAATGTGTTAGGTATTAAGACACTGAAAGAATTAGGTGCAGTTATTTGCTGTTCCCCAGAGGGAATACGTTTGTTTTTACGTGACTTCAAGGGTCACTATGTATTACGAGATTTTGATCCGAGATTGTCAAATGTCCCGCAACATCTATGGGCGCAAGGTCCAACTGATGTTGGCTTCATGCAAATCACACCCCATCGTGTGACTCTCAAGCAAGGTATAGTCTTGCCACGAATCAGACAGTACAGATTGCCACCTGAGGCTGTAGCAGCCTTATCCAAAATTATTGACGAGCTCATTGCTCAAGGAGTAGTTGTAGAAACTGACTCCAATGTATGTAATTCTCCTATCATTCCAGTCATGAAACGTACTGATCCAAATGCACCCCCAGTATATCGATTAGTGATTGATCTTCGAGAACTCAATAAATGTATCATTCCCCAGTATCCAGTTGTTCCAGATATCTCATCCCTATTGACAGCCATTGATTCTGAGGCAATATTTTTTACAGTAATAGACCTCAAGAATGCATTTTTCAGTGTCCCCATTCATCCAGACAGCCAGTACCTTTTCGGTTTTTGTTTAAATGGAAGGAGCTATAAATTCACACGAGCTCCTCAAGGTTTCACAGAAAGTCCTAGCATTTACAGTCAAGCACTTAAGAGACAACTAGACAATATTCACATGCCAACTGACACTGCCCTGCTCCAGTATGTCGATGATCTACTGATCACAGCCCGTTCTGAACGTGCTTGCGAGCGAGCGTCACTCACAGTTCTGTATTTCCTAGCCGAGATGGGGCACAAGGTGTCCCCTTCAAAGCTTCAATTCTGTGTCCAGCAAGTGATCTACTTAGGCCACTTACTGTCCAAGTGGGGTAGGCAGTTGACACCTGACCGTATCCAGTTAATAGCGAGTCTTCCTCAGCCCAAGACCCAGAAGGAGGTACGTGCTTTTATCGGCCTTACTTCCTATTGCAGACAATGGATTCCTCAGTATGCATTTCTAGCTAAACCACTGATACAGTTAACGACACAGGAGGCAGCCGTATCGACTGTCCTCCCTTGGACATCTGAACATACACTTAGTCTTAGCCTTTTACACTTTTTGTCACAGAACGTGATGGTACAGCATTATCTGTTCTTACACAAGATCAAGCAGGACAATACAAGCCCTGTGCTTATTTTTCGAGCACACTAGATCCAGTAGCCCAGGCTCTGCCTGCGTGCCTCAAGTCAGTTGCAGCCACAGCACTAGCTATCAGACAAAGTGATTCCATAGTATTAGGACATTCCTTGACAGTACAAGTTCCACACTCCGTGGAAGTTCTTTTAAACCGAACACAGACTCAGCACTTGACAATTGCACGTTTAACAGGTTATGAACTGACACTGTTCCAGCCACACATAGAAATCAGACGCTGCAACGTTCTAAATCCTGCTACACTGTTACCATCAGTTACTTCAAATCCTGTCACACATGATTGTGTGGAAGTTGTTAACACTATGACTAAACCAAGACAAGACCTGACAGATATTCCATTACCAGACCCCGACCTGACACTTTATGTGGATGGTTCATGTATGAGAACAAGTACAGGAGAACTAGTAGCCGCGTATGCAGTGACTACTGACACTGAAGTTATTGAAACACATCGTATTGACACCCTGTCTGCTCAAGCAGCAGAGCTAGTTGCTCTGACTCAAGCCTGCATACACGCCAAGAACCTGACAGTTAATATTTACACAGATTCACGCTACGCATTCGGAGTTGTACACGACTTTGGAGTGCTCTGGCAAGAGAGAGGTTTCATGACTTCTCATGGAACCAAGATTCAGCATGGTCTCCTCATTCAAGCTCTGTTAGATGCAATACATTTACCGACATCTATCGCTATCATGAAGTGCAAGGCACATACGAAAGTTACTGACATTATTTCCCAAGGAAATGATCTAGCAGATCGAACAGCCAAGCTTACAGCACAGACACCAGACATACCAGTTAACAAGACACCGACATCCACTCTAGAACAGACTACTTGTATGACAGTTAAGGACCCTACTCAGGATGTCATAGATATCCAGTTACATGCTACCCCCGAGGAAATTAAGAAATGGTCCGAACAAGGAGGGCTCCAGACAGATCAGGGATGGTTGACGAAGGGTAGAGCCACATGGTTTCTCCCCGACTCAATGGTTCAAGTCATTATCAATACCGCACATAGTCCTGCACATTTAGGAGAAAAAGCCATGATAGACAGTATCCAGAACATCTGGTTTAACAAGCATTTACGAGCTGCAGCCAAGCAGAAAGTCCGTACTTGTATGATATGTTGTCAATTCAATCCAGGTAAAAGTGTCCCAGTGGAACAAGGTGGGTTCCAACCCCCTGACCACCCTTTTGAAGTCCTCCAGATGGATTATATTCAGATGGAGCGATGTCGAGGTTTCAAGTATGTCCTTGTAGTTGTATGCGCTTTGTCCAGGTGGACAGAAGCATATCCAGTCCCAGATTACACAGCCGCGACCACTGCCAAGCAGCTGGTTCGTGAATTCTTCCCCCGCTATGGACTCCCTAGGGTCGTGTATTCTGATAACGGCCAGCCATTCTCATCTGAACTCATGAAGCATGTTTCCCTTTTACTAGGGTACCAGTGGAAGTTCCATTGTGTACGCCATCCAGAAGCAGCCGGTCTCGTAGAGAGACATAACCAGACCCTAAAAATCCGTATCGCCAAAGTTTGTAAAGAGAAAGGTATAGACTGGCTAGTAGCTCTGCCAGTCGCCCTATTTTATATGCGCATGATCGCACATTCCAGATCAGGTCTGTCCCCTTATGAGGTCGTATTCGGCCGTCCCCCGAATATGTGGGGTACACCTAGACCCCGAAGTATTACAGATGTTTCCAGTAATATGCTGACAGATTACCTAGCTTCCTTGATGTCTGCCCTACACTCTTGTCGTTCACAGGTTGCCACCGCATTTCCAGACAATACCGAGGTGAAACCGCATAAAATCGTTCCAGGAAGTCTAGTGCTTGTCCGGAATTTTGATCGTTCGAGTCCGCTGGAGCCTCGCTGGAAGGAGCCGAAGTTAGTCCTTCTAACCACCTGCACAGCCGTGAAGTTGGAAGGCAGGAAAGGCTGGGTGCATCTGTCTCACGTCAAGAAATTTCACGGACTAAGACCTAAAACTTTAAATAACACTTCTACAGATACTATTCTTAAGGACTGTCCCGCCAATGACATTGATTCAAAACCTCCCCTGTTAGAGGAAACTCCGCAGCAGGAGTATAAAAAGATGCTTCGGTCTAGTAAAATAAGTCAGCCAGTTTAATTGTCTAAGTCCTCCCCTAGGTGAAACGGTTAGACAGGTATCTGACATGTATGAAATAGACCCCCATAGTGAGAGAGTTAGTCAAAACTCTATCCGATGTATCGTTTTTCTAAGTTTTATATTGTTTCTCAGCCTGATGGTTACCTGCACGAGTTATGCATTTCATTTATGTTTTCCAATTTCTCATGTAAATAAGTCTTCTAATGCTACAGTAGAGCACACGTTTAGTGATCTGCCTCCTCACGAACTATCCTATCGTCTTGCTATGCGCAACAATTCATTTATCCGTATGTTACATTATTCACACCAGACCAGCAATGCCACAAATTGTTGGGTGTGTGGTCGACTCCCCCCTTTCCAGACACCGAAGGGAGTTCTGCCACTGTTTCCTTATCCGTTCTCACATAATGGCTCATGTGGAGCCTGGTCCATGTTAACGTCATCCTCAACTGATATGTCCCTTCTGAACAGTACATGTTTTCCAGACAAGCAAGGTCTTCCCCACAGAACAGGGTTAGATCTAGAAAATGAAGCTTATAATTTAGGTAATTATTCTTCGAATTTTATGGTCCTGAATGTTCAGTCTGATCCTACTCCAGACTTACCTGCTATTTCAGTATTACCAGTCAAAGGCGAATTATGTGTCAGAAATAATGGTTCCGTACATGTAGGACATAGTGATTGTACTACTATTGTCAAGTATAGTGACAGTGGGAAATCTATTTTTAAAGCTTCACGTCATTCTTATTTTGTTTGTGGTCAGACCGCATATGTTCGTCTGCCCCTCAATTGGGAGGGAACCTGTTACATTGCCTTCCTACTGCCACCAGTTTTCCTAGCCCCGTCTGATTATCATAGAAACACACATCTAGTACACATTAGACATAGAAGGGAGATTGAGTCCCCGATTGTCGATCAAACTGAAACTGCTCTAGAACAGTATACAGATTTCAATAGAGGATTCTTTTTCTTTATAGGACCTATCCAGAATAGTAAGTTAATATGTAGATTAACCAGAACCCTTGAAGCAGTAGTGAATGAGACTGCTTCTGCCCTAGGTAACTTAACCGAAGAGCAATCTGCTATGAGATTTGTCGTGCTCCAAAATCGTCTCGTTCTTGACGTCATACTGGCCGATAGAGGAGGAGCATGTAGAGTCATCGGATCTAGTTGCTGCATTTTCATTCCAAATAACGCGCCGTCTGTTTATTCAGCTATAACCAGACTTCATAAAATTGCCCATCAGTTACACCAGGATCCAGGCACCTGGACATGGTCCGGTTGGTTTTGGAGTATTATTTCTGCCTGGGGATGGAAAATATTGTCACTTCTAGGTATTGCAGTAGCGATCATATTCAGTTGCTGCCTCTGTATACAATGTGGCCCTGCGATTTGCGGCATTTGTGCTACCTCTTGTATTCCTAGTCCCAAGTCCCGTCCTAGATACCGTTCCAAGAAAATTCGAGACGAGCAAATGATACTGTATGAGATGATAGATGGTATCATGAATATTGATGTTTCCTGATGGAAACGTAGTGACAAGGAGGGAATGTGGAAAAGTAAATTTTGCCATGTTCTGTGTCCCTACGTGTCCCCCATCTTATGTTGTATGTGCATGATTAATATGCATATGTATTCCCCATGATCGATTAAAGACGCAATTACAGTTGTGTCCATCTCTAGTATGCCAGTTTCCAGTTCTTGTGAAAGCTACGAGCATCAGGCCTATGTAAAGTTATGTTGCCACGTTTTACAGTGTGCACGTTAAATTCATTGAAAAGTCTCCGTTTCTAGGCCTCAAAAGGGCCCGGACTCAGATTCAGCTCCTGTCTCCTGAACCCTCGCTGAGGAGCGATACAGCCCCCACCTGTATCCCTGACCCTTCACTTACTTCCTGCCTCACAGTGCCCGGCTCGGCCTGGCTCTGCCTGCCAGTCTGCCAAGAGTATGTTATGATTCCAGTTATCAGTCCAGCTCTCCTTCTCTGCATTCCTAAGCTACTGAATCGCATCAATAGTTTCAGTCATCGTCTAGCCTTTACGTCTCCATGTAAGAGAAATACTGTATTTATGGTCATTTAATATTCCTCAACACACACTACATGTAGAATAATGCATGCACCAGTCTTAGTGTCTGTTAGCCTTTGCCCTGATAACTTTTGGATTCCATCAACATGTTCTCTAAACATCAGATACTAGATAGTGTTTAGGTACATGTCGCTCTGACTCTCCAGACTTTAGTCTCTCCTTCTAGCGCAGAAGTCATAGCCCCCAGCTTCTCCCTAGTTACACGTCATTGCCAGCTTGCGCGCACCACTAGGTTAGAGGTCCCGGCTCCTTAGGTAGCCCCCTCCATGTTTCCGCCCCATTTGTGACATATTCCGTTACGTTTACATCACATGTCTATGTATACGCCCTGTTCACGCCTCTTGTTACACCTACTTTCCGCCTTATCTTTCGCGACTGCTACAGGCCCCGCCCACTGCTACGCCTATTGTATTGAACACCATGTATTTTGTTTAACTATATATGCTTGTGCACTGTTATTAAAAGTTGCTAGCCATCCCAGATCTTTCCCGTGCAGGTTGTCCTGTTCCTGTCCTTTATGCTGTATTAAACCTGCAAACTCCTACTACCTCGAATCTTGACTCTTATTTATTGAGCTATCTGTTATTGTTATATCTAGTCAAAAATAGAGGTATTATTTATTTATTTACCACAACCGGACCATAAATTTCATAGTCAGTGTTGTCCCAGGCTACCCCACCAGGTATTGGATTGGCTGTGAAGTTGGCTGAAGAAAGTTCTCTTTTCTCGACGTGTGAAGATGTGTGTGGTTTGAGGATCAAGTTGATTTTCTGACTTGCTGTGTCCATTTTAGCATATTTTCCCTCAATGAAGCGTCCCAAAGTAAGTACCATGATGAGCCAAAGTATGAGGATAAATGCACCAAAACCCACCCAAAATTCAATCCATGGAGAAATCAGATATGTTTCTTTCAGTTGTCTCAAAAGTTCCTTAGCTTTGTCTTTAAAGGATTTTGATGATGGCTGTGTCTTTGATTCACTGAAGCCTTCAGAGGAATCATCGAAGTTTATGAAGTAGCCGGATGCAGTTCTGTCAATTGTTCCAATTGGTTCAGGAATTTTGTTTCTTGCATTGTCACTTGGTACTTCATTATAGAGTGGTGTGTCTCTGCTAAATGTTTTTATTTGGGTTTTCAGAGGTCTTAGTTCTATTGCATTATTGCATAGTCCTTGTTGTTCTTCTGTAGGCGTTTCGAATGTGATGAGCCTCTTCGTTAGGACCTCTGTACAGGTAGCAAACCTTGGTGTTCTGCTACTTATTGGGAGTCCACTTGGCCTACTGTTTGTTATCGGCCACATGTTGTGGATACAACTCGGTTCTCCTTTTTACCAGCAAGTGGCGGTAGTACAACTGATCTTGTCCCGTTGACAGACAAGACAGGAACTGCTTTTCTGTAAGAAGGCCCAAATTCCTTCTTTACCGCGATCTTTTCCCTGACTAGATCCCCGACTTTTGGAATCCAGACAGGTCTTGCTGGGACAGGTGGTGGTTCTTCAGTGGTTGTTGGCTGTTGTTTCAACTTTATGTTGCTCAGGTCTTTTCTTGTTTTGTTTAAGTCCTGCAAAATAGCCAAACGGTCTTTGATATCAAAGCTTTTTTCTTTCACCACTGAAGTCTGACTATCAATGTCAGAGATCATCATCCTAGTTCCAAATAATAATTCGTACGCACTGAATCCCTTCAGAGAATTTCTTGGCAAGTTATTGAGACTACGTTGGACACTTATTAGATGTTTGACCCACCCAGCTCCCGAACCTAATATCCTTTCCGCTATAGATTGCTTTATGTCTTGGTTTTTTCTTTACACCATCCCGTACCCTCAGGAAGGAAGTGAGAAGATTCCCGCTGGACTGTGCTCATTCGGCCATGTTTCCCCCCAGGCTGGTGGGCCTGAGTGAAAACAATGGTCGAACGTAGCATGCTCTTAGCGTATATGCCATTTAGACTCGCAAATCTTTGTATAACAGTCCGGACGTCAGCCGAGTGCTGGTGATCTACATTATAAGTGGAAACTAGCCTGTATATGTTAATCGCAAGCCATTCTTTTTACTGGTAATATTATCTGCCGTAATACGACGAGGTATCAAACTGTTTCTCTCCCCACTGCGATCTCTATTGCAGTTTGGGCAGCGTTTTACAAACATGGTGTGACGCAGGCTCATGCCTGGCCACCAGTACCGTGATTGTAATTCTTCCAGTGAATTTTTTAATTTAAGGTGTCTGAGACCCTCGCCCATGTGTGCGTCTGCGATTAACAAGTTTCTCCTGTCCATGTTTGGAATCACTCTATCCCCCACTCCAGGGATTCGAGCAAAAGGGACGGAGTTTGCATCGATTATGTATGTATAATTGAGTGGATAGTTGATCGGTAACGCTGAGCAGTCGCCTTTTGATGACGTTTTCACCGCCAGCACTGTTTCACCGTCAATGTATTTTAATGTACGCTTTTTTCGAACTACGGGAGCCGATTTAGTGGCTGCCGCTGCGGCTGTTTCAGCCAATGAATTCCCTACAACGTGAACGCCATCACGTTGATGACTCAGTGAGTGAGTCACGTGAGTCTTTGGTAGCTCTTTCTGTAAAAGAGCTATTTGTTCCCAGAGCAGTTTCTGCTTTATTGGTGCATCTGTGTCATCTTTGTAACCGTTTTGAATCCATGTCTGCAAATCGCTGTTATATGATTTGACGCAGTAATATGAATCTGACACTATAAGTGTCGGGAATTCGCGATCCGCATTATCTAGCGCCATTTTCAATGCTATTATTTCAGTTTGTTGTTCTGAATTACTTTCTACTGAGTGTGTCTTTGTTAATAGAGGTTTTAGTTTACCTCCGCGCCACACTTCTTTTGTAATCTCACATGTGGGGTTGTATGCTTGTTCTCCCCAAACGGACGGTTGAGCATGTCCGTCTGTATAGATTACACAGGCGTAATGTCGTAGAGGCAGAATGTCGATTGGCAGAGGATATGTTTCTTCATATTCTAGATTTTTTAATTCTTCTAGTTCTGGATCAACGTAGTAGTACACTTTGTCCGTTGTGATAGAATTCACCCATTGTATCCATTCCGGATTCAATGCTGTTGTTGGTAAATTCCACGGTGTTGTTAATGCTTCAAAGGCTGATTTTGCTGTTCTGACTGTGATATGTCTACCGTCCGCTTGATCTTTCTCTCTAGCTATTGCGGTTTGAACTGCATGAACAATTTTTTCTTTGTTGCTGAATTTCTGTTCAGCTTTTGTGTACAAGTGTGATTTGAATGCAATTGGTACCTTTTCTCCCTCATTAGAGGTCAGGTATGTGAATCCGCATCTCCCTGGGATGACTCGAATCACAAGATTGCGTGTGTTATCACGTGTTTCTAATTTTGTTTTAATTAGCATGTTTGTTTGTAAGGATCTCAAAATTTCTGTGTGTATTTGAGTCCAATTGGATCTTTTAAAGTCTGGTTTAATTAGATCATAAAGGGGTTTGACCCTTTCTGCGTAATTTGCAATGTATGTTCTTCCGAAATTTAGGAAGCCTAGAATCGACTGTAGGTTTTTTAGTGTTCTAGGTGCTTGGAGTACGGCACATTTCTCTAGGAAATTGTCAGCCAGGCTTTTGCCTTCACTTGATAATTCATATCCTAAGAACAGGACTGTCAGATGGGCAATTCTGGACTTTTTAAAGTTGAATTTGTAACCCTCTGCAGCGAACCCAAGTATTATGGTGTTCACTCTTTTCAAGTGAGTCTCCAAGTCATCATCTGTTAAGTAAATGTCATCGACATAAGATAATGCTTCATCATCATATAGATGAAGTAATTCTGTTACTCTCGCTGAGAATACCCCCGGGCTGTTCTTGTACCCCTGGGCTAACCGACAGAATTGTTTTTGAGTGCCATTTACTGAGAATGCAGTTAAATATCTGCTCTCTGGTGCTATGTTTTGACAAAAGAATCCATTGGAGATGTCCAAGGTTGTTTTGTATTTTTTGCGCACTATGTTATTCATTAGTGCAGCACTGTGTGAGTTTTGCACTGCAAAAGTTTTGCAACATGTGTTAAGGTGTCGGTAATCCAAAACTAGACGATATGAATTGTCTGGTTTGGAGACCGGAAACAAAGGGTTGTTCATTTGTGAGGTGCAAGTTTCAATCACCCCCTGGTATTCTAGCTGATCTAGTATTTCATTTACCTGTTTTTTAGCTTCTTGCTTAATTGGGTACTGCCTTTGTGCAGTAGGTTGTGATTTTAACTGGATTTTGTGAGGAGGAGAATCCTCATCCCATCCTACATGATTTTTATATAAAGCAGGTGCTAGGGCCACTGCCCACTTTCTAGCAAGTGTGTATTTTTTATGAATTGGGATGTGATTCGAGAAGGCAGGCATAATTACTTCTTCGCCATGAGGGCACTCCCTGACAAACTCTGGTGGCCAGTCTTTTTCAGCTAGAAGGATATCATAGCCCTTGGAGAGATTATCCCAAAATAGTCCCCTTATTTTCCTAGTCTTATCTCCCTCTATACGTAATGTTATCTCGTATATCTTGTGAGGTTTGCTAACCCTGGTGTCTGCAGTTTCCACTTGAAGATATTCATTCGTGTCCACTGTCTCCAGATGATTCATAAGGACTTTGCGAGCTATGCTCACTTCTGCTGCGCTGTCTAGCATTGTCTGAGCCCATTCTCAGTTTTTCAGTTGTGTCCTCAGTATTCTCGGCATTGTTAACTACCTTGATACTGGCTACCTTCTTTCTTGGAAATTGTAATTTCTTTTTTAGCTGAGCAGGTTCCTTGTCTTTGGACTTGGTGTGCTCTTCTCTTTGTTCTGATCGTCCTCTTCTTTCCGATTTCTGCGAGGAATTCTGAAAAGATTGAGAGGGACATGTATCAATGTCTTGATATCTATCAGGCTTCTTTATATTATCCCTATTTCTAAGGTTATATCTTTTCCCAGAGGGGTCACTCTGGGGTGACCTGTGTCTCTGGTTCGGAGATTTCTCCCTTCGCCTAGGAGACCTTCCTCGGGACTGGAATTTCTTTTCTTTTGGATTGGATTGTTTGTTTCCATCCCAGTTCTTTTTTGGTGAATTATTATTAAAAAATATTTTTTCTGGACTTTCAGTCAGTTGCGGTTTTACTGGTATTCCACCTAAACTATCTCTACCTAGTTCCTCATAGGATTTTTCTATGATTCTGGCAATTTCAGCTGGTTGGTCTGCTATATCTGTCTCTTTTAACCTCTGGCGGATCGCCACGTTCGCTGCTTCACCTTTTATGTTGGCTAATAGTATAGCCGAGACCTGCTTGAAGTCTTTTAGTAATTTCATACCAAGAGTTAAAGCAGGTTCTAGACCATATTCGTCTTGAATTTGTTTTAGCACATCTGGTATCACCGAAATGGATGGAACACCGTGCGTTTTTGTGTAGATGGAAGCAAAGACTGTACCCCAAGTGTCACAGTCCTCAATGTGTGGTGCGATTCCCATTGGGAGACAGATAGTCAGAATCCTGTGTTTTTCTAATGGGGTGGTGTCAGGAAACACCGCCTCTATTTGGGTAATTTTCTGTGCCAACCAGAATGGTATTTGTTCCCGTTTAGCCGGTACTTTACCTAGGCAAGACTGGATGTTCTGTGGTGTAATTTTATTTGTGTTCCCCTGGTGAGGGGTCAGCTGTGGAAATTTAATCGCTGGCTGAATTGTTGAAGTCCGCATCACATACTGAACTAATTGTCTATGAATTTTTATTAATTGTTTTAGTTGTACTAAAAGATCTGCTGCAGGCATTCTTTCGAAGTCTGAATGTGGTGTGTATCCGGCTAGGACCGGCCACGTTGCTCCTGGTCTACCTAAAGGACCGAGCCTGGTGATGTGATTATTATGTTTTAGGGCGCCATCAAATAAGAGCAAATGCTCTTGGAATTTGAGTGGTACTTCCACCTCCTCAAAAGGAGTGTACTCATTAGGAAGTTCCTCTATTTTGTAATAGTGGAAGTACTTTGTTACAGCATTAGCTGCTGGAAAATGTATCCATGAATAATATACCTCTGTCTGCCGATATTCGTGTGCCTCAATTACGAATATGACTGTGCCACCTCTAGGTGTCAGTCCATTTTCTATAAGTTTTAGAGTTATAGATCTCCTTTTGATGACCGGAATGAGTATTATATCCGCGTCTGCTGCTTGCATGGTAGCATCAGCATCTGCGAGTTCAGTTGCTAATCTAACTGCCTCTCTTTCTTCTTCATTTTCTGACATTTTACTGTCCTGAAGGTTATTTTGTTTGTTTGCAGATCAGGTTTCTTATGGAAACAGAGATTAGATGCACAATATTTTGGAACTGTTTATCCTTCAACGTTGACTATACCAAGAACCATACATAGGAGTTCCCTCCTGCGAGGTTTTGGAGGATATTACCTTTCACCCACTCCAGACGTCTTTGGAGTATTATGGGAAAAGGGGTCTGAGTGAGAAAGCACGACTGAGTTACTCTAAATGTCTTACGTTAGTTTTATCGCCCTTTCCAAACGCGTTGGGCGCCATGTAGTGTAGTTCCTATCTTCCCAATAGGCTCTGCGCATTGGAATAATACCTACAGCAGTAAAGGCCTAGGCCAGACGTTAACTAGGTCTACTACTGTCGATACTAGACTTAAGTTTTGGGTTTGCCAGCGTAGCTCAGAGTTCGCTAGAAACTTTCTCGAATGTTCAAGGAGGAATTAACTTCCCTGATTAGACAAGAAGGGATTTAGTTTCTGACAACCATAGAACATGACAACTTTGCTCTCCCCTAATCAAGAGTCAATCTCGAGAGTCGTGTGAACAAAAGGCAAATTATTTTACTCAGTCAGTACGTGCATTTCTTAGTCTCATCAGAATGTAGACAAAAGGAAGAGACGGGCGTGTTCAATAAAAAGGTGTTATTTATTGATCAGTCTCTTTTCTCATACAAGAGAAATGGATCGATATTATTGCAATACTTATAGTTAAGTAAAGTGCATACATTAAAAGCAATAGTATAAAGTAATACTGTAAAAACATTGATATGGTTTCTAAGCCATATGATGTTTAAAATGAATAAAATATATTTACATACACATATACATTTGACTAAACGTACTCAACTGGTGTTTCTAAATACGCCTACCCCGTGTACCTGACCTAAGCCTAATACGTGGGCGGGAATAGAAAGTTACAGTTTAAGTTAAGTTTGTTTTTGCCAAGTGAATAACTAAAGAATTCTCTGTGAGGGGTTATTCAGTTCTGTACCTGGAAGTTAGGATGAATGAGGAATGGTATCTCTCTCTCTGGTCTCGATATTCCAGGCTGCCTGCGAGGGCTACCCGGAAACGCCGGTGCTGGATTCTCGGCAGGAGAAAGCAGCTTCTCTCAGCGCGTCAGGAAGGCGGGGCTGCTGCCAGCGGGGTCTGCTCTGCTCTCGGCTTCGGCAAGTATGGCTGCTCCGTCTCGTCACCACGCGTGTGTTTGCATAGGGCAAGATCGGTAATATTTATACCTTTAAGGTGCCGAGATTGACGTAAGGATGGACATAGATACGTCAATAAAGATGTCATACGATTTGCTCGTTAGCACATTCTTTTACTAAAGTTCTCGGTGAAATCAAAACAATGGCCGCAGGGTTTTGCCCAGGTTGTCATAGGTTTGATTTGTTATGAGAACTCCGTATGCCTTATCAGGGGCTGGAGGAATATCGCTTGTCTAATTAGATCGCAAGCGTTATGACCTAATCAGATAACACGTTCCTGTGCCGTAGTGTGACTGCGTCAGATAACGGTATCTGCATCATGGGGAATTTCTGCCTCATGGGCTGACTGCTAGTTAACTTGTTGGTTTGTTTAACTAGAATAGGGTCAGGAATAGGGGGATCGATTCAGAACCGATAGGAATACATGACAGTTCAGTAGAACTTAAATATGCTAAGCTTTTGATTTATATGTACCTAGAGGTACTTGATGTGATCTTTCAATTTGATAAAAAGATTGCAATGGTAAAACAAACAGCAAGCTCAAATCAGCACCGCTGCTCACCAATGTGAGAAGTTGGCCTGATATATGATGTTTCCAATTCTGGAACCACCTTGTATCAGTCCAAACAATCCCTTATGGTGTCTGGTTGTAAGTCAACCTTATTAGACAAGCTATCCTAGGGGTAGCATGGACTAAGCAGCCTTAAAGGCTTAACTTAAGAGGTTGTGTTAAGCGAGCTGTTTTACCACATACAATCCTGTAATATCAAATGAAAGGACACCACACAAGTATATATTATAATAATATATGTATTTATTACTAAAAACAATCCCCAGTATTCTTTATGAACAAAGGGGCACAAGCGTTAAATCAAAAGCACAGTGTAACATACAAAGTTGCACAATTTTGGATGAGGCCAAGGGGCCACTCAAACCATATACTAAAAAAATGGTATAAGAGGGACCATTCGATCAGTGGTTAGGCCTAGGGCCTAGGGAATCGCTGGGAGCAGTCGGGACAAGCAATGCTGAAGTCGGGAAAAGCCTGCGGGATTCGGGTGCAGTGCAGAAAGTGCACGCATGCATCAATGTTAACCAATGGTGCGTAAAAGTTACAAAGTTAAAGTTTACGAACACTTCCGCTGAACCTAGAGGAACAAAACTTAAGACACAGACCCTAGAGGTGTGTACCAGTGTGGGAACACCAGCGTTGCAATGTTACCTCACCCACAGGAAGTGGGTGCACAGGGTCGAAGTTGAGTCGGGTTTCGTCACGCAGGCTCTTGGTGCTTGGAGCTGAAAGGGCTGCAGGCGAGGTGAAGGAGAAGTGTCCGGTGGAGTCCAAGGGTGGACTCGAGTCGAAAAGTACCTGAAAGCAGAGGGGACAGAGTGTGGGTCACTCAGCAGTGACCAGGGTGGAACCAGGACGGAACCAGGCAATGTCGGGCGCAATCAGGTGGTTGTTGAGGAGCTTCTCTCCGCTGTCACGTGGGCTCTGGGGCATCTACGAAATCCAGGAGCAGGTCACGATCTGTCCCAAGCAGGCTCTCGCCATCGGCGCTGTTGGCTTCACGATTGGAGCAAACAACACTTGGCAAAAGCAATCCACGCGGAACTGGAAGATTGCTTCTCACTCAGACCAGGAGGGTCAGAGTGGGGGCTCCTTTTCAGGAGAGCTGGTGCAAATCTCTAGCAACCAGAATCACAAGTCGAATTTCAAGTTTCGTTGGCACAGGGGCCACAAGCCAGCTGGCAAGGGACTGGCCAACGCGTTGAGCCAAAAGAAGCAGAAGGGCCCCACGCAGCACTCGTCGAGTGTGGAGGGCTGAACTTCGGTGCAAGAGTGGCTCAGGGTTGGGGCTTCTCAAACCCCGTTGTACAGCTTCGAGGGTCACTCGTGGGCTGCACGGTCAGCGTCTCGTGGTCTTTCCAAGATGGCGTTCCCCACGCTTCCGGTCGCCTCCACGGGTCTCAGCTCTGCAGGGACTGTGGATCGGGCTGTTAGAAGGCAGGCAAGCTTGATCTCGTCGATCTCTGTCGCTCGAGTTCTGGCGGGAACTGCAACAAAGCAGACATTGAGGTGCTGAGTGGTGCCTGTTTGCACAGGGTGGTCACTCCTTGACCACAAGGGAGATTCTTCAGTCTTCTACGTCGAGTAGGATGTCGAAGGGTCCAGAGTTTCGTTTCCTATGTTTCATCAGGATAATCTAAGGTGCATTGGCACTGCTCCCACTCTTATTCGAATCTGGGGGGCTGGATTACCTGCTAGGTCCCCTCCTATGGGTGGGACCCAGAAAGTGGGTGGATACACCCCCTTCCTTTGATCCAGGCCGTGCTGGCACGAGGGCTGGAGTGCCCCAGAACCGGTTTGACCGGATTATGCAAGGGGCAGCCTTGTGCTCCCCATGCAGTGTCTGGTTTCTTTCAAACCTCCCTGCTACAATCCACTATCTCCTGTATGGGGGGTTGTAACACCGCCCTGCGACAGGAAACCCTTTGTCCAGGCCCCTTGGGCTGAGTTTCGGTCAGCTTCAGGGGGTCAGACTTGTGTCTGTGGCAGAAGCATCCATTTTGTGGATCTGAGGCCCTTTTAGAAATTAACCGCATTTAAGAAAAGTAACATGTCTTACCCCTCTAGAGGGGTGGAATGCTATCCCCGTCGCCAGAACTGGCGAGGGGATAGTATTCCAAATCGTATGACACCCTGCACAACATGTTTTGATAAAGCCAAACCAAAGTTGCTATATAACCGCGAGGATTATAATGCACTTAATAGTATATGGTATGGCATTATCCTGAAACAGCTTAGGGATTTGTTCCCGACGGCTGCAGACAGGCTCAGCTCATGCTAGAGCTCCATCTCACATTAAACCACGCCCTCTGCCTCCAGGATTGATAAGGCCTTCCATAGGAGTGACTCACAGGTTTATATGTGTCCAGATATAGGTTTAGATATAGGTATACTATATCTAAGCAAGAGGTGATTACACCACCTTGCCCCAGCTGAGTGATCAGCCAGTTGTGTCAATTTAAGAACCAGCCAGGGGTGGCAAAAGATATGCTGCAGCCCCTGGTAGGCCTTGGTGGCACCTATGCCCTGAGCACCTATAGTGCATGGTACAGGGGCTGACAAGGAGTCCATTTCCAATTGTGGTATGTACCTATAGCACATGTATTAATAATTTAGAGAGAGAACAGCAGGCTGGGGGTCTGATTAGCAGGCCCACAGCCTCAGTAGTCTAAAACCAGTGAAGCAAAAAGCAAACATTTGGGGTGACCATGGGATAGCAGACCCTACTCTCCTACAGCTCCCCAATTCCAGATACCTGGAAGGGAGCTGAGATAATCCCCATTTTTAAGAAAGGGGATTCATCTGATCCCGCAAACTATAGGCCAATTAGCCTGATAGATTGTATCCAGAAGGTGGTTGCCAGGTTTGTGTTGTCTTGGATCCTAACCTGGATAGATGACGTTGAGGTCTTGTCACCTCTACAAGCTGGGTTCCGTGCACACACGAGCACTGTGGAATAGGTTTTTAGATTTGTTGTTATTTATTGGAGGTGGGCAGTTCTTGGAGGTGGCACACTATACGCGGCATTTGTCGACTTAAAACCGGCCTTTGATTTAGTACCGCGTATGAAGATGTGGAGAGCCTTCCAGGAACAAGGCATGCCACTGAAACTTCTCGCTTTTTAAATTAAATGTCATGACAATAACTTTGCTCAGGTCCGGTGGGGTGAACAAGGCCAGGTCACAGATAGGTTTCCAACCTTGAGAGATGTAAGACAAGGGCACCAACATTGTTTTCTTTGTACATTAACAGGGTTATCGACTACTACCAGGATTTTCCTACGGATGCCCCAAAGCTTAGTGGTCTGTCTATACCCCTGTTAATGTTTCCAGACGACACCCTTCTAATTTCCAAGACTCAACAAGGGCTCCAGAGAGCAATCGGGCGCTTTGAAACTTTCTGCATTGATTATGGCCTCACTATTAATGTGTCAAAAACAAAATTTATGGTCATGCATAGGCACAAGTTTGTGAAAGGAAGAGCAATAATGAACGGGATGTTGCTCGAGCAGACCCAATCTTTTACCTATCTTGGAATCACATTGGGTTCAAGGCTCGAATGGAAACCCCACATTAACCATTTAGTCGTTAGACACGCCCAGTTGGCAGGAGTACTCCTAAGAGAACTGCGTTCCTCGGCTACTAAACCTATAGCTCCAGCACTAAAAATGTATGATACTAAAATACGGGCTTCTGTACTGTATGGGGCTGAACTATGAGGGCCATGTAATATTTCAGCTTTGGCAATTTCCCAAAACAAGTTTATGAGCGGACTAGTGAGGCTCCCTCCATCCATGCCGCTCTTACCCCTATATTTAGACTTGGGATGCCAGAGAATTGAGGACGTAGCATGATTTAGACCGGTTGCATACTGGCGCAGGATCTGGGTCACCCCTGAACTCTCCCAGTATGCCCAGACACTCCTTGAAGCCAGGGATATGGATACCACAAGCAGAATAACCTGGTTCAGAGAAGTCAAGGTGACTTACAATGCCCTGGGGCTGGGCGAATTATGGGATAAACCCGCACAAAATGTCTTCCCTTCACCTAAGACATTAAAAGAGTTTTATTGGTCTATGGTGTCATCACAAGACTTTCTAAGATGTACTGTTCCTTCAATATTAAGTGACTTTTTGGATCTCAAGCATCCATCGGCCTACGAACCTTACTGGGACTTTATCACAATCCCTGAGGATAGGAAACTGTTCCACCAGTACAGGGTGGGTACCCTCCCAGTTAACTCCTTTACCGGTAAATGGTCAATTGGTAGCAGTGTCTCGTGTCCTTTTTGTACTACCCAACCAGAAAGCTTAGCTCACATCCTTTTTATATTCCCTGAGTACAAATCTCCACGTCATAGGTGGCTAAGGCCCATATGTATGCAGAAGGGCATTAAAAAAGGAACAGAGGCACTAAGGATTTTTAAAATGGATTGTTCTGAAAGTTTAATAGTTGCTGTCGCTAAATTCCTGAACTGGATGTGGGCAATACGAAGGAAAAACTAAAATTAGTTAATGCCCAAATAGATTAAATGTTTTTATTTACGATCCTTTACTACCATTAATGTATTGTAAATAACGTTTTTTAACTTGTATAATTTGTTTTTAAAATATGTATGATCTTAAAGTAATTATAACTGATAGGTATGGAACAATCAGAAGACAAGATCAATTAGCAGGATCAATGTGAATATCCTTTCTTTTTTTACCACTGTATATGAAACAATTTTGTATATTGTATCATCATGGTATTGTTGTTTTTTTAAAATATGTTCGTCTTTTATGACATGTTGTCGAAATATAGGCTTATTTGACTTGACTTGACTTCATTATGTAGGGGTCACCCTTAGGCAGCAATTTGATTGGATCCCAATTTCCCACATATTCTGAAGTGCAGGCTTACGTTGGAAGAATACCTACGGGGTATTTTTAAGGCTTTACAAACCTCTACATTTCACCCTGTTTCCCCAGCACTCCAGCTTTACAATCTGCAAGCCCTTGGAGCATCATTGTATGGTGGGGAGCTTTGGGGCCACATGAGCGTTAACAATATGGAGCTAGTCGAGAACAGGTTCCTAGGTCACCTTACTAATTCCCCCATCAGCACACTTGTCTCTCCCCTATGGTTAGACCTCTTCCATATCTCACTTACCAATAAAGTGGGTCTTTGTCCACTGTTGCATTGGTGTATGGTCTGGCATCTGCAAATCTGTTGTCATATTGTTTGGGGCTGGTGCAGGTTTTGAAGCTACCAGAGGCTGCTAGGATCCATTGGTTGAAGTCTATAAAAAGTTGCCTAAAGCTGGGATGTGAGGCTCTGTGGACCACCCATGAAATCGCACTCAAGATCTCAAAGTCGACCCTTAAGGGGTTACATCAGAGCTTTCTAGATACTGTTCTCCAAAGGAATGGGAGATTGGGTTCTCACACTACTGCTTTCCTTGAGTTTAAAGATGGTTACTCCTTTTATGTTTATTTGGATGAGATTGAACCCCCTCTCCGCAAAGCACTTTATATGAAATTCTGGTTTGGGTGTTTTACGATCAGGGCCGGACTGGCCGTAGCAGGCACTGGGCGTTTCCTCGGTGGGCTGCTAGGGTGGGGGCCATTTTGGACCCATGGTGGGCCGCTTTTGTTACCAGGGGCCGGCCCCTGGTAACAAAAGCACTGCAGTGTCCTTCCACCCCTCCCCCCCACACAAGGCCAGTCCGACTGAATTGCCAGGGCCAGTTTACGTTTCACATCCGGTCCTGTTCCAATTCGTTCAGTAACTGCAAAATGGCAGCACGTCTCTGTTGATCTAGATGTGTCATGTCCTTTTTACCCTTTGGTCTCAGAATCAATCAACTATATTGCTCTTTTTCTCCAGGTTATCATGAATATAGGAAGAAGTGGATTTTGCTGCTTTGTCGTAACCTGGGGATCAGAGGTATCAGATCTGCAATCAGGATTTTGAGAACAAATGCCTGTGAACTGGTTGTATTCGCTGTTTCCCATTTTCTGTTAAAATGTGGAGACCTAGACAAAAGAAGTGAGCCTCTTGAAGAATGTCGTTCTAAGAATTGCTTTTTATATGTATTTTAACTGATTTTCATTGTTCATTCTTTTACGACTATGAATGTAACTATTTATATCTATTTATATTTTGACATTGAATGAATTTAATGTATTTTAATTAATTCAAATCAGTTGATCATAATGGGGGTTTAGTGTATTGATATTTTCTTTATATTTTTTTACTATATGCTTTTATTGCAATTTTGCTGAATAAAGACTTATGATGATGATGAATTATCTTACCTGCACACATGGCTGTCTCTGCACTTTATCTGGATGACTGTCATACTTCGATCCTCAGTTTTATTGGTAAAATGTCAACATAGAAATAGTACCTGCATCTAATATATTTTCTGTAGCAAGTACACTGTCATCTCACCTCAAATCTAGCTCTATACCAAAAAATAGGAGGAAACTCCAAACGCATGTCTGGTGCCCTGTCTGCCGGAGTGTTGAACATTAAAGTAGAATGAAAAACACTACATTTCATAGAATTATAAGATAGATGTGGGCTTGAGCCAGATGCCTACTTCTTACTTATTTACTCCAAAATGAGAATAAGCTGTATGTGATTTCAGTTTGACACCCATGCTTTATACTCTTGTGCCAAGAATTAAAAGGTACTTTGATCCAAAATAGGAAAAAGAGATGCCCATCTAGTGGCTGGTTAGCACAAAGTGAAACCAGGAAACGCAGGGTAAACTCTGCTTCCATGCTTGTCCAATATTGTATGATCTTAGGCAAATGTTTTTTGTTTACTGAGCATTCTTTTACTTCGTTATCTCATGAGAGCACATTCAAATACATGATTTGGGGTGTGGCCAAGATGGTGACCGCCTAAGATGCCTCTTCTGCCCCTCCACCCTCCGGCCGAAAATAACACCATAATGGCATGGAGCACGGTGGACAGAAATGCTCTAACTGAGGTGTGAAGGCCCCCTGCACTGGAGGACTCATCCTCAAGGCCTGTAGGGCCTGTGTAGATGCCTGTTGAGATAAGCGCGGCCTCACCCGACCATGGGTTCCACGAGGAGAGTCACAGAACGGTAGGCCTGTGGGTGTGAATGAGGGCAGTTCCTTTAGTGGTCCCCTTAGGCTCTGAGGATCAGCCACCAGGCAGCCTGCTCGGTCCAGCGAGGCAGGGTGCCTTCCTTGAGTGTAGACGGAACACGCAGGGGGTCAGGCTGCCTCTGACCATAAATCAGAGGCCTGTGCTGCCAGCACTGCTGACCACTGCACTCGAGACATCCTACCAGCTAACAGAGACAGCAGACAACTGCCTACAAAGAGTCAATACATGCAAGGCAATCGATGCACACAACAGAATGTAGTGCCCAGAAACAGAAGGAGCACATATAAAGTGGCAAGAGAAAGCCCACCCATCCTTTATCTGGGATACAGACATACAGAGCCTGTTCCTACTTCATAGAGCGGGCCACATATTAGGGCAACACGGTGTATGTGTAGACTGGGAGCCAGAGTCATACTGCCAAGGATGCGCTTAACACAGCTATGATGGTTATGAAACAAAACAACATCTCTTTACAACTCCCGACCCCTGGCCCCTTAGCCCCAACAATGAAGACACAGTTTAGTATTGTTTCAATAGCCCAGTGCTCCAGGCATGGCAATGTCTAAAGGCAAAAAAGACCACAACTTAAAGGATATGCTCACATGCACAACCAATAGCACCCGTAAGGAAGGACAGTATACTTCAGGGTGCCACTCTGTAAATGACAGGGGAGACGACATTGCATCCCTCTCCAGGGCCTTCATGGAGGCTCATTTTGATTTCATCCGTGAAGAACTCCAAAAAATGAAACACAAGCTCCTACTAGATCTGTGAGAGTTCATCTAGATCTAGAGGTGGTTGGCGATAGAGTTTCCACGCTTAAGGACAATGAAAACCATGAGAGGCAAAGGAGTGGAACAGCTGCAGCAAGATGTCTTATGCCTCCAAGAACTGTAGACTGCCCTACAAGCCCACGCCGAAGACCAAGAAAATCACTCCAACAGGATCAACATTTGCATACTTAGGGTGTCTCCCACTATGGGAGAAAGGGACATAGCGAGCTACGGCAAGGCACTCTTCCACCAAATCCAGGCTCCCGCTATGAAGGACACAGTTCTATTGAAATGAATTAATAGGGTGTGCTCGGGTGTCAACAAACTTGGGTGTGAACAACAGATGCTGGCTGGGCATCCTTCCGTATGTCCATGAATTCCAAATCAAAGAGACTCTACTACGGAGGACTCAATCTGCTCAACCTCTCCTATTCCAAGTCCTTCAACTCACACGCTAGCCGGACCTTTCCATGCTGACTTTACAGCGGCTTAGAGTGCTTAAACCTATTAACGAGAATCTCACAAACAAAGACACCACTTTATGAATCCCCAGGTCCCCTCCCCAGAATAACTTATAGCTCGGGCTACCCTTCCTGCATCATCTTCTGCTGGGAAGGCAAGTTGCACCAAATCAAAAAATGGGCAGAAGCTCGCCGGTTCATCGGCCTACCGGAGAGCACCGGACACTTGGCATGCCTCCTGCCATGGGGGGAGCGGACAGGGTGTGCTACATGCAGGCCCTCTTCCACATGCAAGCCCTGTTCCTCCTGGCCCCGACATGAAGGACAATATTCAATTAAACCGAGTTCATAGGGTGGGCCACTCAGGTATGAACAACAGGCGATCACTGGACATCTCTACATGAGATCACGATGTTCAAATCAAAGAGACTATAAACCAGCGGGCTTGAGATATTCAACATCTACTGTTCCAAGGTCATAAACTCACACTCTACTAGGGCCTTTCCATGCTGACCTTACAGAAGAACATAGAGCTTAAGCCTATTAGGGAGCACCTCACAAACAAAGGCATAACGTATAGCTGGGACCTCATCAACTTCTGCTGGGAGGGCAAGCCTCAACAAATCAAAAACTTGGCAAAAGCTCGCCAGCTCCTCGGTGTGGCAGAGAGCACCTCTTGAGAATGACCTAAAAGGTCCTGCAAGGCTGCGAGGGAAGTCTGCTCCAGTGGCAGGATGTCACAAGATCTCCTAATGTCCTACTTTCTGATCAGGAAACCATCGCTGAGGAATGGCAGAAGATCCTAGACAGGGCCTCCATGATTCAGACTGAAGCTGAGACATGCATTTGTATTGTATTCAGCAGGCAACATCCCCAGCTTGCAGCCCTGTTCCGCAAGCATAGGGGGCGTGAGTTGGGGTTCTCTTGACCGATGAACAATGACTCTTTGCCTGCCCTCGGTCTAGGGATTGCCTTTTGTATTTATTATACAGATTCCTACAGTGACAGATCTCCTTAACTCTTTTCTTGCCCCTGTCCTTGGAGTTGCCATAATGAAAGTACACACACTGTTGGAACTAGATGTTCCCCAAACCCTCACGACCTTGCCCAGGTCCTCTCCCCTGAATGTCTGCCTGTACACATTATCCAGTATTACCAAACTTGCCTCCATCGTTTGGGCCTCCTTGGCATCCACTGATGTCCCCACATAGATACCACTTTTGTTAAAATAATCAGCCTCAAAGTAAGAGGCCTTAACAATCCTGTTATGATTATGAGGGGAGTGATATTATCCTACTTAGAACAGAAAGGGGGCGACATTTGCTTCCTCCAGGAGACGCACCTCGTTGCCCGAGATTGGCACAGACTGAAATCTCAGCACTATCCAGAGCCACACTTTTCGTCTAGCTCTGGGAAAAAGGAGGGGTGGCTATTCTTTTTTCAGGGAGCTTCCGAGGGGTGGTAAAGGGAAACGTAGCGGAGATGAAAGGAAGGTCCCTGATCTACCGCATCCAGATCGAGCGACATCCACTCACTATTGCAAATATTTATGCACCGAATGAGAACCATGAATAGTTCTTGGAATGATCAGTCCTGAAGACTCTTGGGTCACCATACCTAGCAGTTCTAATAGAGGGAGACCATAATTTAATGCTGAATGATGGCCTTGATAGATCGAACAGCACTTCGGAAATATTGGGGCAATTTCATCATGGGGACTGCTATGGTCACAGGAGGGGGCAGTACGAAGATCTGTCGAAACATACACACTCAGACACAAGGGACACACATACTACTCTGCAGCCCAAAAAACATATGTGCATATCGACTATTTCCTGAGTACATCGGCCCTTAGGACCTTGGCCCATGAGGTCTCCACTAAGCCTATGTCTTTGTCCCATCATGCCCTACTTCTCCTTTCCGTAAGGGTGGAGACAGCCCAACAAATTATACTTAAATGGAGGCTGTGTGATGGTGTGCTCCACCAGCTGGAAAATGTCAAGGCGATCACAGACACTATCACTAATTACATGAATGATAACAACACAGAGGCGGTCTTGATAGCTACCATATGGGAAACACTGAAAACAGTAGTGAGAGGGGAACTGATTGCTAAAAACTTTGAAAAGAAAATAGGTTAGAACTAGAAGGGCAGGTGAAGTAACTCAAAGCTATATGTAAACAGACTAGGGCATCGAGGATCTGGGGCAAGTTAGATGCAGCACATTCACAACTTAAAACACTTGACTTAGGGCAGAAAATGCAATGATTAAGTCAATCATTGCATATTCTGCCCTACATCAAGTAATTTAAGTTGTGTACATGTATAAATTTTACACATGGGGCAATAAACGTGGTAGATCTTTAGCCCACAGGCTGAGTGCCAAAAGAAATACTGACAGGACAAATGCTCTTCTCTCTCTTGATGGAACTGAGGTCACTGGAGAGGACTGAATGGCAGCAGTCTTTGAAGACATTCATAAAGCCCTTTACACCATCCTAGGCCTGCAGGACAACAATATCTTTACATACTTGCAGGGTGTCCAGGTAATTGAACTCTCCCCACAGCAGTCTCAGAGTCTTGACAAACCCATTAGGACTGAGGAACTCATCTATAGTATGCCTCAAACCCTTACATCCCCTGGTCCTAATGGCTTTTCCCACCTGTTCTACCTTTTCTAAGACCTTTTAACACACCCTAGCCCCTATTCTCACTAGGCTCTTTAACTCCTTCGCAGACACGGGGACCCTCCTGCGATCCATGCTGGAAGCCTCCATAACAGTCACACCTAAATCTGGGAACGATAAGCATCAGTATAGCTTCTGCAGACCTGTTTAATTGATAAACGTGGATGCTGAACTCTTTGCCAGCATTCTGGCAGCTCGAATGAATCCCTGTACTGGTAGACCCTGACCAAACTAAAAGGATACTACATATATTGTAGACAAGACTTAGCAATATAGGCGCGAAGCATTGCTCCTGGCTATCAACTTCAGATAGATGTTTAATAGGGTTCACTGGCCCTACCTCATCGCGACTAAGAGACATTTTGGCTTTGGGGACAGGTTCTGCAGATAGATGCAAAGCATTTAAAGGTCCCCCAGAGCCGCAGCACGAGTGAACGGTGTTATATCGAACCCCTTGAACATACACAAGAGAACGCAGCAGGAATGTGTGCTATCCCCACTGTTATTTGTGCTCTATATGGAGCCTGTGGGACAGTGAGCCAGGAATGAGCAGCTGATCAGTGGATCTGCTTCGGTGGGGACACCTGCACTTTTAGCCCATATGCGGATGATAGTAGCTCTGGTTGAGCCCATACTATCTTAGCCCGCTCTCTCATACAAACTCAGCGCTTTGGGTAAGCATTGGGCTTCAATATACAGAAATCCAAGGGTTTCAACCTTACCGTTACTCCTCCCCATCAAACATAATTGGCAGCCCAATACTCACGAACCTGAGCTACCTCCACTATATATACCCAATCTACGGGTACAGATTGCCCCATTCTCTATCGATACTGTGATGACCATTTACTGCCTCCTACTTTGTCAGGTAAAAACTGTTCTCACCCAGTGGATACATTATAAATGATCATGGCTCAGTCGAATAGCAGCCTTGAAAATAACTATCCTCCTAGGGCGCTATTCCTATTTTCAGGCCCTCCCACTAGCAAGAACCCCCATCCTCCCCCTCCCCCGCCCTGGTACTCTGAAAATGCTTCAAATGGAACATAATTAATTTGTCAGGGGAGGTAAGGGACCACGTATACACCACACCCATATATATGGGCTGATGTCCGAGGGTAGCCTAGGAGTGCTCAACCTTGCACAGTATTACTCCCCTAAATGATGGACTGGGACCGTGCAAGTATGGAAAGTCCCCTGGCTTCCATGAAATCACAGGACACATGGGGGCTTATTTACAAGCCTCTTCCGCCACTTTTACGTAATTTTTAACAAACATGGGAAAAGTGACGTACGGGTGGCGCAAGGGGCTTGTTAATAAGCCCCGTGGCCTCTACTTTTCTCCCACCACACGAAGTCACACTGGCGGTGAGGGGATAAGGTGACATTGAATCAGGACCTGATGGCCTTCCCCTTCCTGGTGACGTCAATCCTGGGAAACCCCGAATTCACCCGGGCTCTCACACAACCGATCTTCCCCAATGGCAACAGGCGGTTGTAAACAAATAGGGCAACTCTGTGATGAAAACAGGATTATCCGTTTTAACAAACTGAAGGCTGACTGTGAACTCACTGAAATTGAATGCCTCCAGTACATACGGATCTGACACTGATTTATGCACCCCCCATTAGTCTGGATCCACAGACAGAGCAACTCTTCGAAGAATGGATCTTTCTGAAAAAACAGGGATAACCGCATTATAACAGAACCCTCCTTGCACAACCCCCCTCCCTCCCAAAAGAGGGAGGGGGGTGGAAATAGGGCACCCCTTTGCAGAAAGAACAGGAGGATGTGTACTACTGCGTGCAACACACTGCACATCATGAGGCCACCATAGAAACTGCTACCAAGATAGTGACACACCGGTATCTCACCCCAGCCCGACTATGAATGGTGCCCCGCCCATAGTGTGCAATGTTGGCCACAGGCATGCTGCTGCCCCACTTATTATGGACCTGCCCACAATTAGATCACTATTGGGAAAGGGCCCTTGATACACACATGGGAACACAGCTCCCTCGATGTCCTGCATATATCCTGCTTCCACTGCCCAATCCCATCATATATTCATTCAAATCTCAGGGGGCTCCCAAATCGCCCAGCACTGGGAGCTGCAGGTCAGACGATTCTTTCCCTCTGTGGAACAGTCCCCACACACACTGCATGGGTCCACAAGACTTGGCAAAAAGTAAGAATGGAGAAACTAACACTCTGCATCACAGAATCAGTTCAATTCAATTCAAAATTCCTTTATTCGGTTACCATAATTTTTGGAAACCATAAAAGTACAGAGTAAAACCAGTTCATACAATAAAAACATTAAAATGAAACACATTCAACTATAAGTACATTAATTATTTCATCATCGGAAATTTAAAAACAATATTAAGGTTTAAAATGCTTGTACATCAGGAATTAACCGTAATTTGAGCGATACTCAATGCAAACCTTCAAGAAACATGCACTAGATTTAGCGTACAAATAATTTTCTAGAAATTGAAGCGCCAGAAAGGCTGGGCGGCAACATCTTAAGCCCATGGTTTTCAGTATAGGAATGACCCATCGCCTTCGTGATAACTCATAGAATCTACAGAGTAGGACTATATGTATTAAGGATTGTGGTGAGACTCCATTGCACGGACACGCGGGGAGGTTCTTAGACCAATCATTCTGATTTGGGAAGGTTACTAGTCGATGATAAATATTAAATCTAAATCGAGTAAGTAAGTACTTCTCGTAACTGTTCAAGTTATACGATAGATATGGTTGCATCCTAGAGGTAATCTGGATAGACAGAATGTGCTAGACTGTGGTTTTGAAAATTTCTTGAGATAGTCGTAACTTTCAAAGATGGGATAGGCACAGTATTTTCAGATTTTTACTCGTGATTTCAACGATGGTAGACGGATTTGTGAAAAATCTCACTAAGTCCAAATCATTCAAGAAGTTTCTCACATAAGCAAACCAGGCGATTTTATACAGTTTGTCCAGCATTAGAGAATCGTTAATAAGACATCTTGTCAAGTCACGGTGTTTAAGGGTCCAGACATGGTGCCACAGAAGTATTGGCTGGATTTTTTTTAATATCAGTTACATAGTCCATGCCTAATTCTATATGGCAACAGTATGTAGAGGAGCCTTGTGGGAATGTTAATAGATATCTCAAAAACCCATTCTCGATCTTCTGAAGGGGGTACACATTTTCGTGACCCCACACCCCGGCACCATAAGTTGCTACACTGGTACATTTCGCCTGGTAGATCTTAATCATTTCTAAGGGGGGCCGCTTACCAAGTTTCTGAGCAAAAGCTACAAGGGCAGCGGTAGCCCTCAGGTATGATAGTTTCCTGGCAGTAATAGCCTGTGTCCACCTTGATTTGTTGTCAATTAATATTCCTAAGTAAGGATAAGTATTAGTGCATTCTAATTTAACGTTCTCGATAAAAATATCTTTTGACTTTTTAGTTCTATTTCCTGCATGCATTACAAAAGTTTTTCTTATATTGATTTTTAAGTCTAGGCTTGCCATGAAATTATGGTATCTGTCTAAAAGATACTGTAGCTGCAGGGGTGTTCTTGCCATAATAACGGCATCATCAGCATATAATAATGCTGGTATTGGGCGGTTTCCTATTGTATGCAAATCCTGGCTCCCTTTCAGCATTGCTATTTCCAACCCGTTGGTGTAAAGATTAAAAAGGAAGGTGGCCAGGACACATCCCTGTCTGACCCCCTTCTCTACGCCAAATGGTTCAGTGAGTTCCCCCCCGTAGCCATATCTGACTCTAGCTGATGCATTAGTGTAGAGTTCTCGAAGGAAATCAACAAATACAGGTTCTACACCCATTGCCTTAAGGATCGACCAAAGCTTCGCGTGACACACACAGTCAAACGCCGCGGTCAAGGTGACGTAGGCCATGTGTAATTGCCCTCCTTTTGCTCCCACGTATTTACCCATTGGTAAAGATAGATTTAGCGTTTAGTCCACGGTTCCTAAACCCTTTCGGAACCCATACTGTAAATCAGATAGTATGTGATTATCATAGGCCCAGTCCTGTAAACGTTCTAAGACAATACGGCCTGCGACCTTGCCAAGGGTATCAAGTGCGAAATTGGCCTATAGCATGTCGGATTATTACGGTCACCCTTTTTGAAAATGGGTACCAAAATTGAGGTGGACCAGGATTTTACTAGATCTATAGGGGTTGCAGCTTCGAGAACTCGAGTGAGGATGGGGGACCATAGATCCAATTTATATTTAAAAAAATCCACTGGGACCCCATCGAGCCCCGGTGCTTTCCCACCTTTGGAGGCCGTCAAGGCTTTGGTTACCTCCAAATGCTCAAACATTAATTGAATCGGGTACACTACTTCATTTGAGAAGCCCCCCTCTCCAACTTCCTCAGTGTGCACAATATTTGCGCCAGTGTCTATGCCAAAAATTTTAGAAAAATGGTTAACCCATGTTTTAGCATCCACTGCTACGTCTATCTTAGGGGCTGTGTCCGAATCTGACAGGAAGGGGTCTTTGACTATTTTCCAGAAGGTTGAACCGTCGTTAGTGGAACAGCTCTCATGGAGTTGATCCCATAACTCGTTTCTTATTTCAATTTTCTGATTTTTTATAGCCAGATTATAATCCCTTCTTAGTTTATAATTTCACCTCTCTCTCTTTTAGTCTTGCGAAGCGCGGTTTTTAGTCTGGAGTAAGCTTTTGTGCACTCGGAAACCATTTTTTTGGTGCCCTTTCTTGCTTTGTTTTCTAGTTAACTCTTCTCTTATGATGGTAGTTATGTTTGTATAACTAGACAATATCAGTTCTTGAGAAGAGTCTAAGTTAAGACATATTTCAATGTGGGGAAGTGTTCGCTCAACCACTTTAGCTGTAATTACTGCTGGGTCATCTTTTGCCCATTTTATAGTATAGCCATTCAGTTTGTCAAGGCTCAGGGCTTGTTGGTCCAGCAGGCTTAGTGCATTGGGCTTCTTAAAGACATTTGCCATGTGCAATTTAATACTATTGGGAAAATGATCACTAATAGCATTATTGAGTGTGGCAAAGTTTCGCAAAAAGGGTTTCGCATTTTAAGATACAAGTATAAAATCAATTGTTCTCGACAGCCCCCTCCCATTGAATGTAGGTAAAAATGGGACTGGGGGAACTACTAATTCATTTGCAAAGCCCAACTCCAAGGCAAACAGGATCTCATTCAAGTGATTCCCAGTGTTAGAGTGGGAAAAATGTGTTAAAGTACACCCAAACTCGTCCTCGATTCAGCACTTTTTAGTATTATTGTCTTTACAGATAGGCAGGTTGAAATCGCCGCCCCAGATCAAATTAAACGTTTCATTCGAATATTTATTACGCAGCTCTGATAGTGTGACAAAAATATCATTTAAAACAGCTATTAAATCAGATGAATTTAAATTGTTATAAAAATTTACCAAAAAATAAACGTGCGACTTGGTTACAGTTAGCTTGAGGATTTGGTAATTAGCTTCCAACCTCAGTTGTACTATGTCCTTGATTACTGTATCATTGGAAATATACGTTATCAAGCCCCCCTTAGGTCTACCCGAAGAAGATGGTTGGGCGTAAGAATTATAGGTCTTGTATCCCTCAAGGTGAATTGGGGAGGTTGTCCAAGTCTCCTGGAGGCAGACAATATTATGTTTCCTTACCAAGTTTAGCCAGGAAGGTATTTTTACTTTTAAGCGCAACCCTGCTACATTCCAAAATAGCATAGTGAAATTTAGGGCTTTTAGATCTTTGTGTCCTAAATGAGTTATATTAAGAGTTAGGTCGGGATCAGGTGTAAATGAAGGCAGTTCTACCGTACATTCGATGGAACCCTTCCACATCGGTCACTTCAATCAGGGGAAGGGGTTGTGGATTACGGGCCGGATGAGTGGGTGAATTAAGGTTACCAGCAAGCTCAATTAATGATGGTATTTCTTGCTGGATAACAGTCTCAATATGGGCGATGGATGATAAGCCCCCTATTCGGGTGTCCGTGTCTTTTAGTCATTCGTTATCATCCAGGCCTGATAGAGCATGGGACCTATTCTGAGTATAAGTGGGTCGCACATAACTATAGCGGTTGGGCAGATTTCTCCAAACAAAGTTGTTTGAGTTATTCTTTCTAGGTGGATAGAAAAACCCGAGCGGTAGAATATTGATCCCATAATAGAGTTAGCACTCACCCTCAGAATTTCATTTACTAGAGAGGGGGAAGCAAATGTCATGACTATGCAATCACCTAAGAGCATTTTATTCCTAGAGCCCACCCACCTGACTCTTCTAATCATCTTGAATTCGTGGAAGAGCTGTCTGTTAAGGCCCACCCTTGCGCCTAGCCAGTGTAGTGATTTGTTTTTAAGCGCTATCTATGATTCTTCTTCGTCCATGTTCTTTTTTGGTACGTTAGCCAAGACGATTATATACGGGGTTGTTTCAGGGGGAGATCTAGATGGGAATCTATGGGGCTAGATTTTTCAGCGAAGTGTGGATTTAAGGGGTGTTGTTGGACATGGCCAGGTACAGTTAATTGCGCCTGGGATGAAACTGGTAAAGGATCCAGCAGCCTTCTATCAGAGTCACTGACCTGGGTGTTAGACTACTGCTCTGCCCGTTTATCAGGACTTAAGGTCGATTTTTTAGTTCCCAAGGACCTGTTGTCTGCGGCCGAGGATACACCTGAAGTAGCTATGATCTTGGTTGGAAGAGAGGGTGGCTTCCCCGCTGTAATATCGCTAGGTGTGATGGAGTTGACACTATCCTTTAAATTTCGAGTTGCTGTAATAGGTTGATTTAAGTTAATGTTGAGGAGTCCCTCGATGCTAGACATTCTAGAAGTTAGCTGATCCAGCCTTACCCTCACGTAAAGGTCTAAACGCTCCACTAAAGAAACAAGGGTCTTAAAGTCATTTTGCGTCATAGGGTTACTACCAGGTAGAGACTTTCTAAGCGATTGGGCTTTTTTCTGCGCCAGTCACTTTTTCCCTGGTTGGGTAGGTTTAGCTGTTTTTTCCTGATCGAGGGAGTGATGGGTTATAACTTGAGCAACAGTTTTTTCCTTCAAGGTGCTATTAATTTCATTTGGGATTGGGTTTTTGGGACGTTTTGGGGGGGTTGTGGTGGAGAGTCACTTGCGAGAGATATAATCTCATCGAGGCTTGGTTGAATACAGTCATTTTGTAGGTATTCCACCGATTTTCCTGTGTCAGGTTCATCTTTATCTTTTTGGTAGACAGAATCCTGAATTAATCTGGAGGTAGTTCCTTCTATTGACTCTTCTACAGAGAGAATCTGTTTGTCCAGTACTCCTACTGCCCCAGTTAAATAGCTCAATAGGGTTTGCTGTGTATCTATATTGGCCTTATTACTTTTTCCCATAGTGGAGAACAAATCAACCTCACTTCTAGAGCGATACCGGGACAGCTAACAGAAAAAAGCACTAAATACAATACATAAAATAGAACACAGGTACAAGCAATCAAATATATAAAGGATTAAAAGATAAAAATGAAGGCAAAGAGAGTGGGCCCAGCCCAGCCACAACCGGGCACAGTCGGGCAAGGACTGGCCTGCCCCGGGCGAACCCACGCGCGTCCCGCGCTGCGGGAGCCCGCACTGGTCTAAATAGTCCCGGGCCAATCAGAACGCTGCACCCCTCTTGCGAGACCGCTCTGCCCTCTGGGTGGTGTAGTTCGGGCTGCGCACGGTCCTCGATTCCGGCGGGAGCGGGTCGGTCCCAACGGAGGAACAGGGGACCCCAAGGCAGCAGAAGGCAGGCAGCCTCCCAAATCCAAACAGCAGGAGGGCAACAAGGTCAGTGATTCCGAGAGTTAGCGCATCCCGCGACGCGGGAGCCCGCTGGTCTAAATAGTCCCGGGCCAATCAGAACGCTCCCCCCCTCTCGCAAGACCGCGCAGCCCTCTGGGTGGTGTAGTTCGGGCTGCGCGCGGTCAACGATTCCGGCGGGAGCGGGCCGGTCCCAACGGAGCAACAGGGGACCCCAAGGCAGTAGAAGGCAGGCAGCCTCCCAAATCCAAACAGCAGGAGGGCAACAAGGTCAGTAGTTCCGAGAGTTAGCGCGTCACAGAATCAGGACTCCTACCCAGAGCTTTGAGTCCCATACATTGCTTTCCTCCGAGTTCAATGAACTGACCTGTCCCAAATACCTCAAGGTGCTCCATTTGACACCCACAGAGGGGAATCCATGCATAGTAGAATTGATCCAGGTACTAGAGTTGTCGCGAGGAGGATATCCCACTAGGGACTAGTCCTTCCATGGTATACGGAGTGGTAGGGGTTGGTGGCTGGCTAAAGACTAAGGGGCACATTAGGATGGCGGACGGAAGGACGACCGCTGTCCTGGAGTAGGTGGAAAAAGCCTTTTTCCGTCCACCTGCCGCGGACACTCCGACCGCCATATTAGGATGGGAAACACGGTCAAAACCTCTTACGCGGCGGAGCCGAACGCACCGCCGCGGAATCACACCCGACCCCGCGGCGGACGTAATCAATCCAGAGACACCGCCGTACGGAATGACGTCTCCGACCGTGTCCCAAATCACGATGGCGGAAAGCACACATAAAACCGCTGCGGAAAAACAACCTGCCTGAACACGGCAGATTCCCCACAGCCAACAAACCACACATTGCGAAGATACCCACCACAAGCAGCTCGCCCACATGGACCCAGCGCTACACGCTTTTCCGATACTCTTCGCGATCCTCCACCAGCAAGTCATGGACCATCATCGACGACAACGCAGGTACGCTACACACCATTTACTGTCGGAAGGGGAGTATCTGGCAGGGCTGTGACGTTGGGAGGAGGAGTGTCATGTCACAGGAAATACATTGATGAACGCACCAAAATATACAAAATTGAAGTACACAACCAGGAATGACAGCGACTAACCACTAAACATGATTTATTAGCTTTATTCAACATAATAGGTGCATAATATCAGAATATCCAAGAGCATGGGCATTGGGTACAACAGATCCTGTACATCACTCGCAACACATGAGAGGGTGTAAGTGCATTAACAGTCCATTGCACTGAACAGGTCCATCAGAGGCAGCACATGAGAGGGGCTAAGTGCATCAACAGTCCATTGCACTGAACAGGTCCATCAGAGGCAGCAGATGAGAGGGGCTAAGCGCATCAACAGTCCATTGCACTGAACAGGTCCATCAGAGGCAGCACATGAGAGGGGCTAAGTGCATCAACAGTCCATTGCACTGAACAGGTCCATCAGAGGCAGCACATGAGAGGGGCTAAGTGCATCAACAGTCCATTGCACTGAACAGGTCCATCAGAGGCAGCACATGAGAGGGGCTAAGTGCATCAACAGTCCATTGCACTGAACAGGTCCATCAGAGGCAGCACATGAGAGGGGCTAAGTGCATCAACAGTCCATTGCACTGAACAGGTCCATCAGAGGCAGCACATGAGAGGGGCTAAGTGCATCAACAGTCCATTGCACAGAACAGGTCCATCAGAGGCAGCACGTGAGAGGGCAGAATGCAATATCATAACAGCAACAGGGCATTGTGGACAACAGAGCAGGTACATCATTGGCAGCACGTGAGAGGGCACAATGCAGTATCAGAACAGCAACAGGGCATTGTGGACAACAGAGCAGGTACATCATTGGCAGCACGTGAGAGGGCACAATGCAGTATCAGAACAGCAACAGGGCATCGTGGACAACAGAGCAGGTACATCATTGGCAGCACGTGAGAGGGCAGAAGGCAGTATCAGAACAGCAACAGGGCATTGTGGACAACAGAGCAGGTACATCATTGGCAGCACGTGAGAGGGCACAATTCAGTATCAGAACAGCAACAGGGCATTGTGGATAACAGAGCAGGTACATCATTGGCAGCACGTGAGAGGGTAGAATGCAGTATCAGAACAGCAACAGGGCATTGTGGACAATAGAGCAGGTACATCATTGGCAGCACGTGAGAGGGCACAATGCAGTATCAGAACAGCAACAGGGCATTGTGGACAACAGAGCAGGTTCATCATTGGCAGCACGTGAGAGGGCACAATGCAGTATCAGAACAGCAACAGGGCATTGTGGACAACAGAGCAGGTACATCATTGGCAGCACGTGAGAGGGCAGAATGCAGTATCAGAACAGCAACAGGGCATTGTGGACAATAGAGCAGGTACATCATTGGCAGCACGTGAGAGGGCAGAATGCAGTATCAGAAAAGCAACAGGGCATTGTGGACAACAGAGCAGGTACATCACTAGCAACACAAGTACGTGTTTCAAGCCACCCGTCCCAAGGACAACAGCAGTGCAAGGCTGGTTACAATGGACAATGTACACGTGAGTGAAGTGAACAGCACCTCACATCACAGATTCAGGCGGACTGCTTGAACTACCTGGCTCCAACACACTGCCAGCACCAGTAACAGGAGTGTGAGACACGGCCACAGCTCGAGTGACTGACACATGAACCACAGACCCAGACACACTGCCAGCACCAGAAACCGGAGTGTGAGACACAGCCACAGCTCGAGTGACTGACACATGAGCCACAGACTCAGACACGCTGCCAGCACCAGAAACCGGAGTGTGAGACACAGCCACAGCTCGAGTGACTGACACATGAGCCACAGACCCAGACACACTGCCAGCACCAGAAACCGGAGTGTGAGACACAGCCACAGCTCGAGTGACTGACACATGAGCCACAGACCCAGACACGCTGCCAGCACCAGAAACCGGAGTGTGAGACACAGCAACAGCTCGAGTGACTGACACATGAGCCACAGACCCAGACACACTGCCAGCACCAGAAACCGGAGTGTGAGACACAGCCACAGATGTAGTGACTGACACATGAGCCACAGACCCAGACACACTGCCAGCACCAGAAACCGGAGTGTGAGACACAGCCACAGATGTAGTGACTGACACATGAGCCACAGACCCAGACACACTGCCAGCACCAGAAACAGGAATGTGAGACACAGCCACAGCTCTAGTGACTGACACATGAGCCACAGACCCAGACACACTGCCAGCACCAGAAACAGGAGAGGGCACAACTGAGACAGTGCTACTACATGATGCATGACAGCAAACAACAGACACAGTGCCACTATCTGACACATGAGAGTCAACTGCATCTGCGCCACTGGTACCACTGAAATGATGAGCCACAGGGCTGAATGGGCAAGGAGGCAGGATGGCTCTGGGAGCTGGGGATAGCTGTACTGGAGCGACATCGGGTTGTTCATGTGTCAATGGTGTGTATCTACGTTTCTTAGGGATATGTGAGGGCACCCTGGACATGACAGGACTGGCAAGTGGTGCGGACTCAAATGAAATATCACCCACCAAAGGTGGAGCATCTGCTGCTGGGGGTCTGCTCTCTGGGGACGTGCTGGAGCCTGCTTGTCGTTTGCTGTGTGCCTGCCTTCTGGCCTCTGCATCATGTTTAATGGGGGATGCAACAACAGGGTACTCCTTCCTCTGCTTCTTACGGCCCTGGATGGGAGTGGAGGTATGGGGGGACTCCACCGCGGACACACCTTTACTACGTCCCCTCAACAACATCAGCCGCAGTGCAGCCATGGGGTGATGTATGCCTGTCCTTGATGGAGCTAGTGTCTATGGGAGAAGCCCTGTCCCTTGGATGTGCCTTGGCCGTAGGAGGTGTCCTGTCCCTGGAAGTTCCCTGTTCCCTGGGCGGTGCCCTGTCCCTGGGTGCAGACCTTTCCCTTGTACTGTATCTGTCTCTAGAAGCAACCTTGTCCCTGGGAGTGTCCCTGCTCTTGGGAGTAGCCCCTTCCTTTGTAGTGTCCTTGTCCCTGGGAGTTTCCCTGCTCTTGGGAGTTGCCCCTTCCTTTGTAGTGTCCTTGTCCTTGGGAGTGTCTCTTTTCTTGGGAGTTGCCCCTTCCCCTGTAGTGTCCTTGTCCTTGGGAGGGTCCCTGCTCTTGGGAGTTGCCCCTTCCCTTGTAGTGTCCTTGTCCTTGGGAGTGTCCCTGCTCTTGGGAGTTGCCCCTTCCTTTGTAGTGTCCTTGTCCTTTGGAGTGTCCCTGCTCTTGGGAGTTGCCCCTTCCTTTGTAGTGTCCTTGTCCTTGGGAGTGTCCCTGCTCTTGGGAGTTGCCCCTTCCTTTGTAGTGTCCTTGTCCTTGGGAAAGTCCCTGCTCTTGGGAGTTGCCCCTTCCTTTGTAGTGTCCTTGTCCTTGGGAGTGTCTCTTTTCTTGGGAGTTGCCCCTTCCCCTGTAGTGTCCTTGTCCTTGGGAGTGTCCCTGCTCTTGGGAGTTGCCCCTTCCTTTGTAGTATCCTTGTCCTTGGGAGTATCTCTTCTCTTGGGAGTTGCCCCTTCCTTTGTAGTGTCCTTGTCCTTGGGAGTGTCTCTTCTCTTGGGAGTTGCCACTTCCTTTGTAGTGTCCTTGTCCTTGGGAGTGTCCCTGCTCTTTTGAGGTGGCCTTGCCTTTGTAGTGTTCTTGTCCCTGGGAGTGTCCCTGCTCTTAGGAGTTGAACCTTCCTTCGTGGTGTCCTTGGTAGTGTCCCTGAACTTGGGAGTTGCCCTTCCCTTGGGACTACCTTTTGTGGGTGATGCCTGTGTTGCATGTGAAGCCATTTCCACCCACACCCCTTGAGGATCCTGTGTGTCAACTGCAGTGTAGCTCACGTCGTCTTTGGTGCCCGATTTACCAGTCCTAGGGGATGGGGTCTGTGCTCTCCGTGCCCTGCCCTGCTTCCTGTTGCTGCTCCTAGTGCAATAACCGGTAAAAGAGTCCTGCTCTGAGAAGTCACTCCCCCCTGAGACATCAAGTGGTGTGGATGGGTGAACAGAAGTAGCACCCTGTCTTTGCGACTGTACAATGGCAGAAGACAGTGTTTGCCAATAACTGAACTGTTCTGTGTAGACCAGCAACATCGCCATGCATACCCTCCATGAATGCCACCACCTGCCCCAACTTCCTATCGTGGTCTTGGAATGCATTGATCATGTTGGTCTGCCCTACACACAGCTGTCGCAGCAGATCAACAGCCTCTGCACAAAGTGCACTTTGTGCCACAGGGGCAGGCTCCGCGGTGCCTGCACCGAAGGCAACTCTGCTCCCCCTCCTCTGGCGAGCACGAGCAGTACATGTTGCAGTGGGTGGCAGTGTGGGCCCTGTGTGCTGTGTCCCGACTGAAGGTGTCGATTGCCCACTCCCTGTCTGTGCCAACAGTGCAGACTCACCAACACTTTCTGAGGATGATGGTGTTTCCCCATGTGAGTCCTCAGGGACGGTCCTGTGCCCCTCTCCGGCGCTGCCCTCTTCAGTGTCAGTCTACGTGTGTGTGACCTCTGATCCTGAAGCATTGCCACCACTCATCTCCGTCGTCTGTGGGTCAATGCCCTCTGCCGAAGCTGAAATAGAGAGAAACGAGGTGTGAGTAAGTGCCACACTCACGTACTTAAGGACAACTGATCTAGGATTCCATTACATACATAGTACATGTAGCACACATCCTGCATACGTCCCACCCCTACCAGTCATCCTCACATCAAAGAACCGGTGTTGGCTGTCAAACATGTACATCACCCGAACATGGCAAGTGCCTGTGGCTCTGCACACATGTCATGCCATGGGACCACAGACCTCAACGGCATGTCCTGGAACCCACAAGTACTAAGCAAGTGGGCTGTCCACCTGGCGGACATGGATGCCAACGCTTACTCCGCTAATGGCACCAGCATGGTATTCCAGCTAAACATATGCACCACGGAAGCCACTACTGTGTCTGGGCACCAATACATGCTTTGCTGGCCCAAGTCACAAACACATACATTCTGCTTACCGCTAGTTTGCTGTGGATCCTCACTCAGCCGGGCGGACAGGTCAGGATGCGTCACAGCAATGATACGGTGCATCAGAGGGGTCATGGTGCGGCGGGTCAGACGTGTAGATCTTGGAATCATCCCCAGTGTCATCTCCGCCACATTCTTGCTAAGCCTGGAAATGTTGTCCCAGCGCTTGTGGCAGTGTGTGTGTCATCTATTGCACCCCCCCCCACTGCCCGTACATCACGTGCTATGGTCCTCCACACGGCCTTGCAAAGGTCCAGCTTTACCTACCATGATGGGAGACAAGAGGGTAACGTAAGTGGACAGTATGACATGCACAAACATCGTAGTAACACGTTTCTACATGCAGCCATGCTCAGCACTACACATGTGAAGGTCCCACAGCACACCGCCAGGCTTGCAGAAGACAGGAGCCACTGAACACCTCATGGCCAACAACATGTACACCACTGTACTTACCACCTGTCCGGGTGCACCATAGAGCCGTTGGTAGTTGCTGAGCACACCGTCAGGACATCCAGCTCCGCTGCGGTGAAGGGACGAGACCGGGTCTCTCGCACTCCCTGCATGGCAAGGACCTGGACTGTGGCACAGCAGCAGCAGCCGTTGGTCAGCTCAGCAGCAGCAGGTCGAGGTGATGGTCACAGGCAGCAGCCATTGGTCAGCTCAGCAGCAGCAGGTTGAGGTGATGGTCACAGGCAGCAGCCGTTGGTCAGCTCAGCAGCAGCAGGTCGAGGTGATGGTCACATGCAGCAGACGTTGGTCAGCTCAGCAGCAGCAGGTCGAGGTGATGGTCACAGGCAGCAGCCGTTGGTCAGCTCAGCAGCAGCAGGTCGAGGTGATGGTCACAGGCAGCAGCCGTTGGTCAGCTCAGCAGCAGCAGGTCGAGGTGATGGTCACAGGCAGCAGACGTTGGTCAGCTCAGCAGCAGCAGGTCGAGGTGATGGTCACAGGCAGCAGCCGTTGGTCAGCTCAGCAACAGCAGGTCGAGGTGATGGTCACAGGCAGCAGCCGTTGGTCAGCTCAGCAGCAGCAGGTCGAGGTGATGGTCACAGGCAGCACTGGATCAAAGCAGTGAATGTGTGCTTGTGAAAGTCACACATATATAGGGCCCAGAGCCCATGTCAGTGGCACACGTCGGCAGCTATTGGTTCCCCCTGGATGCCTCATACGAAAAGGGCCAATGACAGGCCCTGGTGTGGCGGTGCACTGTTTCCGCCATTGTCGATGGCGCATACGTACCCAGCGGTACCTCTTCCCATTGGCTGCCTGTGCACGTGCTGTCACGGACACACATCGGCAACCGCAAGTGCGCACTTCCGCGATGGTTAGATGTTTTGCAACAATGTTCAATCAGTGGCGCCACCATGGTGGTGCACGCCTTCCATGGGGGTGGTGCAGGCCAACACATACTTGTGAATAAGGAATTCAAAATGGCAGTTCATGACCCCCCTTACAGTCACATTGCATCATCCACCGTAGAACGACCCTCCCAGCCCGGTCACCCACCGCCATCCCAGTCCGGTCACCCACCGCCGGGCCAGGCCAGTCAACACCCGGCGGTGGGTGACCGGCCTGGCGGTGGGTGACCGGGCTGGGACGGCGGTGGGTGACCGGCCTGGCCCGGCGGTGGGTGACCGGCCTGGCCCGGAGGTGGGTGACCGGGCTGGGACAGCGATGGGTGACCGGCTTGGCCGGCGGTGGGTGACCGGGCTGGGACGGCGGTGGGTGACCGGCCTGGCCCGGCGGTGGGTGACCGCGCTGGGAGGGTCGGTCTACGGTGGATGATGCAATGTGACTGTAAGGGGGGTCATGAACTGCCATTTTGATTGCCATAATCACAAGAATGTGTTGGCCTGCACCACCCCCACGGAAGGCGTGCACCGCCATGGTGGCGCCACTGATTGAACATTGTTGCAAAACATCCAACCATCGCGGAAGTGCGCACTTGCGGTTGCCGATGTGTGTCCGTGACGGCACGTGCACAGGCAGCCAATGGGAACAGGTACCGCGGGGCGTGTATGCACCATCGACAATGGCGGAAGCCGTGCACCGCCATGTCGACGCCACTGATTGTATATTTACAAATGCAGCACCGTCGTGGTAGTACGCACATGAGTTATGAGGGGTGTGAACGTGAGGCAAAACAGCATATGTCATGCACTATATCATGTGTGTTCACACTATGGCCATTGATGTGCACCAAATTTGCTACACATGTGCATGTCTACGTGTCGACCTCTTGTTTTACCGTACACACGTTTCAACTCATACACATCTACACACTACATCAAGGCTGTCTGGCCACATTCAGGATCTGTTATGAGTGTGTGGTTTGTGCGTGCAAGTAACAATGGTGGGGGTACACATGTATTCAGTGTATGCGTATGTGTGTTGCCTCTTGTGTGACCATGCATGTAATGTGAGGATGCTCACCATTGTAGGAGTGGTAATTGGTGCATGAAGATATGGAGTGTGTGTAGCATTATTGTATTGTGTGTGCACGTGCATGTGTGTCTGTGATGATGCTTGTCCACATTAGGGTCATTAGGCATGTCTTGTTGGCAGTTCTTTTGACGTGTGAGTACGTTACATTGTACATGTTGGCACACATCATGTTGTTAGTGGCTGCACATTGTTTGCATGCTACTCTGTATTGTAGGTAAATGCAGACATGTCACACATATGATATTTGTCGTCAACTTTTCTCATTTGGATTGTGTTGGCCTACATGTGATAGAGTTGCACAGCTATTCGTTGTTGGTAAATTGACATCTACTAAATCTACTCCCACACAGGAGGGCTCCTAATGTGCATCGCCCATACACTGTGCTGGAGGACATGGTTGACGAGGAGGTGATCAGGAAATTCCGGCTTGATCGACGGAGATTGCTGGAGCTTGTAGACCAATTGTCTCCTCATCTGCAGCCACGAAGGACATATCCTGGTTCCATTACACCCACAGCAAAGGTGATGGCGGCACTTCACTTCTTTGAAATTGGCACCTTCCAGTACACAGTTGGGCATGTCACAGTCCATATTCAGCATGGTACTGCGGGATGTTCTCAGGGCAATGATGATTTGCAAGGATGATTACATCCATTTTCCACGGGCGGCAGAGTTGGCAGCAGTCAAAGCAGACTTCTATGCACTGGGCCAGATACCACACGTAGTGGGTTCCATTGATGGCACCCATATCGGTCTCATTCCACCCCGGGCACATGAGCCTGTATATCGCAATCGGAAACACTTCCATTCGCTGAACGTGCAGGTGGTGTGCCTGGCCGACAACATGATATCACATGTGTGTGCAAGATTTCCAGGCTCCGCACATGTCTCCCACATCATGCGGAGCAGCATTGTCCCCCAACTGATGGCAAATCTGCGACCAGAACGTGCGTGGCTTGTTGGTGAGTATGCTGTGGGGACAGTTGTGTATTCTGTGTGGCATGGGGTACCCACCAATCCTGGTAGTGATATCTGTGTCTTTCATCCCCCCACATAGGCGATTCAGTGTACCCAAACAGGCCGTGGCTGGTGAGTCCCATACGTAATCCAACTACAGCTGGTAAAATGCGATACAATGATGCCCATGGAAGGACACGTAGAGTGGTGGAACGTACTTTTGGACTGCTAAAGTCTAGGTTTCGTTGCCTGGATAAAACCGGAGGTGCCCTGCCTTACTCACCAGGCAAAGTATGTAGGATCGTGATTGCCTGCTGCATGCTCCACAACCTGGCCGTGCGCAATGACATTGAACTGATCTTGGACCCTGAAGACCAACAAGTCCTTCGACCTCCCTCCCACCCATGTCGACTGATGAGGATAGTGGTGCAGAAGAAGGTGTGGACCAGAGGCGTCAGCTCATTGCTCGCTATTTTCCTTGAAGGTGAGTGACTACCTCTTGTGCAGGTTGACAATGCGTGATGTATGTTTGCTGGTGGTGTGTGGATGTGGTGTTTGGAAGCTGGCTGTTCTGGGATGTCATGTTTGCATGTGTGTGTTGTATTCCATGATGTGTGTCCTCTCATCCACAGATTTGGTGGTGAGTGTGGTTTGTGGTATGTTGCAGTACAGTGTGTTGTGATGGGTGTGAATCAGTTTCCTGACGTGTGTTTGTTGTCTCTCATTTTCCCTAGGTCACTCCCACTGAGGCATAATTCTCACCGACATAGTTCCCTATGCCTGGTGACGTCTGATTCTGATACAATAATATGATTAAAACATGGAGGCAACAGATAATTGAGTGTGTAAGTGAAATTTATTTACAGGTTGTGAATTTATGCAGGTGGATATTTACAAGTAAGTGTTGGGTGGGAGAGTGTGAGTTGAAGGTCATGGTAGATGAAAAGACCGTGGTGACACCACATTGGGTGATGTCCAGCTAGTCCAGCAGACCGGTGCCAATACTTGGCGTTGTGGGACAGGATAGTTGGCGGGTAAATGGCAGGGTCAGACACGGTTTATGTCATTTGCGGCCCCTCTTTGGGCGGGTGGATGCTGCATCCCCGCTGCCCTCACCTACTTCCAGCCTCGGACGGCCCCTCCGTCTTGTAGCCGGAGCGGAGGCAGCTGGGGGGCAGGTTGGTCAGGGGCCACATCCGTGTCCATGGGCTCAGGTGGCGGTGGTGTTGGCGACCGTGGCGGCTGGGCACTTGGCTGAGGGGGGGGGGGGGTGTTGCGGGATAACCAGTCCCTCCACGGTCATGTTACCTGGCCCATGATGTCCACTAGTTGCCCTAGGCGCCTGTCAATGGACCGCAACTGATTTGTGTTCTCCACTGAGTCCTGGTGGGCACGGTCAGCCTGTGCCTGCCCCCGGTCATAGGAGGCCTGGACTCTGGCTAGGGCTTCCAGTGTTTCTGCAGCAGGATGGGGTGGGTGTCCTTCCACACCTCGCCGGTGAGAGGCACTCCTGTGGGTGTGATGTGGCCTCTGGTCTGTCCTTTGCCGTCCACTCTCCCTGCTTGGCTGAGAAGTAGATGGGCCTGCGTCCTGCGATGGGTCAGGAAGGGTGGCACAGGCAGGAGTGGTGGTACAGGTTGTGGTGGTGCTGGCTGCACAGGTCACTATGGCAGGTGTCGGTGGGGTGACACAGGCCAAGGTTGTGGAGGCAGGGATGTCCTGTGAGCCAGTTGGCCCTGGGAGTCGGCTTGGGCCCCCTTCGTCCTCCGCGCCGGAGCTGGCAGTGGGATCATCCCCAGAGAGTCCGTGCTGTGAGTGTGGCGACTGTTGCAGGCGGTTGTAGGTTTAGCCAGTCAGGTTGCGATCACCTGAGGGACAAGATTTTAATGATCAATGCAGTGGACATGACATGTTTTAATCTTTCAAACATTACATATCAATGACCTCCCAAGACACCCCTCCCACCTCCCAACACACCCCACCCACCTCCCAACACACCCCACCCACCTCTCAACACACCCCACCCACCTCCAAACACACCCCACCCACCTCCCAACACACACCACCCACCTCCCAACACACACCACCACCCTCCCTGTGGACATGGGGGCCTGTTGGGATTCGTAGTGCTGGTCTCTCACACACCCCTCCCACCTCCCAACACACCCCACCCACCTCCCAACACACACCACCACCCTCCCTATGGACATGGGGGCCTGTTGGGATTCGTAGTGCTGGTCTCTCACACACCCCTCCCACCTCCCAACACACCCCACCCACCTCCCAACACACCCCACCCACCTCCCAACACACACCACCCACCTCCCAACACACCCCACCCACCTCCCAACACACCCCACCCACCTCCCAACACACACCACCCACCTCCCAACACACCCCACCCACCTCCCAACACACACCACCACCCTCCCTGTGGACATGGGGGCCTGTTGGGATTCGTAGTGCTGGTCTCTCACACACCCCTCCCACCTCCCAACACACCCCACCCACCTCCCAACACACCCCACCCACCTCCCAACACACACCACCCACCTCCCAACACACCCCACCCACCTCCCAACACACCCCACCCACCTCCCAACACACACCACCCACCTCCCAACACGCCCCACTCACCTCCCAACACACACCACCACCCTCCCTGTGGACATGGGGGCCTGTTGGGATTCGTAGTGCTGGTCTCTCACACACCCCTCCCACCTCCCAACACACCCCACCCACCTCCCAACACACACCACCACCCTCCCTGTGGACATGGGGGCCTGTTGGGATTCGTAGTGCTGGTCTATCACACACCCCTCCCACCTCCCAACACACCCCACCCACCTCCCAACACACACCACCCACCTCCCAACACACACCACCCACCTCCCAACACACACCACCCACCTCCCAACACACACCACCCACCTCCCAACACACCCCACCCACCTCCCAACAAACACCACCCACCTCACAACACACACCACCCACCTCCCAACACGCCCCACCCACCTCCCAACACACACCACACACATCCCAACAGACACCACCACCCTCCCTGGCAGTCGTTCACATTTTGGTGAATATGTGGCCCACATGCATGGTTTGGGGCCCGGGGGATGTGTCCTCTCAGTTGTGTGAGGCAGAGCATGTCGGTGTGATAGTGGTGCTTGGTTTGTACTTACCAGCCTCTTCTCCCTCGTCGATTCCTTCAAGGCTCTCTGGGTGCAGTATGCCCAGCACCTTTTCCTCCCAATTGGCATAGGGTATGGGCTCCGGGGTGTGCCGCCGCCAGTGTGGTGTGCCCGCAGGTGATTTTTTGCACGGATGCCTTTGACCCTTGTTTTGAGGTCGTGCCACCACCTCTGGATGTCGTGCTTTGTTCGTGGCACGGTCCCTGACGCATTCACCCGACTGACTATCCTGTCCCACATGTGGTTTTTGGTTGCCACGGTGGTCTGCTGGACTAGTGTGCCGAATAGGTGGTGTTCGGCATGGATGATTTCATCCACCAGGACCTTCAACTCTGTGTCAGTGAATTTTGGATTTTTCTTTGGTGCCATGGTGTGTGATGTGCAAGGTGTGGGTGGAGTGGGTTGGGATGTGCAGGTGTGTGGTGTGTAGGAATGGTGTGGTGGGTGTTTGTGTGGTTGGTGTGTTTGTGTGCAGGTTGTATGTGTGTTCTTTAGTGTCTGCTGTTCGTTGTGATGAGCCTCTTGCTTGCAGCTATGCTGTGGCGCAAAGGATTGTGGTAGTGGGTGGGAATCTTTTTATACTCTGTGTCGTGGTAGTGTCCCAATGGTTGTTGGCAGTCAGGTGCTAGGTGGGTGTGTTGACTTGTGTGGATTTTTAGGTGCTTGGGGGGGTGTCATTGTGGCTTGTGATTGGTGTGGGTGTTTCAGGTGGGTGGGAGTCCTGTGTAGTGTGTTTTGTATTTACATCCGTCAGCCATTTGTAACTTGGTTTGACGGTAGGGATGGTGTTCGTGTTGTCCTTCCGCTGGGATGCTGGGTTTGTCGTTGCTAAGCATGGGCGTAAAATCCGCTCCGCTCGCGGATTTTTCGGATTTTCGGCAAATCCGCAATCCGCGAACGCTCGCGAATTTGTCAAAAATCCGTGAATCCGCTCGCGGCGGATTTTTTGCTTGGTTGTGGCGCGCGGCGTGGTGCACGGCGTTCACTTTCCGTCATTTAGCGTTTGCCGAGTTGTTTTTCTTTGCGAGTGACGCGCCATTTTAGATCTTGCTGCGTGTTCCCGCGGGAGTTTGGCGCCCGCGAATACGTACTCGCGGCTTGCCACCTTGCACAGCACACCTCGCGAGAGTTCGCAATTGCGAACACGTAGTTGCGGCTGAAAGGAACAATCTCGCACTTGCGAAATAGAGATTTTGCAATTTCGCACAAGAAAATCACCAGCAAACAGGATAAACCTTCAGAAAATTATGATTTTTATCAGAATCACTCCTCAGGTTGACATTTGCATGGCCTTTTTTTTGCAAGGAGTCCATTTTGGGGGGGGGGGGAGGAAGGAAGTGCCCCACAGTCTCCAACTTCCTGTTCCTGTCCAGCAGGCTCCTCCCAGTGCTTTGTCCATCTCCTGGTCACTTTCATTTGGATCTGGAGCTGGAAGGATTACTTTTTGTGGGTGCTGCTGGATATTTGGATTTGAGGCCTTTTTGACTGTCTTTGGATCACTTTTGGATTAGAAATCAACTTTCACAAGTAAGTTTGTTTGGGGCATTACAGTTGCTGCAAGTAAAATTTTGGAACTTTTTCAGAACATTAAATAAATTATATTGTGGGTAGCCACAGTATCCAGTAGGACCAGGGTTGGTTAGGGGTGCATGATACAACTGTTTTGTTGAATTTAAACACCATTTAGGCCATGGATGGGCTGGGATTGTGCTGATTTTTGTCCTTTTTTTGGGCCTGCTGGTGGGGCCCTTTGCCCTGGGGTGGTGAGTGTTGCATGGGCCTAGTCTTTCTGTGGGATGTCTTCTTAAATTTAAACATAATTGAGGCCATGGATGGGCTGGGATTGTGCTTATTTTATTGTTTTTTGTCGTTTTTGGGGGGCTGCTGGTGTGGCCTTTTGCCCAGGGGTGGTGGTGCATGGACTGAGTGTGCCTGTGGTGTGGTCTCACTCTCTTTAATGTAAACATCATGGATGGCATTGGATTGTGGTGATTTCTGGCTGTTTTTCTGTTTTTTGGGGGTGTACTGTTGATGTGGACTGGCCATGTGGGTGGTGGTGGTGGTCATCTTGAGTGCTGGCTGGTACAGGCAACATGTGCCTGGGGTGTAAGGGGCCATTTTGAGGAGAGGCAGTGTCTGAGGCCTGCACTTATTTTGCCTACTTTTCATCCATTATGCCCAGGGGTAGTGAGTGTTGCATGGGCCTAGTGTTTCTGAGGGGTGTCTTCTTGAATTTAAACACCATTGAGGCCATGGATGGGCTGGGATTGTGCTGATTTTATTGTTTTTGTCGTTTTTTTGGGCCTGCTGGTGGGGCCCTTTGCCCAGGGGTGGTGAGTGTTGCATGGGCCTAGTCTTTCTGTGGGGTGTCTTCTTGAATTTAAACATAATAGAGGCCATGGATGGGCTGGGATTGTGCTTATTTTATTGTTTTTTGTCGTTTTTGGGGGGCTGCTGGTGTGGCCTTTTGCCCAGGGGTGGTGGGTGGTGCATGGACTGAGTGTGCCTGTGGTGTGGTCTCACTCTCTTTAATGTAAACATCATGGATGGCATTGGATTGTGGTGATTTCTGGCTGTTTTTCTTTTTTTTGGGGGTGTACTGTTGATGTGGACTGGTCATGTGGGTGGTGGTGGTGGCCATCTTGAGTGCTGGCTGCTACAGGCAACATGTGCTTGGGGTGTAAGGGGCCATTTTGAGGAGAGGCAGTGTCTGAGGCCTGCACTTATTTTGCCTACTTTTCATCCATTATGCCCAGGGGTAGTGAGTGTTGCATGGGCCTAGTGTGTTTCTGAGGGGTGTCTTCTTGAATTTAAACACCATTGAGGCCATGGATGGGCTGGGATTGTGCTGATTTTATTGTTTTTTGTCGTTTTTTTGGGCCTGCTGGTGGGGCCCTTTGCCCAGGGGTGGTGAGTGTTGCATGGGCCTAGTCTTTCTGTGGGGTGTCTTCTTGAATTTAAACATAATAGAGGCCATGGATGGGCTGGGATTGTGCTTATTTTATTGTTTTTTGTCGTTTTTGGGGGGCTGCTGGTGTGGCCTTTTGCCCAGGGGTGGTGGTGCATGGACTGAGTGTGCCTGTGGTGTGGTCTCACTCTCTTTAATGTAAACATCATGGATGGCGTTGGATTGTGGTGATTTCTGGCTGTTTTTCTGTTTTTTGGGGGTGTACTGTTGATGTGGACTGGCCATGTGGGTGGTGGTGGTGGCCATCTTGAGTGCTGGCTGGTACAGGCAACATGTGCCTGGGGTGTAAGGGGCCATTTTGAGGAGAGGCAGTGTCTGAGGCCTGCACTTATTTTGCCTACTTTTCATCCATTATGCCCAGGGGTAGTGAGTGTTGCATGGGCCTAGTGTTTCTGAGGGGTGTCTTCTTGAATTTAAACACCATTGAGGCCATGGATGGGCTGGGATTGTGCTGATTTTATTGTTTTTTGTCGTTTTTTTGGGCCTGCTGGTGGGGCCCTTTGCCCAGGGGTGGTGAGTGTTGCATGGGCCTAGTCTTTCTGTGGGGTGTCTTCTTGAATTTAAACATAATTGAGGCCATGGATGGGCTGGGATTGGGCTTATTTTATTGTTTTTTGTCGTTTTTGGGGGGCTGCTGGTGTGGCCTTTTGCCCAGGGGTGGTGGGTGGTGCATGGACTGAGTGTGCCTGTGGTGTGGTCTCACTCTCTTTAATGTAAACATCATGGATGGCGTTGGATTGTGGTGATTTCTGGCTGTTTTTCTGTTTTTTGGGGGTGTACTGTTGATGTGGACTGGCCATGTGGGTGGTGGTGGTGGCCATCTTGAGTGCTGGCTGGTACAGGCAACATGTGCCTGGGGTGTAAGGGGCCATTTTGAGGAGAGGCAGTGTCTGAGGCCTGCACTTATTTTGCCTACTTTTCATCCATTATGCCCAGGGGTAGTGAGTGTTGCATACTTGCATGTCCGTAGTCTTTCTGTGGGGTGTCTTCAATGTAAACATCAAGGATGGCATGGGATTGTGCTCATTTTTCTGTGTTTTGTCGAATTTTTGGGGTGTATAACTGAACTGATGTTCCTCTGTCTTCCATTGCTTTTAGGTGCACAAGAAGACTCAAGAGAACCACCAGTGCCAGGAAGAAGTCCTGCAGCGGTGTGTGCAGCATAACGTCACGCGACGTCACGTCTGGACACAGAACCCTCTGCAACTCGTGCAACTGCTGCCTGCTGACCTGCTCTGAAGAGGATGGCCCCAAAAAAAGTAACCCGTAGCTCCTCTAGCAAGAAAGGTGCCAGTAAGGAGCAGAAGAAGCAAGTTACCAAGGAGACTGGTGTGCCGCCCGCCCCTTTTTTTGGGAGTAAAAAAAAAAGTATGCCTGCAGCAGCAGCAGCGGGATCTGCTGGGGACCAAGCTGGCAGCACCCCCCCCCCGCTCCATTGGGCTCAGTGCCACCACCACCACCACGCCAACTTAAGTCCAAGCCCTTGAGTGCTGCAGAGGCAGCCAGTATAGTTCTTCAATCACCATCGACCAGTGATGTTGGCTCATCGCAAGAAAGCAGCAGCAATGTCCCTCAATCAACACAGGTTGTTGTAGCTCATCTGACGAGTGTTGAACAACCACAGCCGCAACAACAATCACATGTGCAAGTACAAGCCCAAGTACATGTGGAAGGAGAGGCAGCGCAAGGAGATGCGCAAGCAGAGGTGCATGGAGGGTCACAAGTGCCCACAATAGTTGTTCCTCCCGAAGTAGGGGCACATCAGGAAATCGACAATCAAGGCGAGGTATCATTTGAGGAAGCCACTCCTCCTGATGATCCTTCATTGTCTTCCACAACCCTAGCAAGGAAGAGATCAAGGGTGGTGTCTACATCCTCTTCAAGCACACCTCCTTCTGATGATACGGATCAAACTTGGGAACCAGCACCACAGCCGTCTGAGAGTGAGGCACACCATGATCCAACAAAGGTACTTAAGCGTAAAAGGAAGCTCGTCCAAAGTCTCAGAGTTATGGAGTGTGATGAGGCTCAACAAGAAGTGGCGGATACTGCTGCTGATGAAGACTCTGCCAACGACGACCCAGTCATCATAAAGGTCACTGCAGCCCCAGCGGGCATGCAGCAAACAGACATTTTGACCCTAGCCCGAAGAGCTGCTGCGCGTGATGATGATGATGATGTTGTCGATGAGGAGGCAGTGGAAACACCACAATCATTGGAGTTAAGTAGTACACCAACTCGTCCCGCTTCCATATTTCTTTCTGGCAAGAAGAGACCTCCGTCAACCTCGACCTTAATTAGTGGCAGTGAAAGTGGAAAACGTACAAAAGTTGGGCAATCCAGATCCTCCACTTCATCTGGCATTAGCTTCATGACCACCACCACCAGTATCGCCGCCTCCTCCAGGTCCCACAGACACTTCAAGTCCCCAGTTTGGGACTTCTTTACTGTTTGTCCCAAAAATCCAAAGTTTGCCATTTGTACCCTTTGTAAGCTTGCAGTTAGTCGTGGTAAGTCAGGTACCAACTATGGTACCGGCGGCCAGAGTGGTCATCTTGAGAGAAAGCACGCTGTCAAATGGTTTGCGCACCTAGCTGCGATCAAGAAAGGCCAAAATCAAGGAAATGTTGATGTTTCATCTGATGATGACGAGCAGGAAGAAGACGTGTCAAACACTTCCCTTACACCCAGTACCCCTGTCAGCAGCACACCCAATGTGAGGCACACTAAGAGTGTTGGAGCGAGTGAGACACCAACGCACAAAAGTTCACCAGCGAGCAAAATTGGGTCAACGAAGTCATTATCAGCCCGTAAATGCTTGGTCCAGGGCAACATTAGAACAATGCTTACTTCAGACGTGCCATATGAACGCAACCACCCACTGACGCGTCTGTATAACACTAAGCTGGCTAAAATGCTAGCTGTGGACCTTCTACCTTTTTCTTTTGTAGAAGCGGTAGGTTTTCTTGAATTAGTTGCAACGCTCTGCCCTAAATGGAAGGTTCCGAGCCGGTTCTATTTTGCCAGAGTTGCGGTTCCAGCACTACATGAAGATGTGCTGCAGGCGATTGGGGCAGCTTTGCAGAAGAGTGCTGTTCACACAATACATCTGACAACAGACATGTGGACCAGTGGCCCAGGCGATGATTACATGTGCATCACTGCACACTGGGTCTCTTTTTCAGGTGTTAAAGCAAAGCTAAACGCAGGTGTTGACCCGGACCAAGTTTTCAAAGCTGCTCGGAAACATGCAACACTAGCCATGTTTGGCTTGGAGAAAAGTCACACAGCAGAAAACCTTTTGGAAGAGTTTGACAAAAAGGTCTTGACAATGCTATCCCCCCTAAAACGCAAGATTGGTTATGTTTCCACGGATAATGGCGCCAATGTAGTTAAGGCCATGTTCATTGGTGACCATGTTAGAGTGCCGTGTTTGGCGCACTGTATCAACCTGGTAGTTCAAAAATTCTTGAGTGATAAAGAGAGTCCAGCGTTCGAGGTAATGGCCACCTGCCGCAAAATGTGCAACCATTTCAGCCATTCTTTTAAGGCCCGGAAGCATCTGCGGAGACTGCTACTTCAACGTGGAATGCCAGTGAAAGCACTCATCCAGGAGGTGGCAACACGTTGGAACTCAACCTTCTACATGCTTGAGCGTCTGTATGAGCAGTATACGGTACTCGATCACTATTTCTTGACAGAGGCTACATCTCAGAAGGAGGACCTGCGGATGAGTAAGGCGCAATGGGACATAGTTAAAAGCCTGACAGACATGCTTCGTCCTTTTGAGTTCTTCACGCGTGCAGTCAGCCAGGAGGACTGTAATTTGGGAAAAGCTATCCCATTGTTGTGCATACTGGAGCACCAACTGATGGCGGTTTCTTCTGAGTTTGAAAAAGATGAAAAAAAAAAAAAACATTTCATTTTGTCTGAGAAATTATTACATCGCCTACGTGGTGATGAACGTCTTCAAAACATCAACTCAGATCAGCATTACATTTGTGCTACTATTCTGGATCCACGCTACAAAAAGGCGCTGGCAGACAACGCATTCTTTCCTTTCGCTGATGCAGATGTTCAAAAGTACAAACATTGGTTAGCCTGGTCAGCCAAGAGGTTTGAAAAAGAACGGCAGGTTATTGAAGGAGAAGCCAGTACATCAGCATCAGCATCAGCAGGCCATCCGCAGTCACAAGAATCCACTTCTGCACCTGTGGCTGGGGCACAAGTGACCTCTCAGCCGTTAAAGACACCGGCAACTGGATCATCTGCACCACACACAATGACAACACTAACAGTGGCTGGGGAGGAGGATTGGCTAAGTTTGATGGGGTATGGTTCTCGAAAAAATGTCACAGGCACAGCAAAAAGTAAGCAAAGTGGAGGAACAGTTGATGACCTTGAGTCGATGGTGCAGGACTATCTGAATGACTCAACAGAGGTCTTCCTTAATGATGAGCCATTGCAGTATTGGCATGGCAAAAAACAATTGTGGCCACAGCTCTTCAACCTGGCTATAAACTATTTGTCTTGCCCACTCGCAAGTGTGTCTTCTGAACGTGTTTTCAGTGCTGCTGGTGGCATTGTAACTCCCAAACGGAGCCGCCTCTCGCCCAAAAATGTGGAGCGGCTGACAATGATCAAGATGAATCAGCACCTCATACCACCAGATTACAAAGTACGAGAAAGCACGCCGCATGAAGACGAGGAGGACAGCAACGTAGATGAGGGGATTTTTTCTCTGTTCGGTGCCACTGACCTCATCCAGCCTGAATTCGCAGAGTATGATGACGAAATCTTGTTCTTATTCCCTGACACCGAGCCCTGAAAATGAGACAATCAATCAAGAACTTTCTTTTTCGTCCTTATTCACTTTTATTCCTGTGTGCTTTGTGTCTCTCTTTCTTTGTTTTGCACAGTTAATTTAATTCAAACTTTAATCACCTAATCCCAAAAACAAGACCATCATCAGAACTGTCTTCACTTGTTTGCTTATTGATTTGAAGGTGCCGCAGTCTACATTCCTCAGGTTCACAAGTTCTGAAGAACATGCTCCTCTATCCTCCTCCTCCAGACTGCGATTTCCCTCCAAGCAGAGTGCTGGATTACGCACAATGAAGAAAGACTCAGCACTTGTGGGGGTGTTGTACTTCTTTGCGGGTGAGTTGACGGATTTGGGCCCATTGCTGTGAAGCTCTAATAATGGACAAAAGTGTTTTGGACCAAATATGAGGTGGAAATTTCTTGCCGTTTTTGCTGACTTGCTTGCCTTTGAGGTGCTCTTTGGCGGGGTTCCGGGGGTTTGTGTGTAATTTTTGGTGTCTGTCGAAGCACTGCTGCGATAGTCTAATCTTGATTGCATTTGCTTTTCAGGAAATCCGTGGTGGAAAACAGGAGTTATGATGATTGATGATGATGACCTAGCTGAACAGCGCCGCATTTGGAACGAAGGCCGAGAGATATTGTAAGTATGAGATTTAGCTTTTTCGCTGTTTGGGGGTGTTGTCGGGTGTTTTTTTGCGGGTGGGTTGGCGGGTCTTGCCTGGGGCATTCCTGGGAAGGTCTAATACCGGATAGAAGTGTTTTGGACAAAATCCATAAGGAACAGCCTTTTTTTTGCCATTTCTTCAGACATCTTGCTCAATGTAGCGTTTTGGGGGGCTTCCTGCTGTTCGTGGGTGGGTTGCGGCCGGGGTCTCTGTCGAAGCACTGCTGCGACAGTCTAATCTTGATTGCATTTGCTTTTCAGGAAATCCGTGGTGGAAAACAGGAGTTATGATGATTGATGATGATGACGACCTAGCTGCACAGCGCCGCGTTTGGACCGAAGGCCGAGAGACATTGTAAGTATGAGATTTAGCTTTTTCGCTGTTTGGGGGTGTTGTGTCGGGTGTTTTTTTGCGGGTGGGTTGGCGGGTCTTGCCTGGGGCATTCCTGGGAAGGTCTAATACCGGATACAAGTGTTTTGGACAAAATCCATAAGGAACAGCCTTTTTTTTGCCATTTCTTCAGACATCTTGCTCAATGTAGCGTTTTGGGGGGCTTCCTGCTGTTCGTGGGTGGGTTGCGGCCGGGGTCTCTGTCGAAGCACTGCTGCGACAGTCTAATCTTGATTGCATTTGCTTTTCAGGAAATCCGTGGTGGAAAACAGGAGTTATGATGATTGATGATGATGACGACCTAGCTGCACAGCGCCGCGTTTGGACCGAAGGCCGAGAGACATTGTAAGTATGAGATTTAGCTTTTTCGCTGTTTGGGGGTGTTGTGTCGGGTGTTTTTTTGCGGGTGGGTTGGCGGGTCTTGCCTGGGGCATTCCTGGGAAGGTCTAATACCGGCTAGAAGTTTGTTGGACAAAATCCATAAGGAAACACCAGTTTTGGCACTTTTTGTAAGTTAGGGTTCGTTAGGGTTAGCCCTAGCAGCAGGATTGCATGTGTTTAGGGGGGTTCTATTGCAACGCGGTTCTGTTGTTGTAGAGCACTGTTGGAGCGATGCTGGCTATGGATACTTTTGCTTGCTTGCAAGTGGTTTGAATACAATCCACGGTCTGTATTTGGGCCTACTGTTACTTTCAAAGTACGTTTTGTAACCATTTTTCTGCTAGGCATCGTTTTTGGAGATATGATTGGGGTTCTTCTACATTTTTGCGACTGGCTTTAGTAAGGGTCTTGGTGGGAGCATTGCTGGGAAGGTCAAATTTTGTTCTAAAACACAGTAGTACACCCACCTTGAGGGGAAAGATCCGCTATAATATTTTGGCCATACTTATTGATCCTTAAAAAGGTGACTCAGACAGAGCACGCAATTTCAAAAATATTGTACTGTCTATTAGGGAAATCAAAATGTCACTTTTTGAACCACACAGCGTACATACCTTTTATTTATTTATCAGTGGTATTGTAATAGCACTTCCTGTTTTCCGTTCAATAATTACAGGCCGGGTTTCAGTCAACATCCGCCAGGCAGGCAGTGGACAGGGTGTCTCTTCTGTCAGTGGTCACCACATTGATGGACGAAGCGTCAGCTGGAATGGAGGAGTGCCGCCAATAAGAGGAATTGTTTGCTGCATGCAACTTACTTACCAATTTCAACAGGACAACTCCAACAACATACGCAATACAGATACAGTATCCATTGTTGTCTTTTATTCTATGAGTGTGACTGCATGTGCTTACCTTTAGTTTGTAACCAAAGATTGTCTGTAAACTCTGTATCTTCAATTATTGTTTGTCCATGCTCTGCTTTTTTTTTCTTCTCTCAACAAAACCTACCCAAAAAGAAACCCCCATTCCCATCCATTTTACAAACCCTAACCCTCTTCCCCCGGGCTGTGTTGTTTTGCTTGATGTCTGACTAAAATGACATCAATAATTCCACACACTTGCTGGGGAGGATAAGGTCATAGCAGCAACAGGCTGGTGAAGGAATACGAGGATATCTTCTAGACTTACTCAGCTTCAGTACTATATCTTCTAGTAGTAGTAGCCAATGTCAAATAAATTCAACGCAAGTACTAGTTATACTTGCAAGCAAATACTTTACCATTTGTTAGGCTACATTATGGCACTGTTCTAGTGTACTGTCACCTGCTATTTTCTCGATCGTACCGTAACCGTTGTAATGCTACAGTAAGGAGGACAAACAAGGTTTCGTTTTCTTTTTTTCCATAGGCATGCAACTGCCACTGTGTCACACCACTAGTACCACCGCAATGAGGAAATGTCACCCGCCCAGGATTGACAACGTTAATCCCCATTTCACCTGGAGCCAGCCCTGGGCCTAGCCCTAATTTCTAACACAAATTACAGGTAAGATAAGCGTTTGGTGGGAGGTAGTATAATGGAGTATTATTTCGGAGTAGACAAGAGATTGACGGTTGTACTACTAAAGTCCTACGACTGTTCAGGAAAACAAAGTTACTGTTACACCCCCGCCCCCCACCCACCAGACTGAAAAGCAGTAAAAAACAGGTATGGTCAGATAAAGTTGAAAAATATATTTATTTAGCCCTAACAAAATAATCTCCCTCACCCACCCTAACCCCAACGATTGTCTCTGAAACGTCCCAAAACGATCCCAACTCCCAAATCCCACCCCCCAAAAGTCTATAAAAAAAGGGCAAGGGACACTCCACTACTGGAGGGTGCTGGTGCTGGTGCATGATGCGGCATGGGCATCATACTCCTTGCGGAGGGTGGCAAGCTCGGAGCGGAGGCCCTTAACCAAGTTCTTATACCTCAGGACCTCCTGCTCCAGGTTGGACATGCGGACTCGTAGGCGGCGTTGGCGTTCCTTGCAGCTCCTGTGGGGGGCAGCTGGTATTTCGGTTGCTTGGCGGTGGCGGTCGTCTTTCTTAGCCCGGCTCGGTCCCGCTGGCTTAGTCACGGAGGAGGATGCAGTGGTCACAGTCGAGGATGTTGCCCCGCTCGACTGCGTGTCCTCCTCCTCCTCCAGGGCCACCAGCCGCCGATACTCGGCGACTGTGGCCTCCAGCCTCCGTTGCCGGGCCAATCTAGCCTGCTCCCTCCTTGTTGTTGATTTGGAAGGAGCAACTATATGAAGAAAGAAAGACATAGTCTGTAACCAATGCTCCTTATTAATAACACAAAGTGATTGAGCCGAAAGTTGGGTCACAGAGTACAAGTAGCAAATTGAAAGCACAGTACATAACTATTGAGGACAGTATCTATGTAACCTCCCACTTCTGCATCCTTGCTCTAACAGTAGTGGTAGTTTAATAAACTAATTCTACGACCACTATGGACTTCCATTACAGTCGACTATGACAGTACACCAGTCTTATTCTTCTTCTTCTCTCTTGTTTAGGGAAATGGGTACGTTATCTTATGCAAGCCGGCAGAATGACATGGACACAGCACAGTGAAGTTGCACCCGAGAAAAAAAGTTGCACACCATGATGAGTGAGACAGACTTGCGTTACTGTACCGGTCCAGTACATGCAGGTGGTGAAGCTATTACTTTTCTATTACGGGTGGCACTGAGAATACTCTGTTACAAGGGCTACTGCTTAATTAATTTACCTTTCACCCTACAGTGCAAATGAGTACTAGAAAAGGAAACTGAAGAAGCTAACTAATTTGATTATCTATCACTTCACATGGGACGTATTTAATGACAGATGAGATGACTTTAGGTGCTTTGCTTAATATTGAGTGAACAGTGATACACCCACACATGAATGACGTACTACAAGTAAACTAAAGTTATTAAGAGAGGTACGGAGTGTCCACCGTAATAACCAGATATATGCTGTGAATGCAAACGCAATACAAAGTACTGCTACTATTCATGGTAGTATTGGACACATTTACAATTTCTTTTCCTTGCCTTCCCTGCACTGGGACGGACGTGCGGGTGCGGTGGTACATGCTCTTCAAGGTAACACTTACTTCACCTGGCGACCATCTACTCTCTCTAGATACACATGTGCTATCTAAGAGTCAGAGAATACCATGCTCCAGGCATCCATTCAGTCAAAGTATACGCACACATACAGTTTCTGTTTCACCCACCCAGGCTGCTGTCCTTCCACCCATCCTTGCTTCATCATTGACCCAGCCATGCACCATACCATATTCTTTCCTTCTCAGCCACCTCTGGGTCCAAGCAAACACATATCGTTCTTCTTTGCCAGCCATCATACAAGTTCGCGTCCCACTTACTTACACCCTTCTTTCGCTTTTCGTTCATCCCATCCATCACGTTCGTCTAAGAACTTATTGGGATTCTTCTCACCAAAAACTTCACAGCTAAGTCGAAGTACATTTCGAGGAGGCTACTACCTGGTTGATTTGTAATTGTAATACACCCGTGCAGAAAGCACACTATGCAGTCTTCAATCTCAATAAGTAAGGAATATATAGCTTACCTGTTTCCGCCACCACCGTTTGATCCCCCACAGGAACGGCCGCCAGCTCTTCTACCGCCGCCTCCTCCCCAGAGGCCTCCGAGTCCTGGTCCAACACAGCCACCTCCGCGCTGGCCCCGTCACCAGATGTTACACCTACAAAGTACATTTAAGAATGTTAGAATACACCACTCACTACTATATAATATTTGGTCTAGGAGAAATGTTAAAAAAACAGAATACAATGTAATAATTTGTGACTGTCTACTCCATAGTGAAAATGTCCCATTTTCCAGGGAAGGCTGTTGTCTTGCTGCACTTTTATGCACAACTGATGAATGCTTGCTTTTGATTTTTAACACGCACCACTTTTTCTCCTAACAGACAGAAGCTTGACTCCTGAGTCCTAAGAACACGACCAGGATCAAGTTCAAACTAGGTGAGAGTTCGGCTCGACCACAAGAAATGTGTCCAATTAATCGTCAGCACTAACCACTTTTCCGTTTACAGTTAAATAGTTTTATGACAAAGTAGATTTTAATAAATGTGTTTACTTTTAATAAAGCTTTTAAACTTAAATAGACTCTGTGGTTTTTGTTCCTCTAGACTAGAGTGGATGAGCTAAAGGTTTTGGAATTTTTGCAAGCATGAGTGCCTCTGACACTTCTTGACTGTGCTGTGACTCCGTACTACTCTCTTGTCCTGCGTACGATAATCTAGAGATCATTGGGGATCTATAATCGGTGACTTCGGGAGCTGAATGACTCTGCCACACTATCTAGTCAGTAAGGAGACAGTGCATAGAGGTATTGCTGAATATAATGGGAGTCCAATGGAATTGCCAAATGTCCAATCTTAGTTAGCTACACAGACAGACTAATAAGAATAGTCTAGTAATACCACAGGGAGTCATATTCGAGGCAGGATAAGAATTTATATCCAGTCTACAAGAAGATCAAAGACGATTTAGAAAAAATCGAATGAGGAACGCTAGGAAAAAATAGGTACTGTTTATTAAAATGTAAACTTACTGGGGCCAGCAAAGGAGCCCTCGCCTGCCCGATCCTGGCCTGCATCCTCAGCACCCTCCTCCTGTGTCCTCTTGCCCTTGGGGGGAGCTGATGTACAACATGAAAGAAAGAAAAACCAGAAAACATGGATGAGATTTTTCAACCAAATCAAACATTTCAAAAGAACAATAACAACATATTTTGGAAAAATAGCAAATAGATAGACAACTATTCCACGGGATCTATCTCATGTGGTATACTACGTTATTCGTATTGCCTGATTTGCGGAACGTTGACTTAGAAAGTTCCTATGTAACGCAATAAACAGACTACTAAAGAGGTTTGCCTAGGCCTGGCACTGCAGGCAGCAGTGCGCAACACGTGACAGACAAAGTCCATCCTGCTTGCAGATCAGTGAATACTCAAACTATGAATCCACCCGCCACCACCGCCACTATTTCTTCTTATAGCCATGTGACTGTCTAAAGGAAGGACTGGACTTCAGTCTGTTGGGGCTGATTTATAAGTCCCTTGCGGAAGTTGCGGCTGATTTTCCTCCATTGTTGCGTGCCTTTTCTGACGCAGCGGCAGAACAAAAGACTCGCCATGGTGTTGGTGCGGCGTATATATAAAAAAAAAAAACACATATGGGCATATGGGCGATGCATCACGTTGTAAAGCCCTGCGCCATCAGGGGGCGTTCCGGCGCAAGGGAGGGCGTACCTGCGCAGGAACGAATCCTAAAAGTGGCTGAGGGAAATCTACAAGATGTCAATCAGTCACTTTTAGGACAATGATGCATGACTCAAACCCTGCGCGCTTGAAGCCGACGTACGGCTTGATGCAGCATTGGGGAGATAGGGTACCCCAGAGCATTGCTGGAGCTGCGCCATCGTTGGCACGCAACTCCAGCAATGCGCTGCCTTTACGGCACAGATGCGTAAGGCTTCTGTGACGTTTTGGGCCAATGGGTGGTGGTGGCATGGCACACAATTACTGCCGCATCCCTGCTACTTTGCAGGGATGCGCCGGTAATTGAAAATATGACCCTTACTGTCTAGCATTACGCAGTTCTTTTCTTTACAGTACACTCATACATAATTTCTCAGGCCAATGAAATGCTTCTGAACACAACATACAAAACAAAGAAGCATAGTAGCAAGCAAGGCTACTGAGAAGGAGAGCAGTGCACCTGAAATGCATAGAAGATTTTGAAATATAATTTACCTCAATGTAATCGGCAGCATTATTGCTCTTGGTAAAGAACAAAGATTTGCAAATAACAGAGCAGGATAAAACAGAGTAGTAAATGTACTACTACTACTACTCACCAAGCCCGGGGACCTCTACGCCGAGCGCGTCCAGCAAGTCCCGCTCCCGGTCCATGACATCGGTCCAGCGGTGGGTGGCCTGGTTATATGTGCGCCGGACCCCAGAGATCTTGTACATGGCCCGGCACACCTTCTCCCACCGCTTGCGACGCTCCCGGATGCCATAGCCGGTCGCGATCTTGCCGCCTCCCAGGATCGTCTTGGGGAGGCGGCGCTGGACGTGGAAGATCAGTGCCGCCACTTCCTCCGCGCTGAAGATCTCCCTCGGGACCACTTGCTCCCCCCTTAAACGCCCGCACGGGAGCCGGGCACGGGGTGCGGGACCCTTCCCCTTCTCAGGGTGCTTCCCGGCTCCCTTTACCATGGTCTGGGCAGAAATAAACTTAAATGATAAAGAAGAAATAGAATAGTGAAGAAGAAAAGAAAAGAGTTTAAAAAAGTAGTTTAAAAGTAACTAAAAGCTGCAGAAAACACAAAAATATAGAGCTAGAAAAATAGAGGGTTAGATAATAAGTAAAATTAGATCAAAAAAACTTCAAACAAGCAAAGGATGGCAGAGATTGAGAGAGGATAGAGAAAGCATGCCCAGCACCATAGCAATGAATGAGAAACAAGATGGCCGCGCCCGTTCACGACCGCGTGGGTAAGTTCGCGCGAGATTTTCCTTGTGAGTACGCGCAAAATTGTACTAGCGAGCAGCACACTTTGCGAGATTACACATAGCGGGCGGAAACGGAATTACGTCACGCCAACAAGATGGCCGCGCCCGTGTACGACCGATAGGGTAACTTGGCAAACGTATAGCTAGAAGCGCCTCGCGAACACGCGCAAGATCACGCGAACATACACGTCGCAACAAAAACAATTTTGTATTCGCACGTATTTGCGGCTTCCGAAATCGATCTCGCACGGATTCGCGCCCCAAAAAACGCGCGAAATTGCAGAAAAAACGATTTTAGCTAAACTGAAAGCAATGAGCAGGTGCAAAAGTTCAAACTTAACATTAGTAACATTCAAGGTAGTGCTTCCTGATGGGCCCCTCCAGAGTTTGCAACTATTCTATGACCCTGCTATGACCCAAACAGCAGGCTCATAGAATAGCACCATAAAGGTCCTGTGAAAAAAAAATTTCACTGCAACAAAAAGCAAATTACAGATAAGGAAGGAAGCAGGTGCCAGCCAGACTGGAACTTTCAAAATTACTGACACATTAATGAAACACAAATTAATTGATGGCAGTTGAAGAAGGGCAGGTGTGCTTGCTTTTTTCAACCACCATAATCTACAGTGATAAATAAACCTAATAGGTGCCAGTGAGGATGTACTAGAGGGTGGCATGGGTGTCCCAGAGGGTGGCAGTGGTGAAACAGAGGGTGCTGTGAACCTGTGATGATAAACCAGACGTAGAAACAACATAGTCGCGGCCGTTGCAAGCCGAAAAGTAAGTTCGCAATTGCGAACTTGTCCCAAAATCGGCGCGAACACGCGCCAACACAAAAAACGGAAAAATCCGCAAATCCGCTAGAGTTCGCGGATCTTCGCGGATTGCGAATCCGTAAATACGCAAGTTCGCGGATTGCCAATCCGCAAAATCCGCCCATGCTTAGTCGTTGCATTGTTTCCGCAGCGGTCGTGGATGGAGGTGAGTTCCGTGGGAATGGCGGCGTTATCCTCATCGCGGGCACGGAGCCTCCGCAGGTATTGCGGTGGCTGTGCCTGTTCCCGCGGTCATGTTCGTCCGCCGCGGACCGTTTTTCTTAGGTTCCATCCGCTTGCGGCGGTCTCAGGTGTACTCCGTCCACCGCGGATGGGGTTTGATGTACTCCGTCCGCCGCGGACGGAGTTTCATGACATTATTATCCTAATCGCAACGGCGGTTTATCCGCGGAGCGGTCAGGAGTATCTTGGCCACGTCCTTGGCGGACGGAACCCATTTCCGTCCGACATCCTAATCGACCCCTAAATGTATGAGTGGGACCTTTGGGGTCGTTCACCTGGATTTGTTTCTTTCTTGTTTTGGAAAAGCATGAAATGGCGCTGTCAATCCTTCGCGGGAAGAGACTGCTCATGTATCATGATCTATTGCGGTAGTGGGTTGTCTCCATTTTGTTGATCTGTGCAAAAACAATACAGCAGAGTTGATCCACAAATAACAAACTTTAAGACGTGCTGTACAGAAACCTCTTGAATTTGATTTAATAAATCATAATGTTGCTCTCTGTATAAGAATCTGGGCCCCATATTGGGTGCACATGACAACTGACATACCTCTTAGTTCACAAAGGCCATTGTTGTAAGGGGGAAGACTTGCATGCTTCTAGTAAGCTTTTAACGAAAGCCAATCAATGAAGTGATTAAGGGCTAGATGTAGGTAAATGGCATTTACCGATTCGTAAATACCGAATTTTACCGATTCGGTATTTACAAATCGGTAAATGCCATGTAGGTAAATATTCGGTAACAATTACCGAATCGGTATTTACCGATTCGGTAATTGCTATTGATTTCTATGGGCCTTGAGGCCCAAAGGAATCAATGGCAATTACCGAATAGTCAAGGTTGGAGGGTGTTACTTTGACACCCTGTTACACCCCTGATTCAGGCTTGTGTGCCATGTGGCACACATACATGCCCTAAGGGCCTTAGGGCATGTATGTGTGCCACATGGCACAGGTGTACATGCACAGATTTGCATGTACACAGGTATTCGTTATTTACCAAAATATAAAAATTATAGGGGGGTCAATATGGGTTGGTTTAATGACCATGGTACCTCACAACCCTAGGCATACCGATAAATACAAAAGGAGGCACATAGTCAAAGAGCAGTGTGTGTTGTTGTGAAGTCAGGTTATGTGGAAATGAAATTACACCAGGCTGAAAAATTCCCATCAGCCCACCATCATGGCGGATGCATCGTCATGTGGGATACGGATGGTATATTCCAAGTCTCACCCAACCCATCAATAGATGGTGCAGAGACCGGAAGACCGTGATAACCTTCTAGCCACAGTGTATTTCAGAGTGTTGCTGATGAATGTGCAGTGCTCAATAAAAAAGTGTGAAAGAAAATTTTAAAAACAACTACTAGAACAGAAAATATGTTTATTAGGCACTGTTCTAGTGTTGTGATTAAGAACATGCGCTTTATAGTCTGAAATTATAACTACAATGTGGCGCAGTGAAGTGTGGTCAACATGTTTCAGCTGTTAAAGACATTATCCAGCTTTCGTCAGGACCAGTGATAACAGAGATGCAACTGCAGGACTATGAAACGGCAATCCAAATGGCAAAAAGTAATCCTACCAGAAATTTGGAGCCCAATATTAACCGGAGGAAACTCTAGATGAATTGTCCTTTTCCCAGCATTATGTGGGAAGTAACCTCACCTCACCCGGCACCCGCTCGGGAAAAAATGACGCCCCGCTCTGTCCGTCGGTACCTCTAGCCAGCGTCCAAGTGGGAGTGGAGGTTATTTACCACCAACTAATAGTTGGTGGTAAATAACGAATCCTTAAGGCCCTGTGACACTGTTTTCAGTGACACCTACATTTCAAATTACCGAATCGGTAAATTTACCGAATCGGTAATTTACAGAATCGGTAAATTTACAGATTCGGTAAATTTACCGAATCGGTAATTTTTAAGCCCCCTACATCTAAAACTCCAAATACCGGTCGGTAACGGCCGAAATCAGCCGTTACCGACCGGTATTTGGCCACCTACATCTGGCCCCTAATCTACTAAAGAGAAACGCTTCAGCATGTTAAAAAAAGAAGAATACACTTTTTTGAAATTTGAAGAGACTACATGAAGTGTGTTGCCCAATTTGGCAATTTACAATGCATTTTATTGCAATCTGATATATTTAGTGTTTACTATCCCTGACAAGGTGTTGAATGACTTTACAGATTCACAAAGAACAAGCATTGGCAAAGCCAATAGATCTCACTTACAAGATGGGAGCTATTGGCTTTGTCAATGTTTCGTCATTTTGTAGAACAGTGAGGCTGATGTACAGCGTGGCTTAACCAAAAGTGCAAGGACGCAGCCAGTGCTGACCATGTCAGATCGTTTTTTTTATTGCCTGCAAGAGGGAGGGAAACACAGAGGGTGAGTGGGGGCAAGCAGCAGCTACAAAGATGGAAGTGGATCGATTTAGGAACAAGCAACAAGTGCAATGGAGGCAGGCAACACATGCAAGGGATGAAGTGAGGGTGGGTGAGGGCAAGCAACACAGGCAAGAGAGGGAGGGATGATGGGTGGAGGCAGCCAACACAGACCAAGGAGGGTGAGAGAAATACGGAGGAGGGAGAAGTACACAAGGGAGCCAGCTGATAAAGACGCACTCTGGTAGAGTGCTTAAACACAAAACAGTGAGCAGTGGAAGAACATAAGCAATGTGACCATGCTCCAGGAGAGTGACAAACACACGAAGAGGAAGGAAGCTTAGGGCACCAGACCAATAAGAAGCAAACAATTGAGAGTGACAATGAAGCCAAACAATGCTAAGTAATGGGCACCCTCTAAGCCAACTGTTACAAAACAAAAGGTCTAGAATAGACAGTACGCACAGTGTCTAGGCAAGATCTAATAAATATCCAAGTGTACACTTTTGTCTATAACAGCAGCCAAACTGAGAAGAGGTAAAAAAGCTGTTGAAAAGCAAGTGTGGGTTGGCAGTTTTCAGTAGGCATATTTGTTGTAAAGCATTCAGTGCTTCCAGTGTCAACTACTTTCTTCAAACTTTGAGAAACCTAAGACAAATCTCTGCACATTGGAAGGCCATAAAAGTTGGGAAAATAGAGATTACTTTTCATAAATATTTTCTGGAGTTCGCATACTTCACAGCCTGTCATTGATCGCAGTGGACACACCGAACAAACACTGCCTGCTCTCCTAAATATGAAAAGTCAGCCATGGCAAAGCCCATGATTGCATGTATAAACATGATGTTTTAGGTAATATTCACTTATTCATAAAATGAATCCCCCATCATGCTCTGCCAACAATTTTTTACACATGGTTAAAAATAATACAGTGTGTTGGATACAACAGAGCAATGGAGGTTTTGGGATCACTTACACAATATCTAGGTAAAAAATATTGTTTGACACAAATATTGTGTCCCTATACTTCTAATATTAAGTACAAAAATATCAGGAATAAAATTTCGTTTAGCACTAATATCATCCAAAACATACAAAAATAGAATTGTTATAAATACTTATATATATATATATATATTCAGGTTCACATTTGCCCAAGAGCAAGACGCACTCACTGTCGGCATTTCATCGGGTCAGGAAAGGGGAGCAGGCACGCCCCGCGTCTGCAGCACCTGACGCGTTTCGGGTATCAGCCCTTCCTCATAGGTTCGCTGCTTGCAGAAAGAAACCAGCACAATGACTCTCCAGAAATCACCCTTTAATACAGCTCAGGTGAGTGAAATGCATCCTGGGACTGGTAGTCACACAATAATACCCATGTGGGTTGCTGGCGTCTTACATGCAAAATTTCAAAGTTCATCATATCAGGGGGTGTCGCCCACACCTTCCCCCATTCAGCCACTTGCCAGTTAGTCCCGCAAAGCCATCCACGAACAGCTGCAGAATCCGCTAAAAATGTGCGGCGGTGCGCCTTCCGGCCGGACTAGCCGGTAAGTATTCAGGTTCACATTTGCCCAAGAGCAAGACGCACTCACTGTCGGCATTTCATCGGGTCAGGAAAGGGGAGCAGGCACGCCCCGCGTCTGCAGCACCTGACGCGTTTCGGGTATCAGCCCTTCCTCATAGGTTCGCTGCTTGCAGAAAGAAACCAGCACAATGACTCTCCAGAAATCACCCTTTAATACAGCTCAGGTGAGTGAAATGCATCCTGGGACTGGTAGTCACACAATAATACCCATGTGGGTTGCTGGCGTCTTACATGCAAAATTTCAAAGTTCATCATATCAGGGGGTGTCGCCCACACCTTCCCCCATTCAGCCACTTGCCAGTTAGTCCCGCAAAGCCATCCACGAACAGCTGCAGAATCCGCTAAAAATGTGCGGCGGTGCGCCTTCCGGCCGGACTAGCCGGTAAGTATTCAGGTTCACATTTGCCCAAGAGCAAGACGCACTCACTGTCGGCATTTCATCGGGTCAGGAAAGGGGAGCAGGCACGCCCCGCGTCTGCAGCACCTGACGCGTTTCGGGTATCAGCCCTTCCTCATAGGTTCGCTGCTTGCAGAAAGAAACCAGCACAATGACTCTCCAGAAATCACCCTTTAATACAGCTCAGGTGAGTGAAATGCATCCTGGGACTGGTAGTCACACAATAATACCCATGTGGGTTGCTGGCGTCTTACATGCAAAATTTCAAAGTTCATCATATCAGGGGGTGTCGCCCACACCTTCCCCCATTCAGCCACTTGCCAGTTAGTCCCGCAAAGCCATCCACGAACAGCTGCAGAATCCGCTAAAAATGTGCGGCGGTGCGCCTTCCGGCCGGACTAGCCGGTAAGTATTCAGGTTCACATTTGCCCAAGAGCAAGACGCACTCACTGTCGGCATTTCATCGGGTCAGGAAAGGGGAGCAGGCACGCCCCGCGTCTGCAGCACCTGACGCGTTTCGGGTATCAGCCCTTCCTCATAGGTTCGCTGCTTGCAGAAAGAAACCAGCACAATGACTCTCCAGAAATCACCCTTTAATACAGCTCAGGTGAGTGAAATGCATCCTGGGACTGGTAGTCACACAATAATACCCATGTGGGTTGCTGGCGTCTTACATGCAAAATTTCAAAGTTCATCATATCAGGGGGTGTCGCCCACACCTTCCCCCATTCAGCCACTTGCCAGTTAGTCCCGCAAAGCCATCCACGAACAGCTGCAGAATCCGCTAAAAATGTGCGGCGGTGCGCCTTCCGGCCGGACTAGCCGGTAAGTATTCAGGTTCACATTTGCCCAAGAGCAAGACGCACTCACTGTCGGCATTTCATCGGGTCAGGAAAGGGGAGCAGGCACGCCCCGCGTCTGCAGCACCTGACGCGTTTCGGGTATCAGCCCTTCCTCATAGGTTCGCTGCTTGCAGAAAGAAACCAGCACAATGACTCTCCAGAAATCACCCTTTAATACAGCTCAGGTGAGTGAAATGCATCCTGGGACTGGTAGTCACACAATAATACCCATGTGGGTTGCTGGCGTCTTACATGCAAAATTTCAAAGTTCATCATATCAGGGGGTGTCGCCCACACCTTCCCCCATTCAGCCACTTGCCAGTTAGTCCCGCAAAGCCATCCACGAACAGCTGCAGAATCCGCTAAAAATGTGCGGCGGTGCGCCTTCCGGCCGGACTAGCCGGTAAGTATTCAGGTTCACATTTGCCCAAGAGCAAGACGCACTCACTGTCGGCATTTCATCGGGTCAGGAAAGGGGAGCAGGCACGCCCCGCGTCTGCAGCACCTGACGCGTTTCGGGTATCAGCCCTTCCTCATAGGTTCGCTGCTTGCAGAAAGAAACCAGCACAATGACTCTCCAGAAATCACCCTTTAATACAGCTCAGGTGAGTGAAATGCATCCTGGGACTGGTAGTCACACAATAATACCCATGTGGGTTGCTGGCGTCTTACATGCAAAATTTCAAAGTTCATCATATCAGGGGGTGTCGCCCACACCTTCCCCCATTCAGCCACTTGCCAGTTAGTCCCGCAAAGCCATCCACGAACAGCTGCAGAATCCGCTAAAAATGTGCGGCGGTGCGCCTTCCGGCCGGACTAGCCGGTAAGTATTCAGGTTCACATTTGCCCAAGAGCAAGACGCACTCACTGTCGGCATTTCATCGGGTCAGGAAAGGGGAGCAGGCACGCCCCGCGTCTGCAGCACCTGACGCGTTTCGGGTATCAGCCCTTCCTCATAGGTTCGCTGCTTGCAGAAAGAAACCAGCACAATGACTCTCCAGAAATCACCCTTTAATACAGCTCAGGTGAGTGAAATGCATCCTGGGACTGGTAGTCACACAATAATACCCATGTGGGTTGCTGGCGTCTTACATGCAAAATTTCAAAGTTCATCATATCAGGGGGTGTCGCCCAAACCTTCCCCCATTCAGCCACTTGCCAGTTAGTCCCGCAAAGCCATCCACGAACAGCTGCAGAATCCGCTAAAAATGTGCGGCGGTGCGCCTTCCGGCCGGACTAGCCGGTAAGTATTCAGGTTCACATTTGCCCAAGAGCAAGACGCACTCACTGTCGGCATTTCATCGGGTCAGGAAAGGGGAGCAGGCACGCCCCGCGTCTGCAGCACCTGACGCGATTCGGGTATCAGCCCTTCCTCATAGGTTCGCTGCTTGCAGAAAGAAACCAGCACAATGACTCTCCAGAAATCACCCTTTAATACAGCTCAGGTGAGTGAAATGCATCCTGGGACTGGTAGTCACACAATAATACCCATGTGGGTTGCTGGCGTCTTACATGCAAAATTTCAAAGTTCATCATATCAGGGGGTGTCGCCCACACCTTCCCCCATTCAGCCACTTGCCAGTTAGTCCCGCAAAGCCATCCACGAACAGCTGCAGAATCCGCTAAAAATGTGCGGCGGTGCGCCTTCCGGCCGGACTAGCCGGTAAGTATTCAGGTTCACATTTGCCCAAGAGCAAGACGCACTCACTGTCGGCATTTCATCGGGTCAGGAAAGGGGAGCAGGCACGCCCCGCGTCTGCAGCACCTGACGCGTTTCGGGTATCAGCCCTTCCTCATAGGTTCGCTGCTTGCAGAAAGAAACCAGCACAATGACTCTCCAGAAATCACCCTTTAATACAGCTCAGGTGAGTGAAATGCATCCTGGGACTGGTAGTCACACAATAATACCCATGTGGTTTGCTGGCGTCTTACATGCAAAATTTCAAAGTTCATCATATCAGGGGGTGTCGCCCACACCTTCCCCCATTCAGCCACTTGCCAGTTAGTCCCGCAAAGCCATCCACGAACAGCTGCAGAATCCGCTAAAAATGTGCGGCGGTGCGCCTTCCGGCCGGACTAGCCGGTAAGTATTCAGGTTCACATTTGCCCAAGAGCAAGACGCACTCACTGTCGGCATTTCATCGGGTCAGGAAAGGGGAGCAGGCACGCCCCGCGTCTGCAGCACCTGACGCGTTTCGGGTATCAGCCCTTCCTCATAGGTTCGCTGCTTGCAGAAAGAAACCAGCACAATGACTCTCCAGAAATCACCCTTTAATACAGCTCAGGTGAGTGAAATGCATCCTGGGACTGGTAGTCACACAATAATACCCATGTGGGTTGCTGGCGTCTTACATGCAAAATTTCAAAGTTCATCATATCAGGGGGTGTCGCCCACACCTTCCCCCATTCAGCCACTTGCCAGTTAGTCCCGCAAAGCCATCCACGAACAGCTGCAGAATCCGCTAAAAATGTGCGGCGGTGCGCCTTCCGGCCGGACTAGCCGGTAAGTATTCAGGTTCACATTTGCCCAAGAGCAAGACGCACTCACTGTCGGCATTTCATCGGGTCAGGAAAGGGGAGCAGGCACGCCCCGCGTCTGCAGCACCTGACGCGTTTCGGGTATCAGCCCTTCCTCATAGGTTCGCTGCTTGCAGAAAGAAACCAGCACAATGACTCTCCAGAAATCACCCTTTAATACAGCTCAGGTGAGTGAAATGCATCCTGGGACTGGTAGTCACACAATAATACCCATGTGGGTTGCTGGCGTCTTACATGCAAAATTTCAAAGTTCATCATATCAGGGGGTGTCGCCCACACCTTCCCCCATTCAGCCACTTGCCAGTTAGTCCCGCAAAGCCATCCACGAACAGCTGCAGAATCCGCTAAAAATGTGCGGCGGTGCGCCTTCCGGCCGGACTAGCCGGTAAGTATTCAGGTTCACATTTGCCCAAGAGCAAGACGCACTCACTGTCGGCATTTCATCGGGTCAGGAAAGGGGAGCAGGCACGCCCCGCGTCTGCAGCTCCTGACGCGTTTCGGGTATCAGCCCTTCCTCATAGGTTCGCTGCTTGCAGAAAGAAACCAGCACAATGACTCTCCAGAAATCACCCTTTAATACAGCTCAGGTGAGTGAAATGCATCCTGGGACTGGTAGTCACACAATAATACCCATGTGGGTTGCTGGCGTCTTACATGCAAAATTTCAAAGTTCATCATATCAGGGGGTGTCGCCCACACCTTCCCCCATTCAGCCACTTGCCAGTTAGTCCCGCAAAGCCATCCACGAACAGCTGCAGAATCCGCTAAAAATGTGCGGCGGTGCGCCTTCCGGCCGGACTAGCCGGTAAGTATTCAGGTTCACATTTGCCCAAGAGCAAGACGCACTCACTGTCGGCATTTCATCGGGTCAGGAAAGGGGAGCAGGCACGCCCCGCGTCTGCAGCACCTGACGCGTTTCGGGTATCAGCCCTTCCTCATAGGTTCGCTGCTTGCAGAAAGAAACCAGCACAATGACTCTCCAGAAATCACCCTTTAATACAGCTCAGGTGAGTGAAATGCATCCTGGGACTGGTAGTCACACAATAATACCCATGTGGGTTGCTGGCGTCTTACATGCAAAATTTCAAAGTTCATCATATCAGGGGGTGTCGCCCACACCTTCCCCCATTCAGCCACTTGCCCCATTCAGCCATGTGCCGATGAAATGCCGACAGTGAGTGCGTCTTGCTCTTGGGCAAATGTGAACCTGAATACTTACCGGCTAGTCCGGCCGGAAGGCGCACCGCCGCACATTTTTAGCGGATTCTGCAGCTGTTCGTGGATGGCTTTGCGGGACTAACTGGCAAGTGGCTGAATGGGGGAAGGTGTGGGCGACACCCCCTGATATGATGAACTTTGAAATTTTGCATGTAAGACGCCAGCAACCCACATGGGTATTATTGTGTGACTACCAGTCCCAGGATGCATTTCACTCACCTGAGCTGTATTAAAGGGTGATTTCTGGAGAGTCATTGTGCTGGTTTCTTTCTGCAAGCAGCGAACCTATGAGGAAGGGCTGATACCCGAAACGCGTCAGGTGCTGCAGACGCGGGGCGTGCCTGCTCCCCTTTCCTGACCCGATGAAATGCCGACAGTGAGTGCGTCTTGCTCTTGGGCAAATGTGAACCTGAATACTTACCGGCTAGTCCGGCCGGAAGGCGCACCGCCGCACATTTTTAGCGGATTCTGCAGCTGTTCGTGGATGGCTTTGCGGGACTAACTGGCAAGTGGCTGAATGGGGGAAGGTGTGGGCGACACCCCCTGATATGATGAACTTTGAAATTTTGCATGTAAGACGCCAGCAACCCACATGGGTATTATTGTGTGACTACCAGTCCCAGGATGCATTTCACTCACCTGAGCTGTATTAAAGGGTGATTTCTGGAGAGTCATTGTGCTGGTTTCTTTCTGCAAGCAGCGAACCTATGAGGAAGGGCTGATACCCGAAACGCGTCAGGTGCTGCAGACGCGGGGCGTGCCTGCTCCCCTTTCCTGACCCGATGAAATGCCGACAGTGAGTGCGTCTTGCTCTTGGGCAAATGTGAACCTGAATACTTACCGGCTAGTCCGGCCGGAAGGCGCACCGCCGCACATTTTTAGCGAATTCTGCAGCTGTTCGTGGATGGCTTTGCGGGACTAACTGGCAAGTGGCTGAATGGGGGAAGGTGTGGGCGACACCCCCTGATATGATGAACTTTGAAATTTTGCATGTAAGACGCCAGCAACCCACATGGGTATTATTGTGTGACTACCAGTCCCAGGATGCATTTCACTCACCTGAGCTGTATTAAAGGGTGATTTCTGGAGAGTCATTGTGCTGGTTTCTTTCTGCAAGCAGCGAACCTATGAGGAAGGGCTGATACCCGAAACGCGTCAGGTGCTGCAGACGCGGGGCGTGCCTGCTCCCCTTTCCTGACCCGATGAAATGCCGACAGTGAGTGCGTCTTGCTCTTGGGCAAATGTGAACCTGAATACTTACCGGCTAGTCCGGCCGGAAGGCGCACCGCCGCACATTTTTAGCGGATTCTGCAGCTGTTCGTGGATGGCTTTGCGGGACTAACTGGCAAGTGGCTGAATGGGGGAAGGTGTGGGCGACACCCCCTGATATGATGAACTTTGAAATTTTGCATGTAAGACGCCAGCAACCCACATGGGTATTATTGTGTGACTACCAGTCCCAGGATGCATTTCACTCACCTGAGCTGTATTAAAGGGTGATTTCTGGAGAGTCATTGTGCTGGTTTCTTTCTGCAAGCAGCGAACCTATGAGGAAGGGCTGATACCCGAAACGCGTCAGGTGCTGCAGACGCGGGGCGTGCCTGCTCCCCTTTCCTGACCCGATGAAATGCCGACAGTGAGTGCGTCTTGCTCTTGGGCAAATGTGAACCTGAATACTTACCGGCTAGTCCGTCCGGAAGGCGCACCGCCGCACATTTTTAGCGGATTCTGCAGCTGTTCGTGGATGGCTTTGCGGGACTAACTGGCAAGTGGCTGAATGGGGGAAGGTGTGGGCGACACCCCCTGATATGATGAACTTTGAAATTTTGCATGTAAGACGCCAGCAACCCACATGGGTATTATTGTGTGACTACCAGTCCCAGGATGCATTTCACTCACCTGAGCTGTATTAAAGGGTGATTTCTGGAGAGTCATTGTGCTGGTTTCTTTCTGCAAGCAGCGAACCTATGAGGAAGGGCTGATACCCGAAACGCGTCAGGTGCTGCAGACGCGGGGCGTGCCTGCTCCCCTTTCCTGACCCGATGAAATGCCGACAGTGAGTGCGTCTTGCTCTTGGGCAAATGTGAACCTGAATACTTACCGGCTAGTCCGGCCGGAAGGCGCACCGCCGCACATTTTTAGCGGATTCTGCAGCTGTTCGTGGATGGCTTTGCGGGACTAACTGGCAAGTGGCTGAATGGGGGAAGGTGTGGGCGACACCCCCTGATATGATGAACTTTGAAATTTTGCATGTAAGACGCCAGCAACCCACATGGGTATTATTGTGTGACTACCAGTCCCAGGATGCATTTCACTCACCTGAGCTGTATTAAAGGGTGATTTCTGGAGAGTCATTGTGCTGGTTTCTTTCTGCAAGCAGCGAACCTATGAGGAAGGGCTGATACCCGAAACGCGTCAGGTGCTGCAGACGCGGGGCGTGCCTGCTCCCCTTTCCTGACCCGATGAAATGCCGACAGTGAGTGCGTCTTGCTCTTGGGCAAATGTGAACCTGAATACTTACCGGCTAGTCCGGCCGGAAGGCGCACCGCCGCACATTTTTAGCGGATTCTGCAGCTGTTCGTGGATGGCTTTGCGGGACTAACTGGCAAGTGGCTGAATGGGGGAAGGTGTGGGCGACACCCCCTGATATGATGAACTTTGAAATTTTGCATGTAAGACGCCAGCAACCCACATGGGTATTATTGTGTGACTACCAGTCCCAGGATGCATTTCACTCACCTGAGCTGTATTAAAGGGTGATTTCTGGAGAGTCATTGTGCTGGTTTCTTTCTGCAAGCAGCGAACCTATGAGGAAGGGCTGATACCCGAAACGCGTCAGGTGCTGCAGACGCGGGGCGTGCCTGCTCCCCTTTCCTGACCCGATGAAATGCCGACAGTGAGTGCGTCTTGCTCTTGGGCAAATGTGAACCTGAATATATATATATATATATATATATATATATATATATATATATATATATACATATAAGGAAGGTGTCCGAGCGGTCTGTTCCAAAAACGAAGGTGACTGTGGAAATCATATATATATATTCCGCCAGTAGGTATATATAGTTAGGACCTAGTTTCATAGGAAATCCGCAACATTCTATTGGGAATAACTTTGGCGCCGGTTAATGAAAATCCGCGAATTTCTTAAAGAAGATGGCCCGCTCTGCTCCGCTCCTTCCCTGAAAGTTTTGGGGGGATTCGACAAGTGGGGGCTGAGAAAAAATGGGGGTCCCAAAACGTGTTTTCCCCATTTTATTTTCCATAGGACGATTAGACACGGCTACAGCCCGAACCGCTGAACGGAATTACACCAAACTTGACAAAATGGTAGGGACTGGTACGCAGTAGGGCCTTTTGTTTAAATGGTGTAAATCCCTCCAGTAGTTGTTGAGAAAATTGAATTTGAAAAAATATATATATCTATATAATCTTACTGTAAGCTTACTGTACTCTGTACTTTCCCGAGTATGAGCTGCATTCTGATTGGCTGCCAATGTCTGTCAACACTCCAAAACAGAAATTGTTGGCAGCCATCTTGTACCTCGGTAGACTGAGGCACAGGAAAGCTGAAAAACAAACGTGTAGAACTCAAAAAGGGGGTAGGGTAGAAGCACCCTGACCCCCTAGGCCTGCTCAGGGGGTCCCACAAGGACCCCCCAGGCCCAAAAATATATATATTTTTTTTTAAATTGCGGGGTACGCCATCTTGGGACCAATATACATGATAGCACCTCATTAAAAAGCATTGCAGTCAATAGAAGGTTTTAGGACTTTAGTTACATTATAAATCATTTGTTGATTGTACCATACTCATTTTAGGAATTGTGGTGTGTTTTAAGGTGATTTTACCATGTGAAAAAGTCGTCTGCTGGGATATCATGAATCATGTTTGAAAGAAAACTATTATATCATGCTTTTCCCACAGTGGTTTGGAAGGGGATCTATAAGCTAAACTGAAAGCATATTTTCTGTAAATTCACATTATCTTTCTCAGTCATGTGAGAATGAAGTCTGACATTCTCAGTAAAACATGTACATCCAACAAGGACAGAGACTGTCAGTTGATTCCTTTGTGTTCTACTGCAGCCTCCTAGAGTGTTCTAAAGAACAACTAGAGCGCTAACAGTCCTACTTATTACAAAGGTATGGCACAGCTGAAGCCATCTTGATTGGAATAAAGTGGTAACTCTTAAAACATTTAATTTAAAAAGGAACACAATGAGGGGGTATATTTTGCCATAGAAAGTATGATTAGTGCTGCATAAAGAAAAAGTAGGGCACATTTTGAGTGACTTCTCAAATCCTCTTCTATTTCATTAAACAATTCTGACATGCAGTCTCCCAAGATGGCCACCAGAGACAAAAGAGCCCAAATGTAGCCCAAATATCACCCAGATGTAGCCCAAGTATAGCCCAATGACAGAATGTCCCAGAGTGTTCTAAAGAACAACTAGAGTGCTAACAGTCTTACTTACGACAAACGTATGGCACACCAGAAGCCATCTTGATTGGAATGAAGTGGTAAGTCTGAAAACATTTAATTTAAAAAGGAACACAATGAGGGGGTTCATTTTGCCATAGAAAGTATGATTAGTGCTTCAGAAAGAAAAATTAGGGCACATTTTGAGTGACTTCTCAAATCCTCTTCTATTTCATTAAAAAAATTCTGACATGCAGACTGAAACATGCACTTTGAATACCAGCAGCAGACTTCCCTGGTGAGCAGTACCTTTACTACAGTGATCTAATGAGCAACTAGAGTGCTAACATTCAGAATTTATGGCAAATGTGTGACACATCTGAATGCCTTCTTGATGGAACCAAAGTAAACAAGCATTGAAAATGCAATAGATCTCGCCCCCGTTTAAGTTAAAGCCATTCTGTTTGTAATGAGGTGGCTTTTTAGCTTTGCTTTTATTAGTGTTTTTCAAACTTTCATGTAAATAACATGCATATGTAGGCATATATGTATAGGTATGCATGCATTTATATTTGTATTTATATAGATATGCAGATTATATATGTTTATATATGCATGTATATATATACATACACATACATATATATAAATGAATATGCATATATATGCATATATATACGTATATGTGTGCGTGTAGAGAGAGGTAGAGAGGTAGAGGTGTATAGGTAGAGAGGTAGAGGTAGAGAGGTAGAGGTAGAGAGGTAGAGATTAGTAGAGAGAGAAGTAGAGAGAGGTAGAGAGGTAGAGAGTAGAGAGTGAGTAATAGAGAGTAGTAGAGAGCAGTAGAGAGAGTAGCAGAGAGTGAGTAGTAGAGAGTAGTAGAGTGAATAGTAGAGTGAGTAGTAGAGAGTAGTAGAGAGTGAGTAGTAGAGAGTGAGTAGTAGAAAGTAGTAGAGAGTAAGTATTAGAGTGAGTAGTAGAGAGCAGCAGAGAGTGAGTAGTAGAGAGTAGTAAAGAGTGAGTAGTAGAGAGTAGTAGAGAGTGAGTAGTAGGGAATGAGTAGTGGAGAGTAGTAGAGAGTGAGTAGTAGAGAGTGAGTAGCAGAGAGAGAATAGTAGAGAGTAGTAGAGAGTGAGTAGTAGAGAATAGTAGAGAGAGAGTAGTAGAGAGTGAGTAGTAGAGAGTAGTAGAGAGTGAGTAGTAGAGTGAGTAGTAGAGAGTGAGTAGTAGAGAGTAGTAGAGAGAGAGTAGTAGAGAGTGAGTAGTAGAGAGTAGTAGAGAATGAGAAGTAGAGAGTGAGTAGTAGAGAGTAGTAGAGAGTGAGTAGTAAAGAGTGAGTAGTAGAGAGAGAGTAGTAGAGAGTGAGTAGTAGAGAGTATTAGAGAATGAGTAGTAGAGAGTAGTAGATAGTGAGTAGTAGGGAGTGAGTAGTAGAGAGAGAGTAGTAGAGAGTAGTAGAGAATGAGTAGCAGAGAGTGAGTATTAGAGAGTAGTGGAGTAGTAGAGAGTGAGTAGTAGAGAGTAGTGGAGAATATTCCAAAGTTTGGCACAGTACCACTTGCACAACAAGTCCAATCAAATCATATCACTTGGAGTCCTTATTGAAGCGCTGAATCTTGGTGTATATTCAAATGTTTTTTTTTTTACTTAAGTTTATGTACCACAGCCAGCCGATGCGTTTCGTTCTGTACAACAGAACTTCTTCAGGGCGTTCTTATTTCCTTCAAGTTATGTCGGTATCCAGTTGTCATATAACTAGATATTTCTTCCAAATGTTAGACGAGTCGTAAGTACATTCTTATTCAAAGTGTCTAGGTATCAATTTTACCCACACAATTCGGGCAGACTTGAGTAATTTATAGCATCCTCAAAGTCAGTCTTTCAAAAATTCCAAAGTTTAGGACATGATAATCCAAATCCAAATGTTTCTCAAGAAAAGTCATTTTCAATCATTCGGAATATCGGCGTTTGGGCAGTTATGACCCACGGACACGGTTTATGACTTTTCTTGAGAAACATTTGGATTTGGATTATCATGTCCTATACTTTGGAATTTTTGAAAGACTGACTTTGAGGATGCTATAAATTACTCAAGTCCATGGATGCTGCTGGGAACACCCCCAGCAACACCCATTGCACACCCCTTTAACGCAGGACACTGCGTTAAAGGGACTGATATTTATCAGGCAGGATTACGCCACAAAAAGTGGCTTAGTCCTGCCTGATAAATATCACTCAGTCTTCTGCGCCACCAGAACGTCACAAAAAGTGCATCATTCATGACATGGTCAGTGACATCACTGATGACATCCCTGATGACATGTCAAATGACATCACTGATGACATCATCCATGTGACAATCAATACACTTCATCACACACTAGTATAATCTTTCATCACTCACTGTAAAATAGAAAGTGCCATATTTGAAACCATTGACACACCAATAGAAATTTCTAAACACCCACTCAGTTATTCATAGAACTATACACACATCTAATCACTTACCTATACATTCAGTGTTATATGCAGTGAATAATCAACAGAACACTATCAAATATACTTATACGCCTATTTCAACATTACACACCAGCACACATTGTATTCACTTATAAAGACATCCTTCTGACTTATGCAAACAATTGATTATACTTACATTTACTCACCTACACACTTATACAAACACCACTTCATCTATTTATATAGATAGTAACTCACACTTAGTGTGTTATAAAATCACTATTACAAGTATACAGTTATCCATATAGTGACTCATACAATCACTAAGTCTTAGGCACACTTAATTAGATATAACTGTCACATACACTGCCTTTTTTTCAAGTTTAATGGAGATATACCATTGAGAGAAATATGTCATCACCACCACACCCATAAACATATACACTCACTGAAACAACTGTTATAACATGTAGTCTTAACCTCATATACCTACTGAATGAACTATTCACACATTTTTTGGCAATCACACCCCCCCCCCCACCAAACCACATAGACATTCATTTACCCATACAAAAACTCAGTTTAGAAACCAATAACAAATAAAGTCTTTAATACAGCAATTAAGACAAAGCAATAAAGACTTTCACACAGTTTAGTAACTACACATTATATATAGTGAGACTCTACAAATTAGTCAAGGAAACAATCAATGACACTGTTACTAAATCCACCATCCACACATTTATATTTATATATCCACTCATTCTTCAATGGAAAGTAGTGTATTTATAATACATATTTAAATATCAAAGCAAACCACATTCACTTGATGATGTCATCAGTGATGTCATCAGTGATGTCATTTGAGATGTCATCTGTGAAGTAATCAGTGATGTCACTGACCATGTCATGAATGATGTAATATGTGACATCATCAGCAGTGGATTGCGGGCGCGTGAGTTATAGTGAGTACAACTAACTATAACGGGGGAAGTTCAATGGTTTTGTATGAGTAAAATGTCCAGGTAACTATAATATATATATATTTATATATACGTGCGCGGACCTTCGCGTGCGCGAGCTGCTTGCTAATTGGCTGCCAATGTCTGTCAGCACTCCAAAACAGAAATTATTGGCAGCCATCTTGTGCCTCGGTAGACTGAGGCACAAGACAGCAGAAAAACAAACGTGTAGAACTCAAAAAGGGGGCATGGTAGAAGCACCCTGACCCCTTAGGCCTGCTCAGGGGGTCCCGCAAAGACCCCCCCCAAGGAAAAAAAAAAAATGTTCTCGAAAAATCGCGGGGTGCGCGTATCGTGCGTGCACGGGTCCCGTACATACGCGGACGGTACGCGGATGATGCGCGTACCTTTCCGAGAAAGCTGCATGCTTCTTGGCTGTTAACACTCCAAACCAGGAAGTGTTGGCAGCCATCTTGTGCTCATTAGACTGAGGCAAAAGAAAGCAGAAAAACAAATGTGTAGAACACAAAAAGGGGGCAGGGTAGAAACACCCTGACCAGCTAGGCCTGCTAAGGTGGTCCCACAAGGACCCCCAAGGCCAACATTTTTTTTTTTTTTTAAACAGTATGTTTTTTAAAAAAAGTACCCCCCAGGGGGACCAAATCGCAGGGGCATAGTGATAAAGAAGTGCAGGGGGTGCCCAATCCATCCCACACTGCCCTGGGGACCACCGCCCTCCGGGGTAAAGCAACACAGCCCCCTGGTGCATACTGGAGGCTCCTGGTGGGCTAGTTGGCCCCGAGGGACCCCCAGTATGCAAGGGGAATTAGTTCCCCCTCTGCAAACGCGCCATTGGGCTGCGTTGCAGAGAGGTGTAAAAAGGGGCATAGCCTCATTACACTTCTGTGCAATGCAGCCCCCTGGCGCATACTGGAGGGTCCAGGTGGTCTAGTTGGCCCCCAGGGACCCCCAGTATGCAAAGGGAATTAGTTCCCCCTCTTCAAACATGCACGGGGGCTGCGTTGCAGAGAGGTGTAAAAAAGGGTGTGGCCTCATTACACCTCTCTGCAATGCAGCCCCATGGCGCATACTGGAGGCTCCTGGTGGGCTAGTTGGCCCCCAGGGACCCCCAGTATGCAAGGGGAATTAGTTCCCCCTCTGCAAAGGCACCAAGGGGCTGCGTTGCAGAGAGGTGTAACAAGGGGCATAGCCTCATTACACCGCTGTGCAATGCAGCCCCCTGGCACATACTGGAGGTTCCAGGTGGGCTAGTTGGCCCCCAGGGGCCCCCCAGTATGCAAGGGGAATTAGTTCCCCCTCTTCAAACATGCACGGGGGCTGCGTTGCAGAGAGGTGTAAAAAAGGGTGTGGCCTCATTACACCTCTCTGCAATGCAGCCCCCTGGCGCATACTGCAGATTCAAGGTGGGCTAGTTGGCCCCCAGGGACCCCCAGTATGCAAGGGGAATTAGTTCCCCCTCTGCAAACACGCCCGGGGGCTGCGTTGCAGAGAGGTCTAAAAAGGGGCGTGGCTTCATTACACCTCTCTGCAAGGCAGTCCCCTGGCGCATACTGGAGATTCCTGGTGGGCTTTCAGGTCTTATATAGTTAGGAATTAGCATTAAAAAAACTTTTAAATTCACTGAAAAAACCATAGGTTTCAGGCCTTATATAGTTAGGAATTAGCATTTAAAAAACCTTGCAAATTCACTGAAAAAACCATAGGTTTCAGGCCTTATATAGTTAGGAATTAGCATTTAAAAAACCTTTGAAATTCACTCAAAAAACTATAAGTTTTAGGGGTGTTATAGTTAGCTGGACATTTCACTCATACAAAACCATTGAAATTGCTCCTATATAGTTAGTTGTACTAACTATATTTCGCGCACCCGCAATCCACTGCTGATGATGTCACATATTACATCATTCATGACATGGTCAGTGACATCACTGATGACATCTCAAATGACATCACTGATGACATCACTGATGACATCATCCACGTGACAATCACATACACCTTTTCATACACTAGTAAAATCTTTCATCACTCTTTGTAAAATACAGAGTATCAAATTTGAATCCATTGTCACAGCAATACAAGTATCTAAAAACCCACTCAGTGATTCATAGATGTATACACACATCTAATCACTTACCTGTAGATTCACTCATACATGCTGTCAATGAACAATAGAACACTATCAAAAATACGTATACACCTATATCGACATTACACACCAGCACACATCCTATTCACATATGAAGTCATCCTACTCACTTATGCAAACAATGGATCATACTTACATATTTACTTAGCTACACACTTATACAAACACAACTTCATCTATTCATTTAGATAGTAAGTCATACTTAGTGAATTATAAAATCATTATTACAAGTATACAGTTATCCATACAGTCACTCACACAATCATTGAGTCTTATGTATACTTATTTATATACAAAAACTGACACATACACTGCCTTTTATTTTTCTAGTTTGTTGGACATGTACCATTGAGAAATATATTTGCTCGTCACCACACCCATAAAGATATTCACTCACCCAAACAACTGTTAGAACATGTAGTTTTAACTTCATATATCTAGTGAATCAACTATTCACACATCTTTGGGCAGTCACACTCCCCACTGAACCACACACACATTCACTCTCCCATACAAATACTCAGTTAACTAATCAATAACTAATATAGACTTTCACATAGCTAGTAACCAACTGGAGAACCAGTTTACACAACAACTGACAAAGTGATACAGATATTCACAGAGTTTAGTCACTATCCACTATATTTAGTGATACACTATAAATTAGTCAAGTAAACAGTCAATTCAATTCAATTCAATTCAATTCAATTCATGAAGCTTTATTCGGTACAAAAGAATTGACCATAAAAGCACACATAAAAGATACATACATAAATCATTAAAAATTAAAAATAGGTTACAATACGATACAGACCAATATACTAAAATATCATGCTTTTACGTACACTGATAGATTTGATTTAAAACGTGGCAGTATAAAAACAAATGTCAGCAGATTTCATGTTAAAAATAAGACTCATTGCCTCATCCACTGTACGTACCCCATATTTAACAAATAAAGGTTTAAGGTACAAAATTCGATAATTCAGGTACAATTTACATATGAGTAAAAAGTGCAGGGTGCTCTGTTTTGATATACCATCACACTGGCACGGTCCTTTAGGATGTTGCTTTATGTTAGGCAAAGACACAAACTCATGTACGATTCCGAACCTAAGTCTGGTTAGGACGAACTTATGCGAAGACCTCGTTACCAACACAAGGTACGGTGGAAAGCCTTCAGTGAGAGAGTATTTACTACAAAAGGAAACAGTCGTCATGGACCGACATGTATAAGCCCTCATCTTTGCCCTATTATCCTAAAAGGTTGTTTTCAGTTCTGTTTTTGATATAGCCAGGGCAGCCCTAGGGTCGGCCAGAACATCAAGATTAAATATTTGTGAATAGCAATCAGAGACATATTTTATCCATGGGATTTTTCTATACATGTCCAGTGAGAGACAATCTTCAATTATAGATCTGTTTAAGGTCTTTTCGTCCTGGAGCCATATAGAACGCCATAACATTAGTGGTCTTAAGGCTAAGAGATCATTCAGGTGATTAATGTCTAGTTCCCGATGGGTTAATGCAGTGGCGGCAGATGAGGGCAGACATAAAAGCTTTTTAAAAAAAGAATTTTCCTCAATCTGCAATTTATACACACAACTATGACCCCAAATAGCCGCCCCATATAATGCGATACTGGCGCATCTCGCTTGATAAATTAGCAGCATGTCTCTTGTTCGTCTATCCCCAATTTTTGCTGCGAATTTAAAAATACCATGGGCACTTTTCGCCATTTTATTACTGACATTATTAAATTCATTAGACCACTTCCTATCATGAGAAAAAGTTATTCCAAGATAACAAAAGGAAGCAACAGATTGCACCTTATTACCGTCAATGAAAAAGGCAGTAGGTTTCTTATTTTGTGCCCCACAGGATGGCGGAGGGGAAGGCGGCGGTGAAAAACACCGCCCGCCTGTTTTCCACCCTGGTTGCCTTGCGGCCGGGGCGGAAAACGAGTAACATGGATGCGGTGTCTGTTAGACACCGCCCGCCATATTACTATGGGCTTTTCTCAATTGTTTCCGTGGCGGCAATGCCGCCACGGAAAGGCATGCGGTGTTCATTCTGGGGGGCCCCTGTGGGCCCCCAGAGTGAAGGCCAAAGGGGGGTGGCACACGGGAGGGGTACCTATGGTACCCCCCTGCCTTTGCATAATCGAGGAGGCAGGCACCGCGCAGTGCCTTCCTCTTCCATTGTGCAAAGGCGTGCGTTCGTTTTTTAACATTGTGGCGGTAGGTGCAGTGAGCACCGCCCGCCACAATGTTAAATTGAGGAATGCGCCCACCACTGTGGCGGGGGCATCCTAATGGCAATGTTAAGACCCCTGCCCTTTAGGCGTGCGGTCCCGATTTCCGCTAGGGTGGCGGGCGGGCCATCCTAATGTGCCCCAAAGTGAGGTATACCAGATACATATCCCCTCTAGACTGCCCTCACAATCACTTCAACCGATTGCTTTTAGTCACAGAGTTTTTCAAATACATCCGCAAATCCGAATTACACAATGTATACAGCATCTGCCTGCTGCTGTTCCGATAGTCCCTGGACGGGAACTCACCAAAGTTCTCAATTTGGGTGTACAAGTTACCCCGCACTATCAATCAGGCTAAACAGTTAAGCATTAGGCATTACCAGCCCGTCTGTGGACACTTACCGCGGCTGCTGCACATCAGCGTCTTGAAATCAACACCGACTGAGCAAACCCGGTAGCTCGTAGATTTAACTTCACCCACTGTCCCGCCTAACGCGTAGAAACGTGCCTAATCACCCACGTCAATGCGTCATAGACAACGAATCACAGGGGCGGCCATATTGTAGTGGAGGTGTGTACTCTCAATCCCTTTGTATCATCGCTATAAAGCAGCCTTATGCATCTCAAATCTCCTAATTCAATATTTAAGGCATACTAAAAATGAATGTACTTGCCCAATTAAATTGGACAGTGCAGTATTGTTTCGCTAGCTCGTCTCATAAACAGCCCAAAAACCGCCGCAATGCCACTCTCGTACATAAGACAGAAATGCCAAAAGCGGCGATGACCAGCCTCACCAAATAAGGGGGACCATCATAGTGTTCCAACTCTCTCAGTCGTCTGTTCAATCAACACAGCCCGTTAGGGCTATTTCATTGCCGGTATTTCACTCGATTTAAGCCGCCATCTTGAAAACATCTCCTGTTGTCAATAAAGTTTTCAACAACACCACTTCACACGCGGTTACGGCAAATTCACCACATTGTAGGCAGTCCACACTGAAAATTTAAAGCAGTCACCACTAACACACATTATTTCGTGCCACATAAAATCCTTTGTTATTGGCAACTGAGGTTTTATGTACTTTAATGATCATTCATGTATTGTAATCCTCGTGATGTTCATGATGATAAAAAAGGGGCCAATCTAGAATTAGTCAACTGGTTCCTTGTACATGCACAGTCAGTTCCACCAACCCAAGAGGAAGGATATGGAGACAGCCATTGGTTTTCTGGTTCGAGTACTGAAGTGGAACATCAACCTCAACGCTTGCTGATCTTGTTCCATTCAATGGAATCATTCAAACCATCCTTATCAACCTGTTCTTGGTAGATCCATCTAGCCTCTTTCCTGGCCAATATGTTCTCAATATTATGGCCTTCACCCATGACCCTTTCAAGAACCACCCATCTAAGATCCCTAGGGTCATGTCTCTTCTCGCTAAAATGTTGTACCAAACGTGTGGTCAATTTTTTGCTTTTATAGTACTGAGGTGCTCCTGAATGCGAACCTTCACTTTTCTTGATGCAAGACCTATGTAGTGAAGTCCACAATCGCATGTCAGTCTATAAATCATGTTAACTGAATTGCAGTTGCTAAATTTAGTCAAATGCCAGGTCCTCCCACCTCTCAGTGTGACCGCCTTGGTTGTTTCAGTGAGGCAACATACTGAGCAGCAAGTACATGGATGGTGCCCAGCTGGAAGGGTACTCACATATGGGATGGTCAAAGTCCGCGTATGGACCAATTTATCCTTGAGATTAGCGGCTCTTTTGAAGGCAAATCGAGGGGGTGGCATTTTGCTGGTGTTGGTGTTGAGAATGGCCCAATTCTTCCTCACAATTTGTCTTATTTTCATGGACAGGAGCTCAAAGGTTGTCACAACTGGTATGCAATCTTGTTTGACCTTGCTGTTTGGTACAACATTTCAGCGAGAAGAGACATGACCCCAGGGATCTTAGATGGATGGTTCTTTTTCACCACCGCCTTCCCCTCCGCCATCCTAATATGGCGGGGGGGATTTGGGCTAGCCATGTCGGGAGGTTTGCCTCCGCCAGGCCGGCGGTGGCCACCGCCAGCCTGGCGGAGGCAAACCGCCAACATCATAATGGACCCCTTAGTTTTTGTCCACAGAAGACCAGACTGCAGATGGTCTTCGGAAGGACGCGTGATCTATTGACACGGTGCTCCTAAGCGGGAGGGCTGCAGGTACGCTGACAAAACGCAGCCCCCAGGTGACTATGTCACAAACGATCTAAGCACCACTACATTGCATTGCATTTTTGGCTGACCTTGCCTTCGGTACAGGCCGGCTCGAAAAACATTGGCTCAGTATTGTTTTTATGTCAATTCCTAACATTACAGGTGTTGTAAATATAGAAGTGGAAGCATGAGAAGACAACCCCCAATTGCCCTGAAGAAGTTGCATTAAATAGAGCAACGAAACATGTTGGCGACATCGAAACCGGAATAGGTTTAGTGTAAACCTTTTAATATTTAGAGAGCGATCAGCCCAGAATAAAATTACGAGTGGCCAGCTAGCTCTTTAATTTTATTTTTTGGTGAGAAACACTGTTCATTTCTCATTGGGGTTGTTAAAGGTGCACAATATTAAATGTTGTTTGTCCCACCTCACTACCACACGAGTAACCAGAATGGTTTTTGGTTTCCGTGGAGAAAAAGCTCTATTATTTGTTGTCTAGTCTTTTTCTTTTTTTTTCTCCTATCTTTTCTTTTCCACTACACGAGAGAGAGTTGCCTATGATGATAATTGGGTACACTGGAAATTGTTAACCAGCAACCCTATTGGCGGTTCTACCGTGAGGGACTCTCTCTCGTTTCCCACATATTTTTATTTTATGTATGGTGGGTCTTCTGGATGGTAGCAGACGTAGTTTTACACATCTTAGAAATGACACTAAGATTGGGGCACATAAGTGGACTACACATGAGTTGGGTATTGTAAAAATTGAACAAACCCATCCCTCTGCCACAACAAGAATAGATAATTAGTGTCTCGAGGGTGAAGCCACATTTTGCATAATTCCGTTTGAGTGGGGGGCGGCCTTTTTTCCTTGTTTCTTCCCCCTTGGCTCCCAGTATTTTGACGTAATGGCTATGTTTACCAAAGGTAAAAGGCAGCCATGTTGTTTTCAGCATATATTGTCAGCGTTCCCTAGCTATTACCACCGTTATTGAAGTGTTAATTGGTAGAGAAGTGTGTTTATAATTTGCTGCATATTTTTACAGCAGTTTAGGACGAACTGTGCATTTTTTTAAATGTTTTCAAGTATTGTTGTAGTGTTTAGTTATTACTGCAGTACTGCATATACTTTTTACTGGAGATGAAATATGTTAAAAATGAAAAATACACTGTAGTATATCATATTGTATTTTATTTACTTCTTCAACACTTATTTATTATTGAATTTTTGGTACTGGGGTACTCACAAGGCAGTACTGTGGTAGTCTGTGCATTTAAAAAAAATATACAGATACTTATAATAATTGCTCCCTACCTATTACCTACCCTACCTATTACCACTTAATAAAGCGGTAATAGGTGGGAAACAAATGAAACTTAATTCTTACCTATATCTAAGGCCGAAATGCAGAACTCAAGCAAAGTGTACCTAAAAACAACATGTGTGTCTTTACCTTTTGTAAAGACAGTCTTTAGCGAATCACATAATGCCTTGTCATTGCTATGTATTGCAGTACTTCTACGAAATACAGCTACATTTTGCGAAAATACAGTGACAGCAGATATCACTGAGTTAAACTGCCCTATAACTTAACAAATACTTTCCCTACTTACCGTATGTACCCAAAAGATCATATGTGCACCATAATGTTTAATTCTGTCAAATTCCATATCAATTTATTTAGTCTTTTTGCACCATTCGCCAATATAGAAGGAAGAATAGGTGTGCAACATTTTGTGGAGATTCGTCAAACAGGTGCAAAGTAATTAATGGTGAAAAATCTGAGGAATGCCTATATCTGGTCATCCTAACTATAACTACAGGGCGCCTACCTTCACGCTCCATTCTGACAGATAATTTTGGCCTCTTCCCTAATTGACTGTGTTAATTTATTTCTGCAGCCTTCCTGATTGATCAGCCTTCTTACACTGGATCCCAGTGTCTCTGATCCTGCTCAACAGGAGTCTCGACCCATCTAAGTCATTTTTTATCTCATGACACTTTTGATTGATATATATCCTGTGGGTAGCAGATGCATCCACTAAGTCATCAAATTGATATTTTGTAAATGAGTCAACAGTAAACCATTGTTGTTTGTTATATACTATTGCCCCAGATTATTGGCCTAGCAGTTTGGACATACCGTTTTTTCTTTCTTTATGAAGCTCATTTTTTAGAGGTAAGGGTTGCTGTTAGTAGTGTGTGACTATTAGTTTGTGAGGGGTGTGAGAATCTTTTCAGTAGTATGAGACTGCCAGTATGGAAGGGCTGTGAGTGGTAACACTAGCATCAGTCTACGTTTGTAATTGGTACACGGGTTGTCAGTATTGCGGCACTCTTAGTCTGAGGGGTGTGGACGAGAATAATTCTGGTACTAAGTGGCTGCTACTTTAATGGATGTATGAGTGCTGTCGATAGTGAGAGACTGCTAGTACATGAGGGGTGTAAGAATGTTTATGGTAGAGTATGACTGGTACTCTGTGAGGGGAGTGCAAGTGCTACGTGTAGTGTGGGGCAGCTGGTCTGTGATGAGTGTGAGAGTGCTCTCAGTAGTTAGTGTGTTTTGCTTTTTCACCATAAAGGCTTTAACACTTTCACACGTTTGACTGAGGCCAGGACTGAAAAATGCTGTGTGCTCAATTAACAATGCACAAGCTACATTTCACTTTACATGGAGACCTTTCCCTCTGCATATGAGCTTTAATGATTGAGGGGCATTAATGATCCAGGCAGTCAATTCACTTACTTTTAGGAACTCTTGCCCAGTTCCCACTGGCAGATTGCCTCCATCCACCTACCCCACACATAGATCGCAGGTCCCCACTTCATGTATACAACTAATTGTGTTTACTTGTGTTAGCAAGCAACAGTTGCACCAGTGAACAGCCACAGTGCCCTGCCCTGATCCTTTACTGCTTGTGATACTTACCCTCTGGTTCAGTCTCTGGCTTAACATAAATAGCTCTGCAGCAGTTCCTGACAGCTGCCCTCCTTGGCTAATGCTTGACCCAGGTTGGCAGCAGCAAAGGCACTCTAGCACACCTATGTTCATGCACACATAGTACACTTATGCAGCAAATTGCCTTTTGCATTTAGGGCATAGGTGCACAAGTGTGCCAGGTAGGAGCAGCTGGGTGTCCACCAGGCAGGATCACTGCACTGCACATGTGCCAGAGGGCACACTTTTCTTGGCACAGAGAAGAGCACTAAATAATAACAGAACAAGGCAGAGTCCCTACTGTCGTCACTCACTGGGATGGAGAGGCTAAGAAGTCTTGCAATGGTTAAAATAATGCATGAAACAGTCACCACTGGAGGAAACGCAAAGAGAAGACCATACATCTTGTCCATTTGTTTGATTATTGCAAGAGTTACCAGACACCAGACCACTCCATGTGCCGCCTCTTTGTCACTACATTTGTATGAGGCACACTCTTATTAATAGCAATTCCATAGCACATTGTTTTGCAGAGACCTACTGCTTCTGGCACAAGCAGCATGCTGTGCTATTTCTGTTTTTTGTTCATCATCAACCAACACTACAACTGTTGGAGCTTGAATTGTTGCAGTAGGGGCCCTGTAGACAGTAGCATGGCTTGTTCCTTTTAAGCAATAACAATGCACCTTCATTGTAGGTCATGTAAACATTTCAGAACTGCTCCTGTGAGGTTTCAGGGCAACCTGGGTTTACTTGGCTCCAATTGTTATCATTGGAGTCTTTTACCTCTGGTGGTCTGGGGGTCATCTTAGGATTGGACCTAAACTGACCAACAAGTACTTGCCTTTCAACCCTTAACCCTCGGAGTAGCAAGGCAGAGAAGTCTGCAGCTTGCTTTAGAAGGTGGCATGGGTTAGAAACTCAGAACCATACGATAGCGCTCTCTACAAACCTGCATAACATAGCATTACTCTGCAAAACTCCCAATCACACTTTATAGATCAATGGTTTGCCAATACTTTACGTTTAAAGAGAAAGGTTGCTTTAATTTACACATAACGAAATACTAAATATAAAATAAAAAATGTTCATAATGAAAATCACACACCCTCAGCCCTTCTTGAACAAAAGATCTGGGTAAAATGGTCTCTGCGTTAAACAATGTAAAGTCTCTACTATGGTGCAGACTTTGGAATTCAGAATGTAACCCCCTCCCCCCCCCACTGCTTCATTTGCCAGAGAGTTTACAATGTGAAACCCTATTGTATTTGCCACAGAGTTCACAGTGTAAAACACATTCATTTGGGGCTTCTCATGAGTTTACAGCATGCAAAGCCCCTTCTTACTGTGTTTGATATGACGTCTGCATTAACAAGATCTCCATCAACAATGAAGAATGCAAGTTGGTCGTAGGCAGATTATCTGAACTGCTGCCCTATCACATGCCGGTGAAGAAGAGCAGCAAAGAGGCAGAACAAAAGCACCTCACTCCAAATTGCTTCTTATGTTTCATATGGATCTTGTTGACATATTTATTATTATTATTATTATTAATAATCAATCTATGGTGGAGGTCTTGTGAAGAGTAGCGTGTTAAATGGCACAGGTAATTGAACTCTTTCTTTAGTATTTTTTAGCAAATATTTTATTTCTTGAGTCAGAGAAGTCTGACGGCAGAAGCAGCAAAACACCTGACAATATTAAGCACTTCATTGAATGCAGCTAGGTGTAAATCATTGTAAGCTGCAAAATATCTTCCCACCTAGTGGCACAGAATAGAAGGAGCACACAAGTCCAAAAAATCTATCAGGTTATCCAGAAAACGTCTGCATTTTTGTTCACAGTTTAGGATAATGCGTTTGTAAAAATGTTTATGTGGTGCCAAAAAATACACTTATGATTCAATATTAAAATTGAGAGAACATGTAGCTGTATAACTGAATTTCTTCTTATAATTATTATTGATGATCAAGATAACTTTGAAGTAAGCACTTAGGGGCTTATTACAATGTCAACACTGTTGTAGAAACTGGACCGACCAATCTCTGGTCGGCAGTCCCAACTGCCAAATTACAATGCAACCGCACATAGTGGGAGCATGTGCTACGGCCATAAACAGGTCGTAGCACAAGCTTCCATATGGAAATTGAAGGTTGTATTCATCCTTGCACTGCGTGGCAGGCACCTCAAGGTGCCTGCCACACAGTGCAGGGATCATCAAGGGGGCACCTAAGCCCCCTCGGCCCCCAACCAGAGGCCGCAAACAGAAGAGGGCCCTTAAATTCGCTTTCCAACAGGCTTTTCATGTAAGAAAGCCTGGCATGAAAGCCTGCTGGAAACTGAGCATCGTAATCCAGACAGCGTAAAATGCCATCCATGTGCATTATGGGATGGTCTGGCTCCTTAAGCCCCTCACAAGCCAGCCAGAACGACGTGCTGGCTTCACTTCCGACCACCAAAATTGTAATTGGGCGGTCATAAGTGAAACCAACGGTCTTGGTCAGAAAGCCTCCGACCTAAGGTCAGAGGCTTTCCGACTGAGATCGTAATCGGTCCCTTAGCAAAACAATATTATCATTTCTAACCTAAATAAAGGTTTTTCTAATACCCGATTTAATCGTCCTCGATTTAGGAGCAAAAGACAGAGTTGCCATGCAGGGATCCAAACTTGGGACCTATAGGGCACACAAGTATGCGAATAGCAATTGCTTGATGCACAGAACTATCTGCCTGCTTACAGCAATCCATACTATTTATTGAACAGTAACATATTAGATGGCTAAACAATAGGTGCATTTGCCCTTCAGCATGTCCTCCTATGCTTTGGCATATTTCCACCAGTGTTAAAGGAGATGGAATCACGCAGAGACACTGATCGTGTTCAGAAGATGAACCAACCCTCCATGAAACATTTTTAAAAATGTGCTCTAATGATGTGGGGCCTCCCCCTGAACATGATTACATAGCTCTGTAATTTACCTCAGGTACCTGCTGCAGATTCAATATGTTTTTGCCTTATTCTTGTATTTGTGCCACCAAGGAGTATTTATTTCCTCATTTTCCAAGGTCCTGGCAGCTTGAAAGTGCTACCCAGATGCTCGGGTCCATTTTCTGTGCTTGCGCACACTTTATTTTTCACTTTTCTAATTAGAATTTACTTTCCTGACATTGCTATAGAATTTACTTTCCTGACATTGCTATCTGCCATATTCGAATGAATAGTTATAAATAGGAAAATGGCTGTCATGCGTCACCAAGCATGCGCCTTTATGGCCTTTTTGGAATAGGTTTTCTTTCAAAGAAAACCCATGGTAAGGTCTCCAGGCATGTGTGAATGTCATTTTTTATCAATGCTTGTTATAATTATTTTGTTAAGAAGGATGTAAAAAGACGTAATACAGCAGCGGTGATGGTGGAAGCTCCTGTTCGTTGACCCATGCTTAGCCGTTCAGCAGATTTTAATTGGCTGCTGTGCCCGCTTCTGTAATATGGTGTGGGTACAAAGGCAAGTGACCACTCTCATTTGCTTGGGGCAGTGGCGTAGCAAGGGGGGACTCCTCTCCTCCCTTACATGCAGCCACAAGGGGCGGCAAATGCAGGATCCGTTTGCCAGCACCCTCCCACGTTCATACAGCCGCTACAGGCGGCAAAGGCTGGGACCGCCACAGGCGGCAAAAGGTCTAGCTACGCCAAGGGCTTGGGGCATGCCTCCTTGGGATTGTGACAGTGTATGTTTTGCACCGGTGAGGTCTATTTACAGAATGGGTCATGCAAGCATCTGCAGCCTCATCTGTAGTACTAAATTGTCCAAGGCACACGTAAGGAAGACAACAACACATGCTCTCCTCTTTGGTATTCCATTAAATATGGCCTCTAGTTGTCCGTTTTCAGTTTCTGTTTAGATCCCGTATGCCTTTCTTTACATTCAGGGTCAAAGATGTACAGTCCTGCATATGCCACCTCCTTCATTGATTTTCACTCTAGTTCACTTGGCAAGGACAGTGCAGCCTTACACCAAAATACACAGGTTTTTCAGCTTATAATAAACCCAGTCACGTCACGTGTCATTTTAGTGGTCAGAGAGCTGTGCTGATTAAGATATATTACAGTATATGCAGATGCTACACCTCTCATTAGAATTTTACAATTTAAAAGAGTTACAAAGAAATGAGTATTTAGGAGCGTAAAAGACTGAGGCATATTTATAAATTTTTCATGCAAAGCAACACAGCAAGAAATGAAATGAAATGAAATGAAATGAAAAGGGGTTTTATAAAGCGCGACTGCTGCCCTCAGGCGTCCAAGCGCTAAGAGAAAGAGTAGTGCATCATGGAGATGGCAGCTTTGTCGTGTTTTGGCAGCTCCTGAGTTAGCGTTTAGCACAGCTACATGGTCTTTTCGTTAACTTGACCAAAACGAACGGGGGCCATTTTGGATCCTTCTGGCTTCCATTTTCTATGAACACACTGCCTCGTGGTCAGTGTGCCCTTTCGTCCTTCCTCGATACCCATGGTCACCTATTCTGCTCGGCAACAGGCTATTTTTAGTACTGGTCAAGCGCACATGCGCACTATGCATCAACTGGTCACTCTTTAGGAATGTTAGCACTAACTGACCAGTGCTATTGAACTCCTCCCACATGCTGGCTGTGTTCCAAAAATGACCTTATATGTACCGAAAATGTGTAACTTGTAACCGCCTATCTTTTTATTGCTATTAAACTGTATAAAAGAGGTCGCGCACCGATGTTCGGTGTGCTACTTCTTACATTGCCGAAGGGTGCTGTAGGAATGTATCACCACCCCATGGGGTCTTAATAAACTTGTCTTTTGCCCTTTCCAGTGTCCGTGCCAACTTCTATACTAAGGTGTTCAAGAGTTTAGCAGAGTATGTAGGCCTGATTTGAACCCAACACCACAATTGGCGACCACGAAGGGACTCATCGGCGACTCGGATGCCCGAAGGAGAGGCCGTGACGAAGGTCAGGAAACTCGCCCTGGACGCGTACGCTGCCACTGAGTGACCCGAGTCTTGGCACCCACGGTGTGTTTTTCCTTCCTTCCGATCTGACCTTCCAGGTGGCGCCGGTCTTCGACTGAGATTCTGATCTTGGATTGTCGTGATGTGCCGTTTTGGCTGATTCGACCACAGAACTTGGCAGTTGGACCTTGGACGTTTGAAAATATTTGGTAAGCTTTTGATTGGTGAGGTAGTCTACTGACACTTACTGTGGCTTTTTGAATTTTGAATTTGAATTTGTTTGAAGTTAGCTAACGTTAGAATCTTTGAATTTGAATTTGAATTTGAATATGTGAAGTGCACCTCACATACGCAGGCATGTAGGGATATTTCTCTGATTTATTCGATTTGAACGATACACCGTGTTAGGTGCCATTTTGTGTAGTATCGCGTTTTCGTGGTACTTTTTGAACATGCCTGTTTTTAGCACACTCCGAAGGATGTGCTGTTTTGAAAATGGTACCAATTATCGATTAAATGAATCACAGCCGGCTCCCCCAGAGGGGACTCCAAATCGTGAGATGTATGTCAAATTCGGTATTCCACCAATAATGTACAGTATGTTATGGCATAAGTATACTAAAACTGATCGTGAATTACAGTGGCCACTATATGGGTCGTTTGACCTTCGAAAGGTTCAATATGTAGAGCAGTGTTTGTTTCAGCGAAGGTCTAGACAAGATATGTTTGATTGCGTGCGTATGTGGGAGAAAGAGGTGCGTGAACGAGTGAAGCGTGAGGAAGCCTTGGCGGAGAAGGTGCAGCGGAAGGCTGCACATAATAAAGCTTTACAGCTACAGGAGAAGGAATTACAGGAAAAGAAAGAGAGAGAGACGCGAGAACACAATTTACAGGTTAATGGTCAATTCCCTATCAGGCGTCCTCTTTATCCGGTCCTTACTAATGAAACAGATGATTTTTCATTACTAGATCGCTGTCCGCCTCCGTACGTCGCACCTACGGCTCCGAACGAGGAATCAGATGAGGATAGTGATCGTACACAGCGTACAAGGTTACATGCGGAACGAACTGCGGAATTACGTTCGTTTGCACGAAAGCTAAATATTAATACTGTTACTGTTTCTGAAATTACTGCCCAAATGGAACAGTGGTCTGATCAGGAGCGACTGTATTTCTTAGATCATTTTGGAGATGAGGTTGTTGACCGGTTCAGAAAATATTCTCTAGAGTTAGAACCCAAGGATATATCCAAGGGTCGTGAGAATTTTCGTAAAGGTCTTTTTGTTCTTTCAGATGCGGATGAATTCTTCAAACGTTTGATTCATCTACGGAATGAGGCGACACGACTACGGGAGTTGGAAAAGTCGAAGAATCCGCCTGCGTCCGGAGCGTCGGGGATATCCAAAGAATGCCCTATCTTTGGAACAGATAAGATCGCTGCGATTAATGTTAGACCTATGCGAGAAGCTGCGCCTTTATATGTCCCTCATAAAGGGGATGGCACAGATGATGATAAAAGATCCAAAGACGCGAAAGGGTATTTTGTATATAACTGGGTTTATACGCCTTGGAATAGAGCAGATGTTATGGCGTTGAAGAATGCTTTGCCTGATCCCCGTAAAAACCCTGCGGCTTTTTATGAAAGTGTTGAAAGTGCAATTTCTTCGTGTATTATGACGTTAGTTGATATTGATCTGTTTTTCGGGTTGATATTGCCCCCTGATATGTGGAGAGCGATTCGTAAGTTTGATGACCACACGACTCTCGGGGCCACTTGGAAAGATCTTGTTCAAGCTGATTTGGATAGGGAACCAGCAATTAAGCCGTGTCAATTAATATTAGACCTCCCAGGGGCCATACTAACAAAGTTGAAGACTCTTGCTCCTGCTAAAAAGATTGATTGGACTATATTAGCCTCCTGTAAGCAGAAGACGGATGAATCGGTTTCCGATTTTTTCTCTCGCTTTGAGGAAGCGTTCCATGATTACAGTGGTCAATCATTGACAGAAGATACAGGCAGGCATTTATTCGTTGATAAGTATGTGGCTAATCTCCTACCAGAGATTGCGAAACGATTAAAAGCGAGTGAAAGTTCATGGACCACAGCAACCCCTGCTTCTTTATTGACTATGGCTCAATATTATGAACGACAGGAATTGGAGGCAAAAGAAAGTAGTGAAAAGAAAGCGAAGGATTTGAAGACGAAGGTAATGTTAGCACAGGTTCAGGCTACGAGAGGAAGCAACAGAGGAGGGCGAGGATCGTACAATAATGCTCCTCCCCCTCGTTCTGACATTTCTGTGAATCAATGTGCATACTGCAAACAGTTTGGGCATTGGATTGCAGACTGTCCGGTGTTTCGAGAGCAGTGTAATTTGAGGGGGCGAGGAAGTGGAAGGTCTAGGAATAATTATGGAGGGCCAAGAGGATGGGGAACGCATGATCGAGGAGGTTATGGAGCAAATGATCGAGGGGGTTATGTCACGAATGATCGTGGAGGATATGGAGCAAGGGGTCGTGGTCAGACAGATTATAATACGTTTGATAATCGCAATCAATATCAGATAAATATCAGATAAATGAGGGTGGTTCTGCTGAGCCAGGGGATGAGCACTATGCATAGGATTGCGTAGGATGGGGTGTGGAATCGGTTGAGGTACCAGTTGATCAAAGGGGTCCATATATAGAAGCACATGTTTTGGGTTCTACTGATCAATTTCAGGTCGATACAGGAGCTACTCGTAGCGCTTTGTCCAAATACTTGGTTCCAAGGGCTTCCCTGTCTGGCGAGGTAATTACAGCTATAGGGTTCGATGGAACACCTACTTCTAGCCCACTGTCTCAACCAGTTGCATTTCATGTTGATAAATTTGCTGCCCCTTGTCCCTTTTTGTTGTCTCCAAATACACCAGATAATATTATGGGACTCGACATGTTAAAACGCTTTCGAGCTACTATTCGCTGTGCCCCAGAAGGAGTGCGAGTTGTGTTGAATGAGAATTACCCAGAATTTGAGCGAGTGTGTTTTCTCCATGAATCTGAAGTACCAAAAACATTGTGGGCCACTTCTGACACGGATGTAGGGCAGATGATAATTCCTCCAGTACGTATCACTGTAAAGGAGGGAGCATCTCTACCACGTGTCCCACAATATAAGATTTCGAGAGAAGGTGAACTTGCTTTGATACACATTGTGAACAATTTGATTTTGGCAGGAGTAGTTGAGGAAGTCCCCTACAATGTTTGCAATAGCCCAATTTTACCGATCCTTAAAAGAGATACAGATGCTAAGGTCTACCGTTTCATTATTGATTTGAGGGAAATAAACAAGATAGTAGTGCCTCAGTACCCGGTGGTGTCTGACATCACCACGTTGCTTACGTTGGTTCCATCGACGGCAACTACTTTTACAGTCATCAATTTGAAGAATGCCTTCTTTTCGATCCCTGTACATCCTGACAGTCGATATCTATTCGGTTTTACATTAAATAATAAATCGTACAGATTTTGTCGAGTTCCTCAAGGCTATACCGAAAGTCCTAGCATTTATAGTCAGGCATTAAAACGACAGCTTGATTCCTTTGAATTACAAGATGGAGTGGCTCTTATTCAATATGTAGATGATATCTTACTTGCTGCAGACACACCGGAACAATGTGAGAAGAGTACCTTTTCCTTGCTTTCCTTCCTAGCCAAGCATAATCATAAGGTTTCGAAGAAAAAGCTGCAATATTGTAGACCCAAGGTGACCTACCTCGGTCATCTTTTGTCTAAGGAGGGCCGTGCATTGACACCAGATCGAATTCAAGCAGTTTTAGACACACCAGTTCCTCGCACTCAGAAGGATGTTCGTGCCTTTATAGGTTTGACGTCTTTTTGTAGGCAATGGATATTGGGTTTTTCACACATTGTTAAACCATTGTTGGCATTGTTGTCTAAAGATACACCGATCCCCATTGAATGGACGGATGAATGTCAGAATGCTTTTGAACAATTGAGACAAGCTCTTTGTTCTGCACCAGTGTTAGGTACACCTGATTACATGAAGATTTTCACATTGTATGTACACGAGAAGGATGGGTGCGCATTGTCAGTGTTAGTGCAGACACACGGAGACAAACAGAGGCCTTGTGCATACTTCTCGGCGGTGCTCGACCCTGTGGCTCGAGGATTACCTGGATGTTTTCGAGCAGTTGCAGCAACAGCAGTAGCGATACGACAAAGTGAGGGAATAGTTTTGTCACACAAATTGTTGGTGTTAGTTCCCCATGCGGTAGATGCGTTATTGAATCAAACGAAAACACAGCATCTAACCAGTGCCCGTCTGACAGGATATGAGCTAACGTTGTTGGCACCGCACATCACACTAAAACGATGTGCGACACTGAATCCTGCTACTTTACTGCCGGATCCTGTTGCTGAGACCCAGAAGGAAGAACAACATGATTGTGTTTTTCTGACTGAGGAACAGACAAAGGGTCGTATCGATTTACAGGATACACCATTTCCAGATGTAGATGGGGAACTGTGGGTTGATGGATCGTGCGTGAGGTTACCAGATGGTACGACTTCCGCAGCCTACGCGATCACGACACTTAAGACAGTGGTAGAAGCAGCACGAATACCCCAGAAATCGGCTCAAGCAGCTGAATTGATAGCCTTAACGAAAGCATGTGAGTTAAGTGCTGGACTATGTGTGAACATTTACACGGATAGTCGTTACGCTTTTGGAGTAGTGCATGATTTTGGCCTACTCTGGAAGGAACGAGGATTCTTGACTTCACACGGAGTACACATCATGCATGGAGAATTGGTACGCGATCTCCTGAATGCACTATTATGTCCAAAGAAAGTAGCAATAGTGAAATGCAGTGCACACAAAAAGATGACGGACAAAATAGGACAAGGTAATGCTTTCGCAGATCGCATTGCGAGAGAGACCGCTATGCTACAAAATAATTCCCCCATGTACGTGGTGAAATCACAAGCCGAGCGGTGGCATGATGCTAGAGAAGAAATACTAGATATACAGAAGTCAGCATCTGAGGCAGAACTTACGAAATGGGCTACTGAAGGAGTATTGGATGATGAGGGTTGCTGGCGTAGTAAAGATATGGAGAGATGGAAATTACCCGTGGCCTATTTACAAACAATGGTGCAAATGACACACGGGCTGGCACACATTGGAGCTTTCGCAATTACTAAATTGCTTACACGAGTTTGGGAAAATGCTGACATTGCTAGCACGGCTAAGAGAGTAGTGCAAACCTGTCTGATATGTTTACAGCACAATCCTGGACAAGGGACTCATACTCCTAAAGGAGGGTTTGTTCCACCTGCTGCACCATTCGAAGTACTACAAATGGATTACATCCAGCTGGAGCGCTGTAATAATCTCAAGTATGTCCTAGTGGTGGTGTGTGCCTTCAGCAAATGGATTGAGGCTTACCCTACGAAAGACAATACAGCATTGACAACAGCTAAGGTGTTACTCAAAGAGTACTTCCCGCGCTATGGTGTTTGTAAATTTATGTGGAGTGATAATGGTCCTCATTTCATCGGGAAAGTAGTGGAGCACGTCCTGAAAGGATTGGGAATCAAGCAACGATTCCACGCAGTCTTTCACCCGCAATCAGCAGGTTTGGTAGAAAGATACAATGCAACTCTGAAGCTGAAGCTAGCAAAGATAGTGGCATCCACATCTCTGAAATGGCCGGACGCTTTGCCTCTGGCATTGCTATCCATTCGATCAGTGCCACATTCTCGATCTGGCCTCACACCCTATGAAGTGGTGTTCGGAAGGCCGATGAATATTTGGGGAATTCCAAAACCTCGTTTAATACATGATGTGCCTTGTATAATGATGAACGATTATTTGGCACGATTAACAAATGATTTGCTTTTTATTCATCAACAGGTTCGAGAGGCGCTCCCTGATAACTCCACTGGTGAGGCTCACGATCTTCGTCCTGGTGACCATGTTATGATCCGGGTGTTTGAGCGCTCCAGCAGCTTGGAACCTAGATGGCATGGCCCTGAGCAAGTGCTGCTGGCGACGCGGACTGCTGTGAGAGTCACCAATAAGAAGCGGTGGATACATTCAACGCACTGCCGACGTGTCTCTCCGGATCTGGTGAGCCCTGTGGTGCTATCCGACAACAGAAAGATTTTGGATGCAGAAAAGAGCCCAGCTGTCACGCCTGATGAATTGGAGGGAGCCTTCCCGGACCACGTTGTTTCTGATAAAGTGAAGTACAATCTACGTCCCAGGAAATAAGATTCCTTTTTGTATTTTTGAACTGGTTGGTAACCGCTCTGAGGTTTGTGAAACGGAAGCCGGGAATATCAAGGGGGGGGGATCAGTTCTGCCCAGTGTAGCGACACCCGTCTTGAATCCCGGAGAACAAATCAACGGCAGCCTCGGTCCAGAACCATCGTTTTATTTTTTCGCTTAGTGTTGCTTTTTAAGAGTATTGTTTTGTGAACTATGGCTTCTCCTTCGACACGAAAAGGGAGAATTCTTGGTGCTGTTTTGTTTGTCTTGACCGTAGTGGTGATCGCAGTATTAGCTTGGACTATAGAACTATTGTTTCCTGTACGAGAACATTTACTGCCCACCACTCCAAGTCCATCTGAACATTTTCATTTTACTTTGCCTTTTCACGAAGAAAGACATAGGCAGACTTATTTGAATAACAGCTTTATTCAGATTTTGCATCATACTCATAATATGACCAACATGTCCAATTGTTGGGTATGTGGAATGTTGCCCGGACATCAGAAGAGGGGAGGAACTCCACTTATTCCTCTCCCGTTTTCTCATAATGGGTCTTGTCATGCTTGGTACACTCTTCTTTTCACCCTGCGATGGCCAACGAAAGGTGGACTACTTTTCGATTGAATAAAATATGCGATAACGACAAAGATGGTTACCCACACGCTGAAGGAACTAAATTTGAATGGGAAGAGTATCGTCCGGACAATGTCTCTACACCTCGTGTATATACGAATCAAAGACTTATAAATGTGACGAGTTTGCATATGATAACAGTCATTGATACAAAAGCAGATTTGTGTATTAGAAATAAAGGTACAATCCCTGTAGGCCGCAGTGAATGTAATATTACACTTACCTTTGATACATCAACTGGAATTGCATTCGTAGCTTCACGTAACACATATTTCATTTGTGGAAATAAGGGATACCATCGTCTACCATTGGGATGGTTAGGAACATGTTACATAGCTTTTGTATTACCACCTGTATTTATTGCTCCTCCCATGTACCACAATGATTACGTTCTGTACCATGATTTCGTACTGAACAGAGTTAAACGAACATTAGATCTTGATGAAATCGACCAGACTGATACCACTTTACAACAATATGTAGATTTCAACTTGGGGTTATTTTCATTGGTAGGAGCTGCACTGAATAGCAGGAAGATAAGGCGGCTTACACGAGTGGTGGAAGCTGTCGCTAATGAAACTGCCTCTGCTTTAGGGAATATTACTGAGGAATTGCAAATTACCAGAATTGTAGCGCTCCAGAATCGAATGGTTCTAGATGTGATACTAGCTGATAGGGGCGGAGCATGCCGCGTCATCGGAAGTAGTTGTTGCGTGTACGTACCAGATAACTCACCTTCCGTGTATGATTCGATTACGAAATTACATAAGATAGCTGCTGAGATCCACCCAGAAAATGGAACATGGACCTTATCTGGTTGGTTCTGGACCCTGCTTAGTACTTGGGGTTGGAAATTATTAACGATTCTCTGTGTTTTTATTGGAGTACTATTTTCCCTTTGTCTATGTATTCAATGTGGCCCTACATTATGTTCTGTATGTATCACAGCCTGTATTCCGTCTAAACGAGCTATTGTTAAGCAAGAGAAACTGATCAATGATGAAGTGTTGAAAATAATGGCTATTAATATTGATGATGAACATTCTGATTACGTTCACTATGAGGTAGCTTTTGCTAAACGCTAAAAGGGCCGTCTGTCGTGTTTTGGCAGCTCCTGAGTTAGCGTTTAGCACAGCTACATGGTCTTTTCGTTAACTTGACCAAAACGAACGGGGGCCATTTTGGATCCTTCTGGCTTCCATTTTCTATGAACACACTGCCTCGTGGTCAGTGTGCCCTTTCGTCCTTCCTCGATACCCATGGTCACCTATTCTGCTCGGCAACAGGCTATTTTTAGTACTGGTCAAGCGCACATACGCACTATGCATCAACTGGTCACTCTTTAGGAATGTTAGCACTAACTGACCAGTGCTATTGAACTCCTCCCACATGCTGGCTGTGTTCCAAAAATGACCTTATATGTACCGAAAATGTGTAACTTGTAACCGCCTATCTTTTTATTGCTATTAAACTGTATAAAAGAGGTCGCGCACCGATGTTCGGTGTGCTACTTCTTACATTGCCGAAGGGTGCTGTAGGAATGTATCACCACCCCATGGGGTCTTAATAAACTTGTCTTTTGCCCTTTCCAGTGTCCGTGCCAACTTCTATACTAAGGTGTTCAAGAGTTTAGCAGAGTATGTAGGCCTGATTTGAACCCAACACCACAGCTTGGGGTTAGCTTTGTTTAGTAAAAAGGAAAGTTTTAAGCTGCTTGCGGAAAGACAACAAATTGGGATTGGATCTTAGGTGTAAGAGGAGCGAGTTCCACAGTTTGGCGGCGTTAAAGGTGAAGGACCTACCACCAGCTCTGGATCATTTAATCCGAAGAGCTACAGCCAAAAACGCATTGGCAGAGCGAAGTTGGTTGCTGGGGTGGTAGGGGGAGAGCAGAGGATAATTGATCTTAGTGCCAGATTTCTAGAAGGCTTGGTGGGAGATGCACATGGCTTTAAATTTGACTCTCTCCCTGACCGGGAGCCAGTGCAAAGTTCTCATCCCGGCTTCTACAGGCGCTCTTCGTGGGAGCTGGAGCAGCGTGCGTGCCGCACAATTCTGGGTCCGCTGGAGTTTTCGCAGGACATACTCCGGTGCCCCTAGATAAAGGGCATTGCTAAAGTCCAATCGCGATTGTATTAAGCCTTGTACTGCAACCTGCTTGGCTTCAAAGGGTAGGAGTGGAAGGATTTTCTTCAGCATCCTAATGATTCCAAAGCAGGTCGCAGATGTCTTGGTTGCTTGGGTATTCAAGGTTAGAGATTTATTCAACCAAACCCCGAGGCTTTTTATGTTGTCTTTCGGGATGGGCGGTGTGCCTAGGCTGGTGGGCCATAAGAGGTCGATGGTAGATAGAGCTGGCGGACCGAGCAACATAAGCTCGGTTTTGTCCCCGTTAAGCTTAAGGGACGATGCTGTCATCCAATTTTTAACCTCTTCCATGCAAGTCGTCAAGTTGGTCTGCGCTATTTCACAGTTCTTTTGTGCAAGGGAGACCACCAGCTGAGTGTCATCCGCATATGTGATGATCTTGATACCATATGGGTGGACAATCTCAGCCAGCAGTCTCATATACACATTGAACAGCTCAGGGCTCAGTGACGATCCCTGCGGAACCCCACAACTCAGCGGTTTGCTTGAGGAGAAGGAGTCACCATCAAAGACTTGGAATGTCCTTCCGCTCAAAAAGGATTTAGCACCTAGCTGCGCTTTGTGAAAGGGATAAGGCAGGAATGCGCCCATATCTATCAAGATATGGCACATTCCTACTCTCACCCTTGTGCTGGAGAACGTCTGGCTGCCTAGAGCCAAAGCAGTCACTCTGGCACCATGGTGCAAGGGTTCCTGCGTTGCAGCCAGGATTGCTTTGTGCAAGAAGGGATGCCTTTGTGTACAAACATTATCCTTTGAAACTTTTTCCTCATTCAACATGTGCTGCAGATTGCAGCACATGTAGAAAAAGGAAAAACTAGGGAAATAAAGATATTTCTTCTTGGCATGGCTCACCCGGGAAATCATGGCATTTTGACACATTCCCAGGTCTATCACACATGGTAAATCTGGGAATGCATCAAAATCAAGGGGTGGATGCGTGGGAACACCCACACTCCACCTATGGAATGCCTCCCTGAGGCAGAGTAACGAAAGTCAGTGAATTGCGATGCCTTGCGTTACTCCAAATGTTCTCAGCACTGCAGGGCCACGCAAGAAGGCTTTGCATAGCTTGTAAACCTCATCTAGGTTTTGTGTTACCCTTGTGTTTCCTTGCATGACAAAAGGGTGACGCAAAACATTGATAAAAATGGCCCTAGTTCAAGGCCAAAAGGATGATTTTTTAATACAGAATAATAAACATAAAGGCTCAAATACAGAATTAATTATAATGCTAATTATAAAACTCATTAATCTCTAGTTAGGAAGTATTTAAGCACGAATTCTAAGGGCTTTTTATAAGTCTGGCAGTTCATAGATCGACAGACTCATGGGGCGCAGTGGTGGTGGTCTTCCAAACCCCCCATTACGTCCAGGGCGAAAGGGCTGCCCTGGGACCACCACAGCCGGCAGGGATCAGAAATCCCTGGCTGGTGTTGCAGTGGTATTGCGGCGGCAATATGCTTGGTGGAGCCGCTGAGGCCCTGCCAGGCCTATAACGAGGTTCCTCGCTGCCACACTTTTCATGGCGATGGGACTGCCATGAAAAGTGTGTGGTGAGGAAACAAAGGGGCCCCTACAGGGCCTCCTTGTGCCTCTGTGCCATGTATATGCACACAGAAGGGCACAACATGTGCCCCCCAGTGTGGATGCACACCACTACCTTCACGACATGGACTGCAGCAGTACATGCCTTGTAGGAACCCACGTTGACGTTCCCAGTGCAGTGCCTATTTTATAGGTACCGCACTGAGAACGCCAAAGAACCACCAGCCAGATAGGAGAAAACTCCTGATTTGGCGGGCAGTGTGTGCATGGGTTTTGGCAGTGCTGGAGCAGGGTGGTCCCACTCCTGCACTGCCAAAATCATAATGAGGTCCTAAGGGCCTTATTACGATGTTGGGTGCACTTTTTTCTGACCAACACTGTTGCAGAAAGGAACCACCCAACCTTTTGATGTGACCGCCCAGGGGTTGGTTGCAAACCTCCATTTCTCAATGGAACCGTGCGCGGCGGGCAGAAAAGGCCCACAGCACAAGCTGCCTTAGAGAAATGCGGTGCCTGCCAAAGGGGGCATGGATGTTGAGGGGGCACCATAGGTGCCCACCCAGGCCCCATTGCAGAGGGCCAGGAGGGGAGGGGCACTGCCAAGTGCCCCCAAATTCAGTTTCCAACAGCCAAACCATTTCACAAAGGCCGACATGGATTGGCTGTCAGAAACTGACATCGTAATCTGAACAGCGGAGCCGAGCCTGGCTCCGCCATCATTATAGTGATTACTATCCTGCTCCTGTCCTAACAGGTTCACAGAGCCCGTCAGAAGGGAAGCAGAATCTCCCCGCTGGTTTCCTTCTGACTGCTGTCATCTAAATGCAGCAGTTGGAGGGAAACCAAGGATGTTGGGTGGAGAGCTTCTGACCACTGGCCATAGGCGTTCCACCAGACATCCTAATTGGGCCCTAAGTGTCATAAACAGAATGTAAGCAGGAATTCTAAGTCTCAAACTCTCAAAGAGTACTAACACCTCCCATAAAAGATTTAAGTCAAATGGACATAGGAAATAAAGTTTTCAGCACAGCAGTCCTAAGGACAACTTAAAAATCCAACAGGACCCCAAAAGGAACGATCTGATGAAGCTACAACTATACCTAAACAGCTAAAGCCCAAGAGTTTTGGTACACAAATCATACTTTCCATGAACAAGTTTTGCAAACTCAGCATAGTATGATCATGGTTAAGGTTGCATATGCAAATCAAAAACTACCAGGTAATTTCTAAAAGCTTAAACACTAACCCATTTCTTTTTTTTTGTTATCTTGTTTTTTTATCCAGCAATCGATTGCACAGTATACCATGAAGCAGGATGAGGCACAGGTTTGCATCACAAAAAGGCACACCAATACAATCAAGTACAGCCAACAGTAAAAATGGAACATGCAATACAGTGGTTCACCAATTGAGGCCGAAGGCCCATAACAGCAGGTAAAGCAGGTGCAATTTCCAACTATGTGTGTCACAGTCAAAGCATATATGTTGCATGTGTATTGTAGTGTGATAATTGGTTGTCAAGGGTAAATGGAAAGCAATTAATGCAGTAACCAAGGAAAAACTCAAATAATAAAACTGCAACTAACAATAGTGGCAGCAGCAAACCAGTACATGCTCATCCTCCCGAGGACTTCTGTCTGTGTGGGAGGGCAGAAGTGGTGAGTCAGGTAGGCCCCGAGGGTGTTCAGTTGCCCTCCTATATGGGGGAGGGCAGGGAAGGCGGAAAGTAGACAGCCCAAGGAGATTCAGAGCCCAGCCCTACGAGAATTGCCTTGCTTCCACTCATACGAACAGTAACCCATTTCTTAAGATAAGAGAAATCTTCGATCTTCTCTCTCAGCAGCTGTCCTCCAGTGATGATCAACACAAAATGAAACATCCATCTAGCAATGGCATAAAATGTGCACATCCACACTAACACCTCCAGAGGAAGTCCTTGAAAATGATACTTTGGTTACAATGGAAGATCTAATCACTATACAGCCTTTCTACAATGTTATATTGAAGTCATTCACTTGATGCTCTGTGGAAATGAGGGGAGAGATGTGCACTGGGAAACTGATTGGGAGGTTGAATGAGCAGGAAGAAGTAGGATAGAACATCAGAAACTGCATTCATATTAAAAAATAATGTTGTCTTGAATTAAAATCTGGCATAACTATTATGTCATTATCTACTCTTCTAAGTGGCTAATGTAACTTGTTTCAAGTACATCATTAGTTTACTCTGTACATAATTAAAAACACTAATTATAAGAAATACTTTTCACATTAAATGTGCACATTTTGCATATTTTCAAAAACACTTTAACAGTAGGACTGCTTTGTCATTATTACTTTGTTTCTAATTCAATAAGTAGCGGCTCCTCTGGAAAGGTACAACTTTAAGGAATGCCCTGTGTCTAATAAAAAATAAACTCATGACCATCGCAACTTTATCTCTGGTGGAAAAATCAAAATGTGTTTTGTGCGGCTTTTCTAATAATGTCCATGCATGAGGCCTCTGGAGCACCCACCTTTCTCCTCCTCCATGTCAGGGAGAAGAAAAAGTTATTTATGTTAATGCTGCATACCCTCCCCAGGTCACTGGGAGTCTTAAGTGACAATTGCTCAGGCCAGTTTTTCCTGATTAGAAAACAGGGGCCGAAATATTAGGAATGGGATTCTCATATTACAGGGTAAGTGTCACTAATTATAATTCAAACATGCGTTTAGCTTATTTAAAAAGTTACCCAGAGTTGTGTTGATCATTGTCAGCGGAATTAAATGTATTGAGGAGACAGCAAAGTCAAACTTGAATATGAGTAAATGCTCTTTGTTTAACTCATATACATTTTGGGGCTATTTTTATGACACAAAGGTAGTTGGCTGAGTGGACTGTATTTCACAGCAAAGGCTAAATCTAGGCAACATCACTAACATCGGAAATGCCCAGATCAAGACGTGTACCAGTTAGAAATGTGTCTGACACTGATCACACAGCTTCTGACTCCACCCAAACACTAGAGCCCACCATATCCAATGCCCCCCACCCCAGGACACAGGGATATGTGGACATACATGGGAATTTGAAAGTAGTAGAAGCACAAGGGTTATACCTAGCATAGGATCACTGAGCCTTTGTATATAGGATTGCCTCTTGTAGAGCATTGTATCACTTACAGAGTACATTTGTACCACTGGTGGGGCCCTGAACTGGTATTGGTTATTTGCTGGGTTTGTGGCAACCCTATCCACCAGACATTGTTGGGAAACTGGATGTTCATGGTGTGACTTTAGTAGGAATAGTAGGGTGTAGCCTGTGAGGACTAAAGCAGTACTACAATCATCTTTATGTGGACTTGGAACTACACAGAGGTGGCTCCTCAGCTATGGCGGAGGAGCATTGACCCCTGTAAGCAGCCAAAAAATGAAAATAAAATGATAATAAATGCTTCTTTATTGTCTTTTTATTTTGGCTGTCAGAGCCGAGGCTTGAGGGTGGGGCCAGAGATGACAGGCTTGTGGAGGAATGTTTTGCACTGTAATCAGTGCGCATGACGGTTTGGCCGGCTGTCTCAGGACGGCCAAACCTTCATGCGCACGGAAGCGCTGTCCAACCTCAGCTGCATTGCTAGGTTGGAGAGAGCAAGCACAGGCTCCTAGTTGACCTAGGAGCTCACATCCGTGGTGCTCAGGCCAATCCTGTTGCTGCATTCATGTTGTGTTAGGATTGGCCCCAGGGGATTCTGGGAGGCTGTACCTGCCATGCACGGAGCCAGATCAGAGCATCGGAGCCATATCAGAGCGTGGATGCAGGTAAGTTATTTTTTTGTAAAAATTGTATTTTGTTGTCCATCACCAGTTTTCCTCTCCCCCATCCCACCACGTAGCCCAGATACCCACCGCTACTGCAGCTATACTTAGGCATGTCTGTGTCACAGAGAAGTGTAATGTTCATTAGCCATATGTGTTAGTATGTGTTAAAGTGTGTGTGTGTGACGGGGTGGGTTGATGTCCCGATGAACAGGAGAATACACGAGAATGGTGGTCAGCGGTGCCTCTCTCACCGACTTATGTCCCCTAACAGCAGGACAATGCCCCTTACCAGAAGGAAGAATGGGTCCCGGATACTCAGCCTTTATGGAGTCTTGAAGACAAACAGGCACAAGGATCCTTTAACTGGGGTTTCCAGAAAGCCGAAACCCCTCCCCTGGATGACGTCACCACGCCTGGACCGTCAAAGGAAGGAGAATTCCCTGGAGGAAGAAGGTGATCTGGAGTGGAGAAGCAGGACGAGAACAGAGACCAAGGAGGAAGAAGCAGACAAGGCGCACGGGAGACGGAGTACTACAGGCGTTCCTGACAAGCCAGGAGGCCACCGACACCTCGAGCCGCCCTGCCACGTTCCCACGGGAGGAGCGTGGCTGGAACAGGTACGGGGCAAAGTAGCGGGTTGGGTGGGGAGACGGAGCCATCCTACCGTGTAAAACCCTCAGTAGACCGCTTGTACATATATCTGTATATAGTGCCTGTACAGTCCACTTCCCTCCCCTTCACCACGAGCACCAGAGCACAGTACCTCGCCACACTCGTGTGGACACTTGAGCACTTGGTTTCCCTCACTCCCGGCCCCTCGTGATCCTGTGTAAGGATGACCGTCCTAATCCTTGTGTTTCTTTGTTTAATTTTGGGTTCCGGATACCGAGGGAGACCCGGACGCTACGGCGTTCCTGTTATCTGAGCCACTACCAGCAACCCATTCATTCTGGATCCTCTAAGGAGAATCAAGATGGACCCTGCGGCGTTCGCCAAAGAAAGACTTACAAGCCGGCAAAGAAAAGTGTTCATAAAAATAAAGCCTTCTCTTAAACGCACCAGTAACCTCTCTTACTCAGTCACTGTTACCCCGCCACAGTGTGTTACTGTGCAAAACTTTGGGCGTCATGCATGAGGACCAGAAGAGTGCTCCCATCAAGCTACTGCAGACTTGCGTGTCATATATGAGGGCCAAAGGCACCTAATATGGTGTAGGGCTGGCATGTCAGTGATGCAAAATAGTGTGAGTTTGATAGATCATATTTACTGATAACCTAGCTGCAATGCCTGGACACTGCTGCTGGTAAAATAAGTGTAACCTATGTAGGGAGCATTGGTTGTGAGGGCTGCAGAAATCCGGCAGAAGCACAGAATCTCTGTTCACTAATACACACATAACTTTAAAGCATACCCAAAATGGACTGCTCAATCAACCTTCTGACACCAACTGCTTCACGTCTAAAATGCGATTCTGGCAGAAAAACTGAAGCTTAAGTCCAACTTTCAGACAACATACTTCTACTGTCTTCCACTCAAGCAAAATTGACTTTGCTGAACATCAAACAAAATGGGGATTTAAATTAAAACCGACTGAAGCTGCATGTTATTATTTTTATAGAGCGCTCGATTACCCATAGGACGTCTTGGCGCTATCCAAGAACCAACCAAATGATACCCCGCACTGTAACGGTTATTGTGTTTAGAGAAAAGCCACATTTTAAGGCCTTCCTGAAAGCTAATACATTGGGCATGATTTTAATATATAGTGGAAGCACATTTCAGGCCTTGGTAGTTCCCAGCACAAAGTCTCTCCCGCCCGAGGACATGCAATGAAATCTGGACAATGTCTCCATCTTGGTAGAGTCTGAGCAAAGAGATCTTCCCTGTAACAATTAACACTTTTCCTGAGAAAATCTGGTCCTTGGTCATGCAATGCTTTGAAAATGAGTCAGAGTGCTTTAAAAATAATTCTCTGTCTGACCGGAAGCCAGAGCAGTTCTCTCAGAAATCTAGAAATGGACTGGTATATTGGAATTTTAAACAGAAGACAGGCTGCTGCATTTTGTAGCACCAGCAGCTTATTTATAACATATTGATGGGTGTTAAGATATAACCCATTGCAATAGTCGATCTTTGCCATCACTAAAGCAGTGACAGCTAGTTTTTAAAATTGGGCAAGAATAAAGGGTAGAATCTTTTTCCGAAGCCTGAGCATATAAAACGCCGCTGATGTGACTGCATTAGCTTTATCAAAAAAAGTCACTGTATCATTAAAGATCACTCCAAGATGCTTTGCTGTCCTAACAGAAAAGGAGAAGAGCCCAGCTCAGATGGCCACCAGGATGGAGACCAGAAAGATGGTTTGGGCCCAAAGATCAGGACCTCTGTTTTAGCAGAGTTAAGTTTAAAACATTTCTGGCTATCCACAAACTGACAGCCTGCATAAGGTCATGGAATCTACGATCAAAACATGAACGGGCACATGCATCATTGTTACATTTTGCGATTCTTTATTTGCGAAAAATAAGGAATCGCAAAATGATATGCATCATTTTTTTCGCATTTTTTTGCGATTCGGTAAAAATTGCTAATTTTACCCAATCACAAGAATAATGCGAATTCTTATTTGCGAATTCTCATTTTGCGAATTTGCAAAATGCAATTTCGCAAATTCATGCATTTCAATGAAGACACACTTAGGAAGTCAGGAGACTGATTACACACAAGTGTAGCCTAGTTTAAACAGCAGGAGTGGCAGTTGGAGCTCTGCCTGCAGCAACTGGAGGAGTGTTTTTGTGTGCTGTTGAATGAGAAATAGCTTCTGAAAGTGCTGTTGAAGACCTGCATGCCAGGAAAAGGAAAATAAAGTTCAGTGACCAGGAGCTGGAGATTTTGATTGAAGAGGTCACTTTGAGGCAGGACCAGCTTTTTGGAAAGCAATCCCTTAAGGTCCCTGAAGGAGTGAAAAGAAAACTTTGGTTGGCAATACAAGCCAAAGTGAATGCTGTGGGGGTTGCCCACTGTGATATCACCAATCTGCAGAAACGCTGGTATGACCTACACAGTCGTGCCAAAGAAAGAATTGCTAACAGGACTAAAACTGCCAAAAGGACTGGTGATGGCCCCCCCCAGGGATAGACCAAATACCCCCCTTGAGGACATGGTTGAGGGGACCCTTGTCACAGAAGCAGTCATTGGAGTGATTCAAATAGACACCTCTGAGCATCACAGGGTAATTTTTTTCATTTTAATGTTTGTTTTTTAACATGTAATTGAGAGTGTAGGAGCCCATTATTTATTTCACAGATGCTCATGATCAATCCCCAATAATCCTTAACATAAGAGGGAGAGGAGAGGGAGTAGTGGATTCTGTCTCCCCTAGCAAGTATCATAAACAAAAAGGAATCCACTAGGTGGAAGGTGGTTGTTACCACAATGGTGGGGAGCAACCAGGGTTGTTAAAATACCCCTCACACACCAACAGGCCCCTTGGTGTCATGCTTCATCATCGGGGTCTTCGCAAACCTCTACGGGATGCGGCGTGCTACGACTTCACGACTACGCAGGAGCACTTTAATGGTGAACTATGTGTTTGGTGTGTGTGGGTAAACAATGTGAGTGGTGAGGTGAAGGTGAAAAAATTAAAAAATACCTGGCACGTGAGTACTGAAAAATTTATTAAGTCTCCGGCTGGTATTGTTAAAAGAGTGCTGGGATGGTTGTGGTCTACTAATTAGGGTAACCCAACCATGTCAGTGCGTCGACATGTTTCGGAGTTTGAAGAACTCCTTCTTCAGGACGAGGATGTGCACTACTTATCCCCACCTTACTCACATGTGTGTAGATTTAAAAGTGTGCTCTACAAAAATTAGATATGGTGAAAATGTACCTATCTATGTTTAAAGTAAGGTCCGTTGCGCCCAATTGGCGATTCAAGACACCTGTAAGCAGAAAAATCACGTAAAAAACAGGATAATACATGTTTTCTAATCTCTTGCTGTGTAAATGCACAGGAGGGTGACAAGGAACAAAAGTGAAGGTCCAGGAACCCTGAAAAATGAAAAAACGAACAACACATAAACTGAGACACACATTCAAGCATAGTATCTGATAGGACCACTAAGGGTATAGTTCCTGACACAGATGTATTGCTTACTTATGGAAAGAGGTTACATGGCCTCATGAGCCACAGCGTGTTGGGGGGTCCGTTCTACCCGATGTGGCAACCTGTGAGGTATTTAAGGAAATGGATCAAAATGATGTAAACCCTCGCTTTTGATGAAAGTATTACACACCACATCCACACATTCAGACACACTCACGGTTACTCTCAGGGCTTCCTGACTTCCTCCCTCTTCACGCGGCTCCGTCGAGTGAATTATGAGTTAAAGAGAGGGTTTTTATAGTCTAGATGGATTCAATTAGCCGCTAATTGAGAGCGGAATAGGCCCATAAATGTACATTGCTTTAAGGTTCTTTGCCGCTTCTGCGCGCATCGGGGATTGTATTCCCGTATGACCGCGCATGTGCGGTAGATCAGTGGGGGCCGGCCGCGCATGCGCGGTCTATTGGTAGTGTATCATAGCATTCGGGCAGTGTAGCTTGCTACGCGCATGCGCGAAGAAAAGCCGTATCTGTCTTCGCTCTTAGGGGATGTCAAAGCGATTAATTGTAGAGATGGCTTCAGACTTAATAGGGAGAAAAGACACCCTGTATCAAACGACTGATAATGCTAGGGTACGTGCAAAAATTGATACATTTAAGAGAGGTTATTGGAAAATACTGTCAGATACAATATATATCAGCCTGGAGCGGCGCAATGACAGTGTCTGCCAAATCAGGTAGAACTGTAAAATCCATAAAACAATTACAGGAGTTATGATTATAGAAGTTAGTACAAATTAATGTTTGCAGCTATAAACTCCATAAAACATAATTACAGGAGTTATGATTATAAGAGCCCTTTGAGGAAATGGTACAGATAATGTTTGCAGCTATGGTTAAACCAATAGAGAATGTTGGTCAGGATATTCACCTGGGTAACAAAATAATAAATAAATATATGGGGAAAAACAGGCTCATACATGATACATAGTTACATGAGTTATGATCACAGAAACCCATTGAGTTGCAGGTGCAGTTATTCCTTGTAGATATAGTTTATACAGCACGGTTACCTAAGTAATGGGTTTTGGGAAACTAGGCTCATGCGGGTGGATACCGTGGTTGATAGGTTACTGAAGTAGGTGGCTGTTAGTAGGCGTACCTGGCATGTCTCGTGGGTTTCTTAGCGTAATTGACTCCATGGAATGGAGTCGTTTAACCCCGTTACGTCTGAGCCCAGACGAAACACCCATCTCTGTTCTTTCTCAAATAAGCCTCTTTCTGATGGTAACTGCTCAATAACAGTCCAATGTATGTCATTCACACAGTGCTGTGCTTCTAGAAAATGGGATGCCATTTTCGTTGTCTGTTTCTTGCACCTTACATTGCTCTTGTGTTCGTTAATTCTCGTTTTCACTGCACGTGTGGTCATCCCCACATACTCCTTGCCACATGGGCACGTAATGAGATACACTACATTACGGCTGTTGCAATTCGTGACAGCACGTTGTTCCCATTTTTCGCCATTGCTGAATTCTAGAGTCAGGCTTTTCGTGGTCAAATGGCAGTTGTTACAATTCCCACACGGGTGGTGCCCATGTAGTCCTTTCAGCCTTGTTTGCTGTACTACATTGGTTTGCGGTCTCGTGTGGACCAGAATGTCCTTCAGGTTTCTTCCCCTCCTATGGGCAAAGATGGGTTTTTCCAAATCTAGACTCACACTGGTCAGGATGCGCCAATGTTTGTTTATCAGTTTGGATACCTGGTTCGACACAGGATTGTAGGTCGTGACACAGACTGGTCTGCCTGATTCCTCTTTTGGTGGGTTGTCATCCAACAGAGCTTCACGGTTATTGTTCCTGGCTCTTTTCATTGCTTGGGTAATGATCTTGTCCGGGTATTTCCTTTGTTGTAGTTTTTTACTCAGATCCCGAGCCTGGATTTTGTACTTCCCCACATCGCTGCAGTTTCGCCGCAGGCGAAGGAACTGCCCATATGGTAGGTTCTCTCTTAGGTGACGTGGGTGAAAACTGTCGAACCTAAGGAGGCAGTTCCTTGCTGTTGGTTTGAAGTGCGTCTCTGTCTTTAGGAGGCCAGCTTCATGATAAATATTAAGGTCTAGGAAGACCATGGACTCATTGGACATTTGATGAGTGAACTTCAAAAAGTCATTTTGGGTGTTGATCCATTGCATGAAGTCCAAGACCGATTGGTTATTACCTTCCCATACAACCAACACGTCATCAATATAACGTTTCCAGGATAGGATTTTACTCCTGAACGGGTTGTCTTGGTGAAGGATTTTGGTGGTCTCTAGATGGTGTACGTAGAGACCAGCCAAACTAGGAGCAAATGTGCTCCCCATGCTGGTCCCATGGCGCTGTAAGTAGAGGGTGCCTTCATACTCAAAAAAGTTTTTGGTGAGGGCCATCGAGATGCACTCCATTACTACGCCTCGTGGGGTATGGTAAAGCCATTGTTTGCTGTATAGAACTTCCTCAATGATGTTGAGGGTTTCATCGTGTGGGAGACTGGTGTACAAGCTCTCCACATCGAGGCTCAGTAAGATTTGAGAGGAAGGATTAAAGGGATGGTTTTTCAGTAATTGGAGTATGGCTTTTGTATCCTTGAGATACGTATCAGTGGCCTGTACCAATGGTCTCAGGAAAGCATCTGCGAACTTGGAGAGGGGTTCTAATATTGATGCAATGCCAGATACGATGGGGCGACCAGGGGGGTTTTCAAGATTTTTATGAACCTTGGGTATCGTATAAAAATACGGTATTTGTGGGGTTTTTTGTGTCAAGAAAAGGGCCTCTTTTTTCGTAAGCCAATCATGGCTTAGAGCTTCTTCAGTCATTGAGCCCACTCTGATTCGTATGGACTCTGTGGGGTCCTCTTCCAGAACCTGATAGTTCCTTCTGTCTGCGAGGAGTCTCCTGCATTCTTGATCGTACGCCGTTGTTGTCTGAATCACAACGGCCCCGCCTTTGTCCGCGGGTTTTATAATGATTAGTTTGTTTCGTGATAATTCCCTCACAACTTCGTTCTCTGCTCTGCTCATGTTCTGAAAAACCCTCGAGTCCGTGTCCACTTTGCCTAACTCTGACATTACAGCTTTCTCAAAAGCTAAGACTTCCACTATTTCAGTTAGTGGCCACGGGGATATGAGGTGGTTTCCTGTCTACGCGTTTCGACACAACTGTGTCTTCCTCAGGACTGTACCATCATATTTCTATAGATACCAAAACATGGTGCCAGAGTTGAGCCAATATAGGGCGGATTACATAGCAATAGATCCCCGGGTGAATTAAACGTTAATAGGTTCTCCAAAGATGATATTCTGAAACCCGCGGACAAAGGGGGGGCCGTTGTGATTGAGACAACAACGGCGTACGATCAAGAATGCAGGAGACTCCTCGCAGACAGAAGGAACTATCAGGTTCTGGAAGAGGACCCCACAGAGTCCATACGAATCAGAGTGGGCTCAATGACTGAAGAAGCTCTAAGCCATGATTGGCTTACGAAAAAAGAGGCCCTTTTCTTGACACAAAAAAACCCACGAATACCGTATTTTTATACGATACCCAAGGTTCATAAAAATCTTGAAAACCCCCCTGGTCGCCCCATCGTATCTGGCATTGCATCAATATTAGAACCCCTCTCCAAGTTCGCAGATGCTTTCCTGAGACCATTGGTACAGGCCACTGATACGTATCTCAAGGATACAAAAGCCATACTCCAATTACTGAAAAACCATCCCTTTAATCCTTCCTCTCAAATCTTACTGAGCCTCGATGTGGAGAGCTTGTACACCAGTCTCCCACACGATGAAACCCTCAACATCATTGAGGAAGTTCTATACAGCAAACAATGGCTTTACCATACCCCACGAGGCGTAGTAATGGAGTGCATCTCGATGGCCCTCACCAAAAACTTTTTTGAGTATGAAGGCACCCTCTACTTACAGCGCCATGGGACCAGCATGGGGAGCACATTTGCTCCTAGTTTGGCTGGTCTCTACGTACACCATCTAGAGACCACCAAAATCCTTCACCAAGACAACCCGTTCAGGAGTAAAATCCTATCCTGGAAACGTTATATTGATGACGTGTTGGTTGTATGGGAAGGTAATAACCAATCGGTCTTGGACTTCATGCAATGGATCAACACCCAAAATGACTTTTTGAAGTTCACTCATCAAATGTCCAATGAGTCCATGGTCTTCCTAGACCTTAATATTTATCATGAAGCTGGCCTCCTAAAGACAGAGACGCACTTCAAACCAACAGCAAGGAACTGCCTCCTTAGGTTCGACAGTTTTCACCCACGTCACCTAAGAGAGAACCTACCATATGGGCAGTTCCTTCGCCTGCGGCGAAACTGCAGCGATGTGGGGAAGTACAAAATCCAGGCTCGGGATCTGAGTAAAAAACTACAACAAAGGAAATACCCAGACAAGATCATTACCCAAGCAATGAAAAGAGCCAGGAACAATAACCGTGAAGCTCTGTTGGATGACAACCCACCAAAAGAGGAATCAGGCAGACCAGTCTGTGTCACGACCTACAATCCTGTGTCGAACCAGGTATCCAAACTGATAAACAAACATTGGCGCATCCTGACCAGTGTGAGTCTAGATTTGGAAAAACCCATCTTTGCCCATAGGAGGGGAAGAAACCTGAAGGACATTCTGGTCCACACGAGACCGCAAACCAATGTAGTACAGCAAACAAGGCTGAAAGGACTACATGGGCACCACCCGTGTGGGAATTGTAACAACTGCCATTTGACCACGAAAAGCCTGACTCTAGAATTCAGCAATGGCGAAAAATGGGAACAACGTGCTGTCACGAATTGCAACAGCCGTAATGTAGTGTATCTCATTACGTGCCCATGTGGCAAGGAGTATGTGGGGATGACCACACGTGCAGTGAAAACGAGAATTAACGAACACAAGAGCAATGTAAGGTGCAAGAAACAGACAACGAAAATGGCATCCCATTTTCTAGAAGCACAGCACTGTGTGAATGACATACATTGGACTGTTATTGAGCAGTTACCATCAGAAAGAGGCTTATTTGAGAAAGAACAGAGATGGGTGTTTCGTCTGGGCTCAGACGTAACGGGGTTAAACGACTCCATTCCATGGAGTCAATTACGCTAAGAAACCCACGAGACATGCCAGGTACGCCTACTAACAGCCACCTACTTCAGTAACCTATCAACCACGGTATCCACCCGCATGAGCCTAGTTTCCCAAAACCCATTACTTAGGTAACCGTGCTGTATAAACTATATCTACAAGGAATAACTGCACCTGCAACTCAATGGGTTTCTGTGATCATAACTCATGTAACTATGTATCATGTATGAGCCTGTTTTTCCCCATATATTTATTTATTATTTTGTTACCCAGGTGAATATCCTGACCAACATTCTCTATTGGTTTAACCATAGCTGCAAACATTATCTGTACCATTTCCTCAAAGGGCTCTTATAATCATAACTCCTGTAATTATGTTTTATGGAGTTTATAGCTGCAAACATTAATTTGTACTAACTTCTATAATCATAACTCCTGTAATTGTTTTATGGATTTTACAGTTCTACCTGATTTGGCAGACACTGTCATTGCGCCGCTCCAGGCTGATATATATTGTATCTGACAGTATTTTCCAATAACCTCTCTTAAATGTATCAATTTTTGCACGTACCCTAGCATTATCAGTCGTTTGATACAGGGTGTCTTTTCTCCCTATTAAGTCTGAAGCCATCTCTACAATTAATCGCTTTGACATCCCCTAAGAGCGAAGACAGATACGGCTTTCCTTCGCGCATGCGCGTAGCAAGCTACACTGCCCGAATGCTATGATACACTACCAATAGACCGCGCATGCGCGGCCGGCCCCCACTGATCTACCGCACATGCGCGGTCATACGGGAATACAATCCCCGATGCGCGCAGAAGCGGCAAAGAACCTTAAAGCAATGTACATTTATGGGCCTATTCCGCTCTCAATTAGCGGCTAATTGAATCCATCTAGACTATAAAAACCCTCTCTTTAACTCATAATTCACTCGACGGAGCCGCGTGAAGAGGGAGGAAGTCAGGAAGCCCTGAGAGTAACCGTGAGTGTGTCTGAATGTGTGGATGTGGTGTGTAATACTTTCATCAAAAGCGAGGGTTTACATCATTTTGATCCATTTCCTTAAATACCTCACAGGTTGCCACATCGGGTAGAACGGACCCCCCAACACGCTGTGGCTCATGAGGCCATGTAACCTCTTTCCATAAGTAAGCAATACATCTGTGTCAGGAACTATACCCTTAGTGGTCCTATCAGATACTATGCTTGAATGTGTGTCTCAGTTTATGTGTTGTTCGTTTTTTCATTTTTCAGGGTTCCTGGACCTTCACTTTTGTTCCTTGTCACCCTCCTGTGCATTTACACAGCAAGAGATTAGAAAACATGTATTATCCTGTTTTTTACGTGATTTTTCTGCTTACAGGTGTCTTGAATCGCCAATTGGGCGCAACGGACCTTACTTTAAACATAGATAGGTACATTTTCACCATATCTAATTTTTGTAGAGCACACTTTTAAATCTACACACATGTGAGTAAGGTGGGGATAAGTAGTGCACATCCTCGTCCTGAAGAAGGAGTTCTTCAAACTCCGAAACATGTCGACGCACTGACATGGTTGGGTTACCCTAATTAGTAGACCACAACCATCCCAGCACTCTTTTAACAATACCAGCCGGAGACTTAATAAATTTTTCAGTACTCACGTGCCAGGTATTTTTTAATTTTTTCACCTTCACCTCACCACTCACATTGTTTACCCACACACACCAAACACATAGTTCACCATTAAAGTGCTCCTGCGTAGTCGTGAAGTCGTAGCACGCCGCATCCCGTAGAGGTTTGCGAAGACCCCGATGATGAAGCATGACACCAAGGGGCCTGTTGGTGTGTGAGGGGTATTTTAACAACCCTGGTTGCTCCCCACCATTGTGGTAACAACCACCTTCCACCTAGTGGATTCCTTTTTGTTTATGATACATGATCAATCCCCCACATGTTACATTTACTACATAGAAAGAGGGTGGTCAGAAAGTGAGTTTATATGAATGAAGCAATGCATCATGGGAGTTGTAGTTTAACTAATTAGGAAAATGTTCTTTCTAAGAAAAATAACTTTCAAAATCAAGGTAACACATCAGCAATGTCAGTGTAGGATTCCATGCATGATGCATGTTTATTCTAATTCAAATGTACATTATTTCAGAACACAAAAAGCTACCAAATTAGACATTTACACACTGAATGCACTCTTTTATTCATAGATGCAGAAAAGGAAACTGAAACAATTGATTTTGAAGACACTTTTAATATGGAAATGCAGAACACAGCAGAACAAAATTCAGTGACATCCTCACCCACGGTGCAGACAAGAAAACCAAGGAACAGAGTGCGCCAACTAGAGCACTCAGATACTGAAGAAGAGCCCAAAGTACATGTACATGAGCAGCAGAGTGCTGAAATCCCTGCCACACAAAATACACAGATAAGTCGTCGTAATAGAATTCAGCAATTTTATAGACGAAGGGCACGTTCTTCAAACCAAAGATCATCCTCACAAGATGACAGCCATGCCAGTGTTGTTGAATTGAAGCTGGTCAAAGTACAACGCCTGCAAGGGAAAGATATAAGGGTAATGAAGGGCAAACTGAATCATATCAGTCAAGACATCAGTGCTATGAATAACAGTCTGTGTCAATTGACAAAGGTAATTGAAAGAGCACATATGGCTTCATGTGATAAACTGGACCGCATGGCAACAGCCATGGAAACAATGTGTGAAGCCATACAGACACAGAACATTGCCAATTGCAATAGGCACATGAGATCAGTGACAAGCATGCATGCTTACACCAGGGCATTAAATCGTTTGACCAGCAGCAATGCTCAACTAATTAAACATACAGTTTGCATGCAGCAGGATTTAAGTCAATGTTGTGGGGAGCTTTCCAAAGGACTGATGTCACTCAAAAGTGCTGTGGATGACATGCAACCTGATGTAACTATTGAAAAGTCAGTACAAGGGGGGTTTACTGATGATTGTGCAAAAAGCAGTAGCCAAGCAAAACCTAATCAAGTAGGTGAACGCCGTAGCTCCAGACATCTAGAACATAAAACCTGCACATCCATGGGTGTGGGTAATTTAAAAAGCAAAGCTTTAGGGGTGCGAGGACGAAAAAAATGATTTTGCAAAGTACTTGTCTGTCTTTTGAAGGATTTAAAAATTCAAAATACTGTGCTGTGACTGAAGAAAGTCAAAACAAATTATTTTTATGTTTGAACTTGACATGCATGAATGTGTTCTGAGTAGCATGATCCTTATTTAATTTACAAAAAATAAAAATGAGTGATTTTTGAACAAAACTGACATGCTTCTTACCTCTTTTAAAAGTAATGTTGAGTAATTTCTGCTCTTCTTCTCCTCCCTTCTGCTGCGTCAGGTCCATGTAGTCTTGCATGGGGTTGTTGAGGCTGGTTGTCAATGTTTGGTAGTACATCCTCCAATTCCAGTTCTAGGCCTCTCCTAGTGGCTAGGTTGTGCAGCATGGCACATGTTGCTACTATTTTACAGCAAACATCTGGGCGATATTGCAATGCTCCACCAGTCTTATGCAGTATGCGAAACCTAGACTTCATGACACCAAAAGTCCTCTCTATGACATTGCAGGTTGCTATGTGGGCATGGTTGTACTGCTGTTCTTTGCAGGTTGCTGGAGTTAGATATGGTGTGAGTATGTATGACCGCACAGCATATGCACTATCACCTATGGTGTGGTGAAATGGGAGACAGAAAGTATCAATATAATGCCACAGCATGGTACAAAGTGAAATAACATACAATTTGACTATATTTACCAAGCAAATAACCATCTCCAAATTCTCCAGAAAGCAGTCGAGCATGGATGACACTATATCTGAAAATATAGGAGTCATGGGCACTCCCAGGGTAACTTGCAACTAAATCAGTGATGATTGTTTTGGAATTGCAAATTGCTTGAATGTTTCAAGAATGGTAACTTTTCCTGTTGCGGAAAATGTACTCATTTGCAGATGGGGGACAAATGGGAACATGTGTGCCATCTACACAGCCTATTACATGTGGGAAATGAGCCATGTTGTAGAAGTCTAACTTTGTTTGAAGCAATTCCTGCTGTGTGCTTGAAAAAATAATGTGATGCCTTATCCTTTGCAGCATTTCATTGAGAAAATCATTGAAAAATCTTGATAGTGCACTCTGTGAACCCCCCCCCCAGCAATGGCTATGACACCCTGGAAGGACCCCGAGGCTAGAAGGTGAAGAGAACATAATACCTGTACATTGGGTGGGTATGGCTTGGGTCCTACGTGTTTGTCTATGCAAAATGGGGTCTAATTCAGCTATCAGGTCTAAAATGGAGTCAGCATTTAGCCTATACTTATCATAAATTTCAGCCTGTGTCTGCCCAAGCAAAGTGATGCGCAATCTGAATATTCTTTCATTGAGCATCCTTCTCCTCCTTGCTGCTGCTCTCAACCTCCACCTACGTGCCAGGACAATGACTGCTGCCATCCTAAAAGAGTTTTTGAACAATTGTGGAACCCCTTAAATACTCTCCTAATTAGTTTCATATGTTTAGATAAAAAAAATACCACCTGCTCTCACTTGTTCTAAATTTAAGAATTCTTAATAGCGATTTGTATGAAATTCGCAATTAGCGATTTTTGATGCATGCAGATTTTTGAGAAAATATTGCGATTCCTTACGTTTGCCAATTTTTAAGGAATCGCAAATCCGTTTGCGATTCTTATATTTAAGAAAAAAAACGTTTCAACATGATGCATCCCAAAATAAGAAATTGCATTCGCAAACGGACGAATTTTGCGATTCGCACCATTTGCAAATGCAATTTCTGTTGATGCATGTGCCTGGAAGCCTCTGGGCCAAGAAATGCGACGATTTGTGTATTTTCTGCATATGATGTGAGGCAGAAATCAAAAGATCTTATTAGCTCTGCCAGAGGAGTGACATATACATTAAAAAGTGTTGGACTAAAGGATGATTCTTTGGGAACTCCACAAGGAAGAGAGCATTCGGATGATGTAAAATCACCTAGGTTAACCACTTGTTCCCGCTAACTGAGAAAGGAGCTTAACAGTTCCCAGGCTACACCTGAAACCCGTATCCTGCTCAAACGATCCATCAGCAGCCCATGATTGACCGTATCAAAGGCTGCTGATAGATCAAGCAGGACAAGGGCAACTCTTCCTCCTTGATATGAAGAAATCCACATTTCCTTGGTGGCTTTGATAAAAGCTGTTTCTGTGCAGTGTTCAGCACGGAAGCCAAATTGAGTGGTGTCCAGACAATTATTCTTCTGAATGTGTGCAACTAATTGCATATTCATCACTTTCTCAATATGTTTTGCTTGGAGGTGGAGGCGAGAAATTGGACGAATGTTACTCGTAACCTGGGGATTGAGATTTTTTTTTATAAGGGGTAGAACCAAGGCTTTCTTCCAGTAAGTAGGAAAAGTACCTGTGACACACATCTGCTGGACATTATCAGTCAAAGTGGTTGCAATAGTTTCTGCTGCTAAGCTAATCACCCTAGGTGGACAAGGATCGCACGGCGATCCCGACTTCGACATTTTGGTCAACGTTATGACTGCCTCCCTAGAAGGAGAAGTAAAAGCGTCAAGCTTCATGAGCGTGACTTGATGACTGGAGTTCAATTTTTTTATTTTTTATTCACATTTCTTAATTTCAAATTTGAAAAAATTTGACTGGAGTTAATAGTGTCTGGAATCGTTGCCACAGTAGGGGCCCCAGTGGGATAGCGGGTGGAAAACCACCCCGACCGCCATGGAGGCGGGAAACAACTGCCCACTGGTACCGCAGATAAACTGGCGATCAAATAAGGATATACCGCCAAAAAAGACCGACCGCTGCGGTAGCGGGCAAACCAAAACCGCCCGACGCTGGCGGTGACGTCCAAAAACTGACAGCGGCGGTCGGAAATGCTGCAGAAAAGCTACAATCCACCACAAGCAAAACGGAAAATAGAATATCCCTGATGGTCCCGCGGTACAATCCGCTGTTACCAACCGCAGCGGTCACACACAAGAGTGAATGGGAGAGACAGCGGAAGAGCCACCGCAGCGGACGGTGAATGAAAAACATGGCGGAAGACGCCAAAACACTGCAACGATTCCAAAGTTTGCACAAATCAAAGTAGCCATGCCCTCCAACTACCCAAAACACATACCGAATGAAAAAACAAATGCCAAAAAAATTTACCATTCCATGGACAACACCCACAACACAACTGACATCAAAATCCCATTTGGACACACCCACATGGCTGAGTATAAAACCAGCCCCTTTACTGACCACAATCCTTTGCAACACTCCAGAACAGAAGGCCATACACCACATCTGACAGGAGAGGCAAAAGAACACAGCACACACACCACCACCACCACCACCACCATCACTACCACCATCACACCAACACCAACTATCCCCCAGCACACAACAAACCTCACACATCAACACCACACCCACCACACACACCCCTGCACCCACAAACATTCCAAACACCAGGCGCCATGGCAGCACAGAAAATGCCCAAATTCACAGAGAGTGAGTTGACAGTCATGGTAAACGAGATAGTGAGAGTGGAACCACAAATGTTTGGTAGCCTGGTCCAACAGACACCATTAGCCACAAGGACACAAATGTGGGAAAGGATAGTACAAAGGGTCAACGCAGTAGGGACCACCCCGCGATCCAAGAAGGAGATCATGAAGCGGTGGCATGATCTCAAGAGGGTTGTCAAAGAGAGGAGAAGCAAGAAGCGGGAGCTGGCTGAGAGGACTGGCGGTGGTCCTCCCATTTCACCAAAAACATTCACACCATGGGAGGAGAAGGTGCTTGCCTTACTGCATCCTGAGAGTCTCACAGGAGTATCCGGGGGAATGGAGGCTGGTAAGTTCAAATAAATGTTAACCAATACACTGATATGTACTTTCTTGCACAACCCAAACACCATTGCACTGTTCACCCTCACCTAACAGCTAGGTAGCCATCTTGCTTGGGAGGCCTGTTTGGGGGTGGGAGGCCTGTACCACGAGTCCCAACATGCCCCCTGTCCCACATCCCAGCAGCATGGAGCCCTCCCCCACCCAGGAGCATGTGTCAGCCATTGCATTTTTCACCCTCACCTAACAGATAGTTAGCCATCTTGCTTGGGAGGCTTGTTTGGGGGGAGGCCTGCACTACTACTCCCACAATGCCCCCTGTCCCACACCCCAGCAGCATGGAGCCCTCCCCCACCCAGGAGCATGTGTCAGCCATTGCACTGTTCACCCTCACCTAACAGGTAGGCAGCCATCTTGCCTGGGAGACCTGTTTGGGGGTGGGAGGCCTGTACCACGACTCCAACCATGCCCCCTGTCCCACAGCTGAGCAGGATAGAGCCCTGCCTCACCTAGAAGCATGTGTCAGCCATTGCAATGTTCACCCTCACCTAACAGGTAGGTAGCCATCTTGTCTGGGAGGCCTGTTTGGGGTGGGAGGCATGTACCATGACTCCAACCATGCCCCCTTTCCCACAGCTGAGCAGGACAGAACCCTCCCTCACCCAGTAGCATGTGTCAGCCATTGCACTGTTCACCCTCACCTAACAGGTAGGTAGCCATCTTGCTTGGGAGGCCTGTTTAGGGGGCGAGGCCTGTACCACGACTCCAACCATGCCCCCTGTTCCACAGCTGAGCAGGATAGAGCCCTCCCTCACCCAGAAGCATGTGTCAGCCATTGTACTGTTCACCCTCACCTAACAGGTAGGTAGCCATCTTGCTTGGGAGTCCTGATTGGGGGGAGGCCTGTACCACGACTCCAACCATGCCCCCTGTCCCACAGCCTACCTAGATGGACCCCTCCCCCAATACCAGCCAGAAGCACGTGTCAGCCATTGCATTGTTCACCCTCACCTAACAGGTAGGTAGCCATCTTGCCTTGGAGTCCTGTTTGGGGGTGGGAGGTCTGTACCACGACTCCCACCACACCCCCTGTCCCACAGCCTACCAAGATGGACCCCTCCCCCAACACCAGCCGGAAGCATGTGTCAACCATTGCACTGTTTACCCTCACCTAACAGGTAGGTAGCCATCTTGCCTTGGAGTCCTGTTTGGGTGTGGGAGGCCTGTACCACGACTACCACCATGCCCCCTGTCCCACAGCCTACCAGGATAGACCCCTCCCCCAAAACCAGCCAGAAGCATGTGTCATCCATTGCACTGTTCACCCTCACCTAACAGGTAGGTAGCCATCTTGCTTGGGAGTCCTGTTAGGGGGTGGGAGGCCTGTACCACGACTCCTACCATGCCCCTGTCCCACAGCCTACCAAGATGGACCCCTCCCCCAACACCAGCCAGAAGCATGTGTCAGCCATTGCATTGTTCACCCTCACTTAACAGGTAGGTAGCCATCTTGCTTGGGAGGCTTGTTTGGGGGGAAGCCTGCACTACTACTCCCACCATGCCCCCATCCCACACCCCAGCAGCATGGAGCCCTCCCCCACCCAGGAGCATGTGTCAGCCATTGCACTGTTCACCCCCACCTAACAGGTAGGTAGCCATCTTGCTTGGGAGTCCTGTTTGGGGGTGGGGGGCCTACATCACTACACACAGCACCTATTGCATGGAATGCCTCGATACATGACAGATAACAGTAATTTATGTTCCTCTGCACCATGTAATTATGCTCAGTATTGCACTTAATGATAATAGTGACGATCTCTCAATTATGTAGTGTACAGACAGTCGATGACATGCACCAAACAGAATACTTGCACAGTGCCCAACACTGAACACTCCCCATCTAATCCACAGGTGATGAAGAACTCGCTGCTGACGACAACGACGACCATTAGAGCCAATCTCTACCCCGGTACATGGACTCTCAGATGTTGACTCCCAGAATAGTTTGGACGATGAGCTCCAGGCCGGCCCATCTGGTGTGCCAGGGCCCAACAGGTCCCAGGCCCCATCTTCCCACCACCACGGTTGCTGCTACAACAACAGCACAGCAGACCCCTGCAGTCACGGCCTGTGCATCCACCGCTGCCACCTCCGCCACCACCACCACTACCACCAGTACCACCTGCAGCACCCCCCCTGTCCCAGGGGATGACCAGGACACAACAACAACTGTGGAGGGCAGGGAGAGTGTGCATGGACCCACAGTGGAGAGGCAACAGGTCCATGGGAACAGGGCAGGTGGGAGGGTCAGGGTCACTCCCAGACCCCAGGAGGTTGGCACACATCCCTGGACCACTTCACCAGAGTCATCAGGCATATAAACAGGTCCAGGGACAAAGTGGCCGGTCTGACGAACTATTGCGTGAGCTCATCCTGCTGATGAGGTCCATTGACACACGCATGGGAAAAATGGTGGACCTCATGGCCCAGCAAGTGGCGTTTCTGAGGGACAGGCCAGCGTCCCAAACAACACCTCCGCCCCCCCCTCTGTTGTGCTGCAGGAAGACAGTGCACCATCCTCCCCTGCGGCCACAGAGAGGGGTGAGTCCTCAGATGCCGCTGGCCATGCAGCAGGCCCCCCCCCGCCAAAGTTATCAAGGGGGCGTCCAATGAAGAGCCTGGGAGTCTCTGGAGGCAAAGCACCAGCCACACGCCAGTCACGGAGCCAGCCCTGATGGCAACCCTCTTCCCCACTGCATTGAGTGTTTGGCAATCCTTCCCCACACTGCCTTGTCAATGGCACCTGTTTGTTGGACTGGGTCACCACATCCATGTGGTGTCTTCTCTTGCATCTCATCTACCATGACTGTCAACTCACTGCTCCATCACCACCTTCATGTAAATATGCCCGCACCCCTCACATGGCACCTTTGTAAATAAAATACCTTATACACTTCAATTTGTGCAGTTTGGTTTTTACGACAATATCTACAGTTTTGAAAAGGTCCATGATGTATCCAATAGAGGTACATTAGGTAGGCCTGGAGATTTTAGAGGCACCTAGGGAGACACAACAGAACAACAGTCACTGGCGTTAGTGTGGCATCACAGACATAACACTACACAAAACATCCACATTAGTCTACAGGCAGACAACACAATGTGCAGCAAGTGTCACCAAACAGTGTTCTGTATACGTCCATATGTGAAATGTCACTGCCACATTTCCACACACAGGTTAATCAACAAGTGCCTGTCTGTAACATCCGTGCATAGCCCTTACCAACAGCTGCAATTACACCACACAATGTACAAATCGTACCTCGTCACCCACCTTCAAGTGAAGTAGCGGGTGATGAGATGTTGACGCATGTCAACTCCTTCCTCCTCTCCACTGTCCTCATCACTGGACTCAGGGCCCTGAACAGGCGGGGGCCTTGGGGCCTCACCATCAGCCAGGAGCAGAGGAATCCCCTTGTGAATGGCCATGTTGTGCAGCATACAGCATGCCGCAATGATCTTGCAGACCTTCCCAGGCGAATATGACAGTGCACCTCCAGTCCTGACAAGGCAGCGGAATCTTGACTTGAGCAGGCCAAAAGTCCTCTCAATGACACGTCGGGTCCTGCCATGGGCCTCATTGTACCTGACGTTAGCCGGGGTCCTGGGATTCCGTAGTGGGCTCAGCAACCATGGACGGCTGGGATATGCAGAGTGATCTGTGAATGACAAACATGCATTGCTATGTTGCACAGGCAGAGGGCAGCAGGTCACACACACAGCACACCATAGCACTAGGCATACTCACCCACAATCCAAGCACGCTCGGGAAGCAGATTTGCCATCATCCGGGGCACCATGCTGTTCCTCAGGATCTACGAATCATGGGCTGAGCCGGGGAATCTTGCACACACATGTGAGATGGTCATGTTCGCAAGGCACACCACCTGCACATTGATTGAATGATATTGTTTACGATTTCTAAAAATGTGCTCACTTGCCTGTTGTGGCACCAGACCTACATGGGTGCAATCGATGGCACCAACATGGGAGATGTGCCCAAGGGGATAGAAGTCACCCTTCACAATGGCCAATTCTGCTCCCCAGGGGAAATATATGTATCGATCCTTATATAACATCATGGCTGCAAGAACATCCCTCAGCACCAGGTTGAACATAGGTTGCGACATCCCTGCAGCGCTGGCCATGGTCTCCTGGAAGGAACCAGTTGCAAAGAAGTGGAGGGCTGCCATCACTTTGTATGTGGGTGTGAATGCTGTTGGGTAGTGGCGATGAGGCTGTAGGTGGGGCTCCAACAGATCACAAAGGGTCTTCGGTGTCGGTCTGTCGAGGCGGAATTTGTGAATGATCACTATATCCTCCTTGTCCTCCAGCACTGTCAGGTGACGTATGAGATTAGGCCTCCTCTTAGTTGAAATGTCAATTAACAAATGTCACAGACAACCATCATGAGATGGCCACAGCACATACCATTAAGGGTGTCACGGAATAGCAAAGACTGCCATGCTGGATGTGTGGCACACCAGGTTACATGGGTGGACATTTGAGACACACAGAGGGCACACCTCTCCATTTACAATACACAAGTGCCGCAAACAACACATAGGTCGATGTGAATGCACACATACTGAACCCCACATTTCACATGTGCATGCCTTGTACCGTATCCACCAATGTTTGTACAATGACCATGACTGTCACATACCTATCTGCTGTACCTGTCACACCTCAATGCATCATGTGAACTTGGCACACACCCCCTACCCAAAGATCACAGTAGCTGGAAAACTGTCACTTGTGTGCAGGAGCTGATATGAAAGCACAAGTAAGTAACAACACCATACAGTGAGACAAGCCTTGCCAAGGTCTGCACTGACCCCAACACATTGATTTCTTACACATTATTGACACCAGCTTAACACTGTGAAGCATCATCAACCATCCAATGCATAAGTGACATGGCAGGGACCACAGACCAATGTGCGTCACACATAACATGCGTCCACCTGTGGATTATATGGAATAAAGGCATTGTGTGTACAATGATGTGCCCTTAACCATGTTGCTGCTGTGTACTGATGCAGTGTTCACGATGGATATAGCCATTGTATGTGCCCCAAATCTTGGAAGCCACTGCCTGGTGACGTCGGTGTGACACCAGCACCACCCCCTCCACAAGTGCGGTAGCCATTGGCATGGAGACATGGCTAGATGGCGGTGGGCATGCTCCGCCACCCAAATCACGGAAGCTACTGCCTGGTGACGGCAGTATGACCCCAGCACCACCCCCTCCACAAGTGCGGTAGCCATTAGCATGGAGACATGGCTAGATGGCGGTGGGCATGCTCCGCCACCCAAATCACGGAAGCTACTGCCTGGCGACGGCGGTATGACCCCAGCACCACCCCCTTCACAAGTGCGGTAGCCATTGGCATGGAGACATGGCTAGATGGCGGTGGGCATGCTCCGCCACCCAAATCGCGGAAGCTACTGCCTGGCCATGGCGGTGTGACACCAGCACCAACCCCACCACAAGTGCGATAGCCATTGGCATGGAGACATGGCTAGATGTGGTGGGCATGCTCCACCACCAAAATCGCGGAAGCTACCGCCTGGCAACGGCAGTGCGTCACCGCCATGGAACATTGCCTACAGCCAATGGGAGCGATGATTGCGGTGGCATGATGCAGTTTTGAAAATCGTGGAAGGCGTGCTCCACCACCGCGGAGGCGGTCATTGGATGCTTTTGAACGATGCACCATTGCGGTAGCGCACCCCGGGCCCCTGCGGCGCATCACCACCATGGAGCATTGCCTACAGCCAATGAGAACGATGATTGCAGTGGCATGATGCAGATTTGAAAATCGCGGAAGGCGTGCTCCGCCACCGCGGTGGCGGTCATTGGATGCTTTTGAATGAGGCAGACCTGGAAAACCAATTGTTGCAGCTTTGCACCTTACAAACGACCCCAGGGGGCTATAAATCTGTGGGAGTGAGACTCACATTTCCAGTGCTCACAGAGCCTGCTGCCTGAGACCCTCTCCTGCTGCTGCCTCAAGTGCCTGCTGCCTGGGACCCTCTCCTGCTGCTGCCTCAAGTGCCTGCTGCCAGGGACCCTCTCCTGCTGCTGCCTCAAGTGCCTGCTGCCTGGGACCCCTCACCACTCACTTCCACCACAGGTGTTCCATGTCCACAGTGATGGCAAGAACAGAGAAGATCCATGCTAGTCTATTCACAAGCGAGGAGCTGGAGATCCTAGTGGACGAGGTGCTGACACAGTACACAAGGCTGTATGGTGGCCCCAATGTAGTGGTAAGTCAGCAGTAAGGGAGCTGTAGGGCAGGGTGGGTGTCAGACATGTAGTTGTGCTGCTGCACTAAATGCCCGAGGGTGTGGGGTTGTGTCATACACCGACAAACAAACTGTCTCCCGGGCAAGGGAGTGTGTGTGTCCCAAGGTCACTGTTTTTCCTGCCTGCAGTTGTATGTGTGAGTGAGTGTGTTACATTATGAGCCATCAAGAGCCACAGGATGTTGGACATGTAGGTGCCGGGACAGTATTTGCTCGGGTGAATGTTTCTGTGTGCCACTGTTGTCCGACTCAGTGTGTACCCAGAGACTAGGCCCCCTGCCTGTCCACCCAAACGAGAACACATTCCCAAACTTACGAGGTCCCTGCTCCTGTTCATTCACAATGAATAGCAGATATGCACCATCTCAGCCCTGTATATTTGCACACAAACACACTTCTGTAGATGGCTATGTTATTGGTGAGTCAATGGGTCCCGAAGCCATACCCATTACAAGACATATGTTCACAGGACATGCTCATTGAATGCTGCCCAGTCATGCACACAGTGCTTCTACACACAGACACAGGTAGATATGTGATGTATGTAGTGTGCAGACATGCATGGGACTGCTGATGTCTGCTAGCCACTGAGCGGGTTCAGTGCAGTCATCCTGCAAGTATGTGACATTATCATGGACCCTCTACGCCCTCATGTATGCATGATATCACATCTGTTTGGCCCATGCAGAGTGCCCTTGTGAGGTGTCCCCCAGTTTTGGATGGAGGGAGATTACAATAGGTCCTGAGTCAGTGTCTTGCTACTGTACTGATAGATGTTGGTACATGACACTGTGCAACTGGTCATTTACCCTTCTTTTCTCCCATACCTGCAGCTCAAGGTACACTAGCGTAAGGCCGTGTGGAGGGCCATTGCAGCAAAGGTGCGAGCCCTGGGGGTATCCAACTGACGACGCACCTACTGCCACAAGAGGTGGGACGACATCAGCCAGCTGGTAAAGAACGTGGCAGAGATGACATTGGGGATGCTACTGCGCACCGGGCGTTTGGCATGGCGCAACATGACACCACTGATGGTCCGCATATTGGCAGTGACTCATCCGAAGCTGGATTCACGTCTGAAGGAGCATCGCCAGCAAGGCAGGGGTGAGTATTTGGGGAGGGTGACTTTGGCTGGGAGCGGATGTAGGTGTACAGGGCCTGTGGCAGCGGTTGCCCATGTGATGTTCTTGTGGTGGTGCTGTGCTGTGTCATGTGAGTGGCTGCTGGGATGTGTGCCAGTGTCAGGCATTGGGACAAACTTCCCTTACAAAGCTGATCCTCCCTGCTGTGCTTTATTATAGCCAGATGTGTTAGGATCCACATGGTCATTCAGCATTGTGATAGTGTGGGAAATGTATTAGGGGGTGAACAGCAGGGTCCACTATCTGAGTGTGACAACATGTATGCCTACTTTGCATGCACCATGATCGGTGAGGCCCACACATCTGACAACAAGGTGCCCCAGAGTAGCACATGGTGCTTGTTATGGCCAACTTGGCATTGTGGACTGTCATGTCCTAATAGGTGTGTGTGTTGTCCCCTCCTGTTCCCTGAAGGTCTGTCAATGGCAATGAGTGTTGTCCCCACATCATGTTCCTAGGTGTTTGCAGGGCAAGTTGTGTGTCTGTTACACTTCATCCACGGGCAGGGTGTTGTGCTGTGTGACCTCAACATGGCTCAGTCATGGCAGATATTCAGGGTTTCAGGCACTGTTGTGGTCTATGTAGTGTGTTGCTGCAATGTGATTGCAAGGTGTGGTGATCCCCATGTGGATTTGGGCATCTCCTTTACTGCATTGATATGATTGCTTTCTCCTGATTATGACACTATCACAACCCTGCATCTGTCTCTCATGCAGAATCTCCAGTGGACACGGAGGAACAGGAGCCGGAAACCAGTGGTGGCGAGAGTAGCACCACAGCTGTACCGGAGGCAAGTGACACAGAGCTCACCAGCACATCTGAGGGGGACCCTAGTATGCAGGCGGAATCCGTGGCTGAAACACAGAGTACTACATCATCTGATGCCAGTGGTGATGCTTCCATGTTCGCAGGGACAGGGGATGGGGAGTCCGCAACATCATCTACCACACGGCGGCCAGTGCCCAGCCTCCCATCCACTTCATCTGGTGTTGCCCATGTCCGTGTCAGTAAGAGGGGACGAGTTACATTCACACCTGGCACCGCTGAGCCTGCACTTGTCCCCCCTGCTGCCCTCAGTGCAGAGTGTATAGAGATCCTGCGCCAGCTTTGTGTGGGCCAGACAGCCCTGCTCAATGCCTTCAGTGACCATGACAAGAAATTAGACCAGGTGGTTGCCTACATGGAGGGCATATACTCTGATGTGGGTGGGCTACACCATACAGTCCATGCTTTGTCATCCGCGGTGACGTCTGCCCTTCAACAGTCACATGCTCCCATTCCTGCTCAGGTGCCTTTGTCCACCCCCCAGTCAGTGGCCACATCAGATGACAGTGACCATGGTTCGAATGCGTCACAGACACGATACAGCACAAGGAGCACACAGCAGACACAACCCAAGCGGTCATGGCCACAGACACCATCCCCACAGAAGAGCAGAGCCACCCCAGAATGCAAAGACAAGAGCCTATCAGGGAAGAGCAAGGGTGAAAAAGCAATGAGGCTGACATCAGGCTCACATGCCTCAGAGGCATCACCCGCAAAGGACTCTACTGCCCCAAAAACTTCACGCAGAGCTAGGCGTGCAGTGTCTGTGCCCACTGAGGAGGTGTTGTATGGCAAGGGTACACCTAGGAATTGCACAGGGCCACATCCCCCACCACATCAACTCCAATTCCAAGCCAAATGAAGCAGGTGGAGGAGGGCACTGTAGGGGCTAGCCCTGGCAAAGTGGCAAAGGAGGGCAATGTAAGTGGGACACCTGGTAAAGCGGCAAAGGAGGGCACTGTAAGTGGGACACCTGGCAAAGAGGCAAATGAGGGCACTGTAAGTGGGAAACCTGGCAAGCTGGGGAAGGTGGTCCAGAGGCGTAGCCTGACAAAGCGTTCCACAGGATCCAGCACGTCACCAGAGAGAATGCCAGTGTCTGCACCTGATGCGGGACAGTTGGTGTGTGTGCCTGTTGTCTCATCCCCAGTTCCCATTAACCCCAAGACAGGGAAGCCATTTCGTAGTCCCAAGAAGTGGACGGGCACCCCTCCAACCTCTCCCACCCACACTGTGTCACAGGTCTGCCTGACTCCACCTCCACGTGCCACTATACCACCTGGTCCAAACAGACCTCCAGCTTGCCAATCCACTGCTATCCCTACATCACCTGGGCCTCTGTCTCCCCAGTCAAGTGTTCCTGCTGTCCCCGACACACAGCCAACTCCAAGTCCGCCTGACAGCCAATTGTGAGTGGCAGCCCCCCTCATACACCTGTCTCTCATACTGGTGTGCTAGTCCTGCACATTGTTTGCCACCTGGGTGTGTTGCTGTTCAGGGAAGGGTACGGTCAAACACACTCACTGTGCAACTGCTCATGTCCTGACTCCGTATTTGTCCCTGGCAACTTAAATTGTCATTCACTGCTTTGTTGTACTCTCCCCTGTGCCATGGACACTGGCCCTGTTGCTCTGCTGTGTTGTACTCTCCCCTGTGCCATGGCATGGATACTGGCCTTGTTGCTCTGCTGTGTTGTACTCTCACCTGTGCCATGGACACTGGCCCTGTTGCTCTGCTGTGTTGTACTCTCACCTGTGCATCCTCTCATGTAGTTGCTGTGCCACCTGCCATGGACACTGGCCCTGTTGCTCTGCTGTGTTGTACTCTCACCTGTGCCATGGCCACTGGCCCTGTTGCTTTGTTGTGTTGTACTCTCACCTGTGCAGCCTCTCATGTAGTTGCTGTGCCACCTGCCATGGACACTGGCCTTCCTGTTTGTACTTTGCCTGTGCAGATTATCTTGCATATGATCAGCATGTAGTGCCTTGCTCTTTTGTTCTGTTGTTCTACTGTCACATTTGTGCAATATGTAAATAAAGACAGTTACTCCTGTTGTCTGTATTATCAGTGGGCTTGCTGATTAAAGTTATTTTGGTGTGTGCATTTGTTTGCCTGTGCCCCATGCTCTATGTGTTACTTCAGCATTGCCAAGCTCTTTGGTCACATCACATTTGTAAACCGGGGTGACAGGGTCTTCAGTCCATTCAGACACTGATACTAATATCATCTGTGATGGCTATTTTACCTGTGATGCAGTTCACTTTTTAGTGGTTTGCTATTGTTGGTTACATTGTTGCCATGTCAGGTTGGGGGACACTGCCAGCACAGGGTGTGATGCTGTGCACAGTTGTACATGCTGGCTGGGCAATGTTATGATGTATGTGTGTTATTCATGTATATGTGCCCAGCTGTGTATGTGTATGGTCATTTTGTGTTGGCCCTTTATCCTGGTCCCCTGGCCTACATGAGATGTGTGCTCTTGGGTGGTGAGGAGGTGTGCAGTGTGAAGGGTGTGACTTTGTAGTGGTTGTGGATGTGTGTGTGCCTCTGGATTGTGATAGACACACATGTGTCACCCAGGAGTCGTGTACCTGTTGTTTGGATTGTCCTGCCCTATGTAAATAATGGTATGCACTTGTGTGATTTGTCTGTTGTGCACTGTGCAGCGTGTTGGTGTGTCCATGCAGTTCTGTGTGACTCTTCCTTGTTGATTTGGTCACTTATGAGTGTGCAATGTGTGTGACTTACACATCAGTTTTGTGTTTGTTTGATCATCAATGTGTCTTGAGTGTGTTTGTGTAGACTGTGTGGCCCTGCTGCTCCTCATTGGCATTGTGTTTGTGTTTGTCATGCATTGCAGGCACATGGTGCCTTTTCTCCTCCTGTATGTCATGGTGTGTGTGGTGTGATGCCATCACCTATGTGTGCCACTTGTGCCTACGCATTGTGGGTCTGCACTCCCTCTATTTTTGTATGGTACACCCCTTACATGTATACTACTGACATGCTAGTCAGTTGACTTGGATGTCAGCTGTCCCCTTGGTTTACATATGTATGTGCCTCCCCATCACTTCATTTGTGAGACTGTGCCTTGTGGTGCAATTCTTGGGCCAAGAGTGATGTTCCACTCTGGACATTGCCCCAGTGGTTTATGTGTGATGTTCTTGTGGTATTTATCAGTGAGGATTGCTCATGTGTACTTCAGCTGTGTGTGCTGCCCAGTGATCTGGTGAAGATGGTTCTGCTCTGGTATCGCAGAGTGGTGCATCCTGTTGTTGTTATTGTGTTGGATGTAAGTGTGTTGGATGTGGTATTGCTTGACTTCCTGTCTGTGCTGTTGTATTTGTGCAGTGCTGATTTGTGGTGTGTGTGTTGAGGTTGTATCAGTCATGTCTGTGTGTAGCTGTTGTGCTTGGTGTGCACAGACTGCTTGTTGTGCATACAGTGCTGTGTGTGTGTGGGCTTGGCATTGACTGATGTGCATCCCCTGATGTCCTGTGGTGTTTGTAGATTTTGTCTTTCATGTGCATGTGTGGTTGGTTTGATGTGGCAGTGTGGTTCTGTGCTGGTGCTGTTCTCGTGTGATTTGTGGTATGTTGTGTGTGTTTTGTTCTTGAGGGATGATGTTGTGCACTCATGTTGTGTTTGTGCTCCCATTGCCTTTCCACAGTTTGGCTGACAGGGTATGTCTGTTTCTGATGGGGTTTTGTGTGTGTTCCTGTGGTGTTTGTGTGTTGTTTTTGGTCAGGCATCTGTTCAGGCTTCCCTGTGTGTGTGTTCTGTTTGTGGCTACACCCAGGGTGTGTGTTTGTTTGTGTGTATATGTGCTGGTGAAGTAATGGCAGCCCACAGTGTGTGAGGCACTGGTGTTGTGTGTTCCTTGTCAGCCACTCCTGCAGTGGCTATCTCTCTAGTTGTTTGTTGTGTGGTGCAGGGTGTGGATTGTGCATGTTTGTTGCTGTGCTTGTTGCTTGTTGCTGTGCATGGGGGTGCACAGGATGGCCACCTGGCCTGTGACTTGATGGGGTGTGGTTGTGTTGTTGGGGGTTTTGTATCCCTGTGGCCTTTGTGACCTGCCCATGCTTTGGAGTGGCCCTGCCTTCTGCATTGTGCGCATGTGTTGACCGCGGCGGTGAAGTGACCGGGAACGGGACGTTGCTGCTAGTTCGCGGTCGATGTGTGTACCGGATGCAGAGGGGTGGCTTGGTGGCAGGTGGGTGATGTGTGGGTGCCCTTGTGTATGTGTTGTAACCCCCAGAGGGATGTCTGTTATGGTTTTGGACCCTGTGTCAGCCCGTGTGTTGTGTGTTGTATTTGTGTATTTGCGTACCTGGGGCGTCGTCTGCGGTGGCCCATTTGATGATAGTGCTGTAGCAGGTACATCACCGGATGCATATATAGGGCTGGGTCCATGGCGTTCATGGCCGGGTGGAGAGGACCGGGTCTCTGCTCTCGCGGTCCGCTGTCGAGTTACCGCCGTCTCCGGTTGGGCGGTGTCTCCACTGCGGTGCGTCTGCCTGTTTTGGCCATCCTAATTTGTAGAGCGGGGCGGACGTCATTCCGCACGGCGGTGAGTCTCGATTAGCTCCCACCGCCGCGTTGGCGGATGCACTTTGATGGCGGTGCGCGTCGCTCCACGGCGGACGGGAAATTACCTATGTTTTGCTATACTAATATGGCGGACGTGAGTACTGCAGTTCGCAGGCGGAAAAAGGCGTTTTTCCGCCCCGCCAGCACCACGGAGGTGCCACCGCCCGACATCCTAATGGACCCCTAAGAGTCTTAAAATTGCTAAAAATATTCTCCACTTTGAGGTGAAAAGAATCTGCCAGAGCTTCACAAAATGACTGAGAGCAATCCTTTAGAGAGTAAGTGTATGCACAAACGTGAATTGCACTTTGTCACAAAATTGCTATCATTTGCTAGTTGCTACAGAAAGGGGTCAGGAGCATTGCCTCCACTTGTGTCATTTGCAATGGTATACATACGTTCTTTTCAACTATTCTTGCACTTACCAAACATGGATTAGTGGGGTTCATTCAGCCGTTACATTCATCTGACTAATATTCTCGGTTTGGGGTACCATCCAGTCCCAGAAAAAGAGAATATCTTTCTCTCTCTTTCCCTTCACATGGGAACCTAACTAAAACCATCAAACCACCTGCCCTGACTGCTCTTTAAATGATGTGCGTCACTGCAGCCTACTAGACTTAACTGATGCAGAGTATGGCGCTGCAAGATAGTGATGGTTAGAGTCTTGGGGTATATTTACTAGTTTCACCCAACCCGGTTCAGCAGGAAAACATGCTGCACTGTGCTGCGTAGCGTGACAGGGACGAAGCAGGAGAGCACTATATCTACAGAGATATGAATATTCTCCCCTCTCCCTAGCGAAGGCACATCATTTTGCTGCTTTGCGCCACGCACCCACCTTTGCGTCATAGTGCAAGTGTGTTTGTGAGAGTCTGTCGCAGATTGTTTTCCTGGAGAGGTTCCCTTCCAGTACAAAATACAATGCCTAGACAACTTTTAAAACTTTTCCTACTTTGTATGTACAGTACATGCAAAGTCAGAAAAGAAAGGTGAAATGAAATAATTTCTCCTTTTTATGCCTGTTTTCAAACGGCGTTAATTTTTTATGCAAAACCCTGTCTCACATTTTTGGTAGATAGGGTGTTGCGTTAACAAGCATGGGTAGTTGCATGAAAACCTTCATGCTAAAAAATGCAAAGCAGTGATACTTTGCCTATTTGTATGCAATTTAAATGTACTTTCTAGCACAAAACATTGTGTGCTGGTTTATTTCACTGTTGTGATGCAAACACGGCGCAAAATGTTGGAAAATCTGCCCCTTGGTGTCCCATCTGGAAGGGTAGAGCCGCAGTAAGGCAGTTACAGAGATGCCAAATACAGTAGGAGAAGAATAACAGAGGTGGGCATGGCGGTGCAGGGACCCTTACGGAGGAGAGAACAGTAAAGGAAACTGGCCCCTACTATATAGTGAGGCAAATATGCCACTGCCCGCTGTGCCTGAGACAAATGGCCAAACTGTGATGTGAGCAGTGTCATCAAATGGACTGGATTACCAGAGACCAACAGATAGTAGCCAGAATAGAGAAATGGGACCCTGGTAATAATGTCAGTGCATAATTTGCTCAAAAAATAATAATAAGTGCCTGGGCCTTACTCAGGAGGCCAGTGCTGCTTGCACCACCCATTGCCCTGCCAGTGCTGCCAATGACAGTACCAAGACAACTACTAACCCTCACACTTCTACAAGTGTGACAATTCAGACTATTCAAGGCCCTCGAAGCTATGAAAATGGCTTGGGTGGCAGGTATAAGGCATTTGTTTTGCATATTGAAATAATCAGCAACAGTTGCATCTATAAATTAGACACACAGCACCACCCTGTGGCAGAGTGTCCGGTGAGCAGTCAATATATCGAACATAAAATATCGCCCTACATTAATATCGAGGTGACAATATCGAAGGGACATAAAATCGATGTTAAGAATATTGACGGACAGAATATCGACCCTAAGGTAAGTAATATCGATTTTTTTTATATCGAAGTTAGTAATATCGATATAAAAAATATCAATGTTACTAATATCGATGTTACTAATATCGATATTTATAATATTGTAATGTATTTTATTATGTATTTAATGTGTATGTGTTATATGTGTTTTTTTGTAAGTGTTCTACTTGTTTTAAAATATATGTATACAATTTTTATATATTTATAATGTTTTTTAAGCTATTTTAGTTTTTTAGTACCGTGGCAGGTTGTGGGCTTATAGGGGAATAGGATGAGAAGTAATTTAGTTATATTAAATTAAATATTAATTTTTAGGAATTATAAATTAATTATGCGTTTAAGTTCTGTAGCGGGTTGTGAGTTTATAGGGGAATAGGTTGTGAAGTAATTTAATTGTACTTAAGTAATACTTTATTTTAAATAATTGGTATTGATAATTATATTATTGTTAATTAATTAATAATTGGTAATTATTTTTTAATATTTGGTAATTAATTTTGATTACTTAATTAATTGATAATTATGGCAAGTGTATTATTTTATTATTGGAGTGTGTTGTGCATTTATAGGGGAATAGTGTTGGAAGTAATTGAAATCTAATTAAGTAATTTTTACATTTATTGTTGGTATTGATAATTAATTTATTGGACATTCATTATTAATTGGTAATTATTTTAAAATATACTTTTTTGGATATGAAAATTAATTTACTGTTGTTTTATCAATAATTGGTCATTAAATATTATTTATCGATACAGTTAATTAATATATGAATCAGTAAATATTAATTGGTAAATAATGTTTAATAATTAATATTGTTGGTATAAAAATCATTTAATTGTTCAATATTTGTTAATCAATAATTAATTTGTATTCGTTATTATTTATTGGTATTTATTATTACTTTATTGTTGATTCATTATTCATCGGTAATTATGTTTTTAATTATTATTTATTGGTATCTGTGAATAGTTTAGAGTTATTTAATAATTAATTCATTGATTATTTTTAAAATGTATTTTATTTATAAGTATGTTATTTTTAAATTCTACGCTATCCAACATTTTCCGTACAGTTGCACTCTCTGGAGTTAGAATAGTAATTTTTACGCCTATGGTATCCAAAACTTTCCCTACTGTTGCACTCACTGGAGTGGGAATAGCAATTTTTACCCCTACTCTGTCCAATACTTTCCCTACTGTTGCACTCTCTGGAGTTGGAATAGTAATTTTAAGCCCTACGCTATCCAATATTTTCCTTAATGTTGTTTTTTTTGCAGTTGGAATAGTAGTTTCATTCCCTCTGCTATTTAATATTGTTTGTATTATTTTAGTTAATGTACTATATAATTAATAAAGAAATATATTAAAAGTAAATTAGATTTTTTACATTTGTTATACATAATTGTTTAATTTTTATTTATGTTATTGTTTTGTGTATAGATATATTTGTAATTTATAATATTTTTTAATAATGTATACGTTATTAAAATAATTATGACAAATTATTATTAAGTATATATATATTATATTATATGTATTTATATTTTTTTAAATAATGCTTTATTAAATTATATATATTACTTATTAATTTTAAACATGATAAAACATTCTTAACTGTCTTTATTTTTTTTATAACTAATATTTAGTTTATTTTGCATATTTTTTTAATAAAAAACCCGATATTTTAATAACAATATTTTTGACGTCGATATTTTGTTTTCGATATTTTTGTACTTACCATGTTGTAGATAGAATATCGATATTCTTGACATCGATATTCTTGCTCCGATATTTTTGTATGTCGATTTTTTTACCTTCGATATTATGTAAGTGATCCAGAGTGTCCTAAGTGCTGGTGTTAACAATAACTACCCAGTGCTGAGCACTGGAAATTACCGGCTCAAATTAAGCACTGTTTAATGTACAGCTCCAAATGAACATGTTCAAATAGTTGGGCTGGCATGGCAGCAACAGCTGATATGGACACAGGAAGGCCATAAGCAGTATTAAACCACTCTGTCAGAGACTCCATTCCCTGATCCTAATTAATGAGGTACATGTGACGCTAACATAACAGTATTAAAAACTTGCTGAACAATTGGGAGCATGCAGTGTTATCGGGGGTTGGCGATGACAAGGTATCCATATGGTGGGGGTGAAGAGGGCGAGGGTTGCTAGCCAAGCATAACATAACATAACATGTGCATTTGTAAAGCGCACGTTCACCCCAGCAACGAGGCAACTTGGCGCTGAAATAACAGATGTATATTGTTACCCAACTCAATATTACTCAGGTAAGCAGGTGCAATACTTTGCATCCGTTACTTTCAATACGCACAAAGGCCAATTTTTGCCCAATGAACTTTGTCTGCTAGTCCTGCTCCTCCTTTCTCTCTCTTTCTTTCCTACCTCTATTACTTTCTCTTTTTGACGGTTCTATTGTTCCCTTGTCCTTCTTTCTATTTCCTTATCTTCTCATATCTTCTTATCAATTTTTTTTCAATTGTTCACTATATTCAACTTGATGTCTGTGTATATTGGTACTGGGTGTTTTTTTTTTTTGCAATGTTCTCTTTGTATGTATCTCATGTGTGCTGTTTTTTTTTTGTAGCTGTACTCCTGATGTGTATCAACTCCGTCTATATCTTTCCCATCTAACCCTCCATTATGTATAAGTTTGTCACATGGAAGGTTCGTGGTCTTGGAAACCCCGTCAAAAGACAAAAGGTACTGTCTCATTTATCCAAACTTGAATCTCAAGTTTCCTTTCTCCAAGAAACTCATTGTACTGATGTAGAATCACTTAAGTTGAAAAGGCATTGGGTGGGGCAAATTGTTTTTTCTCCTGCATCTAATAAAAAAGGGGGTGTTGCCATATTATTTCATAAGTCATTATCTGCACAAATTTTGTCTACACAGAGTGATAATATTGGACGTTGGGTAATGGCAAAGGTTGTTATACACAACAAGACTCTAGTTTTGTTGAATATTTATGGTCCTGTTAAACCAGATCCTAAGTTTTGAAATGACATTAAAATTTTAATCTCTTCTATTGATTGCCCTAATATTGTTGTCGCTGGTGATCTTAACCAATGGATAGACCCTTTTTCTGATAGATTATCTAAATGCAAGTTTAATCCTGATAAATCTCATAAAGCTTTTCAATCGGCCATTACCTCTCCTCCACTTTATGATGTTTGGAAGACATGTAATCCTGACTTACTTGAATATACTTATTTTTTCCAATGTCCATCATACTCGCTCTAGGATTGATTATGTTCTGGTTAGTAAATCCCTGCTCCCTTCTATTCAATCCTCAGAAATTGGTTCAATTTTTATCTCAGACCATGCTCCCGTACATGCTATCCTTGACCTTTCACTTACCTCTCCTCAATTTAGCCGCTGGAAACTTAATGTTTTTTTATTATCTGACACTGTTTACATTAAAGAAGCCACCACTTTTTGTTAATGAATTTTTTTAATTTAATAGTCCATTGGATACATCTGTTTCTAATAATTGGGATGCCTTTAAGGCCTCTTTTCGTGCTTTCCCTGTTTCATATGTTTCAACTAAAAAGAAGGCAATGCAGAAAAAATATGCTGATCAATTACATTACCTTAAATTACTAGATCACAAGTACTTCACCTCAAGATCACCTTCTACTCTCCATGAATTAATTAAGGCCAAATCTGAACTCGACAAATTAGCAACGTTTGAAGCTTGTAATATTCTTCTCAAAATTAAATCCAAATATCATGGTGGTCAAAATAAAGCGGGTAAAATGCTTGCCAATTATTTGAAAATTAAATATGAACGTAAAGCTATTGGTCCCATCTTTAATGAGTCTACTAAAAAAATGGTGTCATCCGATGAAGATATTGCAGAAGTTTTTCATGAGCTTTAGAGATCTCTCTATTCTGATGACACATTTCCCTCTAATCAAAATTTAAATACCTTTTTCTCGGGCCTCCCCTCCCTCCCATCTCTTCCTGATGAATTTAATGCATTGGAAAGTGAGATCACAACTCAGGAGATAGTCAATGCTATTAATTCTTTAAAAAAATCCAAAGCTCCTGGCCCTAATGGTCTATCTGTTGAATTTTATGCTACTTTTACCTCCATTTTTGTCCCTCACCTCTTAGCACTTCTTAACTCTTTTATTAAGGATGCCAAAGCCTCTGGCTCCTTTATGGATGCCTTAATTATTATCATCCCCAAACCAGATGAAGATCACTCTCAGTGTAAAAATGTCCGTCCTATATCTTTAATGAATTATGATTGTAAAATATTTGCCAAGATTCTAGCGTCAAGACTTGAAACAGTTATTCCTTTATTGGTGAAAACTGATCAAGTCGGATTTGTAAAGGGTAGATTGGCATCAGATAAAACACGAATATTCGCAAATATTATTTCATATGCTAAAAAATATAAATCTCCCCTTGCAGCATTGTCATTGGATGTCGAAAAGACATTTGATCGCATTAACTGGCAATTTATGTTTAAAACTCTTCAATGGTTTGGTTTTGGCCCTACTTTTATTTTGTTTAGTAAACTGTTATACTCCTGTCCTCGAGCTAGTATCTTTGTTAATAATCATTTTTCAAAATGTTTTCCTTTATCCAGAGGTACAAGACAGGGATGCCCCCTTTCACCTTTACTTTTTGTCTTATTCCTTGAACCTTTCCTGGAGCGTATCCGTATTAACTCACAAATTTCTGGCTTTATTCATAATTCCATTGAAACCAAAATATCTGCCTATGCAGATGAAATCTTAATTTACATGTCGAACCCTACAGATTCCCTCCCACCTTTTCTGGAAGAGGTCCAATTATATTCCAGTATTTCCGGTTATAAATTAAACCTCCCAAAGACAGAAGTTCTACCTTTAAACTCCATACGTTTTCAGTTTATGTTTAATGATACTAATTTTACCTGGTGTCCTACTAAAATCAAATACCTTGGTATTTAGTTTTCCTCCTCGCTGCACGCTACAGTTAAATATACGTTTAATGCATTACTCACTAAAATCCAATCGCTTCTTCATACTTGGTCTCCCCTATATCTTTCCTGGTGGGGTAGGTTCGATACTATTAAAATGATGATTGAACCTCATGTTCTCTACATAATATCTATTTTACCTTTTCGGATTCCCATCTCCTTTTTTTCTCAAATTAACTCCACTTGTATACCATTTTTGTGGAACAAGAAGCACCCGCGTATTGCTCTTACCAGGCTTATTTGGCCTAAATCTGATGGTGGTGTTCACTTTCCTAATTTTAGAGCATATCATTCAGCATTTTTAATAAAGCAAGCCTTTGCTTTATCTCATGATTTTGCTGACATCCCTATTCCCAGATGGATTGTCTTTGAACGCTCCCTACTAAAAGACTTTTAATTTCAAAATGTACTTTTTATGTTTTTACTCCCCCTGTTTTTTATCCTCCACAATTTGGTATAACAAATATCTTAAATATAAAGGCAAATCAATCTACTACAAATTTTGGAAAGAGAAGGGAATTATTTTTGTTCACCAATTGGTTTCCCAAAACTCTGTTATCCCTTTTTCTACTTTACAAGTACAATATCATTTGCCTGACTCTTGTATTCAAGAATATAATATAATTACCAACGTCTTGCAATTACAATTAAATACTTTTGACCTTCCAGATGTTACACCTTCTCTTACCCCATCCTCTCATTTATATCTTTTATTTCCCACACACAGACCTAAAGCTGCTCTTGTATGTAAGTTATTGTTGTCAAATGTTATTGAGAGACCTAAATCCCCTTCTGAAATTGCATGGGAAACTGACTTGTCCGTTTCTTTTCCACTTACAATCTGGGATAAATTGTGGTCTAAATTGTTTAAAGTTTCTGCTGCTGCTCGTAGTACCCAAACTTTATATTTCTTATATAATAGAGCTGTTATAACTCCTGTTGGTATTTCTAAGTTTTGTCACTCTTCTTCTCCTCTATGCTGGTCTTATTCTACTCATACTGGCACATTGGAGCATCAACTTTATGAATGCTCTAATGTATTTACGTTTTGGAACTCTGTTTGGTCTATTTCCATTACAAAATGTATTTTTAGGTTCTTTATCACCTGATGTTGATGTCTCATCTCCTATCTCCTTGTTATTTGATCTTTTTATTGCATTAGCTTTTAAAGTTATCTTATCATCTTGGAAAGAGAATTCTACACTATCTTCATTAACCTGGTGGAATTTTATTTGTGACGAGCATAGAATTGCTACTGTTTCCTCTATTTCTAGCTCTCAAAATGTAAAATCTGATCTTCTTTGGCTTCCCTTTTCGTTATATCTATCTACTCATACTCCTGTGCATTAAGTCTTTCTTTTCTTTCTCTTTTCTTTTATATTATTCTTCTGCAACTTTTTGGACCTTTCCTACCTTTCTGTTTCTCTTTCTTTGTTTTCTATCTTTCCCATCTCTTTCTTCTTCTTTCCTTTTTCTTATCTCCTCCAGGTTGTGCTTATATTAAACCATTATAGTATTTCTTTTATCTTATGTTTCATAATATGCTCTATATATTTTGACTTTTTTTTGTCTTATTGTTTTTGATTTTTTCTTGTATTTCTTGTAATTGAAATTCCAATAAAAACTTCTTAAAAAACAACAACAGGTGGCCAAGATGGCGACGTGATCGTACGCGTCTTGCCGGAGCTCCCGCCGACAGCCTGATTTAGCACCGGCCTTGGGCCCCATAAAGCAGTCATCGGCGCCCGAGTATACGGGGAACAGCGGGAAACTGGTGGTCGGCGAGTTTGTGAGGATTGGCTCGGCCGGCTGCTGACGAGTCGACGGTGGAGGCGGAGGCCTGCGTGTGCGGCTGGTTCCACGGAGCAGAGAAGGAGGCCTGACCTGGTGCCTGCCTGGGTGACAGACCGGAGGCACCACCGAGAGCGGGGGACTGCGAAGAGGCACCTGCTGGTGCGACCCGCGACCAGTCGCCGGACTCCGGTTGCGGAGGGATCGGCACACCGGCTGCCCACCATCTTAGGTGTGTAGGAGGCGGCGGAAGGAGAGGCGGCATTGATCACGCCGGGGCAGCAGCACGGGCTCCGGCTGGCGGCCCCCCAGTGGTGAAGCAGATCGCGGCTGCGACCCAGCAGGTTGGGAGTCCTCGGGGGCAAAACGGAAACTCCTGCGGCAAGACGGAGGTGAGCCGCCATTTTGTGACGGGCAGGCCGGTGATCGTCAGCTCCGGGGGGGGGCTGGCAGAGACTTGAGGCATCCCGGATCGTCTGCGGCTTCGGCCCCGTGGTGGCGGTCAGTGACTGGCGGGTGGCTGAAGCTGGAGGGGAGTGCCGGAGGACACGGAAAGGAGCTCTTTCGCTTTGACGACCGGGGAGCCTGGGGCGCCTGGATTCACCCGCGGGGAGACATCCCACAGCAGAGTCCCACAGAACAACGCCGGCGGTCGTGGCGGGGAATAGAGGCTGACCCCCTGGTCCTCGAGGGTCGGAATTAGATTGCTTGTGACTGTGGCCACTGGCAGACGGCAGGGGTGGCTTGGAGAGCGGACGTGAGCGCGGCTGCCTGGAGTTACGGGACCACGCACGGCGGCCTGGTGGGCCGGAGGAGCTGGGCGCCGGTGGAGGCCCCTGGGGTAACCCTAGGAAGAACATTACATGGGCCCACGCCCGCAGACCTAGCATCTAAAGTGCTCCCCCTGTGAGCAGGCGGCTGCAGATCGCCCGCCGTGACGGTGGTTTGGTGAGTGTAGGAGAAGGGCCGCATTGCCCAGTGGACCTGGACGGCGGACCAGGTGCCTGAGGTTGCCCGGGAGCACAGGGATGTCCACCGCGAGGGTGCAGAAGGAGAAAATGGTCAAAGACCTATTCGCTAAGGCCCAGGCAGGTCAGCAGGCCAAGGACATGCCCGCCAACACAGCATCGAAGACATCGGAGCAGGCGGTAGGCTTGGAGCTGATCACTGAGGCGTTCCTGGAGTCGCTCTTTACCACCCTGCGAGAGGACATACATGCCCTTCAGAAGGAGTTCGCAGAGGAAATCAAGGTGGTTCGAAGGGACGTGGATGAGATAAGAGAAAGGGTGGCGGACCTGGAGACGAAGAGCGATTCCAGAGATACAGAAATAGAGGCGCTTCGTCAGGAGATAGTTCGGATTCAGGATCAACAAGTGGACCTCCAATCACATGTGGAAGACTTGGAAACCGCTCTCGTTGCCATAATGTTCATATCCGGGGGGTCATGATGACCGAGGACACCAGGGACCTCTTCGGCTTCACCGGAGCGTTGTTCCGCCACATCCTGGGCTGCCCAGCCGAAACAGACATAAGGATTGACCACGTGCACAGGGTGGGCCTCCCGCGCGCCTCTTCAAGCCAACCGCCGGACATTCTTGCATGCGGGCAGGACTTTCGCACCAAAGAAGAGATACTGTTGAAGGCGCGACAGAAGCACCCTTTGTCCTTCCAGGGGCAGTCCCCTGTCCTGTTTCAAGATTTGTCCGCTCTTACCCTGCAGAAAAGACGTTGCTTTAAACCAGTCACGTCCTACCTTCAGCAGCAGAACATCTCTTACAGCTGGGGCCATCCCTTCTGTCTAATTTTCAAAAAAGATAACAAACTGCATCAACTCCGGTCTCTGACGGAAGCATGTCGTTTACTAGGTCTCGATCCGCCAGCTGAACCAGTAGAGATAGAGGGGCCTGAAACTGAGATGGATGATGGGAAACCACGTTAGCGCCAACAGTCCAGAAGACATCGGGTCCTAAAACCGCTAGCAGCAGAGATCAAAGACGGCCAGAGGGCTGCGGTGGAGGCAGTGTCATCTGGTGCCGAGGCGCCTCACCCCAGTTGACTTTGGGGTTAGCTAAATCTGGTGGGGTCTTCTATGTTCTAGGTAGTATGCTGTCGGCGGGAGGGAGGGCACTCCTCGATCTGACAGTCTACCCCAGTGTTGTCTTTTACCACTCATCTCCAGATGATGGACATTGTTATGGACTATACCCTTTTTGTTAGAGGGGATTTTTTTGCTGCTCACATGCGAGGATTTGGGGGTTGGTTACGGGGGAGAGGGGGGTGGGGGGTTCCAGGTCCACGAATGAATGTATGTGTGTGTGACAAGCGGCACCTGATGGTGGGTGTCCGTTGGAGGACAGATGCATCTATCCGCAAGGCCACAGGGAGTCCGGGATTGACGAGTGATCATGCCAGTAACTGAATTGCGTCTTCTTACTCTGAATGTTCGGGGCCTAAACAACCCCGTGAAGCGGCGGGTGGTCCTCTCTTTCCTGGAGAATTCAAAGGCTGACATTTGTCTTCTTAAGGAAACGCACCTCCTTGCCAAGGATTGCTTCAGGGTGAAATTGCGCTGCTTTCCGCTTCAGTTCTTCTCCTCGGGACCCAATAAGACTGCTGGGGTGGCGATTCTAGTGGCCCAACACTTTCGGGGGAGGGTTGAGAGGAAGGTGGCGGAAATACGAGGCAGACTGCTTTCCTATAGCTTTTCTCTGGGGGGTTCCTCCTTCACTGTTAGCTCAGTCTATGCGCCCAACGAGGGACAGGAGGAATTTTTTCATCAGGCACTTACTGAGGCAGCGGCTGCGCCAGACAGGCATGTTTTGATCGGGGGGGATCTGAACCTAGTGTTTGACAATCTATTGGATAGGTCCAGGCAGCGCACTACGCAGGCAGGTACATTATCCCGAGAGAGGCTGACTAGAATGGGCGAGTTGGGGTTTGTTGACTTGTGGCGCAGCTTTCACCCTGGGACCCGGGACTATTCCTATTATTCTAATGCCCACAAAACTTATGCGAGACTGGATTATTTCCTATCCTCCGCATCACTCAAAGCGCTGGCGACAGGGGTAGAGATCGGCGCGGCGGCGCTCTCAGACCATGCACCGCTATCGGTAGTGTCCTTCCCCCCTGTGACTAGAGCTGCATGTTGCTGGAGGTTGCGTGATACATTGCTACACCGCAAAGACACCATAGAGAGAATCAAAGAGGCTAATAAGGACTACTTATCACACAACCACACCGCAGACCCATCTCTGGCTACACACTGGGCAGCGCTTAAGGCGGTTCTTCGCGGGGAATTTATAGCGGTTTCCGCAGCGGAAAACCTAGAGAGGGCGCGCAAGCGCGAGGAACTGACGTTAAGGATGAGGGAACTGGAGCAGATGCCCCAGAGGACGGGGGCACCCCGGGTGTGGAGACAAGTCCGCTAGGTACGACAGCAGCTGGCGGCCTTAGATCAGGACAGGGCAGAATTTGCTGCGCTCAGGACACAACACATGTACTACACCGGGGGGATAGATGCGGGCGTCTGCTTGGAAGAGCGCTCTGGGATATTCAACAGCGGCATAAGGTACAAGAGATTGCAACACGAGACGGGGCGTGCACGAGTGACGATGGCGACATAGCAAGGGCTTTCTGCGACTTCTATACTTCCCTCTATGCGGGGGCATGGCTCGATCCGGCAGACAGCTAGGCCTTTCTAGAGTCAATCCCTCTACCGGCCCTTACCCGGGATCAAGCAGAACAGTTGGACGGTAAAATCCGACCTGAAGAGGTAATTTCGGCGATCTCACGCCTTAAGTTAGCAAAGGTTCCGGGCCCGGGCGGGCTCACTGCTCTTTTCTACAAATCCTTCTGCCACCAAGTAGCAGCATTATTGATGGCCTTATGTAACTCGTTTGAAGAACCCGGGGCGATCCCGCGGGATATGCTCGATGCCACCATCTCGGTCATCCCCAAACCGGGGAAGGACCGTACACAATGTGGGTCATATCGCACCATATCCCTCCTTAATGTCGACCTCAAAATCTACACCGGCATTCTGGCTGCACAGCTGGCTCCACTTATGCAAGGGCTGATAGAGCCGGACCAAACGGGATTTATCCCAGAGCGCCAGTCAGTTGATAACACTAAAAGGGCCCTACATCTGCTTGAGAAGGCAACACGTACTAGCGGGGAATACATGCTACTCGGGATTGATGCAGATGAAGCCTTTGACCGAGTTCATTGGCCTTATTTGGAACGAGTCCTGATAAAAGCCGGGATTGGTGTGAAGTTCAGAACCTGGGTGCTGAATTGCTATACCTGCCCCACGGCGGCGGTGAGGGTCAACGGCTGCTCTTCTCTGCATTTTCCTATTGAGCGGGGGACGTGGCAGGGATGCACACTGTCGCCTCTGTTATTCGCACTCTATATGGAGCCGTTGGCTCAGGCCTTGCAATTGGACCCGAGGGTGCACGGGATTAAATTTGGTGCGTACACGCACACGATAAGCTTGTATGCGGATGATGTCCTTCTATCCCTGGGTTCCCCCCCGAGTCCTCATTGCCGGCGTGTGTGGAGGTCCTGGAGAGATTTGCCGGAGCGGCAGGCTTTAAGGTTAACATGTCAAAAACGGAGGCTCTCGACCTCTCGCTTGACGGGCAGGCTCGAGCCTACCTACAGGCACATTTCCCCTTCCGGTGGGCGCCGGAGGCTTTCCCATACCTGGGAATCCAACTGGTGAATACTCTGCAAAACACAGTACGTCTCCACTATGCGAGGGTACGTCAGACGCTCCGCACGGAGCTCGGCAGATGGAGGCATCTTCCTCTGTCCTGGCTAGGCCGGGTGGCTGGCATGAAAATGACCATTCTGCCACAAATTTTGTATGTCATTCGCGTTATCCCGCTCCGTCCCCCGGAAGGATGGAACCGACAGACGCAATCGGAACTCGCCCAATTCATTTGGAATGGCAAACACCCGAGAATGAAACTCAGGCTCGCCATGCTGCCGCCAGAGAAGGGGGGGCCTAGGTCTCCCAGATCTGCAGCTCTACTACCAGGCAACCCAACTCCGGACCTTGGTGGAATGGAGCAGGTGGGAGTCAGAAAAACACTGGCTCTTCCAAGACCAGGTGGTGGCAGGCCGACCACTGCAGGAAGTTCCTTTCCTCCGTAGGGTGCATCGCCCTGCTAATTTATATGCCTTATTTATCACTCGAGTGCCCTTGGAAGTCTGGGATCAGACGAACACGAAGCACGAGCTGACCACCTTCCCATCCCCACTTACTCCGCTGATAGAAAACCCAGACTTTGGACTGGGAAGAGACACTCACGCCTTTGCCAGGTGGCGTCCGGCGGGAAGCAGATCCTTGTTTCACTTATATACGAGAGAGGGTATAGCCCCCTTTGAGCACATGCGGCGGGAGTACGGTCTGCCAGAGACGGAACGGCTCAGCTATCTGCAAGTGCGGCACTGGTCACTCAATCCGCAGGTACGGATGGAAGCGGATCGCAAACTTAGCCCTTAATATTGGCTTATCACTCGGACGGCGGACAAGTGGCTTATCTCAGACTTATACCGTATGTTGATGGAGCGGTTCACCCACGTGTATAATCCATGCAGAGCCCGCTGGAGAGGGACTTGGGTAGGGCGCTCAGTAACAAAGAATGGGAGAGCATTTACTACCGCACAAGACATTCAGCTTACCACATGGGCCTGACTGACACCTTCACTAAACTAGTGACGTACTGGTATTACACACCGGAGAGGTTACACGAAAAAGATCCCTTAAAAGATGCCACCTGCTGGAGGGGCTGTGGCGGGAAAGGTACGTTAGTTCACCTATTATGGGAATGTGCCCAGCTCCAGGGTTATTGGAAACTGGTTCTAGACGAGGTGGATGCCCACTTTGATACTGAAATCCCGAGATTCCCCGTTTACGTTTTGCTGGGACTACCGAGTGCCCTGACCTATCCGTTAAAATCGCGTAGGGTAGACTGATTGCCATCGCGTTGGGTTCTGAAGTTCAGAACGTTTTATCTTTTTGGTGCACCACACACATTCCTACATTCCAGGGGTGGCTGTTTCGCCTGTGGTCAGTGCTAGGCATGGAAAAATTATCGCTAATTCAATCGGGGGAGGTGGCCAAGTACGCAGAGTTGTGGCAACCATTCCTATCCCTGTTAGCCACGGAATTCAGAGAGGTAACGTATCCCCGATATTTGCGCTTATTGCGCCTGTCACAGGTTGACCCTTGAGATATTCTGGTGTGAATGGTTGTTTGAGTGCATGTGGATTCTGGACCTGGAACGGGGTGGTGGGTGGGTAGGTCAGGGGGCAGATGGGGGGTGGGGGTTGGGGGTTGGTTCGGGGCTTTGTTTTTTCCTCTCCTTGCTGATTTGGCTCTACAGTTCCCCTGGGAAGAGGTGGGCTTTGCAGGGCCTTGGGCTGTTCAATCGTACTGTCATTGCACTCTACTGCCTCTTCCGTTGTACTGCATACTCCTGATTTGTGGAGTACTATTGTTTATATGCCGTACAAAAGGGGGTGGTGATGGACGGAGCATCTGAATCAATCAAACACTCGCACCCAGTCAAAAGATCTGGGTTTAATCCATCACCGTTCTTTAGCCCACTCTGCCACCCCAGTTCAGACATGGCTATATGCAAATCAGTCTGACCCTGTGCCTCATGGGAACAGTCCAGCCCGAACTGACAAGCCATGTCTTCCCTGGGATGGAAACAAGCTTCCGAGGACCGGTTTCTGGCATTCCAGCCATCTTCGGCCCGGCTTGCTTGAATCCAGTGGCAAAGTGAGCAAGGGACTCACGTCTGAGCATACCCTGCCACACTTATGGCGGCCAAAAGCGGTAAAAAAGGAGGTGTTGATGGACGGAGCATCTGAATCAATCAAACACTCGCACCCAGTCAAAAGATCTGTGTTTAATCCATCACTGTTCTTTTGTTTATATGCCAACTGCTTTTTCAATAAAAAGATTTAATACTAAAAAACAACAACATAGTAGAGGGTATTTTTTCATTATAATTCATAGCAACACCATTACCGTTACTCAAAACAAATCTTCCAACCGTGATCTCGTATCCCTTCCCATGAAAGAGAAAGTATGACTGCACAAAGGTACAATAAAGGTGAAATCTGCAGTACAAAAGTTAACACACCAATATGCCACTAGTAACATGTTACCAAAACACATTTCCTGGAGTACAATATAAATCACTTTCAGAAAGGACTGTAGTTTGTAACGTGTGGTAACATGCACAAGGAACCCTGCTTTCGAGTAATGTATTCGTCCATGTAAAAAAAGTGTCACCTTTCTGCTAGTTACTGACATGCCAGGGAAACATGTTCAGAGAAGCGGAGAAGCTAGTTCTCCATTTCTTTGTTTAAAGATCATCTGTCCTGCCTTTGCATTCTCTCTTTTAAGAAATGATTGAGTTACTTTTCTAAACGAAAAATGTTAGACATCATAGCAGGCACAGCCCATGCAGGTAAGAGCGATGGGGCGGGGTGGGGTCGGGGTATACGACGGACAACAACGAGGGAAAATTAATTATTTATTTAATTTTCCCTCTGCGTCATCTGTCGGATCTCCCCATCCCGCCCCACTGCTCCTACCTGCACGAGCCGCTCCTGCATCATAGTGCTATATGCAAGGATTAACGATGTGGTTTGAAAAAGAGATTGAACAGCAGCCTTAATACATATAGGAATCAAGTTGAGCAAGGAAGATTGGGAGTTGACTTTTGTGAGGTTAGATCCAGAACAGGAATCTAAAGAAACAATGGAACATCACTTCTGGGAAATAGGAAGGTCTGATAGGTGGAGTTTCAGCAGAACAACTTTAGTTTTTGAATCATATGCTCATCCAGGTCAAATTGGACTTCGAGCAAGGAAATAGCTCATTAAGTATGTATTATTTATATCCCTCAAATGTGATTGGCTGAGTAAAATCAAAGGTATTTCATTGAGAATGTGGGTTTGTAGAAACATGTCAATGCTTGTGTAATTAATCCAGTGAGCACAGCAGTTAATAATTAAGTATTTCGTGTTGATTCCAGAGGACTCCTGAAATTTGTTGAGAAATGAAGACATTATTTTCTAGCACAATTTTGAAAGCCTGTACAGGGATAGCACCTGGATCTGATAGCTGGAGGAAGGAGCTTAGGGGGAACCAATGAGGGAGCGGCTCTTCATACAAGACTCCTAAGGGACACCAAATAAGGTGAGAGAATTTCCTTATGGGCTCTTGCATTTTAAGGAGATCGTTGTCATCCTCAGGTCAGTTTTGTCAACACCTGTCTAATTTGGTGTTCATGACTCTGGGAACAACGTGAAAAGGTGAAGCAGGGTTTTTGACTTTTGGGTTACATATTTAGAATGTTTAATGGAATGTTGACTTATGAATGACTAGTCAGTTGCAGCGGTGCTCTTTGCTCTGCCGGTAGCTTTCTTCACAGCTTGAATAAAATACTCAAAGATCCCTTGCCTGAGTCTTCTTTCAAATCCTAAAAGTGTGCTGCAGGTCAAGTTGTGTGTTGTAATGCTTGAAGATGGGAAATGGTGTATGAAGAAGAACTGTCTCTTCAAATCACAGTATCTGGATTGGAAGGTAATTAGATCTTGGAACCTCAGAACATTGCTGATAGGTCCTAGACAACCTCATCAGGCAGGAGACCCTCCCGTGAAGTTTCGTGATTATGGGTAATCTTTTTAGTAAATATTAGTTACATGGCATATCTTATATTACTATTTTTCCTATTATTTCTTTTTGTTTTCTGTTGATCTATTCATTGGGTATGTTTTATTTAGGAACCATAATTATGTAGGGGGATGATGTGTTAGGTTGCAATTCTAGAACTACTAATGGAATGTTGACTTATGAATGGGTAAGCAGTGCTCTCTCATTCAGCTTGAGTAAAATACTCAAATATCCTTGCCTAATTCTTTCATGAGGAGAAGGACCTGTCAGATGTGATTGCTGTGTCAGCTTGTTTTTCTATGGTGCCACTTCATTAGAAGTGTTAGAAGCGTGGATAGCATATTTTATGGAGCGAATCAATTTTCTCCTCTGGTAACCTCATTTGTATGTTGCAAACCTCCCCCTAAAAACTGTGAGGCATATTTACAAGAACTGACCCTGCAGCAACGATGCGTCAGATTTCTGGTGCCTGCCACAAATGCCCTAACGGCACCATAGATTGGCTGAATTTACAATACAGTGCTCCATGGCTCACTGATTCACGGATGCGTTGAAAATTCTGATGCATCTTTTGGTGCTAGAGTGACTCATTGTTGGAGTTGGTCGTAAGACTGACGCAACTCCAGCAATGCGTCAGAACACAGAGGCGAGTCCCATGTTAAAAACCCTGCGTCAATTCCTAAGCCTGGTTTGAGAAGGCATAAGGATGTTGATGCAGTTAAGTCGCAGAGTGACGCAGTGACAAGTTGTAAATTTCACTGCATCAGTTCTACATGGCTTTTAACGTGGGGATGTGTACACTACATTCCTATATACCTGGCGCAGGTATAATGTGATGCAGGCCTCTATAAGCTGATGCATTGAGCCCAATGCATCAGTTTGTAAATATGGAGCAGTGTGGAGCACTGATTGTGCCCGCCGCTGCGTCAAAACAATTATGCTGCGGAAGTGATAGCCGCCCCATTGTGTTTTTTCCATGGGCAGTTTCATTAGGAATTTGGGGCCAGATGTACAAACATTAGGAATACCATTTTCCTGATTTCAGGTTTCTCCTAATTGCAATTAGGAAATCGGTATTCCTAATGTATTCATTTTTGTATTCACAAATAGTGATTCTTAGTAGGTAACAACTCAACCAACCTCATGATTATTAATGATCCCAATTTACAACTCATTAGTAACTGACCCCATCACAGGGATGGAGCACTTTTGGGGTCATCAGACCACCATGTCTGTGATTGCTTTTTAAATAAAGCAATCTTTTTTTTTTAATGCAGCCCATTTCCCATAAAGGAAAATGGGATCTGTTTATAAAAAGATAATGAAATGTTTTTATAACATTTGCAAAGGAGAATGGGCCCAATGAGATCTCTTCCCATTTGCGAATGTTTTACCACAACTTTTAACCTGGTAATAAGGTATTACAATTTTGCGACCGGAATTAGTATAGTGTGCATTACTGTTTTGCACCTTGAATCGGGTCACAATACAGTAATGTACACTATACTAATTCGGTATTTGGAAGGTGCACCCTTAGCACGCTGCTCTCCAATAACAAGTCTCAAATGCAAATAGCAATTTGGAAACAATTTACCAAATTACATTTTGCCTTTTGTACATTTGAAAAGCATTTTTGCAAAAATGCTTTGTACATGTGACCCCTTTTATCCTTTCCTTACACTGTGCTTGCTACTTATTTTATAACCTCAGTGGCTTCCCCACACCAATGTATAATGCAGGGTGTCTGTGCCACAATGAGTCACTAGATGCTAAGTGCTCACACTGAAACTGTGTTGGTGTGGTTTCACAAGTTCCTTTTACTATTCCCTTCACGTTAATGTGCATATTGTTTTCTGGTCTTCATGTCTCTGAGACTTCATCATCCAAAAATGTATTTCGGGTGTCATAGACACACATAAAAAGGACAAACAGATTTAAAAAACAAATATACAAAATCTTTTAAAATAACAGAGTTTCAACAAGGAACTGCAGGTTTTAAATATGGAGGGACTGCAGAGCAAATAAATTATTCAGCAAGCATCTGAAAAAAAATCACAAGACAGCACAACATTTTTTATAATTGTACTTTCTCAATAAGGGTCCTAAAGACACATTGAAAAAAGCTTATAAAATTCGAAAAAGAAGGTAAAGTGCAACAAAGTTTGGGTGGAAACACCATCACAAGGACAAGAGCAAGTATAATAACAAGTCAAAATTGAACTAAGGGGAAGCATATTACACTCCGTATGGACCTAAATCTAACCAACAGAGTTTGGGCTAGATATATTTGGGCCAGTTAGCATTTTGAGATTCCGTAATTGCGAATCACAAGGATTCGCAATTAGGGAATCGCAAAATGCAATGCATGAAGGTGTATAGTACACCTTTTGTGATTCCTAGGGGGTCGCAAATGACCAACCGCATGAATATTAATGAGGCAGGTTGCGACTTGGGACCCCCTAGGAATCGCAAAAATCACGAGGATGGTGGCCTGCTGAGAACAGCAGATCACCATGTCTGTGATTGCTTTTAATTAAAGCAATCGTTTGTTTGTAATGCAGTCTGTTTTCCTTAAGGGAAAAGGAGATGCTTTACAAAAAGAAAAATGAAAAGTTTTCTTTTCATTCTTTAAGAGCAGGCAGTGGTCCGTGGAACCACTGCCTGCTCTTAAAAATGGTTTTACAAATATTCATAAAAAGGGGAAGGGGTCCCCTAGGGACCCCTTCCCATTCGCGAATGGGATACCACCTACTTGAAATAGGTGTAAAAAATGCAAATGTTTTGGGAACGCAATTGCAGTCACAAAACATTCATACATACGATGCAATTCGGTAATAGAAAGGGACGCCCTAAACACGCCCCTTCCTAATACCGAATGGCAAACCCATTTTGCGATTCAGTAACAGGTTACCGAATCGCAAAATTAGGTTTGCTTCATCGGAAAAGCAATTTTTGCTTCTACAAACGCATAAAGGCTTGATACATCTGGCCCTTCGTTACCAATGTCCTGATACCAATGTGAGATTGGGTTCAAGACCAGTACATGACTGTAAAATCACAGTTGTCTTTTGCAGTTCAGTGTTTTCTCTATTAAGACAGAAACACTCAAAAAAACTCTGCGTCCCAGTTTCGATTGTAAAGCAGGGTAGGTAACAGTGGGTTATGGGTGTATAAGGTGCAGCAGAGAAGCACTGCCTTCATGATCTTGCCTGTGAGTTGGTTAGAGGAAGGTATTTTGTTTAGTTGGATGTGTAGGTCATGGGCAGGTGAGTAAAAGGAGAAATCCCTTTGGGTGCAGTTATGCGCCCTCCCGGCGTCCCACACTGAGATATCCAGGTTCTAAAATCATGTGCCAGTCGGGTTACCCCAGATTCACGGATCAGCGGGGTGGATCCTTTTCAAAAACAGTTGGTCTTTCTTCGTTATGGAGGTTCTGCTCTCAAACACCGACATGCAACCCAACTTTTGTAAGTTAGGTTTAACCTAGGGCTACCAGGAAATAGAGAATCCTTTATTAAAAAATGAAACAATCCTTTATAATTTAAATGGTTCTAGGTCACATGGGGAGTCAGCCAGATGGAAATCCATAACATTCGGGTTCCAAATTTGTTATAATTCTTGAGATAGTTGAGGCCAAGTTCCCCATGAAAGAGGTAATGCAAAGCACAAGGATGTACAGATGGAAGGCGCATGCAAAAAAGAGCAGCTGATCTCGAAGCAGGTGAACCGGGTTCGAATCTCAGCAGGGACACTCAACATCCTGTGATTCTGGGCAAATCACTTAATCTCCCCGTGTCTAACAAAATTAGCGTTTCCATCTGTAACGCAGCTGGTGCTCATGCAAAGCGCTTTAAAAACATTCGGGTCGAGTTTACACTATATGAGAACTCCAAAATAAAAAAATGATCTTCAAATGATAGGATTGATGAATTAACATAGCCCCGAACACCTACCCTATGCATTATAGTTTTGCATGCATTGTGCAATTTACACATTTCTAACATAGCAACAATGGGCTTTCCTCCCTACTCGGTGGACAGTTTTCATAATGTGTCTGTTGACTGAATACATTTCTAGCGCTACAAAGAAACATTAGACTTCCAGGATATGAAAGCAATAAAACAAGTCCCAGATATGAAAAATTACTGACTTTCCCTAATGGGTTATTACCTGATTTTATATTACACAGATTGGCACTACCACAGCCACAGGACATAATTTGTGATTTAGAGACGTTGGTACTTAAATCCAAACCTGACATAAAATCAGTGAAAGATATTACTAACTTCTTCCGTGCCCTTGAGGTGTAGGCCAGTATCACTGCATCACCTGCATATCAAAGCACAGGAATACCAACCCCCTCAATCTTTGGGACATCAGTACACACTTCAGAAGATAAGAATAAATATTGTTTATGTATAAAATGAATAAAAGTGGAGCTAAAATACATCATGGCCGAACGCCCCCTTTCAAACCGAAAGGTTTTGTCAGTTTCCCATTTGGCCTAAACCTTGGCCAAGCCATCAGATTAAAATGTTAATGAACTCTGCTGTATACGTAGTGAAACAACTTCAACTGTAGATTGGTACTTCCGATTCAACAATATTAATATGACAGACAATAGGGAAACATATAGAGTCATAGTTGTAGCTATGAATCATCTGAAAAGGTGATACTGACTACTCGCATCTAATGTGGGTGCTTAGAATACTACGATTAATTCATTATCTTTATTACAGTTGATCACCTGCCAAAAATGTTTGGAGTTGGTTTAGCCGCTGTCACAGCTGCTCCCAATGCAATTGTTGGAGTTCCCTCTTTCTAATTTTCAAAGTAGATCTGTAAAGTGACTGGCATGCTGGAGCCTGTTCTCTAATTCCTAGTTTTCTAGCCAAGGCCTCGCGAAGTTGCCTAATAGCAGAGGAACAGGATGTGCCAACAGGGCTGTCTTAACAGCACTAAAGGCCCCCGGGCAAAGCAGTGCACTGGGCCCTGCCTACACAACCTCTCACAGGAATAAAAATGTGTAATAGAAAATCAGTGTTCAATTCTGGTCTGCATGGAGCCCTTATGCTCGGTGCCCCCCCTCCCCCGCCGGGTAACTGCCGAGCTTGCCAATGTGTTAAGATGGCACTGAGCACCAAACTAACCCAGGGCTACTGCCTACAAAGGGGCTTGTGCTCTTAACAGAAGAATGAAACAGTATATGACTCCATAACTTGATCAGGACTAATAGCAGCAAAGAAGGGTTAGAAAGATGCCACTAGTCTCAGACAGTTATGCTGAGGATCTGGCTGATGTGTAGAATATTGTTCCTTACAATATATTTCAAAAGACCACGTGATAGAAAAAACAACCGATAGTAGAAGCACAACCACGCCCAAAATAGGCAGGTAAAGTGGTAGTTGTGGAGTGGGCTGTTTCTTGTGCATTGACTAACTCCTGGCTCAGTATAAAATGACAGAATGATTCCCCTTGGCAAACTGTTCATATGCCAGGTGCTGGAATGTCACTGTGGTTGGACAACATGCACAAACACATGTACACATTCGTATTTCAGCATTATAATCACCACACATTATTATATTAGAAACATTCTTATGGGACAATAATGTGTCCACAATGTGGCACAAGAGTACAATGTTTGGATTATTTTGGTATTCAAAAACATTTTTATAGAAGTTAATTAAATAGAAATGAACTTCATACATACCCCTCACCAAAAATATTTGACATACATTTCTACTGAACTCAATGGGAGCAATTTTCGTGTTCAGAGAAAGCTTGATCCAAGTTGTGAGCTCTCTCTTTACTGGCCCTGAAGCTGAAGAAACAGCAGTCAGAGAAGCATAAAAAGCCATCATTAAACACAGGATTAGTGCACGCGTCTCCTAAATCAGGATCATATCAAAACGAGCAGTAAGCAGAAAATATAATCGTCACATCGCATTGAGCTCAATATCATGAGCTCCAAAGCATGGACGTTTTAAATAAAGAATACATTGTCAGTAATATATTGCACTGACATCCTTGAGGTATACGTCAAGATCTCAATAGCATCATCATATTAGTGTTCCCAGGTATACCCAACATGAAATACTGTGCTGCAACAATACTGGACTCAGCACAGGGACATTGGACATAAACCGGATATATCTGTTGAAGCTTTGTGGCCCTCTTTTCCTGACGAAGGCACTTTCCTGTGCCGAAACGCGCGTAGAAGATCACTGTCAAATATAAATTGTGCTACACCATTTTGTCCACAGAAACGATAACCTAACATAAATGATCATGAACAATGACTTTAAAAGTGCTTAATATGCATGAGATTGTACAATTGTAAACATGAATGGATCAGCATGATTCTCTCTGTTGCATTAATCTCAATAAAATAATGTTTGTACTTTTCGAAGAAACATAGTTATGTTGGTTCGTTCTTCCCTTTATTTGTCAATTGCATTATATCGACAGTAATATGAATGTTTTGTATATGTTGCCTAAAGTATTTACATTGACATACTCTAGCCCTGCCTTAAGGAACATTGCCTCTTAGCTGGGGGTATCTTTCTTCACATTATATTTAAACTCTAAAAAACACGGCAATTCTCCAGTTATAGTAGTTATAGTTACAGTTGTCTCAAGTAACTATAACTCATGCCCAAGGTAATTATAACTCGCGCCCTCGCCATGCACTGCTAATTTCCGCACATATTTAAACTTTCATGGCATCTTTTATGACATCATTGATTATATCACTGCAACATTTGCAATAAAACTGTTGATGATAAAACTGTACATGGGTGGGACGAGAGAGTTATTGTTACTTTACTGCATGCAAATAAGTATTGTCAGGAGGCTCTACTCTTGTTCAGTACGTAGATGATTTGTTACTAGCATCTCTTTCTCATCAACCCTGCCTGCAAGATACCATTACATTACTGACTCACCTAGCTGATCATGGCCATGACCTTTCTAAGGATAAATTACATTGCTGCCAGTTGAAAGAGCATTGATTAGACCATGATATTTCTCCCAGGGCAAGGCATATTTCTGCTGATAGAGGGAATGCACTGATGGCAGTTTCTTGAACAGTGGCTCAATCTCATATTCGTTCTTTCCTGGGAATGGCAGGTTACTGTCGTCAGTGGGTTCCATATTATGCTGCGTTTGCCAAACCTCAGTAGGGCCTTTTCAAATTGGCCATTTCTGACCCAGTCACTTGGACAGCAGAGGCAGAGAAATCTTTTATTGCATTGAAACACCAGTTTTAGCCCCTGCACCAACATTAGGTCTCATTGACTCTAATAACTTTTTACCCTCTATTGTCATGAGAAAGATTCCATTCCAATGGGAGTCTTGACACAGAAACATGGGGATTAGAACCACCCAGATGCTTACCATTCCACTATAATGGATCGTTTAGCTGTCTTTTTTCCATGATGCTTGAAAGCTGTTGCTGCTGTGGCTGAATTAGTGCAAGTGGCAGAAAATATTGTTCTTGGGGTTCCCTTACCAGAGTAAGTTCCTCATACTGTAGTGTCCTTATTACTGAAAAATAAAAGAACAGTACTACTGCTGGATTAGCCAAACATAAGTTGATTCATCATGCATGTTCCATCCTCATAATACTCTTTATTTCGTTGAAAAAAAAACATAAAAGAGATGCATAATACAAAATATAATGTCTGTCATAAATTTAAAATTAAGTTAAAAGCATGATCTGGATCATTTATAAGACAAGAGTACACAGTCAACAGACCAGGGGTTAGCCTTTATTAACCCCTAAAATGGATCCGCAGCACCCCCTCCCCCCTCCCCCCAGCGCCTTGAGAATCTCAATTATGAGTAGTTGGGCAATATAACCCATGATTGATTGAATTATTGATAAACGCAGCTGGGGAGAGGAGACTGAACTTCATTTATTCCTTTTTTTGTCCGGAAATTACAAAATCAGACATAGATGGCTGGTCCAATTGTGCAGGAACTTAGGCACACAGCACTGTAAAGAAGCATTCACGGCTCCTAAAGTACAATATTGAACTCCATTTTGTTTATGCTGTATCCCGTTTTTTAAGTTCTATATGGTGGGCACGAAAAGTCTTCTTAGGATCCAGTAACGGATGTAATATTGACAGATCTTTTTATTCTCTTTAAGCTAATGTTGTCCATTATTAAATGCTTTATAAAGAAAGCTGGCAAAGATATGCAAGAAATACAGTAAACCGTGATCAAGCAAATGCTAGCAATACAGAAGGAACAGGAAATAGAAGAAAAGAATGAAATAATGGTAATCTTTGCAATCAATGTAATTTTTAATGTATCAAATGGGGGATCGTGGAAGTAAACATTACAATACAGTGCTGCATTCTCTATTGCTTTTTTATTCTCTCTTTTAATAAATTGCTGAGTTGCTTTGCTATAGGAAAAATGTTAGACATGTTAGTGCTACATTCAGGGATGAAGGATGTGGTTTGGAACAATAGACTGGACAGCAACCTGCAGCGATATAGGAATCAAGTTGCGCAAGGAAGAGTGGGAGCTGACACTGGTGACAAATAACCACTGTACAGGTATTCTGAGAGACAATGGAACAACATTTCTGGGAAAATAGGAAGGAGAGGGTACTGGTCCGCAAAACAACTGATGTCCTAGAGCATAAGGTCATATGGGTTGAATTTCAGCAAAGTAACATGCATTTTTGAATTTCAGGCCAGTGAGATCGAGTTGGACCGTGGTCAAGGAAATGATTAGTTAACAATGAATTATTCATATCCAGAAAATGGAAAACATATTTTACTGCCACACTGATGTAGAGTTCCTTGTTCTTACCCCCTTCCGCGCTCATGACGAGCTGAGCTCGTCATGAGTTGCGCCGCTCGCATGCTCATGACGAGCTCAGCTCGTCATGTAACGCGGCTTTTTTTAAAACGCGGCACACAGCGGGAAAACCGCTAGCGGCGATGCGGTTGAATAACAAATAATAATCAATTTGAAGGGTGATGTGGACATGCACATCATGTATTTAGTAATGAAACAGAACTAGTGCCACATGTACTTGATGTTTATTAGCTGTGAAAACTCATGTTTTTTTTATTGAGTATTTGAGAATGTATAAAAATGTTAATGCTTGAGTAATTGAGAGAGCTCTTAGAGTGATTCTTACCAGAATGAACTCCAATGACCATTGCAGTTTTTATTAAAATACTTCATGCTGTTACCAGAGGACTCCTGAAATGTATTGAGAGAGGAAGATGTTGTTTTCTTCTACAGCAGTTGTGTTCTTTTATAATTACTGGTGGCTAGCAAAGTCTTAACTAAGTAGGCATAAGAAGCTTAGAGACAGTTTTTTTATACATGTAGTGCAGGCTTTTCATTTTATAAAGACATAGGGGTCTATTAGGATGGCGGACGGATCGCCACCGCCATGCAGTCGGTGGCGATCCGTCCGCCAACCTTGCCTGTCCGCCACCTATTTCCCCCCCTGCCATATTACAATGGTGGAGGGACCGTGGCGGATGGGAAGACCGTCAGCCGCTTTTCCGCCACAGTCGCCTTGCGACCGCGGCGGAAAAGCTCTAATATGGTGGCGGTGTCTATCAGACACTGCCAGCCATATTAGAATGTGCTGGAGGCTATGCCTTTCCGTGGCGGCAATGCCGCCACGAAAAGGCATACGGTCCTTGCTTTGGGGCCCGTTGCGGGCCCCCAAGGTGAAGGGGGGGTGGGCGGTGCACATGGGGGGTACTTTTGGTACCCCCCTGCGTTTCAAAATACAACATGGCAGGCACCGCCCAGTGCCTGTCATGTTGTGCTTTGAAACGCACAACATGCAATTTTAACACTGCGGCGCAGCACCGCCCGCCGCAATGTGGCGGGTGCATCCTAATTCCACGGACGGGACCTCCGGCCCTGTGGCGGACGGTCCCGTCCTCAGACAGGATGGCGGACGGACTTTGTCCGTCCGCCATCCTAATGGACCCCATAGTAAGTCATCTATGACAATAAAAATGCTCAACATCTCCCCAAACCACAATTACATAAACCATATGTTGTAAATTGGTCTTTACCAAATTTAAATTATGCTGGTGTCATTCAAGTAATTTCAGGAATTTTGTGTTACTCTTTTATGAAATTCTCAATATTATGCCATATTGCATAATTTTGCGGTGTTCGCAGTACAAATTTATAGCAAAAGCACAGGAACAACAGCTTTTGTTCACAGTGCTCTTAAATGCATCTTCACGCCAGAATTTGCCACAAGGATGCATTTGGCACTAATATATGGCTCGAAATGACAGAATTTTATTTTGTGCAATTTTGCCATAATTTCCAATGACGCAAAAGTAGATTATGCCAAATTTCTCACATACCTAATTTTAAAGTAAAAGTTTCCATATTTATTGATTTAACATCCACAGTGATACAGTGCAGGGCATTCTGAAACAAAGGGACTAGAGTTAGAGTTTGACAGATTGCCTAGTCCATCAAACCGTAGCAGATATCCTCATTTCCCAGAACCATTATTTCTCAGCAGCAGCAAGCCTCATCTATGCCTGTTGGAAAATTGTGCTCGCTGCTTGCTTGTATTATATCTGAATGTCTGTCTTTATACTTCCCTTGTAACATTTTTTTCTTTTTATGCACTGTAGATACACCACCAACCTGAAGCATTCTGACAGAAAAGGGAAAAAGGAGCCTGTGTCAGTAACAAATTCAAGAAATGTCCAAAAAGGTCTACATCGTAGTGGTTATGGTCGTCTCATTTTTGGTTAGCTGGCAAAGTTACAGCATACACAAAGCCAAATCGATAAGTACACGTTTTGTCACACCAACCGTCGAGGTGCCGATGGAACCACCACAGAAGAAGTATTCATTCCTTTTTGATGAGGCTCACAAGTGCGTGGGCCGCACACCATTCCTATTGCTGTTAATACCCTCCATACCAGAAGAAGCTGCCACCCGGGATGTAATTCGGAAGACGTGGGGTAACGAGACATTGATGCCTGGCGTTGACATCATGAGGATGTTTCTTCTTGGTGCTCCTCAACCACTGCCGTCTTTGCTGCTAAGCAGGTCTTGTTGAGGAATGAGAGCGCCACGTTCGGGGACATCATACAGCAGGACTTCATGGACACATACAACAACTTGACCTTGAAGACCACGATGGGCATGGAGTGGGTGGCCAACTATTGCCCCAATGCAACCTATGTCATGAAAATTGACTCCGACATGTTCTTCAATCCATTATTCCTGGTGAACCATCTTCTCCAGCCAAACCTTCCTGCTAAGAAGAACTACTTCACTGGCGATGTCATAAGGAGGGCCAGGCCTTTTCGTAACCAAAACTCAAAATGGTTTGTGTCAAGCGATGTCTACCCCAAAGATGTTTACCCCACATACTGCTCAGGAACAGGGTATGTGCTTTCAGGTGACCTGGCTGCAAAGATTTACCACATTGCTCCTGAAGTGACACCCATCAACATGGAGGATGTATTCATGGGATTGTGCTTAGAGAAACTGCAGATACAGATCACCAATTCCCCAAATTCTATCTTTAATATGAATCGAATAGGGTATGAGCGGTGCAAGTTTACCAAGTTGATCACAGTGCATCATTACACAAAGGAGGATATTGAACATCTCTGGCCAGATTTTGTGGATGCAATAAAGAGCTGCTGAACTTTGCACAAACAAAAAACAACTGGAGGATACTATTTTGGCCAAATATGAGACCTCAAAAAGCCATGCCAAGCTAAAGGAGTTAGAAGAATCTGCACGTAGGCTCTACATTTGGACATCAGCTGGTCAGATTGAAAATTGCACTTTCAATGAATTACTTATAGGTTAATGACTTATGCACTTTCAGGGAGATTAGACAACACAACAATATTGGATGGAAATCGTCAAATCAAACTGAACATTGGTATCTACTCAGAATGAATTTCAGCCGTCTTGGTCACGCCCTAATAGGGACAATCCAGCCTGAATCGCCAAGCAGTGCTGAATGAGTACACGGGCCCCCAAGATGTGTTTCAGCCATTCTGGGCTTCATCAATGAAGTGCATCAAGGAAGACTCTGTACATAAGTCATGGATGGAAATGCTTGAATTAATTTTAAACCCAGATAATTAATTACTCAGGGTTTATTTGATTCCATCATTTTTTATTCATTTTTATGGTTGGAGAAAGGATCCAATCATATCAATTAGCTCCTCCCTGAAAGGGGGAAGTTAAGAAAGAACTGATAAGCCATGTAGGCCATACTGAACAGGATCGCAAGCAAACCCAGACATATGTCAATTCTATTGCCGCATCTTGCCGCAATGTGGCATGAGCTTGAGAGATATGTGTTGACATACATGTGTCACTTAGGTTCACTCATTTAGGCAGCACACATAAGTGATGAATCGAAATGCTTGATCCTATCTAAATCGCTGGTAATGACTCAGAGACATGCCATTTCATAATCTAAATTCATCTGTGACATTACAGATAGGGACCAACTATACAAAATGTTCTTGGCCCCTTTCCTATGGCAACCACCCAACTCAATTGCTAGCCCACCTTCGCCTCTAAAAGGGATCACAAGCAATCCCTGGCATAATTCAGTTTTATTTGGGCTCACTGGTGATGTACAGCTTGAGCAACAGCAGCTAGTGACTTTCAAGGCTGTGGGGTATAAAACTTGTGGGTGAGTGTGACTCGGTGAGGGAAGCGAGTGATGCCACTGATGTTAGAGGGGTTCGAGAGGGGGGTCATTTTGAAGCTAATTTTGTTAAATAATATTGTGATAAAAACTATAAGGTTTATTAAGCAGTTCTGAAGGTGTAGTCTTAAAATATTTTAAATCCTGAAAGAGTGCCCCATACATTGCAGCATTAAATATTTTCCACAGTTAATGTAGAGTGCAAATTGTTCTGTGCCACAGTTAAGGTTTATGGGGCTAGATATCCAAAAATGGGAATAGTGCTTACCTAATTGCAATTTTTTGCGAATTGCAATTATGAAATCACTATTCCTATTGTATGAAAATCTTTTGAGTTTCATTACCCATCGCAAATTGCCCTACCTCATAAATATTAATGAGGTAGGTACCAATTTGAGACCCAATTGGATTCGCTATCATTACAGGGATGGTGGCCTGCTTGGGTCAGCAAACCACTATGTCTGTGATTGCTTTTATATAAGCAAATCTTTTTTATTTTTTTAACACAGCCTGTTTTTCTTGTAAGAAAATTTGAAGTTTCATTTTTTAAGTGAGGCAGTGGACCATTGCATGCTCTTAAAAAATATTTTTCCAACGGGTAAATTGCAAATGCTACTTGACTGAGTTTCAGTCGTAAAACATTCGTATATACCATTCCAATTCAGTATTAGGAAGGGACACCCTCAACACACCCCTTCCAAATAACGAATCGTAAAACCCAAATTGTGATTTGGTAGCAAGTTACCAAAAAGCAATTTGGATTTTGTACATCACAAAACGCATTTTTCCACTCACAAACATTTCAATGGCCGTTTGAGTGTGCAAAAATGCTTCATACATCCAGCCCTTAATTATCTTACAACGGCGGTTCTCCAGCAGGCATTGCCAAACTTTGCTTTAATCTGTGATAGGGATGGGACTTCATCCCTCAGACACCCTTGCAGCAGGCGGTGCCAGATGGCTACACATTATGCTTGAAAGTGCCATAAGGATCCTGCAGCATGGGTGTCAACAAAAGCGGTTTCCTCAGCCTGCATTGACAAACTTTGCTTTCCCCCATGACTGGGGTGAGACTATATCCCCCAGCCACCCTTGCAGCAAGCGGAGCCAGAGGACTATAGATCACAATTAAAATAGTCATAAGGATCCCACAGAGGGACGCACCCCGGCGTGTGCCTGGGTGAAGACTGGGCCAATGCTGGGCCCATCTTCAACCATCATCACATGGAAGAGACTGGGCTGTGCCACCCCTCATGGCAGGGGCTAGTAGTAGTATTGGTGAGTCTATATGTCAAGTTTGCTTTTTCTCCGCTGCCTTGGCTTGATCCTCTGTGCTCCCTGTGCACCTTAGTCAGGAATCATGGGTAAAAGGAAAGAGATGGGGGATAAGGACAGTGGCACTGCATAGACTCACTCGGGCACTTTGCTTGATTCATTTTTAGCCTGTGCTGTAGGTGTCATTGCTAAGGAAATTGACTTGGCAGAGAGGCGGTTGTCCCTCAATCAGGGTGTGGGTCTGAGTAACCCAATATCGAGTCTGGGACCTCATCTCCTCAAAGTCTCTGTTATTGGTTCCAGTAATTTTGACAGTTCGCCTCTTGTTGCTGCCACAGCTCAAGCCCTTCTCTTCTCCCCTGGTAGTCTATCAAAAAGCCTTCTGAACTGCGTTGTTCCTACAAACACTAATTTGTGCCGTCCCTGAGGTAGGAAGAAGAGTAGCAACTCCCATATTGTGGAACTCACTCCCCTCAGATATTAAATCTGCACCAACCCTCATTGGCTTCCGTAAGGCTTTGAAGACCTGGCTCTTCAATCAATAAGTTCATGTCCTGACTACTGTATTTTAGAGTATCTCACTGCGCCTAGACACCTTAGGGTAGTAGCTGCGCACTAAAAATCCCATAAATAAATAAATAAAATAAATAAATAAATAAAGAGGAAAACAAAAGAGGGGGTTGTATCTTTGTCAGCTTCAAAACATAGATCAGCTGTTCATTCCACAGACAATTTCTGCACTCTGGCAGGGCCCACTTCATTGCAATCAGAGGCGACACCCCCAATCACCTTACTGATTCCCCCGTCAGCACACGTGTCTCCTCCCTATGGCTAGACCTCATCCTTATCTCACTTACCAATAAAGTGGGTCTTTGTCCACTGTGTGGTATATAAATAAATAATACCGGATCTATTTTTGAATGAATGAATGAATAACAGATAGCTCAATAAAATAAGAGTCAAGATTCGAGGTAGTAGGAGTTTCTGCAGGTTTATTACAGCATAAGGACAGGATCAGGACAACCTGCATAGAACAGAGGTGACAGGGCCCAGCAGGACAACTGGGGCCCAGCAGCTGCCGGGGCTAGATCTGGGATGAGCGCGCTAACTTTTAATAACAATACATCAACTTATATACATAGCGCAAACACATAGCATTACATTGCAGTAGGCGTAACAGTGGGTGGAGCAGAAGGCGTGACGCGTAGCAGTCGCGAAAGATAACAGTAAAAAGAGGTGTAACTGGGAGTATACATAGACATGTGATGCAAACGTAACAGAATATGTCATGAAATGGGCGGAAACTTTGGAGGGGGCTACCTAAGGAGCCGGGACCTCTAACCTAATGGTGCGCGTAAATTGGCAATGACGTATCACTAGGAGAAGCTGGGGGCTATGAACTCTGTGCTAGGAGCAGAGACTAGAGTCTGGAGGGTCGGAGCGACATGTACCTAAACCCTATCTGGTATCTGATGTTTAGGGAACATGTTGATATAAACTAGAAGTCATGAGGGGAAAAGCTAACTTGACTCTAAGACTGGACCATGCATTATTCTACATGTAGTGCGTGATGAAGAATATTAAATGACCATTAAATACAGTATTTCTCTAACGTGGAGCCGCATAGGCTAGACAATGACGGAAACTATTGATGCAGTTCAGTAGCTTAGGAATGCAAAGAAGGAGGACTGAACTGATAGCTGGAACCATAACATACTTTTGGCAGACTCAGAGGCAGAGCCAAGCTGCACCGGGCACTGCGAGGCAGGAAGTAAGTGAAGGGTCGAGGATACAGGTGGGGGCTGTATCGCTCCTCAGCGAGGCTTTCAGGAGACAGGAGCTGAATCTGATGTCCGGGCCCTTTTGAGGCCTGGAAACGGGGACTTTATTATGGAATAACGTGCACACTGAGAAACGTGGCAACGTAGCTTTACATAGGCCTGATATTCGTAGTATTCACGAGGACTGGAAACTAGCATACCAGAGGTGGACACAACTGTAATTGCGTCATTAATCAGACATGGGGAATAACATATGCATATTGGTCATGCACACATAACGTATGATGGATGAGGCGTAGGGACACAGAACATGGCAAAATTTACTTTTCCACATTCCCTCCTTGTCACTACGTTTCCATCAGGAAACATCAATTTTCATGATACCATCTATCATTTCATACAGTACCATTTGCTCGTCTCGAATTGTCTTGGAACGGGATTTAGAACGGGGCTTGAGACTAGGAATACAAGAGGTAGCACACATGCTGCAAATCGCAGGGCCACATTGTATACAGAGGCAGCAGCTAAATATGATCGCTACTGCAATACCTAGAAAGGACAGGACTTTCCATCCCCAGGCGGAAATTATGTTCCAGAACCAACCAGACCATGTCCAGGTGCCTGGATCTTGGTGTAACAGATGGGCAATTTTATGGAGTCTGGTTATAGCTGAATAAACAGACGGCGCGTTATTTGGAATGAAAATGCAGCAACTAGATCCGATGACTCTACAGGCCCCGCCCCTATCGGCCAGTATGACGTCAAGGACGAGACGATTTTGCAAAACGACAAATCTCATAGCAGATTGTTCTTCGGTTAGGTTACCTAGAGCAGAGGCAGTCTCATTTACTACAGCTTCAAGGGTTCTTGTTAACCTACGGATCAGTTTACTATTCTGGACAGGTCCTACAAAGAAGAAGAAACCTTTATTGAAATCTGTATACTGTTCTAGAGTAGTTTCAGTATAATCGACAATTGGGGACTCCCTTCTATGTCTAATGTGTACTAGATGTGTGTTTCTGTGATAATCAGATGGAGCTAGGAAAACAGGTGGCAGTAGGAAAGCAATGTAACAGGTTCCCTCCCAATCGAGGGGCAGACGAACATATGCGGTTTGACCACAAATAAAATAAGAATGACGTGAAGCTTTGAAAACAGATTTCCCACTGTCACTGTACTGGATAACAGTAGTACATTCACTATGACCTACGTGTACGGAACCATAATTACGGACACATAATTCGCCTTTGACAGGTAGTACTGAAATAGCAGGTAAGTCTGGAGTAGTGTCAGACTGAACATTCAGGACCATGAAATTCGACGAATAATTACCTAAATTATATACTTCATTTTCTAGATCTAAACCTGTTCTGTGGGGGAAACCTTGCTTGTCTGGAAAACATGTACTGTTAAGAAAAGACATATCTGTTGAGGATGACGTTAACGTGGACCATGCTCCACACGAACCATTGTGTGAAAATGGATAAGGAAAGAGTGGCAGAACTCCCTTCGGTGTCTGAAAAGGGGGGAGTCGACCACACACCCAACAATTAGTGGCATTGCTGGTCTGGTGTGAGTAATGTAACATACGGATAAATGTGTTGTTGCGCATAGCGAGGCGGTATGAATATTCGTGAGGAGGCAGATCACTAAACGTGTGCTCTACTGTAGCATTAGCAGACATATTTACATGAGGAACTGGAAGATACAGATAGAACGCATAGCTGGTGCAGGAAATCATTATGCTGATGAATAATATGAAACTCAGAAAAACGATACATTGAATTGAACTTCGACTGACTCTCTCACTATGGGGGTCTATTTTATACATGTCAGAAACAGTCTAACCGTTTCACCTAGGGGAGGACTTATACAATCAAACTGACTGACTTATTTTACTAGACCTGAGCTTTAACTTATACTCCTGCTGCGGAGTTTTCTCTAACAAGGGAGGGGTTGTAATAATGTCTTTTGCGGGACAGTCCTTTAAAACAATGTTTTGGCAGTCTTTAGAATCTTGGGAATCCTTGGAAATGTTTTTAGAAACCGGTTTCAATCCATTGAAAAGTTTTACATGAGAAAGGTGGATCCATCCTTTTCTGCCTTCCAACTTGACGGCAGTACGGGTGGTCAAGAGGACCTGACGTGGCTCCTTCCAACGTGGTTCCAGCGGACTTGATCTGTCAAAATTTCTGATCATCACCAAGGAGCCTGGAACGATCTCGTGCGGTGCCACCTCGGTATTGTCTGGAAATGCGGCGGCAACCTGTGAACGACATGAGTTGAGGGCAGACATCAAGGAAGCTAGGTAATCTGTCAGCATATTACATGAAACATCGGTAATACTTCGGGGTCTAGGAGTACCCCACATGTTAGGGGGGCGGCCGAATACGACCTCATACGGGGACAGACCTGATCTGGAATGTGCGACCATGCGCATATAAAACAAAGCGACTGGCAGAGCTACTAACCAGTCCACACCTTTTTCTTTACAGACTTTGGCGATTCGAATTTTCAGAGTCTGATTATGTCTCTCTACGAGACCGGCTGCTTCAGGATGGCGTACACAATGGAACTTCCACTGGTACCCTAACAACAGGGAAACGTGCTTCATTAACTCTGAGGAGAATGGCTGACCGTTATCAGAATATACGACTCTAGGGAGTCCATACCTAGGGAAAAATTCACGAACCAACTGCTTGGCAGTGGTCGTGGCTGTGTAATCTGGGACTGGGTATGCTTCTGTCCACCTGGACAAAGCGCATACAACTACAAGGACATACTTGAAACCTCGACATCGCTCCATTTGAATATAATCCATCTGGAGGACCTCAAAAGGGTGGTCAGGGGGCTGGAAACCACCTTGTTCCACCGGGACACTTTTACCTGGATTAAACTGACAACATATCATACAGGTACGGACTTTCTGCTTGGCTGCAGCTCGTAAATGCTTGTTGAACCAAATGTTCTGGATACTGTCTAACATAGCTTTTTCTCCTAAATGTGCGGGACTATGTGCGGTATTGATAATGACTTGAACCATAGAGTCGGGGAGAAACCATGTGGCTCTACCCTTCGTTAACCATCCTTGATCTGTCTGGACCCCTCCTTGTTCAGACCATTTCTTGATTTCATCGGGGGTAGCATGTAACTGTATATCTATGACGTCTTGTGTAGGGTCCTTAACTGTCATGCATGTAATCGGATCTGGAGTATGTGTCATGTTAACTGGAATGTCTGGAGTCTGTGCTGTAAGCTTGGCTGTGCGGTCTGCTAGATCATTACCTTGGGAAATAATGTCTGTAACTTTCGTATGTGCTTTGCATTTCATGATAGCAATGGATGTCGGTAAATGTATGGCATCTAACAGGGCTTGAATAAGGAGACCATGCTGAATCTTGGTTCCATGAGAAGTCATGAAACCTCTCTCCTGCCAGAGCACTCCGAAGTCGTGTACAACTCCGAATGCGTAACGTGAATCTGTGTAAACATTAACTTTCAGGTTCTTGGCGTGTATACAGGCTTGTGTCAGAGCGACTAGCTCTGCTGCTTGAGCAGACAGGATATCAATACGGTGTGTTTCAATAACTTCGGTGTCAGTAGTCACTGCATACGCGGCGACTAGTTCTCCTGTACTAGTTCTCATACATGAACCATCCACATAAAGTGTCAGGTCGGGATCTGGTAACGGAATGTCTGTCAGGTCTTGTCTTGGCTTTGTCGTAATGTTGACTACTTCCACACAATCATGTGGGTCTGGATTTGAATTAACTGATGGTAACAGTGTAGCAGGATTCAGGACGTTGCAGCGTCTAATTTCTATGTGTGGCTGGAACAGTGTCAATTCATAACCTGTTAAACGTGCAATTGTCAAGTGCTGTGTTTGTGTTCGGTTTAAAAGAACTTCTACTGAATGTGGGACTTGTACTGTCAGGGAATGCCCTAAAACTATGGAATCACTTTGTCTGATTGCTAGTGCTGTGGCTGCAACTGACTTGAGGCACGCAGGCAACGCCTGGGCGACTGGATCTAATGTGCTCGAAAAATAAGCACAGGGCTTGTATTGTCCTGCTTGATCTTGTGTGAGAACAGATAATGCTGTACCTTCGCGTTCAGTAACGAAAAGTGTAAAAGGCTTACTGTAGTTCGGTGTAGCTAGAACTGGAGCTTGACATAGGGCTTTCTTTAACTCGTTGAAACTAAGTGTATGGTCAGATGTCCAAGGGAGGACAGTCGATACGGCTGCCTCCTGTGTCGTTAACTGTATCAGTGGCTTGGCTAGAAATGCATACTGGGGAATCCATTGTCTACAATAAGAAGTAAGGCCGATAAAGGCACGTACCTCCTTCTGGGTTCTGGGCTGGGGAAGACTCGCTATTAACTGGATACGGTCGGGTGTCAACTGCCTACCCCTCTTGGACAGTAAGTGTCCTAAGTATACCACTTGCTGGACACAGAATTGAAGCTTCGAAGGTGACACCTTGTGCCCCATCTCGGCAAGGAAATACAAAACTGTCAGTGACGCTCGCTCGCAGTCACGTTCAGAACGGGCTGTGATCAGTAGATCGTCGACATACTGGAGCAGGGCAGTGTCAGTTGGCATGTGAATGTTGTCTAGTTGTCTCTTGAGTGCTTGACTGTAAATACTAGGACTTTCTGTGAAACCTTGAGGAGCGCGTGTAAACATATAGCTCCTTCCATTTAAACAAAATCCGAAAAGAAACTGACTGTCTGGATGAATTGGAACACTAAAAAATGCATTCTTAAGGTCTATGACAGTGAAAAACATGGCTTCGGAATCAATAGCAGTTAACAGGGAAGAAATATCTGGGACAACTGGGTACTGAGGAATAATACATTTATTAAGCTCTCGTAAATCAATCACTAATCGATATACTGGGGGTGCATTTGGATCAGTACGTTTCATGACTGGAATGATCGGAGAATTGCATACATTGGAGTCAGTTTCTACAACTACTCCTTGAGCCATGAGCTCGTCAATAATTTTGGATAAGGCTGCTACAGCCTCAGATGGCAATCTGTACTGTCTGATTCGGGGTAACACTACACCTGGCTTGAGAGTCACACGATGGGGTGTGATTTGCATGTAACCTACATCAGTTGGACCTTGCGCCCATAAGTGCTGTGGAACATTAGACAATCTTGAATCAAAATCTCGTAATACATAGTGACCCTTAAAGTCACGTAAGAACAATCGTATTCCCTCTGGGGAACAGCAAATAACTGCACCTAATTCTTTCAGTGTCTTAATGCCTAATAGGTTTTCTGGACATGACTTAGTAAGTAACAGATCAGTAGTACGGGACAATGGACCTACTTCTAGAGTGACTGGCTTTGATATCTCATTAACTATTGGCTTTCCTGAAAATCCAAGGGAAACATTTCTTGAGCCTGAGAGCGGAGCCCCTGGAACTTCGGCATGACTAATTGTGGTCCTACTTGCCCCTGTATCGATCAAAAACTTTCTGTCTTTCCCTAATACCTGACTGTGAACATAGGGACCTTCTTGATCTACAGGTATCTCGATGAGAGGCAAGCCTACCTCCCTCTCTAGGCTGTTTCATGAATATGGCTGGTACTCTGGATACTCTGTCTGTGCATACTGGTACATCTGCGATGTAACGTGCTGTGTTGCAGCAATAGGCTGCGGTGCGGTAACTGTCTGTTGTGCATTCTGTGACTGAGGAATCTGTGAAACTTGTTCTTGTCTAGGCGGACGTGGTCTTTCTTTAGTCTTACCAGTAGCTATGTTATGTTTCAGAACTGCACACTCGTTTATAAAATGACCTGGCTGTTTACAATAATTGCAGTTCCCTTTAACGGGAGCTGCAGGATGACTGGCTTGATTCGGACCCCTCTTCTGACTGTCTTGAGGAACAGATTGTGCAACTAGCACTTTCATTTTTGTGTCTTTCATACGTTTTCTTTCGTGTTCTTGCTCTTCTCTGATTCTATTCTGGTGATACTGGAGCATCTGGAGCATCTGGGACGGAGTATTTGCTTGCCAGGTGCTTTCGACTTTCAAAACTCGATTTTTAATTTGTGGGCTTGAATTCTCGACTAATTTGGTAACGAAAAGGTGAGGGTATGACTCACTACTTGTCTTGAGACCACTGTTGATACTGAAACATTTCTCAAATCTAGAATAAAAATCACTAATATCTTCATCTTGTTTCTGTTTACAGGCTGAGATTGCATCCCAGTCTTCTTTTCTCGTTGTCAATAATCTGGGTAAAACTTGAATCAGTAATTCTGGTAATTCTTTACATTTATCTCCAAGACCGGTACCTGGTACTCGTGCCTTGTCTTCAGCTTCTAGAGCTGCCCAATCGATCTTTTTCTCTCCCACCTCCCATTCCTTTTCCTTTAACTTTTCATACACCCCTGCGGGTAACAGGACCTTTAACATTTTAATGATATCTGGGTAAGTGTATTCTCCCATACGGAGCATGTCTTTTAATTCTCTATGGAACCCTGCTGGATCTTTGTCATGACAGGGAATTAATTTCTTCATTTCAAGAAGTTCCATCTTTGATATTGGAGTGTATACAAACACTCGTTGCATTACGCCACCCGCCCCTTGGACTGGGTGGACTTCTCGTAACGGATTCTGTCTGTCTATGTAGAATGATTTACTTTCTGGGGGTGAGACATGAACAAAATGCGGGTTCAGAAACGTTCTATATTTGTGACGCTGTTCTAGAATGACACTAATTAAATCGGTACCTAGACCTCTCCATCTATACTGGAGTAACTCGTTCAGGACATCGTGTAACGGACCTGGATCAGAGTGCTGACCCTCATACAGAGTAATGAGGTGCTGGATCATATACATACCCACCAGTCGTTGCTCGGCTGGGGGCAGTTTCAGAAACATTTGTGCCACTATTTCGTCTGGAAAAGTGGTAGAATCAGTAATCCATCGGACTGCTGATCGGGCTAGTTCTTGTTCATGCATAGTACTTAATTCACTATAACCGATTCGTGATTTCAGAATGTGGTCGGTAGCTTGGAATACTTGTTCTAGGGAACCTTGTTCTGGCGCTGAATGATGAAAAATAGACTTGGGTCGATCTGGAAATCTGGATTTTCCTACATACGCTATTCTGGCGGGATTCTCGTTCTCTTCCTCTTCAGGATCAGAGATACTTTCTTTCTCGCTTACTTGTGCTGCTTTACGCTGTTCGTGTATCTTTATTATTTCTTTACGGATTTTCTTGTACATACTCTCCATAGCACCGACGGTCTTGTGCTTACCCTCGGCTATATTATCACTCCACCTTGTCAGGATTCTCATTTCGGCGGGATCTTTAGACGGATAATCTTGTTCTCTTATTAGACAATTGATCAGGAACTTTAATATCATGAGCTGAATCTCGGCTTTCCTTTGAGACATGGCATCACTAATACTTTCTGGATCATCCCCTGTACGGATGAAACGATATATTCTGTCTAGATATTCTTTCATGTTCGGCAAGGTGACTAGATACTCGGTCACTCTCCTTACACGTAAGGAATATAAAACCATATTATATTCGCCTGGAACTGGATCATAGACACATTCGTTAAGGGTTTGCCTGATTTCTGTAACAGACTGATGTTTAGGCATGCGCTGTAACGCTTGAGCATGTAATTCGAGTAATGTTAAACGCTTGTGTGGCGGCGGGGTTTGAGGAAGACCTCCTCCTGCGGCCCCTAGACTAGAATCGTCTACTGACATTCTTCGTCCTGGCAGGGTCGGTAATTGTAACGTGGGCTGGACTTGTATGGCGGACTGGGCCGGGGGAGCTGTTAAGGGCACCCCGGTGTCTGAAGGAGCAGGAAGTGCCTGATTTACAGGGACTGGCGGAGCGCGAACAGGATTTGCATATTCTGGAACTGTGTCGTCCAGATAGGACGAAATAAAAATATCAGCTGCGGTCGGTTTGTGACGTAGCTTGGTCGGAACTAATGGTGGCGGGAAATTACTGGATGCCTCTGGGGTCGCTTTTGGCACACCTTCGGCAAGAAGAGGATACATACCCTTAATGAGGGCATGCCTCTGTCTGTCTGACTGTTCGGCTTTGACTTGTTCACCTATCTCGATTAATTCTCTTTCTTGGGCTCGTTCCTGGGATTCTCTACTTAACTCTGACTTTCTGACTTCCTTTTCCGTTCTTCTATGCGCTTCCTTGCGCCATAACTCGATGGCATCTTTCTGTGACTGTCTGGCTTTCTTTTTCCATAATGCTTCTTCTACTCGCATGATACATTCGGCATCCCATGTACCCGATACGGGCCATCTATACTTTTCTTCTAACTGTTTGGTATACTCTACCCATAAATCTAGATACATTATGGCGCTTATGCCATGTTTCTGATACATAAAGTGACCTGGACTGTCCCTAGGTGGGACAGGAACCGCTTCCTCTAACAGACCCTTTCTAGTTTTTATCTGACGTAACTTGGAAAATATAGGCATGACTGGACTGTAATCTGGACACAATACAATACACAATAAAAACACGAAATCACATCACACTCATACCACAACATTAAAATACATAAAGAACATTATAAATAACAGTTCGAACAGAATATTACCTGAAATACTGAGAACAGAAACAGAACAGAATTTCTCGAGAACGGAACAGACTAGAGTTACTGGATGCACTGCTGTAACAGTACGGAACATACCGGTCCCATAAAGGAACGCATCAAGACCCGTATCCACCTAGGTGAACACTTCGTTTGTGAGTCTGGGCACCACCAACCCACGGACCAGGAGTCAATTTAGATTGGTCCTGTCTAGATACTACCCCAGCAATGGTACTCACCGGGCAGCACGGAACGGAAGGCCTCGGACTGGACTGGACGACGGACGACGAACTTCGGACTTCAGTTACAGGTGGGCCTCCGGATACCTCGGACCTTGGACTCTCGGCTTGGGCTCTGGTCGGGACTCGCCGCGTTCCTCCACCGTCTCGTTTGGATGCTGGACCGCCTCCTCCGTCTCCTCCGTGGGCCTGAGGGATACTTGGAGCAGAAATATCTGCCAGTGCACGGTATGGTTCCGTCACGACTGCAGAGGGTCAGGGGGTCGGCGTGGCTTCACCGACGCGTGGGGAAAGGGCAAGTCCCTGTTCGGGCGCCATTATGTGGTATATAAATAAATAATACCGGATCTATTTTTGAATGAATGAATGAATAACAGATAGCTCAATAAAATAAGAGTCAAGATTCGAGGTAGTAGGAGTTTCTGCAGGTTTATTACAGCATAAGGACAGGATCAGGACAACCTGCATAGAACAGAGGTGACAGGGCCCAGCAGGACAACTGGGGCCCAGCAGCTGCCGGGGCTAGATCTGGGATGAGCGCGCTAACTTTTAATAACAATACATCAACTTATATACATAGCGCAAACACATAGCATTACATTGCAGTAGGCGTAACAGTGGGTGGAGCAGAAGGCGTGACGCGTAGCAGTCGCGAAAGATAACAGTAAAAAGAGGTGTAACTGGGAGTATACATAGACATGTGATGCAAACGTAACAGAATATGTCATGAAATGGGCGGAAACTTTGGAGGGGGCTACCTAAGGAGCCGGGACCTCTAACCTAATGGTGCGCGTAAATTGGCAATGACGTATCACTAGGAGAAGCTGGGGGCTATGAACTCTGTGCTAGGAGCAGAGACTAGAGTCTGGAGGGTCGGAGCGACATGTACCTAAACCCTATCTGGTATCTGATGTTTAGGGAACATGTTGATATAAACTAGAAGTCATGAGGGGAAAAGCTAACTTGACTCTAAGACTGGACCATGCATTATTCTACATGTAGTGCGTGATGAAGAATATTAAATGACCATTAAATACAGTATTTCTCTAACGTGGAGCCGCATAGGCTAGACAATGACGGAAACTATTGATGCAGTTCAGTAGCTTAGGAATGCAAAGAAGGAGGACTGAACTGATAGCTGGAACCATAACATACTTTTGGCAGACTCAGAGGCAGAGCCAAGCTGCACCGGGCACTGCGAGGCAGGAAGTAAGTGAAGGGTCGAGGATACAGGTGGGGGCTGTATCGCTCCTCAGCGAGGCTTTCAGGAGACAGGAGCTGAATCTGATGTCCGGGCCCTTTTGAGGCCTGGAAACGGGGACTTTATTATGGAATAACGTGCACACTGAGAAACGTGGCAACGTAGCTTTACATAGGCCTGATATTCGTAGTATTCACGAGGACTGGAAACTAGCATACCAGAGGTGGACACAACTGTAATTGCGTCATTAATCAGACATGGGGAATAACATATGCATATTGGTCATGCACACATAACGTATGATGGATGAGGCGTAGGGACACAGAACATGGCAAAATTTACTTTTCCACAACTGTTGTATTGGTGTAGGGGATGGCATCTGCAAATCTGTTGTCATATTGGTTGGGGCTGGTTGAGGTTTTGAAGCTACCTGAGGCTGCTAGGATCCCTTGGTTGAAGTCTATAAAAAGTTGCCTAAAGCTGGGATGTGAGGCTCTGTGGACCACCCATGAAATCGCACTCGAGATCTCGAAGTCGACCCTTAAGGGTTTACATCGGCGCTTTGTAGATACTGTTCTCAATAGGAATGGGAGGTTGGGTTCTCACACTACTGCTTTCCTTGAGTTTAAAGATGGTTACTTCTTTTATGTTGATTCGGATGAGATTGAGTCCCCTCTCGCCAAAGCACTTTATATAAAATTTTGGTTTGGGTGTTTTCCGATCAGGGCCGAACTGGCCGTAGCGGGCACCGGACATTTCCTCGATGGGATGCCAGTGTGGGGGCCAGTTTTGAATCAATGGGGGGGCACTTTTGTTACCAGGGGCCAGCCCCTTGTAACAAACATAGTGCAGTGTCCCTCCACCCCTTCCCCGCCATGCGGCCAGTCCGACTGAATTGCCAGGGCCAGTTTCCGTTTCCCGTCGGCCCTGTTCCAATTCGTTCAGTCACAGCGAAATGGCAGCACATCTCTGTTGATCAAGATGTATCATGTCCTTTTTACCCTTTGGTCACAGAATTAATTGACTATATTGCTATTTTTTGTACAGGTTATCATGAATATAGGAAGAAGTGGATTTTGCCGCTTTGTTGTAACTTAGGGATTAGAGGTATGAGATCTGCAATCAGGATTTTAAGAACAAATGCCTGTGGGCTGGTTGTATTCGCTGTTCCCATTTTCTGTTAAATACGTGGAGGACTAGACAAAAGAAGTTGGCCTCTTGAAGAATGTCGCTCTAAAAATTGATTTTTATATGTATTTTAACTGATTTTCATTGGTCAAAAATTTTAAAACTATGAATGTAACTATTTATATTTATTTATATTTTGCCATTGAATGAATTGTATGTGTTTTAAATAATTCAAATCACCTGATCTTAATGGGTGTTTATTGTATTGATATTTTCTTTATATTTTTTTTACTATGTGATTTTATGGCAATTTTGCTGAATAAAGACTTATGATGATGATTAATTATTTTACATGCACATATGGCTGTCTCTGCACTTTATCTGGATGACTGTCATACTTCGATCCTCAGTTTTATTGGTAAAATGTCTACAAAGACATAATACCTGCACCTAATATATTGTCTGTAGCAAGTACACTGTCATCTCATCTCAAATCTATCTGTATACCAAAATGTAGGAGGAAAATCCAAACGCATGCCTGATGCCCCGCCTGCCAGAGTTTTGAATATTAAAGTAGCATGAAAAGCAGGGCCGGACTGGGAACCAAAACTGGCCCTGTCAAAGAGCTCGGCCGGCCCCCCTGAGAGCCTCCGAGCTATTTGCCAGGGCCGGTTTCGGCCTATTTTGTTACAGGGACCAATTTTGAAGCTATGCTGCAAAAGCAGCCCTGTAACAAAACGTCAAAAAAGGTTTCGGAGGCACCCTAGTACTTGGAAAAGGGATGGGTATAGATACTAAAACAAAAACAAAGTTCCCTTCTCCTTCTACTCTGAGAACAAGAGGATTAGATCCTCTAATTAGATTGGTTAGTTTGATTAAGCAAGGCCATACACTAAAATGTAATAAGACAAATGTTACCAGGTTGCTAAATTTACAGACAAATATATAAAATCATACATAGAATAATACATTTCCAATTAAACATATAAATTCAAAGGAATGTATTATCAATGATATTTTATTAAAAAAATATTTATACAATTAATATTGACAAAGTTAAAAAACATATTAAAATCATATACTCATCATATATCTTTCAAAAGGAATATAATGTGTACAATGAATACACGAGGAACAACTGTCGACGCAGAGTTTTGGTGCTAGGGCGGATCGTCACCTTCTTCAGGACAATAGTTCAGTTTTTAAAAATCTGAATAGAATATAAAAAACTTTGTTAGATAAAAGATTCTGGAACAAAAACAGCACCCAGGGGCCCAAGATCGGCCCACACCCTAGCGGCCCACCAGGGAAACGCCCGGTGCCCACTACAGTCATTCCGACCTTGATGAAAAGCACTACATTTCATAGAATTATAAGATAGAGGTGGGCTTGAGCCAGATGCCTACTTCTTACTCCTTTACCCCAAAATGAGCTTAAGCTGTGCGTGATTTCAGTTTGCCAGCCATGCTTTATACCCTTGTGCCAAGAATTAAAAGGTACTTTGATGTAAAATAGGAAAAAGAGATGCCCATCTAGTGGCTGAATTGCACAAAGTGAAACAAGAAAACGTGGGGTAATCTCTGCTTCCCTGCTTGACCAATATTGTGTGATCTTAGGCAAATGTTTTATTTTACTGAGCATTCTTTTACTTCGTTATCACATGAGAGCACCTTCAATTTCATTACATGGGGTTTGGCCGAGATGGCTACCATCTAAGATGCCTCTTCTGCCCCACCACCCTCCGGTCAAAAATAACACCATAATGGCAAGGAGAACGGGGGACAGAAATGCTGCAACTGAGGTGTGAAGGCCCCCTGCACTGCAGGACTCATCCTCAGGACCTGTAGGGCCTGCGTAGCTACCTGTTGAGACAAGCATGCCCTCTCCCAACCATGGTATCTACGAGGAGAGTCACCGAGTGGTAGGCCTGTTGGTGCGAATGAGGGCAGTCCCTTGAGTGGTCCCCTTAGGCCCTGAGGATCAGCCACCAGGCAGCCTGCTCGGTCAAGCAAGGTATGGTGACATCCTTGAGTGTAGACGGAACACGCAGTGGGTCAGGCTGCTGAAATCTGAGGCCTGTGCTGTCGGCACCGCTGACCACTGCACTCAAAACATCCTACCAGCCAACAGAGACAGTAATCATATGTCTACTTCCAATTGTCTCTTCCAACAATTGCTATCCATCAGTAATCCAGTACTAGCAGCATGTCTCAAAACAACAGTCTCTGTGAGGTGGCGTCTAGCTAGATGATTAGGTCCTGGATTTGATCAACAGATATACCTTTTGGATACTCAATACACTAATTCACATCATTATTGTTCATGTCGCTGGTCATTTAAAGTTTTTAACGGTCATTAGCCCTGAGGAAGTACGTGGCTTATACCTTAGAGGACGAAATACGTGTTGGCGGCTAGACCTTTGCTTTGAAGAAGTGCTACAAAATAAAAAGAAGATTGAGGAGATCAACTTGTCTTTGAGGACTTTTTATTGTGAATATTAGCTCAGGATATACTGCTTGTTTGGTTTAATGGTATGGTTTTCCACACCATCTGGTGAACGGTGGATGGCCGTTACCTTATCATTTGAGCTATAATTACGTGGATTCATCTTACTGCTTCACAACTGTGCGCAATTGTCACCCGGCCATCCTTTCTTTTGTACAATATTACTATTTTTCCACGTGGGACATTTGTGCCTGTTTACGAGGTGGGTGATATCGTTTTATTTCCAGTGCCTCCAACTCTTGCCTTCTGTTGGTCGGCCACTTTTTCAAACGCTCACATGCAGCGCAGCCAACGCGCTCACTCTCACCTTTGTCAATTCGGATTCTTCAAGCCTGGAAGTTCCGACATCTACCCCTGCATCTTTCTTCTTCACCCGACGTCGCCGCAACACGAAAGAAGTCCCACTTGGCATTGTGGGAGGCATTGTGACGTCACACGCACGGCGGCCATCTTGGGTGAGCCTTGAAGAGGATTTTCCCCCGACTCCAACGGCTTTTCCTGCGACGCTACAGTCGGAGATTCAAACTGCAAATTTTGGCAGTTTCGCCCTCATTACAACTTTCTTTTTGCTGAATTATTGTGTGCGACGTTAAGATCCTTGATTCGCACACCTGTTCACCTATTTTCATTGTGCAAGTGAGTCTTATGTATCCTGTTGTGACACCTATTCTACAGGGACTTACACACCAATTTACTTATCTTCTACATTTATCTTACATCATTTTGAAACCTTATTTCTTCGGTGATTCACACACCATTTCCATACTTTTTGTGATATATATATACATATTGTTTCTTCTTGCCGTTTTATTTATTTTGTTCACTATGGCAAGCAGTCAAGGTGTGATTCAACCTGCACCTTTCTTACAAAAGCCAGGCAAACCTGATTTAAAGTGGACAGAATGGCTAAGAGACTTTGAGAACTGCCTTACTGCCATTGACGCTGATGCTTACTCTCCTTAAAGAAAATTAGTTTTACTGATTAATCATCTTGGCATGTCTGGCCACAGGGTTTTTGGCAACCTTCCACGTATTCCTGCCCCTACATCTGAAGATACTGTTTGGAATGTTTTTATTGAAGCTAAGCTGCATATGGGGAAGCAATATTCTGATTCCTCAAGTGTCCTCTTGGAGAGGTTAAATTTTGCTATGTGTAAGCAATCTTTGGTAGAATCCGTAGATGAATATGTGGCAACTTTAGAGTTTCAGCTGAGAAATGTGAGTTTCTCAGCTGAAATGTTGATACATATATAAGAGATCAATTTGTTATCTATTGCTACTCCAAAAAGATCCAGGAGCGTCTGCTCACTTCTCGTAATCCCACTTTAGCTGAGACGATTGACATTGCCATAAGCATTGCGAGGTTGATTGTTACATCTAAAGTTTTGTCCAGTCATTCAAACCAACCCACGGTTCTCCCCACACAATCCACCATACATCCTGCTACTGTGAACTTGGTTTCTGATGAGAATACTGTTTCTGCCTTAAACTCTAAGCAATTTTCTGAGAAAAGGTTTTCCAATGAACAATCTTTTAGGGGTCAATTGGTTAGTTTCCATTTTGGTCCCAGGACATACATAGGAAATAATCCTAACTGTCCAGTTGTAGGTAAGAAATGTGTTAAATGCCGCAAATTTGTCCATTTTCAAGCTGTGTGCAGGGGAGGCAAGAACGCAGTTTGTTTCCCAATTTCAAAATATAGTAGTGTGATAGGCTCGAGAGAAATGGGCAATAAGCGGGTCTTGGTTAGAACAGGTTTTATTGTATCATACAGATGATCAGTACACGTTTTCCTTAGAGGCACAGTCCGACCTGGAGATCGACTTCTAGTGGACCTCCTAGGGTGAAGCTTGGTTGGGTCGAGTCGGCGATAGCCTTCAGGACTCCGTCGGGGCGTTACTTCCTCCGTGTCCGTCTTGACTCTCGGGACAAACAGACAAAGATAACGTCTCGTGAGAGTGGTGTTCGTAAGTGTACAGGTGATGGGGAAAAGTGTGAGGAAGCAATAACCCGTGCAACACTCTTTTTTCTACTCCGCTCTGCACCTCAACACTCTTCCCCCACGACTCAACTTTGCTCCGGGTGAACAAGCGCACCTGGCTCTGGCGTTCTTCCGCATAAGACGTCTCCGCCTCATCGCACAGACCCGCCCATTCCTCAGCTGTCTCAAAATTAAAGGGCCAGTGTATCGCCTCGTCCTTCTGGGCGCTGGGTCCGGTATCGACGGGCTGTGAAGAGTAGAAGAGGGGGGCTGAAGGTGGTAAGACCCCCTGCAATGTCCCGTGGTCATGAACAGGAGTATACGGCGAGCCTACGCCGTTACAAGTAGTTACTGTTGATGTTCCTGAACCCATACTACATTTTGATGAACCCATTAAAGGACCGTTAGTTGACATTTCAATCGATGGTAAATCCATTTTAGCTATGGCTGACTCAGGAGCTCCTGTCACTATTTTTGCAGATCGCACATTTTACAACTAATGGCCTAGGGCCAGATGTAGGTAATTCATATTTACCACTTCTTAAATACCGAATTTTACCGATTCGGTATTTAAGAAGTGGTAAATATGAAGGGGGGAGATGTAGGTATTTCCAGATGTGGAAATACCGAATCGTTAAGATTCGGTATTTACCGAATCTGGAAATACCAAATCGGTATTTCCTATTGATTCCTATGGGCTGTGAAGCCCATAGGAATCAATGGGCAATACCGATTCTGTAATTACAGAATCGGTAAATACCGATTTTAGCAAGGGTGCAGGGGGTGTCACTTTGACACCCTCTGGCACCCCAAAAATAGGCATGTGCGCCATGTGGCACACAGACATGCCCTAAGGGCATGTCTGTCTGTCACATGGCTAGGTGTGCATGCACACATGTGCATGCACACCTGATTTCGGTATTATAACACCCAATTGGATTGGGTGTTAAAATACCGAATTTGTAGGGCCTTTGGGACTCAGAAGAGTCCCACCTACATCTGAGATTTACCGAATTGGTAAAAATACTGATTCGGTATTTTACAGAATCGGTAAATTTACAGAATCGGTAAATTTACCGATTCTGTAAAATTGTGCTCCTACATGCCAAATCTGAAATACCGGTCGGTAACGGCCGAAAATACCGATTTTTGGCCGTTACCGACCGACCTACATCTGACCCCTAGTGACTTACGGCTTCTGACTCCTGATATCAGTCCCAAAGCTTTTGGAGAATAAGATATCGATCTATTTGGTTATTTTTGGGATAACGTGGAGTGTCTAGGCAGATCTGATAAAACCAACATTTATGTTGCACTTAAAGGGACATCATAGGATGGAAATACCTTGCTCTCCTAGGCATCATATTATGTCCTGGGCAAGATCCTTCCATTATTTTGGGTGACCTTCCTACTAAAGTTCTATCCGTTGATCAATTTGACTCGACTATTGATAATTTAGTACAATCATTTCCTGATGTGTTCAAGAATCCCGTGGGTTCTGTTAAAGGTTATGAACATTCTATCATGCTTAAAAAGAATGTTGTTGCAATTGTACATAAGGTTAGACCTGTACCTCTCAGTGTCAGAGATGATTTAAAATTGCTACTATCAAATCTTCAATCCGAAGGCATTATTTCTCCAATTGATGCCTCAGAGTGGGTTTCTCCAGTGGTTTTAAGGAGGATGTGGACTGGCGATCTCAGGTTATGTGTAGACTTGAGATCTCTTAACCAGAATATTCTCGTTGATTGCCACCGGTTACTTCGTATTCATGAAATGCTCGCCAATATCGGGAAATCCACGTTTTTCTCTACAATTGACCTACATTCCGCATACCACCAGATCCAGCTTTCGCGAGTTGTCAAGCGCTCACTGCTTTTGTGACTCCTTTTGGTGCCTTTAAATATTTTGGGCTACCCTTTGGCTTTGCTTCAGCCGCAAGCATTTTACAAAAGCTCATGGACAATCTTTTTGGTAGTCTTCCACAAGTACAAGCATTTCAAGACAACATTCTAATCCACATGGAAACCGAGGAAGAACACTTGCAAGTTCTAAAGAAAGTACTTAACATTCTACAAAAAAAAGTATGACAGTTAAAGCTAACAAATGCAAACCACTCATTAGTCAGGTTGAGTACCTTGAACATATGATTTCAAGCGAAGGTATTTAACCAAAATTTTGTAATGTTGATGCGATGCATAATGCTAAATCCTCCAGTTGATGAAGATACTTTACGCTCCTTCCTTCGACTCTGTGAATACTACACCCGGTTTGTTCCTGGCTATGCAGAACTAGTTCAACCTCTCAGGTGTCTTATTAAGGAGGGCACTAAATTTGTATGGACTGACTCACTTCGAGATATCATTGAGAAGGTTAAACTTTTGGTGATAAACGCATCAGCACTACATCCATTTGTTCCCAATAGCAGTTCTTTGGTAATTGTGGAGGCCAGTCAGAAAGGTTTTGGGGCAGTTTTTAGGCAGTGGGTGGATGGTAAGGAGAACACCATTGCCTTTGCATCCTGTGTCCTGACACCCACTGAATGTAATTATAGCGCAATTGAACGTGAGGTCCTTGCTATTGTTTCGGCAGTTCAGAAGTTTAAAACATACATTTGGGGCACTCGTTGTGAAGTTTTCATCGACCACAAGCCTTTGGTATTCTTATTGTCTGTCAATGGGTTGGGAAAAGTAATGAATGCCAGTATTTCCTGATTTTGGTTGCTATGAGACCACTTTCTTTGCTGTATTTTGTTATAAAGCGTGGTTGGCCTTGTTCTACATCCTGCTTGGCTTTCTTTGGTGTTCATGTTTCTGCTCTTGATTTGCTTGCGATTCTTCTTTTGCTTTTCTCCAAACTTCTTGTATTGTGTCCTCTTATGAATATGTGGCAACAATTTTTTCTCAAGTTTTTCTCCAATTGTCCATGCAGACTCATCGATTGTATGTGATGCAAGTTCTTCTTCTGGTGTCAAGTCAAGTCAAATGATCTTTATTCGGATTGTAAAACATCCATAAAAGTACACATAAAATCCAGCAAAGATAAAAACACAAATAGCATCCCACTTGATTACAAATTCATAACGATATACAATTTTATCATATGCAAAAATACAGTCATTAGTGCAAAATATGCAATGTGCAATAGGCAATGTGCAAAATGTGCATAGTGCAAGTGTTTCAATCAATTAACAGAGAAGCACAAGACCGTACAGCGGCTTTAAGAAAGCAACTCACTCTAAAGATGGCCTCGTCTGTTTTTAACATTAATAAGTCTTTAAGAGCCAATTTAAAATCGGTCAGAGCGTTTTTCCTACAGTACGGCATTAGAAAGTGCAAAGTGTGCATTCTATAAAAACCACAAAAGAAAATAAAATGAAGCAGACTTTGTGTGCCGCCTAAGTTACAGGGACAGTTTAGGTTTTCCACATGTTTGTTGAAGCCTAACGGGAAGCAGAGTAGATTTATAATACTTCCGTCCCTAAACCGAAATAGCAGACTCCTGTTCCATCTGCCAAGCTTCAAGCGGAGGTAGCCCTGAGGCAGGGCAGGGGATTTCTCACTTGTCTCCATGAAGGAGGTGTATCTAATTGTAGAGGATTTTACCAGATCACGCGTTGATCTCTCCTTGCGATAACGAGCATAGAGGGCCTTTTTTGTTAAATTCTTATGCGAGTGATCAATAAGTTGTGGGGTAGTAAAAAGATGGCCCATCCCCACACTCGATAGACTATTCTCCACAGCTTTAAGCCAAGGTATACAATTAGCCCTCTCGCAGTTTAAACAGTCCATGATAATATCACGTGACAGGGAGGCAGCAGGATTACACCAGATTTTTATCCAGAACAGTGGGGGTCTGGATCTTAAAAAGTCTTCTGTATAGGGGAGGTTTAGTTCCCTATGACAGATGTAAGTTGGTGCACTAATGACCCCCCCAAAATCTTCCGGCAAAATCTATTTTCTTCGGTCTGTAATTGGGTACAGATAGAATGACCCCATACCTCAGCACCATAGGTTCCCACGGGCAGGCATTGTGTTTTATAGATTTGTAAAAGTGACACAATCACATCTGCCTCATTGGGTTGACGAAGGGAGGTTAGAGAATTTATGGCCTTGCTCATTTTGTTCCTTGCTTGGGCAACGTGAGGTTGCCAGGAGCCAGTATTGGAAAATAACAAACCAAGATAAGGGAAACTGCAAGTGCTTTTTAAAATGTCATCTCCTGATTGAATATGGCTTATTTTATAACTTTTGGAGCCGCAAGACATTATGAATGATTTTTTTAAATTGGTATGAAGGCCCAAATCTGCCATATACTCAACAAAACCAGAAATTAAGATTCGCAAGGCATTAGGTGTGCGGCCCATAAGGACCGCATCGTCAGCATAGAGTAATGCAGGGACAGATTTGCCATTAACTTGCGGGACATCCTTAGTTAGTTTGCTTAGAGAGACGCTCAAATCATTTATATACAAGATAAAAAGCAGGGGGGCCAGGACACAACCCTGTCTGACCCCCCTGCCAATTAAAATATCATTGGAAACTTCTCCATCATTATTAATGCGTACACAAGCTTTTAAATCGCTATGAAGGTGTGCCAAAAAATGAACTAAAGTTTCATCTAAACCATAATCTAACAGGACTGACCATAGGCGGGAACGGTTAACAAAATCAAAAGCAGAACTTAAATCCATAAAACCAAAATATACAGGTGATTTTTTAGCGATCGTATATTTGGCCGTAAGCAAGTTTAGGTTCAAGCACTGCTCCACCGTACCCACTTTACTTCTGAAGCCGAGCTGGCAAGGGTGTAAAATGGTATTTTCTTCTGCCCAGGTGCTAATTCTATTAAAAAGGACCCTGCCTAGAACTTTTAGTGTGTTGTCGATTAATGATATTGGGCGGTAGCAACCAGGATCGAGTCTGTCACCTTTTTTAAATATGGGTACAATAGTGCTACAAGACCATGTTTCCGGAACAGTGGTGAGGGATAAATTATTGAAAACGTTGCATAACAAAGGTGCCCAAAAGTCAGGTTCAGATTTGAGTTGGTCGATGGATAGGCCATCTGGACCAGGGGCTTTGTTACCCGCGCTCTCAATGATAGCGTCCTCCACCTCAGACAACAAAATATTTAAGGGCTTTATTGCTGGAACAATTTCAATTAGGTTGCCAGACGCAGGAGCATCATAAATCCTGGAAAAATGGTTCACCCACGCATCCCCTGTTATGTTGCAGTTGATGGGGGAGATATTGAAGCCCAGTGATCTAAGATTCTTAACGCCCCTCCAAAACTCTGCAGCGTCTCGTAAGGCAGCTGCATGAACGAGGGAATCCCAGTGGTCTTTTAATAGCTCTGCAGATCTAGTTTTTAGACAGTATTTATATCTAGATCTCAAGGCCCTTACCAGGGAGGGGTCACGCGGTACAACAGTAAGGGTGGCCCTAAGTTCCCGGTTTGCTTTCGAGCATGCAGTGTCAAACCACCTGGGATTGCTATTAGTATAGGCTGGAGCAGGTTTGGAAATTTCCGTTTTTATTGCCTTACATAACTCACCAAATGAGTTAACGATATCGAGCCCCGGACTGGAGATTGATAGACATAATGATACTAGGGTAGGATGCTTTTTGATGACTCTGGCCAAAACATCCTGGTTGTCTATCCCCTTCCAGGCCACCCTTAACCTGTCTGTCGATACCGTTAGGTTTTTGGCCCCTATTTCTATTCTGTTCCTTGGGGTATTAGTTGATTTAAGGCAAATTAAAATTGGATAGTGATCACTATACGGGGACAATATAACTTCAGATTTCAATAAAAGATCCTCGAGGAGGGATGAGATAAATACATAGTCGATGGTGGTAGAACTCCCACGCCCGATATAAGTAGGGGCGGGTACCTTATTCACACTATTATCCGATGTCTCCATTACATCAACTAAGTCACGTGTTGCTAGCAAATCTAATAGTTCTTCTCCTCTCCTACAGGGTGGTGTTCTAGGATGGATGTGTGCGTTGAAGTCGCCTCCCAGACAAATACCATCAAAGCTGCCATATTTTTGACCATCCACGACTTCATCAATGAAGTTAAACAGTTTCAGGAAATTGGTGTTAGGATAGGTTATGAAATCATTGTTGTAAAAATTAATGAGGCATAACTTTAACCGACCTGTGTATTTCAGCACCATAAAGTTGTTGTTATTAGTTGGCAATAGTTCAGTTTTAACTCCGGTTGTAATTTTGGCCCAGATCGATAAGCCCCCGCTGGGGCGACCAGATGGAGGAGAGGGGACGATCAAATTATGGCAGCTATAGCCCTCTAGTAGTAAGGATCTTGTGCACCAGGTTTCCTGCAGCATTAAAACGTCAAAGCCGGTTACCCAGTCAATCCAAGACCTTATGTTCATTTTAGCATTAAGGCCAGCAATGTTCCAACTCAAGATGGATAGTTCATCATGGGCTGTGGTGGAAATGTGTCCCTGGGGACCTTTTGTCAAATCAGATAACAACCTACACGTACCAGGAGAATTCAACAATGTTACACTGGAGCGGATTGGTTAAGTGCCTGCAGGGACTTCCCTATTAGTATAATCACTGGCTAAGGTGAGAGAAGGAGTGTCTGATGGTCAGTCCAGGCTCCATGTGTCAGCTAATGCGGTGAATCTGTTAAAAAGTGGGAAAGGCGATGGTGCTGGAAAAGGAGGAAAGGACGGTGGGACTGAGAAAGGTGGAAAGGGCGATGGGGCTGGGGAAAAATGCCTGGGTGGTGACCTGTAAAAATAGCCCAGGGGCAACAAAGTGACAACAGTAGATGGTCCCGATTGGGTGCTGTTATGATTGAGTATATATTTAACAGTACCAGGGTACCTAAAATTTAAAACAATACAATCCCCATTGAAGTCTTTCCGTAAGGGGCCTACCCAACTCACACGACGGGCAGACAACATTTAATTTGTGATATCATGACCTACCCCTTTATGCTTGGTCAGCCAGTCAATACACTTGTTGTTCAGCTGGACCCAGGATTCACCTTGTCCTGCCTTAAGGGATGGGACGCCTGCCAATACTAGGACGTAAGGGCAGGCGTCAGGTGGTAAATGAAGGGTAGGTTCTTGCGATTTCCTGGGTCTGCTGACTGCTGGTTGATCATTCCTGGCGTTATTACTATTTTGGACCGCCGGTTTTACAGTAGTTGTATTTTGGCCCTCCTGTCTTTTGCCGTTGGGTACAGTAGTAGTGATATTAGAGGGACCTGGAACTACAAGGGGGGTAGGCTTAGCTTTGGTGGCAGGTTTAGTTTTCCCTAAATTGGTAAGCCCAAGTGTGTTGTTGGCTGTTGGGGTACTGCTAGTAGGTTTGGAAACGTCCTTAGTGCTGCTGCTAATACTAGGCGCACCACACAGGATGACCTTGCTTGCAGACTCCAGGTCTTTCAGGAGGCGGTCACCCCTAAGCTGATCAACGCTGATTGCCCCTTTCCTTTTTACCTCTTCCTTTTTAACTAAATGTTCTAATTTATCTAACCTTTTAAAAACATTATTAAATTGCTTGATCATTTGACATTCCAATTGTTTAAAAATAGAGTCTACAATTGTCTCAATAAAATTTCCATTGGGCTTGGTTTGAATGATGCTTTCAGTCAAGAACTCAGTCTGTGTGCCCAAGGAATTATGATCATCAATGGAGGCCGTTATGGGAGAGGCCAGTTTATCAGTTTGCGGCGTCTCAGTGTTCACAGTATTACCCTCAGTCTGTTGCCCTTTCCTTCTGGTCCACATGCTCTGCGGAGTTGGTTGATTCTTGTTACGGGCTGGTTGCTTCCTTTTGTTGACAATAGATTTCAGGGGGCCCCTTTTCCTTTTGCCCTCGATGGTATTATTGTCCACGGACGGGGGTGAGATGATAAGCTGTGCAGCGCAGTCAGGCTGTGGGTCTATGTTTATGACCAGACTGCTGTCCCCAGGCAGCATTTCCAATGATGTTACTATGGTAGAGGGTTTCAGGATGGTAATTGCAGGAGATAAGGGGCAATTTGATCCGAACGGCCCTTGCGTTCGGATCAAGGACATCTTCTGCAGTCAGTCAGAGTCAAGAAGGCTCGCTCTGGAGGCAGACGTTTTCCTGTGCAAGTGGCGTCGTTATGGAATTCCCTGCCCCTTAAGATCCGTTCGGAGTCCAATATCCTTCCTTTCAGGAAACTTCTTAAGACTCATTTGTTTCCTGTGTAGCCTTGAGCAGTTGTCTTTTCTTTTTCTTCTGTTTCGCGCCGGGATGCTCCTGGGTAACTGAGCGCGCTATAAATTTTGTATAATAATAATAATAATAATTGTTAGAAGGGCTCGCTAAGGGTGAATGTAGATCGATAGTGCTACAGCCCAGTGACATCCTCCTTTCTGTGTTAGCTATTTCCTCCTGAACCATTATAAGAGCATTTTCGAGTAGACAATCAAAAGAGGGGGGTGGGGTAGGGGGGCGAACAGAGGCAGGTATTGGGGTCATGTTGGTACGCTTCCCCATGTTGGATTATCCCCTGCTCACCTCTAGTTGCAGATGTTGGGGATATGGCCCAGCCCAGCCACTTCCTGCCTCTGAGGGCCACAGAGGGCCCGCCCTTTGCCCGGGCTTAGCCCGGCGCGTCCCGCGCGCGTCCTAACGGGACGAGGGAGCAGTCACAGTCTTATGCGCCTCCTGGCGCCGAAAAGCGAGGGGGGCGGTGTCCTGGCTTCAAGGCTGCTGGGAGTTGGAGTTCCCAACCCTGACCGGCGGAGCCAAACCCGGCCAATCATGGCGTGCTAGCAGGCACGGCGGAGCTGAGCCCGGCCGCCTACACGGGAGCTGGAACCACAGAGACGCCTCGGCGGAGCAAGGTAGGCTCGGCCGGCGTCCAAACCCCTCACGAAATGCCACCAGGTCCTCGGCAGCAGTCACAGTCTTATGCGCCTCCTGGCGCCGAAAAGCGAGGGGGGGCGGTGTCCTGGCTTCAAGGCTGCTGGGAGTTGGAGTTCCCAACCCCGACCAACGGAGCCAAGCCCGGCCAATCAGGGCGTGATAGCAGGCACGGCGGAGCTGAGCCGGCCGCCTACACGGGAGCTGGAACCACAGAGACGCCTCGGCGGAGCAAGGTAGGCTCGGCCGGCGTCTAAACCCCTCACGAAATGCCACCAGGTCCTCGGCAGCAGTCACAGTCTTATGCGCCTCCTGGCACCGAAAAGCGAGGGGGGGCGGTGTCCTGGCTTCAAGGCTGCTGGGAGTTGGAGTTCCCAACCCCGACCGGCGGAGCCAAGCCCGGCCAATCAGGGCGTGCTAGCAGGCACAGCGGAGCTGAGCCCGGCCGCCTACACGGGAGCTGGAACCACAGAGACGCCTCGGCGGAGCAAGGTAGGCTCAGCCGGCGTCCAAACCCCTCACGAAATGCCACCAGGTCCTCGGCAGCAGTCACAGTCTTATGCGCCTCCTGGCGCCGAAAAGCGAGGGGGGGCGGTGTCCTGGCTTCAAGGCTGCTGGGAGTTGGAGTTACCAACCCCGACCGGCGGAGCCAAGCCCGGCCAATCAGGGCGTGCTAGCAGGCACGGCGGAGCTGAGCCCGGTCGCCTACACGGGAGCTGGAACCACAGAGACGCCTCGGCGGAGCAAGGTAGGCTCGGCCGGCGTCCAAACCCCTCACGAAATGCCGTAAAAACGTATGTGATGCAAGTTCTTCTTCTGGTGTGATGTAACCTTTCGGTGCATGAATTTTGGCCAATTTTAGCTTGCACGCATATTTATACAGATCAATTCTGACCTGTGTTTGATTAAAGTGTTTTTCAGGGCAAAATGAGAGGCCTTTGTTTAAGAGGGATGATTCTTCTTCAGTTAGTACATGGTGTGATAAATTGACAATTAAGTTTTCTACGTGCGATTTCTTAGAGGGTAATACCTTCTTTCTTTTTGCTCTTCTGGTTTTTCTTGATTTTGTGCATTGTTTTTGGTTCCTCTTCCTCGGCTCAGATTTGATGCTCTTCCGCAACCCCTTCCTCTGGACAGTGCCTTGTCCAGATTCATGAGTCGCATTTCCTCTAAAAAATCACACAGGGTATTTCCTCTTGCTCCATTAGTTGCTTCACCCTGACTTACTTCAGATTCGCTTGTGCTTACCGGTGTCCCCATTTGTTGTTGATACGGAAAGTTATTTTTCAGGGTGTCAAAACGTTTTGCAAATGTAAGAATCCTGCCTTGTGCATAATCCCTATCTAAATTTCCTCTGTTAACGTTCTTCAATCTCAGTTTCATATTTTTCAAGTCTGCCATCCATTACCTTTCGCAATTTAGCCACATCATCTTTATTTGCTTGTTGTTTAAGTGATTTCTCTATTTCTTCAATTTTATTGATAATTTCCACTATTTCCATTTTCACATGTTTTATTAAGATGCACATCATGTTTAAAGAGCACTTAAGATTTATTTTCTACCCATTCATCAAGTAACTCTTTTTTGGTGTCCGGATGCATGGGCATCGTAAAAATCCTTCAACCTATGGGTATTCGTTTCACTTGTATGTAATTTTCGAGAGCGATGACTTCCCAGCTCTTATTTATTTCCTTTTTGTATTGTCTTTCCACTTGATTAAATAGTTGTTTCAGTGTATCCGGCGGTGTTACAGCTACATTGCTTGTGCTGACCATGGCACTTTCTGTGCCTCCTGCAGTTTTAAACATGTTTGCTTCTTTGTTTGTGCGTTTGGCAGCTTGTGCTTCCATTTTCACAATTCCTTTAATCAGCTTTGCTTTTCAACTGGTTGCCTGACGCTTTGTTCACTTTTCAGTTTATTTAATCTTTTCGATTTCCTCGCTTCCCAAGTCACTGCCTGTTGTGATTCACTACTGTCATTCTGTTTACGGATCAGTTGCATTCATGAACAACAAACAAGCAGTTTCATTTCACTGCTATATTCATACTCATACATGCCAACATTTCAGAAGAGCAAAGAGGGAGATTTTTTTTTAAAAATCGGGAGAATGGGGCTTCAAATCGGGTTACTGGCGTGTATGGGCTTTGGAAGTGTGCTGCTGCAGGATTGGACATTTGAAACACAAATGTACGTTTTTTTCTTACCTTTTACAAGCATGGAGCGCAATGGCAGGCTGAGAGGGTGATGCAAGTGTTGTCCCCCCCCGCCCCTGTGTGACACCCCAGCCGAAAACAGCTTCCTGTGCACACACACGCCCCCCCCCCCCCCCCCCCACTTCACAGGTCTTCAAAAGACTATTGCCTTGTTAATGACCCTTTGTTGTTTTTTCACCCCATCGAGAGCCCCTGCATGGCCACTTTGACTATTGCTGGAAAAATTAGCACTTAACACAAAAGCCCTGTCAACAAACCCCGAGGAATCGGGTTTTTGCTTGCAGGAATCGGGAGGCGGGAGACTAGCCTTCAAATCGGTAGTCTCACGCCTGAATCGGGAGGGTTGGCATGTATGTTCATACTTGCCACTCACCTCCAGGGAGACTCCCGACTTGGCGGCGACCTCCGACCCCGTCACACGGCGCTCTACCTTCCGTCGATTTAATTTTCTGAAACTTCTTCCACAGTGAAATGGGCGCTATGGGATCATTTCAACCTTGCCAAACAATGTGATCCTCGGATCCTGTGCGCTCCGCAACGGGTGCTCTGCTTAAGGGCAGGACCATGGCCCAATAACGTACATTTTGAAACCAAAGACGCGGCACTCAGGACTTAGGATTTTTAGCTTAATTTAATAAGACTTCTGTACTCATACCAATGCGTTTCAGCCTGACCTCGGCTTTGTTCACGGTAAGTGAGCCCTCATTTGTTTCTAGTATTTATCCCATTTTGCCTTAATGTGGCATTATGGGATACGTAGTTTATACAGTTATTTATACATATTTACAATTGTTACTGCATCAGGCGTTAGCATAACATTTCAACCCTTATTAGAAATTGTTCTGTCTGGATAGCAATGTTACTTACAAACCTAATTTATATATCCAGATATTCCAAATAAGGGTATATATATATATATATATATATATATATATATATATATATATATCTCAAACCAGGGTGCCTTGGATCTTTTAGAGACGTCACTCCAACGAGGTAGTAGGTTGCAAACCCTTTATTTTCAAGAAGCTGCGCATTACAACTGTTAAAAGCAAGATCCCGACGCGTTTGGCAGCTCACGCTGCTTCTTCATGGGACGGCAATCCAACAAATTGACTGGTACCTGCAGCCATTATTTTACCCATTGGCGCATGCTCTCTTTTGTGAGGTGCATGCTACTACCTACTACCTACTACCTCGTTGGAGTGACGTCTCTAAAAGATCCAAGGCACCCTGGTTTGATGTTGTACGCGGTTCGCCTTAACCGCGAGAGATGCACCGCCCGCCGTGAAATATGGAGGCGGGTTTGCTTGTCTGTCATCGGGCGGCCTGTGTGCGGCGCGAGGAAGCTGTAAATTGGAAGCTGAACATTACGCCTGTAGCCCACTGGAGGGCTGTAGAATACAATTATGGCAATAATATTAAAGAACGGATTGACGGACTCCATTAAAGGGGAACAAGCATACTGCAACCACCAGCATGCACCTCACCAAAGAGAGCATGCGCCAATGGGTAAATAATGGCTGCAGGTACCAGTCAATTTGTTGGATTGCCGTCCCATGAAGAAGCAGCGTGAGCTGCGAAACGCGTCTGGAGCTTGCTTTAAACAATTGTAATGCGCAGCTTCTTGAAAATAAAGGGCTTGCAACCTACTACCTCGTTGGAGTGACGTCTCTAAAAGATCCAAGGCACCCTGGTTTGACGTTGTACGCGATTCGCCTTAACTGCGAGAGATGCACCACCCGCCGTGAAATATGGAGGCGGGTTTGCTTGGCAGTCATCGGGCGGCCTGTGTGCGGCGCGAGGAAGCTGTAAATTGGAAGCGGAACATTACGCCTGTAGCCCACTGGAGGGCTGTAGAATACAAATATGGCAATAATATTAAAGAACGGATTGACGGACTCCATTAAAGGGGGACAAGCATACTGCAACCACCAGCATGCACCTCACCAAACAGAGCATGCGCCAATGGGTAAATAATGGCTGCAGGTACCAGTCAATTTGTTGGATTGCCGTCCCATGAAGAAGCAGCGTGAGCTGCGAAACGCGTCGGGAGCTTGCTTTTAACAGTTGTAATGCGCAGCTTCTTGAAAATAAAGGGTTTGCAACCTACTACCTCGTTCGAGTGACGTCTCTAAAAGATCCAAGGCACCCTGGTTTGATGTTGTACGCGGTTCGCCTTAACCGCGAGAGATGCACCGCCCGCCGTGAAATATGGAGGCGGGTTTGCTTGGCTGTCATCGGGCGGCCTGTGTGCGGCGCGAGGAAGCTGTAAATTGGAAGCTGAACATTACGCCTGTAGCCCACTGGAGGGCTGTAGAATACAATTATGGCAATAATATTAAAGAACGGATTGATGGACTCCATTAAAGGGGGACAAGCATACTGCAACCACCAGCATGCACCTCACCAAAGAGAGCATGCGCCAATGGGTAAATAATGGCTGCAGGTACCAGTAAATTTGTTGGATTGCCGTCCCATGAAGAAGCAGCGTGAGCTGCGAAACGCGTCGGGAGCTTGCTTTTAACAGTTGTAATGCGCAGCTTCTTGAAAATAAAGGGTTTGCAACCTACTACCTCGTTGGAGTGACGTCTTTCAAAGATCCAAGGTACCCTGGTTTGACATATATATATATATATATATATATATATATATATATATCCAACCAAGGTGCCTCTGAACATAGAAACGCCACTCCACACAGAACAGGTTAGCAAACCTTTTGTTTATTGCATCTGTACTTTAAAGTCCGGTATTTGAGTCCCCGACGCGTTTCGAAGCAACATGCTTCTTCCTCATGGGGTGGGCAGCAGTTGACAAAATCAGCTACAGCGTAATTTCCCCTTTCAAGTATGCTATCTCCAGTGATGCATACTGGGCGCTGTAGTCATGCAATTCTTCTCTTCAGATAGAGTTCGTCAAAAAGCTTGTAATTAATTCGTGCCTTTTATTAATAGTTTTCACAGCCCTCCGGTGGGCCCCAGACTCACAAGTGCAGGTGCCAATTTAGAAAGTTCTTGTGCGCTGTATCCAAGCTGAAAGTTCACAGCGAGGCAGACCCATTCATGGTAGCTGGGCAGTGCGTTCCCCGCGGCTGAGGCCGCGGCGTCACAAATCCAACCAAGGTGCCTCCGAACATAGAAACGCCACTCCACACAGAGAAGGTTAGCAAACCTTTTGTTTATTGCATCTGTACTTTAAAGTCCGGTATTTGAGTCCCCGACGCGTTTCGAAGCAACATGCTTCTTCCTCATGGGGTGGGCAGCAGTTGACAAAATCGGCTACAGCGTCATTTCCCCTTTCAAGTATGCTATCTCCAGTGATGCATACTGGGCGCTGTAGTCATGCAATTCTTCTCTTCAGATAGAGTTCGTCAAAAAGCTTGTAATTAATTTGTGCCTTTTATTAATAGTTTTCACAGCCCTCCGGTGGGCCCCAGACTCACAAGTGCAGGTGCCAATTTAGAAAGTTCTTGTGCGCTGTATCCAAGCTGAAAGTTCACAGCGAGGCAGACCCATTCATGGTAGCTGGGCGGTGCGTTCCCCGCGGCTGATGCCGCCGCGTCACAAATCCAACCAAGGTGCCTCTGAACATAGAAACGCCACTCCACACAGAACAGGTTAGCAAACCTTTTGTTTATTGCATCTGTACTTTAAAGTCCGGTATTTGAGTCCCCGACGCGTTTCGTAGCAACATGCTTCTTCCTCATGGGGTGGCCTGCAGTTGACAAAATTGGCTACAGCGTCATTTCCCCTTTCAAGTATGCTATCTCCAGTGATGCATACTGGGCGCTGTAGTCATGCAATTCTTCTCTTCAGATAGAGTTCGTCAAAAAGCTTGTAATTAATTTGTGCCTTTTATTAATAGTTTTCACAGCCCTCCGGTGGGCCCCAGACTCACAAGTGCAGGTGCCAATTTAGAAAGTTCTTGTGCGCTGTATCCAAGCTGAAAGTTCACAGCGAGGCAGACCCATTCATGGTAGCTGGGCGGTGCGTTCCCCGCGGCTGAGGCCGCCGCGTCACAAATCCAACCAAGGTGCCTCTGAACATAGAAACGCCACTCCACACAGAACAGGTTAGCAAACCTTTTGTTTATTGCATCTGTACTTTAAAGTCCGGTATTTGAGTCCCCGACGCGTTTCGAAGCAACATGCTTCTTCCTCATGGGGTGGGCAGCAGTTGACAAAATCGGCTACAGCGTCATTTCCCCTATATATATATATATTTTTTAAGTTGAAGTATACCATTATAAAGTTATTATTGTAAAAAGTTAAAGATCGACGAAAAAGTGCAATTTATGATTTGCACTAGCAGTGATAGTGTACCATAAAAACAACTTGGTACATAATAGGACAATAATATGTCTGACACTGCATTCTAAAAACCTGTGGCCTTTAGTGTGCATTACAGTGATAAATATTGAATTTTAGATATTTTCCAAAGATAAAAACGTAATGACAATGCTTTAAGAATCATATATGGTATACATAAGAATGTCTATATGAAATGTTTTTTGACATATCTGCAATTTTTAATCATGCACTTGCACTTTTGAAACCATTGTTTTTAAGGAAAATGTTATTTGCAAACTTGTATCTATTGGTTCACTACAAGATGGCCATGGAAAAATGTAGGGTGGGTTAGTCCACTCTTGCTCTCTATGAGTAATGCGGATGTTATAATGGTTTCCTTCTCACACACTCGTTGACACTGATGAAGCGAAAGGCGAAACGTCTGTCGAAGGGGGCAGGGGGTCTGCCAATAAATCTTCTTCACGAACACGACTTTGGAGTGCTGCCTGTTTCGTTTGACTCGACGAAAGTGTGAAAGTATATATATATATATATATATATATATATATATATATATATATATATATCCCAGCAAATCTCCTCTCTCTTCAAAAGAAGTGCACCAGCACAGGTCGTGTCATGTAAAAATTCGTTTATTCCATGGAACCCCACTGCATGGATCCCGTTTTTTGCGCAAACAAGAGTTCCCGCGCACTCTCAGCTTCTTACACCAGTAACGACCAGTACTCCAAGCATGCATACTGTTGCTATATTATCATAACAGCTTGTCCAGCAACACTGCTCGATGCGTTTCGCGACCCACGCCGCTTGTTCACGAGACTGTTTGTAACAAAATGTTTGTTTGTATATTTAAATAAAGTGCGAAGTGAAACAAATGTGTATAACACAGGAAGTGACTTGATACGTGTCATTTCCTACACTCACCGCTAAGCATTGTGGTATGTGTAGTCCATAGTTATTTTGCCAATTCGTATGTCCCACAGTAATGCGTGTGATGCAGGGGTCTCCAACCAGTAGCTCGGGAGCTACTGGTAGCTCACCAGCACCCTCAAAGTAGCTCACAGAGGGGAAGCAAACCAAGCCAATCTGGAAGATTCTCTTTATATTGTAAAAAGCAACACTGCTCATTCCACTACCCTTAAGAGTTACAGACAGCCAAACCAATAGCAGTGCCATTTGATAACACTCAAACACACACTTTGGTGGCCTATCAATCATTCAATCAGGGATTTATAGAGCTCACTACTCACCTGTGAGGGTCTCAAGGCGCAGGGGGAGTGTGTGTTGGGGGATTTGCGCACCTCAGGTCATTCGAAAAGCCAGATCTTGAGGCTCTTCCTGAATGCTTTCAGTGTGGTGCTTCATCTGATGCTGAGGAGTAGTTTTTTCCAGGTCTTGTCTACGATGTAGGAGAAGGGTATGCCTCCTGTACTGGTTCTGTGGATGCAGGGGATCTCGGCCAAGACCTGGTCAGCGGAGCGGAAGTTTCTTTTGGGGGTGTAGAAGGACATTAATTTGTTGAGGTATTGGGGTCCGGTGTTGTGGAGACCTTTATAGGTGTGTGTGAGCAGCTTGAAAATCACTTTTCGACGGGGAGGCAATGGAGGTCTCGTATATGCTGGGTAATGTGGTCTTGTCATGGGATGCTGAGCATGAGTCTAGCTGCGGCCTTCTGGACAGTCTAAAGTTTGTAGAGTAGAGATTTGTTCATTCCGGCATAGAGGGTGTTCCCATAGTCCAGCCTGCTGATGATGGGTGCATAGGTGATGGTCTTCCTGGATTTGGGGGGTGGGTCCATTTGAAGGTCTTGCTGAGTAAGCGGAGGGTGTTGAAGCATGTGGAAGATGCAGTATTGGCCTATGGGTCTGCCACATGAAACATCTTTATCCACTTTAAATCTACCTAAGTAAGAGATTGGCCATATTATCCACACGGCTCCATCAGTCGCACGGTATGTGACATCAAAGAATAGTAGAAACAGTACCCAGGGATGACCCACCAAAGGGTGTGACTTCAAGAACTAAAGTGAAAATATTTTACTTGGGAGCATGATCAACCAAAGAGCTGAAGAGAAGAGAGTATGCATCCAGGGCAGGGAAAATTAAAAACATCACATTCATTTTTGTGTGGGTGTGTGACGTTGTGTCCTTCCTAAATAAACAGTGTGGATTCCTTAAAACTACTCCTAGCATCAAGGACTACCAAATATGTATGCTGGTCTATACTGGTCTCCATCAGAAGAGTATTATCACTGATGCAATTGTGCCCATTTATGTATAATTGTGCCATAGCTATAATATTTTTGTCCTTGACTATTTGGGGCACATAAGTAGAGTAATTACATACTTGCTGCCATCACTGACATATTAAGAGCATGACTGATCTGCTTTTAGCCATTCCTGACAGAGTGGCAGCATCTTCTCCCATAATAATGGCCATAACTGATATATGTTGAGCATCCAGCTGTGGCACAGTAGTAGCCCTGGTTTAATGGTGGGCATTATTAGCATAACAGAGCCATTCTTAGTGTTATGGTGAGGAACCATGGCCTATGATTCCAATACCTGGGTATTTGAAGCATCATTTGTCCATGAGAGGCATTTTTACATGGCGGTACTCAATGAAAAGTAAAAGCCGATGTTTAGGGACTGTCTATTCTCTAACAATGAAAACTGATTTGATTTTTAAAAGAATAAATTATGCTTTTTTTTAAAAGGTTTTTCTTCTGGAAAATTGAGTTTGATTGCTCAAAGCTGAAAGGGATTTTGATAGAAAACTATGTGTATTTTCAAAAACTAATATGCGAATGAATACATAATATTGCAATTCTAAAACACATTTAAAGTTGTTGCCTGAATGATAATACAATTTGAGTTAGAGAGACTTACTGCTGTGGTACTACCCTTTGTGGCACACAGCATGTGATGATTTCAATTTTACTTCATTACAAGCATTTAATATTGATAAACGTTTTCCTAGCATTCTGCTGATAACTTCACCTGGAATTTTTGGGGGGGGTTACTACTGATAACTGTGCTTAGGGTCGTCATAGTGTAATGTTCATACATATCATCGGCATTTTACAGTGATAAAATATGCTAGTAGCTCAGCAAGACTTACCTTCATCAGAATTAGCTCTTACTACAGAAAAGATTGGAGACCCCTGGTGTGATGTATCCTCAAATTTTTCCACTAATGGGTCTTTTATCACCTAGCGCAGCTAAACAATTCACATTTTAGGACTACCATTTCTCACATCTCTGCCCTCCAGTGGGTCAATGATTATATATTGTATCACCGGAACCTCCGGTATCTATTATATGTGTATGATATTGGTGAGATTTTTCTTAGTCCTTATCTATCAACTTGCTTTTTTCCTCTAGTGGGTGTTTACAGTATGTGTCTGCAAGTTTGTATTTCTGTTACTGCGCCTCTGTCAATGGGTTCTGCCTATTTATGTGTATCATGCCAATGTGTGATTGGGTAACCCCAGTTTTAGCGGTGTAATTTATATCATAGTAGTATGTGAATGTGAGCTGTGATGTATTTGTGCAGTTAAAACCATTAAGTTGTGTCGGGAAGAACATTTACAATTAAGGTTCAAATTCAAAGTTCAGATGGTCATAGTGTCAATCAGGGACTTAGAGATGATAATGCAATTCCTCATCCTGGTTCAGGCCATGGGGGGTTAGGATTCTGAAATTCAAAATATGTTTAGATTCTTTGTGTCTCAAAATCTTTTCGCGGTCACCCCCGCATGGATGAAGTCCTACTGTTTCAATTGCATAAAATTGTAATTCCTTCCAATTACTGGCATGTTCCTTTTCCATGTGTGTCGCAACGGCATAGCTCCGGTCACAGTTCACTATTGCCCTTACGTGTTCCAGGATGCGTTTTTTAAGTTCGCATTTTGTGCTGCCTATGCATTTTAATGTGCATGGGCACTCTATGATATATATTGCGAACTGACTCTTGCAATTTATTAGCTGTTGGATCTTCCAGGTTCGTTTATTCGCCATCTGGATTTCTTTTTTCTTAGGGGCAATTTCACAGACATTTAAAGAAGCCTTTCGGTTTCAACCAGGAGTTGGCCTAACGGCTAGGGCGCTCGACCTCGGACCTTGAGATCTGTGTTCGAGTCTCGGTAACGACGCCAAAACCTCCTGTGATTCTGGGCAAATCACTTAATCTCCACGTGCCTAAAAATGAATGTGTGTCTGTCCTCATGTAACGTAACTGGTGCTATGTAAAGCGCTCTGATACCTGATTCGGTTAGGGTCTAGTTCGCGCTATATAAAATTCTGCAAAAAAAAAAAAAAACAGGTTTCAGTTTTTTTAGGGAGTTGGAAATGGCTGTAGACCAGTTTGTCCCGTAACTTCTTCGCTCTTTTGTAGGTGACATTCGGATGATCACTTACAATCTTGGCTACTGTGCTGTCCATGTGCAGGATGTGCCAATTTTTTCTTAGGATATACATTATTTGCTTGTTTCCAGTAAAAAGGTAGTTATTAATCTGATATGATTTTCTTCCTCAATATCCTTTGTTTTTTTCTTTTAGCAATTCTGTTCTGTTTTTTGATTCAGTTCTTCTCAATGCTGTGTCAATTGTTCCTTGATTATACAATCTCCTTCTGAATCTTGATTCAGCCTGTTTCTGGTGTTTCGGCCATTATTTGTTGTCTGAGCATATTCGTTTTATCCTGAGAAATTCTCCGTACGGAATGTTTTTAATCAGACTGGCCTGATGAAAACTTTGTGCAAGTAGCACTGAATTTGTTGCAGTTACCTTGCGGTGTAATGTTGTTTGTATCTCACTGTTTTCAATGTAAATTTACGTATCGAGAAATACTACTTTTGTTTCACTGATGTCATATGTGAATCTCAAATTGTAGTCTGAGCTGTTTAGGATCTTGAAGTATTCACTGAATTCATCATTACTGCCATCCCAGACCAATAGCAGGTCGTCAATGTAACGTAACCATGTTACAGTTTTGTTCTGAAATTTTTCATTACTGCTATTCCACGCCCAATCTTGTTCCCAAAGGCCCATGGTCAAACAGGCGTACGATGGACTAAATGAAAATCCCAACGCCGTCCCTTTTGTTTGCTTATAGATCTGATCATCAAACATAAATGCATTTTGTTCAAGACACAGTCTGATCATTTCCATCAGCATTTTGTTGTGGTTTGCTTACTGTATATTCCGTTCTGCCAAAAAATGTCCACATGCCCTGGCCAGGCCAATGTCATTTTGTATGTTTGTGTACAGGGATTCCACATCCATGGTGATCAACTTGTATGTCGATTGCCAAGGGGTCTCTTGGGGGTGCCTTAGTAAATGGCCCGCGTCTTGGAGGTACGAAGTTAATCCTTTCACGCATGGTAACAAGAATACGTCAAGGTAAGTAGCCATGAGTTCGAATAGTGACTCTTTGGCTGAAATTATTGGCCTCCCTGGTGGTTTTGTGGGATGTTTATGTACCTTTGGAAGAAAGTATATGGTGGCCATTTTTGGATGTGTTGTTTTAAAATATTTGATTTCATCTTCATTGAGTAGATTTTGTTGCAGCCAGCCATCCAATTTCATATCTAATTCCTCCTTCCATTTGGATGTGGGGTTACTTTGTAGTTTTGCTTTATACTCCTTGTTTTTAAGCTGCAAATATGCCTCCCGCATGTATGTGTCTTTCTCCAGAATGCCGACATTGCCGCCCTTATCAGCCATTTTTATTTCAATTGTTTTATCATTTTGCAAATTAATCAACACTTGGCGTTCATTGCATGAGAGATTATCCTTTCTTTTGATGTTTGGTAATTTATAGAGATCTTTTATCACACATTCGAGAAAAACATCGATTTTATTTCCTGGGGGTAGTTGTGGATAGAATTTCGATGTCGATCTCATCTTACTACATCCTGCTCCCAGTTGTGTCGAGTGTGTTTCGATTGTTCCTGTTTCAGTTAGGGGGTCTCTGTCCAGCTCCATCAAGGTGATGAAACTTTCCACATCTCTTGCTGGTAGAGTCATAGTTGACTGTGGATTAGGTCTTTGATATTTAGCCATTTTAGGATTTTCAGCAAACAGTTTTGCCAGTTTCATCTTTCTTATATATTTATATAAGTCAATTTGTGTCTCCGCTATGTAACCCTACATCCAAATGGAAGGAGGAATTAGATATGAAATTGGATAGCTGGCTGCAACAAAATCTACTCAATGAAGATGAAATCAAATATTTGAAAACAACACATACACAAATGGCCACCATATAATTTCTTCCAAAGGTACATAAGCATCCCACGAAACCACCAGGGAGGCCAATAATTTCAGCCAGAGAGTCACTATTCGAACCCATGGCTAATTACCTTGACGTATTCTTGTTACCATACGTGAAAGGATTAACTTCGTACCTCCAAGACAAGGGCAATTTACTAAGGCGCTTCCAAGAGACCCCTTGGCAATCGATATACGATTTGATCACCATGGATGTGGTATCACTTTACTCAAACATACAAAATGACATCGGCCTAAGGGCATGTGGACATTTTTTGGCAGAACGGAATATACAGTACGCAAACCACAACAAAATGCTGATGGAAATGATCAGACTGTGTCTTGAACAAAATGCCTTTATGTTTGATGATCAGATCTAGGGGACACACAGCCACTCACCTGGGCATTGCGAGGGGGACCGAGGGAGTGTCGAGGAGTGCCGCAGCTTTCCTGCTCGCCTGTCATCTGCCGTTTCTGCCGCCTAACATCGCGGCGGACCGGGGACTACATCCCGCAACAGCCCTTGCCAGCGGAAGTCGCGCACGCCCAGTCCCGCCCCCGGAGGTGCTCTTGTACCAGCGAGATCCCCGGGGGTGCGGGGGACACACAGCCACTCACCTGGGCATTGCGAGGGGGACCGAGGGAGCGTCGAGGAGCGCCGCAGCTTTCCTGCTCACCTGTCATTTGCCGTTTCTGCTGCCTAACATCGCGGCGGACCGTGGACTACATTTCCCAGCGGCCCTTGCCAGCAGAAGTCGCGCACGATCAGTCCTGCCCCCGGAGGTGCTCTTGTACCAGCGAGAGCCCCGGGGGAGCGGGGGACACACAGCCACTCACCTGGGCATTGCGAGGGGGACCGAGGGAGCGTCGAGGAGCGCCGCAGCTTTCCTGCTCGCCTATCATCTGCCGTTTCTGCCGCCTAACATCGCGGCGGACCGGGGACTACATCCCCCAGCGGCCCTTGCCAGCGGAAGTCGCGCATGCCCAGTCCCGCCCCTGGAGGTACTCTTGTACCAGCGAGAGCCCCCGCGTCGCAGGACGCGCGCGTGACTGCGCCGGGCTAAGCCCGGGCAAAGGGCGGGCCCTCTGTGGCCCTCAGAGGCCAGAGGAGGTCGGGTCGGAACACCCATCCTGGTCTTCTGGGACTAACATATTGAACTAAGGTACACTTTTCCGGACCCAATTTATTTAGAGGCTGAAAACGATATTCTTTGCCCTTTTTAAGTAGCCCCACCGATGGTCAGGATACCCACTGGTCCCACACATAGGAGTGTGCTTTTGGGTCTCAAGCTAGTTGCACCATGACCCCTAAAGGGCCCCCCAATCAATCTTCTTCTCAGGGAGGGTCACTCAAGGGGACACTGGACTTGTATATAACAAGGGTAACATCGGCCATTGAGACAATAGAACACAGCCGTCTTAATGATACCACATGCTGTGTACGATCCCCTTCGAATCCTACCGACTCACCCAACTCCTTACTATTTAGGGAACTCAATGCAATTTGCAATACTAGGTATATACCTATAGAGCAGGGAATTGAACAAACTGGTTCCCCAAAATCCCCTATGGGTTTTGGAAGTCCCGAGCCTAGGAATTCGTATCAATCCAGTAAAAGTCCCCTGGAAATTCCTGTCGCACTAATAGATAAATCTACCATTCAGGCGACAGTACATCCCCAGGTCTCTTCCCAGAGCAGAAAACGCAAAGGTATGGACCAGAAGGGGAAACCAGCGAAATTCCAAAAAACAAACTCAAGCCCCCCTTCGGTTATTGACACCATCATCCTCGAGTCACCCAAAGTACGACAAACACCGGAAACCCCTGTATCCCTCTTACCTTCTATTTTGCTGGCCTATCTAGAAGAACTAGTTAAGTCCTTACTATCCCCGCTCATTGAGAGGATAGAGAGAATTGGGGAAAAGCTTTCGAAAATAGATGAAAATACCAACCCAAAGATCCAACCCCAGAGCATAGTTGCCTCTAATAAGCTTGATATCAATGCAAACAGCAACATAGCTCAGAGCCAGCTACTAGTTCCCGTACCATTAGCTTTAAAAAAGTAAGGAGGTACCCAAAAAATCGACTATGGCCCCTAGCTCTGCTCTTAGAGCAGGGCTAAACAAAGTAGAAAAGGGTTGTGAGGGGTTAGCTGCCAGCAATAGATGTATAAACTTACCACCGGAGGCAGCACCCTATGTGTGTGTCCTCTCAGGAGTGCCTAAGCTCACTATCGGAAAAATTGAAGGTCAACAGGACCTTAAAAACAAAGTACAGTTTTGGTTAACGAAGAACAGACCTCTTCCATTTAATATCGACGGAAGAATTTTAAATGTGAGAAGGGTGGGGTGGTTAGGTTCCCGACCCAAGACCATAGCCGGAGATCTGGTAATTGTTAACTTTAGGGACGACCAGGTCGTCCCATATCTCCGTAGCTGGGAGCCACAAAGAGGAGATGGGCCAATAGCAACACGGGAATTGTGCTACTTCTACCCCAGAACTGCGTATTTTCCAACCACAAGTTGGAGTGTAGAGGAAAACTACTGGGTGGACAGGAGGGGCCCTGTATTGATCAGCTACCAGCAGATCCCCACTTATAACCACCAAAACCTATTCCCTGGCTCAGATATGGTGACCCGATAGGAAAAGGATATTGCCCCAATCAGTAATTATTATGCACAGTTATTATTCCTTCTGTATGATGTACAATATCGCTATACCAAAATGTAACGAACCTCAACATTTGTTTCTAATTGCTTTTCCTTTAACTTGTAATTATTTTTTGGGAGGTGTTGACTGTTTATGGCATATTTGCACCCGATGATAAAAAATTGTGTATCAATTATTGTCCCCTTCCCCTTGTACCTGATCTATTGGATTAATTGATATTGTATAAATTGTATTTTAAATTTATCTTTTATGGTTATGATTAGCCGAAATAAAGATTAATGAAATGAAATGCAAATAATGGATATCATAAGATAAAATTGGCACATCCTACACATGGACAGCACAGTAGCAAAGATTGTAGGTGATCATCCGAATGTCACCTACAAAAGAGCGAAGAACTTATGGGACAAACTGGTCCACAGCCATTTCCAACTCCCTAAAAAACCTGAAACCTGGTTGAAACCGAAAGGCTTCTTTAAATGCTCGGGATGTAAAGTCTGTGAGATTGCCCTTAAGAAAAAAGAAATCCAGATGGCGAACAAACAAACCTGGAAGATTCAACAGCTAATAAATTGCAAGAGTCAGTTCGCAATATATATCATAGAGTTCTCATGCACATTAAAATACATAGGCAGCACAAAATGCGAACTTAAAAAACGCATCCTGGAACACGTAAGGGCAATAGTGAACTGTCACCGGAGCTATGCCGTTGCGACACACATGGAAAAGGAACATGCCAGTAATTGGAAGGAATTAAAATTTTATGCAATTGAAACAGTAGGACTTCATCCACGCGGGGGTGACCGCGAAAAGATTTTGAGACACAAAGAATCTAAACATATTTTGAATTTCAGAATCCTAACCCCCCATGGCCTGAACCAGGATGAGGAATTGCATTATCATCTCTAAGTCCCTGATTGACACTATGACCATCTGAACTTTGAATTTGAACCTTAATTGTAAATTTGCTTCCCGACACAAATGAATGGTTTTAACTGCACAAATACATCACAGCTCACATTCACATACTACTATGATATAAATTACACCGCTAAAACTGGGGTTACCCAATCACACATTTGAATGATACACATAAACAAGCAGAACCCATTGACAGAGGCGCAGCAACAGAAATACAAACTTGCAGACACATACTGTAAACACCCACTAGTGGGAAAAAGCAAGCTCATAGATAAGGACTAAGAAAAATCTCACCAATATCATACACGTATCATAGATACCGGAGGTTTCGGTGATACAATATATAATCATTGACCCACTGGAGGGCAGAGATGTGAGAAATGGTAGTCCTAAAATGTCAATTGTTTAGCTGCACTAGGTGATAAAAGACCCACTAGAGGAAAGATTTGAGGATACATCACACGCATTACTGTGGGACATACGAATTGGCAAAATCACTATGGACTACACATACCACAATGCTTACCGGTGAGTGTAGGAAATGACACGTATCAAGTCACTTCCTGTTTTATACACATTTTTTTCACTTTGCACTTTATTTAAATATACAAACAAACACTTTGTTACAAACAGTCTCGTGAACAAGCGGCGTGGGCCGCGAAACACGTCGAGCAGTGTTGCTGGACAAGCTGTTATGATAATAAAGCAACAGTAAGCATGCTTGGAGTACTGGTCGTTACTGGTGTAAGAAGCTGAGAGTGCGCGGGAACTTTTGTTTGCGAAAAAAACGGGATCCTTTTACAAGCAACAAGGCTCTGCCGCAACCGATACGCACCACCAGAAGAGCGCTTGGAAGCCCTCAACGGGGCCACGAAACTTGGATATATCTATACTACTATTATAAAGAGACAACTGTGTCCTTTGAGCCAGGTAAACTCGAAAAGTACACCACCAATCGCAACACCCAATACAGCGTTGGAAAGGGGAGGTCCAGTAGATGGACATAGGCTATATAAAAAAAATATATACGTTATTTAAAAAATGTACAATAAAAAAAAGTAGTCCCTTCGAAGTAGCGCCGGCCGTGTGCGCTAACCACATATGTGCTGACATCATCATCGGAGGACGGGAGCGCGAGGAGGAGCGGCGGACAACAGCGCGGGGAGGAGCGGAGAACTTAGCCACACTGGAGCGGCCTGAGGTACGTGAACCGCGGGGCGGAGCGGTGAAGTAAGGAGGACTGGACTGCAGCAGCGGCGGAGAACAGCGCAGGGAGGAGCGGAGAACTTAGCCACACTGGAGCAGCCTGAGGTACGTGAACCGTGGGGAGGAGCGGTAAAGTAAGGCGGACTGGAGCGGGATGACAGGTAAACTTTAGCGCTGCAACGGGGCGTGTATACTGGCTTTGTTCGTTTGCAGCGTCGGATGCGTGGCCACAGTGTTAGGGAGCAGGGTGTGTGCGGATGATTGGGGTCACTGAAGTTGTCGGTGAACTTGGGCTGAGGAGGTGGTTGGGGGCCTGGGTTTCGGCGACTGGGAGCAAGCCTGATTGCCCCCAGACAACGTGGGAATGGAAGTGAGCCTGGGGTTAAGCAGAGTTAAGAATAAGTACCAGCGCCCAAAACTCTGCTTAGAAGTACGGGACCAGTGCAATTACATGTCGGCGGGTGGAATACCAGCAAGCCTGATTGCCCCCGGACAACGTGGGAATGGAAGTGAGCCTGGGGTTAGGCAGAGTTAAGAATAAGTACCAGCGCCCAAAACTCTGCTTAAAAGTACGGGACCAGTGCTTACATGTCGGCGGGTGGAATACCAGCAAGCCTGATTGCCCCAGGACAACGTCGGGGCGGGCTGCTAGTATATATATATATATATATATATATATATATATATATATATATATATTCCACAAGTTGTTGCTCAAAAAGGTTCACTGCAACAAAGAGCCGACCCAAAAGAATGCTGGTGCAAATTCAAAGATTTATTTTCGTGAAGCCAGCGCTGCCGCCATGACGCGTTTCGCCTCCAGGGAGGCTTGATCACATGACAAACTACACATGGTGTTTGAGGCTATTTAAAGTGACAGTGCAATTAGCTTACATCATAGACATCGACAAAATACTATGCAATGAACACGCCGCTAATGTGCAAGCTGATCAAACCAATACCAATGGTACAACAAAAAATGTATAAAAGGCTGACCGGAGCACAATCCATGACTTCTAATAAAGCAGAGTTCATGGAGACAGAGCAGGATAGTCGGGCAAAAGTACAAGTTAAACAAATAAAGTATTTACATGATAAACAATGTTATCCATGTAACAACAATGTACAATTCCACATTATTTGTGTAAAAAACCCTTAGACGAGTTGCTCAACAATAGAACATAGCAGCGTATTTAACCAATGTCCTATGAAACATTTTGTAAGAATAAAGCCCAAGTGGGCATGTCACTTCAAGAGAACTTTAGATAGCCAACAAAGTGCAAAAGGCAATAGTGCAAATATTCATAAAGTGCTAATAGTGAAAATATATAACAAATATAAAAATAGCTAAAAACAAATACCACAATATTTCAGTCTGTAGTAGAATAAATTCATCAGTATATACAGTTATGCAGTGCAGGAAGGGAGCATATCGAGATCAATGGAAAAGTTGCTATGTCCGGACAGGTTTTAACAATTAGAAACTCCTATAATTCTAGAGACAAGTGTAGAGATCTTCCCTATCATTGAGGCCATAGGGGTTCTTAGTGTTGAGCTCCAAGATGTATCTTGTCTCAAGAAGGCGGAGTTTGGCCTCGCGGTCACCTCCCCTCCTTGAAGGCTCAACACAATCGATTAGGAAGAATAGGAGTTTATCAGGGACACCAAGATGTTTCTCCTGAAAGTGCCTGGCAACCGGATAGTTCTGATCATGTCCCACCACTGCCCTTATGTGTTGGAGAATGCGCCTGTGGGCGGGCAGCTTAGTGCTGCCCACATATTGGAGCCCACACGGGCACTCCAACACATAGATGGCGAACTCAGTTTTACAGTTCAACCATTTTGTAATGGCAGTGGGGTGTTGTTGGAAGGGACTTTGGAAGTGAGTTTTGTTGATGCCATAACGACAGGCTTTGCATTGAGGGCATGTTTTAAAGCCCTTCTTCAATGCCCCCCAAGTAGAGGATACCTTGGGCTCTAAGGTGTTGCTCACCAGGGATTTGGACATAGATGGAGATTTCCTGAAAGTCAGGATTGGTTTTGTGCCTATTGAGTGACCGATTATAGGGTCACTACGGACCAAATTCCAATTTTTATGTACAATCTTGCGTAAAGCACCCTGTTGGCGATTGAAGGCCAAGATAAGTCGCGGTGCACTCACTTCGCCCTTGTCCGTTGTTAAACCCAAGTGGTTCTCTCTTTTGGAATTGGGGATTAACGCTTCTTGCCTGCTTATGGAATTAGAGCGTTTGATAGCTTTCATGATGGTATCTAGAGAATAGCCTCTTTCAAGAAACCGTGCTTTACATGCCTCTTGTGCGATGGCACATTCGGCATCAGTGCTGCAGATCCGCCGGATTCGAAGCATTTCCCCAAAGGGAATGCTTCGAATCAAATGGGCAGGATGTTGGCTGTTGGAATGCAATATAGTATTGCCAGCACTGGGCTTGCGATACAGCCGGGTATTCAAGGCACCGTTATTCACAAATATCTCAACATCCAAAAAACAAATCATAGCAGAACTCAAATTAGCAGTAAAATTGAGATTAACATTATTTACATTGATCAAGTTCACAAAGGCCATGGCACTGTTCTGATTGCCTCTCCAAATAATAAAAACATCATCAATGTAGCGGAGATAGAGGGCGATATGATTGCCTACCAATTCTTGGTGCTCTGTGGCGAGGACCTGCTCCTCCCACAGCCCAACGTGTAAACACGCGTAGCTGGGTGAGAAGCAGGCCCCCATGGCCACACCCCTTATCTGCTGGTAAATCACGCCATTGAAAAGAAAGAAATTCTGCTCTAAGCACATTTTAGTCATTTCAATCAACATTTTGTTGTGTGCTGTTGGATTGGGCAATTCGCTGTTAAGATAATGGTCCAAGGCCTTGAGACCATCCACATGTCTGATAGAAGTGTAGAGGGATGAGACATCCAAAGTCATGAGTACCATATCATCCTCCCATATAAAATTGGCGATTTTTTCAAGAAAATCAAACGTGTCTTGAACAAATGAAGACAAATTCCTTACATGGGGCTGAAGAAAAAAATAATATATATATACACAAAAGGTTGCCCTGTTGAAAATGCCACACACGGAGGGTTGAATAACACAATACATACGCGACTGGACTGGTCGCATAGTTATATACACAAAAGGTTGCCCTGTGTATTGTGTTATTCAACCCTCCGTGTGTGGCATTTTCAACAGGGCAACCTTTTGTGTATATAACTATGCGACCAGTCCAGTCGCGAAAATGCCCCGCCGCTTCTCAAGCCGGCTCTCGAGTGTTTGGGATTGTGAGCGCTAACGAGAACGGAGGGGACATTTGCTGCAGGTAGATATTGGCAAAATTACAGCGATGTCTGCAACGCTTTCCCACCTAACGGGAAGAGACTTACAATAATGACGAAGGAAGCAGCATCCACTTGGGTTGAGGAACTGTTAGGTTTGTTACACATTAAGGACTACCTAGACCAGAAGGCCAAGTGTGTACGCCCACTGGGGCGGGACCTGCAATTGAATAAATATGTGTTCCTAATCTGCCTGCTTACTTCGTGCATTACAGCCAGTGAACAAGAGCAGAAGAAGTGCTCGAAACGCGTATGGCATTGATTGGGAGAGCGGGAAGCATGCTGTGACTCTGCTGCCAGTGGTGTATTGTGTTATTCAACCCTCCGTGTGTGGCATTTTCAACAGGGCAACCTTTTGTGTATATAACTATGCGACCAGTCCAGTCGCGAAAATGCCCCGCCGCTTCTCAAGCCGGCTCTCGAGTGTTTGGGATTGTGAGCGCTAACGAGAACGGAGGGGACCTTTGCTGCAGGTAGATATTGGCAAAATTACAGCGATGTCTGCAACGCTTTCCCACCTAACGGGAAGAGACTTACAATAATGACGAAGAAAGCAGCATCCACTTGGGTTGAGGAACTGTTAGGTTTGTTACACATTAAGGACTACCTAGACCAGAAGGCCAAGTGTGTACGCCCACTGGGGCGGAACCTGCAATTGAATAAATATGTGTTCCTAATCTGCCTGCTTACTTCGTGCATTACAGCCAGCGAACAAGAGCAGAAGAAGTGCTCGAAACGCGTATGGCATTGATTGGGAGAGCGGGAAGCATGCTTTGACTCTGCTGCCAGTGGTGTATTGTGTTATTCAACCCTCCGTGTGTGGCATTTTCAACAGGGCAACCTTTTGTGTATATAACTATGCGACCAGTCCAGTCGTGAAAATGCCCCGCCGCTTCTCAAGCCGGCTCTCGAGTGTTTGGGATTGTGAGCGCTAACGAGAACGGAGGGGACCTTTGCTGCAGGTAGATATTGGCAAAATTACAGCGATGTCTGCAACGCTTTCCCACCTAACGGGAAGAGACTTACAATAATGACGAAGGAAGCAGCATCCACTTGGGTTGAGGAACTGTTAGGTTTGTTACACATTAAGGACTACCTAGACCAGAAGGCCAAGTGTGTACGCCCACTGGGGCGGGACCTGCAATTGAATAAATATGTGTTCCTAATCTGCCTGCTTACTTCGTGCATTACAGCCAGTGAACAAGAGCAGAAGAAGTGCTCGAAACGCGTATGGCATTGATTGGGAGAGCGGGAAGCATGCTGTGACTCTGCTGCCAGTGGTGTATTGTGTTATTCAACCCTCCGTGTGTGGCATTTTCAACAGGGCAACCTTTTGTGTATATAACTATGCGACCAGTCCAGTCGCGAAAATGCCCCGCCGCTTCTCAAGCCGGCTCTCGAGTGTTTGGGATTGTGAGCGCTAACGAGAACGGAGGGGACCTTTGCTGCAGGTAGATATTGGCAAAATTACAGCGATGTCTGCAACGCTTTCCCACCTAACGGGAAGAGACTTACAATAATGACGAAGGAAGCAGCATCCACTTGGGTTGAGGAACTGTTAGGTTTGTTACACATTAAGGACTACCTAGACCAGAAGGCCAAGTGTGTACGCCCACTGGGGCGGGACCTGCAATTGAATAAATATGTGTTCCTAATCTGCCTGCTTACTTCGTGCATTACAGCCAGTGAACAAGAGCAGAAGAAGTGCTCGAAACGCGTATGGCATTGATTGGGAGAGCGGGAAGCATGCTGTGACTCTGCTGCCAGTGGTGTATTGTGTTATTCAACCCTCCGTGTGTGGCATTTTCAACAGGGCAACCTTTTGTGTATATATATATATATATATATATATATATATATATATATATATATATATATATAGTTTAAACTCAAAAATATCAAATGCTTCAGTATATAACATTAATATAATTTATATTGCATACATTCCACTAATTCTTAACATAATATATATTTAAATATTGGCTGATATAAACACACACACATATATATGTGTATGTGTGTTTATACATTTTATAACATTTATTTTTTAATTTCTTTTAATGTACTACTTTGAAAAACATATATATACGTGAGCAAGCCCAGAAAAGTGGACGGAACGCATCATCCTGCCACACTATCAATAATAAACAATATTTGTACAGCACGAAGTGGAGTCCGTTTCCCGTTTCCAGTGAAGTAGCGCTGTAGGGATTCAAAATTTACACACACACACATATATATATATATATATATATATATATATATATATATATAAAAGGTTTTTCCAAAACCGCCAGTCATTGCTTACTGCAGAGCTCCAAATTTACGATCTCTTATTGTGAGAGCTGAACTCAAGCAATCTCAAGCAAGCTGTAACAAATGCAGGGGTTCATTGCTGAGACTCTAAAAGGTGCATCACATGTGAATATCTTTTACAGACATCATCAGTAATTAGTTCTGTTACGAGAAGGACCTATGCAATAAGGCAGCATCTTACATGTCGCTCAAACATGCATTATTAATGCGATTCAGTGCCAATGGCAAAGCTCTGAAAAACAATATGTAGGCCAAACAGTGAATGACCTCCGTACACGATTCAGGAACCAAAAATTTGCAATAATTCATAAGAAAATTGACCAGCCTGTAGCCAATCATTTTAACCTTGTGGTTCATTCACTATCAGATTTGAAGATTTTCCCCGTGGAATATGTTTTAAAGGAAGAACTACTGGACTCCAGGGAGTCCTTCTGATCTATCTGCTTGAGTCACTTCTTTCTTGGAGAGAACCCCTACGACCCAGGAGGCCAAATCAAAGCAACGCAAAAGAAACAACCGAAAGCATAGGCAACGTCGAAAAGCAGGCTACAAATGGCAAGCCTAAAAGAAAAAACAATACCAACAGAAGATGAAACAAACAATGAGTGTGTTTTCAAGGCGACAATGATCAAACTGGGTGAGCACTAACAGTTCTAAACCTCACTGGCATCCATCTCAGTCAGGCAGAGGTACAAGTTCTTCCTCTTGGTCTCACATACAGCCCAGCAAGCAATCTGAACTACGCAAAAACTCGGATTGACCTATACAAATATGCTCGCAAATTGAAACTCCTGAAGTACTTTATGTCCAACAAGACAGTCCAAAAGCCCAATACAATGTCAACCTCGGATATGACACAAGGATTGAGTGTTAATGACTTAGAATTGCTACAAGATCTACAGCAATTGCACAATGAAGCCTCGAGTTCAGGCAGTACGGATGAACATCTTGTTTTAAATACTCCTGGCTACATGAAATTCAAACCCAAATCTACCTTTACACCCTTAATGTTACATGACAATATCGACATCTTCCATGAACTTTCCATTTCAGGAATCACAAAATTGTATACTGCCACACTGCGTGAAAAGTACAAGCACACAGCACACAATAGCTGTTACATCCAGCTTATCAAGAAACTGTAGGCCAAATACATCATAGTTCGCCAGTCAGATGAAGGGGGAAACGTGGTGTTGGGGCCTCAAGAACTATATCTAGAGGAAGCATATAACCAGCTGAACGACCATCAATGTTACAAACAATGCGATTTAGTTACCGGTAAACAAGCTCACACTGTATTCTATTCTCAGCTGGTGGCTTGGAGAAGTGCAGGATTACTTAGTCAAGATGAACTAAAATTCCTCAAAAATGAGCATCCAGTAATCCCTGTAATTTAATTCATCCCAAAGATACACAAATGTGCTGAACAACCACCTGGCAGGCCCATAATATCAGCATGCAATGGTTTGTTGGAGAATACGTTTGTTTACATAGATGCTTTTTTGCAGGAACATGTAAAGGCATTGCCCTCCTATGTCCAAGACACAGGGGACTTTTTGAGGAAACTTGCTGGGGTGTCATAAGACTCTTCCTACTGGTTGATAACATTGGATGTTACATCCCTTTACACCAGTATATATCATCAAGATGGTTTGAAAGCTGTCAATCACTATCTGGGGAGGAGGTCCATTCAGATGTCTAACCACAACAAAATGCTGTTAGCTATGATTTCCATCTGCTTGAACAACAATTTTTTCACGTTTTTCAATCAGTATTTCCAATAGGTCAGGGGTGTTGCTGTGGGGGCCTGTTTTTCTCCCAGTTATGCCTGTCTGCATATGGGCAGCTGGGAAGAACAGGTCCTCTATGGCGAACACCATGATACTTTTATTAAACATGTAATCCAATGGTATCGTTACATTGACAATATATTTTTGATATGTAAAGGCACGAAAAACAAGCTTTGGACTTCATTGATTTGATTAATGTGAATACACTCAATCTTCATTTCACGTCTAACCTAAGTCTAGGGGAATGTTTTCTTTTTAGACGTAGAGATAGTTGTCAGAAATAAGAAACTTGAGACACGGTTATTCAGGAAGCCCACTGCGGGCAACACCGTGCTGCATGCCACTAGTCACCATATGGCGCACCTGATACGCAGCATCCCATATGGGGAGATGCTGCGCATTAGGCGCATCTGCAGCACAGATACTGAGTGTCTCATAGCACAGGAAGCCAGTAAAACTAGATTTCTGGCAAGGGGTTATACAACCTCCATGATCGACAGGGCGATCAATAAAGCCAACCAGATTCCCAGGAATGAGGTCCTGCAAAATAAAACATCTAATGCAGTATTGGAACAAGGTAAAGAGCTAGTCAGACTGATTTTAAACTATAATCGCCAGCACCAAACTCTTCGGAGAATCCTAAAGAAAAATTGGAGCTTGGTACGCAATGACCCTGTCATTGGGGATCTAATGGCAGTCAGTCCTGAAATTACTTTCAGGAAAGCTCAATCTATGAGCAATTCATTAGTCAAATCTAGTCCTGAATTAGACACCAGTAAATCATGGCTACAAAATAGTAAGGGCTTCAGAAGATGCACCAGCTGCAAAGCTTGCAGACAAGGTGTTAGTAAAACAGAGTTTAGAAATCCCTTCTGCGATGCCCCTCGATCCATTTCCAGACTTCTTACATGCAAGACCGACTTTGCTGTCTGTGTGCTGGAGTGTCCGTGTGGCCTGCAATACGTTGGTAGTACCAAGTTGAAGGTTCACAAACGGATACTTCAGCACATTAGGGCAATCAATGGGAGTGATGCCTCCTATCCAGTTGAGCCTCACTTTAAAGAACAACATGATAACAAGAGTGAGCTTCTCAAGTACTTTGTCATTGACTCAGTGCTCCCCGTTAGACGGGGAGGCAATCATGAGGCCCTCTTGCGCGCCCTAGAAACCAAATACATTCTGGAACTTGATACTAAGACACCGCAGGGCTTAAACTCCAGTGAAGATTTGTATACATGTCTGTTGTGTGGTCCCTATTTATAATAACATCATGAGTTTTATATATCTATATTTTTGGGCCAGGCCTCCCAAATCCACTGTATTTTAACTTCCTCACATGATTTTTTTATCACTATTTGCACTTTTGCACGTTATCTTGCACTGACAAACTAACTTGGTCATAGATATATTGATGTCCATTAGGGCGTATAGTTATGATGTTTGTTTCTGTCCATCTGAAACACCCATGGGTATAAGAACAATATGTCTAAAGTAGGCATTACTATGTATGCATACTTAAGCTTAGATAAAGTTGTCACTAGGTTTTATTACACCTCTTGGCATATTGGTTCCCTCTTACCAGTATCCTCAAAAGTTGATAACATTCGAGGCTCTCTCTTTCTCAGTGGAGAGCCTGTTTCTTTGTTTTTGCCTACTATTTAACATCTGTATATGCTTTCTATGTGAGACATTACCCACTGGGGTTATATTTTTACTTGCTTAGTTTGTACAACAGCGTTTATATTGCACACGCAGGGGATTTTTCAAATACAATGTTTTTTGTAAATTATCGTTTTAAGTAGCTTACACTTTTAATATGGATTAATCACACTTATTCAGTGTTTTTATCTTCCAAAAGTATTTTAAGCTAAGTATGATGGTGCAAGATGTCTTTTCCATGAAATCTTATTGTTGGTTTTAATGTGACTACAAAAACATGTATTTTTTCTATGTCCATTGTTTCACCATCAGGCAACCAATCATGTTGTTTTTTACATTGCACTGTGCTCTTTAAATTTGGCATTGTTACCCCAACGGCGCTATGTGAACAAGGTCTCTCATAGGCTGAAATGCAGGCATGCTGTGATCTAAATAAAATACTCACTTGCACCTTCAACTGGGTCGGTTATCGACTGTTCCCGTGCTTCTAAGGAAGTTTCGGGATTGCAGGAACTTTACTGGTGAAACCTTTGGCATATATATATGTGATCAAGCCTCGGCTGAGGTGAAACGCGTCATGGCGACTGGTGGGCTGTTATTCTTCACGAATAAAGAGCACTGAAACGAGAGCACGGAGTTTGTGGCTTTACTCAATTTTCGTTTTCAGCGTGAGCGCAAGCTGGGTTGATTTCGGACTTTTGGAAAATATATATATATATATATATATATATATATATATATGTATATATATATATTGTTCCACCAATGCCCGAAAGCTGAAGGGATGCACACAAGGCAGATGAAAACCATACGGTTTTTATTTTCAAAACAGGCAACTTGCATCACAATCTTTATGGGTAAAAGTTCAGTGGCCTGACGCGTTTCGAGGTAATGTCCTCTTTATCAAAGGTCGCTCTTCATATGGGCGTGGCGCAGAGAGTCCTAGTCATGTGCATCTCTGTGTGCTTGATTGTTTAAGTACAGCCCCCCAGTGGGCTACGCTCAGTGCCTGGGTGCTTTCCTGCATGCTGGGACTGGTAGTTTTATGCAGGACAACTCAATCAAAGTTTGTATACACTGCGCACACAGTCATATTAATTAAAGAATTATTTAAATACCCTCAGTGGGCCCCAGGATCTTCCGCAAGCTGAATTTCCCTCATCCGCAATGCTGCTCAACAGGCCTGGACTCCGTTCCGACCAGGCAGCCTCCTTCCATTTCGAGGATGGTGCTATCCCCCACGGCAGGGCTGCCGTGATTTTGAATTGTTCCACCAAATGCCCGAAAGCGGAAGGGATGCACACAAGGCAGATAAAAACCATACGGTTTTTATTTTCAAAACAGGCAACTTGCATCACAATCCTTATGGGTAAAAGTTCAATGACCTGACGCGTTTCGAGGTAATGTCCTCTTTATCAAAGGTCGCTCTTCATATGGGCGTGGCGCAGAGAGTCGTAGTCATGTGCATCTCTGTGTGCTTGATTGTTTAAGTACAGCCCCCAGTGGGCTACGCTCAGTGCCTGGGTGCTTTCCTGCATGCTGGGACTGGTAGTTTTATGCAGGACAACTCAATCAAAGTTTGTATATACTGCGCACACAGTCATATTAATTAAAGCATTATTTAAATACCCTCAGTGGGCCCCAGGATCTTCCGCAAGCTGAATTTCCCTCATCCGCAATGCTGCTCAACAGGCCTGGACTCCGTTCCGACCAGGCAGCCTCCTTCCATTTCGAGGATGGTGCTATCCCCCACGGCAGGGCTGCCGTGATTTTGAATTGTTCCACCAAATGCCCGCAAGCTGAAGGGATGCACACAAGGCAGATGAAAACCATACGGTTTTTATTTTCAAAACAGGCATCTTGCATCACAATCCTTATGGGTAAAAGTTCAGTGACCTGACGCGTTTCGAGGTAATGTCCTCTTTATCAAAGGTCGCTCTTCATATGGGCGTGGCGCAGAGAGTCGTAGTCATGTGCATCTCTGTGTGCTTGATTGTTTAAGTACAGCCCCCAGTGGGCTACGCTCAGTGCGTGGGTGCTTTCCTGCACGCTGGGACTGGTAGTTTTATGCAGGACAACTCAATCAAAGTTTGTATATACTGCGCACACAGTCATATTAATTAAAGCATTATTTAAATACCCTCAGTGGGCCCCAGGATCTTCCGCAAGCTGAATTTCCCTCATCCGCAATGCTGCTCAACAGGCCTGGACTCCGTTCCGACCAGGCAGCGTCCTTCCATTTCGAGGATGGTGCTATCCCCCACGGCAGGGCAGCCGTGATTTTGAATTGTTCCACCAAATGCCCGAAAGCTGAAGGGATGCACACAAGGCAGATGAAAACCAAACGGTTTTTATTTTCAAAACAGGCAACTTGCATCACAATCCTTATGGGTAAAAGTTCAATGACCTGACGCGTTTCGAGGTAATGTCCTCTTTATCAAAGGTCGCTCTTCATATGGGCGTGGCGCAGAGAGTCGTAGTCATGTGCATCTCTGTGTGCTTGATTGTTTAAGTACAGCCCCCAGTGGGCTACGCTCAGTGCGTGGGTGCTTTACTACATGCTGGGACTGGTAGTTTTATGCAGGACAACTCAATTAAAGTTTGTATATACTGCGCACTCAGTCATATTAATTAAAGCATTATTTAAATACCCTCAGTGGGCCCCAGGATCTTCCGCAAGCTGAATTTCCCTCATCCGCAATGCTGCTCAACAGGCCTGGACTCCGTTCCGACCAGGCAGCCTCCTTCCATTTCGAGGATGGTGCTATCCCCCACGGCAGGGCTGCCGTGATTTTGAATTGTTCCACCAAATGCCTGAAAGCTGAAGGGATGCACACAAGGCAGATGAAAACCATACGGTTTTTATTTTCAAAACAGGCAACTTGCATCACAATCCTTATGGGTAAAAGTTCAATGACCTGATGCGTTTCGAGGTAATGTCCTCTTTATCAAAGGTCGCTCTTCATATGGGCGTGGCGCAGAGATAGTCATGTGCATGTCTGTGTGCTTGATTGTTTAAGTACAGCCCCCAGTGGGCTACGCTCAGTGCGTGGGTGCTTTCCTGCATGCTGGGACTGGTAGTTTTATGCAGGACAACTCAATCAAAGTTTGTATATACTGCGCACACAGTCATATTAATTAAAGCATTATTTAAATACCCTCAGTGGGCCCCAGGATCTTCCGCAAGTTGAATTTCCCTCATCCGCAATGCAGCTCAACAGGCCTGGACTCCGTTCCGCCCAGGCAGCCTCCTTCCATTTCGAGGATGGTGCTATCCCCCACGGCAGGGCTGCCGTGATTTTGAATTGTTCCACCAAATGCCCGAAAGCTGAAGGGATGCACACAAGGCAGTTGCTTGTTTTGAAAATAAAAACCGTATGGTTTTCATCTGCCTTGTGTCCATTTGGTGGAACAATTCAAAATCACGGCAGCCCTGCCGTGGGGGATAGCACCATCCTCGAAATGGAAGGAGGCTGCCTGGTCGGAACGGAGTCCAGGCCTGTTGAGCAGCATTGCGGATGAGGGAAATTCAGCTTGCGGAAGATCCTGGGGCCCACTGAGGGTATTTAAATAATGCTTTAATTAATATGACTGTGTGCGCAGTATATACAAACTTTGATTGAGTTGTCCTGCATAAAACTACCAGTCCCAGCATGCAAGAAAGCACCCACGCACTGAGCGTAGCCCACTGGGGGCTGTACTTAAACAATCAAGCACGCAGAGATGCACATGACTACGACTCTCTGCACCACGCCCATATGAAGAGCGACCTTTGATAAAGAGGACATTACCTCGAAACGCGTCAGGTCATTGAACTTTTACCCATAAGGATTGTGATGCAAGTTGCCTGTTTTGAAAATAAAAATCGTATGGTTTTCATCTGCCTTGTGTGCATCCCTTCAGATTTCGGGCATTTGGTGGAACAATATACATATATATATATATATATATATAAATATATCAATGCTCGAAGGTGTCCACCTTTGAGTAGCACGCGAACAGCAGCTTGGTTTATGTATAGGTGAGGACGGGGATCCACTCGTAGACGCCGCTCCGTACGGGATCTGCCCGACGCGTTTCGAAGCTCCATATGCTTCTCCTCAGGGGCTTTAACGGAAGCGGTGTGCGCAACCGCCGACCCACTTCCCCATTTTATATATAACACACCCACCGATGGGTCCATACAGGACTTGATTGTGTGCTACCCGGACCACACTTCCCAGAATGCACAGTCTCATTTGAGCCTCCCATCGGTGGGTGTGTTATATATAAAATGGGGAAGTGGGTCGGCGGTTAAGCACACTGCTTCCATTAAAGCCCCTGAAGAGAAGCATATGGAGCTTCGAAACGCGTCGGGCAGATCCCGTACGGAGCGGCGTCTACGAGTGGATCCCCGTCCTCACCTATACATAAACCAAGCTGCTGCTTGCGTGCTACTCAAAGGTGGACACCTTCGAGCATTGATTTATACGCGGCCGTCCAGCCGCGGAGTATGCACCACCCCGGTACCCTGGGGGTCACGAAAGTGAAGCAGCAGTCGTACTTGGAATCGAGGACGGGCCCACTTGTGGAGTCCATACAGGACTTGATTGTGTGCTACCCGGACCACACTTCCCAGAATGCACAGTCTCATTTGAGCCTCCCATCGGTGGGTGTGTTATATATAAAATGGGGAAGTGGGTCGGCGGTTGCGCACACCGCTTCCGTTAAAGCCCCTGAAGAGAAGCATATGGAGCTTCGAAACGCGTCGGGCAGATCCCGTACGGAGCGGCGTCTACGAGTGGATCCCCGTCCTCACCTATACATAAACCAAGCTGCTGCTCGCGTGCTACTCAAAGGTGGACACCTTCAAGCATTAATTTATACGCGGCCGTCCAGCCGCGGAGTATGCACCACCCCGGTACCCTGGGGGTCACGAAAGTGAAGCAGCAGTCGTACTTGGAATCGAGGACGGGCCCACTTGTGGAGTCCATACAGGACTTGATTGTGTGCTACCCGGACCACACTTCCCAGAATGCACAGTCTCATTTGAGCCTCCCATCGGTGGGTGTGTTATATATAAAATGGGGAAGTGGGTTGGCGGTTGCGCACACCGCTTCCGTTAAAGCCCCTGAAGAGAAGCATATGGAGCTTCGAAACGCGTCGGGCAGATCCCGTACGGAGCGGTGTCTACGAGTGGATCCCCGTCCTCACCTATACATAAACCAAGCTGCTGCTCGCGTGCTACTCAAAGGTGGACACCTTCGAGCATTGATATATAAATATATATATATATATATATATGTCATCCAAACCTTCGTTTCAGGAATACAAAAAAAGGCGCTGACTCCGTGGGATTCTCATCAAAGAGGAGTTTTTATTCACCCAACGATGATGGCTTACGCGTTTCTGTATATATATATCTATATATATATATATATATATATATATATATATATATATATATCCAAAAACACAGGTTGCCCTTTTAGAGTTCGCCCTCACGGAAGGTATTCCCGTTCTGCGCCGGGGCAGCACATCAATCAGCATTCAGCCTCCGATCTCGCATGCTTGGCTCTACGCGTTTCGGAGCAGGTCTCCATGATTACGAGCCTCAAAGAAAGGAAACAGCAACAGTGACTGTAGACCTTCTGCTTTAATGAAATTCAGCCCTGCAGGGCGTGTACGAATGTCCCGCCCAGATGGGCGTGTGCAACAAAGCACTCTGGTACTTGCAGTGTCTACCTTCAAAAATTAAAAACAATGTGGGTGTTACTGTGTCCATAATAAACATTTCATTAACTTCCCTCGTGGATAGACAGGAGCTGAATAAACCGCAAATGTTGCCCTTCTCTCCCTCGACGATAGGGCCTTCTGTCCCAAGTGGCATAACATCGAACACGTCGCCACATTAAATCCAATCCAAAAAACCACAAGCCCCATAATGCAACATACAGACCACCAATGGAAGGTTCAATGGGGACCATCACTACAAAAGCAACTCGGTTTGCGGGAGACAACGTGGAGCAATACAGTACAATGCTGCAGTGGACCCTTTGAGAAAGGTAGCAGGACTACTGAAACGCGTCATGGACGCTGTGCAAGATTGCCGTGACTCAATAAAGAAGATGTTCTTCCCACAAGAGTGTGCACCTTGTCTTCCTTAGTGAAGGTACATTTCTGGGATATATATCGGCAAGGTCCAGCCGAATCAAGGAACGCACCACCCGTCAAGAGCGCCACAGTGCCCCGCCCTATGTACTACAATTTTTGACGTCGCAAGACATAAAGGGGTACTGGCAGCCGCCTCGGACCGGCCGAGGTAGGGACCCATACCAGCCTCGAAAATAGGACTGTCCAGGGTCTTGTTGGTACACGGCATGAATTGACACGGACAGCAAACACAGACGGCATCAACTACCGCGAGGAACACCACAAGCGAAACCACAAGCCCCATAATGCAACATACAGACCACCAATGGGAGGTCCAATGGGGACCATCACTACAAAAGCAACTTGGTTTGCGGGAGCCAACGTGGAGCAATACAGTACAATGCTGCAGTGGACCCTTTGAGAAAGATAGCGGGACTACTGAAACGCGTCAGGGACCCTGTGCGAGATTGCCGTGACTCAATAAAGAAGATGTTCTTCCCACAAGAGTGTGCGCCTTGTCTTCCTTAGTGAAGGTACATTTCTGGGATATATATATATATATATATATATATATATATATATATATATATATATATATATATATATATATATATATATATTTATATATATATATATATATATATATATATATATATATCAGCTCCAACAATCCCTCCCCACAATCCAGGGAATAGGAGGCAGCACTCCAAAGATAGATGCAAAAGATTTTAATCTCGTTCACAAGCGCTTTCGGCACTCGGCCTTCGTCAGGTATGAGACGCTGAAAATCAACATTCGTTTGTATTTAAACTCCCGCGTTGTACGGGTAATCAACATAAAGGTAGGACTAACCTTAAAGATGATTCAACATAAATTGGCGGTCGCCATATTGTAAAGGTTTAGCAATGTGTGTTGCCCATATAAATTCAAGGTGCAAACTCGCAATATATTTACACAAAATTCAACCATTTACACAACTCATAACGCCCTGTATGGGCATACCCCTTATATCAGAGGTATCTCTCCAATCTTTATGTTCTATAGCCCATAATGGGCATAAATCCATTACGATATCCAACAACGTACAACCCTAATGGAATTCAGTTATTTCCATAGTAATTCATACATCCTAGTATATACACAGTGAATAAACGTGAAGCAAAGTACAGTCAATGTGAGTCAATTCATCCCAGGTGCACGGCTAAGTCCTCATGCATATTCAATCCGGTCGGCGTTTTACTTAACAGATCAATTATATATCGAGATTCTAAACGCCTTAATTTCTGGAGTCTGTCACCACCTCTTACGCTCACCGGGACAGAGTCTAGGCAGAAGAATGTCAGCAATTCCCTGTTGCGAGCATGCTCTTTATCAAAATGTCTCGCAACTGGATAAGTTGCATCTGCATTCTGTATTGCTCTTTGGTGCTCCAGTATCCTCAATTTTACTGGATTAGTGGTACTGCCCACATACCTTCTCCCACAAGGACATGATAGACAGTACACCACGTAAGGCGTGGAACACGTGAGGAATTTCAAAATTCTTTTAGGCTCTTTGACCCCTGGGATGCTGTATTGAGTCATTCGTTTGCTTCCCTTGCATGCCTTGCATCTTCCGCAGGGAAAGAAACCCTTCATAGGTTCAATTTTGGATTTAGGTTTGGATTCATCATGGTGACTATGGACCAAATAGTCCTTCAATGCTCTTGCTTTCCTGAATGTTATCATAGGATAGGAGGGCAGTTCATGTTTTATGACATTGTCCGTCATCAAAATGTTCCAGTGTTTCTGCAGGATACGTTTGATATCATGAGAGTTCTTTGAATACGTAGTTATTAATCTGAATTGCCCAGTTTGCGATTGCTTGTTCTTGTCTTTGTCTTCCAGCAATGTACTTCTTTTCAGGGTTTCAACTTTGCTCAATGCTTGTTGTAAAGTTCTATCATTGTATCCCCTTGCTTTGAATCTTTTTACACAATCGCTGGCGGCCTTTTTGAACTCCTCATCTTTAGTATTGTTCCTCCTTATCCTTAAAAGCTCACCATAGGGTATGCTGTGAACCAAGCTCTTAGGATGCCCACTGGTAGCATGTAGCGTTGAGTTGCCAGCGGTAGCTTTACGATAGAGCTTGGTATGCAGATTGCCTCCTTCAATGAAAACAGTCAAGTCCAGATAATTCACTTCCTTTTGGCTGATTTCTCCTGTAAATTTCAAATTGTTCTCATTATCATTGAGTACCTCCAGATATTCTTCAGCTTGCTCCACTGATCCTTCAATGATAATGAACAGGTCGTCTATGTAACGATACCAACATTTCACCAGGTCATTCCATTTTTTGTTGGTATTGGACCAAGCTACCTGCTCTTCCCAATGCCCCACGAATAGATTCGCGAAGCTTGGGGCAGAGCAAGTGCCCATAGCCACGCCTGTAAGCTGTCTGTAGAGGTTAGTTCCAAACAGGAAAATGTTATTCCTGAGGCTAAATCTTAGAAATTCCATCAACATTGTATTGTGCTCGTAGTACTTCACTGGTCTCCTCCCAAGAAACCAGGAAATAGCCTTTAATCCTTCTTCATGCTCAATGCACGTATATAGGCTGGCAATGTCGATGACCATCATGGTATACCCTTGTAGCCAAACCATATTCTCAATACAGTTCAAAAAATGTTTAGTATCCTTCAGATAGGATTTTAAATTGACCACATGAGGTGAGAGAAAGGAGTCCACATAGATAGACAGGTTTTCAGTTAGGCTGCCTTGAGAGGCAACAATAGGCCTCCCAGGTGGATTTACCGAATCCTTATGTATCTTAGGTAGATAATAAAAGGTCGGAGTTGTAGGATTCAAGCATCTCAAAAACAAATGTTCATCTCCATTTAGCATATTTCTGTTGTACCACTTAAATATCATGTCGTGGTAATCCTGGATGCTCTTGTTGTATGTTGACTCATTCACCTTTATGTATGTGTTAGGATCACTCAACTGCCGCAGTGCTTCTTGTTCATATTGCAGTTTAGTTAGCAGTACGATATTGCCCCCCTTATCCGAGGGCTTGCACACCAGGGAAGAATCCTCACATAATTTTTTCAAAGACATCCTTTGCTTATAGGTGAAATTAGATTTACCTGAATCAGTTTTATGTTTACTTCTGAGAATTTTCAAATCCTGGATTACAGCTTCTGAAAAGGTATCTATTGCATCTGCTCCCATGATGGGCATAAAGGTGGAACCTGGTTTAAAGTTCGTTGCACCCCCTCTTTGCTGTACCTCCATGTCTGTCAACATCTGTGTATTACTTAAATTGGCAGAATCATTTTCATCTATCTCCCTTCTTAATTCTTCCAGGGATCGCATGCCCCCTAGATCTTTACACAGCATCGTGCTCTCATCTGATTCTCCAGCAGCCGCTGGTTTAGGTAAGGGAGGTTTCAATTTAAAATATTTAAACAGCTTGAGTTTGCGGGTGTATTTAAACAGATCTATCCGTGTTTGTGTGAACTCAAAATTCTTTTCGGGGCAAAAGGTCAATCCCAATTTCAGGATATGTTTCTCCTCGGTGGTCAGGATTTTAGGAGTCAAGTTCACAATCGTGAGATTATCTTCGGTGCCTAGGTTTTCTTCTTGAAAGCACTCTTCATGCTCCTGGTTATTGGTGGCGAGCCTACGGTTTTTTTGGCTCCAGCCCCCCCTCCTCGTCTTCCTCTTTGTGTTCTTCTTTCTGGGGGTTTGCCCATTCCTCCAGGATATTGCTTCGTGCGCATGACTTGATACTCCTCCTGAAAACCCGAGGACTCAATTACATCATCCTGACCATCCTCGCTTGACACCTCCTCTCCAGTTAAAGAAGATTCAGAGGTTTCGGGCACAAGAGTACTGGCCCCAGATTGCTTTTTCTTTCTCATCCTAAGTTCTTTGCGTGGTTGGTCATACTTTTTTGAGAAGGTAAGTACCCTTCCCATCCGATAGTCCTTTTCATCCCTCTCGAATTTCTCCTCCTTTCTCAATTTGATTTTCTCTTCATATTTCTTTAGTCTTTTTTTCATTGCTTCACGTTTTTCTTCCAGTTTGGGTTGATCTTGCTCTTTAGATATATATATATATACATATATTACCTACTGGCAGTCGCCAGTAGGTAGTTATAGTTAGGACCTAGTTTCCATAGGAAATCAACAACATTCTATTTGGAATAACATTGGCGCCGGTTGACGAATCTCGTGAATTTCTCCAAGAAAATGGCCTGCTCGGTTCCGCTCCTTCCTTGAAAGTTTGGGGGTGATTCGTCAAGTGGGGGCCGATAAAAAAGGGGGGTCCCAAAACATGTTTTCCCCATGCAATTTTCCATAGGGACCTTTAGCCAGGGCTACAGCTCGAACGGCTGATGGGAATTACACAAAATTTGGCAGAGAGGTACAGTTTGGTTCGCAGATTGTGTTTTTTGCTAAAAGGTGTAAATCCGTTCAGTAGTTTTGGAGAAAATTGCAAGTAAAATCATAGCAATATCTCGTGTCGGAGTTCAGTACGCGTACTGCAATCTGTTCAATTGCGAGCTGCATGCTGATTGGTTGTGAACTGTCTGTCAACACTCGAAACCAGGAAGTGTTGGCGGCCATCTTGTGCCACGCTAGAACCGAGTCACAAGAAAACAGTAAAACAAAGTTGAGAAATAAGGGAAGGGGGTAGGGTAGAGACATTCTGACCCTCTAGGCTTGCTCAGGGGGTCGTACATGGATGTTTAGGCTCTATTTATTTATTTTATTTTTATAAGAAAAATCGCGGCGTATGCGCATGTAAATACCTACAAATACGAGCAGGAGCTCCATGCGGATTGGCTGTCAATACTCCAAACCAGGAAGTGTTGGCAGCCATGTTGTTTGTCGGGAGAGCAGAGTCACAAGAAACCAGTAAAACAAAGTTGAGAAATAAGGAAAGGGGGCAGGGTAGAAACATTCTGAGCCTATAGTCTTGGTCAGGGGGTAGTAAATGGATCTTTAGGCTCAATTTTTAATTTTTTAAAAATAAAAAATGGCAGGGTACTCGTGCAGTACTTGTACGTGGTGAAAAAGGTGAAAAAAATAAGTAGAAGACCGTTTTATTCATTAGGTCCCCGGGGGCAAATTACAGGGGCAATTTTTCTGCATAATGGGGGCTTGTAAAGTGCTCCGAGCACTGGGGAACAGCACTACTTTGGTTTTATTTTGAAGTATGCGGGGCTGGGGTTACGGTCCTACTCCCCGCAGTCTCGGGGAGCGGCACCCCTCGGGGCTTTTTAAAAAAAATATTTGTTTTGAGCTCTCCCTCCCTCTCTCACCGTACACGTCGCGGGGAACGCCACCTTTCTGGGGCAGTGATTTGTAAAATGACCTTCCAGCTCCAGATACCTGCATTGTCTGAAGTTTTTAATTAATGTTGGGAAGGTGGGCTTGATAATACGTACTTTTTAATTCCCATAGAAGCGTATGTTCTGGTGTTAACATGGGCTTCTATAGGAAAAAACAAGGCCGTATTATGAAGCTCATTATCGCCGTTTTATCGGCAGTTTCCTGCCAATAAAACGGCGATAATTTTAACACCGGTCCTTGATAATATGCACCTAAGTTTACTGGTCAAAAAAAGAGCAATGGTCCATATTATCAACAAAAGGCAATACATTATCGTCGCTTTTATCGGCAGGAAACTGCCGATAAAGCAGCGATAATGGGCTTGATAATATATCCTTTTGAATTGCAATAGAAGCCCAGGTTAATACTAGAACCTGGGCTGCTATGGGAATTTACAAGGGCCTATTATCAAGCCCATTATCGCCGCTTTATCGGCAGTTTCTTGCCGATAAAAGCGGCAATAATGTATCGCCCTTTACTGATAATATGGCACAGATGGGCATATTATGAAGGACCGGTGTTAAAATTATCGACGTTTTATGGGCAGGAAACTGACGATAAAACGGCAAAAAAGGTCTTGATAATACGCCCTTGTTAATTCTCATAGAAGCCCATGTTCCGGTGTTAACATGGGCTTCTATGGGAATTAACAAGGGCGTATTATCAAGCCAAGACGCGGCCCCTGGAGGGAGTTGCGGTGAGACAGGTGGAGCAGGGGAGGGGCAGGGTGGGGGTGATAAAGAACGGAATCTGGATGATTGTAGGTAAGTAAACAATTAAATTAATAAAATGAATTTCGGGCCAAATTATCAACAACATAAGGCGATACATTATCGCCGCTTTTATCGGCAGGAAACTGCCGATATTGCGGCGATAATGGTCTTGATAATATGCCATTGTGAATTTCCATGCAAAACAGTTGATGGACAGAATGCAGAACAATGTCATACATTCACCCCAGTAGAGAGATCTGGGCCTAAATCCATCGTTTTCTTGCACTCCACACCACCCCAGTTCAGACATGGCTATATGCAAATCAGCCTTGACCCTGTGCCTCATGGGAACAGTCCAGCCCGAACTGCCAAGCCATGTCTTTCCTGGACCGGAATCAAGCATCCTAGGACCGGTTTCTGGTTATCAGCTGTCTTCAGCCAGTATAGCTTGACTCCAGTGGTGTGGAGAGCATGGGACTCACGTCTGAGCATACCCATCCCACTCGGGGTGACAAATGCAAAACAACAGTTGATGGACAGAATGCAGAACAATGTCATACATTCACCCCAGTACAGAGATCTGGGCCTAAATCCATCGTTTTTTTGCACTCCACACCACCCAGTTCAGACATGGCTATATGCAAATCAGCCTTGACCCTGTGCCTCAAGGGAACAGTCCAGCCCGAACTGCCAAGCCATGTCTTATCTGGACCGGAATCAAGCATCCTAGGACCGGTTTCTGGCTATCAGCCGTCTTCAGCCAGGATAGCTTGACTCCAGTGGTGTGGAAAGCATGGGACTCACGTCTGAGCATACCCATCCCACTCGGGGTGACAAATGCAAAACAACAGTTGATGGACAGAATGCAGAACAATGTCATACATTCACCCCAGTACAGAGATCTGGGCCTAAATCCATCGTTTGTTTGTACTCCACACCACCACAGTTCAGACATGGCTATATGCAAATCAGCCTTGACCCTGTGCCTCATGGGAACAGTCCTGCCCGAACTGCCAAGCCATGTCTTTCCTGGACCGGAATCAAGCATCCTAGGACCGGTTTCTGGCTATCAGCCGTCTTCAGCCAGGATAGTTTGACTCCAGTGGTGTGGAGAGCATGAGACTCACGTCTGAGCATACCCATCCCACTCGAGGTGACAAATGCAAAACAACAGTTGATGGACAGAATGCAGAACAATGTCATACATTATAGTTAGCTGGACATTTCACTCATACAAAACCATAGAAATTCCTCTGTTATCGTTAGTTGTGCTAACTATAACTCGCACGCACGCAATGCACTGCTGATGATGTCACATATTACATCAATCATGACATGGTCAGTGACATCACTGATGACATCACTGATGACATCACTGATGACATCTCAAATGACATCACTGATGACATCACTGATGACATCATCCAGTGAATGTGGTTTGTTTGAAATTTAAATATCTATTATATATATATATATATATATATACCAATCTGTATTGAAGATTGAGTGGATATATAACTGTCTGGATGGAGGATTTAGGAGCTGTCTGACTGTTTATTTAAGTGAGTAATTAAATGTGTGTCACTAAATGTATGGGTTAGTAACTAAACTATGTGAATGTGTGTATCAGTATCTCTGTTGTTGTATAACCTGCTGCATCAATTGGTCACTAACTACATGAGTGTCTATATTAGTTATTGATTAGTTGGCTGAGTATTTGTAAGGCAGACTGAGTGTATCTGTGGTTGGGTGGGGGAGTTGTCACTTTATGCATAGATGTGTGAGTGGTTGATTGTCTAGACATATGAGTTTAGGAGTGTTTATGGAAACAGTTGTTTGGGTGTCCGAGTGTGTTTATTTGTGTGTTGGTAAGTGAATATATGTGTCAGTGGTACATCTTCAATAAAGTAGAAAAATAAAAGGCATTGTATATGAGAGTTGGTGTATATAAATAAATATACGTAAGAGTCAGTGATTGTGAGAGTAACTGTATGAATGAGTGCATAATTGAAATAGTGATTTTTTAACATAGTAACTATGATTTACTATGTGTATGTATACATCAGGTGTTGTGTGTATAATTGTATAGGTGAGTAAAGTGTGATTGATTCTTTTCATGAAGGAGTAGCATCACTGCATAACCGACTAGGATGACTGCTGATGTGTCAATGTCTATATAGGTGTATGAGTATATTTGATAGTGTTACCATTGATCAGTGACTGCATATATATATGTAATTCTGTGGGTGAATTGAAAGTTGTGTGAGTAGACTTAGGAATCAGTGATTGCGTATGTAGTAACTGGTATGTGTGTGTCAATGCTTTCAAATATGGTACTCTGTATTTTACAGTGAGTGATCAAAGATTATACTAGTGTGTGATGAGGTGTATCAGATTGTCACGTGGATGATGTCATCAGTGATGTCATCAGTTATGTCATTTGAGATGTCTCTGACCATGTCATGAATGATGTAATATGTGATATCATCAGCAGTGCATTGCGGGCGCGCCAGTTATAGTTAGCACAACTAACTATAACGGAGGAATTTCTATGGTTTTGTACGAGTGAAATGTCCAGCTAACTATAACACTCATGAAACCTATGGTTTTTTTCAGTGAATTTCAAAAGTTTTTTTAAATGCTAATTCCTAACTATAACGTCTCTGATACTTATGGTTTTTTCAGTGAATTTCAAAGGTATTTTAAATGCTAATTTCTAACTCTAATGTCTCTGAAACATATGGTTTTTTTCAGTGAATTTCAAAGTGCAATAGTAGTTATACCTATTTTTTTGTACTGAATTTCTACAGTTTTTTAACTGTTTATTTATAAATATTTAATTTATTAAACAACATTATATATTTTTTGAAAATTGCAAAAAAAGTTGGTAGTTGCACACCCAAAGCGTACCGAACACAGCGGGTCCGAGTATTCTAGCTGCCATTTTGGAAAAGTTGTGAAGGGTCCGCGTATGGTGTGCGATGAGTGCATGGTTTTTTTCAGTTACGTCATATACGTACAATGTTATGTGGTGTGCGCGACTGGTATTTGACCTGTCCGCTATTCCTGCTCCCGCGCATTTGCGACACATGCGTATTACGGTTTGCGACGCTTGTGCGGGGGCGGGCCCCACGTGATGTCCTATACGTGCTGGGACGCGCTAGGTGCGCAACTCCTGTGAAATTTTTAATGTTCTAAAATTATATGTACGTGTCTTTAATGTACATATTAGGGCAAAAGATTATCTAAGGTATTCATAAAAATAATATATTTCTACTTGTAATAAACGTATATTATTTTTAAATATATTTTTGTGAAGTTGCGTTGGGTGCGCTCTTCGTGAGAGCACGGTGTGCGGATCCCATGTGACCTCAAAAAAAAGATTTGATTGGTTCATAACATTTCCAACTGTAACTATTGAAGGACCCCACCCATTTTAATTATTCTGTTTGGAGCAGTGGATGAGAGACATCTCTTCTTCTTCCAGAGCTGGTTTAGGAATTTTTTTTGTGTTTTAAAAAAAAATTGCATTAGAGCAGGGGTCTCCAACCGGTCGATCGCCAGCTACTGGTAGCTCACCCAGGCCCAGAGTAGCTTACGGCAGCATTTTGACTTTGTAGCCCATTATTGTCTTTGTTTTCTTGGCCTTTCTTTAAAATAGCTGTTGTCCGTCCTCACCCAAACAAACTCCTCTGATAGGCTCTACTGAGCTGGAGTAGGGCGGGGCAGGGCGGGGTGAAGAGGAGTCATCTCGCGCCACCTGCCTTTTGAAGTCTTGCACCGCAATTTCATCTTGACGTGTGCTGGTGCGGATTAGCAGGGTGCACACAGCGGATTACTTATCGGTGGATCACAACAGAGAAGAGAGGTGGGAGGTGCACAATACAAAGTCACCTGAGGCCCAGTGGTATGTGGTAAAAGAAATACATATTGCGTCATTCTCCTTTAACTAAGAACAATTGTTACTTACCTGTAAACAGGTGGTTCTCCAGCATTGGTGTCTTTCATAGATTCACATGCTTGAATATTCCCCGTCGTCGAAGTGGGAGTCCCACGGTAAATAAAATAGCAATAATGCTAAATATTATATATATATATATATGTATAAACATAATACAAGAAAAAGAAGGAAATACAACTGAAATCCTCTAAAAACGATTCCTACATAGGAATACAAGGTAAAGAGAAAAAACCATTTGTAACACATTAGTGTCATTATGTTAGTCCAAACTGCAGCCAATCAGGCGCCAGCACCCTCTAGAACCTTCTCCTCAGAAGCTCAAGCCCTCAGATTTTCGTAGCACAAAGTAACTAAGAGTGCATGAGGAGGAGAGAGCCTCTGATGGGAGGAGGGTGGGTCGCATGTGAATCTATGAAAGACACCAATACTGGAGAACCACCTGTTTACAGGTAAGTAACAATTGTTCTTCTTCAGTATTAGGGGTGTCTTTCATAGATTCACATGCTTGAATAGAATAGAAAGCAGTAACCTCCTAGAACTGAGATTGCTAAGCATATGAAGAAGAAATCAAGACAGTACTATAATAATAATGCAGTCATATAACATCAAAGCAATCACAGGAAACAATAAGGAGGGAACAGAGGCTCACCTTACTGAAAAAGATGGCGAAGCACTGCCTGTCCCACTGCGGTATCCGCTTCATTGATGGCATCCAAACAATAATGTTTGGTGAAGGTGTGCCTGCTGGACCATGTCGCTGCACGGCAAATCTGATGAAGTGGCACACCAGCAAACAAGGCGGTGGATGAAGACATCGCCCTCGTAGAATGAGCCCTCACTGAAGACTGCAATGGTCTGCCCGCTTGTTGGTGGCAGAAGGCAATGGCTGAGGAAAGTCACCGGGCAACAGTGGGCTTGGAAACTGGATGTCCCCTGCGCAATCGTCCGTATGCAATGAATAGTTGGTCGGACTTGCGGAAAGGGGCAGTTCTTGCAATGTAAAATTTAAGACAGCGCTTGATGTCCAAAGAATGTAGGCGCTGTTCCGCCGGAGATTTTGGGTCCGGAAAGAAAGTCTTAAGGAACACAGGCTCATTCAAATGAAAATCCGTAGGTACTTTAGGTAGGAAAGAGGGGTTGGTACGAAGTGCCACTCCGGTAGGTTTGAACTGTAGATAAGGCGGTTTGACAGTGAGAGCGTGAAGGTCGCTCACGCGACGAGATGAGGTCAAAGCCAGAAGAAGTGCAACCTTCCAGGTGATGAATTTGATATCGGCCTTATGGATAGGCTCAAATGGTGACTTCATAAGTTGAGATAATACCACATTGAGGTGCCAAGCTGGCAGAGGGCGACGCACAGGTGGAAACTTGCGGAAGAGCCCTTTGAAAAATTGACGTATAACTCGTGATGAACAGAGGGATGAAGAGCCATCATGCCGGAAACGAGATGTTGCAGCTAAGAAAACTCTCAGAGTTGAATGAGAGAGTCCTGACTGAGTGAGACTTAAAAAGAATGGAAGGAGCTGCTCAGGAGTGGAATGGATGGGATGGATATTGGCTGAAGCGCACCAATGACAGAAACGCTTCCATTTAAGTTTGTAAGTCTTGATGGTAGACGGAGCTCTGGCATGAGCCAGAATGTCTCTGCACTCCTGGGATATGTTCAAGTCCGCGAACTCAAGGTGCTCAGGTTCCATGCCCACAACTGAAGCGTCAAGGGATCTGGATGACACACTAGACCCTTGTCCATAGTTAGTAGGTCTGGACGAGGACGTAGAGGAATGGGCTCGCACTGGGACATTAGAAGCAGTTCCGTAAACCATGCCTGTCTGGGCCAGCTAGGTGCGATCAACAGGATGTGGCAGGGCTGTCTCCGCATCTTCCACAGAACGCGCTGTATTAATGGGAGCGGCGGAAAAGCGTAAGCGAATAGATCGCACCAGTTGATCAAAAGGGCATTCCCGCAGGACCCTGGGTGGGGATGCCAACTTGCATAAGACGGGCATTTCCGATTCTCCGGCGTTGCAAAGAGATCCAGATCTGGGTGACCCCATTGGCGGAACACATGATCCAGAGTCGGTTGGTGCAGTTCCCATTCGTGTGTTGAGGAAGTGGACCTGCTCAACGAGTCCGCCAGTAGGTTTGACACGCCCGGAAGGTGGACAGCTGTCAAGGTGATGTGATGGCGCAGAGCCCAATCCCAGATTGACTGGGCCAAGCGGGACAGAAGTGGAGACCTGGTCCCTCCTTGTTTGTTCACGTAGTGCATACTGGTGGTGTTGTCCGTTTGGATTAGCACTGACTCCCCGTGAACAACTGGGAGGAAGGACCTGAGCGCTAGAAAGATCACCATCAATTCTAGCCTGTTGATATGCCACGTGCGCTGCATCGGCGACCACTTACCCTTGATGGAGAGGCCCTGGAGATGAGCGCCCCACCCCTCCAATGAGGCGTCCGTCCTCAGCGTAAGGTCTGGAGCATGATCGAGGAAGGACACACCCATTTCCAGATTCGCAGGCTGCGCCCACCAAAACAGGCTCCTTTTCATGCGGGCTGTGACGGCAACTAGTTCTTTGAAGGACCCGGAGACCTGACGCCACTGTAAGTCCAGCTCTTCCTGAATAGGACGGGTGCGCAACCTGCAATTTGGGATCAGCGCGATACAAGACGAAGCCATTCCCAAGAATGACTTTAACGTCCGAACAGAAACGGACTGTTTTCGTCAAATGAGTGAGATCAGACGAAGTATCTTCAGACGCCGCTCGTTTGAGACGAACGCTTTTGAGAGCTGCGTGTCTAGGATCGCCCCCAGGAAGGATCTGGTCTGCAGAGGTGCAAACTGTGACTTTTCGACGTTGATGGTCAACCCCAGAGATTGAAACACCTGCTGGCAAAGGTGTGTGTCCCGACCCAGCTGATGGTGGCATTGAGACTTGAGAAGGCAATCATCTAAATAGGGAAAGATATGAATTCCTTGTAGACGTAGGTGAGCCACCACCGGGGCCAGTACCTTCGTGAATACACGAGGAGCTGAACGCAGTCCGAAGGGTAGAACTTTGAACTGAAAATGTATTGGTCCCACTTTGAAACACAGGTACTGGCGATGTTGTTCGATGATTGGAACGTGAAAGTACGCGTCTTGAAGATCTATGGTGGTCATAAAATCCTCGCTGGATAGAAGACGCAGGACTTCCAGTAGCGTCAGCATACGGAATGATTGAGACTTTAGGAACTGGTTGAGAGCCCTCAAATCCAGAATAGGTCGCCAATCTCCGTTCTTCTTGAGTATGAGGAAAAATCGAGAGTAAAAACCCTTCCCTCTTAGATGTTTCGGGACCACTTCGACTGCCCCTTTTAACACAAGAAGACGGACCTGATGGTAAAGCTCCTCGAAATGTGGAGGAGGTGGGCCACGAGGTGGGGTGCAAGGAGGAATCTCTGTGAACTCCAGGGTATGACCCCGTTTGACAATGTCCAAAACCCAGCGGTCCGAGGTGATCGAGGACCACTGGGAATAAAACAGAGAGATTCGTCCTCCAACAGTTTGAGAGTGGCAAGAGTCATTGACGTTTCTGATTTGTGCCACGATAGGATGACTTTCCTCTGTATGTTTTGGAGGGTTGTTGTCGAGACTGCTGATTGGGTGTGTAACGTTGGCCGCTCTGATTGTAGGAACGGTATTGCTGCCCACCTCGAAAGTTGGAAGAAGTGCCGCGTCCGCGCGCACCTCGAAAGGACTGCTTACGAAATTGTAGCGTGCCCAAGGACTTCGCTGTATCGGTGTCCTTCTTGATGGACTCAAGGGCATCATCGATATGGGATCCGAATAATGATTCACCATCATATGGCATATCCAGTATTCTGGCTTGGACTTCCTGCCGGAAGGAGGTGGACTTCAGCCAGCCTTGTCGTCGGAGTGCCGCCGCACTTGCCAAGAGGCGGAAACCTGTGTTAGCCATATCGACTGCACAATCGATAATTTCTTCCGATGCCCTTTGACCATCGCGGAGAATCTGTAGTGCGTCAGCTTTGGAAGCATCAGGTATGAGTGCTATGTAATCTGCAATGTCTGACCACATCTTCCGGACAAAACGTCCCAAAATGGCTAAGGCATTGGCTGCTTGGACAGACGTGGAGGCCATGGTTGAGAACTTGCAGCCAATTGCATCCAAGCGTCGACCCTCTCTGTCCGGAGGGGCTGTGATTTGGGACGCCGGATTCCGTGCTCTACGCTGTGCGGCCTGAGTCACGACAGAGTGTGGCTTGGGATGAGAAACCAGGCAAGCTGGAGAACCAGTTGGGGCCTTGTACTTCTTCTCAAGGCGCGGAATCTGTGCAGGTAAGGAGTTTGGAGCATTCATCAATTTAATGCCCTCTTTCCAAACAAAATCAATAATAGGGATTGTGTGTACCTGCTTAAATGGTTTGTCCTTAAAGTCATAAAGAAAACAATCCTGCTCGCGTTGTGATCGTGGGAGCTTGAAACGCTGAGCCGCTTTATCCATTAAAAGATGGAAACTGGCGATATCCACTGGTGGAGACTCACTCGAGGTACCAGGTTGAGGAGAGGGCGTCTGCGCCCGATAATCTTCCCATTCAGCCATATCCTGGTCACCTGCCTCCTCATCCGTGTTGTCTGGGACTTCACTGTCCTCACGGTCTGCGTTCGCTTCCTCATCATCCGCATCCTGCGGGTATATAGTGGTATGGATGCTTATAGATCTATGAACCTGTGAAGGTGCAGGTGGTACGATAGGCGGCAATGCAGGTGAAGGTCGTGCTACAGGAGCGGGAGATTGCGCAGGTGTAGTCTGCGGTGTTGCAGGAAAACGGCGATTATAATCGTCCAGCATATGTTGGAGATTAGAAATTAAGGACAAAGGAATGGTGGCCACAGGAGCTTGAGTGAACTGCTCCTCTTGTTGATAGACTGGGTCATTGTCATCATTAGAGTCTGTGTCTTGACATTTAATGATCAATTCAGAAGGGCTACGTGCTGCCCCAAAGGTGCCATCTTCATGCTCTGAATCTGTATCATGCTCCGATGTAGTTGCGAACATTGGAGAAGGTGGTTGAGGCTCTGGATCAGAGATCTGTTGGCAGGGTACTGTAGTGCGAGGATGTGAAGATCTTGCGGTCTTCAATGGCACTAACGGCAAAGATGCAAATGAAATCGGTGCCGCCGTCGACGGGCGATCCACTGAAGATATAGTCGTCGACGGGGCCGTCGTCGACGGGGCCGTCGTCGATGCTGGTACTGACTCCGTAGACGGAGTCCCCGTCAACGGGCCTGCCTTCGTCGACGAGACCTTCTTCGTCGACGAGATCTTGTTCGACGGTGTCTTCATCGACGAGACTTTAGTCGACGGCGTCGTCGACGACGACGATGTCTTCGGGCCTTTCGTCGACGATGATTCTCTTTTCTTCGTCGACGAGATGGGAATCGTCGACGGGACAGGTTTAGATGACAACTAAACCCTCGTCGACGTCGAGGCTGTAGACGAAACCGTCGTCGACGATGAGAAAGCCGAAGTGGTAGTCAGCGTCGTCGTCGAAAATGCAGGCAAAGCTGTTCTCGTCGTCGGAGCGCTCGTCGACGCTCCCATCGACGGCGGGACTTTGAGAGGTGTGAAAACACCTCGAGAGGCAGCCAAAGACGCCTGAGAGCCAGGTCTCGTGGGCGTAGAGGTGGTAGGAGTGGCAGAAGACACCACAGGAGCCACAGACAAGGCTAATTTAGGTCTCTTGAGGAAAGGAGAATGAACCTCCTGAACACTACCACGCTTAGAGGCTGCTGAAGAGAAACCAGAATGTAAACTTTCTGCGTCGGACAGCACAGATTCCTTGTCCTTAAGACGCTGCAGCCAAGGGAGAAGACGGCCCTCCCTGTCCTTCAGAGTTTTGGTAGAAAAGGTTCTACAAAACTTGCAGCTGCTAGCCTCATGATCCGGGTACAAACAATAAATACACTTCTGGTGGGGGTCCTTTTCAAAAAGGCGCAGCTTCCCACAAGAAGAGCAGGGTCTAAATAAAGACTTCTTACTTGACATTGTTGAAGAATTTTCTGGAACTAGAGGAATAGAGAAGAAAACTGAGCAGAGCTCAGGGAGACTCCCTTCACACGACGTGCGGTAGAAAATCTGAGGGCTTGAGCTTCTGAGGAGAAGGTTCTAGAGGGTGCTGGCGCCTGATTGGCTGCAGTTTGGACTAACATAATGACACTAATGTGTTACAAATGGTTTTTTCTCTTTACCTTGCATTCCTATGTAGGAATCGTTTTTAGAGGATTTCAGTTGTATTTCCTTCTTTTTCTTGTATTATGTTTATACATATATATATATATAATATATTTAGCATTATTGCTATTTTATTTACCGTGGGACTCCCACTTCGACGACAGGAATATTCAAGCATGTGAATCTATGAAAGACACCCCTAATACTGGAGAACTAAGAGGCCCTTTTAATTATTTGTTGATTGGGACATCCAGGTTCAGCCTGTGACTGGCAATGGAGCAACCACATGCTGTGCTGGGTAGGCACTTTTATCTGTGGCAGTTAAGGGGCAGTTGGGGCACCAGGAGCAGGGGCACATGTACACTGTAGGCTGCGGTTTGCAGGGGCTTGTTTGTTGACATTGAGGCCTGTTTACCCAAGCACCAGGCTGTTTTGCCCTTGATCTTATGAGGCACTCTGAGGAGACGGTTAGCCAGGCCCTTCGGGCCCCGCAGTGCTACAGGTCAGCCGACACACTGAAGCCACTGATGAACGCAGTCACCACTTGGGCTTTTACCGTGACAGGCTGGGTTCTTTTCTAGTGCTTTCGATGGGGGCTCCACCACCCGCTGAGAAGTCCGCCAAACCTCCCTCAGCCTGCGTGTCTACCTCTGTGCAGAGGTCAAATCGCTGTTCTCCCTAACCTAGCTGCCTTGCCCTCTAAACGAGGAATGCTTCCAGGGTGCCTCAGGCAGGTCTCTTTCACAGGGCTCCCTCCGCTGGCTGAACACTCGTGAGTACTGGCCTTGATTTCGTCCCGTAATATGTCCCACGTCCCCAAGATGGCAGGTCTAGGCTCAGGGAGCCCTTCATACGTGTTGATGCAATTATACTTCTGCACAGTCCTATCACGATGTTAGGACTCTATGCGCAACATCTCCTGGGGTCACTACTCCCCCTCCTCACCCCATTACAGCTCATTGGAAGGGCCGCCATTGCTACAGGCTCTTTGATGAAGGCTCAGTCGTGGAGTTAATGCTCGTCTGACTGCACACACCACACCCACATGGTTTCGTTTTGTATTACAAGTGCAGACCTTTATGAATCTATAACGCAAGTGGCCCAGTAGCACAGCATTAACTGGTCATCTAGGATGGTGACCACATCAGACTACAGAATGGGAGATTCCTACAAATGAGCAGAGGCAAATAGTCCTGCCACAGTTCAGAAATGCTTTTCCCCGAGTTTGTGCAACCATTAGGTAGAACGAGAGATGGGGAGTTCAGTGCCACCCCCCAACAACCACTCAATCCTCTCCAGCTATAATAAAGCTCCATCAGAGGTCACTCTGCTGCGACAGATGGGGGCTGTATAAACAGCAGGGACCTCGCTTAGGGTCTGATTGCCAAGGCAGTCAAGAAGCAGAGGAAACAGCAATAAGGTTTTTATTTTGTTCAAGCCCACAGTATGGGCTACAAAGAAATTAGGTTTAAAGTCTGTGAAGCTGGGTGGGGTGGGGGTAGTCTTGCAAAAATGCGCGAGTTGCTTGGCCTTTAGTGGCTCACAGCGATTTTCACTGATCAGAAGTAGCTCTCACTTCAGAAAAGGTTGGAGACCCCTGCATTAGAGAAATGGCTTCTGGTTCGCAAGCTCCTCATCATTCTTCAGATGAAGATATCTTGGAGGAAGATCCACCCAAGCAGAGGCCTGAATAAGTGGTATGGACATTTTTCACCTTTCCTGCCAGAGAGAAAAAGGTCAACGCAAGAAAAGTCATATGCTTGCGGTGTGACAGGGTCCTGTCGTGAGTCAGTGACAAGAAATACTCCTGTGGAACAGCGAGTATGTATAAACATCTGTGGACCACTCACCAAAAGAATCTGGCATGAGAAGAAATGAGGCATGCAGCAAAAAATTCACCACCAGGCATTGCTAGCACCTCCGGAGCGTCCACCTCAGCACCACCAGTAGACATTCGCCCAGACTTTGCTTTTCTGCAGCAGCACTGCACTAAGTGCAAAACCATCTCTGTTATGGTGAACAGTCAGTGGACGCTATTTGTGCAGCTCAACAGAACCACAAATGCACATTTAAAAAAAAAAAAATTTGGAATGATGTTGAATTCCAAAAGCTAACTGTTTACTTAGTTCCTTTTTTGTTAAATTTTTAAAAAACACCAACAAAAGTACAAAATTGTTAAACAACTAACAAAAAATAGAAAACAAAAAACAGAAGAAAAAAAAAGTTCAGAACTACCTCATCTTGTTTAAAAAAATAACTATAATTGCATGGTAATGTCTTAAAGTTTGGTTGAATGTATGTGTAGAGCATGATTGACTGAAATAATGCATTATGGTGAATTTATAGGGGCAGATCTATGAGGAAGTGCTGCAGCGTGACACTGCAAGCCCTTTAGCTGCACTGCGCTGCGGCACTTCTGAAGCACAGGGATGTGACGTATATACATGAATATGTCGCAATTTAGTGCTCCCACTACACTAGCACACAAACTGCAGCCATGCAGTGACGCAGACAGCCTTGCACCATGGTGCTGGATATCTGTGTCATGGAGAGATTGTTTTTGTGCAGGAAGGGACTACTTCCTGCACAAAAACAGTCACTAAAGGCATTTCCTCCTTCAATGTGTGCTGTGGAATGCAGCATGCATTTAAAGAGGAAATAATGAGGAGAAATGAAAACATTTCTCCTTGTTGTGCCTCGCTACACCACCTCTAGGGTGGCGCACCATTCACACGTGTCTACAGATTTACACTTTCTCGTAAGTCTTGAGATGTGTTATTCCTTGGTTGTTGTGTGGGAACAGACACAGCAACACCCATGGAACGCCCCTTCAACGCAAAGTGCTGCGTTTGAATGGGTCGTATTTTCAAGGAGAGGAAAAGCCACGCAGGGTGGCTTTTCCTCTCCTTCTAAATATGGAGGAGTCCCCAGCGCCATCACTACATTACAAAAAGTGACGTACTGGTGGTGCAGGGGGCTTGTATTTTGGCCCCATAAGTGCTTAGGTATTGGCAGAGTGATACAATAAGAACATAGTGCTGGATGGCTGATTGACGAACTGCATGAGACTGACAGGAGGTATCCTAGGCTGCCCGAGTACTACTTCAGTATTTAGTGGAGTGTACCAATAGTATGTATCTGCTTAGAGGTTTGTAGGAATTGTGCACAGAATATTGTACGTGTACTTGTGTTGGTCCTTAGGTAATTCTATATGAACATCACTAGTAACTAGAACGATGACAGTGCTGCAAACAGAGTGCTCAGTTAACTTATAAGTGCTTAGGTATTGTCTCAATGCCTTAGTCATTCTGCAAGTGCATGGACAGTGACTGGGTTCCTAGAGTGCTAGTAGTTGACAGCAGGATACGTCTATAAGCACTTATGTTTCAGCAGAGTGATTAGATAAGGACATGCTTCTGTCAGCATGATTGTAGGAGTGGACACAGACTCACAGTGTGATTCCAGACAAGCATGACTATTACCTGGACTTTTGCATGACTGACTCAGTCTACAAGGGGTTAAGGGACCGCATACATTGTGCACATTTGACTTACCACTGCTTGTCTCAATGCCTGAGTCATTCTGCAAGTGCATAGATACGAATGGGTTTCTAGAGTGCTAGTAGTTGACAGCAGGATAAGTTTATAAGCGCTTATGTTTCAGCAGATTAATGCGATAAGGACATGCTTCGGTCATGATGATTGTAGGAGTGGAAAAAGACTCACAGTGTGATTCCAGACAAGCATGACTATTACCTGGAATTTTGCAGGACTGACTCAGTAGTCTGCAAGGGTTTAAGGGACTGCATACATTGTACACATTTGACTGTACCACTGCTTGCCTGAATGCCTGAGTCATTCTGCAAGTGCATAGATAGTGACTGAGTTCCTAGAGTGCTGGTAGTTGACAGCAGGATAAGTTTATAAGTGCTTATGTTTCAGCAGAGAGATTAGATAAGGACATACTTCTGTCAGGATAATTGTAGGAGTGGACACAGACTCACAGTGTGATTCCAGACAGGCATGACTATTATGTGGACTTTTGCAGGACTGACTCAGTAGTCTGCAAGGGGTTAAGGGACCGCATATATTGTGCACATTTAACTGTACCAGTGCTTGTCTTATAGCCTGAGGCGTTCTGCAAGTGCATAGACAGTGACTGGGTTCCTAGAGTGCTAGTAGTTGACAGCAGGATACGTTTATAAGCACTTATGTTTCCGCAGAGTGATTAGATAAGGACATGCTTCTGTCAGGATGGTTGTATGAGTGGACAGACCTGCTGTAGAGCCATAGAACAGGTCGGCAGAGCTACTTTAGAGCCATAGAACCAGGTCAGCAGAGCTGCTGTAAAGTCAGAGAAACCAGGTCAGCAGAGCTGCTTTAGAACCAGAGAACCAGGTCAGCAGAGCAGTTGTAGAGCCCGAGAACCAGGTCAGCAGAGCTGCTCTAGAGCCTAAGAAGCAGGTCAGCAGAGCTGCCCTAGAACCAAGATCCCAGGTCAGCAGAGTTGCTCTAGAGCCAGAGACCCAGGTCAGCAGAGCTGCTCTAGAGGCCGAGAACCAGGTCAGCAGAGCTGCTGTAGAGCCAGAGAAACCAGGTCAGCAGAGCTGTTTTAGAGGGCGAGAACCAGGTCAGCAGAACAGCTTTAGAGCCAGAGAACCAGGTCAGCAGAGCTTTTTAGAGGAAGCGAATCAGGTCAGCAGAGCTGCTTTAGAGCCAGAGAACCAGGTCAGCAGAGCTGCTCTGGAGCCAGAGAACTAGGTGAGCAGAGCTGCTTTAGAGCCATAGAACCAGGTCAACAGAGCTGCTTTAGAGCCAGAGAACCAGGTCAGCAGAGCTGCTCTAGAGGCAGAGAACCAGGTCAGCAGAGCTGCTTTAGAGGGAGAGAACCAGCTCAGCAGAGCTGCTTTAGAGGGAGAGAACCGGGTCAGCAGAGCTGCTCTAGGGCAAGAGAAACCAGGTCAGCAGAGCTGCTTTAGAGGGAGAGAACCAGGTCAGCAGAGCTGCTTTAGAGCCATAGAACTAGGTCAGCAGAGCTGCTCTTGAGGCAGAGAACCAGGTCAGCAGAGCTGATTTAGAGCGAGAGAACCAGGTCAGCAGAGCTGCTTTAGAGCCAGAGAACCAGGTAAGCAGAGCTGCTCTAGAGCCAGAGAACCGAGTCAGCAGAGCTGCTTTAGAGCCATAGAACCAGGTCAGCAGAGCTGCTTTAGAGCCAGTGAACCAGGTCAACAGAACTGCTCTAGAGCCTAAGAACCAGGTCAGCAGAGCTGCTCTAGAGCCAGAGAACCAGGTCAGCAGAGCTGTTGTAGAGCCAGAGAAACCAGGTCAGTAGCGCTGCTTTAGAGCAAGAGAACCAGGTCAGCAGAGGTGTTTTAGAGCCAGAGAAACAGGTTAGCAGAGCTGTTGTAGAGCCAGAGAACCAGGTCAGCAGAGCTCTTTAGAGGAAGAGAACTAGGTCAGCAGAGCTGTTTTAGAGCCAGAGAACCAGGTCAGCAGAGCTGCTCTAGAGCCAGAGAACTAGGTGAGCAGAGCTGCTTTAGAGCCATAGAACCAGGTCAACAGAGCTGCTTTAGAACCAGAGAACCAGGTCAGCAGAGCTGCTTTAGAGGGAGGGAACCAGGTCAGCAGAGCTGCTTTAGAGCCAGAGAACCAGGCCAGCGGAGCTGCTTTAGAGCCAGAGAGCCAGAGAACCAGGTCAGTAGAGCTGCTCTAGAGCCAGAGAACGAAGTCAGTAGAGCTGCTTTAGAGCCATGGAACCAGGTCAGCAGAGATGGTCTGGAGCCATAGAACCAGGTCAGCAGAGCTGCTGTAGAGCCAGAGAAACCAGGTCAGTAGAGCTGCTTTAGAGGGAGAGAACCAGGTCAGCGAGCTGCTCTAGAGGGAGAGAACCAGGTCAGCAGAGCTGCTCTAGAGGGAGAGAACCAGGTCAGCACAGCTGCTCTAGAGCCAGAGTACCATGTCAGCAGAACTGCTTTAGAGCCATCGAACCGGGTGGTCCGCAGAGCTGCTTTAGAGCCAGAGAACCAGGTCAGCAGAACTGTTGTAGAGCCAGAGAACCAGATCAGTAGAGCTGCTCTATAGCCTAAGAACTAGGTCAGCAGAGCTGCTCTAGAGCCAGAGAACGAGGTCAGCAGACCTGCTGTAGAGCCAGAGAAACCAGGTCAGCAGAGGTGCAGAGCTGCTTTAGAGCCGGAGAACCAGGTCAGCAGAGCTGCTTTAGAGCCAGAGAACCAGGTCAGCAGAGCTGCTCTAGCTGACACTGACTGATTGACACTGACTAACTGACACTGACTGATTGACACTGACTGACACTGAATGACTGTCACTGACTGACTGGCACTGACTGACACTGATTGACTGACACTGACTGACTGACACTAACTTACACTGATTGACTGACACTGACTGACTGACACTGACTAACTGACTGACACTGACTGACACTGATTGACTGACACTGACTAACTGACTGACACTGACTGACTGACACTGACACTGACTGACTGACAGACACTGACTGACACTGACTGACTACTCTCTACTTCTCACTCTCTACTACTCTCTCTCTCCTACTCACTCTCTACTACTCACTCTCTACTTCTCTACTACTCTCTAATACTCACTTTCTACTACTACTCCCCACTACTATCTCTCTACTACTCACTCTCTGCTACTCTCTACTATTCACTCTCTACTGCTCACTCTCTAATACTCTCTCTCTCTCTCTACTCCTCACTCTCTACAACTCACTCACTACTACTCTCTACTACTCACTCTCAACTACTCACTCTCTACTACTATCTACTACTACTCTCTACTACTCACTCTCTACTACTCACTCTCTACTACTCTCTACTACTCACTTTACTACTCTCTACTACTCTATACCACTCACTTTCTACTACTCTACTACTCTGTTGTGTGGCATTTTAGACTTCGATTGAATTTTCCCGACTCATGCCCTTATATAGGTACAATTCACGTTGCCCTTATATAGGCATAGAAATCCAGCCCATATTTGGGCATAGCCCATGCTACCCAAATACAGGCATGGCTACTTCCATCCATTCACCAAACGTCGCAATGATTTCTTAGAAAACGAGATTAAGCCATTAGGGACTTCCCCTTGCTTGAATATTGATTTCTCCAAGAACTCAGTTAGTTTTGCAATGAACAACAATTCCCCAGGGGTTCATTCATGACGTTCATATGCCCGGCTTTACGTCAAACAATGCATTCCTAAATACCTTCAAGGTACAAATATACCTTCACTTGCTATAGCAAGATACAGTGGTTCGGAGCAGTTCAAAGATCTACTTGCCGACGAAGCTCGCTACAGCAAGTGCTGACGGAAGCCGACTCTCCAGCTGATGCACTGATCAGGAAGCTGCCCTTCTCTGCCGAGAATCGAGTCCCGAGACAGAGATACCAGACCTCCTTCATTTTAAAGGTATGGAGCTGATAAGAACCTAGAGAAACCTTTGGTAGATTCTTGGCAAAAAGAAACAATACTTACTTCTTCCCTCGTACTAGACCTAGGTTAGGTACATTGGGGTAGGCATATTTTAGAAGCACCAGTCGAGTATTTTAGTCTATGTTATTTATGTATGTATTTTTATATGGCTTAGAAACCATATAATGCTCTTACAGTATCATCTCATATTACTGTTTACGCTGTACGCATTATACTTTGCAGTCTGCATAACGATTGTAGCAGTTCACCTCTCTTGCATGAGAAAGAAGACTGTTCAATAAGCCTTTTATTGAAAACGCCCGTCTCATTATTTCTCTGCAAACTCTGTAGAAACGAAGCATGCACGATTGACTGAGTAAAAGTTGTCATGTTTATGCAGTTGTCAGAAACGAATCCCTTCTTGTGTATTCAAGAAAGTTTCTAGTGACCTCTGAGATAGCTGGCACTCACTATTAAGTTTGGTATATTCGATAGAGACCTACTGACCTAAGTACGACAAATCTATAGGATAAATTATTCCAATGTGCAGAGCCTATTGGAAATATAGGAACTACACTACAACTCACTCTCTACTACTCTCTACTACTTACTCTCTACTACTCACTCTGTACTATTCACTCTCTACTACTCACTCTCTACTACTCACTCTCAACTACTCGCGCTCCACTACTCTCTACTACTCAATCTACACTACTCACTCTCTACTACTCTCTCTCTGCTACTCTCTACTACTCACTCTCTACTACTCTACTACTCTCTAATACTCTCTCTACTACTCACACTCTACTACTCACTCTGTACTACTCACTCTCTACTTCTCTACTACTCTCTATTACTCTCTCTACTACTCACTCTAAGACTCTCGACTACTCACTCTCTACTACTCTCTCTCTACTACTCACTCTCTACTACTCTCTACTACTCACTCTCCACTACTCACTGTCTATTCATCTCTCTCTACTACTCACTCTCTACTGCTCTCTCTACTACTCACTCTCTACTGCTCTCTCTACTACTCACTTTCTACTACTCCCTACTACTCACTCTCTACTACACACTCTCTACTTCTTGCTCCCTACTACTCACTCTCTACTACTCTCTACTACTCACTCTACAACTCACTGTCTACTAATCTCTACTACTCACTCTCTACTACTCCACTACTCTACTACTCACCCTCTACTACTCTCTACTACTCACTCTCTACCACTCTCTCTCAACTACTCACTCTCTACTACTCACTCTCTACTACTCTCTACTACTCACTCTCTACTACTCTCTCTCTACTACTCACTCTCTACTACTCACTCAACTACTCTCTCTGTTATTCACTCTCTACTACTAACTCTCTACTACTCTCTACTACTCACTCTCTACTACTTGCTATCTACTCCTCACTCTCTACTACTCACTCTCTACTTCTCACTCTCTACTACTCTCTCTACTACTCACTCTCTACTACTCTCTACTACTCACTCTCTACTACACACTCTCTACTACTTACTCTCTACTACTCACTCTCTACCACTCTCTCTCTACTACTCACTCACTACTACTCACTCTCTACTACTCACTCTCTACTACTTTCTACTACTCACTCTCTACTACTCACTCTACTACTCACTCTCTACTACTCTCTACTACTCACTCTCTACTACACACTCTCTACTACTTACTCTCTACTACTCTCTAACTCTCTACTACTCTCTCTCTACTACTTTCTACTACTCACTCTCTACTACTCACTCTAGTACCCACTCTCTACTACTCACTCTCTACTACACACTCTCTACTACTCTCTACTACTTACTCTCTACTACTCTCTACTACTCACTTTCTACCACTCTACTACTCACTCACAACTACTCACTCTCTACTACTCTCCACTACTTTCTACTACTCACTCTCTACCACTCACTCTACTACTCACTCTATTACTCACTCTCTACTACTCACTCTCTACTACTCACTCTCTCCTACTCTCTCTCTACTACTCTCTCTCTACTACTCTGTACTACTCACTCTACTACTCACTTCTACTAATCTCTCTCTGATATTCACTCTCTACTACTCACTCTCTACTACTCTCTACTACTCACTCTCTACTACTCACTCTCTACTACTCTCTACTACTGACTCTACTACTCACTCTCTACTACTCACTCTACTACTCACTCTCTAGTACTCTACTACTCGCTACTGCTCACTCCCTACTACTCACTCTCTACTACTCTCTACTACTCACTCTCTACTACTCACTCTCTACTACTCACGCTACTACTCTCTACTACTCACTCTCTGCTACTCTCTCTACTACTCTCTACTACTCACATTCTACTCTCTATTACTCACTCTCTACTCTCTACCTCTCTCTACCTCTCTCTCTCTACTACTCTCTACCTCTCTACCTCTCTACCTCTACACCTCTACCTTTACACCTCTAGCCTCTCTACCTCTCTCCACCTCTCTCTACATGCACACATATACATACATATATATATATATATTCACTGAAAAAACCATAGGTTATAGACCATATATAGTTAGGAATTAGCATTTAAAAAACCTTATTTTACTCACACAAAACCATTGAAATTCCATATATAGTTAGTTGCACTAACTATATATCGCGCACCCGCAATCCACTGCTGATCATGTCACATATTACATCATTCATGACATGGTCAGTGACATCACTGATGACATCACTGATGACATCTCAAATGACATCACTGATGACATCACTGATGACATCATCTAGTGTCTGTGTGTTTTTGTAAAGTTTAAATATGTTTTACATATTGAAGAATGAGTGGATGTATGGAAGACTGAGTGTATGTGTGGCTGGCTGGGAGGTGTGTGACTGTGCATATCAATGTGTACTTGTATCAGTGATTGTATAAGAGAGTAAGTATGTGTTAGTATATGTGTGAAAAGTATGGTGTTCTGTGTTTAACTGTATAGATGAGGAAATCGAAGTGTGATTGATTCTTCACAGGACTGACTAGGTGTATGAGTGCATATGATAGTGTTGTAATAATGAGTGACTGTATGTATGAGTGATTGTATGGGTGAATGAGTGAATGTGTGTGTAGACGTAGGAATCAGTGAGTGCGTATGTAGTAACTGGTATTGGTGTGTCATGATGTCATCAGTGATGTCATTTGAGATGTCATCAGTGATGTTATTTGAGATGTCATCAGTGATGTCATCAGTGATGTCACTGAAGTATGGTGTTCTGTGTTTAACTGTATAGATGAGGAAATGGAAGTGTGATTGATTCTTTACAGGACTGACTAGGTGTGTGAGTAACTCCATGGATGAGTGGCAGTGTGTGAGTGTCTGCATAGCTGTATGAGTGCATATGATAGTGTTGTAATAATGAGTGACTGTATGTATGAGTGATTGTATGGGTGAATGAGTGAATGTGTGTGTAGACGTAGGAATCAGTGAGTGCGTATGTAGTAACTGGTATTGCTGTATCATGATGTCATCAGTGATGTCATTTGAGATGTCATCAGTGATGTCATCAGTGATGTCATTTGAGATGTCATCAGTGATGTCATCAGTGATGTCACTGACCATGTCATGAATGATGTAATATGTGACATGATCAGCAGTGGATTGCGGGTGCGCGATATATAGTTAGTGCAACTAACTATATATGGAATTTCAATGGTTTTGTGTGAGTAAAATAAGGTTTTTTAAATGCTAATTCCTAACTATATATGGTCTATAACCTATGGTTTTTTCAGTGAATTTTCAAGGTTTTGTAAATGCTAATTCCTAACTATATATGGTCTATAACCTATGGTTTTTTCAGTGAATTTCATAGGTTTTTTAATAGCAAATCTTTATAAAAATAATACATTTTAAATCTAATTTTATATTTTATAATTTTTTTATTTTTTTTTAATATTATTTTTAGTGCGCTCCCGGGGCGCGGACAGGTGAACGCACGGGTAAGCGCAATCTTGCGGCGCGCCCCGGGGCGCGTACTAATGCGCGTCCCGGAAGCGCTATTGCCGAGAACGAAAACAACATCGTGACATATTGCGTAGCCGCCACGCCTTGCGTCATAAGACACGTATCGCGAGATGCGTCTTATGACGCACCGCGTAAGCGCACCCGGAAGCGCATACGATCGCGCAACGTAAGCGCCCCGATGCGCTTACGATACACGCCCGGGGCGCGCCCCGGGCGCGTAGCGTAAGCGCGTCAAACCATGTGACTTTAAAATAACACTTTTCATTGGTTCAGAACTTTTTTTTTTCCAAATTGTGTGAAACCCACCCAATTCTCTCACTATTGCTTTGTACTTGGAGAGAGCAAGAGCTGTTGTGTCTACTCTATCTCCTACTTTTCTGATCTCCAGCAATGGCTGCAAGAGAGTCATCCAGCAGTGATTCAGAGGGATTTTTAGATGAGGACCCTCCTCAGCAAAAGAAAAAAACCCATTTCATCTGGAAATTTTACGACATCCCAGAAGGACAGAAAAAAGTCAACGCTCCCAAAGTAACATGCAAAATATGTGGGAGTAGTTTATCCAGAGGCAATCCTCTGAAAAAATATAGTTTTGGCAATGCCAATTTGATCCGGCATGTCAAAAGAAGACACCCTAACAACTTTGCCAGGGAGAGTGTCAGAGAGCTGGCACGGAATGTACCAACAGATGGCGGCAGCACCTCCACTGGTGGAGCAACACCTTCGGGACCACCCCGTGGAAGAATGATCCCTAACATTCAGCCGGTGTTTGCGGGCATCAAATTTTTGTGCGCAGAGTGTGACGAACTGCTCTGCTATGGGGAGCAGAGTGTTGAACTGATTGCCCTAAAGAAACAGCAACACCGCTGCTCTTCCAGTCCCTAAATTTTCAATTTGTTTTGCTCCTGTTGAGCAGTTTTGGAATCCTTGTTTTTGTTTTTCCCTTGAAAAAAATCCAAAAAAAATATAAAATTGTTTTAAAAAGTCTAAAAAAATATATAAAACAACAAAATGAAAAAAAAAGTTCTTTTCAGAACTACCTCCAATTTTTAAAAAGAAGCTTTATTTTTTTAAAAGTCTGTCATTTTTAATCTCCATGGTACGCTCCCCCGTACGCTCCCCGGTGCGCGTACCGGGCGCTCACCCCCGCGAAAATCGATTTATTTTTTATTTTATTTTTTCACCCGCGGGAGCCTTTTATGGCCCCCACATGAAACCTAGGGGGTCAGGGGGTGTGTACCCTGCTCCCTCTTGCTCATTTCCCCCTTTGATTTTTGCCACCTCTTGTGTCTCAATCCTACCGAGACACAAGATGGCGGCCGCTGCGGACTGTTTCGAATGTTTATAGACACCCGAGAACCAATCAGCTTGCCGTGCGCAAGTCGCGTTGCGCGCCTGTAGCGCTCCCCGGTACGCGTACGGAGGAGCGCTCCAGGCGCGGCTCTAGATATATATCTTTTTTTGAACGTTAATTTCTCAAAATCCACTGTAGCACATATATTGAGACCTACAAAAGGCACATCGGGCTACCAGTCCCTACAATTTTGCCAAGTTTCATGCAAATCCATTCAGCCGTTCTGGCTAAAAGTGAGGCTAACCGCCCTATGGAAAACTCAATGTTAAAAACACGTTTTGGGACCCCCCTTTTTTCTCGGCCCCCCCTGGACCAACTCCCCCCAAATTTCCAGGGGCTGCTCAGAAACAAAATGTTCCATTTTGCTGAAAATTTCAGCCAATTCCGTCCACAAACGCCAAAGTTATTAGACATAGAATTTTCAAAAATCCCATAGGGAAAAAATCCTAACTATATATACCTACTGGCGACCGCCAGTAGGTAATATATATGCATATATATGCATTTATATATATATATGTATGTATATATATATATATTCACTGAAAAAACCATAGGTTATAGACCATATATAGTTAGGAATTAGCATTTAAAAAACCTTATTTTACTCACACAAAACCATTGAAATTCCATATATAGTTAGTTGTACTAACTATATATCGCGCACCCGCAATCCACTGCTGATGATGTCACATATTACATCATTCATGACATGGTCAGTGACATCACTGATGACATCACTGATGACATCTCAAATGACATCACTGATGACATCACTGATGACATCTCAAATGACATCACTGATGACATCACTGATGACATCTCAAATGACATCACTGATGACATCTCATTTGACATTACTGATCACATCACTGATGACATCATTCATGTGATAATACGATGAACCTCTTCAGACTCTAATATAACCTTAGATACACTCAGTGTAAACAGACACTCATAGACTGTCACTCATCCATGGAGTTACTCAGACACTTAGTCAGTCATGCAAAGAATCAATCACACCTCCATTTCCTCAACTATACAGTTATACACACCTTACTTATTCAAACATATACTAAAACATATTTACTCACTTATACAATCCTGGATACAAGTTCACAATGATCCATACAGCCACTCACACATTCACTGGCTCTTATGCACAGTTATTTATATATGTCAACTCTCACATGTACTGTGTTTTACATATGTACTTACTTTGACATGTAGCACTGAGATATCCATTCACTCACCAATACACTCATGCACACAGTCAACCCCCCATACAGCTGTTTCCACATGCACTTTTGAACCCATACATCTAGTCAATCAACTGCTCACACATCTATGCAGAGAGTCATACACCTCCCAGCCACCCACACACACACTCAGTCTCCCATACAAATGCTTGGGCAACCAATCAATAACCCATACAGTTAATCATATAGCTACTGATCAACACATGCAGCAGTTTACAGAACAACAGACATAATGATGCACAAATTAAGACAGTTTAGTCACTAACCCATGCACTCAGTGAGACACATTTAATCAGTCACTCATACAGTCAGTCATGCCCCTACTAAATCCTTCATCAAGACACTTATACATCCACTCATTCTTCAATATGTAAGACATATTTTAACTTTACAGAATTATACAGTCACTGGATGTAGTCATCAGTGATGTCATTTGAGATGTCATCAGTGATGTCATCAGTGATGTCATTTGAGATGTCATCAGTGATGTCATCAGTGATGTCACTGACCATGTCATGAATGATGTAATATGTGACATCATCAGCAGTGGATTGCGGGTGCGCGATATATAGTTAGTACAACTAACTATATATGGAATTTCAATGGTTTTGTGTGAGTAAAATAAGGTTTTTTAAATGCTAATTCCTAACTATATATGGTCTATAACCTATGGTTTTTTCAGTGAATTTTCAAGGTTTTGTAAATGCTAATTCCTAACTATATATGGTCTATAACCTATGGTTTTTTCAGTGAATTTCATTGGTTTTTTAAAAGCTAATATCTGTAGCTGTAAAATGTATTCTTCTTTAAATCCAAAAAGATATTTTATATGTTTATTAATAAAAAATTTTTTTAATACTTTTTTTTTGTTCGCTCCCGGTTCGCGAACCGGGAAGCTTCCCGTTAGCTCATCTTGATGCCGCGACCCAGTCCGCGAACCGGTAAACGTTCCGTTAGCGCAACTGCCGCGTTAGAAATCAACATCGTGACGCGTCGCGGAAGCGCGACGTATCACGTTGTCGCGTAATGCGTCTTATGACGCGCCGCGTTAGCGCACCCGGAAGTGCTCCGGTACGCGAACTGAGACGCGAAGCGCAGCTCCCCGGAAGCGATCCGCGGCGCGTCGCGAAAGCGCGACGTATCGCGTTGCCGCGTAATGCGTCTTATGACGCGCCGCGTTAGCGCACCCGGAAGCGCTCCGGAGCGCGAACCGAGGCGCGAAGCGCAGCGACCCGGAAGCGATCCGGGGCGCGTTCCGCAGCGCGTAACTTAAGCGTAAGAGGTCATGTGACTTGTTAATAAAACTTTTCATTGGTTCATTTCACTTTTGGTTTCATAATGATGTAAGGCTAGGTCAGGTGACCTAAAAATAACACTTTTCATTGGTTTAGAACTATTGTTTTTCCCAAATGATGAAAACCCCTCCTTCTTTCCTCACTCTGACTTTCATCTTTGTGAGAGGAAGACCATTTTTGATAGTTGAGCAATGGCTTCAGTAGTTGCTTCAGCTGGTGCACCCCCACCACCACCTCCACCTCCTCATGGGAAGAGAGGACCACCTCCCCAGTTCATCAGCAACACAGAGGAGGAAGAGGATGAACTAGAGGAAGAGGAGACAGAAGGACCACAGTTCTTACAAGAGGTGCCCCGGGTTTCCCGTCGGAAAGCCAGCTTTATTTGGCAGTTTTTTTCACTCCCTCGAGGGCAAAAGAAAGTAAATGCTAGGTATGTCACCTGCCTCATTTGTAAAGACCGGTTATCTAGAGGCACTGATAAAAAGTATAGCTACGGTAACTATACAATGCATCGTCACATGAACAGGTGGCATCCATTGAACTACAGCCAGGCGGAGATACGTGACATGCAAGATAACCCAACAACAACTCCTGTGGCCAGGTCAACATCACTGATATCGTTGACAGGAGCAGAGGCACGGGAAACCGTGCCAAACATTCAGGAGAACTTTGCTCATATCAAACATACCTGTATGTATTGCGGTGCATTGCTGTCATGTGGTAACATGAGCATTAATTTAATCAACCTAGCTTATAACAATCACAATTGCCCTAACCGCCCCAGACAGTAATTTTTTTTTTGCTCCTGTTGAGCCCTTTTCAATGCCTGTTTTTTGTTGTTTCCCCTCCATCAAAAACTAAAAAAAACATAAAACTGTTCAAAAAATACAAAAAAAACAAAAAATAAAAAAAAAAAAAAAAAAATATAAAACAACAAAAACATTAAAAAAAAGTTCTTTTCAGAACTACCTCCCCTTTCAAAAAAAAATTGCTAGAATGTTTAGAACTCTGGCAAGCTCTATTTCTTTTAGTTCGCTTCCCCGTTCGCTTCCCGGTTCGCGAACCGGGAGCGAACCAAAAAAAAAAAAAAGAAGGGTAAGTATAAGGGAAGTAAACAGAGAGTAATGTTAAAAGAAAGACAGCTATAGAGAGTAAACCAGAGATACTGTTTAATAGATCTATTTACCGAAGAAAAGATGGAAGAGGGTATAATTGTGAAAAACAAAATAGATAAGGAAGTGAAAGAAAAAAAAGAGAGTAGAACAATAACAAAGAAGAGTTTCTTGGAGAATGTGAGTGAATGTTCAAAATAAGATTAAAACATGTGGAATAACAGAGAGAAAAAACAGAAAACAGAAAAGAAAAAATAACAGAAAAGATTAATTGAAACAGCAAAGAAATGTAAATAACATAGAGCCATATCATCAACATAGGCAATAAAAGTTTTGCAGCTTTTATCGGCAGAAATGTGTCGCTAAAGCCGCTTTTGCGGCGGAAAACTGCCGCTAAAACCACTTTTGCAACAGTTTTCTTCCAATAAAAACAGCAATAATTTTATTGGCTGTGTTGATAATATGCCCCTTAGTGTGCTTGAACTACAGAGAGAAAGCATAATGAACAAGTAGTGAAAGAGTGATCAGTCAAAGACACTAAGAGTAATAGAGACGGAGTGAGTGAACAAGAGTGAGGAACTATGAGAAGAGAGGGACTGAGAAAAGGAGTGGAAGGAGTAGAGTAAGTAGGTAATAGAGAAAGGAATGAGGGAAGTAGTAAAGGCAGGAAACTGAGGGTTAAAGAAATGAAGCTGTCGAACTACTAGTAGGTGAATGTGATAGAAATGTAACGAAAAGAGTACAAAACATTTACCTTATAATTGTCGTTAACTTACTCACTTTTTGTTTTTATACTTTCAATCTGTGAAAGAGAGAACAAACATTTGAAAAATATTAAAACATGTATTTAAAAACTAGAAAAGACAAGGGAAAAGATTGAAGGAGAAACAGAGTTTCTTTTCCTCATTTCACAATCACATCACCTGTGTTGCCTTTGGTTAGGTATCTCATAGTGCAGATGGAGTCTAGCATATCAAAGAGTACATAGAAGTTGAGCAAAATATACAACAATTTTGACATTTACAGAAGACTTAGCTTCTTATCTTGTTGGAGATGAAGTCAGGCCTGTCTTGCAACATGGTGCATCTTTTGCATCACTGCTGCATCGGTTTCATGTGGCACGGGTTTTTTACAGCATGACACATCTGCCTAGATGCATCAATTTGTAATTTTGTCGCCTCATAGCAAATCTTTTGCACCGCCGCTGCATCACAAAAGTGACGCACAGTGGCGCAAAAGAGGCATACACCTATCATAAATCTGTCCCTAACATTTGAAATGATTGATTCAGGATGACGATAAGGTGTGGCCTATCCAGAGGTTTGTTTAAGGTGAGGCCTACTCAGGGTTTTAGATTAAATTTACGCTTGTTGAAGAGTACAGAGGAGATAATACATGTGAAGACCTACCAATGAAGTAAGTCATGTCCACTTCACTCTTGAACAAAGGCCAGACCTCTTCTGTGTCCATGGACAGACCTAAACTTCATCTGCACAATGTCATTCGTAAACTTAGGAAACACAGGTGATGTAATTGAAAAATGTGGAGTTTCTTTTCCTCATTTCACAATCACATCACCTGTGTTGCCTTTGCTTAGGTATGTCATAGTGCACATGTAGTGCAGCATATTAAACAGTACCCAGAAGTGCAGCACTGCATGGAACAACTTTGACACTTACAAAAGCTTCAGCTTCTGCATGCCCCCTACACAGTGCTAATTATATACATTTTAAACTGATGGTATCTTGCTGGAGATGAACTGAAACCTATCTTGCAACATGGTGCATCTTTTACACAAAAGTGACCCACAATGGAGCAAAAGAGGCGCACGGCCACCATAAATCTGACCCTAACATTTTAAATGATTGTTTTAAGATGCCAATAAGGTGTAACCTATCCACAGATTTGTTTCAGGTAAGTCCTACTCAGGGTTGCAGATGGAATTTAGGTTTGTTGAAGAATACAGAGGAGATAATACATGTGGAGGCCTACCAACGAAGTGAGTCATGTCCACTGCACTGTTGAACAAATGTCAGACCTCCTCTGTCTCCAGGAACAGGCCTAAACCTCATCTACACAATGTGATGTGTAATGTTAGGAAACACAGGTAATATAATTGAAAAACGTGCAATTTTTTTTGCTCATTCCACAATCATATCACCTGTGTTTCCTTTGCTTAGGTATCTCATTGTGGAAATGTAGTCTATCATATGAAAGACTACGTAGAATATGAGCACTGTATGCAACAACTTTGACACTTACAGAAGCCTCTCCTTCTCCATGCCTCCTACACAGTTCTAAATGTACATCATAAATGCAAACAGTACAGAATTAATTATACATGTTAAATGGTTTATTTTTGCTGTTCTCTGAATGTATCAAATTTCACTAAAAACAGTGACTTGAAGGTATTCATCATATAACAGCGGGGAAAAAAAACCACAATCAAAATGATTGTGTTTAAAAAACCCATACAACATAACAAATCAGAATTCAGAACTCCTTAAAGTTAACTTACTTTCCATGACGTCGAAGGATGTCCTATGAACAGCTTACACTCTGTTGTGCTGTTATTACTTTCAGACCGCCACTTTCTGAAAGAAAACCTCCATCGTTTTGAAAAACATGTTACATACAATAAATGACTTCTTGCTCTCTACCACACGTTTCGACAAGGCCAAATCATGTCAGAGCCATTTATAACTCTTAGAATTCTTGTAAGCCAATCCCGTCATGTTGTATTTCCGCAACTTTCACAATTAAAATGTTGAAGATCATTTTCACAATCCTGGACTAGTAATATCTTCCCCTTCTTGCTCAGTCATGTTCTACATTTCCTATGACACTGATACTGCTTACTATGAAGCAGACTTACACTATCTCTATGACTACTACAATTATTTAATTCTCTACATCACTTTTAATCACAAAGCAATATAAAACAGTAGACAGCATTGCAGACTTACATTCCCTCTACTCCATGTTTTGATTGGCTGCTTCAATTAGCTTATAAAAAGAAACAGTTTTTCTGAACTCATTCAAAGTGCACTTATTTCTCCATGACGTCCAGTGTTATGGTAAGAAGTTATGTCTCTGTACTACACTTATCCTCAAGGCCAAATCGTGTAGGAGCCATTAGAACTTCTTGAAATTCCTCAGAGCACATCCCGAGATTCTTTCCCTAAAATTTTGGTTTTAAAAACACCAGGTAAGAGTTTTTAAGGTCATACGGCAATTTTTTTTTGAAAATTAAAACAGAATCATTGCAGAATGACCAGCCATTTCTAGACTTTAAATAAGCTGTGTAATGTCCTGGTGATATTGAAGGACCGTCATGATATATAATTGCTGCAGTTACAAAAGTCCTGCCTGATATTGACAACTGTGAAGCCACAAATTTTTTTATTAAAGTTGTCAATTTTGTTCCATCAGGCCTACATCGTTGGAACATTAAAATAACATACTGGCCATATGTTCGTATAAATAATGTGGACATCATTTCAGATTTACATTGGCTACACTCCATGTTGTGATCAGCTGCTTTTACTAGTTTATTAAAAGAGACTGATTTACTGTCTGGCAAAGTTAAATATATCAATCTTTCTGAGTCTACACTAGTAGTACTTGATACCCTACAGTTCTCGCAGTCATGCTGCCATTGATAAGAAAGCCCAAACAGGTGATCTACATCTACACCTTCAGCATGCAATACATCAAGCATATACATTAAAAACTCCTGACAATCTTGCTGAATATTTTGAGAGAATTGTGTTTGGCCTGAACATCTGTCTAACAGATTTTGAATTTCAGACACACTTTCTATTTTTGTTCTATCAGTGCTACATTTCTCTAACACAGAATTTAACAAACTGCAAAATCTTTGATCAGAATTGACCACAATCTCTTCTTTTACATTTTCTAGAGAAAACAAAACATTAACCACTACATTAGCATAGCAGTTGACACCAGAACTGTTTTCAAATTGAAAACCAACAACATCTTCAACAGAATCCTTTTTGTTTCTGCTTATAATTTCAGGTTCATCGACTTTTCGTCTTTTTGCTACAACCTCCCCAGTATTGGTCACATTTCTTCGTTTCCGGCCTACCACACGTTTCTCAAACAAAGGATATTGAGGCAAATGTGGCGCATACTCTCTTCTTAACCTATTGTATTCCTTAACACAATCTAGATCCGCACAAATGTTTGTGACATCACACTCAATCAAGTACAATCCCGATAAAGTTCTAACTCGTGACAATGCCACATATGCCATACCCTCCTTGAACACAGAACTGCCAATATTCACCAATGCACTATCTACACTTAAACCTTGCGATTTATGGATTGTCACCGCATATGCTAAGCAAACAGGAAACTGCTTTCGGCGAACATATAAGTCTTTCACAAGCAAAAATCTAGCAGAACAACGACCAATTAGCTGTACTTCCTCAATGCCATCAAATTTAATTTTTAAAAATTCAATTCCATCTCAATTTATGTATTTTACAAAATCAACAACATTACCCATTGATCCATTTACCAGACCTCTTTCAACATGTAAATTCCTTCTTAAAATTATACGGCAGTTCAAGCACACATTCAGAGTCTTTTCAAAACCTGCAGTTTTAGATATAGTCTTCTCTAATGAATCCAATTTTGTTTTCAAATTCTCAGACAAAATAATTGTTGATCCCATATGCTCTACTCTGTCAATAGCTTCCAGTTTCACAATCTCTTGCTTTTCTAAATGCAACATTTTGTTGTTGAATTTGGCACATTCTGCAAGAGTTGGCATCAAACATATTCCAGATTTCTTCTCAGTAATTTTCTGAAAAATATTCTCAGGCACATCTTGTTCTGGATATAAATTTGACAGTAATCGTGCATGTAAAGCTTCTTTCCCATGCTCGGTCACTTTTCCAATTCTAACATCTTGTAGAATAGTCTTGTAAACTTCATCCTTCGCCTGACGCATATTTTCATGCAGTTCAGCATAATTGAAGTTTAACCATATATTGACGTTGCCAATGCTCCCTAGGCACTTCCTGGTATCTTCATGCGTGAGCATTTTGAACACAGGTTGCCCTTTCACTGGTGTCAGCTGCAGAAGATCTCCGAAAACAATGATGTGTTTGCCACCAAATAACACATCATACTCTGTTTTGAGAACTTCTTGCATTCTCAAATGCACAAAGGCAAGCATGACATTGGAAACCATGCTTACTTCGTCAATGATAAGAAGTTTCATTTTCCTCAAGATTCTTGAAACTTCACAACAAGCATCTCCAGATAGCTTGTGATATTGTAATTTGTTGTCATGCTCCACTGGCAGCATCAGTAAACGATGTAAAGTAATCCCTTTAATGTTATGTGCTGCCAGTCCAGTTGGAGCGGTGACAACACAAGACAGCGATGACTCTGTCCTTTCCTGCAAATAACATGAAATTGCTTTAATAAGGAAACTTTTTCCAGTTCCCGCTTCTCCACTCACGTACAGTCGGACAGGCTTCAACGACGTACATGAGCACTCTTTCTTGTCATGACTTAATCCATGATCAATTTGCATGGTAACTTCGTCATATATTTTCCTCTGCTCAACGTTGAGTTGTCTTTCCAACTCTTCTAAGTTAACCGCATCCTCCTGAGCATGTGCCATGGCTCTTTCCACTTCATTCATAGCAGTGGCAGCTTCATTTTCGATAACAGGTCCTCCTAGTGGATCCTGACTCAATGAAGCAGAACTCTGACTGTCCTGAGAACTGTCTCTGGCAATCTCGGCTGCAATCGTTGCTTCCTGCTCAATTTCCGCATTCAACATTTCTACATATTTGGGAAAAGCAGGACATTCTATGGTCTCCTTGGCAGCATTGAAAGAGTCTTCGTAACAGAGGAAATCTCCAAGCAGTTCCTCTTCTGCACGCCAAGGCTTGAAAAGTTGCAAAAGTGCTAAATAGAAAAACTCCTTTTTTTCAGGAGATTCGCCACTCAATTTTCGATGGTTTACCAAGTGGCATTTTCTTTGCTTGACCAGACATCCCTCACTTCCTATTACAGCATACACTCCTTTCTCAGTATCTTCTTTGATGTTCCTCTTGAATATGTAATTTTGAAGAACCTCATACAGACAAACATTCTCGAGGTGACTGCTTCGATTTGGATAATATGTATCCAACATGTTGGTCTTCAAAATGTCGGTACTGTTTGGCTCCTTTTCCGCCAAATACTCAATTTCCCCGCACAGGTTTCAGAACTCGATTACGCGTCGCAGCAAGACCAAGACTCGCCCAAACGATACTCCTGGACTTGGCATAGAGACTTGCTGAAGACAACCGGTCAGAACATTCGTAAGCTCCGATTTCTCGGTGCGACAACATCTTCAGACTGAAACTGTACAACTTCTTGCTGAGGCTCTTTTCATGGGAAATGTCCTCCCACATATCCTTCAATTCTGTCTTCTCTTTTTTGGTGATGTAAGATGTCACATACCGAGCCACAGCCATACAGTTATCAGCCACAAACTGGATATCCATGTTAGCATTCCACATGGACAAAATCACCGGGTTGTAGTCGTTGATGTACTTAGACTCTTCGTTCCTCTTCAAATTGTATGTGTTTTTAGGTGATTTCTTCATCACATTATGTCGCAGCGAAGACATCAAACTGTTTACTCTTCCTTTAGAAATCACCGGTCGTGGAAAGCCGAAACGACATTTGGTGTAGAACTTGTCCTTGTTTCGGAATTTACGACGACAGTACTTTCCACATCGATGGCTTTGGAAACGTAGAACTTTTTCTCTTAGGCTTTTCTTCTCCTTTGCGTTTGGAACAGCACACGTAGAATACTGTTGTATGAAACTCATCACTGAGTCTTCTGGATCCGTTCCAAATTTAGGTGCATCCTTGATCCACAGCAACATATGTATATGAGGAGCACCTCTTGCTTGGTACTCCTTTCTCCAGAAGAAATCCAACACCTCTCCAAGAGGTGGATTCTTCTTATTCATGATGAAAGACATCATAGCTTCAAATCTATGATTGAAGTACCTGCATACATTGACTGGATCCAAAGAGCACAGTTCTCCGGGTGTCTTGAATTCGATGTTTTCGATGTTTCCATTTGCCTCTCGTAGAAATTCAAGTAAGTCTTCCCAGCCATACTCGGCACAGCTCAGAGTGAGGAACCATGTGGGAGTTCCTAAGTTCCTCAGCATACATTTGAAATCACCATGACGACGGTACCAGTACTCATTAGTACCACGCTGACACGCCATGAGATTAATCAGGTGAGAATCCAAAATACTGTCCTGGACATTGACTTTATCCATAAAGTCACTTGCCGAGATGTTTTGCATGTGTATACCACTTTTCAAGATGTGGTTCACTGCATATGACAGTCCAGACAGATCGCTTTCAAACAGGAGATGAAACAAATAGGGAATGCATTGTCGAAACCTAGCATCTCCTGCATACAATCGCAAAGTCCGGTATTCAGAAGCAGGAATTTGATGAGGTCGCTCATCATATCTTCCTCCCTGACCTGTTGGAAAAAGCTGTGGGAAACACCGAGCTTCCAAACTTTCCTCCCAAACACTAATGGGACTCCCTTTGGCTTGTTTCATTTGAAACAACTCAATAGCATTCCCCATGACTTCCTTGGAATGCAAAGGATGAACACTATAATGTTCATATATTTCTTCACTAGTAGAGGGTTCTACTTTCTCAATTTGACCAGCACACAAATCGCTATCCTCTTCCTCACTTACTTCCTCTTCTGCAACATATACATTCTTATAGTATTTATTATTTTTTTTCAAATACAATGTTGCCTTTTTAACTTTCCTAACATCCACTAAATCTTGCCATATTTTCTTATTCTTTGTCGGAACCCCATTAACTAAGATAACCAGAGGTTCCTCTTCCACTTTTTCTACTCCAATTGTGTTAATGTTTTTCTTCAAATCTAGAGGCAAATAAACAACTCTTCCCTTTAATCCTCTCTGTAAATCTGATGGAGGCAATTTCCCTGTCTTTGGCTCCATTCTTACAATAGCCTGAAAGGGATGGATACTTTGAATCAAAATAGATTCATAAGTATTTAAATCCTTCAATTCAGAAGGAATCTCAACCAATTCCAGATTATTATGAACTGCTCTAGCAGGCATCTGGTTTTGATTTAATTTGTTACAACAATAAGTACACACACGTTGATCCAATCCCAAATCAAAACAATTTTCTACCATCAAGTATGTTGTGAAATCCTTCCATTCACTATTATTTTCCCTTTCACTTTTTGCATATAAATCCACTAACTTAGTCTGATTCTTATAATAAGTGCGTCGACAACACACACAAGTGAAATTTAGCCTCTCACTTGATTTCACCTCAAACGTCGCAATTTCCCTCTGGAAATTATCTGTACTGGAAACCTGTACACTATCTTCCACATTACCCGCTTCTTCTTGGTCAATTTCAACATTCTCCTCTTTACTTCCAAAGTAACAAAACTCAATTTCTTCACATATATTCTTCACATCTATTTCAGAACCATGCAAAAGAGCAGCGCATAATTGTTTAAGCATAATTGCTGGACTCTTAGCATAATACAACATTCTAACTAATTTCCTCACTTTATTATGATGCACTGCTAGCATCCTGAAATGATGAAAAACACTCTGGCATACTCTCCTGGAAAGACAAGCCAGTGAATGACCATGCAAACCTGTCACTTCTCTCACTCTGCAAGGATCTAATTCTTGCAACAACTTCATTTTCTGCTTCAAACTTTTCTTATTAAATGACCGTACAAAATCACAAAGCAGATTGATGGAATCCTGTCGCACACTGCAAAAACTACTACACTTCAAGGTGTACACAGGACCCTTAGGACGTCTTCCTAAAACCTCATTACCTAACACCTCTTCTATCTCTGTTGTCACAAGTTTTTCTTTTTCAACTGGACAACCATCTTTCACTTCATAAGCTCGACCACTGGTGTCAACTGCATGCACCAAATCATTATCCTGGAAATAACTCTCCTCATTAAAAATGCCTCACAGCTTGAACTATGCATCCATTCTCCAGAAAAAACTTCACAAAAATTACTACGATTAACTATTCTCTTCCATCTACTATTTCTTTTGAAATCATAAATTGCCTTGTTTAGCTTCCTAATTCTATTGATTATCAAAATAAATAACTTACGTTTAATTTCAAATGCCTGATCAATAACTTTCTCAACTATTTTTTTCTCTTATAAAAAACCACTTTCTGTTGACCTTTCTTAATATTTTTTAACAAATTGCCAATTATCCTGTTGCGGAACATTCGTTTACGAATGTCCCTAAACTGTTGTTTCCTTCTACTATCATGCACAGAGTTATCTCTTGCTCTAGCAGTAACATTTTTCATTGGCCTTTCCTTTCCGTTTGAATTGCTTCTCTTTTTCTGGACTGAAACATTTTCTGTAGTAATATTTTTTTTACTACAGATATTTCTTATGAATGTTTTTGTACTCTTACCCGGTGCTTTCTTGGTGACTTGACAAATCTTTTTGTTAGAGGACTGCTGCTTTTTTTCATTGACCTGCTGTCTTTGACGTTTTGCAGCCTTTCTCAGTCTTTCTTTGGTTGGCATGCTGAAATCTTGAAATGACCTGCAGTTGAATCTGTGGTAAAATATAATAAAAATGTTATTAACCACTATTACCCAACAGTAAATCAATAACAGTAATCAAAAACTTAAAACACTACTTGACATTTTTACATAGAAGATTTTTTAGTGCTTGGCAAATTTAGAATACAGAAATAGCAGAAAAGAAATGGAATTTATATTCATTTTACCTGTGCTGTTTGTGAATCTGATCTAATTTTATGAGCATATTTTAATATTTTATTGAAGACACTACACATAACCTGTTTTTGAAGGTGTCTTTATTTTTAAATTAAACGGTTTACATTTTTACTTTTTATTTATTATACATTTTTAAAATAAATGTTTATAGTTCCATAGGCTCAAGCACGTCAGCTTCCCATCCTATGTCATACAATTCTGACAAATCTGCATCCTCATCACGTTCTTCTTCATCCTCAGGATTTAAATCATCCAAGGGATCAACATCCACTGATGTTTCAATTACGAGTTCAATGATGAGGTCGAAATCAACTGATTGCTGATTGTCGCTCATGTTGATGTTGTCTTTATCTTTAAAGAAAGATAACAACAATGAGATGTTGCAGAGTAAGAGACAAATCTCAGAGATTATAATAGTAAAATTGTTTAACAAGAGTAACATTTTGCAGCTATTATTTAGCCATGTCCAGCGATGCTGAGGAGGTGAAGCCTATGTCCAATTTTTCAGTGAACAGGACTCATCTCTTCTTAACCTTGGATAAGCCTCACCGACTCTGTGTCCCCTGCACATACTTAAATGTAAAGGGGCAGATTTATGTTAACTGGCACATCCCCAGGGATGCACCAGTTAACGTGCACCGCTGCTCTGCCACCCATGGTGTGCCGCATTTACAATCAGATAGGACAAAGCTGCGTCAAAACCCTGCGCCTGCTTGAAGCAGGCATAGGTCTTGACGCAGCATTGTGGAGATGGGGCACCCCTAAGCCTTGCTGGAGCTGCATCGCACTTGCGATACAACTCCAGTAATGCGGCACCTTTACGGCACAGATGCGTCACGCATCTGTGCCATTTTTGCCCCATGGTGCGCCGCATTGTAAATGCAGCACACCATGGGTGGTGGAACAGCGGCGCAGGATGACTGGCACATCCCTGGTGATGCGCCAGTCATCATAAATTTATCCCTAAGCTTCTTATCTTGTTAGAGATGAACCGCCATATGTATCATCAAACTATTTTGCATTTCCTAAATAGCGAATTTTAAGGAATAAATAGCGATTCTTTACCATTCCTAATTTGCGATGAGCAGATTGCTAATTGCAAATTACCCATTCATTTCCATGGGCCAGGAGGCCCATAGGAATGAAGGTGTAATTTGCGATTAGCAATTAGCTCATCGTAAATTAGGAATTTTTCCAAGGGTGCAGGGGTGTTTCAAGAACACCCTGCTGCACCCCTGAAAAAGAAATTTGGGGGCATATGGGGCACATACATGCCATAAGGGCATGTATGGGCGTCATATGGCACCTTTTGTTTTTTGGAAAAAAAGATTTTTGAAAAGAATTTGCAAATTACCACCAACTAGAAGTTGGTGGTAATTTGCAAATCCTTAATGGCATTTTTTGCATATTTTTTGTTTGATACATTGCATTTAAGGAATCGCAAAATTTGCAAATGCTTCAGTGCAATCGCAAAATAAGGAATAGCAAATTTTGCTATTCCTTATTTTGCATCAAACTTGTTTGATACATACCATTTGTCTAATTAGCATTCGCAAAGGCCGAAATTCGCAGAATTTCGGCTTTTGCGAATGCTAATTAGCTTGATACATATGGCCCCAAGTGAGGCCTGTCTTGCAACATGGTGCATCTTTTGCATCACTGCTGCATCGGTTTCATGTGGCACGGTTTTTTTACAGCATGACACATCTGCCTAAATGCATCAATTTGTAATTTTGTCGCCTCATAGCAAATCTTTTGCACCGCCGCTGCATCAGAAAAGTGACGCACAGTGGCGCAAAAGAGGCATACACCTATCATAAATCTGTCCCTAGCATTTTAAATGATTAATTCAGGATGACGATAAGGTGTGGCCTATCCAGAGGTTTGTTTAAGGTGAGGCCTACTCAGGGTTGCAGATCAAAGTTACGCTTGTTGAAGAATACAGAGGAGATAATACATGTAAAGGCCTACCAATGAAGTAAGTGATGTCCACCTCATTGCGCCAGTCATCATAAATCTATCCCTAAGCTTCTTATCTTGTTAGAGATTAACTGCCATATGTATCATCAAACTATTTTGCATTTCCTAAATAGCGAATTTTAAGGAATAAATAGCGATTCTTTACCATTCCTAATTTGCGATGAGCAAATTGCTAATTGCAAATTACCCATTCATTTCCATGGGCCAGGAGGCCCATAGGAATGAAGGTGTAATTTGCGATTAGCAATTAGCTCATCACAAATTAGGAATTTTTCCAAGGGTTCAGGGGTGTTTCAAGAACACCCTGCTGCACCCCTGAAAAAGAAATTTAGGGGCATGTGGCGCACATACATGCCCTAAGGGCATGTATGCGCGTCATATGGCACCTTTTGTTTTTTGGAAAAAAAGCTTTTTGAAAAGAATTTGCAAATTACCACCAACTAGAAGTTGGTGGTAATTTGCAAATCCTTAATGGCATTTTTTGCATATTTTTTGTTTGATACATTGCATTTAAGGAATCGCAAAATTTGCAAATGCTTCAGTGCAATCGCAAAATAAGGAATAGCAAATTTTGCTATTCCTTATTTTGCATCAAACTTGTTTGATACATACCATTTGTCTAATTAGCATTCACAAAGGCCGAAATTCGCAGAATTTCGGCCTTTGCGAATGCTAATTAGCTTGATACATATGGCCCAAAGTGAGGCCTGTCTTGCAACATGGTGCATCTTTTGCATCACTGCTGCATCGGTTTCATGTGGCACGGTTTTTTTACAGCATGACACATCTGCCTAAATGCATCAATTTGTAATTTTGTCGCCTCATAGCAAATCTTTTGCACCGCCGCTGCATCACAAAAGTGACGCACAGTGGCGCAAAAGAGGCATACACCTATCATAAATCTGTCCCTAGCATTTTAAATGATTAATTCAGGATGACGATAAGGTGTGGCCTATCCAGAGGTTTGTTTAAGGTGAGGCCTACTCAGGGTTGCAGATCAAAGTTATGCTTGTTGAAGAATACAGAGGAGATAATACATGTAAAGGCCTACCAATGAAGTAAGTGATGTCCACCTCATTGCGCCAGTCATCATAAATCTATCCCTAAGCTTCTTATCTTGTTAGAGATGAACCGCCATATGTATCATCAAACTATTTTGCATTTCCTAAATAGCGAATTTTAAGGAATAAATAGCGATTCTTTACCATTCCTAATTTGCGATGAGCAAATTGCTAATTGCAAATTACCCATTCATTTCCATGGGCCAGGAGGCCCATAGGAATGAAGGTGTAATTTGCGATTAGCAATTAGCTCATCGCAAATTAGGAATTTTTCCAAGGATGCAGGGGTGTTTCAAGAACACCCTGCTGCACCCCTGAAAAAGAAATTTGGGGGCATATGGCGCACATACATGCCCTAAGGGCATGTATGGGCGTCATATGGCACCTTTTGATTTTTTGGAAAAAAAGCTTTTTGAAAAGAATTTGCAAATTACCACCAACTAGAAGTTGGTGGTAATTTGCAAATCCTTAATGGCATTTTTTGCATATTTTTTGTTTGATACATTGCATTTAAGGAATCGCAAAATTTGCAAATGCTTCAGTGCAATCGCAAAATAAGGAATAGCAAATTTTGCTATTCCTTATTTTGCATCAAACTTGTTTGAGACATACCATTTGTCTAATTAGCATTCGCCGGCCTTTGCGAATGCTAATTAGCTTGATACATATGGCCCCAAGTGAGGCCTGTCTTGCAACATGGTGCATCTTTTGCATCACTGCTGCATCGGTTTCATGTGGCACGTTTTTTTTACAGCATGACACATCTGCCTAAATGCATCAATTTGTAATTTTGTCACCTCATAGCAAATCTTTTACACCGCCGCTGCATCACAAAAGTGACGCACAGTGGCGCAAAAGAGGCATACACCTATCATAAATCTGTCCCTAGCATTTTAAATGATTAATTCAGGATGACGATAAGGTGTGGCCTATCCAGAGGTTTGTTTAAGGTGAGGCCTACTCAGGGTTGCAGATCAAAGTTACGCTTGTTGAAGAATACTGAGGAGATAATACATGTAAAGGCCTACCAATGAAGTAAGTGATGTCCACCTCATTGCGCCAGTAATCATAAATCTATCCCTAAGCTTCTTATCTTGTTAGAGATGAACCGCCATATGTATCATCAAACTATTTTGCATTTCCTAAATAGCGAATTTTAAGGAATAAATAGCGATTCTTTACCATTCCTAATTTGCGATGAGCAAATTGCTAATTGCAAATTACCCATTCATTTCCATGGGCCAGGAGGCCCATAGGAATGAAGGTGTAATTTGCGATTGGCAATTAGCTCATCGTAAATTAGGAATTTTTCCAAGGGTGCAGGGGTGTTTCAAGAACACCCTGCTGCACCCCTGAAAAAGAAATTTGGGGGCATATGGCGCACATAAATTTTAAAAACATTCCTTTACCTCAAAAACGATTTTCAAGTCATAATTTGAAAACACTGCCCACGGGGAAATGACTTAAAATGTCCTTAAGACACATGAAAGTGTTTTTTAAAGCCTTTGCAACTTTTTTGGGTCACTTTTAACATGGCTATGTAACTCAAACAGTCAAAATCTAAATTTACCATGCACAGGTGGGAGCATATTTACAAGGAATTTGCTCCACGGGGAAAGGTCTTTTAATTTAATATGGGAAAAATAACATCAGAGACACTGAAATGCCTTATAAAGAAGCATACATCATTATGTCCTTGTCATAAATTTTAAAACCATTCCTTTTCCCCAAAAACGATTTTCAAGTCATATTTTGAAAACACTCCACATGGGGAAATGACTTAAAATGTCCTTAAGACACATGAAAGCGTTTTTTGATTGCCTTTGCAGCATGTTTGGGTCACTTTTAACATGGCTATGTAACGCAAACATTCAAAATCTAAATTTGCCATGCGCAGGTGGGAGCATATTGACAAGCAATTTGCTCCACAGGGAAAGGTCTTACATTAAAATGGGAAAAATAACATCAGAGACACTCAATTGCCTTATAAAGAAGCATACACCATTATGTCCTTGTCATAAATTTTAAAACCATTCCTTTTCCTCAAAAACGATTTTCAAGTCATAATTTGAAAACACTCCACAGCTCCTATGCACAAAAAAACCCTGTCAGTACTAATACTTCACATTTTCTCCAATTACAATTTCTCAAAGAAACAAAATCTATTTGTAAAACACTTGAGACAAAGCAACATTTGAAAAACACAACTTTCTTCATAATTTTCTCCTCAAAGCACACTATTCTCTATCTAAATTAAAGAAATCTTTTCTCACCTTAGCAAATACTTTATGAGTTTCAAAACAGTCTCAGAAACACACCAATTTGTCTTCAGCAGAGCAAAAGGTATGCACTCCAGAGTCTGCAGCTATCAAAAGCACAGAAATGCTGTAATTCTTCACACATATCTCTCATGTCACCCAATCAAAACTCTTCCCTCACTTTTTTCAAATCAAAACCCTTCCCCCATCTGCCCTCTCTGCCTTTTTTGCATAGCAACCACCTCTTGGAAGACCTCTGGTGTTTGCAAGTTCACACAACAATGTTTCAATTGAACTCTGAACTCTAAGTGCACCTGCATATCCAGTGCATTCTTTCATTTAATGATTTTTTCTTGACCACTCAAAATACATCTTTCAAAGAACTCATCCCTGCACCCTAACTTTCTGTTTTCAGCAATCAAAATCCACCAATCACTGTTACTGCTTCATTAACACAGAAACTCCACCGTTTTTTTCATTTTAAACTCTTATTTTTTCAACTGCCATTTCATTGCCACACTTCATCTGACTGCAGCAGAACTTTCTCTCACCATGTTTTCTGTCTGGATTGTTGGACATAGTTACATCTATTGGGCTCAGAGGTATGCTGAGAACAGAAATTTACCTAACCTCAATTTACAAGATGTGGAAATTAAGTGGTTTGGCCACAGAGGATTAAAATGTCACCAATTGATACCATTTGTGAAAACCTTTATGCATTTGCCAAAACCTGACCTGTTAATTGTGCACTGTGGAGGTAATGATTTGGGCACTTTGACTAGGGTAGGTCTGGAAATGCTTTTAAAGGACACCTTTGAGCAATTGATGGCACTTTTTCCTCAAACTGCCTTGGTATATTCAAATATATGCCAAAGACAGAAATGGAGGTGGTCAAACCAATTTTGTCCACAAATTGAGAAGTCGAGGAAGCATGTAAACAAATCTGTTTCAGCTTACATGAGAGACCATGGAATGGGCGCCATGTACAACAATAACTTGCGTTACTACATGCAAGATATCTACAGAGGAGATGGAGTTCACTTCTCAGATGAGGGCAACAGAGTTTTCATTTTGAATTTAAGACTGTGCATTGGTACCTACTTATAAGTACCTAAATGTACCATAAACCCAAAAGCTCTTCTCAGAGCTACCCTACATCTGATCACTCACAATTATTATTTTTCTCTAACTTTTTTCACTAATTTTCAACAAAGTACGCTCCCCGGGACGCTACCCGGTACGCGAACCGGAAGCTAACCTCGCGAAATTTTTTTTAAAAATGGTTTTTTTCGCACATATAAACCTCCTCAGCCACCCTCAGAAAACCTAGGGGGTCAAGATAAGTCTACCGTGCCCCCTTCTACCCATTCTGAACATTATTTGCCCTCCATCTTGTATCTTAAGTCGACCGAAACACAAAATTGTGGACTCCAATAACGCTTCAGGTTCGCGTACCGGGGCGCTCGCCAGTTCGCGTTCCGGGGCGCTCCCCGGGAAGCGCACCATCAAAAAAGGTGGGAAAGTAATTTACAGAAAAACGACTGGAGACACTCTCACCAAATATAGATTAGCTCATACTACATACCAATCCCTATCATTTTCACACATTTGATTGAAATTCCATTTAGCCATTTAGCCTGTAGACCTCTCTAAATACCGTGAGGTAAATTACTTCTCAAAACACATCTGAAGTGTTGGAATTGACAACCAATGAAAATGTTACTTTCATTTTCTACTTTTATGACCTGACATTTGATTGGTTATATACCTGAATATATATAAAGGAAGAGAAGGAAACACAGCCATTTTGACTACTACTTCTTGTTGTACATTTCAATTGGATTTTCACTAATCACTTCAACTTCTTTGTAAAGGTAAGTTGTTATTTTTAAAACTGAAGTATATTGTGCACCAAAAGTTAATATGGTAAACTTTTTCTGATAGTTATATACTATCCCTCTGTAGTAGTTATAGATTTAGATAGACTTCTCTGTTATAGTTATGGATGGAGTTAGGTTTCTCTTGTATAATTATGAAATTACTTACGTTAAATCACATACACTTTTTTATATTCCTACTTCCACTCTGATACTATACACTGCCCAAAGATAAATTCACTGATAAAAACTGCCTATCTAAAATTAATCCCAACAGTGCCCTATCTCTACTAATAAATAATTTTTTTATCCAAATTTCAGGCAACATGGAAGGCGAACAGAAAGTTTCATTTCAAATTGTCCTGCAAGAGAGCAGCCAAGAATTAATTGATCCAAATTATATAGAATTTATGGATGAAACTTGGGACCAAGAACTACTGCAATGTGTGCAAGCAGTAGATGACCTCCTTCAAAATGAGGACATTTTACACCCTCAGAGATTACAAACTATGTTCAATGAAAATGACGACATTTCAGGCAGTGAAATGTTAGAAATGTTATTAAATTTTGAAACACAATCACAATAATAAATAATTGCTTAAAAAATAAAGAAATTAAAAAATAATCAACAAAACCAACAATCAATTAACATACAGTATTTGAAAAGTCTATCATTCTTTTTTCCTTATAGTACGCTCCCCAGAACGCTTCCCGGTTCGCGAGCCGGGCGCTCCCCACGCAAAAAAAAAAAAAAATGTTGGTTTTTTTTGCCCTGCGGGGCCCTTTTAAAGCCTCCACATCAAACCTAGGGGGTCAGGGAGGATCTACTATGCCCCCTTATGTTCATTTCCCCCTTTGTTTTGGCCTCCTCTTGTCTCTCGATCCTACCGAGAGACAAGATGGCGGCCGCTCCGGACTGTTTAGAATGTTGACAGACACCGGAGAGCCAATCAGCTTCGCTTCGCGAAGTTCCGTTACGCGTAAAGTACGCGAACCGGAGCGCTGCCCAGAGCGCGCTTACAGATATATATCTTTTTTTGAACGTTAATTTCTCAAAATCCACTGGAGCACATATATTGAGATCTAGCAAAGGCACATCGGGCTAACAGTCCCTACAATTTTGCCAAGTTTCGTGCAAATCCATTCAGCCGTTCGGGCTAAAAGTGAGGCCAACCGCCCTATGGAAATTAACATTGGAAAAACATGTTTTGGGACCCCCCTTTTTTCTCGGCCCCCCCTTGACGAACCCCCCCCAAATTTTTAGGGGCTGCTCAGAAACAAAATGTTCCATTTTCCTGAAAATTTCAGCCAATTCCGTCCACAAACGCCAAAGTTATTAGACATAGAATTTTCAAAAATCCCATAGGGAAAAAATCCTAACTATATATACCTACTGGCGACCGCCAGTAGGTAATATATATATATATATATATATATATATATATATATATATATATATATATATATATATATATATATATATATATATATATATATATATATATACATATTCCCAAAACACACGACTCCTTTCGCTGACACCGTGAGCAAGGTCTTGGCTGAGACCGAAACGTTGGTGGTTTGTTTTCATGTTAAGAAGCATGCTGAAATATTGAATAAATAAATCGGAGCACAAGCTTTGGAAATTACGAAAAGTTGTTGCGCAACCTAATTATTCCCTTTGGGAAAAGAGTGTGGAAAATATACATACATATATAAGCATATATATAATCTGCTTATCTATATAAATACATGCACACATATACATATATGCATACATCTGCATGTTCTGTACATGAAAGTTTGAAAAACACTAATAAAAGCAAAGCTAAAAAGCCACCTAATTACAAACAGAATTGCTTTAACTTAAACGAGGGCGAGACCTATTGCATTTTCAATGCGTGTTTACTTTGGTTCCATCAAGAGGGCATTCAGATGTGTCACACATTTGCCGTAAATTCTGAATGTTAGCACTCTAGTTGCTCATTACATCACTGTAGTAACGCTACTGCTCACCAGGGAAGTCTGCTGCTGGTATTCAAAGTGCATGTTTCAGTCTGCATGTTAGAATTTTTAATGAAATAGAAGAGGATTTGGGAAGTCAAAATCTGCCCTGATTTTTCTTTCTGCAGCACTAATCATAATTATTATAGCAAAATGAAGCCCCTCATTTTGTTCCTTTGCAAATTAAATGTTTTAAGTGTTACCACTTTATTCCAATCAAGATGGCTTCAGGTGTTCCATACTTTTGTCATAAGTAAGACTGTTAGCACTCTAGTTGTTCTTTAGAACACTCTGGGACATTCTGTCATTGGGCTATACTTGGGCTACATCTGGGTGATATTTGTGCTACATTTGGGCTCTTTTGTCTCTGACGGCCATCTTGGGAGACTTATTTGTTATGAAGTTTCCTAATTTCCTCATTTACTACAGTCTCCTCAGTAGGAAATACTTTCAGTTTTATACAGGTCTGCTCGTTAGATCACTGTAGTAAAGCTACTGCTCACCAGGGAAGGGCGCTGCTGGTATTGAAAGTATATGTTTCAGTCTGCATGTCAGAATTTTTTTTAATGAAATAGAAGAGGATTTGAGAAGTCACTCAAAATGAGCCCTAATTTGTGTTTCTGCAGCACTAATCATACTTTCTAAGGCAAAATGAACACCCTCATTTTGTTCCTTTTTAAATTAAATGTTTTAAGAGTTACCACTTTATTCCAATCAAGATGGCTTCAGGTATGCTATACTTTTGTCATAAGTAAGGCTTTTAGCACTCTAGTTGTTCTTTAGAACACTCTGGGAAGCTTCAGTATAACACAAAGAAATCAACTGACAGTCTCTGCCCTTGTTGGATGTACATGTTTTACTGAGAATGTCAGACTTCATTCTCACATGACTGAGAAAGATAATGTGGATTTACCAAAATATGCTCTCGGTTTAGCTCATAGAACACCTTCCAAACCTCTGTGGGAAAAGCATGAGAAAATAGTTTTCTCTCAAACATGATTCATGATATCCCAGCAGAAGGCTTTTTCACATGGTGAAATCACCTTAGAACACACCACAATTCCTAAAATGAGTAAGGTACCATCAACAAATGATTTATAATATAACTAAAGTCTTAAAACCTTCTATTAACTGCAATGCTTTTCAATGAGGTGCTATCATATGTATTGGCCCCAAGATGGCTTCCAACACTTTTTGGATGAAGTGCTGACAGCCAATCAGATCTCACGTTGAGATGTGTCGTTAGGCTTTGCCCAGATATATATGTATTTTTTTCCTTTAATATCTAAAAAAACTACTGAACAGATTTACACAATTTAACCAAAAGGCACAAGTGTGAACCAAGGACTACCTCTTTGCCAAATTTGGTGTAATTCAGTTAAGCAGTTCGGGCTGTAGCTGCGATTAAAGGTTCCTACAGAAAATTGCATGGAGAAAAAAAAAAATTGACCCCCCCCATTTTTCTCAGCCCCCACTTGATGAATCACCCCGCGCCTTTCAGGATAGGAGCAGACCGGAGTGCCGCACTAGTTTTGAAAATTTTGCATAGATCCGTCAACCGGCGCCAAAGTTATACCAAATAGAATGTTGCGGATTTCCTATGGAAAATAGGTCCTAACTATAACTACCTACTGGCGACCGCCAGTAGGATATATATATATATATATATATATATATATATATATATATATATATATATATATATATATATATATATATATGAGTAGAGCTCCATCCAGATCGCCGAACCCCCTATTCAAGAGGCATCACGAGGACCAGAAAAGAGGAGATGACCACAATATGCAAGTGAGCAGTACTGTCTTTATTTAAAAAGAGCGCCCTGCCAGCATGACGTTTCGGCCTGCCCAGAGGCCTTGATCACATGACGGCGTGTAGGGAGCAATCTGCTTTAAAAGTGCAGGTGCAATTGAATAAAAATGCATACAATTGGCTGAGACATGCTGGGTGTGATCGTCAACGAAAACAGACTATGCAAGGGGAATAGTGTTTATAATAAAAAGCTATCAGTGTCATAAGCGGCAATAAATCTCATTCGACAATTGAAAATCCGCTGAGTATGCAAAATAAAAGCCCCTGAATTGCGTGATTAAATTCATAATAACAGCAAAACACTTATGCAATAATAGTGAGCAATAAAAAATTATTGTTAAAATTACTTTGCCCAAATGCACAGTCGATGCTCAACAGGGTGTTAATTCTCCCCATGACCGGAGATGTAAAATAATGTAAAATACATTTTTTCAAATGAGCATACTCCTATTTCAACAAAACACCTGTTGCTTGATATCTCACAGCCCCTAGTTGATCAAATAATTGTCCACCGAAGAGTGAATACAATATTGTTGCAGACACACCCCACACATTGCCCAAGTGGGCCATTATGAAACAAGGACCAGATGTATATGATCCATCATGTCATATTGCCAGTATGAAAATTTCTGCAGCTAGTGAATATATGTGAATAGTGACGTTAAAAAACTCTTAATGGTTAAAATAAGTACATGTGGTCTAAACAGTGGAACCAGAGCGATGGTATATGGCTTTCCCAGCAATTTGATGGCATTACGTGTATATAATGTTGGGACCACTAGCTTCACAACCCTTGAAACCACTGGGGGGTATATAATAGCCAAGCTAAAAGAAAACGTGAAAATTCAAAGAGACAGCTATATATGCCAATGAGTTTACAGGCAAGTATGGAAATCCTCCGTTCCATTGAGACCAACAGGGGTCTTGCTATCCAATTCCAAGATATACCTGGTTTCTAGGGCTCGTAGGGTCGCCTCCCTATTGACACCTCTTTTTTGGGGGCTAATGGCATCTATCACGAAATAACGAAATAGATCGCTTTTGTTATGGTGATGTTCCCTGAAATGCTGTGCGACCGGGTACGCAGCATCATTGGTGTTGATGGCTCTAATGTGCTGGAGTATCCGTTTGTGGACCTGTAATTTGGTACTCCCAACATATTGCAGGCCACATGGATACTCCAGCACATAAACTGTCTTGCAGGTGAGTTGTTTCAAAATGGTACGGGGGACATCAGAAAAAGGTGTAGTGAAACTGCTCTTGTTAACCCCGTGCCTGCAAGCTTTGCAGCTGGTGCACCTCCTAAAGCCTTTACTACCCTGATGCCAGTTTTTAGCAGTTGGAACCTCAGGCCTGGATTTACCCAAAGCTTCGCTCATGGAGCGTTCTTTCCTAAAGGTTATTGCTGGCTTTGGTGTCAACGATTCACCAATAACGGGATCGTTCCTCACGAGGCTCCAATGTTTGTTTACTATTTTACAGAGTGCCCCGTGCTGCTTGTTGTACGTCCAGATTAATCTAGTTGGCTGACTGGAGTCCACTGCACCAGCTCTTTGACTTTTTTTTATGTACAAGGGCTTCCTGCCTGGAAAATGCATTAGCCTTTCTGATGGCATTGGCTATGTCAGACTCCCTGTACCCCCTGGCCAAAAACCTGGCTTTGCTGGACTTCTGTGCCTGACAACATAGGGCATCTATGCTGCAAATACGTCTGATACGCAGCATCTCCCAGTAGGGAATGCTGCGTATCAGATGAGCCGGGTGATGGCTACTGGCATGCAGCAAAGTGTTGCTCGCCGTGGGTTTCCTAAAGAGTCTGGTCTGCAGCCTGCCGTCATTAATCATGACCTCAACATTCAAAAACTATGCTGTTTGTTGACTGGTGCTAGATGTATCGCTCGTGGAGCGTGCTTTCCTAAAGGTTATTGCTGGCTTTGGTGTCAACGATTCACCAATAACTGGATCGTTCCTCACGAGGCTCCAATGTTTGTTTACTATTTTACGGAGTGGCCTGTGCTGCTTATTGTACGTCCAGATTAATCTAGTTGGCTGACTGGAGTCCACTGCACCAGCTCTTTGACTTTATTTTATGTACGAGGGCTTCCTGCCTGGAAAATGCATTAGACTTTCTGATGGCATTGGCTATGTCAGACTCCCTGTACCCCCTGGCCATAAACCTGGCTTTGCTGGCCTCCTTTCCCTTACAACATAGGGCATCTATGCTGCAAATACGTCTGATACGCAGCATCTCCCAGTAGGGAATGCTGCGTATCAGATGAGCCGGGTGATGGCTACTGGCATGCAGCAAAGTGTTGCCCGCCGTGGGTTTCCTAAAGAGTCTGGTCTGCAGCCTGCCGTCATTAATCATGACCTCAACATTCAAAAACCATGCTGTTTGTTGACTGATGCTAGATGTAAATGATAAGTTGAAGTCATTAGAGTTGATAGCGTCCACAAATGCTACAGCCTGCTGATAGGAACCACGCCATATTAAGAATATATCGTCGATATATCTATACCAGTGCACAACATGCTCAATGCAGATATCATGGTGATCACCAAAGAGGACCTGCCTCTCCCAGTAGCCCATGTGAAGACAGGTGTAGCTGGGAGAAAAACAGACCCCCATGGCGACACCTCTAATCTGCTGGTAGTATTGGTTATTGAACATGAAGTAATTATTGTGTAAGCAGTGGGTAAGCAGTATATATATATGTATTGGGTGTTCCAATTGGCGCTGTGGTTCCGGAGTTTCCCCGCATCAAAGGTTTGGGCTCTCTCTTTATTATATTAGTATAGATTAGCCCCGCCCATTCAGGCCTCTAAGCATTGTGTTACTAGTAGTGCTCCCAAAGTATTACCTCAGTGGGCTTTATGTCCATCATCCCTCGATGTTCAAAATTAATAAATCTCAAGTGGGCTAGGCATCAACAGTCCGTTGCGATACCGCTACAATGTTAATGTCTCAACGCGGTGCCTCGCCAGTCACAGATACCATGCCTTCATGGTTTTTCGATCCCCTGCAGCAGCGGGCCCCCTCCGCGACTGGGCAGGCTGCCTAATATCCAACAAAAGAGTTTGCACCTTTTGGAAGGGGCCACACAGGTGAGTTATGCTTCCTTCGTGGAGAATGCAGTGAGTGGAACAGCCGCGGACACCTGCTTTCTCGGCTGCACGCGTTTCGGGCTTGCGCCCTTGGTCACCAGCAAAAACAGGATGAGGCATAAACAGACAGTCACCATTTTATTAAAGATTAGCCCCGCCCAGTCAGGCCTCTAAGCATTGTGTTACTTGTAGTGCTGCCAAAATATTACCTCAGTGGGCTTTATGTCCATCATCCGTCGATATTCAAAATTAGTAAAACCCAAGTGGTTTAGGCATCAAAAGTCCATTGCCATACTGCTGCAATGTTAATGTCTCAACGCGGTGCCTCGCCAGTCACAGATACCATGCCTTCATGGGTTTTTGATCCGCTGCAGCAGCGAGCCCCCCCTGCGACCGGGCAGGCCACCTATTATCCAACAAAAGAGTTTGCACCTTTTGGAAGGGGCCACACAGGCGAGTTATGCTTCCTTCGTGGAGAATGCAGCGAGTGAGACAGCCGCTCACACCTGCTTTCTCGGCTGTACGCGTTTCGGGCTTGTGCCCTTGGTCACCAGCAAAAACAGGATGAGGCATAAACAGACAGTCACCATTTTATTAAAGATTAGCCACGCCCAGTCAGGCCTCTAGGCATTGTGTTACTTGTAGTGCTGCCAAAGTATTACCTCTGTAGGCTTTTTGTCCATCATCCGTCAATATTCAAAATTAGTAAAACCCAAGTGGGTTAGGCATCAACAGTCTGTTGCCATACCTCTGCTATGTTAATGTCTCAATGCGGTGCCTCGCTAGTCACAGCTACCATACCTTCATGGTTTCTCGATCCACTGCAGCAGCGGGCCCCCTCCGCGACCGGGGAGGCCGCCTATTATCCAACAAAAGAGTTTGCACCTTTTGGAAGGGGCCACACAGGCGAGTTATGCTTCCTTCATGGAGAATGCAGTGAGTGGAACAGCCGCTGACACCAAATTTCTTGGCTGTACGCGTTTCGGGCTTTCACCCTTGGTCATCAGCAAAAACAGGATGAGGCATAAACTGGCAGTCACCATTTTATTACAGATTAGCCCAGCCCATAAAGGCCTCGAAGCATTGTGTTACTTGTAGTGCTGCCATAGTAATACCTCAGTGGGCTTTGTATCCATCATCCATCAATATTCAAAATTATTAAAACCCAAGTGGGCTAGGCATCAACAGTCCATTGCCATACCGCTGCAATGTTAATGTCTCAATGCGGTGCCTCGCCAGTCACAGATACCATGCCTTCATGGTTTCTTGATCCGCTGCAGCAGCGGGCCCCCTCCGCGACCGGGCAGGCCGCCTATTATCCAACAAAAGAGTTTGCACCTTTTGGAAGGGGCCACACAGGCGAGTTATGCTTCCTTCGTGGAGAATGCAGTGAGTGGAACAGCCACTGACACCTGCTTTCTCGGCTGTACGCGTTTCGGACTCGCGCCCCTGGTCACCAGCAAAAACAGGATGAAGCATAAACAGGCAGTCACCATTTTATTAAAGATTAGCCCTGCCCATAAAGGCCTCTAAGCATTGTGTTACTTGTAGTGCTGCCAAAGTATTACCTCAGTGGGCTTTATGTCCATCATCCGTCGATATTCAAAATTATTAAAACTCAAGTGGGCTAGGCATCAACAGTCCATTGCCATACCGCTGCAATGTTAATGTCACAACGCGGTGCCTCGCTAGTCACAGCTACCATGCCTTCATGGTTTCTCGATCCGCTGCAGCAGGGGGCCCCCTCCGCGACCCGGCAGGCCGCCTATTATCCAACAAAAGAGTTTGCACCTTTTGGAAGGGGCCACACAGGCGAGTTATGCTTCCTTCGTGGAGAATGCAGTGAGTGGAACAGCCACTGACACTTGCTTTCTCGGCTGTACGTGTTTCGGACTTGCGCCCTTGGTCACCAGCAAAAACAGGATGAGGCATAAACAGGCAGTCACCATTTTATTAAAGATTAGCCCAGCCCATAAAGGCCTCAAAGCATTGTGTTACTTGTAGTGCTGCCAAAGTATTACCTCAGTTGGCTTATGTCCATCATCCGTCGATATTCAAAATTATTAAAACTCAAGTGGGTTAGGCATCAACAGTCCGTTGCCATACCGCTGCAATGTTAATGTCTCAACGCGGTGCCTCGCCAGTCACAGATACCATGCCTTCATGGTTTCTTGATCCGCTGCAGCAGGGGGCCCCCTCCGCGACCGGGTAGGCCGCCTATTATCCAACAAAAGAGTGTGCACCTTTTGGAAGGGGCCACACAGGCGAGATATGCTTCCTTCGTGGAGAATGCAGCGAGTGGAACAGCCGCTGACACCTGCTTTCTCGGCTGTACGCGTTTCGGGCTTGCGCCCTTGGTCACCAGTAAAAACCGGATGAGGCATAAACAGGCAGTCACCATTTTATTATAGATTAGCCCCGCCCATTCAGGCCTCTAAACATTGTGTTACTTGTAGTGCTGCCAAAGTATTACCTCAGTGGGCTTAATGTCCATCATCCGTCGATATTCAGAATTATTAAAACCCAAGTGGGTTAGGCATCAACAGTCCGTTGCCATACCACTGCAATGTTAATGTCTCAACGCGGTGCCTCGCCAGTCACAGATCCCATGCCTTCATGGTTTCTGGATCCGCTGCAGCAGCGGGCCCCCTCCGCGACCGGGCACACTGCCTATTATCCAACTAAAGAATTTGCACCTTTTGGAAGGGGCCACACAGGCGAGATATGCTTACTTCGTGGAGAATGCAGCAAGTGGAACACCCGCTGACACCTGCTTTATCGGCTGTATGCATTTCGGGCTTGTGCCCTTGGTCACCAGCAAAACAGGATGAGGCATAAACAAGCAGTCACCATTTTATTACAGATTAGCCCCGCCCTTAAAGGCCTCGAAGCATTGTGTTACTTTTAGTGCTGCCATAGTATTACCTCAGTGGGCTTTATGTCCATCATTCGTCGATATTCAAAATTATTAAAACCCAAGTGGGTTAGGCATCAACAGTCCGTTGCCATACCGCTGCAATGTTAATGTCTCAACGCGGTGCCTCGCCAGTCACAGATACCATGCCTTCATGGTTTCTCGATCCTCTGCTGCAGCGGGCCCCTCTGCGACCGCGCAGGCTGCCTATTATCCAACAAAAGAGTTTGCCCCTTTTGGAAGGGGCCACACAGGCAAGAAATGCTTCCTTTGTGGAGAATGTAGCCAGTGGAACAACCGCTGACACCTGCTTTCTCGGCTGTACGCGTTTCGGGCTTGCGCCCTTGGTCACCAGCAAAAACAGGATGAGGCATAAACAGGCAGTCACCATTTTATCAAAGATTAGCCACGCCCATTCAGGCCTCTAAGCATTGTGTTACTTGTAGTGCTGCCAAAGTATTACCTCAGTATGTTTTAATCTACTACATATGAGTATTTATGTATATAAGTGATTATATGTGAGAGTGAGAGATTGGAAGAGTTCCTGTATAAATAAATATGTGTTTCTGTAAGTGATTGTTTAAGAGAGTAAGTATATGTACGTTTCTGTAAAAGTAAGTGTAGTGCTGTGTGTATATCCTGTATATGCAAATAAATGGATGTTTGATAGTTTATTTGCATGTGTGAGTATGTGTGTGAGTAAGTCTATGGATGAGTGTCGGTGTGTAATAGGATGTATAAGTGTGTGAGTACATATGATCAGTGAGTACATGTATAAGTGACTATATAGAACTATTGGTGAATGAGTGGATGTGTATACAGATGGTGGAATTACTGAATAGCTTGTTGGTAAGTGGTATCGGTATCTCCATTTTTTTGAAAATGTTAGTTTCTATATTTGAAGGTGTGTACCAAAGGTTATATTACGCTTAGAGGAGGTCTGCCACTCTTTCACAAGGATATCATCAGTGATGTAATCAGTGATTCATTTGAGATGTCATCAGTGATGTCATGAGTGATGTCTCTGACCATGTCATGAGTGATGTTATATGTGACGTCATCAGCAGTGCATTGCGGGCACGCGAGTTGTAGTTAGCTGAACTAACTATAACGGGGGAATTTCAATGGTTTTGTATGAGTGTAATGTCCAGCTAACTATAACATGTGTGAAACCTATGGTTTTTTCAGTGAATTTCTAAGGTTTTTTAAATGCTAATTCCTAACTATAACGTGTGTGAAACCTATGGTTTTTTCAGTGAATTTCTAAGGTTTTTTAAATGCTAATTCCTAACTATAACGTGTGTGAATCCTATGGTTTTTTCAGTGAATTTCTAAGGTTTTTTAAATGCTAATTCCTAACTATAACGTGTGTGAAACCTATATATAAATATATATATATATATATATATATATATATATATATACATATGTATATATATATATATATATATATGCGCACTGGAAAAGTAAACAGCCACTTCCCTTGCAAAGAAGTACAAAGTTTGCATGTCAATCAACACATCATCCACACTTGCTGCCTTTCTTGGCTGGGGTTATCAATTATTCTTCTTTAATTCAAATTCAAAGTGCAGGCCCTTTATCAAGGCTTTTTATTATAACAACTACCCCGACCGAAGGCACTATGAAATTTGCACACTTGCTCCCTTTCTTGGCTCCCCTTATCAATTATTCTTCAATTTCATATTTTGATTAAAACTCAAGGCCCCTTTATCGAGCCTTTTTGTTGTAACTACTGTTGCAGTGATTCTGCTCCTACACACAACAGTGCATAAAGACTTACGACCTCAGTGAATTACGGTGTTCCAAACCTCACCTTAGTACCCAAACCCCCTAACAGACTAGCAATCAGTGACTCATTGGTTCCTCGTCCTACAGCAAAAACACCAATTATTACTCAACCCAGAACATGCAACTTAGGTTACCTCGGGTAAGGTGGATAACAAGAGCACTCTTTCGTTACAGTCTTACACCAGTCCAAAACAAGCACTAAATAAAGACACCTGCAACTTTGAAATGTTTATTTCTAACACCGTAATCTCATGCCCAGTACCTTAGATAATACAAGCAAACATATTATCAGAAACAAAGTTGCCAGCATTGTTACTATTCCATAAAATACAAAGGGAGAAAGCATCCTATAATGCAAAAGGGAAACAGATTTAAAATATACCTAGATTTCACCCTCCCTACCTAGCAGGTTAGTTTATAACTACAGAAGATCTCATACGACTGCATAGGCAGACCCATACCTCTGGTATTCAGCAGTAGTGGATCACATTGAGTTCTACACAAACTGTCAGGATACGAATGTTCTCCAACTATGAGTAATCATGCCTGCACAGTGCATCATGAAACGCGCCAGTATAAGAGGTGGCCACAGCTGCATATGTGTTATGGCTCGAACGTGTGAGGATCATTCCCAATAACAGACACAGTATCCAAGATAACCTTGATGTTTCATGCTCTCACTATACACACTAAAGTAGCGAGGCAGTCTACAAATGTAGTATAACAAATTATTCTCATATGAAGCAAAATACTCAGACTTCTCTAAACAATATTGCAAGTGCGTGTTGTGTGCAAAGCAGAGCAGGAAAACAAAAATGGCCTTTAAGCTTTTAATAAACCCATGCTAACTTAACATGGTGTGAGTGCAAGTCTCAGCCCACAACACCTTTCCTCGACCAAAGCACATAATATAAACGTGGGCAAATTACGAACGCAGAGTCCAAGCCTAAAAAGCAGAGTCAAGTTCAATTTTGCAAAAAAATGATTCGATCTTTGATAGAAAGCAGTAACTAAATAATAAAGAATAGGTAGAAAAATCAAACAGTCTTATTCCACCAGCATATAAGCACAGTATGTAGCAACAGCCTTCAAGAGGAAGTCATTGCTCTCATCTGAAAACATTTCAGCCATCCAATTCAATAGTCGGAATGAACATACATGTTTCTCAACGACCGGAGCCTCTATCACCATGGGAGGAAAACTCGGGTCATCTTCAATGTAACTGCATGCCAAGAAGTCATGCGCCGCTGCAAAAACATTCCAACGTCCCATTATTCCATGTTTAGCTGCTAAAACCATAATCCCACCGCCAGAACAGAGCAAGTCATGAACCACTAAGGGGCTCATCAGCTGGTCATAATCCGCGTTGGGAGACACCGTACTTCAAAGGCACAAATCCAGGGCCCAGTCAAAATTGCAGCTCAGGCAATGGAAGACAGGTTGAACGCATGTGAAAAAGGAGAATCGAAATGATAATCCATAAGCTGCGCACAATGTAGCCAGAGGCAGCACTCCGTAATAACTAAGCATTCGGTTGCGCAGCAGCAACAGCCGGGACATATTTTCGGGTGCTGCAGGATATGCATCCATTTTTAAGTAAACAAATTATTAGAAGCACACCAGCAACTAATGCGAGCATTAAGGAGAATCCACCAAAGATGCTGGAAAAAATCGTATAAAAAAACACCGACAAGACACCAAATATAGTTTCTACAGAAGACACAAGGCCACTGCTTATAACTTTAAAAAAGTAGGCTAACTTACTTAGATAGTCTAAATTAACTCCCTAAAATTCAGGGGCATGTCTGTATTTCATAAAGCATGCACTTCTGTGCGGGTGTTTGCTACATGAAGGACAAATGTTTCTCTAGCAGATGTAAGAGCAACCTCTTTTTGAGACAATAGCGCTCTTATACGTCTCATTTGGTTGACTCTGCTTTCAAGGTCAGAAATGACGGCCAGAGGGAAACATCCAGCTTCCCATGCAGAGGAGTAAACACAACTTTTTTATAGCAAACCACACGCTCAGTTACCGTAATCATGTAAGCGATGCCTGCTAACATCGCACAACAATCTGCATTATTTCAAAGTAAATAACTCCAGTTTGCCAGTAAACTGAACATTGGTATGATAGCAGGTGTCGGAGTGCCTTTCAAAACTCAGGCCAAATTAGCTGCATCTTGATTACAAGAGCCATACAATTGTATGTGTCTACAAATTAAGGAGTGATCTGGTACTATTGTGCAATCCTCGCCATTCTGATAAACTTCTTTTCCCTCCCTCAGGCACCTATATATAACTGGTAATAAGCAAGCTTCATGGAGTTAAGCGCTCCCTAAAGATCCATATCCGTCTATAGCATAGTATTTCATACAAACCTCAAACTTAAACACTCTTTAAAAGTAACATTATGATACCGTGGATAAGCCACACAGCTGAATCGGATCTCCAATGAGTGACCACTTGTAACAATTCTCATAGCACGCCTTGTGCTCTGATATGACAGTGAGAGAGTGATCGCACCATAGTTTGTCTGCTAATCATTCTCAGCATACGCTACGAATACACTTTCACGTTACGCATCGCATCAAAGCTTACGTATGACGTCACGTACTGCGCGCCGTACGCGAATGCTTTAATTGTTTAAAAACATATATTTATGTATTTAATGAACATACTAATAGAATACATTAGGTAGGATACTTATGAAAATTGTTCTTTTAAACTTTGAACAATCGTATATTACTTTTAAAAGCAATTACACAAATCGCGGTGGAACGTCATACGTACCCACATCGTAAGCGTACGCAAAGCCATGTGACTTTAAAAGAAGAGATTTGATTGGTTCATAACACTTCCTATTCCAACTGTTGAAAGTTCCGTCCCATTTTAATCATTCTACTTTCACTTTCTAAGAAGAAGCATCTCTTCTGAGAATATTGTCAAATAGAAGGAAAATTACCATACTAACACCAATAGACTCATCTTCCACCCATTCTTCAGAGGAATATTTAATTTCTGAAGAACCTCCAAAGAAGAGAAAAGAAGCTCTGATTTGCATGTTTTTTACTTTCCCTGAAGGGCAAAAAAAGGTTAATGCTCCATTAGCAACCTGTAAAATTTGCCAAACAACTCTTTCAATGAGTGATCCATCTAAAAAATACTCCTTTGGCACAGCAAATATGGAGCGACACGTCAAGAACTTGCACACCAAAAACTTTCCTCGAGCTGCAACACGGAGGTTGCAGGACAACCCACCTACTGCTACACCAAGCACATCAACTGCTTTACCAGCATTTTCAGCAAGCAGTTCACACCCACAAATTGATCCTGATTTTGCTAAAGTTAAAATTCTATGAATTTATTGCAATAAACTTTTGTGTTATGGGGAACAGTCTATTGACCTGATAAAACGCAGGAAGCAGAAGCATCGCTATCCTCAACATTAGTTTCTTTTTTTCATTCTTATGTTCCTGTTGGACATTTTTTGAGTTCCAGTTCCATTTTTTTGCTTTTAAAAAAAACTTGTTTACAAAACACAAAAAAAAATAGAAATCTAAAAACACAAAAAAAACAGAATTATAACAATCTGCTCCTAATAACCACATGGACACAGAGATAAGAATGTGAGAATTTAATGTCCCGTGCGCCGGTAACGCTACTTCCCATTGCTAGACTCGCGGCAACTCCCATGGCCACCTACGTTCTCAGAATGCACTGGGCCCACGCTCTGGTAAACTAGAGCGCGTCGCCACATGAACGTTTAAGGAGCCGCAAAGGGACCCCATCCCCGGGACTCAAAAAATTACATTTGGGACCGTGTGGGGAACCCCAATACCCCCACGGTCCCAGCCAGCTCCCTGCGTTGTTCGAAAGCCTGCATTGCTTTGTCAGAGAGACCAGTTTATATGCGCCTCTCTCTAACAAAAAGCAATCTGCTTTCCTACTTAAAAAAGACAGCATATTAACTTGCTCTCTCTTTCAAATAGGAAAGTGGTTTGCTGTACTAAAGTGGAAGCCGTGACCTTCCCACCCTACCATAGCAAACAGCAGTGTCCCTGGGGAAAGCACCCCGGGACACTGCAGGAGCCGGCCCTGGGAGGTGTCGGACCGCAGGGCCATCAAGAACTCCAACATTAAACATTAAAAAGCCCCGAAAGGTGGTGGTCCCCACGGCTTGGGGGTCTGTGCCGTCACGGACTCCCCAATTTTAAATATTACTGCCCCAGGAAGGTGGCGGTCCCCGGAGCATGTGGGGGGAACCCCCCGCATACTTCAAAATAAACCCCCGGGTTGCCGTTCACCAGGGCTCGGGGGACCTATCAACCCCCATTATAGAAAAAAATTGCCCCCGGGATTTGGCCCCTCCCCGGAGCTAATTAAGAATAAAACGGACTTCTACTTTTTTTTTTCTTTTCCACCGCGTACGTGTATGATACGCGTATCCCACGTTTTTTAAATTAAAAAGAAAAAAATTATAATTTTGGGGCCTAAAGATCCATGTGGGACCCCCTTAGCAGGCCTAGAGGGTCAACATTTTTCTACCCTGCTCCGTTTCCTTTTTTTTCAACTTTGTTTTACTGTTTTCTTGTGACTCGATGCTACCGAGGCACAAGATGGCCGCCAACACTTCCTGGTTTCGAGTGTTGACAGACAGTTGACAGCCAATCAGCATGCAGCTTGTGCTCGTAATTGAACGGATCTCCGTCCGCGTGTAGAACTCTGTCTCAAGATATCGCATATTCATTTACTTGTAATTTTCTCAGAAACTACTGAACGGATTTACACCATTTAACAAAAAGCACAATCTGCGAACCAAACTCTGCCTCTCTGCCAAATTTAGTGTAATTCCATTCAGCCGTTCAGGCTGTAGCCCTGGCTAAAGGACCCTATGGAAAAATGCATGGGGAAAACACATTTTGGGACCACCCTTTTTTCTCGGCCCCCACTTGATGAATCACCCCCCAACTTTCAGGGAAGGAGCCAAACCAAGCAGGCCATTTTCTTGGAGAAATTTGCGAAGATTCGTCCACCGGCGCCAAAGTTATTCCAAATCGAATGTTGTGGATGTCCTATGGAAACTAGGTCCTAACTATAACTACCTACTGGCGACCGCCAATATATATATAACAAATCCAGGGAACTTCTATGGGCAACTGCTTTGCCCCCAGCTACGCCAACCTTTTGGTGGGCTGGTGGGAGGAGCAGGTGCTCAGGAACGACGACTTGGAACATTGGACCAAATGCGTGAATGTCTGGCTCCGCTATATAGATGATGTCTTTTTTGTGTGGGAGGGGAGTGAGAGAGACCTAATTGGATTTGTGGAAGCACTTAATTTGAACAACCTGAATCTAAGGTTTACTATGCAGCATAGCCAGCAGACGATCGATTTTCTTGATATCAAACTGGTTATCAAGAACAATACGATCGAAACAGAGATCTTTAGAAAAGCAACAGCAGGGAACTCCGTGCTCCACTCTAATAGTTGCCACCCTCCTAGCTTTAGGTGGGCAATCCCTTTTGGCGAGTTTTTACGCGCCAAGAGGAACTGCAGCACTGAAGAAAAGTACCAGGAACACAAGAAAATAATGCATGACAGGTTCAAAGTGAGAGGTTACCACGCCAATATGCTGAAAAAAGGTGAAGATAGAGTAGCCCTCATCCAGAGAAACGAAGCATTATTTAAAGACCCCAGAGCCAGTCCCCCAAATCCGAAAGCTCCAATAAGACTGATAACCACCTACAATACCCAGTCCTCAGCTTTCAGCCAGATAATAAGAAAGAGATGGGATATCCTTTTACAAGATAAGGTGCTAAAAGAAAGGCTAGACCCACACCCCTCCATCACGTATAGAAGAGGAAAGTCTATCAAAGATCTAATAGTGCAGAGTCACTTGGATAAGAAGAAGATCTGGCTGTCAGCAAAAGGAGGGTTTTTTAAGTGTGGGAAGTGCAAGGCCTGTTGCCACAGCTCCAACGTGAGGGAAGTCGAGCTCAAAAGGATAAAAAGGAAATGGAGAATAACTAAGAACATCCAGTGTACCACTGACCATGTCATTTACGTTGTTACCTGCCCTTGTGGCAAATGGTACATAGGCTCTACCACTTTCCCCGTAAAAAAGCGAATCTTGGAGCACTGGCGTGCAATCACTAACAAGGACTTTGCATACAGTACGGCCAAACACTTCCACCAGTACCATGATGGAGATTGGACCAAAGCGAAATTTTTCGCACTGGATTCAATCCCCAAACATATCAGAGGAGGGGACCGTTTGACAGCTTTACGCAGAGCAGAGTCCAAATTCATTTTACAAGCAGGGTGTGTCTTTCCTTTTGGGATGAATATTGACGAAGAGATGTATGTACATTTGTGAACTGCTGATCTGCATGCTTCCCATTTTTTTTCCCCCTTAGGAGACTCTGTTTTCATGACATATATCTCCAAATATGTCTTTTAATTATTATTATTTGTTTTTCAGTAACGTTTGGTTCTTCGCTGAATTTAGCTATTATTATTTCGAAATAATTAACAGGTTGAATTATGGAATATTATGATTTCGTGCATTAAGCTATGATGTCCTAAGAATGAATATGTACAGTTGATTTAAGTATACTAACATGTTCTGTCCTCACTGTTTCTCTTCCCCTAGAGTGTAAGACCTCGTCTTGATATGAAGCGACAAACCACTGATAGAAAATATTGCTATGAGCACCACTGCTTCACATGGATTTATTGATTACGACTATGAGCACGAGATAATTCTCTTTTTTTTGGGGGGGTGAAGGAAAAAATACTTTAGAGTAACGTATTCTCATTAAGTGACGACATTGACTAGACATAGACCATAGCTTTTTTTCACCTATTTTGACACGAATGAAATGAGATTGGAACACATAAGATGATGATACAGAGGGTACTACACCCGAGCGATCTTAATCTTTAGAGATATATCTATATCTTTTTTTAAATCACAGATTCCATCACTCTCTTCTTTCCTCCTCCATTATTCTCAACCTGTCTTTTCGGAAATTATACTATGGGTACTATACCCTCAATGTGCAAAGTGTTACGTGATACATTTAACTTGAAATGTAATGTTTCACTTACTTATTTTCTTTAGAAACCAAACAATTGGGGAAATGCATTATTATAGATTCTCAATGAGTTTCTGATGTTGCTATGAATAAATGCATGGCTTTTAAAGAGATCTCCGTGTGATGTTTGTAAACACGGAGACCTTTCTTCCCTTTCTATGATTTTGTACCAGTACTTAATGATGAGTAAAAAAAATGACGGTCATGTGACCAAGAGCCCGTGAGCTCGAAACGCGTCGTTTGTTTATGCCCAAATAAACAACTTTCAAAGTACCTGATGGTGTGGCTTGTCATCCTTGCTTGGAACGAGAGGATTTTGTGGATATATATATATATATATATATATATATATATATATATATATATATATATATATATATATATATATATATATCCACCAAATTGTCCTGTATACGAAACGTGCTCTTTGCGCTGGTGTGCGTGTCGAGGCTGGACAAGCCTCGTAATTATTTCCTTCACCAAGAAGTCAAAAATAACATGCGCACTCTCACAGATAGCAGAATAACGATTTATTCCGTTTGTTGCAGTGCCATTATCCCCCTTCATATATATGTATGAATGAAAGAAATTCCCCGTCACAGGTTGTTCCTCAACGGAAAGAGGACACACACTCCACGGTGTCTATAATTTCAGATTTACTTTATTGGCTTCTTCACAAGCCAACGTGTCACTACCGATGATCACCATTTTACAGTGTATTTACAAAACATAGAGGTAGGACCATTCCAAATGCATGCAATAGAAACAATACAAGCGTTCATACATTTGTATTGTGCACATTGTAAATTAGCAACGGAGTGGAAGGGGAAATTTAGTAATGTTGCTGTATACAAAATAAACTACGATAACTTTTGTACTATATATATATATATATATATATATATATATATATATATATATTCCCTGAAAAAAACCATAGGTTTCAGGCCTTATATAGTTAGGAATTAGCATTTAAAAAACCTTTGAAATTCACTGAAAAAAACATAGGTTTCAGGAGTTATACAGTTAGGAATTAGCTTTTAAAAAAACATTGAAATTCACTCAAAAAACTAAAAGTTTTAGGGGTGTTATAGTTAGCTGGACATTTCACTCATACAAAACCATTGAAATTGCTCCTATATAGTTAGTTGTACTAACTATATTTCGCGCACCCGCAATCTACTGCTGATGATGTCACATATTAGATCATTCATGACATGGTCAGTGACATCACTGATGACATCTCAAATGACATCACATGGTACCCCGCGACTTTAAAAAAAATAGATATATAATTTTTTTGCCTTGGGGGTCCTTGCGGGAACCCCTGAGCAGGCCTAGGGGGTCAGGGTGCTTCTACCCTGCCCCCTTTTTGAGTTCTACACATTTGTTTTTCTACTTTTCTGTACCTCACTCTACCGAGGCACAAGATGGCTGCCCACCTTTTCTGTTTTAGAGTGTTGACAGACAGTGGCAGCCAATCAGCATGCAGCTCGTGTATGTAGGGGTACGCGTACGTACGCGTACGTACGCGGACGGTACGCGTACCGGTAAACTTAGGAGTAAGCTTAGGGTGAGCTGCTATAGATATATATGTGTTTTTGAAGTTAATTTTCTTAAAAACCATTGGAGCAATTTTCACCAAACATAGCAAAGGCACATCTGCGTACCAGTCCCTAAAATTTTGCCAAGTTTGGCGTAATTCCGTTCAGCGGTTCGGGCTGTAGACTTGTCAGACCGTCCTATGGAAATTAACATGAGGAAAACACGTTTTGGGACCCCCCTTTTTTCTCAGCCCTCACTTCACGAATCCCCCCGAAACTTTCAGGGAAGGAGCGGAGCGCAGCGAGACTATTTTAAGGAAAATTACAGGCAGATCCCTCAACCGGCGCCAAAGTTATTCCCAATAGAATGTTGCAGATTTCCTATAGAAAACAATCCTAACTATATATACCTACTGGCTATCGCCAGTAGGTAATATATATATATATATATATATAGTACACAAGTTATCGTAGTTTATTTTATATATATGATTGTTATCAATGAATGTAATTTAATGTAATATATATCAAATGTTGCCATTTTTTGCACAATGCATTTTAATTGTATGCAATTTATAGGCTTTAGATACCAGGCATCTAACGGTTATTATTACAGTCAAGTGATGTTATTAACAAGCGTATACGTATAAGAAAGACGCATTTCAAAATGGCACCCATGTTAGTTCTTTTGCAGTAGGGCTATGTATTATCATGGTCCTCTGTTTATGTTTACCAATCACTCGATTTTGGCGCGCATTTGTGTTTGTCTGTTTTAAAGCACAGTGGTAGCCTCATTCTCGCTATCAGTGAGCAAGGACTCCACGTCCGAAACACGTCTGAAGGCTTACACCACTTTACTTTTGGAATGAATAAAAGCAGTATAAATTGAAGACTGACTCCGGCGCATTTCTGTTGTCTGCGTACTTGTTTGTGCTACCAAGAGAACTGAGTACTAGTTGGATTTCTAAGTCTATCGGGACGAGGACGGTTCCCGATTATGCAGACCCCTCCACCACAAAGTAGGCTGACGAAAATACGGACCTAACGAGGAATTTCTGTTCCAGCAGAGCAACGGACGTCAGCCCCCTGCATGTCACGGGAAAAAGTGGCCATACATCGAAGTGACACTGCCGAGGAAGAAGTCGGAGGACGGTCCCCTGAGGCAGTCCCACGGTGAGCGAAATCGCACCAACAAGACACGCAGATTGGGGAGGTGCCGGTGGAGACAGCATTAAGGGTGTATTTGTATTTATTCACCCTTTGACTGCTATAACCCAGTGAATATCTCAGTGGTGTAATGTCGGAAGAGCGAGAGCGGGAAGAAGCTTTTGATGAACTGTTTTTGAATTTGCCAAAAATAGGGCATGGTGGAAATACCGCTCAAAAACAAAGCTAAGGCAACCGATAATGACTCTGATATCAAGACGCTCATGAAAGGGCTAGAGAAGAATAGTAGAAGTGAGCTCACCAAATGGTGGGAGATACGATCATTGGAGAAATATCATGAGGTGGGCAGAGTACCCCGTGGCCTCCGAATAATGCTCGTCCCCAGCTTTGAAAATACCTACCCTTTATTGCTTAAAGACTGGGCGGAAAGTAACTTAGAGGCTTCCATGCACTTGGTCTGCCTTCTAGTGAAATATGCCAAAATAGACCGCCAAAAGAATTTGGAAGAGATAGCCCGTATTAATGAGGAGCTGTCAAAAGATGAATACAAAAAGGACAGTATTTATAGAGCAAGCAATAAAGGAAATGAAGGAGCGGCTGGAAAAACAAGAGGACGTAATAAAAACGAGAAAGGCGTACAAATTTGTCTGTGATCAGCAGGATTACGAACTAGGGCAAATTTACACCTTCGCCCGAAAATATGACCACTTGCGCAAACAAAGAGGCACACCGGCAATGAAACCTGCTAACACAGTCCGCACGGCCGAGACTGGCCAAAGCGAATCGAACGCTTCTGGCTCTGACACTAGCCTGGTCCCCAGCGGAGATGAATAGGATGATAGCTCCACAGGTTCAAAAAAGGGGATATGGGCCAATTAACGTTGGCAGAAGAGATCGAGTACATAAGAATGCAAAGGAAAATGTCATTGTGTCCAAGGAATCCAAACTCTACTCCAAACAGCGGAGGAATGCAAGGAGACGTCAACGCCGAAAACATGCCCAAACCAAAAGGGAGGCAACTAAAGAAAAGGTTTTGACAGAACAAGAAACAATGAATGAAAATACCATCATCAATCTGACCAATACCGAATTGGATCAAGCAGAAAAACAGTTGCTCTCATTAGGTCTTTCGTACTGCCCTGAAAGTAACTTCAACTATTGCAATACCAGGATTGATGTTTTTAAGTTTATTCGTAAAATCAAACTAAAAAAGTACTATGCAATAAAAACAAGTTTGGCAGCAAAAAAAGATATATCAACCAACAAGCCCACGGAAACTAGTGGACTACAAGCCAAGGATGTAAAATTAATGAAAACAATGCATCAATTGCATAGAGAAGATGACAATCCAAGGGGCACTCAGGACATTGCTGAGAGCGAAGGAATTAACTTAGGGCAAATATGCAAAAGTCCGTTCAAACTTCCATCAACTTTCGTTCCGAATATGCCAAGGGACGCAATAGACATTTATGCGGATATGATAACAGATGACCTTAAAAAGCTCCAATTCAAAACCATGAATGCACGAAAACCACCACAAGAAAAAATGAGGCCATATAACAACCTTATGAAAAAATTAAAAAACAATAACACAATTGTCATTAATCAATCTGACAAAGGTGGCAATATCGTGCTTTGGGGGAAAAAAGAATACATTGAGGAAGCTTATAGGCATCTAAATGATGAACTCTTATTATTCTAAAATTGAATTGAAAACCGCAAAAGATATTCAGCAGTCTTATCAAAACGATCTATACCGTTGGAAACGAGAAGGACTAATTTCTAAGGACGAACTGAAATTTCTGCATAAAGAGCACCCTGTCCTACCTAACATATATTTTATTCCAAAGGTGCACAAGGGACAAACACCGGTGCCTGGCAAGCCTATTGTGTCAGCAATAAATAGCACATTTGAGAATTCATCCAAATACATTGACTTTTATCTCCAAGAGTTTGTGGTCTCCCTTCCAGCCTATATCAAGGACACTACTGAGTTTCTTCATCTCCTCAATCAATGCATTTGGTCAGCTGACTATTTGCTTATGACTATGGACATTGCCACGCTGTATACCAGCATCTCCCACGCCGATGGCATTAGAGCTATAGAGCACTACTTGGGCAAACGTCCCATTGAACTGTACCAACATAACCAAATGCTCGTGGACATGGTAGAAAAATGTTTGAATAACAATGTGTTTCTTTTTAATAACCAGGTGTTCAAGCAACTTAGGGGGGTGTCCATGGGGGCATGTTTTTCCCCCAGCTATGCGGGGCTCCACGTAGGCTGGTGGGAGGAACATGTCCTCAGGGTGGAACACACTGCGAGCTGGCATGACAACATTGTCAGGTACTGGAGGTATATTGACGATGTTTTTATTATATGGCGTGGCACCATGCAACAGGCGAGCGATTTTGTAAAGAACATCAACAGAAATGATCTTAATTTGAACTTCACAGCCAGTATAAGTGCCCAGGAGGTTAGTTTTTTAGACATGCGGGTAACAATAGTGGAGAATAAAATAACCACTAGTTTATTCAGAAAAAGCACTGCGGGCAATACTATTCTGCACGCCAGAAGCTTTCACCCACGACACACGATCACAGCAATCCCCTATGGGGAATTCCTAAGGATCCACAGAACATGTAGCTCCCTAGAACTTAGAGATTTATATCAACAAGAATCTAAAGCGAGATTAATAGCCAGGGGATACAACTCACACAAACTAGACGAGGCCATGAACAAAGCCAATCGTTTGAACCGTCTAGATCTGTTGAATCCGCTTAGAACCTCAACGACTAAAAACACTGAACCAAGTCAAGGTAATGATACCATACGGCTCATTACTGGCTACAGTCACCAAGCCCGCCAAATAATCATAATTGTCAAGCAAAAATGGCCTATTATCTTAACTGACCACGTTTTGGAAGAGGTGTTGCCCAGTACCCCGACTATCACCTTCAGACGTGCATTTGGAATGCGCAATGAGCTAGTCAACAGTATCAAATGAGGGGTTTTGTCCTACGGGGCCAGGCTGGACTATATATGTTATGGAAAATGCAATGTGCCTGGTCTCGGGTTTAAAGCTGTTTTTTTATTACACAGCGAATCAGAAGCTTCTGACTAATCATCAAGCTTCCATGATTTATTCAACCATTTCACAATGTTTTTTTGGTTAAACAGATGCGAGGTCTAAACACAAACTTTAACAGAAAATATTACTGTCATTCAGTGAAAAACAATTGTATCATTCAATGAAAAACAATTCAAACAACATTTCAAACATTTCAAATTGCAACGTAAACAATACTTGTTTTTAAACAATGTAAAGAAAAACAAGTTGGTGGGGTACACCAGTGAAATTTTTAACACAGTCCTGTTGGCTGAATTTCTTTTAGCTATTTAGGACTGGAGTCACCATAGGCTTTGTATTTATTAAACTAAAGTCCCTTTAACCTAGGACAAATATTTAACGCCTTTGGTGAATAGAAGGGATGGATCCTTTGGGAAAGCCGACGCGTTTCCAAACCCGGTCCATAAGTTTGCGGGTTTTTCCTCAGGGCTACCTGGGTACCTAGTGGTGTGGATAATAAAGAAAGCTTCTTTTAGTTCCTACTCCTATTTAGTTAAAACAGAGCTTAGCGCCATAATGAACATGGGAATACCTGTGTGTTCCAGCGCTTCGGTTTCTTCGAATGTCAGGGAAAAATGGTTTTCAGACCTGGATTTAAAAGAAACCTGTTTGATCTTTTTTCTTTTTTCTGAACGGAAGGCATTTCTTAAAATTTCTTGAGTGAGAAACTCACTACTTACTTGAAGGAAGGCTTGTGATGCAGCTCGGTTTCACTTGATCATCTATCTTGGGTTCTACACCGCCTGTCAAAACGAGGCAGGTTTAACTTATGGATATTTTGTGATTCTTGGAAAATGCAAGGCTGAAAAAAATGGTCCATTAATTTAGCAGGAGAAAAGTCCCGAGGTTGACGATTTAAATAATGGAGCTGCATCACCATTAACATGACGGCGTCTAAAAAAGTAAGCAGTGTGGTCCATTTTTTTCAGCCTTGCATTTTCCAAGAATCACAAAATATCCATAAGTTAAACCTGCCTCGTTTTGACAGGCGGTGTAGAACCCAAGATAGATGATCAAGTGAAACCGAGCTGCATCACAAGCCTTCCTTCAAGTAAGTAGTGAGTTTCTCACTCAAGAAATTTTAAGAAATGCCTTCCGTTCAGAAAAAAGAAAAAAGATCAAACAGGTTTCTTTTAAATCCAGGTCTGAAAACCATTTTTCCCTGACATTCGAAGAAACCGAAGCGCTGGAACACACAGGTATTCCCATGTTCATTATGGCGCTAAGCTCTGTTTTAACTAAATAGGAGTAGGAACTAAAAGAAGCTTTCTTTATTATCCACACCACTAGGTACCCAGGTAGCCCTGAGGAAAAACCCGCAAACTTATGGACCGGGTTTGGAAACGCGTCGGCTTTCCCAAAGGATCCATCCCTTCTATTCACCAAAGGCGTTAAATATTTGTCCTAGGTTAAAGGGTCTTTAGTTTAATAAATACAAAGCCTATGGTGACTCCAGTCCTAAATAGCTAAAAGAAATTCAGCCAACAGGACTGTGTTAAAAATTTCACTGGTGTACCCCACCAACTTGTTTTTCTTTACATTGTTTAAAAACAAGTATTGTTTACGTTGCAATTTGAAATGTTTGAAATGTTGTTTGAATTGTTTTTCATTGAATGATACAATTGTTTTTCACTGAATGACAGTAATATTTTCTGTTAAAGTTTGTGTTTAGACCTCGCATCTGTTTAACCAAAAAAACATTGTGAAATGGTTGAATAAATCATGGAAGCTTGATGATTAGTCAGAAGCTTCTGATTCGCTGTGTAATAAAAAAACAGCTTTAAACCCGAGACCAGGCACATTGCATTTTCCATGAGCTAGTCAACAGCAGCCCTGAAATGCCCAAAGTGGACAATTGGTTGTCTCCACGTAAGGAATTCTTTCGCTGCAGCTCATGTCGGGCGTGTAAATTCGGAGTGAATACGACCACATATGTTACCCCCTTTGATGTTGAACCAATCACACTTAAAGCACACTACACGTGCCGCACTGAATTGGCGGTTTACGTGTTAAAATGTAGCTGTAATCTCACCTATGTGGGCAGCACCAAACTACCTGTCCACCAACGCATCCTGCAACATTTGAGGGCGATTGTAAATGCCGATCAAAGCTACCCAGTAGCTAGTCATTTTCAACAGATACATAACAAAAACCTGACCCACCTCAAATATTTTGTTATCGATGCGGTAATTCCCAGCAAAAAAGGTGGAGACAATGAAAAAAGTCTCAGACAGCTAGAGTCAAAATATATTGTGCTATTGAACAGCAAGACACCGGGGCTCTTAACATGGGGGAAGACTTACATCATTTTTTGTAAGTCACAATATGTCCTAATTAAACTGTCTGTTATCATTTATTCTGAGGACACACCTCCCCGTCCGATATCATGAGCATTACTTTTAGGTTGATGAGTAATTACTAGCAACACATATTATGCCCTAGACTGAGACGATTCTTTTTTGGTCAAATGATCAGTATCTGCGATCTTAGAAAATATGTTTTTGGTTTAATCCACGAGCACTTTATACACTTTCTGAATTGTTGAACTTTCAGTTCATCTGGTTTACTTTATGTCTTAATTGAGAGCACTACACTGCAGGCACATTTACCAAAAACACGCAGCGCCAATGAGAACACTAACACATGAGCCTTGTAAGAGATGAAGATAGCAGTTTTCTGCATCAGGCGGTAGGCTAATTGACACTCTCTGGTTTATTGGTGACCGTTTAGATGCCTTGGCCTTGATATTTTGGGTACACTATGCACCCAAAGTTTACATGATTGATTAACATTTTTTTGTAGCACTGTGATAATTGTTTCTTGTATCGGCAAACAGCGGGAGCAATATTCAGGCTTAGTGTATATATTAGACAAGGTAACTTTTATAAACAAAGTTTGCTTATCGCATGGACAAGTTTGCACATGGCTGTATTTGCACACATTAATGTTTACATGAGCATCATGCACTTTATACTTGCATTGTCCGAAAAACTAGCTTGCAACCTGCGGTATTTGCATATTACAATGTTTACATCTGCATTATGCACTTTAATTCTGCCTGTGTTCTGCCCTCCGCTTCATCTTGTCATTTTATTTATAAAATGTACTTGAGGTGCTTATATGTATTTTATTGCCATATTTTAATTGCTGATTTTAGGAACAGTAACAGTGCTCGCTTTGTTTTTTTTAAAAAAATAATCAGGTATTGATACCGGTATGATTGTTATCAATGAATGTAATTTAATGTAATATATATCAAATGTTGTCATTTTTTGCACAATGCATTTTAATTGTATGCAATTTATAGGCTTTAGATACCAGGCATCTAACGGTTATTATTACAGTCAAGTGATGTTATTAACAAGCGTATACGTATAAGAAAGACGCATTTCAAAATGGCACCCATGTTAGTTCTTTTGCAGTAGGGCTATGTATTATGAAGGTCCTCTGTTTATGTTTACCAATCACTCGATTTTGGCACGCATTTGTGTTTGTCTGTTTTAAAGCACAGTGGTAGCCTCATTCTCGCTATCAGTGAGCAAGGACTCCACGTCCGAAACACGTCTGAAGGCTTACACCACTTCACTTTTGGAATGAATAAAAGCAGTATAAATTGAAGACTGACTCCGGCGCATTTCTGTTTTCTGCGTACTTGTTTGTGCTACCAAGAGCACTGAGGACTAGTTGGGTTTATATATATATATATATATATATAAAATAATTTTTTTCCACGAACAAACAAAGGTTAAAGTTGCATTATAATTTGGTAAATTTCTCAGTGACAACATTAACGTATTGAGCTACAAAAGTAATATGACAACTACCCAACACTATGTACACTATAAAGCAAACTAACACACTCATTGGATGATGTTATCAGTGATGTCATCAAAGATTTCATTTGACATGTCATCAGTGATGTCATGGAACATGTCATGAGTGATGTCATATGTGAGGTGATAAGCAGTGCAAGGTGGGGGCAAAAGTTATAGTTAGTATTGCTAAATATAACTGCTGAATTCTTTCTGTTTTTATAGTTTAAAACGTTAATGTTGTCACTTATAAATTCACCTAAATATAACGTTACTTTAACCTTGGTTTATTTCAGTAAATTTCTAAGGTCTAAAACAAAATCAGATCTTTTTATCACACCTAACTATAACGTTATTTTAAACTTGGTTTTTACAGTGAATTTCTAAGGTTTTTTAAAAAACGAAATCAGATAATTTTTTCACACCTACCTATAATGTTACTTTAACCCTTGGTTTTTACTATGAATTTCCAAGTTTTTTTAACAGGAAATGGTGCATACTTTGCAAAGTGTTTCTAAAAATGATGTTTGAGTATAACAATATTTGTTTTGAGGTTGTCTAACTCCTCAGTACTTTTGACTCTAATATTGAGACATTTTCCCAGAAATCTCATTAATATTGCAATAGCATACTTTCCATAGCCTTTGCATGAGTTTTTACATTAAAGTCGTAATTAAAATTCATAGAGAGAGTGATCAGGTTTTTGAATATTATAAAGTATTACGTTTCATTATATAAATCTATTTTTTAAGTGTGTGATTCCTCACTAAAGTTCTGTATTTTTTTGAACCTACATTTAGAGTTCTTTTTCGTGTGTTTAGTTAATATTTAATATTATTCTGCAATAAGAGGGTCATTAAAATAAAGTTGTAATAATCATTTTTTTTCAAAGGTGTTGACTCTCAAGAGGCGCTCACAGGAGTCAAGCACACAGTCCCCTGTGTTGACTTCGGGGGGGGTGTACTTCCTGGTCGGCTCTCGTGAGATAGTACACTTGGGATTTACTTAAGAACAGTGTTTTCCTGTAATTCTCAACAAAGTAACAGATTACAGAAGTTTATTATGTTATTAAACTTGATTATGATTTGTTCCATTGAATATATAAAGCAATAATATGTTTACAATCCTGCCAGAAGCTCACAGGGGTCGTAGGCACAATCCCCTGTGTGGACACATTGCATTGTTCAGCATTCCTCTCCATCATTTGTTCCTTGTGTCGCCCATGCTCACTGCACCACTGGATTCAGCTAGCCTGGCTGATGAGGGGTGATGCCCCAAAACAAGTCCCAGGATGCTTGTTTCTGGTCTAGGTAGGACCTGGCTTGCCAGTTTGAGCTGTATTGTTCCCATGAGGCACAGGGTCAAGACTGATTTGCATATGGCTGGGTCCAAACTGGATTGGCGTGGAGAGTAAAAGAACAATGGATTAAGCCCAGATCTTTGTAACGGGGGTGAATGTTTGCATTGTACAGCATTCCGTCCATCATTTGTTCCTTTTGCTTTTGTCACCCTAAGGGAAAAGGGCATGCCCAAACGTGGGCCCTGTGCTCACTGCGCCACTGGATTCAAGCTAGCCAGGCTGATGAGGGGCGATACCCCATAACCAGTCCCAGGATGCTGGCTTCCAGTCTAGGTAGAACCTGGCTTGCCAGTTTCGGGCTGGATTGTTCCCATGAGGAGCAGGGTCAAGACTGATTTGCATATAGCTGGGTCTGAACTGGGGTGGCAAAGTGAGCTAAAGAACGATGATTGACTCATCCCAAATCTGTGACTGGGGGTAAGTGCCTGAAAAGTTTCAGCGCTCCGTCCATCATTTCCTTGTGTTTTCTTTATTCTCCCTAAGTTTGCAGGTTATGCCCAGCCGTGGGTCCCTTGCTCACTTTGTCACTGGATTCAAGCTAGTCTGGCTGATATGGGGTGTTACCCCGAAACCGGTCCCAGGAAGCTTGTTTCCGGCCAACGGAAGACCTGGCTTGGCAGTTCGGGTTGGACTTTTCCCATGAGGCACAGTGTCAAGACTAATTTACATATGGCTGGGTACAAACTGGAGTGGGGTGGTCAGCAAAATAATGATTGATTATACCCAGATCTTTGTGACTGGGGTGAATGTTAGCATTGTTCAGCACTCCGTCCATCCTTTGTTCCTTTTGCTTTTGTTGCCCTAAGTGGGAAGGGTATGCACAGATGTGCGTCCCGTGCTCACTGCGCCACTGGATTCAAGCTAGCCTGGCTGATGAGGGGTGTGTCACAGGTCGGGTAACCCCATCACTGTGAAAGAAGCCGACAGTGTAGAACAAATGGAACCCTGGTGGACTGCCCCCCCTGAAAATCCTCCCCTTGTCTCTTTTCAGCCCAAGAGACGGAGCCCTGGACCGGACTCCATATGGTTTGAGGAATCCCCAGAAACCGGGTCATGTACGTTTAAGGAAATCGATTCTGACGGGAGCCATGCCTCAAAGGATTTTCAGATTCAGTTCCCCCTTCCACCACAGGGCCCTTATATTCCCAACTCAACGTGAGTTATCTCAATACTCGCTCTTTGGTTAAACACCAGCTGGAAATTTTCCACTACTTAGATTCCCTGAAACCCGATATACTGCTGCTGACTGAGACCTGGCTCAACGAGGAATCTTCTCCAGACATTCTCGCAGCAATTCCCGCTGGCTATTATATCCTCAAAGCGAATAGAACCGGCGGTCGGCCAGGAGGTGGGGTAGCAGCCATTATTAAACATCCAATCAGATTTTCCACTCTCTCAACAGTTAGTATTCCTCTGGTCGACCTTCTTGTGCTGAGATTGGAATCTCCAATGATCCCCCTCACTTGTGTTTTAGCTTACCGCCCCCCTCAGTCGATGCCTGATTTTCCAATGTTGTTTGGCGACATGCTCTCCCAATTAGTGATTAATCAATATAACATTCTAGTTCTAGGAGACTTCAATTATTGGCCCACTCACGAGAAGGAGAGCACTTGTTCTGTTATGTTTTCTGAGCTTCTATCTGGAATGAACTGCAGCCAGCATATAAATGCAGCGACTCATATCAAAGGCCATGTCTTAGACCAGGTCTGGACCTTGAACCTGGATATTTCTGCCCCTCTTATTACCCCTTGTTTATGGTCAGACCATTTTATTATTTCCTTCCTCTTTACGGTCACCACTTACCCCAGCAGGACCCTAGAGGGTAACCTTTCGGCCCGGAATTGGAATAGAGCTGACCTCAGTGAATTTGTCCATCTTCTTAGAACCTCAATTCCTTCTCCCTCTGACTCTGACCCTATTGATACGCAAGCTGCTGCTCTTACGTGCTGGCTCGAATCGGCCAGCGATGCTGTTGCTCCTCTTAAGCAGATTAAGCTTAAGCGCCTGCACGATGCACAAAAGTGGTTTACCGAAGATCTCAAAAGCCTAAAACTTGGTCTTAGGCAATCTGAGCGCCGCTGGCGATGAGGCTGTGCTGCTGATACAAGACTGTGCTTCACGTCTCTGCTCAAAGAGTACAAGGCAGCGGTCCTACTTGCCAAGACGTCTTACTTTTCCAAAAAGATCATTGAGTCGGCTACAAAAACTAAAGATATCTTTTTCATCGTGGAGGAGCTATCACACCCAGACAGGGTTACCATTAAACCTCCTCCCTCCCGTGCACTCTGCGACTCCCTTAACCAATTCTTCGTGGATAAAATTGCCAACATTAAAAACAGCATTGCCCCTGTGGGTTCTCCCCCTTCCCCCACGCTTAATTCTTCCCTGTCCTCACCTAATCCTCAGGAATTGACTCAGATCCCTCCCATTTTGGAGGAGGAATTTTTAGCTCTCTTAAATAAGGTCGCCTCTGGGTCCCCCACTGATTGCTGTCCCCCTCGAATTCTCTGTGCGGCTTTTACAGCCTGTCCGCTTCCTCCTTTGGGGCTCCTGAATAAGTCTCTCTCCTCTGGCCTAGTCCCCAGCTTAGTTGCAGAGGTTGTGCCTATCTTAAAAAAAAACCACGACAGACCCTTCGGCCATGAGCAACTACCGCCATATTTCCCTTCTCCCTTACCTTGGCAAAATTCTCGAGTCTCATGTGACCAACATCTTGAGCTCATTCATCGAGCAGTCTCATTATCTTGATCCCCAACAGGCTGGCTTCAGACCCGCCCACTCTACGGAGTCTGTTATATTGTCAGTCATGGAGGAACTGCGAAGTGGTGCGGATTCGAACACCAGTCAGGTTCTGGTGCTCCTTGACTTGTCGGCCGCCTTCGACACGGTCGACCATGATATTCTGGTCGACCGTGTCGGGGAGGCTGGCGTTCGGGGTAGTGCTCTTGACTGGATCCGCTCCTTTTTGAGCAATCGCCATCAGGCGGTCCGACTTTCGCAGTTTACCGCAGATAGGGTCGAATTGACCTGTGGGGTCCCGCAGGGCTCCTCTTTATCCCCTCTCCTTTTTAATTTGTACTTGGTCCCCCTTATTCGCTCTCTGCGAGGCAGCCATGTCACCGCGTTCAATTACGCGGAACACATTCAGCTGGTTTTTAATATAGACTCCTCGGACCAGTCCGTCATCAATATCCAGTCAACTCTATGTCACATTAGTGACTGGATGGGGGCTAACCACCTCAAGCTTAACCCCGACAAGACTGAGCTGGTTCTTGTCGGGGGGCCGCCAACTCCTGGAAATCTACCTTCTGGCCTGCGAGGTTGGGTTCCTCCCCTAGCCCAGTCGACTCAGCAAAAAGTCTGGGGGTGATCATTAGTAACGATCTCACACTGAAGCCCCAGATTAACGCTGTAGTCTCTTCCAGTTTTTTTCAATTGCGGAAAGTGCGTAAGATTGCCCATTTTCTGACCACTGAGGCTCTTATTCTAGTTTTGTTAGCCGTAGTTATTTCAAGGTTAGATAACGCCAATTCTCTTTACGTTGGCATCCCGGCGTACTTAACAAAGAGGTTACAGCTGGTGCAGAATCAGGCGGCGCTTCTCATTTATCACCAACCCAGGCACCATCACGTCCGTCCTTTGGTAAAATCCCTTCACTGGCTTCCCGTGTCTGAGCGTTGTAAATTTAAATTAGGTTGCACTATTTTTAAGTCCCTTGTTGGAACGGCTCCATCTTTTATCTCCTCACTTTTACACCCTTATGTTCCCTCCCGCAACCTCTGTTCCTCTCATCTTGCTCTGCTTGAGGTTCCAGCTTTTAAACGCAAGAAACATGGAGGTCTGAGATTTTCTTTTCTCGCCCCTTCCTTTTGGAACTCACTCCCCCTAGGTATAAGATTTGCTCCCTCCTATACTCTTTCAGGACCCTTCTCAAAACTCATTTGTTCTGTAATGTCTATTATTAATACTTTCTGTTCTGTGGACCGTATTCCCCCTGTGTGCTCGAGCGCCAAGAAACCGTTGGTGTTAGCTGCGCTTTAGAAATGTGTTTTACATTACATTACATTACAAAGGAGGACGTCATATGGAACCTACCAATCGGGAAAACAGTGACCGGTAGAAGAAAGGAGGGACCAGGAAGTAACTCACTTGAGGAAGAAGATGCGAGTGGTGATCCGAGAGAGGAGAGAAGCTACGTGGGGAGGGGAAACATCAGTGCCTGGACACAGCCCGAAGACGTGGAGAACCGGAGAGCAGAGGACACGCCTGGAGGCCACCATTCCCGCCTTCCGCCGCGCCACACTCCCGGAGGAGTGTGGCTATCCCAGGTACGCAACCGTGTGTCGGGTTGGGTGGGAAGAAGAGGGAGGAAGGAGGAGTGACCATGTAAACTATAACTCGGTCCACTTGAACTTACTTTCAGGAAAATCCCCCTCCCCTCACGAGCACTTCCCCGTACCGCGCAGTGAACTGCATGAGAAGAGCACAGATAAATCCCTTGTTTCCTTTATGCCTCCACGATTATCGATTGCCCTAATCATTGATTTAGGAGCCGACACAAGTAAAACCAAGAGGAGAGAAACTCCCTTTCATCCCTCAATAACGGCGTGGAGCCGTACACAAGAGAACAGAACTGGAAAGTATAAAGACCAGGAAAGCAGCCTGGACTGTGGTGGACAAGTACTGTTATTAGTTCTCCCTAAAGGAACTATTGATTATTATTTTATTTACCCAGGCTTTGGTAAAAAGGCGAGTCTATTTCAAAATAAAACCCCATTTACGTCATCTTGGTGTAGACCTATTTTCTGAATCACCCACACCAGCGCCATCCCCGCTACAGGGTGATGCCCCGAAACCAGTCCAAGGATGCTTGTTTCCGGTCTAGGTAGGACCTAGCTTGGCAGTTTGGGCAGGACTTTTCCAATGAAGAACAGAGCCAAGACTGATTTGCATATGTCTGGGTCCAAACTAGGGTGGCGTGGGAACAATGGATTAACCCCAGATCTTTTTGACTGTGGGTGAATGTCTGCATTGTTCAGAATTCAGTCCATCATTTGTTCCTTTTGTCACCCTAAGTGTAAAGAGTATGCCCAGACGTGGGTTCCGTGCTCACTGCGCCACTAGATTCAAGCTAGACTGGCTGATGAGGGGTGATGTTCAGAAACCAGTCCCAGGATGCTTGTTTCCGGTCTAGGTAGGACCTAGGTTGCCAGTTAGGGCTGGTCCCATGAGCTACAGGATCAAGACTGAGTTGCATATTCCTGGTTCCAAACTGGAGTAGCATGGTGAGCAAAAGAACAATGGATTAAACTCAGATCTTTTTGACTTGGGAGTGAATGTTTGCAATGTTCAGCATTCCATCCATCATTTTGTCCATCATTTTTTCCTTTTGCTGCCCTAAGTAGAAAGGGTATTCCCAGACATGGGTCCCTTGCTCACTGCACTACTGGATTCAAGATAGCCTGGCTGATCTGTGGGGTGAGGACCCGACACTGGTCCTAGGATGCTTGTTTCCGGTCTGGTAGAACCTGGCTTGGCAGTTCGGGCTGGACTGTTCAAATGACGAACAGTGTCAAGACTGGTTTTCATATGGCTGGGTCCAAACTGGGGTGGTGTGGTGAACAAAAAACAATGGATTAAACAAAGAACCAGCTGGAGGTCAATCCTTTACCACTGACCCATAGTAACAATGAAGGGGTGATTGTGAGGTAGGCAAAGGTTGACCATTTCTTTTTTTTTATTCACTTTATTGGGTTCAACATTTCCCCCCCCCGACCATGTTGGAGCCTCAGGGCTCTTGGTAGGTTCTCCTGATTGTAGACCATCCCCTCCGTTCTTTGGGCTGACCTTGATTACCGTGTATTCGCCTTTTTAGTGTTTGTTTTTCTTTTTGTATAAATAAAAATTCAATATGCTCTGTGACATGTTGGGGGTAATGCTTTGTGCTGGTTTGCGCCTGACCACGGGTGTACACTTCTGATTGGTGCCTTGTGCCTTCTTATTAGCGGCCAGCCCGTGAGGTTGTAGGCCCATTCTTGTATTTTTCTATGCTTGCTCAAATAAAGGTTTTTGAACAAAACAAAAAAAAAAAAAAAAAACTTTGCACTGTTCGTTCATATCCATATCTTGGGATATTGTTCAATGACAAACTTGCTGCTCTAGCAAGTACCAAAGAGGTGGTCTTCAGCTTTGTGACTAGGCTAGGTGAGCCTATCAGTGAGATTATCTTAATATATAAGGCAAAGTGCTGCACAAATGCAACTATGGGGCAGGTGTCTGGGCACTTAGGGCCTAATTACGACTTTGGCAGTGCTATGCCGGCTCTCCGCCTTCACCGTGCCGCCAAGGCCGTGCAAGGACCACCCGCCTTGTATTGAGGTGAACTCGTGTAGGGCCGATGGTCCTTTGCCTTTCCCTTGGCGGTGACTGGAAAACAGGCACCGCAATGGGAATGGCACAAAAAGTTCCAGCACGGCATGGATGGTGATATCCATGCTGTGCTGGAACTTTGGGGAATATAGACAGGGGAGTACATGTTGTGCCCCCCTGAATGTATCCCCTTGGTGTGGGGGGCATGGAGGCCCTTTAGGGCCCCCTTTGTCCCTGCTCCTACCATGAAATGACTGGCAGTGCAGAAACTCGTAATATGCTCTACTGGACTGACACCTGTCCTGCTGAGCACATCGCATTGTGGCGCAGCTCCACCACCGCCAGGGAACAACTGTTCCCTGGCATTGCCGGTGGTCCTTCGATACAACGACTTTTAAAGTCATAATGCAGTGGGTGAACCACTGCTAGCATGAGTGCAACGGTCTTACGACTGTCACACTCGTAATCAGGTCCTTAGTGACCAACCTGGGCTGGAGAGAGTTGATAATGGTTTTGTCAAAAGATTGCTGGCTGTGTCAAAATCCACTACCACTTACATCACTCTGAAACTGGACTAGGCTATATTAATGAGGTTGTTAAGCTACAACCACTTCTGTGATGGCTCAAGGTGTGGACTAAGGGCCTGATTAAAAGTTTGCCGTCTTACTGCCGTACAACTGCAGTGGTGGTCCCAAGAAGACCACCGCAGTGGCGGTCTCCCACCAACCGTATTACGATGTAACCGGTTGGCCAGCGGCGGTGTATCTGATGACGGGGAATATTTTTGCTTATGTGTTGATGCAGGGGTGTATAATTTGACTGCACAAGTGTTAAATGTACACATATGCATGACACATGTAAAAAAAAAAAACTACTACAAGTACTTTCTCATTAATGGAGTCCGTGCCATATGTGTTCAGTCCAGTCAATGGGTAAATAGTGCAAAACAAACTTACCTGGATTTTGGCACCAACAGGGTCATTTTCTTCAGGGTCAAGATGCTGCTGTGAAGGGGGGTCCTGGAGGAAGGAATCCACATGGTACACTGAAGGGAGGAAAAGGAAATGGGTGAGTATGCACCCCAATTCCTTTGATACCATTGGCTCGAAGCAGGCGGTCTTCCCACCACTCGTAATTTTGATGGAGGAGAACTTGTCTGTACCATTCTCTAACAGCTACTTTCCCCCTACTGCCATTGCGGTGATCTGTGAATAACTGGCAGCATCAGAGGGACTTTGGCAGTTCAGACAACCAACATCGTAATTCCACTGGTGGACCGCCAACTGTGCGACGGGGAATCCAACACCGTTTCGACAGCGGTTCTCTTACCACCGGACCTGTAATCAGGCCCTGAGTGCGAAACGTCTTTTACTCAGGCAGTTCTTGTTGACCATATAAAGCTGGCACATACATAACATCTGTATCAGTTTGAAATTAACATACCTGTGTAAAACCCCAGACACCCATGAGGCCAGCTTCTCTAAAACAATGAGGGCAATGATTTTAGTTAAATGTACCAATGCGAGAACTCACAAAGAGGCTAGCAAGCCCACTGTTCTGGCCTATGCCGCAATCTGTACTGGCATGATTTGACATAGGTGACCCCATAACTTTAGAGAACCTGAGGTCATGCAACGTGCTAAAGAAACAATGGTTCACTGGCATTTCCATTGCTATAGTGAAATAAAGAGTCTTGTAGTTGAAGAGAGAAAACATACAATATTTCAAATTACCAAGGCATATAATAAACAGGCTGAAAGAACAATGTTCTCTTGCAATTAATTTAGTCATTGCATGTTTTGAGTAATGTTATACTTGTTTTCATAAAAGAGACCTGGTGCTAATGCTTTAAGTGAAGGAGCGGCGTAGTGAAGAGTGATGGAAAAAAAAGGCAAAGTGCATCACTATTAAAAAGCGATACCAAAGGGGATCCCCTTTGGTATCACTATTAAAAAGGCATAACTCAGTTTCATACAAAATGTTACAATGTGATTGGAGTCTATATAGGCCTGTCCTTGACAACGTTTTGACCTAATCTAATGTGAGGCCATCATCAGGATTTCAGCGAGAGTGCCCAGTATCTAGAAATTAGAGAAAGTAGATGTAAGAATATATCTAGAGGGAGAATATGACTGTAAGGGTAATTCAGACATGAAAGGATGTAGTAACGTGCCTGGTAACAAAGGGAGTCAATCACTCGGGGCAACCTTTCAGTCAAGAAGGAAGTGCGGCCAGGGTGTCAAAATGTGCCCTAGACAGTGAGAAACAATTATGAGTAGGGCTCCCGGTTTTATGGTATTTATTTGTTTGACTTTTCCGTCTGTATTTGTCCATATTTATTTATGGCAAATTTTATCTGTATGTATCCATATTTATATTGGGTTGTGTGGAAAAATTATGCTGAAACTAGTATATTTCCACATTTATTTTACCGATAAATGTACACTCAAGCTTAAATGCCTTAGAGGTTTTAATGATATGAAAACTCACAGATGATAAATCAATGCACTTATATGAAAACCTACACATAATTAGTATCAACCTTGTACATATCTACTGCGTTTTAAGCCTTTTTTACTAAAATTCCTTTCTTTTTCTAACCCTCTTGCCTGTCAATCTGCACAGTCATTTGCTTGCCAGCCCTGACTGACAACATTTAGAATCACTCAAAAAATGGACCCAATTTCCTTTTTTATCCATGTTTAAAATTAAATACAGACGGGAAAATAAATGGGTTTCTGTCTGTATTTATCTGTGAAAATCAGTAAAAAACGGAAAACATGGAGCCTTAATTATGAGTTAAGAGGGAATTAATTAGTATGCGTAAGTCATACGGCGCCGCTAGTAGAGTGAAGAATTTACCTGTAGGATGAGAATCCGAAGGTACTGCATTTCCAATTGAGTAGACTGGAGTGCAAACCAAATTACTAAGAATTATGTGGGCCAACCCTTCAGAGGGGAGTAGTGGCTGCTTTCTAGTCCCAAGGTTCTGTAATTAATTGAGTGGGACTATTCCTGGAAAGGGATGACATGGAGACTGAATAAATAAGAAGGTTGTTTAACAAAATTAAATTATAAATAACATGACTATTCATGGGCGGGAGCTGTAGTGGCTCAGGATACTGACCAGTTTAGGGAAAACCGTTCAATAACGGTTCATCAGGCATTGCAGGAGCACTGGAGGTAATTACAAGGAGACCTCAGCATGCGGCTGCAGGGTGAGGAATCAATGTTAGTGAAGCACACAGATTCAACTCTGACCGGGCGGGGTTGAGAGGAAATAATTAGGCCTGGGCGGTACATTACGTTCCGCTCGCAGAATTAGCGAAATTTGGGTAATTTCACGTCCCACGGAGAACACGGAATTGCCAAACATTCCGCGATCTGCAGTTTTGCGGAATTTTGTGCTTGTTCGCACTTTCAAAATGCATGTTCACAAGATATTTCCCCCCGAGCACACAAAGAGCATTCGCAAACAGGAAAAAAGCATCGCAAATGGGTGGAACAAGCAATTCCACGTGTTTGCGGAACTCTGCATGCTCGCCGAGTATTTTTACCGCTTCGCGGAGCTCCGCGTAGCACGACTACGCAAATTCCACCCACCCCTAGAAATAATAATGCTGAGAGGAGAAGTCGCACACTCACATTAATCAAGGGGGCCTGTAACACAGAGTCAGTCATGTAGCAGAGGCCTAATTATGCAATTGAGGAGCTGGCATGAGTCCTGGAATCCAGAAGCATGTGTCGGGGAAGGGAGTAATTATACCCGACAGCACTTGCATGTGGCCGAAGACCCTGTGTGTATAAAGACCACACTGCTAACTGGGTAGGCCTGTCTAGTCACTGCGGACCATCCACATTCTGGGATGTGTAGTGGCACAATGTATTGAGTATATGCAATGAAGGCACATGGAGTGTGTGTTAGCCGACCCAGGGTGCCTGGGGCGGGGAGGCATTTTTGGTCGATCTTCATGAGGGTAGCTCAATGCTGGATGACATGATGGGCACATGGTGAATTAAAATGAAAGCAAACTTTAACAAAAAAGATAAATTCATTAATTTACTGACAAACAAAAAATAATAACATGATGATAAGAGCATTCGCAAACAGGAAAAAAGCATCGCAAATGGGCGGAACAAGCAATTCCACGTGTTTGCGTAACTCTGCATGCTCGCCGAGAATTTTTACCGCTTCGCGGAGCTTTGCGTAGCACGCCTACGCAAATTCCACCCACCCCTAGAAATAATAATGCTTAGCGGAGAAGTCGCACATTCACCTTAATCAAGGGGGCCTGTAACACAGAGTCAGTCATGTAGCAGAGGCCTAATTATGCAATTGAGGAGCTGGCATGAGTCATGGAAATCAGAAGCATGTGTCGGGGAAGGGAGTAATTATACCCGACAGCACTTGCATGTGGCCGAAGACCCTGTGTGTATAAAGACCACACTGCTAACTGGGTAGGCTTGTGTAGTCACTGCGGACCATCCACATTCTGGGATGTGTAGTGGCACAATGTATTGAGTATATGCAATGAAGGCACATGGAGTGTGTGTTAGCCGACCCAGGGTGACTGGGGCGGGGGGGGCATTTTTGGTCGATCTTCATGTGGGTAGCTCAATGCTGGATGACATGATGGGCACATGGTGAATTAAAATGAAAACAAACTTTAACAAACAAAAAGATAAATTCATGAATTTACTGACAAACAAAAAATAATATTATGATGATAATTATGCATAAATCAAATATAAAAATAAAAAACTTACATATATAACAAACAATTTGGAAGAATACTAGAGCTTCTACTGAGGTACACCGGAGTATATGTGGGTTTATATGATACTGTTCCATTTGGATACTGAGTCACACTTGAAAATCCTTTTACATTCAAGTATGTTCAGTAGGTGTTGATTGTTTCCTCCTCTTGGTTGGGGTATCATGATGTCATTCACTTGCCAGGTGAAGTTATTCTCGCTGTGACCCCTTTGAAGGAAATGTTCTACAAGGGGTGCAATTGTCAATTTGCAACGGATCCTGCTTTTGTGCTGGAAGATACTGAACTTTACTTTTTGGGTGTTTTGACCGATGTAGACCAAATTACAAGAACTACAAATGCAATAGATAACAATATTAGAATTACAGTTCAAGAAGAAATTAAGAACTTGGTGAACATTACTAATGTCAAAGGTTTGTATGTTCATGCTCTGGTTGCTTGCTGTGCAGGTACCACATATGTGGTGGCCTAGAATTGGTGGGAGACCTAGGAGGGGATGGAAAGTTTTGTCTTTTTGTTTGGGTTTGTGAGCCCTTACTAAGAGGTCCTTGATGTTACGTCCTCTTTTGCATGCCAACAAGGGTATTTCTTGTTCCAAAGTTGCGTGGATTGGGTGTTGGAATGTTTTTCATGCTTTTTTTTAGTTTGTAAGTAATAAGACAGAAGGTGGTCATGCATGTGATTTTATTGAGTGGTGCCATGGTAATTTAAAATTGTATATGTTTTCTGTTTTCAACTACGGAAGATTCTGTATTTCTCTATGGTGCACAGACATAATATCGACTCCAAAATATCGTTTGGACAGAATATCGAGTTTTAAATATCGTTTGGAGAAAATATCGACAGGACAGAATATCGACAGCCAAAATATTGTTTTTAAGGTAAGTGAAGTAATATCGACTGTAAATAATATAGAAAGTGAAAATATCCAAGTATATATTCTAGATAGTAAAAAATATCGTTTTTTAAATAATATGTAATTATTTATAGTGTTTTTATGTTATAATATGTGTGAAAAGTGTCATTTTATGTTATAATTATTTTTAATTAATGATTTTTTTAAAATTATTGTGTAATTTTATTCTGTAGCGGGTTGTGGGTTTATAGGGGAACAGGGTGGGAAGTAATTTAATTATTATTTATTAAATATGTAAATGTATTAATTGGTAGTAATATTTAATTAAATAGTAATTAAATAATATTTGTTAATTAATTAAAATTTAATTGGTAATTAATTTAATTTAATTTATTAATTGCTAATTATGTAAATTAAAATAATGTATTTCCTGTAGCGGGTTGTGGGTTTATAGGGCAATAGGGTGTGAAGTAATTTAATTATTATTTATTAAATATGTAAATGTATTAATTGGTAGTAATATTTAATTAATTGGTAATTAAATAATATTTGTTAATTAATTAAAATGTAATTGGTAATTAATTTAATTTAATTGATTAATTGCTAATTATGTTAAATTAAAGGGGTATTTTTAGGGTTCAGGGTCAGTTTTTAGTTTTTGGGTAAAGGGGTATTTTTAGGGTTCAGGGTCAGTTTTTAGTTTTTGGGTAAAGGGGTATTTTTAGGGTTCAGGTTCAGTTTTTAGTTTCTGGGTAAAGGGGTATTTTTAGGGTTCAGGGTCAGTTTTTAGTTTTTGGGTAAAGGGGTATTTTTAGGGTTCAGGGTCAGTTTTTAGTTTTTGGGTAAAGGGGTATTTTTAGGGTTCAGGGTCAGTTTTGGGTTTTTGGGTAAAGGGGTATTTTTAGGGTTCAGGGTCAGTTTTTAGTTTTTGGGTAAAGGGGTATTTTTAGGGTTCAGGGTCAGTTTTTAGTTTTTGGGTAAAGGGGTATTTTTAGGGTTCAGGGTCAGTTTTGGGTTTTTGGGTAAAGGGTTTTTTTAGGGTTCAGGGTCAGTTTTGGGTTTTTGGGGTACAGGGGTACAATGTAAAAATAAAGTAAAATTAAATTTACATTAATTTAATTTAATGAAATGAAATTAAATTAAATTATATTTAAATAATTTTAAAAATTTTAAATTAAAAAAATTATTATATACTTACCAATACTTACGTTGTAATGGTATTGCGTTGTAAAAGTTGCGTTGTAACGTCATATATCCACTGTTGCACTCTTTGCAGTGGGAATAGTAATTTTTACTCTTTTGTATTTGTACGTTAATAATATTGGCTATTATTTAATTAAATTTTGTTACTATATATATATATGTTTTAAGAAATATGATTAAAAAATATTATTTTTTTACTTTCATTAATTATTTAATTATTAAAAGTTATTTTAAGTATTGTTAATTATATTTTAGTAATTAATTTTTTATATTAATGTAATTAAACATTGTTTTTATTAAAGTCGATATTTTTTACAACTATATTTTTGTAAACGATATTTTGTACTCGATATTTTTGTACTTACAAACTCGATATTTTGGTTGTAGATATTTTTTCCTCGATATTTTGGGTAGTCGATATTTTGGCAGTCGATATTATTTCAGTGATCCTTTCTCTATATCATTCTATACTGTCCCTGGTATCGAGCCATACTTAACCTGGGTTAGCAATTTGCATTACAGGTTTTTGCTAACAAGATTAAGGCTGAACAACGTTCATCTCCTGGGGGATTATCCTGTGCGGGGTAAATTGATAATTTAACACTATGCCATTGTGATGGCTGCTCTGCACAAACCATGTTGCCCTTTATGCTTTTTTATAAGCTTTATGCCTCTTTAAGAAAGCTCCTTTTTTTACCTTTTTTAAAACAGGACAATTTTAGACAATGCAGGGTTGTTATGGAGTTTTTGCAGTCATTGCCAACTGTGAGGATATGCTATTTAACTGTATCTTTTATACAGTGTGGTATACAGAGAGGGCATCAATTGTTTTGTGACTTAAGAATCCTCTCTTATTGTGTGCTTTTTAAAGCAAATTCTTACAATGCTTTTATGAGATTTTTTTATGAAAGTTTCTATTGTGCTGTTTCTTTTTGCCACATGATGATCGAATAAAGATTGATGATGATGACACTGCCTCTTCACTCACCTTTCCTCAGGCTCAGCAGTATACATAGTAGGTTGGGGAAGGTACACACATCTCATGTAGGACCTTAATATTAGGACCTTATTATTCTATAGTAAGTATAACAAGTACTGGCCTCTTCACTGAGACCTCTCTGCAGGAAAATAATCATATATTTTAGGGTGCGGGAATGGATTTCATGTCCAGTCATAGCTCTACCCAAGAGGACAGTAGTTTGCAGGATAACATTCTCCTCTCCACTAACACCTTTCTAGAAGACAACATAGATGTGCATTACAGTGTTGGCAAGGAGTGGTCTCTCTGCTGACACCTCTGCCTAGACCAACAGGGATACGCAGTGGTGTCTGAGAGGGGAGTGAACTGTCTGCTAACACATCTTACCAGGGTGAGAGGTGTCTGTAGTCAGGTTTCAGAAACATATCTCTCCCTTCTCAAACCTCTTCCCATGCTGTCAGGTATGCATAGTAGGCTGTTGTGGGGAACTGTCATGTTTGCTGACATCTCTCTTACATAATAAGTCTACTTAGTGCATTGTGGAAAGAGACTGCCCCTCTCCTGTGACCTGTGTCTTGGATGATTCGTGCTGGTCCTTTGTTGTGGAGGGCCTTGTAGGTGTGTATCAGTATCTTGAATTGGCATCTTTTCTGGACGGGGAGCCAGTGGAGGTTCCTGAGGTGGGTGGTGATGTGGGTTCATTTGTAGGGGTGGGCGGAAATTGTGTAAGGGATTTACGCGCAAAGGCACGGAGATTGAACCAATCTCTGCACTCTCCGCATAGTTCCGTTACGCGACGGGAATGCGCATGTACAGGCTCCCGCGCATGCGCAGTTCCCAGAAGAAGGCGTGACGGAGACGGATGCGCCGCCGATAAGGTATGGTTATTTCAAATGTTATTTAAGGCTTTTTAAGGTTATTTAGAGATGCGGGAAGTGGGCGGCGGGTGGGGAGCCAACTTCCGTTACGCCCCGAGTGTGTGGAGATTTGCCTTGTTTCTTGGCCTACATTGCGAAAGGCGGAAGGGGCAAATCTCCGCATGTTCCGTGGGCGGAACGGAGTTGTCCACGCACCCCTATTCATTTGGGGAGGTTGAGGATGAGTTTGGCAGCCGAGTTCTGTATCGTCTGGAGTCGCTTCACAAGTTGGGTGGTGATTCCTGCTTAGAGCGCATTGCTGTAGTCAAGCAGACTGGTGATTATGGCTTTGGTGATGGTTTTCCTGGAGAGCCACCTAAAGAAATTTCAGAGCATGCAAAAGGCGTAGAAGCAGGCAGAGGCAACTGCATTGATCTGGCATTTCATGAGGAGTTTGCTGTCCAGGATGTTGCCAAGGTTACGGGCATGGTCTGTTGGAGTGGTTGTGGGACCAAACTCGGAAGTCCACCAAATTTCGTTGCATGGGGAGGTTTTGGTTCTAAAGTCCAACACTTCCGTCTCGCCTGTGTTGAGCTTTAGGAAGTTGGTCTTCATCCATTCTGCGATACTCTTCATGCAGTTTTGGAAGGTGGGCCTGGTGGTGGAGGGGCTCCTCCGATAGGGAGAGGATGAGCTGGGTGTTGTCTGCTTAGATAATGATGGTGAGGCCATGGGTTCTGACGATGTTGGCCAGGAGCACCATGTAGGCGTTAAACAGGGTGGGGCAGACGCATGAAACTTGCGGAACACGCCAGATGATGTTCTTGGGGTCTGACCTAAAGGGCAATAGGCGGATTCTCTGGGATGCGATCTATTTGAGGGAATGCACTTGGATGCTGATGTGGCAAAGTCTCTACATAAGGGTATGGTTGGATACAGTGTTGAACGCTGCTGAGAGGTCAAGAAGGATCAGGGCTGCTGTATCTCCCCAGATAAGTAGGATTCTGATGTCCTCTTTATCAGTGATCAGGGCGCTCTTGGTGCTGTGGTTGGTGCATAAACCAGTCTGGGAATTGTCCAGCAGGTTGTTGTTCTCCAGGTGTTAGGTGAGTTATTGGTTGATCGCCTTCTCAAGGACTTTGGCAGGGAATGGAAGCAGAAGGATGGGGTGGAAATTCCTGAGATCTGTGGAAGTGGCTGAGGGTTTCTTGACATAAATTGTGGCCTCTGCATATTTCCATTGATCTGGGAAGGTGGCGGAAGCATTGAGGATGGAGGTGAGTTTGCCACTGATTTCCTTGCTTCTGAGGCTGAAGAAGTGGTGGGGGCAGGGGTCATCGGGTGCTCCATAGTGGATGAAGCCCATGATGGCTGTGGTACTCTGAGTGGTTAGCTGGTCCCATGCTGTGATTGGAAGGTTGTGTGTGGGTCAGTTAGTGAGAGGAAGTTGTGGAGGTCTGTGGTTTAGTATTTGAAATTACTGTAGATAGTGGATATCTTGCTGTGGAAGTAGTCTGCCAGGGTGCCGTAGAGTTCCTGGGAAGGGGGGGTCTTGTTCTTGGTAGCTGATGGGTAGGAGAACTCTCTGACGATGTTGAAGAGGTTGTTGCTGTGGTCGGAACAGGCTTCAATGCGGTTTACCAGGGAACTTTTTTTGTGTCTTTTAGGCATTGATGGTTTATGTTGAGGGCTGATTGGAAGGTGGTTCAGTCTATGGTATCTTTGCGGGTGCGCAATTGTCTCTCCAGACGTTTGGAGCTGAGTTTCGAGGCCCTGAGTTCCGGTGTATACCATCTGACTTGTTTGGTACATCTACTGGTCGTTAAGGGCTTGATGGGGGTGACCATGTCTGCGCTTTTGGTGATCCAGGCAGAGAGGTCCTTGTTGGACTGATTCAGGTTCGTCGCGGGGTTGGGGTGAGTGGTGTAGAGCGTATCCATCCATTGGGCTTCTGTCACCTTTTTCCAGCTGCAGTGGGAGGGGTCTTAATGGTTGTGCAAGGTGCGCCTGCAATGGTAAAATGGACGTCCAGGTGAGTTCGATGACTGTCACTGGCAGTAAAGATTGGATCCAGCGTGTGTCCTGCACTGTGTGTGGGGTCAGTGACCGGCTGAGTGAGGCCGATGTTGCGAGGTTGATGGTGTTTGTGCCTTAGCAGTCATCGAGGTGGAGGTTGAGGTCACCGAGGAAGATGTAGTTTTAAGAGTTGATGGCCGGTAGGGAGATGACCGCGGGGACGGCGCTGCAGAAGCTGTGCCGTGGGTCTATATGCCAGGGTACCTCTAATGGTTGTTCTGCAGTTGGTTTGGAGTAGGAAATTGAGGTGCTCCATGATTGGTGTGGTGTCATCTTCGGTGATGGTGCAGTGGATGGTTTCTCTGTGTATGGTGGCAATTATACCTCTGTATTTGCTGGTGAGTTCCCAGTGTATCATCATGTATCCGTTGGGCATTGCAGTGGCGATGTCGGGGTGGCGGCATGGTTGAGCCAAGTCTCATTAATGAAGACAATGTTGGGGGTGAGGGTGGTGATGGTGTCCCAGATTTTGAGGGCATGTTTGCAGAGTGGTTGGGTGTAGAGGACGAGGCAGTAGAGTGGTTCTGTCGCAGTCGCTGTCAGTGAGGTGAGTGTGGTGAATGGTTCCATGAGGGTGAGTGGCGCTCAGCTGCAGGTAAAGCAGAAGTGGCAATAGATGAAGTGTCCTACTGTTGATTGAGTCAACAAGAGGCACCAGTTGTTGCTGCGTCCTGAGTCCGTGACTCAGAGTTTTGCAGAGGTGAATCTGTGGGAGTCCAAAGGGTCAGGGTTCCTGGTGCTGGGTGCGGTCCAGGTGTGAATGGGCATGGAAGGGTTTGCCTTTGGTGTGCCTTCAGCCTCTATTAAGTAGGTCCTGGGAGGGGTGCTGGGAGGCAGGAAGCATGGCAGCAGGAAAGCAGGAGAGAGAAATGGCAAGATGGCATCGAGGCAAAACAGCAGAAAATTGCACAAGAAATTGGTAAGTTTTAATAGGGCACGCAAAATACAGTGATGAGCAAACAGTACAGAAATAAACAATAAATCACCAAGTTTTAAAACAAGAGCAAGAAAAATACAGGTATCAGCAGATGAAAGCAGAATTACACACAGAGCACACAGCAGAAAAATAAACAATAAACCGTCTTTGACTTATTCTGAATTGCATATCAATTGACATATACGCATTTTGATTACTATTACCACTAACAAGACTGATGTTTACCTTCTGTAAATGATTAACTTTCAATAAAATGTTATGGTTTGAAACTGAACTCATTCTCTGCTTTATACTGGAGCCCAATGTGCGTTGTGTTAATCAAATGTATTGGATTGTTGACTAGTCTCAGTTTTGAATTGCGATTTATCAGATGACACTTTGTGGGCCCCACAATTTGCATAAGGTAAGGAGTTAATATACCCCATAAAGCACTAAGTACACAGGATAGACAACGAGTACATGAGAAACATAGGGGTTCACATGGAGCACAGGAGTGTGCGGGTGTAGTTGAAGTACTTGGCACTCTGGAAGGTCAGAAATTGCACAATAAGCCCAGAGATTACCCTTGAAACACCAAGTACGTTGGAATGTACATGTGGTGCACCAAAGCACACATGACGAGCAGGACTATACGAGAAGGGCAGATATTAACCATGCAGCACTGAGTCAATTGAATAGAGAGAGCACAGGAAACACAGGGGCACACAAGAACCAAATGAGTACAAAGGAAGCACAAGGATTATGCAAGAGGCCCTAAGTACACTGTAAGGGAAGAGAGTACAAGTGAAGGACTGAGGTACACCTGATGCACAGATGAAGCATATACAGTGCACAGTAGCCACTGAAGGCATATGAGAAGATGGAGGAGTTGCAACAACGGCTCAGTGTCGCATCACCGGCTCAGAGCCAGCAAATGCGAACATAAAATGATGTTCTTGCATTGTTTTATTTTGCATTTGCCGGCTCTGAGCCAGTGCTGTAGGGAGGGGCGCGGCTGAGACATGGGAGGGGAAAGGAGGAGTGCCACGTGCATGCCCTAAGTGCTCATGTGCATTTGGCCGGCCGTCTCAGGCCGACCAAAACACACAGGCGCACTTAGGTTTCTCCAACATTGAGCAGCCAGGCTGGAAAGAAAGACACAGACTCACTGGCCTGAATGGAGCGTCTTTCTAGTCCGCTCAGGCCTTTCCCCATGCTACTCTGCAGCACAGGGATTGGATGTGAGTCTGTCCCAGGAGCTGCAGGAACCAGGAAGAGGAGAGGCAGTGTGACACGACGCAGGAAGCCGCCACGGCTAAAGGTAAGGTTTTTTTTATTAAGTATTTTATTTCTAACACCTGAAGCGCCCATTCTACTTGCCCACCACCCTTTGATTGTGGCAGCCACCACTGAGGAGTTGGTGGAAGGCACAGTAAGCACAGATGAGGCTTGGCACAAAGGATACGCAGGTAGTACAGAAGACAGTGCACACCGAGGGCACCAAGTCTGTATGCGAATCCACATGTGCACATTGGAAGCTCACCACAGACTGTGCATGCAGAGAAGGGGGCATCTTTGGGCAGCAATGCCAGGCATGCAGTGCCATGGACCAAAATCTTCAGTTAGAGCGAGACAACTGGGGCTGATGGGGTCCGTAAGGGTCACCTCTTGGAGGCCTGGTGACGAGGGCCCGAACAATGAAGTCAGGATGAAGGCAGCGGCCAGCACTTATTTGCTTTTAAAATGTACCATTCATTTTAACATTTCTTTTTGCTTCTTTACACATCTCCTTAATGCTCCAGTGAGTGTTATTGTAATATCAGGTTGGAGACGTTTTTGTAAACATTGAATGGCTGCTTGCAGTCACCTTATCTAAGGCAAATCCAGGATTTAATTCAAGACCGGATGCTACCATTATGCATATTAACCTTTAATTACCACTGCAGCACCTTTAAAGAATTACAAAACATCACAAACACTAGAACTAGAACACAGCAGTCCATAAGTATCCCTGGTCCTGAACATTCCTCCCCTGCTGCTGCAGTACAGGCTCTTGGGTTTATTTAGTTGCGCAATCTTAGAGTACGCTTTATTTGTACACTTTATATTCTACCCCACATCGCATGCATGGATTGCCACTGCCATTTTTGCTCTTTTTGCATGTTAAAATGAGATGTTATTAAAAAGCAACAGAAACGTGGATGGTGTTATTTTTCCTGTGGTATTAAGCCAGGACAGAAGGGACACTTTGAGACACTCCATTCAAACCCAGAAGGATAATGGTACAAATATGAAAACTTTTGTGGCAAAATACCCTTGACCTGAACATGGGAGGCTCCATTTTGTGGCGTTCTGTTGTGTTTTAAGATGGTGATAAATGACAGGATACTTTTAGTTTATTACATGGAGATTTATTGTAGGACACAGCTGAGTACAAAACCTCGCCAGCTGACCAGACCATCAACTGGCACTGGTAGAACACTCCGGTCAGGTTAGAACACTCACACAGGTATTCTGGGAGGCTAAGGAGGTAAGAACACTAAGGAAGGGCTAATGACTACTGTCAGCCATATTACATGAAGAATCAATTTACAACACATCTTCCTCCTTTACAGAAAATAAATGAAACAGACATAAAAATTAAATCTTAATGCATGGGAGACAGCAACAATAATATTAAAGACAGATAGGAGGCCTAAGACGACTTGAACAAAATTTAGTTCATCCCACCCTCGTCGCCAAAATGTTGTGTTTTAAGATGGTGATAGATGACAGGATACTTCTAGTTTATTACATGGAGATTTATTGTAGGACACAGCTGAGTACAAAACCTCGCCAGCTGACCAGACCATCAACTGACACTGGTAGAACACTCCGGTCAGGTTAGAACACTCACACAGGTATTCTGGGAGGCTAAGGAGGTAAGAACACTAAGGAAGGGCTAATGACTACTGTCAGCCATATTACATGAAGAATCAATTTACAACACGTTCCTAAATATTACCCTAGCATCTTTTTGTATGTACAAACATAAGCAAAGTCAGTAGGTCTAATCTATGGGAGCTATATTGGCTTTGTCAATTTATTTTTAATTCATGTTTTACCACAGCGTGGCTGCTGGATAGCGTGGTTGAAAATAAAAAAAGGCACTGGCCAGGCATACCCATCACATAGCAAAAGGGGTACCATTAGTCAAGTCATGGGCAGGAGCCTTGGAGAAGTGCCCCTGGTTTGTGTCACTCCCGCGAAGGTTGTGATGTATTCAAATAGTACCCAGGTACAGTCAGAAAAACGTTCCCTCGTTGGCCACAGCTATTTTTAACACGTGTACATCATATTCTTAATACTACCGGTGACAAATACACAACAATTTTTTGGGGAATTTTCTTCACCAATATATATCATTTTTATTTTTCTTGGGTATAAATTATTCATAGCTTTGCTTACACTTATATATTTTCATTAACGTAAGATTTCATATGGAACACACATTTTTTTTTATATACACCATGAACACATCTACAATAATTAAATAGTACATACAGGAAAAAGACAATAAAAATATATATATTACATATCACACACAAGTGAAAAGAGAAAAAGAAAAAAAAAATTTAATAACTGTCTCTATGCCCCTGAGAATACACAACAGTCCACAACATACATACTCATTCATACTAACATGGCATACACATGCACTACGTGTGAAAAAAGGAAGTCTGAGTACTCGACAGCAGGGAATCCCTGCTGATTAACAGGTCTCAGAAATAAAGTATGAGACCCCGCACTCTGGTCTACGCGCGTTTCGGCGGCACACCCAGCCACCTTCCTCAGGACCTTTTTCCTTTGACAGACACAGGAAACCAGGGGACACTATGATGCATCAGCAAATGTTAAAACAATGGAACCGAGCACTTGGACCACAGCGGAGACAATATCACAAACTAGCAAGTCCCTCTATAGGGCTTGCGGGAGTTCCTATGGTAGTTTTAGAGATGTCACGGAGGGAAAGTTGAGAGTTCTCCGGTGTAGGGATTATTTCTTATATACTGACTTGAATCCTACACAAGGGGTCGTTGTTCTGGGTCCCGATTCCTTCTGTTATAGTTATTTCCTTCAATGGACATAAATGAATCTCTCCATCAGTGGACCCGAAGTAAGCCACCAATTCTTTCTACATCAGGTCATGCACGAAGTGCGGCGTCAAGGAAGGAACCCCCACCGGTATTGATGGTTCCAAACGGCAAGGGATTAGCCTGTTCTTCCTTGTTTGAGCACCTGCATCCTGGATTACACACCAACCCACCGACACATGGAGGAAGATGGAGTTTCTAGCAGCAGAGAAAGGGGTCTAGCTACTCCAAAATTTGACGGATTTCCTGGACTGGCCCCTTGGTGGGTGTTGAGTTTTGGGGGCATGGGGCAGGCAGGAGGGGGACTGGCCTGTTGGTGGTCCTGGATCTTTCTGTCCTACCCTGAGTTACCTAGAGTTGACAATTTCAGGAGCTTTTGCTTATTGACGATTACCCTGGCAGGGGTGCAGCGCTATGTGGTGCCCTGGTGTTATGTGTTGGTATCAAACTACGGCTATTTCCCTATCCCTCTGTGAGATAGAGGGAAAGTTGTCATTAAATGAATGTTTTTGCCAATAACGCCTTGCCTGAATCTGCTGCGGGACGCTCTGGGACTCTGCTGCTCTGCCCGCATTGCTTCTTTGTGGACTCGGACCCGCCGTAGCGCCTTGCCTGAAAGTTTGCTGCCTGGATTGCCTGCACAGGCGAGGGGAGAAAGTCATCAGCCTCAAGTGTGTGCGCTGCAGGGACTCGCTTGTCCAGGAGTCCCTGCGTGACCCGAGTCAGCTGGTCTGCGCACCCTGAGAGCCCCGCCCCCAGGCTGGTAACCGGGATAAGTGCCTTCCCTCCGTGGCACTTGTGGGAAACGCCTTGCCTGAATCTGCTGCGGGACGCTCTGGGACTCTGCTGCTCTGCCCGCATTGCTTCTGTGTGGACTCGGACCCGCCGTAGCGCCTTGCCTGAAAGTTTGCTGCCTGGATTGCCTGCACAGGCGAGGGGAGAAAGTCATCAGCCTCAGGTGTGTGCGCTGCAGGGACTCGCTTGTCCAGGAGTCCCTGCGTGACCCGAGTCAGCTGGTCTGTGCACCCTGAGAGCCCCGCCCCCAGGCTGGTAACCGGGATAAGTGCCTTCCCTCCGTGGCACTTGTGGGAAACGCCTTGCCTGAATCTGCTGCGGGACGCTCTGGGACTCTGCTGCTCTGCCCGCATTGCTTCTTTGTGGACTCGGACCTGCCGTAGCGCCTTGCCTGAAAGTTTGCTGCCTGGATTGCCTGCACAGGCGAGGGGAGAAAGTCATCAGCCTCAGGTGTGTGCGCTGCAGGGACTCGCTTGTCCAGGAGTCCCTGCGTGACCCGAGTCAGCTGGTCTGCGCACCCTGAGAGCCCCGCCCCCAGGCTGTCACATATTCTACATAACTGACCTAACGTACCGCTGCGCGGGACGCGAGAGGGACGCCGGGCTAAGCCCGGGCAAAGGGCGGGCCGTCTACGGCCGTCATCGGCAGGAAGAGGCAGGGGCTGGGCCCGACCCCCTGTCCCTTCAGAGACGTTCCTACAAGTAAGATTCTGTTGTCGTCCCTGTGACGTTTGTTAACTGCATTATATACAGACTATGTCCAAAAAGAAACCTGCTGCTCTGCTCGCAAACACCATGGATAACTATGTTGTGCAAACAGTAAAGAAAATAAATGAACAAAGGAGGGAATCACTTGGGCTAAGCCAGTCACCAGATCTGCGCAGGTTAAGCCCTACTTTACCTCTGTCGACTGACGATAGCCCTTTCGTGCTGGTGGAAACCAGGGTCTCAACAAATGCATCACCTATTATTGGGTCTGGTAGCCAGCCATTGAGCACGTTACCATCCCCTGTTATTCAGGATGTAGACTTTGACAATGTTATAGATTCAGACCCAGAAATAGTAATCGGTCCTGTGGAGGACGATTTACCACCGATTGAGCACACACCCCGGCCTGTGCTCACCTGTGTGAAGAATCAGCGGAAACAGGGCGGTTCAAGGCCAAGAGCGAAAAGGAAAAGAACATTATCCCCAGGCTCCTCGAGAGCTCCCCAAAAGGCTGTAGGGGAAGGGACTTTAAGAAACAGAGGGGATGACGAAATGTTTAGTAAACTGCTTGAGGTTTTAGAGGGTAAACTTAATGAAATTGTAAAACCTCTGATCTCTAAAATTGATAAATTGCAGGCTGAAGTAAAAAGACTTGGAGGTGTGCAAACCAAGTTGAAGGAGGAAATAGGCTGTCTTAATATCTTATTAACAACAAGAAATACTACCGAAGGGGTTAACCAAGTTGGAGAAGGGTCATCTGGTGTGCTGATTAATCAAGTCCATACGCCGGCCCCAAAAGGTAATCAACACGTAACAACAGCAGAAGGGCGCCCGTTGATAGTACATTTACCACAAGCACAAGTTCACGGTATAGACCCACTGCAGTTTATTGAGGAAGCCTCACCTGTTGTGCTGGTGTTAGCTAATGTTCCCCTTTTGGACGCCGGCACTACCGAGTCATCTAGCTCTCTGACTAGTAAGGCCCTCCACTGGCTCTCAGGTAATATGAGGTTAGCACCTGGAGGGATACAGCAATTGGCACACGATATTAAAGCAGTTAAACGCGTTCCCTGGATTGGGAATCGCCCCAAAAGATTTAAAGGGGATTGTGTGGCGGTGACCTTTGCACACCCTGGAGTACTCCCAAATGTCCTAACGCATATTCTTCCGCCTCAGCGTAGAAAAGGTACGGTGGTTCCCCTAACATTAAAATTCTTTTATGGGGAACAGCAAAATGTAACCCTACCAAAAACGCCAGCATTAGGATGGGACAACAACTTGAATATGCATAACCGTTGGGCTTCTCCCCTAGTACCAAGCCTGCTATTACAAAACAGGTTTGATGCCCTGTCTGGTCTTAATAACTGCGATTGACAAGAGGTCAGACACGAGATTGCCGAAGCATCCGCAGGAGTAGACCTACATCAGTCCCCAAATACTATAGGTAGTATACTGCTTAAGTCTGTGGGTACTCCTTGCAATATCTTAGAGGGGGCATCAACATCTTGCCATATTGCTAGTTGGAACATAGCAGGACTAGCTTCTAAATTTGAAGTATTAGGGTGGCTAGAATTGATCAGAACATTTGATATTTTATGCCTGCAAGAGACCTGAGGCCAGATGTAGGTAGGGTTTTACCGGTCGGTAACGGCCGAATTCGGCCGTTACCGACCGGTAAAAGGAATTTGAGATGTAGGGGGCAGAATCGGTAAATTTACCGTTCGGTAAATTTACCGATCGGTAATTTTACCGAATCTGTAAATATACCGGTCGGTAAATTTACCGACCGGTATATTTACAGAATCTGTAAAATCGATATGTAGGTGGGACTCTTATGAGTCCCATAAGGCCTAAGAAATCGGTATTTTACCATCAAATTCAATTTGATGGTGAAATACCGATTCAGGTGTGCATGCACATGTGTGCATGCACACCTGTGCCATATGACAGGCAGACCTGCCCTTAGGGCAGGTATGCCTGCCATATGGCCCCCGAACCTTTTTTGGGGGTGCTAGAGGGTGTCAAAGTGACACCCCCTGCACCCTTGCCAAAAATCGGTATTTACCGATCGGTAAATACCGACCCGTAATGCCCCATTCATTCCTATGGGCTTCAAAGCCCATAGGAATGAATGGAGCATTACCGGTCGGTATTTACCGAATCGGTAAATACCGACTTTTAAAGAATCGGTAAATCCACATCTGGATTTACCTACATCTCGGTACTTCATATTTACCGACTCTTAAATACCGAATCGGTAAAATTCGGTATTTAAGAGTCGGTAAATATGATTTACCTACATCTGGCCCCTGGTGTCTAAACTTCAAGGGCCTTGATGGTTTTGTAGCATACGAGCTACCAGCAGTGGCAACTACCTCAGGGAGGGCCAAAGGTGGTTTGCTAATTCTGATTTCTGTGAAAATGCGAATCAGGGTGAAGGAGCATATCACCGTGGGCAATAATTCCCAACTGCTGTGGTTAGCTGATGAGGCAGACAAAAACATTCTATTGATTAATATGTATAATAATGTTTTTGATGCTAGCAGACACATGGTTATTTTAGAATTAGACATCGCAATCAAACAATTGATGAAAGCTTCTAATACAGTTTTTGAGTTCATATATGTTGGAGATTTTAATATTTCTGTATGCCCTCTCTCTAACCAAAGGCTGTGTGGCACTTTGAAGCGTGTTGGAGAGCCAGCTACACATTTCCCACACAATACATATGGAGAAACTTTGAATTCCTTCCTACTCGCCTATGATATGGAGGTTCTAGAGATTGAGCAGGATGGGAAGTGTGATAGCTTGCCAACTTTTGTGGGGAGGGGGGCGAACACTGTAATTGACTTTATTTGTATGTCTTCCGAACTAGCTCATTTTAGTTCTGATGTCAAGGTTGTAGACTATATGGTTAGTGATCATAACTGTCTTGTTATTGAAACTAGGTTTTGGAAAGTTTGTATTATTCCAGATAGCAGCCCTATCACAAACATTGATGTACATAGACCGAACGGATTTAGAATAAGGTGGGCTGGGGATAAAGCTGAAGTAACTTCTAATTGCATTATCTCATGCTGCTCAAATGACATTACATCAATCATTGATGAGAAGTCAAACTTGGAGGCCTGTATTATTCACTTTACTAAAATCAATGTTTTTATTAGTGGTAAGTTTACTAGGGCTGCTGGAAATATTAACAATAAAGCCAGGGGATGGTTCAATAATGCATGTACTGTGGCCCTGAAGACCTTAAAAAAGGCATTATCCACCAAACCTAGAGACAAAACGGTTGTAGCTAAGCTCAGATCTGACTATAATTTAGCTCTTAAGCAAAGGAAAGCTGAACTACGAGAGGAAGCTTGGGAGAGATTCGATCTAGCGGCTGTTTCGAAAAATTGTACTCTTTTTTGGACAGTTGTAAACAGCCCTTTTTTAAAAGATGATAAATTCCCCGTGTTAACCTCAAACGTAGGTAAGGAGTCATGGGTACAGCACTTTTCCGGCATTTTTAATTCCAATATGGTAATGTTGACGACAAGTTGCTCTTGGCCAGTACTTAGCCTAGATATCACCTTACAGGAGGTTCTAAGTAGTATCAGGGCTAGTAAGGGCGGAAAGGCCCAGGGACCCGATGGTGTTCCAGTTGATGTGTATAAATCCGCACCTGAGACTTGGGGGCCAGTACTAGTCAAAGTTTTTAATGCTGCTGTTCGCTATACTATCCCGTGTACCTGGCCTGAATCAATAATAGTCCCCATTCACAAGAAAGGGGACCGAGGAAACGTTAAAAACTACCGGCCAATTTCATTGCTGGATTCGTCCGTCAAGATTATGAGCCGTGTACTCCTCGTCCGATTAGAAGAATGGGCAGAGTCCAATCAGATAATGACAGACTGCCAATATGGGTTCAGGAAAGGAAGAGGTTGCATTGAACAATGTTTAAACCTGGAACTCCTGATAGGGAAATATACCCGAGCAAAAAATGGTTCACTCTACCTCTGTTTCGCTGATCTGAGCAGCGCTTTTGACTTGGTTGATCATGCCATACTATGGACTACCTTGCTAGAAAGGGGAGCACCTAGGGAAATTATCTATTTTCTGGCCCGTTTGTACGAGAGGCTTAGCTCGAGTGTTCGGTACGGGCTCTCGGGTGAATGAACAGACAAATTTAGGGTCAGGAGAGGTATCAGACAAGGGTGTGTTTTGGCACCCCTGCTTTTCACTCTGTTTATTAATGAAGTAGACTCGATCCTTAAGAAAGCACCAGCGGACGCCCCTAGAGTAAACACAAGTACCATCCCCGTGTTACTCTATGCGGACGACGCTGTGTTGCTTTCTAGGACTCCCCGGGGTCTACAGCTTTTGATGGACAACTTTGTGGCCTTTATTGAAAGAAGAAAGTTGGTCATTAACAAGAGCAAGACATATGTGATGGAGTGTGGAGCTAGAAATGTCAAAACTAAAAAACCCTATAGGTTTCTCATTGATGGTCAGGTGGTGCAGTGTGTGGATAATTTCTGCTACCTGGGGGTTACCTTCTCTAAAAATGGTCGCTGGGATGTCGAGCATAAGGTGGTGCGCGACAAAATGATTAGGAGCGCCAATGGAATATTTGCTTTTGCAAGCAAATTAGGTAGTAGAAGGCCCAAAGAAATGCTTAAGATCTTTGAAGCTAGGTGTCTTTCGGCTGCTCTCTATGGAGCAGGGATATGGGGGGTATCCAGGGTAGAACCTTTACAGGTAGAAGAGAATACATTTCTGAAAAAATTATTGTGTCTCCCGACATCCACCGCGAATATTTTGGTCCATAAAGAACTAGGACTAAATCATCTAAATGACCTACTACTGTTGAGACCTCTGACACTTTGGCGTTCGGTCTGGATGAAAGACGAAACCTCATTTAATAGGGTTATCATTGAGGATTGTTTACGTCTAGACTATTTTCTCAAAATCCCATGGATTAAATACACAATTGAATCCTTCTCTAATGTGTTTGGGTTAAACGTTACATTAGATCATTGTTCTGCTTCGGATCTTTCTAAAGACAGTCTGAAATCAATCTTCTTAAATCACTGTGCTGAAAGACGAGCCACGGATGATCTTAAACTTTCCACCTGTATACGTTACAACCAATTGAACGAATTTGTGGGCCTACACCCTTACCTCTTCCAGGTAACTAAAGGGCAACATCGGTTTGTTCTTACCAGGATGAGGATGGGTACGGTCCACCTATTGGTTGCATTCCCTGAGATTAAGATGCGCCCTACAGGTCCATGTCGGTGCGATAACATTTCAGAACAAAGCACAGAGCACTTTTTACTTATATGTAACCTGTATAGTGAATATCGTAAATTCTTTTTAAAACCTTTATTTATTAAATTTGGAGCAAGAACCATCAAAGCGGCAATGAAATTACTTTTTAATTTGCATCACCCTGACATCTGTTTTTATACGGCTAGTTATTTACTCAAGGCAATTAGTTCTAGGAAAAGCATGAATTTTAAAATAATTTTTAAAATAATTTATCCACTGGAAACTTTTTTAAAGTGCGTTATTTGATTTGTTATATGTATCATACTGTATTTTTTGCGGATTGCGATTGTAAAGTGTATTTTCCTTTAACATGTATTATATGTATGTACTTTTATGGGCATGATTTACATGTCTCCGAATAAAGTTTTGACTTGGAATGTTTTTGCCAATAATCCCTCAGATGCCCTTGGGGAGTGCATGGGTGATGTATAAGGAAAAAAGGCCTCTTGGCACAATGCATTCTGGAAAGGTTGCACTTCAATGAATCGTTGTGTGGCCTGTGCGTTGTTTGCTTATTGTGTGTCCTTTATTTTCATAACCAATGTCTTTGTAACTACAGTCTTTATTCCTTCATGGAACTGTGTGTATTAAAAGGCTACGCCTTGGTAGAATCACCTAACCATGTGTTGTCTATCTCCTTGGGGATCAGGGAGGGTTGGGATACAGTGCCAGCTGAGTGCAGCGACTCGCACATTGTGAGCACACTATATGACATGGTCAATGCTGGCAGCGTCATTGTGCTTTTTAAAAAACTTTCAACCATGTTGCACAGTAGCTGCACAAACTGGATTAGACGTCCCAATGTCAGCTTTGACTACGTGTCACGACTGTAAATATCTACTGTTTAGATGAAGACACGACAAGCTTCTGTGCTGCATGCCTGCTTCACCCTTGCATCTCCTAATCTGTCACAAGTGCTGTGCATGCTGCCTCCGTGAAGACGTGCCGCAAAGCATAACAAGGTCCAAGACTGTGATATATGGACTTTACAACGTTTGGAAAATACATTTTTTTACTGCATGCCTTGCAGTTTGAACTTGTGAATGTGCAGTGCTCTGCAATTGGAATTGTGTTTATGCTATATGCGTGGAATCTTATGATCGTGCATTGGATGATATTGTGGGTGGCACGATATCTGCATTGAACATGCTGTATTGTGCACGAATTGCTGATCATTTTTGCAAACACGACAGAGGTGCTGGCTGTGCTTCTATAAACCACTGCCACCTTTTCATTTACGCAGGGTTCAGGGTGCCTTGAGACCTGGGGGTGGGCCAGCATGAAACTCTTCCTCACACAGGACTGCGTTCTTGGTAAGGTTAACTCCATACCATCAGGAGCACTATTTTCCAATCCAGTTTATCCTGCTACAAACCAGTGCAATCTAGAACTTTATGCAGTTGGTTCATTCAAACCTGGACTACAAGTCCCAGAATGTATTGGGCTGTTATGCATCATGGTGTCCTGAATGACATCGAGTCATCTAGCAACACTTAGGCACTGGATACTCCAGGTTGCAGTGATGTCTCACTGTGTCTGTAACAAACATAGTGGAACTTGCCAGGTTGCCCACCATCATACTACACTCAGGGCCGGTCAGTGTGGGAGTCATAAGGTGCTCAACAATGCATATCAACTAGTACAGGAAAGTGATACACATTCATTTACTTGAGGTTTCACTGACAAAATATCAGCAGCAAAAATATTGTGATATTATTATTATTATTTTTAAGCGTTCTTATATAGCGCTCGATTACCCGTAGGCATCTCGGCGCTTGCCTTGGGAACCCGTCCTGGTTTTTCCCTGTGAGATTCCCGTACTGTCCATCTCCAAGGTGAAAGCCAGGCATCCCGCCGCGGGGGGGCCGTAGTGGAGATTAAGCAAGCTAATGCCCAGAGCTGCAGAGTGTGAACCTGTGACTCGAGTAGGCACCGAAACGAGAATTATCGAGTCCGTGGATATTTGGGCTCAAGACCCTGCCGCGTCGGGAATTGAACCCTGGTTCCGGGTCTGACCTCTGCTTCAGGGTCTGCCGCCTCTAACCAGTGAGCCACACTTCTCCATAGATACAGAAATATCTTGTCAAAAATAGTGCTGTCCTCTACTTATAATGGCAAGTACAAAAATATTTTAAAACAATATTGTTTTACACTAATACTGAAAAATTCAATATATTAATATTGTTTTTTAATATATAAATAATTTAAAACAGTGAATATGAATCATTTTAAATTATGACATTAATATAATGTAAATTAAATATGTTTAAGTAATATTGAAACATAAATATATATAAAAATCCAAACGTATTTAAACAAACACACACATATAGGAATGTGTGTATATTTACATACAGATCTATAATATAAAACAATTTTTACATATATTAATTATAATCTGTATTTACATTTGCTATTATTTTCAATTATACCACTATAATATATATGTGTGTGTATATATATATATATATATATATATATATATGTAGGCTCCAAGTTTCCCCTCCGGAATAAGAATCACTCTAACCAAGGCGTGCTGAAAGCATATTTATTGGTATGGTCACAGGTCCGCTTCTCGATACTCTTATGAGACAGCCACTCCGTTATTGCCTGACGCGTTTCATCTTTCGACTTCTTCAGAGGCTGACGGAGATGGTGCGTGATCCGAGCTGCCTCCCTTTAAACTGCTTTTGCGCGCTCTGAATAGGGCGGTTACCTCAAGGCAAAGCATTGTGGGAGATGCAGTCTCGGTAATTAGTTCTCCTGTATGGATGCGCAAAATTAAACTGTCAAAGTTCAGTTATTGTGGAGCCAAGTCGATGGATTTAGGCGACAGTCTGCTGATTGAGGCCCATCCAGGGTTTTGAAATGAACTTTGACAGTTTAATTTTGCGCATCCATACAGGAGAACTAATTACCGAGACTGCATCTCCCACAATGCTTTGCCTTGAGGTAACCGCCCTATTCAGAGCGCGCAAAAGCAGTTTAAAGGGAGGCAGCTCGGATCACGCACCATCTCCGTCAGCCTCTGAAGAAGTCGAAAGATGAAACGCGTCAGGCAATAACGGAGTGGCTGTCTCATAAGAGTATCGAGAAGCGGACCTGTGACCATACCAATAAATATGCTTTCAGCACGCCTTGGTTAGAGTGATTCTTATTCCGGAGGGGAAACTTGGAGCCTACATATCACGGCAGCAGCCCTGCTGTCGAAGAATGCACCACCCGACCCAAAGTTGGAGAGGGGCCACGAGGCTCGGTAACTACGGAGCTTTATTGTGGAGCCAAGTCGATGGATTTAGGCGACAGTCTGCTGATTGAGGCCCATCCAGGGTTTTGAAATGAACTTTGACAGTTTAATTTTGCGCATCCATACAGGAGAACTAATTACCGAGACTGCATCTCCCACAATGCTTTGCCTTGAGGTAACCGCCCTATTCAGAGCGCGCAAAAGCAGTTTAAAGGGAGGCAGCTCGGATCACGCACCATCTCCGTCAGCCTCTGAAGAAGTCGAAAGATGAAAAGCGTCAGGCAATAACGGAGTGGCTGTCTCATAAGAGTATCGAGAAGCGGACCTGTGACCATACCAATAAATATGCTTTCAGCACGCCTTGGTTAGAGTGATTCTTATTCCGGAGGGGAAACTTGGAGCCTACATATATATATATATATATATATATATATATATATATATATATATATATATATATATATATCTCCTCCACAGCGGTTCCTTTTCGGGAGTTTATGCAGCGCTCTCACATGTGCGGTATCCTGCGGCAGAACCCAGCCGCTTACTATTTCACCAACTATTCCCCAGGACAGGGAAAACAACGGGTCGCACAACCAGTCTGGATGTAAACAGCAATCCTTTTTATTTTCTCAAATCACAGGGCAACTAGCGCATTGATCTACGCGTTTCGGTGTCACTCCACCTTGCTCACGATCACCGGGTTTGCCCCACCCTCAGAAATTTAAACACATTTTTTTCAATTTTTGCATTTCCTGTCACATGTCATGCTAAGGATTCTGGTCCTTGTAGTTTTACTGGTTGTTTGAAACAAAATTAATACTTTAAATGTGCACAAAATTTTACAAAATTAAATCTATTGGTAAGTACTAAATGCAAAACCTCATTGCGCCTTCCAATAGGCTGATATCTCACATTGGTTTGTTCCGCCTACCAATAGGCAAATACCATCACAGTTTTTTCTACAATGTTCTCATAGTTCATATTTCATTGTCATTTCATAAGTGCACATGCAATTCCTCAGATTGATTCAACCCATTCGGGTGCAGGGTCCTCAGGTTAATAATAAATCTTGATCCAGCTCGCCTTAGTTTTTTCGCTCGATCACCTCCCCGCTCACCTTTGGTAATTGTTTGAATGCCATAAAATCTCAGTTTCAACCAATCCCCCTGGTCCACTGAACAAACACCTGGCGATGAAAATGAGATCACCAGAAGGATTCCTTTTTTAGGGGACATGCGCCTCATTCTACAACAGCGATATTGGGAGCGGAACCGCCCAACTCCACAATTCCAGTCACGGAGAGGAAGGGGGAGAGGAAGACAATGGCCCGGAAAAAATGCAACAGAAGAGGAAAAAGGAGCAAGTGGCGGAGCAGAGAGGACAGGAGTGGAGACACGAACCATGAGGCAGAAACGAAAATAATGGATGAATTACAAGTGATAAACGTATCAGAAAGACAATTAACATCAACGGAAACATCCTTATTGAAGAGGGGAATAAACTTCTGTCCAAAAAGCCATATGAACCTGGCGCAGGTGAGAATTGACCTATACCTGTACATCAGGAAAATCAAACTAGCAAAAGCGTTCAGAGAGAAAATATTGAAAGAGCAAAATACCCCCCAATCAGTAACAACTGAGGGAAATTTACAACTGACGGATGCAGAAGGCTTTCTGACTCTAATGAATATAACTCAGGATCCATCACAAGAAGTGACCCTTTCACAGGCTGTAACACAATTAAGCATGGGCGGATTTTGCGGATCCACGATTCGCGGATTCAGCGGATTCACGGATCGTGGATCCGCAAAATCCGCGGATTCAGCGGATTTGCGGATTTGGGGGCGGGGCTTCCTCGAGCGTGTGGGCGGGGCCAAACGGACGGGGCTTCCACGCGAGCGCACATGCCTCTTGTGTGTCTAAAAGGTCAGAGACCGATCAGAGCAGCAGATTAAGAGACAGAAGCCCCTGGTCACAGGAACAGCACGGGGGTTGCGCTCGTATGCTGAATGAGTCACTGCATTTGCGCTTCAACTAGTTCCAGCGACCAAGTGTGTGTCACTATGCAATCGCGCCGAAGTGCGCAGGGGTCCCTTGAGTGAAATGTCCATCATAGTGGGTAAATGGCGGGAAGACGGTGCACACCTCGAGTGTGTGGGCGGGGCCAAACGGACGGGGCGTCCATGCGAGCATGCCTCTTGTGTGTATAAAAGGTCAGAGACCGATCAGAGCAGCAGATTAATTTTTGGGCTGATGAATGAGTCACTGAATTTAAGCTTCAACTAGGGCACATGCTTTATTGATATTTGCAAGTGTTTCCTGTTGAGGTTTATTTTTTTGTGCCAGGACCGTCGTGCCCGAATGAACCCTGCCCTTCATATTTATTCAAGAAGACACCACTGTTGAAATAATTTACGATGGCGCCGGCAAGCTGCCAGCGCCATCCTGCAAAAGTTACTTAATTAGCTTCAACAGGAAGCTCCAACTGCTAAAATAAAGCAGGCGCTCGAGCCCCTGCTGTATCTTATCTGTTAGAGCTTCCTGTTGAAGCTAATTAAGTAACTATTGCAGGATGGGCGCTGGCAGCTTGCCGGCGCCATCGTTAATTAGGCGCGCTTGAACTTTTGACCGCAAAATCCGCTCCGATCGCGGATTGCGGATTTTCGGCAAATCCGCGAGAGTTCGCGGATCGCGGATTTGCCGAAAATCCGCAAAATCCGCGATCGGAGCGGATTTTGCGCTCATGCTTAAACACAATGTGGAGCAGGTCTGAGTGGAAAAAAACCCAAATCTAAGTTTTACCCACAATTGACTCCCGGAAATAAAGTGGATCTGTTTCAAGAAGCAGGAATACAGGACCTGTACAAATTGAAATTGAATTACGGTCAAGACAATCTAACAAAAGAGGAACGACTGGCACTAAAAAACCTATCGGAGGATGACAAAATAGAAATAAAAATGGCCGATAAGGGCGGCAACGTGATAATCCTGGACCGCAATGCATATGCAATGGAAGCCAACAGACAATTAAGAAACCATATGCATTATGAAAAATTGAAAAACAATCCAACCATGGAAATAAAGAATAAAATTGATGACCAACTAATGGTATGGAAAACAAACGGACTCATTGATGAGCTCGAACAAAAATTCCTCACGGTAACTCACCCAATACTGGCAACCATTTACTTCTTGCCTAAGATTCATAAGGACCAAAAAAATCCACCGGGAAGACCAATAATATCCGCTAAGGGCTCATTGTTGGAGCCAATGGCGGAATATATCGATCACTTCCTAAAGCCTTTTGTATCGAAACTAAACTCCTACATTCAGGACACGAGTGACCTATTACGAACCTTGGTAGACACTCCGTGACAGGATTCCTATTGGTTGATTTCAATGGACGTGATTGGTTTATACACCAACATTGATAATGAAATGGGAGTAAGAGCATGCAATTTCTTCTTGAAGGAGAGAAACTTGGAGTTCAGTAGCCATAACCAGATGCTACTGGAAATGATTACAATTTGTCTGGAACAAAACATCTTCACATTTGGAGGAGAAATTTTCAAGCAACGAAGTGGGACAGCTATGGGATTTTCCTTTAGTCCATCATATGCTTGTCTTACGATGGGATGGTGGGAGCAGGAACTAGCGTGGAACTCAATGAATGAAACATCTGTGAATAAAGTCGTGAGTTGGAAGAGATTTATCGACGATTTGTTGATTATCTGGGATGGAACTGAATCAGAATTCCAGGAATACTTTCAAATAATGAATAACAGTGTGAAAAATCTAAAATTCACTTACAACATGAGTAAGGAAAGAATTGTTTTCCTGGACACAGAAATTGATATCAAGAACCAACAGATACATACAACTCTCCACCGTAAGCTAACTTCAACTAATTCCACACTTGAAGCTACCAGCTTCCACCAAAAAACACTACTCAATAGCATACCGTACGGTGAATTTTTGAGAGTCCGACGGATATGCAGTGAACAGGAAGAGTGGAATAGAAACAGCGAAAAGACAATGGAAAGATTCATAAAAAGGAAATACCCAGCACAAACAGTCATAAACAGTCTAACAAAAACCAAAATGAAGACAAGAGAGGAATGTCTCAAGAGGAAAAACAAAGAGGATGACACGGAAACGGACAAAATCCGTTTAATAATGGACTTCTCCCAAGAAAGTGACAAAATATCTAAAATCCTGCGGAAGAACTGGAAACTCTTACAACTGGACAACACCGCAAAAGAACTCATGGGAACGCACCCAATAATAACATACAGGCGTGCAAGAAATTTGAAGGATCACCTAATACACAGCCACTTTCAGAAAAAACGACAGGATGATTGGCTGAAAACCAAGGGTTTCGTGAAGTGTCACGGCTGCAAAATGTGCCAGATTGCTAAACAAACCAAAGAGATCACGTTGGCTAACAAAAAGAAATGGCAAATCAAACAATGTATTACGTGTAAAACACCATTTACCGTATACGTAGTGGAATGCCCGTGCCCTTTGCAATATGTAGGGAGTACAACTGGGGAACTAAAAAATCGCATTTTACAGCATATGCGTGCAACAATTCATAAGGACCGCTCAAATGCCATAGCCAAACATATGGAACAATCACACCAGGGGGATTGGTTGAAACTGAGATTTTATGGCATTCAAACAATTACCAAAGGTGAGCGGGGAGGTGATCGAGCGAAAAAACTAAGGCGAGCTGAATCAAGATTTATTATTAACCTGAGGACCCTGCACCCGAATGGGTTGAATCAATCTGAGGAATTGCATGTGCACTTATGAAATGACAATGAAATATGAACTATGAGAACATTGTAGAAAAAACTGTGATGGTATTTGCCTATTGGTAGGCGGAACAAACCAATGTGAGATATCAGCCTATTGGAAGGCGCAATGAGGTTTTGCATTTAGTACTTACCAATAGATTTAATTTTGTAAAATTTTGTGCACATTTAAAGTATTAATTTTGTTTCAAACAACCAGTAAAACTACAAGGACCAGAATCCTTAGCATGACATGTGACAGGAAATGCAAAAATTGAAAAAAATGTGTTTACATTTCTGAGGGTGGGGCAAACCCGGTGATCGTGAGCAAGGTGGAGTGACACCGAAACGCGTAGATCAATGCACTAGTTGCCCTGTGATTTGAGAAAATAAAAAGGATTGCTGTTTACATCCGGACTGGTTGTGCGACCCGTTGTTTTCCCTGTCCTGGGGAATAGTTGGTGAAAATATATATATATATATATATATATATCCAACCATACCAGGGTCCTTGTTGGTAATGACGCCTCACAAAGGTTAGTTTTCAAAGCCCGCTTTAATGGAATGCAGCCCGCCAGCAGGCGCAGTTTCAGAGTTCTCAATGTCCGTGTAACAAACGCCAGACGCGTTTCAGGTGAAGTACCTTTCTTCAGTGGCGTAGATAGGCAAATGCTGGCTGAGGGCGCTCACTGGGAAGCACTTCGTATTCATCCCCTGCTCAGGTAGGTGTGGCCTCATGCGAGGCATGCTGGGTGATATAGTCCTTCCCTAGTATTACCACCGTGGGCGCGACCCCCACGCCAGCGCAGTATGCCTTAATAAACGGGAGTCTTCTTGCCCGCACCTGCCTTGCTTTGTTGGCTGCAAACCGGAGCAACGGAGCTGGAATCCCCTGTTGATTTCAGTCTCCCCACCTTCGCTCCCAAACGACAGCACCCACTGGACACCATCAGGGATCCGCTGTTGCGACAGGCGTATTACCGCGACCAGGAAGCCGCTATAAATCCAACCATACCAGGGTCCTTGTTGGTAATGACGCCTCACAAAGGTTAGTTTTCAAAGCCCGCTTTAATGGAATGCAGCCCGCCAGCAGGCGCAGTTTCAGAGTTCTCAATGTCCGTGTAACAAACGCCAGACGCGTTTCAGGTGAAGTACCTTTCTTCAGTGGCGTAGATAGGCAAATGCTGGCTGAGGGCGCTCACTGGGAAGCACTTCGTATTCATCCCCTGCTCAGGTAGGTGTGGCCTCATGCGAGGCATGCTGGGTGATGTAGTCCTTCCCTAGTATTACCACCGTGGGCGCGACCCCCACGCCAGCGCAGTATGCCTTAATAAACGGGAGTCTTCTTGCCCGCACCTGCCTTGCTTTGTTGGCTGCAAACCGGAGCAACGGAGCTGGAATCCCCTGTTGATTTCAGTCTCCCCACCTTCGCTCCCAAACGACAGCACCCACTGGACACCATCAGGGATCCGCTGTTGCGACAGGCGTATTATCGCGACCAGGAAGCCGCTATAAATCCAACCATACCAGGGTCCTTGTTGGTAATGACGCCTCACAAAGGTTAGTTTTCAAAGCCCGCTTTAATGGAATGCAGCCCGCCAACAGGCGCAGTTTCAGAGGTCTCAATGTCCGTGTAACAAACGCCAGACGCGTTTCAGGTGAAGTACCTTTCTTCAGTGGCGTAGATAGGCAAATGCTGGCTGAGGGCGCTCACTGGGAAGCACTTCGTATTCATCCCCTGCTCAGGTAGGTGTGGCCTCATGCGAGGCATGCTGGGTGATGTAGTCCTTCCCTAGTATTACCACCGTGGGCACGACCCCCACGCCAGCGCAGTATGCCTTAATAAACGGGAGTCTTCTTGCCCGCACCTGCCTTGCTTTGTTGGCTGCAAACCGGAGCAACGGAGCTGGAATCCCCTGTTGATTTCAGTCTCCCCACCTTCGCTCCCAAACGACAGCACCCACTGGACACCATCAGGGATCCGCTGTTGCGACAGGCGTATTACCGCAACCAGGAAGCCGCTATAAATCCAACCATACCAGGGTCCTTGTTGGTAATGACGCCTCACAAAGGTTAGTTTTCAAAGCCCGCTTTAATAGAATGCAGCCCGCCAGCAGGCGCAGTTTCAGAGTTCTCAATGTCCGTGTAACAAACGCCAGACGCGTTTCAGGTGAAGTACCTTTCTTCAGTGGCGTAGATAGGCAAATGCTGGCTGAGGGCGCTCACTGGGAAGCACTTCGTATTCATCCCCTGCTCAGGTAGGTGTGGCCTCATGCGAGGCATGCTGGGTGATGTAGTCCTTCCCTAGTATTACCACCGTGGGCGCGACCCCCACGCCAGCGCAGTATGCCTTAATAAACGGGAGTCTTCTTGCCCGCACCTGCCTTGCTTTGTTGGCTGCAAACCGGAGCAACGGAGCTGGAATCCCCTGTTGATTTCAGTCTCCCCACCTTCGCTCCCAAACGACAGCACACACTGGACACCATCAGGGATCCGCTGTTGCGACAGGCGTATTACCGCGACCAGGAAGCCGCTATAAATCCAACCATACCAGGGTCCTTGTTGGTAATGACGCCTCACAAAGGTTAGTTTTCAAAGCCCGCTTTAATGGAATGCAGCCTGCCAGCAGGCGCAGTTTCAGAGTTCTCAATGTCCGTGTAACAAACGCCAGACGCGTTTCAGGTGAAGTACCTTTCTTCAGTGGCGTAGATAGGCAAATGCTGGCTGAGGGCGCTCACTGGGAAGCACTTCGTATTCATCCCCTGCTCAGGTAGGTGTGGCCTCATGCGAGGCATGCTGGGTGATGTAGTCCTTCCTTATAGCGGCTTCCTGGTCGCGGTAATACGCCTGTCGCAACAGCGGATCACTGATGGTGTCCAGTGGGTGCTGTCGTTTGGGAGCGAAGGTGGGGAGACTGAAATCAACAGGGGATTCCAGCTCCGTTGCTCCGGTTTGCAGCCAACAAAGCAAGGCAGGTGCGGGCAAGAAGACTCCCGTTTATTAAGGCATACTGCGCTGGCGTGGGGGTCGCGCCCACGGTGGTAATACTAGGGAAGGACTACATCACCCAGCATGCCTCGCATGAGGCCACACCTACCTGAGCAGGGAATGAATACGAAGTGCTTCCCAGTGAGCGCCCTCAGCCAGCATTTGCCTATCTACGCCACTGAAGAAAGGTACTTCACCTGAAACGCGTCTGGCGTTTGTTACACGAACATTGAGAACTCTGAAACTGCGCCTGCTGGCGGGCTGCATTCCATTAAAGCGGGCTTTGAAAACTAACCTTTGTGAGGCGTCATTACCAACAAGGACCCTGGTATGGTTGGATTTATAGCGGCTTCCTGGTCGCGGTAATACGCCTGTCGCAACAGCGGATCCCTGATGGTGTCCAGTGGGTGCTGTCGTTTGGGAGCGTAGGTGGGGAGACTGAAATCAACAGGGGATTCCAGCTCCGTTGCTCCGGTTTGCAGCCAACAAAGCAAGGCAGGTGCGGGCAAGAAGACTCCCGTTTATTAAGGCATACTTCGCTGGCGTGGGGGTCGCGCCCACGGTGGTAATACTAGGGAAGGACTACATCACCCAGCATGCCTCGCATGAGGCCACACCTACCTGAGCAGGGGATGAATACGAAGTGCTTCCCAGTGAGCGCCCTCAGCCAGCATTTGCCTATCTACGCCACTGAAGAAAGGTACTTCACCTGAAACGCGTCTGGCGTTTGTTACACGGACATTGAGAACTCTGAAACTGCGCCTGCTGGCGGGCTGCATTCCATTAAAGCGGGCTTTGAAAACTAACCTTTGTGAGGCGTCATTACCAACAAGGACCCTGGTATGGTTGGATTTATAGCGGCTTCCTGGTCGCGGTAATACGCCTGTCGCAACAGCGGATCCCTGATGGTGTCCAGTGGGTGCTGTCATTTGGGAGCGAAGGTGGGGAGACTGAAATCAACAGGGGATTCCAGCTCCGTTGCTCCGGTTTGCAGCCAACAAAGCAAGGCAGGTGCGGGCAAGAAGACTCCCGTTTATTAAGGCATACTGCGCTGGCGTGGGGGTCGCGCCCACGGTGGTAATACTAGGGAAGGACTACATCACCCAGCATGCCTCGCATGAGGCCACACCTACCTGAGCAGGGGATGAATACGAAGTGCTTCCCAGTGAGCGCCCTCAGCCAGCATTTGCCTATCTACGCCACTGAAGAAAGGTACTTCACCTGAAACGCGTCTGGCGTTTGTTACACGGACATTGAGAACTCTGAAACTGCGCCTGCTGGCGGGCTGCATTCCATTAAAGTGGGCTTTGAAAACTAACCTTTGTGAGGCGTCATTACCAACAAGGACCCTGGTATGGTTGGATATATATATATATATATATATATATATATATATATATATATATATATATATATATATATATATATATATATATATATATATATATATATATATTTACATACACATATAAAAATAACTAATAAATCTAACGAATAAATTACAAAAGGAGTAATATATTTATAATTTCATTATACATAAAACAGCAAACATTATATAGAAATAAGTTTTATTAAAAATATGTTAGAAATCACACACACACACACACACACACATATATATATATATATTACCTACTGGCGGTCGCCAGTAGGTAGTTATAGTTAGGACCTAGTTTCCATAGGAAATCCGCAACATTCTATTTGGAATAACTTTGGCGCCGGTGGACGAATCTTTGCGAATTTCTCAAAGAAGATGGCCCACTCCGCTCCGCTCCTTCCCTGAAGGTTTGGGGGGGATTCGTCAAGAGGGGGCTGAGAAAAAAGGGGGTCCCAAAACGTGTTTTCCCCATGTTATTTTCCATAGGACGATTAGACACGGCTACAGCCCGAACGGCTGAATGGAATTATAAGAAATTTGGCAAAAAGGTAGAGTCCGGATCGCAGATTACGCTTTTCTTTAAATGGTGTAAATCCCTCCAGTAGTTGCTGAGAAAATTAAAGTTGAAATCAATTATATATCTATATGCGCGCACGGATGCGCGCACAGGAGCGCGCACCCCTGTGCGCGAGCGGAATTCTGATTTGCTGTTTGACGTCTGTCAACATTCAATTCGGAGGAAATCAGGAAGTGTTGACCGCCATTTTGTCAGTGCGAGTCAAGATATTGTAGAGAACAAAGGGGCAGAACATGGAAAGGGGGCAGGTTGGAGACTTCCTGCCCCATAGGTTTTCTCAGGGGGTTCATTAAGGACCCCCAAGGCCAAAAAAAACATTTTTTTGTTTCTAAAAAGTTGCGAGGTGCGCGCACCCGGTCGCGCACCTCGATTTACAAGAGTGTGAAAAACTATAGTGGAGATCGTGGAAAGGGGGTAAGGTAGAGACTCCCTGACACCCTAGTTTTTCTCAGGGGTCCATTAAGGACCCCCAAGGCCAAAAAATCTATTTTTTTTTCTAAAAAGTTGCGAGGTGCGTGCACCCGGTCGCGCACCTCGATTTACAAGAGTGTGAAAAACTATAGTGGAGATCGAGGAAAGGGGGCAAGGTAGAGACTCCCTGACCCCCTAGGATTTCTTAGGGGGTTCCTGAAGGACTTCCACGGGCAAAAATAAATATTTTTTCGAGGAAAAAATACCGCGGGTGCGCGCACTGTGCGCGCACGTCGACAAACAAACACAAAAAAAATAGTTAAATAACATGTTTGAGAGTTTAGATGTTGGTTGGCTCTAAAAAGAGCCGTTGTGTTTATACAAGTAAGTACCGATGCAGAGTCGTAAATTCAAAAGGAAGACTCTATTCCCCTCATCTGTAAAATGTACACCATCTGTCCTATAGGTGAAGCTGCTGGAGCAAAGCGGCGGGCCGTCGCAAATCTCGCAAATCTCAGCATGAGTTGAACGCTGATAGAATAACAACCCCTAAAGAAGGAGCGAGGAGCGAAAGGATCGAGGAGCGAGGCGCGAGGCGACCGGTGCCTGTGGGACCCGTGTGTCCAGGCAGCGTCCTCGCCCTCAGTGCATAGATCCCGGAGACCTGGGCTAAAACCGGGTTACCAGGAGTGGCAGAACCAGTCCCGGTAAAGCCTAGAAAAGACCTGAATTAATAACTACAAAACCGGCCACAGCCCAGAGTGGGCAAGTTGGAAAACATCCCCCCCCCACCTGAGTGCTAACTGTGTCGTGGAGGTAGAGAGGGGTTAGAGGAAGCCGGCGGAAGCTGTGGCAGGATAAGAGGAGGTTAAGGGAGTAGACTCCTGGGCTAAAGCAGTAAAGGAGAAATCCCTTCTGGCTACATCCTTGATAATCCCTAAAAAACCCTCATGTGAGTATAACTGAGGGTGTGGAGGTAGAAAACTTGGACTAATTGGCAGAATAATCTACCCAATCCAGGACAAACAACTTTTTAAGGAAAAGTGGAGAAGGTCACGGGGCACAAGCGCAAGTGTAAGGCACAACAGAGGTAAGTGGCAGTAATTTTTGTACTAATATCCTAGTTTAACTAAATTAAACTGTTTTTAAATTAAAGCACGTGAAGGAAAGCGCTTCATGACTAAAATGGCCCCACGGAAAAATAAAAGTACTTTAGGAACAATAAGGAAAGCAAAGCCCAACAGCGAAAATAGACAAGATGACCAAGAGAGCCCGACATCACCGGGAGTCAAGGAAAAAACCAAACGTTCTCAAAAGAATAAAGAGAAAACTCCAAAAGAAGCCCAAAAGGGAGGAAGCAAGGGGAGTGTAGCGACCCATACAATCAAAGAATTTGTGGGAAAGCACTTTAAAATGTTTTTTTCACCCGCTAAAACCATGGCTACGGAAGAGGAGGAGGATCCATGGAAAGGGGGCACGTCTTTGATTTTTGATGACTGCTTGGCAGACTCAATAGACTTGGTTGACCGATCGGTACAGTCCCTGCTAGGCCAAAAGGGGACAATAATGTCACCGTGACTTTCTTCCTCCCCGCGATTGTTACGACAGACGCCGGAGGAGGTAGTTAGCCTGAGTTCGAGGCACAGTGATGAAAGAACCCCAAACCTAGATGGAAGTTTTGATGGATCAGAAAACCTGGCATTAACAAGTAGCAATGACCTTGTGGGCCTGGACAAAAATGGCGACACAAATGGTGAAAAACAGCACTTTGAGATAAACTTGGAGTCGTCTGAAACTCCAGCATCTTCAATCATGGAACTGATGTTAATGGTGCAAAAATCGTTACAAGGATTGTTAGAAGTAACAATGCTAAACCATGATATCCTGAAAAGCCCAAAAATGCACCTGTCTAAAATTGAGGGAGAATTACATGATATTAGGGAGCAAATGCCCTCAATGTTAAGACCCATCGTAGATTCTGTGATTATGAGCCAAGGGAGGGAAGGGGAAGTGGAAGGTGGAATTACTAATCCCCCATCAGCAAGTCAAGTCGATATAGCCCATTCCGGGGAAAAACAAGTGTATGTGTCAAGATGACCAATGCTGGTAAAAAGAAGAGGTGAATTCAGGAATTATGGCTTACCAAAAAGAGTAAGGGGTGTGAAAGCAAAGACAAGCAAAAGAGTGACAAAAAATTATGAAGAAAGGTATGAGTTAACACAAGCAGTAGTGCATGATCCCAAGTCCCAGCCTCATAAAATGGCGAAGGAATCCAGTTTAATGAGAACAAGATCAGAGAATTGGGGCGGGAGCCTAGCAAAAGAGGAACGCAGCTGCAAGAAGCAAACCCACCAGGAAAAGGTGATAAAAAATATGAGATAGGTGGCCCTTGAGCAAGGCAGTGCACCCGCCCGGAAGGTCCCAGCTAAAAAGAAGGTATACTGGGAAAGTAGCCTGGAGGAGGGTCGCAGAATTAACACAGAACTACATCAGGGAGAGGGTAATCCTGGAGAAGAGATGGATAAGGGAACAAGTCACTCTATTTTGAACGAGTAAAATTGGGAAGGGGTGGGAAAAAAGCAAAAAAGAGCGCTTATTTAAATAGGTCCCACCTTCTTAACATATTTGCACATTGCCCAAACCTAAAAAGCATAGGTACAGAAGACTTGAAACAGGTGGAATTTCAGGTAAATGGTAATGGTAAGGAGGTTACAAAGGTACAGTTTTATTCTGCTCTGGCCTTAACGGCAATAATAAATGCAGAGCAGGAGATCCGAAAGAGGGGATTAGACTAGTGCCTAAAGAAGAGCTAGTACAAGGCCTGATGATGCCCCAGCAGAGATCTTTTTTAAAGTACCATGCAGGGCTAGGTAAGAGACAAGTGAAGCTACCAGGAAGAGAAATGGAACTAGGGCGGGAAAATAACAATATAGTGATAAATAATTCAGACCTAGTAGAGTCCTGGAAAAATTGGAGTAATATTGAAAGCCCTGCAGGCCCCTCACAAAGCTACAGGGAAGAATCAGTAATTAATGATCCCCTAAGCGATGTAGAATAGGTAAGGGGGCAACCACGGAGCACATATATGGTCTCTTGGAATATAAATGGGTTGGGTACCCAAGTAAAACAGGAAACTCTGAAAGAACTCGCAAAAAGTGTGAAATCATTTGTATACAAGAGACCTGGCTCTGTGGAGAACCCCCGTTAGTGGAAGGGTTTAAACAAATTTACCGCCCAGCAGAAAAATCTGCCTCTGGCCGCCCTGCCGGTGGCTTGCTGACTTTCATTTCAACATGTTTATTAACTACGGTTTTTCAGATACCCGTGACGTCTAAGTGGCTCTTGGCTTGTAGAATACAAACATCATTTGCTGATAAAAAATATGCTGATCCTAAATGTGTATATGCAGTGGAGCTCACGGAAGGAATATGGGGATGAATTGTTATATTTTAAGAATGATATGGATACACTGTGTGATAAGTATGGAAATGATTTGATGTTGTTACTGGGAGATTTTAATCACAAATTAAACCCAAAATTGTCTGATCAGTGGTATATTGAAATTCTAGAGGCTTGTGAAGTGAAAAAAGCAGAATGTCTGGAAACTAAAATAACGACTGATGCGGCCAACCTGGGCAACTTCTTAGCGACAAAAAGTTTATTTTGTCTAAATGGGAGGATAACTCAGGATTGTCCCGCAAATAAAACTTTTAAATATGGGACTCAAAATTGCCCGATAGATTATATTTTTATGTTGGCTTGGAAATTTGAGTTGATTAAAGATTTTAGGGTTGTCCCCGCGGAATGTAGCGATCATAAAATGTTAAAACTAGAGCTTGTAATCGCCCAACATTTAGCATGTGATATAGTTATCCCTCAGGAGATGGATTATCCAAAGCGGATAACCACTCGGTTAACAGAAAAATATATCGAGAGGTTAACTAGTCTGCAACAAAAGGTGCAATTAGGTCACTTGTGCGGCCAAAAATTTCCTTGGTATGTTGAGAAAATAACTCAAGTAATGAAAAGCATAAGCGTAGAATTAAAGTATGATGTAAGCGCCAATAAGAACAATGGAAGGTCACAAGCAAAGCAACAAAATTGGTTTAATCAGAAATGCCTACTAAAGAAAAGAGAAGTTAGGCGAGAAGAACGGAGCCTACGGAAAAAAATTGTGCAAACCAGGGCAGAAAACCTAATAAAAATAAAGAGGGAATACATCACCCTAATCCGTAATGCTAAAAGGACCTATAAAGAAATGTGTCGGGGCAAATTATTGGAAGCAATCGAAGCCAAGAATACACAGCAGTTCTGGAAGCTAATCCAGTCAGCAACGGGACCTTCAGTTGCTCCGATGATTTGTGTAGTGGAAGAGGGGGCGTGGGCAGAGTATATACAGCAATTATATGCCCCGAGGAGTGGGACTGGAAATGAGGCATCTGGGGACTGGCGAGGCCTAGTAGAGGATCTAAAACAAGAATGTTTAACAACAAATGTCCTTAGAACAATAAAGACACTGAACCTAACTAGAGCTGCAGGCCCAGATAATCTACCAGCCCTGATACTAAATTCAAACCAGACTTGGTGGGCGGAATTCTACGCGAAAATGTTTGCCTTAATTTTAGACCAAGGGACTATGCCCCCAAACTGGAAGGGAGCCATAATAAGACCGCTTCATAAGAAAGGGGATGTACATGCCCCGATGAATTATAGGCTAATCAACCTATTGGATATAGGAGAAAAAAAATCCTCTAAAATAATCCTGAGTAAGCTAAAAGCTTGGGTGGAACACAGATCTATCATTCCGGTTGAACAAGGGGGCTTCAAAGAAGGCCACTCCACGATAGATCATGGTTTTGCACTGTGGGCTCTGGCCAGGAAATCGATGGAACAAAACGGCAAATTATTTTGCTGTTTCGTCGATTTCCGAACGGCGTTTGACACAGTAGACCGAAATAGCCTTTGGGAAGTACTGGAAAACTATGGAATGTCACAGGGTATATTGAACATCTTAAAAGAATTACATAGTGGCAATTGGGCCCAGGTCATTAGAGACATAAAGGGCTCACTAACTCATAAAGTTCCAGTAAAGAACGGTTTTAGACAAGGGTGCGTTTTGGCACCCTTGCTTTTCTCAATCTTCTTGGCAGACCTTCCAGCGACCTTGGAAGTTGAAAAAAGTGCGAGCCCGCGAATGAATAATAATAAAGTGTCATGTCTCTTATACGCCGATGACCTTGTGATCTTGGATCAAACTGAAATGGGCCTCCAAAGGAAACTAAATGTGTTCAATAAGTACTGTGATAAAAAGCTCTTAACAGTGAATATGGAAAAAACAAAGATCCTATGTTTTGGAAAGAGGGTAAACAATTTTAATTGGTTTTTAGGACAGGATAAATTAGACGTAGTTTGTGAATATAAATACTTAGGCCTCTGGTTTAATAGCTCATTGAAGTGGAACACCCACTTGGAGGCACAGACGGCAAAGGCTTATTTTTCGGTCTGAAAAAATTTAATAAAGATTATGGCGATATGTCACACAGACCGCTTCTGAAGGCTTTTGAAGTTATGATCCCCCACAAGTGCTTTATGGAGCAGAGGTGCTTTTCCTGAGTGGTAAAAGAGGATAGGACCGGGAAGAAGGTAAAATTGTGAAAATGTTGCTGTCATTACCAAATAGCTCCATGATTCAAGCTATTAGAATGGAGGTGGGTTTAACATCATGGGAAGTAAAGACCCAATTGTCCTTAATAAGATTTTGGAACCGACAGGAGCCTGGTGGTGATGAGAAGGTCTCAATTTGGTGTAGAGAGGAAATCCGAGTAAGCAGCTTACGCTGGGCGCGAGACGTGAAGAAAACTCTCAAGACGGTAGCCGCGCACTTGAAATTGAGCCTCTCCCCACCACTGTTGAATATAGCCTGCACTAAAACAATGCTTTGAGACCAAGGGCTTGAGTACTCCAGATCAAAAGACATGGACTATCTGAGGCTAAAAAAATCGGTGAATTGGGGAAAGAATGAATGGGAAAAGGAGGTCCAGTTCCCATACCTGGATTTACTGCCTAGTAGATGGCTAAGACATGGAATCTTGAAGGTTCGGGTGGGCCTAAATCCATGGAAGATTGAAAGAAAAATAAGAGTGGCCCTGATCCATCCGGACGGTACTTGTAAATGTGGTCTAGGAGTAAGAAATTATATTTTACATATACTGTTTGATTGTACTTGTATTTTAGCAATTCGGAAAACTTTTTTACGTCCAATTTTTTTAAAATATGAGGTGACCTCCTGTGCTGATGCTATCGACCTCCTTACAGAAATGTCATTTTTGGATACTACAATTGCATTGGGGAAATTTCTGAAAGCGACAAGAGAATATGTAATGGAGGCAACAAAGGAGAGTGGGAGAGTTTAAAATTATAGAGTATCCCAATGTTATGCTTATGGTTTTATAAGTGTTGTAAATGTGTAAAATGAATTGTGGTTTTAAATATTTTATCACTATGTGCGTTCCATTGTTCTATGTATGGTTTATAGACTATTGTCTAAATAAACTTTGTTATCAATCATCTGTCCTATAGATGCCTTGCATGTTGTAACGCAAGTTGTTGTGGTATATAGAACCCATGCCATAGTCTCTGAGGAAAGCAGAAACAGACTTTTCTTTGCTTTCTCAATCTGTGGGCAATATTGGTTGGACCAGTTCCATTTTTGTCTTTGGCATATATTTGAATATACAAAGGCAGTTTGTGGAAAAAGTGACATCAATTGGCCAAAGGTGTCCTTTAAAAGCATTTCCAGACTTACCCCAGTCAAAGTGCCCAGGTCATTTCCACCACAGTGCACAATAATGAGGTCAGGGTGTGGCAGATGTAAAAAGGATTTTACCAATGGCATCAATTGGTGACATTTTAATCCTCTCTGGCCAATCCACATAATATCCACATTTGGTAAATCAAGGTTGAGAAAGCATCTATTTGCTGCATACCTTTTACTCCAGTATATATAGCTGTGTCCTACAACCCAAACTTTTAGCATTTTGAAGGAAGATCCAGTAGTACTCAGATGGGCTCTGTAAGTGAAATGGCAGTTAGTAGCTGAGAGTTTAGAAAAAAATGTAGATGAGGTTCAGTGCACTTGAAAAACTAGAAATGATTGGTTGTTTTTTTACAATTCAAGATTGAAAACTAGGGTGCATGCTAATGTTTTTTTAAAAGGAAAATTGCTATTGGTTGAGAAAAAACCATCAAAACTAACAAAGCAGTGGATAAGCAGGTGCATTTGAAGGTCAAACAGCCTTGCTGGTTTTATTTGCAACATTGAGATATGAACTTCTGACCTGTGTCTTCAGCCAGGTGCAGTATGAGGTGTTACCATGGTAACAGGCAGAGAGGGCAGATGGGGATGGTTGAAGTTTATGTGACTTTGAAAATATTGAAAGGTAGAACCAATTGAAATGTTAGTTTGATTTTGAATTTGTGTGGGAAGAAATTTGATTGGTTATGTACATGAATATGGGTCTGAAATGAGAGGGAATCTGTGCCATTATTCTGAGGCTGCAGTGACAGAAGCATTATTCAGAGATTCTGCATAAGAAAATCTGGTTTGTGACTGACACTGTTCTAAATCTCCATTTATTATGCCTTGGTCACTATAACTGTTTCACTCCCTCACAGTCTGTCACTGTACTTATTTTTTCTCTCTCACTGTTTACTTTTCTTTCCACTACTCTTCCTTTTCTTTCCTCTCTCTTTCTATAAATGATTTCCTCTCACTTACTACTTTTTACTTTCTCTTATTATGTTTTTTTTCCTTACTCCTATTCCCTCATCCTGATATGTAATCACTCACTGGTACTGCTTTTCATTCACTCTCAGTCTTATACTCCTTCCTCACTTTCTTTCCTTCAACTCTCTTTCTTGACTTACTCACTTCATCTCAGTTATTCCTTTTCATTTATTCGTTCTCTTTAATTTTCCCTCTTTTTCTTCCTTACAACTGCTTGAATTTTCAGTTTGTCACTTTGTAGTTTTGTAACCATTTTTGGTGTACTGTAGAAATGCCATAGAAAATGTTTTAAGAGCAGATAGTAATTATTTTACTGATTTGCAAGCTATACTGTCATGTGTCTAATATCACACTGTGAGTCAAGCTTGATTTTAAATGAATCTGGGTGAATAATGTGCTTAGTTGATGTGTTTACAAATATGGGAATACATGTATTCTTGAAGTTAGTTAGGCTTTAGGATATGTACTGCTAGAGAATCTTAGGCAGCATGTCTGGCAGGACTCTCAGTTCCCAAATAGGCTTTATGCTGTGCAATAAAGATCTAGGGTGTGCTGTTGAAATGAAAAAGGAATGTTATGTCTTGCTTATATGTATATGGTCTGTTTTTTGCCAGTAGAGATGGTGAGATTGTATGAGCACAGACACAGATAGTGCAAGCAGACACAGACATGGTAGATTACATGTAAAATCCTGGTGAAAAACTTTAAAAGTGCTCATTTTATTAAAACCATTTATCACAGTCATTTCTTTAAGACAGAGAACACAGCCTATGTGTTGAATATTAGACAGATTTGTTTGCATGAGCTGGAAGCCATTTTGTATTTCTGGCAGCCATTTTCTTTCCCGTGTGCTCTCTCCTACCTTTCTGTTAACTGTCCTTGTAGCCTGTCTAGAGACGAACTATGTTTAACATACTCCTCTTCACACATGCCCAGAAGGACCTAACAAACAGAATGCACCTACTTCTCTAGTATAAGTGTCAGACTATTTTGACCAGGATCACAGAGAGTGTCTGGGTGAAAGAAAGAATTATATTTGCACGTTTTTCTGTAATCTGTAAAGATGGTGCAGAGAGACGGTGAGAAGATATGAGCACAGACACACATAGTGCAAGCCGAGACAGACATGGTAGATTACATGTAACATCCTGGTCATGTGTCTAAGATCACATTGTGAGTCAAGCTTGATTTTAAATGAATCTGGGTGAATAATTTGCTTAGTTCATGTGTTTAAAAATATGGGAATACATGTATTCTTGAAGTCAGTTAGGCTTTAGGATATGTCCTACTAGAGAATCTTAGGCAGCATGTCTGTCAGGCCTCTTAGTTCCCAAATAGGCTCTAAGCTTTGCAATAAAGATCCAGGGTGTGCTGTTGAAATGAAAAAGGAATGTTATGTCTTGGTTATATATATATGGTCTGTTTTGTGCCAGTAGAGACAGTGAGATAGTATGAGCACAGACACACATAGTGCAAGCAGAGACAGACATGGTAGATTACATGTAACATCCTGGTCATGTGTCTAAGATCACACTGTGAGTCAAGCTTGATTTTAAATGAATCTGGGTGAATAATTTGCTCAGTTTATTTATTTTTTTATTTATTTATAGAGTTTTGTATAGCGCGGACAAGACCCGTGGGTATCAGAGCGCTTAACAGGGAAAGGATAACATGTAGGCATTATAGTAACAGTAAATAACAAAAAACATAGTAATGAGGTAGAAGGTAATGAACTATATAGACATATTAGATATATATTTCCTCATGTCTGTGCAATTGGCATTCGGTGGCGAACTGGACTTAGCTTGTGTCATGATAGTAGTCCGAGCATGGAGAGGTAGAGTTATAAGGAATTTCAGTGCATATCAAGGATAATATGGGTAAATAAATATGGTGAGGTAGTGGTTATATAGATTATGACTGTGAGATAGAGTTATAAGATCTCAGGTATATGAGGTAGCAGAAACGTGACAAGTCTCAGGCGCGACCATGAAAAAATGGTCAGTTGTCAGCAATCAATTTTCCAGTTTTATGAAGAGGATCGCCCTCTAGTAGCGTAAATGATCATCTCCATAATCTGCCGGAATCTCTATGTAGGGTATTTACTCATCAAATGCGACTTCAGTTCTCGTTTGAATGATACTGTGTTTTGAATTTTCCTGATGTTTGGAGGTAGTGAGTTCCAGATTCTGGGGGCAGCTCTGGAGAAAGCTCTGTTGTAGGTCTTTATCTTGTGGAAAAAGGCAGGTCGTAATAGGAAGTCTTTTGCACTTCTAGTTGGTCTGTTACCTCCTGATAGCTTAAGTTTCTTCGCTAGGTATCTAGGCATGTTGTAATGAACCGCTTTATGTGTAATACAGGCTATCTTCATTTGAATTCTGGCCTCATAAGGTAGCCAGTTTAGTGCTTTCAGGTGGGGAGTTATGTGGTCGAATTTCTTCGTTCCGGAGATGAGTCTCGCCGCAGCGTTGAGGCAGGCTTTTAATGGTGCTGTGGAAGTTTTCGGAAGGCCAGCTAATGTGGTGCATCCGTATTCGATCCTCGAGATAACTAGAGATTGGATAGCCAGTTTTAGATCCGTTGCTGAGATAAAGGGTTTCATTTTTCTTAGGTAATTTAAGTGGAAGCGGGCGCTCTTAGCCATTGAGTTAATGTGTTCTTTCATGTTGAGGTTTTCATCAAGCGTGATTCCTAGTGATTTGGCTGAATTAACTAGGGTCGGGGTGCAATTTAGCGCTGTCACCAGTTTAGTCCATTCCTTAACTTCGGATTGGCTCCTTGTCGGTGAGATTAGCAGGAATTCTGTTTTCTGGGTGTTTAGTTTCAGATGGTTAATTGTTAACCATCGCAACGATTCCTTTAGTGTCTGGTTTATTCGGTCAATGTCCTCAAGGGAGGCGATCTTCATGTAAATCTGCGTGTCATCTGCATACATATGATAGGATATCTGTGATTTTTGGAGGATCTCTGTGAGAGGTTCCACATACAAGTTGAATAGATCAGGGGATAACGTTGAGCCTTGAGGAACCCCGATTGTATTGGGGCTTGGGGAAGAGATTGCTTGGTTAACCTGGAATCGTTGGGTCCTGTTCTTTAGAAAAGAACAGAACCATTTCAGTACGTTTCCGGATACGCCCATTCTGTCTTGTAGCCTGGTCAATAGTACTTCGTGCTTTACCGTGTCAAATGCTGCTGACAGGTCGAGAAGAATCAGTAGGCATGTTTGATTTCGGTCTAGGGCCTGTAGGGCGTCATCGACAATATGCAGAATCGCCGTTTCAGTACTGTGCCCTGTTCTGAAGCCAGATTGGCAATCATCAAGAAGCGAGAACTTAGCGATGTGTTGGCTTAATTGGCCCTGCACACATTTCTCAATGAGTTTGGCCAGTAGAGGGATGTTAGTCACAGGTCGATAATTATTTGGATCTGTTGCATCGGCTGTCGGTTTTTTGATGATGGGCACTACCTGACCTGTTTTTAGGCAGTCAGGGAGGCTCCCTTGTGCCAGAGAGGCATTTATTATCTCAGTCCAGATTGGAATTAGAGTGTGGGTGATTTCTTTTACACACTTTCCCGGTAGAGGATCTTGATAGTGGTTGTTTGGTCTAACTTCCATCAGCGTTTTGGCGATCATTTCTTGGTCATATAATTCAAATGTGTCCCATTTAGCATTGTTTTTTGTTTGGAGACCCTCCGTTGACATGTTGGCCTCATTTTTCAGTGGGGGAAGGGTCGTAAGGTTAGCTGCAGCATTTGTGAGTTCGATGTCTAGCATTTTTGATTTTTCGGCGAAAAATGCGGAGAATTCTTCGCAGCTTATGGGAGTATTTGTGTTCTCTTGAACCATTTTGGCTAGTTTGTTTGACTGTTGTTTTAAGATCTGGAAGAGTTTACGAGGTCTGTTTCTGGCATTGTCCAGTTCAGCTCTGAAAAATTCTTTTTTGGAGTCGATAATCTTTTTGTTGTATTCTTTTCTTGTTTTTCTGAGGGCTTTCAGCTCAGGGGATGAGGGATGTTGTCTCCATTTTCTTTCTGCCATTCTCAGTTTGCGCCTGTCCTCGTTCAGAGACTCATTAAACCAAGGATTTTTTGGCTTCTCTGAGACTTTTTTCAGTTTTTGGGGCATGATGTCGTTGACGATATTTCCGATTGAGGTTATGTAGTGATCCGTCAGCTCATTGACATTTTGCTTATTGTTGGGTGGCTTCAGGTCTTTCTCACACCTTTCAACCAGTAGATCCATATTGGCTTCTTTTGTGTCTCTGACCAATTTCTTGAGCTTGCGTGGTTGCATGGTCTTTCCCTTTTTCATTGTCGGTATCGCGAATGTTATGATGTGATGGTCCGACCAATCACAAGGGTCTAAATCGAGGACTGCTGTCTCTGAATTTCTTGAAATGATCCAGTCTAAGGTTGCTCCTTGTTTGTGTGTGGGTTGATTGCATGCTTGTGTAAGTTTTAGGTCATTGAGGAAGTCTTTAAGCGAGTTAACCAGTTTGTCATTGCCGTCGTCCCAGTGGAGGTTAAAGTCGCCTAAAAATATGTTAATAGCATCGGAGTTAGAGTTGGTTGTTATGATCTCTATCAGTTGCTCTGTGAATTTTGCGTTCTCTCCTGGTGGGTGGTAGAATGCATGCAAGTTGCAGCTTTGATTGTTTGGCGTTCTCGCATTGACACCAAGGTATTCACAGGATTCTAAGGGGTCAGATTGGAATTGGCAGATCTCAATCTCTGAGCGGTGAATGCAAGCTATACCTCCTCCTACATTCCTTGGTCTGTCTAACCTGACGATGTTATATTGTGGTGGTATTAATAGATCCATGGTAGGCGACGATGATTCATTGAGCCATGTTTCGGTGAGGATGGCCAGGTCAATTTCCTTGTTAATGATGAGGGCGGCTATGTCTGATGCATGTTTGGTTGCAGATCGACAGTTAAGTAGTAGGCACTTCAGGGGATTCTGTGATTTAACAAGTTCTTCATTATTAGATTCGGCTGACGATAGCTGAATGTGTTGTAGGTTTTGGTGAATTGCTTTCCTGTCATTCTTTCTAGACGTTCTATTAGGGTCAATAGGTACTGTTTTGATATTCTCCTCTCTGTCGGGGGCAGTTTGTTCATAAGATTGGAGTAAGGCCAGAGCTTCTTCATTTGACAAGGGCTTGGTCCTGTTAGGTCTGTTGGGTCTGAGTACCAGATTCTGGATGTGTGACACCTTGGTGTGTGTACTTATCGCCATCTCCCAGATTTTTCCAATTGTCTGTGATATTTTCCTCGAGTTTTGTGCCAGGTTTCCTACAAGTTTCTGGAGCTCCTTGACTTCTTTCTGTGTTCGGGTTGGTTTCTTGTGTAAGAGAGATCTGGCTGGAAGTGTATTGCAATTTACTCTACTCCGTGATAGACCTGATCTCGTTGCCATACCTCTTTTCTTGTTATCATTAGTTTGGTTGAGCTTTCTGGCCCTATTGGAGGTATCCCCATTACTTCCTATGTTATGGTATGTAAGGGGCCTTTTTGAGGGTCGGGCTCTATGGACCTCAAGTCTCGCATTCGAGGGAGGGTGAGGAAGGTCGATATGGTTCACCTTGTTTATTCCGTTAACTTCGTGGAGGGACTCTATTAGAGCTGGGGTGCACTCTTCAGCCACGGTGGAGTTGAGCGTTGGCGGCAACTGCACTTTCCTTGGTGCTTGGTTGTTCTCTTTGGTTCCAAGGATATTAGATATCTCTATCCTATCTATCTCATATTCTGGTGTTACCATCCCGTTTTCAGTTGAATCTCCAATGTTAGATGTTTGGTTGCTCTGGCTGTCCGTTTGATTGGAGTCTCTAGTGTTGGTGTCGTTGTTTTCAAGAGTAACATCTAGTGGAGTCATGTTTTGTTGGGAGCTTGTTCCTTCAATGTATTTCTTTAAGTTTTGGAAAGTTGTCTCAAATTTCTCAAGTTCTCTGTTGGTCGCTTGTATCAGTACTATTCCCGTTCTATACATGGTAATGCATATTTCTGCCTTACTTCTTTTAGTTAATGATGTCGTTATTTTTGTCCCATAAGGTATGTTTTTTATAGTTTTAGTGAACAGCATTTTAGATAGGGCGTTGCGCCATTTAGCTGTTTTGACTGTGTAGAATATAAGGTCATTTATCATGATGCCTTTAAATCTATCAAAGTATGGGTCAGAGAACAGCATGTCCGGGTTTTTTCTCAGAGTATTGTGTTTGAATTTCTTGGCAGCATTCTTGGATAAGAATGAAGGATATTCTATGCTTTTTGCATTGAGCCCTGTCGATCCTAGATTTCTTCTGTCCATTTCCGCTTCACGTTGAGGGTCAGTATTATGGTTTCGAGGTGGTAGGTGTAGATTCCTTTGTGCTTATTTGGATTGCTCTTATTAATAATAGCACTGTAGACGTAGAGTATATAGCTGTTGACAGTGACTTCCCGACTACTGTTTCAAGTAGGATCCTCTAATTAAATGTTCCACAATAGTTAAATTATCTTATTTTCATAAGTCCTTAGTAATTATGGTGGCCTCAATAGTATTTAGAATAATTGCATTGATTAACCCTAAATGTGAGCGCGAGTTGTCTGTAGATAGGTAACCAGTGTAATGTCAGTGCAGATATAGACAGTTCAAAATGTCAGCCAGTTTTAACCAAGGCGAATTCCTACACAGCCTTTATCTCATTCCCTTTCTAAATTGGCTGTTTGGTCCCTTTTCGCTGTTCATCAAATTAATCTTGCTTTCCAAACCTGGGTTTGGTAGTCCCTTTTCACTTATGCTCATCAGTTAGGAGGGGGGGGGGAGGGTGTCTGGTGTGTCTTCCTTCCTCTTCCGGGTCGCGAGTCCTCCTCCGCTGTCTATGCCCCCGTGTTAGAGAGCAGCATCCTGTGTTCGAGTAAGTCTGACGCGGCCGCCATTTTAAGGTCAGGCGCGCCGCATTTCCATTGCCTCCGTCGCTGCTGTTGCTCGTTTTTCTCCTATTTTAAGCTGGTGGGGCCGCGATGGGGGAGAGGATGGGCATACCTCTCTCGCCGTTCGCCGAAGGTCCCTCTGCTCCGCCTTTCCAAGAGGTCCCGTCTGTGTCAGCCTTTACCGCGTTTCCCGCCACTAAGCCCTCCGAGTCTCCAGGTCCGTTGGCTCGTCAATGGCAGAGAGCGTCGGCTGTGGGTCCTTCACTGATGGTCCACATCAAGTTGTCAGCATCACTGGGGTCCGCCGTCCATGGGGTCCGCGGAGCATAATCAGCTTTGTCTGCCGATCAAGAACAGGTACAGATTCTCCTTCAGCGTCAAGCGTCTCTATAGGCGTCTCTATAGGCTTTGTATGTGCCTAAATAACTAGAGTTTGTTCCGCTTCGTCTTGGGTTGCCTTTGGGGGTTGATCAGGGATTTAGTCCACTTTGGAGATCCCTAGCCCCGGAGCTCCTCGCTAGGGCTCCCTACTTGCGGCCATCTTGCCCGTTTCCAGTTGATGTGTTTAAAAATATGGGAATATATGTATTCTTGAAGTCAGTTAGGCTTTAGGATATGCACTACTAGAGAATCTTAGGCAGCATGTCTGTCAGGCCTCTTAGTTCCCAAATAGGCTCTAAACTGTGCAATAAAGATCCAGGGTGTGCTGTTGAAATGAAAAAGGAATGTTATGTTTTGCTTATATATATATGGTCTGTTTTTTGCCAGTAGAGACGGTGAGATGGTATGAGCACATACACAGATAGTGCAAGCAGACACAGACATGGTAGATTACATGTGAAATCCTGTCAAAAAACTTTAAAAGTGCTCATTTGACTAAAACCATTTATCACAGTCATTTCTTTAAGACAGAGAACACAGCCTATGTGTGGAATATTACACAGATTTGTTGGCATGAGCTGGAAGCCATTTTGTATTTCTGGTAGCCATTTTCTTTCCCATGTGCTCTCTCCTACCTTTCTGTTAACTTTCCTTGTAGCCTGTCTAGAAACAAACTATGTTTAACATACTTCACTTAACACATGCCCAGAAGGGCCTAACTAACAGAATGCACGGGCCTCTCAGCTGTTATTATTCACACAGCTCTGATGATGCACCTCAGGCACGGGGCTGACGGCTATTATTACTCACACAGCTCTGATGATGCACCTCAGGCACGGTGCTCACAGCAGTTATTATTCAAACAGCTTTGATGATGCACCTCAGGCACGGGGCTGACGGCTGTTATTACTCACACAGCTCTGATGACGCACCTCAGCACGGGGCTAACAGTGGTTATAATTTACACAGCTCTGATGATGCACTTCAGACACCGGGCTGACACCGTTATTATTCACACAGATCTGATGATGCACCTCAGGTACGGGGCTCACGCAGTTATTATTTACACAGCTCTAATGATGCATCTCAGTCACGGGGCATTTAGGCTTTAGGATATGTACTGCTAGAGAATCTTAGGCAGCATGTGTGTTAGGTCTCTTAATTTCCAAATAGGCTCCATGCTGTGCAATAAAGATCCAGGGTGTGCGTTTGAAATGAAAATGGAATGTTATGTCTTACTTATATATATATGCTCTGTTTTTTGCCAGTAGAGACAGTGAGATAGTATGAGCACAGACACACATAGTGCAAGCAGAGACAGACATGGTAGATTACATGTAACATCCTGGTCAAGTGTCTAAGATTACACTGTGAGTCAAGCTTGATTTTAAATGAATCTGGGTGAATAATTTGCTTAGTTGATGTGTTTAAAAATATGGGAATATATGTATTCTTGAAGTCAGTTAGGCTTTAGGATATGTACTGCTAAAGAATCTTAGGCTACATGTCTGTCAGGCCTCTTAGTTCCCAAATATAGGCTCTAAGCTGTGCAATAAAGATCCAGGGTGTGCTGTTGAAATGAAAAAGGAATGTTATGTCTTGCTTATATATATATGGTCTGTTTTTTGCCAGTAGAGGCGGTGAGATGGTATGAGCACAGACACAGATAGTGCAAGCAGACACAGACATGGTAGATTACATGTAAAATCCTGGTGAAAAACTTTAAAAGTGCTCATTTTACTAAAACCATTTATCACAGTCTTTTCTTTAAGACAGAGAACACAGCCCATGTGTTGAATATTAGAATGATTTGTTGGCATGAGCTGGAAGCCATTTTGTATTTCTGCCAGCCATTTTCTTTCCCATGTGCTCTCTCTTACCTTTCTGTTAACTGTACTTGTAGCCGGTCTAGAGACAAACTATGTTTAACATACTCCACTTCACACATGCCCAGAAGGGCCTAACTAACAGAATGCAGCTACATCTCTAGTATAAGTGTTAGACTATTTTGACCAGGATCACAGAGAGTGTCTGGGTGATAGAAAGAATTATATTTGCATGTGTTTCTTTAATCTGTAAAGATGGTGCACAGAGACGGTGAGATGGTATGAGCACAGACACACATAGTGCAAGCAGAGACAGACATGGTAGATTACATGTAACATCCTGGTCAAGTGTCTAAGATTACACTGTGAGTCAAGCTTGATTTGAAATGAATCTGGGTGAATAATTTGCTTGGTTGATGTGTTTAAAAATATGGGAAGACATGTATTCTTGAAGTCAGTTAGGCTTTAGGATATGTACTACTAGAGAATCTTAGGCAGCATGTCTGTCAGGCCTCTTAGTTTCCAAATAGGCTCTAAGCTGTACAATAAAGATTCAGGGTGTGCTGTTGAAATGAAAAAGGAATGTTATGTCTTGCTTATATATATATAGGGTCTGTTTTTTGCCAGTAGAGACAGTGAGATAGTATGAGCACAGACACAGATAGTGCAAGCAGAGACAGACATGGTAGATTACATGCAAAATCCATCCTGGTCATGTGTCTAAGATCACACTGTGAGTCAAGCTTGATTTTAAATGAATCTAGGTGAATAATTTGCTTAGTTGATGTGTTTAAAAATATGGGAATATATGTATTCTTTAAGTCAGTTAGGCTTTAGGATATGTACTACTAGAGAATCTTAGGCAGCATGTCTGTCAGGCCTCTTAGTTCCCAAATAGGCTCTAAGCTGTGCAATAAAGATCCAGGGTGTGCTGTTGAAATGAAAAAGGAATGTTATGTCTTGGTTATATATATATGGTCTGTTTTTTGCCAGTAGAGATAGTATGAGCACAGACACACATAGTGCAAGCAGAGACAGACATGGTCGATTACATGTAACATCCTGGTCATGTGTCTAAGATCACACTGTGAGTCAAGCTTGATTTTAAATGAATCTGGGTGAATAATTTGCTTAGTTGATGCGTTTAAAAATATGGGAATACATGTATTCTTGAACTCGGTTAGGCTTTAGGATATGTACTACTAGAGAATCTTAGGCAGCATGTCTGTCAGGCCTCTTAGTTCCCAAATAGGCTATAAGCTGTGCAATAAAGATCCAGGGAGTGCTGTTGAAATGAAAAAGGAATGTTATGCCTTGGTTATATATATATATATGGTCTGTTTTTGCCAGTAGAGACAATGAGATAGTATGAGCACAGACGCACATAGTGCAAGCAGAGACAGACATGGTAGATTACATGTAACATCCTGGTCAAGTGTCTAATATCACACTGTGAGTCAAGCTTGATTTGAAATGAATCTGGGTGAATACTTTGCTTGGTTGATGTGTTTAAAAGTATGGGAATACATGTATTCTTGAAGTCAGTTAGGCTTTAGGATATGTACTACTAGAGAATCTTAGGAAACATGTCTGTCATGCCTCTTAGTTCCCAAATAGGCTCTAAGCTGTGCAATAAAGATCCAAGGTGTGCTGTTGAAATGTAAAAGGAATGTTATGTCTTGCTTATATATATATAGGGTCTGTTTTTTGCCAGTAGAGACAGTGAGATAGTATGAGCACAGACACACATAGTGCAAGCAGAGACAGACATGGTAGATTACATGCAAAATCCATCCTGGTCATGTGTCTAAGATCACACTGTGAGTCAAGCTTGATTTTAAATGAATCTGGGTGAATAATTTGCTTAGTTGATGTGTTTAAAAATATGGGAATACATGTATTCTTGAACTCAGTTAGGCTTTAGGATATGTAATACTAGAGAATCTTAGGCAGCATGTCTGTCACGCCTCTTAGTTCCCAAATAGGCTCTAAGCTGTGCAATAAAGATCCAGGGTGTGCTGTTGAAATGAAAAAGGAATGTTATGTATTGCTTATATATATATATGGTCTGTTTTTTGCCAGTAGAGACAGTGAGATAGTATGAGCACAGACACAGATAGTGCAAGCAGACACAGACATGGTAGATTGCATGTAAAATCTTGATGAAAAACTTTTAAAGTGCTCATTTTATTAAAACCATTTATCATAGTCATTTCTTTAAGACAGAGAACACAGCCCGTGTGTTGAATATTAGACAGATTTGTTGGCATGAGCTGGAAGCCATTTTGTATTTCTGGCAGCCATTTTCTTTCCCATGTGCTCTCTCCTACCTTTCTGTTAACTTTCCTTGTAGCCTGTCTAGAAACAAACTATGTTTAACATACTTCACTTAACACATGCCCAGAAGGGCCTAACTAACAGAATGCACGGGCCTCTCAGCTGTTATTATTCACACAGCTCTGATGATGCACCTCAGGCACGGGGCTGACGGCTATTATTACTCACACAGCTCTGATGATGCACCTCAGGCACGGTGCTCACAGCAGTTATTATTCACACAGCTTTGATGATGCACCTCAGGCACGGGGCTGACGGCTGTTATTACTCACACAGCTCTGATGACGAACATCTGCACGGGGATAACAGTGGTTATAATTTACACAGCTCTGATGATGCACTTCAGACACCGGGCTGACACCGTCATTATTCACACAGATCTGATGATGCACCTCAGGTACGGGGCTGACGCAGTTATTATTTACACAGCTCTAATGATGCATCTCAGTCACGGGGCATTTAGGCTTTAGGATATGTACTGCTAGAGAATCTTAGGCAGCATGTGTGTTAGGTCTCTTAATTTCCAAATAGGCTCCATGCTGTGCAATAAAGATCCAGGGTGTGCGTTTGAAATGAAAAAGGAATGTTATGTCTTACTTATATATATATGCTCTGTTTTTTGCCAGTAGAGACAGTGAGATAGTATGAGCACAGACACACATAGTGCAAGCAGAGACAGACATGGTAGATTACATGTAACATCCTGGTCAAGTGTCTAAGATTACACTGTGAGTCAAGCTTGATTTTAAATGAATCTGGGTGAATAATTTGCTTAGTTGATGTGTTTAAAAATATGGGAATATATGTATTCTTGAAGTCAGTTAGGCTTTAGGATATGTACTGCTAGAGAATCTTAGGCTACATGTCTGTCAGGCCTCTTAGTTCCCAAATATAGTCTCTAAGCTGTGCAATAAAGATCCAGGGTGTGCTGTTGAAATGAAAAAGGAATGTTATGTCTTGCTTATATATATATGATCTGTTTTTTGCCAGTAGAGACGGTGAGATGGTATGAGCACAGACACAGATAGTGCAAGCAGACACAGACATGGTAGATTACATGTAAAATCCTGGTGAAAAACTTTAAAAGTGCTCATTTTACTAAAACCATTTATCACAGTCATTTCTTTAAGACAGAGAACACAGCCCATGTGTTGAATATTAGACAGATTTGTTGGCATGAGCTGGAAGCCATTTTGTATTTCTGGCAGCCATTTTCTTTCCCATGTGCTCTCTCCTACCTTTCTGTTAACTGTACTTGTAGCCTGTCTAGAGACAAACTATGTTTAACATACTCCACTTCACACATGCCCAGAAGGGCCTAACTAACAGAATGCACCTACATCTCTAGTATAAGTGTCAGACTATTTTGACCAGGATCACAGAGAGTGTCTGGGTGAAAGAAAGAATTATATTTGCACGTGTTTCTTTAATCTGTAAAGATGGTACACAGAGACGGTGAAATGGTATGAGCACAGACACACATAGTGCAAGCAGGGACAGACATGGTAGATTACATGTAACATCCTGGTCAAGTGTCTAAGATTACACTGTGATTCAAGCTTGATTTTAAATGAATCTGGGTGAATAATTTGCTTAGTTGATGTGTTTAAAAATATGGGAATATATGTATTCTTGAAGTCAGTTTGGCTTTAGGATATGTACTACTAGAGAATCTTAGGCAGCATGTCTGTCAGGCCTCTTAGTTTCCAAATAGGCTCTAAGCTGTGCAATAAAGATTCAGGGTGTGCTGTTGAAATGAAAATGGAATGTTATGTCTTACTTATATATATATGCTCTGTTTTTTGCAAGTAGAGAGAGTGAGATAGTATGAGCACAGACACACATAGTGCAAGCAGAGACAGACATGGTAGATTGCATGTAATATCCTGGTCATGTGTCTAAGATCACACTGGTAGTCAAGCTTGATTTTAAATGAATCTGGGTGAATAATTTGCTTAGTTGATGTGTTTAAAAATATGGGAATACATGTATTCTTGAAGTCAGTTAGGCTTTAGGATATGTACTGCTAGAGAATCTTAGGCTACATGTCTGTCAGGCCTCTTAGTTCCCAAATATAGTCTCTAAGCTGTGCAATAAAGATCCAGGGTGTGCTGTTGAAATGAAAAAGGAATGTTATGTCTTGCTTATATATATATATGGTCTGTTTTTTGCCAGTAGAGACGGTGAGATGGTATGAGCACAGACACAGATAGTGCAAGCAGACACAGACATGGTAGATTACATGTAAAATCCTGGTGAAAAACTTTAAAAGTGCTCATTTTACTAACCCCATTTATCACAGTCATTTCTTTAAGACAGAGAACACAGCCCATGTGTTGAATATTAGACAGATGTGTTGGCATGAGCTGGAAGCTATTTTGTATTTCTGGCAGCCATTTTCTTTCCCATGTGCTCTCTCCTACCTTTCTGTTAACTGTACTTGTAGCCTGTCTAGAGACAAACTATGTTTAACATACTCCACTTCACACATGCCCAGAAGGGCCTAACTAACAGAATGCACCTACATCTCTAGTATAAGTGTCATACTTTTTTGACCAGGATCACAGAGAGTGTCTGGGTGATAGAAAGAATTATATTTGCACGTGTTTCTTTAATCTGTAAAGATAGTGCACAGAGACGGTGAGATGGTATGAGCACAGACACACATAGTGCAAGCAGAGACAGACATGGTAGATTACATGTAACATCCTGGTCAAGTGTCTAAGATTACACTGTGAGTCAAGCTTGATTTTAAATGAATCTGGGTGAATAATTTGCTTAGTTGATGTGTTTAAAAATATGGGAATAAATGTATTCTTGAGGTCAGTTAGGCTTTAGGCTATGTACTACTAGAGAATCTTAGGCAGCATGTCTGTCAGGCCTCCTAGTTCCCAAATAGGCTCTAAGCTGTGCAATAAAGATCCAGGGTGTGCTGTTGAAATGAAAAAGGAATGTTATGTCTTGGTTATATATATATGGTCTGTTTTGTGCCAGTAGAGACTGTGAGATGGTATGAGCACAGACACACATAGTGCAAGCAGAGACAGACATGGTAGATTACATGTAACATCCTGGTCATGTGTCTAAGATCACACTGTGAGTCAAGCTTGATTTGAAATGAATCTGGGTGAATATTTTGCTTAGTTGATGTGTTTAAAAATATGGGAATACATGTATTCTTGAACTCAGTTAGGCTTTAAGATATGTAGTACTAGAGAATCTTAGGCAGCATGTCTGTCAGGCCTCTTAGTTCCCAAATAGGCTCTAAGCTGTGCAATAAAGATCCAGGGCGTGCTGTTGAAATGAAAAAGGAATGTTATGTCTTGCTTATATATATATGGTCTGTTTTTTGCAAGTAGAGAGAGTGAGATAGTATGAGCACAGACACACATAGTGCAAGCAGAGACAGACATGGTAGATTGCATGTAATATCCTGGTCATGTGTCTAAGATCACACTGGTAGTCAAGCTTGATTTTAAATGAATCTGGGTGAATAATTTGCTTAGTTGATGTGTTTAAAAATATGGGAATAAATGTATTCTTGAGGTCAGTTAGGCTTTAGGCTATGTACTACTAGAGAATCTTAGGCAGCATGTCTGTCAGGCCTCCTAGTTCCCAAATAGGCTCTAAGCTGTGCAATAAAGATCCAGGGTGTGCTGTTGAAATGAAAAAGGAATGTTATGTCTTGGTTATATATATATGGTCTGTTTTGTGCCAGTAGAGACTGTGAGATGGTATGAGCACAGACACACATAGTGCAAGCAGAGACAGACATGGTAGATTACATGTAACATCCTGGTCATGTGTCTAAGATCACACTGTGAGTCAAGCTTGATTTTAAATGAATCTGGGTGAATATTTTGCTTAGTTGATGTGTTTAAAAATATGGGAATACATGTATTCTTGAACTCAGTTAGGCTTTAAGATATGTAGTACTAGAGAATCTTAGGCAGGATGTCTGTCAGGCCTCTTAGTTCCCAAATAGGCTCTAAGCTGTGCAATAAAGATCCAGGGTGTGCTGTTGAAATGAAAAAGGAATGTTATGTCTTGGTTATATATATATGGTCTGTTTTTTGCCAGTAGAGACAATGAGATAGTATGAGCACAGACGCACATAGTGCAAGCAGAGACAGACATGGTAGATGACATGTAACATCCTGGTCAAGTGTCTAAGATCACACTGTGAGTCAAGCTTGATTTGAAATGAATCTGGGTGAATAATTTGCTTAGTTGATATGTTTAAAAATATGGGAATACATGTATTCTTGAAGTCAGTTAGGCTTTAGGATATGTACTACTAGAGAATCTTAGGCAGCATGTCTGTCAGGCCTCTTAATTCCCAAATAGGCTCTAATCTGTGCAATAAAGAACCAGGGTGTGCTGTTGAAATGAAAAAGGAATGTTATGTCTTGGATATATATATATATGTTTTGTTTTTTGCCAGTAGAGACAGTGAGATAGTATGAGCACAGACACACATAGTGCAAGCAGAGACAGACATGGTAGATTACATGTAACATCCTGGTCATGTGTCTAAGATCACACTGTGAGTCAAGATTGATTTTAAATGAATCTGGGTGAATAATTTGCTTAGTTGATGTGTTTAAAAATATGGGAATACATGTATTCTTGTACTCAGTTAGGCTTTAAGATATGTAGTACTAGAGAATCTTAGGCAGCATGTCTGCCAGGCCTCTTAGTTCCCAAATAGGCTCTAAGCTGTGCAATAAAGATCCAGGGTGTGCTGTTGAAATGAAAAAGGAATGTTATGTCTTGGTTATATATATATATGGTCTGCTTTTTGCCAGTAGAGACAGTGAGATAGTATGAGCTCGGACACACATAGTGCAAGCAGAGACAGACATGGTCGATTACATGTAACATCCTGGTCATGTGTCTAAGATCACACTGTGAGTCAAGCTTGATTTTAAATGAATCTGGGTGAATACTTTGCTTAGTTGATGCATTTAAAAATATGGGAATACATGTATTCTTGAACTCAGTTAGGCTTTAGGATATGTACTACTAGAGAATCTTAGGCAGCATGTCTGTCAGGCCTCTTAGTTCCCAAATAGGCTCTAAGCTGGGCAATAAAGATGCAGGGAGTGCTTTTGAAATTAAAAAGGAATGTTATGTCTTGGTTATATATATATGGTCTGTTTTTGCCAGTAGAGACAATGAGATAGTATGAGCACAGACGCACATAGTGCAAGCCGAGACAGACATGGTAGATTACATGTAACATCCTGGTCAAGTGTCTAAGATCACACTGTGAGTCAAGCTTGATTTGAAATGAATCTGGGTGAATAATTTGCTTGGTTGATGTGTTTAAAAATATGGGAATACATGTATTCTTGAAGTCAGTTAGGCTTTAGGATATGTACTACTAGAGAATCTTAGGAAGCATGTCTGTCCCGCCTCTTAGTTCCCAAATAGGCTCTAAGCTGTGCAATACAGATCCAGGGTGTGCTGTTGAAATGAAAAAGGAATGTTATGTCTTGCTTATATATATATAGGGTCTGTTTTTTGCCAGTAGAGACAGTGAGATATAATGAGCACAGACACAGAAAGTGCAAGCAGAGACAGACATGGTAGATTACATGCAAAATCCATCCTGGTCATGTGTCTAAGATCACACTGTGAGTCAAGCTTGATTTTAAATGAATCTTGGTGAATAATTTGCTTAGTTGATGTGTTTAAAAATATGGGAATATATGTATTCTTGAAGTCAGTTAGGCTTTAGGATATGTACTACTAGAGAATCTTAGGCAGCATGTCTGTCAGGCCTCTTAGTTCCCAAATAGGCTCTAAGCTGTGCAATAAAGATCCAGGGTGTGCTGTTGAAATGAAAAAGGAATGTTATGTCTTGGTTATATATATATGGTCTGTTTTTGCCAGTAGAGACAATGAGATAGTATGAGCACAGACGCACATAGTGCAAGCAGAGACAGACATGGTAGATTACATGTAACATCCTGGTCAAGTGTCTAAGATCACACTGTGAGTCAAGCTTGATTTGAAATGAATCTGGGTGAATATTTTGCTTAGTTGATGTGTTTAAAAATATGGGAATACATGTATTCTTGAACTCAGTTAGGCTTTAAGATATGTAGTACTAGAGAATCTTAGGCAGCATGTCTGTCAGGCCTCTTAGTTCCCAAATAGGCTCTAAGCTGTGCAATAAAGATCCAGGGTGTGCTGTTGAAATGAAAAAGGAATGTTATGTCTTGCTTATATATATATGGTCTGTTTTTTGCAAGTAGAGAGAGTGAGATAGTATGAGCACAGACACACATAGTGCAAGCAGAGACAGACATGGTAGATTGCCTGTAATATCCTGGTCATGTGTCTAAGATCACACTGGTAGTCAAGCTTGATTTTAAATGAATCTGGGTGAATAATTTGCTTAGTTGATGTGTTTAAAAATATGGGAATAAATGTATTCTTGAGGTCAGTTAGGCTTTAGGCTATGTACTACTAGAGAATCTTAGGCAGCATGTCTGTCAGGCCTCCTAGTTCCCAAATAGGCTCTAAGCTGTGCAATAAAGATCCAGGGTGTGCTGTTGAAATGAAAAAGGAATGTTATGTCTTGGTTATATATATATGGTCTGTTTTGTGCCAGTAGAGACTGTGAGATGGTATGAGCACAGACACACATAGTGCAAGCAGAGACAGACATGGTAGATTACATGTAACATCCTGGTCATGTGTCTAAGATCACACTGTGAGTCAAGCTTGATTTTAAATGAATCTGGGTGAATATTTTGCTTAGTTGATGTGTTTAAAAATATGGGAATACATGTATTCTTGAACTCAGTTAGGCTTTAAGATATGTAGTACTAGAGAATCTTAGGCAGCATGTCTGTCAGGCCTCTTAGTTCCCAAATAGGCTCTAAGCTGTGCAATAAAGATCCAGGGTGTGCTGTTGAAATGAAAAAGGAATGTTATGTCTTGGTTATATATATATGGTCTGTTTTTTGCCAGTAGAGACAATGAGATAGTATGAGCACAGACGCACATAGTGCAAGCAGAGACAGACATGGTAGATGACATGTAACATCCTGGTCAAGTGTCTAAGATCACACTGTGAGTCAAGCTTGATTTGAAATTAATCTGGGTGAATAATTTGCTTAGTTGATATGTTTAAAAATATGGGAATACATGTATTCTTGAAGTCAGTTAGGCTTTAGGATATGTACTACTAGAGAATCTTAGGCAGCATGTCTGTCAGGCCTCTTAATTCCCAAATAGGCTCTAAGCTGTGCAATAAAGAACCAGGGTGTGCTGTTGAAATGAAAAAGGAATGTTATGTCTTGGATATATATATATGGTTTGTTTTTTGCCAGTAGAGACAGTGAGATAGTATGAGCACAGACACACATAGTGCAAGCAGAGACAGACATGGTAGATTACATGTAACATCCTGGTCATGTGTCTAAGATCACACTGTGAGTCAAGATTGATTTTAAATGAATCTGGGTGAATAATTTGCTTAGTTGATGTGTTTAAAAATATGGGAATACATGTATTCTTGTACTCAGTCAGGCTTTAAGATATGTAGTACTAGAGAATCTTAGGCAGCATGTCTGCCAGGCCTCTTAGTTCCCAAATAGGCTCTAAGCTGTGCAATAAAGATCCAGGGTGTGCTGTTGAAATGAAAAAGGAATGTTATGTCTTGGTTATATATATATATGGTCTGCTTTTTGCCAGTAGAGACAGTGAGATAGTATGAGCTCGGACACACATAGTGCAAGCAGAGACAGACATGGTCGATTACATGTAACATCCTGGTCATGTGTCTAAGATCACACTGTGAGTCAAGCTTGATTTTAAATGAATCTGGGTGAATACTTTGCTTAGTTGATGCATTTAAAAATATGGGAATACATGTATTCTTGAACTCAGTTAGGCTTTAGGATATGTACTACTAGAGAATCTTAGGCAGCATGTCTGTCAGGCCTCTTAGTTCCCAAATAGGCTCTAAGCTGGGCAATAAAGATGCAGGGAGTGCTTTTGAAATTAAAAAGGAATGTTATGTCTTGGTTATATATATATGGTCTGTTTTTGCCAGTAGAGACAATGAGATAGTATGAGCACAGACGCACATAGTGCAAGCAGAGACAGACATGGTAGATTACATGTAACATCCTGGTCAAGTGTCTAAGATCACACTGTGAGTCAAGCTTGATTTGAAATGAATCTGGGTGAATAATTTGCTTGGTTGATGTGTTTAAAAATATGGGAATACATGTATTCTTGAAGTCAGTTAGGCTTTAGGATATGTACTACTAGAGAATCTTAGGAAGCATGTCTGTCCCGCCTCTTAGTTCCCAAATCGGCTCTAAGCTGTGCAATACAGATCCAGGGTGTGCTGTTGAAATGAAAAAGGAATGTTATGTCTTGCTTATATATATATAGGGTCTGTTTTTTGCCAGTAGAGACAGTGAGATATAATGAGCACAGACACAGAAAGTGCAAGCAGAGACAGACATGGTAGATTACATGCAAAATCCATCCTGGTCATGTGTCTAAGATCACACTGTGAGTCAAGCTTGATTTTAAATGAATCTTGGTGAATAATTTGCTTAGTTGATGTGTTTAAAAATATGGGAATATATGTATTCTTGAAGTCAGTTAGGCTTTAGGATATGTACTACTAGAGAATCTTAGGCAGCATGTCTGTCAGGCCTCTTAGTTCCCAAATAGGCTCTAAGCTGTGCAATAAAGATCCAGGGTGTGCTGTTGAAATGAAAAAGGAATGTTATGTCTTGGTTATATATATATGGTCTGTTTTTGCCAGTAGAGACAATGAGATAGTATGAGCACAGACGCACATAGTGCAAGCAGAGACAGACATGGTAGATTACATGTAACATCCTGGTCAAGTGTCTAAGATCACACTGTGAGTCAAGCTTGATTTGAAATGAATCTGGGTGAATAATTTGCTTGGTTGATGTGTTTAAAAATATGGGAATACATGTATTCTTGGAGTCAGTTAGGCTTTAGGATATGTACTACTAGAGAATCTTAGGAAGAATGTCTGTCACGCCTCTTAGTTCCCAAATAGGCTCTAAGCTGTGCAATAAAGATCCAGGGTGTGCTGTTGAAATGAAAAAGGAATGTTATGTCTTGCTTATATATATATAGGGTCTGTTTTTTGCCAGTAGAGACAGTGAGATAGTATGAGCACAGACACAGATAGTGCAAGCAGAGACAGACATGGTAGATTACATGCAAAATCCATCCTGGTCATGTGTCTAAGATCACACTGTGAGTCAAGCTTGATTTTAAATGAATCTCCGTGAATAATTTGCTTAGTTGATGTGTTTGAAAATATGGGAATACATGTATTCTTGAACTCAGTTAGGCTTTAGGATATGTAGTACTAGAGAATCTTAGGCAGCATGTCTGTCAGGCCTCTTAGTTCCCAAATAGGCTCTAAGCTGTGCAATAAAGATCCAGGGTGTGCTGTTGAAATGAAAAAGGAATGTTATGTCTTGCTTGTATATATATGGTCTGTTTTTTGCCAGTAGAGACAGTGAGATAGTATGAGCACAGACGCACATAGTGCAAGCAGAGACAGACATGGTAGATTACATGTAACATCCTGGTCAAGTGTCTAAGATCACACTGTGAGTCAAGCTACTTTGGTGGGTCCGGGCTCTGGGGATCTATTCTCGGGCGCCATCTTGGTTTGGGGCATTTCATCCGGACGCGGCCGCCATTGTGGAGCGGACTCGCGCGCGTTGGGTGACGTGAGAGCCTGCTTAAAGTCGCTCCCCTACGCGCAGCGTGACGCGCAGGTGGACGCCCTCGCTTAGCCTGAGTCGTGCCGGAGTCCTGCCCGTCTGCGCCCGTCAGCGTCCCGGAGGCTTCGGGGCGGCGGGGGACCCCCGGTCTGGCACTACTCTGGCTGCGATGATTCGCTATTCCTCTGCATCATTGAGGGACATGCGGGGCCATTCCAGCTCTTGCCGCTCCGTTTTCCCGGCGCGGTACAGGGGCAAGCGTCGCTGCCCGGGCTGCGGCTGGACGCCTTCCTGGACTTGTGCTACTGTTCCTCGCCCGGCAACTGCTGGCGTGAAGCATCTCTGTCTGCTGCTGAACACGAGGTCGGTTGGTCGCCATGCCCTGCACATCCATGACCTTTTGGTCAGGGATAATCCCCTGTGCTTGCTACTGACGGAAACATGGCTGGGAGAGGCTTCCAATCCGGACGTCTTCTCAGCCATTCTTCCGGAGTATAATATCTTCCGGCAGGACAGAGCTAAGGGCAGGGGAGGGGGAGTGGCGGTTGTGGTGAAAAAGAGCATCTCCTGTTCAGTGCTTCCCTTGAATCCCATTGGGAATGCCGAGTCGCTCGCCTTTACGCTTAGACTGTCCCCGGGTCAGGCCCTGAAGGGGTTGCTGGTCTATAGACCACCAGGTCCTGTGGGTTCCTTTTTGGAGGATCTGCAGATAGCCGTCTCTGAGTTGGCGCTGGCCACACAGCATTATATTGTGGCCGGCGATTTCAATTTCCACCTTGATGTGGCGGACGACCCCGATGCGACCAAATTGCTGGATGTTACATCTCCGCTTGGTCTTATACCGTGCGTGTCGGGCCCAACACATGAGAAGGGGCATACCCTGGATCAGGTGTTTTCGTCTGTTCCACTCTCGGAGGTTGACACCCTGCAGATGCTCTGGACTGACCACTGGTTGGTCAGTTTTTCCGTGTTGGAATGTGCGCGCCCGGACCACAGAGCGCCTATCTTGCTCAGACCGGCCTCGAGAGCGCTGCATAGAGTGACACCCGACATGTTGGAGCAGGCGCTGCTGGATCACCCTTGTCATCTTTCGGGTGATTTGGACAGCGACACGGAGACTCTGCAGCGATGGCTCACTGACAGGCTTGACGAGCTTGCCCCTAAGGCAACCCCCCGGTCCACGGTGGCACGGCAATCTGCTCCGTGGTTTACGGAGGCGCTTCGGGTGGCTCGCAGTCAGTGCAAGGTGGCCGAGAGGGCCTGGCGCCTTCTGTACGATGGGGAGGCCAAACTCGCCTATAAGGCGGCGGTGAAGGCCTACCATCGGGACATCCTTGGTGCTAAGAGGGATTATCTGGCTAGGAGGATAGAGGCATCGGCGAACTCCTGTAAGGAGATCTTTAATATTGTGAGGGAGTTTACGACCCCCAGCTCCCATCCTCCCCCACCGGTTCCGGCGGAGGCTTGGGCGTGTGATCTTGCTGGCTTCTTCACAAATAAGATCAAGGCTATTCAGGCCACCTTCATGGAGGGACCGGATGGAAGCAGCGGTGAGAGGGTGGACTGCAGATCCCCGCCGACATCTGCGGTGACGCTGTCTGATTTCCCCACTGTTTCCAGCGATGTCTCCCGGACGCTGCTGGCCAATCTTAAATCTGGCTCGCCACTTGACCCCTGCCCTGCCAAATTCTTGGCCGGGATGGCGGCAGTGGTGAATCCATTGGTCAACTCCATCCTCAATGCCTCCCTGAGGGAGGGAAGGGTCCCCAGTTCTTGGAAAAGAGCGATGGTGATCCCCCTCCTAAAAAAAACGGGTCTTGACACCGAGGCCTTGGCGAATTACAGGCCATTTTCGCTTCTACCAGCGCTAGCGAAGATAACGGAAAAACATGCCCACGGCGTCCTGTCGAGCTTTCTGGAAGCTAATAATCTGCTCCATCCATCTCAATCAGGTTTCCGTCCTAATTTTAGTACGGAAACGGCTCTGCTGGAGGTCACTGAGATCATCTGGGAGACCCTGGATGTCGGCGGTAGGGCCATGCTGGTCATGTTAGATCTTTCGGCGGCTTTCGACACCGTCCCCCATAAGGCGCTCTTAGCCAGGCTGTATGACATCGGCCTTAGGGGGACGGTGCTCAGGTGGTTTACTTCTTTCCTTGAAGGCCGCCGTCAGACGGTCTGGGTCTCCCAGAGCTCCGCCGAGATGCCGCCATTGGGAGTTGGGGTTCCACAGGGTTCTGTGTTGAGCCCCACGTTATTTAACATCTTTATGTCCCCTCTGGCGGCCTTGGTGGAGGCTTACGGGGCCCAGATCGTCTCCTATGCCGACGACACGCAACTCCTCTTCACATGCGGGAAAGATCAAGAGTTTGATGGAGAGAGAATCCGGGACTGCCTGGCGCTGGTCTTCGACTGGTTCCAGCGGAACAGTCTGAGGGCCAACTTGGGCAAGTCTGAGATTTTATTTTTTGGTTGCGTTGCCGATCCGGCGTGGCAGCACTGGTGGCCAACCGACATGAACCCTCCAGCACAGTCCTCCCTGGTGGCCAAAAATTTGGGCGTTAAGCTAGACAATCAGCTGTCACTACGAACTCATATTCTTGGCCTGGCCGGCACCTGCTACGGAATCCTAAAAATGCTCCGCAAATTTTTGCCTCTGCTGTCGGAGGAGCATAGGAGGATTACTGTGCAGGCTCTTGTCGGATCAAGGCTAGACTATGTCAATGCCCTCTTTCTTGGCCTCCCTGATTATCTGGTCCAGCGCCTTCAGGTGGTGCAGAACTCTGCGGCCCGGGCGATTTTTGGCCTAGGCAGACGAGCTCGAGCTTCCGGGTTGCTTCAGACGCTCCACTGGCTCCCCATCAGGAAGCGGATCCAGTTCAAATCCTTGACCCTGATGCATAAAGCTTTGCATGGATCAGGAGCTGGATATCTGCAGCGGAGACTGACTTTCTACCGTCCAGTCCGTTCCCTCCGTTCGGAATCCCTTTTTAAAGTTGTGGTCCCGCGGGTGAGGAAGGCCCGCGTGGGAGGACGGTCTTTTAGTTGCAGAGCTCCCCAGCTTTGGAATCTGCTTCCACTTCCACTCCGCAGCACTGTCAACTTGCTCCAGTTTAGGAAGGGCTTGAAGACCTGGCTTTTTAACTCTTAGTTTGTTGTACTGCTTACTGCTTCTATTTATTTTCTCTGATGTCTTCTGTTTTTAGCTGTGTTGTGTTATTTTACTCTGATCTTGGTGGAAAGCGTTGGGACACTCTAACCGAGTAGCCGTACGCTATATAAAAGCTTTATAACATAACATAACATAACATTTGAAATGAATCTGGGTGAATAATTTGCTTGGTTGATGTGTTTAAAAAATATGGGAATACATGTATTCTTGAAGTCAGTTAGGCTTTAGGATATGTACTACTAGAGAATCTTAGGCAGCATGTCTGTCAGGCCTCTTAGTTCCCAAATAGGCTCTAAGCTGTGCAATAAAGATCCAGGGTGTGCTGTTGAAATGAAAAAGGAATGTTATGTCTTGCTTGTATATATATGGTCTGTTTTTTGCCAGTAGAGACAGTGAGATAGTATGAGCACAGACACACATATTGCAAGCAGAGACAGACATGGTAGATTACATGTAACATCCTGGTCAAGTGTCTAAGATTACACTGTGTGTCAAGCTTGATTTTAGATGAATCTGGGTGAATAATTTGCTTAGTTGATGTGTTTAAAAATATGGGAATACATGTATTCTTTAAGTCAGTTAGGCTTTAGGATATGTACTACTAGAGAATCTTAGACAGCATGTCTGTCAGGCCTCTTAGTTCCCACATAGGCTCTAAGCTGTGCAATAAAGATCAAGGGTGTGCTGTTGAAATGAAAAAGGAATGTTATGCCTTGCTTACATATATATGGTCTGTTTTATTCCAGTAGAGACAGTGAGATAGTATGAGCACAGACACACATAGTGCAAGCAGAGACAGACATGGTAGAATACATGTAACATCCTGGTCAAGTGTTAAGTGAAGTATGTTAAACATAGTTTGTTTCTAGACAGGCTACAAAGACAGTTAACAGAAAGGTAGGAGAGAGCACATGGCAAACAAAATGGCTGCTAAAAATACAAAATGGCTTACAGCTCATGCCAACAAATCTGTTTAATACTGAACACATGGGCTGTGTTCTCTGTCTTAAAGAAGTGATTGTGGTAAATGTGGTTTATTAAAATGAGCGGTTTTAAAGTTTTTGACCAGGATCACAGTGAGTGTTTCTCTGAATGAAGGAATTGTATTTGCACGTTTTTCTGTAATCTTCCTTGTTTGTCTTTTTAGTAGCAGATTGTATTTATTTTAATGAATTGCAAGGCATACTGTCATGGGTGTAAGATCACACTATGAGTCAAGCTTGTTTTTATATGAATCTACTTGAATAATTTGTGTTTAAAAATCTGTAAATGATGTATTATTTAACTGAGTAAGGTTTTAGAACATGTAGTATAAGTTATTTCTATGTAGCATGTAACATGGTAATCATATTAGTGCTTTTTTTTTTTTTTTTTAGTGATTGGTGCTCAAATCAAAGATTCTGGAGTGTGATTGAGAGTGTTTTGATTCTTCAAAATCATTTATAAAGGTGAGTTGCTAATTTGTAAAGGGGATCTATTTTTGTGCAGTTTAAAATAATAAGAAACCTTTTTCTCACTGTTTCCAGCATTTCTTCTCTGTTGTACCATTTTATCTTCTGTGTGTACCATGTCTGTGTCTGCTTGCACTATTTATGTATGTGCTCATACCATTTCACCATCTCTCTGCACCATCTTTTTTGTGACTGCTCCATGTGTTCCCCTGCTTGCACCCCTGCATCATCTATCCTCTGTCTGTAACAGTTTAGTCTCTGCCTGCGTTATTTCGTTTTTTATGTGCATCATCTCTCTACCTCTGCCTGTACCATCTGTCTGCACCCTTTCATGTGCATTTGCAGAGGCCTATTATGATATGGCTGCTGGTGTGTGTTACACAGTGCTACCATGATAATTTTTTTCTCTTTCTGTCTGTAGTTTCGCACCCTCTGCTTGTATTATTTTCTCTCTGTCTTCTCTATCTCTAGCCTCTGCATGTAATATTTCAATGTCTGTTTCCAGCATTTCTTCTCTGTTGTACCATTTTATCCTCTGTGTGTACCATGTCTGTGTCTGCTTGCATTATATGTGTCTGTGCTCATACCATCTCACCGTCTCTCTGCACCATCTTTTTGTGACTGCTCCATCTGTTCCTCTGCTTGCAGCCCTGCACCATCTATCCTCTGTCTGTAACAGTTTAGTCTCTGCCTGCGTTATTTCATTTTGTTATCTGCAACATTTCTCTATCTGTGCCTGTACCATCTGTCTGCACCCTTTCATATGCATTTGCACAGGTCTATTATGATATGGTTGCTGCTGTGTATTAGACAGTGCTATCATGTTAAAACGTTTCCCTCTATGTCTGTAGTCTCACATCCACTGCTTGTACCATTTTCTCTCTATTTCTACTATCTGTCCCTCTGTGGGCTAAATCACGTAAACCATGGACTGTGTCATGATTTAGGAGAGATAGTTGTAGAAAGTTCAATGCAGTATATATCTCAGGCCTCTTAATTTTCAAATTGTGTTCATGCTGTGCAATTTAGATGCCGGGTGTGCTGTTGAAATGCAAAAGCAACTGTCTCTGTAGCAAGTAGTAATCATTTCAGCGAATTTTCATTTGTACATTCTGAGTCCCACCTTCACTCTCTACACAGCGTGAACATCAGTTTATTGTGTTAAACCCAGAAATTCCATCCCTCGAAACAAATTATAAACTCTTTCAACAGTTCTACAGTCCTGAAAACCCTGAAACAACACTCACAGTAAGACCCCCTTTTGCTGTAGTAATTATTTTACTAAATTGCAAGGGGTAGTTTTATGTGTCTAAGATCACAGCGTGAGTCTGTTTTTATTTAAGAGGAAGGTGGCAGATTAATTTGCGTAGTTAGTGTGTTTAAAAGTATGGGAATATATGTACTTATAAAATTGAAAAGGGTAGTTTTTTATTATCTGTTAGTGAAAATGATATAATTAAGTGTTTATATTTTTTGCAAGGACCAGCAACATTATCATACTGGTGCAATGGAAGAGCATCAAGAGAACGTTGCTTTGAAGTTTGAGATCTCATGCGAATTAATAGAGAATGTCAAAGATGGACCTTTTCCAGAGGAAATTGATACTGAAAATGAAGATTTCTTTGATGAGAGTTTGGACAGTGTTTTGTGGAAGCAGTAGAAGATTTTGAATTTGAACATGTAAATGTTGTATTTGATGAAAATGAAATACCGGACGAAGTCATGTTGGAAGTTTTATTGCAATATGAAATGTTTGATGAATAAGTTTATAATTTATAATGAAAAATTATTTGAGTGAGTCTTTTTGTAGTATTGTAATAATTTGGATCGTTGACGTGTTTAATAAAAATGAGAATAGATATTCTGATGAAGTGTGTTAGGGTTTAGGGTTAGAAATATTAATCCCACTATGACCCCCTACACTGCCTGAAAACCACTGTACTGTTCTTTACTTCGAAATATTATTCTCAGCAAATAATTCTATAATGTTGAAACAGCAATGCACTGCCATAAAGTCAGAAACAGCACTCACTACATGATTTCCTACTCTGTTCAGAGACTGTTGCTATGCCTTAATTTTACTTATAAAGTTAACCAGTGTTTACATTATTTAGTGGTTATAATTTCTATGTACTATGTTAGTAGTGGTCTATAACATTTTTAATCTTTCTTCACAACAGATTGTAATTTTCTACAGAAAGAAAAATTAACATGCCGAACAAGAATGAAAAAAGAAAAAAATATAAACAGACTTACTTTTCCAAGAAAAAACAATTAGAAGATTTATGTAATCAACAAAGTACGGACAAAAAGAAGAGTGCTCCTGGTAAGACAACCAAGGATTTCATAAAGAAATTAACTCAAAGAAAAAAGAGTTTGAATAATATGGAAAATGAAAAACACTTGTCAGTATCTACAAGGAGAAATCAGAGAAAAAAGAAAAATGTTTCCCAACTATGTGCTGATCACATTGTCTATAATAATAGATGTACTAATCAGTTTGCACAAATCAGGAAGCGCATATTTTATAACAGAGTTGTTTCGAATTTATTAAAAAATTTAAAGATTTCTATAAGGAAAGTAGCTTTTTATAAGAAAAAAATATATATTGAGAATATTATTGAACGCGCATTTGATACAAAAAAGAAGTTGTTTGTTTTAGTAATTAATAGAATAAATACACTCAATAAGGCAATCAATGTCTTAAAAGCTAAGAGTAAATGGAAAAGAGAAATAAATAGAAGTAATTTTTGTAATGTTTTTTCTGGAGAATGGAAGCATAGTTCAAGTTGTGAGCCATTTTTTAATGAAGAGAGTTACTTTCAGAGTAATGTTTTGTTGCATGCAGTTGACACCAGTGGTCGAGCATATGAGGTGAAGGACGGTTGTCCTATTGAAAAAGAGAAAATTGTGCCTAGAAATGCAGAAGAGGTGATAGCTGATGAAGTTTTAGGGAGACGTCCTAAGGCTCCAGTGTACACTTGGAATTGTAGTAGTATTTGTAGTGTCCGACAGGATTCAATTGATTTTTTTCGCAATTTCTTACGTAAGTATGCTAAGAAAAGTCTTAAACAAAAGGTTAAAATGTTGCAAGAATTAGACCCTTGCAGAGTGAGAGAAAAAACAGGTCTGCAAGGGCATTCTCTGGCTTGTCTTTCTAAAAAAGTATGCCAGGGTGTTTTTCACCATTTCAGGATGTTAGCAGTGCATCATACCGAAGTGAGGAAATTAGTGAGAAGGTTGTATTATGCAAAAAGTCCAGCACTGGAGCTCAAACAGTTAAATAGTGCTCTTTTGCATGGATCTGAATTAAATGTTAAGAACATCTGTTAAGAAATTGAGGTTAGTTACTTTGGTCCAGAAGAAGACAGTGCAGAAACTGATACAGTAATAGAAAATGTACAGAATTTTAATACAGAAAATTTTGAACAAGAAATAACAAAGTTTAAGGTCATTTCAGGTGAAAAGACGAACTTTTCTTGTGTGTGTTGTCGACGCACTCATTACAAAAATCAACCGAGGTTAGTTGATTTATATTTAAAAAGTGAAGAGGAAAATAATAGTGAGTGGAAAGATTTAGCAAATTATTTGTTGGTAGAAAATTGTTTTGATTTGGGTTCTGATCAACGTATTTGTAAATATTGTTATAATAAACTAAATGAAAATAGAATGCCTGCTAGAGCTGTACATAATAATTTTGAGTTGGTAAATATTCCATCTGAACTGATGGATTTGAATACCTATGAGACTATTCTGATTCAATGTGTGCATCCATTTCAGGCTATTGTTCGTATGGAGCCTAAGACAGGGAAATTGTTTCCTTCAGATTTACAGAGAGAATTAAAGGGAAGAGTTGTATATTTGCATCTTGATTTAAAGAAAAACATTGAGACAATTGGTGTTGAAAATGTGGAAGAGGAACCTCTAGTTATTCTAGTTAATGGCGTGCCTACAAAGAGTAAGAAAATCTGGCAAGTTTTAGTGGATGTTAGCAAAGTCAAAAAGGCAACGTTGTATTTGGTAAAAAACAATCAATACTATAAAAATGTATATATAGGAGAAGAGGAAACAATTGTAGAAGAGGATAATGATTTGTCAGCTGGACAAATTGAAAAAGTGGATGTGTCCAGAAGTGAAGAAATGTATGAACATTATAGTGTTCATCCACTGCATTCCAAAGAAGCAATGGGGAATGCTATTAAAATATTTCAGATGAAAAAAGCAAAAGGAAGTCCCATTAGTTTATGGGAAGAAAGCTTGGAAGCTCGTTGTTTTCCTCAGTTATTTCCAACAGGTGAAGGTGCACGACATGATGACCGACCTATGCAGATTCCTGCATCTGAATACCAGACATCATGATTATATGCAGAAGATCCGAGGTTCCGTCAATGTATTCCATATTTGTTTCATCTTCTGTTTGAGAGTGACTTGTCTGGACTTTCTTATGCAGTGAACCATATACTAAAAAGTGGAGTACATCTGCAAAATGTTTCGGCAAAGGACTTTATGGATAAAGTCCAACAGAAAGACAGTGTTTTGGAATCTCAGCTAATTAATCTCATGGCATGTCAGCGTGGTACTAATGAGTATTGGTACCGTCGTCATGGGGATTTGAAATGTATGCTAAGAAACTTAGGAGCTCCTACATGGTTTCTTGCTCTAAGCTGTGCTGAGTATGCTTGGGAAGATTTACTTGAATTTCTTCGAGAGGCAAATGCAAACATAGAAAATATAGAGTACAAGACACCTGGAGAACTGTGCTCTTTGGATCCAGTTAATGTATGCAGGTATTTTAATCATAGATTTGAAGCTATGATGTCTTTTATTACAAACAACAACAAAAAACTCCTCTTGGCGAGGTTCTGGATTTCTTCTGGAGAAAAGAGTATCAAGTGAGAGGTGCTACTCATATTCATATGCTATTATCTATCAAATATTCTCCCAAATTTGGAAGAGACTCAGATGACACTGTAATGTCTTTCATTGAAGAATATGCAACATGTGATATACCCAAAAGTACAAGAGATAAGGACTTAAGAGGAAAAGTCTTAGGATTTCAAAGCCATCGTTGTGGCAAATACTGTCAGCTAAAGTTCAAATCAAAGGATAAATTCTATACCAAATGTCGTTTTGGATTTCCACGACCAGTAACTTCAAAAGGAAGAGTGAACAATTTTATGTCATCTTTGCGACATACTGTTACAAGAAGATCACCAAAAAATACCTACAATTTAAGAAGAACGGAAGAATCAAAATATATAAATGACTATAACCCAGTCATTTTGTCCATGTGGAATGCTAACATGGATATTCAATTTGTTGCAGACAACTCTATTGCTGTGGCTCGATATGTAACGTCTTACATCACCAAATCTGAAAAGACGGAACTAAAGGAAATGTGGGAAGAAATTTCTCATGAAAAGAGCCTAAGTAAGAAATTGTATGGCTAGAGTTTGAAGATGTTGTCTCATCGAGAAATTGGAGCATATGAATGTTCTGATCGATTATCATCTGCAAGTCTATATGCAAAATCTAGAACAATCATTTGGGTGAGTTTAGGTCTTACAAGAACACGAAACCGAGTTTTGAAACCTGTTCAAGAAATTGAATATTTACCAGAGAAAGAAGCAAACAGTACAGACATTCTGAAGACAAACATGTTGGATACATACTTTCCAAACAGAAGTAATCAGCTTGAAAACGTTTGTCTGTATGAAGTACTACAAAGCTACACTTTTAAAAGGAATATTACAGAAGATATCGATAAAGGTGTATATGCTGTGATTGGATGTGAAGGATGTCTGGTGAAACAAAGAAAAGGACATTTGATTAATCACCGAAAACTGAGTTGCGAAACTCCTGACAAAAGGGAATTTTACTATTTAGCTCTTTTGCAACTCTTTAAGCCATGGCGTACAGAAGAGGAACTACTTGGAGACTTTGACAGTTATGAAGATTCATTCAACGCATCTAAAAATAGTATAGAATGTCCTGTTTTTAGTAATTATCTGCACATGACGAAATACAGCAAGAAGCAACAATTGCAGCGAAGATTGCTAGAGACAGTTATCAAGGCAGTCAAAGTTCTGCTTCGTTGAGTCAAGATCCACTAGGACAACCAATTATCCAAAATGAAGCAGCCACTGCCATGGATGAGGTGGAAAGAGCAATGGAACAAGCTCAAGAGGATGTAATAAACTTAGAAGAATTGGAAAAACAACTAAATCTTGAGCAAAAACAAATATTTGATGAAGTTACAGACCAGATTGAGCATGGTTTACGTCGTGAGAAGAATGCTCATGTATGTCATTTCAACCTGTCCGACTATACATGAGTGGAGAAGCCGGAACTGGTAAAAATTTTCTAATTAAAGGAATTGCAACATATCTACAGCAAAGAACTGAGTCGTCACTCTCCTGTGTTGTCACTGCTCCAACTGGGTTGGTAGCACACAACATTAAAGGGATTACTTTACATCGTTTATTGATGTTGCCAGTAGAACATGAAAATAAATTAGAATACCACAAGCTATCTGGAGAAGCTTGTTGTGAAGTTTCTAGAGTCCAAAATGAAACTTCTCATTATTGATGAGGTAAGAATGGTATCAAATTTAATGCTTGCCTTTGTGCATTTATGAATGCAACAAATCCTTAAAACAGAGTATGATGTGTTATTTGGAGGCAAACACGTCATCGTTTTTGGAGATCCACTGCAGCTAACTCCTGTGAAAGGACAGCCAGTATTTAAAACAGTTACACATGAAGACACCCGAAAGTGCCTGGGAAGTATTGGAAATGTTAATATATGGTCGCAGTTCAAATATACAGAACTCTTTCAAAATATGCGACAGGCAAAGGATGCTGATTATGGAAATATTCTTCAAGATATAAGAATTGGAAAACTAAGTGAACATGCCAAAGAAACTTTACAGGCACGATTACTTTCAAATTTGTTTCCAAATGAAAATGTTGTGGCAGAGAATATATATAGTAAAGTAGCAGAAGATAAGTCAGTTATATGATTGATGCCAACTCTACAAGAATGTTCAATCTTCAATGAAAAAATGTTAAAGTTAGAAAATCAAGGAATTAAGAAACTGGAAGCTAAAGATAGAATAGAGCATGAAGGAAGTACTATTATTTTGTCAGAAAGGTTGAAGTTAAAATTGGATTCTTTAGAGAAATCAATATCTAAAACTGCTGGTTTAGAAAAGAATCTGTATGTATGTTTAAATTGTCAGATTATTTCACGAAGAAATTTACATGTGAAAAGAGGTTTGGTGAATGGAGCAATGGGTAATGTTGTTGGTTTTGTGAAACAGTTTCCTGTTTGTTTGGCCTATGCGGTGACTATTCATAAATCTCAAAGTTTAAGTGTAGATAGTGCTTTGGTAAATATTGGAAGTACTGTGTTCAAAGAGGGTATGGCCTATGTTGCTTTATCTCGAGTTAGAACTTTATCTGGATTGTATCTGATTGATTTTGATGAGACAAAGATTAGTGCAGATCTAAATTGTGTGAAGGAGTATAACAGGTTAAGAAGAGAATATGCTCCAAGTTTACCTCAATATCCTTTAATTGAAAAGCTTGTGGTAGGTCGAAAAAGAAGATATGAGAAAAAATGTAGTGAAGTGGTAGAGAAAGAAAAAAAGTAGATGACCCTGTGATTGGAAGCAAAAAGAAAAAGGATACTACTGAAGAGGTTGTTGAATTTCAGTTTGAAAACAGTTCTGGTGTCAACTGGTATGCAAATGTAGTGGTTATTTTTTTCTTGAAACTTTACAGCAACAGATTATTGAAAATCGGGTCCAAACATTTGTTGTTTATTGAATTCTGTGTTTGAGAAATGTAGCAGTGATAACACTAAAATAGAAAATGTTTCTGATATTCGAAACGTTTTAGACATATGTGCTGGACTAAATCAATTTTCTCAGAATATTCAGCAAGATTGTCAGGAATTTCTAATGTATATGCTTGCTGTTTTACAAGATGAAGGTGTAGATATTGATAATCTTTTTGGCCTTTCTTATAAATGGCAACATGAGTGCGACAATTGTTTGTTTTCAAGTAGTACTGACATACACACTGAAAGATTTATATATTTAACATTACCAGACTGTAAAGCAGTGTCTTTCAATAATCTAGTTAGAGAAGCAAATCAAAACATGGTCTGTTCTCAATGTAACTCAGAAATGTTATCAACATTATTTATCCGAAGATATGGACAGTATGTAATTTTAATGCTCCAATGATGCAGACCTGATGGAACAAAATTGACAACTTCAATTAAAAATGTTGTGGCTTCTCAACTATCAATTTCTGGAAGAACTTTTGTAACTGTAGCAATTATCTTCCATGATGGTCCTTCTACAACATTAGGACATTACACAGCTTATTTAAAATGTCCAAAATGCTGGACACACTGTAATGATACTCAATTGACTTTTAAAAAACATTTGCCTTTTGACTTACCAAATTCTTACCTAGTGTATTTGCAACCCAAATTTTAGGAAAATTAATTGGCGTAGGAAGATTACTGCTGTTAAGAAAGGATACTCTGTTGTTCAGAATTAGTTTGTGAGTGAGGGTGACCAAATTATAAAAAAAACTTGTATTTGAGATAATGATAGCATCAGGTAGAGGTTTTACTAATGTTAGATGGTAGAGAACACGTTGGAACTTTTGATTCTAAAGGTCGGGAAAAGAAAGGTTAAGAGTACAATTAAGTAATTTGCAAACTAAGGCCTTTACACATACTATTTGGCCGTGAGGAGAAGTATCTCAGAACAAAATGAGTACTTCGTGAAAATGTTGTTATAACATGCATGTATGGAAGTTTATTTAGAGGGTATAAAAATAAGTGATATTGCTTTATTACTTTGTGATTGTTGGAGATGTAGCATACTTAAACAAGAAATTGCGAATTAGAGAAAAACATTTAAGATATGTTTTTTTCAAATATTTACATTATGTATTCAAATGTTGTATGGGTTTTATCTTTTTGATTGTGGGTTTTTTTTGCCCGCTGTCATATGATGAGTAGTATTGCACTCACTGTTTTAAGTCAAATTCAATACATTCTAAGAACAGCAAAATAAAATAATTATAATATTGTACAAATTATTTTGTATTTTGTATTGCGAAATATACATTATAACTGAATTGTTTCTTCTCTTCCACAGATATTATATTTATAAGGTAAGTACGACAAACAAAAAAAACTTTTTTAAGAATCTCTTACTTATCTTTCTCTCTTTCCTCACCCTTCTATCACTTCTGTCACTGGCACTGCCTTTCACTCAATCTAAGTCATATTCTCCCATTTCATATTTTCTTCTCTGTTCATCATTGTCATTCCCTTTCTCCTGCTCCTATTTCCTAAGTTTCACTTATTTTCTTTCGCTCACTCCATCTGTCAATCCCTTTCCCTTATTCCCCTTTCTTCAATGTCTTTTGCTAATTTTCATACCGTGAGTCTCTCACTTTTTTCACTCCATTTCTCTCTTCCTCTCTTTAATTTTCTCACTCAGTCTAACTACTTCATTTCCTTTCAGTCACACACTCTACCTCTCTTTGTCTTTCACTTACTCTCTTTCTATCTCTCTCTCTGTGATCCTTCCTCTCTTTTCCTTTATATTTTTTCACTCATACTTTCTTTTGTATTATGAAATATATATTATAACTCAATTTTTTTCTTTTCTTCCATAGATAGTATATTTTTTAAAGAAAATATATTATAAAGTTGCCATTATTATATATATAAGGTAAGTTTCACAAACAAAAAATATTTTTTCATCAGTCTTTTACTTGTCTTTCTGTCATTCACATTCTTTAACATCACTTTTTCTAACCTTCTTTTACTGATCTTACTCACCTTTTCTTATTTTCATTACTGCCCTTCATTCACCTCTACCCTCCAAAAGTACTCTTCCTTCACCATTGTCTGTTTCTTACTTATGTTTCCTTTTTCCTTAATCACTTCCTTGTGCTGCTGTATCGCTCAATCTCTTCTCACTCCCCCAACTTTCTTTCTATTACATCATCCCTCAGTGACCTTCAGTCACTCCACTTCTTTCATTCCTTCACTCCATTTTGTTCACTACCCTTCCTTAATTCCCTTTCTCACTATCTTTTGCTTCATCCATCTCTAAATCTCTTCCACAATTTTAGTCATTATAACTCAATTTTTCTCTCACTCACTCCCCACTTCTCATTTTCACTTACCTCCCTTTTATAATCCTCATACCCCTTCTCTCACCATCACTCCACTTCTCTTAACCTTCACTCCCCTTACCCTAATCTATTTCCCTCTCTCCGTCCCTTACACTCCTTCCCTGTCTCTGCCCCGCTCCCCTTCTCTCACTCACCCTCCCTCACTCTCTTTCCCTTAGTGCCCTTCCCTTACTTTTTCACTCCTCTTAACTCACTCCCCTACCCTTAGTCCCTTTCTTTTAGTCACTGTTTGTCTCACCTTTCCTCACTTATCATACTCTCCTTTCCTCACTCACCATACTCTCCTTTCCACACTCATTCCCCCAGTCCCTTGCTCTCCTTCACTCAGTCATTTTAGTCATTCTTTTATACACTACACATTCTCTCCCTCTCTCTCTCTCCCTCACCCTACCTTTCTTTCACTTTCTGTTTCCTTCACTCCTACTTTCTTTTGTATTGTGAAATATATATATTATAACTCCATTTGTTCTTGTCTTCCACAGATACAATATAATTTGTCATTATTTATAAGGTAAGTATGACAAAAAAAATATCTTTACATCACTCTATTATTTCTTTTTCTCTTATTTCCTTTCTTCACTCTCTCTCTCTTACTCACCTTCTTTTTGTTTATGTTAGTCCTCTTCCATCATTCTCTTTACTCCTCTATATTCACCTTTACATTCCTTCTCTCACCATCAGTACTCTTCCTTCACCCTGAAGTACCTTATCCAACTCCCTCTTTCGCCTCTCTGTCCCTCACTTCTCTTTCCTATCTTCCTCCATCACTACCCTTGTCTTGCTGTATTGATCAGTCTCTTCTCACTCTCCCGTTACTCATCATCCCTCACTCTCTTTCAGTCTTTGCACTTCTTTCACTCTCTTTCCCTCACTTCATCCGTCAGTCCCTTTCCCTTACTCTTCTTTCCTCATTTGCTTTTGCTAAATCCCTTTCCTTTAGTCTCTCACTTCTTTCACTTCATTTCTCTCTTTCTCTCTCCCTTTGTCTCACTCAGTCTAATCACTTCATTTCCTGTAAGTCACTTGGTCTCTCTCTCTTTCTTTCTCACTTTCTCTCTCTCTTTCTCTCTCACTCACCCTTCCTCACTTTCCGTTTCTGTTTCCTTGACTTCTACTTTTTTTTCTATTACAAAATATATATTATATCTAAATTTTTTCTTTTCTTCCACAGATAGTATATTTTAAAAAAATATATACTATAAAGTTGTCATTATTTTTAAGGTAAGTTTGACAAACAAAAAATACCTTTTCATCACTCACTTACTTTTCTTTGTGACTTTCCCATTCTTTAATCTCTCTCTTACTAACCTTCCTTCACTCATGTTACTCTCCTTTTCTTATTGTCATTACTGCCCTTCATTCACCTCTACACTCCTTTTCTCTCCAAAAGTACTCTTCCTTCACCATGACTGACCTTGTCTAACTACCTCTTTCCACTGCCTGTCTCTCACTTCTGTTTTCTATCTTCCTCAATTACTACCTTGTATTGGTGTATCGCTCAATCTGTTCTCACTCCCACCTTACCAGTTCCAGTTCATACGTCTTTATTTCGAGATATTCCATCATAAAAGACATCATAAAAATATTCATAAAAACACTCATCAATATTAATATACACAATTGCCCTAGATAAAACGTTAAAACTAGATTGGTAAGACCTAGTGTACAAAGGTTGTTTTCAGCACACAAATAATCACTACATAGGGTGTTGAACAAAACGTGCAAACTCATAAAACATAAAACATAAATAAATTTACAATTAAAGACGTACTAACTATATTGGAACTAAAAACTATCAGTTAATCAACTCACATTTGGGTACCTAGCTCTAATGATCCATGCCCACCCCAAGAATTTTGCTACTGCTATGGTCACAATCTCGGATGTGTTAGCTCTTAAAAGCCATAGCGCCTCCGCACCCACCCGTGTTCTCATCTTAATACAAATTGGTTTTAACCATTTTCTCCGGGGGGCTAGGTAAGCGGGGCAGACAAAGAAAATCTGACCTATTGATTCCTTTTGATCCCTACACCAGGGGCAGTACTCTGAAAACTGTCCACGCCATTTGTTTGTAAAGGTCCTCACAGGTAGCGTCCCAAGTCTAAGCTGGTGGTAAAGCTTTCTATCGTTGCTCCTAATAATGACATCCCAATAATCCTCCAGTAGGGGGTCAAGCTTATGGACCAAAAACCTGCCGGTCAATGAAGTAGACTCTGTCTGGACAACAAATTGGTGTCTTATGGAGGCACAGTAAAGTGCTTTAAATTCTTTTTTCGATGGGAAAGCATTATTTCCGGGGGCCGCCCACAACAGACTAAGACCCATATTTCCCAACATAGACTTCACATCTCTGAACCAGGGAAGATTACCTGATCCCACAATTGATCTTAGATCTGAAATTTCATTTGCAAAGAGGGCCAATTCCGGAGTTGTCCATATTCTCCTCCACAGTGCTACCATCCTATACCGCGCTCGACATCAATAGAGCGACAACCCATATCGAGCAATAAGGGTTTCATGGGGGTAGATTGTGGAAGACCAGCCAGATTACGTAGGAATTTATTTTGGATTCTGACCAATAGGGACAAGTCCGAAAAGCCCCATAAGTCCGCACCATACAGGATTGCAGAACTTATTTTTGCATCATATATTTTTAACGCTGGCATTATCCTTTTGGTTAGTGAGGTTCTTTGTTCCTTAATTAAGCACCCTGTTAATCGTGCAAATTTTAAACAGAGTGCGTCAAGTTGTGGTTTCCATCTTAACCTATATTCTAAAACTACCCCAAGATAGGTAATTACTTCCACCTGCTCTAGTTCAATACCATTCATGCTAACATGGCTCTTCATCGGCCTATTTTTAGTTAGTACCATGAATTTGGTTTTGCTCACATTCACCTGTAAGTCATTAAGTTTACAGAAAACCTCAAACTTATTTATCGCTGTTTGGAGCCCCTTTTGTGTTTTGGAGAGGATAAGGGTGTCATCTGCAAAGATAAGGAGTGGAAACTTTGTGCCTCCCAAGACAGGGGCATCAGTTGGTGTGTCTGCAAAGTACTGCTCGACTTGGTTAATAAATGACAAGAACAAAGTCGGTGCGAGTACACACCCCTGTCGGACACCACGGGTGACAGGAAATCGCTCAGTCGCCTGCCCCTGTCTGCCCCATCTAACCCTTGCAAAGTTTGCCTCGTGTAATCTTATTTCTAAGTCCAAAAGTTCACGAGGCATTCCCATATTTCCTAAGGCAGCCCATATTTTGTCTCTTGGGACGAGGTCGAAGGCGGACTTGAGGTCCACAAACGCTGCATAGATGGTTCCTCCACCCAAGAGCACCACCTTCCAGTATATCAGAATGAATCTGAACACCTGGTCAATTGTGCTGACGCAAGATCTAAAACCAGCTTGCATAGGGGATAGAATATTCTCGTTATCAATCCAAACCTGTATTTTGGCCAATACCATCCTAGCAATAACTTTCTGGATTGCGTCTATTAAGCTTATGGGGCGATAATTCCCCGGGGTCGAACGCTCCCCCTTTTTAAAAATGGGTAATATTTCGGCCTCTTGCCAAGAATCCGGGATCCGAGCCCCATTTGCGATGGCATTAGCAAGTGTCGTAATATAGGGCACCCAGTTCGGCTGGTCATATTTAAATAAATCAGCCGGGATATAGTCCATGCCTGGAGCTTTACCAGCTTGAACCAAACCCAGCGCAATCTCTGCATCTTTATTCGCAAACACTAGAGGCGAACATGACATTGGGAGCATAGGTGCAGGAGTGACCAAACCACACGTGAGTTCTGACTCGGGACCCCTAAATTGGGATGCGAAATAATCAACCCAATCCTCAGCAGGTACGTGGTTCGCCGGGGTTTGCGAGTCCAGGTTCTCACCCCATTTTACAACTTGCCAGAACTTAATCTGATTTGAGGACCTGCTTGCTTCGTATAAATCCTGCCATTGACTGTCATCCCATGCTCTTTTAGCCTCCCTTTGGGCCTTCTTATACACTAACCTTGCCATTCTAATATCTACAACCACTCTAGATTTTATGGCTTTGATCAGGGAGCTATGAGCCTGTCGGCATGATTTATTATACCATTTATTCCCAGATGTAGATGCCGAGGCTATCCCAGGTTTAAGGATTTTGGTAAAGAGAGCTTTCAGATTACCAAAAAGCTGTTCATGGAGCGCAATTAAATGCTCAGAAAACCCTGGGGGGTTAACCAGAGCCTGAATGGCACACCGGGTGGATGAAACTTCGTGAGAGATCCTATCTAAAATGGCAGGATCTTCTATTACCCTACTCCATCGAACCCTACGTCTGTCGTTGGTTAGGATGGCATCTGCTGTGGCACACTTGGTGGCACTACTGCACCCAGTGCTATCCTCAAGTTTTAGACTTAAAACCAACGGGTTGTGGTCACTCTCAGGACGATCAGAAATTAACATGTCATCAAGTAGTGACCAATACTCAATTTTAATTAAAATATAATCAATTCGACTTGTGCTGGTACCATTGTCAAAAGTTACCCGGCCTATTTTATCGGAGTGTGAACGGCCATTAACCGCTCTCAGTCCCCACTCAAGACACAATCTCAACCAATGAAGCGCTGCCTCAGTACCCTTCTTGATTGGGTTTAAAACAAGATGTGGGACATTCCATAACGCATCTTCTTCAGCATAAATGTCCTCTCCCTCACATAAAAGGGGTTCTAAAGGTACAGTTTAAATCCCCGGCCACAATTAAAAACTTGTCCCTCCCAATTGAGTTGAGGACCCAGTCTAACTCTCCAATAATTGTCGGACACCGCCCTCCAGGTAGGCCACGTGCATAAATGTTAACAATAAAAATTTCCTTGTGATTTTTCTTACTAAGCTTAATCCCAAGAATATCAAGATTATGCACTAACATTTCTGTAGGCCTAAAACTGAGGGACTGCCTCACCCAAATGGTTAGGCCACCGGATGCTCTGCCTTTTTTGCCCCGGATGGCAGGTTTAAAAAAGTTGAGATACCCCAAACGAAAAATGGGGTCAAGAGCCCAGCTTTCTTGAAAAATTAAAATATCATGGTCATCTACAAAATCTGCCCACTCTTCTAAGTCTAGTTTCCCCTTTAGCCCTGCAACATTCCACAAGACTATTTTGAGTAATGAATCCTGTATGGTCAGTTGGCTTGGTTCAGGGGCCCCTAAATAAGAGACTGCTGTCCTCCCATTTTCTATTGGTAGTTCTCTGGCTGGCAATTAACCAGTCAGAGTATCCAGGGAAGACCATTCCACACCATAACCATCATCCAGGCCCACCTTGACCACCTCCTTAGGCCTGCATTGTACAGGATCACTACAAACAGCCGCACCAACCTCAGATATACATGTTCCCCCAGGAACCCTTCCGGAACTCTTGGGCTGGTTGTTACCACCAGGCATGATCAGAAGTCAATCAACTCCCTCTAGGCCTGAGAGGGGCTCAAACCGGTTAAACAAGGGTGGAAATTGTGGAAAGTGTGTTACCCGATCGAAGTGGAATCCTCCAATAGGACTTCTCCTTCGGAACTTAGGTGGGTGATGAAGAGGACCACAGTTTCTTTGGGGATAGAAATAGTGAAGGCCTAATGATTGTACTTCGCCCACTCTTCCAAACATTGGTTCTCTACGAACAAAGTCTACCACCCAAGGGTCCCTAAAATTAATTATAACACAATCTCCCTCTAAGTCCTTGGGGCAATGTCCTACCCAGCTTACTCTTCTGACGTTTAAAATCGCTGTTTTAGACGAAGGAGGGAGACTTCTATTCTTATTAAGCCAGAAGATGACTTTGTTTTTCAACTCCCTATATGATTCCATTTTATCCTCCCCAATAATATTAATAATAATAAAAACATTTTTAAAGCGCCTGGCTGCACAGAAAACAGTGTGTCCCCGCGCTAAATACTGCTAATTCGCCAGAGGCGAGAGCAAAAGTGAGCCGTGAGAGGTGAAAGAGGAAGAAAGGAGGGTTATGCAGGGGGGAACAGGAACGTTTTAAGTTTTCCCCGGAACCTAATTTCAGAGGGTTCCATTCGGAGATCGAGCGGGAGTTCGTTCCAGCATTTGGAAGCCAGGTGTCTAAACGAACAACCACCCATCCTGGCTATGGTGATTCTGGGGAGTTTGAACAGCATCGTACCGGACGATCTCAGGTTCCTGATGGGAGAAGATTTTTCAAGTAGTCTGGGCCTTTGCCCTGGGCGATTCGATGCACGAAACAAAGGGACTTGAATTTGATTCGCTCCTTAATAGGGAGCCAGTGGGGTTTGGCCAGAGCGGTCTTCCCAGATGCTCTGTGTTGTAAATTAACTTACATATATTTCACCTTAGTAATGTTAGCCCTTCCTTTGTGTCCTTTCCCATTTAGTATTCCAGAGTGTTAAGTCGTTCTAAGCTCTTGCTTTCCCCTATGTATTCTAACCTGTGACAGTTATGAGTTGGGTCAGCTAAGAAGAGGATTGCTCCTATCATCTGTATAAATAAATAACTACGCTGAACTCGTATGACCACTGGTATCCTGCCTCATTTAATATACAACAATTTGGCGACGTTTTGGTAGCTGACCTGATTCGAGGATACCGCGTCGCAGCTGAAAACAGTGGAGTTTCCTCTTCTCAAGAAACGGATCCTGCGTGCAGTAGCTCATCGATTCTGCTGTCATCGTGACACAACATATCAGCTGGATTCTCGGTAACTTTGGGAATTATTATTTTAACGTTGTTTAGTTTATCAGAGTCGACGTCATACTTAACGACTCTATCTCGAGCGCAGCCGCGAGAGCGTCATCAGCAGTGCTCTCGTGATACTCTGACTGCGTCTCGAAGTATCCTAGCAACGTTTCTTGACCCGCGTTACCTACGCTGAAGCGTCACGTCACCACGCAACGTGCGGCCATTTTGGATTTGTTGTTTACCTCATTCGTCTTCCTGGAAGCTTCCCAGCACCAGCACAAAACGAGCAAAATATATGGACTCTACTCGATATTCACGGTGAATTTCTTTTACTAATTTTCCTTCTATTATATTTTACTTGAACACAGTGCAAAATTTCTATATAAACTATTTACATCGCAATTTCGAAAGTTATTTACTACTTTACAAAGCAAGATGGCACAGCAGATTAATGTTGCTCTTCCTCCACCATTCTTGTCCGAACCTGGTACTCCTCTGATTCCTTGGGAAGATTGGATAGTTATGTTCGAGAACTATTTAGATGCTTTAGATGGCCAGCAATTTCCAGCTAAGCGCAAAAAAGCATTATTACTGAGCGCTTTGGGAAAAGAGGCACAGCGTATATTTAAATACTTACCTCAACAGCTACACTCATCTGCGCAATCAGCTCCTGATGAATATACTGATGCCATGTCTCGTCTAGAAATCCAATTTGCCAAGGAAGAAAATTTAGTATTGAATAGATTTAAATTTTATACGCATAAAAAACGTGCAGAAGAATGTATTGATGATTTTGTAGCACGACTTAGAGAATTATCGGTTAAGTGTAACTTTGGAGCCATGGCTGATGAGATGGTGAGAGACCAACTGATAGCACAGTGCAACAATAAGAAGATTCAAGAGCGGCTATGGGCAGCCAAAAATCCTTCTCTCAAAATGGCTATAGACCTTGCCAAAGTGGTAGAACAATCAGAAATATGCATGAAAGAGTTACATAAATCAACTCCTGTTTCTGTTGTTTCTGATTATACCTCTCAAGAATGTGAGGGTTATGATGATGAATCTGTTGCTGTCTTGAAATCTAAAGGGAAATTTGTTTACAAACAAAAGCAGAGTGTGAGGCCTAATGTAAAATTTTGCTCAAGGTGTGGCAGTAATACTCATTCTTCCGATGCAAGGTTTTGTTTCGCAAATAATAAGGAGTGTTTGAAGTGTGGGAAAATGGGTCACTTTTCTAAAATGTGTCGTTTCAAGGGTAAACAGAAAGTAGCTGTTGTACAAGACGACAGTATGGACTTTCACCGAGATAAAGACAAAATTTTAGTAGTTGAATAATCTCTTTCAGATGTAAATCTCATCAATGAAAAGAGGGAAATTCGACCCAAAGCCGAATTCAATATCAATGATCGTAATGTCACTTTGATGGTAGACACAGGCTCTAGGTATACTATAATTCCAAAATCTTTATTTAAGAAAGAATGGCCTGATGTCTCATTAGTTCAATGTGACATTGCTCCCACTGGATTCCAAGGCAAACACATAGAAATGTTGGGGTATTTCGACACAAACATTTATTTTTCAGGCAGAATGATAGAAGGGAAGGTATATGTAGCATTAGATGGCCCTCCAATCCTAGGTTGGATTCATCAGTACGACCTTCATATTAGAGTTGATCCTCGTGCTGAGTGTCAAGTTATGGTTGTAGATGATGAATCATTGAATGACATCATGCATAAGTTTGGAAATGTTTTCAGAAATGAATTGGGACGACTGGACGGTTATGTCCATAAAATTTTATTGAAAAAAGATGCTGTTCCTATTCAACATAAGCTCCGCAGAGTCCCTATAACTGTTAGAGATGAAGTTAAAGATCTAATAAACGAAATGTTGCAAGGGGGGGTCATAGAACCCGTAGAGGCTTCTGATTGGGTATCCCCGGTCGTGATTTCACGCAAATCGGATGGGAAAATTAGGTTCTGTGTGGACCTTAGATCCCTTAACAAAAATGTTATTGCGGACACTTTCCCACTTCCCAATATAGGGGAGTTAGTTTCTACTTTGAATGGGGCTAAATTCTTCACTAAACTTGATCTGAAGAGTGCATACCACCAGATTCGTCTTCATGATGAATCAAAGAGCCTCATAGCTTTCATTACCACTGAGGGCACTTTCCAATTTACCCGTCTCCCATTTGGCCTTACATCAGCTGCCAGCGTGTTTCAACGCATGGTGACGCAACTATTTAAAGGCATAGACAAAGCAGTGTATTTTCAGGATGACATCTTGATTTTTGGAAAGACTATAGAAGATCATAACTTCACCCTTAAGGAAGTTCTCTTTAGGATTCAGGAGGCGGGTCTAACTTTACGCAAAGAGAAATGTTCCTTCTTGGTACCACAGATTGAGTATTTGGGGTATGAAATTTCCTCACAAGGTGTCAAACCTAAGAAAAACCTCTTAGAGGCGATACGTTTAGCACCTTGCCCGGTTGACAAAGACCAACTTAGGTCCTTTATGGGCCTCATTGAATTTTATTCTAAGTTTGTAAGAAACTTTTCAGACAAGACAAATGTTTTGAGATCGCTATTAAAAAAAGGAGTAAAGTTTATATGGAATGATTCTCATGCAAAATGTTTTAATGATATCAAACAAGAGTTGTGTGATGCTAGAATGTTAGCACCTTTTGATGTTAAACGCATGTCCACTCTAATGGTAGATGCCAGTTCGACAGGATTGGGAGCTGTTCTTTTGCAGAAATATGATGAAGGTTTGAGGACTGTTGCATTTGCCTCACGCACTTTGTCTCTATCTGAAAAAAACTACTCAGTTATTGAGAAAGAGGCACTGGCAGCTGCTTGGGCAGTACAGTATTTCCGGACGTATTTATGGGGTACTTGTTTTAAGTTGATCACAGACCACAAACCTCTTATCAGTATTCTCTCTCCTGGCAGTTCTGGTAAAGGCTCTCCTAGGCTTGCTAGGTTAGCATCTAGACTTCAAGAGTATCAATACGATATTTCTTTCATCCAAGGTTGGCGTAACATTCAGGCAGGTTGTCTATCTAGACTTTCTATTGACTATCATGCTAATGGTGAATCGGTTCTACAAGATGATATTGCGATAGCATTTGTACAGGACGTTTTGTCCTTGGGTGTTGGCACTTTTACTCAGGCTGATTGGTCCTCCGCCATGTCTCAAGATACTGTTTTAAAGACTGTTGTAAATATGGTGAAGTCAGGTGTACGACGTGAAAGTTGGGTCCCTGTTTCTGTTCGTCCTTATATAAAAATCCTGGACGAGTTGTCTTTTTCTGATGGTGTTATTTTGATGCGAGGAGATAGGTTTGTTCCTCCGGCTTCGTTAAGACCTAAGGTTATTGCTTTGGCTCATGAAGGCCATCTGGGACAAACTTTCACTCAACGAAGAATCAAAACTAATTTTTGGTGGCCAGCTATGGATGCCCAGATTGCTTCTTGGGTTCAGAATTGTTCCTGGTGTAAGAATAGTGAGAAAAGACTTAAGTTAGTGGGAGGTCATACTTGTGGTGAGATTGTTATTCCACAAAGACCTTGGCATAGCATATCTCTTGATTTTATTGGTCCCATTTCTGAGTTGCCCCTAGATCAGCGTTTCGCTATTGTGGTCATTGATCTTTTTTCAAAGTGGCTTACTGTGAAATTTGTTCGTGATATAGCTACTAATTCCACAATAAATTTTTTGTCTGTTGTGTTTTCTGAGGAAGGGTGTCCTCATACATTAATTACAGACAATGGTACGCAACTCACTTCTCTTGACATGCGTAACTTCTTAATTAATTGTGGAATAACTCATCACAGGACTTCGTTATACAATCCCCGTGCCAATGGAGTTTGTGAGAGGGCTAACAGACTCATCAAGGGCATTATTCAGATGTCTTTGGCTTCTGGTGGATTTTCTCATGATGCAGTTCGTGATATGGTGTGGGCGTATCGGTCTACTCCACATGAGTCCAATAGCATGTCTCCTTTTGAGTTGATGAGGGGTAGGCGTCCAGGTACTAAATTGAATCCTTCCTGGTTGAAGAATAAGTCTCTGGGACTTTATGGTGTGACTCAACCTGATGATGCAATGTGGAAAATTTCATGTGGTGACCTAGTCAAAGTTAAGCCTGGAAGAGTGAGTAAAGGTTTAAACAAGTTTAGAGGTCCTTATAAAGTTAAATTTTCTTTTCCTGATTATGTTGTACTTGAAAATGGTGAGAAATGGAACCTTCGAAATGTGGCTTTATTTCAGAAGTGTGGTCTTTCTTCTAATTCTAACTCTTTGAGAGATGACTCTTTAATACCAAACTCTAGTGACTCAGATTCACCTTCAACTTCTGGTTACATGTTATCTTCTTTTGAAGAAGTGCCATCTGTTCCTTCTGTTGTTCCAAGGGAAGAGGGTGGTGGTGATGCATCTAATGTGTACCAACAAGTTGTTCCCTTACCCCTTGGAGTTAATTCACCTGATGGACTATCTTCTATTATTAGGGTTCCTAGAACTCGTCGACCTCCAACTTATTTGAATGATTATCTGTGTTGAGACGACTTTCTTTCAATATGATTTGCTTTACTATTTTTATAATCCTTCATTGTTATTTATTTAACTGTTGGGTTTTTCATATGTTGAGTTGTTTAAAGGGATAAGATGTGTTGTAAATTAACTTACATGTATTTCACCTTAGTAATGTTAGCCCTTCCTTTGTGTCCTTTCCCATTTAGTATTCCAGAGTGTTAAGTCGTTCTAAGCTCTTGCTTTCCCCTATGTATTCTAACCTGTGACAGTTACGAGTTGGGTCAGCTAAGAAGAGGATTGCTCCCATCATCTGTATAAATAAATAACTACGCTGAACTCGTATGACCACTGGTATCCTGCCTCATTTAATATACAACACTCTGCGAGGAAGTCTGAGCACAAGGCGAGCAGCAGCGTTCTGAACGCACTGAAGTTGGTGTAGGCCTTTTTTGCTCAAACCTAGGAGCAGAGCATTCCCATAATCAAGATGGGGGGTCACCAAAGCATGGACAATGGTCTTTCTGGAATCGATGGGGAGGAGATCTAAAACCTTACGAAGGACCCTCAGTATGCTGAAGCACCTGGCTGTCATTTTACTGACATGAGATTTATAAGAGAGATCTGAGTCAAGTATTATGCCCAGGTTGCGTACCGAATCCGCAGGATGGGGTGGGCTACCTAGTTCCGTAGGCCACCACATGTGTGACCATGCTGAAACTGATTTCCCTACCACCAGCAGTTCTGTTTTTTCACCATTAAGGCGCAATAACTGGAACTCCCGTCAATATAATCGTATAAGGGGCAGACTCTGGGGGTAGATTGACACATGGGAGACACAGTTTAACAGCCTCCTTCTCTGGTTGGCTATGCCCTTTTGACTGACTACCAGTGTCTGGTACACAAGGAGCGGGCTGCGTTCTAAGCGCCGCACCTTCCTTCGTGACCATACCCTTGGTAGTAGCCGAAGAGTTGTTACAGACGGGAAGTTTCTCCAATCGTGGTCGACCTGACTGGATATTCGATGAATCAATTGTGACTGGAAGAGCCACCTTTAATACGTCACTGGTCCCTATTCTCTGGGAATCAATGGAAGGGACCTTTCGTTTTTCCAGACCTTTTACTTGTTTGTCCAGTGTATTGGAGTTAGCTGTGACTAAATTCTCCAGCTGATCTACTTTGGAATTAATCAACCTTGTTCATTCCAGTAAGGGTAACATCAGAGATTTAACAAGAATTTCTATTTTACCCAACAGTTCATCATCTGTACTACGAGTGGAATATTGGTCAACAGAGTCAATGGGGACCATCGTGGGATTGGGGGGGCAGGTTGAAACATGTGAGGGCTGAATTATATACTATTTTTTTGGGAAATTTTAGCAGTGCCCCCTTTCTGAATTCCACCCCTTCTTTTCCTTTTACTGGGATTTGAATTTTTTGTTACACCCATATTTTGGACTTTTTGAACAGGACTATGTTGCAAGGGAGAGTCACCATCTCTATGGGAAAAACAACTCGAGGGCGTACTGGTTATAGTTGTGTTTAGTGTGGGACAGTCGGCCTCAATGTCCGGTACCGCTGACATAACGTTGGGACAAGGACCCTGATTAACTATGAGGGCTCGATGACTTGATATAACGGGGGATACTACTGACACAATATGGCCTAGGGTCGAGCGTTTACCCGTTATAAGATCCACAGATAGGCGCTTCTCAACAAAGGCTATTTCTTTTTCTAAAATACCTGTTGCCCGTTTAAAAAAATTATCTAAGGTACCAGTTACCACCCCGTTCTTAGTTGTAACTTGTAGAGTTCTTTCTTTCCCAGACCGTAGTGCCATAGTAACTAATGTCCCAACACTTTAGTCCAGACAACAACTCAATAATAAAGGAATAAAAAAAGAATATAGAAGCCTAACGAGTAATAGTTAAACTCAACTCAAACCAGGGTTAAAGGGGGGGCCTCAATCGACCTCGGACGGCCTCAGACGGCCCGCCCTTTGCCCGGGCTTAGCCCGGCTATTCCCCGCGCGGTCCCGCGTATCGCGGAAATGAGCATGTCTATATCGAGAAGGGCGGGGGCGGGAAGAGGCACCAGGTGCGTCGGGTCTCTAGACGCTCAGCCTTGTGGTCCTCGCAGTCCCGCTGTATTCCGCCAAAAGAGTTCAGCCCCAGTTAGGTCCATATGACAGAGCATGTAAGCTCCCAGTTTGTCCAGATATGATCACCAGCTACAGGTCACGGCTACGAGCGGCTCCCACGAAGCGGGGACCGCGAGCCATTTTAAGATGCAGGAGGGCGGGGGCGCGAAGAGGCACCAGGTGTGTCGGGTCTCTAGACGCTTAGTCTTGTGGTCCTCGCAGTCCCGCTGTATTCTGCCAAAAGAGTTCAGCCCCAGTTAGGTCCGTATGGCAGAGGACGTAAGCTCCCTGTTAGTCCAGATATGATCACCATCTACAGGTCACAGCTACGAGCGGCTCCCGCGAAGCGGGGGCCGCAAGCCGTTTTAAGATGCAGAAGGGCGGGGGCGGGAAGAGGCACCAGGTGCGTCGGGTCTCTAGACGCTCAGCCTTGTGGTCCTCGCAGTCCCGCTGTATTCCGCCAAAAGAGTTCAGCCCCAGTTAGATCCATATGGCAGAGGACGTAAGCTCCCAGTTAGTCCAGATATGATCACCAGCTACAGGTCACAGCTACGAGCGGCACCACCTTACTCTCTTTCAAATACATCATCTGTCACTGACCTTCAGTCACTCTACTTATTCCACTCCTTCACTCCTTTTTGCTCACTCTCCTTCCTTTATTCCCTCTTTCACTCCCCTTTCCTCCATCCATGTCTAAATCTCTTCCTCTGTCTTAGTCACTATAACTGTTTTATTCTTTCACACTCCCTCAGTCTCCTTCTGTTTGTCTCTTTCACTTTCTCTCTCTCTCTTCATTTTTTACCTATTATTTTGTCTCTTTACATAAATACTTGTCTTTCACTAACTTCTTTTTCGTTTCTCTTAAAATGTTTCTTTTTTAATCTCTGACCTCCCATTACACGTATATCCCTTCTCTCACTGTCACTGCTCTTCAGACAATCTGAGTTGTGTTCTTCCATTTCATTTTTTCCTCTCTGTGCATCGCTGTCATTCCCTTTCTCCTGCTCTCATTTCCTAGCTTTCCCTCATTTTCTTTCGCTCACTCCATCTGTCAATCCCCTTCCCTTATTCCCCTTTCCTCAACCTCTTTTGCTAATTTTTATTCTTTTACTCTCTCATTTTTTTCAGTTCATTTCTCTCTCCCTCTCTCCCTTTGTCTCACTTAGTGTAATCACTTAATTTCTTGTAAGTCACTTGCTCTCCCTCTCTTTCTATCTCACTCTCTCTCTCTCTCTTTCTTACTCCCTCACCCTTCCTCTCTTTCTCTTTCTGTTTCCTTCACTCCTATTTTCTTTTCTATTATGAAATATATATTATAACTTTTTTTTCTTCCACAGATAGTACATGTTTTGAAAAAAATATACTATAAAGTTGTTATTATTTATAAAGTAAGTTTGACAAACAAAAAATACTTTCTCATCAGTCTCTTACTTTTCTTTCTCTCTTTCACATTCTTTAATCTCTTTTTCACGACCTTTCCTTTACTGATCTTAGTCTCCTTTTCTTGTTGTCATTACTGCCCTTCATTCACCTCTACACTCCTTTTCTCTCCAAAAGTACTCTTCCTTCAACATAACTGACCTTGTCTAACTCCCTCTTTCCACTCCCTGTCTTTCACTTCTTTTTCCTATCTTCCTCAATCACTACCTTGTGTTGCTGTATCACTCAATCTGTTCTCACTCCCCCTTACTCTCTTTCTATTACATCATCCCTCACTGACCTTCAGTCACTCCACTTCTCTCACTCTTTCACTTCCTTTTCCACACTCCCCTTCCTTTATTGTCTCCCTCATTCTCCTTTCCTTCATCCGTCTCTAAGTCTCTTCCTCTGTCTCAGTCAGTATAACTGATTTACTCCTTCACACTTCTTCACTCTCTCTCTTTGTTTGTCTCTCTTACTGTCTACCTCTCTCTCCACCAGACTTCCTTTTCTTTTCTCTCTCTTTCCATAAATCCTTCTCTCTTACTCACTACTGTTTCCTGTCTCTTAATATGCTTCTTTTTCTCTCCCTGTCACTGCCCTTCACTAACTCCCACTCATCTTCTACTACTTCATATTCTTATCTCTGTGCATCACTCCTATTCTCTTTCACCTGCTTCTATTCTCTCACTCCCCCTTACTCTCTTTCCCTCACTCCATCTGTCATTCCTCTTCCCTTACTTCATTTTCCTCATTCACTTTTGCTAACTCCCATTCGTTTAGTCCCCCACTCCCCTTCACTCCATTTTTCTCTCCCTCTCTTCATCTGTGTCACTCAGTCTAACCTCCTCACTCCCTCTCACTCACTTGCTCTCCTTCACTTTCTCCCTCATTCTCCTTCCCTCACTCTCATACCCTTTCTGTAACTGTCACTGCCCTTTATTCACCATCACTCCCCTTCCCCTACTACCTTCCCTCCTGTCTCTATGTCACCCCTGTTGTCTTTTCTGCTCTCTTTCCCTCACTCTCTGTCACTCTCCTTCACTCACTTAAATCCTCAGTCACATTCCCTCACTACGCTTTCCAAAGTCTCTCCATTCCCTCACTCAATTTCTGTCTCCCTCACTCCCCACTTCTCACTTTCACTTACCTCCCTTTTATCATCCTCATACCCTTTCCCTCACCATCACTCCACTTCTCTTACTTTCACTCCCCTTACCCTACTCTATTTCCCTCTCTCTGTCCCTTACACTCCTTCCCTGTCTCCGCCCGCTCTCCTTCTTTCACTCCCCCTCCCTTACTCTCTTTTTCTTAGTGCCCTTCCATTACTTTTTCACTCCCCTTAACTCACTCCCCTACCCTTAGTCCCTTTCCTTTAGTCACTCTTTGACTCACCTTTCCTTACTCACCATACTCTCCATTCTTCACTCATTCTCTCAGTCCCTTCCTCCCCTACACTCATTCATTTCAGTCATTCATTTATTCACTACACATTCATTCAAACAAATAATGACACATTGTGTTAGAAATACAGCTCTTTTTGGAGAAGTGAGTTAGTTCTGAGAATAACTTTTTTTTGTTTTATTGTTTTATATTTTTTTTCTTTTTTGAAAGTTTTATATATATTTTTTTCAAACGGGAACAGGAATCTTCAACTGCAAAACTGTTCAACAGGAACAAAAAATAACAAAAATTTAAAAAAAGATCATCTTTTCTGGGAGCATTGGTGTTCATTAATTCTCCGCTCAATCAGAGTGAGGCTCTGCTCCCCATACACAATATTTTCAAAGCATTTGTTGCATCTCATGTGCACTTTTCTGAAGAATGGTCTTAAGTCCATTTGTGCAGTTGATGGAGATGCAGATGGTCCTGCTGATGATGTGCTGGCCACGGCTGGTGGTATTTGTGTGGCTAGGGCTCTTTTTGATGCCTGTGCAAATTGCACAGGGTGCACTTGTCTAACATGCCTTATCATTGTATGTATTAAAGAGGAGTACTTTTTTGAAGGGTTTCCCCTTGAGAGAACAGTGCCACATATAGTGCATGTGACTTTCGGGGCATTCACTTTTTTTAGCCCTTCAGGAAAAGTGAAAAATTTCCAAATGAATGATTCCTTCCCTTTTCTTGGAGGTAGCCGATATTCTTCCTCAGAATCAGAAGATGAATCCTGTCTTGCAGCCATTTCAGAAAATTCTCAGGAAAGTTGCAAAGGCTCCTTCTCCCATTGTTATTGTTATTGTTATTGTTATATGTACTTCTAAAGCGCAACACTCATCCAACAAGGATATCACGGCGCTAAAATTGAGCAGTAAACCATGAGCAATTTCCCGAGACTACTATTTATTCCGTTTTAGGGAATAATGCAGTTTTTAGTTTTTTTTCTAAAAGTGAGGTAACAGTCAGTACATCGTAGATCGATAGGCAAGTCATTCCAACACTTGGCGGCAAGGTGCGAAAAGGCACGTCCACCCATCCTGGATAGTTTTATTCGTGTGGTGACTGCTTTGGCTGTGGCTTGTGAGCGTAAGTTCCGAACTGGTGCATAGAGCTTGATTCTGTTCCGCAGAATGTAAGGACCAATATTATGCAAAGTTTTATAAGCAATGCATAACATTTTGAAAGATGCTCTTTGCCTCATAGGCAGCCAGTGTAACGCTCTCAGGCAGTTTGTAGCAGAATCGTACTTTTTCTTATCGCAGACAGCTTTGGCTGCCGCATTCTGGACCAGCTGTAATTTTGAGAATAGATAATCCGCCATACCAACAAACAGTGAGTTGCCGTAGTCCAGCCTACTAATCAGTAAAGATTGAACTAAAATCTGTCTACATTCCATCGGAATCCAGGGAAAGACACGTTTCAGCATTTTTAATGTGGCAAATCCTTTGCCACATATTGTGGTAACATGATGCTTCATGGATAAAGTAGTGTCCATATGGATTCCCAAGTTTCTGGCGGTCAGGGTTGGGTTTGGTGGAGTGCCTAAAGTATTTGGCCACCAAGAGTTGTCGCAAAGCTGTTTGGATCCACCAAATAGAAGAATTTCCGACTTGTCAGCATTTAATTTCAGGTAGTGACCATGCATCCAGTTAGATAGCTCTGACAAGCAGTTATGTAGCCTATTTTTGGCGTCCTCTTCATCATTTAGGGTTACCATCAGCTGAGTATCATCAGCGTAAGAGCAGATATTGATACCCCATTTTTTGCCTATGGATGCCAATGAAGAATGTTGGGCTCAATGTTGCTCCCTGTGGCACCCCATATTTGATCTTCCGAGGAGTGGAGGTAAAGTTTCCTAAGCAAATGGACTGGGATCTATTCAATAGAAAAGACTCCAGCCAGTTCAGGGCTTTACCTTGTATTCCTTTAGCAGCTAGCATATTTATTAGCAGTTTGTGGGAGACGGTATCAAACGCCGCTGATAAATCAAGTAATATCAGGGCGACCGTTTTGCCTTTATCAATCTGCGTTCGAATATCGTCCATCACAGCCAGGAGCGTTGTCTCAGTACTATTATTCGATCTGAAACCTGTCTGAGAGATGTCCAGTAGGTTATTAATTTCCAGAAAACTTGACAACTGTTTAGTTACCAATCTTTCTAAAACCTTAGATAGGTATGGAAGCTGTGAGATGGGACGGTAATTGGCTGGATCGTTTATATCTGCGCCGGATTTATTTAGTAGTGGGATTACAGCTGCATTTTTCCAGACTTCTGGGAATTTGGCTTGGTCCAAGGAAAGATTAAGAACTTTTGTAACTACTGGACACATTACGGGTGTAAGTTGGGAAAAGATATAGTGTGGACAAACATCCCATGGTGATCCTGATTTAATTTCTGACATAGCCTTGCTAACTTCTTCTTCAGAAAAAGGGCCTAAAGTAGAACAGCTGGCCTGCAGAGTAGAGTCAACATGATACTCTACATGATCCTGGCTGTTATTTACAAAGGAAGCATAGATTTTGTCAATTTTTTCACAAAAAAAATCACTAATTTTGGAGCAGTTTTCATGTGAAGGAGTCAAGTTTGAGGTAAGACTCGGTGGATTACAGAGTTCTTTTACTATTTTAAAAAGCTCCTTAGAAGAGTTTTTATTGTCTAGTATTTTTTGGGAAAAATAGTCTTTCTTTGCTTTACGTATACCTGTGTTGTATACTTTCAGCTGATGTTTATAAGTAGCTCTGTCTTCAGGCATTTTACTTAATCTCCATTTGTGTTCTAGTGTGGTACATTTTCTTTTTTCAACTTTTAGGTCTAAACCGTACCATTTCTCTGAGGTTTTTCGTTTAGGTCGATCTATTGTACGGGACAATGAACAATGATCCAACGCTTTCTCAATGTTGCCAAGCAGTTGACGAATTTCTTCCTCACTGGAAGTTCCAGGGCTAAAATTATGATCAAAATCTTCTTTAACTTTTTCCACAGAGAATTGTTTCCAGCATTTTGAGGAGTTTGTCGACTGAACGAAAGGTCTTTTATTCTTTATGGGTAGGTTCAAATTATATTCGATCCTATAGTGATCCGTCCAGGTCAAAGGTGTTATATTTGTAATAGTAATATTTGTTATATTGGTAAAGATAAGATCTAGCATATGCCCCGCTCTGTGTGTGGGGTATGCTATTTTCTGCGTCAATTGCATAATTTCCATATCAGTTGCAAGGCGTTTAGTTAGGGGATTGTCATGGAGATCAAAATGGACATTGAAGTCGCCGAGGACTATAATGTTTTTATGTTTGAGGCAAACAGGAAGAATTTGTTCCAGGAGTTGGGTGCTAAAATCAATCGTGCTACTAGGAGGGTTATAAATGATAGCACCTCCAAAGATCACCTGAGTATCAATGAAAATGGAGAAAATCAGGACTTCATGCTTGCCTAGTTGCGTAACTGTTTCTTGACGACAAGAAAAAGTGTCTTTAAAAATCATAGCCACCCCACCACCCCTCTTAATTGATCGATTAAAATTGACAATTTTATACCCAATGGGTAGTGCTGCCGTGATATCAGGGGTATTGTGCTCACCAAGCCAAGTCTCCGTGAGAGTGAAACAGATAGTGAGGGAAGTGGGTGGGGTTTTTGAAGATTCTAGACCAGCAACTACTTTTAACCAATGAAAAGTGTTGTGTTCGAGTCACTTGACTTGACGTGCGCGCTCGGGTGCGCGAACGGGGTGCGCGCACCTGGGCGCGCACATCACTTCAAAATGGCGTTTTGCCCGATTTTCATAAAAGTTTCAAAACGTGAAAAGGAGGCAAGGTAGAGACACCCTGACCCCCTAGACCTTCTCAGGGGGTCCCAAAAGAACACCGACGGGCTAAAAAAAACGTTGTATTTTTTTTTTTAAATCGCGAGGTGCGCGCACCCAGGCGCGCACGTCGCTTCAAAATGGCGTTTTGCCCGATTTCCATAAAAGTTACAAAACATGAAAAGGAGGCAAGGTAGAGACACCCTGACCCCCTAGACCTTCTCAGGGGGTCCCAGAAATACCCCGACGGGCAAAAAAAAATGTTTTTTTTTCAAAAATCGCGAGGTGAGCGCCCGGGCACGCATCAAAATAGCGAGGTGCGCGCACCTGGGCGCGCACGCCTAAAAAAAACAATTTTTATTATTATTATTATTATTTCATTATTATCTAAGAAAACACCTGAACATATTTAATTTTTTTAATCATATTTTATATAATGTGCACCATACTTTCGTAAAAGGATTGTTGGACATCAAAGACCCAACGACCATCGTATATCAAGAGAGATGAAACCATGCACTTTTTATACATTATTCACTGCCTAACTGACAATTTCAATAACACGTTTAAAGCAGGCAAAATTAGTAAGAAATGGACTGAGAATTGAAATGCCGCTCCACACAGTAGGTAAGAACAAAGCAAATCTATAAATAAATGCCTCACCCATCGGGCAACTAGTAAGTCATAGTGAAGAGTTCACAAAGACTTCAGAGCTTTATTGCATCAGTACAGTCCAAAGAGGTGTGAGACACGTGAACGTAGAGAGGACATGAGTAGGACCCTGGAGGGCATGCAAGAGTTCATGTCAGACCCTGTTCGGAAGAATAAAGTCTAGATTCGGCCACAATTGTACTACTTGGGATCGTCTACCACTGGAGTTCTGGGGTCTGGTCTATTGTAGCTCTGCAAATAGGCCATCTCGAATTAATTCTTAAAAAAAAAAAAGACTACAAAAATATTATTTTCACACACATAATAGTTAAGAATTAGCATTTAAAAATGTTGTAAATTCACAGAAAAAAACCTTAGATATCACACACGTCATAGTTAGAAATTAGAATTAAAAAACCTTGCAAATTCACTGAATAAAATATAGGTTTAAAACACGTTATAGTTAGGAATTAGCATTTACAAAACCTTTGAAATTCACTGAAAAAAACATATGTTTGACACACGTTATAGTTAGAAATTAGCATTCAAAAAACCTTTGAAATTCACTGAAAAATCCACAGGTTTGACATATGTTATAGTTAGGAATTTGCATTTAAAAAACCTTAGAAATTTACTGAAAAAACCATAGGTTTTACACCAGTTATAGTTAGCTGTACATTTAAGTCATAAAAAAACATTGAAATTCCCCCGTTATAGTTAGTTGTACCCACCATAACTCGCGCGCCCGCAATCCACTGCTGATGATGCCACATATTACATCATTCATGACATGGTCAGTGACATCACTGATGACATCACTGATGACATCTCAAATGACATCACTGATGACATCATCCATGTGACAATCAAATACACCTCATCACACACTAGTATAATCTTTCATCACTCACTGTAAAATAGTAAGTGCCATATTTGAAACCATTGACACACCATTACAAATTTGTAAACACCCACTCAGTTATTCATAGAGCTATACACACATCTAATCACTTTCCTATAGATTCAGTGTTATATGCAGTGAATAATCAACAGAACACTATTAAATATACTTATACGCCTATTTCAACATTACTCACCAACACACATTGTATTCACTTATAAAGACATCCTCCTGACTTTTGCAAACAATTGATTAATACTTACATTTGCTCATCTACACACTTATACAAACAGCATTTCATCTATTTATATAGATAGTAACTCACACTAAGGGGCCGATTAGGATGGCGGACGGACTTGCGTCCGTCCGCCACCCCTGAGTAGGAGCGACCGTCCGCATGGGCAGCGGCGGTCCCTCCATGACAATTAGGATGTGACCGCCACCCTGGCGGTCACATCCTGTATGTTTTACATTGCAGCGGGTGCTGCTTGAAGCAGCACCCGCCGCAAAGTAAAAAACGAAAGCTGTGCATTTGCATGCACAAAGCGGCAGGTGCCTGCCGCTTCGTGCACGCAAAGGCAGGGGGGTACCATAGGTACCCCCCATGTGCACCCCCCACGCAACCTTCACCCAGGGGGCCCGCAACGGGCCCCCAAAGTGAATGTCCGTATGCTTTTCCACGGCGGAAAAGCTGCCGCGGAAAAGCATTACTTTCCCTACATCCTAATATGGCTGGCGGTGTCTGATAGACACCGCCAGCCATGTTAGTGCTTTTCCGCCGTGGTCGCCTTCCGACCGCGGCGGAAAAGCGGCGGACAGATTGTGAGACCCACCAGCCATCCTGATTTGGCGGTGGGTCTTTCAGGCCTCCTCGGCGGATTTCCCGTATACTCCGGGCCGGCGGTGGCTTCCGCCGGCCTGGAGTATGCGGAAAATCCGCCATCATAATGACCCCCTTAGTGTGTTATAAAATCACTATTACAAGTATACAGTTATCCATATACTGACTCATACAATCACTAAGTCTGAAGCACACTTAATTAGATATAACTGTCACATACACTGCCATTTGGTTTCAAGTTTAATGGAGATGTACCATTGAGAGAAATATTTCATCACCACCACACCCATAAACATATACACTCACTGAAAAAACTGTTATAACATGTAGTCTTAACCTCATATATCTACTAAATGAACTATTCACACATTTTTGGGCAATCACACACCCACACCAAACCACATAGACATACATTTACCCATACAAATACTCAGTTAAGAAACCAATAACAAATATAGTCTTTAACATACCAATTAACACAAAGCAATAAAGACTTTCACACAGTTTGGTAACTACACATTATATATAGTGAGACTCTACAAATTAGTCAAGGAAACAATCAATGACACTCTTACTAAATTCACCAATCACACATTTATATTTATATATCCACTCATTCTTCAATGCAAAGTAGTGTGTTTATAATACATATTTAAATATAAAAGCAAACCACATTTACTGGATGATGTCATCAGTGATGTCATCAGTGATGTCATTTGAGATGTCATCAGTGATGTCATCAGTGATGTCACTAACCATGTCATGAATGATGTAATATGTGACATCATCAGCAGTGGATTGCGGGCGCGCGAGTTATAGTGAGTACAACTACCTATAACGGGGGAATTTCAATGGTTTTGTATGACTAAAATGTACAGCTAACTATAACTGGTGTAAAACCTATGGTTTTTTCAGTGAATTTCTGAGGTTTTTTAAATGCAAATTCCTAACTATAACACATGTCAAACCTATGGTTTTTTCAGTGAATTTCAAAGGTTTTTTGATGCTAATTTCTAACTATAACGTGTGTCAAACCTATGGTTTTTTCAGTGAATTTCAAAGGTTTTGTAAATGCTCATTCCTAACTATAATGTGTTTTAAACCTATATTTTATTCAGTGAATTTGCAAGGTTTTTTAATTCTAATTTCTAACTATTATATATATATATATATATATATATATATATATATATATATATATTCCAATACGATTTCCAAATCATGGCGCTCTCTCGGTAGGTAGTGATTCAGCAGGTGTTTTATTTAAATGTTATAACGCATTTCGAGAGACTCAGCTCCCTTGTTCACACACCGAGCGTGAGTGACTCTGTGCATTTCATAGACGTCTTTTCATTTACATAGAAAGAGGACTGCATACATTCAATACTAGCCGCCATCTTTGAATATGTTTTGTTTTCACATTTCATAAATCTCCAAATCAAGGACAATGTATGTTAAACATTCAATTTAAATCAATAATGACAATTTTCAATTGCATATTTTTACAAGACGTACCTGTCTACTTTCTTACAAGTACCAAAGAGCTCTTTACGCCTGTACCTGCAATAGTTAGTAGTCTATTTAAACATTGCCTCTAGTGTACTGCGCACCTGTCGAATGACCTAATGCTCGCACCCAGTGGTATTTGATGGCAAGTTTTGTCAATCTGTGTTTTCTCTATCCAATACTAGCGCCAAGTGGCCATGCCGGTAATTCTTAACAGAATAACACTTTCCAGTACAAAGCAGACTATCTATGTAGCACTTCATTAAAACAAGAACAGACAGTGAAACTGGTGAATAACGTGAAAAAGTCCCTTATCTAATCCTTTCTTGGTGCTCTCCAAGTGGTGTTTTCGAAGAAAAGGTTAGGCTGTCCGTGACTGTCCTTGGGACTGTGGGAGGAGAAGATACGAAACGATACTAGACATAATGCCCACTTTGCAAAAGTGATTAAATGGTTACGCTATACACTAGAGGCACAGGAGGTGTAAAATTTACTATTCCCACTCCAGTATGTGCAACAGTAGGGAAAGCGTTGGGCTCAGGAGGGATAAATGTACTATTTCCACTCCAGTGTGTGCATCAGTCAGGAAAGAGGTGGACTCAGGAGGGGTTACATTTACTATTCCCACTCCACACTGTGCACCAGTAGGGATGGCGTTGGAATCAGAAAAGGATAAATTAACTATTCTCACACCAGTCGGTGCAACAGTAGGGAAAGCGTTGGACTCAGGAAAGATACAATTTACTATTCACAGTTCACTGTGTGCAACAGTAGAGAAAGAATTGGACTTAGGAGGGGTAACATGTATTATTCCCACTCCAGTGTGTGCATCAGTAGGGAAAGTGTTGAACTTAGGATGGGTTAAAATTACTATTCCCGCTCCAGTAGCCACAACAGTAGGGAAATCTTATGACTCAGGAGGGGTAGGTTTACTATTCCCACTCCAATCTGTGCAACAGTAGAAAAAGTGTTGGACTCTGAAAAGGATAAATTAACTATTCCCACAGCAGTTGCTGCAACAGTAGGGAAAGCATCAGACTCAGGAGGCGTAAAATGTGCTATTACCACTCCAGCCTGTGCAACAATAGAGAAAGCGTTGGACTCAGGAGGGGTAAGATTTTCTGTTCCCATTGCAGCCTGTGCAACAGTGGGGAAAGCGTTGGACTCAGGAGGAGTAAAATTGATCATTCCCTCAGTGCCAGGAGGCGCATTTAAGCAGCGCAGAGCCCGGCGTAGTGGGGGAAATAAACTAGAAGCATACCTGATCTGGGACAAACGCCGCCACCGCCAGGAGTCACAGGATGCTGTAAACCGTGCCGCCGCCCCGGGACTACAATTCCCGGCTGCCTCAGCGGCGGCGCGCTTCACCGACGCCGCGCCAGCGCCAGGAGGCGCATTTAAGCAGCGCAGAGCCCCGCTTCGCGGGACGTGCCGGGCGAAGCCCGGGCCAAGGGCGGGCCCGTTTGAGCCCGTTCGAGAACGTTTCGAGGACGGGATGGGGCCATATCCGGTTGATGTCAGAATAAGGTCAGTGGCAATCAGTCATTGGGGATATAAGGCTAAAGTATCTATTTATCAATAGATTAAATTTGACGGGCTGGCCAAGGGTCCCACCATTATTTATTAAAGAATAAAAGCAGGCATGTCGGTAAAGGGGATCAAAGGAGTGAAAACTGCCCCTACTGGCTCCATCATGGGAACGTTGGACCAATTCATAGTACAGGCTACATCAATTGTAGCGCACGAAATCGACCGTGCTGAGAAAAGGCTGTCGATGGATTTTGCCCTTAACAAAAGGAGCACTGGCTAGGGTAGTTTCCCCCATAACTACCCAAGGCCCTAATGCCCCTTTAGGCGAAGGCATGGGGGCGAATCAAGTTACTCATTCTGCTCTGATTCATAAGGACCAAGGGGGACCTGGCAATTTATGTTCATCCCAAGAGAACCTGCAGGAAGCAGAATATAGTGGTATAGATCGTAGCATTCTGATCGACCCTATGGAGTGCCCCTCAAGAACGCGTCAAAGGCGTGGTTCAAAGCAAGTAGAATCAGTAGTAGCAACAAAAAGGAAACGAGGGGGCTCAGTCCAGAAGGGGAGAAAAGCTAAAGTAAAGAAGATAAATGCCCTCGGAGAACCATCTGGGACTCAAACTATACCTTCAAATATCGCGGAGTGATTGTCTCCGACAAATGATTTAACAGATCCAGTGTTGTCCCAAAGGATGGACACCCCACAGGACTGGTCACAAGAAATGTGGGACAAACTTGAACAGCTTTTTTATAGGTCTTGCATCCCCATTTATAACAGACCGGACGGGTTGGAAAAGAGACTGTCAATTCTGGAAGGAGCAGGGGGCAGGGACACTGATACCGGTGGATCTGTGATTAGCATAAGGAGTGTTCATGAGTCTGTGGGAGCTCCTGGGGCTCTTGAGGCCCTCCTAAATGTTAATGCTAATCCTTTATCTAATTTAGCACAGGCAACAATATCAAAAGGTAATACTGCTTTAACCACAAGTGACCCTGCTACCCAGTCCAGTTCTAGTGCAACTGAAGGTGTACAATCTATGGGAAACGAAGGTCTCGGGAAAGGGGGTACAAACTCGGGGCTTTACAAACCAGGCTCCAATAAACGGGCGAACAATGATTCATCAGTAGGCTGTCTCCCACGCATAGATCTCCCCCCAGCCTCCGCCCCCTATGTGTGTAGTTTGATGGGGGTACCTCCATTAAGACCAGGCCAACGTGAGGATTATCTAGATCTGAAAAATGAGTGTATATATTGGCTTCACGCCAATAGGTCTCTTCCCCCTGGGATGTCGGCCGAAATCCTATTTGCAAGAAGGGTGGATTGGGTGGGGTCGAGATCCAAGGATATAAAAGGGGATAGTGTTAATATAAACTTTAGAGACCGTAGAGTTGTGGATCACATTTGTAGCTGGGGTAATCCGGGTACTGACTCTTGCATTAAACCATTTGCACTAACTTACTTTTACCCAGCTAATGTCCAAGGTTCTTGGAATGGCCAGGGAGGAAGAGGTGGGTTTGTGCAAGGCCCCGAGTATGGCATTGGAATTCGCATATCGAATAGGTACAATGCTTTATCTGGCCTAGATGAGTGCGATTGACATAAAGCTGATTCTAGTAATCAGAGCCCAGTATGTGACGTGAATGTTGCCAATCCACTCATTTCTGGATATGTATTGGGTGATTTAGGGGATGCCATATCTAGCTCTATTAGCACCCTGCCTGGGGGGTTCACTTCTTGCCCTGTTCCTGTGGTTAGGAGCCTGAGATCCTGAGTAGTATGGGGGTAAAGGGATTGTCACCAGTCATGGAGCTGACTCCGAGACTGGGCCAACCCCTCAGGCAGCAAGGGGATCTGGTGCCAATTGACTGTGAGACCCATAGGGCTGCAAATATGACGTTGCTATCCTGGAATGTCGCAGGACTGGGCTCCAAGGTAGTACCCCCTGAATGGTCTGACTAATGAATCCCATGATATATGCCTCCTGCAGGAGACATCGGCGACCAAACCTGTGTTCAGACTGGGATACCTAACATTCCATGTTTCAGCGACTAAGCAAGCAAAGGGCAGAGCAATGGGGGGCATGATGGTCTGGGTGCGGCAGACATTGTGCTGCAAAATATCTCAGGTCCCTACCAACAACATTGACATACTCCAGATAAGAATTAGCCCGGTGCTTGGACCTAACTTGTGTATTTTTAATGTATATGCAAGAGGCCTCAAAGGTGGAAGAAGTTCTGAGGTTATAGCAGACTTGGAGCAGTTGTTGGATGGCATGCCAAGGGGTACTAGTGTAATAGTAGCGGGGGACTTCAACACCACCTTCGAACCACGTGGGGTGGAGGATCAGGCCCTCACGGAAGATGAAGACATGAAATGGGGCATACCTACCCTTGAGATTGAGCCAATCAAGAAGTGGACGTAGGCGGCAGTCCAACTCAAGGGGATGTGCTTAGGCCAGCAGTTGAGAGCCACGAATGGGTGAACATTGTCAGATAAGCAGGGGGCCAATACCTTTAACAACGGGGTCAGGTCGAGCCGCATTGACTATATCCTTGTAAGTCTACCATTGTGGCAGTTTGTAAGGGACATGGCCGTCACCACACGTGCTGAAAGCGATCATGACCCGTTCATAGTCACGGTAACCGGCCTATTTGGAGTAGCCAATCCACCTAGGATAGAGGTAGGGGGTAATGATTTGGCATTAACCCAGAGGTCTTCAAACTTTTTTAGGTTAAGCCCCCCCAGCTGAATTTATTTAGATGTCGGGGTCCCCCCACCACTTGACAAAACATTCTGGAACCTGGTATTCTACATAAATCTACCGTATCCGCAATTCCCAGTCCATATCTGGCTAATAATGTTAAACACAGTAAGAGTGTTTAGTAAACTGCAGGTTTGCGAGTTTGTGCGGTGAAATGACAGAGGCTTACTACACAGTCCAAAACTACATTTTTCAAGATAAAATGTGTGCAAATTGTTACGGGTTCTCCACTTAATTCTCGCAAAGCCTCCTCAAAGAAACTTCTGTGGTCAATAAAATGAGTACCATTCAAAGACCATGCTCTCCACTGAGAAGCACTGTCCAACTGTGCATGCAGCAAAGTGCGCAGCGCACAGTACTGCGCGCTGTCTCCGTGTGCACGAGCAGCGCAATAAAGCCATCCTTCATCTGTGCATGCGCAGCGCAGAAGAGGCACCCCCGCGACCTTTCTGCATATGCAGCGCTGCAGAACGACGCACAACAGTGTTTACGTGCATCGCTGTACAGCGAGCCGCGCCTTCCATGCATGAGAGGTGCACTGGAGCTACCTTTCCTTGGTACATGTGCAGCGCAGCAAATTCACACTTTTCTCCACACACGTGCAGAGCAGCACTCGTCCTTTGTGGACGCACAAGTTGCAATGCAGCAGTCGCCCCGTCCAATGTGCATGCAAAGGGCAGGAGAGACGCCCCCGTCCTCTATGCAGCCCATGTCCACCCGTATAGGTGTCCAGCTCGGAAATCCTGCGCTAGGCAAGGGCTCCAGGAAGCGCCAGCCTGGAGCTGCCCTCTGAAAGAGGCCACTTCAGGGCTCGTGCACTGTCCTCCAGCCTCGGAGCCGATCTCTGTCACCTTGCACCAGGGGAGGACCTCTATGAGCGCCAGCCTGGAGATGGCCTCCACGCGGGGAACTCCATGGCTGGTGACTCTCCTGCACCAGGGAGGGGCTCCTAAGCGCCAGCCTGCAGACGTCCTCTCAATAGTCACTTCCAGGCTGAGCTCAGTCCTCACACTTTGGAGCACAGCTCTGTTCCCATGCACCAGGAGCGCCGCCTGGAGTTACACTTCTGGGCAGGTCCACTCATTGCACGAGGGAAGGATTCCCGAGAGCGTTTAACTCAAAAAAGCACTCTGGGCCTGAGCAGCGCTCTGTCTCAGAGCCTAGCTTTCTCTCTCTTCACCAAGGACTTCCAAGAACACGAAAACCGAGACATCCCCTGTGAGAGGTCTTATGCGTGACATCCCCCAACACACATCGCTCTCCAGCAGGGAAAGGGTTTTGAGACCTGTATCCGCGGGTGCTGGAAGAATGTGGTGCATTACAGATGCTCAGAGTCCAGCTGTGCCTCCTTGCACCAGGGCACCGTGGATTTCATCTGTGACATGCCCTGCCCTCCGGAGACAGACGGGGAATGGACATCTGAGAAACATTGGGGGCGCGAGCAGAGTGTGTCACTGTGCAGATCATCAGAGATCTGCAGCGACGAGCAGAGCCTTAAAAAAAACTCCATGTGGAATGGAATGCAAATATATGTATCTAGACTTCGAGCTTCAGCAATGGAGTAACGACGGGAGCTGCATATAGAGCAAGTTCCAATCAGGTGGCAGTCGGCCTCTCCGCCGTGGGAAACAATGAAAGGTGAAATGTTATGGTGGAGTGCGCGCCCCCGCTTAGATGGCGTCGCGCCTCCCCAGGGGGGCGTGCCCCACAGTTTGAATAACTCTGCATTAACCAATGACATGAGGCACCTGAAATGGAGTAAGGTTTCCAATTCCCCAGATGCTTTGTTAGCCATGAATAAGGAGGTGGACAGGGTATTGGAAGAGTGGGGAACTGGTGAGGATAACCAGTCCTCATTGTCTAATGTTACAGTAACACACATTGCCCTCTTTGATCGGCTAAAATCATTTTTCTGTAAACCCAGTAATTCCGACAGAGCCAAGTTCAAGAAAGTGGAAGGGTGGTTTAACACGAAATGTCGCCTTGCGCGGTGGGTCATTAGGGACAGCACTATGCACCCGGGATCCAGTAAAAGTAAGGTTGGCACGTGACTCATACAGAAAGGAAATTAAAGAAGCAAAAAAGGCCTGGGGAGTAGGAGCTTGGCGGGCATCCGTGATGGCCGCGTGAGCACAGCGCTCTCCGGACCCCCGCCACTCCCGGCATGATATCCTGAACATATCCTGACTTTTCACGAGGATTTGTGTAGAGGACGCTGGGCTGATCTTCCTGGAACTTTCGGTATTTGATTCTGACCCGGGGTGCCGGAGTTACGGTGAGTCGAACTTTTGGGATCCGCCCTTGAGGTACGCCCGGGACTGGGTGAGGCTCTGTGGCCGTCTTGGAGTTGAACAACAGCGGCAGGGGGATTGGACTTGTGGGTCCCCCTCTTAAGTTTCGGTTTCGATTCTGCCTCAGACTGAGACATCTGGCAGGGGAGTCTGGCCTGGGCTGGGTCCGGGGCACGAGACGGCTGTCGGACCTTTGGCTGGCTTATTCTCCTATCTGATTGGCTCTATCCTGGTGGTATCCTTTTGGCGGCTCTTTGATCCCGAAGCCTTATTTTCCTGTGCCCATTCCATCGAGCCTGGTGGATCTCTTTGTGACGCAGTTTCCAACATGGCGGGCAGAGGGGACCGAGAGACACGGAAGACCAAGACACCCCTGCGCGGGGGCCCGGTCCAGTCTAACGTTATGGACCGTTATACCCACTCGAAGGGGTCCCCCGGAGCCGCCCTGCCCGGTCCAAGTGCTGCTGACCACATTGTGGACGCGTCAACTGAGCCGTCCTTGCAGGACATCATGGGCGCCATTTCTGGCATGAGGGAGACGATAGGCCAACAATATGAGGCCTTGGCCCACAAAATCGACACCGTGGCCATTGATGTGAACTTGATTCGAGCCGACCTATCGAAAACCAATGAGAAGGTGAAATCATTGGATCTCAAGTCATCCAGCCTCACGGCGGACGTCTCGGAGATACAGACGGAGATTGGTAATCTCCGTAGGGTGAACGACTTCATGACCCGGCGCTTGGAGGACTTTGAGAACAGGGCACGTTGCTGTAATGTGCGCGTGGTTGGCGTTCCGGAGAATCCAGAACCTCACTCTGTTGATCTCCTGGTTGAGGACCTGATCCAAAACTATCTCTCTCCGTCTGGACTGAGTAAATTTTTCGCAGTAGAGCGTGCCCATCGAGTTCCGGGGGGCCAGGGTAAGCCAGGTGCCCCGCCGAGGCCTATTGTTGCGAAACTCTTCCACTATAGGGATTGGGACGCTATCCTGCAAGCATCACGTGTGAAGGGCCCGGTGGCCTTTGAGAACGCCACAGTGAACTTTTATCCGGACTTTTCTCAACAGGTCCAGAAACAGCGTATGGGCTTCCGTGGTGTCAAGAAGCGTCTTCGGGACATGGAGTTACGCTACGCTATGCTGTTTCCGACCAGGCTGCGAGTGGAGTACAATGACCGAACCTTTTTCTTTGATCGGCCAGATTCTGTGAACGACTGGCTGGACTCTCTGCCTGGCCGACCTCCTGCGACTGAATCCGACGCCCACCCGGGTGGTGTGGAGAGCTGAACAATTTGTCTACGCCTGGGCCCTCGTATAGAGTAAACTCTTCCGGGATTCTATGCCTAAGTGCCTCTACTGTTTGTGTGTTTTCCTCGTTATCTGTCTTGATCGGGGTGGCGGGTGGGCCAGAGCCTTTCCTCCTCCGGGGTCTTTTTGTAGAATGGGGGTTCTTGGGCGACAGGCACACTGCATGTTGGGGTGGCTTTTTAGCATTTTGCAGGGGTGCAGGGTGGGGGGTGTTTTCTTGATTGTTGGGGGGTGGGTGGTTGGGAAGTTCGATGTTTGTGTGTTATGTTCTCAAGGCGACTTTATCTTGCTACTGATGGTTACTATGTCATGCTCATGGAGGAGGGGTTTCGGCGTTGCTATGTGGGATGGGGGGTAGCGGGTTGAGGTTTGTTTCGTGGAATGTTAATGGTCTGGGGGATCGTATTAAGCGGAGTGTGGTGTTGAAATGTTTACGACGTTTATCTCCAGATATTGTTTTTCTGCAGGAGACTCATTTGGTGGGCAATACTTGTCGTGCGATGAATAGGTGGGGCTATCGCCTTGCCGCACATTCGGGGTTTACCACGGGTTCCAGGGGGGTGGGTATCCTTGTTCGGGCTTCCCTCCCCCTAGCTATTGATGATGTGATCCTTGATGATCGGGGGCGGTATGCTGTCCTCGTGGGTCGTTATGAGGGTCGTACCCTCTCCTTATTTGCTGTTTATGTGCCCCCCGGCCTGCAGACTTCTACCTTTTCCGATTTGGGCCGTGTTTTGTTGGACCTCCCTAATAGTACTCTCTTCATTGCAGGTGACTTTAATTCTGTGTACTCCGGTCTACACGATCGCCACCCCCCTAGGGATACTCCTTCGGCCCAACAGTGGCTGGGTGGGTTTCTGGACACGTTTGGCTTGGTGGATTGCTGGAGGCTTATGCATCCTACTCAGCTTCAATACACTTTCCACTCTGGGGCCCATGGGAGTTTGTCTAGACTGGACTATTTCCTGATGCTTGCGGCCCAGTCGCCGGCGGTGCGTGAGATTAGACACCTCCCCCGGGGCATTTCCGATCATTCTCCGCTCTGGCTTTGTTTTGAGATGGGGGTGGAGGCGGCGGGCCGGGTTGCTCCTATCAACCCATGGTACCTTACCTCCCCCGAGACCCGCAACCTTTTGACTAAGTCTTTGGACGCTTATTTTTTAGACAACGAGGGATCCGTTTCCTCTGCGGTATCCCTGTGGGAGGCCTTTAAGACAGTGATTCGTGGACAGGCCCTTTCCCTTATTGTTGAATCCAAGAAGGCGAGGAATCGGGAGGTGGTGGACCTCGAGAGGGAGATTGCTGAAAGGGAGGCTGCCTTAGAGTCGGAAGTCACATCTGATAAACTCCACGCCCTGGGTCTGAAACAATTTGCTTATAAGTCTTTGGTCACGGATGCGGCCAGACAGATGTTCCGGGAGCAACAGGGTCGTCTGTATGATGTGGGGGACAAAGCGGGCAAATTATTGGCGTGGTTGGATAAGAAGGAGAGGGCGAATCGTGTGGTGCCCGTGATTCAATCATCGAATGGTGTGAGAGTGACGGACCCGATTGGAATAGTTGCATGTTTTGCTGAGTATTTTCGTGTGGTTTATACCCCTGTGTCTGGACGGGATGTTGCTGACTCTCGCCTTCTGTTGCGCGATATAGCTTTGCCCAGTGTCTCCGATTTAGACTGTAAATCGTTGGAGTCCCCTTTTACTACTGACGAGATAGCTACTGCCATTCGCTCACTCCGTTCGGGCAAAGCCTTGGGCCCGAACGGGTTGCCAATTGAACTGTACAAGCTACGTCCTGATAAGGTGGCGCCCTATCTTCGCGACATGTTTTTGGAGTCCCGGGAACGGGGTGTTCTCCCGTATGATCAGCGTCTGGCTACGATAGTCGTAATTCCCAAGGACGGTAAACCGCGGGACCTTTGTTCGTCTTATAGGCCCATTTCCTTGTTAAACGTTGAGCCCAAGGTCCTGGCTAAGCTCCTGGCGACCCGCCTCTTGACGGTCATTAGTGACTTGGTTCATTCGGATCAATCCGGATTTATCCCACATCGCAACACGGCTCTTAACCTACGTCGTCTCCACGGTGCTGTTGCGAGGGCGGGGCTTCTGACGGAACCGGCCATTTTGGCCTCGTTGGATGCCTCGATGGCTTTTGACACTGTGGAGTGGCCCTATCTTTGGGCTGCTCTTGAAAAATTTGGTTTTGGTCCTGAGTTTATCGGTTGGGTGAAGTTGTTATACGCTGAACCCTTAGCGCAGGTAGTGGTGAACGGTAGAGTTTCTGTCCCCTTCTGCCTTGGTAGGGGGACCCGTCAGGGTTGCCCCTTGTCTCCGTTGCTTTTTGCGCTCGCCCTGGAACCGTTAGCTGCGTGGCTTCAATGGGAGCCTTCACTCAAAGGGATCCGTTGGTCACCGGACTTTGAAGACCGCGTCTCACTTTACGCGGATGACATTCTTTTATATCTTACTTCCCCGCGTAAATCTCTAAATGTTTTATTTGATGTTCTTACCTCGTTTGGTGCTAACTCGGGCCTAGTTATTAATTGGGCTAAGTCTTGCGTGTATGTTCTTTCGGGTGTTTTGCCCCCATTGCCGGACAGATTTCCTATCCAGGTGGTCCAGTCTGGCTTCCAGTATTTGGGGATCTTTATTACGCTGGACTCCTCACTCCGATTCGAGCGTAATCTCCTCCCCCCGCTCCTTAGACTGCGACTGGATGTGGCCCGTTGGCGTAAGCTGCCCCTGTCTCCTCTGGGCAGGGCAGCCCTTTTTAAAATGATGTCCTTGCTGCGGTTCCTTTACGCACTTCTGAATTCTTATGACGACGTTCCCGCTACCTATTTCCGAGAGATCGAGAGTCTTCAAAGACAACTGATCTGGGACGGGCGTCCACGTATTGCCCTTGCGAAACTCACCATCCCTTGGTATGACGGGGGCATGGCGCTCCCCGACATCAAGAGATATTACTGGGCTGCCCAGCTGTCTGCCATCAACCACGCGATGTATTCACCGGGTCGGGATCCGGCCTTTGAGATGGATAGACTCCAGCTGCCGGGAGGGGACTTTAATAGAGCACTTAATTCTAGATCGGCCGGGCGCCATCTTGTGGGCCCGTCCAGGATCGCAGTCACTGTGTGGCGCGCCGCGCATGTGAGTTTGGGCTGGGAGAATCGGTTGACACTGGCGACGCCGCTTTATGCCTCTGAACGTTTGGGGTGTCTCTGGTCTACTAAGGGATTCGACCGCTGGGATATGATTGGGATATGTAAGGTGGGTGATGTCTGTGCGAAAGGTAGCGTGAAGTCATTCCAGACCCTTAAAGCAGAATACGACTTGAGTGATAGAGAGTTTTTTCGGTATCTGCAGGTCCGGCATGCCCTGACCTCAGTTCTAACTCCTGATGTGACCCTGCCCGAGTCTTCCCCCCTTGAAGATCGTATACTAGATGGACACCTGCCTGATAGTACTATCTCCCTTATTTATAAAAAATTGATTCATAGTCGCGCCGACCTGTTGGTCCGCCTTAGGGAGCTGTGGGTCGGTGACGGATTGGAATTAGATGACGAGGATTGGCAGTCAGCACTCTCTTCTCCTAAGGAGGTGGCCATTCCCGCCCGTCTTCGTTTGGTGCAACTTAAGATCCTCCACCGCGTATATGTAACTGGTCCGCGCCTGGTTGTGATGGGTTTTTCCCCGGATGGCTTATGTAAGCGTGGCTGTGGGATGAGTGCTACCTTTATGCATATACTTTGGGAATGCCCGTTGGTGGCGGCCTACTGGATTGATGTACTTGATGTGATGACTGTCGTGACTGGTGTTGCCCTGCGGCCTGAGGCCCGACGATGCCTGTTGAACGTGTGGGAACCCACCGATTATTCTGTGGCCCAGACCAGATGGGCAACCTTGGGGTACATGGTCGCGAAGCGGGACATTGCGCAACTTTGGGGCGCATCCAGACCTCCGGACGTTTCGGTGTGGGAGGATAACATGGACTGGTCCATGTTTCGAGAGAAGACCGTCTACGTGGCTAGGGGCAGACCCAGGGCGTTGACTAAAATTTGGGGTCAGTGGAATGCATATCGTGGAGACATTTGTACCCCTCCCTTGGTTGACACATCTGATGTTACCTTGTCTCCCTAGGCTGACGTTCCCGAAATTTTTCATTCTTTTTCAGGATTTTCCTGTCCTCCCTGCTGCCCCCCCCCCCCCCCCCCCGGCCTTGCCGAGTCTCATTGATTTACCTTTATCTTCCTGATTAGTGGACTTCCCCTCTGTCGTCTGGGCTGACGTGATTGCTACATTCGCCTTGTTTTGGTTTGTTATATTAATGTTTAAGACAAAAAACTGTTGTGTCCTGTCATATGCTTTGTGCAATATTTAATCTGTGATTTGGGCCTGGCCACGGAGATTAACGTTTACTACATGGTACGTGCTTTGCGACTTAGCGGCCAGCCCGTGTGGTTGTAGGCCCATCTCTGTGATTTTTATCTGATTGCTCAATAAAAGTTTTTAACCCAAAAAAAAATAAAAAATAAAAACAACAAAAAAAAGGCCTGGGACCAGGCGAGATGGCAGGAACTAAAGCAGGCATGTGTGTCCAGGAATCCTAAACTATTTTGGGACACATATAAGTGGGACCAGGGGGGGTTGCCCAGACCCCCCGCCAAACAATGTGGCCCACCATTCCTGGGTTGAGCACTTCGAACCCCAATATGCATCACTGGGGGACGAGGTGAACATGGATCCCTATGCCCACTGCTATTTCTCAAGCTGGATATTCACATTAGCGGATGTGGATAGGGCATTAAACTCTATAACACCAGGTAGAGCACCAGGAACAGATAGTGTCTCTGCTGACGTGTTTTTGAGTTATAAACCCTCCTGGCGATTGTATATTAGACACCTAGCAAATGCAATTGCCCTTGGTGCCCCAAATCCGGCGTCCTGGAAGGGGGCAGAGATAATCCAAGTATTTAAAAAAGGGGATAAATCCATGGCAGCAAATTACAGGCCAATTAGTCTCATAGATTCCATCCAAAAGATTATTGGTCGTTTGGTCCTACAAAAAGTCCATGTGTGGATGGAGGATGAAAATATCCTATCCCCACTGCAAGCGGGCTTCCGTTCCCATACTAGTACCATCAATCAGGTCTTCCGGTTTGTTAATATCTATTGGAAGACAGTTGTCTTGGGGAAAGGGGCCCTGTATGCGGTTTTTGTGGATCTAAAGACAGCCTTTGATCTAGTGCCTCGTCATAGGCTGTGGAGTGTCCTGGGGGAAATGGGGATGTCGCCCAACCTATTATCATTGATCGTGAGGGTAATCATGCGCGGGTGCGGTGGGGGGCACGGGGGGAGGTGAAGGTGACGGAGTCATTTCCAGTGGATAGGGGAGTGCGGCAGGGTTGTGTGCTTGCACCGACCCTGTTTTCACTCTTCGTTAACGGGGTTGCTGGTAGCGGTCCCCCTGGATGCCCCGACGCTGGCAAATAAACATATACCTATCCTCATGTTTGCGGATGATACTTTAATTATGTCCAAGACCCCCAGTGGACTGCAGAAAGCCTTAAGTAGGTTTGAGGATTTTTGTGTCATGCGGGGACTTACCTTTAACACAGAAAAAACAAAGTTAATGTCCTTTAATGAACATAGGTCATTCCGGGGTAAGGTATATATGAACAACGTCCCCCTTGAAAAAGTTGATGCTTTTACCTACTTAGGAGTGACAATACAGGCAAATATGGGGTGGTCAAAACAAATCGATATTGCCACCATAAAGCACAAGCAACAGGCTGGGATCCTTGTAACCAAGTTTAGATCCTCATTGTCCAAACCAATTAGCCCATTGATGGAAATCTACGGCATGAAGGTTCTAAGTTCAGCGCTCTACGGAGCAGAGCTCTGGGGGTTTGCAAATGTATCATCACTGTCAGTAGCTGAAAATTCTTTTTTTCGGAAGGCTACCAGTGTCCCGAAAAGCACACCAATGTACCCACTGTTGCTCGATCTGGGTAGAAATGCAGTACCAGATCTGGCGAAACTCCGTCCTCTCATATATTGGAGAAGACTGTGGTGTACGGCTGAGCTTGCCCATTACGCTAATGGCCTCAAAGATGTAATGGTTACCGATCGATTTCATAAGATCAGATGGCTGAGGGAAATCAGGGCGTTACTGGAAAACTTAGGCTTGTACGAACTGTGGGCCGATCCTGTCAATGCATCTTTTCCCTCCAAGAAGACCTTGAAGGAGATGTATTGGGATAAGATCATGGTTACAGCATGCACAAATAGTTCAGCAAGACATTTGACTGGCCGATTTCTCGAATTTAAGATTAGGCCTGTACTTGAACAGTATTGGGATCTTATTGAAAAACCATTTGATAGAAAGTTGTATTTTCAATTGAGGGTCGGTACATTACCCGTTAGGTCATTTAAATGTAAATGGGCAGGGGCCGTTGAGAAGGTGTATCCAAATGTATTGAGGTGCAAGAAACAATTAGCCATCTGTTGTTTTTTGCCCGCTGTATAGAAACCTCATGCCATGTGGGTAATACCAATTTGTAAACTGTTTGGTTTTAGTAGGCATGAAGAGGCGCTGAGAGTATTAACAACGGACTCTTCACCACCAATTGAAATTGCAGTAGCCAAATTCTTGGGCTGGGCCTGGATTATCCAGGTAAAGGCACACTGTTAGGGCTGTTTATGGCTTTTAATCCTACAATGGTGTTTTCGTATTGCAATACTCGCAATGAACTGGGGTTTTAGAACATCTGATGAATATTGTTGATTGTGAATTTATTTTATCAATATTAACTAGAGCCTTATCCGGCAGTTTTATGTGGGGTTTAATAATATTTTTAAACTGCTTTTAAAATTTGTAATATTTATTGTCTTAAATTGTTTGTATCTTGTATGTTGTGCTTTTATGACAAATCTGTCGAATAAAGCTATTTTGACTTGATTATTTCTGGCTAAATTTGAGGTTTGCAGGGGATTCTGGGTAAGAAAACGTTGGGGGATCCAGGCAAGTCATACCTCCCTGGAACCCCCGGGTGTCTAGTTTTTAGAAATGTATGGGTTTGATAGGTTTCCCTAGCTGGCCACCAAGCACGGAGCCAAAAACCGAGATGACCCCTTGCTAAACCAGGTTGTTTTCTGATAGCCAATTTTAATGTCGCCTCAATATGTTTGGGTCCTAGCCTTTCGCGGGTACTTGGGCCTCCCACACGAGTGAGGAAAGTTGTGTCTGCCCAGCGATGCCATAACTTTCCCACACAAAAATGTGTGGAAAAAGTGATTTTTTTTGCTAAATTTGAGGTTTGCAGGGGAATCTGGGTAAGAAAACGTTGGAGGATATACGCAAGCCATACCTCCATAGACCCCTGGATGTCTAGTTTTCAGAAATGTGTGGGTTTGGTAGGTTTCCCTAGCTGGCCGCCGAGCACGGGGCCAAAATCCCAGGTGACCCCCTGCAATTTTGATGTTGTCTCAATACGTTTTCGGCCCTAGCCTGTTGCGGGTACTAGGGCCTCCCACACGAGTGAGGCACCATTTTTATCAGGAGACCTTGGGGAATGCTGGGTGGCAGGAAATTTGTGTCTGCCCGGCGATGCCACAACTTTCCCACACAAAAATGTGTGGAGAAAGGGATTTTTTTCAACTAAATATGAGGCTAGTAGGGAATGTTGTGTAAAAGAATCAGTGAGAGCCGCGCATGTCATCCACCCTTGTACTTCCTCCTTTGTCTACTAGTCAAAAATGTAAAGGTTTGCCTAGGTGATGACTGAGCTAGGGCAGAAAGCCCCTTGCTACCTATTTTGACAAAACAAAATCGTACAAAAGGACATTAAACCGTTGTGAAGATTTTATAGTCGTTATTAAGCAACGATATGGGTCGGTATGATCCACATTCCAGGGGAGATTTTCCTGGTTTCGGGATAAGCACAATTGTGGCCTCCCCCCATGTTTTTGGCGGTGGATTTCCTTCTATTAAGATATCATCAAATAGGGCCATCAGTACGGGGGCGATGACATCTTCCAGTGATCTATAAATCTCCCCTGGAAGACCATCTGGGCCTGCCGCTTTCCCTTTTTTTGTTTGACGTATTGCTTTCCTTACCTCTATCTCTGTTATCTCGCACTCCAGGGACTTGCTCTGTACCGTTGATAGGGTTGGGAGCATGATTTCTCCCAGCCATCTATCCCTTGCAAGCTGGTCATTGGGAAGGTCTTCTCTATAGATTGCCTCGAAAAAATCATAAAAGGTTTTACCTATATCTGAATTAGAGGATCTTACTGTAACCTGCCCCTCTACCTGGATTTCTCTAATATATTTGAGGGCTTGGTCAGATTTTATTTTCCATGCCAAGACTTTTCTGGCGGCTTCTCCAAATTCAAATTGAGAGATCTTGCTAACTTCCCCCCTTTTATTTAGTCTCTCTTGTAGAATATTTTCCAGTTGTGCCTTTATTTCAGCTAGTTTTGTCTGCTCCTCTGGAGTTGCCGGGGGTGTGTCAATTTGTTGCTCTAATAACCTCATTTCCTGCTCCAGGTTGGCTATCTTATCTCTGTATATTTTACGCCTATAGGAGGCTCTGTTGGTAATCTGCCCACTTAAAAAGGCTTTAAAGGCCTCCCAGACTACAGCCAAGACTGAGGAGCCCAAGTTTAGGTCAAAAATATTGAGGACTCTGCTGCCAGGAACTTAACCTCTTCATCCTCAAGCAAGAGTTCACAACGATAATTTCAACAAGACTGAGTGGCGTAATAGGTAATATAGTCCATCAAGATCAGAAAGGTTTTATCAAAGGTCGACAACTATCAGAATTAACACACGATCTGATAGGGGCTTTAGATATTGCCTCAGCTTTTTCCCTACCCTTGGCTACCCTCACTTTAGACGCAACTAAGGCGTTTGACAGGGTCAATTGGCTCTACCTCAATGACGTACTTAAAAAATTCAACTTTGGAAAGGGATTCTGTAGAACGATATTCCAACTTTATGATGCCCCTTCTGCCAGGCTACTAGTCAACGGTGTCTTGACGGATGCCTTTAATATCACCAGAGGCACAAGGCAGGGCTGCCCACTCTCCCCACTCCTCTTTAATTTATATATTAAGCCATTCGCCCAGGTTCTGCGGGAAGAGGCCAATATTCCATCATTTAGTTTTGGGGAGTGGGAAAGGCGGGTAGCACTTTACGCCGACGACATTTTGATCTTTACATTTGATCCAACAAGGACATTCCCGGTAGTCATCCAGCGAGCAGAGGAATTTGGGCATATCTCGGGCTACGACATCAACTCGACTAAAACCGAAATAATGACATGGAATATACCAGATTTACACTTGTGGACAAACGTCTCAACCTCCATGCGGTACCTTGGGATACGAATTACCCAAGAAGTGGGTAACATTGGTCAAACCAACTTGGACAGAATTTATAGCGAGAGCAAAAGGTTGTTGAGATCTTGGTCACACTTGCCACTCTCTATAACGGGTCGAGTCAATCTAGTTAAAATGTGTATCCTTCCAAAGTTTATTTTTGCCTTCAACGCTATTCCCCTGGCATTCGATCTTAAAATGATCGAAAAATTCCAGCGAGAAATGAATTCTTTTATTTGGAATTATAAATCCATTAGACTCGCGTGGAAAAAGCTGAGGAGGAGACGAGAGAAGGGAGGTCTCGCTCTGCCCGACCTACTATACTATGCGTGGGCCTTCCAGATGACACACTCTAGGATGCTTTTAAAGACACCAACTAATCTTTCCAATGGGTCGATGTACAGAGCCATGCTAATTGGGGCAAACCTACCAGTGGATGGGTTCATGTTTAAATTTGCAAGCCAGAAATTCTTCAAAAAAATCAAACTTAAAATATTCAAATCATGGACTAAGACGTGGCTTATCATCAGAAAAAGACTGGGGCTCTCCTACTACTCTAACTTTGCCCCAATTTGGGAATCCCCTGGGCTTCCATCATGCATGAGAGATAGCCTGTCATCTATATTAGAACAAGCTGGGATTCTAAGATGGGGTCAGTTACTGAAGGAGGGATCATTAATAGCTTGGGAAGAGCTACGTGATCACATCGGCCCTGGACTGTCCAGATTTAAGTATATCCAACTGGATAGTTGGACGAGATCCCAGCGCAGCAAAGATGAATACCTTGGGAAAATAGGCTTTTTGGAGCAACAGTTAGTGGAAAGATCAGGGGGAGGAAAGGAGGTAGCCTTGTGGTACTGGCAGATCCTGGAAGAAATCGACGGGGATTTTGCCCTCCCAGACCAGCTGTGGGGGGTGGCAACCGGCCTTCACTGTGAGGAGTTGTGGCTAAATTCTTTCGCTCTTCTACACAAAATTGTAAAACCATCATGGCTAAGAAGAAACCATCTCTTCTCAGTTCACCGTGCATACATAACGCCATTAAAACTTTCCAGATTTCTCCCTGACAAAAAATGTAACAAATGTAATCTTATGGGAGCATCTGATATCCATATGTTTATGGATTGTCCTGACATAGGCCGGTTCTGGGAAGAAGTGAAGACCACCCTAAATTCCATCCTAAACATATCACTTTCAATAACACTACCACTTATTATCTTTGGGTTGGATGACAGCATTACTGGTAAAGCAAAGTTTTTTCTCTTTTATGCCATTTTGTTGGCCAGAAGGCAAATTTGTTTGCATTGGGAAGAGAAAACGGCCCCATTACACTCTAGATGGCTCACGTCTTTATATGAAACATCTAAAGCAGACCTCAACAGATCATGTAGTAAACGCAACCTGGCTTTTTGGGATCTAGTGACCAAGTGGAGATAGACTCCGGGTTTTTTTGTTGTTTTTTTTCCCCCGGGTCCAATGATTATGTCACAAACACTCCTTGGACTAGGTCTAGCCTCGACACGATATTGGTCCTACAGGTTGAAATATACCTAGATGGAGTCAGCTTAAACTACCCAAGCTTTTGGGATTTCTCTGCCACCTTTAAAATAACTCAAGTCCCGGCACAGGAGAGAGGGAAGGAAAAGCAATTTGGCTCCGCTCCAAAGCGAAGGACTCGCTAGGTGGTTGGTATCTCCTATATTGAGGGTAAGGCAAATGAGGACAAAAAAAAGAAAAAGAAAAAAAGAAAAAAAAAAGCCCATTAAACCGACACAAATATAAATCTAACACTAATTTGATAAAGCTAATCCACCACTTACACTGGTTGGTTTTAGCACCTCCAGAAACGCTGGCTGCAAAGCACAAATACTTATCAAAGTATATAAATATAGAAGCCAAGCCTTCTGAAGGAGAGCCATATAGCCACTTCACTGCACCAACCACTTTATGGTACATTCACAAGCCATTCACACACACACACAAGAATTCCATACCACCAGCCACGGGCCCAAACAACCATATCACTTGCACTCACACAAACATACTGCCGCCATGCAAGGGGCCATAACATTCATATGCCACAAGACATAATGACTTTGACTATATTTTACCACCTGTCAAGTCTCTACCTCCTTCTTCCAGAACGTTACCGAACGCATGCCACATGAGGCTCAGGAAGACATGTCTTTCATGCACCTTTAGTGCACTCACTATGCTCAAGCCAACTCCTTCCAGTTTGTGGATGCAAGTTGGGGGGTAAGTAAATTTTATTGTCTCAGGTTAATAAAAACCATTACAAAAATACATTAAAACACATATCATCAGATAAAAGATTATAAGGCAAAAAGTTGTTTATAAAAAACCAGAAAGACTTTAGTTATTGATAGTAATAATGCTAAAAACTGTATGATGTGGGAAGTGAGCCTTGGTCATTTCATCTTGTCTTGGGCATAGTTCAATCGATCTTGTCAGGGCAAGTTCATGAACTTGTTACTTTCCGCTCAAGTAATTTCAAAATTTCACTAACTTCCCATTTAATGGCGGAAAGCCCGGATCGAAGCAGGCCAGGACTGCCTGTCTGCGTGTGCGGATATTGTGTTCGTTAAAAGCAGTTTTTAACAGGGCGACCCTTTCCTCTTTCAGCATCGCGCAGGTGCATAGCAAATGTTCGAAATCTTCATTCTCTGCACCGCACAGCCTACATTTTGTTCCGCAAGCCCTTCTCAACCACGGTTGTAGATGAGGTATGGATGGTAGAATTCCTAACCTGTGCTTTAGAAAGGCTTCTTTCGTTTTCCTGCCGTACCCAAGACCAAAGTATGCCTGCATGCCCGGCAGTTTGTATGTACACAGAGTCATCCAGGCGTGTCGCCTGCGGGAAAAGGTAGATTTATCTTCCACATGCGATTGTCTTTTTATGCTCTTGTTTACTACCCGCTTAAATTGCGCATGGGGTAGTGGAGTTTCCCATAAATCTTTCAGACTTGTCGCAGTCAAAGACTCCTCCAAATATGAGTTTGCCGGCGTTTTAGAGGAGTTGAATAAGTCTTGCCAGAGCTGATGATTCAGTGTAGTTTCTGGTGCGTTCTTCATTTTATGCCAACACTTTATGTAAGACCCTCTTCTTGCAAGCAGTTGGCTGGTCAATCCAAATTCTAATCTGATCTGGGCTTGTGAGGTATAGGTTGGCAGGTTAAAAAGAAGTCGATAGGCCCTTACAATGGTTATGTCCAATAATTCCGCGTCTTTGCCTCTTAGAGCCTTATTGCCATAAGTCAAAGATGACTCTATTTTAACTTGCGCCACGCGAAGCAATGGCAATAAGGTAGGGCCGTTCAAGTTTGCCTTTAGCTGTTTGAGTGTGGTTGCTACCAGCATCCCTTTCCTCTTAATGGCCTCTAGTTGGCGGGTGCTCAAGTATGCTGCAAAGCCCATTTCTCAAGCTGAGTACGCATATCTACCTTTGAAACTAAGCCAAACATGCTGAAAATTTTCAAAAGATAACATCATAAACTATGAACGGATGACTGTGAAACAAGGGTAGTCTGTGACAACGTATCATATGTTCAATCCACCGTTATGTGCAGTGACTGTAATGCACTTATCATACAGCAATACATCATGCCGTAATAAAACTTCACTAAGGAGCAAATATGGGCCTCAGTGTGTTGTTTACTGATTAACAAATAACTGTTGGTGGATATATATATATTTTCACCAGTTGTGGTGAAAATAAAGCAACTCTGAAACCAATCTCTGGAGTGCGGCATCCTTTGTGTTTCTGAATATATATATATATATATATATATATATATATATATATATATATATATATATATATATATATATATATAAACACAATCTCAGCATTCTCTCACTAGGAGCCCTTATACAGTATACCAGCGGCGCAGAAGAAGAGAGGAAGACCCAGGGTGCAGGTGAGCAGTAGTTTTATTCAATAGCGTGGAAGGCCCACCTCAGCATAACGTTTCGGCCTTCACAGAGGCCTTGGTCACATAACACAAAGGGGAGGGAGGGCAAAATTTAAAGTGCAAATGCAAAGTTAATTAAACCGTGATTGGTTGCATAAATCACATGCTCCTGCAGTAAGTTCATAAACATGAAAGACATACTGGAAGGCTACTCAAATTACGGGATAATCCTCGTTCAGCCACTGTACATGTGCAAAAGCAATAAAGTGTAAACAGTTGTATCCAAATATGGGGTTTAAGAACACATAATAGGCATATTTACAAGATAAAATATCCATTTAAAAAATACGCACTATATAATGTTGTCTATGATTATATATAAGGTAACAATTCACCAATATAAAACCAGGATAAGACCGTACAAAAGTTAAAATAAATTTAGACTTCTGATAAGGAAAACACTGATATCCATATACAACTATTGCACATTTTGGAATGGTTGGTATACACTACTGTGACTATACCATGGAGGAGATAATATCTGTCTAAATACATTATCGCAGCCTCCAATGTTATTGTAAAGACGGTAATATCATCAATTTACCAGCCTACAGGGGAACATTGAATATATTGCAACCAAAGTGATAGTGCATAGTGCATAGTGATAAACATACAATAAATTAGTTTTCTTTACTCTTAATTTTTTTCTCTTGTTACATAGCCTAATCCTAGGCTATAAAGTTTGACTGCTGCGTCCACATTAATCATCAAACATAGGGCCTATGGTGGTAAGACAGTTAAATAACCCTATGTACAGTATCCTACCACCAGCTATACAGTATATCCGTGAAATCAAGTTAACGATCTGCGTTAGAAGAGACTATGAAAGGGAAGTAGGGTTCAAAGGCAAGTATAAAAATCCTCCGTTGAGTTGAGACCACCTGGTGTCTTGCTATCCATCTCTAAGATGTACCTGGTCTCTAACATTCTCAAAATTCCCTTTCTGTCCCCTCCTCTTCTCAGGGGGCCCACAGAATCTATGGCATAATATTTTAATAGTGCACTGTCGTTATTATGCCATTCTTTAAAGTGCTGGGCTACCGGATACGCAGAGTCATTGGTGTTAATGGCTCGTATGTGCTGGAGTATCCTCTTGTGAACCTGCAACTTGGTACTACCAACATATCGCAGGCCACAGGGACACTCCAGCACATACACCACGTATTCGCTCTTGCAAGTTAGTTGTTTATTAATCTTGCACGGGGTAGCTGAAAAGGGAATAGTGTATTCTGATTTATTGATCCCATGGAGGCAGGCCTTACAGCTGGAGCATTTTCTAAAGCCCCTCCTTTTATCCATCCAATTTTTTCGTGTAACCACCTCCGGACTAGACTTAACTAGGGCATCCTGCATGGAATATGCTTTCCTGAAGGTGATTGATGGCTTGCCCGGCATTTTTCCTCCTATAATAGGGTCACATCTGATTAAATCCCAATGTTTGGCAACAATTTTTCTGAGTGCACCATGTTGCTTATTGTAAGCCCAGATCAGTCTCACGGATTGTTTATCACGTGCCTCTGTAGGTTTGGATTTCTGCTTGCGCTCAAGGGCCAGATCACGGGGCAGTGCATTTGCCTTACGCATAGCCTTGTCGATCTCCCCCGTCTTGTAGCCCCTAGCCAAAAATCTAATTTTACTAGCTTCCTGGGCCTGGCTACATTGTGCGTCAGTACTGCACAGACTTCTGATTCGGAGCATCTCCCCGTAGAGGATACTCCGAATCAAGTGGGCGGGGTGATGGCTGCTGGCATGGAGCACAGTGGTCCCTGCCGTTGGCTTCCTATATAGCTTGGTCTGCAGTTTACCCTTATTGATCTCTATGGTGATGTCTAGGAAGTGTACCTGAGATTGGCTGATATCTGATCCAAACGCCAAGTTATAGTGATTACAGTTGAGAGTATCAATAAACTGTTCAGCTTGTGTTTGTGTGCCACACCAAATTAAAAACACATTGTCAATGTAACGATACCTCTGAACAATAGAGCTTGCAGCAATGTCAGCGTACTCACCATAGAGGACCTGTCTCTCCCAGTAGCCCATATGCAAACAGGCATAACTGGGAGAAAAACAGGCCCCCATGGCTACCCCCCTGACCTGCTGATAATACTGGTTGTTGAACATAAAAAAATTATGGTTCAAACAGAAAGTTATCATAGACAAGATCATACTGTTGTGTTCCGACATAATTATAGGTCTCTGTCCCAAATAAAATTCAATAGCTCTAATTCCATCCCGGTGCACAATGCTGGTGTACAATGATGTTACATCTAAAGTTATTAGCCACCAGTTTGGATCCCACTGGATATCCTTAATTTTGCGGAGGAAATCACTGGAGTCTTGGACAAAAGATGGTAAATTTTGCACGTGCTCTTGTAGAAATGAGTCCACATAAATTGTTGTATTCTCCAGTAAACCCCCGCAAGCAGCAATGATAGGTCTACCAGGGGGTTTCGCTGGATCCTTATGAATATTTGGGATCAGATACAGAACAGGCGTGATGGGGTGGTCATTTTTTAAGAACTTCAGTTCATCCATGCTAATAAGACCATAGGACCGCCACCCCATTAGCAAGGAGTAGAAGTCTGCCTGGGCTTTTCTTACCACCCCCACATCGCAATGTCTATAGCAGTCAAAATTATTCAATTGAGAGAGGGCTTCTTCCAGATAGAGTTGTCTTGGCCATAACACAATGTTACCCCCTTTATCTGACTGCCTGACAATGATATCTTCATCTTGTTGAATCTTTTTAACCAGTTTAGTGTATTTGTCGTTCTGCTGGCATTTGTGTTGCTTAGTTTTAAGCATTTTGGTGTATAGCACCTTGATTTCTTTGGTGGCTGCCTCATGGAATATTTCTATATTGTCATATAGCATAACCGGCGTATAGGTGGAACGTGGCTTGAAGTTGGTGAGTCGCCCTAGATTGGTATTCGGCTGTTCAGGTGTGCTCTGTGAAATCGATTGTTCGCATCTGAGGGATTCCAAGTCATGTAGCAACGGGGCATCGCGCACCAAGAGCCCTTAGTTGTCTGTTTCTGCTCGCACCCCAATTGCCAATGTCTTACTCCCAGCAAAATGTTTTTGTAGCTTCAATTTACGGACAAATTTGAATAAATCTAACCTAATATTAGCATAATTGAAGTCGCTAGGAGGACAATAAGACAGTCCCATCGATAGAATACGCAGTTCAGATGATGTAAATTTGATGTTGGTAAGATTCAAAACAGAAAGAGCAGTACCTGATATTGCCGATGAGTTGCTCACTTCTTGTTCCACCGCCTGTTGAAATTCTTCTTTTTTCGTTGACTTGTTCCTTGAGTTGGCTTTTCGGCGCTGGTAGCGCTTGGCATTGCGGCTTTTGATTTTTGTTGCGCTGGTATCCTGGGGCGAAGAGTCTCGCGTCTGTCCTTTCGTAGACACTCCACCTCTTGGGCCAGCGAGAACCGGGTAAACCCCAGCCGGGGTTCCACCAGCGAAGTGTTGGAGTCCATGTCACTTTCCACACTGGAGCTGAGATTGGATTCAGACGAGTCTTCCTGTCGGACCAAACCAGGCATGGCTTTAGAGATAGACGGTTGCGATGGGGGGACAGAATTGAACGCTGTACTGGCTTTTATAGCATCATATTTTTCCGCAAATGTAAAAATTCGCCCCTCAGCATAATCAGCCTTATCGCGTTGAAACTTATATGTTTTCCTTTTTCTAATCATCTCCTCCTCTTTCTGTAGCCTTGCCATCATTTCACTCCTTAGCTTGGTGCACAACGCAATTTCCTCAGTGCACATAGCTTCAATCTCAGCATTCAATTCCTCAATCTTTGCTTGAGTCTTCACACGGTCACTGTCCGCATATCGTACCAATATTTGCACATGCCGACGGGAGGAGTCAAGACTACACTCCGCCCACTCCCTGAGCATGTCTGGGTCAGGATCTTCATAGCTGGGGGCTAACATTACTCGCAGCCCCCTAGGTATTCTGTTGACCTCCAGATAGCTGCTCAGGGAGCGGTGCTCCCACCATTTCTCCTGTTCACGCCTCATAAGTTTTTCAAGCTTTTTGAACTTCTCACGCGCACTAGCGCTTTCATTCTCTGCCACTTCATGCAATGTGGACACAGCTACATCCCCGTCCGGGGAATCGTCAAACGCGTTGAGGGCTGCCAACTCCCTCCCACGTATAGCGTCTGCTGACATGGCACTTCCCAGGTGTTCTTGGCGCTCAATGCGCACTCACAGTTACGATAGCGGCTTTGACAATTGCTTTCCGCTAACAAACTGGGCACTCACTTCCTCACCGGATCAATCTTTGAGCGTGATGGCTTCAAGAAACCGGGCTTCAGGTGCACGTAGAGATAGCTGTCCCAGGGCTCCTCGCCAGGCTCAGGTATACAGCGTCCGGGTGCTGGAGCAGTTACTCCCCAACGGGAGGCACTAATCGACTTCCGGGTCAACAGAGGTCTTGGCTCCCTGCTGCTCCGCCACTTGAGAAGGAAGGGGTCAACCAGAACCGGAGAAGCTCGTAACCGGTTGTAGAGATAAACACAATCTCAGCATTCTCTCACCAGGAGCCCTTATACAGGATACCAGCGGCGCAGAAGAAGAGAGGAAGACCCAGGGTGCAGGTGAGCAGTAGTTTTATTCAATAGCGTGGAAGGCCCACCTCAGCATAACGTTTCGGCCTTCACAGAGGCCTTGGTCACATGACGCAAAGGGGAGGGAGGGCAAAATTTAAAGTGCAAATGCAAAGTTAATTAAACCGTGATTGGTTGCATAAATCACATGCTCCTGCAGTAAGTTCATAAACATGAAAGACATACTGGAAGGCTACTCAAATTACGGGATAATCCTCGTTCAGCCACTGTACATGTGCAAAAGCAATAAAGTGTAAACAGTTGTATCCAAATATGGGGTTTAAGAACACATAATAGGCATATTTACAAAATAAAATATCCATTTAAAAAATACGCACTATATAATGTTGTCTATGATTATATATAAGGTAACAATTCACCGATATAAAACCAGGATAAGACCGTACAAAAGTTAAAATAAATTTAGACTTCTGATAAGGAAAACACTGATATCCATATACAACTATTGCACATTTTGTAATGGTTGGTATACACTACTGTGACTATACCATGGAGGAGATAATATCTGTCTAAATACATTATCGCAGCCTCCAATGTTATTGTAAAGACGGTAATATCATCAATTTACCAGCCTACAGGGGAACATTGAATATATTGCAACCAAAGTGATAGTGCATAGTGCATAGTGATAAACATACAATAAATTAGTTTTCTTAACTCTTAATTTTTTTCTCTTGTTACATAGCCTAATCCTAGGCTATAAAGTTTGACTGCTGCGTCCACATTGCTCATCAAACATAGGGCCTATGGTGTTAAGACAGTTAAATAACCCTATGTACAGTATCCTACCACCAGCTATACAGTATATCCGTGAAATCAAGTTAACGATCTGCGTTAGAAGAGACTATGAAAGGGAAGTATACACACATATATCATATATATATATATATATATGTATATATATATATATATATATATATATATATATATATATATATATATATATATATATATATATATATATATATATATATATATATATATCCACCAACAGTTGTTTGTTAATCAGTAAACAACACACTGAGGTCCATATTTGCTCCTTAGTGAAGTTTTATTATGGCAGAATCACCCGACGCATTTCGCAGCGTCCGGTGCTTTTTCACGGGTCGTAATGTACATAGGGGCAGATATACAAGTCCCTAGCGCCACTATTGCGTCACCTTTAACATGGGAAAAGTGACGCGAAAGTGTGCAAGGGGTTTTAAATCTGCTCCACAGTGTTCTGTTGTCTCAGTTTGCTTTCTCTTCTGTCATGTAGAGGATCCTGGGTAAATATAACGTTTTTTGTACAGCCAGTACCTTTCAACCCTACCCCCAAACTGCGTACTGCCTGTTACCATAGTAACATTTCATGGAACAATTAAGTGAGCACTCAGGTCACAAATTCACCACACAATGTTGCTAATCCCAACAGTAACTGTGCTGGAGTTTTTAACATTTTCCATAGGAACCGTTAATCACAGCTACAGACTCTGTTAAAGAGCTGGTAAAGAGTTAGCCTCAGTATTATACTTCTAGTTTTAAACTTCATTTGTACTTTTTATTGTTTAATGTTCTCTAAGCATATGATTATCATACTAAATAATAGTGAAATGTTGTCAGAAAAAGAAGACGTATACACTTTTTTAAAATTAACTTTTATTACAACAAAAATAAATAACTAAAAACGTAACTTTAACATAACAATATAATAAATAAATAAATATAAACGTAATTTTCACATAACAATATAATAAACAAAATGTGAGATGGACTCCAATGGTAGGAGGGTAGGTAACCTGCAAAACAAAAATGAAAATAAGTGTTTAAAATTATATCGATGTGACTGAATGAGGTCAAAGATCACAAATTAACATAACACTTGGCAATATTGGTTATTTGCACATGTGCAGTGTGCCTGATACATCCCACTCCTCTCATAGGCCCGGGTTGAAGAGGTGTCTGTAGGGAAGTGCCTACTGCGTCAGATCTACAGTATGGTCCAGCAGGTCTTTAAAATGATTCAGAGCTAAAACAGAGTTAGGTGAGAGTTTATGCAGGACAATATTGTTTATTTGCAACTCATTTAATTGGAGGCATTGTGTATCTAGGCCGCTCTGCTTATCCTTTGTAAACACTGTGTTCAACAGAGCTCACAACTTGAGTCTGCTTTGTTGCTACACTGCAGACTGTATTAAATTCAGCCTTGATTTATTTATATGCAGAGTGGACAGCAGCGTCCATAACTTGAAAAGAGAAAGAGAAACAATATGAGAGATAGGGAGAGAGAGAAAGAGAGAAAAAATGACATTGAAAGTGTGACAGAGAGAAAGTAATAGATGGAGCAGAAGAGGTAGTGTTAATACTGGAGAAAATCTTCACAGCTCACCTTTTTGCCTACGTTGTGTGTTCAAGCATGTGCCGGTTCATAGTGCACCCTCAAGTTTAGTGATCTGAAAGATAGTATAGAGTTAGTAATAGCAGAGTACATACAACTGCACAAGTATATTTCTACTTTATACCTTTGGACACTCAGGATACTGTATTACATAAATTTCCACCGCTAGATGGTGTCTGTGCACTCTTTTTCTCTCAGAGTACTATACCCCATGCACTTCCACTTATTACTGCGTACCCAGCCTGTTGCACCCCATTGACTCCCAGAGCCCAGAGATGAGTGCCTTTTCTTGCTCATCCAGACTGTTCCAACCTATCCATTCTCACTGCCCGGAGGTAATTATACATTTCTACGCAGTCAAGCTGCTGCACACTACCCACTCTCTCCGCACACAGGTGACTTCTCGATGCTTCGGAAATAAGCTTCTTTGCTCTCCTTGTGCCATTGGCGTGATTCAAATAGGGTCCACCACGTGTCGAAGCAACCTTCTCAGGCGTTGTTATGATGGCCACGCATCATCACAGAATCCTCAAACGTTGAGCTTTGGAGGTGATGAGAAGGGGGACGCCAATTTGTGAAACACAACCTGTTAGATAAAAAGGAAGATAAGATTGTGCATCATTTGTTTATCAAAGGAGAGAGGAAGTGAGAGAGTGACTAAAAAGAATATTCGTAGCTCACCTTTCTGTCACCGGTGTGTCTTCCACCACGTGCCTGTACATAGTGCACCCTGAAGCTTTATATCTAAAAGATAGTAAAAGAAAGATGTTATGATTGGTAATTGTCACTATCTTAATGTGGAGTAGAATAACATCGCCCTTTCACACACCTTCCCTCCCATATTAAAATACAACTATTTGTACAGTTCCAACTTGGATAATGGGCTTCGATTTATGAAGAATTAGTAGAGTAGTAATGTTTTCCATCCGGTTGTGAAAACAAGTGGTGCGCAGTGATACACGTGGTTTTAATCATCACGAGCAACAGACTTTTGACTGACTATAAAAACTTTCCTGCAATAGGAAAAAAAATTACAAATGCAATAAGATACGGTATATTGCTGCGTCGTCTTTTTGTGTCCAGTCTGCTGCACCCCATCTACTCCGTCCGCTGCGAACCAAGGCCACACTGCTCACCTTTTCGCAGACAGGGTACATTTTACATCATGCAGTACCGCTCTGCCACCATGAAGTCTCAGATTTGGTGCTGAGTCTTGATATCACTATGGCAAAGGACATACTCGTGCACCTATCTTCATCGCAGGTTCCTCACCCGCTCAGTCCTTGCAATACCACTAACTCAGTGACCAAAAAGCCCACACACGTGGTAGTGGGCCCCCCTGTTCTGTAGCTCAGGCCTACATGAGGTGTTCAAACCACTAGGACGGGCCATCACAGCGCTTGTGATGGGAGCAACTCTAAAATGGCGTACAGCACGTGCGCACCGTCTTTTTTATTGTTAGGGTCATGTGTGTAGTGACGCATGTGCTGAATGGGTGTGATGTGGGTGTATGCCAGCCATGAGGGAGTGTGTGTGTGCCATTCTGACAACTAGACCTGGAAGTAAGAAATCACTACAATGGAAATCTGGGCCATGTAGCGTCATTGTGTTTTCCTCGTAGCGTAAGCGGAGTGGGCTGGACTGACGTATGCCAGTGCTGCGCGAGGCTGTGAACGATGACTCCGGAGCTATGGGCATGGTTCCGTCGTGAGCTATATGAGAAATCAACTGATTTGGGTGTCCATGTTGTAGTGCTGCCGTCACCCTGGTCTTAAACGTAAATGTGTCATTATGTCTGTAAAGTCCCACAACATGGCAACATGGAAGGTACGGGGTATCACTGACCCTGTATTAATCCATAGTTGCACACATAAAAGATGGTGTACATGACGCATGACTGCGAATATGAATGTTTGTTGTACATTCAGGGGAGTGTTGTAGTTGTAGTAATACAGGGCTGTGAAAGCTTTAGGATGCAGTTTTTGGCACATGAAGGGCAGTTGATATATATACGTATGTGGTCATTCAGGTATACTGTCTTACTTGGTGCTGGAAATGAGTGTTCGAGGCGCGTCCACATACTGTTATTGTAGAGAAATGATGTAATCTACGCATGCCTGAAAATGTACTGTAAATACAGTGCTCATGTAAATTGCTGTTATAGTTTTGGGTCGACTTCGGGCTATATAAATATGTTAAAAAAAACGAGAAATAGCACACATTTAGAAAATGTACTATACACTTTCTTTGCAGTATTATAATGATCCCGTTAGTATGTTCGTATTTGTACAATGAGCGAGAGAAAGTTGTATAATCAAAGTTTTTGTTACTGGCAGAGGTAAGATGGTTGCATATGCTGTTTACAGTACAATATAATATGGTAGGGCGCGGGAGCAGCATTTTACAAATATAATAAATACTCAGACACAGATAGATAGCTGAAGTGGGTACGGGCACGTGTGCTCGACTCCATTTTATTACGTTGCTGTTGCTAACAAGTAGAATAGTAATCATGATATCATATACAGATATTCAATCATAAACGGTTTATGACTTCTGCTGTACAAAGGTAGGCACACTATATGTGAAATAATACACAGAAGATTCTATCGTAAAGGGTTCATGAGTTGTGGTGCAATAAAGGTAGGGTCAGTTTGTGTGGAACCTGCAATGATGCGTGGTTCAGGCAGACCGCACAGGTAAGAATGTATTTTGGCTACTAAATTTTGCCTTAATAAGGCCACGTGGCGATTATTTATGATGCACTAAAGTTAGTGGTACGTATGGTGCTCAGCGTGTTGTCTACTGGACTGCATCATCTGTAATCACGATTGAAATAAAAGATGAAACATGTATGGAATACATTGGCGAAATATGTATGTTTCAGGCACATTATAGTTCAAGTTGTGACCTTTGCTGTCCACAGTGTAGACTACCATTGAGTGTGCCTTTGCACTTGCAGCGTGATTTTTTTTTTCAACTAAACCTAGAACTGAAACAAAATAAGTTTTTGAAAGAAGGCTACTAAAGGGATATTGTGTAGGTTTGAGGGACGTTATACTTTGTTCGGTACTGCACTCTATAAATAATGAATGAAGAGTCAGTTGAATTCTGCCTGAATACGGCCATGTGGCGATGAATTATGGTGCAATGAGTTAGTAGTACCTTTGGAACTGAGCGTGTACGTAACCTGTGATGAAGCGTGGTCCGGGCAGGCCGCACTGGGTGTAATGTTTTTGACTACTGAATTTTGCCTTAATAAAGCCTTGTGGCAATTATTTATGGTGTACTGAGTTAGTGGTACGTCTGGTGTTTAGCATGTGCTCACCCTGCGATGATGCGTGGTCTGAACGGGCTGCACTCAAAGCATTGACTGTTGCATACTGGACTGCATGTACTTTGAGGAGGAAAAAAAAGTACCATTGATGGTTATCAATTCTTCAGCAACAAAATGATTAGAATCAGATGATTCTTCCAGTAGTGTAGCCATTTTTGTCTCCAAAAAAGAAATTCAGGTTTCCAATGAAGAAAAAGTGAGGTTCAAATTGTTACCTATGCTGTCCGCGGTGTAGACTGTCTTTAAGTGTGCCTTTACACTTGCAGGGTGAATTTTATTATTCAACTAAATCTATAACTGATATAAAAGAAGTTTTTGAAGGAAGCATACTAAAGGATATTGTATAGGTTTGATAGGTGTTATACTTAGTTTGGTATTGCACTCTGCAAATAATGAATCAACAGCCTATTTAATTGTGAGCTCTGATGACCGCAGTGTAGGCAGGAGGCCGTGGTTAGCCAGAGCCCACGGCCACGTGGGGTTGACTGGAGCTGCACAGTTTTGGTAATTTAGCGTGTGTGCAGCCAGCGATGATAAGTGGTGCACTGAGTTAGTGACACCTGAAACAATAAGGTTCTGTGGAGGCTGTGATGCTGCGTGGTACGGGCAGGCTGTATTGATAGTAATGTTTTTTGCCTTGTGAATTCTGCCTTAGTAAGGCCACGTGGCGATGATTTTTGGTGCATTGAGTTAGTAGTATCTTTGACGCTTAGCATGTACGTACCCCGCGATGATGCGTGGTCGGGGGATGGGGAGGCACAGTAATTGGAGAAATGTCTTTTGTCGATTGAATTCTGCATGAATTCTATTTAAAAGTGATAGTATGCCTGATTGCGACATAAGATTTTTCCCTCTTCTTTGCGATGATTTATGGTGCACTGAGTTAGTAGTATCTTTGGCGTTGAGCTTGTACGTAGCCTGCGATTATCCGTGGTCCAGGGGGGCCGCACTGGGAGCAATGTTTTTGCCTAGTGAATTCTGCCTCAATAAGGCCACGGGGGATGACTTGTGGTGCCTGAAGAACTCAGGGTGTGCGCACCCTGCGATGATTCGTGGTTCGGGCGGGTCGAACTGGTACAATGTCTCTTGCCTACTGGAATGCGTCATGTGCAATCGCCATTCCACCTGAATCGTGAGCCCTCACAAAGTAGATTGAAGGCAGTAGTCAGCACAGACATTGAGGAATGTTTTTTGTCGCATCGTTTAACAAAATCTGAGGACATAGAGTACAATTGTCTCTGCCTTAAATAAATCAAGGCTAAATTCAATGCTGTCCGTAGTGTAGATCCAAAGCTGAATTCATGTTGTGAACCCTGCTGTTCTCACTGTTTATCGAAGGCACTAATCAGCATCAGTGATGTCATCAGTGATGTCACTGACCATGTCATGAATGATGTAATATGTGACATCATCACCAGTGGATTGCGGGCGCGAGAGTTACAGTTAGTACAACTAACTATAATGGAGGAATTTCAATGGTTTTGTATGAGTGAAATGTCCAGCTAATTAAAACACCACTGAAACCTGAGTTTTTTTCAATGAATTTCTAAGGTTTTTTAAATGATAATTCCTAACTGTAACATGTCTGAAACCAATGTTTTTTTCAGTGAATATATATTTGTATGTATATTTATGTGTCTATATGTAGGTGTATATGTGTGTGTATATATATATATATATATATATATATATATATTATTTAAGACTGCTCATTCGAATCACCATTCCGGAATGCAAAAGCAGGCACGGACCACGTTTCGGTGCAGAAGTTTTTTGTTTATTCCATTAGTCGGCCATGACGCATTACGGTCCTTCCTGGACCTTGATCACATGACAGCGCTCTCTGGCTTCACCCACCATTTTATGCAACTTAAAGTGACAGTGCATTGTGCGAAAAACAGCGGGCTCCACAAAGAATTCATAGACAGTGAAAACATACTTGTTGTCAATAAAAACAAATCGTGTTTTTCTATTGAATCTTTTCATATTGATGTCTTGTTCTATGTAAATAAATAGAGAACTATAAATATACATGAACAAAGCCTAATAATTGTATAAATACAATAAATACATAATTTAAGTCAATAAATAAGTGCTTAAACTTATAAAAGACCAATTTAATTATAAGACCTGCTAACATATCATATAAAAGATTTACATTTAAAAATCAATATATGATAAAAATATGATTTATTTTTTGATTTTTTATAATAATTGCCTAAATGCAACATCATGATTATTGAAGCTGTATGTTTGTCTCGATATAATATTACACCTGCCTTTAATGATAGTCTTTAACTTATGTGGGTGCTGTTTTTTTTCTCCCTTAACAAAGTGTAAATATGGTGCTCTAAATATTTTACCCCTTCCATCGGATTGGACCTATTGAGTGACCTAAAATTGTGCAAAAATTGTGAAAAGCTATTTCCACCCCTATGTGGACAAGTGGTAAATTGGAAAATTTAAAAAAACAAGATTTTATTGGTTAAGGTCAGGCGGCAGTCTAAGGTAACTATGTTGTCTCATCACCTTTGGTTTATACAATGTTTGGCATCTCTTATAATTCATATCAGTTAGTGGGAACGGTCATAGACACCTTGTTAATTCCTTTTGTTGTTATTCGTGTGCAGCTCAATGTGCCTAGAGAGGGCGGAAGAGAAAAACAACTTTAAATACAGGTTTATAGGTCTTCCGTAGTGTTAAGACCTCCCGGCATCTTGCTGTCGAGATCAATTATATATCTGGCCTCCTCTTCTGTTTATGAGGTAGTAGGATAAGAATTTCAAATCACTATTGTGTTTTTCTTGGAAATGTCTGGTGACTGGATAAGTAGGGTCTTTGTTGGTTATTGCTCTAAGATGTTGCAGTATTCGCTTATTGGCAGGGAGTTTAGTGCTACCCACGTATTTAAGATTGCATGTAAATTCAAGAATGTAGATAGCATAGTCTGTTTTTCAATGCAAAGATCTACATATTTTTATCTCCCTGTCACTGAAGGGTGTCTTGTAGGCTTTCATATTTATATCATATTGGCATGCCTTGCAATTTTTACATTTGACAAACCCTTGTCTTTGTGTGATCCAATTCTGGGTTTCCACCACTTCTGGGCTAATTGTGACTAAGCTGCTGCTCATGGAAGCAGCCTTCTTGTACATTACACCCAATGTTTTAGGTAAAAGCCCTCCTATCACCCGGTCATCTAGCACTATCGGCCAATTGCGTTGAACTATATTTCTGATCGGTTTGTGTTGCAAGTTATATGTAGTAATTAAGCACAATTGTTGTGCTTTCTTATCTTTTTCTGATTTGTTTGACTCAGTTTTTAAGAGAGTCTCCCTCTCTAATCTCATAGTTTTAGCTATTGCTGCATCAACGGTTTTTCTGTTGTACCCCCTAGCTAGGAATCTATTTTTGCTTTCCAATTGTGCTTTTTGTACATCAATTGGGTTACTGCAAATGTGTTTAATTCTTAACATTTCCCCATAGGGGATACTGTTAACCAAGTGTCTTGGGTGGAAACTCGTAGAGTGGAGCACTGAGTTTCCTGCTGTTACCTTTCTAAAAAGTTTTGTTTCCAGCTTGTTATTTTTTACAAAGACCTCCACATCTAAAAAATTGATAGTTTGGCTGTCCACTGTTGCCGTAAAACTCAGATTGATTTCATTATTATTGATGCTCTGTACAAAATCATGGGCTTCCCTTATTGACCCATCCCAAACAACAAAAATGTCATCAATGTATCTAAGAAATACTTTCACATTTTTATCCATCACTGTCTTGTGTGTTACGTTGAGGACCAGCTTCTCCCACCAGCGCATGTGTAAACAGGCATAGCTGGGGGAGAAGCTGGCCCCCATCGCAACACTACGCACTTGTTGAAAAACAGTTTTATCAAAAAGAAAGACATTATTGTTTAGGCAACATTTGGTTAGGTCACTTAACATCATACAATGAGCAGAGAGTCTTGGCTTGCCTTTACTAAGGAAAAATTCCAAAGCCCTTATGCCATCTCTATGCCTTATACTAGTATAAAGTGACACAACGTCCAGAGACATGAGCTGGTAACCTTCTTTCCATGTGAAGTTGTTGATTTTTTCCAGAAAGTCACTAGTATCTCTAATATATGATGGTAAAGAATGCACAAGTTCCTGTAGAAAGTAATCTATGTATTGGCTGGCATTTTCCAATAGACTATTTTGTGCCGAGATGATAGGTCGGCCTGGTGGATTTGATTTGACCTTATGAATCTTTGGAATAAAGTAAATGTTTGGTACGGTTGGATTTTCTTTACGTATAAACTTGTACTCTTCCATTGTTAAAATTCCCGCACTTTTCCATGCCAGCACTTTCCCATAGAAGTCGTCTTGTATTTCTTTTAATGCTCCCCAATTGCTAATTTTAGAGCATTCTCTATCATTGAGTGATGATAGGGCCTCCTTCATCTATTGTTTTGTCCCACAACATAATGTTCCCTCCTTTTTCGGCATTCCATTCAATTACATTTTTATTGTTTTGTAGTTTAATCATTAGCTCTTTGTACTGCCTGTCTTTGGGGTGCCATTTCCGTTTGCTTTGCAATATTTTGTAATTCAGTTTTTTACTTCATTAGTTACTTGATCATTAAAAATCTCAATGCTGTCTCTGGTCATTATGGGATTGAAAGTTGATTTCCTTTTAAAAGGGGTCTTTTTTCTTTCTGGTAAGCCCTCTGCTATTGGTGAGAGTGCTGTGAAGGTCCAATTGTTGATTCATGTGGTCTATTACCTCGGTAGAACTTGTCATTTTTAGTTCTATCAGTGTTTCCAATAGGGTTGAATCTCCTATTTGGGAAATTTCTCCTTGGTCCTTTTCCGCACTATTGGTTTCCACCATCTCTGTTGCTTTTGTGTTCTTTTTTTCTTTTTCTTTTGTTAACGCATGGTATTTTTTGAGCTTCAATTTCCTTATGAATCTGTATATATCCATTCTGGTGTTGGCGTTATTGAAATTGGACTCTGAACAAAATGAAAGTCCAAGTGTCAAGATTTGTTCTTCAGCTTTTGTCAAGGTCATTTCCGAGAGGTTAATGATTGCTTTAGTTGGGTCTTTGACTAGTGTTGGTTCCCCCATCCTCTCCCCCTTCCTCTTGTTTTTTTGAAGGATGGCTCCTCGGTTTGCTTTCTTCCTCTGTCTCCGCTTGTGGTTGCGCCTCTACCTCTGGTGTTCTTTTGAGTCCTTGGGCGTAGAGTCACCCCCCTCTCTTCCACTAAAAAATTAATTCTTCCCCTGGAAACAGATTTGGCAATCTGGCTCTTGGGACTGCTGCCTGTCCCTCTGGTTCCGCCTCACTCTCCAGATTGGAGCTCAAATCAGAATTCAAAATTTGTTCATAAGGAGCTTTGCTTGTAGATGTATTTGTGTTGGTCTGATTCTGTTTTTTCATTTTGTTAGTTTTCATCACATCGTATTTTTTGAAAAAGTGAAAATTCAACCGGTTTCATAGTCCACTCTATCTCTGTGGAATGTGTACGCTTTGCATTCTTTATCTTGTCCTCCTCTTTTTTTAAATGCCCCATCATTTTCCCTCTTAGTTTTTTATCCTCCTCGCTCTTTTTCATTTGTTTAATTTCCTTATTAAGAGCTTAAATTTTTTCTTGTAGAGCTATTCTGTCTATCTCTGCATATTGGACCAGAATTTCCACTAGTCTCCTGGATGATTCTAGGTTGCTTTGCGCCCAGTCTCTCATCATATTTGGATTGGGTTGGTCATAACTGGGAGCTATTAATAATCGCATTCCCCTCGGAATTCTATTTAGGTCCAAATAACGCTGTAAGGATTTATGCTCCCACCATTTGCCTTGTTCCAATTTAGATAGTTTCTCTAATAGCCTGAATTTATCGTTGATGTTATCATTTTCTGGGTTTGTAGTAACTTGATGTATTGTGGGGTTGCCTTGAAATGTATTGCCAAAGTGTTCAGAGGCTGCCACCTCTCGGTCCCTAAGCGTGTCCGCCGACATTCGGAATTCAATTTAGTATTTATGCAGCAAGAATAGTGGGGTTTTGCTCCCCTCAATGCTGTGTACCCTCCTTCCTTCGATGTTCAATCCCTGACCAGCGAGTCCTCCGACACTGCTCCTCGAGGAGATCACTTTGGGCTGGGTTTGTCTTTGGCCGCGGGGTGGGGGTAAGGGTGGTGACGATCTTATCCTTGCAGGGAAAACAGTCCAAATGCTTCCGGCTGAAAGCACGAAAGCATACGCTTCCTGTATGTCGTCGCCTCTTTGTGAGTGGGGGTCCGTGCTGGGCTGTCAGAAGCGTGTCCAGCTGAAATATTATATAAGACAGCTCATTCGAATAACCATTCCGGAATGCAAAAGCAGGCACAGACCACGTTTCTGTGCAGAAGTTTTTTGTTTCTTCCTTTAGTCAGCCATAACTCATTTCGGTCCTTCCTGGACCTTGATCACATGACAGCGCTCTCTCTATATATATATATATATATACACACTGTTAGACCTGACAGCCCTTTGGGTGGTCCCTCCTATTATTTATTTATTTTGTCCTCTTTTCCCTCCTAACTCTTTACATATTTTTCTTTTTCATGTCCACTGGGATTTTTGGTGTTGTCCAGAGGGGCTAGGTGCTGCTTAGTCATAATGACTTTCTGAGGCCTTGACGCCTTTGTGGAAGTACCTTTCTTGACTGAATACACAATCACACAAAATGGTGGCTTATAACTGCCATAATTTTTACCTCAGGATCTAGGGCCATAGGGAGCTATGGGGAAGTTCCAGAATCTTCCAGCTTGTTCTGGACCCAGAGCACTGTGGGTATAAAAGGCCAACACCTGGGTGGCTATTTTGTCATCTGAGAGTCAGCTGGAGTACAGGCTGTGGTGCTAGGGGGTCAGGACACCCAGAGAGTTGAGTACTCCTAGAAGGTTGCCACCTTACTGCGGACACCGTCTTTCTACCCATAGATCTGGCCCAGACTAATTACGTCCTGTGTCACTGGCTTTTGGGCTCCCTGATCAAGAGGAACTGAAGCTGTGGGACTGCTGGTGGGTTAAGCTGAGGGAAGGAACTGCCCCGCTAACCGGCTGAAGCAAACTGACCAGGAATTCTGAGGAAGTACTGGAAGGGAAGGGACTGGATTAACGGAACGTCATAGCCTGCTCCATTACCCCCTCCCCTTCCAGGGTTATCCTTCTTCAGCACCCCCCTGTTATCACTCACCTGTGCCAAGTAGTGCTAGCGGGAGGGTAACCCCCACCTTCTTGGGAGGCTTGTTGATTGCCGCTGACCGCTGCCGTGGGAACCATCAGCTGTGTGACCCCGAACCTAGCAGTGGCGCAGAGGGGTTGTAGGATCTCCCGTGAGGTAGGGTGAAAAAGGAGCTGGTGAGAGAGGTATCCCAGAGATCGCTATCCGCTGTGAATTGGAAGCGGAGTAGGCGGGAGATTAGCATCGTAGAGACTCCTTGCTGCGCAGGCCACTTAAGGGCGGAACACTATTCGTAAGGGGGCGGAGCGGAGTCGAGAGAGACACTATTTGACGGTGGGTCCGGAGGAGGGCCTTCTGGCTGTCTGTGGTGAAGCAGGCAGTGTTGCATTAGAGACGCTGAACACAGGCCCAGAAGCGTGGGACAATGAGGAAACGGCGGAGGTGCCCGGGTGAGGCGCTGAAGTGAAGTGGAACCCAAGACTCCGTCAGCGAACGCGTCCTCACCTCAGCGAGGCCTTGGAAGTAGTACGGCCTGGTCTGAGTGGAGGCAGACGTAATCGGAAGAGCTGACGGGTCCGTGTGAACTCTCTGCATCTGCCAGAGACGTCTGTACCAGAACCCAGGCGCTTTTGGCTCAAGTAAGCAGGGTTCTGAGGGGTGGTGAGAGACTTGCAGACAGAAACTGGTGCTGCAGGTCCTAGCGACTGGGTAAACATACGGGCCCGAAATAGGCTATCGTGCTGGTCAGGAGAGCCTGGTCTGACAGGACAAGTGTATCACAGCTGGGGGTCATTGCAGTTCGAGACTTTGAAACCATCATAGCCCACTGACAATAACACCAGTCTAACTGAAGGGGTTAGGTCTAGCTACTGCCGATTAAGCATCCAATGCATGGTGTCTGGATAATTGAATAAAAAGTGGGTTTCAGACTGATCAACAGTTGGAGGATTGTAGATCTGATCGCATGTAAAAATGTTTTCATATTGGGCCGGACAAACCACCCAGAACTGTCTGTAAACTGTAGAAAGAAGTGTAATTGATGAATTTTATGCCTTTAGGGAACAATGCAATGTTGAATTTTCTTTGATGCTGGAAAGTAATAGAAAAGGATTCTTTTGTGGGCAACCATAGTAAATGTAAATGTAAATGTATTTCGATTTATATAGCGCACGAATCACCCAGGGGTGTCAAGGCGCTTGCTTAGGGAACCCGTCCTGGTATTCCCCTGTGAGATACCCCGGCAGGGTATTCACAAGGTGAAAGCCAGGCATCCCGCCGCGAGGGGCCGTAGTGGAGATTAAGCAAGCTATTGCCCAGAGTGTGACCCCGTGAGTCGAGTAGGCAGCGGAGCGAGAATTGTCGAGTCCGTGGAATTTTTGAGCCCGAGACCCGCCGAGGCGGGGAATCGAACCCTAGTCCACGGCTGATCTCAGCTTCCGGTCTGCCGCCTCTAACCACTGAGCCACGCTTCTCCACACTGAGCCACACTAGTGAATTTTACTAAACAAAGAAGCTTAACCACATCGATGCTATGCATTTTCCCGCTGTGTGCTGGAAGAAACAAAAACACATGTTACATGACGAGCTGGGCTCGTCATGAGCGTAGCAGGAGGCTACCTCATGACGAGCCCAGCTCGTCATGAGTGTGGAAGGGGTTAAAGAATTTTTATAAAAGTGAACCATATTTTTCCAAACTGGTGTGGTGTATTTTTAGTGGATGATCGCTGGGTTACTGTGAGTGGGCATTATGAGCACAACACGTTTGCTTTGGATAATAGATGTCCCTGCTCTGTGCCAGGCTACCCCCATGTAGACTGGTAACCCCAGGTCTAACATAATTGGTGGCAGCGGTGGGATTAGAGCTTGTGCTTGCGTCCACTTGATAGTAATGCAATGTGTACCACAGGCCTACACCTGGAGTTTTCTCCTAGCGGACTCCCTAATTACCGTTTTGTTTTTCCAAATTCTTTCCTGGTGGTGGGTGGAGGTAGCTTTTAATTATCGCCTTTCTTGTCTTCTTCCAAGTGACTGACAGAGACCCTCTTGACAAGATGGAATTTGAATTGGAAGAGTTGGAGACCTACTCTGTGGCCCAACTCAGGGAATTTTGCCAAAGTATGGGAGTGTTTTTCAAGCATGGTGCTAAAAAGGAGGAACTCCAAACCAGCTTAAGAGTGTGGGTGGCAGCTCACCCAGATGGGAAGGAGGAAGAGGAAGAGGGGGATCGGGACACTGTCATCGGAGTGGATGGACTGTACCAACCTAAAGAGGGGAACCTACTAACAGGTCCTAGGACACTTTCAAGGGAGGGCAGTAGTGTCTCTGTCAGGAGCTTGACCGAAGCCGAATTAGCTGACCGGAGAGAGAAAAGACAGTTGAAGTGGGAGCTAGCTAGGTTGGGAAAGGAGAGGGAGGAAAAGAGGATGGCTCATGAGTTGAGTCTCAGAGAGTTAGACCTCAAGGCCCTGCAAATAGGGACTCCTAGTACTCCTGTTGGTGGCAGCGAATCCAAAGACCTAATCAGGGAACCCAGACCCTATTTGCCCAAGGACGTAGTCGCCAGCTACAGCACAGGGGATGACATTGCAAAGTGGCTGGCTGCCTATGAGGTCTCCTTAAGAGCCCATGGGATATTGGAAAAACACTGGGGGGTGGCTTGTATAAGTACATGCCTCCTGCAGGAAGGGATACACTTTTGACCCTAGAGCAGGGAGAGCAGACCCACTACCCCACCATGAAAGTGGCGCTGATAAAAAAGTTTGGGCTGACTCCAGAAAAATACCGACAGAAATTTAGGAACCGCCACAAACTGGGCACACAGAATTGGGTGGATTTTCTGGACTACGCAAAGAAGGCTCTGGAGAGGTGGGTGCAAGGCAGCGAGGTGGGAGACTACGAGGGGTTGTATGATCTTATCTTCAAGGAGCACCTACTCGAGAAATGTTTTCCCGAGCTGCGACAACACCTGGTGGACAGCAAGCTGACTAGCCCTAGGAAGCTTGCTGAGGAGGCGGACATCAGGGCTAGTACCCGGGTGTCTTCAAAGGGGACTGGAGGGGATTCCCAAAGGACCGGACAGGGCGCTCCCCAGAAGAAAGAGGGGGGAGATAAAAAAGGACCGGAGGGGATTCCCAAAGGACCGGACAGGGCGCTCCCCAGAAGAAAGAGGGGGGAGATAAAAAGAGGGAGTTCTCAAAAGGCCCCCAAAACAATTTCCAGGGAAAAGGAACAGGATATGGTCCGAAGGTTAACCCGCCAAGAAACCCTCATCCTGGCCAAAGTCAGCAGCCAAGGGTTGTCCACTGCTTTGAGTGTGGTGGAGTTGGGCACTATAAGGGAGATGTTAAGTGCCCAAAGAGACCACCCCCTCCCACTGGAGGAAAAGCCACGGGAGTAGCTAGTGTAGTGCTCGGGGAGGAGTTGCCCTTAGATAAGGGGGGGAGTGGGCGGGTGTCACCTTAGTGTCCCTGGGAGATCGGGAGATGGTTCCTAAGATCCAGGTGCCCTCAAATACTACTAAGTATGGGCAATGGGTCACCATCAATGGCCAAAGAGGGGAGGCTCTGAGAGACACAGGAGCCAGTATGACTATGGTAAGGAGTCAACTGGTGTCTCCAGAGCAGGTGATTCCACATGTACTCCATCCCGCCGCGATGGCTGACGGCAGATTGGGCCACTACCCCGTGGCCGAGATTCCCTTTGAGTGGGAAGGGGTTGCAGGTTCACTTCGAGTTGCCGTAAGCCCTGCCGTGCCAGTTGATTGCCTGTTGGGGAATGATATGGAGCACAATGCTTGGAAGGAGGTGGAATACCGGACTCATTCGGAGATGCTGGGTACACCTGACTGGGCCTGTGTCAGCACAAGGTCCGCGACTACCCGGAGGAGAAGTTTGCTTGAGCTGAAGCCTGGAACAAAGGCACAGCCAACTGCCAAAAAGGGAAAGATTCGGGGACAGGAGAAACCTGCCTCAGCATCCACGCCCCGTGAGACGGATAGGCCACCTGCGGTGGTGGATCAGGAGTCCGCGGAGGGGGATGTTATCTCCCTGGAGAACCTACCTATCCCTGCCGAGTGGCATGTGGAAGGAGGGCCTACCAGAGAGGAGTTTTGTAAGGGCCAGAAGGAGTGCCCTACCTTTGAGGGACTGAGGCGACAGGCTGAAGCCCAGGCAGCAGGGAACGTTACTGGGAACTACCACATTTACTGGGAGGATGGACTTCTCTACAGTGAACCTAAGGCACCAGTGCACAGTTCGTCACGGGCCTTGGTTGTCCCTCAACGTTACCGAGCCTTTCTTCTAGAACTGGCTCATGAGATACCCTTGGCAGGACATTTGAGTCAGGACAAGACCTTTGCCCGGCTTGTCCCCCACTTTTATTGGCCTCAAATGAGGGTGGTGTCCGACACTTACTGTCGGACTTGTGTGTCTTGCCAAGCAAGTGGGAAAACAGGAGTGAAGCTGAAAGCTCCCCTGGAACCACTACCTGTCGTTAGCACCCCCTTTGAAAGTGTGGGCATCGTCCTCGTGGGGCCATTGGATCCACCAACTTCAGCTGGTCACAGGTTTATCCTGGTTCTGGTGGATCACGCCACATGGTACCCAGAGGCAATTCCTCTGAGGACCATTACTGCGCCTGCAGTGGCAAGGGCCCTGATGGGGATCTTTACCCGAGTGGGTTTCCCCAAGGAAGTTGTGTCCGACCGGGGGACCAACTTCATGTCAGCTTACATGCGGGCTATGTGGACGGAGTGTGAGGTTACCTACCGGTTCACCACACCTTACCACCCACAGACCAATGGTCTAGTGGAAAGGTTCAACAAAACCTTGAAAGGCATGATCAGAAGTCTGCCTGAGAGGCTGCGGAGGAAATGGGACGTCCTCCTACCCTGTCCGTTGTTTTCCTATAGGGAAGTGACACAGAAGGGAGTGGGCTTCAGCCCCTTCGAACTTCTGTATGGGCACCCTGTGCGTGGACCTCTCAGCCTGGTGAAAGACGGATGGGAAAAGACTCCCAGGAAGCTTCCCCAGGGTGTGGTGAGCTACATGCTGGCCTTCCGGAGCCAAATGGCTAAGCTGTGGAAGCAAGCTTCTGACAACTTGGAAGCCAGCCAAGCAGTGATGAAGGAGTGGTATGACGGGGGCGGGGAGAGGGGCGGAGGGGGTAGGACTACGGGGGGGGGCGGGGGAGTTGGGTGGATAAGGGGATGTTGTTCGGAGAGGGAGGGGAGGGTCTAGTTGGGTTGTTAAGCAATTACGGAAATGGGGGGGGGGAGAGAGGACCGAAAAGCAGCCCTGCAATTTTCCGGACTACTGGCTGTCGCTGCACTATGCTGTCATCACCAGCTCATAACTTTTTCCATTCTTGCGCCGCTCGACCTCCGGGGTGTGAGCTAAATGGCTGTGTGACACGTGTACTGGTGATTCATAGTTATGACAGACAACGGTTGAAATGGCATATGTGACCTGCTTGTACACCTTATTTTGCTGCAATAAAAAGATATGTAAAAAAAAAAAATGAAGGAGTGGTATGACCACAATGCTCACCCTATGGAGTTGGAGCCTGGCCAGAAAGTGTGGGTGATGGAACCTGGAGAGTTGAGCGCTCTACAGGATTGCTGGACAGGCCCCTTTGAGGTGATTGAGAAGAAGGGCAAGGCCACCTACTTAGTGGATATTAAGACCCCTAGGCAGCCCCATCGTGTGCTCCATGCCAATCGCCTCAAACCCCACCATGAGAGGCCCGAGGTCATCTTGATGATGGTGACTGATGGAGCAGAGGAAGAGGAAAGTGAACCTCTCCCTGATCTATTTTCATCTCAGGAAAAGGATGGGTTGGTGGAGGGAGTGATTCTCTCCCCATCCCTAACTCCGGAACAGCGGGAGGACTGCCGCCAGGTCCTGGAGCAGTACTCCTCGCTGTTCTCCCTTATCCCGGGAAGGACCCACCTGTGTACCCATGATGTGGACACTGGAGACAGCCCACCAGTGAAGTCTAAGACCTACCGGCTGTCAGATAAGGTGAAGGCCAGCATCCACAGTGAAGTCACTAAAATGCTGGAGCTAGGAGTAATTGAACCTTCGAGTAGACCCTGGTCCAGTCCGGTGGTTCTGGTACCAAAAGCTGCCCCACCGGGCACCACTCCAGAACTAAGGCTCTGTGTGGATTACCGGGGACTGAATTCAGTGACCAAAACTGATGCCCATCCGATCCCTAGGGCGGATGAACTCATTGACCGGCTGGGAGCTGCCCAATACCTGAGTACCTTTGACCTCACCTCAGGGTACTGGCAGATCTCCCTTACAGATGGAGCATGGGAAAGGTCAGCTTTCTCCACGCCTGAGGGCCACTACCAGTTCTGTGTGATGCCCTTTGGGCTCAAGAACGCTCCTGCCACTTTTCAGCGGCTGGTGAACAAGGTCCTCTCCGGGATGGAGGCCTTCTCTGCTGCTTATCTAGATGACATTGCCGTCTTCAGCAGCAGCTGGGAGGACCAATTGTGTCACTTACAAGCTGTTCTCCAAGCCCTGAAACAGGCTGGCTTGACAATCAAGGCCAGCAAATGTCAGATTGGGCAGGGGTCGGTGGTGTACCTAGGCCACTTGGTGGGCAGGGGATCGGTGCAGCCCCTCCAGGCGAAGATTGAGGCTATCGTGGCATGGGAGCCCCCCAATACACAAACAGAGGTCCAAGCTTTTCTGGGCCTCACAGGATACTACTGTCGCTTTGTGAAGGGGTATGGCACCATTGTGGCACCCCTAACTGAACTTACATCCAAGAAGCAACCCCGACGGGTAGTCTGGACAGAGGCTTGTCAGCGAGCCTTTGACACTTTGAAACAAGCAATGTGTGCTGCTCCAGTCCTCAGGGCCCCTGATTTCTCAAAGGAATTAATTGTCCAAACAGACGCATCAGAACATGGCATTGGGGCAGTGTTATCGCAACTCAATGAAGAGGGTCTGGACCTGTTGTCTTCCTGTCCAGGAGACTGCTTCCCCGGGAACAGAGGTGGAGTGCAATTGAGCGGGAAGCCTTTGCGGTGGTTTGGGCTGCGACCATACCTGTTTGGCTCGCACTTCCTGGTTCAGACTGACCACCAGCCCCTTCGTTGGCTGATGCAAATGAAGGGAGAGAATCCCAAGTTGTTGAGGTGGTCTATCTCCCTACAGGGAATGGACTTCCGGGTGGAACATCGGCCTGGAGTGGACCACGCCAATGCAGACGGTCTCTCTAGGTATTTCTGCCTTAGTGATGAGAACTCCCAAGGGGTTGGGTAGCTCTCCCCACTTTCAGCTGGGGGGTACGCGTGTTAGACCTGACAGCCCTTTGGGTGGTCCCTCCTAATATTTATTTATTTTGTCCTCTTTTCCCTCCTAACTCTTTACATATTTTTCTTTTTCATGTCCACTGGGATTTTTGGTGTTGTCCAGAGTACTCCTAGAGGGTTGCCACCTTACTGCGGACACCGTCTTTCTACCCATAGATATGGCCCAGACTAATTACGTCCTGTGTCACTGGCTTTTGGGCTCCCTGATCAAGAGGAACTGAAGCTGTGGGACTGCTGGTGGGTTAAGCTGAGGGAAGGAACTGCCCCCCTAACCGGCTGAAGCAAACTGACCAGGAACTCTGAGGAAGTACTGGAAGGGAAGGGACTGGACTAACGGAACGTCATAGCATGCTCCATTACCCCCCCTTCCAGGGTTATCCTTCTTCAGCACCCCCCTGTTATCACTCACCTGTGCCAAGTAGCGCTAGCGGGAGGGTAACCCCCACCTTCTTGGGAGGCTTGTTGATTGCCGCTGACCGCTGCCGTGGGAACCATCAGCTGTGTGGCACCGAACCTAGCAGTGGCGCAGAGGGGTTGTAGGATCTCCCGTGAGGTAGGGTGAAAAAGGAGCTGGTGAGAGAGGTATCCCAGAGATCGCTATCCGCTGTGAATTGGAAGCGGAGTAGGCGGGAGATTAGCATCGTAGAGACTCCTTGCTGCGCAGGCCCCTTAAGGGCGGAACACTATTCGTAAGGGGGCGGAGCGGAGTCGAGTCGAGAGAGACACTATTTGATGGTGGGTCCGGAGGAGGGCCTTCTGGCTGTCTGTGGTGAAGCAGGCAGTGTTGCATTAGAGACGCTGAACACTCCCGCAGGCCCAGAAGCGCGGGACAACGAGGAAACGGTGGAGGTGCCCGGGTGAGGCGCTGAAGTGAAGTGGAACCCAAGACTTCGTCAGTGAACGCGTCCTCTCCTCAGCGAGGCCTTGGAAGTAGTACGGCCTGGTCTGAGTGGAGGCGGACGTAATCGGAAGAGCTGACGGGTCCGTGTGAACTCTCTGCATCTGCTAGAGACGTCTGTACCGGAACCCAGGCGCTTTTGGCTCAAGTAAGCAGGGTTCTGAGGGGTGGTGAGAGACTTGCAGACGGAAACTGGTGCCGCAGGTCCTAGCGGCTGGTTAAACATACGGGCCCGAAATAGACTATCGTGCTGGTCAGGAGAGCCTGGTCTGACAGGACAAGTGTATCACAGCTGGGGGTCATTGCAGTTCGAGACTTTGAAACCATCATAGCCCACTGACAATAACACCAGTCTAACTGAAGGGGTTAGGTCTAGCTACTGCCGATTAAGCATCCAATGCAAGGTGTCTGGATAATTGAATAAAAAGTGGGTTTCAGACTGATCAACAGTTGGAGGATTGTAGATGTGATCGCATGTAAAAATGTTTTCTTATTGGGCCTGACAAACCACCCAGAACTGCCTGTAAACTGTAGAAAGAAGTGTAATTGATGAATTTTATGCCTTTAGGGAACAATGCAATGTTGAATTTTCTTTGATGCTGGAAAGTAATAGAAAAGGATTCTTTTGTGGGCAACCATAGTGAATTTTACTAAACAAAGAAGCTTAAAGAATTTTTATAAAAGTGAACCATATTTTTCCAAACTGGTGTGGTGTATTTTTAGTGGATGGTCGCTGGGTTACTGTGAGTGGGCATTGTGAGCCTTGGATAATGGATGTCCCTGCTCTGTGCCAGGCTACCCCCATGTAGACTGGTAACCCCAGGTCTAACACACACACATAAATATACTTTGCACAAAGAAGCTCCCTTTGCACCCCAACCTCCGCAGGGTTGAAGCGCTATGACTGAGGGAGGTGCACCTGTCTTTTCAAATGAAAAAAGTCCATACATGCACCAGGACTCATTCACTTGCGTCGGTAACAAGTTTATTAACGTACAAACACAACGCATTTCAGCCTGACAGCCTTGATCACAATACCACAAAACCCCATAACATGAACTCATACTGAATGCACAGTAAACATAGAAAGGTTTTTGGATAGTAAAACGCCATCTTGGAAAGGTTATACTACAATGAGACAGCTGAAATTGTTAATTGCAACAGAAACAAGAAATTTCCTAACTCCAACACAGAGCTGGATTAGCGCAGTCTGACACTGATTACGGTGTTGACCAGGTCCATGCTTCCTAGAGCAGAGACAGTTCCTTATTTATTTGATAGGCCTAGATAGAGAGAGACCAATGGGAAAATTCCATGGACCTTTATGGTTACCAGCTCCCAGATGAGGAACAGGAACAGGACAACTGGTACAATGACTTAGCGGAGGCCAGTGGGTTAGACACTGACTTGGTCTCACCTATCGTGGCTACAGAGAAAGGAGCCTCTTTTGCAATGGTGGTGCGTAGGGTGACTAAGGTCTTGAACCTTGAATAACTTATGCCCAGGGGTCGAAACGTTGACAAACCACCATATGTGGACTGTGTTTTTAAGAATTTGATGATGGATATCAATACTCGCTTGACATGTTTAGACTTCAAATACTCTATTATCTACATATTTTTGTACATAACAAATATGCACTTTTTTCACTATTCATCAAACTCACTGTGAGGTCACTTTATAGGAGCACCTTATTTCTTTCTAGAAGTAAGAAGTAAGAAGTCCCACCCATTTAGCTGGACATATTTTGGAAGGGGTTTTTACCAATGACCTGAGGCTACAAATAGGTTCTCCCCTTCCCTTGTCCTGGTCAGATCATATGGCCATCCCACTTGAAGTTACTCCTCAATATCCTTCCGTGTCCTTATTGGATCCCAGTAAGTGGGTAATGAAAAGGAATTATAGGGGAATGAACAATGAGACGCTTGCCCCCTTGATGTCTAGTCTTAGGCCCATTGCGATGAGGGACTCTGACACAGCTGCCCTTGACCTTCATACCACTATTGCAAGTGCCGTGGATACTCTGGCTCCGGCTAAGCAGCGCTTCTCTGCCAGAAAGCGAGCTTCGGCTCCCTGGTACTGTGACTCCCTCAGACTTCTGATACAGGGCTGCAGGAAACAAGAGAGACTTTGGAGATTTCACCTTGATCCAAAGGAAAGAGAAAAACACAAAAATTTGCTTAAGGGGTACAAAGCCGCGGTATTGATGGAAAAGAAGGCCCACTTCGCCAAGCTGACTGCCTCACTTAACTCCCCTAGGGATTTGTTAAAAATCATAAATTCCCTGTCCATTCTCCAGTCACCCGATCCCATAGTGGCATCCCAGGAACTGTGTGATCAGATCGCCACTTTCTTTCATGCTAAGATAGTGGACATCCACACAGCCTTAGAAGACCTCAACTTAGATTTAGAGGGTTCATCTTCTTCTTCGGTGGTACCCCCACTGGAAGATCTGGGGACTGGATCTGTAGCAATTTTTCAAACTTCCCCTCCCTCACATTGGACCAACTGGACAGCCTTCTGGATAAGCTTAAATCTGGGTCCCCTTTGGACCCCTGTCCCCTGAAGATTCTTAAAGAGTGTAGGGAGGTAGTGCTGCCTTCACTCTTGGAAGTAATGAATCTGGCAATCTCCGAAGGGGCCTTCCCTACTTCGTGGAAAATGGCGATTGTCAAGCCCCTCCTAAAGAAAGCCACCTTAGATCCTGGAATTCTGAAAAACGTTTGCCCCATATCCCTGCTTCCTGCCCCCGCCAAAATGCTTGAGGCTCATCTCAACCATCATCTGAGTGCCTTCCTGGATAACTCCTGCCTGCTGGATTCCTCTCAGCATGGCTTCCGGAGGGCACACAGCACTGAGTCCGCCCTTACAGTGGCTATCAATAACATCCGGGCTAAGGTCAACAGTGGTCAGACTACCCTTCTGATCCTGCTCGACCTGACTGCAGCATTTGATACCCTGTCCCGCTCCATTATGGCTACTCGCCTTAGTGAGATGGGAGTGGACGGATCAGCACTGAGCCTCCTGACATCCTTTCTCAACCAGCGAACTCAAAGGGTTAAACTGGGTAACTTCCTCTTGCCTGTTAAGCCTGTGCAGTGTGGGGTCCCTCAGGGCTCATCTTTGAGCCCCACACTTTTTAATATCTATGTGGCCCCACTTGCCAGGCTTGTAAGATCGTTCGGGCTGGAAGTTCTATCGTATGCTGATGACACCCAGATTATGGTCTCCCTCTCTCAATCGGTGAACGCCACGGCCCTTAACTTCAGGAACTGCATGGAAGCAGTTGCGGGCTGGATGATTAAGAACTTCTTGAAATTAAATGGGGAAAAAACCGAAGTTCTTATCTTTGGTGGCAAACAGGAGATCTGGTCAATGGACTGGTGGCCTTCTGCTCTTGGTGCCTGCCCCTTGCTTTCCCAATCTGCCCGCAACTTGGGTGTTATTCTGGACACCACGTTATCTTTTAATAAACAAGTTAGCAGGACTGTCTCAACCTGCTGTGGTGTTTTAAGAATCTTGAAAAAGATTACACACTACTTGACCCCTGAAGCACGAAAACAGGTTACGGTTGCTCTCATTTCCTCTAGGCTGGATTATTGCAACGCACTGTATCTCGGCATAAATAAAGATTGGTTCAACACCTACAAATAGTGCAGAATGCGGCTGCCAGGTTCGTTGTCGATGCCCCTAGACACGCATCAGGCTCCCTTATTAGGAAAGATCTGCACTGGTTACCTATTCATGCCAGGATACATTTCAAGGTCCTATGCATCACCTATAGTGCTCTGCATGGGTCTGGAGCTGAAGATATCAGGTCCCTTGTGTCCTTTTATGCTCCGGGTAGGGCTCTACGCTCCGCCAATAAGAACCTTATGTCCGTCCCTCGAGTTTATAAGGCCAGATGGGGAGGGAGGGCCTTTTTCGCCCTCGCTCCCAGACTGTGGAACACTCTCCCTGCCGAGCTCAAAGGGCAAACTTTGCTTGCATCTTTCCGCAAAGCATTAAAGACCTGGCTCTTCTTAGCAGCTTACCTGTAGTTGGCGCATCTTTACTCCCCAAACAGCTGTACCATCTTGTATGCGCCTTGATGCCCTTGGGCTAAGTTGCGCTCTACAAATCCCTCCTCACTCACTCACTCAGATATAAGTAATGCATAATAATCGCTAAGAAATGATGTATATATTCATAACTGAGAAGATACATAAGAATAAATGCACTAAACACATAGGGCCCTATTATGTTGTCGGTTGGAAAGCCTCCGACCGCAGGTCAGAGGCTTTCTGACGACATCCCTGGTTTGATGTCCGACCACCTAGTTACAATGTAGGCGGTCGAAAGTCAAATTGGCCGGTTATTCCGGCTGGCGTCCGACGGGCTCAAGAAGCCACTTGGAACCACAACGTTATCCCTTTAGGACGGCGTTTCCACAGTCAGGATTACGATGTTTTTTTTGCACAGCCTTTCCATGCCGGCTTTTCCGACATGGAAAGGCTGTCGGAAAGCGACTTTGACCCTTGCCTCCCGGGCCTACGGTTGTGAGCCTGTAAATCCCTGATGTGCCACATGGTGCAGGGATTTACACAAAATCCCATTTCTCTGTGCTCCCACAGGGAAATGGAGGTATGCGACCGCACCATGTGCTGTGCCATTGTAATTATGCGGTCGGGACCACCGACCAGAGGTTGGTCGATCCTGATTCCTCAGCGATGTCGGTCGGAGGCAACTCCGACCAACATCGTAATCAGGCCCATAATTGTAAACCTACTCTTGTGAGAGGTTTTTTCTATCTCTGTTTTGACACTTTTGCCGTGGAAGTCAAGGGCTCCGCTTCCATCGTGGGGACCACCTTTTACCTATTCAAAGTCATAATAAGGCCCTAAATAAATTAAATTATAATATCATTAGAATGAAAATAAAATATATTTCATATTTATTTAAACAATTATAAAATCAAACTGATTTAAAAAAGGTCAAACACACTTATATAATAATTTGTATTTACATACATCTAGTTAAAACATTATTAAACTAATAATTCTTAATTTCTATTATAATGTAATAATTTTTTTAATAATGTACAAATAAAAAAATAAAAAAATATATAGATATATATATATACATATATATATATATATACACACATATAACCAATAACATAACAATTTTTTAAAAGAAGCCATATTAATTACAAATAAAAAAGCAAACAACATAGAAAATTACAATTTACTAAAAATATTTTATACACTAAAACCATTAACTTCTTGGCCACCTGAAAGGCGACCATGAGGGCATATGTCAAAGGGTGAATTCATTCACAGGAGCGTGCTCCCTCCCTCCATATCCCTCAACTGGAAGCCCGCGCCCTCTGCCAGGAGGAAGCCTTGCGACAGACCTCGACTGTGAGGTCCCCTGATAGCTAAATCTCTTGCATAAGAAATCCGTCTCCAGTCTCTGGAAGCCAACAAACATCTATGGAGAGCCACAACGGCCAGAGTCTATGAGTGGGGCGATAAAAATAGGAAGATGCTATATTGGTTGGCCTCCTACCCACAGGCAAAGAGAAGTGTGCTTGAAATCACTGATGAGCACAGTAACACTTCCCATACTCTCCCAGAGTTAGCTCAAATATTTGCCCACTACTATAATTGCTAATGCACAGCGCCCCCGAGAAGACTCTGCCTCTCAGTTTCTTAATGAAGTACCTCTTCCTTGCTTGCCCCAGGCGAAAGATTGGATGCTGAACAAGCCTTTCACGGCTGAGGAGGTGGCTGCGGCTATGTGAGTGGTGTCACCTGGGAAAGCTCCCGGCCTGACGGGTTCCTTGCAGATTACTTTACAACATTCCACGACATTCTGACTCCCAAACTTCTTGCCCTTTTGAATGAAGCAGCACAGAACGGCGCCTTTCTCCCAGAGGTAGATGCCCCCACAATTGTAGTAATCCTAAAGACGCAGCCTCCCTCATCTAAATGTGATGACTACCGTCCAATGTCCCTCATCAAGGGGGAGGTCAAGATCTTTGCCACACTTCTGGCTACCCATCTCATGCAGGTCCTCCACACATTTGATACATCCAGGCCAATGTGGCTTTATGCCCGCCCACAATATGTGACATTTCCTCCGGCTCCTTCATGTGGCCCTAGCCCACTGTAATCTTCTTCCATCCAATTTAGCCTTGCTTCTAACCGACTTTGAAAAGGCAGTTGATACTGTGGACTGGGTATACTTGAGACTGATACTAATATATGCCAGGATTGGGCCCCATTTTTGTCGACTTTACCATGCTCTATACTCAATCTAACCCCACAGCGCGAGTCCAGAATAATGGTGTACTCTCCAGTGCCTTTTCTGTTGGAAGAGAGACTAGGCAGGGCTCCCCTTCAGGTTGGTGATTGAGCTTCTGGCATACCTCATTCGTAGCCATGCTCAACTGCATGGATGGAGGTGGAGTTAGGGTTATGAAGATCACATAGCCCTAGCACTATATACCGATGACATCCTTCTTCAGCAAGCAAACCACACTGTGAGCTGTCCTTGATGCTTCCATGTCCTCCAAAACTTCATGTGAGTTCTTGGGTCTCCTGGTGAACCTCTCTAAATCAGTGTAAGTGCCCCTGGCCAGACGCGAGACTGCTTTGACTGGCAGGACAATATCCCCATCCATTGTCTCAGTTTTAAATACCTGGGTGTCTGGACGGCACTTCACCCTAAACTTACCTGGTCGCTTAATGTCGGATCCCTGATGCAAAAGGTGAAAAGTAACCTCTAGAAATACAGTCCCTCCCCCTGAATGTAATAGGCCTCATAGCCCTTTATAAAATGATAATCCTTTTGAGGTTTCTTTGTATCTTTCAGAATCTCATACTCCCCATTCCATGGACGTGGTTCCATGCCCTAGAGGGTTACGACCTCCTTCCTGTTGCACAGATCTAGACCCGCTTCGTCCTTGCTCATTGCCCGTGTGCCCTGTATGATGGAGGTTTAGGTATGGCCAATCTCTACCTCTATTACTTGGTTCCCACTTCCTGGTGATACACAACTGGTTTAACAGGGCAAGTCAGATCCTGCCTACCAACTGGAACTATCTTCTTAGAGTTCGCCTGAATAATTGCCATGTTATACAGATTCCCGATTCCCCCACACCTCTCCCCCAGGGACCAAAAGTTTTCTCCTAGCCAGGAGGGCCGCCCTACATCACACTCAATGGGACATAACACTTACACAGCAAACACCTCTAAGGCATGATATCTGCTTGCGTGAGGTGGCAACGCTGTAAGGCTTTGAGAGGTGGGACCATATCAGTGTTTTGCAGCTGGGCAACGTGTAATCAGGGGCATACATACAATCCTTTCAGGAACTCCAAGACACCTATACCCTTATCAAAACACAATTCTACAAATACCTTCAGTTGTGGCATGCTCTTCAAACCCTTTCCTTTCAGATCTGCCCTCTCCCTGAGTTCAGCCCGCTGGAAGGCAAGCTCCTCATGGGTGTACGGGTCAAGGGTAGGGTCTCCAAAATGTACTGAACACTGATCATTAATTCCCCAGGCACTTTGGATTACATTAGATACCAATGGGAAGTCTGGCTGGGTCGCCTTGAAAACGATGACTTGCTGGACACACTGATGGCACATAGACTTATTACCATTTCTTCCAGGCTACGCCTGATACAAAGCTACTAATTTTATTGTGCTTACCTTTCCCCGGCCAGGTTGCACCAGGCAAGTCTCCTCCCTGAACCAACTTGCCCGTGCTGTAGTGGTGTTCCCAACTATTTTTACCATTTGGTGTGGTTATGCCCTAAGATTTAAGAGTTTGGTCTGCAGTGGCAGGAGAGAACTGAAGTGCTGGGATGAGAGGTCACCCTTTTTCCCTTGATACTCTTGCTGGGAGTCCTTGAGGGCTACGGTTGAACTAGGGCGATTGGTCATTCTTGGGTACTTCCCTTATGATCACCAAATGGGACATTGCCACTTGCTGAACAATCCCTGCCCCTCCCACCCTCTCTCAGTGGCGGCAGGGGTGTGGACCGATGTGCACAGCAGCAGCGACCATTCTATGGAGCCCACTGTTGTCCCATAAAGCATGGTAATGTGTGGGGGACATGGCTGGGACAACTAACCTAGGGCCACAACCAAGGACAAGTGTTTTGGTGTCGGTATGTGCTAAGCTATCATGCAATTTCATAGCCTGCACTGTAGTCAAACGCTGTATTGTTTTATGATGTACTAAATTTTAACCTTGTTATACTGTTTGTGCAAAATTCAATAAAGCCTGTTTCTGAAAAAAAAATTGAGTTCTAGAACAATGAAAAGTTAAAGGGGTTTATTACAAACATTCAAAATGAGTGGTACTGTGTCACTGCCACGGAGGCTCTCAGATGCAAATTTATACAGAGTATGTCAAAATCTGAAAGTATTCTAAGTATACATGGACAACAAAATCATAAGAAAATCGGTAGCATCCCTACCAACATAGGAAAGATTAAGAAAGTCTCTGGCTCACCCCCAAATGTAAAGGGTTCTTATCTACAATTCTTGGATAGTAAAGCTGCAGAATCATCGTGAGGTGAGCAAGAGTATAATTTCTTTAGCAAATCAGAACGCAAAAATAATACATGTCTTAACTAAACACATAAGCACCATCCCATTTCTAGAAAACGTATTCAGCACCCCTATGCTGATGTCATCTGGAGATGTAGCAACAAATATGAAACATTTAAACAATACGTTTTCCTCCCTGTGAATGGACCCATTGAAGAAACCAAATGAGATATATACTTGTTGCACTTACATCCAGAGCAAGTTCAACACTAGGAAGACAACTACTGCAGGGGAAATAAACCATTCTGTCATCAGCTTACCGTATGTATAGGTTTTCGACACCAGAGGCAACAAGGGCACCACCATTGGATGACTCATAGTAAAGGGGGCATACAAAGCGAATGAGGGCCAGGATACCCCGTTTTGCCATGTCCGTCCGGCTCGAAATTGGGCCTTATGCTTTTCTGTTTAGTAGATACTAACTAGTACAGATGGGAATCACTCAGCGTAACCCTCTTCCTAAGCTTTCCAAGTTCCTTAGTGCACAAATATGTCGCTTAAATTGCTCAGAATGTATGTGGGCGAAGGGAAGTGTGTTTGCTTTCACCTATATGCTAATGACATTCATTATATATGAGTATCTTATCTGTGACAGATCTACTTTGCTTAAGAATCTGTGCAGATACTATAGAGAACGTCAATCCTTCAAAAATCAAATACCATCTACTTTGCCTCTGTTACTCCTGCAGCTCTTGTTCCACATTCGTTTTGTGGACTTTCTTTTCTGGGTATTCCGCAGGGGTGGCTGCTGCCAATCTGAGGTGGGGTGGCGGGAAAAAAAGTATAATAATAAAAATATTAACTTGCCTTTCCTGCTGGTCGCCGCGATCTTCTGCTCCCACGCTGCTCCTCTGCTCCCGTCCAACACTACAATTCTCATGTGCACAGGTTCCTAGAACCCACCCAATCCTAGCGCTTCTGTAAGCATGAGAGAAGCGCTTTAATTGGGCAGAGAGGGCAGGTTTTGTGACCCTGCTGTCTTTGAGCCTGTGCCCTGAGCACTTGAATATCTCCAAGGAACAGCCTGGAGATATCCAAGAGGGCATGACGGGTTAGCCGGCCGTGGACGGATGGCCAAACCGGCATGCGCACTTTTAGTGCCTACCACCACTCCCTCTGCTGTCCGACACTGCGGCTTGGCCCCACCTGCCCTCTATTCCGGGGCTAGAAGTAAAAATAAAATGACAATACAATAGTTTTATTGTCATTTTATTTTTCTTTTGACTACTGCGTTTCAGCAGTCGGGCGACACTCCTCCGCCCTAGAGGAGGAGGCACCGTGGTATTCAGTCCTCATTATCCCACTGAGTATATCCTTTTGGAATAACCCTCGGCTCTAAACTTTATATCAAGTAAATTTAGCAATATTCACCCAATCTTGTTTTTATAAACTGCATCTTTTACTTAAACTCAAGACATGCATTTCTTCTTCTTGCAGGCTTTGCTGTTTGTAGGCTAATAATGTGAATGCACTTTTCTTGAGTTTACCTTCAGTTATGCTTTTCCCATTAAGGCTATATTTAATGAATTTGAACACTGAGTGGAGGAAGGTATGACACTCAGTCTCATTACACGTATCTGTTTGCTGTTTGCAGGCTTACCCTTCCCTTTCAGTCCCTATTTAAGTTGCCTTGTATTTCTTTGAAAGCACATATCTTTTGAAATGTTGTCAATTCCTGTGCTGCTATCAGTTCTCTTTCCAAGGTAACTGAACCACATTGTTCCAGAAATCGTGTGAAGCATCTCTACCTTTCTTGTGACTGGCTGGGTGGCTTTCTGACTCCTTAGCGGGTCGTTGATAAAGGGGGCGGCACTGGTATTGCTTGGTCAACCATTGGATAATTTTGAACCCTGAACAGCATGGGAATCTCGAGGATCAAGCTTGGTTGTAAGAACCGATTTGACATCAGTATCGTTCTTAATGTTGAAGGGAATCAACATTGACAAATATATTGATGTACATTGACCCCTCTAAGGACGTCTTTGACATTGGCACTAACACTTGCAATTTAACTGGTAACTGAGACTTACAGTGATAGGCATGTTTCACAAATCGAGTAGCATCAGCAAGAGAAGCCTACATTCACCACCCTACACCTGAACGTAGGCCTATACACCGCTGAATAGTCTGTCTGTCCATGACTATCACCCTAGGCCTTCTCCTTGGCTGGAGCATTTAGAGTAGACGAGTCACTGAAATAATTTCTGTTCTATAAGAGTAGTGGCTGGGATGAAAAGATTAGCAGTACTGAAAATGGGAAACAGTTTTGAATTAATTCAGAAGACTGAATCTTCCAAAATACAATGTATTGTGTGAATTATGTCGCACGTTCAATACTGATACACCTGTGAGTTTTGGGGGGGAAAACATGGTTATCTTTAAATACCCAGATGCTTTCTTTCCAGGCATCAGCCAGAGCCGCCTGACCCGTCATGAATATGCAACACCGGTTTGGTCTATGCTTTCAATAGGCTTTCTATGAGGTTCTTAGACCTTTTTAACGATTTTGAGATGCTCTTTTTCATATGATGATCTATGTATATTGGGGCGAGTGTGTTGTCAACTCCGCCTTGCGTTGAAAAATGGGCATTAATGGGCATGCATTGTAGCCTGTAAACTATGTCTGATGAAGATGTGATGAGGGGAATGTGGATAGGGTGTGAGTGCTTTCTACACTGGTGATCATGCGGAGTGAGGCAGGCAGCAGGCACACAGCCACGTGGGATGGGATGCAAGGTCAGAGAACTCAAAAGCAAAGGGCCTGATTATGCTGGATTCTTATCTTTAAATCTCTCTAAGAATCCTCGGTCGACTGGATCTTTGTTATCTGCTCGGAAGAGTAAAGGGGAGAAAACCAATAGATTCACCCCCAACAGTATGAACCAATCAACTTAGACTCGGGAAGGACCACTGACTCCGAATGACAATTTAGGGGTTTTATTACAAGGCCAAAAATAACTGAACATACAAGCACCTCATGACGAGGTTGAAGAAATACATAGGCCCTAATACAAAGTTCATCCTACGCCCCAGTCTGATCCAGTGTAGCATAAAAAGAATGAGCAACTCTAAAAATACTAAACAGACAACAACTGCACCAACATCTAATTCAGTCTTCATTATTATTGGCTGTAAAAGAAATCCGTTAAATCTGTCCCTACACTATCACTAAAGTGGCATTCCTACTTAGCATCTCCTAGACAAGATCAAGAAAAGGTGTCAGCTCTTGAAGACTTCCTAAGAGGTACACTCACGTTGTAAGGGTCAATAGCAAAGTTAAGTCTTCCTTCCAAGAATTGATCCCTTCTTCAACCCTCCTCACGGCTCTCTGTTCACTTATTCCTCGGGGCACTGTCCCTAATACAAAATTCACCATTATTAAAACTTGTCCCTGAAACACCTCCTCTAGCCAGGCACCTCTTGTAGGTAATTTTCCACAGAAACTTGTACTTCGTCCAGCAACGGTTGGTATGTCCTTGGGTCTCAGGCTTCATCAGCGAGCTTCCAATTATTGGCATTCCTGGACACTATGTTGCAGGTCACCTCCATACCTAACTCCTAAAAGAAAGAGCATAAGTCTAGCTAACGAGAAGGGTGTCCTTGCACCTGCAACAGAAGCATGGGAACAGAAAAACCTTGCACGCACATGAATTTAGCTGACTACCTCTAAATGAGAACTTTACCAGGGAAAGCAAATTTCGGTCCTACAAAATACAGCTAACAAGAGATTCCGAATAGGCCTTTCATAGCAAAACGTGAACCTTCATTTTAGGCCTTTACACAGCAAGAATTACACACATTAATAAATGTTGCATCTGTAAGCACTACATTTCATTACATTCAAAGCATAATTAATCATCTCTACAAGTGCAAACGTTAATATTGTGCACGTTTAAATCTAATGCATCACATTATACATAGGCTACTTCATTAAGCTTTTGCAATGAGCATCGAGGATTATATAATTGCATTTAAATATAATTTCCTTTCTCTAATAACAGGAACTAAATATTTATCACTAAAATCTTTATCACTACTCTTAAACATCTCAATATAATCCCACATTTCTTATGATCATCATTTAGTATAACACAAGAATATATGCAGGTGCGGACTATCCATGATTATGATTAACCCCTACAATTTTCGGAATAGCATGACGCTCTATCAGGCCTAAGGAGCTTCGAAGCCATAACATGACCAAACTTGAAGCTGCTCTTATTTTTATCCACCCGTAGCTGAGGATACCTAGTCTAGAATACCTTGGGGAGTATGGAAGGTGGTGTTTCATCCTGAGCGGCTGGACTGGGAGGACTAGTGGAAATCACATGACCTTCTGCCTCATGACGAACTAGCATCTTCTGGGAACTTGTGACTTCCAATTGGGGTTTTTAAATTGCCAAAAGGGGTTAAACTGTGCTTCTACCTGATTGGGCGGGGACCTGATCACACTACAGGCAAGCGTACAGTCTGGGGTCACTCAGCTTCTGTTCTCTTGAAACTTCTGATTGAGGTTTTAAAATATAGAAACCACACTCTTTGTGCTGCAGAGCACTGTGGGGTGACCAGACACTATTAATGACATCTGCAAGGTGGCTAAATTATCCCTAAACAAAAATCCCTTTTCCATATAGTTATCCATGTTTGGCAACTTCTCTTCTCCCATTTAACACCTTCTCTGAGCTGGCGGTAATTTGGAGTGGGGATGCCAATGGGATGTGGGTGGTGTCAAGCATTTTTTGTAGGTTGTGGAACACTCCTCGTAACTGCTGAGCGCATTCCATGCTCAGCCTCTGCTGAATGGGGTCGGTGGGGGCTGGGCTGGGCCTGTGCCCATTATACTTACCATGAACTTCAAGGAGGTTTTACGGAGTATATTTCTGTACCAAATAAAATTGGGCACAATTGTCCTGCATCCAGTAATGTTAGGTATATGACCACTGGGCCACATGGAATGAACCAAAACGAGTATCCCTCTGAGGATAATGCTCCACCTGAATTATAATGGGGCGCTGCATCCTAGAATTGCTATGACGAACAGTGTTTATAATTCGTACCCTTGCCATGAACTGCTAATTATCTAACATATAACATCACTCATGATAAGTTCTATGACATCATTGATAGCATCAATGCAACATCTGAAATGATATCATTGATGACAACACCGTGCATGGTGGGGGTGCAAGTTAAAGTTACTAAAGATAACTATATCTTTTGCCCACCACAGCCTACAGCATGGGCAAATACCACTTCAGCCATTGACTCGCTTCACTGTGATTCTTGCACATGTGCACATCCACCTAAAACATAGTTCAATTTAGTGCCAGAGCACATTTCGACTACAGCACTTTTAAAGTGTTGTTACCTTTCAACTTTTAATATCAATTGCACATGTTTGCAAAAAATAAATTTTTAAAAAACATAGCAGGCTTGCCAGGTCCTGTCCTATTGTCTTTCCCATTGCTTGATGTTTATTAAATGAAGAAACTAAGCGCAACTTGGTTTCATTTTAGATCTGAATATGGACATCAATACCTCAAAATTTCAGGAGTAGTGGAAATTATACTAAACACAAGGAAGGTCCTAGGGGTAAGTTTATCGACCTCAACTGTTAAATCCCCTACACAGAATTGACACCAACCAAAATTAACAGTGAGTCCAAGACCAGACAATGTACCCAAAATATGGCAACACCAGGGAGTAGTTTAATTATAAACAAGTTCCCATCAGTCCACCATCGAGACCGCCCTTCATCATCTGGGATCTTTTATGTTTATAAATAACACAAAGAGGGTAAAAAAACCTGGGCTGGCAGATAGCTAAGCCATGCACAGGAAAAACCGTAGTGTTATTATAGATGTGCGAAGAAAGCGTGTATACTCGGGGAACTGAAAAGCAGTGCAAAGAAAAAGTGTATGTGAAAGAGAGAAAGGCTCTAAAATTAGGTCGTGATCGGGAAAACAAGTTTAATAAACACCCTCACACTCCTAAATCAATAAAAACAGTGCAAAATTAGTGGTGTAACAAATGACCACTAAAAAAGGTGTAAGGTCGACATGTTTCTGCAGACAGTTGGAGTCTAGTGATCTCCTGCTGCTTCTTCAGGACCATTAGTGCTACTGCTGAATTAAAATAACAAAAACCATATCACCTGATGGTGTATGTGTGTTCATCTTCTCATCCTAAGAGAAAAAACGTATATAGTAGGGTACAGAGTCAAGGATACTTTTAACAAAAAACAACATGCACCATGTGCCATCATTATAATGTGCTGGTCGTAAACAATTATCGACCATCATCTCGGACTGTCAAGGTCAGTCTACAATCACCACTACAATTAATATGTAGAAGTAAATTCACTCACCCACGTGATGGGAAGGAACTGCCCCACCTCACCTGGCACGAGCTCAGGTAGTGGATGCACCGCACTAAGAAAAAAAAAACAATTAAACAGATGTATCTATTTCAGTTCCCCGAGTATACACGCTTTCTTCGCACATCTATAATAACACTACGGTTTTTCCTGTGCATGGCTTAGCTATCTGCCAGCCCAGGTTTTTTTACCCTCTTTGTGTTATTTATAAACATAAAAGATCCCAGATGATGAAGGGCGGTCTCGATGGTGGACTGATGGGAACTTGTTTATAATTAAACTACTCCCTGGTGTTGCCATATTTTGGGTACATTGTCTGGTCTTGGACTCACTGTTAATTTTGGTTGTAGTGGAAATTATATCACAGATCCCATGACCTTGTGACATCACTAAGAGGCTTCCTTTCCCACCCCTAGGACCTCAAAAGCTTCCAAACAGCCAGAGGGTGACTATTTACAACAAGCATTGGCAAAATAGGTTTGGCCTTGGCTATCAGCCTTTTTCTTTGTCACTGCTTGTTTTTCATGGTTTTTGTAATGTTGCTAAACTTGATTGTTCGGGAAGATGCCATGCTCTCATCAAGCTAAAACAAAAAATTATTTGTTAACAGCTAAAATATTTTATTTGTCTCAAAAAGCAAACATTGCCATTCTAATCCCTGGCACATAACAGAACTATTTTGTGTGTGGGTATTCTCCTTTTGAAAGGGCAGAGTGCCATGACTCACAATAAAGTTAGCCAAATTCTCAAGTGGGCTGACCCATTGCCCTACATGTATGCAGTAGTGGACGGAAGAAAAATGACATAATAGATCAATTTATGAAGAGGGCTGGCTTAAAGCTGCTTGAAGTATACTGAACATATTAGAAAAATCTAAGTGTCTTGATTAACGCCAGACCTACAAATCAAACAAAAAGCAGGGCTTCTTAATACCCCCATTCAGTGGTTAATTTGTAAAAAAAAAATAAGTGCCAGGGGTCTCACCTAAAACAGAACCAACTACTAATCATGAAACCCTACAAGTGGGGAGAAGATGAGGCATTATTGCCAGAGCAGCCTACCACCCCCTTTTCTGTATCGTTTTTGGCCACTATAGGTGTGCCTGAGACCAAAGCAATTGAACATAATGTCCCTTTCTCACTGCTCCATCAGGATTCAAGCAAGCCGGGCCGAAGAGGCTGAAATGCCAGAAACCGGTCCCCGGTAGCTTGTCTCCTTTCTGGTGAAGAATTGGCTTGGTAGTTTGGTCTGCCCTGTTCCCATGATGCACTGGGCCAGGGACAGACTAATTTGCATATAGCCAGGTTCTGAGCTGGGATGGGGCAGTGAGATAAATAACGGTGATGGATCAAGCCCTGATCTTTGGACTGGGTAAGAGTGGTCTGCTTAATTCAGACACTCTGTTCATCACCACCCCCTTTTCTGTATCGTTTTTGGCCACTATAGGTGTGGCAGGGTATACTCAGACATGAGTCCCTTTCTCACTGCTCCATCAGGATTCAAGCAAGCCGGGCCGAAGAGGCTGAAATGCCAGAAACCGGTCCCCGGTAGCTTGTCTCCTTTCTGGTGAAGAATTGGCTTGGTAGTTTGGTCTGCCCTGTTCCCATGATGCACTGGGCCAGGGACAGACTAATTTGCATATAGCCAGGTTCTGAGCTGGGATGGGGCAGTGAGATAAATAACGGTGATGGATCAAGCCCTGATCTTTGGACTGGGTAAGAGTGGTCTGCTTAATTCAGACACTCTGTTCATCACCACCCCCTTTTCTGTATCGTACCAGGGAGCTGAGCAACCAGGTTAGAGTCTTGGTGTCAGCTCAATTTCCTGTTATTCTGGGGAAATCACTTAGGGGCATATTAGCAATAGTGATATAGCTGCTATAGCTGGACTTTTTCCCGCTAAAGTGGCGATATTTTTATCGCCCTATTAGCAAGCTGGTGCTAACAGCAGTTAGCGACAGCCTATAGGCGATAGCTACAGGTTTGGGGCCCGCTTTGCATTTCAGCGATATTTATCACTAATGACATGCAAAGTGGGCGTACCCAAACTGTTAGTGACTGAAAACAGTCGCTAACACAGCTATCGCCTATTAGCAAGGCAGGTGAAGCGATAAAAAAAATTGTGCTAAGTGCGATTATCGCTAGAAACCAACTCCTGCTAAAAAGTTGACTTACCTGTATAGTCAATGGGGGGTGGATTATCACATTAAGCCCCCATTGGCGTTAATGCGAGAATATCGCTGGATTTCCAGCGATATTTTCGCATTGAGCTGCTATCGCTGGATATTTTATTGCATTAGAGATAAACTTTGCTAATAGCACATTATCCCTGCGATAATATCCGGCGATAGCAAGCAATAAAAAAAAATTGCGATAAATATCGCTACTCCTTGATAATATGCCCTTTAATCTTCCCGTGCAGACCAAAAATGAATGGGTTGAGTTTGCGCTATAAGCGATGATGATTAAGTGCGGAGGTGAGCACCGGAAACTACCGACTCAAATTAAGCAAGGCCCCCATTTACTTTCGACTCCTGCCGCTGTCTTTATTAGCCTTGAGATCAGTGGTAGCGAGGGCATTATTAGAGGTACCAAAGGGCAAGACTACTAGTAATTGACAACCATGGATCCGAGCTCTTTGGCTCGGAGGAGACACATACACAAGTTTGTATTTGTGTCACACCGCTGATTTTTAAGAGCACAGGGAGGCACAGGTGGATACAGTACAAAGAGGGAGTAAAGCACAAACTTAACTCGCACTTCTGTGAAAAACAAACAAGATGACGGATCGTATATAGAATGAGATCCGGGAAACAAATCCCAATGCTGAATGAAAGGCACATCTTGGAAAATACAGAACCATTTCAGAGTCTGCATGAATCATTGACCAAGACTCGCCTTATATGCAATCTAGATGAATGGTAAAGGCAAGCAAATGGGGAATACATGCAGCTTGTTGTCGGTCGGGTGATCTTATTAATGCTTCATGCCAGGCTGCCCTGCCATTGTGCGACTGTGCCTTCGTGCCACTCATTTTGGCTAAAGGTTGGCTTTCTGGTCCAATGCTTTGCTTCATGCCAGGCTGCCCTGCCATTGTGCGACTCTGCCTTTGGCCACTCATTATGGCTAAAGATTGGCTTTCTGGTCCAATGCTTTGCTTCATGCCAGGCTGCCCTGCCATTGTGCAACTTTGCCTTCGTGCCACTCATTATGGCTAAAGGTTGGCTTTCTGGTCCAATGCTTTGCTTCATGCCAGGTTGCCCTGCCATTGTGCGACTCAGCCTTTGTGAACTCATTATGGCTAAAGGCTGGTTTCTGGTCCAATGCTTTGCTTCACGCCAGGCTGCCCTGCCATTCTTTATGTGACTCAGGGACTGATTTAGTGTTTGGCAAACAGGTACTCTGTTGCAAAGGAGTAACCTGTCTGCCAAACTCTTGGCCCTATTTTGTTTATGCAGAGGGAGTACAATTTGCTCTTGTAAAAGCTGGGAATAAAAGGAACACAGACAGTCATATTTCATAGACAGCTTTAGACATGAATCCAGAGGGGCATGCTCAAAAATACCTGCGTGCCCAATTTGCAAAATCTTTACAAGATCTTATATGTCCAATATCCAATTCTGTTATAGTAAAATGTTGAAAATTACCATGTATAAAGGCGCAGTGCTTCAGCCAGCACAACTCTTACATATATACATATATATATATATATATACTAGTATATATCCCAGCAAAAGGAACCTTCAGCGAAGAAACCCAGAAAGGACACATCGGGGATGAAGGAAAAAGACCGCTTTTAATTAAAAAAGTTTTCGGCATGATGCATTTCGACAAAACTGTCTTCGTCAGATGCCTAGTAATGTCGGAATCGAAAGTCCCACACTTTTAAGTACCTCCTTGGCTCCTCCCAATCATTGGAGTGCAGCTGGCTCTGATTACAATTAGAGTCTTTACCTTTCGGTCTGATGAAGATGATGAATACTAGTGGAGCCGAAACGTCATACGATGTGCTTGCACTAATTAAATTACTTGCACGAACTTGGACCGTGTCTGCGTTGTTCTATGGAGTGTGGGGGATCCCTAACCTATGGAGAGAGAACGCTGTTCTACGGATATATATATATATATATATATATATATATATATATATATATATATATATATATATATATATTTCCACAAGTCTCGAAACCCAGCTTAGCATCCGCTTCTGCTGATTGACGAGAATTCGAAAAAAGCCACAAACTCGGTGATTCTCGTTCCAGTGAGTTTTATTGTGTATTCAAACGCCCACCAGTCGCCATGACGCGTTTCGCCTCAGCCGAGGCTTGATCACATGTCATGTCAGGAAGAAGGAAGTGACATATATAGTGTGATAATCACATGGGCAGTACTTCCACTTTTAAAATTTAAAGGGAAATACACCAATTCATAGTTAATGGAGAAAACAAAGTTTAGAGCATAGTGCTCTGCATTATTTGTTGGTTCAAAGTGCATTATCAAGGCAAAAACGACATTTCATCACATATATCCATTTTGCTGATCGCTTTCCATAGATATTGTTCAGGGTAAGAAGGTATGCATATATATAAAAGGGAAACAACCCAATAAGAATATTCAATACAAAATGAAAAGAAAAGAAAATTCTATTTCCTTAAAAATATGTATAGATCCATATTCTAATTTCATATATTTACACCCTATTTACAAGTATTACATTGACTCTAGTTTGCCACAAAAGACAGACTAAATCTAGCCCTTTTGTTACCTTTTAGTGGGTATAAAAACCCTTGGCATATTCAGGTCATTAAGTATAAAATTGCAACCTTCAATTCATATGTTTTAATACCTAACCCTGTTCAGTTGTAATCTGATTAACTGTCAGAACAATATCATTATTTGACCAGAGCCAAATCTCAATTCCCCATTATATCAGCTAAAATTCACGTTAACACCCATTTTCTACTATGTACTTCCTCGGGGGTCATTCAATTTTAAATAAAGTGACAGTGCATTAAAATGGTACCTATTATTCAAATAGGAATACAAGTATTCAGAGGCTGCCTGATGTACATATTTACATATAATTTCATTTAGCTCAAACGACAACCGGTGTCCTGCAGGAAAATTCTTGATAGGAACCATAGATCATCCAAGACATGTGTAAAGGTCCTCACTATGGTTCAATCCCCCAGGCTGTTTACTATTTAGTTCGAGGATGTAGCGTGTTTCTAAGAGACGGAGTTTCCCATCTCTATCTCCTCCCCTCTTCAAGGGTAATACAGTATCAACTAAATAGTACTTTAAAAGATCTGCATTACTTTGGTGATGTTTCTCAAAGTGTCTGGCCACGGGGTATGCCTGGTCTTTCCCAATAATCGCTCGTAGATGTTGGAGGATGCGCTTGTGGGCCGGGAGACGAGTACTCCCCACATATTGTAGGCCACAAGGACACACTAATACGTAAACAACATATTCGGTCTTGCACCCCAATTTCTGTCTAATGGCAACAGGAGTGTCATGAAAGGGACTGATAAAATGGGTCTTATTTATGCCATGTTTACATGCCTTGCAGCTCTGGCATTTCTTAAATCCGGTGATGCGTTCCCACCATTTTTTGGGAGCGTCCATGGTGCTACTGACAATGGCATTGCCTAGTGATGGAGATTTCCTAAAGGTGATATCAGGTTTGTTCTTAACCAGATTTCCTATTATGGGATCACCCCGAACCAGATTCCAATTCCGTGAAAAGATCTTACGTATTTCACTGTGTTGTTGGCTATAAGTAACAATGGCTCAACACTGTACTCTCTCCTTAACTATAGGCTGAGTCTCAGCTAAGTCACTGCTATCCACTGGATAAATTCCTAGTAGTTGCTCTCGGGTAAATTTGTTAGTTTTGGTTATGGCAACTTCCACTACCTTTTTACTGTACCCCCTCTCCAAAAAGCGTGATCTACACTGCTCCTGGGCTGATCTGCATTCAGACTCAGTACTGCAGATACGTTTAATGCGCAGCATCTCCCCATACGGGATGCTGCGTATTAAATGTTGGGGATGGCTGCTTGACGCATGTAACAACGTGTTACCGGCAGTAATCTTTCTATGCAATCTCGTCTCCAATTTATTGTTCTGTCTATCAATGTAGACTTCTACATCCAGAAACTGCACTGAAATATCACTAATTGACGATGTAAATTCTAAATTCACATCATTGGTATTAAGTTTAGCAACAAATTCAACAGCACTGTCCATTGAACCACTCCAGACAAAAAACAAATCATCTATATATCTGAGGTATAATTGAATATTTTGTTCAACGATAGTTCTGTGCTGTCCCATAAGGGTCTGCTCCTCCCACAGCCCCATGTGAAGACACGCGAAGCTGGGGGAAAAGCAAGACCCCATGGCAACCCCCCTAAGCTGTTGATAGGCTTGGCCACCAAATGAAAAGAAATTTTGCTGCAAACAAATTTGTAACATCCCCATGAGCATTCTGTTGTGTTCAATATCATGCATAGGACGTTTATCAAGAAAAAATTTAACTGCCTTCATGCCATCCATGTGTCTTATAGAGGTATAGAGAGAACAAATGTCCAGTGTCATCAGTATGTAATTCTCTTTCCACTCCAGTTTCGACAATTTGCACAAAAAGTCAGTAGTATCTCTTATGTAAGAGTTCAGTCCCTTCACCCACTCCTGTAAAAAATAGTCAATATATCTTGAGAGGTTTTCTGTTGCGCTGCCAATCGCCGATATAATAGGCCTACCAGGTGGGACCCGAGGATCCTTGTGGACCTTCGGCAGAAGGTAAAACGTGGGTATCACAGGAAATTCCTTTTTTAGAAATTTAAGTTCGTCTAATGTGATCAGCCCACTGCTCCGCCAGCCAATAAGTTTGCCATTGAGTTCGTTCCAGGCTGCTCTAATCACGGTGATGTTGGTTTTGCGGTAACAGGATGTATCACTTAATTGTTTAGCTGCTTCTGCTAGATATAGCTCACGCCCCCAGAGGACGATATTACCACCCTTGTCCGCCTGTTTCACCACCAACCCCTCGTTGGTTCTCAATTTTTTGATTAGTAAGTTATAACACTGGTTCTGTCTTGCAATGGCCTGGCTCTTCTTATTTGTACTGATGTATAGTTTTTTTAGGTCCTCCACTATTAGTTCCTGGTAGATGTCCAGATTGTCATGGACAGAGATTGGATTAAAAGTGGATTTGGGCTTGAAAGACGTTCTTGCTATTTCACGCCCAGGATTTAGATTAGGCGTGATAGAGGGTATTTCAAATGATGATTCATTTTGCTCATTTTGTAATTCCCAAATATCTTCAAAGGAAGGAGCATCCCCTGCTGAAAGAGACATAGGATTAATATTGGATTCCAAAGTGGTTAGTTTATTGGCTTTGCTTGGTCTAAGCCGATGGAACTTGGTCAATTTCAATTTCCTTATGAATCTGTAGGTGTCCATGCGAGTTCCTGCATAGTCAAACGCTCGTGGTGGACAAAAGGACAAGCCCAGACTCAAAATCTTAGTTTCCTTGGGGGTTAGGACGATATCAGTCAGATTAATTATTGAGGGGGACCCTGCTGGTTGCCCCGTTTCTTGTTCGCCCATTTCCTTTGGTTCTGTTTCCTGTTTGCACCCCCACCTCTTTTTGTGGCTTCGTCTCCGCTCTGCCCGCTTGCGGTTCGCCCTTGTCCTGCTTGAGTGAATTTCACTCTCGGGCGCAAAGTCTCTCTTCTTGCCTCGCAAAGGCGCTGAACCTCCTGTGCAGGCGTTAGTGCGGTAAACCCCAATGGGGTATTTTGTTGGCCCCCATCAGAGTCATTTCCCTCAGTAGAACTCAAACTGATGGAAGAATTAGCGCTGACATTACTGTTCAATACATTTCCAGCACCCCCCGCTCCTGAGTGACTTCCCTTATTCTCAAACTTACGGGCAAAAGTAAAAATATGGCCATTAAGGTAGTCCAATCGGTCCCTTTCAAACTTGAACGCTTTGCGTTTTTTTATAATTTCTTCCTCTTTAGCAAGTCGAGAGTCCATTTCTTCTCTCATTTTTTTCATTACCGCATCACTCTCTCCTAGTGCGGCTAATTCCGCCTCCACAAGTTCAACCTCTTTTTGTATCTTCGCTCGGTCGCTTTCCGCAAATTCAACAAGAATCACCATTAATTTCGCCGAGCAGTCTAAATTAGTCACCGCCCATTTTTCAAGCATTAGTGGGTCGGGACTGTCATAGCTCGGTGCAAGTGTAATCCTTAAGCCACGCGGTACGCGGCCAACCTCAAGATACATAGACAGCGATTTATTCTCCCACCATTTAGACATTTCTTTTTTCATAAGTTTTTCCAACTTACGAAATAAATCCCGTGCATTGGGTGTAGTAGAACTTGCAGTGTCACTCGGCAATGTCGGAGCTGTTGCTCCCCCAGCCGGGGGGACAAAGACAGATAAGGCAGCCTGCTCCCTGCTTCTTAACACGGTGGCAGACATGGTGAAGTACGGCGTAATTATATTACTGCAAAACGAGACGAACTCCGCCACAAGAGAACTCTCTCGCAAGGCAACAAAGTTCGTACACACTCCTCACTGCGCGTTCCTCAAGCAAATAAACTCCCAGCCCGGATGCCGAAATACCTCCGTTTTTCTTTGATACCCCAGCTCCTCCAGCCAGAGTCCACGTGTGCTTGTCTCGCAGGGGCTTCTCGCGGCTTCCTCCACTCCGGAGTCAAAAATCCGGCTCCTACACAGGAACCTCTGCTTCCTGCCGCTTCTCGCCACAGATAGAGGAGGGGCTTTTTCCGTACCCTAGAAGCCTCCGGGTACAAATATTTCCACAAGTCTCGAAACCCAGCTTAGCATCCGCTTCTGCTGATTGACGAGAATTCGAAAAAAGCCACAAACTCGGTGATTCTCGTTCCAGTGAGTTTTATTGTGTATTCAAACGCCCACCAGTCGCCATGACGCGTTTCGCCTCAGCCGAGGCTTGATCACATGTCATGTCAAGAAGAAGGAAGTGACATATATAGTGTGATAATCACATGGGCAGTACTTCCACTTTTAAAATTTAAAGGGAAATACACCAATTCATAGTCATTGGAGTGCAGCTGGCTCTGATTACAATTAGAGTCTTTACCTTTCGGTCTGATGAAGATGATGAATACTAGTGGAGCCGAAACGTCATACGATGTGCTTGCACTAATTAAATTACTTGCACGAACTTGGACCGTGTCTGCGTTGTTCTATGGAGTGTGGGGGATCCCTAACCTATGGAGAGAGAACGCTGTTCTACGGATATATATATATATATATATATATATATATATATATATATATATATATATATATATATATATATATATATATATATATATATATATATATAATATATATATATATATAAATATATATATATATATATATATATATATATACTGAAAAAAACACAGATTTCAGGGATGTTATAGTTAGAAAGTAGCATTTGTTATGTTATGTTATGTTATGTTAATAACTTTTATTAGGCGCACAGCTGCCCCAGCAAAGGGGCGTCCTGGCGCCTGATCCAGTACCACAACACAACAGATCAAATGCTGAGAAGGGAGGGAATCAGTCAGCAGAGGCAAACAGGTGGGTTTTTATAGCGCGCCTAAAAAGAGTCAGGCTATCCAGGGCACGAATATGGACAGGGAGGGCGTTCCACAATCCAGCCGCCAAAACACAAAAGGAGCGACCTCCCATCCTACTCAGTCTGAATCTAGGCTTAATCGCTAGAAGGAGAGATTCCGACCGGAGAGACCGCGTGGGGACATAGAAAGAAACAAGGCCCACAAGGGCAGGAGGCGAAGAGAGTTTCAGGATCTTAAATGTCAGACAAAGAGCCTTGAATTTGATTCTCTGTCTGACTGGCAGCCAGTGAAGGGATGTCAGAACTGCAGAGACAGAGCAACGTCTCGGCAGGCCAACAATGGCCCGCGCAGCGGCATTCTGCACCCTCTGTAGCCTAGTAGCCTCAGCCTGATTTACTCCAAGCAGCAGTGCACTCCCGTAGTCCAGCCGAGAGAGAATGGAGGCCTGGACCACCAGTTGCCGAGTAGGAGGGTCGAAGAATTTGAGGACTGGTCTCAGTCCTCGCAGAATACCATAACAGGTAGCTGCAATCTTCTTTGTGTGGCTGGTAAAAGAAAGGTTAGAATCCAGCCAGACCCCCAAGTTCTTAACTTCGGCCGCTGGGACGGGAGACACCCCCAACTCAGGAGGCCACCACTGATCTCCCCAAAGTTCCGCCTGCTTCCCGAGAATCAGGACCTCGGTTTTCTTGGCATTTAGCTGTAAGCAATTACTACGCATCCAGTTTGCCACAGCTATTAGTCCTGCACGGAATCTGGGCGCCGTCACCTCAGGGTCCCCACTGAGTGTCACCGCCAGCTGCGTGTCGTCGGCATACGATGTCATGGTTAAGCCCCATTGTCTGACTACAGCAGCCAGCGGCTTCACATACAGGTTGAACAAAGTGGGGCTCAACGCAGAGCCCTGAGGGACTCCCAGTCCCAAGGGATGGAAAGAGGACTGACCAGGTGGAATGGCCACTTTGAAAAACCGGTCCGAAAGGAAAGAGCGGAACCATTGAAGAGCCTTCCCCTCAATGCCCACTTCCTCTAGGCGCCGCATCAGAATGTCATGAGACACCGTGTCAAACGCGGCGCTCAGGTCTAACAAGAGGAGCGCCGCCGTACTTTGGGCAGTCTGTTCAATAGAGCGCACCCCAATGGGGGAGGCCAAAGAAAAGCTGCCACACACACAGTCATAAGGTCCCGACAGAGGAGGTAACGGATCATGACTGCACACCAAAATATCCTCTCTGATGGAAAAGAGATCGGCACGATTGTACCTGAACGTCGTTGTATTACACATGATGGTAGAATGGCTGGAAGCCAGAGTCCATAGCCCGCACCCGCTACCTCGACGCGGACGAGCACAGACGGGCAGGACTCAGGCACGACTCCGGCTAAGCGACGGCGTCCCACTGCGCGATCCCGCTGCGCGGGAGAGGACGACTTTAAGTAGTCGCACCGGTCAGCACAACGAGCGCGAGACGCTCCAAAATGGCGCCCGTGGCAAGAGACGAGAGCCCAAGGCAAAATGGCGACCACCCAGCCACCCCAGGACCCAGGACCCGCCAAACAACGGTGGTTTCTACCTTTTAAATGCAGGTAAGAGGGCGAGGGCGCTCTCCCAGGCAAGACGCCTAAAACCAAGGGAAAATAAAAGAAAATTAACAGAGATAAAAAACGAGGTAATTTTTAAAATGAGCTACGGAGCACAGCAGCAGCGCGACCTGCAGCAGTGAAGCAGGTACCTTGATCAGGTTCCGGAGAGCGAGTCCGCCTTAAGTAGGCGCACCGGTCAGCACAACGAGCGCGAGACGCTCCAAAATGGCGCCCGTGGCAAGAGACGAGAGCCCAAGGCAAGATGGCGACCACCCAGCCACCCCAGGACCCAGGACCCGCCAAACAGCGGTGGTTTCTACCTTTTAAATGCAGGTAAGAGGGCGAGGGCGCTCTCCCAGGCAAGACGCCTAAAACCAAGGGAAAATAAAAGAAAATTAACAGAGATAAAAAACGAGGTAATTTTTAAAATGAGCTACGGAGCACAGCAGCAGCGCGACCTGCAGCAGTGAAGCAGGTACCTTGATCAGGTTCCGGAGAGCGAGTCCGCCTTAAGTAGGCGCACCGGTCAGCACAACGAGCGCGAGACGCTCCAAAATGGCGCCCGTGGCAAGAGACGAGAGCCTAAGGCAAGATGGCGACCACCCAGCCACCCCAGGACCCAGGACCCGCCAAACAGCGGTGGTTTCTACCTTTTAAATGCAGGTAAGAGGGCGGGGGCGCTCTCCCAGGCAAGACGCCTAAAACCAAGGGAAAATAAAAGAAAATTAACAGAGATAAAAAACGAGGTAATTTTTCAAATGAGCTACGGAGCACAGCAGCAGCGCGACCTGCAGCAGTGAAGCAGGTACCTTGATCAGGTTCCGGAGAGCGAGTCCGCCTTAAGTAGGCGCACCGGTCAGCACAACGAGCGCGAGATGCTCCAAAATGGCGCCCGTGGCAAGAGACGAGAGCCCAAGGCAAGATGGCGACCACCCAGCCACCCCAGGACCCAGGACACGCCAAACAGCGGTGGTTTCTACCTTTTAAATGCAGGTAAGAGGGCGAGGGCGCTCTCCCAGGCAATACGCCTAAAACCAAGGGAAAATAAAAGAAAATTAACAGAGATAAAAAACGAGGTAATTTTTAAAATGAGCTACTTATATACTCCAACACTCACATATACTGCCTTTTACATATGTAGTTACTCACACATATACCACTGAGATATCCATTCACTCACCAACATAGCCATATGCACACTCACTCATCCATACAGCCCCTCACAGATGCACTCATGAGCCCATACACCCCGTAAATCACCCACTCACACATCCATGCAGGGAGTCACACACCCCGACTCACCAACACCGACACTCAGGCACCCATAAAGATACTCAGACAACCAATCATTAACCCATATAGAGACTCATGTAGCTACTTTAAAAAACCTTTGATATTCACTGAAAAAAGCAACAGGTTTCAGGGACGTTATGATTAGTGGGATATTTAACTCGTACAAAACCAGAGAAATTCGGTCGTTGTAGTTAGTTGAGCTAACTATAACTCGCACCGCCGCAATGCACTGCTGATGATGTCACATATTACATCACTCATGACATGGTCAGTGACATCACTGATGACATCTCAAATGACATCACTGACCACATCACTGATGACATCATTCAGAGACTGGGTGTTTTTAAAAAGTTAAAGAATGTTATATATAGATGTGCAAAGGTGTATTGAAGAATGAGTGGGAGTATGAGTGTCTGAATGGATGATTTACTGGGTGCTTGACTGACTGTAAGTGTGTGATTAAATGTATCTTAGTGAATGCATGGGTGAATTACTAATCTGTCAGTTGGTGTGTAAGTGGTTGCATGGGTTGGTGTGTAGCTACATGAGTCTCTATATGGGTTAATGATTGGTTGTCTGAGTATCTTTATGGGTGCCTGAGTGTCGGTGTTGGTGGGTCGGGGTGTGTGACTCCCTGCATGGATGTGTGAGTGGGTGATTTACGGGGTGTATGGGCTCATGAGTGCATCTGTGAGGGGCTGTATGGATGAGTGAGTGTGCATATGGCTATGTTGGTGAGTGAATGGATATCTCAGTGGTATATGTGTGAGTAACTACATATGTAAAAGGCAGTATATGTGAGTGTTGGAGTATATAAGTGACTATATGTGAGAGTGAGTGATTGTGAGAGTGGCAGTATGGATAAGTGTGTGCTTGTGTCAGTGATTGTATAAGAGAGTAAGAATGAGTTAGTATCTGTATGAATAAGTGAGGTGGTGTGTCTATAACTGTATAGGTGAGTAAATGGCAGTGTGATTGAGTCTTTGGGTTATTGACTAGGTATGTGAGAAATTCTATGGGTGAGTGGTGTTGTGTGAGTGTCTGTATGGGTGTATGAGTGCATATAACAGAGGCTGTATTTATGAGTGACTGTGTTTATGAGTGACTGTATGGGTGAGTGAGTAGATTTACCTATACACCTATGAATCAGTGAATGGGTATGTACTAACTGGTATTGTTGTGTCTATGGTTTCGAGAATGGTAATATGTATTTTAGAGTGGGTGTATGAAAGGTTATTTTAAGGTATGAGGAGGTGCATCAGTTTTTAAGTGGATGATGTCATCAGTGACGTCATTTGAGATGTCATCAGTGATGTCATCAATGATGTCTCTGACCATGTCATGAGTGATGTAACATGCGACGTCATCAGCAGTGCATTGCGGGGGCGCGAGTGATAGTTAGCTCAACTAACTTTAATGGCTGAATTTCTCTGGTTTTGCACGAGTGAGAGGTCCAACCAACTATACCGTCCCTGAAACCTGTGTTTTTTTCAGTGAATATCAACGTTTTTTTAAATGTTAATTTCTAACTGGTGCACAGACATAATATCGACTCCAAAATATCGTCTGGACAGAATATCGAGTTTTAAATATCGTTTGGAGAAAATATCGACTAGACAGAATATCGACAGCCAAAATATCGTTTTTAAGGTAAGTGAAGTAATATCGACTGTAAATAATATAGACAGTGAAAATATCCAAGTATATAATCTAGATAGTAAAAAATATAGTTTTTTAAATAATATTTAATTATTTATAGTGTGTTTATGTTATAATATGTGTGAAAAGTGTCAATTTATTTTATTATTTTTTTTAATTAATTATTTTTTTTATTATTGTGTAATTTAATTCTGTAGCGGGTTGTGGGTTTATAGGGGAATAGGGTGGGAAGTAATTTAATTATAATTAATTAAATATGTAAATTTATTAATTGGTAGTAATAATTAATTAATTGGTAATTAAATAATATATGTTAATTATTTAAAATTTAATTGGTAATTAATTTTATTTAATTGATTAATTGCTAATTATGTCAATTAAAATAATTTATTTTCTCTAGCGGGTTGTGGGTTTATAGGGGAATAGGGTGGGAAGTAATTTAATTATAATTAATTAAATATGTAAATGTATTAATTGGTAGTAATAATTAATTAATTGGTAATTAAATAATATATGTTAATTATTTAAAATTTAATTGGTAATTAATTTTATTTAATTGATTAATTGCTAATTATGTCAATTAAAATAATTTATTTTCTCTAGCGGGTTGTGGGTTTATAGGGGAATAGGGTGGGAAGTAATTTAATTATAATTAATTAAATATGTAAATTTATTAATTGGTAGTAATAATTAATTAATTGGTAATTAAATAATATATGTTAATTATTTAAAATTTAATTGGTAATTAATTTTATTTAATTGATTAATTGCTAATTATGTCAATTAAAATAATGTATTTTCTCTAGCGGGTTGTGGGTTTATAGGGGAATAGGGTGGGAAGTAATTTAATTATAATTAATTAAATATGTTAATTTAATAATTGGTAGTAATATTTAATTAATTGTTAATTAAAAATTTTTTGTTAATTAATTAAAATGTAATTGGTAATTAATTTTATTTAATTGATTAATTGCTAATTATGTTAAATGAAAGGGGTATTTTTAGGGTTCAGGGTCAGTTTTTAGTTTTTGGGTAAAGGGGTATTTTTAGGGTTCAGGGTCAGTTTTCAGTTTTTGGGTAAAGGGGTATTTTTAGGGTTCAGGGTCAGTTTTCAGTTTTTGGGTAAAGGGGTATTTTTAGGGTTCAGGGTCAGTTTTTAGTTTTTGGGTAAAGGGGTATTTTTAGAGTTCAGGGTCAGTTTTCAGTTTTTGGGTAAAGGGGTATTTTTAGGGTTCAGGGTCAGTTTTCAGTTTTTGGGTAAAGGGGTATTTTTAGGGTTCAGGGTCAGTTTTTAGTTTTTGGGTAAAGGGGTATTTTTAGGGTTCAGGGTCAGTTTTCAGTTTTTGGGTAAAGGGGTATTTTTAGGGTTCAGGGTCAGTTTTCAGTTTTTGGGTAAAGGGGTATTTTTAGGGTTTAGGGTCAGTTTTCAGTTTTTGGGTCAAGGGGTATTTTTAGGGTTCAGGGTCAGTTTTCAGTTTTTGGGTAAAGGGGTATTTTTAGGGTTCAGGGTCAGTTTTCAGTTTTTGGGTAAAGGGTTATTTTTAGGGTTCAGGGTCAGTTTTTAGTTTTTGGGTAAAGGGGTATTTTTAGGGTTCAGGGTCAGTTTTGGGTTTTTGGGGTACATATACAATATTGCCTATTATTTAATTAAATGTTGTTACTATATATATATATGTTTTAAGAAATATGATTAAAAATATATTTTTTTTTACTTTCATTAAATATTTAATTATTAAAAGTTATTTTAAGTATTGTTAATTATATTTTAGTAATTAATTTTTTATATTAATGTAATTAAACATTGTTTTTAGTAAAGTCGATATTTTTTACAACGATATTTTTGTAAACGATATTTTGTAGTCGATATTTTTGTACTTACCTGTTTGTACATACAAACTCGATATTTTTGTAGTAGATATTTTCACCTCGATATTTTGGGTACTCGATATTGTGGTAGTCGATATTCTTTCAGTGATCCTTTCTAACTATAATGTCCCTGAAATCTGTGGTTTTCTCAGTGATTTTCCAAGGTTTTTTAAATGCTAATTTCTAACTATAATGTCTCTGAAACCTTTGATTGTTTCAGTGAATTTCTAAGGTTTTTAAAGCTAATTTCTAACTATAACGTCCCTGAAACCTATGGCTTTTTCTGTGAATTTCCAAAGGTTCTTTAAATGCTTATGTCTAAATATAACGTCCCTGAAACCTATGGTTTTTTCAGTGAATTTCTATGGTTTTTTAAATGCTAATGTCTAACTATAATGTCCCTGAAACCTATGGTTTTTTCAGTGAATGTATATATATATATATATATACTCGAGGGCCGACACTAGCGCTGGAGGCGCCCTGTGCGACAATGTCTGCTGGTGCCCCACCAATGACCACCTCTGCCATGGATTCCCTCACTAGCACCATTTAATAGTGCCCCTCAAGTCTCAATAACCACTGTCTCTCAGATTCATTTAGTTTTATAGCAACACTCACACCAGTGTACGGTGTCAGAGCTCTTTACACCACACACATACACATTGCACAGAGACATGCGTACATCAGTTTATAGGAAATGCTACATCAGACAGGACAAGGTGTAGTGTAGCAGTAACATGCCATCTATACTGGCAGGCAATATAGTTTGAGTCCTTATTCTGGGAAAGCACTAATTCAGAATTTAAAACGTACCATCATTGTTAGGGATTCTCTTTCATAATAAGAATGATTTTCTACCCAAATGAACCCTTTTCAGAATATTAAGATGATGAAAGTCTGGGCAAAAAAACATAAAGTGCTAACATAGCCCTTGAGGTTTACTTGCAGCATTAGAATGACAGTTTAGCCTAATAAAAGCACAAAAAACAAAAGGGCACAGAAGCAGTAACCCACTGACCTCTTTACATAATATGCACTTTGTTATGTGCATGCCTATTGTGGACCCCACAGAAATGCCCATATTTTTCTAAATAAATAATTGCCCCCACAGGGGGTCGGCCACTGAGCAGAAGGACCAATCCCCTGCCAATATCACTGCACTTTTTTTAAAAAGTCTTTTTGTTTTAAATTTGGGGGGTGATCGCGCCCCCCAGGGAAAGCCAGGTAAATTAATTTTAAAATATGCCCCTAAAGGATTGCATTGCCCCCACAGGGGGTTGGCCACTGAGCAGAAGGACCAAACCCCTGCCAATATCGTCGCCATTTAAAAAAAAAATAAGTTGTGTTTCTTTAATTTTGGGGGGGGCGATTGTGCCCCCAGGGAAAGCCAGGTAAATTAATATTAAAATGAGCCGACCCATCACCACGATGGCCGTTCCCCCCCAAAGACATCCCTGGTGTCTAGTGGGGTTTCCTGGCCGTGGATCGCAGCATGGCCTGGAAACCCTTTCAGGAAGACCTCGTTTGAAAGGGGAAACTCTCCCCTTTCACACGAGGCCTCCCTGAAAGCTGGGGAGGCCGTTTCCAGACAGATTTCCCTATCGGAATCGATCGCAGCCTTACCTGCTGCTGTCCTCGGCTCCGGTGGGGAAATCAATGATGTCAGAGCGCCTCGCGGCGCGCTGACGTCACAGATGGGCGGGAGGTTGGCGGGGGAAGACCCCGAAAGCATTCCGCGTCTTGCCCAGTAAAAATTTTAGAAAAAAAGAAACTCCGGTGCGATGCACCGGACCATTGATTAGTGCCCTCCCGGGGGACGTCCAATGGACGTGCACAGCACCAGGGAGGTAGTGCTTGTGTCGGCCATTGGCCGACGCAAGCACCAAAAGGGTTAAATTTCTTTATAATTATCAACTAAAGCAAACAAGATTAATTAAATTAAAATGCCACACTGTATTTCGACAAACAGAATTAACAAAGTATAACACAATTAACAAATTAAATAAAAAAAATCTTAATAAATGAATACATATTTTCTAACTTATAATTACTAAAATAACTTACCACCTTATACCTCTAGAGAGTAAACAGCACACACCTAAAATATACCTTAACAAATATGTTAATCTCTCAATTAGCACAATTATCAATTAAATAATGAATACTAATTTAAATTAATTATTTATGTATTATATTTGATTTACTTCCTACCCTGTATTCCTATCAACCCTACAATCCACACCTAAAACATAACTTTAAAAAATAATGAAATACACAATTGACATAATTATCAATTAAATAATTAATAATTAAAATGTCATTATTAATTAATTATAATTAATTTTCCTCCAAGTATCAATTAAATAATGAATAAATAAAAATGTATTATATTTAAGTTACTTCCCAACCTGTACCCCTACAAATCCCACAACCTGCACCGAAAACATAACTTAAATAATAAATTCAATACAAAATTTACATAATTAATTTCCAATTAAATAATTAATAGTGATACAAAATAAATAATAATTAATTATAATTAATGCACTTCCCACCTTGTACTCCTACAACCCCCACAGCCCACACCTGAAACATAACTTTAAAAATAAATTAATTACACAATTTGCGTGATAAATTATCAATTACATCATTAATATTGATTAAAATAAATACATTACTTATAATTAATGTGCTAAAACAATGTATAACATATACACTTAAAACATATACTAAAACACATACAAATATTTAAAAAACGATATTATTAACAACAATATTTATGTAAAAGATATTAACAACATAGATATTTTTAACATCAATATTAGCAACAGAAGGGCCGATTACGACTTTGGCGGTGCTGTGCCGGCTCTGCGCAAGCTCAGCACAGCCAAAGCCATGCAGTGATCGCCCATCAGATTACGAGTTGGACTCGTGACTGATGGGCTTTGCCTTTCTTTTTTTGCCATTCCGTGAAAATGGGCACCGCAATGGTAACGCAAAAGAAGTTCCAGAATGGCATGGGCCCTGGAACTTTGGGAGCATGCAAACAGGGGAGCATATGTTGTGCCCCCCTGAATGCATCCCCATGGCAGGTGGGGCATGAGGGCCATGTAGGGCCTCCTTGGTTTCCCCTCGGCCAGTCTTTTCATGGTGGTGAGCCCGCCATGAAAAGGATGGGGGAGAGGAAAGTCATAATATGCTAGGCGTAGCGCGGCCTTCTGCGCTGCACCACCGACAGGAAACAGCAGTGGCTGACACAGCTGGAGCAGAGGTGGATGGTCCAATCCTCCTAAAATAGGGTGGATGCAGGACCGTCACTGCTGCGCACCTGCGAGTCTGGCAGTCCAAGACCGCCAGACTCGAAATCTGGTCCATGGATTTTTTTGTAACAGATGTTAATAACATAGATATTTTTAACATCGATATTACGTACCAAAAATATTGATATTCTTGTTCATGATAATCCTGCATCACAATTCTTCTGGCTCATGATATTAAAAACTCGATATTTCTGGACCTCGATATTTTTTTTTCTATATTTTGTCCGAACACCTTACTTGAGAAATCTGTGATGAGCACATGGTTGAAAAAGCCACAAGCTCCTGGAAAAGGCAACCAAAGCAAGAGCACTTGAATACTGTGCACCAGGGCTGGTCCTAGAACTCCTGGGGCCCCGGGCGAAAGGGAAGATGTGAGGTCCCTCTAATTTGCATGTAACTTTCAGTCACAGCCGGCATTACTCGCGGCTGGTAGGTCTCGCGGGGGTTCGGAAGGAGGGGAACAGGAAGCAGACAGCCAACCTCCCCTCCCCTAAGCCAATCATAAGGCTGCAATGGCAGCGTTGTGATTGATCAGGACGCCTATCAGCCAGGCGCCTATGGGGAGGCCATTTTCTCCATGTAGGCTGCATTGCAGCCTACATAGAGAAAGGCCTGAGTGCGCATGACTGGTTTGGTCGAACAGTCAGTGCCCTTAGCAGTTGGCAAGGCACTCCTCTCCTGCCCTAAAGCAGACCCGCCCGCCCCCAACCAAACACTTCTGCTTTCTCGCAGTTAGAAGTAGAAACATAAAACTGTCATTTTAGCATTTTGTGTTTCTGCTTTTGCGAGAAAGTAGTGGGGCGACGCTCCTCCGCCCTAGTGGAGGTCCCGACCTTGGTAACATCACAAGAAGTGACATCACAGAAAGTGACATCGCAGGACTATTGATCCTATGTGGCATCACTGAAGAGACCTAACGTGGATATCAGAAACATGGACAAAAAGCTAAATATACAAATGAAATAGGTTCATATATTTTAAAACTGTTAAATGGATTACATTTGTCTCATTAGATGGAAAAAGGTAGGTGCAGGTCTCACAAAGATGTATATTATTTACTCCTCGTTAACTGATTGTTTCCAGATGAGAGCATGATACACTTTCCAGTTCTGCCTCATAAAGGGGGGAGATCCTGGTGAGGTAATGGGGGGCGGGATCATTCAAAATATAAAATTACACAAGAGAAAACCTCTCACACCATGGCTATAATTGCACATTTTAAAAGGCTCCCTTATCTTCCTGTGCCATTATTGTGCTACCTTAGGATGACATTAATACTTCGTAATTTGTTTTAACGTAAGTTCTCTCACCAGAATCCCACACTCCCATGCTAAGAGACGTAGGGCAATCTTTTTTGTGTGTGTGCTCTTTACTCGCCAGAATTATGTTAAGTGCAAAAACACAACACATATAGTACAACATTACAAGACACCTTTGCAAACAAATAAAGATTGTACATAAACAAAAAAATACTTAGAACAACCGAGACCACTGCAAAATCATACATTGACTTGAAAGTATGCTACAGATTCAAGGGTTTGTCAAATCAACGTTTTTGATTTGGTGTTAGAACTGTAGGAAGTAGAAGTGGCCAACTTTAGTGCTGGTGGAGCCCTGCGCGCCAATGTTGGTGCCCCCAATGACCTGCTCTGCCACGGATTACCTCACTACCACCCATTAACAGTGCCCCTCAAGTCTCCATAACTACACTCTCTCTCAGATGCATTTAATTCGATTACCAGCACCACTGATACCAGTTTAGAGTGTTAGAGAACTTTATATCACACATTACACAGAGACAATCAATCATACCAGTTTAAATCACAATAGGTAATGTTACATAAGACAAAGGACTAGGAGTCACATGAAAATCATACTAGTTGGCAGTATAGTTTAACAGTGATTGATCTGGAGAAACACAAACTCTGAATTTAGAACGTAATACCATAGTTGGGGGTTTTCTTTAATAACCAGAATTGATATCTGTTCAAATGAACTCTTTTTGCAACATTAAGTTAATCAAATACTGGGGGAAAAACATAAAAATGTAATGTATACCTTGCAATTGGCATGCAGCTCTTAGTTGACAGTTGATAGCTCATTGTTCTATGTTAGGATTTTGACTTATAAACTGCAAGTAACAATATGATCTCTCTGGCAAAAGCAGGAACCCACTGGCCTAGTTACATTATGTGGACTTAGTGATCTGCATGGTACATGTTCTTTGCAGCAAGCACATTAACCCTCTGCGCTACCTTTCCACAAGTCAAAACTTCCACTTGACAAACCTGCATCTCTCTCTAGTAAGAACATTAATCACCGGAGTTTCATGACATTTTTATTGTTGCCGAAATTTACTGGAGGCCAGGAAGGAGGCAGCAATTGCTTTTAGAAACATAATATACTCGCAAACATGACCCAAAGACAGCGCTCAGTGCCATCTCACTGTTTGCACTGCCCTAGAGCCTCCCTGCTCAAGGGTCCTGTGACCTCAATGAGAGAGTCACTGTTGCTCTAGGGTGTGCTGCTTCATAGGCCTGCCCAAAAGACTTGTGGTGAGCTTCAATAGGGGTTGTGGTAGACAGGCCTTCAAGGTTAACCCACACTTGCCACTGCTAGGGTTCATCTGCTGGTGCTAAGACATCAGGCCTTCTAAGGTCTTGCGGGTCCTTCCAAGGTCTAGCATGCAAATGTGCTCTCTCAGTAGAGTGGTCTGGTGGACTGGTCATGAAGGCTGATCCTGGTTCCCCAGTTCCAAATTTGGCAGCTCTGACCATAGTGCCACATCTTCTCCTCCACAGAACACCATACTACCCCACTAAGAGAAACTCGCACTGCCTTCAACTACAACCTAATTGCGCCCGCTACAAACACCTGGAGGCGACTCAATTCAAATTACGCACTAGACAAGGGCAATATGCTTCCATAAAAAAAAGTGACAACATTCTGGAAAAAGCAAACACTCATAAGGAATGTAAGATTAATTAAAGCATGTGAAATGTAAGCAGAAACAACATGGTTACCTTAACGGTTTTGCACTTATTATTCAGAAATCAATGAGTGCGCTTGCATGAAAAGTTAAGGCCATGACTACAGAGCCGGAACGGGCCTGCTTCAACGCCCATTGCTTATATCCTTAAAAAAACGAACGCAATATGGTTTTAAAAGACCACATTCGTGAATACAGAGCAGCAGTATGCATTTTATTTTCCAGTCCGCCCATCAAGCAGGTATTGCAGTACATCCAGAAATGGTGCACTTCCCGACCCGGGGAAAACAATGCTGTTCAGAGAAAGACAAGAAAACAAAAGTAGGGCTTCACTGGCAAACTCTGTGGAGTGGCACTAATGTGTTTTGTGTGTGAATAAAATCAATCTGGCCCCTTTTGGACCCACTCTGTCTTGCTTTAGTTATTTTTTTACATTTTGAACCTTTTATTTCTCTCCATCCCAAGGTTGCACTTTGGAAGTGAAAATTTTCACAAAAAAGATGACCTTTCCAGCAAAAAAGTTTTTCTTTTTTGGATTAATTTCACTGGGGAACAAATAAAGAAAAGGAAAGGAAAGAGGAAGTAATGGCTATAAGGCCCAGGGAAGGGAACCCCCACACCCTGACCTTGCAGCTTGCTTTAGTGCTTTGATGCCCAGGGAAAGTGGGCACCCTCCCCTGGGCCTTCGAAGCAGTAACAAGGCATTTCTTAAAACACTGCGTTAGCACCAGTTGATCCGGGTGTCCCCTCCTCCCCTCACCCACCTCTCCTCACCTGTGTCTGGCTGGTCCTCTAAACAAAGGGGCCTTCTGTCACCTAGCAACAAAATGTGGGAATGGCCGGTACTTAACAGAGGTGCTGCCCGCCCCTGTGAGCCATAATTGCTGGCCTGACTGCTGTGCCTTCCCCAATCTGTTTGTCCCTCCCCCCCCACCCCTTTCCCCTCCAGGAATGCCACCACGCGGTTGACTCCAGACACCTCGCAGGTGTATTGTAATTGTGTGGGGAGGGGGCCTTGTTGGAGCAGGTGGGCAATCTGTGAAAGTGTTTCATTTCACAGTGAAGCTGGGGGGCCCCTGCCTTTCACCTGAGCGCGAGGCCCTGGGCAGCTGCCAATGCTGCCCATGCCTAGCGCCGGACCTGCAGTGCACACCTCACCTCACCCAGGCATTTTTTGTACACTGACATTGTCCCAGTCGAAAGGTTGGATGACTGTGCATATTCATGCAGCACATTACAGACTTAAAATGAGCTAGCAAAAGGTGTATCATTTACTGTGGGCGGCTGGCAGAAGATTATAAATTCAAAAGTTAATTGCTTCATGGTTTATCAACGAATTCCTCACTGCAGTATACTGTAGTCATAGCTGAACCCATTCCTGCTATCCGATCCTCGCGTGCCACGCACAAATTACTCCTCTGAAGTACCTGGGTGGCTCTGCAAATTAAAGGTTTTGGTACTTGCCTCTTTGGCACTTTTGGAAACTGATGATTCAGTGTCCAGACATAGCTAACATACCTACAAACTGGCCATTGACCTCTTTTCATGGTAAGACAGCATCATTCGGGAAATAGGCATTCTGATGTTCTACTTAGGGCAGATCTTTCGTGGGTTCCGTCTGGGTCTTGCCATATTAGATAATGATAAACTGCTAGATTTATCAAAGACCCGTTTTGCGTGTCTATAATAGCGATTTATAAGGAATCGCTATTACAGACTCGCAAAACGGGATTCATGTAGGAATCGCAATATTTATTGACATTCCTACAGCTTCCTTATTTACGATTAGCTAATTGCTAATCGCAAATAAGGAATAACTTCCCATTCATTCCTATGGGCCTACAGCCCATAGGAATGAATGGGGAGTAATTCCTTATTTGCGATTAGCAATTAGCTAATCGCAAATAAGGATGCGAATTCAAGGGTGCCAGGGGTGTCCAAAGGACACCCTGTAGCACCCCTGATATGCAAATTTGCACAGGTGTTGCACACACACGTCCAATGGACAAGTGTGTGTGTAACATGCAAATGAGAAAAATGCACTAAAGTGATTTTTCTATTTTTTTCGCTATTTACCACGAAGTCAGACTTCGTGGTAAATAGCGACCAAAAAATTGCGAATTCGCAATGTAAAAATGGTTAATGAATTGCATTTAAGGAATCTCAAATAGAGATTCCTTAAATGCAATTCCTCGCAAATGTGCGAATACTTTATTAGCGAATTTTGCATTTGGGATAAAGAATCCCAAATGCAAAAATTGCACTCGCAAAGGGCCAGATTCTGAGAATCTGGCCCTTTGCGAGCGCAATTGAGCTTGATGAATCTGGCTGTAAATCCAGACTGTGATCTATGTGCACGAGATGAAGCCGGGTTTTAGTGTTTGGCTTAAGCGTGCGAGAGCGGTGTAGAAGTGGTCATTTTATTGTGATGATTTGGTTGTATTGAATGATGTTATATTTTTCTGCATTTCACTATGTTCCATTGTGACTGTTGACTGTTGTGGGTTATTCTGTATTGCTGCTCTTGGTGTGAGGAATACATTTACAGTACCTCTTATATACATGGCAACATTTAGGAAGATCAAAGTGGGAGGTTCGAAAAAAATAAACGGGAAAATGAATTTCCCCCATTGACTTCTATTGAAGCAGATGCAATTTCCCACAGGAGAGAGCAAAAATAAAAACATCTAAAGTCACCCCGTCTGAATTGGGTCTATTGGCGTGTGTGCTCTTCTGCTTGTGTGATTCCCCATATTTACTACAGATGGATACAGAGGTTTTTTTCCTCCGAGTTTTATTAAGCGCAAACTTGACTCAAAGATATCAGACCACATTTCATGAGCACCAGTTCCTTTGCACAAGGACATATTCATTTTTGTTAGGGACAGGGAGATGAAGTGATTTGCCCAGAATGACAGGATGTTGGCGTCCCTGCCAAGACTCCAACCCGGCTCTCCAGATTTGAGGTCGACTACCCTAGCCGTTAGGCCACATCCTCTCCCAGGTCTCTAGAGTGACTCCAGGCCCCACTTATGAGAAATGTGTGACGTTGACAAGTGCCCCACCAGCAGGTATGTAGGCTGAGATCCTGTCAGAGAAGTACAGTGTGAGACTCCTGGGAGTGAATGTCAACTAGAGGCCTTTAAACAGGATGATTCTCACCACTGAGGCCAGCAATAATATGCTGAGTGGTACACAGTTTTTGAATCGGGTAATTCACCATCCAGCAAACAGGACTGAGTAGCCGAAGAAGGAGGGGAATCATGGGTCGTCAGCTGGCTTTCGGTTCATTTTGCAGAATTAATGTCTCACGTTTTTCTACATCAGTGACTATACATTCCCCAAATGTAATCACACGAATTTCTCAATATTCCCATTTGTACCTAAAGGAGCCTGTCAGCACATGTCACTCAATCGCTGATTGGCATCTGTGACTAAAATGAGTTCTGCCTGGGAACATAAAAGTACACATTTGGATTACTACTATTGACGTGGGAACCCCTAACATTTGACACCACAACATATTGGCTCAAGAGCACGCCCAGGGGTGGATGAATCATAGATGGTGTTAAACCTCAATTTCATGTGTCCCAGATATAAGGCGCCTAGGAACACATCAAGTTACTGTCAATAAAGTATGGACAGACTCAATAACTGAGTTATAGAGCAGAAATACATTTTAAATATTTATTCCACAATTCAAAAGATTTGGTATGCAAATCATAAATGCAAATGCATGAAGTTAGTGCCATAAAGGCTCTCAGTAATAGGACATACAGAATAAGGTGCAAATTCAAAATAATTCTATGTCCCAAGTGTGCAACAAATGAAAAAGAAAACAAACAGCATCACTAGTAGCACTGCATGAGAGCTCTCGTTCAGCCCCAAAATCTGGGGTTGATATAAAGCTTTCTTGAATAGGAAATCATTATTTTCTGCAAAATCATCATGGTGTGAGCAAAAGAATAATACTGTCATCAAATCAGAGTACGCTTCTATAAAACATCATATTGCCTTAGCATCTAAGCACTATCTCACTACATGAAGATTGATTCTGCACACACTATGCTAATGTCATCCTGAGATAGCAGGACCAACTAGTTACAAGCACAACAGTGAACTATTGTGAATGAATGTAGTACATTGAGCTTGCCGAAGGGTCTTGAGAAATGCAACATTATTGTGTCCATGTTGGAAGTTTTTCTCTGAGAATAGCAAGAACATCAATAGAAATAAACATGACTGGTTGTATGCTGCAGAAAAAACTAACCTTGAACTTGCAAGAGGAGTCATTCATTTTGAACCAGATGGCCCTGAGATAAAAATTGAGGCCTAATGGGGGCGTGGCTAAGCAGCATGGCCGACAGGAGGTAAGCTCCTTCGGCTCCCGGCAAGCCAGCATACAAATCCTGATTAAAATCCTTCCCGGGGGTTCTCGGACCGAGAAAAAGGGGTCCAATGAGCCCCGGTTCCATAGGGGCACATCCTGCTGCGGGATTCACCTGCCCGCTGGACGAGGAGCGGTGGAGGCAGCCTGGGCTACGTGACGGCGGGGCTGGAATCACGCGAGGCCGGGGACTGAGGCCTCCACTTGCGTGACGGAGGCAGCCCGTGCTGCTTTGGGTGCCCACTGCCATCGCGGCCTCCGTGCTGAGGGGGACAGCAGAATAAGCCAGAGGCCCGCTGTCCTTCGGGGCTCTCTGGCGTGAAGAAGATTGCCTGCGGACCTATTCAGTCTCGCGGTGGGGGACCGGCGCAACCGCGGCAGCAACCTGCACCACTGGGGAGCGGAATCACACGAGGCCAGGGACTGTGGCCTACGTTCGCGTGACGGAGGAGGCCCATGCTTGGGGCGCCCACTGACATCGGGGCCGCCGTGTCATTGGGGACACCAGCGCAGTAGAGAGGCCCGCTGCCACCTGGGGCTCCGGCGTGGAGAAGATCGCCTGCGGCCCTATTCGGCCCCGCAGTGGGGGACCGGCGCGACTGCAGCTGCGGCCTGCGCCAGAGCAGAGGTGGCGATTCGCGCTCCCGGCGCTCCTTGGGCCTGAGAGACGCGCCAGTCGGGGAGGCGCCCACTGTCAGCGGGGAGCCTCCAGTGTGCCCGGAGCTGTGAGGACGCATTGGGGCCTGGAGGCGGATGCCCTCGTGAGGAAGGTGAGCCCGGCGGCCTACATTGATGAGGCGGAAGCGCTCTCTGCCCTTCCTGTACCTGTGCCTGCATTGGGGTTGGCCGGCGGGAAGGCGCCCACAGCCATCGGGGGCCTCCCGGGACTTAAGGACCGTGAGCGCGCCACCGGGACCCTACAAGGACACTTCCCGGTACTGAACTGGGCCGGGTCTGTGGCTGGCGCTGTCGGGCGGAGGTGTCCTGTGAACCGGGTGCCCCATGCAGCTGGCCCTTGGGGGGATTGAAAGAACAGTGAGGGGGGTGCCTGCTGTCTTCTGGGGGCCCAAAGAGTGGTGCGCTGAATGCGTGGCCCGTCGAACCCTGCAGGAGTGGGCCTGATGTGACAAGTGCGGCTGGACCTGAGGCCTCCTCTGGAAGGGCATTGGACCGGAGCCAGGTCGTGGAGAGGGAGAAGGTGGCTGACGCTATGACTTCCCCTGGGGGAGCCGGGGCCAAGTACTGCTCCTGAACTTTGCATGTAACCCACGAGGAGGGGAGGTAGGAGCGGTGGGACCTGAGGAGTGGTGTGGGTCTGCAGCTCGTGTGCAAGAACTTTGGACCCCTTCGGCCACACGACTGCTCTTGTTGCACGGCGGGGGGGGAGTGGTTATGCCTGATACTGGCCTATGGACCTGGCCTTGTTACTGCATTAACGTGGGGCCCACTCTCCTTGGGGGTACGCTGCGGCTGCGGCGAGACCGGGCGGGCGGAGCTTTGGACATTATGACCTGGTACCGTGGGACTTTACTGCATGGGGTGAGCCTCTTGAAGACGACGCAGCGGTGAGTCTGTGCTGGTGTTGTGAGGAGCCGTGGCCAGGGAATCAGTCATGGAAAATGCAAATCCTCAAGGGCCTTTGAGTGGGTCAGCTTACGGACACTTCTGATACCTGGACGCCCAGGAGCGGTTCTGTTGGGCAACTGCAATGCGTAAAGATAAGATGACCCGCGCCTCGCAGCCAAACACCATAAGGCAATACACCACTAAGCGACACCCCTCGCAGCGGATCACGCATCAATCAGGGTAGGACGAAGGGAGTGAGGTCCCCGACGAGCCCTCCCGGGCGGAGCTGCTGAAGGTGATCCAGGGGCCCCATTCCGCTCTGGAGCGACAGATCGAAACAGTTTCCATAGATGTCAACTTACTACGGACAGATCTGCGAAAGGTGGCAGATAAGGTTTCCACTGCGGAGGGGAATATCGTCCAGCTGCAGGGAGAGATGGCGTCCCTCAAAAAAACTGTCTCGCAGCTCACCGCCTCGACGGGGCGCTGGAACAGAGAGCAGAAGATGCGGAAGGGAGGGCACGCCGCAGTAACATTAGAGTTCCTGGCATCCCGGAATGGTCTGAGTTGGGCAACGTGGAGCGCTTTCTGGAGGACTGGATCCGTACAACACTCTGCCCCACGAGTTTGTCTGAGGTCTTTGTCATTGAGCGTGCTCATTGGGTGTTGGTTCCGCCCCCGAGGCCGGGTGCCCCTCGCGTGCCCTCATCGCGAAGATCCTTAATTATCTGGACAGAGACTGCATCCAGAGGGCGGCAAGGGAAACAGCAAACCTTACTTTTGAGAACGCCAGGGTCTCCATTTACCCGGATTATTCTCAACAGGTGCAGGAGCAGCGGAAGTCCTTCTTGGCAGTGAAACAGAAGCTTCGGGAGCTACACCTACAGTACATGCTGCTCTACCCGGTAAAGCTTAAGGTTATATCACAGGGGAAGGCGCATTTCTTTGAAGCCCCAGAAGAGGTATGGGAGTGGCTAGAGGTCCGGGGTGATTCCCTCCCCCCAGGCGAACAAGGGGCACCCCGAAGTGCTTGGGGGACATGACCATCGAGGAGGCACCATAACAGACGCAGGATTCGTAGGACACAGCTGACCGCGAGGAGCGGCTTTGTGTCACGGTGGGAGACGATGGGGCCCTATGCCTAGAATTGGCTGAATCTGAGGACCTTCCGGAGCCCTCGGTGCCTCCCCCTTGGGAGGAGACACTGGTCCCAGACACTCTCTGCAGCCCACCACAGAAGCTCTCCCGCCTACTACTGCCACGATTCCTGAAACAGCTGGAGACTCACTGGTTGCCTCGGCGGCCCCGCATTGAGGAAGGGGTATGGTTGTGCTCCGCTTGTTCTGCACCGTAAAAATTGGCTGGCCTGACTAGACCCTCTCACTTTGGGGGGACTGTTCTCAGCATACTTGAATTGGGGACAGGGGACGGCTCTTTGGGAGTGGAGGTTGTGTGAAAAAAGTGTGCATGCTTCACCTGTGAAGGTCCGAACCCTATATTAATGCTGAGATAGCTGGCGTGCCGGGAGCTGGGTGGGGGGGGGGAGTCTTCTTTTATCTATTGGGTGGTTCAGCCCTGTTGGGCGAATGGGGTGGCTGTGCGCGTCCTGGCACCAGCAGGGAAGGGCATATCGGCATGTTTTGTTGTTGCAAGTATATTGCTTGTGGGTGGGGGGTGGTATGGGTTTTGCAAGGAGCTGTTGAGGGGGAATGTTTCAGGCATCGTATGTATTACATTTCAGGCATGGGGTTGGGGCGACGCTGTGGGTAGGGCACTATGGCTGGTTTGGCTACGTCATCAGACATGGGGTATAAGTTTATGAGCTGGAAGGTGAGGGGGCTAGGCACATGCACTAAGAGACATAAAGTCCTGTCCTTCCTTCACAGACATGGGGTTTCCATTGCATGCCTCTAGGAGACCCACCTGGCAGATGAGGGAGCCCAGAAATTGAGGAAAAAGTGGCGGGGCCAAGTGTTCCACTCATCATTTCCCACCTATGCCAGAGGGGTCCTGTTTGGGTTGCTCCCGGGGTCCCGTTCGCTATCCAATACGTGGAGGCGGACATACACGGTAGATACCTGCTTCTCCGGGCAAAACTGGATGGCAGAGAAGTCACCATACTCAACACATACGCACCCAACACGGATGATTCTGTCTTTTTCCAGACCCGTCAGGAAGTCCTGATCCCTGACCTGGAGGCGGCCCTGCTGTGGTTCGGGGATTTTAATTGTGTCCTTGATCCCGTCCTGGATAGGTTTCCGCCCCGAGATGGCACAAAGCCCCATATGACTGCGAAGCTTGGGGAGGTCATGGGGACTATAGGAGCTGTTGATGTTTGGCGCCAGAGGAACCCGACACAGAAAGTGTATTTACAGGAGGTCCTCCGAGCAGTGGGGTTGGGCCCCAATTTTTGTCGATGGATTTGCATCCTATATAGGGCACCTCGTGCCAGGATTAGACTTGGAGCTGCATGGTCGGAGGAGTGGCAATTGGGACGGGGTACACGACAGGGGTGTCCCCTCTCGCCACTCCTATTTGCTCCGGCCATAGAGCCCTTTGCTGTGAGAGTCCGCACGGAGATGTCACGGTGGGGCATTCCGGTGTGAGACACATGCAGTGTCATCTCTTTATATGCAGATGGCGCTTTGTTTTATCTGACAACCCCGAGGGAGGCACTTCCGATATTGTTGCACCACCTAGATCTGTTCGGCGAGGCATCGGGACTGAAACTCAACCGCAGCAAGTCTCTGATTTTCCCGCTGGCGGGCTTTGACTCAGTGCCACTAGAAGACATGCCAGATGTCGGGCTGCGCTGGGAACTGGAGGGATTCCGTTATCTCTGTGTTCAGGTGGTCCCGGCGGACTCACAACTGTTGGCCCGGAATATGGATTGGATAATCAAGTCCCTACATCAATCTGTGTCCTTTTGGAACTCCTTGCGGCTATCTCTTATGGGATGGCTGTCCGTCGCCAAGATGGAAATGCTTCCCAGGACGCTATATGTCCTCCAGAATACGCTATGTCCTCTTTCCCCACGAGTCTTTCGCACTCTCAACATGCTGCTCACGTCTCTGTTTTGGGCGTGTCGGCGTAGTAGGGTAGCGCTCCACACTGTCGTGCAAGATTATGAGGAGGGAGGCCTAGAGGCACCGCGCTTTGACTTATATTACTATGCGGCGCAACTACAGCCTACGGCCAGATGGTTCATAGACACGAATAATTGGGAGACACGCCTCTTGGCGGGCAGGGCGACCGTTCTGGAGCTACAGGTCACATTGATGCAGGGAAGGGGAGCGAACGGAGATTTTCCCTATATTGTGCATCACACGGCGGGTGTTTGGCAGCGGTTTGTAGAAAGGGTCTTGAGGAGGGCGCCCTTCCATAGGGAACTACCGGTCTGGATACTGGCCCCTTTAGTGGCAATGGAAAAACAAATGTCCTTTCACAACTGGCGGGAGGGGGGATGTGAGCTTCTATCCGATCTATTCCCCAACGAGTCCTTCTTGACTTATGATCAGGCACTGCGGAGGCATTTAGCCTAGGACGAGGGAAGTATCTGCATTATCGGGGACTGCTTGATGTGGTAAGGGTGACCTGGCCTCAGAGTCTGGATGCACCACTGATGACTCACACTCTGCACATTCTTCTGTCCTGCGGCAGGGGGCGTAGACTAATATCCCTGCTCTATGCAGCTATGAAACGGGACTCCACCCCTCCGGTTCCACCGGCTTGGATGGCTTGGGAAGCGGATCGAGGTGCTCCATTGGAACAGGGGCAGCGGAAACTAATAGGGTCCCTCACACGTAAGGTTTCAAGCAATGCACAATTCAAATTGATACACTAATTTCCTGCACCGTATCTACCTCACACCGATCTCGCTGAGGCGTTTATCTGGAGACATGGGGGACAGCTGCCCCAGATGTAGTGTAGGGGGGGCGGGATTCCTGCATTTCCGCCCGTCATCATAATGACCCCCTAAGTCTCATGTCGTTTATTCTTAGATGATCCTTTTTTTCTCTTTACACCCACAATTTAGAAACACGAGCTCAGAGACTTTAATCAAGAAAAACAGGACAATTGCACAAACCAAATGGCATTCTAAATATACCATCTCCCAAACTATTGATCCGTTCCCCAACCTTACTAAACACTTATCCTAAGCTCTTCTAAAGCTTGAACGTCACTGAAAATGTTCACTATGTTTCAAACATAGGCATCAATAATCATAATCAGAAACAAAGGTACAGTACTCTCTCACCTTTAAAACCCTGCAAACATAGCCTTCCTTTGAGAGAAGGATATATAGCACTAAGTGGTTTTGCGTTATCATTGCAGGCGTAGAAATTAACTGAGAATCTATCTGCATTACAGCTGCTGCGGGGTGCACAGACAGAATATCGAATGTTAAATGTCAACGTACACAAATATCGAGTTGGAAATATTGTGATTCAGAAATATCGACAGCAAGAATATCGTAGTCAAGAATATCGAATTGCAGGTAACAAATATCGTTTTTGGAAATATTGAAGTTATTAATATAGTTTGCAGAAATATAGTTGTTTAAAATATCGATGTTTTAATTAGTGTTATGTATTTTAGTATGTATTTTAAAAGTATGTGATCTATTTTTTTATAAGAATTGCTTTTGTTTTTTAGTACATGTGTTAAATATTTTTTGCAGTTACTAATTATATTTTAATAAAATGTTGTGTTTTTAAGGTCTGTAGCGGGTTGTGAGTTTATAGGAAAATAGCGTGGGAAATGATTTAATTATAATAAATGTATTCATATTTTTTATTTATTCATATTTATTTCATTCATATTTTATACTGTTAATTGTGGGGATGAATCTATTATTAAATATTTATTAATTGGCTGTTAATTATTATTAATTAATTAATTGGCAATTATGTTAATTGTGTCTTTTTTTAGGAGCAGGTGGGGGTTTATAGGGAAATAGAGTGGGAAGTAATTTAATTATAATAAATGTATTAGTATTTTTTATTTATTTAATTTATATGTTATAGTGTTAATTGTGCGAATTAATTTATTATTAATTATTTATGAATTGGTTGTTGATGATTATTAATTATGTAATTGATAAATAATGATGTTAATGTGTCATTTTGTTAGGAGCTGGTGGTGAGGTTTATAGGGGAATAGGGTGGGAAGTAAATTCTTTTAAATTAAGTAATAAGTTGTTAATTGATATTATTAATGTAAAATTAGTTATGGAAATTATGTAATGATTTTTAGGTGTGGGTTTTGGTGTTTATTGGGGTAGAGGGTGGAAAGTAATTTATGTTTAGTTAATTATTAATTAGTTCATTATTAATATTAATTCATCACTTGATAAATATTTATGGTAGTTTTTTATTTTTATTTTGTGTGTGGGTTTTGGTTTGAGAGGTGTGACGGTTGGGGAGTAAATTAATTTGTATCTGTTTTAATTTGTTTTTAATAACATTTCTTTAATTGATAAGTAATAATGTTAGTTATGGAGGTACATTTAAACAAAAAAAAAATAGATATGTGTTGTGAATTGTGTGGTGTTATAGGGTAGAAATAAAAAAGATTACATTTATATAATAATTAATGTTTTTGTTAATAAATAATTTCAATTAAAATACGCTTCTTGTTTGTAAATTATTATTTTTTTTAAATTGAATGATCTTTCCAGATATTTGTTAGATCCTTTCAACGTTATAATCTGTTTCTATCTTTTGTAATATTTAATAATTTCATATATGTTATATGTTTTTGTTCCTTAAAATCTTTTGTGTTGTTGTTTTTGATTTTGAACTGACTCCAGTGGAAAAAATACTTTCCCTATTGTTGCATTAACTGGAGTGGGCATAGTAATTTTTACCCCTGTGCTATCCAACACGTTCCCTACTGTTGCACTCACTTGAGAGGGAATAGTATTTTTTACCGCTCCGCTATCCAATACTTTCCCTACTGTTAAGCTCACTGGAGTGGGAATAGTGATTTTAACTCCTCTGCTATCCAGCACTTTTCCTACTGTTGCACTCACTGGAGTGGGATTAGTAAGTTTTACCCCTCCGCTATCCAACACTTTCCCTACTGTTGCACTCACTGGAGTGGCAATAGTAATTTTTACCCCTCCGCTATACAACTTTTCTCTACTGTTGCACTCACTGGAGTGGGAATATTAAGTTTTTACCCCTCCGCTATCCAACATTTTCCATACTGTTGCACTCATCACTGGAGTGAGAATATTGAGTTTTACTCCTCCGCTATCCAACAGTTTCCCTACTGTTGCGCTCACTGGAGTGGGAATAGTCATTTTTTAGCCCTCCGCTATCCAACACTTTCCATACTGTTGCACTGACTGGAGTGGGAATAGTAAGTTTTACCCCTCCGCTATCCAACACTTTCCCTACTGTTGCACTCACTGGAGTGGCAATAGTAATTTTTACCCCTCCTCTATCCAACTTTTTCCTCACTGTTGCACTCACTGGAGTGGGAATAGTAATTTTTACCCCTCCGCTATCCAACACTTTCCTTACTGTTGCACCCACTGGAGTGGGAATAGTCATTTTTACCCCTTTGCTATCCAACACTTTCCCTACTGCTGCGCTCACTGGAGTGGGAATAGTAATTTTTACCCCTCCGCTATCCAACACTTTCCTTACTGTTGCACTCACTGGAAGTTTTACCCCTCCGCTATCCAACACTTTCCCTACTGTTGCACTCACTGGAGTGGCAATAGTAATTTTTGCACCTCCGTTATCCAACATTTTCCCCACTGTTGCACTCACTGGAGTGGGAATAGTAATTTTTACCCCTCCGCTATCCAACACTTTCCTTACTGTTGCACCCACTGGAGTGGGAATAGTCATTTTTACCCCTTTGCTATCCAACACTTTCCCTACTGCTGCACTCACTGGAGTGGGAATAGTAATTTTTACCCCTCCGCTATCCAACACTTTCCTTACTGTTGCACTCACTGGAGTGAGAATAGTAATTGTTACCTCTCCGCAATCCAACACTTTCCCTATTGTTGCACTCAGGGGAGTGGGATTAGTCATTTGTACTAGTCGGCTATCCAACATTTTCCCTACTGTTGCACTAACTTGAGTGGCAATATTAATTTTTACTGCTCGGCTATCCAACACTTTCCCTACTGTTGCACTCAATGGAGTGTGAAATTTAAGTTTAAAGACTATTAAATATTGTAATGTTTTAATTTACAATAAAATGTTTTTTTTAAACAATTTTTATTGACAGATCACATAGAAATCGCAGAGCTCTGTACCCCAGAGATATCTGCCAGGCATAGATAGACATATATGACATCGTAAACCATCAGAGCTTTTTGCATATGTAACAGACGGACATAATCAACACCATGAACAGCCCCCCCCTCCACCCCCCCAACTGTCCCTCCCCCCCACCCCTCCCAGATCCCACCACCACACACACGGCTACTAACTTCTTGGCAATCAATATATATATACATCCATCAACACAGCACTCTCATAGATCCGGTATTGGGTCTTGCTCTCGCGGAGGTTCGAGCCATATACCCCTGAAGTCAGCCCACTGCTGACAGATTTTATAGTGTTTATGAGGGCATCCCCGGGCCAGAAATATGGGCTTCTCCATCCCCATGCAAAAATCTAGTCCCCTCTTCCACGCTACTATTGACGGGGCCCTTGGGTCCTTCCACGCCCTGGCTATATCTCTTTTGGCCACTGTAAGCCCTAGCAACAATAAGTGTCTCTTGTAGAGGTTACCACCCACCCCATCCAGCACATGCAGAAGGCCTAAGCGTGGCATACGTGGGAGCACCCACCTGAGTGCTTCATCCAGACTATTCCATACCCCATTCCAGAACCTGTCTAGTTGGCTACAGCTCCACACAGTATGCAGGAAAGTGCCCACCCCCCGACCACATCTAGTACAGTCCGGGGATACAATGAGGCCTGCCTGCCACAGCCTTCGCCTAGTGAAGTACACCCTGTGTAGGTATTTAAATTGGATTAATCTAAGGCGGACCGATATGGCTGCACCTCTGGGACTTGCCAGAGCCTCATTCTAATCCTCCTCCTCCTCCAGTGTCCCAACATCTTCCTCCCAGGTCTCCCTCAACTTCTGCATTGTGGAGGAGCAGTGTATAATCAGGGATTGGTAAATGCGTGATATTTTCTTAGACTCAATGGCGCCCATGAAAACCCTAGCTTCTAGGGGGCTAAACTCCGGAAGGGAGGTCAGCCCCTCCAAGTGTGGGGCCAGATCATGACGAAACTGTAGGTAGCGGAAGAATTGGGTACGGGGCATATTATATTCTGTGCTCAGCTCCTGGAATGACTTGAGTGACGTTCCTGACATGACATCTCCCAATTTAGAAATCCCGATGTCGCCCCACCCTGTAAAGCCTTGTAGTGCTGCCAGGCCAGGTAGGCGGCTATTATGCCAAAGGGGAGTTTCTTCGGTCAGGGTCTGCCACCACCCCATCCGACGCAAAGCTTGCCTCCAAATGTTAAAGACTACCTGTGTCGCTGGTGGTAGCGCCTTACGCCTCTGTGCCCCATATAGAAGAGTGTGTTGCATATGGGGTTCCATCAAGAGCCGCTCCCGGGCATAGGCCGGATCCCCCCTGTCCCCATACCACCATTCATTCAATACTAAGAGATGCGAAGCTTGGTAATAGGAGAGGACATCGGACGTCGCCAAGCTCCCACAATACGTTGACCGAAAGCATGTGCGCAGCGCCACCCGAACCGGGCCGGCCACCTAAAGAAATTGTCCGAGAACGGAGTCCACTTGTTTGAACCAAGGAGGTGTAGTAGGATAAGGATAATTTTGTAACTGGTAGAGCAGTCGAGGCAGGGCCACCATTTTAAAAATGGCCGATCTGCCATATATGGTCAGGGGCATTCGGGACCATATTTTAATGTCCGCCCGGGTCCGTTCCCAGACTGGTGCCACGTTTCGCTCCCAGGAGACCGCGGGGATCTCGCATAAAAACACCCCCAAGTATTTAATGCCCCCAACTGCCATCTGAAGCGCCGAGGCCCAGTCCCCAACTGCTGGGCCACTCCCCAAAACCCATAGTGTAGATTTCCATGGGTTCATATATAGTCCCGAAGTCTCGCCAAAGATTTGCAGGATACGCAGGAGACGGGGCCCCGACCTATTGAGGTCCGTTAAGAAGAACAGGACATCGTCCGCATACAAAGCGATCCTATCCGATAGGCCACGTTCCCACTCAAACCCCCTCATCTGCGCATCTATTCGGACCCATGCAGCCAATGGCTCCATAGCCAAGGCGAACAGGTACGGCCTGGTACCCCTCCCGATGACAAAGCTCGAAGACTGGACCCCCGCCACCCTGACCGAAGCTGTTAAGTCAGTGTACAGCAACCTCAAATAGGACATAAAATTGGGTCCAAAATTTTGTCGGGGCAGGAGCGAGAACAAATATGTCCAACTAAGCGAATCAAACGCCCTGTCCATGTCGGCCAGGAAGAGCACCGCCTATATCCCCGTAGATCGAGCCGCCGCCACCGCCACGTGGGCCCGCCTAATATTATGCCGTGTTGCCCATTGGAAAAAACAACAAGTGATGGACTGAATGTGGATCAATGTCACACACTCCCCCAGTCAAAAGATCTGGGCCCAAATCCATCGTTTTTTTGCACTCCACACCACCCTGGGTCAGATAATGGCTTTATGCAAATCAGCTCTGACCCTGTTGCCCCATGGGAACAGTCCAGTCCGAACTACAACAGCCATATCTTTCCCAGACCGGAATCAAGCATCCGAGGACCGGACCGGTTTCGAGGTAACACCTCTCTTCAGCCCGGCTAGCTTGACTCCAAGTGGTGTGGAGTGCCTGGGACCCACGTCTGGGCATCCCCAGCGCACTTAGGGCGGCAATTGCAAAAAACAACAAGTGATGGACTGAATGTGGATCAATGTCACACACTCCCCCAGTCAAAAGATCTGGGCCCAAATCCATCGTTTTTTTGCACTCCACACCACCCTGGGTCAGATAATGGCTTTATGCAAATCAGCTCTGACCCTGTTGCCCCATGGGAACAGTCCAGTCCGAACTACAACAGCCATATCTTTCCCAGACCGGAATCAAGCATCCGAGGACCGGACCGGTTTCGAGGTAACACCTCTCTTCAGCCCGGCTAGCTTGACTCCAAGTGGTGTGGAGTGCCTGGGACCCACGTCTGGGCATCCCCAGCGCACTTAGGGCGGCAATTGCAAAAAACAACAAGTGATGGACTGAATGTGGATCAATGTCACACACTCCCCCAGTCAAAAGATCTGGGCCCAAATCCATCGTTTTTTTGCACTCCACACCACCCTGGGTCAGATAATGGCTTTATGCAAATCAGCTCTGACCCTGTTGCCCCATGGGAACAGTCCAGTCCGAACTACAACAGCCATATCTTTCCCAGACCGGAATCAAGCATCCGAGGACCGGACCGGTTTCGAGGTAACACCTCTCTTCAGCCCGGCTAGCTTGACTCCAAGTGGTGTGGAGTGCCTGGGACCCACGTCTGGGCATCCCCAGCGCACTTAGGGCGGCAATTGCAAAAAACAACAAGTGATGGACTGAATGTGGATCAATGTCACACACTCCCCCAGTCAAAAGATCTGGGCCCAAATCCATCGTTTTTTTGCACTCCACACCACCCTGGGTCAGATAATGGCTTTATGCAAATCAGCTCTGACCCTGTTGCCCCATGGGAACAGTCCAGTCCGAACTACAACAGCCATATCTTTCCCAGACCGGAATCAAGCATCCGAGGACCGGACCGGTTTCGAGGTAACACCTCTCTTCAGCCCGGCTAGCTTGACTCCAAGTGGTGTGGAGTGCCTGGGACCCACGTCTGGGCATCCCCAGCGCACTTAGGGCGGCAATTGCAAAAAACAACAAGTGATGGACTGAATGTGGATCAATGTCACACACTCCCCCAGTCAAAAGATCTGGGCCCAAATCCATCGTTTTTTTGCACTCCACACCACCCTGGGTCAGATAATGGCTTTATGCAAATCAGCTCTGACCCTGTTGCCCCATGGGAACAGTCCAGTCCGAACTACAACAGCCATATCTTTCCCAGACCGGAATCAAGCATCCGAGGACCGGACCGGTTTCGAGGTAACACCTCTCTTCAGCCCGGCTAGCTTGACTCCAAGTGGTGTGGAGTGCCTGGGACCCACGTCTGGGCATCCCCAGCGCACTTAGGGCGGCAATTGCAAAAAACAACAAGTGATGGACTGAATGTGGATCAATGTCACACACTCCCCCAGTCAAAAGATCTGGGCCCAAATCCATCGTTTTTTTGCACTCCACACCACCCTGGGTCAGATAATGGCTTTATGCAAATCAGCTCTGACCCTGTTGCCCCATGGGAACAGTCCAGTCCGAACTACAACAGCCATATCTTTCCCAGACCGGAATCAAGCATCCGAGGACCGGACCGGTTTCGAGGTAACACCTCTCTTCAGCCCGGCTAGCTTGACTCCAAGTGGTGTGGAGTGCCTGGGACCCACGTCTGGGCATCCCCAGCGCACTTAGGGCGGCAATTGCAAAAAACAACAAGTGATGGACTGAATGTGGATCAATGTCACACACTCCCCAGTCAAAAGATCTGGGCCCAAATCCATCGTTTTTTTGCACTCCACACCACCCTGGGTCAGATAATGGCTTTATGCAAATCAGCTCTGACCCTGTTGCCCCATGGGAACAGTCCAGTCCGAACTACAACAGCCATATCTTTCCCAGACCGGAATCAAGCATCCGAGGACCGGACCGGTTTCGAGGTAACACCTCTCTTCAGCCCGGCTAGCTTGACTCCAAGTGGTGTGGAGTGCCTGGGACCCACGTCTGGGCATCCCCAGCGCACTTAGGGCGGCAATTGCAAAAAACAACAAGTGATGGACTGAATGTGGATCAATGTCACACACTCCCCCAGTCAAAAGATCTGGGCCCAAATCCATCGTTTTTTTGCACTCCACACCACCCTGGGTCAGATAATGGCTTTATGCAAATCAGCTCTGACCCTGTTGCCCCATGGGAACAGTCCAGTCCGAACTACAACAGCCATATCTTTCCCAGACCGGAATCAAGCATCCGAGGACCGGACCGGTTTCGAGGTAACACCTCTCTTCAGCCCGGCTAGCTTGACTCCAAGTGGTGTGGAGTGCCTGGGACCCACGTCTGGGCATCCCCAGCGCACTTAGGGCGGCAATTGCAAAAAACAACAAGTGATGGACTGAATGTGGATCAATGTCACACACTCCCCCAGTCAAAAGATCTGGGCCCAAATCCATCGTTTTTTTGCACTCCACACCACCCTGGGTCAGATAATGGCTTTATGCAAATCAGCTCTGACCCTGTTGCCCCATGGGAACAGTCCAGTCCGAACTACAACAGCCATATCTTTCCCAGACCGGAATCAAGCATCCGAGGACCGGACCGGTTTCGAGGTAACACCTCTCTTCAGCCCGGCTAGCTTGACTCCAAGTGGTGTGGAGTGCCTGGGACCCACGTCTGGGCATCCCCAGCGCACTTAGGGCGGCAATTGCAAAAAACAACAAGTGATGGACTGAATGTGGATCAATGTCACACACTCCCCCAGTCAAAAGATCTGGGCCCAAATCCATCGTTTTTTTGCACTCCACACCACCCTGGGTCAGATAATGGCTTTATGCAAATCAGCTCTGACCCTGTTGCCCCATGGGAACAGTCCAGTCCGAACTACAACAGCCATATCTTTCCCAGACCGGAATCAAGCATCCGAGGACCGGACCGGTTTCGAGGTAACACCTCTCTTCAGCCCGGCTAGCTTGACTCCAAGTGGTGTGGAGTGCCTGGGACCCACGTCTGGGCATCCCCAGCGCACTTAGGGCGGCAATTGCAAAAAACAACAAGTGATGGACTGAATGTGGATCAATGTCACACACTCCCCCAGTCAAAAGATCTGGGCCCAAATCCATCGTTTTTTTGCACTCCACACCACCCTGGGTCAGATAATGGCTTTATGCAAATCAGCTCTGACCCTGTTGCCCCATGGGAACAGTCCAGTCCGAACTACAACAGCCATATCTTTCCCAGACCGGAATCAAGCATCTGAGGACCGGACCGGTTTCGAGGTAACACCTCTCTTCAGCCCGGCTAGCTTGACTCCAAGTGGTGTGGAGTGCCTGGGACCCACGTCTGGGCATCCCCAGCGCACTTAGGGCGGCAATTGCAAAAAACAACAAGTGATGGACTGAATGTGGATCAATGTCACACACTCCCCCAGTCAAAAGATCTGGGCCCAAATCCATCGTTTTTTTGCACTCCACACCACCCTGGGTCAGATAATGGCTTTATGCAAATCAGCTCTGACCCTGTTGCCCCATGGGAACAGTCCAGTCCGAACTACAACAGCCATATCTTTCCCAGACCGGAATCAAGCATCCGAGGACCGGACCGGTTTCGAGGTAACACCTCTCTTCAGCCCGGCTAGCTTGACTCCAAGTGGTGTGGAGTGCCTGGGACCCACGTCTGGGCATCCCCAGCGCACTTAGGGCGGCAATTGCAAAAAACAACAAGTGATGGACTGAATGTGGATCAATGTCACACACTCCCCCAGTCAAAAGATCTGGGCCCAAATCCATCGTTTTTTTGCACTCCACACCACCCTGGGTCAGATAATGGCTTTATGCAAATCAGCTCTGACCCTGTTGCCCCATGGGAACAGTCCAGTCCGAACTACAACAGCCATGTCTTTCCCAGACCGGAATCAAGCATCCGAGGACCGGACCGGTTTCGAGGTAACACCTCTCTTCAGCCCGGCTAGCTTGACTCCAAGTGGTGTGGAGTGCCTGGGACCCACGTCTGGGCATCCCCAGCGCACTTAGGGCGGCAATTGCAAAAAACAACAAGTGATGGACTGAATGTGGATCAATGTCACACACTCCCCCAGTCAAAAGATCTGGGCCCAAATCCATCGTTTTTTTGCACTCCACACCACCCTGGGTCAGATAATGGCTTTATGCAAATCAGCTCTGACCCTGTTGCCCCATGGGAACAGTCCAGTCCGAACTACAACAGCCATATCTTTCCCAGACCGGAATCAAGCATCCGAGGACCGGACCGGTTTCGAGGTAACACCTCTCTTCAGCCCGGCTAGCTTGACTCCAAGTGGTGTGGAGTGCCTGGGACCCACGTCTGGGCATCCCCAGCGCACTTAGGGCGGCAATTGCAAAAAACAACAAGTGATGGACTGAATGTGGATCAATGTCACACACTCCCCCAGTCAAAAGATCTGGGCCCAAATCCATCGTTTTTTTGCACTCCACACCACCCTGGGTCAGATAATGGCTTTATGCAAATCAGCTCTGACCCTGTTGCCCCATGGGAACAGTCCAGTCCGAACTACAACAGCCATATCTTTCCCAGACCGGAATCAAGCATCCGAGGACCGGACCGGTTTCGAGGTAACACCTCTCTTCAGCCCGGCTAGCTTGACTCCAAGTGGTGTGGAGTGCCTGGGACCCACGTCTGGGCATCCCCAGCGCACTTAGGGCGGCAATTGCAAAAAACAACAAGTGATGGACTGAATGTGGATCAATGTCACACACTCCCCCAGTCAAAAGATCTGGGCCCAAATCCATCGTTTTTTTGCACTCCACACCACCCTGGGTCAGATAATGGCTTTATGCAAATCAGCTCTGACCCTGTTGCCCCATGGGAACAGTCCAGTCCGAACTACAACAGCCATCTCTTTCCCAGACCGGAATCAAGCATCCGAGGACCGGACCGGTTTCGAGGTAACACCTCTCTTCAGCCCGGCTAGCTTGACTCCAAGTGGTGTGGAGTGCCTGGGACCCACGTCTGGGCATCCCCAGCGCACTTAGGGCGGCAATTGCAAAAAACAACAAGTGATGGACTGAATGTGGATCAATGTCACACACTCCCCCAGTCAAAAGATCTGGGCCCAAATCCATCGTTTTTTTGCACTCCACACCACCCTGGGTCAGATAATGGCTTTATGCAAATCAGCTCTGACCCTGTTGCCCCATGGGAACAGTCCAGTCCGAACTACAACAGCCATATCTTTCCCAGACCGGAATCAAGCATCCGAGGACCGGACCGGTTTCGAGGTAACACCTCTCTTCAGCCCGGCTAGCTTGACTCCAAGTGGTGTGGAGTGCCTGGGACCCACGTCTGGGCATCCCCAGCGCACTTAGGGCGGCAATTGCAAAAAACAACAAGTGATGGACTGAATGTGGATCAATGTCACACACTCCCCCAGTCAAAAGATCTGGGCCCAAATCCATCGTTTTTTTTGCACTCCACACCACCCTGGGTCAGATAATGGCTTTATGCAAATCAGCTCTGACCCTGTTGCCCCATGGGAACAGTCCAGTCCGAACTACAACAGCCATATCTTTCCCAGACCGGAATCAAGCATCCGAGGACCGGACCGGTTTCGAGGTAACACCTCTCTTCAGCCCGGCTAGCTTGACTCCAAGTGGTGTGGAGTGCCTGGGACCCACGTCTGGGCATCCCCAGCGCACTTAGGGCGGCAATTGCAAAAAACAACAAGTGATGGACTGAATGTGGATCAATGTCACACACTCCCCCAGTCAAAAGATCTGGGCCCAAATCCATCGTTTTTTTGCACTCCACACCACCCTGGGTCAGATAATGGCTTTATGCAAATCAGCTCTGACCCTGTTGCCCCATGGGAACAGTCCAGTCCGAACTACAACAGCCATATCTTTCCCAGACCGGAATCAAGCATCCGAGGACCGGACCGGTTTCGAGGTAACACCTCTCTTCAGCCCGGCTAGCTTGACTCCAAGTGGTGTGGAGTGCCTGGGACCCACGTCTGGGCATCCCCAGCGCACTTAGGGCGGCAATTGCAAAAAACAACAAGTGATGGACTGAATGTGGATCAATGTCACACACTCCCCCAGTCAAAAGATCTGGGCCCAAATCCATCGTTTTTTTGCACTCCACACCACCCTGGGTCAGATAATGGCTTTATGCAAATCAGCTCTGACCCTGTTGCCCCATGGGAACAGTCCAGTCCGAACTACAACAGCCATATCTTTCCCAGACCGGAATCAAGCATCCGAGGACCGGACCGGTTTCGAGGTAACACCTCTCTTCAGCCCGGCTAGCTTGACTCCAAGTGGTGTGGAGTGCCTGGGACCCACGTCTGGGCATCCCCAGCGCACTTAGGGCGGCAATTGCAAAAAACAACAAGTGATGGACTGAATGTGGATCAATGTCACACACTCCCCCAGTCAAAAGATCTGGGCCCAAATCCATCGTTTTTTTGCACTCCACACCACCCTGGGTCAGATAATGGCTTTATGCAAATCAGCTCTGACCCTGTTGCCCCATGGGAACAGTCCAGTCCGAACTACAACAGCCATATCTTTCCCAGACCGGAATCAAGCATCCGAGGACCGGACCGGTTTCGAGGTAACACCTCTCTTCAGCCCGGCTAGCTTGACTCCAAGTGGTGTGGAGTGCCTGGGACCCACGTCTGGGCATCCCCAGCGCACTTAGGGCGGCAATTGCAAAAAACAACAAGTGATGGACTGAATGTGGATCAATGTCACACACTCCCCCAGTCAAAAGATCTGGGCCCAAATCCATCGTTTTTTTGCACTCCACACCACCCTGGGTCAGATAATGGCTTTATGCAAATCAGCTCTGACCCTGTTGCCCCTTGGGAACAGTCCAGTCCGAACTACAACAGCCATATCTTTCCCAGACCGGAATCAAGCATCCGAGGACCGGACCGGTTTCGAGGTAACACCTCTCTTCAGCCCGGCTAGCTTGACTCCAAGTGGTGTGGAGTGCCTGGGACCCACGTCTGGGCATCCCCAGCGCACTTAGGGCGGCAATTGCAAAAAACAACAAGTGATGGACTGAATGTGGATCAATGTCACACACTCCCCCAGTCAAAAGATCTGGGCCCAAATCCATCGTTTTTTTGCACTCCACACCACCCTGGGTCAGATAATGGCTTTATGCAAATCAGCTCTGACCCTGTTGCCCCATGGGAACAGTCCAGTCCGAACTACAACAGCCATATCTTTCCCAGACCGGAATCAAGCATCCGAGGACCGGACCGGTTTCGAGGTAACACCTCTCTTCAGCCCGGCTAGCTTGACTCCAAGTGGTGTGGAGTGCCTGGGACCCACGTCTGGGCATCCCCAGCGCACTTAGGGCGGCAATTGCAAAAAACAACAAGTGATGGACTGAATGTGGATCAATGTCACACACTCCCCCAGTCAAAAGATCTGGGCCCAAATCCATCGTTTTTTTGCACTCCACACCACCCTGGGTCAGATAATGGCTTTATGCAAATCAGCTCTGAACTTGTTGCCCCATGGGAACAGTCCAGTCCGAACTACAACAGCCATATCTTTCCCAGACCGGAATCAAGCATCCGAGGACCGGACCGGTTTCGAGGTAACACCTCTCTTCAGCCCGGCTAGCTTGACTCCAAGTGGTGTGGAGTGCCTGGGACCCACGTCTGGGCATCCCCAGCGCACTTAGGGCGGCAATTGCAAAAAACAACAAGTGATGGACTGAATGTGGATCAATGTCACACACTCCCCCAGTCAAAAGATCTGGGCCCAAATCCATCGTTTTTTTGCACTCCACACCACCCTGGGTCAGATAATGGCTTTATGCAAATCAGCTCTGACCCTGTTGCCCCATGGGAACAGTCCAGTCCGAACTACAACAGCCATATCTTTCCCAGACCGGAATCAAGCATCCGAGGACCGGACCGGTTTCGAGGTAACACCTCTCTTCAGCCCGGCTAGCTTGACTCCAAGTGGTGTGGAGTGCCTGGGACCCACGTCTGGGCATCCCCAGCGCACTTAGGGCGGCAATTGCAAAAAACAACAAGTGATGGACTGAATGTGGATCAATGTCACACACTCCCCCAGTCAAAAGATCTGGGCCCAAATCCATCGTTTTTTTGCACTCCACACCACCCTGGGTCAGATAATGGCTTTATGCAAATCAGCTCTGACCCTGTTGCCCCATGGGAACAGTCCAGTCCGAACTACAACAGCCATATCTTTCCCAGACCGGAATCAAGCATCCGAGGACCGGACCGGTTTCGAGGTAACACCTCTCTTCAGCCCGGCTAGCTTGACTCCAAGTGGTGTGGAGTGCCTGGGACCCACGTCTGGGCATCCCCAGCGCACTTAGGGCGGCAATTGCAAAAAACAACAAGTGATGGACTGAATGTGGATCAATGTCACACACTCCCCCAGTCAAAAGATCTGGGCCCAAATCCATCGTTTTTTTGCACTCCACACCACCCTGGGTCAGATAATGGCTTTATGCAAATCAGCTCTGACCCTGTTGCCCCATGGGAACAGTCCAGTCCGAACTACAACAGCCATATCTTTCCCAGACCGGAATCAAGCATCCGAGGACCGGACCGGTTTCGAGGTAACACCTCTCTTCAGCCCGGCTAGCTTGACTCCAAGTGGTGTGGAGTGCCTGGGACCCACGTCTGGGCATCCCCAGCGCACTTAGGGCGGCAATTGCAAAAAACAACAAGTGATGGACTGAATGTGGATCAATGTCACACACTCCCCCAGTCAAAAGATCTGGGCCCAAATCCATCGTTTTTTTGCACTCCACACCACCCTGGGTCAGATAATGGCTTTATGCAAATCAGCTCTGACCCTGTTGCCCCATGGGAACAGTCCAGTCCATGATGATTTGCATATCGCCATTGTCTAACCCAGGGTGGTGTGGAGTGCAAAAAAACGATGGATTTGGGCCCAGATCTTTTGACTGGGGGAGTGTGTGACATTGATCCACATTCAGTCCATCACTTGTTGTTTTTGCAAGTGTTGCCCATTGGGGCATAAAGCCAGCCTCATCAGGGTGTATGAGCTCCTTAATATACGGCAACAACCTGTTAGCCAGCGCCTTGGCCAATACCTTGGCCTCCACGTTTAATAGGGAGATCGGGCGGTACGAGGCATGTTGCTCCGGGGGCCGGCCGGGCTTGTGGAACACCACCACCTCAGCATGTCTCCAGTCCGGGGGGAGGCAGCCCCGCTCCCTAGCCTCCTCCACCACTGCCCTGTAATGGGCCCCGAATTGCAGGTGACATTTAAAAAAAATTTGCTGGGGAAGCCATTGGGGCCGTGGGCCTTGCCAGTGTTCAGCTCACCCAGAGCGACACCCAGTTCCTCCTCCGTCAACGGGAGTTCAAGACGGTCCTGGGCTGTATCCATAACTGCTCGCGGCGGTAGATCCGCTATGAACTTGTCGACCAACCCCGCGGAAATGCACTCCTTCGGGGCATGCAAGTCCGCGTAGTAGGCCGCGAAGCCCTCAGCTAGTATCTTGGGATCCGTGATTGGGGACCCAGTGTCATCCTGAATCCTCGGGAGGGTCTGAGCTTGAAAGAGGCCCTGACATAGCCTATGGAGCATCGTCCCTGATTTGTCGCCCCATTGGTATACTCTACTACGGGTCGCCAGCCACATCTGCCGCGCCTCATCCAACAAAAGCGAGGCATATGACTGCTGTGCCAGCAATAACTGCCCAACCGTCTGGTCCTCTCCCTCAGTGCCACTACGATGCTCCAGATCCCTGACCTCTGCCTCAGGGTGGTCCAGGGCCTCCCTGCGCCTCCTCCGAGCCGCGGCACACCAAGCAATATCTATGCCCCGCAGTGTGGGTTTCATCGCCTCCCACAATGTCATCGTATCCGCCACCGTCCCCAAGTTTTCAGACAAATAGTGAGCTATAGCCTCCCTCATGTGCTTTTGATAGTCTACCAGTTGCAGATGCCAGACGGATAAATGCCAGCGAAATGGCTGTCTCCGCCTATCTAAACAAATAACCACAGTAGTGGGGGAATGATCCGACAGCCCGCGTGGCAGAAAGTCTGCTACCTCCACTCTACCTATTACCGCCCTAGGGACAAATATTCAGTCCAGCCTGGAGAAGGATTTATGGACTGCGGATAGGAAGGTATATTCTCGCTGCGCCCCATGCATGTGCCTCCAGGTGTCCACCCAATTTAGGTTCTTGATCATATCGCTCAATTTGGTAGAGCTAACTGCCACACTCTCTCCCCCGGGCCGGTGCCTGTCCCGTGCACTGTCTAAGACGTCGTTCCAGTCACCACCCACCACTGCTAGTACATTCGAAATGCCTGCCCATACTGCAAAGATCTTTTCCACTAGAGACCACTGTAAAGGGGGCGGGGCATATACACAACCGAACACAATGGGCTCCTCTCCTAGTGTACCCTGAACAAATATATAGCGTCCCAGTGTGTCTACCCAATGGGTGGAATGGACATATGGGACCCTGCGGTGCACCAAAATGGCCACCCCTCTGGAACCTTTGGTAAATTCGGCGTGGAAGACCTGATGATAGCCATACCGTTGGAGGCAGAGTGTCTTATTGCCTAGGAGATGTGTTTCCTGCAGCATGACTATATCCGCCCCTGCTCTCATGGCTTGCCTCAGGACTGCCCCCTGCTTTATCTTATCCAGCACCCCCCTCACATTCCAACTGAGGAGACGAATCGAGCCCCCGGGCCCACTGGCCCCACCATCTGGGCGAGACATCAGGGACCCCCTGGATCAAATAGCCACAACACTCGCCATGAAAGTGCATTCTCAGCCACCTTTGCCGCCTTGCCCGAACCGTGCATCCGCCCAATCCAACATCAAACAGCCCGCCCTGCCCCCAACCCCCTTTCCCACCCCATACCTCAAGAACCAATGAAGTACCTGTCGCGGTGTAGCAGGATCCCCACCCCCAACGCGAGGTTGATGACCTTCCACCCCAATGGATCCCCATGAAACTACCCCACCCTCCAAATAGCCCCCCCTACAATTATCTACCCACAACTGGGGGACCCCCCCGCCCGTAAGTAACCCTCCCTCCACCCCGGCCACCCTTGAGTAACCTACTAAAGAATCCAAACGCTCTAGGTATGTGTCACCCCCATTCCATTAGGGGCCAATATCTCCCGAGGGTACGACACGCAATTATGTAGGGCAAATGTAAGAAACCAACAGCATGCCCCTAGAACCGTTCAAGTGTCCTTCATCTGATTCCCGGCTGTTCCCGTCTCCTTCACAGAGGCAGGGCCCGGCGAGGACCGCTGTCTGGACCTGGACCTCCAGTTGTCCTTCCGCTTGCCTCCCAGAGGGGCCGCGCCTGCATCCCACCATGAGAGGAGTCAGAGTCCAGACCCGGAGGGGTATGCGCTCTCACCTGCACCGTTTCTTCTGTCCAAGTAAATACCTCCTCTGGGGACTCAAAGAAATGGGTGCGAGACTGAAACACGACCCGAAGGCGGGCCGGATACAGTAGGGCGTATGGTATTTTCAGGTCGCGCAGCCGAGCCTTGGCTGCTGTAAAAGACTGCCGCTGTTGTTGCACCATACGGGTATAGTCTGGGAAGATCAGAACACGTTGATTGTCAAATAACAATGGTTCCTTCTCTCTGGCCTGTTTAAGGATCATGTCCCTATCGTGGTAATTCAATAGCCTAGCGATCACAGGCCGCGGCCGTGACCCCACCGGCGGTTTCTGCACAAGGGCCCGATGCGCCCGCTCAATTACAAAGCATCGAGATAAAGTATCTGGTGGAAGCCAGCTCTCAAGCCATTGCGCCAAGAAACCCTCCATGTTGCCCTTTTCGCAGCCCTCCGGCAGGCCGACAAAGCGTAGGTTGTTGCGCCTGGCGCGCCCCTCCTCATCCTCCACAAGGAGCGCCAGGCCCTTCTGACAGGACTCCATGTTGGCCACCTTGCGCTTGAGGGTCGCAATATCGTCCTCTGCCCCAGAGATGCGTGTCTCGGCCTCCGTAATGCAGGAGACCGCATTCCGAAGATCCTGGCACAGCAGCATGACATCGGAACCCACTGCCCCAAACTTAGCCTCCAGCGTGTCCCGGGACTGGGTGATGGCCGCCATAAGTGCCGCATTGTTCGGCCCAGCATCATGATGTCCACCCGAGGCCCCCGCGGCTCCTCTGGGCCCCCTAAACTTATCAATCGGGCCATGCTTGAGGGGCCACCCACCACCCGCACCGCATGTCATGGTCACCCGGACGTTGCTACATAGAGTCCTACTGCCAAATCCCCTGGATATGTAGCCAGCAACTCCTCTCAGGGTCCCACCGTGGCCTGGCCGCCAAAATGCCGATCCGGGAACACCTCTGCTGTCGCTAATGGCACTGGGGCCCCCCACACAGCCACCACTCACTGCGCGGCCCGACTCGACAGCCGCTCGACTGATCCCAGGCCCCTACTAGGATTACTGTGCCCAGGGCCTTCCCACATCCCCACGCACGGGGGGCGCCGCACACCTTCTTACTATCTGGACCGTCTGGCCGACGCCATCTGGGAAGGTCCACCACCAGGTCAGCAGTCGGATGCTAGACCAGGGGAGCTCTCCAAGCTCAGGCTCTCACCTCACTGTCTAGGCCAGGCTGCCCTGCTCCCGCCTCTCACCGGGGCCTGGGGCCCGCCGGTCTCCCCAGGAATCCTCTCCAACTGTGGGGCCCTCAGATGTTGCAGCAGGGGTGGCTCGTATCCGGCGTCGGACTCAATCAAATCGAGCTCGCCCCACCAAGGCCAAGCCCCCAGCGCCGTCGCGGGTCTACCGCCGGGTCTCTCGAAAATCGAGGTCCCCGGCTTCAGCCGGTGGCGCAGGTCGCACTCTCCACCGCTGCCTCCGTCCAGTCCCCGGAACACCAAGGCGACGGGGGCCCCACCTGCGATCGGCCCACTCCGTCCGGGGGGGGCTTCACCTCAAAATAGGGGGTCTGGGATCACATAAGGAGGGCGCCCCAACGCCGATCGCTCCGCTGCCCTCTCTCACTGCCAGGGCCGAGGGTCCATCCGCCCCCCAGGGACAGCTGCAGCCCGCGGGGGCCTCCGGTACCACCACCAGGATCGTCTGGCCAACAGAAAACCCCTGCCAATATGAGCCCGTCGCACATGATCCGTGCCCTTGGAGCCTCTGCTTCTCCTCCCGCCGGGACTCGCAAAACTCGAGTCCCCGGCCGCATCGGGTTGCACAGGCAGCTCCGCTCTCATCTGCCGCTGCCGGGCCCCCGACCCTCCAAAACAGCCGGAATTTCGCCGGTGGGGGAGCCGTGAGCGTCCGATGCAGGATGCCACCCTCCGGGTCGCTCTAGGGTGGGGAAGGCAGGATCATTAGTCGGATTTCTGGCAGGCGGGGATGGAGCTCAGCTAAGCTGCGTCCGCCATGCTGGCTGTCCAAGCCACGCCCCCAATATAATATTTTTTAATAGATTTTATGTTATAAGTGTATGTAAATATATATATTTATTTATTTGTACATTTTTATATATTTATACAATTATAAAATAAATTAAAAGTAATAGTTTATTAACAGTTTTAAAGTAAATTTATATATATACATATATATTACATTTTATATATGTATTTTTACATATTTTTTTAATTAAATGTATTTCTCATATTTGTTAAAAGGTATATTAAATCTAAATTCATTTATAAGTTAATTGTATTATTTAATATATTTAACATTCATTGTTCAATAAATAAACAAGATCGATATTTTGTACATCTATATTTTTAATATCAGTATTTTTTTCCGATATTTTTATACTTACCATTATAAATATAGGATGTCGATATTTTTGACATCGATATTTATGTCTCGATATTTGCGTATGGGGATATTTTGGGCGTCAATATTCTCCCAGTGAACCCTCCTGCGGTATTAGATGTCAGCCTATCAACAAGCGTAGATTATTTCCTAATGTTCTCATCATTCATAACCACTCCTATAGATGGAATTATAGCTTCTAATACATCTAATGCTATCTGTCCAAATACTCACTCTCTCCAAACCAAAAGCATAATTCATCACAGCCACATGATAGGCTCTATGAAATCCTAAAGCCAAATAGGAAGAACCCTCCCAATTACGAAGTAGGTTGAAATAAGCAGTCTTACCACACACATAAAAGATTCTTCATCAACCATAAAATCCTCACAAACAACATAAGTTCCTTCACACTCACTCTCACCCACAAATTTGATTGACTTAACTCTTATAGGTTCATGATGCACCATACATAATTTACTCTTTCGCTCAAGCTCCATTCTTAATCTTGGATGCAAATTCGAAAACCTAAAATCTTCTTCAGCCTTAATATGCTCTTTTATTTTATTCTCATATTTCCAATTTCAGTATAATACCGGAAGCGCGATCAAGACTTTTTTAAAATTATACCACCCCCCAAAATAATTTCTGCTGATGCCCTGCACGGAGGATAATATTATGCAAAATGCCCACTCACAGCAGCAACAATAGAATGAATTTAGAACCTTTACAACATCCAATAAAGAATTTAATCCATCAACATTCAGCCATCTTCCTTCTTTTGTTGCTGCTGCTCACAATATAAGAAAAGTTAATTTTACTTTGCATATAAAACTTATGCTGTGTGGTTGTGTGTTTTGATAATGCCCCCTTAGTGGTGAGGCATATACAATATTCTATATATTTACCTCACTGGCATTTATGCCTGTGGTTCTTTAGCCATGGTCTTATTTTAATTTTGTATTCTGAATTTTTCACATGTTTATGATTTCATTATCATATTCTCTTAGGTACGTCCCTGTACTCTTATTTGGTTAAGCCCTATTACTCCTAGTACCTCAAATATTCTTGTGTAATAGAATATCTCAAGAACAGCTAAATGACAGAATTGAAGGGAAATTGGAGGTTATGGTGAATAGGGCAATTGGGAAATTGATTGAAGCACTAGATGGCACCATCAATAGGGAGTTAGAAGCATTCTCCAGAAAAGGAAAGAGTTGTAATCCTGGTGACCAGCCCAAATGCTCTGGATGGGTAGGTAAGATCCAGAGAAACAGAGCTTCAGACGTCAAAACTGGTAAGAAAGGGATGTATGACGTTACAACGCATACTTTTACAATGCATACCTTTACAACGCATTTTTTACAACGCATGCCATTACAACGCATGCCATTACAACGAATTTTTAAAAACTACCTTTACAACGCATTCCATCACAACGCATACTACCTTTACAACGCATACCATTACAACCCATAACATTACATTGCATGTATGGTGAGTATTGGATAGTGTAGGGGTAAAAATTACAATTCTAACTCCAGGGGGGTGCAACAGTAGGGTAAGTGTTGGATAGTGTAGGGGTAAAAATTACTATTCTAACTCCAGTTGGGGTGCAACAGTAGGGTGAGTGTTGGATAGTGTAGGGGTAAAAATTACTATTCAAACTCCAGGGGGTGCAACAGTAGGGTAAGTATTGGAAAGTGTAAGGGTACTATGCGTTGTAATGTTATGCGTTGTAATGGTATGCGTTGTAATGACATGCATTGTAGTGGTATGCGTTGTAGTGTCATGCGTTGTAATGGTTGTGTTTTAATGGCATGCGATGTAATGGATGTTGCGTTGTAAAAGTTTTGTTGTAATGGTAGTGTGTTGTAAAAATTGAGTTGTAAAGGTTGTTTCCCGTAAGAAAGCAAAGAAAATTGGGATGACGGGAGGATTTGATATCGGACGGAGCTGATGATGGAATAAGTGCTTCTGGCAGTGCGGATGGGCAAGGAAAAGGCCCAAATGTCCCTATATGTATTGATAGCGATGACAATTTTGAACCTGAGATCGACCTCTGTTATTCCTCTGAATTTGACTCCGACCATGAGGACAGGGGAAAAGGGTCATCAGAAGAGGAATTCAAGGCCTCTGGGTCAAAGATGGGCATTGTTGATCCTTTTGGGGAGGATATATTTGATCGCCTTCTAATTAAACATCACTTATCCCCTGAGTGGGCACCTTCACAGCATGTCACTCAGTACATTGCATTCTGGTTGAGCAGGGAGATCCCTGAGGCAGTAAGATCTCGCCTCAAGTCCAAGCGACCTCGCTCCTCCCTCTGTAACAAAATAACAATGACTCCAGAGTTAGAATTCAAGGTGGTAACATTCATTAACAAAAGGGGCAAAGACCCAAGAAAATTGCTTGACAGGGGTTTGATGGCATGCCAGGATTACCTGCTAGATGTCATTGGCCCTCTGGCCAAGATATTCGACCTGGCAGAGATTACCTACCTCAGTGAGACTCTAGTCAATCCCAAACAGTTGCATCAATGGGCCCAAACAGCTGTCTATCTCCTGGGAAATGCTAACACAGCCCTCACTAATGATAGGAAAAAACATCCTCCTTAAGATTGACCCCAAGTTAATTGAATTGGCGCGCCAGGAAGGGAGCCCCTTCTCTCAGGGGCATCTCTTTAGAGATTAATTCATTAAGGATTTGGCCAAATATGTATGTTTTCAGCTCCATACAAAAATCGCAACAAGAAATCAAGGCGGTACTCCAGGACAAGGATTTTGGTAGGGCCAGGAGAACGATGGGTTGGCTAAGGTCAGGCTTCATCCAGACCCTTCATGGAATGTGGCAACAGGTTTGCCCAGACGAGCATTGGGACCCACCAAGACTTCAACCCCCTGGAGGCTAATGTTCCATGGCAGGGCCTGCAAGGGAGATCGGAGGCAATGAGGATTTTCTGCAGGTAAATGTTTTGAGAGACCATTCAGATACCCCTATAATTTGATAGATTTATGTATAACGGCTTATTCCCTGTGAAGGTATACAGGCACTGTCCATGGGCCTGGGGAGATTAAGTGATTTGCCCAGAATCACTGGTTGTTGAGCTGCCGCCTAGACTCAAACCCAGATCCCCATCTCCAGAGTCGGCAGCTTTGTCCCGGCACCACATCCTCTCCCTATAAGGGAGGCCCGGTTTTGTGAGAATTGGAGAATGATGACGCAGAATCCTTGGGTCCTGGGTGCTGTCAGGGGACACAATATTGAGTTTTTAGACACTCCAGTTCAGTTGAAAACTCCCCGTAAATAAAATTCTCAGAAGAAGCCTCAACATTGGTTAAACAAGAGGTGGAGGACTTGGTGGCAAAATGAGCTATCCAGCTGGCCTCAGGCAAGGGGGTAGGTTTTGTCAGCAATGTTTTCCTGGTCGAAAAGAAAGACAAAGGGATGACACCAGTGATACATTTAAAAGGAGCTAATTGAATGGGTGGTCTATAGCCACTTCAAAACGGAGGAGAGTTACTTGTTAAGGGACGTCCTACAGAAGGGGGACCAGCTAAAAAGACTGGATCTCAAAGATGCGTATTTGACTATCCAGATTTGGCCTCCCCATCAGAGGGTCCTCAGATTTACCTGGAAGGGTAAGCTTTAGGAATTTTGCAATCTCTCATTCGGTCTCTCCTCAGCATCCTAGTGCTTTACCAAAGTCTTTCGCCCTGTACCGGCTTGGCTCCAGGCAAAGTCAGTAAGGCCAGTAATTTACCAGGACGATATTCTGATAATGGGTCAATGCAAGGAGCTAGTGTTGAAACACCCTGAAATGACCATTCAGTTACTAGAGAAGTTAGGATGTATAATTCATAATATTATAATATAATAAACCAGAAGTCTTGCTTCTTGCCAGGCCAGAACATGCAGTTTCTAGGCTTTATTGTAGACACCGTTCATGCAGAGCTGAACCTACTGCCAAAGGAAAAATAAAAAAAACTGCGCAGGGAATTGAGGAAAGTGTTAGAAAAAGAGGAGATATCACTGAGGGTTTTAGCAAGGATTCTGGGACTGCGATCATGATTCTGACAATATTTTGGGGTCTCCTGTACTACCGGACCCTCCAAAGACTCAAAACGAGGTGCTTACGAACCAATCAGTCGTACTCACAAATGTTGTCCCTAGATCAAGATTCAAAGGAGGAGCTGTTGTGGTGGCTCAGGAATGTGGAAGAGTAGAAAGGGTGGGCCATTTACGAGGAGGAACCTGACCTAGTGATATAATTGGATGCAAGTTTAAAAGGATGGGGAGTGAGATGTGGGAATTCTTCCATCGGGGGTCGCTAGACAGGACAGTTTGAGAGAGGAAGTTACACATCAACTGCTTAGAATTGTTGGCAGGTTCATTTGATGTATGCTGCTTTACCCAGGGAATGATGAGACTCTGTGTAATGCTCCTTATAGACTATGTGTCAGCAGTGAGGTATGTCAGCAGGATGAGTGGACCTCATTCCAAGGTTCTTGCAGAATTAGAGTAGCAGTGTGCAGTAAACTCTGCTTCACCGGAGAATTTCATGGAGTTTTGCATACTCCGCACTCCGCTTGGAATATATACTTCTCAAAAACTTCCGCTAGGCCACATAGCGGAGGTTCCCGCCCAGCAGCAGCATCTTTAGTCTGGAGAAGGCTTCATTAACTGCCTTTCTCGCCTCAGCAGCATCACTCTCTGGGATTGCTGTAGCCTCAGTGTCATGGGCATCTCCACGTCCGAGGTCGCAGCTGCTCCACGTAGTTCCCATTGATTCTCTGCCTTTGTTGCCTCCAGCTAGCATCTGGATAGGTGCCTTGAGATTTGATTTGGCTCCTTCCAAACACTGCACAGACTTTCATTCTGACCCTCAGTATTTCTGAGTGTGCAATCTATGCACATGATGTAATCCTCTATTTTAATTGTAAAATGCTTCAACTCCTGTGCACTACCTCGCTACCTCAATATTCTTTGGCACCTTCCTTGCCTTGCGCCTATTTTCATTCTGCTACTATGCCTATGTAATCTTTGTGCCTCAATTAATGCAATATTTATATTGTAAAGCGCTCTAACAGCTTTTCGCAATCCGCACCAGATAAAACTTCACAAATAAATAAACAAAACATATAAAAACCCACAGAGGTCTGTACGCGAGACACAGATGTTCATATCCATATATGAAATAATGTAACATCTGCCTGCTTTGTGGGGGAGGGAAAGGCTGCAGGCATAAGCCTCAGAGGTGGCGCTGACCAACTTCACAAGAATGAGGGGGCCACTTAATATGTGTGAATATCTTTCCGGGCAAGATGTATGACCCTTTCATTTAGCACCTCTCAATTTGCGACTCATTGCGAGTCGCAAATTGTGAGGTTCTAAATGAAATGTACAACAGTGTTATTACACTGTTTCGCGATTCCCAATGGGTCGCAAATTGTGTGGCTTATTAATATTAATGAGCCTCTCGCAATTTGTGAGCCCATTGGGAATACCAGCCCTCCCAGGGATGGTGGCCTGCTGCACTCAGCGGACCACCATGTCTGGGACTGCTTTTTAATAAAGCAGCTTTTTTTTAATGCTGCCTGTTGTCCTTACAGGAAAACGGGATGCATTTTAAAAAATTAACCGTTTTCGTTTAATTTTTTATGGGCAGGCAGTGGTCCCTGGGACTACTTCCTGCCCTTAAAAAATATTTTGGAGATAGTCACAAAGTAAAAGGGGTCCCCCGGGGACCCCTTCCAAATTGTGACTGCATTACCACCCTCTTGAAGAGGGTGGTAATTTGTGAGTGTTTTGCGACCGCAATTGCAGCCACAAAACATTATTTGTAGCACCAACAGCTAATGCTTAGTGTCCCCCAGTTGCACTCCCTTGGGATGGTCCCAATGGATGGGTTGTTGGCTACTCTGTTTGACTTTGAGGATACGCTGTCAAAGTTTCAGAAGCGTTACATGGCTTAACTTGAACGCTTTCCGCTTCCACGTGGTTAATTGGAGGATTACTAACCCCTGATGAAGAGTCTCACGACTCGAAATGCATTGGGATTAAAGAAGGGATAGTTCAACCATATGCGGAAATTGAAAATATGTGTTTGAATATATATATTCATCTATGAGAAGTATCAGGATGATGATATAAGGATCAATAAATCTGAATTGCTTATGCAATACAAAGATAAATCTGGTTGCGAAATTTATTTAGGTCCATCGAGACCATCCCAAGGGAGTGCAACTGGGGTACACTAAGCATTAGCTCTTGGTGCTACAAACTTTGTTGAATATACTCCCCATTGGCCAGGGGGAGACACCCCGTTAGCACCCAAGATAGCAGAATCGCTGGTTCAACCATCTATTGTTAAAATCACCAGTGTGCCCCACTATCATAACTCTTTGATGGCCACAAAACATTCACATATAGCATTGCAGATGCAATTAGGAATTTGGGATTTTTACATGGGCAGCAGTGATTTTGCATGCGCAAACGGGTTTGCAAACCTGTTTGCGCATGCAAAATCATGTCGTACATCTGGCCCTCTGTTCCTTATGGCCCGAACCATTAGTGAAGTGCACAGCATACAGCACTATTATAAAAGTAACAAAAAAAATTGAAAACCTAAAGTGTTATATCTGCATAGTGGGAAAGACGCAGTGTTAAAAATCAATTGTGTATCCCGCGACATGTATGATCAATGTTGATCCAGGAAGAATTATTGTCCAATTACATTGCTCAAAAGTAAAATGGGTGGAGCTAGGTAGACAAGCCAGTTTGAATACCCATTACACACAGCAGGTATAATCAGATGCAAAGACGTAACATCCCTTGAGTTGACAAGCTAAATGTTTGTGTTCGGTGCCCTGAGTAAAATGACTTCAGTGGAAACTGAGAAATGCAGAGCTGGTAATTTACCGGCGGCGAAAGGCATGCTGAGTCTCCTCAGCACTCTTGGTCCACCAGGAGAAGGTGTCCAACACTCCAACTCCTAGAGCTGCATTCTGATACAGAGGTCATCTGCGGGAGCAAAGGGCTCGGAACTGAGAGGTAGGTGGGTTGCCAGTGCTGGATTGGGATTAAAAATCGGCCCGGGCACACTAAAAAAAAGTGGCCCCACATTTGCATATTGTCTTACCGCAAAACACAGCTTCAGCAAAATTTTATTTAAAAAAAGTAACTGGATACCGGCCCCTCTGGCATTGCCTGAGTTCCTGTAATACCAATCCGACCCTGTGGGTTGCAAAGGAATGCGTGATGTATGTTGTGGTTAAGCTAGGTAGTTTGAAACCGAAAGATATATTCACTTCAGTCTCGTGCAGATTTAAGTTGTTTTCCTTTCTCTTTTATTTGTTCTCCCACTTCTCCCAGTAAGATACTGTGACGCCAAAATCAGCATTGTAGAAGCCCAGAGTAATAAGATGGAGTGCCGCCACGTTAGGTGTTGTATTCTATGGTTTCTGTGATTATTAGAAGTAGGTGCTCTGGTTAGTATTCTATTGTCTCTGTGATATTTAGAATGTATGGGAAATTCTAAGGGCTGGATTCGAGGCTCGGCAGTTGCACTGACCTACTGATCCAGGCTGGTGTGTTGGGAAGATGCTGTGATGAATATTCAATAAAGAAGACTTCTACTTCTACTCCATCTTCATTGATTAATTGGAGAACCCCATGTAACATTTGGCGACGATCGGGATTTCATCGCTCACTACGTAGCATCTTTCTGACCTATTGGGAGATTGTCTTCATCTATGATTGAGCTTTGTTGTTCTGAACGGACATCTATTGAAGGGCTGAAGTGCTGAAGCGAACTCCATTTTGGCAATCAATTGGACAAACAGGTCATATGAGTTTCTTTATTATATTGGCCTGCCTTCCCTAACTGCCATTCGTGTCACGAGCGGCCAGCCTTACCCGCATGCGATGCCCAGAATCTTCAGTTCCTGAAGTTCTCCGAACATTCTCTTCTCCTGAAGGCCAGCCTTTGCCTATGTCAAGCATCACGCTCACATGACCTACTGTTCATGTACTGTTCACGCAATACTATGACAAGGGTAAGAAATGGAGGACATTGAACAAGGGTGACTGGGCCATGGTACTTCTACCCTCTTCCACACAAAAGTTCAGAAGTGAGTGGAAGGGGCCTTACAAGATCATGGAGACCATAGGCAAAACGACCTACCGAGTTCAGGTCGCTCCCACCCAGCAGCAGACCTTCCACATCAATCTATTAAAAAAATGGATAGGTCCCCCTCCTAAAACAACCCACCTAGTGTTGCCTTCCCGAGATGAAGGCACTACTTTAGACCAACTACCCATTAACCCAGAGCTGACAGCGACTGAGCAAAGTGACCTCACGCAAAGGCTGCAACGGTTTTCCCCTATGTTCTCGGATACTCCAGGTTGCACCCACTTAGCAGAACACTGCATAGAGACAGAAAAGGGCAAGGTGGTCAAGCAGAGGGCATACCGTATCCCAGCTGCCAAGAGAGTAGATGTTAAGAGAGAAGTCAGGGACATGCTTAAGCACGGAGTCATACGACCATCACGAAGTAATTGGGCTTCACCCATAGTGATGGTTCCAAAGCCGGATGGGTCCACCCGGTTTTGTATGGACTTTCGCGCTTTAAACGCAATATCCTCCTTCGATGCCTTCCCTATACCCCGAGTGGACGAGCTTATAGAGAGTATAGGAGAAGCCAGATTCATCACGACACTAGACCTGACCAAAGGTTACTGTCAGGTGCCACTGCGGAAAAGAGACAGGCACAAAACAGCCTTCGCCACTGACGATGGCTTGTTCGAGTTCAATGTGCTACCATTCGGGCTACACGGAGCCCCGGCAACGTTTCAGCAATTGATGAACACAGTGTTAGCCTCCCACACCGAGTACAGTTCAGTGTACCTCGATGACATAGTCATCTTCAGCCTGACCTGGGAGGAACACCTGGAACACCTAGACAAAATCCTCACTGCCTTACAAAAAGCAGGCCTCCATGTTAACACCAAAAAGTCAAGGGCCACATATCCCAAAGTAAAATACCTGGGGTTTATGTTGGGGGAGGGGGTGATCGCTCCCCAGGAAGAGAAGATAAGAGCCATAACTAACTCCCCTTTTCCCTCTAATAAGAAAGAACTAAGGGCCTTCTTAGGCCTTATCGGCTATTACAGGCGGTTCATTATGAATTTCGCAAGCGTAGCCGCCCCCTTGACAGACCTCCTCAAGAAGAATGTTAAACTTGACCTAGCAAAACCCCCACCCGAAGAAGCCAGAAGGGCTTTTGATGATCTAAAGAGAGTCCTCACATCCAGTCCGGTGCTGATACCCCCAAATTTCGAGAAACCATTCACTCTAGCAACAGATGCCTCAGATACAGGGGTGGGGGCTGTACTATCCCAGGAGGGGGAGGACGGTTTAGAACACCCCATCCTTTACATAAGTCGGAAACTCCACCCTAGGGAGCGCAAATACCCAACGGTCGAAAAAGAGTGCTTGGCGATTCGCTGGACGGTGGACAAATTACGATACTATCTGGAGGGGAGAACTTTCACACTACACTCGGATCATGCGCCCCTACAATGGATGCAGACAAATATGTCCCAGAACTCCAGAGTTCTTAGATGGTTTCTTTTCCTCCAACCCTTTTCCTTTCCCATAGTGCACAAGAAGGGGACAGACAATGGCAATGCAGACTATTTATCGAGGGTACCTGTTCTCCCCGAGCGGGAGAATCCAGGGGGGGTGGAGTGTAACAGGGTCGGGACGGGAGGTCTGGTGGACTGGTGAACCCCTGACCCTAACTCCCCTCCTTCCCTGCAGACTGACTCTCTGAGGGCAGAATGGGAAAGCCTTCATGAACAGGACGGTGAATATGACTCTGGCGCCTTTAACTGGGCGTATGACGACCAAGACGAGACTCCGCCCCCTGCTGATGTCGGAGGCTCCAGATTGGTGAAAGCGCAGGAAGTCCTGTATGCGACGTGTGACATCACCCCGGAGGTTGGAGAAGGAAGCGGCGAAGAGGAACCGGAGGAAAAGCGAGGAGAAGACGGAGAGGACGGGAGAAACGAGAGCGGAGGAGAGCCAGGAGGCCAACGACCCCGTGAACCGCCATGCCACACTCCCAAGGGAGGAGTGTGGCTTTCTCAGGTACGGCGGCATTGGGCAGCCTGGGTGGGGAAAAAGGGCGCCCCTTTGTAATTATTGTAAATACCCCTGTGTGTGGCTTTCCCGTGTTCTTTCCCATACCCTTCACCCTACCTTACCCTTCCCACGTTCCTCACGCCACTCCTCCTCCCCGAGCACGTTCTTCATGTATAAAGCACGGGTGCTCCCTCACAACCACTCGGTCCCAAATCGGGCAAGCCGGTATCAGACGGCAAACTAACGGCTTCCCTCTGTTGGTCTCTTTTCCCTTACGGTCCGGAGACAGCGTACCCGAGCGGGAGGAGAAGAAATCCGCCAGGAGCTGCATCGGCCAGACAAAACCGCCACCACGGACAACATAGACTTTGCGAGAGAGAGACTCACCTTTCGAACCCGGCGAACCTTAAAAATCAAACCCAGTTTGAAGAAATCCTCCGGTCTTCAGCCTGTTACTGTTACCGCGCCCATCTCCTCCTCCCCTCCCACGCCCACAATGCCCTTTACATGAAGAGAATTGTATTTCTTATAATGATGACACAGAATGTGTTGTTGGTATGGTTGATGGTTTGTTTGGTTTGGAAGGAGCAATCAGCAGTTCAGAGTGGTTGGACTGTGTCAAACATGACAATGTTCAAAACTTGATTGAAACCCACATCATTAATGGTTGGCCTAATGAAAGAAATTTGGATGAAGGTTTGCGTCGGTTTTTCAAGATTAAGGATGAACTCACTGTTGAAAATGATTTTGTCATGAGAGGAAATCTGCTAATTCCTCCGAGAGAACTTGAGTTAAAACTGGTAAATTTTGCCCCTCAAGGTCATCTTGGTATGACTGTTACAAAGAAGAGGCTAAGACTATATTATTGGTGGCCAGGGATGGATGTTGATGTAGAGAATTTTGTAGGGCGTTGTACGAGTTGTTCTGATGCAGATAAGTCCTTGAAGGTTCGCAATACTCCCCTTCATGCAGTTGATTTTCCCAAAGGACATCGGACCAATGTACAACTTAAAGTCTAACATGAGGTTTGCATTAGTCGCTGTTGATTATTTTTCAAAATGGGTGGAATGTAAATGTATTCCTGAGCCTTCCACTGTTTCTGTGATTAACTTGTTAAATTAGTTGTTTTGTAGAGAAGGAATTCCTAATTATATAGTTTCAGATAATGGAGTATAATTCAAGTCTCATGCCATGTGAACATTTTTAACCAATTTGGGCATCAAACATATGACTGTTGCTCTGTATAGCCCTCAAGGAAATGGCATGGTTGAGAGAGTGAACAAAATGCTGAAAGACACTATTCAAATAGCTTCTACTCAAGGCAATTCTATTAAAAAAGCTGTCCAAGAAAGACTATGGAGTTATCATAACACCCCACACTCCACGACTGGTGCTACTCCCTTCGTTTTACTCAAGAAACGTTATGGATTTTCCAAACTCAGTCCTAATTGGGTGTTGGAACAAACAACATGTTCAGAAAAGTTACCTGATATTAAACAAATATGTGATAATGTTGAAAAGAAACAATTTAAAATGAAAGAAGTTTATGATAGTAAGATGAAAACAAAAGATCTACAATTTACTGTGGGGAATGTTGTAAAAGTTAAAAGACCATTTGGAGTAAAAAGTCATAAGTCAAAGTTTTATCCTATGACAAGAATTGTAAAAGTTTCCAAACATGCAGTTATAGTTGAAAATGGTAAATGGTGGAGTAAAAGGAATGTTGTTTTAGTAAAAAAGAAATCTCAAGAGAGTTTTCAATGTGGTATGAGTTACACTTATTCTGGTTGTGCTTTACCAGACGATCAGTTCTTCTTCAACAGATGAGTCTTTTCAACACACTGGTGGTGGTGATGAGACTTCTTCTCAGGAGGTTATTATACCTTCATATTCAATGGAGAACAATGATAGTACAGTTAATGATACTGTCTCTGATGTTGTAACAATTCTTCCTAGGATGAACAAACGGAAAATATGTGCTCCCTATTATCCTAAATATTACATTCAATGAATATTCAGAAGTTGTTTTTATTCTTTTCTTTTGTTTTTTCTCTGTGAAAAAGGTGAAGATGTGTTGCATTCTATGGATTCTGTGGTTATTAGAATGCAGGTGCTCTGGTTAGTATTCTATTGTCTCTGTGGTATTTAGAATGTATGGGAAATTCAAAGAGCTGGATTCGAGGCTCGGCAGTTGCGCTGACCTTCTGATCCAGGCTGGTGTGTTGGGAAGATGCTGTGATGAATATTCAATAAAGAAGACTTCTACTTCTACTCCGCTTTCATTGATTAATTGGAGAACCCCATGTAACATTAGGCAATACCGCAGTAGCAGTTTCAACATTACAGAGGACAAGTTATACTGCCTAATTACTAATTATTACAGAAAGCGAGGTGCAGAACATGGCAACATCATATTTAGTACCCATTCCTCTGGATGTGCAGAACTACGCGGAATTTCATGGACTTTCTACCGAGCTCCACGGAATTACGCAGAGTGAAACTCCGCAAGCTCCGCCCACCCCTAATTTAGAAAATGACTTTTGGGGCTACTGTTTGAGCAAAGGAATTTCTGTTGTGGCAGAACATATTCCTAGATTAGGCAAAGGTGTGGCAGACTGGTTTTCTTGGAATTTCAGCATCTGGAGATTGAATAGGAATGTGTTCCTCAATATTGAGAAGAAATGGGGCCTCTTAGGAGTGGACCTCTTTACGGACAGGTTGAACACGCAGTTGACAAGTTTCTTCATCTGGAGTCCAGATCCACAGGCTTAGGAAGTGGATGCTTTCCTACAAGATTAGAGGGGGTTAGCACCCTATGCTTTCCCTCAGTTTGCCATTCTGCCAGAGTCCTTTTGCAAATACGCAAATGCAGGGAAACTGCAGAGGTGATAAGCCCACTTTGGAGGTCACAGGCTTGGTTTCCAATCATGATGGAAATGGAAATGGACTTTCCTATCCTAGGGGCTCATTATGATGGCGGGCGGACATCAGTCCGCCTGCCATAATAACAGTGATGGGAATGCCCGCCAGACGGGTGGCGGTCCCACCAGCCCAATTAGGATGCACCCGCCACACTGGTGGATTCATTGTGGCCTTTTTACATTGCAGATGGTGCTGCTGCCTGCAGCACCGTCTCCAATGTGAAAATGCCACGATGTGCATTTCCATGCACAACGTGGCAGGCACCACACGGTGCCTGCCACCTTGTGTATGGAAATGTAGGGGGTACCATGAGTACACCCCCAGTGTACCCCCCACCACAGAGGGGGCCCGCAACGGGCCCCCAAAGCCTGTCTCCGCCTGTCTTTTTGCGGCAGGATATCTGCCACAAAAAGACAGACGGAAGGGCTCATCCTAATCACCAGGGGGGTACCTGCACGCCACCGCCGTAATGATGCCCTGGTTCCGGGTTCCGGAAGGCGGGAGGAAAAGGACCACCTTGCAGGACCATGGCGAACGGACTTTCTATCCGCCGTGGAACCAATGTGCCTCCCACCAGCATCCTAATTTGGTGGTGGGTGAATCACATTGTGATGGCGGGAGGATGGCCACTGCTGGCCCGACAATTGTCAGCAATATGATTCAGAAGTGCAATAGTGTTAAGCATACATCCTTCATTTGTCTTTGATGCCTCAGGCAGGTCATCAATGTATTGCAACAGGACCGAGTTACATGGCAACTGTAGGTTCTCAAAATCTTTATTTTGAATCTGAAGAACGATTGAAGGCCATCCAGTATACCCTGGTGGAATTCAACACCAAAAGAAGACTTTAGTCTGGAATTGAAATGCAAAAAGAAGTTGATTATCCTCATGCAAAGGAATGGAGAATGCTTGTCATAGGTAAATGACAGTGTACCATTCTGCACCTGCAGGAACCATAATCAATATTACTACAGGATTTCATACCAACGGACAACATGGGATCACTATTTTATTTATTTTCCTCAAACCTTGCACTATTCCCTATTCATCACTCATTTTTTAATGCCAAGGAATACCAACCACCTCTTGTAAAATGCCATGTTCTATCATTTGTTCAATTAGGGGCTTCACTCCCTCTCCTGCTTCTTTTGAAAGTCTGTATTGCCTAAATCAATGGCAAGCTACATTTGGTTTGACTTTAATTCTGGCAGGTTTTGCCCTTTTATCAATCCTATCTCTTTACCTGTGAAATCCCATGCTTCTTCTATGACACTATGGGGCCCATTAGGATGGAGGGTGGATTACCCCCGTCAGGCTGACGGTAACCACCGCCAGCCTGGCGGGTGCAATCCGCCCGCCATCCTCTCCCGAATCCCCCGCCATATTAGTATGGCCGGGGGGACCACAGCAGACGGAAAGACCGGCTGCCGCTTTTTCGCCCGGTCGCCTTGCGGCCGGGGCGGAAAAGGAATAATATGGTGGCGGTGTCTATTAGACACCGCCAGCCATATTACGATGGGCCTGGGCAGGTGCCTTTCCGTGGCGGCATCGGCATGCGGTCTTCACTTTGGGGGCCCTCTGTGAGCCCCCAAAGTGAAGGAGGGGTGGGGGTGCATGCGGGGGGGGGGTACCTGTAGTACCCCACTGCATTTGCATATACAATGCGGTGCCTGCCGCATTGTGTATGCAAATGCATACATGTATTTATGGCATTGTGGCGGGCGGTGCAGAGAGCACCGCCTGCTACAATGTTATAAATGCAGGATGCGGCCACCACTGTGGCGGCTGCATCCTAATACCACCCACGGGACCCCCGCCCTTATGACGGGCAGTCCCTAGTCCCGATAGGATGGCGGGCGGTCTAAGTCCGCCCGTCATCCTAATGACCCCCTATGTCTTAAATCCAGAGGCAGGTGAGCTATATTGAGAACTGGGAACAACTGAACTCTTGAATCCTGTGATTTAATTTTAAACACTGAGGGCGCGATTTAGAGTTTGGTGGATGGGTTACTCCGCCACAAACGTGATGGATATCCTGTTCACTGTATTACCAGTGCATTATATCCAATGGCACTTGTAATATGAAGGACAGGATATCTGTCACATTTGTGCACCATTTGTCTGCCAAACTCGAAATCAGGCCTTCAGTTTCGATTGCAACACCATCTGGTGTGTGTTGGAAAGGGGCCTTTTTTTACATGGTTACACCCACTTTTTGCCTGGTTTCTGATTCTATTTTGTCAGAAGTGCACTGGATTCCTGTTGTCCAGGTCCCCAGCACCAGATTGCTTTCCCTAAAACTGTACAATTGTTCCCCACACAGCAAGACCTTTAGGACCCCTGTAAGTCCTTGGTAAATGGTAATCCTGGTACCTAGGGCTTGGGTACTGAGGACTGCAGCATGTATTGTGCCACCCTAAGGAATGCCTCACCACACTAATGTAGACTGCCATAGAATACTGCATGAAATGGTGCAGACAAAATTGAAAACACAGCATGGCAACTTCCTATGAGCCATGCCATCAGACACTGCAGGGAATATATGTAAGTCACCCTTACAGCAGGCCTTACAGCCCTAAGGCAGAGCGCCTTATATGGCATTTGTGGACATATCTACATGAGCAGATATGCCCTTGTGATGTCTAATTTAATTTGTGGACATTGCAAGTGACCAGGGAAGTAATCTTGAGTATATGTATTAGGCGCTGGTAATTACGAGTACCCCAGCTACATGATGGATTCACTGAAACCAATGGTGCCTGGTATCAAACACCTCATACTAATAAACCCACACTGATTCCAGTGCTGTATTTATTAATACATGCACCCAGAGGGTACCTTAGATGTACTCTCTCACACCTACTAGTCTTCTAGTGTGCTGGCTGACTGGTACAGTCAAGACAGCCACCACAGATGTGCTTCTGACTCCCTGGGAGGTGAGAGCCCACTCTCAGAGGTCAGGAACAATGCCTGCTCTGGTTGGAGGTGTTTACACCTCCTCCAGCAGGATGGTTAGTAAATGAGCATAACAAGGCCAGAGGCTTCAAAGCCTCTGCCACCTTTGATATGCAATCCCAGCATCCCCCAGACCTTAGAGTTGCTACCCACTGCCCTAAGTCCCATTTGGCAACAGAACAGGCGGGAAATTAGTTATGAGAGGAGGTGTGGAGCACAGCCAGTTTGACACATGCCTAGGGTGAGCTACCTCATGTGCCGCACTCTAGAAATATTCTGCTATTTTGGTATTGGCAGAATTAGGAACACTGGAACAGGGTTAGGCCCACTTCGCACAGGAAATGGCTAAATAGGGGGTTTTAGTGACCCAAATGGTAAGTAACCCTTTGGCTACTACTTTACAGTCCCCCAATGCCCCTAAATTGAGTATTTAGGTGGTTCCCTGACACCGGAACTTTAGATTCACCTGACTAGAGAAGAAGAGAACACTGAATAGCCAATCAATGAAAGAACTGAAGACTGCTGTGGACTTTTGGTGCCCAACCTTGTCTGCCCGCTCCAGACTCAACAATTGCAAAGAACCTGACTCATCCTCAAGCTGTGCATCCCTTCGTGTAGAGAAGCCACTTCTGTGCATCCTGCAGGCACCTACCGCAAAGTCTGGTTCCACAAAGATGCTGACTACTGGGTCCACCGACTCAGTAGACCCAAGGAGGAGGCCAGCTTACTTAAAGAGGTCAGACTTAACCCGTACCAGGTTTGGAGACACCAGGACCCCCTACAAGCCTCCCTGCACCAATACCTGGGGTACCTGACCCCTTGATGTGACCAACGCTTGTTTAGAGTCCAATCCAGACTCCAACAATGTCATGCAAGCTCGACAGTAGCCAGCACTGAGAGTGGCCCAGGCGTCTTGTTTCCCCCGTTTGCAGGTCCAGAACAAGAACCGTGACTGCCTACAACGCAGGAGTGCCAGTTGACCAAAACATACTGCAACTATGCTTCCCTGCCAGGGTTCACAAAGCCACCTGCTCCCCCCTGCTCACAGGACCCTCAGAAACTGAGCCTCCTGTTGGGAGCTCTGGGACTTGTCCCCAAGATGCCCTTTGCAGCTTGTTTCTAAGTGGTCCCTGAGGTACTGGGTTTTTAAGAACCGGCACAGAACCGGTAACCCAGCGGTGTCAGGGTACACCCAGAGACCTCGCAGCAAAGACCTTCGGACCACATCGACATGCAGGGGTCGATGAGGTGGTTGGCCGTCCTCCGGAATTTTCACACGAAGCTCCTCACGAACCTCTGGCTGACTGGTACCACTGGAATCGCCCCAAACGTTGGGTGCCAACTGAGGTACTGGGTTTTAAGAACCGGCACAGAACCGGTAACCCAGCGGTGTCAGGGTACACCCAGAGACCTCGGGTTCTTCCTGATCCAGACCACAGAAACTCAGATTCTTCTAGGGGAAGTCAAAGATCGATTTATTGGCTGCAACCAAGGTAACAAGTGTCCTAGAAGTACAACACACGGGGAAGTATGTTCTCAGGAGACTGCTCGAATTTACACAATCAGGCTTCTCTTCTTATACACAATTTTAGGCTTCAGGCAAAACATTCTTGGTTGTAAAGTAAATCGTTAACATATTTCCAATACAAAGAAAAAGCAGAGTCGTGATGACATGTCCATATTTCACTTCGTGCTGCCTACAACAAATCACCCGGCAAGGCCCAACATTTCATCAGATATCGGTGGACCCCCAATAAAAACGGGCACCTCCCCACCATAAAGCAAGTGAAGCAAAGGAGCAGAGGTAGATGTGAGCAAGATATGGCAGGTGTGTGCGCTGAAATGGTTTTATGGTTTGTTGAGCCCTGATGCTATCTTGTTCGGCCACTGGGAGGGGAACTGACCTAACGAGTTCGGCCTGGGGCGATGGTTCCAACTTGCACAGGTCACAGGAAAGTCGATTAAAGAGTACGTGTCCTTGCTGGAATGAATTTGGCTGGATTAAGGCCTATGTAAAGGGCAACACACAAGATGGCTGCAGTATATAAAATGGAAGCCAAGGGTTCTGGACGATAATGACGATTTCGAGGAGAAATCGTTACTCGAATATGCTGAAAATATATGTACACAGTGTGCTCGTCATTCTCGGTCTTTTGATACCAAATTCGTCATGTTTCGACGAAGTTTTAATTCTCGAGTCCAGAACGATTACATGAATCCAGAATTTTCAGAACCACAAACCCTCCTTTTGCCCTTACATAGGCAATTAATCTATCCTCATGTTAATCTGAGTCCAGATCTATATTCCTAAAGTCATTGAGATGTTGCTGTAACATCATTCTAGTACTCAGTTCATCTCTTGATACAGGCTGCCTTACACATGATGTAACACAGAGGCCACATATTGCAGGAGCACACTGTATGCACAGACAGAACAGGAAAAGAATGGCTAAGACCATCCCAATGACCATCAGGATTTTCCATCCCCAGGCAGATATCAGTTCTCAGAACCACCCCATTAACGACCAATCTCCTTTATCCACATGAATAGATTCGGAAATCTTATCTAGTTTGGAGATGGCCTGGTATACTGTTGGAGCGTTATCAGGGATGAAAATACAGCAACTAGATTGGATCAATCTGCATACCCCACCTCGGTCTGCAAGTATGACATCTAAAGCGACCCAGTTCTGAAGGGTCATAAGTCGATCCGACTGGAGCTCAGCAGTCAAGTTACCAAGGGCACCAGTAGTTTCAATCACGGTGGACTCAACTACCCTTGTCAATTGCCTAATGTTCCTTCTGTTAGCCATGGATCCCCAGAACGGCAGAAAACCCTTTGCAAAGTCCCCAGATTCTTGACCTGCAGTGTCTTCTTCACTCAAAACGCCTCTAACTATCCTTGTCCGGTGGTAGTCTGCCGCTGCTGTGTAGGTGGGAGGCAACAGGAAGGAAACAAAACATGAGCCCGAAAAGTCAGGGGGCAACCATGTATAGGCTCTATCGTGGCAGATGAAATAAGTACCCTTAGCTGCTAAAAACGCAGGGGAGGTCTGAGATCCAAAAACATACGTTTCAGTACAGACACTCTTCCCCAACTGAGCCCTGGGATTCGTGCCATTACCTTGCAGACACAGATGACCCTGATGGGGTACAATCCAAATCGGGGACGATCTCTTAGCTTGCTGTTTCTCACTCAGAGTAGCTCCATATCCAGTCATGTTCCATCCTATGTTTAATAGTGTCTCATCTCTAGGGATAGTCTCATAAGAAATACCTTCCTTAATCATGTCTACTATACTCTTGACTAGAGCACTTTTCCTAGGATTGTCTGTCACAGAACGTAGGGGGTAGATTTCGTGTGCATATATGAACATTGTCCTATATGCCCATACAGAACCATTGTGACTAAATGGCAGGACCAAATAGGGGATACCTTTATCCGTTGTGTGAGGCATAAGGCCACATACCCAACAATTAGTTTTGTTCATTACAAGTTGGTGTTGATGTAGCAACTGAACAAAGGAGTTATTGATGAACTCCAATCTCCTATTTGATTCATGATCAGGCAAAGGGTTGAAAGAATGAGAAGAAACAGTGGGAGGAGGTATGGGGGATGCAGTGGGTGCAAATGTTACACGAAAAGAGAATAAAACATAACTTATTAAAAATACCATGCCGCTGAATAGCATGGAAATACACAATATTATAAAGTGTTTCCTTGTCATCACGTTGCACAGTCTGCGCTTTAAGGTCGCTTGTTTGGCAGGTCTCTCCACATCGGGAAACTCCATCCTCTCTAAATTGCTGCCCGCAGTGGTAGGTTGCCTCTGCTAAGGGATGCTTCTGTCAGTCTAGGGCAACTCCCTTGGACCAACCAGAACTACCGACCTAACGTCGTCAGCTGCACCCCAAAGACTTTTAATCAACCGCGGCCCTAGCAGCGGACCCCGGATGGCGGTTCGAAAAACAAAAATAAGCAAGTTTCTTAGATGGGAGAGCTGCACTTTCAAAAATAGTATTTGGGGGGGAAAAAGTATCCTTTTTATTAGTCCATGGATCTTAGTCTCAAATTGCAAAAAGAAAGTGTTTTATTAGTTCGTTTTTCTCGGTCTCAAATTGTATCGTTGTTTCCCAGGTACTGTCTGATCCTGGAACAAAAGGCCAGGCTCTGTAGTGTTCAATCGATTGGAGGGTGGCACAGCCTTGTGCAAAGTGTTCTCGTTTTCTTGTTCAGAGTCAGTTCGCTTTACGTGCAAGTCATGAAAAGGGACGGTATGTGACACGGTATCAGGTTCAGGGTCAGCGATACTCTTCTGGACCCACTGGTCATGGGGTAGAGGGAAAGGGATTTTCTTACAATGGATCCCGTGGACCCAGTTGGCCTTCCCCTCCACCCGAACGGCTGATCTTGTAGAAAGAAGGACGAGATGAGGCCCGGTCCACCTGGGCTGGTCGTTCTTTGTTCTTTGGAAATTCCTTACAAGGATCCAGGAACCAGGGTCAATAGCGTGACCCGGAGTCTCAGAGACCGGAGGCAGGGTGTTGTGGACCTGTTGATGTAAAACACGCAATTTAGCCGTCAATTCATACAGATAATTAAGCAAAATAGGGTGTTCAAGCTCGCTGAACTTAGTGGGTCTAGGCACTCCCCATATGTTGGCTGGCCGGCCAAAAACTATTTTGTATGGACTAAGTTTTACTCGTAATTGTACAGTCATCCTAGTGGACAGGAGTGCTAAGGGTAGAGCGTCAGGCCATTTAAGACCTGTGCTCGCTTGAATTTTGGCCAGTTTAAGTTTTAGAGTGCCATTGTAACATTCTACTAATCCAGCTTATTGGGGGTGATTTGCAGAATGGAACTTCTGCCGGATACCTAGCCCTTCACACACTCTTTTCATCACACGACCCACAAATTCACTTCCATTGTCAGACCAGACCATTCTAGGCATTCCAAACCTGGGGAAGTACTCTTTCACAAGGGCTTTTGCTGTGGACAAGGCAGTATTGTCTTTTAGGGGATAGGCTTCTACCCATCTTGACAAGGCACAAACAACGAGTACGTATTTTAAATTGTTGCACCTCTCCATGTGAATGAAATCTAGCTGCAAAACCTCGAACGGGTACGTAGGAGGTGCAAAATGACCAGCTGGAGTCGGGGTTCCCCTACCAGGATTGTGTTTCAAACATACCATGCAATTCTTGACAACATTCTCTGCACACTTGGGAATCCCTGAATTCTTCCATACTGGGGCCAACAACTCGCAAATCCCTTTTACGCTGATATGAGCCATTCCATGAGCCATTGTAACCACTGCAAGCACATATGCATCGGGTAACAACCATCTCTGATGCTCTGATGATACAATCCAGCAACCATTTGCATCCATTCTACCCGTACTTTCTCTCCACGTACTCAACTCTTTCTCTGTGGCCTCAGCTTGAATGGACTTCACGCTCTCTACTGTGTCTTCACACATTCCAACATCACCAGTCCATCTTGCATGGCCTGCAACGTACATTCGGCTCATTACATTCTTTGCCGTTTCTTTCGCGATTTCATCAGCAAATGCATTTCCACGACCAACATCATCAGTCACCTTCTTGTGAGCACTACATTTCACAATCGCCATTTGCAGGGGCAAAGTCAGTGATTCAAGAAGCTCATTCACCAACTGACCATGCTGAATCTTAGCTCCATGCGAAGTCAGGAATCCACGTTCTCTCCACAATCGCCCAAAACTGTGAGCCACTCCAAATGCATACTGACTATCAGTGTAGATAGTCACTTTCATCCCTTTAGACAACACACATGCTCTCGTGAGTGCAATTAGTTCTGCTGCCTGAGCCGAATTGTGTGGGACACGTGCAGCTTCAACAACTGTATGCAAAGTCGTGACAGCATATGCTGCAGTTGTGTCACCACTCGGGAGCTTAAAGCATGAACCATCCACCCATAATGTACCATCACACTCAGCAAGAGGGGTATCGAATAAATCTATCCTCCCTTTCGTTTCTTCCTCTGTTCTGAGAAAACAATCGTGCTGTTCTGAAACATTTGATTCCTCTGCAATTGGCAACAACGTAGCTAGATTTAAGGTACTGCATCTTTTTATGTGCACATGGCTCGCTAGCAGTGTCAATTCGTAACTGGACAGTCGAGCACTAGTTAAGTGCTGTGTCTTGGTTCTATTTAACAATGTGTCTACTGCATGCGGGACCATCACGATTAGTGTATTATTCATTACTAGACCAGCAGACTGTCGAATAGAGACAGCTGCTGCTGCTGTGGCTCTTAAGCAACTCGGTAATGCTTGTGCTACCAGATCCAAGGTCGACGAAAAATAGGCACATGGACGCTGCCTACCTCCAAACAACTGAGTCAACACAGACAATGCACAGCCCTCTTTCTCGTGGACATATATTGTAAAAGGCTTACTGTAATCGGGGGTACCTAACACAGGAGCCGAACATAATGCTGTGCGTAATTCTAGAAAACCTTGCTGACACACTTCAGACCAAGGAATGGGATTGGGTGTATTTTTGCACGTTAATGCCACCAAGGGTTTGGCTAATAACGAAAAATTTGGGATCCACTGTTAACAGTACGATGTAATGCCCAAGAAAGCACGCACTTCTCTCTGTGTTCTTGGCACATTCAATTTCGCTATTGCCTGAATTCTTTCTGGGGTCAGTTTCCTTCCCTCCTTCGATAAGAGGTGACCTAGGTAGGTCACTTCTTATCGGCAATACTGCAGTTTGGAAAGTGACACCTTGTGATGAAGATCACACAGATGACGCAATAATGACAGAGTGGCCTTTTTACAAATTTCCTCAGTGTCTGCAGCAATGAGTAAATCATCCACATACTGTACAAGAGTCGCACCTTCAGGTAAAACAATCGTATCAAGCTGTGTTTTTAGAGCTTGACTGTATATTGATGGACTTTCATAGTAGCCCTGAGGAGCGCGCTTAAAGCGGAAGCTGCGACCTCCTAAACTGAAGGAAAAAATATCCCTGCTTTCCTCAGCAATCGGGATGCTGAAGAAGGCATTCTTCAGGTCAATCACCGAAAACCAAGATGCGGATGCTGGAATCATAGTCAATAACGTGGTAATGTCGGGGACGACTGGGAATTGTGGCACAACTATTGTATTCACCTCTCTCAGATCAATCATGAATCTGTACACAGGTGGCTGAGAAGGGTCAGTTCATTTTAAGACAGGCAGAACAGGACTATTGCAAACATTTCCTCGTGTTTCTTCAATCACATCCTTTTCAATTAATTCGTAAACGATCGCTAGCAAAGCTTTTTCACCTTCACTCGAGATTTTGTATTGGGGAATTCGTGGCATTTTAACGTTGGCTTTCAATGTCACAACATATGGTGGAATTTCTAAAAGGCCTACATCATTAGGACCAGTGGCCCAAAGAATATCTGGAAGAAACGACAATTCTGCTGGAAGTTTGTCCCTCGACAAATACATGGGAGAAACTACTTTCTTACCTAAAGTAAGGTGTACTCCCGAAAGAGAACAGTACAAAGTCGCATGCAACCTTTTTAACAAATCTAATCCTAGCAAGTTTTCACCACAACCTGTTGTCAGAATAAGGGGTGCTTTGAATTCGCAAGGACCAACAGAAAGAGACAAAGGGTCAGAAATCGGATTTCTAACTGGGGCACCAGAAAAACCTACAGAAACGTTCATTTCGCCAGACAAAGGTGCGCCAGGGAGTTTGGAGTGCATAATAGAACTCTTTGTAGCACCAGTATCCAACAGAAAAGGCTCTGATACACCTGATGTAATCACCTCAACGTAAGGTCCACTCTGATCTACTGGAACTGAAACAACTCCCTCTCTTTGTCTATGGCTGTCCTAGCAATCATTACCCTCCAAATACTCATCTCCTGTATAGTAATCATCAACGTAGTATTGAGCTGTCCTGTCAGATGCGTTGTTCTGCTGATCAAACCTATTCATAGAGTTTTGTGGTGGAAGGGGACGTGCGTTCTGAGGGGCGTTTCCACGCCCTCTACCTCTAGGTGCTTGCTGACTGCCACGACCTCTTACACCAGAAACTCCATTTGCACGTTGTAATAGAATGACCCTCTTCTCTGCAATATGAACACTGGTTGGGGCCTACAGGTACACGGGGTTGAGTATACTCAACTCTTTGCGAGTTCCTCTGATACTGTTGAGGCTGCTGGAAATTATTCTGATAATTATTCTGACCATTATTATTTTGATTACCACCACCACGTGGCGGATAGGCTTGCTGTAGCAAAACCTTCGTTTTCAGCTCTTTAGTTTTCTTTTCTATTCTGTCTTTCTCGTCCTTGTCTCTATTTTCGTAATATTGTGCAGTAGCCAATATCTGCGCTGAAGATGAGACTGCCCAAGAACTTTCCGAATCCTTTAACTTTTTACACAATTCTGGAAGCAGATTGTGCACGAATTTATCTACAAACAATCTCTGACCACCTTCTGTGGTCATATCTTGACCGCTGTGGTCGACAAATGTTTCTTCAAACCTGGTGAAGAAATCGGAGACAGTTTCTTCTTTCTTTTGTTTGCATGCAGACAACTTATCCCAATTTACGCGTATTGCAGGCATTATCGTTTTCATGTAATCAACTATTCTACCAGGAAGTTCTGCTATCAAAGGCTCAGGCTTAGCACCACCAACTTGTCGGGCATCTGCAGCGGCAATATTAGCCCATGAGTCACCTAATTCTTGATCATGATGTATGACGAATTTTACCCCATAAAGGCTGTGGAACAACATTCCCAAATAGCATATCGATATGGGCTAAATTCATTATACATGATCCAGCGGTTGTGACAACTCTTTGTAATACCCTGCAGGATTTTTACGCGGATCAGGTAATGTCTGTTTGAGCGCTAAAACTTCAGCTCGCTTCCATGGGACATGTACCCATACATGCTGAAAGTGTGGCAGAATAGGTGGGTTAACAGTTGTGTCGCCCTCTCTCCATTGTGGGGGAACTTCTCTCATAGGGTATTGTCGCACCTTTTTCCTACTAGATGCACTAGGCTCAGATTGTGACCCAGAACTGCTTCCCTTACTCCGATATGATAACAACATTTCAACTGCTTTTTCCACATCTGGACCTACAATCATGCCCTCACCAAACTTAAACCTTGCACGACACATCTCTTGTGGGATGCATTCCAGATCATTGTCTTCCAAATCCTCGCAAAGGAAAACACACATCTGTTCGAAAACATATCTTTGCGTCGGTGCTTCCCATTGATGGAAGACTTCCATGACTGACTCTACATCATATTTTACGGTGTCCATAACCCATTTCCGTGCTAAACGATTCAATGAGTCTCTCTCTTGATAGTCAGGCAGTCGACTTCGCAACTGTCTACGTTCCATTTTAGGGGTCGTGGTAGGCGACCCAAAAAGAGTTGAAAGAAGGTTAGTGACAGTGCTGGCCATTTTCTGCCGAATTGAAGGTGAAACTGAAGGAAGAACGGGATAAGATAAGGCAGAGGCAGAGATACCAGCAGAGGAGGCTTCAGGAAAAATAGAAGGGGCACTAGGCAAAATTGTAGAGGGAGCATTAGGAGAAGTAGAAAGTACACTAGGCAAAATCGTAGAAAGCACAGGTGAAACAGGTGTGATCGGTGGGCCTGGCGGAGGCTGCACCATAGGAACAGGAGCCAGCTGGAGTACAGCTGGTGAGTGCTGAATAGGAGGAATAGGAGGCGCAGGTTGCATAACTAAAGGTTGCGGCGGTGCCGTGGCATTTTGTGCATAGGGGGGTGGCGAACTTAATAAATGTGACATTAACGGATCCTTTTCATGCTCTTTTGCTGCCTCTTGCTGAAGAGACGGCAAAACTGGATAACATTTGTCTATTACCATTTTATTTTGCCTGTGCAACTGCTCACTCATCTGCTCTTCTTCATTGTCTTTAAACTGTATAGCAGCTTGCATTACTGAAATTCCTCCTTCTCTCTTATTTTTCTTAGCTAATTTGATTTCTTTTTGTTTGGCCTCCTTACGCCATAGGCGGAAAGAGTCAAACATCGCCGGCCGGGCTTTCTTCTTGAAAAGTTTAACTTCAAGGTTATCTAAGATTTCGGTATCAAAACTACCATATTGGGGCCATTTTAAAACACCATCTTTTCTGGTGTATTTGATCCATACTTCGTTGTATGTGATGGGGCCTACCCCATGTTTCACATATAACTCGTAAGTTGGAGTTCCAACCGGAGGAACCGGACATGAGTCCTCCAATCGGGAGTCCCTATTATTACAACCAAGACAAAACAAATTTCCAAGTCTAAGACTAGGCATCTTTGCTCTCTAGTCTAGTTCCAAAACTTCAAAGGATTATCGATTACAATATTTCTCGTGAATACACGAGTCCTTCGGTTTTGGTGCTTGCAAGTACCAACAATTATTCCAAAGGATACCCAAGACTAAGACCAACTAAGGACTGGGAGACGCTCCACTTATACTTAACTGAAATATCGATGACGTCACCAGAAGACTCGTCTTAGTGTTTCGCTCTACAAAACTTCAAGGGTCCAAATCAGGGCGATACCCAGGGCAGCAGTCCTTGTAGTCGTCGGGAAGCGGGGAACCTCGCAGCAAAGACCTTCGGACCACATCGACATGCAGGGGTCGATGAGGTGGTTGGCCGTCCTCCGGAATTTTCACACGAAGCTCCTCACGAACCTCTGGCTGACTGGTACCACTGGAATCGCCCCAAACGTTGGGTGCCAACTGAGGTACTGGGTTTTTAAGAACCGGCACAGAACCGGTAACCCAGCGGTGTCAGGGTACACCCAGAGACCTCGGGTTCTTCCTGATCCAGACCACAGAAACTCAGAGTCTTCTAGGGGAAGTCAAAGATCGATTTATTGGCTGCAACCAAGGTAACAAGTGTCCTAGAAGTACAACACACGGGGAAGTATGTTCTCAGGAGACTGCTCGAATTTACACAATCAGGCTTCTCTTCTTATACACAATTTTAGGCTTCAGGCAAAACATTCTTGGTTGTAAAGTAAATCGTTAACATATTTCCAATACAAAGAAAAAGCAGAGTCGTGATGACATGTCCATATTTCACTTCGTGCTGCCTACAACAAATCACCCGGCAAGGCCCAACATTTCATCAGATATCGGTGGACCCCCAATAAAAACGGGCACCTCCCCACCATAAAGCAAGTGAAGCAAAGGAGCAGAGGTAGATGTGAGCAAGATACGGCAGGTGTGTGCGCTGAAATGGTTTTATGGTTTGTTGAGCCCTGATGCTATCTTGTTCGGCCACTGGGAGGGGAACTGACCTAACGAGTTCGGCCTGGGGCGATGGTTCCAACTTGCACAGGTCACAGGAAAGTCGATTAAAGAGTACGTGTCCTTGCTGGAATGAATTTGGCTGGATTAAGGCCTATGTAAAGGGCAACACAGAAGATGGCTGCAGTATATAAAATGGAAGCCAAGGGTTCTGGACGATAATGACGATTTCGAGGAGAAATCGTTACTCGAATATGCTGAAAATATATGTACACGGTGTGCTCGTCATTCTCGGTCTTTTGATACCAAATTCGTCATGTTTCGACGAAGTTTTAATTCTCGAGTCCAGAACGATTACATGAATCCAGAATTTTCAGAACCACATCCCCCTCTTTGCCTGCAATGTAGCGCGGCAAGTTATAAACCCACACTACTACGCTGCACCCGGACAGACCAGGGCAGGTAAAACCGAACTGCTGGTGGAACTTGAGACCTTGGCCCCCTAATACCTTGCGACCTAAAGGGGACCCTCTATATCCTATTGCAAATACCGGTATGCAGTAAATGTTTCTCCATAGGAAAGCATTGCCGCATAAAAAGGCACTGTGGGCTAATATTGCTAAAAACTGTAAAAGTGATAACTTGAAAAGTACTTTCCCAATTTCAATATTCTTGGTGTTGAAATATATATAAAAGTACATGCTATTTTTCTAAATTGGTATAGATCTTTTTCTTTAGTGTGTGTATCATGTATTGATTCTGTGTGCAACAAATGCCTAAAACTCCCCCTGATAAGCCTAAGGCTGCTTGAACACACTATCACTAATAGAGCACCATGTGATTGTTAAAGCAAGCCTGTGTCCACTTATAAGAGCTATCTGGACTCTCCACAAAGCATACCTCTTTTTGGCATGCTATATAAAGAGCCAGGATTCTTACAGTGTGCAATAAATCACACAGTTACATTTACAAAGCAAGTCTCTGCCCAGTAGATTAACAGGACTTGAATCACACAAATTGGGCTGATGATTGTTCTCCATTGATCCTATTTTACCAGGAACATTTACTGTACTCTGGTTAAAAATCTGTTTATTGCTGATGCCTGCAACTTGGCCTTCTCTTCCAGAGAGGAGCAAGTTTGGAACCTCCGCAGAAGTAACAGTGAAGAGGGTAGCACCAGTGTCAATTAGAAATAATATGAGTGGAAATTCCCCTCACCATCTACATCAGGACCAATCCAGTCTGCTTCCATGACTGCTCCTCCCTCCCCTCCCCCCCTCAGGCACCATCATTGGGTATTAGATTCTGGGGAAAACCTAGGGAATCATTATTCTGAATCAGTGGATTCTGCTGGAACCCTGAACTGTAAGGAATTTTATTTTTTATGTTCTACAGTCTGGTGCCCGATTTTACCATAGAAATGACAAGCAGTGCTCTTCTTGAACAAATTGATATTTGTATTTGCTCCTGAATTGTTCCCAACTTCTATACCATGTTTTTGCATCTCCATAATCTTATAGCCCATTCTCACACCTCGCATGAGATGCGCTCAATTCTTTCCAGACTTATCAAGCGGCAAAAAATGTAAATCCGAACTGTTGCCACTTCTCTGAATCTGCTTTGTCTATGTGATCATTAACTTATCTTTAATCTTGTTCTGCTTAGTCTCAAACCAATCACCACTATACTTTACATATTTCAGGAGTTCATTAATATCCAACATTATAGACTCTGCCGAATATGCAACTCATAACGAAAGTTAATACAAAACAGGTAACACCTTCTTTCTCAGGCTCTTCAACTCTGCTGTGTTTTCTTTAAATCTGCATGAGCCTTTCATAGTAAGCATGCACCAACTCTTTAGGCTCCTTTTTAGCTCTCAAAATCTTTGCCCAGTTCACTTCCTTCTTTGGCATCTTCTTTTTCAAAGGATCTATCACTGCCCGATATATTTCTGCAACCACTTCTGGTGGAGCATTGCTAAGTGCAACTCTAGCTTGTTCCTTAGTTGGCCAAATAACAGTAACCTTACACTTTGTCCAAAGAACACTAGAAAAAATAATCTCAAAAAGCGTATCCAGATCAATCCAAATCCTTTTTGAAACCATCACCTATCTATGAACATCTTTGTACCATTTGTCAAGTTCCTCTTGCAGTTTTGGAAAATTCATAATAAATGCATAAAGATTGCCTCTAGTCCAAGGTACACACACTTCTCTCAAGAGAAATTCTGGCACTTGCTCTGGTTCTGAATTACTAACAATCACCTTTCCTTTTTCTTCATGCCACTGTATCTTCTTTCTAGTAGTAACTTTCTTTTTTCACTTTTCCCTGTACTTCTTCAAATCAGTTTTTAGTTTTCTCAACTTGAACCTTATTGATAGCTAGAAGTCACTAAACCTAATTCTTTTAAACCTTCTTTAGTCAAATCCATGTTTATACTTTCTTTCTAAATCCTTCATTCTGCTGATATCAACCTTATATTACTCAATAATTCCTCAAGTGTATAATGTGCTTCATTCACACATCTTGCTGCTTCTCTGATCAAGTATCTAATTTCATCCACATTATAAGACATCAGTCTATTTAAATCAAATGTCCCATGTAAAATTTCTTCAAATTCAATCTGTAAAACTCCAATATTAATTCCCTTCTCTTTAGGAGAATCAGCAGGAACAATAGCAGACATGCCATTTGAATCTGGAGAGACAGCTGTAGTACTATATCTGGTAGTACTTGGCAAAGTGTTAAATGTGCTCTCGGGTTCAGCACTCGCTGATGCACCCATTACTGCAGGCGCTGCCAATCCCTGTGTCTGCACACTCATACCCTCTCCCGTTGCACTCATATCAGGTACTGTGGGGACCTGCGCCTGTATTTTATTCATTCAGTATATGGAGATGGTCTAGAATACAAAAGATCATTTAAAAAGTGTGTGGAAGGTGGTGTATTATATGGTGTGGTTGTGCGACCTCACTCTGTAATACAGTCACAATACCCTCTTGGGTTCATTCAGGCACGTTTATAAAACCTTAGCTCAACTCTTAGTAGCTGGGGCCTCAAGTAGCAAGGCTTAAACAAAGGAACTAGTGCAAAGCATTTAGAAGTACAAAAACAATTGATTATGAAAGTCAGACAACTTGAAAGAAATACAACATTGATTTATAAAAATAGACCTTTTGAATGAATTTTTGATACCACAACAAACAATATCCATCGAAGGGTTCTGAAGATATAGATTTTTAAGTAAATCATAAATGACTGATTTTCACTCAAAATGTAAACAAGCATTGGCAACTACTATGGTTAACAGAAAGTTTGGAAACTTTGTAAAATGTTTATAAAGTTGTTTTCGAGTACTCCGACCCACTTTGGGTGACTGACTCCAGGGAGGAACACCTCAAGAGGGCTAGTGAGGATTTGTAGAACAACTACTTTGTCACAAAGCAGTCTTTAGTCCAGTTCCAGTGTCTATGTGGGAACTGCGATAGACATCAATGGAGTGGTCCTGATGCAAGGGATGCAGGATGCTGAGGATGCTGTGGATGCTGTGCTGTCAACGGGGATTTCCTGGGGCTACTGCTTGGTACACGGTCTTGGTGGAGTGACTTAGTCCACAGGGGTTGATGTCCCTCGAAGCCCTGATGGTTGTAGCAAAGACCCCTCTTGTGTGTATCCAAAAGTTGCCCTTCAATGGCGGGTCCCCTTTGAAGAATGCCTTTTGGGCTCCCATCCTATGTAGCTTCCTGCCAGGGAGAGGTGACAGCTGTTCCAACAGCAGGCCTCTATATTCTTTCCTTTCCTGGAAGTCCTTCACGCTTCTCCCCCAGGAGGGTAGAAGGCTGTCTTGTGCTCAACATCTGCGAATGGCCACTGGAAAACTTGGGCAACAGAGTGGCAACTTTGTAAGGTTGCATCCGGGTTTAATGCAATGAATGAATGAAGTACCAACTTTAATAGTCCCATTCAGGAGTTGGCAAGGCTGGGCTGTCAGCACGTAATCCTGTACTTGCCAATGGGGCTACTAGCCTTTTCACAGTAAAAATGGCATTTGAGGATTTTACTGATAGGCATATGAAAATGTACTAACAAAACCACTGTACCTCGGCACTCTCCAAGTAACTTATAGTTGTCATGTTGTGTTACACAATAACAATTAGATAACTGATGTGATTGCTCACAGGAAACCAATTCATACAATTGGAATTCTGCACAATATCATGTAATTTCAAGTATGACCTTTCATACAAAAGTGCATAATCAATAGCCAGGGTGTAGTCCAAAACACAAACAGATAGTTCTTGATATTTCTTGTCATAAATTCTGTTGTCATTAGTAAGTACACAGAGGTCAAGATCATACAGCCTCACTGTCGGTAATGATGGAAAAACAGCTGACACATGTTTTGTTACAAGGTAACTTCTTCAAGGCTTTTCATATGGAAGATGATACATCCAAGAACAATTGGAAGCTAGTATCATATTCTTTATTGAAACGGAAGATAAAAACGACTCTTGAAAAGGTTGTGTGAGTATCTGGCCATTCGTCTAGAGTAACTCCCAATGCAGAGTTATAGTCTGGAGGGAATCATTCAGTAATGTATATCCCCCTTAGTTACGCAAAGCACCTGTAGAAAGTCCCCAGGATTAGGAGAATTCCCCAAGGGTAAGAATCGTTAATGGCCGGTGAGTCTCCTAGTGTAGATGCGTAATCTATCTATTAATATATAGATCTCTGAAAAGAAGTTACGGGAATCAAGTAGGTAAATAACTTCTTATTTTATTGCCAACAGGACGGCGAGGTCACAAAGTACAACCTCTCTCTGCAGCTCTCAAATGTCCTCTCAACCCTTCCAGAACTTCCCCACGTGGGAGTTCCAATCTAACATCATAAATGGAACCCAACACATCTTTCTCCTATACAGAACAGAAAACTAAAAATAAATACATATCAAAATTAAATATCTACAACATTTCATAAAACATGGAAAAGGATTCAATTCTGACATATTACTACACCTACTTCTACATTACATAGTCATGAAATGTATTAGGTAACTTTGTTAATCTAGTAGAGTGCTCACGATTGTGAGAACTGGAACATGTCGAAGTTGGATCAGCACAAGTGATAGTTTGATTGTGTAATGATTTCCAGGCTTGTTCCGCAGGAGCGTCAGGAATCTGGAGAGTAGTCCTCAGCCTTCCCCTACGGCCTTCCGACTCTATCAGACACTAGAGTATCGAATGGCACGCCAGGGGAAAACAGGGAAACAAAACAAGGAAAGGCAGGGGAAATAACAGGTCTTGACTGTGGAACTTCAGCGTGGACACTTGATGAGGAGGCAGGCTGTAAGGGAAGGAAGACGTTACAACCTATACTTTGCTACAAAACAGTGTACATATACAATGCCTATATATATATATATATATAGATATCACCTACCACAGCTAATAGTCTGGGCTTTGAGATACCAATGGTGGGTAAATTTGGTGTCTGCTCTCTGTGCAACGAAAAGACAAGGATTATAAGCCCTCTAACCCACTCTATACTAGTATGTAAAAGAAAATGATATGTGAATCTCACCACGCTAATCTTATCGAGAATACTGAGGAATACTTGAATTGTACCCAACTCTATTCCAGGGTGAAATGTGCATGTACGAGCCTTTCTTCTGACGTATGTACAAGGTATAATCGTGATTCTAGTAGCTGAGCATCAAAACACACCATACACTGGTCCACGCAAGTGCCCCAAACAAAGAGAATTTCCAAACTGCCAAAGGGAAGGCTGGTTGGGTGGTTCACTCAATGGGAGACAGCTCCGGCCAGTGAACCAATTAGGAATATGCCCAGGCAGTACCCGGCCGGACGACGGGGAAAGACCCGGCCGCCGGGCGGAGCACCAGGAACAGGGAAATATATGGTAGGCAGTACCCGGCCGGGCGACGGGGAAAGACCCGGCCGCCGGGCAGAGCACCAGGAACAGGGGAATAGGAACGGAGAAAAGAAAAATAAAACAAACACGAAGTGCTCCAAACGTGTTTGTGGAGAAACCCAAAAGGAAACAGAAATGCCCCCACAAGGATGAAAAGTATCAGCGTGGTATCGGAACCGCCAAGGAGGGTCACAGGATACAACAGAGTAGAACGCCCGCACGGAGGACGCGGAGAATCAGAACAGGAAACACAACCGACCAAAACCGGAAGTCAGGCAAATCCTACAGGGACAGAACAGCCGGAATAGTGAGCTAGACGCTAGAACGCAAAGCGGCGTTCTGTTGAACTGGTGCGTCATTTATAGTGACCAAGGCAATCAGAACTTCTCCTCGAGTGGGACCTCGGGGCATGACAAATTGGTACCAAGTGAATTGAACTTATTGGAAACAGAAATTTTACTTTTATTCCACCACCTTCCATCTTGTAATTGCACAGCACTCTTATTAGTTCTTACTACAAGCTGAGGCTGAGAAAACTTTGATGAACACTTAGGCAAGATTCTAGAAAATTTAACCCGCACAAAACCCCCACTTTTACTTTGAGCTCTCTTGTGCAAGGTTGAATGTACTTCTTTTGAGCTTCAGTTCTCTACTTGGTAACATCTTGTAATTTGGTTATTGGTACACTGAACGCACCCATCCACCCTCTTAGCATTTTTGAAGAAGGAACTCGACCCCCTAAGTAATACAAAAGGAGAAACTCCTGTGTCCGAATTGGGTGTGGTGAGTACTGCCTATAATAGATTTCAAAGTAATTTTTTACAATTGAGATTACGGGCCTTGGAGAGTTGTATATTCTCTTTAATTACTCTATTAAACATCTCCACAAGGCCATTACTCCTAGGGAGATACAGAGATGTATTGGTATGTTTTATGTCTAAAATATTAAAAATTCCTCAAATTCTGAGGAAGTGAATTGACAACCATTGTCGGATATGATTTCATCAGGAATGCCATCCCTAGCAAAAAGAAATTCTAGAAATTCTATGGCGCCATCATCAACATCCTCAACGTCATCTGTGTCATGAATACTTGGCAACCTAGATAGGCAGTCCGCCACAATGTTCTTTTTCCCTGAATATACTCTACTTCGAAATGATGTTCTAATAATCTATACTGCCATTTAGCAATGCGAGGAGTTGCCTTCTCCCCACCTTTTGTTGTGAAGAGTTGCACTAAAGGTTTGTGATCAACTCTTACTGTGAATTTTGAGCCCCACAAGTAGTGTTTAAAATGGACAATGACCCACCAACAAGCTAAAGCTTCGCGCTCTATTACAGAATACGTAGCTTCTGCATCTTTTGAACCTCTTGATGCAAAGGCTACCACCTCATCTGTACCATTTCTGCATTGCATTAATACTGCACCAAGACCTTTTTGGCTAGCATCTGTCATAATTATGGTATTATCATTGATGTTAAGAGGTTTAAGGGGAATGGCGTGTGCAATATCATACTTAATTTTTTTTGATTCTTTGTCGCACTCCTCACACCATTTGAAAATGACATTTTTCTTTAAAGGGTTCCTCATATGAAAAGTTTTTGAAGAACAATTGGGAACAAACCTTGCATAGAACTCAATTAGTCCCATGAAAGATCTCAGTTGATCTTTGTCAATAGGAACACAAAAATCTTCTATAGCTTTAATAAGGATGTTTTTAAACTTACCTTCAACAATTCTCTGAAAAACTGCCGAAGCAGATGCCAAACCAAATGGCATTAGTTTAAATTGAAACCCTCCTTCTGGGGTGATGAAGGCAGTATAATGTCGCGAATCAGGATGAAGGTCAACCTGATGATAGGCTGACGTCATGTCAAGTAGACTGAACTTTTTTCCATTCTTAAGGGTACTAGTCATCTCAGTTATATTTGGTAACCGATGCTGATCTATCCAGATGTTTTGATTTAACTCGCGAAGGTCAACACACATGCAAAGAGAACCATTGGCCTTCTGCCCTAGAACTATAGGGGAAACCCAATCGAAAGTATCTATGGGTTCTATGACACCAGACACACAAAGTTTATCTTGTTCATTTTTGAGCCCTTCACGCAATGCCAATGGTACCCTGCGAACTTTATGTACAACTGGTTGAATCCCATCAATCAATTTAATTTTGTGCTTAAAACCTTTAATTAAGCCTAGTTTGTCGTTAAAAATTTCAGGTTCATCTTTAAGAGCATGTTCTAAAACCAAATCCTTCTTTAGTATGACCTGCTCTGGGTCATTGGGATCCAAAATATTTCCCAAATTGCCTTGGTGTTTCCAACTCAAAAGACATGTGTCATCTTTAGCAACATACACAATTCCTTTAGTGTGGTTACCTTTGAAACATATATTTGCATCAAATTCACCTATGACATTTATGTTTTTCCCTCCATACGCAATAGGTTTAACAATAGAGCGACTTAAAACGTGACCTTGTGATCTAAACAAATCGTCCCATATTTTATCTGATATGAGAGTGAATGGAGATCCTGAATCGGCTAAAACTTTGATGTCCACTTCATTAATTGTTAACATACATAGTGGTTGTTTAGTTTCAGATCCAATTATGGTGATGACATCAGGATTATGGGTATCTGACAATGTGCAGATTTGGTCTTCATCACTTGACGATGATACATCCGAAGATTGCTCAATGTTCTTGATTTTCTTCGTGGATGACGTGCTTGGTTTGTTGAATGATGACAGCTTAATGATAGATTTGCAGGCACTCGCAAAATGACCTTTTATTTACATTTACTACACATTTTATTGAGAGCTGGACAAACCTTAGCATTTCCAAGATGGGAACCACTTCCACAACGATAGCATTCCCAACGTTTACCCGGTTTAGAATTAAAGTCAGGTCCTTCTCTTTTTCCTTTATGTTTATCTTTTAAAGAGATTTTGGATTTGTCTTTAATGGCAGAAACTGTAGGTGCTTGAGTATCAGAACTGGAGATAGACATTTGCTCCAAATGAGAAGAAGTATTTTCAATCCTTACTGCTATTTCCAAGGCTTTTTGTAGTGACAGGTTTGGTTTGTTCAAAAGAGCTTCCTGGACTTTTTTGCTGTTAGTTTTTTCCACCAACTGATCCCTTATCATTTCTTCCTCAAACGTTTTGTAATCGCAGGATTCCGCTAAAATACTTAAAGCACCCACATAAGTGGTGGCTGACTCACCAGAGAGTTGTGCTCTCTTTCTAAATTTATGTCTCTGATAGAGCAAGATTTCGCATCGCGACTTGCTCGATTCATGAACCTCGAAACCGTTGTAACCTCGTAACGAATTGTATGTTTTACTAATATCTTTATTTCCGATATATATGTATCATAGAGACGCTTGCATATGTGTTTTACTAATACGATTAATCTGTGTCCCTAAAATGGCCGCTGCTTGACTTTCCTCTTCTGCGCATGCGTCAGTCACACTCACGTGACTACGCTTAGAGATAGTTTTGGAGGGAAAAGGGCGCGCATGCGTAATAGCAATAACGTGCTGAAGCTTTGTGCTGTTGCTCTTGTGAAATTGTTTGTTGCACTTACCAATAATGCATAGTATATTTTTATAACGATGAAACTAAAGTACGAACTTATAACATATAATACCTTCATTTATTTCCATGTATTAATTTGTTTTCGCTTACTTTTCATGTATCCTCGACACTGAGGGGTAACGGGGCTGGGGAGTCCATCTTGGAGGGTCTTTCTGCGCAGAATCGATCAATGGTGCGGTGGCATTGAAACCAAGCCAAAGAAGGTTGATGCCAGAGCCTGCCTGGGAATATGCACCTTCACCCAGCAAGAGCATCATGATTGTATTCTTTTTGTTTCAAATTGTATTCTTTCTATTGTATTCTGTGCGACTTTCTCATGGGAACCCCAATCTTGCTAGGCGGCACCTTAACATGCAAATTAGGCCTTAGGATAGTCTGTTCTGATTGGTGTGTTGATCAAATCCTACCTTAGGACCAATCGAAATTTGGGGATTCTGACACTTTGCAACATTGGGGGGTGGTACACTGACCCAAAAGAGTATATCTAGCCTAGGTTTAGCTAGAGAAATTGTCCGACTTGTCTGAATAGCTGACCTGTCACTGACCCAACGCACTCAATAGGTGACTTGATACAGAGGTGCTGCAGAGCTCTCTGTCCGAAATTTGACCATAGACTCTGGAGGTTCTACTGAACCTTAAGTGCTGGCAGAGCACTTTGCTGGGGAATTCGCTGACCCAATCGGGGTCCTGACTGATAGCTGCAGAGAGGGTGGAGCGCAGGCGTTGCTTCCGAACTGCGGGTGCTGGTCGTATCCTGGTGGTCCTGTCCTGATCCTAACCTGAGGGTTTCCTGTCCTGTCCTGGGGGTCCATTTCTGCACCTGCAGTCCCACTGAGGGGTATCCTTCCTTGAGGGTTTCCTGTCCTTAACTGACCCGTGGCCAGAGTTGGTTTTCACACCAGTCTAGGTAAATATCGCTCTGAATTCTTAAACTGCACCTTCCTATTTTTCCGTCTTTGCTTTAATAAAGACATACCTTTGCAAGTGAATAATTTTCCTGCAACCATTGCATTTCATAAAGTCATTTGCATTTGATTTCATAACGTGTTCATATGTTACCCTACCTTTTAGAAATCATTTTCTGTATTGCAGTTTGCAATTTCCTGATATGGTCTTGGTTTCTCTCTCATAAAACTGACTAAAGTAACTCAGATTTATAGCGTGTTCCCTTTGCCCTTATCTTAGTTTTCCTCTCACTTAGTGGGTTCCCTGTCGCACTAGTATTTCTTTTGATAAAGCTGTATGACTGTCTTTTACTTGAATTTAAGATAAACTTTCAAAACTTCCAGTTGTCCGTGGTCATTTCATAAAATAAAGTATATAAGTTGGGTTTGTATTTTGCTGCCTTTCCTTTTACAGCTAGCTCCCTGACCCATCGTGGTCATATGTACCCATAACGGTGGATGGTAAGTTGGGTACACTGGAAATAATCGAAAAGGAACTCACAATTATTGATAGTAGGTTGCGTGGTCATCTGATCAATGTATATGGTGAAGTAAAGTATATGGGCCCGAAGCCAGAAGTGGCGACATTATTGGTCGGGTGACCCGCGATCTCTAGCAGTAATTTTCTGGTAGCAGAGTGATGGTTAGGGACTAGTTAAAAGATAGGTAGGACTAGTTAGTCTAGCCAAGTCGGATGCTGCTATAAGAGTAGGCGCTTCAAGGGAAATTGATCACTCACTTGAAAATCGTTTACTTTGAAAAATTATGAAATGTTTTAAAATTGTTATTCTTCTTATCATACTGTTATATGTATTAATCCATTCGTACGTAAAACGTCTTGCATGTTGTTAGGAATCCCCGGGGAATTGAATAGCGAGTGGTGAATAGAATCCACTTGCTTTGAGGTCACTGGCTTTTAGGAAAGTTGGTGCAGGTTAGGTAGAACTGGAAGCACTGACTAGGGTTTTTCTGAATGTATGATTGAATAAATGTTAGTAACGAGGTTCATTGGCAAAATTCCTACTGTGGCATAACCTAGTGAGGGTCGCACCGGAAGAGTAGCAGGTTCATCGGAGCTCGAGTGAAAGCAAAGGGGTTCGCTAGGGAAACTTTAGGCTCGGATATATCCCGGAATGGTGGATGAGTCTAGGGGAGTAATAGGTTCACCAATGCTAGTGTGAAGGGTAGGCAGAAGAGATCTACTCGTAGTGAGTGAGCAGTAAGACAAATCTTTCCTGTCTAGACACTTGAGCACAGTGGCGAATGTGTATTCGTTGTTAAATAACCAAGCACTAAGTACTTTAGAAAGAAAGAAAGTTTCCGTTACCTTGTGAAGGAGGGAGTCAGTCGCGAAGCGGCTCTGACGTCACTCCGTGCCGCGCTGGGATTGGTAGGCGTAGCGAGCTGGTAGCAGAGCTGGAATTGTAAAGGAGGGGTAAGTGCCAAAGCGTGAGAACGGACTCGCGAAAGGCCGCGCACCCATTGGTTGAGATTATTTGAACTCGTGCATTTCATTGGTCGCACGAAAATAAAAGACGCACTCGGATTGGAAGTGAATTTGTAAACAAAATCACTCATAGAAATCGTATGTGGCATTTGTATAGACCGCATACCAGACCTGATCCACGGCATATGGGATTTGAGAACGATCAGTGGAAAGGTGTTAAAAACGACATTATGTACGGAACTAAGAGAAAAGTATCTCTTGTAAATAAGGTGAAGAATTATTTCAGAAAGGACAAGCCGATTAAAACTAGAGAAGGTGTTGTCATACCGCAGCCCAACACTCCCGCATCTTTCATGATGTTCGATAAAGGGTACAACACCTGTGTATGGTTGGAGAATTGGGTAAAATACACGAAAAATGACGGAGTATTGGCTTTTCCACTAGATGGAACATTTAACAGCAGAATTCTATTTAATTTGAGAACCCGAAGGAATGATTTACATCCCAGACCTAGATTAACGCAGTATGAAGCGCTAGAGGAATGGGAAATCGAGGCTTTCGAAAGGGATAAGCCACGGATGGACAAAGGGTTAACTAAATTTTATCCAAAATTGAAGCAAGAAGCCCGAGCTAAAAAGATGAAACAGTGGAGGCAGAATATGATAGTGGAGGGATTGTTTCCCATGATGCCGGCAGATGATCCTTCTGAGGGAAAGAAACGGTTAGAAAAATCTAAACCTTGGGTGCCCATGGGAGAGTCGGATGATGAATTATTAGATGACCTGTGTACAAGAAGTCCGCCTCCTTATAATGAAGGACATCGACCTTCCAGTGCAGGAGATATTTCCCGAAGACTTCCTCCCCAGGAAGAAGTTAGGTCCGCAAGTGTAGGAGGGGGTTACCATATACCTCCCTATACCGAGAGTCTAGGACCAGTGGATACTAGAAACATTTACCCCAGAATGCCAGCTAGTGGGGAGACAGGATATTCCCGTGAAGGAGATTTTTGTCCTCGACCTCCCTACGGAGGCGAGATAAGACCCTCAAGTTCAGGAATGCCGTTATTACAGCCACAGTATGAGGAGGAACGAAGGTCCCTAGGATCAGGAAGTTTATTCCCAAGACCAAATTATGGTGAAGGGCCCAGTGAGACTCATCCCACTGCCCCAAGTTATGCTCCCACACTGACCCCGCAGGTGTTACATGACAAATCTTTAGAGAGATTACTGGAAGAAAAGGAGCGGGAGGTTCTAGCAAAACAGAGAGCTGAGATCATTCATAAAATGACCCAGTTAAACACCAGTCCTGAAGCATTGACAATCCCAGTAACAATCGGACCCGTGGTTTCATTGTACGGGGATCGGCATGAAAGTCCAAAACCTCCAGTCATTACTCCTGTCATAGCCCAGCCCAGACCAGAACCCTTAATTGTAGATGAACAGACAAGTGAGTGTGAATCTGAGGTCTCACTGATGGATCTGCCCATTAGAAATACAGGGAAAAGGATGCAGAAAAGACATAATCCTTTCAATGTGAGGGAGATTCAGATGGAATCGACTTCGGGTACTAGAAGTGTCACTTTGGTCACACCTGAGGAAATCGAAAGATGGAGTCAAGAATTAGAGAAACAAACTTCGCAAACGAAACCTTTAGACCTCTACAAACTGAGAGTAGAAATCGAAGAATTAATGGCAGGAAACGTAGGATTAGACAGATTAAATACCTACTCTGAAGAAGAGCTGTTGTTTATGTGCAAAAGTCTTACCCGCAATGTCCGAGTACTTCATGAAAAATTGACAGATACCGCTGCTAGCATGGGAATAGACATTTCTAAATCAAAACCCTTGCAGAAACCCTACCAAGCAGAATTTTCAGACAAGGACTTGGAAAACCTGAATATATCAGGGAAAAAGGCACAGGTCAAAGAACTATTGACCGTGTTGCAGAAATGGGGAGATGTAGAAAAATGGAAAGCCAGATGGGCTAGGAAGAAAGATGAGGCCAGGTCTAGGCAGGTAACTCCCGAAGTCGCTCTAAGAGAAGCTGAAAAGCCAGAACAGTTATGCCCTATGCGTGAAGTACCAGGGGGAAAATATGTACATGTCCCATGGTCCCGTCAGGATATTGTGTCCTTTACAAATGACTTCCCGAAATTGCGAGAAAAGCCAGTCGACTGGTACCGGCAGGTAGAGAGATTCGTAAAAGTGCAGAAATGCCTATGGAAGGACCTGGATGGGTTCTTCGACATAGTGGTCCCTGTAGATCTATGGACTGAGTGTAAAATAGCCATAGCTTGGCCTAGTGAGGAATACCCGAGAGACGACAAAACAGGGGAACCATCGAAGGAAGTGATGAGGAAGTATGAACAGGTAATTCAACATTTGAAAATAAAAGTGCCTGCAAAGGAAACTGATTGGACCAAGATAGATAGAACCACGCAGGAAAGGGACGAGACAGTGCATTCCTTTTATGAAAGGCTGTTGCAGGTATTTAAAACATACAGTGGTATAGATAACATCGAGATGAAGGACATGACCCACTTCATTTACAGGTTTGTAAACGGTTTAAGACCCGAAATTTGTCAGTGGATAAAGGATAATAAAATCTGTTGGCATACCAAAAAGATAGATGAGGTCCTACGGTACGCCAAGTACTGTGAGGACGAAATGGCAGAAAAGAAAAAGGCCCTGAAGGAGAAGGTGATGTGGGCTCAAGGGTGTACAGTCTTAATATCGAGTCATTTATTTCGACTGGACATAATATCGACTAGAGAATATCGAGATGGCATTAATATCGAGGTAAGTAATATCGATTTTTTTTATCGATTGTTATGTATGTAAAAAATATCGACATAAAAAATATCGAGTAAGTAATATCGTCAGTAAAAAATATCGATATGTTTATTAGTTTAAAAATATCGAAAGTTGTGTTATCGACTGTCACAATATCGACTCTCATGATATCGAATTTTAATATGTATATATATAATATGTAATAGTTCAATGTACATTGTTTTAATGTTTTATAATAGCATTTTGTGTTAAAATGTATTAATTTTATTTATTTATTTATATAGAATTAATGTTAAAAATAATTAATAAATTAAAAAAAATGTATATTACTATAATAATTTCTAGGAGCGGGTAGTGGGTTTTTAGGGGAATAGGGTGGGAAGTATTTTAAATATAATTAATTAATTATGTAAATATATTAATTGGTATTAATTAATTAATTATGTAAATATATTAATTGGTATTAATTAATTAATTATGTAAATATATTAATTGGTATTAATTAATTAAATATGTAAATATATTAATTGGTATTAATTAATTAAATATGTAAATATAATTATTAGTATTAATATGTAATTAATTGTTAAATTACTATTTAATTAAATATATAATATGTAATTGGTAAATATGTTATTTTAATAGCTTATTTGAGAATTATGCTTATTTAAATTATTTTTTTCATGTAGCCGGTTGTGGGATTATAGGGGATTAGGGTGGGAAGTAATTTAATAGTAAGTAATTAAATCTGTTAATTAATTAATTGGTAAGAATAAGTAAATACTTGTTATTTATCTAAAATATGTTAATTATATATAATTTAATTGTTAATTTATTTAAATAAATGGAATTATTGTTGAATATGTAAAATCAAACTTTTTTAGGATATGTAGTGGGTTGTGGGATTATAGGGGAATAGGGTGGGAAGTAATTTAATTGTAAGTAATTAATTATGTTAATTAGTTAATTGTTATGAATAATTAAATATTTGTAAAATAAATTAAATATGTAAATTATATTTTATGTAATTGTAAATTTATTAACATTAATGCTATTATAGTAAATTATGTTACATATCACATTTTTATGTTATGTAGTGGGTTGTGTGTTAATAGGGGTATAGGGTGGGAAGTTAATTAATTATAAGTAATGACATATGTTAATTAATTAATTGGTATTCATAATGAAATAATTGTTAAAGACTTAAAATATGTTAATTATATAGATATAAATAGATATAACTAATATTATAATAATTAAATATAAAATATATATATATGAAATATAATTGTCTAATTACATTTAATTACATATATATAATATATGTATAATTAGATATATAAAGATATATATAACATATATATATATAATTATAGATATTCTCATATATATATTATTTTGTATTTGGGGAAAGAGGTTGGTTTAGTCTTCTGGGTTACTTTTCTGTTTGGTTATTAAGGGGTATATGTTGTGTGCAGAGTCAGTTGTAAAGGGGTATTTTTAGGGGTCAGGGTCAGTTTTCAGTTAGTGGGTAAAGGGGTATTTGTAGGGTTCAGGGTCAGTTTTCAGTATTTGGGTAAAGGGTAATTTTTTTCTTTCAGAGTCAGTTTTCAGTTTGTGGATAAAGGTGTTTTTAGGGGTCAGGGTCAGTTTTCAGTTTTTGGGTAAAGGGGTATTTGTAGGGGTGAGGGTCAGTTTTCAGTTAGTGGGTAAAGGGGTATTTGTAGGGGTCAGGGTCAGTTTTCAGTTAGTGGGTAAAGGGGTATTTTTAGGGGTCAGGGTCAGTTTTCAGTTAGTGGGTAAAGGGGTATTTTTAGGGTTAAGGGTCAGTTTTCAGTATTTGGGTAAAGGGTATTTTTTTGGTTGCAGGGTCAGTTTTCAGTTTGTGGGTAAAGGGGTATTTTTAGAGGTCAGGGTCAGTTTTCAGTTTTTGGGTAAAGGGGTATTTTTAGGGGTTAGGGTCAGTTTTCAGTTAGTGGGTAAAGGGGTATTAGTAGGGGTCAGTGTCAGTTTTCAGTTAGTGGGTAAAGGGGTATTTTTAGGGGTTAGGGTCAGTTTTCAGTTAGTGGGTAAAGGGTTATTTTTAGGGTTAAGGGTCAGTTTTCAGTATTTGGGTAAAGGGTCTTTCTTTGGTTGCAGGGTTAGTTTTCAGTTTGTGGGTAAAGGGGTATTTTTAGAGGTCAGGGTCAGTTTTTAGTTAGTGGGTAAGGGGTATTTGTAGGGGTCAGGGTCAGTTTTCAGTTAGTGGGTAAAGGGGTATTTTTAGGGGTCAGGGTCAGTTTTCAGTTAGTGGGTAAAGGGCTATTTTTAGGGTTAAGGGTCAGTTTTCAGTATTTGGGTAAAGGGTATTTTTTTGGTTGCAGGGTTAGTTTTCAGTTTGTGGGAAAAGGGGTATTTTTAGAGGTCAGGGTTAGTTTTCAGTTTTTGGGTAAAGGGGTATTTTTAGGGGTCAGGGTCAGTTTTCAGTTAGTGGGTAAAGGGGTATTTTTAGGGGTCAGGGTCAGTTTTCAGTTAGTGGGTAAAGGGTTATTGTTAGGGGTCAGGGTCAGTTTTCAGTTAGTGGGTAAAGGGGTATTTTGTGGGTTCTGGGTCAGTTTTTAGTTTGTGGGTAAAGGGGTGTTTTTAGGGCTTTGGGTCAGTTTAGGGTTTTAGGTTAGAGGGATACAGGGTAAAAATATGGTCAATTTAAATGTCTATTAAATTAGTTACTTTTTCATATATTTTATATAAAATATTTGAATTAATATACATTAAAACAATTATTGGTATTGTAGGACTTTAAATATTAATACATTTTTAAACATATTTAAATGTATAAGGTATTTTTTAATAGATTATTTAATATGCAAATAATATTTATATACAATAATAAAGAAGGAAACATAGACAGGGTTAAATGCCATAAATGAAAAATTGTTTATTCACATATAAAAATTTATTTGTAAGTAGAGAATCATTTTTTATTTATAATCAAAAAATTTCATTCAATGTTTTTATTAACATAACAAAAATATGAAGTACATGTATATGTTTTTAACACATAAATTATATTAACATAATTTTTTTATCTTTTACATATATTAACATTTAAATAGTTTCTGAAACAAATTGGTAATATGTACTTTTTATTTAATAACAAAATATTTATTCAGATACACATTGAATTTATTGTGATTGCAAATTATGTAAATTTTTTTGTAATTGTAACATTTTTGTTTATTACCAAGTCATGTTATATTTTTGGAAATAATTATTATGAATATTGAACATATTTATAATATTCATTTTTAAATACATAAACACCAAAAACATTTATTATATACATACATAATGTTTTACATAATATTTGCAAATTTAAAAAAAACATTTCTTGTAACAAACTTATATATGCAATTTATTTTTACATTAACATTATTTACTAAATGTATTTATAAATCAAAAAGTAATTTTTTAACTATAACATAACAGTTGAATAATTATTTCAAACTTATGAATATTTATGAAATAATTGTATACACTTTAAAAAAATATTTACACTTAATATAATACTCTGTGTATTTTTTAAAGTGTTGGAATATAGAAATTAAATAGCATTTAGCTGTATACAGGGACTACTTTTTAACCGCGTAATGTTACTTAGGCGTATTTGGTGCTTCAACAGATCGCGGTTGGGTGCTGCTTCACGTTAGAGAGGGTAAGTTTGTTTTAATTGTGTTTTATAAGTTTCTGAACTTATTGCTAGTGTATGTGTGCTGTGTTTATGTTTATGTAGGTAGAGTTAATTAGAGAAGATTGTGTGTTCGGTGTTAGGTAGAGTGTACGATATTGGATTTTTACCGCGTTTTTGTTGTAGGTGTGTGAGGTGAGGTAATATGTTTAAATGTTACTAAGATAATATGTTTGATGTATAAATATGTGTTTTTATATATGTATGGGTGTTTTTATGTGGGTGGGTATGTTATTTATTTTTTCTAGGTTATCGTCGCGTTTCGCTGTTTTGGAGGACTCCCTTCTTTTTTGATCACAGCTGTGTAACGAGTATTATATACTCTTATTTTTGCACACTATTTTTTGGGTTTTTACATTTTCTTGGAGCGTTTATTTTTCGCCATTACGGATTTTTGGGTTTTCTATGGTATCTGGTGTCTACTGAAGTGGAAAGGAGTCGCTATGCATTTGCTTGTATTTTTGCATTTTTTTTGGGCTTTCATGGATTGTATGGGTTTTTGGAATGGTGTCCTATGGATTGCTTGGAATTGGATTACGTTTGAAGCTGCATCAGAAATATAAGTATTTTCTGGATTTTTAATGGGTGGGAAAACTGTTTTTAATTTTGCTTTACTTACGTTGTATGTAACATTTTGTAAATACATTATCTAAATACATTTTATATATGTTAATATTATGTATTTGATAATTTAATTGCAATTTGTTACATATTATAATGAAGAATTTTAGGAAAAATATGTTTAGTTTTACGTGTATAGTTATGTAATGTTTTAAAGAATAGTTTTGGCAATCATTGATAGATATTCTAGTCCTTTGCTAGTTGGATAGAGGGTAACTTGACTTTGGAGTGTGTTATACATTTTTTTAGTTTCTTTGGTGAGTTTAGGTCCAATCAAAGTTACTGATTGCTCCATTCGGAGCTCCTGGTAACTTTGTTCTTTTTGTAAGGATTGTATTAATTTGTGAAGGGTAGGCGTTCCTCGGCCTGTAGTTGCTTGGAAGGCATTGTGCCATCCTTCAACTGCATTGTTTGTTTTTGCTTCCTTATTTAGTGTGCTAAGGTAGACATTCCACCAAGCTATTTGGTATTTGGGTTGTCTTCTGTGGCCTGATCTGTGTAGCCTTCCTACCCATGTGTCTTCGAAGTAGTCAAGCATAGGGCTTAGTTTATCTTCGTTTCTTTTATAGTAGGGGCTGTCTATTAATAAGTTATAGTGCTCAGTTACATCTGTTAGTGGAACATAGGCTAGGGCGATGAGTTTTTTGATTTGATAAGCAAATGTGCTATCAGTGGCGTATTGGATACTCAAGGTTGATTTTTGTAGATGTCGCCAGATACATTGATTAAAGTGGTAATAGCAACCTTGTATTGCTGTGTGTGGGTATGTTTTAAGGATGCTGTTTATCATAGCTTTTTCAAAGTCAATGATAATTTTTTGTGGAAAATAGTTGTTAGTATGTTGCTTGACTTCAGTTAGTATTTCTTGATAGGTAGTTTGCTGTTTTGTTTGGTAGAAGGGCATAAAGGAATGGAATATTTGCATTTTGGAAATGACCATGGATGGTGTATAATTGATAAAAAGGTTTGGGGCATACAGAAAAAGTACCGTCCATCATCCAAGTTTGGCATTGGGTAAGTTTTGTCATGTTGTTTGCTGTGGCAAACAGTATAATTCTTTTATCTTTAGATTTGTTGTCATAGAGTATAAAATTTTCTTTATTGTGAGTTACAGAGAGTTCAGGTGGAATTTGGACTTCTTCTAAAGTTTTTGGTGTGGGAGGAGTAGTGCATGTTGCTCTTTTTTGTCTAGCTACTGTTCTTTTAAGGGATTCTATAGATGGTAATTGGCTAGAAGCATGTTGGGGAAGTACACTTAAATGGTGTTTCAGAATAGCAGTTGTTGGTTGATCAGTGCTAGTACTAGCTTCTTTAAGGGAATCTAGCATTTGTCTAATCTCTATTTCTGTTACATTGGGTGGGTGATTATGTTCTTTAGTATAAGTAACAGTAGTTTCCTGAGTTATAGCTCTACCATAACATTTGTTGGCATAATATTTCGTACACTTCCAAAACACTTTCAAATCTTTTTGTTTCTCTTGAGTGTAGACATATCCCATGTAACAAAGAAGCATTTTCCCTTTTTGTGAATAAATGAATTTAGCTTCTTCAGTCATGATAGTATTGTAGTGCTAGGAGGTAATTAAAAGAGAATGTAAATATTTTTTAAGGAAAAAAAATGTTCTAATCACATTATACAGTTTCACACATTTGTATTTTACCTGTAAATGTTTTGATGCTTTCAAGTCGTTATTTTCAGCTGTTGATGTTCTTCAAACTGTTATTTTCTGTGTATATCTTTTTGTACCTGTGGAAGTTGAGAAAATGTGTAGATATATTTTATTACTATTTATGATAATTTGTTCGACGTTTTTTGCTAGTTTAGATTTAGTTACCTATCTATTAATTCTCGATTTTACATTTCTAATATATACTTACTTTTTTATATGTAACTTTTGATGTCCAGGTGTTGTGTAGGTCTTCTGTTATTTTTTTTCATCTGTAGGATGAGTGCTAAAAAAAAAAGATATATTTGATGTATTTTGCTTTAAAATATAGGTGTGAGCTTTGAGAGTTACATTTTCGCTGACTAATAATGTAGTAGTACTTACTTTAGATATGTGTAGGTCTCTTTCTGTTGAAGTCCATCAGTTTTCTTCCAGAAATCCAGCAGAGTTTTGTCTTCCTTTACTTAGGAGATGTATACTGCGTTTTTAGTTACTTATTATTTCATTTATATAGTATTAGGTTAATTGTTTCAGAAATAGGATTGGTTGTTTAAATGGATAGTCTGTTTTTATTTGTTGATTTGAATTTTTTTTTCTGTTATGCTAATTGTTTTCCTTATATGGGTGACGCCAATTAACGTTTATTGAATGTGTAAGGATTTATTTTGTATAGGTAATGTTGTAGGTAATGTTATTTTGATATTTGTAAAGTGGAGGAATATATATAATTAGTTGTAAAAAATGTGTAGAAGGTCGAAACATTGTTTATGTATTATAAAATGTATGTTAGTATTTATTGTGTATTGTAAATGTTATGAAAATAAATAATATATGTCATCTATTTATATTAACTAAATCTGGTTTTTTATGATCAGTATGACTTAATTATTAAATAATAAAGTCATTTATTTTAGGATCTATTAATGTCGATTTTTTTACAATCGATAAATTTGCTATCTATGTTTGTGTAATCGATATTTTGACTGTTGTTATATAAATATTTAATAATCGGTGTTTTAGAAATCGATAATGTTGTGAGTCGATATTGTTGTAGTCGTTGTTTTTAGTAGTCGATATTGTGTAGTCGATATTTTTGATGTTTGTTGTGTAAGTATAGTAAATCGATAATTTTGTTGTCGATAATTAGTCATCGATATTTTGTCCAGTCGATATTCGGTCTGTCGAGGTTATGTCAGTGATCCGGGCTCAAGTGAAGCTCGCAGAACAGCAAGAAAAGCAACTGAGTAAATTAAATAAAGTTACTCAGAACCAAGGTCCTGGGGGAGGGAATGGAGGAAAGCCCCGACCTAAAATGAGTAGAGAGGAAGCGAAAAAGAAATTTCCCTGCCATCAGTGCGCAGAAATTGGACATTGGCGAGACGAGTGTCCGTATTTACAAGGTGATAATGCCCAAACACCTGATTTAATTCCACAGACGCAGAATGAAAAGCAAAGAAAGACCCAGCAGCAGGTAAAAACGATTCAAGTGCCACGAGCGCCAAAGCCTATATTTAAAGGGAAGTCACCACAGGGTGATGATGTAGAAGTCTGGGGAGGCAATGAAGATAGAAATACAGCAACTTCGCAGTATTTGTTAAGCGACACGTTTTTCTGTGATGACCAGTACTGACGGGGCCTGAGAGGGGAGGACGAGGAGTGCGTACTTGGCGCCTCTTTGCCGGTAGACCAGTCAGGGCCATACATTGAAGGAAAGGTTGATGGAAATGATGTCACCTTTCTATTGGACACTGGTGCTACCCGTTCTACTGTGAGAACAGTGGACGTTCCAAACCTACCCCTCTCGGGAGAAGCAATCCAAGTAGTAGGAGTATCTAATCAATTGATTAGTACACCTGTTACCGAACCCATGGAGATCTCAATTGGAAACTTTAAACAAATGCACAGATTTGTTGTCTGTGATACCAGTCCGGTAAATTTACTGGGACGTGATTTGCTGTGCAAAATGAATTGTACCATCTTTTGCACACCAAAGGGCGTCGAAATTCAAACCCCAGATGAAGACGGTATCTACAAGCTAATGTTAATTAGACCTGACTCAGAAATAAAACGACTGACTATACAGGACTTACCTGAAGAACTCCAGCAGACAGTGAAAACAGAAGTATGGGACTTTACAGGGAAGGATGTGGGATTAATGAAAAACGTAGACCCCATACAAATAGCCATGAAAGAAAATACAGTATACCCGAATACTAAGCCTTACAGAATGAGTGCAGAAGTAAGAGCAGGTGTTGCTATTGAAATACAAAAACTGCTAGAAGCAAACATCATACAGGAAGTAATGAGTAGCCCATGCAACTCACCGATTATGGGCATCAAAAAGCCTAATGGCAAGTATCGAGTAGTGCAGGACCTGAGAAAGGTAAACAAGATAGTGGTCCCTTGCTGCCCTATTGTTCCGAACCCAGCAGTCATCCTGTATCAGATTCCCTGGGATGCTGAATGGTTCACTGTGATAGATTTATGTCATGCTTTCTTTTCGATCCCATTACATCCAGATAGCAAATTTCTTTTCTCATTTGCTTTCAACAGTAACGTATATGTCTGGAACAGGGTCCCCCAGGGGTACACAGAAAGCCCCTCTATCTTTAATCAGATCTTGAAAAAATGCCTGGAAACTTTAGTCTTACCTGGAAAATCTGTTTTGGTACAGTACATAGACGACCTATTGGTGGCGTCTAAAAGCCATAGGGATTGCGTGGTTGACACCATTGCCCTACTGAATCACCTGAGTGAAAAGGGACATAAAGTGGCACCTGAAAAATTACAGTTCTGTTCGAAATCAGTGAAATATCTGGGACACCAGATAGAAAAAGGTATCAGAAAAGTCACCTCAGAGAGAGTCAGAATAATTCAAAATATGCAGTTACCCCGTACTCAGAAAGAAATCAGAATGTTCCTCGGAGTTGTAGGTTACTGCAGGCAATGGATTGTGGGATTCGCAGTCCTTGCAAAGCCCCTGATACAAATGACAAAGAGAGGAGCAAAGGACCCAGTTGAATGGAATGATGAGAGCTTAACAGCTTTCACACAGTTGAGAAATTGCCTGTGTACAGCCCCTGCTCTGGGAATGCCTGACTACTCTAAGGAGTTTGGCTTATTCTGTGACACTCGTGACAATTGTGCATTGTCAGTCCTGACTCAGGAGCATGGTTTAATCAGAAGACCTGTGGCATATTTTTCTGCCACTTTGGATCCAGTGGCTGCTGGACTACCTGGATGTCTAAAAGCAGTAGCTGCAACTTGCACCAGTTTAGAACAAAGTGAGTCAATTATTATGGGTCATCCTGTAACTGTGTATGTTTCACATGCAGTTGTGATCCTATTGACTCGTACGAAAACTCAGTATCTCACCCCTAGTCGGCTGACTAAATATGAGAGGATTCTCATGGGTGCTGCAAATATAGTCATTACCCGATGTAACATTTTAAACCCTGCCACTCTACTCCCTGACTCAATGGTAATGGAAGATAAGGGAGATCATGAGCATGACTGTATTGACCTGACAGAGTTTAGTACTAAACCTCGCCCAGACATAAAAGAAACTCCTTTGCCTGTACATGATGAGGAATGGTTCGTAGATGGTTCATGCCTGAGGCATGAGCTAGGAGGCCTAAGTGCTGCTTATGCTGTAGTCACGTTACACAAAATTGAAGAAGCATCCTATCTATTTGGAGTAAAGTCTGCACAAGTAGCCGAATTGATCGCTCTGATAAGAGCTTGCAAATTGGGAAAAGACAAAAAAGTGACAGTGTATACTGATAGTCAGTACTGTTACGGGGTTGTGCATGACTTTGGCCAATTATGGCTACAAAGAGAATTCCTGACTTCTTCAGGTACCCCCATTCGGAATGGAAAAGTTGTCCAAGACCTTTTAGAGGCAATCCAATTACCAAAGGAATTGGCAGTGGTCAAATGTGTTGCTCATAAGAAGGGCCTTGACCCTGTATCTATGGGAAATTACTTTGCTGATCGGGTGGCAAAACAATGTGCTATGGATCAAATGAGAATAAATCCCAATCGGGGTGGGGTTGGAAACAGCTGCCAACTTAGAATGTTTGAAGAAGTGCCTACATGGGATGAAGTGAGAGAATGGCAGCATGTGACGCCCTGGGAAGAGAAAGAGAAGTGGAAAGAACAAGGTTGTAAACCGAGACGTGAGGATGGTGTCATTGTGGGCCCAAATGGTATGCCTGTGTTACCCAGACACCTGCTTGCCCCAATGGCTCGATTGATACATGAGGGATCACACATTGGGAGGGACGCCATGGTTTTGGTATTTCAACAGACTTGGTACAACAAGAAATTCAGGAAGGTAGCAGAATCTCTCTGCCAGAGGTGCTTGACCTGTCAGCAGTTCAACGCTGGCAAAAGAACAGTGGTTGAATTGATGAAAATTGGGAGATCAGGGGGTCCCTTTGTGAGAATACAAATTGACTTCATTACCATGCCTCGTTGTGAGGGAAAAAGGTATGTCCTAGTCATTGTCTGCCTATTTTCAAAGTGGGTGAAAGCTTACCCTGCCACACAGAATGACGCCATAACAGTAGCTAAGCTCTTACTAAAGGAGTTGATACCTAGGTTCGGGGTTCCAGTCTTTATTGATTCAGATAGAGGCACCCATTTTCAGAATGAAATTTTGGCCCAGCTTTGCAAAGCATTCGGGATCACTCAAAAGCTGCACTGTGCATATCATTCAGAGGCTTCTGGAGTGGTAGAACAAATAAATGGCACTATAAAAAATAGATTGGCAAAAATGTGTGACTCTACTGGCTTGAACTGGATAAATGCCTTGCCTCTTGTTCTGATGGGACTTAGAAGCATTCCAGATCGAAGAACAGGCCTGAGTCCCCATGAGATATTGATGGGAAGAGTGATGAGACAAGCTTGGGTACCAGGATACAAACTGTTAAGCATTTCTGATGATTTGGTACTTGAATACTGCAAGCAACTGGGTGACCAAGTGCGTTCTATCTCTCGCCAGATTGGGGCAGACGCCGTCGCCAACCCGACCACCCCAGTTCACAAATTGGTTCCTGGTGACTGGGTTAAGATAAAGAAGCATACTCGTTCGAGTTGCCTTGAACCCAGGTGGGGACAAAAACGCCAAGTAATCCTGGTCACCACGACAGCGGTGAAGTGTGCAGGCGTTCCCAAGTGGATCCATGCCAGCCATACCCAGAAGGTGATACCCGACGAGGAACCTGGAGCAGAAGGTCGTCCAGCTGAGGGGTCTACAGCTGTTGGTCCTGAAGTAGCTGATATCAGACGGCCGAGCACCAGTCCCATTGAGGGTCCCGTAGGCGTTGGTCCAGAGGTAACTGATGACGTGTGGCCAAGCACTAGTACTGCTGAGGATCCCACCGCTGTTGGTCCAAAAGTAGCTGATGACGAGCTGCAGAGGATTTGGCCAGAAGAGTGGATACCCATAATCGACCTTCCGGGAGACCCACTCAGAACAAGAGAGCGAATAAGAGAAGACAGGGAGTGGAATAGAGAGGTCGAGCAAGGCACAGGCGAAGACCCTCAGATCATTGAGATTCACATCAAATCTGAGGACGAAGAAGAAGGTCAGACAGGGACAGAACAAGTGATCGATACTCCTCCGCTGACTCCTGATGTCGAAAAGGGACAGACTAGACATAGTGTAATAGTTCGAGCAGAAGAAAATCAAGGGATCGAAGTGCTCGAGCAGGATCAGGCAGAAATAGAAGAACGTGTTCAGGACACAGAAACAGAGACATTTGAAAGCCAAAGTCAAAACTCACCTGAACAAGGCCAGCTTAGTAACCAGGCAGAAGAAATAGATACAAGACCTGGGACTAGTCAGACAGAAAGGGAGAAGGCAGAAATTGAAGTGCCACAAACAAGTGAAAATAAAAGGACATTAGAAGAAAGCCAAATAACAGTGCCAGCTAAAAGACTCAAGAAAAAGAAGCACATTGAGCCAAGGTATATTAAGAGACTAAGATTAATGATAAAAACAGTCCAAGAGAAACTTGCAGATATAAGGAAAAGTCCCCGAATTGCAGAAATACCTGAAGATAGCTCCAAGAGAAGGAGTGAGCGAATAAAAAGACAAAACGAAAAATACAAGGATCCGGAGTGGACCTACTTAATCTTGGAAAACTTTGAAGATCTTGATATTACTGACGAAAGCGACAGAGAACAGATTACTGATTACTCGGCAGAAGAAGAGGAAGAGCCGCCGTGAAATTGCTCAACATAAAAATACCGGGGCAAAGCCACAAAGAGGGGTTAAAATTTTATTCTGAGCCAAAATGTCTGATTCAAATGTGAGTAGTAGACCTAGCCGCAGTTGTTGCAAAACATGCTGCAAGGTGTGCATATGTAGTATAGTTATAGTTATAGTAATCTGGATAGGATTAACAGTTTTCATTCCTTTTATGGTTAGCAAAAATACTAATATTGACCCTACCCAGACTCCTGACAATGAAGAACTGACAACACGAAGTGTAGAAAGACGTGAAAAGGCACTCAGACAGACAAAACGAGACTTAGAAGCATCAGATGAGGAAGGACTACATTACCATGGAGTTAGAAACCAGACTCATTTGAATGTTTTCGCAAACCTGTTAGTGCATTATGTAGAAACTATGGAAATAGAAGATTGCTATGTCTGCATGAAGCTACCTACTTCTGTGGCTGAAGGCGTGACATATCATCACCTACCTCTGACCTATGGAATCTCCTGTAGTATTTTAGCAAGCTTGTTTTACAAAAGAGGACCGTTACAGTACTATTACTCTAACAATGACGTGATCTTTTCTGAACTTCCTATACGTGGAAATCTGAATCCTGTACATACTAGAAGTGACATAATACGATATATGGGAGACTATTTTCTGACTATAGGAAATATAGACATAGCTGAAGCACACAGAGATAACTTGACCTGTACATTACATGAACAAGAAAAGATATTTTTGAACATGGCAGAGAAAAGAAGGGAGAGTTTCCAAAGAAAGGCAAATGACAAAAGGCAGAAAACACCTAAATGGGCTGAAAACATGGAAAGCACCTCAAATGGCGGGGCAGGGCCTGCTTTGTTGCTGGATTTCGAGAAGAAAGGGAAACTCTGTCTTCATCGCGAAAAGACTAGTTATTATAATAACATTTTAATTGGTTCCAGTCAATGTGAGCACAATTATAAGGTAATTGGAGGTTGGGGATTCAAAAATGGGTCAGAGCCTGTGTTTCCTGGAATTTATTATATATGTGGAGACAAGGCTTATTTCAAATTGCCGGATCACTGGTATGGAAGCTGCTATTTTGGCATTGTTTTCCCGAGAATATACCATGTGAATGAAATTGCTGGAAGCAGTGAAAATACTAATGGCTTAGTGCGTAGCAAAAGAGAAAGTGTAGGTGAAATAATGGGTAGTATTTTTAGTGCACTGATACCTGGAGTGGGAGTGGTTCTGAACACCCACAGAATTTGCAAATTATCCACAATAGTGGATGTGTTGTCTACTGACACAGCTCATGGATTTCTGCTGGTCAATACCGAAATGGTTGCGATCAGATCAATGGTTTTGCAGAACGGACTTGCTCTTGACACCTTATTAGCAAAAGAGGGCGGAGTCTGCCGGATGTTGAAGGCGCAACATTGTTGCACTTACATTCCGAACAAAAGTGTACAGCTCAAAAGATATGTGAAAAACATTACTAATTTGGAAAAGGAACTCAAACCACTCGAGGTTGACAGTGCCTGGAAGAGACTGGTTGATGGTCTCTCCAATGTAGGTCATTGGTTTGGTAGTTTAGGTAAAAGCTTATTGTTAAAGGTACTGATGCCAATTGGAGTGATAGGTCTTATCCTATTTCTCATATTCGTCTGTTGCAAATGTCGAAGGCATAATCAGAAGTATCAGGTGAATGCAAGAGGAGTGAAACGGAGTGCGGATGAACTTGAATTGGAAGAAATGAATAATCAGATTTATAAAAAGGTGAAAAATTCTCACCCTACCAAAACTGAAAAAGAGAAGCTGAATCGCTTGTTGGAAGAGATAGAAATGTACAAGGTGTGAAAGAAAGTTGGCATCTGGTTCCATTTTTTGTGATGATAGTAAATATCATCAAAGAGGGGATTGATAGAGCAAGATTTCGCATCGCGACTTGCTCGATTCATGAACCTCGAAACCGTTGTAACCTCGTAACGAATTGTATGTTTTACTAATATCTTTATTTCCGATATATATGTATCATAGAGACGCTTGCATATGTGTTTTACTAATACGATTAATCTGTGTCCCTAAAATGGCCGCTGCTTGACTTTCCTCTTCTGCGCATGCGTCAGTCACACTCACGTGACTACGCTTAGAGATAGTTTTGGAGGGAAAAGGGCGCGCATGCGTAATAGCAATAACGTGCTGAAGCTTTGTGCTGTTGCTCTTGTGAAATTGTTTGTTGCACTTACCAATAATGCATAGTATATTTTTATAACGATGAAACTAAAGTACGAACTTATAACATGTAATACCTTCATTTATTTCCATGTATTAATTTGTTTTCGCTTACTTTTCATGTATCCTCGACACTGAGGGGTAACGGGGCTGGGGAGTCCATCTTGGAGGGTCTTTCTGCGCAGAATCGATCAATGGTGCGGTGGCATTGAAACCAAGCCAAAGAAGGTTGATGCCAGAGCCTGCCTGGGAATATGCACCTTCACCCAGCAAGAGCATCATGATTGTATTCTATTTGTTTCAAATTGTATTCTTTCCATTGTATTCTGTGCGACTTTCTCATGGGAACCCCAATCTTGCTAGGCGGCACCTTAACATGCAAATTAGGCCTTAGGATAGTCTGTTCTGATTGGTGTGTTGATCAAATCCTACCTTAGGACCAATCGAAATTTGGGGATTCTGACACTTTGCAACATTGGGGGGTGGTACACTGACCCAAAAGAGTATATCTAGCCTAGGTTTAGCTAGAGAAATTGTCCGACTTGTCTGAATAGCTGACCTGTCACTGACCCAACGCACTCAATAGGTGACTTGATACAGAGGTGCTGCGGAGCTCTCTGTCCGAAATTTGACCATAGACTCTGGAGGTTCTACTGAACCTTAAGTGCTGGCGGAGCACTTTGCTGGGGAATTCGCTGATCCAATCGGGGTCCTGACTGATAGCTGCAGAGAGGGTGGAGCGCAGGCGTCGCTTCCGAACTGCGGGTGCTGGTCGTATCCTGGTGGTCCTGTCCTGATCCTAACCTGAGGGTTTCCTGTCCTGTCCTGGGGGTCCATTTCTGCACCTGCAGTCCCACTGAGGGGTATCCTTCCTTGAGGGTTTCCTGTCCTTAACTGACCCGTGGCCAGGGTTGGTTTTCACACCAGTCTAGGTAAATATCGCTCTGAATTCTTAAACTGCACCTTCCTATTTTTCCGTCTTTGCTTTAATAAAGACATACCTTTGCAAGTGAATAATTTTCCATGCTTTCTCCTGCAACCATTGCATTTCATAAAGTCATTTGCATTTGATTTCATAACGTGTTCATATGTTACCCTACCTTTTAGAAATCATTTTCTGTATTGCAGTTTGCAATTTCCTGATATGGTCTTGGTTTCTCTCTCATAAAACTGACTAAAGTAACTCAGATTTATAGCGTGTTCACTTTGCCCTTATCTTAGTTTTCCTCTCACTTAGTGGGTTCCCTGTCGCACTAGTATTTCTTTTGATAAAGCTGTATGACTGTCTTTTACTTGAATTTAAGATAAACTTTCAAAACTTCCAGTTGTCCGTGGTCATTTCATAAAATAAAGTATATAAGTTGGGTTTGTATTTTGCTGCCTCTCCTTTTACAGCTAGCTCCCTGACCCATCGTGGTCATAGGTACCCATAACGGTGGATGGTAAGTTGGGTACACTGGAAATAATCGAAAAGGAACTCACAATTATTGATAGTAGATTGCGTGGTCATCTGATCAATGTATATGGTGAAGTAAAGTATATGGGCCCGAAGCCAGAAGTGGCGACATTATTGGTCGGGTGACCCGCGATCTCTAGCATCTCTCTTACGTAATGTTTTTACAGGCTTTGAATCTGTTGTCAAGAAATTTAATTGCTGTGGCATACTCATCTTCACCTTCGCCATCACCTTCACCTCCAGGTAATAGTATAATTACTTTTGTGGTGTGTTTAAGAATGGTGCGACCCTCAGATCCAAGACAGTGTCTCAAAATTGCAAATTTCTTTTTATGCGTGAAAGAATCGCCATCTAAAGCTTCACAATATACTTCAAAACTTTCTTTTCACTTTTCTCAGTCCAACTCAGGAGAAGAAGGATTTGGGGAAAATACAGGAGGAGCCGATAATGACTGTTGCATGTTGATCATGGCAAAAATTCAAATAAATAATACTATATGCTTATTTTAAAATGATGTCATACACAAGGAATTTACTGTATTACGTGGAATAATAAAAAGCTGAGTGTGCAGACATTGGAAAAACTCTTATTGTATGACAGTTCTTTTGTATTAGATGTGGAAAGAATGTGAAAAATCACAGCAGAAATTATTTATTTATTCCTTGAGAAGAGTAAGCCCCCCTTTATTTATTGTGCTCAGGGCTCTTGGAGGCTAACTCTCTTTAAAAAGTGGAGTTCAAGCTGCAGACCGTGTGATCCCTTAAACAAGTGCACCGAAGCGTGAAGGGAATCCGGTGATTAATTTAAAGTAAACACTTTAGCTGGCATTGGTGTTTGACATTAAGTCTGCAGTAGCGCGTGTGCTTTATACGGCTCGAGCAGTCGAGCGTGAAGAGAACCGGGATGGTTAATTAAGAGTAAACAAGAAGTCAGTTCTTAGAAGCGAGGTTTTTTATTCACACGCGCTTGACATTTGTTGGGAGCAGCGCTTAACATCGTGTTGGAAGTGGATGGCTTGCAAAACAAAATAGCGTGCGCATCACTGAGTAAGTATGTGCGCTGCCTGATTTAGTGATTTATTGATGTGCGCATAGCGGGGCATGCACTGCCATTTCAGTAATTCTTTGAAGTGGGCGTTGCTAGGGGACAACACAAACAATGCCTGAATGCTTCCTCATATAAAATGGAGGCATGCACAGAGTAACATGATGATGCAGTGCTTACAGTGTCGAGCGGAGTCAGGCAATATGTGTCTCGAGCAGAGCGCGTAATGTGGGATCACAGGCACTTAATAGCTTCAAAAGAGCACATACCTTGTTAATTAAGTTGCCAATCACTTAGATTTACTGGACAGTCATTAAGGCTTCACGATGTCATCAATTCAGCCCGGACACAGCTGTAGTTTATAATGCTGCTTCGCCGATGCTGACTGAAGACTGGAAACTGCACGCGTGGCTGTCCTGTTGGCACCTCGTCACCAGTGAAAAGAAGTTACGGGAATCAAGTAGGTAAATAACTTCTTATTTTATTGTAGTACTGAAAATTCTGGACTCGTGTAATGTGTCTGCACTCGAGAATAAAACTTCATCGTAAATGGACGAATTTAGTGCCAAAAGACCGAGAATGACGAGTACGTCCTGTACAGGTATTTTCAGCATATTCAAGTGACGATTTCACTTTGAAATCGTCACTCTCGGTCAGAACCCTCGGCTTCCATTTTGTGTATGGCAGCCATTTTGTGAGTTGCCCTTTACATAGGCTTATAAACCAGCTGGATTCGACCCCAGAAGGACACGTACACCTTGATCGACTTTTCCTTGACCTATGCCAGTTGGAACCATTGCCCCAGGCCTGACCTGTTAGGTCAGTTCCTCTCCAGTGGCCAAGCAAGATAGCATCAGGGCTCAGCCGGCAATAAACCTCCTCATTGCGCACACACCTGCCGTATCTTGCTCACATCTGTCTTTACTCTTTTGCTTCACTTACTTTAAGGTGGGGAGGTGCCTGTTTTATTGGGGGTCCACTGATATCTGATGAAATGTTGGGCCTTGCCAGGTGATTTGTTATGGGCAGCACGACGTAAATATGTACATGTCATCATGACTCTGCTTTTCTTTTGTAAACCAATAACTGTAAATGACATACTACAAATTCGAAGAATGTTTGCCTGAAGCTGAATATTCTGTATAAAGAGAGAAGCCCGACTTTGTAAATTCGAGCAGTCTCCTGAGAATATACTTCCCCGTGTTGTACTTCTAGGACACTTGTTACCTTGGTTGCAGCCAATAAACTAATCTTTGACTTCACCTAGAAGACTCTGAGTTTCTGTGGTCTGAATCAGGAAAAGGACTCGAGGTCTTTGGGTGTGTATTCCCTGACACCGCTGGGTTACCGGTTAAGTACCGGTTCTGAAAAACCCAGTACCTCAGTTGGCGCCCAACGTTTGGGGCGATTCCATCGGTACCGGTCCAGCCAGAGGTTCGTGAGGAGCTTCGTGTGAAAATTCTGGAGGAAGGCCTGCCACTTCATCGACCCCTGCATGTCGACGTGGTCCGAAAGTCTTTGCTGAGAGGTTCCCGCTTCCCGACGGCTACGAAGGTCTGCTGCCCTGGCTATCGCCCTGATTTGGACCCTTGAAGTTTGGTAGAGCGAAACACTAAGACGAGTCTTCTGGTGACGTCATCGATATCTCAGTTAAGTATAAGTGGAGCGTCTCCCAGTTGTGGAAAAGTAAATTTTGTCATGTTCTGTGTCCCTACGCCTCATCCATCATATGTTATGTGTGCATGACCAATATGCATATGTATTCCCCATGTCTGATTAATGACGCAATTACAGTTGTGTCCACCTCTAGTATGCCAGTTTCCAGTCCTCGTGAATAATACGAATATCAGGCCTATGTAAAGCTATGTTGCCACGTTTCCCAGTGTGCACGTTATTCCATTATAAAGTCCCCGTTTCTAGGCCTCAAAAGGGCCCGGACATCAGATTCAGCTCCTGTCTCCTGAAGCCTCGCTGAGGAGCGATACAGCCCCCACCTGCATCCTCGACCTTTCACTTACTTCCTGCCTCGCAGTGCCCGGTGCAGCTTGGCTCTGCCTCTGAGTCTGCCAAAAGTATGTTATAGTTCCAGTTATCAGTTCAGTCCTCCTTCTCTGCATTCCTAAGCTACTGAACTGCATCAATAGTTTCCGTCATTGTCTAGCCTATGCGGCTCCATGTTAAGAGAAATACTGCATTTACTGGTCATTTAGTATTCTTCATCACGCACTACATGTAGAATAATGCATGGTCCAGTCTTAGAATCAAGTTAGCCTTTCCCCTCTTGACTTCTAGTTTATATCAACATGTTCCCTAAACATCAGATACTAGATAGAGTTTAGGTACATGTCGCTCCGACCCTCCAGACTTTAGTCTCTGCTCCTAGCACAGAGTTCATAGCCCCCAGCTTCTCCTAGTAACACGTCATTGCCAGTTTGCGCGCACCACCAGGTTAGAGGTCCCGGCTCCTTAGGTAGCCCCCTCCATGCTTCCGCCCCATTCATGACATATTCTGTTACGTCTGCACCACATGTCTATGTATACGCCCAGTTACACCTACTTTTACTCTTATCTTTCGCGACTGCTACGCGTCACGCCTTCTGCTCCACCCACTGCTACGCCTACTGCAATGTAATGCTATGTGCTTGCGTTATGTATATAAGCTCATGTATTGTTATTGAAAGCCAGCGCGCTCATCCCAGACCCAGCCCCAGCAGCTGCTGGGCCCCTATCGTCCTGCTGGGCCCCTATCGTCCTGCTGGGCCCTGTCATCCTATTCCTATGCAGGTTGTCCTGTTCCTGTCCTTATGCTGTATTAAACCTGCAAAAACTCCTACTACCTCGAATCCTGACTCTTATTTATTGAGCTATCTGTTATGATATATGTCTAGTCAAAAATAGGGTATTATTTATTTATTTACCACATAATGGCGCCCGAACAGGGACTTGCCCTTTCCCCACGCGTCGGTGAAGCCACGCCGACCCCCTGACCCTCTGCAGTCGTGACGGAACTCTTCTGCGCAGTGGCAGATATTTCTGCTCAAGTATCCCTCAGGCCCACGGAGGAGACGGAGGAGGCGGTCCAGCATCCAAACGAGACGGTGGAGGAACGCGGCGAGTCCCGACCAGAGCCCAAGCCAAGAGTCCAAGGTCCGAGGTATCCGGAGGCCCACCCGTAACTGAAGTCCGAAGTTCGTCGTCCGTCGTCGTAGCAGTCCAGTCCAGTCCAAGGCCTTCCGTTCTTGCTGCCCGGTGAGTACCATTACTGGGGTAGTATCTAGACAGGGTCAATCTAAATTGACTCTGGTCCGTGGGTAGGTGGTACCCAGGCCCACAAACGAAGTGTTCACCTAGGTGGATACGGGTCTTGATGCGTCCCTTTATGGGACCGGTATGTTCCGTACTGTTTCAGCAGTGCATCCAGTAATTCTAGTCTGTTCCGTTCTCGAGAAATTCTTGTGTTTCTGTTCTCAGTATTCCAGGTAATATTCTGTCCGAACTGTAATGTTATGATGTTGTTCAATGTATTTCCAATGTCGTGGTATGCCTGAATTGTTTTCCCAATTGTTATTGTTCCTCGTCTATTGTATTGTGTTCCGATTCAAGTTTACAATGTCTCTCTTTTCGAGACTACGTCAGTTAAAAACTAGAAAGGGTTTGTTAGAAGAAGCAGTTCCTGTTCCGCCTAGGGACAGTCCAGGTCATTTTATGTATCAGAAACATGGCATAAGCGCCATATTGTATCTAGATTTATGGGTAGATTATACCAAACAGTTAGAAGAAAAGTATAGATGGCCCGTATCGGGTACATGGGATGCTGAATGCATCATGCGAATAGAAGAAGCATTATGGAAAAAGAAAGCCAGACAGTCACAGAAAGACGCCATCGAGTTATGGCGCAAAGAAGCTCATAAGAGAACTAAAAAAGAAATCAGAAAGTCAGAATTAAGTAGAGAATCCCAAGAACGAGCCCAAGAAAGAGAATTAATCGAGATAGGTGAACGAGTTAGAACTGAGCAATCAGACAGACAGAGGCATGCCCTTATTAAGGGTATGTATCCTCTTCTTGCTGAGGGCTTGCCAAAAGCGACCCCAGAGGCATCCAGTAATTTTCCGCCACCATTAGTTCCGACCAAACTACGTCACAAACCGACCGCAGCTGATATTTTCATCTCGTCCTATCTGGACGACACAGTCCCCGAATATGCAAATCCTGTTCGCACTCCGCCAGTCCCTGTAAATCAGGTAATTCCAGCTCCTCCAGACACCGGGGTGCCCTTAACAGCCCCCCCGGGTCAGCCCGCAATACAAGTCCAGCCCACGTTACAATTACCGACCCTGCCAGGACGGAAAGCATCAGTTGATGATTCCAGTTTAGGGGCCGCAGGGGGAGGTCTTCCTCAAACCCCGCCGCCATACAAGCGTTTATCAGCACTCGAATTACATGCTCAAGCATCACAGCGTACTCCTAAAAGTAATAAGTCTGTTGCAGAAATCAGGCAAACCCTTGGCGAATGTGCCTATGACCCAGTTCCAGGCGAGTTTAATATGGTTCTATATTCAGTACGCGTAAGGAGGGTGACCGAGTATCTAGTCACCTTACCGAATATGAAAGAAGATCTAGACAGAATATATCGGTTCATCCGTACAGGGGATGATCCAGAAAGTATTAGCGAGGCCATGTCTCAAAGGAAAGCCGAGATCCAGCTCATGATATTAAAGTTTCTGATAAATTGTCTAATAAGAGAACAAGATTACCCGTCTAAAGATCCGGCCGAAATGAAAATCCTGACAAGGTGGAGTGATAATATAGCTGAGGGTAAGCACAAGACCGTCGGTGCTATGGAGAGTATGTACAAGAAAATCCGTAGAGAAATAATAAAGATACACGAACAGCGTAAAGCAGCACAAGTAAGCGAGAAAGAAAGTACCTCTGATCCTGAAGAGGAAGACGACGAGAATACTGCCAGAATAGCGTATGTAGGAAAATCTAGATTTCCAGATCGCCATTTACGTCTAGAACACAAGTCTATTTTCCATCATTCAACACCAGAACAAGGTTCCCTAGAACAAGTGTTCCAAGCTACCGATCACATTCTGAAATCACGAATCGGTTACAGTGAGTTAAGTACTATGCATGAACAAGAACTAGTCCGATCAGCAGTCCGATGGATTACTGATTCTACCACTTTTCCAGACGAAATAGTGGCACAAATGTTTCTGAAAATGCCCCCAGCCGAGCAACGACTGGTGGGTATGTATATGATTCAGCACCTCATTACTCTGTATGAGGGTCAGCACTCTGATCCAGGTCCGTTACACGATATCCTGAACGAGTTACTCCAGTATAGATGGAGAGGTCTAGGTACCGATTTAATTAGTGTCATTCTAGAACAGCGCCACAAATATAGGACGTTTCTGAACCCGCATTTTGTTCATGTCTCACCCCCAGAAAGTAAACCATTCTACATAGACAGACAGAATCCGCTACGAGAAGTCCACCCAGTCAGAGGAACGGGTGGCGAAATGCAACGAGTGTTTGTATACACTCCAATCACAAAGATGGAACTCCTTGAAATGAAGAAATTAATTCCCTGTCATGACAAAGATCCAGCAGGGTTCCATAGAGAATTAAAAGACATGCTCCGTATGGGAGAATACACTTACCCAGATATCATTAAAATGTTAAAAGTCCTGTTGCCCGCAGGGGTGTATGAAAAGCTAAAGGAAAAAGAATGGGAGGTGGGAGAGAAAAAGATCGATTGGACAGTTCTAGAAGCTGAAGACAAGGCACGAGTACCAGGTACCGGTCTTGGAGAAAAATGTAAAGAATTACCAGAATTACTGATACAAGTTTTACCCAGATTATTGACAACTAGAAAAGAAGACTGGGATGCAATCTCAGCCTGTAAACAGAAACAAGATGAAGATATTAGTGATTTTTATTCTAGATTTGAAAAATGTTTTAGTATCAACAGTGGCCTCAAGACAAGTAGTGAGTCATACCCTCACCTTTTCGTTACTAAATTAGTCGAGAATTCAAGCCCACAAGTTAAAAACCGAGTTTTGAAAGTCGAAAGCACCTGGCAAGCTAATACTCCGTCCCAGATGCTCCAGATGCTCCAATACCACCAGAATAGAATCAGGGAAGAGCAAGAACACGAAAGAAAACGTATGAAAGACACGAAAATGAAAGTGCTAGTTGCACAATCTGTTCCTCAAGACAGTCAGAAGAGGGGTCCGAATCAAGCCAGTCAGCCTGCAGCTCCCGTTAAAGGGAATTGCAATTATTGTAAACAGCCAGGTCATTTCATAAACGAGTGTGCAGTTCTGAAACACAACATAGCTACTGGTAAGACAAAAGAAAGACCACGTCCGCCTAGACAAGAACAAGTTTCACAGACTCCTCAGCCACAGAATGCACCACAGACAGTTACAGTACCGCAGCCTATTGCTGCAACACAGCATGTTACATCGCAGATGTACCAGTATGCACAGTCTGAGTATCCAGAGTACCAGCAGTATTCATGAAACAGCCTAGAGAGGGAGGTAGGCTTGCCTCTCATCGAGATACCTGTAGATCAAGAAGGTCCCTATGTTCATAGTCAAGTATTAGGGAAAGACAGAAAGTTTTTGATTGATACAGGGGCAAGTAGGACCACAATTAGTCACGCCGAAGTTCCAGGGGCTCTGCTCTCAGGCTCAAGAAATGTTTCCCTTGGATTTTCAGGAAAGCCTATCGTTAATGAGATTTCAAAGCCAGTCACTCTAGAAGTAGGTCCATTGTCCCGCACTACTGATCTGTTACTTACTAAGTCATGTCCAGAAAACCTATTAGGCATTAAAACACTGAAAGAGTTAGGTGCAGTTATATGCTGTTCCCCAGAGGGAATACGTCTGTTCCTACGTGACTTTAAGGGTCACTATGTATTACGAGATTTTGATTCCAGACTGTCTAATGTTCCGCAGCATTTATGGGCGCAAGGTCCAACTGATGTAGGTTATATGCAAATCACACCCTATCGGGTGACTCTCAAGCCAGGTGTAGTGTTACCACGAATCAGACAGTACAGATTGCCACCAGAGGCTGTAGCAGCCTTATCCAAAATTATTGACGAGCTCATCGCTCAAGGAGTAGTTGTAGAAACTGACTCCAACGTATGTAACTCTCCGATCATTCCAGTCATGAAACGTACTGATCCAAATGCACCCCCAGTATATCGATTAGTGATTGATTTACGAGAACTTAATAAATGTATTATTCCGCAGTACCCAGTTGTCCCAGACATCTCTTCCCTGTTAACAGCCATTGATTCCGAAGCCACGTTCTTTACAGTAATCGACCTCAAGAATGCATTTTTTAGTGTTCCTATTCATCCAGACAGCCAGTTTCTTTTCGGATTTTGTTTAAATGGAAGGAGCTATATGTTCACACGCGCTCCTCAAGGTTTCACAGAAAGCCCTAGTATTTACAGTCAAGCACTTAAGAGACAACTAGATAATATTCACATGCCAACTGACACTGCCCTGCTCCAGTATGTCGATGATCTACTGATCACAGCCCGTTCTGAACGTGCTTGCGAGCGAGCATCCCTTACAGTTCTGTATTTCCTAGCCGAGATGGGGCACAAGGTGTCCCCTTCGAAGCTTCAATTCTGTGTCCAGCAAGTGGTATACTTAGGACACTTGCTGTCCAAGAGGGGTAGGCAGTTGACACCAGACCGTATCCAGTTAATAGCGAGTCTTCCCCAGCCCAGAACCCAGAAGGAGGTACGTGCCTTTATCGGCCTTACTTCTTATTGTAGACAATGGATTCCCCAGTATGCATTTCTAGCCAAGCCACTGATACAGTTAACGACACAGGAGGCAGCCGTATCGACTGTTCTCCCTTGGACATCTGAACATACACTTAGTTTCAACGAGTTAAAGAAAGCCCTATGCCAAGCTCCAGTTCTAGCTACACCGAACTACAGTAAGTCTTTTACACTTTTCGTTACTGAACGCGAAGGTACAGCATTATCTGTTCTCACACAAGATCAAGCAGGACAATACAAGCCCTGTGCTTATTTTTCGAGCACACTAGATCCAGTCGCCCAGGCGTTGCCTGCGTGCCTCAAGTCAGTTGCAGCCACAGCACTAGCTATTAGACAAAGTGATTCCATAGTTTTAGGACATACCTTGACAGTACAAGTCCCACACTCCGTGGAAGTTCTTCTAAACCGAACACAAACTCAGCACTTGACAATTGCACGTTTAACAGGTTATGAATTGACACTGTTCCAGCCACACATAGAAATTAGACGCTGCAACGTCCTGAATCCTGCTACACTGTTACCATCAGTTAATTCAAATCCTGACCCACATGACTGTGTGGAAGTAGTCAACATTACGACAAAGCCAAGACAAGACCTGACAGACATTCCGTTACCAGATCCCGACCTGACACTTTATGTGGATGGTTCATGTATGAGAACTAGTACAGGAGAACTAGTCGCCGCGTATGCAGTGACTACTGACACCGAAGTTATTGAAACACACCGTATTGATACCCTGTCCGCTCAAGCAGCAGAGCTAGTTGCTCTGACACAAGCCTGCATACACGCCAAGAACCTGAAAGTTAATGTTTACACAGATTCACGTTACGCATTTGGAGTTGTACACGACTTCGGAGTGCTCTGGCAGGAGAGAGGTTTCATGACTTCTCATGGAACCAAGATTCAGCATGGTCTCCTTATTCAAGCTCTGTTAGATGCTATACATTTACCGACATCCATTGCTATCATGAAGTGCAAAGCACATACGAAAGTTACTGACATTATTTCCCAAGGTAACGATCTAGCAGATCGCACAGCCAAGCTTACAGCACAGACTCCAGACATTCCAGTTAACCTGACACATACTCCAGATCCGATTACATGTATGACAGTTAAGGACCCTACACAAGATGTCATAGATATCCAGTTACATGCTACTCCCGATGAAATCAAGAAATGGTCCGAACAAGGAGGGGTCCAGACAGATCAAGGATGGTTAACGAAGGGTAGAGCCACATGGTTTCTCCCCGACTCTATGGTTCAAGTCATCATTAATACCGCACATAGTCCAGCACATTTAGGAGAAAAAGCTATGTTAGACAGTATCCAGAACATTTGGTTCAACAAGCATTTACGAGCTGCAGCCAAGCAGAAAGTCCGTACCTGTATGATATGTTGTCAGTTTAATCCAGGTAAAAGTGTCCCGGTGGAACAAGGTGGTTTCCAGCCTCCTGACCACCCTTTTGAAGTCCTCCAGATGGATTATATTCAGATGGAGCGATGTCGAGGTTTCAAGTATGTCCTTGTAGTTGTATGCGCTTTGTCCAGGTGGACAGAAGCATATCCAGTCCCAGATTATACAGCCGCGACCACTGCCAAGCAGTTGGTTCGTGAATTTTTCCCTCGATATGGACTCCCTAGAGTCGTATATTCTGATAACGGTCAGCCATTCTCCTCAGAACTCATGAAGCACGTTTCCCTGTTATTAGGGTACCAGTGGAAGTTTCATTGTGTACGCCATCCTGAAGCAGCCGGTCTAGTAGAGAGACATAACCAGACCCTGAAAATTCGAATTGCAAAAATATGTAAAGATAAGGGTGTGGACTGGCTAGTAGCTCTGCCAGTCGCTTTGTTTTACATGCGCATGGTCGCACATTCCAGATCAGGTCTGTCCCCGTATGAGGTCGTATTCGGCCGCCCCCCTAACATGTGGGGTACTCCTAGACCCCGAAGTATTACTGATGTTTCATGTAATATGCTGACAGATTACCTAGCTTCCTTGATGTCTGCCCTCAACTCATGTCGTTCACAGGTTGCTGCCGCATTTCCAGACAATACCGAGGTGGCACCGCATGAAATCGTTCCAGGATCCATGGTGATGGTCCGGAACTTTGACAGATCAAGTCCGCTGGAGCCTCGATGGAAAGAGCCCCGTCAGGTCCTCCTCACCACCCGTACAGCCGTTAAGTTGGAAGGCCGAAAAGGATGGATACACCTTTCTCACGTTAAACTTTTTAAAGGACTGAAACCTGTCTTTAAAAACATTTCCCAGGATATCAAGACTTGCCAGAACATTGTTCCTAAGGACTGTCCCGCAAATGACATTGATACAACCCCTCCCTTGGTAGAGAAAACTCCGCAGCAGGAGTATAAGCGTAAACTACGGTCTAGTAAAATAAGTCAGTCAGTTTGATTGTATAAGTCCTCCCCTAGGTGAAACGGTTAGACTGTTTCTGACATGTATAAAATAGACCCCCATAGTGAGAGAGTTAGCAAGAACTCGATTCAATGTATCGTTTTTCTAAGTTTCATATTGTTTCTCAGCATTATGATTTCCTGCACTAGTTACGCAATTTTCCTGTGTTTTCCAGTTCTTCATGTAAATAAGTCTGCTAATGCTACAGCCGAGCACACGTTTAGTGATCTGCCTCCTCACGAATATTCATACCGCCTCGCTATGCGTAATAACTCATTTATCCGTATGTTACATTACTCACACCAGACCAGCAATGCCACTAATTGTTGGGTGTGTGGTCGACTCCCCCCTTTTCAGACACCGAAGGGAGTTCTGCCACTCTTTCCTTATCCATTCTCACATAATGGCTCATGTGGAGCCTGGTCCACGTTAACGTCATCCTCAACAGATATGTCTTTTCTTAACAGTACATGTTTCCCAGACAAGCAAGGTCTCCCCCACAGAACAGGTTTAGATCTAGAAAATGAAGTGTATAATTTAGGTAATTATTCGTCGAATTTTATGGTCCTGAATGTTCAGTCTGATACTACTCCAGACTTACCTGCTATTTCAGTACTACCAGTCAAAGGCGAATTATGTGTCCGAAATAAGGGTTCCGTACATGTAGGACATAGTGATTGTATTACTATTGTCAAGTATAGTGACAGTGGGAAATCTATTTTCAAAGCTTCACGTCATTCTTATTTTGTTTGTGGTCAAACTGCAAATGCTCGTCTGCCCCTCGATTGGGAGGGAACCTGTTACATTGCCTTCCTACTGCCACCTGTTTTTCTAGCCCCACCTGACTACCATAGGAATTCCTTCCTAGTACATACTAGACACAAGAGAAATCTCCCGATTGTCGATTATACTGAAACTGCTGCAGAACAATTCATTGATATTGATAAAGGTGTGTTCCCTTATTTAGGCACAGTTGTAAATAGTAAGCTAATTCGTAGATTAACAAGAACCCTTGAAGCTGTAGTAGATGAGACTGCCTCTGCTCTAGGTAACTTAACCGAAGAGCAATCCTTTATGAGAATTGTCGTTTTACAGAATCGTCTCGTCCTTGACGTCATACTGGCCGATAGGGGCGGGGCCTGTAGAGTCATCGGATCTAGTTGCTGCATTTTCATTCCAAATAACGCGCCGTCTGTTTATTCAGCTATAACCAGACTCCATAAAATTGCCCATCTGTTACACCAAGATCCAGGCACCTGGACATGGTCCGGTTGGTTCTGGAATATAATTTCCGCATGGGGATGGAGAATATTGTCCTTTCTAGGTATTGCAGTAGCGATCATATTCAGCTGCTGCCTCTGTATACAATGTGGCCCTGCGATTTGCGGCATTTGTGCTACCTCTTGTATTCCTAGTCCCAAGCCCCGTTCTAAATCCCGTTCCAAGACAATTCGAGACGAGCAAATGATACTGTATGAAATGATAGATGGTATCATGAATATTGATGTTTCCTGATGGAAACGTAGTGACAAGGAGGGAATGTGGAAAAGTAAATTTTGTCATGTTCTGTGTCCCTACGCCTCATCCATCATATGTTATGTGTGCATGACCAATATGCATATGTATTCCCCATGTCTGATTAATGACGCAATTACAGTTGTGTCCACCTCTAGTATGCCAGTTTCCAGTCCTCGTGAATAATACGAATATCAGGCCTATGTAAAGCTACGTTGCCACGTTTCCCAGTGTGCACGTTATTCCATTATAAAGTCCCCGTTTCTAGGCCTCAAAAGGGCCCGGACATCAGATTCAGCTCCTGTCTCCTGAAGCCTCGCTGAGGAGCGATACAGCCCCCACCTGCATCCTCGACCTTTCACTTACTTCCTGCCTCGCAGTGCCCGGTGCAGCTTGGCTCTGCCTCTGAGTCTGCCAAAAGTATGTTATAGTTCCAGTTATCAGTTCAGTCCTCCTTCTCTGCATTCCTAAGCTACTGAACTGCATCAATAGTTTCCGTCATTGTCTAGCCTATGCGGCTCCATGTTAAGAGAAATACTGCATTTACTGGTCATTTAGTATTCTTCATCACGCACTACATGTAGAATAATGCATGGTCCAGTCTTAGAATCAAGTTAGCCTTTCCCCTCTTGACTTCTAGTTTATATCAACATGTTCCCTAAACATCAGATACTAGATAGAGTTTAGGTACATGTCGCTCCGACCCTCCAGACTTTAGTCTCTGCTCCTAGCACAGAGTTCATAGCCCCCAGCTTCTCCTAGTAACACGTCATTGCCAGTTTGCGCGCACCACCAGGTTAGAGGTCCCGGCTCCTTAGGTAGCCCCCTCCATGCTTCCGCCCCATTCATGACATATTCTGTTACGTCTGCACCACATGTCTATGTATACGCCCAGTTACACCTACTTTTACTCTTATCTTTCGCGACTGCTACGCGTCACGCCTTCTGCTCCACCCACTGCTACGCCTACTGCAATGTAATGCTATGTGTTTGCGTTATGTATATAAGCTCATGTATTGTTATTGAAAGCCAGCGCGCTCATCCCAGACCCAGCCCCAGCAGCTGCTGGGCCCCTATCGTCCTGCTGGGCCCCTATCGTCCTGCTGGGCCCTGTCATCCTATTCCTATGCAGGTTGTCCTGTTCCTGTCCTTATGCTGTATTAAACCTGCAAAAACTCCTACTACCTCGAATCCTGACTCTTATTTATTGAGCTATCTGTTATGATATATGTCTAGTCAAAAATAGGGTATTATTTATTTATTTACCACACAGTCCTTAGTTGATCTTAGTTTTGGTATCCTTGGGATAAAAAGTTTTGTGTTGGTACTTGCAAGCACCAAAACCGAAGGACTCGTGTATTCACGAGAAATATCGTAATCGATAAACCTTTGAAGTTTGGAACTAGACTAGAGAGCGAAGATGCCTCGTCTTAGACTTGGAAATTTGTTTTGTCTTGGTTATAATAATAGGGACTCCCGATTGGAGGACTCATGTCCGGTTCCTCCAGTTGGAACTCCAACCTACGAGTTGTATGTGAAACATGGGTTAGGCCCCATCACCTACAACGAAGTATGGATTAAATACACCAGGAAAGATGGTGTTCTAAAATGGCCCCAATATGGTAGTTTTGATTCCGAAATCTTAGACAACCTTGAAGTTAAACTCTTTAAAAAGAAAGCCCGGGGGGTGTGGCCAAGATGGAGGGCTGAGCGGACGCTCTCGCATCGAGCTCCCGAGACCCCGGAGCCCTTGAGCCGTTCTACACCGCCGATCTCCCCCAGGTCAAGCGGAGGAGAGACCCGGCGCGACTGCGGAGGCGGCGGAGAGGCCTGGACCCCCTGGTGGGCCGGCAAACATAGCGCGGCGCCCCGCCACAGACATCCCTGGGGCCGACGCGAGCTGTGGAGCCGGCGAAGGCCCAAGCACCGGAAGCTGTGACCCGCGGGCGGAGCCACTGGAGTGCCGTAGCTCTGACGAGACCCGGCGGCCTGGAGACGCACCCTTCCCGGGCCACCGGCGTGGCTTACAGCGGAGGCTCCGAGCAGAGCGAAGGTACACCTTCCGGGCTGAGGCGGGGGAGGAGCCGGCAGGAGGCCGCCACGCTACCCCGGGGATTGAGTGGGCCGGGAGGCCTACTCTTGAGCGGCGTTCCTGCACTTCCTCCAGCGGCCCCTGCGGAGAGGTGGGGCCGACGACGGCAGGGGACGGCTGGGGGTGCCCGGCTGCCCCCACGTGCGGTGCGGGGACCTGCCTGACCCTGAGTTGGAGTGCTTGTGCCCGCCTTGTGACGCGGAGCTAACATACGTGCCGGCGGCCCTGACTGGCGCCGGGCCCTTGTCCCACCGGTGCCGGGACCACGTGGTGGAGCCGATCCCCCACCGGACGCATCGCCAAGACCGGGGGGCGCCCCAGGACCCAGCTACCACTGATCCAGCAGCCTGAGACGGCGAGCTCGACCGGGAGGGGGTCCGGCCTGTGTTGCCTTGCCCTGTGGTGCGGTGGGCCTCCCATAGGCCCTCGTGGTGAGGCACTTCAGACACCGGCCCGAGGCCTAGCACCGGGCCCTGCCGACGTGATCACTCGGCCCTGGACGAACGGGGGAACACTTGCTGCTCCTGGACCTTGACCGTTCCCACGCAGCTGGACTGGGCATCTGCTGAGAGAGACCGCAGCGCCCCCTCCTGTGTCGGCGCCTTGGGGCCCCGGAGCCCCGCTGACCCGAACTGGACAGCGCACGACGCCGAGAGAGGCGAGGCGGCACGAGCCCTGACCCCGGCACCACCACACCCAGCAGACTCTTGTGGCTACCCCCCCGCGACGTGCCCCCACTCCTATGATGTCGAGCAATAGAGGGGGCAAGAAGGGAGAGCGCACCCTGCCCGAGATGTTGGGCAGAGGGGCACCGAGACAAGACCGGACTCAACCAGCCTCGAGCCCCCCCACTGGCTCCCGGGGTGCGGAAGGGGGCGAGCCCCCGGTCACCAGGTCCTTCCTGGAATCACTGTTCGCACCCTCAGAGAGGACTTTCAGGCGTTGAAGCAGGAGGTGGCCGGGGAGGTCCGGGAGGTGCGGAGAGAGGTCGACGCGCTAAGAGAGAGAGTATCCACCGTGGAAGACGCTAATCAATCCCGAGATGAAGAGATTGCGCACCTGCAGCAGGAGGTCCTGCGGCTCCAAGACCAGCAGATTGACCTCCAGTCCCACGCCGAAGATCTCGAGAACAGGTCCAGGCGCAACAACATCAGAGTCCGCGGTGTTCCATCTAAGGAGGAGGGAGAAGACACTGCAGCCTACCTAGGGGACCTGTTCAGCGACAATTTAGGCGAGCCCGCTGACTTCCCGGTGACGATTGACAGGGCGCATAGAGTGGGCCCACCGCGCCGGGCCTCGGCACCCGCCCCGGACATTTTGGCCTACCTACCGGATTTTCCCCTGAAAGAACGGATCTTGCGCGAAGCACGGCGGAAGCAGCCAGTGAGCTTCCGGGGTCATCAGATAGCCCTGTTTCAGGACTTATCAACGATCACACTGCAGAAACGCAAGTCCTTCAAGATCGCCACGGATTTTCTGCGGGAACACGACACGCAATACTCATGGGGACACCCCTTCAGGCTCATCTTCCGTTGGAACGGAACACTGCATCAGCTTCGGTCCCTCCAGGACACTTGCGGAGTGCTGGGTCTCACCGCGGCAGACGACGATGTCTCAACGCCTCGACACCGCCGTGCCTCCAGGGAGGGATGGCAGACGGTCCGACGGCGGCGACCCGCGCTCCAGCCTGCGCGACCGGATTCTCCCACGATCAGAGCTGAGATGGACAGCGCCATACGGGAGGCGTCCAGAGATACGACGTCCGGTGATATAGCTTTGACGGCCTGAACAGACTCCGGGGGGAGATCATATTGGCTTCATCATCATTGCAGATGCGGGGGTTCTGGGGGGGGCTCTGGGAGGGCTTAGGTGGTGGCTGGACGTCCACTCGAATACTTTTCCACGGACTAGTCCGTCAGGGACCAGACTGGGACAATGGAGTTTTTTGAGCAGTTGGGGCTGGGGTTGAGGGGGGAGGGGGGGGAAACGGGGAGTTGGGCAGTTTAGGGGATGTTTGGAGGGTGGGGATGGGGGGTATGGGGTTTTTGCTGGGCTGAATCGTCTTGCTGCTGTGCACGCTTTACCCTCGCACCTCTTTCTCAGGGCTGGTTGAGGACTGTTTGGGGAGGGAACTGGGGTTTGTGCTGTGCTATTGTTTTTTGCTGCTGCTTTTGCCATGTCCTTCTTCCACAGGTACAGAATTCAGAATGGCATGCTACGAGGTTATTGAATTTGTTCCGACCCGCATTGCTTGTCTGCCCCGCTTTCCCTACTGATTTAGGTTCACTAAGCGATACTTCACTGTATGTTAATGGCCCTTAAGATTGTTACCCTTAATGTGAAGGGGTTGAATAACCCGATCAAGCGTAGAGCAATGTTGTCCCTCCTAGAAAGCACCCAGGCAGACATCTGCCTCTTACAAGAAACTCATCTCTTGGCCCGAGATTGCCTCCGGATGAGGTCTTCCAAATTCCCGATACAGCTTTTTTCCTCAGGGACCACTAAAACGCCCGGGGTTGCAATTTTGGTGTCTAGACAGTTTAGAGGGGAGGTCCTCCGCAAGGTGGCGGAACAGAAGGGGAGGCTCCTGGCTTACAGGGTTAGGCTGGGGGGATTGTTGTTCACGGTGGGCTCGATATATAGCACTAATGATCACCAAGATTTGTTTCTACAATCAGCCCTGGAGGATATCACGATTACACCGGACAGACACATAATCATTGGGGGGACCTGAATATGGGCTTTAACTCTTCCTTAGATAGATCTGCGCAGCGACGTCCACACACCGGGGAATTTTCACAGCTGAGTACCTCCCGCTTACGGGATCTTGATATGCATGATTTATGGAGACGCTTACACCCCGCCACGCAGGCCTATTCTTACTACTCTCACGCGCACAAGACATACGCTAGACTAGATTATCTCTTGGTCACAGGACCAGTTGCCGAACTGGCGACGGCTTCTGATATAGGGGTCCTTACATTGTCTGATCACGCCCCGGTGTCGGGCTCCTTCCAACTGCCGCCGGTGTCTCCCTCACGAGGGGTCTGGCGTCTACGGGATACCCTCTTACATAAACAGACGGTCGTGAGACAGATGCGCAACGCGATCACTGAGTTTCGGTCGCACAATGAGAATGGGGATACCTCCTGGGCAACGCAATGGGCTGCCCTAAAGACGGTGCTACGGGGTGAGTTTATCGCCATCTCCTCCGCGGAGAATAAGGAACATCAACAGAAGAGGGACAAACTTACGAATACGGTACGGGAACTGGAACGAATGCATCAGAGGACGGGGGCCCCCAGAGTCTGGAAGCAACTCAAAGCAGCCCGGAAGCTTCTTTCCGCGCTAGATATGGACAGGGCGGAGTATGCGGCGCTGCGCCTGAAGCACGCGTATTATACTGGCGGCGGCAGGTGCAGCCGGCTACTCGCGAACAAACTCCGGGTGAAACACCAGCACCAACGGGTTAAAGAGCTGTCCCTTCCTGACGGAACTTTGGCCTCGGAGGACCACCAGATTGCGGACGGGTTCCGTCGCTATTAGGCCAACCTATATGCGGGCGCACCCTCCTCGGCCTTGGCCGAGGATGACTATCTTGCGTCGGTCGACCTCCCTGTCCTTACCCCGGAACAGGCGGAATACATGGAACGTGACATTAGGCCGGAGGAGGTGATTGCGGCTATCTCCCGACTCAAACATGGGAAAGCCCCGGGCCCCGACGGTTACACCCCCCTTTTTTACAAAACATTTTGTCAGGAGCTGGCGCCACTGTTGACACGGCTCTTTAACTCCTTTGCTGAGCCGGGGACTATCCCCCCGGACTTGCTACGGGCAACAGTATCGGTTATCTCCAAACTGGGGAAGGTCCGGACTGAATGCGATTCCTACCGGCCGATCTCGTTGCTGAATGTCGACCTCAAGCTTTATACGGGGATCCT